>NC_090935.1:376507735-379007735 GCF_040938575.1 Ambystoma mexicanum
CCACCAGGCCCCCACTCATGTCTCCCACCACCCCCACCCCCTAGCATCCAGGGGCACCCTCCACCAGGCCCCCACTCATGGCCCCTATCACCCCCACCCCCCAGCAGTGCAGGGGCAGCACCACCAGGCCCCCACTCATGTCCAACTCATGTCTCCCACCACCCCACCCCCCAGCAGTGCAGGGGCACCCTCCACCAGGCCCCCACTCATGTCTCCCACCACCCCCCACCCCCCAGCATCCAGGGGCACCCTCCACCAGGCCCCCACTCATGTCCCCCTGCACCCCCACCCCCCAGCATCCAGGGGCACCCTCCACCAGGCCCCCACTTATGGCCCCTATCACCCCCACCCCCCAGCAGGGCAGGGGCAGCACCACCAGGCCCCCACTCATGGCCCCTATCACCCCCACCCCCCAGCATCCAGGGGCACCCTCCACCAGGCCCCCACTCATGGCCCCTATCACCCTCACCCCCCAGCAGTGCAGGGGCACCCTCCACCAGGCCCCCACTCATGGCCCCTATCACCCCCACCCCCCAGCAGTGCAGGGGCAGCACCACCAGGCCCCCACTCATGTCCAACTCATGTCTCCCACCACCCCCACCCCCCAGCAGTGCAGGGGCACCCTCCACCAGGCCCCCACTCATGTCCCTCTGCACCCCCACCCCCCAGCATCCAGGGGCACCCTCCACCAGGCCCCCACCCATGGCCCCTATCACCCCCCACCCCCCAGCAGTGCAGGGGCAGCACCACCAGGCCCCCACTCATGTCTCCCACCACCACCACCCCCCAGCAGTGCAGGGGCACCCTCCACCAGGCCCCCACTCATGTCTCCGACCACCCCCATCCCCCAGCATCCAGGGGCACCCTCCACCAGGCCCCCACTCATGTCCCCCTGCACCCCCACCCCCCAGCATCCAGGGGCACCCTCCACCAGGCCCCCACTCATGGCCCCTATCACCCCCACCCCCCAGCAGTGCAGGGGCAGCACCACCAGGCCCCCACTCATGTCTCCCACCACCCCCACCCCCCAGCAGTGCAGGGGGCACCCTCCACCAGGCCCCCACTCATGTCTCCCACCACCCCCACCCCCCAGCATCCAGGGGAACCCTCCTCCAGGCCCCCACTCATGGCCCCTATCACCCCCACCCCACAGCAGTGCAGGGGCAGCACCACCAGGCCCCCACTCATGTCCAACTCATATCTCCCACCACCTCCACCCCCCAGCAGTGCAGGGGCACCCTCCACCAGGCCCCCACTCATGTCCCCCTGCACCCCCACCCCCCAGCATCCAGGGGCACCCTCCACCAGGCCCCCAACCATGGCCCCTATCACCCTCACCCCCCAGCAGTGCAGGGGCAGCACCACCAGGCCCCCACTCATGTCTCCCACCACCCCCACCCCCCAGCAGTGCAGGGGCACCCTCCACCAGGCCCCCATTCATGTCTCCCACCACCCCCACCCCCCAGCATCCAGCATCCAGGGGCACCCTCCACCAGGCCCCCACTCATGGCCCCTATCACCCCCACCCCCCAGCAGTGCAGGGGCAGCACCACCAGGCCCCCACTCATGTCCAACTCATGTCTCCCACCACCCCCACCCCCCAGCAGTGCAGGGGCACCCTCCACCAGGCCCCCACTCATGTCTCCCACCACCCCCACCCCCCACCATCCAGGGGCCCTCTCCACCAGGCCCCCCACTCATGTCCCCCTGCACCCCCACCCCCCAGCATCCAGGGGCACCCTCCACCAGGCCCCCACTTATGGCCCCTATCACCCCCACCCGCCAGTAGTGCAGGGGCACCCTCCACCAGGCCCCCACTCATGTCTCCCACCACCCCCACCCCCCAGCATCCAGGGGCACCCTCCACCAGGCCCCCACTCATGTCCCCCTGCACCCCCACCCCCCAGCATCCAGGGGCACCCTCCACCAGGCCCCCACTTATGGCCCCTATCACCCCCACCCCCCAGCAGTGCAGGGGCAGCACCACAAGGCCCCCACTCATGGCCCCTATCACCCCCACCCCCCAGCATCCAGGGGCACCCTCCACCAGGCCCCCTCTCAGGGCCCCTATCACCCCCACCCCCCAGCAGTGCAGGGGCAGCACCACCAGGCCCCCACTCATGTCCAACTCATGTCTCCCACCACCCCCACCCCCCAGCAGTGCAAAGGCACCCTCCACCAGGCCCCCACTCATGTCCCCCTGCACCCCCACCCCCCAGCATCCAGGGGCACCCTCCACCAGGCCCCCACTCATGGCCCCTATCACCCCCACCCCCCAGCAGTGCAGGGGCACCCTCCACCAGGCCCCCACTCATGTCTCCCACCCCCCCACCCCCAGCAGTGCAGGGGCACCCTCCACCAGGCCCCCACTCATGGCCCCTATCACCCCCACCCCCCAGCAGTGTAGGGGCAGCACCACCAGGCCCCCACTCATGTCCAACTCATTTCTCCCACCAGCCCCACCCCCCAGCAGTGTAGGGGCACCCTCCACCAGGCCCCCACTCATGTCTCCCACCACCCCCACCCCCCAGCATCCAGCGGCACCCTCCATCAGGCCCCCACTCATGTCCCCCTGCACCCCCACCCCCCAGCATCCAGGGGCACCCTCCACCAGGCCCCCACTTATGGCCTCTATCACCCCCACCCCCCAGCAGTGCAGGGGCAGCACCACCAGGCCCCCACTCATGGCCCCTATCACCCCCACCCCCAGCATCCAGGGGCACCCTCCACCAGGCCCCCACTCATGGCCCCTATCACCCCCACCCCCCAGCAGTGCAGGGGCACCCTCCACCAGGCCCCCACTAATGGCCCCTATCACCCCACCCCCCAGCAGTGCAGGGGCAGCACCACCAGGCCCCCACTCATGTCCAACTCATGTCTCCCACCACCCCCACCCCCCAGCAGTGCAGGGGCACCCTCCACCAGGCCCCCACTCATGTCCCGCTGCGCCCCCACCCCCCAGCATCCAGGGGCACCCTCCACCAGGCCCCCACTCATGGCCCCTATCACACCCACCCCCCAGCAGTGCAGGGGCAGCACCACCAGGCCCCCACTCATGTCTCCCACCACCCCCACCCCCCTGCATCCAGGGGCACCCTCCACCAGGCCCCCACTCATGTCCCCTATCACCCCCACCCCCAAGCAGTGCAGGGGCAGCACCACCAGGCCCCCACTCATGTCCAACTCATGTCTCCCACCACCCCCACCCCCCAGCAGTGCAGGGGCACCCTCCACCAGGCCCCCACTCATGTCTCCCACCACCCCCACACCCCAGCATCCAGGGGCACCCTCCACCAGGCCCCCACTCAAGTCCCCCTGCACCCCCACCCCCCAGCATCCAGGGGCACCCTCCACCAGGCCCCCACTTATGGCCCCTATCACCCCCACCCCCCAGCAGTGCAGGGGCATCCTCCACCAGGCCCCCACTCATGTCCCCCTGCACCCCCACCCCCCAGCATCCAGGGGCACCCTCCACCAGGCCCCCACTCATGGCCCCTATCACACCCACCCCCCAGCAGTGCAGGGGCAGCACCACCAGGCCCCCACTCATGTCTCCCACCACCCCCACCCCCCAGCAGTGCAGGGGCACCCTCCACCAGGCCCCCACTCATGTCTCCCACCCCCCCACCCCCCAGCATCCAGGGGCACCCTCCACCAGGCCCCCACTCATGGCCCCTATCACCCCCACCCCCCTGCAGTGCAGGGGCAGCACCACCAGGCCCCCACTCATGTCCAACTCATGTCTCCCACCACCCCCACCCCCCAGCAGTGCAGGGGCACCCTCCACCAGGCCCCCACTTATGGCCCCTATCACCCCCACCCCCCAGCAGTGCAGGGGCATCCTCCACCAGGCCCCCACTCATGTCCCCTTGCACCCCCACCCCCCAGCATCCAGGGGCACCCTCCACCAGGCCCCCACTCATGGCCCCTATCACACTCACCCCCCAGCAGTGCAGGGGCAGCACCACCAGGCCCCCACTCATGTCTCCCACCACCCCCACCCCCCAGCAGTGCAGGGGCACCCTCCACCAGGCCCCCACTCATGTCTCCCACCACCCCCACCCCCCAGCATCCAGGGGCACCCTCCACCAGGCCCCCACTCATGGCCCCTATCACCCCCACCCCCCAGCAGTGCAGGGGCAGCACCACCAGGCCCCCACTCATGTCCAACTCATGAACTCCCACCACCCCCACCCCCCAGCAGTGCAGGGGCACCCTCCACCAGGCCCCCACTCATGTCCCCCACCACCCCCACACCCCAGCATCCAGGGGCACCCTCCACCAGGCCCCCACTCATGTCCCCCTGCACCCCCACTCCCCAGCATCCAAGGGCACCCTCCACCAGGCCCCCACTCATGGCCCCTATCACCCCCACCCCCCAGCAGTGCAGGGCAGCACCACCAGGCCCCCACTCATGTCCAACTCATGTCTCCCACCACCCCCACCCCCCAGCAGTGCAGGGGCACCCTCCACCAGGCCCCCACTCATGTCCCCCACCACCCCCACACCCCAGCATCCAGGGGCACCCTCCACCAGGCCCCCACTCATGTCCCCCTGCACCCCCACCCCCCAGCATCCAGGGGCACCCTCCACCAGGCCCCCACATATGGCCCCTATCACCCCCAGCAGTGCAGGGGCAGCACCACCAGGCCCCCACTCATGTCCAACTCATGTCTCCCACCACCCCCACCCCCCAGCAGTGCAGGGGCACCCTCCACCAGGCCCCCACTCATGTCCCCCTGCACCCAGGTCCTCACAATCCCCAATCATGTGTGTTATGGTCAGCCTCCACAGCCAAAAGGCCCTACCAAGTAACCCATTCACCCACATGGAAATGGAAATTACATGTTACACCCCCAATGTTCATAAAGCTAATGAACCCATGTCCGTCACACACAATGGTTGCAATTGAATGGGAAAACACCCAACATGACATGCATGAAACCAATGAGATGATACCACAGTGAAGTATGAAAACAAAATTGTATTAAAAAAAATTGAATGCAAATGAAATGAAACAAGCTACAATGGCAATGCTGGCAATGAAAAAAAGATAAGCTGCATGTCTGTCCAAAAAAAAAAAAACTACAAATCCAAATCCCAAAAAATGTTGTCCAAAGTCACATTAAAAATAAAATCAATCCGAGAGAGAAAAATAAATGCAAAGACCATTGCTCCATGGTGAATAAATAAAAAAAACAAAAAAAAAACAATCCAATGAAGAACTATGTACAAAACATCCAAGGGTCCATGAGCCCAACTGAACAAAGGAAACCTACAAAAAACCCTAACTAAAATGCAACTATATACAAAAAGTGGAGCAGTGTCCGTCGACTCCAAATCATAAGAAGAAACAAAGGAAACCTAAAACTAAAGAACTATATACAAAGGCGGCGGGCAAGTCCAGCAGCTCACTCCGTGGTGTTCCGGGCCAGGGCATCATCAAACTCCTCGTCTATGTCCCGGAGGCGGTCCTGTTCCATGGCCCCGAGGGTCCGCAGGGACGACGCCATCTGCTCCTCCAACCCCCTGCGGATTGCCTCGAGGCACTCGGCCCGCCTCAGGGCCCTCCGCATGGAGTTCTCCACCCTGACCATCGTGAGCCGCGCCTCTTCCACCCGCCGCCGCTCCGCACCTATCTGCTGGCCCAACCGCAGCCACACGGAAGACACTTCCTGTCCTGGGTCCTCCTGCCCTCCGGCCGATGCCTGCCCCTCCGATGTTGATGGCCCCGAGCCATGATGCCTCCCACGTTGACTCTGCTGCTGCCTCCGACGCAACTGCCTCTGCCAGCACGACGGCATCCAGGCTGATGGAATCCACCGACGCCGTCGTGCACGTGCCCTGCCTGAAGATGCCGGCACATCCTCCATCTGCTGGGGTACAGTTGCTGTGGTGTCCACCCCTGCTGGACCTCCGACTCCCGACTGTGGCAGGGATGGGATCCCCACCAAGCTGGCTGCATTGGCCAGGGCAGGTCCACAGGGGGCCCTGGTGGCATCTGGGCCGGAAGACGGCAAGGAGAACGACCGGCGTATAGCCACACAGATTGGCCGACACATGCAGGAAACCCCCGAACATGGAAGATCCCAATTGGGCCACGTCGGCACGGTGCTCTTCGTGATGACGTGCGTGCTCCTTCCGGAAAGCACGCACGTCATCACGAATTGCACCCGCGCGCATCGCGACCCCAATCAGGACCTTCTCCATACGGCCACGGGTCCCCTCGTCCGCAGGTGGAGGGGAGTCAGGTGACATGGACATCCCCTCTACCTGCGGACGGGCCTGGGACGGGGCATCCCTGCTGGTGCATGGTGGTGCACTCACAGGGTCAGGGACAGCGACATGCACAGGCCCCTCCACGGTGACCTGTGCTGCCTCCTGCCCCTGCCCCTGGACTGCACCACTTGCACCAGCAGGGATGCCCCCACCAAGCCCCATGTGTGCCTCAGTGGCGGCCTCCTCCTCCTCTGTGGAAACCACCAACCTGGATGGCTCCTCACCGTCTTCCGCCGTAGCAGGCCCCTGTGGGGGCTCACCCACCCCTTCTGCTGCAGCCGTGGGGGCATCCCCGCCGCCTTGCTCCACAGCGCCGTCTCCGCCCTCTTCTTCACTAGCCGCTGCGTAGAGGGAGACATAGAACACAAGCATCAGGGTACTGTTCAATGGTCCCCTAGACAGGAAGCAATAGCAGATGAGTACCACTGTCAAAGTACACTTCCATCATGTCCCTCCACAGCACATGGGTCAGTTCAGGCAAAACACACACAGTAACAGGCATGGTGCATGCCATGGACATTTCCGTACATGTCCAATGGACTCTTGAAACATACAATGATATGGAACTCACATGCATCATGGGTCATGCCTATCACATGCACACACTTCACCTCAGTCACATCCATCTGGCCTCATACACCCCAAACACAGCGGATACAAGGATAACTAGGCTGCATCAGTGAATCTGTGCATTGTCACACACATGTGTCATGCATCCATGGCATTCACAAGTCACAGACACGCAGGTCAGGCACACAGACATGGCTACCATATATGTACCTGGCATCAGCTCCCATCCCTCACCCCCACCCATGTCCAGGGACAGAGACTGGCATGCTCTCATGTGTAAAATCTGCATAGGGCTCCCCATGTCGCATTTAAACACATGCAACAACCATGTGGTTCACACATCACTGGTCGCACATGCATTACCATGATGTCCCTGCACACATACATGCATACATGGCCTATGTCACACATACAGGCAAGTATCAGATAACCAGCACACCGCAACATGCCCTGTCTCACACAGCAATGCTTGGCCACTTACCGCTCAACTCCAGACGGGTCTCCTTCTCAAGGATCTGGGCATGGAGCGCTGGGCGTACGCGTTCCAGGACCCTCATCTGGATGGAACTCATGCCACCCCGGCCCCCCTCCACAAGGCGCCGGGCCTTCACGAGGGTCCTGGACCTCTAGTCCTCCCAGCGCTTCTTGATCTTCTGGACGTCGCGGGTTGCCACCCCCTCCGCGTTGATGGCAACCACACAGTCGGCCCAGATCCTCTCCCGTCCTTCCTTGCTGGCGCGGGACGATCCAAAGAGGGCATCATACTGCCCCAGGACATGCTCCACCAGGACACCAACTTCGGTGGCAGTGAAGCTGGTGCCCCTCTGCCCCTCTGGCCTGGGGTTGCCACTGGTGCCAGATGTGGAAGTGCCCGACATGGCAACCCCAGAGGCAGGAGTGGGTGGGCAACTGGGTCCTGGGGCTGGGTTGTGGAGCGATGTTATCCCAGTCGGGAGTCTTCTGTTCCAGCAGGGGTGGACACAGCAACTGGACCCCTGCAGATGGCTGATGTGCAGGCACCAAATGGCAGGGCACGTTGGTAAAAGGCAGGCAGGCAGGCAGCAGCAGCAGATGGCACGTGGGAGGCTGCTCGGGGCACTGGGGGGCAGTAATTCGGCCTTCTGGGCAGGAGCGTGGTCTTCCGTGTGTTTTTCGCGTGGCCAGCTTGATACGGAGTGATTTGGCACGTGAAAATCCTGCACGTCAGCGTGAAATTCGAGGAAAGGCCCTTAGCGCGTAAGCGCGTCAGCACGCATACGCGATTCTATTGGACCAAAGGCCCTCAGCGCGTAAGCGCGTCTGTGACGTGACCCGCACGGGTGTTTCCCTCATAGCACGTAATGACGGAGCACACGTGGAAAGACTGCACGTCAGAGTGCCATCGCGTGTAATTGGACAAAAGTGCACGTACACGCGATTGGCCTATGTACGTGTATTTCAGGGGTGCGCGGGCACTTACAAACGCGAGTACATCAGCGCACGTGTATTCTGGGGTGCGCGGGAATTTCCACACGCTATTGGCCTGGGTACTGGATTTCAGGGGTGCGCGGGAAGTTTCACACGCGAGTACATCAGCGCACTTGTATTCCGGGGTGCGCGGGAATTTCCACACGCTATTGGCCTGGGTACTGGATTTCAGGGGTGCGCGGGACGTTTCACATGCTCGCCTACAACACGCGCAAAGAAACACATACGCCAGTAGGAAGCAGGCATACGTCGACCCGCGACGCATAAATTTGCGCGCAAAAAACTAACAAGCTCAGACGCCAGGATGAATATACCGTTCCTAGCAGCAGTGGCCATGGGCTACCAAAGGAGGAGGAGGAGGATAGTCAGGGCCAGAATATTCACACCCAGAACCAGCCTTTTCGGGATGCCTGATGACCAGGTGTATGAGAGGTACAGGTTTCCACCACACATAATACTGGACCTGGTGAGTGAGTGGGAGGATGACCTCACATCACCCACCCTGGGCTCCCAAGCACTCAGCCCCCTGGAGAAGGTCCTCAATGTACTGCACTTCTTAGCCACTGGATCATTTCAGCGGACAAGTGCCATAGTGGGTGGGGTGTCACAGGCCACGCAGTCACGCTGCCTACACCAGGTCTTGAACATCATCACTGCATGCCCATCAGTCCGCAGGCACATATACCTGCCCAGAACACCTGCAGTAAGGCATGCTGCCGCCCTGGATTTTTACGGTGTGGCACGATGGCACCTAACACCCATGTGGCTCTACGTCCCCCTAGGGCATCTGAGCACATCTATAGGAACCGCAAGCACTGGCATTCCATCAACGTGCAGGTAGTATGTAATGCCAAGGGAATCATCACCTCAGTATATGCCAACTATCCCGGGTCCACCCACGACAGCTTCATTTACCGAATGTCCACCCTAAGCCTGGACCTAGAAGCTGGGCGGCATGGCGATACATGGCTGCTTGGTGAGTATGAATGCCACTGCACATGCATGCATGTCAGATACTGAGCAAGGTCACAACCCCACCAATGATACCAATCACCACCTCCACAGGGGACAGTGCCTACCATCTCAGCCCCCACATGATGACGCCAATTCGGAACCCCACCACGCCACCCGAGGTAAGATATAACACAGCCCACATTGCAACCCGGGGCATAGTGGAGCGCACATTCGGAGTGCTTAAGTCACGCTTTCGCTCCCTTGACCATTCTGGTGGGCAGCTGTTATACGCTCCCCCAGTAGTGTGCAGGATCATAGTGGCAGCATGTGTCCTGCACAACGTTGCAACACGCCGGGGCCTGGCCGTGGACATGGTGGTGCCCCCACATCCCCAACCACATGCACGCCCGCTGCGCATGGGAGGGGAAAGGGCACGGGGGAGGCAGCCCGTACACAGCTAGTGGCTAATTACACATAGAAATCACACCCCTGTGGAGTGCACACTGCCCTGGCACATACCATCTGACAATCAATGATGACTCAACTTGACACTGATCCTGAATGTCTGGAGAATCAACCGTCAAAACCATATCAGCCTGAGATTGTTCACCTGGAAGTGTTCCAATGTGTGCATCCCTACCTAGACAGACACCACCAATGCAGTTTCGTGAAAAAAAACATTCATGCAGATAAATGAATACCCACTTGCAAAATGCAACATGAGGACAGTGCCATGTCACCCAACCCATCCCCAGCACCGCCACACGACACACCGTGCCATGTCATGCTATGTGCAGGTAAACAAAGTAATCCCCACAACATGACACAAGTGTCACAATGTACAGTGTCCCTAATTGAAACTCGCGACACCTGAAATGCTCACAGTAATGCAGGACCAACAACACACTTGAGCAGGTATTTAGCAATAACACTTATCAGCTACTGACCCTCAAAACTACCATTAACATGACATTACGAATGTAAGGAATTAGTAGTCTCACCACCTGGAAATGCCTGCACTCCCCCCACTTCCAACTGTACAGTGTTGCCGCCATGTAGAGTTGTAGGTGCACTGCTGCCAACATGGACCCCATCTCCAAAGTAGAGGGCTTTGTGTAGACATGAGGAAAGGACTTGCAAATTAGGAGGTAGACACGGATGATGAGTTACACATCAATGCAACATGCAGTGTACAACACAACAGCAATATGCACTAGGAATGTATACACAGTATTGACTAGACTACCCACACATGTAGTGGGAGTCCAATGTCACCATGTACGTCAATGTCACTTGGGCACACCCTATGCAAGCCCATGGAAACGGGAAGCAGGAGGGGTGTGTTTGACAAAAACCCAAGCATCTGAACCAAATACATGACAAGCCTGCATGTGCCCAGCCACAATGCAGCGTATGCCCACGGGAGCCACACAAGGCAACAGATTGTCCCCCAATAAATAAATAAATAAATAAATTAATAATAATAAAAAAAAATGGCCATTAATGGGCCCGGGGGGGTTGGGGAGGCCACCCAGGAGGTCCGAGGACAGGGTGCACACCAAAACCCACCTGTGTGGATCTTGCGGAAAAAAAACACCTCCATGGGCTCATGGCCCACACGGCTACCCTATTGTGGGAGTATCACTGCTGTCGCTATTATCACCCTGTGCAGCTGCATCCGGAGGTGGTGGCACTATGGGAGGCAGCCCACGCAAGGCCCTAGTCTGTTCCTCCATGGCTGCAAGCATGCGGGTGTGGTAGGTCTCGTTCTGGAGGATGAGTGTGCGGAGGTCCCCATGCAACAACTCACGGGATGCCCGGACCTCCGCCCTAGTTGCCTGCATCTCAGCTGAGAGCGTACGGTGAGACGCTCCAGCTGCTGTTCTGTCCTTCGGTTTGTTGAAGCCTCAAGCTCAACAAGAGTCGTCCTGAGGTGAAGGAGTTCCAGCCTCAGGGCTTCCCTGTGGCCCTGGGACTCTATGGAGATGGCTTCCTGCAGAGTCGCCAGTGCCGCCCGCCTGTCCCTGTTGGACGCCAACATGTCCTCCCTGTGTGACTGGCAGATGGAGTCGGTTGCCTGCTGTAGTCGCTCCATCAGCCTTTCGGGGAGGGACAATGGAAGTGGCCACCCTATCCATGGCCTGAGCCATCATCTCTGATGATGCTGCCTGTTGGGTTGCCATACCGTAAATGGATTGCTCCCATGCGGTATTGCCAGGTGGCATACGGCCACCACGTCGGCGGGCACCACACCTGTCTGGGGCAAGGCGAACTGCGCCTTGCTGTGCTGGCACTGCCTGAGGCTGCAGGACTACATTCCCCCTCTGATCTGCTGGCCCAGGAACAGGATCAGATGTCGCGGAGTGTGACCCTGCATCCGTAACCACCAAAGGCGTAGCTGCCAACACTGACATCCCCATTGAGGGTTCTGACCCTGGTGCAGGTGGGTGGGAAAGAACAGAATCCCTCCCAGGAACACTCACCTGAGACGGCACGTAGGTCTCATCATCCGAATCAACAGCTGAGTACAGCTCGGGGGAGGTGCAGCCAGAGACACCCCTTGAGAGCACGACCTGCAGCAGTTGTGGGTTCTCACCCACCACCACACCACGTTCCTCACTGGTGGTCGGTCGGCCCTCGGACCCCTCCTGGGTCTGCACCATCTCCACAACCCCAGCAGTATCAGGTGCGTCTTCCCCTGCAAAGACATAAAAGCAAACAAATGGAAACAGGCATTAGCACCATGGCACACAATGAGGGCTGAGAAGCAACGATTGACACATGTCCCACATGACTAAAACCCTCCCATGCATGCACCCTCACTGCGTATGAAGGGCAGGCAAATGGCACACACTGATGACACCAAGATGGAAGATGAACACATTTTCTGCATGCTGCCTGGCAGTGGCATCACACATTGGCCTGTGATTGCCAGGTGAAATACACATGCCATCACACAGATGGCATGTACCATTGCTATTGAGTGAAGATGGAGAGGAGGGCAGCACTTATTCATTCAGTCCAGTTCCCTCATGTAATAGCTTTTCTAATTCAAACAGGTCTGATTTTTCACCTGGAGCTGCCAGTCCAAAATGGTCCGATTGCACAGGGACATGTCTAGACAAATGATATCCAGGTAACAAAGTCACTCCACTTTACCATAGCCATGTGAGACATGTGACTAGAGGACTGAGAAATGCCTAGTAAAAGTGGTGGAATGCAAACAATCTGCCTGAATGAACAGAGAAAAATAAGCAACAATGTTGTGGCAAGGTGACACTTCAAGGGCAACTGGCGTGCTGTTGGGCTAGATGTCTACTGTTGGCAGAAGGGATACTGCTATGGCCAAATGCTGCTGCGCAGAATGTATTGCATGAAGCACATGGGTGACCCAAACGACTCAGGCGCACGCACCCTCACCTGGCACACAAACAGAAGCCCTCACACACACACCATGCACATGGATGACACACACATGCATGTGCACTCACCGGACAATGCCTCATAATCAGGCAGATCTCCCACGCCTTGGATCTGTTCCTCCGTGACGTAGGTCCCAGCGACTGACTCATGTGGAGTGAGTTCCATGTCTTCTACTGGAGACCCACCTCCAGTCACTAGAGTTGCGGCATGACTTGAGGCCAGCTTATTCTTTGCCCTGCGCTTTAGGTCATTCCAGCGCTTATAGCAATCATTGGCTTTGCGCCTCACGATTCCAAGGGCACTTACGATGTCCGCAACGGTCTGCCAGTGTGCCTGGCGTTGTGCAGGTGTGGTCTTGGATCCTGCAACAATGACCATCTCGTTATCATGTGCGGACACATACTCGACAAGTGCATTCAGTTCAGCATCCGTGAAGCTGGGCTTCCTCGACGGGCCGGACTGTGTAGCCGTGTCTGGGGCATCAGCCTGTGCCGGACGAGCACTCTTCCTCTTCCGCTTGGAAGGTGGTGGTGATCCTGAGTGTCCTACGCCGCTCTGGACACTAGGGGCAGGAGCCCTGGTGGACTCTATATCAGGAGTGTGGGATTGCACACTCAGCATGGGAGTTGGTGCAGGCATTGGCTCAAGTGTAATGGTGTCAGGGGGAATGTCAGCAGGATGGACTAGGACCGACACTGTCCTGGCTGGGTGTGTGAGAGCTGGGGTGGATGGAGCCGCAGCTGCCCCTGCAGCCTCTCCACCCTGCCTACTTGGGGCAGCAGATGACCTTGCTGCCCCTGATCCACGTGGCCTGATGACATCAACGTGCACCAGCGCACGTGTCATAGGCCTGCTGACCTGGATGTCAGCCATGGAGTCAGCCAGGTCTGGTGCCACAATGGGCTGGTCCAACAGGGGCTGAGCATGGATGGTGTCAGCCACATCAGCCTCAGGGGTGGCGGGGGGGATTATGGGTGCCCTTGACTGGTCCTCCACACATGGGGGGACAGGGTCACCCTGCAAGTAACGACCACGTCCCCTACCGGATCCACCACGGCCACCACTTGTGGCTCGTCCACCTTTGCCACCCTTACGGATTCCTCGCCTCCCAACCATGGCACTGATGTTACTGTGCGTATGGGAGTGGCTGTAAACTATTGTCCTGGGCAATTGGGGGTCAAAGGGGTTGGGTACCAGATGGTAATTGTACCCTAGTGCTCTAGCAAGGCTGAATGTGACCCCTGGGGAAAGATGACGGGTCACGCAACGCACAGGAAGCCCAAAAAAGGGAGATCACGTGCACGCAACCCCTCCTAGACCACGTGTGCGGAAAAAAAACCTGCACTACGCTGTGGCACCCAGTAACACAAGAATGAACGTATGCGTGTCACACGCAGCCTAGAATGACCTCTGAAGGGGTAGGCTACACACGGGGCAAGCACAGATGTTAGATACGTGCGTGACTCGTCGTCTGCCAGGAAAAAGAGCGTGAAAAAGAAGCGCGTTTGGCAACACCCCCGCCAAAAGAAGAATTGTACGCTGTCTGAGGAGACAGGACAACAGTAGAAGGGAACGCTGTTTGAGGGAACAGGCCCAGGAAAACCAGAAAAAGAGAAAAAAGAGAAAAAGCTGTCAGAGGTAACAGGGAGTACGAACTTGAAACGCCGTGAAGTAAATCGCGTGTGCAACGACAAGAAGTACAGATTTCACCCACTCGCTCGTACAAGGAAATGGTGTTCTACACATACCTTTTATGCAGGCCCACACGTCCAGCGTCACTTCTGCGTGTACGCGCTAGGGCCATTTCCACCAATTACACGCTTTGTCACTTCCGCGTGTAGGGCCATTTCCACCAATTACACGCTTTGTCACTTCCGCGTGTAGGGCCATTTCCACCAATTACACGCTTTGTCACTTCCGCGTGTAGGGCCATTTCCACCAATTACACGCTTTGTCACTTCCGCGTGTAGGGCCATTTCCACCAACTACACGCTTTGTCATTTCCGCGTGTATGCGCTAAGGCCATTTCCACCAATTACACGCTTTGACACTCGGACGTGCCTTTAATTTTTTTAACACGCAACATTTCAAACGTGTGCCATATTCAACGTGCACGTGACTTCATAGACGCGCATACGCTGGTGGCCTTTGGGCCAATGAATGTACAGACGTGTGCTGACGCGCTTACGCGCTAAGGGCCTTTCCTCGAACTACACGCAGACGTGCTGGATTTTCACGTGCAAAATCACTCCGTATCACGCTGGCCACGCGTTCACACACGGAAGACCACGCTCCTGCCCAGAAGGCCGAATTACTGCCCCCCAGAGCCCTGAGCACGCTCCCACCTGCCATCTGCTGCTGCCTGACTGCCTGCTGCCCACGTGCCCTGCCATTTGCTGCCTGCACATCAGCCAGGGGTGCTGTTGCTGTGACCACCCCTGCTGGAACCGAAGACTCCCGACTGCTTTTCCATCGCCCCACAGCCCAGCCCCAGGACCCAGTTGCCCACCCACTCCTGCCTCTGGGGTTGCCATGTCGGGCACTGCAACATCTGGCACCAGTGGCAACCCCCGGCCAAGGAGGCAGAGGGGCACCAGCTTCACTGCCACCGAAGTTGGTGTCCTGGTGGAGCATGTCCTGGGGCAGTATGATGCCCTCTTCGGAAGGTTGCGCGCCGACAAGGAAGGACGGACTCGGATCTGGATGGACATCGTGACTGCCATCAACGCGGAGGAGGTGGCAGTCCGCGACTACGAACATGTCAGGAAGCGCTGGGAGGACTTCAGGTCCAGGACCCTCAACAAGGCCCGGCGCCTCCTGAAGGCAGAGGATGCTCAGGGGCGCCGGGGCCACTTGTCGGAAGATCAGATTAGGGTCCTGGAACGCATATCCCCAGCGCTCCACGTCCAGGTCCTTGAGAGGCAGACCCGTCTGGAGTCGAGCGGTAAGTGTACATGCATACTGATTGTAAGCTGTGCGTGTGGTGTGCCAGGAGTGTGCAGGTTGAACATGTATTTTTATGTGGGCAAGTAGGGGGGTGCACAGGGCCGTGAGGGTGACACACGCGAGGGGTCTCATGTGTGACACATGGATGGTGCTTGTGTGTGTGGGCTTGCATGGCACAGGATGTGAAGGAATGATTGTCAGGTGTGGCATGGATTTCGATCGGAACTCTGCGACAGTTGGCGGAGGTGTACACATGCATGCAAGTTTCGTGGTGTGTGTGCATGTGTAGTGTACTCCCTCTGTTGCATGTGATGTGTGGATGACCTTTGGCTGCTCATGCTGTTGTATGTGAATGGATGAAGCTGGCTGTTGCAATATGCCTGTGGTATGGCTCATGTGTGCAAGTTGAAATTACATGTGTATTGGGGATTGTGATGCCATGTCTGAGGTTTACCAATGCCACTCATGTATGACTGTCATGTGTGTCTGTGTCCATTGGACAGTGCCCTGATGCCTGTGTTTTCTTTCTCCCTGTCTGCAGCGTCAACTGATGAAGAGGGCGGAGAAGGTGCTGTGGAGCACAGCGGCAGGGGTTGCACCACCAGCCGGAGACGCAAGGCCCGGATCCCCTCCCAGGTTCTGATCTTGTCGGGGAGTGAGGAGTCCGGTGCCGTATCCCAGGCCGCAGCTGCCGAGGGGAGGTCCAAGAGGTGGAGGTTGGAGTTGGGCTCCTCGGCAGCAGAAGGGGCAGCTGGGACCCCACAGGGCCCAACGGAGGAAGATGGCACAGAGTCATCCAGGTTGGTGGGGGGTTTGGAGGAGGAGGAGGCCGTGCAAGCACAGAGGCGGGGTCTGGAGGTGGGGATTCCACTGGTGCTAGTGGTGCAGTGCAGGATCTGGGACAGGAGGCAGCACAGGCCGCTGCGGAGGTGCCTGTGTGCAATCCTGTCCCTGCTCCTGTCACTGCATCATCTTGCACCAGCGGGGATGCCTACCTCCAGACCCGTTCTCAGGGAGGGGATTGGCTTACAACACCTGGCCTTCCTCTCCCTGCGGATGTGACTATCCTGCACCAGGTTGAGCCTGTCCAGGGTGGGGTGGCATTGCGTCAACGGGCCATGCGAGCTGACCTGCAGTCTTTTCATGATGAGTCTGCACGTCTTCTTGCATGGCTCGTTGACTGTGTTGACCCACTGGGACAGCTCACCAGGGCTGGATTCCTCAGTTTCCTGGACCTTGTTCCGACCCCCTCCTCCACGGAACCCCCTATGCCCCAGTCGTCCTCCATGCCATCTTCCCACCCATGTGTCACCTGGGTGCCCTGTGGAGCTGCCTCCGACCGTGCGGCCAGGCTGGTGGACAACAGATCCCTGCCACAGTCGGGAGTCGGACGTCCAGCAGGGGTGGCCACATCAACGACTGCACCCCTGCTGGAGGAGGATGTGCAGGCACCATCGGACAGGGCACATGGACAGCAGCAGCTGCAGCAGCAGGAGACCGTAAATGGGAGCCACGATAGCTCGGGGCCTTCAACATCGGAGGGGCAGGCATCGGCCGGAGGGCAGGAGGACCCTGGACGGGAAGTGTCTTCCGTGTGGCAGCGGTTGGGCCACGCCATAGATGCGGAGCGGCGGCGGGCGGAAGAGGCGCGGCTCAAGATGGTCAGGGCGAAGAACTCCATGCGGAGGGCCCTGAGGCAGGCCGAGTGCCTCGAGGCAATCCGCAGGGAGTTGGAGGTGAACATGTCGGCGTCCCTGCGGACCCTCGGGGCCATGGAACAGGACCGCCTCCGGGACATAGACGAGGAGTTCGATGATGCCCTGGCCCGGAACACCACTAAGTGAGCCGCTGGACTGGCCCGCCGCCATTGTATATAGTTATTTAGTGATAGGTTTCCTTTATAGTTTATTTTTATTTGGAGTCGACGGACACTGCTCCACCTTTTGTATATAGTTCCATTTTAGATAGGTTTTTTGGTAGGTTTCATTTCTTCTGTTGGGATGATGGACCCTGAATACTTTGTACATAGTTGGACTTTGGATTTGGACATTTTTTTTACTATGAATATTTTTTCCCATGGAGCAATGTTTTTCTATTTCTTTTTTCCCTTCATTTCCTTTTTATGGACTTGAACTTTGGAAGAAATTTTTTTGGATTATCATTTATTGATTTTAATTTGAAAAGGGACAGCCAGCTTAATTTAGTTTTTTTTTTTACTTGTGTATTTTGTTTAATTTTGATTGCCATTACTGTTGTTATTAATACATTATTTGGATTTTTTCATTCTTCAATGTGTGGTTTCATCTCATTGTTTTCATGCATGTCATGATATGGGTTTTCAGGTTCACTTGCATCCATTGTGTGTGTGTGAGACACATGTGTTGATTTACATTGTTTCCATTGGAGTAGTATCATGGGCGCATGTAATACTTGGTTGTGTCTTTGGGCTGTGGTGGCTGGCCATGAGGCCAGCCTTGAGGATTGTCAGGGCCTGTGGGCAGGGGGACATGAGTGGGGGCCTGGTGGAGGCTGCCCATGGTGGCTGGGGGGTGGGGGTGGGTGGGAGACATGGGTGGGAGCCTGGTGGGGGCTGCCCATGGTGGCTGGGGGTGGGTGGGAGACATGAGTGGGGGCCTGGTGGAGGCTGCCCATGGTGGCTGGGGGTGGGTAGGAGACATGAGTGGGGGCCTGGTGGGGGCTGCGCATGGTGGCTGGGGGGTGGGGGTGGGTGGGAGACATGAGTGGGGGCCTGGTGGGGGCTGCCCATGGTGGCTGGGGGGTGGGGGTGATGGGAGACATGGGTGGGGGACTGGTGAAGGGTGCCCCACACTGCTGGGGGGGTGGGGGTGGTGGGAGACATGAGTGGGGGCCTGGTGGAGTCTGCCCATGGTGGCTGGGGGGTGGGGGTGGTGGGAGACATGGGTGGGAGCCTGGTGGGGGCTGCCCATGGTGGCTGGGGGGTGGGGGTGGTGGGAGACATGGGGGGGCCTGGTGGAGGGTGCCCCACACTGCTGGGGGGGGGGTGGGGGCGGTGGGAGACATGAGTGGGGGCCTGGTGGAGGCTGCCCATGGTGGCTGGGGGGTGGGGGTGGGTGGGAGACATGAGTGGGGGCCTGGTGGGGGCTGCCCATGGTGGCTGGGGGGTGGGGGTGGTGGGAGACATGGGTGGGGGCCTGGTGGGGGCTGCCCATGGTGGCTGGGGGGTGGGGGTGGTGGGAGACATGGGTGGGGGCCTGGTGGAGGGTGCCCCAAACTGCTGGGGGGGTGGGGGTGGTGGGAGACATGAGTGGGGGCCTGGTGGAGGCTGCCCATGGTGGCTGGGGGGTGGGGGTGGTGGGAGACATGGGTGGGAGCCTGGTGGGGGCTGCCCATGATGGCTGGGGGTTGGGGGTGGTGGGAGACATGGGTGGGGGCCTGGTGGAGGGGGCCCCACACTGCTGGGGGGGTGGGGGCGGTGGGAGACATGAGTGGGGGCCTGGTGGAGGCTGCCCATGATGGCTGGGGGGTGGGGAGGGTGGGGGGGTGGGAGACATGAGTGGGGGCCTGGTGGGGGCTGCCCATGGTGGCTGGGGGGTGGGGGTGGGTGGTAGACATGAGTGGGGGCCTGGTGGGGGCTGCCCATGGTGGCTGGGGGGTGGGGGCGGGTGGGAGACATGAGTGAGGGCCTGGTGGGGGCTGCCCATGGTGGCTGGGGGGTGGGGGTGGTGGGAGACATGGGTGGGGGCCTGGTGGGGGCTGCCCATGGTGGCTGGGGAGTGGGGGTGGTGGGAGACATGAGTGGGGGCCTGGTGGAGGCTGCCCCTGCACTGCTGGGGGGTGGGGGTGGGTGGGAGACATGAGTGGGGGCCTGGTGGGGGCTGCCCATGGTGGCTGGGGGGTGGGGGTGGTGGGAGACATGAGTGGGGGACTGGTGGAGGGTGCCCCACACTGCTGGGGGGGTGGGGGTGGTGGGAGACATGAGTGGGGGCCTGGTGGAGTCTGCCCATGGTGGCTGGGGGGTGGGGGTGGTGGGAGACATGGGTGGGAGCCTGGTGGGGGCTGCCCATGGTGGCTGGGGGGTGGGGGTGGTGGGAGACATGGGGGGGCCTGGTGGAGGGTGCCCCACACTGCTGGGGGGGTGGGGGTGGTGGGAGACATGAGTTGGGGCCTGGTGGAGGCTGCCCATGGTGGCTGGGGGGTGGGGGTGGGTGGGCGACATGAGTGGGGGCCTGGTGGGGGCTGCCCATGGTGGCTGGGGGGTGGGGGTGGGTGGGAGACATGAGTGGGGGCCTGGTGGGGGCTGCCCATGGTGGCTGGGGGGTGGGGGTGGGTGGGAGACATGAGTGGGGGCCTGGTGGGGGCTGCCCATGGTGGCTGGGGAGTGGGGGTGGTGGGAGACATGGGTGGGGGCCTGGTGGGGGCTGCCCTTGGTGGCTGGGGGGTGGGGGTGGTGGGAGACATGAGTGGGGGCCTGGTGGGGGCTGCCCATGGTGGCTGGGGGGTGGTGGGAGACATGAGTGGGGGCCTGGTGGGGACTGCCCATGGTGGCTGGGTCGTGGAGGTGGGTGGGAGACATGAGTGGGGGCCTTGTGGAGGCTGCCCCTGCACTGCTAGGGGGTGGGGGTGATAGAGGACATGAGTGGGGGCCTGGTGGGTGCTGCCCATGGTGGCTGGGGGGTGGGGGTAGTGGGAGACATGGGTGGGGGCCTGGTGGAGGGTGCCCATGGTGGCTGGGGGGTGGGGGTGGTGGGAGACATGAGTGGGGACCTGGTGGAGGCTGCCCATGGTGGCTGGGGTTGGGGGTGGGTGGGAGACATGAGTGGGGGCCTGGTGGGGGCTGCCCATGGTGGCTGGGGGGTGGGGGTGGGTGGGAGACATGAGTGGGGGCCTGGTGGGGGCTGCCCATGGTGGATGGGGGGTGGGGGTGGGTGGGAGACATGAGTGGGGGCCTGGTGGGGGCTGCCCATGGTGGCTGGAGGGTGGGGGTGGTGGGAGACATGGGTGGGGGCCTGGTGGAGGGTGCCCCACACTGCTGGGGGGTGGTGGTGGTGGGAGACATGAGTGGGGGCCTGGTGGAGGCTGTCCATGGTGGCTGGGGGGTGGGGGTGGTGGGAGACATGGGTGGGAGCCTGGTGGGGGCTGCCCATGGTGGCTGGGGGGTGGGGGTGGTGGGAGACATGGGTGGGGGCCTGGTGGAGGGGGCCCCACACTGCTGGGGGGGTGGGGGTGGTGGGAGACATGAGAGGGGGCCTGGTGGAGGCTGCCCATGATGGCTGGGGGATGGGGGTGGGTGGGAGACATGAGTGGGGGCCTGGTGGGGGCTGCCCATGGTGGCTGGGGGGTGGGGGTGGGTAGGAGACATGAGTGGGGGCCTGGTGGGGGCTGCCCATGGTGGCTGGGGGGTGGGGGCGGGTGGGAGACATGAGTGAGGGCCTGGTGGGGGCTGCCCATGGTGGCTGGGGGGTGGGGGTGGTGGGAGACATGGGAGGGGGCCTGGTGGGGGCTGCCCATGGTGGCTGGGGAGTGGGGGTGGTGGGCGACATGAGTGGGGGCCTGGTGGAGGCTGCCCCTGCACTGCTGGGGGGTGGGGGTGGGTGGGAGACATGAGTGGGGGCCTGGTGGGGGCTGCCCATGGTGGCTGGGGGGTGGGGGTGATAGGGGACATGAGTGGGGGCCTGGTGGGGGCTGCCCATGGTGGCTGGGGGGTGGGGGTGGTGGGAGACATGGGTGGGGGCCTGGTGGAGGGTGCCCATGGTGGCTGGGGGGTGGGGGTGGTGGGAGACATGAGTGGGGGCCTGGTGGAGGCTGCCCATGGTGGCTGGGGGGTGGGTGGGAGACATGAGTGGGGGCCTGGTGGGGGCTGCCCATGGTGGCTGGGGGGTGGGGGTGGGTGGGAGACATGAGTGGGGGCCTGGTGGGGGCTGCCCATGGTGGCTGGGGGGTGGGGGTGGGTGGGAGACATGAGTGGGGGCCTGGTGGGGGCTTCCCATGGTGGCTGGGGGGTGGGGGTGGTGGGAGACATGGGTGGGGGCCTGGTGGAGGGTGCCCCACACTGCTGGGGGGGGGTGGTGGGTGGGAGACATGAGCAGGTGTGCAGGGTAGTCCCCTGTTTTGTGGGCTGCCTACAGGGGCCGTGGAGGGTGTACAGGGTACACCTGTGAGGACCCACCCAGCCTAATCATGTGTGATTATTCCCGCGCACCCCTGTAATACACGTACCCAGCCAAATCGCGTGTGAGAATTCCTGCGCACCCCTGTAATACACGTACCCAGCCAAATCGCGTGTGATTATTCCCCCGCACCTCTGTAATACACGTACCCTGGCTAATCGCGTGTAAAACTTCATGCGTACCCCTGTCATACATGTACCCAGCCAAATCGCGTGTGAAAATTCCCGCGTACCCCTGTAATGCACGTACCCTGGCTAATCGCGTGTTTAACTACACGCGTACCCCTGTCATACACATACCCTGGCTAATCGCATGTAAAACTTCCCGCGTACCCCTGATATGAACGTTACCCGCTTTGCGTTCCTTTTTTGGCAGCCCTATAAACTGGTCCAGGGTTAGCGCAGCCCTTTGCGATGATTTAGCGATTTTGATGGCTTTTCCTTGCGCAAGGGCGTTCTTGGGGGCGTTACTGGCGCTGCTGCAGGGTCGCTGCGATACTCTGCGCCACAGCTGGTTTGGGAGCCTAAAATCCATGAGTACGCTGTGCGCGGAAATCGGTTTTGGCGCACGCGCCTGGCGCAGACAATCACACGCGGACACTCTGCGCCAGCCGCTTGCAACACTTTTCTGCGAAATTCTATGAATTACCCTGTCAATGTTTTTGCTAGATCTTCGTGTATTGTCTTTGGGTGCACTAATATCAAAAACTCTGGGTCAGTTATGCATATTTTCCCAAAGGATAGGTCGTTGATATGAACATGGTTGGTCAATTGTGGATTTCCAGTATCCGACTTTGACAGCAGAGCCAAGGATGTCTCGGAGGACATGAGGGGCAATTGATTCCTCATCTGCAGCATGCACTTCTCGGAAAAATGTACAAACCATCAAAGTTCATAAAAAAGCATCTCCCCAGACTCCTTTGCAATTTACTTCCCAATGCTGTTCCAACATTATTTCAACACACACTGAGTCAGGTGAATAGTGAACATGAATGATTAATCTATGTTTATATATACTTATGTGCATATATATGTATTAATTGAAAATACTTTGTTAAAGGGACGTTATGGTTACAAGTAAGAAATTCTACAGTTATGGTAAATTAAGCAACCATAACTTGCGCCACCAGCGTGCACTGCTAACACCCAGGACATCAAAGATGACATCATAAAAAACACCTTTCACAGTTAAAAAATAGAAGTAAAAAAATGTAAGCTTATAGACTCCAGCTACTTTACATTTTTCAGTAAAGTAGTAAGACTCAATAAGTTTCTCCAACATTCCCATTAGCATTTTCTAGTATGCTAATGGAAATAATGGACAACAGTATACCAGAGAAAAAAACAAAACACAGAAACAGTTTTCTGTCCTAAATACTTTTCTCTAGCATACAATACGGACCATAATCAATCCTCTCTATGACTATCTGCGGTCTCTGCAGTCCCCTCTCTAGGTCATACTTTATTTTAAAAAACAGATTGCAGGTGCACACCATCGCACAAGACAACCCTTCTACCCTTTTTATGGTTATGTTTGTACCACTCCCTCATTGCCTGCTTTCAAACAATCACACACATATCCAGCAATCAGTTAAAAAAGCTCTGTAGATAACCCTATCAACATATTAAACTGCCATACACCAACTACTACTTAAAAATGTTGTACACATCTTTTCCATAGGCATTTAACCTTGCTCATTCAATAAATGGTACACACTGCTGCTATAAATGCACATATGCATTGTGCAGTAAAAGAAGTACACAAATGATAAGAGAAGTAGGGATTACCAAGTGCTCATAGAAGCCCAGAAGGAAAGTACCAAGACATACCAAAGTGGGAGACCACTAACTACCTGCTGGGGCAAAGTTACACAGCTGGGCGGCAGTACACCGGTAAGGACAGTGCTGATGGGTGGAGGGGTTTATTGGTGTTGACTAGATATAGGGCATGGAACCTGTGAGGGTTATGAGGGACCAAGCCACTAGTGTCAGTGGTATGAGTTAGCAAGGAAGGGATTAAGTAAAACAGGAACACAAAAGCACAGTTTGTGGAATTTAAGGAAGTCCAGCTCAAGTATAAAAGGAGCAGGAAGGCTGTTCCAAAGAGAGGCAATGGCCGAAGACAGAGACATGACTCCTGCTCTCTGTTTCAAAAAGGATTTCACAAGCAAAGTATTGAAGGTACAGCAGCAGAGCACTGTGGCAGTGCAGTATTTAGGGAAATGAAGTTGGACATATTATAGTCCTTGCAATTAGCAGGACCCAACTTATCCCTTTTCGGTCTGCAGCAATACCACCCCAGAGGTTCAGGCCAACGATAAGTCTTCCAGCCCTATTCTTCATTACCCGAAAGGGGTATAGACAACAAATGGGGAAGTTAAGGAAGAGGCTGTTGCAGTAGTCTAGCCCACACAGTATCAGGGCTCTATAGACTTTGACCTTCTGGGGGAAGGTAAGGAAGTGTACAATACCTGTAAGGAGGGCAAGCTCAAACCATGGACTTTTTTTACAAGCGCCAAAATGTAAAGAGTAAAAGAGAGAAAAGATTTAAGGATACCACCAACATTTCTGGCTGTACAGAATGTTAAGAGTAGACCGCCCAAAGACAGCAGCCACAGGGTAGGAGAAGAACAGGGTAGAGATGTCATAATAAGAAAGATCTCCGATTTACCAGCATTCAGCACTATCCTCAAATGTAGTGCAATCATAAATACTATATACACTTCAATTATATCACTCCACCATATTGCAAATACTGTATACTCCCCCTGCATTACCTGCAATTACTATACACATAGTATTATACTATGTGTTGCCAGTAGCCAGATTCTTGGGGGCATTATGTAAGGAAGGCATGGTATCAATAGTAAGACAGACACAAGTGACCACAGTTCAAGGGTGTTTATTGAACTTCAACAAGGGTATGATAAACGCCTATCTAATCCTAAATCTACAGATGGGAGCAAGCTACGACCTTCAAATAATAATAATAATTCAGTCCTAGTTGTGTCTTGTCAAAATAAAAGGTCCTATACTAAAAAAATACCTATTACCAATCCTTACCTCTAAATGCAAACAGCGTGAGGGATAATATTACAAAAAAAGAAAGAAAGCGTTCAAAATGATATGTCCCTACTTGTATAGCACTGCACAGGGTGGTTCACGCAAGCATAGCACAGTCTCTGGCTTCTTTAGCACAAGGATACAGTCCAATCATAACATCGGGACCTGTATGTAAGTCTCTTTACTCCTCAAAGTCTCTTCATTCAGAGGACCTGATGCAACCAAACAAAAACAAAGTTATTTTCCTCTTGGGATTTCCACAATTATTCACTTTAGGTGATTCACAAGGGAACTGAGAAAGGAAATCTACGTTCCCTTTATCTTTGCCTTTTCGGTTCTCCGCAGAGAAACATAAGGTTGCAGGTCTAAGAACCATCGGATGACTCGAGTGTTAGAATCTTTCCATTGGCTAATCCAAAGTAAGGGAGAATGATCCGTGACAAGTGTGAACTTTCTTCCTAGGAGGTAATATCTAAGATGGATAATGGCCCACCTGATGGCAAGGTCCTCTAATTCTAACACAGAGTCATTTTATTGACGTGGGAAGAGTTTGCAACTAGTCAATAAGATGGGCTGTTCCAATCCATCACACAATTGTGACAAGACTGCTCCTAACCCTATTAGGGAGGCATCTGTTTGTAATACAAACTCTTTCAAGAAATCTACTACCATTAGGATCGGGTTCTGGCACAGAGATTGTTTTAGGTTGTTGTATCACACATCATCCTCGTCAGTCAAATTAATTTTCTGGGGTTCAGCATTCTTTCATTTCTCGGTCAGTTTTGCTGTTCTGTCTGAGTAATTAGGGGTAAACCTACGATAATAATCAATTAGCCCTAAGAATGCTCTATGGTCTCTCTTAGTTTTAGGCGTAGGGGTATCTAGGATGGCCTTTATTTTCTCGCATTGAGGTTGGACACTATCATTCCCTACAAAGAAGGCGAGGTATTTCACATCTGATTGGTCCAGCCTGCATTTGGATGAATAGTCAGCTAGGCCGGCTTTCCTGAGGGCTCTCATAATAGTAAAAAGATGGAAAAGGTGGTCTTGCCAGGTTTTACTATAAATGACTATATCGTCAACATAAGCTCCACAGAAGCAGGGCTGTAATATTTTATACATGAGTCATTGGAAAGTTGCGGGGGCCCTGTGTAAACCAAAAGGGAGGACTTTGAACTGAAACTGTCCCAGGGGCATCGAGAAGGCTGTCTTCTCCTTATCAGGTCCATGTACTGGGACCTGCCAGTTCCCCTTGGTTGGGTCTAGGGTGGATAGAAAGGTGGCACTCCTGAGTTTATCAATTAAGTTATTGATGCGTGGCATGGGATAAGCATTGAAATCTGAGATGCCATTAACTTGGCAGAAATCTATGCAAAACCTCTGGGAATAGTCCAGTTTTGTGACCAATACTAATGGTGGAGGACCAAGGGCTTGAGGAGGGTTCGATGATATTCGCTCTTAACATTTGGTTTACTTCCTCAACCACTATCTGTTTACAGGTTTCCGGGAGTCTATATCGTTTCAGATGGACCACTTTTCCTTTCGGTGTTCTAATGTAGTGATAGGCACCTTTCACTCTTCATGGTTTCTCCAAGAATACATCAGGAAATGCTATAACTAGATCCTTTACATTTTCTTGTTGCTGATTAGATAGCTCTTGGGGAATTAATTCAAAGTTATCTATTTCCTCTGGGACCAAGCAAGATAATATTGTGGCATTGGCGGCTAAAGGATTTTCCTTCCACTCTTTTAAGAGGTTTACGTGGTATAGATGGGTCTTTTGTTTCCTGTTAGGTTGGGCTACCTTATAAGCACAGTTTCCCGTGTGTTCCAATATTTCATATTGCCTGTGCCACTTAGAGACCAGTTTGTTTCCCAAAGTAGGTAGGCGGACCAATACTTTTTGTTCTATGGAAAACCTTAAGCTTACTTTTGTTTCATAAGTGGACTTTTGGTGTGCTTGGGCTTTTCCATATGAGTATACACTAGATCTCAAACAAGCCTCATATGCTCTCGCAATCCAGTAGCAGTTTGCAAAAGGAGAATGGGTGCATCTTCTCTTTCTTCCCATGTTTCTCAGAGCATATCATAGAGTAGTTCAAAAGGAGAGAATCCAGTGGATTCCTGAGGGGTTTTCACACTGCAAATAGTGCTGAGCGGATCATACGGTCCCAATCTTTCCCATCCTTGTCTACCAATTTCCTCACGATAATTCTAAGATTTTTATTGAATCTTTCTACCACTCCATCGGTTTAGAGTTGTAGACCGATGTTCTTAAGGTGATAATATGGAGAAGCTCCATGACTTTACCCAAAAGCTTGCTCATGAAATTGGATCCTTGATCCATCAGGATTTCCTTAGGAAAACCAACTCTAGAGAACTATGGTAATAGATGTTTTAAAATCTGCTGGGTGGTGTTGTTCCGCACAGGAAATTCCTCGGGGTATATGGTTGCAAAAGTACATATTTGTGTCCTAGTCTAGAGGTTTCCAAAGGTTCAATGATTTCCATCCCAATCCTAGAGAAAGGGATTTCTATTATTGGTAAAGGATTCAGAGGGAATGCAAGGGAATGTGATTACTGGTTCAGTGACATAGCTCACATGTCTGAATAAAGTTTTTTATATCAGCATGGATGCCTGGCCAGTAAAACCTCTCACTCCTATGTGCCTGGGTTCTGGATTGCCCTAGATGTCCCCCTGTTAGATGAGAATGGGCAATCTCTAGTATGATCTTTCGGTAGGTTTTGGGGTTACTAACTGAGTTTTGCTTAGGCCTTCTTTGGATTCTTCCTTTCTATACAGTAACCCCTGTTTTAGGAAGAAAAAACAACTTCCCTTTTCTCTCCCCTCCCCTTTGCGAATTGCTTGCAAGAAAGCCTCAGCAAGGGCTGGATCATTTCGCTGAGTGAAGGCTAGGTCAGGAAAAATAGTAAACTCGACTTCCTTTTTTTCTTAATTTGAATAAGCTTCATCACCTTCCCCAAAGCCTAAGGTACCTCTCTCCATATCTTCCAGTCCATTCTCTTTAAGGAAATAGAGCTGTTTCAAGAATTCCCTGTGCAAGTTTGTCTCCACAATGTACTTCAAATGGGATTTCACCATGGTTCTGTAAGAGAACCTTTATGTCTCCCCGGAAGTCGGGATCTATGATGCCTGCCAGAACGTATAGACCGAATTTCCAGGCCAGGCCAGATTTCGGGGCCAATCCTATATAACACCGAGGAGGGGGTATCAAAACTAAGTCTGTGGGGATCATTCCTCTTTTCCCGGAAGGGATAGTAGCTTCTCTGCTGCTACAAATATCAAAAGCTATTGATTCTTTTGTGGCCACAGAACGGTCTGAGGCACTATGGCTAAGCTTCTGAAATGTTATGGTTCCCCAATTTGTTTCAATTGAGTCACAGCCCACTCCTGACACCACATATAAGTAAGGCATGGTATCAACAGAAAGACAGACACAAGTGGCCACAGTTCAAGGGTGCTTATTGAATATCAACAATGGTATGATAGACGCCTATATAATCCTAAACCTACAGATGGGAGCAAGTTACGACCATCAAATAATTATGACGCAGTCCTAGTGGTGTCTTGCCAAAATAAAAGGGCCAATACTACTCTGTTCAGCGTAACTATCGTTGCTTCAAAAGTTCAGTCACTCATTTAGTGCATTAATTATGTTTGCATCACTTGCCACCTATGCCTCATACCCTGTCCTCTTCAAATTCCTTCCTACAATGTTGCCGTTTGCTGACAATCCGGGTTAGTATCAGTCTCCCCAACCCACCGACTGTGCTGCCTTCACTGGCTTTTCTTTGTTGTAGGAGTCAAGGACAGTACCACGCCGGCAACCGCTTCTCCCTGCCTTGTCTTTCGATGTGGGAGGGCCCCGAGTACCTTCCACACACAATGCAGAAGTCTTCAGCATTGATCCGAGGTCTTACATTTTCTATTCTCGAAGGCACATAAAGGTTAGTCTTTTGGTGAAAAGGTCAAGGGATCTTCCTGCTTCCTCGTGTGCTTTCCCTCACTCAAAGTGTGCTCTTGTGCTCCGCCTTTTATCTGTCTGGGGAGTGGAATGGAGTCAGGTGTGTGTAATGATCAGTAATTACCTGACCCTGCCTGACCATCGTGTTGGGACATGTCAGGGATACAGCTCGGATTTTAGTCCATTTTCCCTCACAGTGAGTTGTCCTTGAGAAAGTGTTTGTGTCGGAAAAGGGGGGGGGAGTTGAATCCCTAAGTATCCTACCTGGTAGGATGGAGTAAAAGTGTTATAGGGAAGGAGATACCACATCTTGCCATCCGGTGTCCCACTTCCACTCCCCAAAGACCACCCATCCAGGTCATACTTCTACACTGGTCCACCCCCAGGAACTGGATCCAAAAGCGATGGCTGTGTCCTGGCCACCTGGATGACAGATCCCTGGGGACTAGCGGGTGAGACACTTTCTGGTTTCTCACAGTGGCCTACGGCCATGCCCCTAAGAATCTGGCAATTGGGCACAATCTCCACAATAGAATTAAACCATATAACAAGCCATCCTAATCATGTGAGCGGACACCAAAATTGACTGCAAACTCAACGGCACCTGCATGCCTTTTTTCACCTATAAAAACAGCTCCATGTCATCTTTATTCCACTCCACCACCCTTTCCAGCCGCTCCTATGACCACCAAATAACCCCAAATGGGTTTTCAAGACTTTTTCCCCAGTGCACTATCCACGGACAGCGGCGGCTGCCCGCGGATCCAACATGGTAACTGTTCCAACAAATATGACTCACCTCATGCTTTTCACCATCCAATCAGCAGGTGCATCCCGGATATCACAATTATTTTTACCTACTTTTTGGCCGTTTTAAAAAGAAACTACTGAACAGATTTACACCAAGCCGTCACTCCTGGCGCAAATTTGGTGAAATTCCAACCAGCGGTTTGGGCTGTAGGTGTGATTTTGGGAACCCCCTATAACTTTTCCCCACTGTATGAAACCACACCAAACTTCACAGAATCATTCCAAGGGGGCCATATAGTTGTTTTGCAAAGTTTCATGAGGATTCGTCCAGGGGTGGTGAAGTTATAAGCCGCCCAAAAAGTGCTCTTTCTATGAGTTGAGCAACTTAACCAGAGCTACAGGGACACTACTGCAGGCCCTGTAGTATATATATTTATATATCTATAAATAATGTTCATACATTTTATTGACATTGTGTGCCAATAGGAATTGGGATGAAAAGATTAGTTTTTTTGGTGTAATATTGGTATAGTTATTTTTTAGTTCAATGTTCTATTGTGTTTCAATTTGCACATGTATTTAGATTTTAGACTTTCTCCTTGAATAAATACCGACTTTTGTGATGCATTGAAAGTTCACTGCAATCAGAGACTTTCTAAAAACTTCAATTGCAAAATCTGTAAGTTGATTATTTTTCCAATTTATTCATTACAATATCTGTCATTACGTAGAGTACACTGATGGAAGTCCAGACCATTTGGAAATTTGAGGAAATGACAGACACCTCCAATATACAAACAGTGAGACCTACTGACATGCACATAAACTGATTTATAGTGTATTAAATTGCATATTTTGTATGAATAATACATTTTTGTTACTATTGTTATGTATACATAAATTGAATAAAGAAACAAGCTTCATCATCGGCAACTACTTTGGAATCAACAGCAAGCTGATTTCCGTTTAAAGTAATATTGTTTTCAATTATACATTTATCTGTGACTATACTATAGAGGTTTAGGGTCATGATCAACCTTTGAACAAACTAATAATTCTTATTGTTTACATTTCTTATTGATTAAAAGTAGAATGTTTAAACTTACCACTGTATTTATTCTCTTTTTCATTTAATTTTATAGCTCAACTTCACTCCTAACATAATTTTAAAAAACTATAATAAAGTATATACAGTTTGATAACCGTACTTACACAACATAGTCTTCTTCTGTTGCGACCGATCAAGCGAATGAGGTATGACACGTGATACTTTATTGAATGACCTTTCCAAGTAATAACATAAATCGTACTTTATTTTGCAATAATAACATAACTGATTATTTGTTTACAAGTAATAACATTGTCGCAAAATCTGAATGCAGGCAAACATCAATGTATTGTTGTCATTCACCTTCCTACATGCAACATTGACTGTAATCCATTACAAAAACTCTGATAGTAGATTCATTAAATGGAATATTTTATTCTCCAAGTGGTCTATGCATGTTTTAATGCATTGTTGCTGGACAGCGAAAGTGCAAGACACGAAAATCAACATTATCATTTTGCATTTTATTTGTTTTAATAATTAATTATCTTTATTTTTGAAGGATAACAGTAAATTGCTAACTGTAACGCCAATTTCTTTGGACACAAGTGAAGTTCAACAGGTACATTTCAAAATCAATCGGTGTTAAAAACTATATTTGCTTACAATGGTCAACTTTCTCTTTTTAAAAAATAAATTTCTTTTCATTTTGAAATATAATTTTCTTCTTCAACAATTGTATTCAACATATGTACCTTTTCATTGTTTTATGTATAACTTGTGGTTGAAATTCAACAATCATACAAGGTTACGTATCAAGATATAATCCTTGTTATCAAAGATGTTAACATTACATTGTCAAGTTAGTATCCAATGTTTATTGCATGTGTCTACAAGGAGTCTAGTACTGAAGCAGCCGAGATGGAAGAGACACTTGCATTGCAGGTATACAAATAATAATGATAGTCATCATTTATCATCTATTGGATTTTTAATGTTACTTTGATTGTGTGCATACTGTTCTTGATAGTGAAATTGTGTTCATGTTGTAATTGTATTCATGTGTCATGACATGGAAGAGTATCATGGTTGTTTACAACATGTGTGAATGTTCTGTAACAGTTGGGTGATGAACTAGGCAACTCAGGATTGACTGTATCAAAGCACATTCAGGCCTATCAGTTTTAATTTTTAGAAAGTGGCTATTTGGAATTTGTTTAATTGGTAATAGATTGTAAGGTTGATCATCATATGTTCTGCAAGTGTGAAATAAACAATTCTTGTGTTTTTTTATGTTTAAGAGGCCTAAGAATAAGAGCTGGAAGACTTAAACCACAACACTAACAAATGATGTCGCTTGACGAACTGATGTCACTTGGATGCAACCGATGTTTGAGGTTGATAATGCTTGTCCCAAGCTTCAGAATCAGTATGCCGATCTGCAGTGGCTGGAATTTGAACTGAATATCACCAGCGAGCCATGGAAAGTAACAATTGATCGTTGTTACAGCACACAACATCAACCAGAAATGACAGACAACACAGAAGATGCCTCGTCATTACTTGCTGATCCTCTCACACAATCCACGCCATTGAAACAATTTCATTCAAAGAAAAAAACAATGTTTCCTGTTTTCCCAATACATTCTGAATATCCAGAAATATCACACATTGAAATCACTGAGGCATCTTTTCAATTGATCGACGACTATGTTCATGACCACCCTGACTTCACCATTCCTAGTGCAGAGGACATATCCACCACCATAGAATGGCAACCCATAGTACTGCAGGACAATTGGATATTAAGGGAACCAAAATACATTGTTTATTGACAGCTGCCTATTGCAGATTATTACAATTATTAAATGTCACTATAGGATATGTAGGTAGATTTGTTGGGAGACACTGGCTAAGTTTACTGGAGCAGTCAAAGGGACCAAACTGAAGAACAAGGGAGGCTGTCTCCACAGCCATAACACATTTTAGTGGTCTGTACAACCCATTATAGAAAAATTCAATCCTGGAAATGTACTTTGTTCTCGTGCTCTGTTGTTCAGTGGTTCAACGTTTAGTAAGATTTCAAGTTTCTGTAAATTTGTAGTACTTGAGTTCATTGCTAAAACTGCATACTACAAATATCAGTGACAGTTCTTGTACCCCGCTATTAACTACAAATATCAGTGACAGTTCTTGTACCCCGCTATTATTCAGGCCTGGAATCTCAAACAGATATCCATAGATAATGCTCTCAGAGACATAAGGGTCAGACTTGATGGTGATGGACAGTGAACCCTGGATTTTTGGCCAAGTACTGCACTTACCACTTCCAGGACATGGACATCCCAGAAATAGTGAGTTCTATCAAGGTGCAAGTGTCACAATGTACATCTTCTGTTGCCATGGAGAAACATGGTTTCATTTAATCCATTGAACTTCTTCAATGAAGCGGAATGCAAATACAACTGATAGCCACTGCAAGAGCAGTTCCCGCACATAAAGCATCAATTTGATGTGTGGCACATTTCCAAATCAATAGCCAAAAAAATACCAGCAGCTGGTACAAATAATAAAGGTTCAGAAGAAATTTGAAATGGCCAGTCTATCAGCAACCACCTTTGGTAGAGTTCAAAAGTTCCATACAGATTCTTGTTGAAAGGTGGCATTCAATGCTCCATCATAGTTCAAATGGTCACTCATAGGGAGAATAACAGGAGTTTTACAGGAACCATTGTGTACATGAACCATTGAGTGAGGAGCACAATTATAAGAAAGAGTTGTTGGTGCAAGGCTCCCCTCCTCACATAGCCCTACAATAGATTGTTTGAGACAAAAAGCTTCTCAGAAATTTAAAGGTACAGACATAATTTTGCTAGACTGGTGATTTGGAGATTTTCCATAATATATGCCTGAAGTACAGGCCTAAGAGGTTGCATTTCATAATATACGGCATGGAGGCTGGAATAAGGCATGCTGTACTTGCTCACAATGAGAATATTGGTATGGGACAAGCTAGAACTGGAGGTACTTTTGGTATGCTTCATTACACCATGGCGTTTATAAAAAGAAAAAGCATATTACAGCAGATGAAATTTGATTTCATGAAAGATCTGACATTGACTGTGCTGGCCATGCAAATATACAAACTGAACTCTGAATATGTTTCAAGGGGGAAATCTATGCCACAGAACATTGCTAATGTGGTTTGTGCTCCAAAAGTTGAACTTGTTGGAAAGTTAATTTTGAGATTCAAATGAAGTGGTGTGGTTTTTACACTGCCATCCAAATCAAGTTTCAATCATGTGTTTTCCTTTTAAAAACGTTAATGATAGAAACATTTTATTTAAAAAAAGGTGAACATAGGGGCGTGGATTGGTGCCATGGTAAACGGTCGGGTCCGGTGAGAGCTCCCGGCCGTGACCGAGTGTTACCTAAAATGCCCAAGTAAATTGTAAGTCTAGGCGAAGGAAATCGACGCCCTGCAGAGCCGGGAGGCTCGGGCTGCTCATGCCTTAATTTGGCGGTTCGAAGTGACGGGGGGATCGAGCTGAGACCGTCTTCTCCCAGTGGGGGATTCCGACGTGTGCGGTGAGCCAAGATGGCGGACGGCGGATGGACATAATGAAGGCCCCTCCGACGTCTGAGTGGAACGGGAACTGAGGGAGCCCCCCTCTCCGAAGCGCACAACAATCGATCTGCCTGGATGAGACTGATCGGCAACACCGCCAGCACCCCCTGATCGTGGAAGCAGGGGCTGATCCCTGCCACAAGGAGCAACGGTGTTGGATCCCCCCCTTGCCTGCAATCTGCAATCTGCAATCGAAAGTGTGAGTCCTGCTGAGCCCCGCGACTATCCGCAGCCGCTCACCTCTCGGAGGACCGTCGGGGGGAGTGGCGATGAGCGGGGGGCCTGTGCTGAGCTCCGTTGTCATCCGCTGAATCCTGAAGCGAGCTGAAGCCTCCCCCCACTCTGACCCGAGAGAACCGCCGCCAAGGCGGACCCAGATCTCCCGCGCCCGCCACCCCTGAACCGTCGGGCCCGCGCCCGCCCTTACCTTTCTGCAATTGTCGGCTGCCGCGAGGAACATCGGAGAGGCAGCGGGCAACCAGGGTGCCGGCTGTAATCTACAACGCCCTCGTACGAACTCCGTGACCCTCTCCAGCAACCACCAGCGGAGGGCGCGAGACCCGCCTTCCTCCGGGAGCTTGCCGGCACTTCTTCCGTTGGGGCCCGGCAGTGGGCGGAAAAACAACTCGGCCATCTCCCCCGACTGCCGCCCCAAACCAGCAGCTACAGTGAGGTGTCCTCCGATGGGAGGGGGGGAGCATATCAACAACTACCAGCGGTATCGGCAGCAACGGGCCTCTCCCCTGAACGGAGCAACTCAGCAGGCTGGGAGTCCAGCCGCCCCCATCAAGTGCAGCCCTGGACAGTGGAAAGAAGGCTGAGGGCGGCCCCCCCTCAGCGGGAGTGAATTCCCCCCCCCCAGCGGGCCAGCAGCCGAGGCCCCGGGGGCCTGTACCGCCGACGGCCCGGTGGGGTCAGGGCAGGAAGATCCTTGTCCCCCCCCGGCTGGGCACCGACGACCCCCGCGGTCTGGGAGGGCCCAGTCCTCCGGCTTCCCGGGGGTGCAGATCCTGGAGACTGCTCCTGAGGGGAAGGTAAGGCGGCACCTGCTGCAAACTGTGGGAGTTTCCTAGCCCCTCAGGCCTATCCTCGCGCCCCAGCGCCCAGTGGGGTGACCAAGCCAGCCACACAGACGCGGTCCCTCCGGGGAGTGGACCTGGGACTTGAATTGGCGGCGGAGGCCACGCCTGGTCCCCAGTATCGGCACTCCCGGCCCCGGGGGGGTTCCCCTCGCCTTCCCCTGGAGACGCCAATTGGCCAGGAGAGCAACCGACGGTCCGGAGTCCCTTCACCCGAACTCTAAGATCTGAAAAGAACCTAGTAGCCCCGTATGCAACGAGGTCTCTAGCAAAGACTCCACAGAGAGGGTGAAAGGGGGCCCTAAGAGGGGTCCAAGCGCTCCATAAAAGACATTCTACCCCCGGGTGGGTCGGGCTCCGGGTAGTCCACAAGAAGTAATGTCTAGAAACCAGAAAGTAACCAAACAGACAGACATTGCGACACTGCTGTCCACTAACATGGGAGAAAAGAACAAGAAAGGAGAACGCAGTGACGTGGTGGGTGCCACTCAAGAACCCAACGGGGGTTCTGCAGCCCAGGCGGTGACCAAAGCTGACCTACAGGAGCTCCTCTCTGCCATAACCAAGGAATACCAAAAAGGGACAGAGGAACTGAAAGACAGAATTGCGTCGCTGGATAGGAGAGTGGGCGAGATTGAAACCAGAACAACAGAAATAGAAACCACCCTGTGTGAACAGAACTTTGAGATCGGGGAGGGGGCTGATAGACTCTCCGCTCTGGAGGCCAGATATGAGTCCCTCGAGAACAAACAAGAAGAGGCTGAAAATAGGTCCAGACGCAACAATATTCGCTTGAGGGGAATCCCGAGCTCGGTCTCCGACGAGGAGCTCAATACCTATGTCAACGACTTATTTCGCTTCATCATAACGCTCCCAGATGGAGCTCCTTTGGAACTGGACAGGGTCCACAGAGTTAGAGCCAGACAAAATGCAAATGTTGTGCCGGATGTCTTAGCAAGAATCCACTTCTATAAAGTAAAGGAAGAAATTATGCAGGAAGCTAGAAGTTCGGCCCGAATCCTGTTCCGGGATGCCAAAATATCCCTATACCAGGACCTAACTGCGACTACCCTCGCGAAAAGAAAGGCCCTTAAGCCACTAGCCGAGTGGCTGCGTGAACGGAAATCATCATAAAGATGGAAGGACGGAGAATTTCGTCACGCAAAAACAAGGAACAAGAGAGCTTCAAGGAACAATCTGAACCGACCTACGTGAAATCCAAAAGATGGGTTCGCTAGACAAAACCCTAACTATTACAACCTGGAACGTGCAGGGGCTTAATGCGCCTAGAAAGCGGAAAGCAGTGGAACACAAACTAGACCAACTAGCAGCCGACATTGTCTGCATTCAGGAAACCCACCTCATTGCGGACGACGAAAGCCGACTAAGGTTTTGGCGCTACCCGAAACGCTACTTTGCTTCGGCCACACAGAAAAAGAGAGGCGTCGCTATCCTACTAAAAAGAGTTCTCCCATTAACACAGATCACCATCAAAAGAGACCCCGAGGGCAGATTTCTACTTTTGAAAGGCCTCCTAGTGGAGCTACCAATCACCTTGGTGGCCATTTATGCGCCAAACAAAGAGCAAGACCAATTCCTTCACAGCCTTCCTCCAACCATCACGTCCTTCGCAGCGGGCTGCTTAATAATTGGAGGGGACTTCAATCTCCCCCCGGATCCGACGATGGATAAGTCGCTCCCAGCCTCAAGGGAGGACTTCGGTAAATCCCTCGCCCTGGCGAAATTCTTGCGGGAAACTGAGACAATAGACATATGGAGATTCCACAACCAGGGAGAAAGGGACTACACCTTCTTTTCGCACGTGCATAAAGGCTACACACGGATCGACCTCTTGCTAGCCACGAACAACTTGGCCCCCTGCGTGGCGAAGATTCAAATTGGACCAATTGCAATATCGGACCATGCACCAGTCACGATGGCGGTGTCTATCCACGGGGCCCCGGAACCTAACCAGTGGCAATGGAAACTGCAAGATTACATCCTTACCGATATAGCGGCTAGCTCGGATCTCACTGAGGCGATTCGGAATTACTTCTCCGAGAACACAACCCCCGACTCCTCAACAGCAATGGTGTGGGACGCCATGAAACCGGTGATTCGAGGGGTCGCAATGTATTTGACAGCCAGACTCAAGCGCCAAAACCTACGGAAGCAACAAAAGCTCGAGCAAAGACTCACAGCCTTGGAAAACAAACTCAAGGCCCGTTACAGGAAAACAACGCACCAAGAACTTAAAAGAACTAAAAGAGAGCTCGAGATCCACCTGGCGGACCGGGCCGCCAGAGCATTAACTTATACCAAACAATACTATTACCTGAACAGTAACAAAGCGAACAGTCTCCTAGCACACAAACTGAAAAAGCTTCAGACCAGGAACCACATCCAATCCCTGCAGGATAGGAACGGCTCCTTACACCACCTGGACCCCGAAAAACTCGAGTTAATGGTGCAACACCACGAAAAAATCATGGCAGGGCCCCCGACAGCCACTTCCTTAACGCCAAAGAAACAGCCACCTCCATCCCTAGCGGACTTAGAGGGCCCTATCTCAGAGGAGGAAGTTAGCGAAACGATCCGCCACCTGAAGAACACAACACCTGGCCCGGACGAGTTATCGTCAAAATTCTACAAAAAATCTGCTCACCTGCTAGCCCCACTTTTGGCAAATCTATTCAATTCATTCCTGTCCACTGGTTCCACGTCCCCTTCTATGAACGAGTCAATAACAGTGCTGATCCCTAAACCAGGAAAAGACTGAACACAATGTGCATCGTACAGACCCATAACGCTCCTAAACAACGATGCGAAAATATTTGCAAACATTTTAGCAAACCAGCTGTCCCCCTTTCTCCCAGAGCTCATCCACCCGGACCAGACAGGATTCATCCCGGGCCGGGGTACCCAAGACAACATCCGCAGAACCATCAACATCATTGAATCAGCGAACAGACTGGGCACAAAGCCGGCAGTTCTCTCCTTAGACGCGCACAAAGCTTTCGACATGCTCGACTGGGGCTATGTTGGGAACATTCTAGAGCACTTTGGCTTTGGCCCGAATTTCGCAAAGTGGGTCCTGGCCATCTACCAAAGACCCTCTACAAATCTTCGCCTCAACGGGGTCAAATCCAGTAGAATAAACATAACTAGAGGCACGAGAAAGGGATTCCCTCTCTCCCCACCTATTGAAAGGGTCCGCCGAAATACATCAATATTCGGCCTAACGATTAAAAAAGAATCCTACAAAATTGCGCTATACGCGGACGATGTGCTCCTCACACTCACTAGACCAGAAGAGTCAATAAGAGCCCTATGGCAAATGATCGAAGAATTCCGAGTAGCATCGGGATTCACAATAAACATCACCAAATCCGTCGCACTGGGCATAAACATCCCAAGAGAGTCCAAAGCTCATCTCAAAGAGGAGTTCCAAATCCCCTGGGCAAGAAGCAGCTTCAACTATCTAGGGGTGCATATGCCCAATAAAACCGAGAAGCTGTATAAGACTAACTTCCTGGCATTCTTCAGAGATCTGAGAAATGACATCAACCGCTGGAAAAAACAGGAAATCTCCTGGTTCGGCCGAACTACTGCGATAAAACTGAACCTCACGCCGCGGTTGCTATACTATGCCCAAGCCCTGCCGGTGTCGATCTGGGAAAAGGCCCTGCAAAAACTGCAAGGAGAGGTGCTGAATCTAGTCTGGGAAGGAAAGAAATCTCGTATCCCATAACGCATCATGCTCTGAAGTGCCGCCCTGGGCGGCCTAGGGGTCCCAGACGTGTCAAGGTACTGCCTCGCGGCCCAACTGGCCCCGGCCTTTGCCTGGAAGCTTCCAACCAACCGACCCCGGTGGTTACAACTGGAGGAAGATTGGTGCCAGACCCCACTGGAATCCTTGCCCCACTCCAAGGAGCCCAAAGGGGCCCGGGACCTGGGCCCCCTACCAGAAACAAGAAACACAGTCGCCAGCTGGAAAGCGGCTGCACGCCGGTGGAAATGCAGAGGCACAATGGGTCCACTCACGCCAATTTGGAACAATCCTGACTTCTCCCCCGGAATGACACCAAATCAGTTCACAGAGTGGCGAGCCGGTGGCTTAGAAACTATCTCTGATTTCTTCGAGAATGGCCTCCCTTTGAACTTCGAAGAGTGTAAAGCAAAGTTCAAGATCCAGGAAACAGAAAGCTTCCGCTATTCCCAGCTGAGGCAGTGGCTATCGCACCCTCAGGTCAGGAAACTAGGCAGCAGGGAGCTAACGGCATTGGAACACACCCTCTCAACAACCCCCCAAAAGGGGAAAATATCCGCTCTGTACAAAATACTAGATAGAACAGATCCCACAAAAAAGAGCCATATATGGTGAAATGGGAAGAGGACATCGGGAGACCAATTGAACTGGAGGAATGGCAACACATCTGGTCCCGTGCACTGAAAAGCTCAAAATGTGTGACGAACAAAGAAAGTGCATTTAAAGTCTGCTACAGATGGTACAGAACCCCGACAATCCTTAACAAATGTAACCCGGCTATCACAGCGCAATGCTGGAGGGGATGCCCGGACCGCGGAACCCTATTCCACCTCTTCTGGTTATGCCCTAAAGCCACCCTATTTTGGAAAAACATCCTGGAACAAATTAAAACAATCACCGGACTCAACATCCCCTGGGATCCAGGGATCGTGCTACTGGGGGCGACAGGAGAAGGCCAATTCCCCCTAACCGGCAACCTGGCGGACCTATGCTCCTATCTCCTGACAGGCGCCAAAATTACCATTGCCAGACTCTGAAAAAACCCGGAGGGTCCGTCCACACAGATGTGGTGGTCCAAATGCTGGGAAATTGTCGCAGCAGAGAAAGTCACAGCCATCAGGTCAGGCAATAAACCCAAATTTGAACGCACATGGGCGCCCTTTCTGGACTATGGGCAGCAATTCCCTGGGGTGGCGAGGCAGCCACCTAACTTACGCTGGATGGAAACCCAAGACTGAAAAGAATGCACAGCCCCAAGCCGGACAGGCAGCTGAGTTCCTCCAGTCCTCTGAAGTGCCACGAACGATCAATCGATTTCCCCCGACTTGGAAGATCCGGTGCTAAAGTACCCTGCCGAAATCTAGTGAAAGTGTCACCTCGAACCCTTGAAATTGTCTCCTTGTCGAAATAGGCAGTAATCTGCTCTTATGTGAAAACAGCTCCTTGTGAAAACAGCTCCTTGTCCCTTGTTCCCCCTTCCTCCCCCCACCCTGTTGAAGTTATTACTTTTATTATTTTTATTATTGAAGAGAACGCAAGACTGGCTAAGACTTAAGCACGCAAAGTACTGTTCTCCTAAATTATATGTTCTAAGAAGCTGGCAAAACATGTAATAATCTCAACTTCTGCATGACTTGGTATGTTTAAAACAATAAAAATAAGGTTGGAAAAAAAAAGGTGAACATATTTTTGTGCATTTTTTTATTTAAATAAATGTGAGTCTATATTTTTAATAAATGTGTACCTTTAAATGTGAGTCTATATTGTTAATAAATGTGTATCTTTATGACATTTTACTTAATTATTCACATAAATAGTATTACTTGATATTGTACATGAGAATGGCAATATATTATGTTGTACTATTTCTGCAAAATCATTACAAAGTAGATTCATTCTTAAAATGCAGTATACATTTGGCTGTTATGTTATTGTTTTCAATTGTAATAGGTTATTTTAAATAGTTAAAAAAGAGAAAAGGAACATAGATGGCTAGGATAGCACTATCAAATTCAAATCATTAGACTGAGTCAGGTGACAGATGTCACTTTAAAATTCTTTTGGTTTTTTAAAATACATGTCTAAAGAACAGAAGAAGATTAATTTCCCTACCTTGAAATATATATCCATAAATATTTAAAGTTAAGAAAACATACCCAAGGGACGACTTATAATGTTTTTCCTCGGGGGCTAGTATAATAGTATTGAAGATGGCGCTCCTGCAGTGGCATAAGACGTGAAAACCAGCTTCCCTAGCCTCCATAACAACTAGATTCCTAAGAAATGCTACACCAAGCTCACATTATGTATCATCTTGTAGACAGGACAGGAATTGACAGGAAAAGAAGCATTAGTTGGTTGGTTATTAGTAATTGTGGATCATGGTCTGCGCTTGGACAACGCAGAGCGAAGAGGCTGATGATATATAGCTTTTTACATGCAATAAACATGCACTTCATTGTAAAATATTATGCAGATTACTGTATTACAGGGAAATCCTTAGAGATGTATTTTCAGATGAACTTCTGCGTCCATTATGCTTATTTTTGAATAAATCTTGCAAGATGATTAAAACCCAAATCTCACATAACAGGTTATGTTTCAAAGAAACATGAATATATTTTAAAAAACATCTATAAAATACGGATATAATATTTCTTGTGGTCATATTGAACCTTTTATTAAATGGTTTGTATAATTAGGTCACCATGGAGCAAATATAATTGACAAGACTATTAAAAATAATAAAACACAGAACCAACCAAAATATGTATGGCCTGTTATTTCATTGATAAGTTGGTGTGTTTAGAAATTGATGAGGATTTTAAGAGACCAATATTCTAGGTTATACAGCGCTGCCAATTTTACCAACAAGGCTTGACAATGAGTGCAATAACTATAGGTCCATGCAGAACCTCTTTGTCATCCTTATAAGCCAATGTGTATGGCCTTGTGTTGGGTCCGACCACGTAGACAAGAGGAATTGCTGAAATTGATAGAAGTCTATCACTGCATCTTCTCAGTAAGATTGCAAAGGCATGAGACATTGAAGCTGTATAGACTGACTCTTTCTCATTCTTCTTCAATACCTCTTTGACAGAAAATGTGTCCTCTTTTAGATATAAATATATATAGTGATCTCCATGTGTATGTATCAGCCTCTACATTTCCACTCACCTCTTTTTCTCCAACTCTATCCATATCTATATCTAACTGTATTCCTCTCTCTATGTCTGTCTTTGTTGAGCTGTGTTTGCATGTCTCTTTATGAAAAGTTCCATCAAGTTCCATCCTTCTCTCAGTGGACATCTCAATTGATGTTTATATATGTATATGAATCTCTCCATCTATCTATAGCCATCTGTGCCTCTGCATTGTATCATTATTCTGCGTATATCAATCTCTCTACATTTGTCTCTATGGACACATACATATTTATATTCATCTATCTTTTTGCCTCTCAGTGTACTGCCAAGACACAGAGCACAAATACTCAAGCTCACATCCAGCCTCCCCAACACTGAGGGCACAAGCCCTATACCTTGCGTCCTTCAAACTTATCACCAAGACTGAGAACCCCAGACGTGGGATGTAGCCCCCCACCACACAAAAGCCATAGCAGAAACTCAGTACTGGGCACCTATTGGTGCCTAGATGTAAGAACCTAAGTTCTGTCCCCCCTTGTGTGCTGCTGGCTTTCTGCATAGAGTGGATTCCAGCACGGAAACATGCGTACGCACATGCCACCTTCGGTCTAGGTGATGGAATATTGTGAACCGTTACCATTTTATTTAACTCACAGTAAACATTGTATTTAATTGATTGTGATTGTTAGTGTAGGACACGGTTTAAATTGGGTTGAAAGAGGTTAGTTGTTAATGATTTTACCCAAATAAATTTGATTTTGAATGCAAGTTATAATCTATTTGCATTGTAAAACTGGTTGACCAGATGTAACACCAAAACACTCCCTCGTGCTCATATAGCCTTGTTCAATAAAATAATTATAATAATTAAACAAGGTTTGATTAAGAATGTGTCTTTTTATAGCAAAGTAGACAAAAATATGATCTGCTTTTCAAGAGTTAAAATATTTTCTTATTTTCAATGTAGAGCTTTCAATTGAAACTCGATCATACAATTTGTAATTTCTGTGGTAATGCGGAAAACTAAACCTAAGTGGACCTTTAGCAATTTGAGCACACACTGCAGGGTCTCTTTGTTATTTGTCCATTAATCCTTTGCACTAACCATTACATGGACACAATATAGCAATACTTGTAAGCAATGAAAATGGAGTCTTGTTACTGGGTGTATTGAAGGTGATTTAATTAAACACTTATCGCTGTGACCTCACATCTAGTTACAGCAGCCTCTGTGGCCTTACAGGTTGTTAATCAACAGAGTCAACAAGTCGGAGCTCATATTCTACACACACCCCTCTTGCTATCTAACACACGCCTTGAAAAAGATACCTGTTGGGTCGAAACAAGTGTCAGCATAAGTGTTTAATTAAATCACCTTCAGTATACCCATTAACTCAGTTTTCATTGCTTACAAGTGCAATTGCACTTATGGATACTAGCAACATCCCCAACGTAGCGCCTGGTTCGAGTTTGGTTCTTCCACAATACCTACTCTAACTTCACTTAGATGGAAGGGCACCATCTTACAAGAACTACTCACTGGCTGCAGGACCAACTATTCCCCACACTTGATCAGTGCAGTCATCCGCATATTCTAGTGCTCTACCTAGTCCGTACAATACAGCAAGTAACCTCAAAGAAAAGATAAGATTTACTAAAATGAAACTGAATGGAAGAAATTGACGTTTCTATTCGAAAGAGCTTTCAAACAAGAACATGCTTCAATTTAACATTGCTAACATTGAGAGTCTTGAAATAATGTGAGGTAACTTTTCAGTATTCCCATAATATTCATGCAACTGTGTGCTTGATGATAAACAATATGCCACACTGGCCATTTTTTCTAATGTAAATGTAACTTAACCAGAAAAATGCAGTTTTATTATGTAACTTATTTTGCAAAATGGGTACCAAAATATATTTTTGCGTTCATAAATGTACATAGTCATGTCATTAGGATGTGCGTGTGCCATAGCTACAATCTGCCCATGGATGGGTTCTTTAACCAGAAGTGGATCATATCTATCACTAACGGATCAGTGATAGCCACTGTTTGGCCATTTGCGGTGCCAGTCATCCGGAGCAACATGCCAGGCTTCATGGTATGAAGACATGTGAATTGGAAAGTTTTGCTTGTCGACGTGTAAGGAGACACATTTTTCTCGCAAACCAAGCACCAAGTGCTTCGATAGAATATAGATGATAGAACACAATTGGATTATATTTTAGTAAATGGAACTTTGACTTTCACAATTCAAGTACTGGGATTAGAACATTGATGAACGGAATCATAAAGATTGGATAGAATGTGACAGTCAAACTCAAAATGTGAAGTATGCTTTGTAGTAAACAATGTGTTCTTACACTCATTAGGTTTGCTATAAGTTTGAATGATTCATTGGATGTATTCAACTCATTGTACGTCGAATTAGGAAATATAATGACTTGGTAAATTCCCGATTATGAGTATTTCTTGAAAAATGTACTCTGTTTTCTTCTTTTTGTGAAAAGAGAGTAAACCTTTTCTATGTGTGTGTGTGAGTGTGTTAATCTTCCTGCTTTTGTGTTAGGTAACGTGATGATGTTGTTGATGACAGGGTACCTTTGGCTGTGCTTTAGATGATATGTACTAATAATATCATGAGAAGAGGAGTAGCATATCGGTTTGACATATCGATTTGAAATTGAGGGGCGGGTGATCTGACTTACTGCCATAAGGGTGCTTGAACTTATGGCCATGGGTCAATGGATATGATTATAACAAGATGGCTGTTTCCAACCCGTGTGTTTTGCATGTGTAAATGTGAGAAAATTGAAGGTAAGAGGCATTGGAAAAAAATATCATATTGATCGATATATGATAAAAAAAAAAACATACTCTATCCATTGGCCAGTAAAATTCCTGAGAGAAATACATTTGGGCGACAGTTATGTGGAAAGAAGGTGTTAGCATTTTAATGGTATTCAGTAGCAGTGGCATTTCATATAAACATTACAGAATGATGTGAATGTTCTTAAATGTCTGGGTTACTCGGACATCAATGAGGCATTGCACAATCTATTGCATAACATAGAACTTACATAGTGGTCTATCCCTTAACCCAGGTTTCACAGCATAGAAATGCAGCAATGTGCGGTTGTGTGTGGTTGGCTGTACCAGTTGCTAGCTATGGGTGCATGTGCAGCAGAGAAGTGTTGTGATCTGAAAAGAACATCACATATGACACAACATTGCAAGTACTTTCCAAATGCGTTATTCAAGCTTGTCAAGATCTTGAGAGGCGACACCAAAGTGTCTGGGCAACATCGAAGTGTCTCAGGTTTAAATCAAAGTCTATGATTTTCAACAAAAAGATCTGTGGCTTTTATGCATCAGTTCAGAGATCCACGTCCTGGGTCTTTTTCATTTTCCTTCAAATACCCATCTCCCCCTATTTTTGAGCCCTGTGTGCTCTTGCGCAGTAGACCTTGGCAAGAGCAAGAATAGTCAGTGCTGCAGCATTTTACACTAGGTGTCAGGATTCTGGGCCATTCACCACGGCCACAATCAGGGTGTCTATGGCAGCAATGGAGTCTACAGCACTATAGCCACCATTGCCTCATTCAAGATGGCACCAGTATCGCTACGACACCCCCGGGATGTCACATTATGCATGACGTCATCAAAAAGGCGCCCAGCGCATTGCCTGGCCTCCATAGTTCCCGTAGCTGTCAGAAGCACATAAGGAGGCGCTTGACTGCTGGATGGTGCATTGCTTCGCGCTGGTGAGCCCTGATGCAGCCCTTTTCATTCCTTTTCCATGCTTTCCTCCTTGTTTCTCTCCTTCCTTCCAGCCATGTAAATGCCCTCTCTGCTCCACTTTTGGAGATTAATTTCCGTTCTCCTGCTTCCCCCCTGCTGCTTTCTGGAGTCGATCCTCTGCCATCCTGGTTCCTGCTTGCTCCTACACCTGCTCCTACACTTCACAGGTTTTCTTCCCAACCTAGTCCAAGGGTAGTGACTAACCCTGATACCAGGAGTATGGACAAAGGAGCTGCTCATAAGGCTGGGTCTGTTTCTCATCACCACCTCCAGGTTATAGAGTCCTGATTCCAGTCCCCTGCACCCCTTGTGTATTTCTTCGATAAGTACTCACAGTCACATGCCTATGGGGGCGGGTCTTGTACCTCTCCTCATCTTTACTTTCCTCTATTTCTCCTTACCAGCCCATTGACACTCTCCCACACTCTCATGCATCCACCCAACCTTTGCCCAGGGTGTGATGCCCTCTCTTTCCTCCCTCTTATCTCTTCTCTTTGACACACTCCTCCTTCACTTCTTCCCCTTACCCACCCCTTTTGGATTTCTCTTATCCCAACCTCTGGGGTCTCTCCTCTCCCACCCTCTTGGGCCTTTCTCTTCCCAACCTCTGGGTGTCTCTCATCTCCCAAGCCCCTGGCTTGCTCTCTTCCTAATTGCTGGGGTCATTTTCTCCCTAGTCTCTGAGGTCCCTCCCTAACCCAAACTCTTGGGTCTCTTTCATCCCACCCTTTGGGATATCTCTCTCCCTAGCCTCTGGGGTCTCTCTCCCTACCCAATCTCTGGTGTCTATCTCCCCAACCTCACTCCTTCCCCTGTTCCACTGCACACCCTATTTACTCTATACCACCTCCTCATTCTTTGTCACCTCCTGCTTCCTCTCATGCTCTTTGGCAACCCATCCAGCCTCTTTCCTCCTGCTCTCTGTGCACCTCTATGCGGCCTCATTCCTCCTTGCTTTGACCACTGCCTCCTCCACTGCTTTTTTTCTCTCTCCCAATTCTTACCCTGGAACTCCAAACTTAGTGTCCCCTGTTGTGTTGGAGTTGCTCCAATTTAATGGTTGGTTTTGAATGGATGCAGCCTGACGATCTGGAGCTGTCACAGGCTGAGTCTGATCATGCTCAGTAGATGGGAGAGAGGTAAATGATTCCCCCTGGAGGAAGTCTTTAAAATGACCAGCCACCATCTTATATTGAAGACCAGAAAGTGATCTACTTTGGATAGGTAGCATGTTCTGTTCCCTTTTTTAGGTTCTTTTTAGGCTTGAAAGGCTTAAGAACCCATCTACTGCTTGTGGCTCAGTGGGGAATTATCCCCCATTGGTTGAAGTGTGGAAGAGGAGGGTTGCACTTGCTTCTGCTCCTCTGAATATTAGCTGAGGGATGAGCATCAATTGCCTATGAAGGATTTATGTGTGGGTTGTACAGTAATCATGTGATGTAGTTCAGACTTCCAGAGCTGAAGGTTTTCTTTCAGAAGGAAAGGGGAATTGTGGGAGACATAATCCTTCTCTATCTGCTGGCAACATTCAGGTACCGTGTTTGGATGGAGATCTCACAAGGCCTTCTAGACTCTAGAAATCATCTTAGGGATTTTCTATTAACCTCTTCCAATCAGATCCATAGGGAGCTCTTACATGTTCAGTTCAGGTTTTATTCCCAACCAAGAGGGGTGTAACCCATTTTGTCTTTACTTACTTTAGGTTTGGCACTTGATGGGTACTCTGATATACGCTGAATACCAGAGGACTCAATGTAGAGAGTAATCAACCTAGGTGCCCATGACATGAGAGGGGCTTCATGGTATGTGGGCATACCTGAATTCTCTATATAGTCAGGGGGCTAGCCTTGAGGTTGTTGTACCAATAATCTCTACCTGTGTGGATGCAATGCCTCCATCTGGAGTGATTGTAAGGGTTGTACTGCCAGATCCCTTAGCCGGAATGGAAAAAGTATCTCATGATTGAAAAAATGCAAAGCATATCGCAGTGAATGAATGAAGAATAAAAAGCGCAGCTGTCTAGAACCCTACTTTGAATGATCCTTACAGTAATAAACAAATAAAGAACGCCTCCCTGACTAAGCAGTGTAGAACAGAAAACCCCTCAGTGAAATGCTCAAATATCCATCGATATTGAATACATCCACAACTGAAAATTATTTTGATGCAGTTTTTAAATATAAATAGTGCAATAGCACCTAATCTGACTTTTCAATACCCCAACACTGAGTGCATGTACAACAGTGTGCAACATTATAAACTAGAGAGTACAGTCCCAAACACAGCCTTTGATGCTATTGTGGTCTCATTTCCTTGTTTCACCCAGAACCTGGACTTTCAAGATGTTATATTTATTTTGTTTCTTCTTTTTTTAGTTAACTTCCATTAGTGCAGTGCCTGCCCAATTCAGCTTTTCAAAAACGGGCCCCTGGCACTTGACTTAAAAACACCCTTCTTTTTAAATAGTCCTTATTACTCCTTTTACTAAGGCTCAATGCTAACTAAAGGGTAGATGCAGACTACCACAAAAATAACACAAGAAAAGCCAGAAAAACCTAAGGGCACCCCAAGAATGGTAAAATGAAAAACAACAGTTTGTTAAACCGCAATACCTAGGACATGGTGAAGGTCAGTGGGGCTGGTCATGCAGCTTCTGTCATTTGATGCAGGATTTTTTCTTTCTTAGATGGGATTTCACTGCTTGCTCGCCAAGTCTGGCGGCCCTGGGGCAATGTTATTCTTCCATAAAGAACCTTTTGTACCCTAGCACCTGGAGCGTTCCAAGTGCTGAATGGGATTACCACAATAAAGTATCTCAGGACCAAATAACCAGACAGACTCAAAGAATATGGCAAAATACTACTTTAATATCAGTTCCGCGCGCGACTAGCAAGTGGGCTTCAAGTGGGCTGTTTGCTGTTTGGAGGACTGATCGTGGATTTAACACAGCCTGCCTTTCATATATCACACGAATCCTATGGAGAGCTAAGAAGCCACGCCCCCTTTCTAACGATCGTCATAAAAAGCCCAGCACGCGCGCTCCTGCGCGCGCGCGACTAGCAAGTGGGCTTCAAGTGGGCTGTTTGCTGTTTGGAGGACTGATCGAGGATTTAACACAGCCTGCCTTTCATATATCACATGAATCCTATGGAGAGCTAAGAAGCAAGTTGACACTACTTATCATATGTAATGGACTATGATGGACTTTTAAATTAATTTAGGGAAGTATACTATAATTATAGAGTACTAATATGATGTTTATTTGAATTTTTTATAGGCCACGCCCCTTTCTAACGATCGTCATAAAAAGCCCAGCACGCGCGCTCCTGTGTGCGCGCGACTAGGAAGTGGGCTTCAAGTGGGCTGTTTGCTGTTCGCTGCTCGTAGCGCAGTGGAGCAGTCCCATGAAAGCTGGGTGTAATATGTGCCTGATGAGAAACATATGTATGGGGAGATGCTAGGCGAAGTTAACTTACACAAAAACGGTATCTACGCCTAACAAAGAGAAGCGGCACGCTAAAACAGTATGTAAAGTGGTAACAAGGCGAGCTAGCATGGCGCTGGCAACAGCAACGCCAATTCCAGTATCATCCGATACGGACGATGACGTGCTGGAGAGTGCCCAAACTGTTTCTGAAGATGGGGAAGAATTGTTTAATGTGGAAAGTACTATTCATTCGCAATGCTTGTTTGATGATGGTGTTAAACACGCTCTAATTGTAGATACTAGAATAGAGTTAAATGCGAATGAATCTTTTGCTGATACACCCTTGATCTTTAGCACAGGTGAAATCACTATGCTAAATTTTACGCAACACCTGAATACAATTAATGAAGAACACGATGTGCTCGAAGCAAAGAGTAATAGCCAGATCCCTAGTAAGGAAAAGGAATTAGGACAGGCAAGTACTCAAGGTATGATGTTTATTGAATTAAAAAAGCATTCAATGTTACTGGATGAAATTGTTCTAGCTCTAAGAGCGCTGCCAGTACTGTGCAGAACTTTAATGTCGGAATGGCATGAAGGAGCATACAAGACGGATAACATAGACGCAAAGCATCAAACAGAACAGTGCGCTATAAGTGAAAATAATAAATGTCATGCGCAGGATACCGCGGAGGTCATTCTGGTGGAGGAAATAGCGTCACATACTACAGAAAAAGACCCAGCAATTTCATCCGTCCCGACTGTCACCGGGGAAATAGGTGGAGAGAGGGGCCTAAGTATGAATAATACCAAAACCTGTGTTAATACGGGGTCATCCAAAATAAGGAAAAAAATAATAATAATAACAAAGGAAAAAAAAAATGGTGCCAAGGGTGAGGGACCCAACATGTCGTCACGCAAATTTATGCGAGGAGTAGACCTGCATAATGAATTAACAGATTTTCAGTCTGAAAGGGATAGGTCTGTACATGAAGATACTCGAAGCACAGTTAAGACCCCTAAACAAAAAACAAATAGGATTCTCCCTGGCTCGGCTCCTGAGTCTTGTAACACCGAAAATTAATACATTGAAGGGACTTCAAAGTTCTCAGAGGCTCTAAAACACAAAGATGTCTCTGATAGAATTGACAAAAATCTACAAATCCTGGAAAGAGGTGTAGCAGACATTTTTGACATCTTCAAAAATCCCGAAGTAATCTCAAGGGAAAATACACCGACATCGGCATGTACCATCATGAAAAACAAAAGTAATAAGATAAGTGACCAGTCCTTACTGTGCATAGACGATCTGATTACAAAAAGGACTGAAAATAATGGGGAGTATGGCATACAGAACAATGTCCCAGCAGATAAAACTGCTGGGGTTAACCATCACAATGAGATGCCCTACTTAGGAAACAACTTACCCACTTTAAATAATATGACAGATAAAAGTGAGAATGATAATCTTAAGAACATGTCTGTGCAGGATCTAAATATGGCCATAGACAGGATAATTGCACAGAGGCTTACTTTAGTCACGGATTGTACCAACTTAAATGGAAGTGCGGAAGAGAACGCACCAAAATCGAATCAATCCTTTAATGCTCAGAATTCGATTGCGCTAAAAAAAACCTTAGAGGTTAACAATCGTGCATGGTAGAGAAAGAATCTAGAGAGTCTGACAAATCAGTAGACCACTATATAAACCACCAGGAAAATTTTAGGGATCCAGTGTTTCCAAATGAGCCAAGTTTAATATTGTATTATGTTTTTGATGAAGGGGGACCCAGATCCTTGAACAGATCTTGCATTTTAAACTTGTTTGAAGACATTCCCGAACTAAGATTGATTTCCTCAACGGACATACAACTAGTGGACTTCATGCACAAAATAAGATATGACTATGTGCGGCTGATTATTAACTCGCCACTGGTTAGAGCGCTGATTCTAAAAGAGGCAGGTTCGCTGCAAAAAAAAGGCTATGACGTTATGACCTACACACACAGGGAATTGAAAAAAACAGATAACCTTAGACCCAAAAACGGGGTACAATATGAAGACAGATATTTGGATGAAAGGTCTGTTCAAGGTGAAGGGTATGCAGTTGTGAATGAAGCCAGGGCATGCCTTAAAGATATGAAAGAGTGGAGAACCCTGGCCTCTTCTGTGAGAGAATCATTAGAAATTATAAAATCAACCCAGAAACCAATTTAGTAAAGATTCTTTCTTCCAACTTGTATCCTGGAATAGAAGGGGCCATAAACAGTTATTAAAAAACGAGGAAGATTGCATCAAGTTGAAAGAGTTTGATTTTATTATGTTGCAGGAGACATGGGCCATAAGTGATTTATATTTAGACGGATATACCATAAAGGGATTACCAGCTAAAAAAGGCTGATTAGGTAGACCTAGTAGTGGGCTCATGATTGCATACAAAACAGATGGTAACATAGTTTTCGAATGCTGTAATATGGTGCTAGATTGTGCGATATTAGCCGGTTTTGTTTTATGCGCCAAAGAGTCTAGATTTCATATTTTACTATGTAACATATACTGGAATGCCTGCTCTAAGCAAAATGAACAATTGGATGATTTGTTTGAAAGCCTACATGTGGTGTTGGATAATTGGCTGGAAATTCACCCACTCAGCTTTATTGTATTGGGTGGAGATTTGAATGCAGATTGTGAAGTATCTAAACGAGAATTATTGGTGCACAGTATGGGTTTGAGTATTGGTCAGGAGAAAAAGAACAGAGGTAGTCAATGGCTTAATTTTGCTGCCAAAAGTAGGAACCTGATGTTAGTATTTAATAATAAGCATACGTGGCATGCTCGGGGTAAGAGCTCCATAATTGACTACATATTCACAAGTGCGCAAGAAATACTGAGTTGCAGTAATCTAGTGGTCATACCCTCTGTACGAAGTGATCATGCAATGTTGTGTATAGATCTTCCATGGGCAAAAAATCAAGACAACGATGTATACTTCCCCATTCAGATCATCACTAGCAATGATGGTAAGTGCATAAGGTGGCCCGAACACAATATGAATATATTCAATGGAATGTTGTCACAAGAGTATGCATACTCCTCATATGAACTGAAATGTGCCAATTATTCTGTGGAATTGTACGCTGAATACATAGAAGGCACCATAGACCGAAGTAAAATTCTTAATAATGCTTCACAAGGGGTACAAAAACATCATAAACATTCCTTTAGCAAGGCGGTGAAAATGAAGAAAAAGACTCTTAGACAGGCTATTAGAGAAATAGAAAAGGTTTCAGGGAGATCGTCTGAGGGAATAGCGAGGATCAAGGTATGCAAACAGAACTATAAAAATTGGCAAAAAAGCATCAAGGCCAATATTAATCAAGATGATGGGGAACAAATGCTGAAAGCCATGAATACATCTAATACACATAAATATTGGTCCATTATTAACAAGGACAAAGGTGTTGAACATCAGTTGCAAATTAACCCAATCGATGCTAACACATGGCAGGGGCATTTCAGTTTAATTTACACTAACTCTACTGTGGCTTGGAAAAATGATAAGGGGACTGATGATTGTTGGCTCTTGGACACTACAGAATTAAATATCCTGAACCATATTAAAAAATCTAAGAGTACTTCCACACCAGGTCCGAATTTGTTGTCCTTTGCTAACCTGAAGAATGATCCACTCACATGGGGAAAACTAATGACAGTATTGTTTCAGGATATATGTCATACAAAAAAAAATCCCAGAGGCATGGAAAATGTCTTACGTCTTACTGATATATAAAAAAGATAGGATGTGCCCACACATTTATAGACCTATCACCCTTCTGAACGTCGAATCTAAAATATTCACATCCATTGTGTTAGAAAAACTAAATAACTGGATTAATGACAAAGTGGTTTTAGATGTGAGACAGATTGGGTTTAGACGAAGCATTGGTACAGATGCAGGGGGGCTCTTACTACATCATTTGCTGAACTCGGTGAAAGGCAAAAGGTCTGAGAATCTTTATGTAGCATCAATGGACTTGACGTCAGCCTTTGACCTAGTGGATAGGCCCACTTTGTGGAAAACCCTAATGTCACTGGGGATCGACAATGGACTAATAAATATTATCATCAACCTATACTCAGATACAGTGATGAGGGTCAGGTTAAACAACAAGGGATTACTAACTGACATCATAAACACCTCAAATGGACTAAAACAAGGCTGCAGGCTCGCAGCCACTTTATTCAACTTATATGTGACTGAAGCTGGGAAAAAAATAAATAAGAGTGGACTGATTGGTCTAAAGATAGGTGGTCTTATGATACGATGGATCACCTATGCTGATGATTTTCTTCTAATCGATGGCTCCAAAATAGGGCTACAAAGACTAATAAATGACTTCGGCGAATACATCTCAGAACGGAAACTAAATATTAACCCAAGTAAAACAGTCATCTTTCATGTAGGGTGTAACAAGAAGAAATACTCGTGGCATTGCGGTGGTATGGAAATAAAAAGCCAATCGCTATTAAGATTCCTGGGCTATGTTGTATATAAATCCTATTCGAATGAGATAGCAAAAAAGACACTGTTACTGAAAGCAAAAAAAGCCTTGTTCCAAATTAAAGCAGTAGAAAGAAGATTCGGGAAATTTACCATAGCACCGTGTATACAATTCTATAGGCTGAAAATTATCCCAATACTAACTTATGTGATGGAATTCCTACCGGATTCTATGGTAAACTTCTTGAAACAGGTCGAAGCTACAATATGGCGTAAAATACTATTCTTTATACCGACATGCGTACCATTTGAGATGATTCGGTATGAGTTGGGATTAACCTCTTTGGCCTGCATCATGAAGATAAAAAAACTTGCCCTGATGAGAAAATGTCTTACGGCAAAAAATGATTCCCTGTACTATTACATCCACGTAGATAAGAAGAGCAAATTTATGATGGCCTTAAATGAGTCATGTCTCAAAACGCTGGTAGGTGTGGGTATGTCATTTCAAACATTGATAAGTAAACCAGCAAAAGTAAAAGAAACAGTAAAAGCGTTTGACTGGGTAGAGAACAATATCATACTGTTGAATTTGAAAAAATGATATGCACACATGGTATCTTTTTGGAAATGGTGTCCAAAGCCAGAGAATTATCTCTTAAAATACCCCTCCAAGTCGTTCAGAAACAGGATGATGCGCTTTCGTTTTAATGTTATGAACTGTAACGAAATACTAGTAGTAAGAGGTTGAAATTCTATGGGCTCTACTGGATGCAGATTTTGCAAAGACACAAAGATGAAAGAATCACTGTTACATCTGTTGTTGGAATGTACCAATTTAAATGTATCAAGAATTGAATACTTCTCCAGATTTGTAAGGGATACTTCGCACGTTAACAGAGAGAAATCATGGCACGATATGCTACATGGCAGCTCAATAGCATTGAATTTGAAAGTGTTGTCATTTTTAAATACCATATGTTCACTAGAATGAACTATAGGATGGAGCAACTGCTTAGCTGGATCTTAATTAGTACTCAACATTTTGTAAAAAAAGTAGTATCTAAATGAGGAACTGTATGATCTGTAAATAATTGATACCACGAAAGCATGGAATCAAGTATGAATGCTTTTATTCTATTTTAAGTGAAGATCTGTTTGTATAGTGTGATTTGTTAAAGGTTTAGTGATTAGAAGCATGTGAATTTTTGTGAAAATTTTTAGTGGTTGTAAATATGCAAACTTTCGGAAGTAAATATTTTTGAAATTTTGTATGAAAATGCTGTAAATTGTGAAAGGTTTATATAAACCAAACAATAAAAGAATAAAAAAATATCAGTTCCATAAAGTAGGGAAACCTGGTGAACAAATAGATTGCAGCACACACATTCTCAATGCATTTCAGTTACAAAAAAGTTTTACACCTCAACATGCGTCAGGTATCACGCAATTCTATGTGGCTAACAGTAAAAACCTACTGGGTGGAGGGATTGTTTAAGGGAAACGTATACATATAGTTTGTTTAAGTGTTAGTATCATCATTGGACGCCTCTTATCTGGTAGGCATGCCTTGAACCATCTCTAACTATGTAAAATACAGATAGTAATGTAATACCAGCAGCGAATAGGCCTGTGCAACAATGTATGGTCCACCATTACATTGGACCTCATGAATGGTTGGCACTTTCTTACCAACCTTGAACATTCGACTCGTTAACAGCACGTAAGCAAAGAGACCTAGGTACAAGGGAACAAAGCCAGACAACTGCCTTTCTTAGCTAATCAGCCTACCATCTCTCATCAGTTAGGCCTAAATCAAGGCTTCTTCTTTGCAGTTGACGTTGCTGAGGGTTTTCTTCCTGTGAACTTTAAAGGGAGTGAAGGTACATTGCTATCTTCGTCTTGAGCCATATGAATAGGCGTTGTTTTCCAGTCCTAAATCAGGTGTCAGAAGACCATGATTTTGTCCATTTTGCCCTTCTATTTAATATTATTTGATTCACTTATATTGGGTGCGATTCCTCTCCTAGGCCTCTGAAGGCTTGGTTGCTCCATTCTACATGTGCTTTCTGCATCTTTATTTGAATAATACTTGCCATTTGCAACTGTTCCCTCCTTTACTTAACCTAAGAGAAATATGCCCTGCGTCCATTGCTTATCCTCTTCGACTCCTTACGAGCCATGTAGTTGCTCCTGCTGCAGCATCCTTGATTCTAAGCCAAGAAAATACCCTTTGTTCTTACACAAATTTGTATTCCAGTGTCTGTCAGCATTACAGCCTCGGTTTTCCTTCTTGGGGCTTCTTGCTTACTATTATACGATGCCGACACCGACCTTACCATGGCTGCTTTGCTCGCGTTCTATTTACTACGTTAGCAAACTTCTATGTGTCTCATCTACCTTGTGTCTCTGCACATATGCATATGCATCTCCTGTCAGTTATCCTCTTAGCATATATGGGTTTTCTTCACATTTGCATATATGTGCACGTCGTCACTTTAATTACATCTTCGTTCTTTAGATATTCATACATTGAGTTCAGTGCATCCACCTATCTACTCTCTTTAGTAGTGTCACTTTACATCTGCCAGACTTCACTTATAACTCTTCTATGCCCAGTGGTGTCTGCAGGTTCATGTCTACTGCATCAGTTCGAGGGTACATTTCGATACGGTTGTCTGAGTGCATAATGTCTGTCCTACCTTCTATGTGGTATTGGGATGATACCAGGTGTCAAAAACAGTGCTTTCTTGTTCTTCCAGTATGACAGAGGTAAGGGGGTGGGATATATAAATGACGTGCACATTTTCCTCTCTGCACATTTCTTCAGAGATTCATGTCTTGTATGATTGCCCCACAGATGAAGCTTGGGGGGAAGCCAGGGGGACTGGAGAAGTTTACAATTCTGCTCTTCCTGCTGCTTAAGTATGATAGCATGGTTAGGAAAGCATATTTTAGGATTTAGAGTAATGCCTTCTGGTGGGGGGATAGTGCATTTATCTTTCTCTTTTCTCCCTAATATGTGGGTAGATGAAGGTTCCAGGGTGATGAGCAGGACTATATCTCTCTCTGTGAGTGATAGTTGGGAGAGATGCAGGTAAGAGGGATTGCTTTTCTTTGTTTCTTCTCTTTCCCTCTGAATACCCGACAAGGGTGAGGGAATGCCAGACAATCCTTCCTGGGAACCTGCAATACCTTTGTAGCGGTGGATCATACCACACACCTTATTTGGAGACAGGTGTAGGTGGGCACCCAATATTCCTATTATATACCTTTACTGAATACTTTACCCGCCTCTTTGCTCTGTGCAACCCTGCCTACCTGGATCCAAGATCAACCCAGTGAGCCCTGCAGTGATGTTGAGAACAGATGAAAAAGTAAAGATTAGGGCAAGTTTTCCCACAAATACCCCTAAGGAAAAAAGATACTACGTTAAAGTAACTGGCACATCAAAGGAAACACAGACAAAGGAATGTTGTGTACCATTCTTTTAGTTGTTGTTTGATAATGTATACTTTTTCCTTCAGTTCACCAGCAGTTTTTTTTGGAGTTTTGTAAAAAAAAAGAAAATCCTGAGACCATTGATACACAATTACAATATTTTATCACAAAATTAAAAAACATTAATTTACATGTATATATTATCACTCTCACAATCAATTTCCCTGCCGCTCATACACACTCATACATTCAACCATAGCTCTCACTCTCTCTCTAAGACAAAGCCTGGTATTAATACACATATACCTCTCTCAAAAAAATCATCTAGGACAAAGTTCTCGCACCTTTTCTTTGGTACAAGTGTGACTAATCTGTGAAAACCATAGATAGTGTACAAAAACAGTTGACACGTGTTTTGGTCGTTTTGTCTTGGGCTTTATAACGCTAGCCCCTTTGTTGATTCGACCTTTGTCAGGACAGAAGCTCAGTGCCAAATGTGCCTTGCTTCAACCATGGCTGGGGTGAGAGCCTTCATCTCCATTGTACAATTTGTGGAGTAAGTGCAACCAGACATGGCGTAGTTCCATGCAGACTAAACCAATTAGCAGATATTCAAAATGCAAGCTAGTATGTCTTCCAACATCTTGTGTAAGCTGGAAGTTGCCTATGTCGAATTTTCCAGTATCCAACCAATGTGCTGGTATCTCAATTTAGAGGGACAAAACCGTCATCCTTCTCATCGGCGACATTATTATGGTTTTGGTGTATTAAAAATGATGTCAAGTATTTCTCCACGGGCCTCAACTGTCCGTAGGGGTCATGTCACGTTCAAATTCTGTTGCATGTGCAGCACTGTGGCAACGAAGAGGTGTACCCCAGTGCAGTTCTCTGAGGGTGGAAAAAATTGTTTGCTTGATAGGTTCTATTGTTTAAGATATCCAAAGTATATATTGTTGGGTCTCCACAGTTTGAGATCCACAGGTTTGGGTCTATGAATACCCACCCCCAATTTCAATGAGCATTCCAACAGTTTCATCAAAGAACATTGGGAATGGAAGATTAGTCAATAAATTTGTTTTACTTCACAAAAAAAGATGATTATCAGGTTAAAGAATAACAGCATGAAGAATAAACATAAAAATACAAATTACAATTTGTTAATGATCATCATGCTGACATAAAACAGCAATCATGAATGGTTGTCAATTGGTTTGTGTCACTTATTTCAGGCTGAATGTTTGGGTGTACAGTGTGAAGTGTAAACAATACAAATTGAGAAAAGAAAGACATTCATAGAACAATTATTTCAACCCTCATGTGTATTGCTTACTTCTTGTGTAATTCTTCTTCCCCAGGTTTGGGCTGGTGATTGATAAACCAATTTTGGACCAAGCCTATGTTGACACTGGGGAGATTGGGGTCTCAATGTTACGCTGAGTGTAAACTAGATTTGATGAGGAAATAATTTTTCAGGGTCCATTGATTAAAGATATCCTAGCCATGGCCTATGTGAAAAGAATTGATTTAGCAAAATCTCAAGTGAGGGAACCTATCAATAAGAGGTTATTCCCTGTGGCCATCACGTTTTCGGGGGACATGAGCTCTTAAGATGCTGCCTTCATCAGGGCTCCATGTCGGGTACCCTACCGGGGGTTGAATCCTAATTCTCGAGTCTGAATATCCATGGGAAGCAACACAATCAGCTGTGGTGGTGACAATGTGGAATTGTTTAGTAAGAACTGCCTGGTGATAACAGAGGAGTGGCCTGCAGTTTCTATGGGCATCTGGGAGGACAGGTGGTACTTCAGTGTGGTCCTGCGAGTCTTCAGTATGAGCGTATCGTTCTTCTAATTTGTCTTTCTAGGGGCAGTTCCTGGTGTTGTGAATCTGCTCCTTCCTTTCTCCCCTGTACCTGTTCCTCAGTACCACGAGTGAAATCTTCAGTTATGAGCGTCTCTGGTTGATGAGAAACCGTGGGCGTCTTCGTGTTCACCGAGGCGTCTTATACCTGGAATAGTTTTCAACCATAGACACACATTACTGAAGATTTCACTCATGGTAGATGTTTTGAGAGAGGTATACATTAATTCCAGTTTTCGACTTAGAGAGAGGGAGACCTATGGTTGAATGTATGAATGCGTATGAGCGGCTGGGAAATTGATTGTGAGAGTGTTAATATATACATATAAATTGATGTTTTTAATTTTGTGATAAAATATTGCTTATATTTGATAAAAATAAAATTATCTGTATGAAGAATTAGTTCGAATTGTCATCCTCGATCTATTCACATTCTCGATAGTCTCCATAGAGACTCTAGTTTTACCTTATAGATTTTCCTGGAGGACACCAGCATCCCCTTGGTTTTACCAAGGTTGACTGTTAGTTTAAACTCGTTTGCATATGTAGCCAGTTCATGGACGTCATTTAGGGGTCACCGGGGGTCACAACTGCGACCCCTGAGGCCACCCTGGCTACCCCTGTGGTCTCCCTTGCTACCCATAAAAAAATGTAAAGTTTTTTTTCATTTTATTCTTTTTAAAATTGTAACATTGAGGCTAATGGGCTGTGGCCAGCATCATGTGGCTCTTTGTTTCTGTAGTGGCTTGTTTTCTTATAGCTATAGCTGGTACGATAGCTCAATGGTTTGAGCGCTGGCTGCTGCAATGTGTGTTTGATCTGCAGGTCGCAGGTTTGACTCCAAGCAAGGTCAACTCAGTCTTTCATCCTGCCGAGGTTGATAAATAAGTGCCAACACAGGTTTGGTGATATTGTATGGATATTTGTTCTATATGAAGTGCTTAAGCATAAGTGCCATATAATATAACACATCATTGTCATTTGGCCTTGGACGTTTGCTTGCATTCACAGTGATTTGGTAATATGGGCCTATACTCACTGATATTAACAATACATATGGTGATTGATTCTTGTATGAAATGTATATCACTTTACAGTGATATCGTAACCATATTGCTCGTAGTCTACTCAGAAACAATGCTATGTGATGCCACTCTGTTTTGTCGTGGGGTGAAAGGTCGTGTTCCATCGCTTCCTGTGATGTCACTTTTGGGTGGGGTCAAATGACATCACTCCCTGTGATGTCATCAGCGGTCAAGGGTCATTTGATGTCACTTCCGCTACCCCTGGCATTTTGTTGAAATGACGTCCCTGAGGCAACTCCTCCAGCATCATCTTCAGACCAGTCACCAAGTGATCAAAAATAACCAGATCATTGGCACATAACATGCCTCCAATCTTAGTGTTACCAATCTTTGGTGAACAACCCGCTCTTATTAACAATCTGGCCAATAAGTCTACTAAATTAAAGTTTAAGAGTAGAGGGGCCAACATACCCCCTTGCGTGACCCCCTTATTAATAGGTATTTTATCTGATAGGGTCCCCTGATCATTCAATCTAATCCGAGCACTGGTGCACTCATGCAGTGCCCTGATGACCTTCAAGAGCCAGCTAGGGCAACCCAGCTGGTGCAATTTACCCCACAGGATGCACCGATAAACCTGGTCAAATGCCGATCGGAAATCGACAAATGCGATATTCAAAGAAGGGCCAGCTGTGGTACAAGCCTGAGAGAAAAACACATCCAAAACCCCAAGATTGTGAACCGTACTTGAACAGGTCTAAAGCCTGTCTGGCGAGGGTGCAAAATAATGGCCTCATCAACCCAGGCCTGGAAATGCTCCAGTACATAAATTGCAAAAACCTTACCGGTTACATCGAGTAGCGATAACAACCTATAATTATCGGGGCTCAAACGGTCACAGCCTTGAAAATCGGAACCAGAATGGATTCTTTCCAAGAGTCTGGAATGCTTTTACTCATGCACGCCTTTGCATACAATGGATGCAAGGCTTCAGCCCAAACTAAAGGGTCTCTCTTCAATACCACTGAAGATAGGCCATTCGGCCCCAGGGCTCTAGAATTCTTTAGGACACATAAATGGTGGCTGATATTATGCCTGGTAAAGTAAATGGGCTAACCAGCCTCAGAATACTCGACAGGTAAGTCTGGCCCCCATCAGGATCCTCCACATAGCCCCCACCATACAGTTTATCAGGGTCTGAATCAGATGTTCACAGTTCCCCCGCTTCCCCTCCCAAGATCTTCTTTGTACCCAATTGCGAAATCTGGTCTTCAATTGAGATCTTTCATACATTACCATATCAGAAGAAACATGTAAAAGGCTAACTGCCCATAATTTTCTCCTCTGTAATCTTTTGGCCCTGTTAACCTTTGGGTCGTAGCCATGTCTATGTTCTTTCCCAGTCATGGTCAAACATTTACTTTTACATTTACCTGTGGACTTAGATAACCATTTTAACCACCCTTCAATATCATTAGAAGTCAATGCATATAGATTTAACCTAAAAAAACTCCTTTTTTAACAAGGCACAGGCCTTAGTCACATTCTTATCAGATCATAGGAGACGATGTCCTGCTAATGAGACTTCTCTAAAAAGTGGGGGAAATCAGGTATAGTAATAGGTTATGGGGAAGCAGACCTGACCTGTATAAAGTAAGAACAACAAGGCTCCCACACCTAAATTAGGTTTATGGCATGTAATTAGCTGGCTAATTTTGGGATCCACACATTAGCAGACGACAATTCAAACAAAGACAAGTGGTAGTTCAAGGAAAATACAACCTAACTTCATAGAGCATTAGTATAGTAAAATAAGCAGTTTTTAATAAATAGAAATGTTAAAATCATCACATAAAACTAAACAAGGTGACCAGTGCTATAACGTGCATGATGGTAGTCATCACAACAATTCCAATGTGCAAAATGTGCTTCAATTGTGCAAAATATGCAATTACACAGTATCTCTCCCTGAGAGATCTCAAATCAAGTGTACAGATAAATATACAGACAGCTTTGAGTTATTCAAGTCTCAATTGTTGCCGTAGGATCGAACCACTCGATATATCAACAGGTGACACAGAGTTCTTGATAATAAGTACCTCTTGTCTACATGCCTGGGTCAATCAGTACCTAGAGTGCACCTATCTGAGATTCTTAAGCTTTTGTTAATGCTTTATATTAGTATCTCAAGTTACATCATACAGCTCACATGGCTCTAGTGATGAAAACTTGGAAGATGGTGATGATTACTACTTCAATAATAGAGGCACTCCAAGAAGCAGAAGAGCTAATGGAATGAGACAAGGTCAACTACAGAGACCCCAAAGAGGGAGAGGGAAAGGCAACATGAGACCCAACTCTGCTTTTTTTAGACCAGGGCCAAATGAACTGGGACTTTGAACCACGACAAGAGCAAAACACCTTATTAGTCAATCTATCGATCTACCAACTGAATGAGGCAGAGAGAACTATACTGGAAAACTGTTTTAGCTTTGTCTCAATTGATCGCTATGATGCCTTCAGAAATACAAGTGATCTGGAAGCACTGTTTAGGAAAATCCACTTGAAACAATTCTTCTCTATGAATACATACACGGGTGAGACTAATGAAACAGGACTACGTCATCTCTCCAACTTTAACCCACCTACCACAAGCCATACACCTGAATCGATAGTATTCGAAAGAAGAGTGATGAGCGACCTGGAGAAACTCGAAAATAGAAGTGTCCCTCGCAAATTTCAAAATGTTAGCAATAAAGAAAGAGAAGCTATCCGTACATTGAAATCCAAACCGGATATAGTGATAAGAAAAGCAGACAAAGGAGGAGCTATAGTTATTCTCAATTGACAAGATTACATTAATGAGTGTGAACGGCAATTAAGCAACATATCGACATATCATTTTATGAAATCGCTTACCACTGATCCTACAAAGAGGCTTCAGACTTTAATTAATTGTAAAATCACCAAAGCGGCAGTAAGAGGTTGGATTTCCAAACAAGAAGCAGATTACCTTATGCCTCCACATCCCAGCGTGCCTAGATTTGAATTGTCGTCTGCTAATGTGTGGATCCCAAATTAGCCAGCTAATTACATGCCATAAACCTAATTTAGGTGTGGGAGCCTTGTTGTTCTTACTGCTAATGACACTCCCAGTTTCGCAGGCCCCTTCTATACATGGTGATTTAACTCCAGCCCCCATTCTACAGAAATGGTGGCATGATCACTAGCTACTTGCGGGGAGACAGACAACATCACCACTCTCTCTACCAAAGGGTGGTTACATGCAATGTAATCCAGTGTGGCACGACTGCCACCCATCTGCCACGTTTGCTTCGCCGGTACCTCTTCCTCGACTCTGCCATTTAGGACCACCAAATCCCAATCATTCAAGAACTTAAGACATTTTTTTCCTTTGGGATTAACAGTTTTAAGCTCCATACAATAAACAAAAGTTCCACCATCAGTGATGGGATGCTCACCAGTTCTGGCATTTAAATCCCCTACCACAATTATGCCTTAATTCGCATTGCCAGTCACCCATGCGGTAAGCATCTCATCAATATATGCAAAAGTACTTTCAGTGTGCAGGACACCTGGGGGTTCATACACATTAACAAAAAGCACCTTTATTACCTCTGACATCCCCCCACTCCCTCAGGGCACCTCAACAATCAACACCTTACCCCCTTTCTCCACTGGGGCAATTTACCTGGATACCAATGCATTGTTAACCCCACCCTTCAAACCACCATAGGGGCATCCAAAGGGACCCTTCCCTGCCTCCTTCTGATATATCTGAAACCCGTCAAGTAGAAATTGATCAACCAGCCAGGTTTCCTGGAGCATAAAGATATTGGGCCTCATTACAAGTATGGTGGTAAGGCAACAATGGCGCCATTTTGGCAACCAGCACCGTTGCTACCATACCGTCATACTACGAGTTCTGCTCGCAGGTGCCCTTGCAGCCACCAGGTCTGACCTGGTGGCCGTACCGGCACCCGCGAGCAGAACCTGATGGTAGCACCGGTACCGTTATTAACAGTGCCGGTTTTACCACCCTCCCCATTCCCATTGAACCCTATGGGGCTCAAATGGGAATGGGCATGTACCTGGGCCGGCACCCGCGAAAGTGCAAATACCGGGTCCGGCTGGGCCAGAATAGCCCGGTAATTTCCCATTCGCCGATCCCGGACCCGGATGCGAGATTGGAGGTAGCCTTGCCGGTTTTACCGCCAAGGCTACCTCCAAACTCGTAATGGGGCCCATTGGGTTATTCCAAGACCATTAAGGAGGGACCTAATTTCAAGATATGGGAATGACCCCTGGTATTCCACACCACCGTGGCCAGAGGCTTGACTTTCACTCCCCGCAAACATGGCTTTCAGCCAACGCCACCCATGTACATTATCAATCTTCAACCCCTCAGGTTCCTTTGCATTTAATTAACAAATCCTAGGAAATACTTTCAGATCCATTTTACACCTACACTCAGGTGCAGTACTTACCAGGATTAGAGGTTTGCCTAGGGTCTAACCTAAAAATGTCAAGGAATCTTCCTGATCACGTAGTAATGATGCAGTTACTGGAAGGCCACAATGAATTGAGGCATCGCCATATAGCCCACCCCTTAATGGCTCAACAAAATCAAAATCTGCAGAGCTAAGAATCCGCAAGGCCGGCATTTTACTGCAGATTGTGAGTACTGGCTTCGCTTAATGTGGTGCTTCTGCAAGCTCTTGCTTCTTGCCATAGTTACTTTACATTAATCCAGAGGCTCAGACTTGGGAGTGGGAGTCCTTGATGGTACCAGCTCAGACTCAAACGAACCCTGTTGAGGCACCCTCCCTTTCCCAGATTGAATATTTGCCCTCCCATCACCTGGGGGACTTGGAGTCAAAGGCGGCTCGTTGACACACACTCTGTCTTGGGGCCCTTGAATGGGCACCGATTGCAAAAGCAATTCAACTTCTGCCTGCTCCTTAATGAGCCAACTTGACAGCGTTCCATCACCCATAGAAGTGAGCTTCATCCTCTGTGCTGCGTATTTACATTTGCACTTAGTCAATGTACGCAGACCATTGCTTGATATTACCGTAGAGTTTGATAATGAGTCAGCTTCAGACGGCTCACTTGCCATTACTTCCTTCTTCCTGGGCATTTTGTTATTCTTTTTCAGTTCTTTTTATTCACTACCCGTTGCTGCTTTTGTGTAAAATAATTCGCAGGGGATTGAATAAAAGACTCCACATTTTCTTTGTCTTGATCCAGACTTTGTGAGGGAATTGATATGGGGTCATCGTTTATCAATACACAATTGGACCACTCCTGAGGGCCCGACTGCCTTGCTACCACCATCTGCTGCATGGCCCCCGTACATTTTGCTACTCCTTCATGTAGCAGTGAGATTTGCCATGCCTGTTTCAAAATTTCATTATGGGTACTTCCACATAGTGTAAGCAGAATTTTGACAGCAAAATTCAGTACAACCCATGACACACCCACTTCAAGTTGAGTTAACTGTGCTCCAAAATTCCCACTCCTATTACCAATTATCCTCTCATCAGTAGAAACTTGGCCCGTACCTCTGGCCATTTCGGCAGATTCTGGAGAGTTAGGGTTTGAAATTGGCAACAATATTGGAGTGGTAGAAAGTCTATCACCTCTGCTCTTATCCGGCTCTTCAACCGGTGCTAGTAAAGAAGATGTGTTCCTCCTGAGTCAGGCCCCATTGGCAAAACCATGGGGTTAAGCTGAACAGTGGGGGGGGTGTGGGGGGAGATGGAATAATAAACTGGTCTCCATCCGCAGTGCAGTTCAAAACAGCCCTTGGCTCAGCTTCCGCAGAGCCACCAATCACCCCACCAGAGCCCATCTGATAGCATAGCCGTAATAGGGAGGTATTATCTATGTCCCCAAAAGTAGAGTCAATAGAAGCTCCTGGGAAATAAACTCCTGTAGATTTGCTCAGTCTGCAAGAGGGTGCACCGAAATTCTGGTTATTTTGGCACCTTTAGATGGAAAATACTTAGTGATCGGGCCCCTTGCAGTCAAAGGAGTTGCCAACCCCCTCTCATATAATGCCCCATTTTCATGCTGAGTAGCCACCGTTGATGGCGAGCTCGTCATCGCATTTCTTTTATTCCAGTATGGTTTGTTAGTTTGTTTGCTCTTCGATTTGAGCCCTTGGTAGACAAGCTGTTTGTAAAGGGCCTTTCCAGGCATAACAGCCCCCTGCAACACATCACATATTGCTTGTACTATCCCTGCTCCAACACCCCCAGTTCAGGTGTAATATCCAACGCTCAGAAGGATGCTTCTTCAGACGGACCCCCACAACTTCCCACACCGCTGCTAAAAGACTGCAGGAACTCAAGATCACTAGTTGATGGAAAACACTGCTCACCATCTTACCCGGGGAGCAGGGGAGACGGAGGTGGCTGCAGGGCATGGCAAGTTACAAGGCACTAAATAAGAAGCATGATCATAGGGGCACTCACAACTGTTACCGCGTAATCAATCAGGAGGGAGGAACATCATAAACAGCCGTCCCCGCAGTAACTGCATTATCAACAGAGTCCAAAAGAAAACAGGGGTAGCACAAGCAGCTTTCCCTGCACTGTAGACCTTCGCCCACAGTCACGACAGCTCCACATGACTGGTAGAGTAAGAGGTGATAATGGGATTCAGGCTTACCTTTGCCCTCGCGGCAAATACCGCATATGCAGCTGGAGAAAGGGACAGCACAAACAGCTATCCCCTAGCTGCAGGCTTGCCACCACGGGAAAGACAGGCTCCACAGAAATCAAGAGAGAGCAGGGGCAGCACGAGCCACTTACCACACGGAATAGACTTTCCCCTGCAGTTGCAAGAAACGCCACATTGCTGTCGGGCTAAAGAGTCAAGGCAACACCGGAGGCCGCTCACCGCTTCCACTTGCGAAGACTCGTAAACTCTCCGGTCACGCCTTCCTCGTTCTTCCCAGCCTAGAGAGATTAGAGGAAAGGTCCTCTTGACATCAAGCCACACCATTCGTGAGACAAGCAGCGTTTAGAGGAACAGGAGAACAACGGCCACTTCTGACACCAATTTGTATTGATTAGTATTATGTCTTGGACAAGGGATGAATGTTATTTCTTATTTCACACAAGTGCCTGTGATCTTATGATTTTACCTCTAAATGTTTTTTGAAATACGTGTGATCTTCTATTTGAGACCTTTTCTTGTTGGTCCAGAAACTAGAGACGCAACCTTCCTTTTATATACTTTAGCGGTTTCTACGTCCCATTAGTGGAAAGGTGTTGCTATAACCCCCAAAGTCTTGGGCACATCATTTATATATCGATTATTTCAGAGACAGTCAGGGTTTCCAAAGTTCCTTGATGCTGCCCTTTCTTGATGTTATGCTGTGTCTTGATGTCCTCTTGAGATGATCTTGAGCTCTCTTGTGATGATTCTGGTAAGCAGTTCTTATTTATATGTAGGCAGTAGGAGTGTGTGGGGGCCCCAAAATCTTTGCTTTGGCTGGGTTGCTTATGCAAGATGCAGCCCTGCACTCATATGCAGCATGGAGGCCCCACACAACTCTCCTCCACTTGGGCACATCTTCCAGGTGTGGCCCATGGAGTTCTGGTAGGCCACCTGTCAGGGGTGGTCCCTTTAACAAACTAAGTGGCCCGAGAGGGCTGAAACAATGAATGCTCCCCAGTGTGGGGACCACCAGTAAATTAGATGGCCCGGGGCTTTGCTTCAGCTTTCACACCATCCCTTGTCTTCATTCCCGAAAGTCCCAGCCTTATTTTCCACCTCGACAGATAGCAACAATCTTGTACCAAACAGAATTTCTCCTGAACCTCCTGTTCTTTCCTCTCTAATCTGTCCTTCCTCTTGTAACTTCTCGACGTGCTGGCAAATGCTTGTACATCCACCCCTCCAAGGTTCACCCAGCTCAGATGTTGGGTTTGCTTCCTCCTGATCCTTTAAACCTTACCTCGGGAACAATGTTCTCATATTTTCGCCTCCCATCTCCTTCACATTTTCTTCTCCACCTGACACCTGAATATCATTTCAAACTCTATTTCCACCAACCTCCTTCCTGTTCTTCTTCCTACCTTTCTCCTTAGTACCCTCCGCAACCTCCTCTGTCTGCCTTTTTCCTACTTCCTGGTTTATATTCCTTCAAATTACCAATTTGGTGTTCTCTCCTCCTTCCTCTTTTCTTCTCTATCCAAACACCTGTTTCCACACTCCTTACTCCATCTCTCTGCCTCCTCCCAATTTACTGTAAAATGTACCTCTTAACTGCCATTCAAATGGTCCCGCCACATTCCTCTCTCTTCCCTCCAAACATCTTTCTCTCAGGCTCCTTACACAATGTATTTCTGTTCTGCCTGAAGTGCCTCTTCTCTGTCTCCAGAACCTGCACAACTCTCTTGCCAACTCGTTTTCACGCTCCCGCATGCCAAAACTACCTGTTTCTCTTCCAGTCTCTAAGCCACTACTTTTGCTCTGTGCTAGTTGGGAGTGGTGACACCTGGGTGTGCTTATTTTAGTTGTGACGGGATTGGAGTAGCAGTTTACCTATATTGAATTCCCCTGATGCAGACCAAGCCAATTTTAGACTGACATCATCTTGGAATTGATGTGCATCTTTAGGATGCAACCAAGTGGGCTGCCCCACCCTCTCTCTCCTAAACTGACAGTTGCTGAAGTTGCTCTTGCTCTTCACCAGATACTATCGGCATATTTTCACAGTGTTAATCAGTTCCTGCAAGATTTTCAGATATTTTCCTCAACCTACCATTGCATGCTGCCACAGTGTTTATCTGTTCCCGTAAGACTTCCAGATCTTTTCCTCAACCTACCATTGCATGCTGCCACAGTGTTTATCTGTTGCCGTAAGACTTCCAGATCTTTTCCTCAACCTACCATTGCATGCTGCCACAGTGTTTATCTGTTCCCGTAAGACTTCCAGATCTTTTCCTCAACCTACCATTGCATGCTGCCACAGTGTTTATCTGTTCCCGTAAGACTTCCAGATCTTTTCCTCAACCTACCATTGCATGCTGCCACAGTGTTTATCTGTTCCCGTAAGACTTCCAGATCTTTTCCACAACCTCGGTGCAACAAATGGAGATCATAATGTAGAGAGTCATTGGGGTATTGGATCATTCTAACCACATGCAAATCCCTTAAAAGGTCAGTTTTCAGCAACAGTCATATATCTTAGTCCTGGGGCAAGGCAAGGCAGTGGTTGGGATGCCCTGTGCACCCCCAGCAGGCCCAGCATCTTAACCGTGGATGGCAGCTACTTGCCCAAGTGACTACTCTGTCCGCTACCCCTGGCACCGGCAGGGGAATTCGTCACACTCTACAACTCTGAGTTGAGGTTTGGGGATGTTTGAGAATGATCTGTTTGCGTGTCTGCCTTGAGCTCTGTCCTCCCGTGAGCTAGATGGCACTGTTGTTTTTTTGGCATCTGGGTTGATTTCCTTGGATGTGTACATTGCTTTGACAATTTTTCATAGAGTAATGAACGAGACAAGGAAGCGGTAATTCCCTTTTTATGCATGGTAAGGAATGGATCCTGGTAGATGCAAGGCCGTTCTAGGGCACTCTCTGTGCAATGAATTATTCCTTACATGCAGTATAGTTTTTAGTTTTCCTAAAAGATTAAGCTGGAACATTTCCAACTATAGCTTCAATCTTGAATTGTGTAATAAGATCTGAAGCAAAATATATACAAAAACCATTTTCAAATGCACTGACTATAGCTGGTGGATTTGAAATGCATGTGAGTTCTGTCTTTTAACTTGTACAGTTCAAATGCAGTAAAATAGTCATTTGTAACTAATGGAATGTAAATAGAGTTTTATTAGAGCTTTTTGAGGTATAGTTTTAAAAGGGTTGCCAACGTTGACTGCAGCGTGCTATTCAAGATTTAAGTGGTTACAGACAGAATTTCAATTCAAGTTAATGAAAATGATTTTCATTGCAAGAAACTGAGATAGCTTCCAAAGCAACACGAATTTGGATAATAAAATAGTGTTATGTTTTTGAAGGCTCTTTGGATTTCCGTGCTGCGCAGGAGACAACGAGTGGAAGCAGAAAACGTAGGAACTCTGGCACTCTGGCTATGAACCCCTAAGGGATGTCGTTTCACCAAAATGTCAGGGGTAGCGGAACTGACATCACAGGAAGTGATGTCACATGACATTTGACCCAGATGGTATCGGTTCCTCTTTAAACCTGGTGACATCATAGGAGGTGACTTGTGGCATAAATAAAAAAGTACATAAATGTACAATTTATATAATGCCAAATTGGTACTAAAGCAGACAGGAATATTTTAGAATACCAACCACATTTTAATAAGAATGCTTCTTTCATATGCCATGGATGGGGTAATAATATGCTAGCATTAGACCCAACAGAAACAACATAGGCCGAGGCACTGCCATAGATATGCCACTTCAGCATTGTATGGCCAGTTACTTCCATATTATGCCTATTATAGCTGCATGTCAGGTATTGTCATTATATGATAAGTAAAGCCGCTACATTGCCAATTGCTGTAATAATACATTATCCACAAATCCAAGTAATCAACAGTGCACAGGAGCATTAATGCTTTAATTCATGATAATGATTTGTTATTTACATAGCATTTTTGCCCCAAACGCTATGTGTAGCACATATTTACATACAGTCATCAATCCACCAAAGTTGGTACTGAATTAACAACCTCGGAAGAATGAAAGGCTGAGTTGGGCTTGCCAGGATCCAAACCTGTCACCTCCAGATCACACATAGATTGCAGCAGTAAACGCTGACCACGCTGAGCTATCGGACCGCTTTGCTACTACAAATGAAATACCACAGTCAGAAAACATGTCAAAATTGGCCACACAATGTCGGACAGACACGTAATAACACTTATCATGTTTGCTGTAGCTTGATGATTCACAGTAAACACTGTCATGACACAGTAAAACACAGCTAGAATTCCTGCATCAAAATGCCAATCTGACCACGCAATAACACTTCTCATATCATAGATGCCCAGAAAAATATACAATGCCACAGTAAGGAAACTGGCTGCACCCAAATGCCATTTTAGCCAGAAAAGTACACTTATCATGATTGCTTTATCAGAGATGCCCAGTACAAAATGTTAAGCCACAGTAAGAAATGGCTAGACTAGCTGCACCAAAAAGCTACTCTAGCCACGCAATAGCACGCATGTTGCTTACTTCATCCTATATGCCCAGAAAAATATGAAAACATGCTATGATACAGTAAGACATGGCTAGACTGACTGCACCAAATGCCAGTTTGCCACTAATAACACATTTCATGCCTGCTTTATCATTGATGACCATTATGTATTAGTGCACCCATTTCCTGCCCAACCGTTCCCACACATCCCTCTCCCTCCCACAGTCCTCCTCCAACGCCCAAACTCAGCTCCTCAGCTCAACATTACCTCCATGTCTCCCTTCCTTGTCCCTTGTTCCTCATCCCAGTACTTAAATACTTACATATGAGGCAAGTTGCTTCACGGGCAAGTACTGGGATGAGAAAGGGTAGGACTAGGAGTGATGAACATTACCAGTATGTAATCCAGGCATTGAACACAAGCACAAACATTCACACACCATTCACTTGCTCGTTTATGAGTGCACCCATTCACCATTCACTCACACACACACAAACCCAGCCACCCATACATCATGCACTCACACATTCCCACATATTACAAAATATATACACACATGTACATTACATAATTTACACACATACACACTCTTACACTTAAAAAATACATGTTCTTACCTTCCCAAAACGGTTGCTCCTCCTCTTCAAGCTCCAGCATGTACGCAAGGAACCAGCTCTGGGTCTTTTCATACCCAGCAGAGCAGAGGAGCCAGAGTCCTCCATATCCTGGGGTGGGAGGAGCTCGGATTTCACTCTGACTGACTTAAAAAAAAGAAACGATTTCCATTACGAAAACTGTAATGGAAACAATTTCCTTCGGAAGTCAGAGTGACTTCAAAAAGAGATGATTTCTCCTTGAAACCCGAGGGGTCGCAGATGCAGTGCCAGGGGTCCATTCGAGTTGCCAGGGTTCGCAGTTGTGACCCCTGGTTACTCCCAAATGATGTACCTGGCACTCCTCTCTTAAGGTACTCGCAGGGTAACGTATTATAGCCTCCTTCATTGTTACCCTGTAGAGAACTGGCACTTGGACAGAAGGACGAATTACATTTGTGTTTTAGCAAATATTTAGAGTAATGGGAATCTGCTGTGCAACTACTTTGCCAGCACTGGTAGAAGCAACAGTTTTGACCTTTATTTAGATATTATTATTTTCCACAAGTTGCGCAAAGAACATTAATACCATGTTACAACTAGTCTATCAGTTCTTGCCAAATAAAAAAATAACATAACTACTAGTAATTCAAGTTTCTATACAAAATCTCAAGAAAGAGAAAATATGTACTGTAGTTCAGGGAGGTGTGCTTGGATGCAGCATTCTTAGAAATCAAACGAATGAAGGCTTACTTTTTTATGAAGTTAATGTTATGAATTGCCTTCCAGCCAGCTGTTTTAGCAGGCAGAAATAACGTTTTGGCATCACATTAATTAATGGGACAAGGATAAAGACAACACAGTGATTTTGCCACTGGCAATGCTACTGGTGTACATGTACCCACAAATACTTTTACAAAAATAGACCTATATACTTTCTATACCAACAGTTTTATTCTCATAAACGTGGCTTCAATCACCCCTATGAGCCAAAAAAAGAAAGAGATACAGCCTCATCATGAATATGGAGGTTAAGTTAAAAGAAGTGGCAGTGACAGATTTACTGCCACTGTTACCAATCTGCCATGTTCTCAGTTTGCAAGTAAAGTGAGGAAAAGCTTCCACCACTACCTCGGGATTTGAAGAATTTACTTCCAGGTCTGAGGCAGTAATCCAACAGTAGCGGTAAATGAATTCAGTGGATTTACCTATGGTAATGTTGCCAAACTCATTATGGGGCCCATCATTCTCACTGAGGAGTAAAAACCCTTTAGGCCAGAAACACTCCTTTTGTACCTGTCCTTGTTATTAATGAAGCAAATAAGGTAATCCCTTTGACAAACAAGGAAGGTGTGCATATCTATTCAGCTAATAGATCATGAGATGTGGGCAGTTATGAGCAGTGGCGGCTTTTGAATTTTGTAATGAGAGGGGCATAAATACTTGCTCCCCAATATGCCCTGAGGAACATACGTAGTGACGGAGCCCGAACTAACAATGTTTTTTTTGGGGGGGGGGCGGGGTGCTCCCACTGAGGAACCTATTTGAATAATGGGTTAAAATTGTCCATTTTACAGCACACTTTAAGAAAAAAAGTGGGTAAAAATCTAGATAGTTTGCAATTGGTTTTGTAGCTAAATGTTTTTTATTTATTGTATGCGGCTTCACACATATTGTTACGAAAGAAGATCATACATTGTATACAACATCAATTTAAAAAAATGTATTATGTCATAATTTATAAACAAAGGCACATACTTCGTTCCACCATAATATATACCTTATACAAACTTAAATACAGTATTCATAGTACCTTCATTAAAATATCAATATTTGGCTGGCAGTTCCTTTAGCTGTGCCTCGATCTTACACCATCCATCTCTTAAGGCTGCAGACAATATCATGGAATTGCCTGCCATACACTATGACCACAAAGTGCCATCTCAACATTTACCATCCTAGCAACACATTTTTTATAACCCTTACAAAACAGATCCAAAAGCATATAGGACATTGCGTCAACAAATGCCTACCTGTTTCTTTGGCCAGATGACATAATCTACATATCCTCTTTTCTCGAGGAATATCGTTTCTAACACATGTTGTTGCTAATAGGGGGGAGTTGTTTTAATCGTAGGTACAGAATACATCTCAATGCATGGACATTTCTCTCGCTATGTCATGAAACTACCCAGACAGTCATGACTGTCTGTGTTACCCTTAATCATGCTATTAAACATACTCATAATTGGATCTTCTTTACTATAACACATTTTCAAATACAGAATGCTCTTCATGATATGCAATTGGACTTTAATGAAGGGATGCCCAGTTCAAGTTGTACTGCCTGGACCGGAAACACCTTGTCCAAGACCCATAACAGGGTGCCACAATTTGCCTTCTAGAAACTATAGCCACTCCGTTTTTAGATAAAAATGCGATTACAGGCTATATAAAATCACCCGAGTAACACTCTCCTGGTATTTTTTAATAAAACCCTCCAGCGATTAACCCGCTTTCGATTTTTTATAAAATGCTTATCAGCAGCAAATTTCCCTATAGCGTTATTGCATTTCTTTTGCTCAATTTGTAAGTTAAGGTTACCATTACCAATAACAACCCTGAGATATTTAAACCAGGTAACAGGCTCTATCTTTTAATTTCTGATATACCAGCAGATGGCTCTTTTCATCTTGTCCCTGTCAAAGGAAATAATTTTTGTTTTAGACCGATTGATTATTAGATCATTACTTTTAGAGTATTCAGCCAACGCTTTCATTGAGTTTTATAAGTAACTGGTGTACGATCAAGGATGACCAAATCGTCAGCATAACTAAGCCACAGAATATGATCAGTGCCAATTTTTGGAGGAAAAGTATGTGTGCTGGTTAAAAAGAGCCGAGGCCAACGCGCTGCTTTGTTTTAGGCCGCGATTAGTAGTGATCACTTTAGAAAGTGTGCCATCTGCATCCATTCTCATTTGAATCTTTGGATTCGTATGTATTGCTTGTAGCATTTTTAATAGCCCCATCGGTATATTCAGTTGAATCCATTTCTCCCATAGCTTACATAGATAGTATCAAAAGCTGCAGTATAATCGATTAGGTCAATATATAGCTTCATGTCCATGTTATTACTAGCATCCTCAATCCATTTCTGTAGAAAAATGACATTATGCATTTTTCCATAACCAGATCTAAAACAAGTTTGAAATGTATGTAGAATATTTTCCTCCCTTTCCCATTTCTCAACTTCCTTGAGCAAGAAGTTGGCGTAAAGTTTGCTATATGCATCAAGGATAGCCAACAGCCAGTAGTTTGCAGGCTCAATTCTATTCCCATTCTTATGCACTGTGATAACATGAGCGGTTTTCCAGGAGGAGGGAACCACGGATTGCTGCTGGAAATGCTTATAAATGTATGCTTAAGAATCGGCGCTATATCTCTGGGTCTTCCTTAAACATTGAATTTGCAAGCCCATTAGATCCTGGAGCATGTGAGGAATTACTTATTTTTATCATATCTATCATATCCTCTATAGTATATTCAAATTGATATCTATACTGATGAGTATGGTTTAAATTATTGTAATTCATTTTATCACAACATTTTTCTTCAATATACCTTCGCCAACTCTCCTCCCTGATCAGGTTTATTATTTGAGTATTCTTAATCTGGGTTAATTTAGTATTCTTACTCTGGGTAAATTTATGATGGCTGGACCTGAATTGTTTTGTATTCCCGCTTTTTAGTGCTACATACATAACATTCCATCTTGCAGAATGAACTAATATCATATGGTTTTTTATCCAGTTTCTGTATTGATGTTTTAAGTTTATTAATCTCTTCCTTGATGGTGCTGTGTGTAAGAGCGCTCGTGCTACATATCTTTCTTATTGTTTGCCTTAATACTTTTTTCTTGGCGGCAATTATGGCGTCATATGGAAAGATCCTGTTCTCAGTGTCTCTTATAGTCCTATGATGATTATCTGTACTATAATGATGCACTAAGGTTTTTAGCATTTCTATGTTCCAGTCACAACTGTATTCATTCATACTTTCGAACAGATCAGACTGCATCGTGCCAACGTGCCTGTTCAATGACAGCATGTTTTTATGCCATGTAATTCGATTGCCACTCTGATTAACATAATAACGTCCTTTTAGTTTGGAATTCTTAACATATTTAGCTACTTTCATCAACATGTTTAGCACTGCGTGATCACTAAGTGGTTTAAACAAGACTTGGGTTACGCCAGGTAGGTTTCATCTTAACCTTCACCCCCCCATATTGTAAATTGACCAAATTATTTGTGAGTATGAATTCATCCCACAACCTGGCCATCTCTCTTTTACCTTTTTATTACTTCATCATTCCCAAAAGAGACCTCTGTCTGCCCCGCGATATTCCGAACTCCCCGGCCAATTTCATGACAGTGAAAATCTCCTCCTACCACAATTGGGGCATTGGCCCTGTCATCTCTCAATTTTTGTAAAATAATTTCGAGCACCTGAATTACTTGTTCTCATTGCCTTCTCCCAGGGGGCATATAAACATGTGTAACTAATAATTTCGTATTCTTCTTGGGAGTGTCCAAGTCTACCACACCACGCAGCATGTGTTCATTCATTGCACCTCCCATATAACGAGTGAGTCTTAAATGGTTTGTAACACCAATTAGTATGCCATCGAAAGGCCGGCCCATCTTACCCGTCTTCACACATCCCTGAATAACAGAAAAGCCATCTAGATACATTTCTTCTACAAGTCATGTCTCTTGTAACAGTACTATGCCATATTTGTTTATAATATCCAAACCATCCTGTCTACTAACGAAGAGGAAGTGCTTGCTTATATTCCATGTCATCACAGCTATGTGGTGTGAGACCTGGTCATCATATTTTATTCATCCATCATTATTAATAATGGGTATATGGACCCACTCCTACCGGGGGGGCCTCAGTCGCCCCTCTACCTTGTGTGGCAAGCTGATCATATGTAACATAACGCCCTTTTCCATCTTGTTTCACCATAATAAATTTAGAATCAAACATGTGGGGGCATAGCTTGGCACAGAGCGGAATGGCGGGCTAGCTTTGGAGCTCCGCTCTTCGCGTAAAAGATTATATCAATAATGTTGTGAGAGTCGGGTTCTTCTTACCCCTTTTCCCCGTCGGAGCCTCGGGAAGGCTAGAGCGACCTGGGTTTATCAAAATTGCAGGTTTGCTGAAAGTCAGGAGGAGCTGTATAACCGGGAGTGAAGCATCGAGCTGCAGTCGTAGTTAATCTGGAATTCCTGTCAGCTGTTCTGGGCAACATGCGATGTGCGCACTGCCTGCTGGGGGAAACGTTTTTCCTCACAACACGGATCAACTTTATTAAAGGACCCAACACGAAATCCACACACACAAGTGTTTCAGGTACTTTGTGCAATACAAAAGGGTCACAGAAGATCTATAATTATCCTTTTGTTGTAGTCTGCATTATACTGTCACAAATTACACAGAAACTGTTCTCTTCAAAGCTTTACAACACGACTAGTGGCTCCAACCACTAATTATCAATCAGAGGCTCTATAATTTTAAAAGGGATACAGAGACCCACACCTGTCAATACTAAACATGGCATAATCTAAGAAAAATCTGGCCAAAGATACTACCTCAACAACTGACACTATGTTAAAAAGACAAAAAAGTGACCCACTCACTCCTAATGAGGAAAGTATGGACCCACCTTTGCTTGCCATTTTGATGGACATTAGAGCCTTAAAACTATTCATGGAGGATACCAACAACATACTACAATATTTGGATGACAAGTGATCAGCTTTTGATTCTAGGATCACTGAAGTGGAGCGCAGAGTGAGTATTGAATTGTATTGTATTTATTTATATAGCGTGCCCAGCCCTTAGGCATCTGGGCACATTTCTTACGGATACATATTTACAAGGTTACAAAGAAAGTATTTGTACATAATTTGACATTTACATGGTACAATTTACAGTTGCATAGGTATGAATTTACAGTATAAAGACAGTTGCATAGGTATGAATTTACAGGATAAAACATAATATAACTACATATACAACAAGGGAGATCTCAGATAGTGTGGAAAGTTAATCTTCATTAGTGGAGAGCCAAGATTTGAAAGACTTTTGGAATTTGTGGTAGGAAGTTCCGAAAGTCTGTAAAATCTTGTGATGTAATGCGGAAGACATCACAGACAAAGTAGCCAACCTAGAAAACTCGGTTAAAATATTTCAAAAGCAATCAGGGGTGGAATGGGAACCAAAATAGGCCCTGGAAAATCCACTGCAATTAATTTTCAAAGTGGCCCCATATTACACATTTTCAGCTAGCCCAACCCTTTTCCTATGAATAAATTGGGAAATACCACACAAAAGAGGCCCAGGGTGCAGAGGCCTACTAGGAAATCTCCAGAGTTCCCTAGGGGCCAGTCCACCCCTGAAAGCAATCAGAAAACCTGGAAAATAGAAACAGAAGAAACAACCTTCATGTTGTGGGCCTTCCTGAAGGGATTGAAGGAGAGGACACCATTCTTTTCCTAACCACTATATTATCTAAATTACTTGACCTCCCTCGTTCATTTCAACTTAACATCCAAAGAGCTCACAGCAACAGTCCATTGCTACCTCAAGCTAACACTACTAAGGCCTCAAGAACTCTTATATTCACTCTCCTAGACTTTTAAAATGTACAACTCATAATGAAAAAGGTCAAGTTGATTAAACATCTCGTTTGGAATGGGTATAATATTTATTTCTCTCAAGATGTTGCAAATTCTACTGCTGCAGGAAGAGCATAATTATTGGTGCTAATGCCAGCCTTGAAGCAACTTAATGCTAGATATGGATTGGTTCATCCTGCATCCTTGAAAGTAACCTTTAGGGGACACACAACCTCTTTTGACAATCCTGGAGAGCTGAGACAATGTATTCAATCTCAAAGGTCGGATGAAATGGACACGGATGGGCCTTCTGTTAAAAATACAACATTAGTTCTCTGAAAATAAGTATCTTTCTGGCTTTCTAAGCGTAAGCATGCGGGTGCAATGCCTGGACTAGCCTGCACTCGCTGGGCGCCCTGCCCTCATTACCGTTCTTAGGTTAAAACATGAAATATTTTGGCTGTTTCCAGTTAGCCATTGGGTTCTATCATACCAAGATTCAAGATCCACTTTCTCTCTTTTTTCATGTTTCTGTTTGTCTTCCCTCTCTCCTCATGTATCTCTTTATCCTCATGTTCTTCCCTTAAGGGTAACACATCATTTGTAATTACTAGATGTTTCATCAAAATGATTTGGAGATTCTTATACTCATATTCTCCCATGAATCAATTAACTATTTATTTTAGGTTTATAATGTATATCTCTGAATTCCTATGTCAATAGATATATCATCTTGGAATGTTAAAGGTATCTACAATACCATCAAAAGTCAAAAAGTACTATCATATCTCAACAGAAATAAGCCTTCCATTGATAACATACAAGAAACACACCTTTCCGCCTTAGAAGCTGCTAAACTTAAGAAGCTCTGAGTAGGTAAAGTCTTTGCAAGTGCGGCTCTAGATAAAAACAATTGAATGATTATTCTAGTAAATAAAAACTTTGATTGCAAGATTATTAGCTCAGAATCTGATGACTCAGTTAAATGGGTACTTTTGAATATTCTTGTACACTCTATGTACTACTCAATCCTAAATGTATATGGCCCTAATGCTTCAGACCCAGGTTTTTGGAAACAACTCAAGGAATGTTTGCTACACTTTAATGTACACAATCTTATTATTTGTAGAGATTGTAAGGAAACAGTAGATCCATTCCTTAACAGAAAATCTAAATCTCTTTTTAAAAATTCAAAATCACACAACCAATTTCTAAAGTTCATCTCAGAGCTAGGCATTGCTGATGCCTGGCGACTGCAACATCCATCGGCCATGGAATATACCTTTCATTCTTGACCGCACAATTCATTTTCTAGCGTTGACTATATCTCCCTAACCAACTCCTTGGCTGCCAGCCTAATTGACTCCACTCTAGATTCTATAGCCTTGTCTGATCATGCCCCTGTCTAAATTAAAATTGGTAATACTGTTCTTAACTCTAAATCAAATAGATGGAGATTTAATTCGGCCTTACTCAGACATGAAAAATGTGTTTCTTTCCTGAAAAAACTCATAAGAATTTTTTTCAGTGTATTAAAGCAGCTGATACTTCTATACCAAATATTTGGGACTGTTATGTAGCAGTACTCAGAGGAGAAATAATCTCTTTTGTGAAAAAAAAAGGATATGAAACATGAATCTGAAGATATCTTAAGGAAAATTAAAAAATGTAGAAAAACAATACACATCTAACCCTTCCCAAGTAGCCCACTCTAATATATTACAATTAAGAATCAAATATAATAAACTATTGACTATTCATGTGATAATATGTTAAAATATAAATAAAACATGTATCAATTTTCCATCAAAATAGGCAAATCCTTAGCCTCCTACCTCAAAATTAAGGGATTTCCCATTGATTTTTATGCTCATTTTAAATTATTACTTACTCCTAGATTATTTGAACTTTTTGCCCATTTTGTTTCAAACTCAAAATCTGAAGGCTCCTTTATAGAAACCATGATTTTGGCATTCCTGAAACCTAGCAAAGACCCTGAATTGCCACAAAGTTATTGACCAATCTCCTTAATTAACACTGACTGCAAAATCTCTGGCAACATTTTAGCAAACAGACTCCTCCCATGTTTGCCTAAATAAATTAAACAGGATCAGGTTGGTTATGTGAAAGGAAGGCTTTCATCATTTAAAATTAGGATCTTTCTGGATGATTTGAATGTAGCTGCCTCCTCAAGTGATCCCTACACAGCTGTTTTAGATGCTGAAAAAGCATTTGACAGATTTGAATGGGATTTCCTGTTTGATGCGTTGCGGTGGCATGGGTTTCATGAAACATTTATATCCATAATTCCTATACTTTACTCTAATCCCAAAACCACTATATTCGTAAATGGCCAGAAGTCCCCCTTCTTTCCGTTAGGCAGAGGTACACAGCAAGGTTGTCCTCTCTCTGCCTTTGTTATTTGCTTTAGCCCTCAAATTATTTTTAGAATCTGTGACAGTGCACCCACACATCCAAGGAGTAACTTCAGGTAATTTACAAGTTAAATTGGCAGTTTATGCAGATGCCATCCTCCTATTCATTAAAAATCCCGAAATAAGCGGAGACAATGACTCAAATTTGTATCACGTTTCATTAGCGCCAGGATATAAATTGAACATGGATAAATCAGAAATTCTTCCCATGAACGTTCACTGCACTAAACACCTTGTCCAACAGTATGGCATGAAATGGTGCCAAAATAAAATAAAATATCTAGGTCTGCAAATGTTCCCCTCGCTTAAAGATATCATTGAAGACAATACCAACAGTGTATTAACCAAAATCAAAAGTCTTTTAGATTTCTGGTCCACGCTATATCTAGCCTGGTGTGATCGCCTCAAATCCATTAAAATTATGATTTCCCCAATTATTTTATATACCTTAGTTATGCTTCCTATTCCAATTCCATGTACATTTTTAAAGATATTGACTCATGCCTTGCCAAATTTCTATGGGGTAAAAAAAAACACAGGATATCCCTTAGTAAACTAAATCGGAATGTTATGTGTGGAAGGGTGGGTTTTCCCTCTTTTACTAAGTATCACTCTGCCTTCATTGTAAAGCAAGCACAGAACTGGTTTTGTCAAGTTAATCATGTTGATACCCTGACATGGGTTTGTGTTGAAAACATCATGGTTAGGCCCTTCTCTCTATCTTAATGTTATTTGTTTACTGCAAAAAATAGATTTATTAAATGTACTAATGTTCAGTTCACTGCTAAACCGATGAGAACATATCTTATCTCTACAAGCCCCTCCAAATTTATTTCACAATTCATTTGGTTAAACAATCATATCCAGATCAAAGGTAAAGCTATTTATTGGAAAGGTTGGATATTGGAGTCAAATATGTACACCAACCTTTTAATCAGGTCATACCACTAACATTTAATGAATTCAGAGTGAAATTTGCCACTCCAAAGTCTTTCTACCTCCAATATTCGCTATTAATTAATGCTATCGTTGATAGTTTGCAGCTTCTAACAAAATCCTTTGGACAAATTAATGCTGCTAGACAAAAGCATATGTACACCAATCAGTTTTCAGCCTCCCTCTTTTATAAAGATCTTACTAAAGACTTGATGGAAAACACAGCAGGTATGGCAACAGGAATGTTCATTAGCCCTTGAAGATTATACCTGGCTGTCTTTTTGTAAAAAAACATTAACCATAACTGTCTCAGCTAATCTAACTCAAACTCTTTTCTTTTTCCAGCACAAGATTTTTATTACCCCTGTTATGCTTTCTAAGTATAAGATATAGTCAATACATGTTGGAATTGTCATGATGGTGAAGGATCTTTCATACATATGTTTATGGACTGTATATTTATAGAGAATATATAAAGGGCGCCTGGCAGAGTCCTGATATGCCCAGGAGGGTACCTGTATGCAAAATGCTAAAAATCAGGGTGAAGGATCCGTAGACAGCTGTCGAGTTTTGAAGCAATTTTATTCTGCCTTCAAAACGATTTTGCACAGATGAAAAGGAATTAAACATTTACAATATCGATAAGCACGAATGTTTTTGGACAGACGTTTGTTTTACAAGGGAAATACAGGTGAGTATTGTCCTCTTCAATTGTCAAGAGACAATTTCCACAGTGATGCATGAGTGTACAATACAGGTAAGTAGTAACATAGAATATTTACAGGGTGTGACCCAGTACTGTGGTTGGTCCAGGATACTAAACAAAATAGTGTACACAACACTATCTATAAACACATATATACAAGGGTTGTGCCACAAAACTTCGACACAGAAGTGTTTCGGCCAAGCTGGGCTGGGTAAGAGCCCAAGGTGGTGGTGGCCTTCGTCAGGATAATCGCTGGTAGTGGTGCTGTCCTTAAAAGTGATCTGTGGGGGAATGGAAAGCTGTCAGGATCTGAGGATCAATGATTGATTTAAATATTAATAAATAATGGCTGATTAGTGCCTCAAATACACTGGTGGTGTATTAAAAGAACAGCTTACCGTCTGCTGTAGTGCAGCGGGGACGCTGTGCTGAGAGTCCTTTCATGAGTACCGGACTCTGAGAGCCATGTCAGCGGGTGACATGGAAAGACTTGTACAAATCGGGTCTCCTAGGCAACTAAATGTAGCCTTTGGCCTCTGGGAGCTGTGAGAGAAAAGGTTAACAAACCGTTATCTCCACACTCAAGAGGGACCGTGTATCTAAAAAAAGCATGTTCCAGGCACGTCCAGCGTGGGATTGTGCGGGTTTGGTATGTGACTGGGGACACCAGTGGTGTGGGTGTCTACAAAGTGGGGTGGAGTGAGTAATAGTCACCTGTAAATGGGGTGCCTGCTGCAAGGTCCTGCCGACCGTGGACTGGGAAGCGCCGCTGGCTGTGGTCTAAAGAATTTACAATTAATGTCTACAAAGTTGGGTGGATTGAGTTATAGTCACCAGTAAATGGGGTGCCTGCTGCAAGGTCCTGCCGCCTATGGACTGGGAGGCGCCGCTGGCAGTGGTCTAAAGAATTTAGTACGTGGTTCATTGACTGTTAGAGAAGTGTTTAAAAACGCTCACAGAACAAGCGTAGTGGAGATAGCATGTACACATGAGGGTGTTGTGTCCATATCTAGTGTGGTGGTGACTAGTTAAGGAACCAAGTAAAACCTGTGGCGTGTCAGCTAGTGACTATACGTGTTTGGACCTCTTATGCGAGGTATCTTATAAATATATTAAATGCTGCCCACGGGGTGGTCAAGAGATAGCAGCTGATCTAAAGATAACAAAAGCACTGCAGCGGTGCGTGAAAGCCCGAAAGTGACGGGAAGTATAAAAGCATCTCAAAATCACAGAGATGAAATGGAGAGTGGGGAGCCAATACAAACGTTTTTCTTAAAAAGAGAATGCCCGTGAGTTTAGTGGGGAAAGCTCAAGGTACCTCGACTACATGCTACATGCAACAAAAAGCACAAAATGGCACCGAAACTTACCAATGCAAAAAATGGCGACTGCACTCCTCACGGCAATGGATTCTGCCGAGGAGTGTTGTTGTCACTCTTAAAACCATGAGACCTGCAAGACATCCAGCCAATGGGGTGTTGGCTGGGTGCAGGGGTGAGCGTGTGGCTCCAGAATGAGCAACAGCAAGAGCAATTGGTGGGAGGTGGTTGACCAATGGCATATGGGCACATCATGAGTAAAACAAAACTTATGTGTGTGGTCCAATGAAGTGACCAAAATAACCAAAATAACCCCAATGATGGATAACAGGGGAAAGTAAATGGACAAGGATGACAGCGGCCAAAAGTGGCTGCTAAAAGGAGTGACCTCCAACCTGATTGATGGTGGCATGGCTATTGCTATGGCTGTATAGGCCCTAAGGTGATAACCAGACAATGGGTTACAGTTACAAATGAACCTAAGGTGAAACACGATGTCACTTGGAGATCAAGTACATATTACGTGACTATTATGAGTAAACACAAGCAGACTTATGGTAACATATATAGTGCATCATCCCGCAGTGACTGAGTAGCTTACAACTGAATGTTGCAATTTATCTTTTCATGGAGCATGTATGCCAGGAGTCACAATGAACATACAACAGGCAATAAACATTGATGGTGCATGTTGTAATTGGTGTTTTACATGATGTTAAAAAAACTGCTGATGTCACCTGTGCTCGGTAATGGGCATCAGATGTCCATGTGGGGTATATTACCACAGTGGGGTTCTGACCCAATCCCAGCAATGTTTCCACTCTACGGTGATATTAAGGCCAGTTTTAACTGTGTCCAATCTGTGGACCCATTTTTGTTCAAGCCTGGTGAGGGCTAGATTGATATCGCCACCTCTTTTTTGCTGCTGGAGTTGTTGCAGGATAGTCCACGTGAGTTGCTTGCAGGGTGTGGCCTTTTTTGCTAAAATGTTCCACTAGAGGTTTGTCTTGTATAGAGTTTTTAATGCAATATCGATGTTCGCTTATCCTCTGCTTTATGGGTCTAATGGTTTTCCCAATGTAAATGAGGTTGCAAGGACATTTGATCACGTATATGACATTTTTGCTCTCGCAATTAGTGTGATTTTGCATTGTCCAGACAAAGTTTTTGTGAGTGAAGGTCTTGCTGGTCTCGGTGTAGCAACATGCCACGCACTTGCCACATGAGTAGTGTCCTACTACGGGCGGTAGTCCCCATAGTGTAGGTTGCTGTTTCTCTGGTTCCAGAAATGTATGTACCAGGGTGTCTCTAAGGTTCCTGTTCTTCCTAAAGGTAAACAGAGGTTTTTTGTCCAAAGTCCCTTTGTTTTTTATCAGGTGCCAATGTTTGTTTATTGTGGTCTTAACTAGGTTACTGACGGGGTTGAATGTAAACACACAGACTGTCCGGTCTATGGGGTCCTTGGTGCTGACAGTCAAGCAAATAGTATGATCAGTGTTGGCTGCCCTTTTATGAGCCATTCTGATGGACTTTTTGGGGTAACCTCTTTCACTTAGGCGTGTCTGGAGTTGTTTGGCATGATGTTCGAACTTTTCTTTTTCTGTGCAGTTCCTGCGTACGCGGAGAAATTGTCCGTATGGAAGGTTGTACTTTAATCCTTGGGGATGGAAACTCGAGAAGTGGAGCAAGCTGTTTCTATCAGTAGGTTTCCTGAATAATTATGTTTTTAATGAGTTTCCGGAGCGGTAGATGTGCAGGTCCAGGAAATTCACAGTTTGGCAATCCCTTTCAATGGTGAACTTTATGTGAGAGTTTATGTGGTTTAGCCATCCGTGGAACTCGAGCAAGAGCTCTTTACTGCCTTCCCAAACTAAGAGAACATCATCAATGTATCGTCGCCATAGTAGGATGTGGTCTTTGCAGGGGTTGTCCTCGTTGTATACATGGTCATCCTCATACTGAGCCATGTATAAATTGGCTACGTCTGGGGCAGAAGTGGCCCCCATGCTGACGCCTTTGATCTGCTGGTAAATCTGATGTTCAAAAAGGAAAAAATTCTCGGTCATGGCTAGTTGAATACACTCCAAGATGAAATTCGTGGGAGTAGAAGTGGTATCGGTTCTTCTGTTGAGACAGATAGTTAATGCATCCAGTCCTTCCTGTTGAGGGATCGAGGTGTAGAGAGCCTCTACGTCCATGGTTGCCAGGATGCAGTTGGAGGAAAGGTTTAGATTCTGTAGAACTTTAATGGTGTCAGTGCTGTCTTTGATATAGGACTTCATCTTTCCGATGAATGGTTTCATTAAAAAGTCAGTGTAGAGTGACAAGGGCTCCAAACGTGAATCGCAGGCGGAGACAATCGGGCGACCAGGCGGTTGAGTAGCGTGTTTGTGGATCTTGGGGAGGATATAAATCGCTGGTATTCTAGGGTGGGTCTTGTTGAGAAAATGGCGTTCATCCTCACATATCCAACTTTGGTCTTCTGCATGTTTGGTGAGGCTAAGGATCTCTTCTTGTAGTCTCTTGGTGGGATCTCTGTTTAATTTTTTGCATGATGAGGTATCGGCCAACAGGCGCAAGCATTCCTTGTTGTAGTCTGTGGTGTTCATACAAACAATACCTCCACCTTTATCTGCCGGTTTGATGGTAATAGATCGGTCAAGGTTGAGATCGCCCAGGGATTTCCTTTCTTCTTTACTGAGATTTTCTTGGTAAAAATTATTTTCTGTTAGGCCTGCGTTGATGGTGGTGGTGACTAATTTTTCAAATGTGTCGAATTTACTGGGGATAGTGTGTGGAGGAGGTACAAAATTTGACTTTGGTTTGAGTCCTGACGTGTTCTCTTGGCTCCTTTCGATGTTCTCGGCACTAGTGTCTTCTGAGTTCAGTTTGTTCGGGAGGTATACTTCGAAGAAATATTTGAGTCTCAGGGTACGGAAAAATCTTCTTAGTTCTGCTTCAGTTTTGAAAGGATCTGCTTTTGTAGCTGGGACGAATGATAGTCCTCTTTGTAGCAGTGTCTCTTCTGAGTTGGTCAATGATCTAGATCATGATCTAAAAATTATCTGAAAAAAGGAAGTTGCGGAGGGCAGGTGGACCAGCGGCCCTCCGCAACATCCTTTTTTTCAGTGGGGAGGACAACTGGGCCGACCGAAGAGGCACCCACAACAATCAGGCCAGTACATGAGGACGAGGCAATGGTATTCCAACCAACCATGACAACAATACCTATCTTCAACCTCTCATCTAGATCATTGACCAACTCAGAAGAGACACTGCTACAAAGAGGACTATCGTTCGCCCCAGCTACCCCAAAATGCCACTCTAGCCATCTCATAACACTTAAAATGCTTACTCCATCATAGATGCCCAGCAAAAATAAATGTCATGCCACAGTAAGAAATGGCTTGACTGGCTGTCTCAAATGTGCAGTACCCCAGCTTGCATCCACAATGGGCCATGCAAGGCTAGGGAAGCAAAACAACCCCAGCCTTGCGTGGCTAACTGATCATGTGTGCTGGGGTATGAACTGGCAAAGGAAAACTATGTTTCCCTTTGACAGTTCAGGTCAGCTCAGGAGTCCTCCCTCGGCTGCAACAAGCACCTGAACGAGTGTTCCTGTTCTGGCTTGGCTCCCCCTCGCCCATTATGGATAAACCATGCCGGTTTATTTGATTCTCTGAGGAAGGGGTTGGGAAATGGTTGTCTTAAGAACAATAAATAAAGGCAGGTTTGCTTAGCTTGTTTAGCTTGTTACACCCTTTTCCGGCCTTTCCAAACCTTACCATTAAACATGTTTCTTCAATCTCATCATTGCTTGAAGATGCTCTGTCATCGAACACTCTGAGAATTTGTACATCTTCCCATGGAGAACTAAGGTTCAGGGCTTGATGAAAAGACAGATATATAACCACTGTTAAGTTTGGCTTCATTGATGTACAAGTACCACCAGAGCAAAAGTAATGACTTAGTGGCTCACATATTCTTTGAAGTGAAGAAAGCAGCAATTTGATGTCTCACTTTGTGGTGGACTCTTTTTAATGTGTTGTTTAACCAACTCTTAAAACACTAGACAGTAAATTGCGCTTATGTTGTTGGTTTGATAGCTCAGTTGTACATCTTGTTTTTCATGGTGTGTATTTTATATTTATGAATTCTCTGATAGGTGGCATGTCACATGAAGCACATGCTGTGGGATATAGTGCAGTCCAGTCGAAAGTCACCAGGGAAGGTTGATCTTCCAGCAGTGGTGTCGCAGTCTGGGCCACAGCACCGACAGCTGCTGCACCTCTATCTGGTTAAGGCAGAGATCAGGCTTCATTCCGAATTTGGTGGTACTCCCATGACATTTCATTTCAAATACCACCAAACCCTGCTAACATTTCAGCCACTCGAACCAATGAGTTTACAGATAGATTACAAGTGTTGGAATGGTGGTGTTAATCTCAATTTTTGGAGTCCATAGAAATCTATTGCGGATTTGGCGGATTTACCACAGGTGGTAATTCCACCTGTGGGTAATCTCCCTCTTTTTGCTATAATCTTAGAGATCGTATTCATGTAATCAACCTTCTGTGGTTAGTCTTAGGCTTCACTGGTCAATTGATTCTCAATTATTTAATTCAGTTGTCCTTGGTCTGTGTGTTTAGAGTCCTGCGTTGCTACACTCAGCTTCTTTCATGACATCGGTACTCTGATAATCAATCAACCAGTGAAACCTAAGACTAACCACAGGTTAATTAGTAGTTAATTGGGCATCCTTTTTTCATCATGTTAAATTTGACAGGTGGGAATGCCTCCTGCTTCCGGCCTTAGTCCCGGCTTCCCTTTGATAGGTTTTTGATATAAAGTTTATATACATTTTATATAAAAATGATATCACAATGTTCTTATATCGCTTTCATATAAAATGTTTATTTGATATAACGTGGGTATAATTTATATCAATTTGATATAAAGTGATTATACATTTTATATAGAGAGCAGCGGGTTGTTATGCTGCTTGACCGACTATGTAGGGCGGAGTGAGCTCTGAAGAAAGAGACTGTGAACTTAGGGTTTTGCAGAGTGACACAGTGATGACGTGGGAGAGGGTTTTGGCCTTTAATGTTATATGAAGTGTTTATACATTTTATAGATGGTGTAGATGATTTCATGATGTTATAATTTGAATGATACAGGTTTCAGAGTTAGCTTCAATAGCCAGTAAGATTAAACATGCATATAGCCAGGATATTGAGTGCAAATAAAGACTGGCACGGTCAGCCTTATGTGAATTTGCTTTATAAGCAAAGTGTGCTTGTATAGTGCTAATATAAAAGACTTAAAACTATTGGCTTTGGACAATGGGTGTTGCTTTTAAAAAATGTATGCAATTTGCTTTATAGGCAAAATGTGATTTTATAGTGCTAATTTAACATACTTAAAACTATTGGCTTTGTTGCTTTTAAATAATGAAAGTAATTTGCTTTACAGGCAAAGTATGGTTTATAATGCTAATATAAAAGTGCCGCTTTTAAATAAGGAACATAATTCATTTTATAAGCAATGTGTGTTTTCTAGAGCTTATACAAAAGTCCAAACTATTGCCTTTGGAAATGTGTGTGTCTTTGAAATGATAAAGGCAAGTTGCTTTATAAGCAAAGTGTGTTTCCCAGAGCCCATATAAAAATGATTGGCTTTGACAATGCATTTTTTAAACAATGAAAGGGGTTCACTTTATAAGCAAAGTGACTTCACCAGAGTTACATAAAATACAATGCATGTGCAGTCAGATACAAAATACAAAATATAAAATGAAAGAGCGCAATGGCTGGTTTACAGTGCCAATACAAAAGGCCATTAGCTTGGACAATGCAGCCCGGTCTCTGCCAGCTAAAAATATAAATGATAGAACTGTCTCTTGTTAGACAGCAAAAGTGTTTGCCTTTTAAACGTTCATGAATGGATGACATTTTTGCATTTTTCAGATCTCAGCAAAAAAGACATCTGTGACTATTGATAAGAAGGACCATGTATTTCGCTATGTAAGCATCGGTGCTGCTTATGAATGGATGATGTGATGCATTCGATCACAGTATTTTGGAACTTTCAATGGTTTTGTTGGTGAGAATACCAGGTATGCCAGAGGTCTTGGGGATTGTTCCGAGGGTCCAACAATCCCCTCCCCAAAATAAAGTAGGACTCAGCCAAGGGCCAGTCAAACTGTGGTTTATTACAAATAACTGACTGGGATCATACAAGACAATCACAATTCTCCAGTAGATCTAAATTTTCCAAGGTGCGTTTCCCAGTTTTGATGCCACATGTTGTCATCACCTGGGCCCTCCCCATAAAACCTATCCCCACTACTGATTGGGTGCTTAGAGTAGTATCACCTATAGCTAGCCCCTATAGAGGTTATTCTACTGACCCTCGCATTTCAGGTGGCTGACCTGCCCCATCCCCAAGAAACAATCTATTACATTGTTGCAGGGTCGTAGACTTACCATTGGCCCATTCCCTTTGCCATCCACCCCTGGATTTCTTCTCTCGTGATTGTCTGGATCTGGTCTCCACAGGCCTGGGACCCAGTTCGGTTCTCAGCCCTCTGTGCACCTCTTCAAGGCAATGTGAAATGACTATGTGTCTCAATTGTATCTGGTAGTATGATATGATATGATATTTTATTTGTATCACGCTCGTACACAAGTGTTTCAGAGTGCGATAAGGCAAGGGAGGGGAAAAGAGGAGAACAAAAACAACGATCTTACTAGGCCCAGTGACATTAAGATTGTGCAAGTGTGTGGGAAACGGAAAGGGGGAGAGTGGAAAGTGCAGAGGATAAACAGATAAATTTTAATAAATACAAATAAAATATATAATGGAGCAATAAAGAGGGTAGTGCAGCCAGCAAGTGGCAAGTGCTGTAGACCACCTTTGCATATGAGAATGCGCTCCTCGTTGCAACATTTGTTTCACTTGTCATCTGTGTGGCTGAGAACAATTTGTATTCCCACCATGGGTAAGTGCCCATTGTCTAGTTCGGCTCCATCACCTGGCTGTGGACCACAAAATTTTGCTCTTTGGGTCTGCATTTATGAGGATTTATTCTGTTTTCCTGCAACTGGTCCCTTGTCAGGTGGAGCTTGGAATGTGCTTGTTTTATCTCTGACCTTGGCTGTGTGCTCGGGCTTCCTGCTTGGCGCAGCCTGAGCCTGCTTCCCTTGTTTGGTGTCCTGTAGCCTGAGGCCTTCTGTAATTTTCCTTACACTTATAATGTGATTTCTACATGCTCATACTGTGCTATGTTTCCTATAGGTTAGTTATAGGTGGTCTTACCAGGCTACATGTATACTCCTGTAGTCCCATAGAGTTAATTGCCATAACTATCTGCAACCTTGGTCTGGATCTCTTGTTGCCCCGCCTTTCAGCATTACTGCATTTGGCTAGTGATAAAAATAATAAAAGCTTTGACAAAATTTATATGTATCTGACCTCTATCTACAGAACTTTGTAAGCATGTTCTTTGTGTATACAAGTGTGTGTTCCTGTAATGCTGTGTAGGGCTGCAAGTATGGTTCACGACTAATGCTGCTATGTCGTGTTGCCACCAGTGAGTTCAGCACACTGGCTTCTCGGCACTCAGTTGATGCAGTCCGTTATAGTGTTCCCTGCATCTGGAAGGATATGCACTGGATATGTTTTGAATGGCTGTCTGAGGAGATATCTCTCTGAATACATGTCAGTCAGTGGTGCACCTGGGGTTCATCCAAAAAATAAGTGACTTCAAGCATTCTTGATTCTTCGGCCTGTCATGCTCATGGGAGTGAGGAGGGGCATTCCTGGGACACTCTCTTCAGTTTGGACGGTCATTTTTCATTTTGCAGATCGCAGGGAAAAAGACATGTCTGGCTATTGATAAGAAGTGGTTGTATTTTTCTTCTGTGTAAGCACTGGCACAGAAAGAAATAAACAGCTTTGGTTATCTAGATGCATCACAGGTGCTATGAAGCAAATAAAAAACAGCTGTAGCATATTGGGACTGTCGATATAATATGTATTTAGCTGTGTCATAGAGAACACACTGCATGGTACATTATCAGTTGATTGTTGATTTCTGTACATACCAGGTGCTTTTGTTAGCCAGAGGTGGCAGGAGGGCTGTGGGGCCTTCTGCAGTCCCTTAAAAGGGTCCGTTTTGATAAAGGAGGAACAGCTGTTGTGAACCATGTGGATTTTTACTTGGAGTTAAATTCTGACAGAAGAATCCATCTGGGAGTTTTAGCTGTGAAGGACGCAGCCCATTGTCAACAACCAACTTTAAGGACAGTAAAAGGTGAGTTGTTTTTTTAAAACTATATGTATATGATTTATTGCTATTTTAAGACACGCTCTAATAACACGTAGATGCACCACAGGAATGCTTTTTATCTATACTTATATTTTGTTCACTGCGAGGACATTCTGCAATGCGTATCAACTTCTTATTCTAGATAATGTGTTTACCTCGTCTTGTTCAGCGTTCATTAGGGGTGTGAAGGTATTGCCTAGTTGCATTTTTAAGTAATGTTTGAATAATTTAGTGTTGATTGGGGTCTATTTTGACACATGTAGGCGACGTGGATCTGAATATATGTTGTGCAGAAATGATTTTTTCCACATTTAGCCACAAAGCTCTTATACATTTTAAATGAGCGCTTGGATGTTTTAAGCAATTTTATGAGGGGTGTTTCACACCTTAGAAGTTGAGAGTAATTGCAGCCTGTTTTGATGTATTAACCAGCACAAAAATATAAAAGCTATAATTGCAATTTAGACTCAGGCCCTGGACAACGTGCTAAAATTTACATTATTTGTTTGTGCAAGCAAAGCGTTCTATGTGATGGGGAGGCTTAGAGTGCTAGGACTCAATTTCTACATGTGAAAGCTGCAGTGTGTGCTTTATTAATTGCGAGTAAGATGTGTGATATGTTGTGCATTTGCAATTTAAAATACAGTTTGAACTTTCGCTGTGTTTCATAGAATATTGACACTGTTTTTTAAAAATGCAGGGCTTTGTGAATGTATAGTTTGGCCGGCTGTGCATGACAAGGTTTGAGTACATGGCAGAGATCACACATTTGCTGAGATGGTGCAGCCAAGGTTTTGTCACACAAGTGGAAAGAAATGTTGATTTTTTAAAAATGGTCCAAGTGCTAAGCGCTGCATTGGTATTAGGACATGATTGGTGTCTTTGCAACATGATGTGTGTTGCTACAGTTGGAATATTATTGCTTAATATTTTTAAAGAGGTGAAAGCTGGCTTCTTTTAAGCTCAAGTTATTGTGACAGTCCATGCTGTAAATTGTGCTGAACTCATGTATTTTTAGTATGTCCTACAACTTACATTTTTGTTTTGTGCACGCAAAGTGGTATCAATTACAGTACTTGCTTTGTGCACGCAAGCCATAGAATTGACATGGTTATGGCGATGTCCACAAAGCAGTAAAAAACAAACAAATATTTATGCTCATTTTCTGTGTGCAGGGAACATCAGAGTGCTAGGACTCCATTTTTACATGTGAAAGTTGCAATGTGTGCTTTATCAATTGCGAGTTAGATGTGGGCCATTGGGTACTAGCAGTTTAAAATACAGTTTTAAATATTGCTGTGTTTCATAGAATATTGACACAGCTTTTTAAAATGCAGGACTTTGTGAATTTATAGTTTGGTCATCTCGGCATGACAGGGTTTGTGTATGTGGCAGCCTTTGATGAAGTTCTGTAGCCGATAATCATTTATACAAACAGAATGAAATCCAAATTCTCTAGGGGCCAAGTGCTAGGTTGTTACATAGAGTTTAAGATGTTGATGCTGACATTGTAATATGCTGAGTGTTGCGAAAGTCGGAATATTATTGGTGAGTATTGTAATGCGCTGATTCTCATTGTGTAAAAGATGTCCTATTATGATTCTATATTCGTTTTATTTAAAGAGACCATCTCTTCCAACAACTGGATGATGCAGCAGGATTGTGCCACCTGACAACCGGTAGCCGATGAATTTATCGAGTTTGGTGCATCTAATGCAACAAGCCCCATCTGATCTGGGAGTCAGCAAGACCTAAGGGTGATGGGTGGTGTGCCACAGTTTCAGAATGGCTTTGGGGGACTTTAACAGGGGTGAATGGATGGAGCAGTTAAAGAGTGGAGATTGGCTTCTCTGATTCGTCAATGCGCCTTGGTAATCGGTTTCTAGGAAATGGCCCAGTTTATGGATTCAGGCCTATGGAACTGTGGTGTATTTCACTGCTTTGTTGTCACAAGGAGGTATACATTTGGTACAGCGTTGCTACCTAGGCTTCATCATGGAATGCTATAGGTAGTGGTATTAAGCCTCCAGCCAGCACTACATGATGTGATGGTGGCCACAACAGTTTTTAAGTGTGAAGCATTGTCTTGCAGTTTCATGGGGTGGGTAGCCATATCACATTTTAGGTAAGAATCAGCCCTTGTAACTCTGAAATGCACTCCAAAGGATATCCTGAGACGTTGATGAAAAGATCCTTACACAGAGTGTAAAACAGCAATAGACAAGCCCTGTCAGTGTCAAAACTAAGTTGAAATCCCCAAACTTTTGGAAGTATGTTCATGAACACCACTGTTGTCAAGACAATGAGAACCAGTACTTCCTATTCTAAAACTCTTCAGACATAGAACGCAATCACAGTAAAATATATAATAGGGCTCTATTACAAGTTGGGTAGTAGCCTGGTGGTAATTGTGCTGGAATACCGCCCAACTCTATGTCAGGCCCTGTGCTTCCTTGTCCGCAGGAGCTCTTGAACACCACAGATCCACTGAGGTGTATAGGCAACAACTTATTCGTGTACAGCTGAAATCCAAACATTCCTGGGGGAAAGGGGAAGTGGATAAAATAAAACAGGCAACAGATTTTCCTATCTTCCATTGGGGAATATCCTCTCAGCTTCTCAATAAGAGCTGAGAGGAATTTCAAGTGACTTTTTGCGAGTCCAGAAGATGTTCCAAAATATAATTTTGATTTCTCCTTTAAAAAAAACTTTCATATATTATTGTCTTCAATAATAATTTGAGAAATTTCACCTTCAAATTTCTCTTTGAGTGTTAATTGCTTGTTGCATTTCTTTTGTAAACCACATGGTTCTTAAATATAGTATTTTAAACAGGAAACATTACTCTGAACAATCTGAATATCTGGGTGAGAAGACAAAAAAATAATTATTATTACTCTAAGACACCTTGCACACCTTATAGCCCCTATTGAACAATTAATACCTGTGCATTTCTCAATAAGAGCTGAGAGGAATTTCAAGTGACTTTGTGAGTGCAGAAGATGTTGCAAAAGATAATTTTGATTTCTCCTTTAAAAAAAACCTTTGTATATATATTGTCTTCAATAATAATTTGGAACATTTCACCTTCAAATTTCTCTTTAAGTGTTAATTGCTTGTTGCATTTCTTTTGTAAAACATGTGGTTCTTAAATGCTGTATTTTAAACAGGAAACATTACTCTGAACAAAGTTCCAACATACTGTGTGGCAAAGTCTCTCTGAAGTTGAACTTTACTGATCGGAACGTTGTTTTGAACTTATTTCACTCTTTGTTACGAACGGGAACCTTTATGAAGAAAGATGAAGTCACTACACCAATGCACATGATTATTGCTTTCAGTCGCAAATGAACACGACTCCCCTTCAGGTAAATACGTTTACTTTGGCGAATGTGTGCTGCAAATGTTCAAAGGGAGTATTCATGCAACACTATTCTTTTGGTCAGGCGTGCGCAATTTACTTTGTGGAAAACTACGTTTCAAGATTGACTTGTGTCCATGGAAGTTAACACAGTTCTTTTTGGTTACGCAAGCGCACCCTACTTTCAAAGAAACAAAAGTTTCTGGTTTCTTTAAGGTTTTCTGATTAAGATCTTGTGCGCTACTGACTGGGTGTTTGTATTCCTTACTATAGATGACGTTATCAAACACTGCTCGTTTGAGCATGTGCACTGATCTCAGATGAATTTGCTTCACCTTAGCTGACGCACAAAGCACATTTAAAGTCTTTTACTAAACAGAATTAAACGTAATAGACGATTTACCAACTAGCCTCGCTAAATACCTAAGCTAAATTATACACTACCGAAAACATTAACAGCAGTTTCATGAAGACTTGAATTTTCTGCACTTATTTCAAGCAGTTAATTTTGCCGCGCTCCCACAAAATACTCTGCTTTTCATGAACCATGCAGACCGTAGCACTTCAGGTTGATTTCTTTATCTGGAACTTGATCAGCTTCTCAAAGTTAGGCCTGAACACAAGAGCAAAAGACAGAGGACCTTCCTGCTTAAGGAAGGACAATGAAAGGCAGTTTAGAATGCCTGTTTCAGCTCAAAGTTCTCTTGCACCACCAATCAGCTGCTAGATTAAAATCCTCACCAATCAGTTACTAGGTTCTTTGCCACCATGATTTTTTGGGAAGCACTCCCTCTGCAAAATGAAGGTTAAGGGCCAAACTTCCAAAGATAACACCTGAATGCGAAAAATATGCATTCACTCATGTAAATCATGACCCAGACCTGACAGTACCCCCTCCTCAGGCCCTAACCACAGGACCAGGTTTGGTTGGATGTTTTCTGTGAAACCTAGCAACTAATTGTAGGGTGTGAATAACAACTGCTAACTCCCAAGACCTCTCTTCAGGGCCATAACCCTCCCAATCCACCAAATACTGTAGTTTTCCGCTTGACTTCCTAGAATCAAGAATTGTGTTCACTTAATTTTCTTCAGAATCAGTGTCAACCAACACAGATTGAGGGATCGGACCAAACCTTGTTCCTTTAATTACAGGTTTGAGCAAACTGACATGCGAAGTTGGGTGTACTCTCAAATTAGGGGGCAACTTCAATCTCACTGCCACAGGATTAACAACCTTTTCCACTCCAAAAGGACCTATAAACCTCAGACTGAACTTGTTTTTACCCTTCATCCTCAAAAATGTTGTAGAAAGCAAAACTTTATCTCCAATACAATACGTAAAACTTGGCCCATGTTTCTTGTCTGCACATTTTTTATAATCTTCCTTACTCTGCTGTAAAGCTCTAATCGCCCTTGCCAAACTCTCACACATGGTATGTAATCTCTCCTCAACAGCGAGATTAGACAACTCTTCTTGCACCAAATCTTGAAGGAACCGTGGATGAAAACCTCTGCTACAGAAGAAAGAGTTTGAGTTTGAGTTTGAGTCTTTCTTTGAATTGTTATATGTAAATGCTGCCTTTCAGAGAAGATCCACCCAACCTTTGCCCTCTTGCCAATAACATTGCAAATACTTTTCTAATTCTTGGTTGACTCTTTCTACTTGACTTTTACCCTCAGGATGATAGCCAGAAGTCAACTGAATTTCTATTCCTAGTTCTAAAACTTAGAAACAAATTGCGTTCGATGATCCAAAATTACCTGATTAGGCAAACCATGTAATCAAACCACTACCTCAAAGCATTAAACCACTTGGGATCTATTCTCGGACTAAGAATCAAGAGAAAGATATTTCCATTCACTGTTTGATTTTATATATGAATATGTAACAAAACATGTTAAAAATGTACTTGTTTGACAGTATGGCAATTTTTGACCCTATGTGTACATAGCTGCTTACGTTGTAATGCAGTACCCATTAGGTTAATATTTGTTATTGAACAAAATGTGAGGAAAAAATGATATTAGAAATCTAGTTCTGTGCGACCACAAGTGTTTAAGCTACAACTTAGTACAATCCAAGTCAGAAAATCTCACAGAAGTACTGTAAATAAGAATACATTTGGACAATAGGGGTGGTGTTGTGCACCCACAATGAGCAGAGTCCATCAGCATCACTGATCACAGACACAGTGACATAACGACTGCCTCTAAAAAACTTCCAATCCCGGGTATGCAGCGCGTAACCCTTGCTAGTGACATCATCACGCCACTACGCACTTTACGTGCTATATAAATAAACATGGCAATGGGGGCTGCGATGCGAAAGCACGCAGAGTGCTCTATGATGAATCTGAACTGCACACCAGCTTATTTACGGTAAGCCGCGTGACGGGGCTTAACTCAAGCCACAAGTTGCAATAGCCATTGAATAGGCATGCGGGATTCTAGTAATTAACTAACTAGTATCCTTAAACGCTACAGGCATTGAAAATAACTGCTATGCCAATTTTGAGGCAACAGATTATTTTCTATAGAACAACAACGACCGAGAGCAAATTGCCTAACAACCAAGCAACGGTATGTTTACAAACATGTACGTTAGATTGATGATGAAATGTCAGAATTCCATAACTAATGAGACCTATATTTGTCTGTGCACAGGTCTAACAGTACATGACGAGGGAGAGCAATTAACTTTAAATGCACGCTTCCCTGCACGTTATAAAAAGGAGATTGGTACCAATGCCTGGGCATAAGATTTGTGGGTGCACAACCACCGCACAACCACTGCATGCACTGTCACCTAAAGATATTCTCACCATTAATGTTGAGGGGCTATAACAGACCACTATCCTTTGTAATCACCACCCATAACTTGTGATAGGTAATGAAATGAAGAGTTCCCTATACACACTTATGCTAATATGCTCATGTACAGTTGACAGCAGGGCTAAGTAACTAACGAGTATATATGTTCATTCTGCTTCCTTCTCAAACTTCCCGACTGCCACCAATGGTATCTATTTCTGTACCTTGTTTGTTATGGCATGCTATTCAATGCCCACATAACATCTGTTTGTTCATTATACGACAACCACTTATCATTTGTCTTGGAAAATTGACTTTGTTTGAATTTTGTTTCTTGTATGCAAATTTCTTTTGAATCCAATGCATTATAAATATAACAGTCTTGAAAAAGACATCTAGTCGAAACACGTGGTGGCTGTTTCAACAAAGAGTAAAATAATTGAACAGGGACACCAAATCAAGTGTTGAACTATAATTGCTTGTGAAATTGAGTGCAAAAGCGCATTGAGCTGACAGTATACATGCACTATCTTCACTTAAAGTGTGTGATCTTGGCCAAGTCATTTTCTCTTACTGTATTTGCTGAAATTGTTAATCCATAGAGGCACAGAAGTGATTCTGTTTATAGTATACTTTTTGAAAATGTCTCAATCACAGTTCAATACATGTTTAATGTTGCTCCATTCATAATATTAGTGACCAATCATATGCATTTCAAAAAAGTTATTTGTGCCTTGTACTCTCGCTCCCTGTGATATAATAAGGTATAAAAGATTGCTGTCACTCATTGTGTTGTCATTTTCTGTATTGTTCCTTCCGGCAATGTCACTATGATAACACGTTTTTCTTATTTTTTGAGGCCTAGATCATGCCACCATGTCACCCAATGAAGTTACATGTGAGCTTATGTAAGCGTCCTAAAATTTCACTTCATCCTTTCTTCTTTACGTCCGACGCCACCAAGTTAAGTACCATTCTTTGCATGCACTAAACTTGTGTAGGAATGCTGCTAAATTATTGCTTGAACTGTTGCTTATACACTTATTTTTTGGCATTGTGCTTCACCGTAGCCACACGCTACCTAGAGCCACAGTCCAAGCCCGCTCATTGGCATAACACTGAGGCAGACCCTACATGCAGCTTCTCACTGCTTGTATGACAGTCGCACAGGGACCTTTTTGGTCAATTCATAGACCCTGTACAGCTTCCAGTGACCTCCTGGAGGTGTGTGTGGAGCCTTCCAGAGACTGCCCCTCACACAGTGCTCCTGTTTCCATTGTGTTACTGCACCAATACCTTTAGTATCACAAGGTTTGGCTGTTATTATGGGATTGTGTTTTTGTGTCTGCTCGATGCACTTTGAGTACTTCAGTGCAAGTGAATGCTTGGGGTCCGCCTTAGGCGGCACCTCATTGATGGTCGTAAGGCTGTCAGTAAGTGGTTTTCTCTTAAAAGGTAACAGTTGTGCTTTTGTGTTGTGGGGCTTTCCAGCAAGTTGCTAAGGGAGATGTCAGCCTCTAGCATCTTGGAAGAAAGTATGCCTGATGCTAGCAATGTGGGTGCTAGAGGTTCAAAACAATCCACTATCCAGGGGATGTGGCTGAGCTCTTCCGTCAAGGGCAGGGTCTGCTGGGCCTTCCTTATTCACCTCTACTCTATGAATGGAGTTGTCAAGTAAACTATTGACAGTGATGAATGGGACCTCATTAATAAACAAGTCTCCACCTTTGATATACTTATAGTTTCTGTCGTAAGTAAATCCTCCTCCTGCTGGAAAAAAGGATTGGCAGAATCTGTCAAGAGATTCATCTTACACCAAAGGAAGGAGGAGTTGTCCCTCAGACAGTTGGCAAAGGAGCCTAGGATGTTGTCGGCATCCATTCAGGCTCTCTTCTCAACCATCTTCACTACAGAGATCTACAGCGGCTCAAAGCCAGATACCTACGCAGGAGTCTCTTTTACTCCCAGTTGATACATCTCTTTTTAAATGCCAAAGAACTTATTTGGTAGATCAAGTTCATGGAATCCTGATATGGGAAAGGAAAAGTTTGGTCCCTCTATCAGCAGAGTGTTAGAGCCAGGTACCAGCAATCAAGGCTAAGCAACGTGAAAGGGGTACCTGTCCGCAAGTGGGGAAATGGTCACAGGTAGAGTGAACTCTATATGAACTGCCTGGAGCTTTTGTCAGGTTTGCATTGAAAAGCCTTGCAAGGAATGAGATAAACAGTTGTGTCCTCCTACATATGGACAACGTTTCAGCGGCCTGTTATATCACCTGCCTTGGGGTACAAAATCCAAGAGTCTAGCGGGTCTGGTGAGGGAGTTTTGGCATTTCTGCCTGGACAGTAATATAAACCTCTAGGTCAACACTGTTGTAGATTGGAATTCCAACCATGTACAGGACATAGCGATTGGAGGTTGGATCCCAGACTGTTTGCTTCCCTCCAGGCCCTTTGCTGCAGATTGAGTAAAGTCTGGAGAGACAGAGATAAAGCCAAGCCAGGAAGCATGGAGCTCAGCTATCAATGGACCCCTTGCCACCTGCTAGTCAAGTATGCTTGTCTCAGCATGGCAACATGTGCTGCATGTGTTCCTGATAGTTACTATTGCCATATTTTCTGTAACAAGTATTCTTACGACTTTAGAGTGGAACCAACTTGCAGTCCGTTATGTGGGTTGATCATTTTAACTGTTTTCAATGTAAATGTGGTGGAGTGTGGCTGAGTGTGGCTGTCTCTGTGGTGGACTCTTCAGCTCTTGGTGGAAGTTGTTACACAAAGCACTGACAGTGTTACACCATCCTCGTTATCAGCTTTGTAACACGCTGAGCATGGCACAGAGTGTGGATGATTATGACAGTCTCTGCAGTGGACGCTTCAGCTCTTGGTGGAAGTTGTTACACAGAGCACTGACAATGTTACACCACCCGTGTTATCTGCTCTGGCACACGCAGAGTGTGGCGTGGAGTGTGGCTGAGTGTGGCTGTCTCTGCAGTGGACGCTTCAGCTCTTGGTGGAAGTTGTTACACGGAGCACTGACAGCGTTACACCATCCGTGTTATCTGCTCTGGCACACGAAGAGTGTGGCGTGGAGTGTGGCTGAGTGTAGCAGTCTCTGCCATCTGGGGCCTCACCCTAGTTGGAGGTACCTTCACCCACTGCGCTTGTGAGTATAGAACTGTGTAAGAGCTGGTAAATGATCTGCTTGACTGCCTGACTGCTGACGGTCCAGATATTCAATCTTTAGTGCCAGTGGGGTGAAATGCCTAGGAAAATGGCAAAGAAAAACTACAGCCTATGCAGTAAAACTGTGATGGAGTGTATTATACTAATTAAGGCTACGTTGGATAATATTGCAGAGACCTCCAAAGATTGCCTTAGCGCCGTAATGACTGTACCCATGGACACTAACAGCGTGACACATAAAGGACAAAACAAATCACAAAATATTTTCAACAAGCAAATGCATCCGCACTAAGAAAACTGAAACCTCACTAAATGAATCTGCTACTAATATGTCAGTCCTTAACTCCATAGACAATATAATTAATTGCTAAACCTGTGTGAAATAAAGCTAATACTAACCATCAACTTAATCTCCCTTTCCAAGTTAATAATTCTATCTCTGGATCAAAAACAGATGGTTTTGCCCCACCAAATATTAAATATAAAAGGGGTGCACTCTAGATACTGCAGGAGGGTAGCTGGTAAAGTAATCAGTCTTACAGTTCAAGGTTATTTGGTTCCAGCACCAAGGGGGCAAAGGGTCATAACTGTCTCTAGGGGCCTTCGGAGAAGGACCAGGGGGCAGAACCACAATGTTGCTGGTGCTGAAGAAGTTCTTGGTGCTCGACAGCGTCGAGGTGGTTCCAGGGTGCTTTGCAGCCCTTGAAACAGAGTAAGTTGCGAGAGACAGATCCAGGTACCAGGCAGCAGGCAGTTCGGCAAGCGAGGCTGGATGGACATCTGCAGGCTGTCCGGCACGATAGCTTGGGGACAAGAATCGTTGTCTCTGTGCTGGTTTAGGCAGCTCGGACGGCTCTTGTGACCGCGGCATTACAACAGTCAGCGGTGCAGCCGGATGCGGTTCGAGGACTCGGCTGTCTTGAAAATGTCCTTCAAAGATGGACGCTGGATGATGCTTGTGTGGCACTTCTCCTGGCTTCTTCACAGGGCTTGTGTCCTTTCAAGGCAGACAGCCCAAAGCTCAGGCAGCAGCCTTGTCCTTTGTACAGAGACTCTCTGGCACTTCCCACCTAGGAAGCTTGCTAGCAGAACCTAGCAGGGCATGCTGTGTGCTGGCTGAGTACTGGTTCTGGAGCTCCTGGACAGGTCCTCTGAGTCCAGTATCTCCCTCTGTTCGCTGAGAGATGTTTAGGTGAAGGATTTTGCTTCCCTCTTGGAACTCCTGGCCTTCCTTAACTGGCGGAAGATCTAAGGTAGATTGCATCTTCAGCTCTGATCCAAATGAGTCCTTCTTCTTATTCCTTTCAAAGTCTAAGTGAGGGGTTCAGCCCTCTTTTAAAGCCAAATGGGCACCAGTGATTGGTGCAGGCTAAGCCTACCTTAATGGACCAATCCTGGGTCCCCACCAACAATCTTCTGTTATGCCTGAGGTCAAGACCAGAGTGCTCTGCAACAGGAAAAGGTAAGGGGTTACCATATATACCTAAGTCCCACCCATCTTACCATCTGTTGTAGATCAAAGTGTCTCTCTGGTTAGCTTAGCCCTCTGTGACTCTTGATCAAAGTGCAGGTTTCCCTTGAAGAATGTGGTGGGAGAAGACCAGTGGTAACTGTTGGTCCCAGACAGGCCATTCACTGACTGTCATACAGAGAGGTGGGAACTAGCTTCAAGTTGACACATTGCATACCAAAGGGTTGTTAGCCCTGTCTTCCCGTTGTCTTATTCGGCAACCAAGCCCCTTCAGGCTTGCCTCAATAATCTCATTTGTATACACTTCCACCAATTGCATTTAGAGAAAAGGAATGCAAATCCATGGAGCCTTCGATATTTAAATTAGGCTGCTCATGGCTGGAGGAGGGTGTGCCTTCCTCCTTCTTGGAATGCTTTGATGTACCCGGGGCTGTCACATGCCAGCTGAATATGACAGGGAAAAAGGGTGCATGTAGGCTGTGTCTTCTCGGAGTACATATGGCTATGCGTTTTGTGCGGGAAGCAGGTGAAATGTGCGCAGAATGGCCTCACACATTTCTTGGAGGTTGGTCTCCCATCATTCATTTAAAAGATCAAAAAAGCCCAGGCGAGCGCACACTCCCCGTGCAGATGGTCGAGTTACTCACAGTCTCATTGTTTCTCCCATTCATTTAGGGAGGCTCAGGATAACGTTTCCAGTAAGGACTTTAGTTCCCACCAGATTGAGCCCTCCTCCGGCACCATATCTTCCTCAACAGAGAGAGGTTTTCCCAGAGTATAGAAAATGTAATGGAGGATAGGCCAGGCTTATAGCAGATTACTGCTGCTGGTATGCCGTTTGGCAATTGCAACACCTACCACCAAAACAGCCCCTATGGGGCATCGCAGGCCAGTTCAATTGGAAGCCCCAGGTCCCCCCCCCATTCGTTATTATTGGGAGCACCTTTAGTTTACAGAGTTGAGAATGGGTATCAACGAGAAATGACCAAACCTGTGATTTACAACAAAAGCATGGGCACCCAATATTGTCATTTTAGATCGGTAATGGTTCTGCAACTCAATTTTATTCTGGAGCTCAAATAGACAGATTGGCAGGTAAATGAAGTTAGGTACTGTCTCCAAAGCTGCCCCAATCAGGGACCTTGGAAAATTCATGTACTTGTACTTCATCCCTGGACTCAAGACGAGGACTTGAATTTAGCGAATTAACTGTTAATTTGTTCTGATTTGCACACACTTTCAACACATCCAATTTATGTTGGAGCCCAATAGGGGTGTAATAAAACAAGGCTAAATCATCAGCGTACAAACGATAATCCGGTCGACAAGTAGTGAGGCACAGGGAGAAACTATGTATGTTCCCCAAAATGTTGCTGATGTCTGAGATTAACAAACTAAAAGTAACAGATTCAGAAGCTCTGAACAGTGTGTTTTTCACCACCTACTGTATAAACATGGTCCTCTATTAATACACCTTTTGACCCTCCTGGTCGCTTGCCAATTGTATGGTCGCTTAGAGACCACCGTGATTTGTGCTGTGCCTTATGGTCGCTTAGAGATCACTGTGATATTGTGTTGTGCCTTATGGTCGCTTAGAGATCACTGTGATATTGTGTTGTGCCTTATGGTCGCTTAGAGATCACTGTGATATTGTGTTGTGCCTTATGGTCGCTTAGAGATCACTGTGATATTGTGTTGTGCCTTATGGTCGCTTAGAGATCACTGTGATATTGTGCTGTGCCCTATGGTTGCTTAGAGATCACTGTGATATTGTGTTGTGCCTTATGGTCGCTCCTGACCGCCCACAGGCCCTCCTAGGATTCTTGCTACTAGCCTAACAGTATTTCACTGCTGACTACTGTATCTAGCCCAATTGGTGCTATAAAGCGAGCCGAGCCTCACTTTACACCACCCCCTATATCCCTAGCTATGTTAAGTTGGATATTGCGCATTATGTTCCCCTTCTGCCTTGTCCGAGCAGACACCCCGTGCACTGGCACTCACTTCTTCGCCCTCAGTAAAGGCCTCACCAAACTAGCTTGCCCAAGACACCATCCCATCCCCTGTCCTTCCCCCTTCCTCCCTACCACACCTCCCTTCCCATCCTCCTCCATTCTCTTTTCCAGGCTCAAGGACTCCCACGCAACCAGTAAGGAACACCATCCCACCTCGACCATCACTGATGATCCACATGCACACCTCAACCCCTCAAGCAATGGTAAAACACACCCTATCCTAGGAGACAAGAGAATACCCCGTTTAAGAGCTCGCACAAGGCCACCACACCGCAACCCTACTACCATGACCCAGCCTCCCAGATCACCCAAACCCACGGCCCACACAACAAACGACAAACACACCCAGCCTAGAGCAACTAAATCTACCCCACTAAGTGGCCCACCAACCATAAATACTCCCACTAAGGAGCCCAACCCTCCCATTAGTCTCAAAAATGCTCTCATCAATGCCCGCTCCCTTGGAGCCCACGCCATTCATATTCATGACCTCATCATCGAACTTGACCTTGACATGTTAGTAATCACAGAAACTTGGCTACACCAAGCATCAGGCCCTCTGCTAGCATTAGCTATTCCACCAGGCTACACCAATATTCAGATCTGATAGAACCACCACTCCAGGTGGTGGCGTGGCCTTCATTGCAAAAAACACTATCAAACTTAGATCAAGTTCCATTGAAATAATCTCAGGGTACGAATTACTACTCGCCAAACTCTCATTGAATGAAAACACCACAATTAACATAGTGGTCATCTATAGAGCCCCTAGCACAAACAGCCACCCAGAAACAGACATCCCACTAATACTGGCGCCCCTCCTCAAACCCAAAACAAAATGTATCATCATTGGTGACTTGAATCTAGGTTTTAATGACAACCAAGACACCAAAGCAACCGCCCTCATCCTGGCACTAAATGACATGAACTTCCGCCAACATGTCAATGTCCCCACCCATACCAAGGGCAGAACCCTTGATTGGATCCTCACCCTCAACACCAACATCACCTTAGGCCCGATTACCGCACTGAATTGGACAGACCACTTCTGTATAGAATTTACTATCACTAGTGACGACCCTTGCACACCCAAGAACATACCTATGGATATCATCGAAAGTAGAAACTCCAAAAAGCTCACAGCTGAGAACTTCGACCCCACCTTGAACAAATTGCTAGATACCCACTCAATCCTCAGCAATGACCCAACTACTCTCGCTGAGTACTACCATAAATGCCTCTCCACAGCGATTAACACCATAGCACCTGTAACCTCCAAACTAAGGCGCCTCAACAAAAAATCCAACTTCTGGTTCAACGAGGAACTAATCGCCCTTAGAAGGAAAAAACGCTCTCTTGAGCATGCCCATAATAAACACCCCTCCCCGGACTCAGCCAAAGCATTCAAAGACGCTAATACCCTCTACAAATCAGCTATCATCTCTCATAAAGCTAACGCCTACAATGCTCGCATTAGTAATGCAGCATCCGACTCCAAAGAGCTCTTCTCTATCCTTAGAGAACTTGAAAATCCACTTCCCACCGTCACATCCACAAACACAAGCAAAGAATGGTGTACCACCATCCAAGATGCTCTTGCCTCCAAAATCACTACGTTACAAAACAAAATCAATTCCAAAAAATTACTCCTAGCTACAAAAAACCCCCCCTTCCCCAACCCCTGTGCCCTTTCCAGTGACAACTCCAACCCCCCCCTTTCAATTCACACCAGTCACCCACAATCTCGTACTCGATACTATCTCCAAACTAAAAGCATCCAACTGCAAAGGAGATACTGTCCCAGCCAAACTAGTCAAAGCCTGTGCACCCACCCTGACCCCCCTCATCACCAAATTTGTCAATGCCTCATTCAACTCCAATGCAGTTCCGACTTGCATTAAAGAAGCTTGGGTTACACCACTTCTAAAAAAATCAAATCTAGACCCCACCATTCCAACTAACTATCGCCCCATAACCACGGTCCCATTCTTACTCAAAATCATCGACAAACTAGCCTACAACCAAATTCAAACCCATTTAGAATCTAACCAGCTCCTCAGCACCAGACAATCAGGCTTCAGGCCCAACCACAGCACTGAAACAGCTCTCTTGGACCTCAAAATCCAGATGGATGCCATTAGAGATTCAGGGAAACTTTGCATTCTCCTGTTGTTGGACCTCTCAGCAGCGTTCGACCTGGTGGACCACGACAAACTCTGCAACTCACTTGCCCGTGAATTCAACTTCTCTGGGGCAGCCACTGCTTGGGTGAAATCTTTCTTAACTGACCGCACCTCCAGAGTGTCCATAGGCAAAGAAGCAGCCAACCCCATCCCAGTCCCCATAGGAGTGCCCCAATGCTCTTGCCTTTCTCCCACGCTGTATAATGCATATACCAAGCTCCTGTTCTGATATGGGTGTCATTTACACTAATTTTGCGGATGACACCCAGATCCTTATACCTCTTACAGGCAACTATGACCAGGACACTTTAGCTATCAATAAAATGTACGTCATCATACAAAACTGGATGGCATTGAACAGCCTATGTCTTAACGATGAGAAGACGGAAGTCCTCATAGTAGGAGCTCCAGCCAAATTAGCAACCCTTCAGCCAGAATATTCAACCATCAACATCGACGGCACCAATATCCCAGTGTCAAAACAAGTAAAAACACTCGGCGTGTACTTCGATGCTAGCCTGACCATGACCAAACAGATCAATGCACTTTCCTCCTCCACGGCCTACACTTCCAAATTAATCGCACTCAGCCGACAATTTCTGACCCCAGCAAACTGCCTCACCCTGGCCAGAGCACTGGTCCTATCGAAATTGGACTACTGTAATGTATTACTACTGGGCACCTCCAACACCAACCTAGCCAAAATGCAACTTTTGCAAAACAAAGTCCTGAGGGCAGCACTAGGCATAAAAAAATCAGACCATATATCCAAGACCAGGAAAGATGCCCACTGGCTCCCCATCAAAGCCCGCATCATTTTCAAAACACTATGCATCACCCACAAATGCATTACAAAAAAAGGACCTACCTACCTCAATAACATCTGCATCCTAAAACTAACATAAGATTACTGAGATCCAACGACAAACTCCTCCTTGACCCCCCTCGATTCAAAACCACTAGAGCAGGGGGCAGCAGCTTCACCACTTTAGCCCCCAAACACTGGAACACCCTACCCATCATCATCAAAAAAACATCCTCCTTCAAGCTCTTTAGGAAACAGCTAAAAACCTGGTTATTCAACCAATATTAGCACCCTAAAATAGGACCCCTCCATCCGACACTGTTGTGAATACTTAGGCCACTGTATATTGCTGTGAATATGTTGTAACCTTTATCTTGTATTGCACCCTTTGTAATGTTTGATTGTGACTAATTTCTAAGCTATCTTATAACCTCGCCGTGACACCCGAGGGTCTGGGCGTGTAACAAATATACAAATAAAATAAAATAAATAAAATAAAGAGGCCAGAACGCAACTACTTTCAATTACACTCGATAACCTGCCCTAACCATTGAGCCTCACCCTCACAGATGTGTTTGAGTGCAGAGCCACAGTTATCCCAAGCAAATTTTTCAAGCAGACGCATGGCAACAACTTACTCCATAGTAGATGCCTTTCCACACTGTCAAAGGCCATGGAGGAGTCAATAAAATCAGGTCTTCACCTTCCCATGGCCTCCTTCTTTAGCAGTCCCACACAAAAAGCATTGGCGTTGGTACCCGTCCCCCTTCGGTACCCTGTCTGAAGTGAGTCTAACCTACCTACACTCTTGGCCCAACGGGTCAGGTCTCTCAGAACCAGGGCCGCAAAGATCTTATCAGGGATGTATGTCTATAAGGGTGATAGGTCTATAATTGCTTGGGATCAATCGCAGTCCCTTTTTATGAATAGGGACCAGAATAGACTCCAGCCAAGATTTTGGCAGATGGAAGGGTGATGTAATTCCACTAAAGATGATTCTCAACGCTCAAGCCCATAAGTTGGAATTCAGCTTCAAGACAGCATTGGATAAACCATCGGGACCTGGTGCTCGTGAGTTCCTCCTGCGGTTTATTATTAGTGCTATGTCTTTCGCAGAGAAGACCAAATGCCAAGGTCCTGATAGCGGTTTTAGGTGCTGCTTAATGCGACTTGTTCACCAGTGACGGCTCCTTACATCATCTATCAGTGTACCAGTGCCGGCTGCTCACATTGTCCACCACTGGCCCCACTCAGTGGAGGGTTTAAGGCCATTACTGTACTTTCATGCTAATCACATGTCCTGCAAACACTGAGCTATCTTATTATGCCAAAGAGCATTGGAGGTCTAATACCATCACTGGCACCAGACAGACCTTGACCAGAAACGCAGTACCTTACACACTTTATTCCACAATTTCCTGTGGGATTTCCCCCCTCTTCTGTCCCAGCCCTTTCCTTCACTCTTTTTTTTTTTACCTGTCTGCCAACTTTCCAGCAGCTGTTCTGTCGCCCCCAGCTTTTTGAGAAAAAGTACTCCTCTGTTACTTACTCCAGTGATGGCCTAGTGCTGGAAATTGACAAAATGTACTGGGGGAACTACCTCCCTCCCCTTCGCAGGAGGTGGGGGGTGGATTGTCAGGGTCTCCGGCGACTGGGCCGGATTGTCAGTGGTGTGGGCAGGACTCTGGGGCAGTGCTAAGTGTCGAAAGATGGGCCTGCCCAGTATATAGGGGGCTGGCTGCTTTGCATAAAAACAAAGTGCATTTTGGGTGCAGAAGAATAACCATTAATGTATCAGACATGTCTGTGGTAGTCATTCAAACGTTCATTCCTTCTGAGGATGGAATGCACACTTGGTATGGTACTCGTTTGCTCTGTCAGAATAGTCACCCTGACAGTAAAATGTGTGCAAAGCAAGAGGCAAATACACAGGGTTGTACAGTTTCACTGTTTGAGTTTGAACTTTTGAGCAAAGTACGACTTTCAGATTCAGTTTGTGATGCCATGAACCTGTGGCAGTTAGGAGCAGAGAGCTTTCTCAATTTAGGGGGTTTGGACCTCGTCTCTACATGAAAGGCACTCCTGCAAAACTTTTTGCAGTACCACAGCTCCGTCTTGTTCCGGCCCAATTCTTCCCCTGCGGTATATTGTATTTACCTTTAGCCATAAGCTCCATGAATCCTTCAGTGTATTTGTTGTGTGCATTTGTAGGCAAAACCACTGCTGTCTTCTCAGACGGTCTGCTCGGGTTTGACTGGCTGCTATTCCAGCTATAAAATGAACAGGAGTCAGGATCGTCCTCCTTCGGGTGTTGCCGGGACAGCTGTGTGTTTGCGGGGCCCCTGACAGTTTACTTTAGCAGTGTCTGGCAGTTCCAGTCTGCATCTTACACCAATCGGAGCGTCTGTACACGCTGAAGCCACTTGTTCCATTGTGCTGTGTTTAAATAATGTTTTACGGTCAGTAACTCTTAAAGTAAGTCTTAGGTTTACATTCTCACGGAAAGCTGCCTGTCCGAGATGCTGTGCAGGCCTGGAGCCCCATTTTAAACTTGATCCTGGGTTGTAACACTGCATACGCCTGAACGCCAACATCTATGTTCTGCCTTCTTTTAATATAATATGCGATTTGATCTTAACAACTCGCTGATTGGAAGCGAATGATTGGAAGATGATGACAGAGAGGAAAACAGACATGATGTCTGGATGTGAAGGAGCTTCTATCGAAGGATGACATTAAGACTTTCCAGACCCGGGGCCTCCTGGGAGATTGCCCTGCTGCAGCTACAGGCGTGAAGCAGATTGATTATCCGGGGGTACTCTGCAAAGGGCTTGTCCTCACATCCGAGTCCCTTGCAAGAGTTTACATTTCTCTGACAGTGGGAACGTGTTTACCTTCTTGGGCCCTTTAGGTCATGGGCTTCGAGAGAAAGACTGCGGGATTTATTGGGCAGAGGCGCTGCATTCCAAGCGCCCCAGTGACTCAGCTGAGTTACGCTCGGGTTTCTTGCCCTGGGCGCCCTGACCTCCTGCCCCACACCGCATCCCGAGGGAATGAGGAAGGGTTGCCCTCGGTGTGCAGGGAGCTGCCTCCTTTTAAATTATGCCAGTGTGGGAAGACGCACAGAAAGTGACCTCGGTGCATAGGGTGGGTGAGTCATTCTCGACACTTATATGTGACAGACATTATTCAAAGAAACCGCTCTAAATGGGTTGGGAGAAGGCCATGACGCAGTGCCCAGAGGTCGCTTGGGCACAGGATGTTGCTGGAGATGGGGCAGATTTTAGATACGGAGATATGCAGTAGAGTGCTTTACAGATCACATGAATACCAGGAACTGGAACAAAGGGAATGAATTGTTCAATGATACATATTTTTAGACTTTAGAATTAAGGCAGAGGTTTGTTCTTGCATCTGCATTGTTCACCCTCTTGTATACTTGGAAGGCTTGGAAACTGACATACCCTCAGTGGGGAAGGGGAGAGGGCATCGACCACAATCTGGATTTTCTCAGATGATGCTGTACTAAAAAACAGCTGATTTGGTACTGAAGTGTCTTTCGAGTGCTGCAATGCTTTATTGCAGGAAAAAAGCTGTGGTGATAAACTTTCCAAATAACACGCTTCTGATTATTGGAAAACACCACAAGGCAAAGGAGGATACACCCAGGTTGGGACTGGGACATACAATTATCTCGGGCACAAACGAAAAAGTGGCCTACAGTAGTTGCAAGTAGCAATTCATTCCTTTTGTGGCAGACTGAGTAGTACCCAAGAAGGAGGTTTTCGATAAAATGTGATGCAAATTGTGCATTTTAAAGAATATTCATTCAGTAACACTGGTCAAAACCACTAGCTGCAAGGTGGAGTAACTTATCAAACAGGCCACATGGGCCAAAAAAGTGGTCCACCTAGACCCAAAAAACTGTCCCACACTAGAATTTTTGCATTTTGGGTTCGGGCAAAAAAGCAAACTTGCAGCCATTTGCTTAATTGATACATTGTGGAGTTATGATCATTCGTTCATCCCCTCTTACACTATCACTATTTCCTTGTGTTAATTTATTCCCTATTGACCTGTTTGTCTCCCATTTTTTTCTCCCGCTGTTCGGAATCGGGTCACAGTACATACATCCAGGGACAAGGACTAAGTGCACTAAGGGCCTCATTCCGAGTTTGGAGGTAGCCATGGCTGCCTCCAAACCCAGGTCCGGGTCCGGTCTGGTTGAATGGGGACTTACCGGGACATTCTGACCTTGCAGACCCGGTAAGTCCCCATTCAACCAACCATTCCCCATTCCCATTTGAGCCCTCATAGGGCTCAATGTGTATTTGGAAGGCGCTAATTACGGTCCCGTAAATTACAGGCCTGTTATTAGCCCCCTGGTCCCTTAGCGGGACCCGCAATGGACGTGTGGTCAGACCACACGTCCTTTGCGGGTCCCGCTAAGGGAACTCCGGATTGGGCGGTAAGGGTTTACCAGCACCAGGTTCCTTACCGGTGACTGTTAACCCTTACCGCCCAACTCGGAATGAGGCCCTAAGATCACTATGGTAGTGATTTGCGCAACACAAGAATCAAGTAATCAAAATAACATAACATAATATTAAGAACAAACAGGTCTTTATGGCCCTTTACAGAAAAAAGTATTTGGAAATCTTTTGAATTAACTAAACTCAATGCCTCTATTTTTCAGTGCCCACATCGGGAATCAGCTGAACTGAGATACCTAGCTCTGATATGAACTGGCCAAGCGTGCATCATACTTATGGGAAGCGTCTCTAAATCCACTATGTGCGTTCATGTTCATTTATAACCATGCAATACACTGCTTGATTGTGCAATGCAATGTTAGCCCAGCCTCAGGGCTTAGAGCTATAGGAATGGCAGTTAAGTGCTTTATAAAATCCATGTAACATAACATCTCTCTTTCTGCTCTGGGAACTGTCTCATTTTGGAGTCAGTCTTGAAATAGAATCCTTTCGTGTTTTTATAGGTTTTAGTGTAGTTTGGGTTTCTAAGTGTATTTTTGGTCCGAATTTCAATTCCAAGTCTATCTACAGCCCACATTTCTCCTGTTGCTGGCACAATGCTTAGTCTGTCAGTCCATTTTGGAGCAAACTGATTTGTGTTTTGACAGGTTTTAATGCAATCATGCAGTATTTTTAAAGAGTTTCCAAATTATCTTTCACCCAGATCATAATTTCCCCTGCCAATGTGTCTGTTTTGGAACCACTTCATTTGTGATCAATCCTATCTTCTTAACTTGGAGCCTGAATATTGTCCAGCTTCTTGAAGATTTCCAGCCTACTTGCAAATTCCAACACACACCGCAGCTATAATTTCCAGTGATTGACCAGAATATACAAATACAACTTCAACGGATCAAGCTATTTCCCACCAGGTGCTAGATAAGTATGGCACTTTGATTTTAGTTCTCTACCCACTTTTAATTCCCTCGACCTTTCTCCGACGCATACACATTTCTTGGTGATCAGTGCTGTGTAAAGAGCAGTTTGTTCATTAAGCTGAGCTATTTTCCCAAAGCTATCTCAGTTCACACTATGGCCACCAGTTAATCTAACTTGGCATCAGCAGCTATGAGAAAGAGTTGGAAAGAGATGATAAAAATGTAGATTATTGCCAAAGGAGACCACAAGAGGGGCACAACCTCCACAAAGCCTCATGAAACCTCACAGGGTTTAGTGGCAGGGCCCAATGACTGCTAAAACAGCAGAGTCAGGAATGACGTCTCATCTGGGTTCATACATACTGAAGGTAACCCTAACCTGGTAATGTCTTCAGGGTCAACAGTTTATCACTACTATCAATTGACATTTGTAGCCATTTAGGGTTGAAGGATACACCATTGCAAATGTTTGGGAGCACTGGTGCCAACAGTTTTGCCATGAAAGTTCAGAGATTACCCTCTGCTTCTCAATCACAGTGCTGTGTGGTGGGCTTACTGTGGATAAAGCACAATAGAAGCAACAAGTATATCATAACTTTTTGTGGAAAAAGTAATGTAAACCACTCAGCCACCTGTACAGGAAGCCTGAGCTCTGCAGCGCCTGCACTCTCAGACAATATATTACAATATATTTTATGAATATTACAGTATTTCCACCTACTGCACACATCCCTCAGTTTGTAGCCATGTAATTATGGCACTCTGAGGCACGACCCACATCCCTACAGGTCACTTCCCCTCTGTGTCCACCTCATTTACCTTGCACACTATTACTCTATGCTCTATCACTTTTGACAGTCAGCTGTGGAAATCCCAGATTTATCTCTCTGAGGTATATCAAGTTGTGATAACACCTAATTGACAAATAAGCCTCCACACCTCAAGGGTATGCTTAAGCAGACCCTGAACCCACCACCCAGCCCCACATCGGGCCTGGCTGAAGAGGTTAAAACAAAGGAGACAGGAAACCCCAACACCCCTTTCATATGTACTGTGTTGACCTGAAGCCAGCTCCCACCCTAAAGTGTCAATGACAGTGAGGTGTCATGTCTGGTACATCTGTATGCGGGTACCAGACCCCCTACTCCCCTCAAACTGAGCATAGATAACATGATAGGTTGCTCAATGGTTCCAGCATTGCAAAAATCAGATTTATAGTGTTTTTCTTTAAAGATAAAGACCGCATGTGAGGCACTCTTGTATATTTATGGGGTCAGAATGACTCAAGAAGTGAAGGGTGCCTCAGGTATTACACACACATCATGCATATGTAAAAAAATATTCTGGAAACTGGATAGAAAATGAGTTATGCTCAAAAGTAGATAACAATTTACCGTTTGGTAGCGAGGCTGAACAGACAACAGATATTTTCTAAAATGGATGACAGATACAAAATGGCATCATGAGACCAGGTGTTAGAGTCCTTACTCATGCAGATAGAATATATTCTTTGGCAACAGTTCACTGTAGATAAGCACATCTGGGATGGTATATTTAGAAATGTTGGCAAGGAAAGCAGACATGATTGATATTAAATCAGATAAAGGTATGGGGAAGCAACCAATTAGACAGAACAGCTGCGATAGTTGGCGGCTAACAAATGAGGTCATGAGGTTTTCCACGGTATGCACTGCCAATTAAACTTGGCAGAACCTCGAGAAGCAGTTAAGGATTGTTTCTTGGCAGGAGTTAAATGATGTGTAATTGTGTCTGGCTGGGCCTGAAATAAGCTTATCAGTCTATGTGTCAGTCAGTTAGGGCTTGCCAAGTGTGACTAATGTGGGCTTTGTGAGTGATGGATAAACCAACCAATCAAAGATAAGGAGGGCTTTTATTTCTGCTAAAAGAACCAATCAGAGAAGTATCCTGAATTTGCATGAAAGTATTGCATCATTCAAAAGACAAATATAAGCAAGCTGATTGCAGGAGCTCTGTGTGCTTCCAGTGTATCTTTCTGAACTTGTATTAATGATGACTGTGAACCTGTACCTGGGCGTCCGTTCCTTTGTTCTTGTCCCAGTGCCAGTCTACAGATGCCAAAAGCTGATGAAGTACAGAGGGTCATCTTTTACACATGTGTTTACAGTAGGCAGCCCCCACGGGGGACCCCATTCAGAGGGTAGGAGTATGAGAGTTGATGGAGACAGAAAGTCTGTTCAGGCACTGGGAGACCTGCTGCTTTAATCGGGAACCAGAGAGAACTCAATTACCCAGAGAGACCCTTTGATCCACAACAGACAGGACGATGGGTGGGACTTTGTATTACATGTTTTCACCCCTTTACCTTTTCTGTTGCAAAGCACTCTGTTTATGACCTCGTGCATACAGGAGATTGTTGGTGGGGACCCAGGATTGGTTCATTAAGGTAGGCTTAGCCTACACCAATCAATGTGGCCCATTTGGCTTTAAAATAGGGCTGAGTCCCTCTTTTGGGCAGATCATTTGAAGACTTTGTAAGGAATAACCAGAAGAACTCATTCAGACCTGGGCTGAAGGTGCAGTATGCTCTACAGCTTCTGCCAGTGATTTCCCAAGAGGGATGCAAGATCACTCCCCCAAACATCTCACAGGGAACAGAGGAAGATACTGAATCCAGTGGACCTTCCATTAGCTCCAGAACTAGTACCCAGCCAGCACACAGCATGCAATGTAAGGCTCTGCAAGCAAGCTTCCTAGGTGGAAAGTCCCAGAAACTCTCTGAACCAAACCAGGGACAAGGAAGTTGCCTGCAACACTCTCCTCAGCTTTGGACCATCCGCCTTAAAGGACAACATAAGCCCAGTGAAGAAGCTAGATGAGTGCATCAACAATCATCCACCAATGTCTGCCTTAAAGGACATTTTCGAGCCAGTCGAGCCCCTCAAGCTGAAACCGACTGCACCACTGACTGTTGTTAGGCCGCAGTCACTCACACCGTCCAAGACTCCTCGACCAGTGCTTCAGACCCACCAACCAGCACTGAGACAATGATTCCTGACCCTGAGCCACATTGTAGGCCAGCCTGCAGCCATCCGTCCAGCGTCACTCGTCTAACTGCCTACTGAATGATACCCGCAGCTGTATCCCATCTTGAACTCTGTTGCCGGAGATGCAAAGGATGCCAAGCACAAAGAACTTCTATAAGCACAAGGTACATTGTGGTTCTGTCCCCCTGGTCCTTCTCCAAAGGCCCCTAGTGACATTTTACAACCCATTGCTCCCTTTGTTCTGAATCCAAGTATACTTGAACTATTGTCATTAATTACTTTACCGACTACCCTCCTGTCAGTATCCAGAGTGCATCCCTTTTCCTCTGCATTCCTATACAGAGTGGGTTGTATTTTGTAGTGTGCTAGAACAGCCTATTGAATAATGATAAAGTAGATATTTGTATACAACCTTGACTGGACATTCCCTTTTATCCTTGGGTAATAATTATATTTTCGCTGTGTTGCAACTAACCAATGATCCACGACCTTGCAGAGATAAGCTTGCGGTTTCATCCACGTTACCAAAATTGGACAAGGAAGTTTATAATGTTCTTGTGTTCCCAATCCGTTTGTATCCATTCTGGTGTACTAGAGGTGTGGGGCTGATTGATGGTTTAGAAACCGATATTCATCCCTGGACCACTTGTGCCCCAGAAGTTGATTCATCACATTGGTGGCAGGCGGTCGGGGCCCTACACACAGCTTAGTCACCCAGTCGCAGGCAATGTTTAGACACTGCTAGGTATTTGTAATAATCATGGACGTGGTTTTTCAACACATGCCAGTGAGGTCAGGGGCTAGTGCGGCATCTTGCAGGTTCCAGGCCTCAACACAGTCTCTAAGTAGCCCAGTAATTGTTCCTGCTGTTAATGAGGTAACAGCTAGAAAGCTTCTGCTGAAGGAGAGGAGACTAGCGCTAGATGAACAGAAACAGCGGGACAAGGTCACCTTAGTGCTGCGCAAGCTGGGGCTCGAAGAGAAGAAGGGGGCCAACAGATCCACCTCTAGCGAAAGCAGCAGTAGTGGCTCAAACCAGAGTGCCCGGGATAAGGGCCGGCGGCACATCCCTAAAGACTTAGTACAGGCTTAAGAAGTGGGGAAGGATATTTTTGACTTGTTTGAAGCACTCAAGCTGACTTTTCAGCTATAGGAGATGGACAAGGTACTGTTGGGTGCAGTCTGATGAGCCGCTTACCCACACCAGGGACTGACGCAAATCCTCAGTTAACTCCTGAGGAAAGGCCTGTTTATGAAAGCATGAAGGCGGCACTCCTCAGGAAGTTCTGTATAAACCCCAGAACAGTATCTCAAGAGCTTCAGAATGAAAAGTGGGCAGACATTTAAAGTGTTCACACACTTGTCGTTGAAATATCTGAGCGGGTGGGTGGCTGGTAACAAAGTTGACACATTTAAAGGGATGTACAAATGAATTGCGTTTGAGCATGTATCGAAGAATTCTGAGGTTGACCTACACCAGAATCTCATGGACAAGACTATCACAGACTCTAGGGAGCTTCGAAAGGATGCCGAAAGGTTTGTGAGTAATCGAGTCCAAAAAAATGCTCAGGTGAGCACACCCAAACCGCAAGAAAATCTTCAGCCAAAAAAGTAAACAAGGTTGGGAAAGCCAAAGGTCCAACCCACTCCTCTTCAAACTTAGGTCCCCAAAAGAATGAAGGGAAAACCCCAAACTTTAGTTCAGCTGTAGACACTGAAAAGAAGAGCACAGGCACCCCTAACACTGGGACACCTGTGTTCTCATCAGCCAAAGGTTGTTTCATGTATAAGGATATGGGCCATAGGAAAGGGGATCCTGCTTGCAAGGGCTTACCCAAGCAAGCCATTGTGAATTCTGGAATCATAGAAGAGGCCATCATTAGTGAGGGCCTCCTAGAGGAGGACTTCCCACTAGACCAAGGAGTGGCCGAATGTGGATTGGTTTCACAGAGTGGGAATGGTCCCGGGTCTCCAGAAGAGAGCCCAGTTCCCAATAATACTCAACTCTATTTTAAACATGTGTATATCAATTGACACAAAACTCCTGCGGTCCAAGAAACCGCGGCTAACGTCACTGCTGTTTTCCGGCAGTGGGTACAGCCAGGTCAATATATTGATGGGGCTGACTGTAGCATCATTGGCTTTGATGGAAAGAGTAAGTGCCCCTTGGCGATAGTAGTTCAGCTTTAGAGGTGAAACGACCTAGCGCAGTGTAGTGGTGAAAAACTCCATCCCTGTCTCATGTCTGTTGAGTAATGATCTTCCTGATCCCAAGATATTCACTGCGGCCACACGATCGAGGGCCAACGAGAACACCAGATTGAACACTGTCAGAGCCTTAGGGCCTGGAGTGATTGCAGAGGGGTTTATTGGAAGGACCGGCATGGCCCTTAACCCCTAGTCCAGTTCCACAGACTGCTGAGTCACATACTCCTGTGTGAGGGGGTCCGGTAGCCACTGAGGTCCCTACTTTGTTAGCAGGGGACTCAGTGACTTCAGAGTTGCCTGGCACAGCGCAGGAACCTGAGTGTGCTACCAGTTATTTTGTCCATGACCCTATCTGTGTCCCCTCAACTCTACACTAACCCTCCCCTCATCCCTTACCCCTTTCACACCCCTCTATTCCCCTACTTACCCACAACACACTGCTCCAGTCTTTCGCCGACTGCTCTGGCCTGCCGTGATGTTCATCATCAACGTAGGGAAGGGATTTACAGCCTTTTCTACGTTGCACAGTGGCCATCTTTTCTTTTTAAAGGTGTAATGAAGCAATGTCCACACATACTTTAGTTACTACTTTATAAGTTTACTTCCAGCTTTTAGGATACAAGTTAACAAGACTAGGACATCAGGAATAGGACATAATCACCCGCACCCATCACCCAGGGAGGGAGGGACCAACTGACCACAAACAGAACACTCAGCATGCCATTCTCTCACTCATCCATCAACATTCCACTTGACACTCACATGAAATCACCAAGCACATGACAACTACAGCAGACTCAGACAAGCACTTCACAACACATCTCCCTCCTTACCAAAAGCACCTACACAAATGACAAGCACTTCACATACAGACACATCACAACACATCCAGCGTCAGATAGCACAAAAATGCTCCTACAGCCATGCAATTCCAAAACTTTCCCTACACTTATCCAAATCACCATCAATAACAACACAAATCACCTTCTGTCTGTTCCTGCCACGAACAAACTCTAAACTCACACTCTAGACACATACTAGCCCAGATAAAAGGCTAAGACTCCCCTACAAACCAAACACCCACTAAAAATAACTTTTATCCTTCCGCCCGCCACAGGCGAGCCTCCAGGCTGCCACCCTGAAGCACAAATTGCCATCCTGGCGCAATGCTAGACATCCAGGATGACAACAAAATCACCATAGCTAGAAAGAGAAAACTCTTAGAAACGCTGAAACCACTACCAAGAAATATCACCATCTGTGCCTGCATCACAACCAAACACACTGATACATAAATGGACTAAGCCAATCGAGCACACCCAACCAAACCAAGATATACAGATCCTTCAACAAACTTGAAGATGCTGGCCATCCATCTCCAAGACCACCTACAATGCATGGGGTTGACCTAAACACTCATCTCAATAGCAGTACTAACAAGTCCCATAATCAAACCCTGACCTCATAACACAATGGCCAGGATTAACGAATAACATACAAAGAAAACAACTCACCAACCAACTCTTCATCTGGGACAGATTCTTTCCCTTTCACCATTTAGAGGCATCCCTAAACATAACCACCTGTCTCTTACAACAGATAAGAGTCGGTCAACCAACCAACTCTTCATCTGGGAAAGATTCTTTCCCTTTCACCATTTAGAGGCATTCCTAAACATAACCACCTGTCCCTTACAACAGATAAGAGTCGGTCAACCAACCAACTCTTCATCTGGGACAGATTCTTTCCCTTTCACCATTTAGAGGCATCCCTAAACATAACCACCTGTCTCTTACAACAGATAAGAGTCGGTCAACCAACCAACTCTTCATCTGGGAAAGATTCTTTCCCTTTCACCATTTAGAGGCATTCCTAAACATAACCACCTGTCCCTTACAACAGATAAGAGTCGATTTATACTACAGTGCACTACCACCTCTCCTAATCTCACCAACCATACAACTCGCATTCTACTTAGTGCACATCTCACATACCACTCTCTCACACACCTGACAGGGGCGCTACCCCCAGAACTCTACCTCACATTGGTTTTTTACCCGCAGTCGCTACCTCCATATCCCAAAAATGCCAACCACAATTAAACCTAAAACTAATGTAAGGAGGCACTTCCACCTAGCAACAATTGTACCACAAAAACGGAGGCGCTATCTCCAGTTTCCTTTACAGAGTGCTACCTCCATAACCCAGTGGTACCAACCACACATAAACCTAAAATTGCCATAGGAAGCTCTACCACCTAGCAACACTTGTACAGCAAAACGGAGACAACTTCCTCCTGTTAACTTCAATAGAGGCGCTACCTCCTTAATATCAATGATGCATAGCACACATATGTCCCTCACATATGCTATAAAAGGCACTACCACCCAGCATCTCTAAACCACCATAGCAGAGGTGCTACCTCCTAAATGTTCCTAACACCCACACTAACAGAAGCAAACTCTCCTCACCCGCACCTTGATACGAACCACACAAACACCCACAGGCGTGTACCGATCCACACCAACTTCGTAATGCTTGAGCACACATCTATCATTGATGTGACATATATAGTGCCTGTTATTCACCAACATCCTTCTTAAACTAAATGCATAGAATGCGCATCTTCTGCAACCTTCAACATTTTAAAATGTGTCTTCAATTTCCAAGACAGTACACTTCTTGGCTATGGTTTACACGAGAGCTCAAAGGCTCAAAGTCCATGTTGTTGTCAAATTACTTGACACCTGAAAATCCTCCAAAAGGTTACACTAACGCATGCCACACATATAAACCCTTGCCCCATCACCTCACATGCTCCACTTTTAGGACAACAACCCAAAGCATAAACAATTGTAACCATCATCTCAAAGACATTTAACTCCAAAGCCTTGAAATGGTTACTCTTCAACATTACCTAACAGTCCATTTACCTGCCAAGCCTCGAAAGGGTTATACTTTACGTGACATGTTTTAACCATTTCAAACACATTTCCTTATTTTCACCCTGTCTGATGCACAAATGCATTTCAATAAACTTCTATGTGAATGTCTATATTCACCCATTCCAAACTGCATTACTCAAAAACCGGAATGCACAATATAACTCTTAACCCATAGGAGTAAATCGTTCTAGCAAGGATTAAAAAACATAATGCACAGTACTTGACACGTTATGACGTGTCTTGATCCTTACAGGGCTACGGTAAGGTTTCTTCTGTGGTTTCTTCCTCCATAAAGGCCTCTCCCTGCTCATTCCCAAAAACGATTCCATCACGGCCCCACAGCACTTGATACTTGGCCGCTGCTTGACACCTCGGTAGCCGAGGTGGAGCGGCATTCTTTGGTGCGGCCGCGACTGCCTTCCCCAACTTGAGAAGGCAGAGCGGCAGTTTCTTCAAACGCGTCCTCTTCCGGATGTCGGCACATGACAGCGTCACATTGCGTGCCTACCAAAGGGTCCTTTACACGAGCATCCGAGGTATTCCTCATCTCGCTCCTGTCATACGTATCTTCCACTGTGAACCATGGCGCTCCAGAACACTGGGAACGCTCAATGTTCCGAAGCTTTGCCAAATCCCTCTGATGGATGACAGACGTCATCATTTCTAAACAGGTAACCAAAGGCTGAATAGGTCCCTCACTGCCGGATGACCAACAGCCCGATTGGCCACAGTGCTTTTCAAAGAACATGCACTACTTCACACCCGGTCCAATGACACACAGAGTCAGTTTCAACCTTAAGTAAATACATCTGGGCAGGCCTATTCAACATTTTTTTCATGTGGCATGTGTATAAAACTCATTATGTCCAGGAGCACATTCACGTTCATTATGTCCCATGACCAAGCACTCCCAAGCACTATGGGCTGCACTTTACTGGACTGCGCAAATAGGTACAGACACACCCTTCTGTCCAAATAAGTACAGGAACACCAATCTTAAATGAACCGCTTCCCACTTCTTATGTCCCTGGACTACTTCCGACTTCAAATGTTCCAGGACCACTTCCAACTTCACTAGTCCATGACTTAGCACTCCCAGTAACCTATGGGCTGCTGATCGTATCTATTATAGTCCATACATCCTCCTCCCTTATCCGCCCAGGGTGATGGGTTTTCTTACTTGGGGGCGGTGTAGTTCATCGATTGCTATCTGGTCCGATGTCTCCTGCACCCCCCGCAGCAGTCCTCTTCAGTCTGTATGCCAGTCTTTCCAGGTTTGCTTGGAGGAGAAATCCTCGTTGCCAATGTAATGAAGCAATGTCCACACTTGCTTTAGTTACTTCTTTATAAGTTTACTTCGAGCTTTTAGGATACAAGTTAACAAGACTAAGACATCAGGAATAGGACATAATCACTGGCACCCATCACCCCGGGAGGGAGGGACCAACTGACCACAAACATAACACTCAGCATAGCGCATTCTCTCACTCATCCATCAACATTCCATTTGACACTCACATGACATCACCAAGCACATGACAACTACAGCAGACTCAGACAAGCACTTCACAACACATCTCCCTCCTTACCAAAAGCACCTACACAAATGACAAGCACTTCGCATACGGACACATCACAACACATCCGGCGTCAGATAGCACAAAAATGCTCCTACAGCCATGCAAAAAAATATTTGCACCTTGCAGGGAGCTACAGGGTGCTAATAACATTAATGCATTGGGGGGCTGCTTGGCCGGTAACGGCACAAAGTCCTTCCAGATGTCTTTGCTTTCTGCAGGCCCACTGTGGCTCTTGCTAGCAGTAGGATACTGGTCAAGCCCCCCTCACAGCATTGATGTACCCTCCAATGATATGGGGAACACACTGATAGGCACAAACAAAAGATGTTCATGTCACTCAGATGCAGTCAACTGGGAACAAGAGAGGGAGAAGGGGATTGGAGAAATGAGCTAAAATTGGAGAGTTGTTGATGCAGATTATGTAAACAGCTAATTGTGACAGTTGACCTTCCAATTTTAAATTGGATTGAATTAGAAGCAACCAGTATATTGGAAACCTATATTTTATCAGATTTTAACATGAATGACTGATTCAATGAAACATTTAATGACGTCATTGAAAATTCGATCATATGGAGGTGTAGTGAAAAGATATAACTCAAGACCCCCTGTTGTTACCTGAAATAGACCACATGGTCCATAAGTCGATTCCTGAAGACCTGTTGGTCGGGCTGGTTGTGAAGCTCTTCTGCTGTTTGTGTTTATCGCCTGGTGCAATCAAGCGAAAGGATCAATAATTGCAATGTGGCAGATTTGGTGAATTAAGATGCTTGTTGGAACATAGCTCGATTTTGGAGTTGTCAAGGTTAATCATAAACATTTTTGATGTGCTTGCACAATATCAGGCATCACTTTACTAAATGATGTGTTCCTAATGGGACCCAGACCTAATATGAGGAGTCTCCACTAATGAATCTATGTGAGATTTTATCTATAGCGTATGTTACTCATATTATATTCATTAGTCTGGTTGAAGAAGTGAGATGTAACTGTTTATTAGGATGAAACCAGGGTTGGATTGGCCCATCTGCTACTCGTCCCTGGCCGGGCTAAAATCATGTGTAGTCCCTGGGGGCTGGTTTCTGGCCATGCCTGGGCCGGTTTGAAAAATCAAAATGTAAAAAAATAAGTTAGAATTTTTTTTTGGGGTGGGGACAAGCAAAAAGCACCTGCAATGGCATAATTCATCAAAGCAAGGTAACGTCTGTTACCTTGCTTTGATGATTGATTTGCATGCATGATGTGTGCATCATAAATTATGAAGCATGCATCATTCACATGCTGCTGCAGAATGAGGCCAACTTTGCACCAGACCTGCAGATGAACTTAACTGGTCCGCTGTTAAATCTCAGTTCCCAGTTTAATGGTATCTACTACAGAGTAATTGCTCATTTTACTACAGCCAATATGACAGCTCAGTGGGTTGATCGCTCGCTGCTGTGGTGTGTGTGATCTGCAGGTTCGATTCCCAACAAGGCCATCTCAGCTTTTCATCCTTCTGAGGTCGATACATGAGTACCAACACAGGTTGGGTGATACAGTGTGCATATTTGTTCTATAAAAAAGAGTGTAAGTGCTATACAATGACATAATATCATTTGAATCCTTGGACGTCTGCTTGCATTCACAGTAATTTGACAATATGCAGGGCTTTAAGTGGGCCGGGGCCTGCCGGGGCTGGGCCCCGGCAGGCTCCGAAATTTCGTTTTGAGGTGGGGCCCTGCCGGTGCCCACTAATCTCCCCTTGCAGCCCCAGCCACTACACGAAAAGGCTTTTTTTCTACAGCCTGAAGCTCTCGCTCGTGTGCGAGAGCTTCAGGCTTCAGAAAAAATGCCTTTCAGCCATAATGGTGGCGCCGCACCTGCGAGGCATCCCTTTAATCAAGGGATGCCTGTGGGCCGGCGCCACCATTATAGAGAAAACGTGAGGCCGCTGGAAGCAGAGGCCTTGCTTTCTAAATAATGAAGCTCCCGCGGATTCGCGGGAGTCCCGGGAGTTTCAGTATTTAGGAAAAAGGCCTCTGCTTCCAGCAGCCTCACCCTTTCAACCTTAATGGTGACGCTGCTCCTCCCCAGCTGGCGAAGGGCAGCGCCACCATTAAGGCTGAATAGACGAGGCACTGTCCACTGCCAGGCAAGCCTATAGAAAACAAATGCAGAGATCAGCACCCTCTCCCCCATGGGGAGAGGGTGCTGATCTCTACAAAAGGCTGCCTGGCAGGGGTGCCAGTAGCCCATTGAACCGAGGCTTGTCAAGGGGGCGTTCGCCTCACGGGCCAGCAGGACCCCCGCTGTTAGGCCACGCCGCCTCGATGAGCCCCGGCTCGATTTGTAGTGCCACTTAAGGCACTGACAATATGGATCTATAAACACAGATATTAATGATAGATATGGTGATCCATTCTTGTATGAAATGTATATCACATTATTGAAATCATAACCATATTTTTCGTACTGTACTTGGGAACAATGCTATTTGATGCCACTTGCTGTCTTGTCAATGGGTGAAAGGTCGAGTTTCATCGCTTCCCGGAATGACACGTTTGGGTGGGGTCAAATGACATCTCTTCTTGCGATGTCATCAGAGGTCAAGGGCTGTGAGGAGAGGGGTGGGCCACTTTTTTGAGGCGAGGAGTGGGCCACTTTTTCTTGGGTGTCCGTGCCTATTTCTTGTCCCAGTCCGACCGCTTTGTGATGGATTGGAACATTTCCTTAGCCCATAGCCAGGACTCAAGTTGAGGGAATCTGCAGGTGGACGGCTTCTGCCCAATTGTTTCTGGGGCGGATATGTTCTCCGTCGTGTTTTCAATGAATTCATTTTGTTCTCATAAAAAAGGGCAATATCCGCTTGATAACACAGCGTCATGTCCGGGATTCCAATCCGGGTGGCGAGGCTGTGTTGCAAAAAAGGTAACTGCGAGACCACAAGAATCTCTGAGCACAACCTTGTGAAGCATTCATATTGACTTTCTGCTGTACAGGACACATTTTCGTACACATTTTAACATATAAACGGTGCATACCTTTTCTATTTAGCAAGCAACGTTTTAAGAAATCAGGTTCTCTTGGGAAATGCTTATTCGTCCTGGTGACTTCTTTGAGTTGGGAAAGGCATCTTAAAATGAAATATGCGAATGTCTTTCAATTTACACTCAGTGCCTGTGACGTCACACTGCAGCACATATGTCATAGACCCCACTTTCTTTTAATAGGACTCTGGTCCTGTTAACTGTGACATGTGGAGCTGCATTTAATGTGAATGTGTTTGAAGTGAGCATAGGACAGGAGCATAGTGCAGGCAGGTTACCATTCAGTACCAGATATGATTACACTCCTTGATCCAATCCTTCTTCACTAACGGTAAGCGTGCTATCGATGGGATGGTAAATGCCCACCTCGAGGCCTGCTGCCGCTCCTCCAGGTCTGGAGGTCTGGGAAGAGACAGGCTCCCTGTGGAGGCAACACACAGATGAGAACAGCAGAATGCAATAAAGTATAATATTTGGAAATAATAGTAAGAATCAAGCAGTTGATTGTTGAAAATGTATGAACAATCTTGGGCCGAATCAGATGATTTTTCAAACAGCCAGATTGGATTGCTCATTTTGCTAACATTTTTGGGGCTGCGATAAAATATCAATTGCAATAAATGATCATCTTCCATTTTTGATATTGAATGTAAGCTCCATAAATTGAAAAGCCCTAGAGCTGTTGCCCCAGATGGGCTCTCAAATTATGTCTTGAAATGGGAGCCAGACCTGTCAGTAGAGATTGTATTCTTTTTCTTCAACAAAATAGGAGCTAAAGCAGAAATACCATGTACATGGTATACATTATTTACTGTTTGTTTGTTTGTTTTGCTTCAATAGCCTCACTGAATCGCTTTACAGTTATTTAATTAGTACAATTTATAGATATGATGAGACAATTTAACAGAAGGAAGATAGATAGAAGAAATAAGAGGGATGATAAAGAAAGAAATCCAATGATGAACCAAATAACAGAGTAAATGAAGTTCAGCAATAATGCGACCATTGCAGGACAAAAATCAAACCAGCCACCTTAAGCTTCCAAAATAGCTAACAGAGGTAAAGACTAAATATACAGAGTCAATGGGGCTCATTACGGGTCCGGCGATAACCCTGCCGGTGCTACCAACGGGTTGCTGCCAGACCCGTAACAAAATTACCGGCGCCTGACTTTCCGGTGCCACTGAGCTATTCCAAATCCAGAGGCCGGAAAGTCAGGCACCGGGAATTTCGTTAATTCCCATAGAGTCTCACTGAGACTCTATGGGTGTGGGGACCCGAAATCACCGGCACCGTTGTTAACGGTGCCAGTGCTTCTGTGACGGGTTTGCCTACCATGACCACTGTGCCCGACTGGGTCAGGCCTGTCGGCCACAGTGGCTCTGGCAGCTAAACCTGTAGTTTCTGGTCTGGAAACAAGGGTGCTGGTGAGCTTACCAGCATCCTTATTTCCAGACCGGCAAACTCACCATGAGGCCCATTGTCCCCTATTGAATGTTACAGCACCATGGAGCTACTGCTGGTGTCCTCAAACACTCAATCTTCACATCCTTATCTCTTTCAGACTTTGAGCAATTGGCTGATGATTCTGGAACACTTGCCCAACTACCCAATACGTTGTAAGAAAAGAAATAAGTACAATTTTAAATGGTTTTATGCTTTATCTACTTGTCTGACTTGGTCTAAGGGCAATTTACCAGTATAATTAGCTTGTGTTGATCTAACGGCAGCTTTTCACTGTGTCGACAGACTGACACTTTTGTAAAAACTGCAGAAATGGGGAATGCCAGAAGGGCTCCTAAAAATGCAAATTATGTTACAATATGATTATGATTTTATCCTCGTGTGTGTTCAATCTTTACCTTTCTGATTTGAATGAGGTTTTCCCTAGAGGTTGGGCAAGCAGGATCTTAGTGTGAGTGACTTCCCCTTAGGGGACAAGGACTCCAAATCTGGTAAGACTGTAAGATCTCCCTTAAACCTGGTAACCCCACTGCTCCCAGCAAGGGACTAGAGGGAAGTGCTGACGTAATGGGGACTTTGCACATAGTTGGTGTGGACTCTGACCCTCCTGAAAGATGAAATCACAGGACCAATGGGACTATGCCTCTCACCTCAAGACATCAAATATAAGGAATCATAGCCTTCCCTGTAGAAAGCGGAGCGGATGTGAATTCAATCAGCTGGAGGAAAGACGTGCAGAGCGGATGATGCTGCTGCAGCCACGCAAAGCCGACACTGCCTACTGCTTGAAGGCAGGACCACAGCCCAAATGTGGTGGGCAGACAGCCGGCTGCACAATTCTGCTCAGCCTAGGATTGCTAGAGGAGCAAGGCTCCCTGCTCTCTATCCGAGAGTGACCCCACCACTGAAAATATGGAAGACTGTTGTGCCGGAGAACAGGCTCCTGCCGGTGGAAGCACAGAACCTACATCCCAAGAAGGAGGAGACCACTGCTGACGGAGCGATCGCCACTCCAGCGAGAGAAGACTGCGGAATAGCAGGTATGCAGTGTATGAGCTAAAGAGGGAAGAGGGCAGTTGAGCTCCGAGGAAACCAGAGGTTAGCTCAGAATCCCGTAAGTCAGAGGCCTGAAAGGCCTAGTAAAGCCACCCACTGGATATCTAAAGAAGGGGAACCAATATCCCTCATAACAAAATGGACACCTAGAAAACGGAGCCCAAGAGAAATACCCCAAAGAGGGGAGCCAGCAGAGTATATCCAAGAAGTGAATGTGAGACAAAGAAAGCAGAGAAGAAGACCTGAGAGGAGTGTAGGCGAACTGGCTAGTTTGTCCGATAGAGCTATGTGGTCGAGACTCAGATTTCCGAGTTGACCACATTATCAAAACTATGTAGAAAAAGTGAAGAACTTTAATCAAGGATGTGAATCAGAGTCCATCGCTCCTTAGGACCCCAAACCAGAAATTGAACTGAACTGAAGGGGAAAGTCAAAAGGGCCATTAGAACTACATTCAACACTACAAAACCTAGCAAAATAAGTGGGATGTGCACGTTTAAAGCTTGTCTAGAGTGTGTGGAAGGGCTCAAGAGTTCGCCCCAGTAATGATGCCCACCTGATATATACAGAAGGGCAACCAATATCCCTAGAGACTAAAGGGTCCTCTAGCATAGAAAGCATTGGATAAAACCCCCAAAAGGGAGGAATCCAGAAGATTATACCCAAGCACTGACTGCAAGACAAACAGATCGGAGGAGAAGACCCAAGGAGAGTGCAAACCGATAGGCTACTTGGTCTGAAATCGGTACATGGTTGAGACACAGAGGTCTGAGTCGACCAAACAATAAAAGCTGTTTAGAAAAGCTCAAGAACATTAATCGACGCTGGGAAGCAGGGCCCAGAGGTCCACAGGAGACCATCAGAAAATACCCCAAACAAGTATGTGAACTGATCAGAAGGCGAGAACCAAAGAGACTACTAGATTTACTGTTAATGCTGCAAAAGCTAATTAAACAAGCGGGAAGTGCACTTGTAAAGATTGTCAAACGTTTACGGAATTGTCCAGCAATTCGTCCTGTTCTCCTGAATTAAACAACTTTTAAGAACTATCATGACTAAGATCTGTGAAAGTCTAAAAATAGGATTTTGGTTACTTTTCTGTTGATTATAAAGACTGTAAAGGGAAACCAGGCAAGAGGATAATTTCACCTTTATACAAGACTTTGGGGATTTTGTTGGAACTGTGAAGAGAGGCAAAAACTTGGGCAGCTGAGAAGGACATTTTGAAATACATTTAGTGGGCGGGTTCAAGAATTACCCAACAACCGTTGTCTCTAGAGCAAGATGACACAGAGCAATATAGGTTAAATCCCCGGGTCCGCACTTAGAAACCTATGTGTATTAAGCACGTTATAAATAACCTATCATATTATAACCAACTTAGAGCATTTATCTGTATTACTTTTTTTTTTACTTTAGAGTGTTAGGGTCAGTTAAGTAGCTTAGGTTTGGACAGAGGACAGTGTTGTGCTATGCAAGAAGGCCATGACGAGCACCATTTGTATTTAATTTCATAAATAGGGAACCCCATTGTAGCAATAGGGCTAGGTGAGGGAATTTGCTTTCTTTTGGTAAGAAAACTTGTATTTTAACAATGTACACGTTTCGGACTCCTATTTCGGAGCCGACGACAGTATATCCTCCAAAAATAGCTTATCTACATATCGTTTTTCTGGTATTTGTAGTGAATATAATTTTTGATAATGCATAGGCTTACATCATTGCCTGTCTGCTATGGAATCTGAAGCCAAAGAAAACAATGCACAGATCAACACTGTAAATCAGCTTTAATAACTTTCAAGCATGGTAAGAAATTCCCCAAATTTAAGTAGCCTATTTATGATCAAGAATCGATGATAGTTCAATAACTAATACATTTAGGGTTCCCAGCATATGATAAGATAAAGGAAAATTAACAGTTTTGAAGATTAACTATAATAAAGTACCATTGGTGGTGCAAATAAATACAACTCAAAGTACATTTAGCTGCTTTACCATTATCCCATTCTTTAATTTTTCCAAGGTGACAATAATTCCCACCTAAATGTACGACCTTGAAGTTCCCGATATAACTAAGTGGGAGAGACTTGAACTAATTGAGGGAGGAATATGGAAAAAAATCATGAATTTACGGTTCTCCTTACCAACAGTAATTGTTAGATATGATTTAGGCCTGTAATCAATGCAGACATCAGTTATATGGACACAATTGATGATACATTATTTAAAACTGAGTCCTGTTTGAGAATATTCACTAAAGTTTAATTCAGGGATTGTCTAACTTCATGTGTGAATTTACAGAGCACCTATTGGCTACATTGGTGTGAGTAATGGCAAGGCTAAGCAGTTTCATTTTATTTTTATTCTGACTATCAAAGAAACTGATTGCCACCCCATTTACAAAATGCAGGAGTCTAGTTTTGGTCTGGTTGCAAACATACAAACCGACCAAGGGCTTGGGGTTAGCTTTTCCCCACCCCACAGGCTTGACAGTTTAGGATCCAGGCTTCTTTTAGGAAGCCTAGGATTTTTTGGGACACTACATGCTTCTGTGTGAGCCACTGTGAATGATGCGCAGGTAACAGAAAGTGTCCCCCAGGCCTTGCATTAGGCTACAAATTATGTTTTCCACACTGTGCCCTTGCCCTTGCCTGTAAGATAGCTCAACGGCACGAGCGCTCGCTGGTGCAATTTGTGTGTGAGCAGCAGGTCGCAGGTTCAAATCTCAGCAAGGCTATTCAGCTTTTCATCTTTCTTATGTCGATTAATGAGTACCAACTATGGTTGGGTAATAATTATATGGACATATGTACAGCACTTAGACAAAAGGCTATACAAATATCAAATTATTATTGGTTTCATAAATCCATTTGTAAAGTGCAGCTATTTTATTTGGGACTGCAGCAGACACAGCAAAGAGTGTAAGATTGTCCTTTTTATCTGCCAAGGGCTAATGCCAATGGTTATGGGAAACAAAGTGCTGATATTCTTTGTGAAGCTGTATATGTTATGCACATTACACATAACAACAACGACCAAGCTGCAAACCTATGTCAAGCAGAAACTATAAGCAGGTGAATTTATCGTAAAGAGTATTATGGAAAGCCTTGAAAATAGTACAACCTTTAGGACAGTTTAGAGATTTACCATGTCAACAACAGTCAAACACTCTTGGGTTTTAGGGCCACATCAGATTGTACTCTGGCAGGTGTAGTCCTGCATCAGTAATGTGAAAAGGAATGCAAACTGAAATGCAGGACTTCCAGAGCATGAGTTCATAGCTCTGGTTCAGTATATTTATTTTTTCCCCCGATAATCGCAGCTAAATAAAAACCAAACATAATTGCGGCTATATGTAGTTCATTGATATTATAGCTGCAGTTATGGATCATTTCTTTTTTTTTTAAATGAGCTTCAGTGAGGTCGGGCGTGAAAAATCATTGGTTAACATTATATCGATACTCATACAATTGCCAAAAGGGTCTCTACTGATGTTCCAAGATAAAGATTTAAAGTAGATATGTGAACCTTGTGAACAAATCCATGTTTATATTTCACTATATGTGCAATAGGAAATTGAGTCTCTATGTGTGTGTACTGTATTTTTGTTTTTAACATATCAAAAAAGAATTATGATGTATTGGTGAACTGTATAATAAAGACATTTATTTCTGATATTGGATATAACAACTATAGAGTGTAGGTTCATTTTTTCAGGACTATTCACTTTTTCTTATAACCAGGGTACATAAAGCTGAAGACAGCCTTCCTATAGAATAATATATTTGTGTGTGTATCCCTTGGGGTAGGAAGGTTACAATGTCCCCTTTCGTGGGGTTGCTGATTTTGGGGGTAATTCATAGAATTTAGCGCAGAAGCAGTGCACGCGGGCAGTGCAGAGAGGGAGTGTGCGCCAGCGTGCGCTAGCCGCGTGCGCCTAAACCCATTTTCACGCACAGTGTATTCATCGATACTTACATCCATAACCAGCCGTGGTGCAGAGTGGCGCAGTGACCCTGCAGCAGTGCAAGTTATGCCCCAAACCCCGCCCTGTGCGCCAAAAACATCGCACACATCCCCTACATGGTGCAAAGGCCAGTGGACCAGCATACAGCCCCCCCAACCATGAAAATGTGCTAAAACGCCACTCGGCTCTCACGCACCAGCATAATCGCATGTAAAACTCCCCACGCACCGCTCAGATTACGCGTACCCCGCTCGCGGCAGCAAATTTCGTGTAAAACTTCCTGTGCACCCCTGGAATACGTGTACCTCGCTCGTGCCAGCGAAATCGCGTGTAAAACTCCCTGTGCACCCCTTGGATTACGCGTACCCTGCTCCTGCCAGCGAAATCGTGTGTAAAACTCCCTGCGCACCCCTGGAAACGCGTACCTTGCTCGCGCCAGCGCAATCGCGTGTAAATCTCCCCGCGGACCCCTCGGATTACGCGTACCCCGCTCGCGCAGCAAAATCATGTGTAAAACTCCCAGCACACCCCTGGAATATGCGTACCTCACTCTCGCCAGCGCAATCGCGTATAAAACTCCCCGTGCACCCCTCGGATTATGCGTACCCTGCACCCACCAGCGAAATCGCATGTTAAACTCCCTGCGCACCCCTCGGATTATGCGTACCCCGCTGGTGCCATTGAAATCACATGTAAAACTCCCCGCACACCCCTGGAATACGTGTACCCCACTCGTGCCAGTGAAATTGTGCGTAAAACTCCCCGCGCACCCCTGGAATACGCGTACCATGCTCGCGCCAGCAAAATCGCATGTAAAACTCCCAGTACACCCCTTGATTATGCATACCCCCCTCACGCCATCCCAATCGCTTGTAATTCTCACTCCCGTACCCCCAGATTCATGCAGCAGTGTGGTGAGAAGCCACATGCACCCCCTGCAGCCAGACCATGCCACAGGGGTCCATCCTAGACCCCTACCCATGCCCTGCAGGCAGCCCATCCACCCTCTCCATGCCCCGCAGGCAACCCATCCACCATGACCATGCGCCGCAGGCAGCCCATCCACCCTCCCCATGCCCCGCAGGCAGCCCATCCACCCTGACCATGCCACGCAGGCAGCCCATCCACCCTCACCATGCCCCGCAGCCAGCCTATCCACTCTGACAATGCCCCGCAGGCAGCCCATCCACCCTGACCATGGCCCGCAGGCAGGCCACATGGCACCATGCACTTGGGAACCCCGACTCAAGTCCCCCCCAATTGACAGGCACCTGCCAGTAGGCCCCGACTCATGTACCCCCAATTGACAGGCACCTGCCAGCAGGCCCCGACTCATGCCCCCCCACCGACCCCCATTTGACGGGCACCTGCCAGCAGGCCCCGACTCATGTAACCACCACACCAACCCCGCATTGACGGGCACCTGCCAGCATGCCAGACTCATGTCCACCCCCCAATTGACGGGCACCTCCCAGCAGGCCCCGACTCATGTCCCCCCCACCCACCCCAATTGACGGGCACCTGCCAGCAGGCCCCGACTCATGTCCCCCCCAATTGACAGGCACCTGCCAGCAAGCCCCGACTCATGTCCCCCCAAACACCACGTCATAACTATACAGACCCATGGCCCTAATGCCAACCCGAATCCCACACACCCACCACCCAGTACAAACACCCAATGATTCACTAACCCACTCCCTAGTAAATTACCCATTCCATGATAGTCTGAAAAGAAACAGCATGCCCATCAACAACTGACCTACAGAGCCACATAGTGGCAACACATGACTGAGCCAATGCTCATGGAGACATGCACAAAATAAATAATAGTAGACCACACCAATAATGAAGATTAATGAAATGTATTAAAAAGAAAACCAAATGACAAAATGAAAACCACACATGCAAATGAAGAAATAATGATTGCAATATGAAAAATAAAGTAAAATCCAAGGAAAAATAAAAATCCAAAACATGAAAAAAGAAAAATGGTCCATCCCCAAAGTCCACAGAAAGAAATCCTAAATTGAAAAGCATTAAAAAAAATGCCTTCATGTGAAGATATAAAAAAGAAAGTATGTACATGTCCGCAGAAATAGTAAATGAAAGTCTGTAGGGTCCGTTATCCCAAGACAAAAGGAAACCTACAAAAAACCCTATCAAAAATACAACTATATACACAAAGTGGAGCAAAGTCCAAATGAAACCTAAACCTAAATAACTCTATACAACGGTGGCGGGCTAGTCCGACGGCTCACTTTTTGATGTTCCAGGCCAGGACATCATTGAACTCCACGTCGATGTTCTGGAGGCGGGCCTCTTCCCTGGCCTTGAGGTCTCGCAGGGATGAAGCCATGGCTTCCTCCAACTCCCTGCGAGTTGCCTTGAGGCACACAGCCCACATCAAAGCCCAGTGCATGGAGTTCTCCGCCTTGACCATTGTGAGCCGTGCCCTCTCCGCCCGCCACCGCTCTGCACCTATTCGCTGGCCCAACCGCTGCCACGCGGGAGACACTCCCAATCCTGGGTCCTCCTGTCCGCCGGCCAATGCCTGCCCCGATGATGCAGAGGGCTCCGAGGCCACATGCTTGCTACGCCGAGCCTGCCGCTGCCTTTCTGCTGCCTGCCACCGCCACCACGACTGCCTCCGGGTAGATGGCAACACCCAGGACCGTCGTGCAGGTGCCCTGCTTTTATGTGCCTGCACATCGTCCATTGCCAGGGGACCAGTTGCTGGGGTGACCATCTGTGCTGGAGCTGTGGCAGGGATGGGATCTCCACCAGCCAGGCTGCGTTTGTTGGGGCAGGTCCACAGGGGCCCTGGTGGCATCAGGGCTGGAAGACGGCACGGAGAACGACTGCCGTATAGTGTGGCATATAGTGTGTATAGAGGAGGAGAGGGCCGCAAGACAGAGCGACACATGGAGGAAACCCCTGACCATGAGCCCTCCCAACTGGGCCACGTTGGCACACATCTCTTCGTGATGACGTGCGTGGTCCCCCCAGGAATCATGCACATCATCATGAATGTCACGTGTCTGCAACGCGACACCAATCAGGACGGACGCAATCCTGTCACAGGTCCCCATGTCCGTAGGTAGAGGAGTGCCAGATGACATGGACCTCCCCCCTACCTGCGGACGGGCCTGGGACTGGGCATCCCTGCTGGTGCATGGTGATGCAGTCACATTGTCAGGGAAAGTGACATGCACAGGCTCCTCCGTGGCGACCTGTGCTGCCTCCTGCCCCTGGACTGCACCACTTGCACCAGTGGTACCACCCCCACCAGGCCCCATGTGCGGCTCTGAAGTGGCCTCCTCCATACACACTACCAACCTGGATGGCTCCACACCATCTTCTGCCGTCCCCAGATACAGTGGATACAAGGATGACTATGCTGTATCAGTGAATCAACACATCGTCACGGACATGTGTCATGCATCCATGGCGTTTACCAGTCACTCACACACTACTCAGGCATGCATACATGTGTGCATTCCGCATGCTGCCGCTCATGATGCATTGTAACACATTAACCCATCCATGTGGGTCACGCCTGACTGGACTCACATGCAGCACCATCATGTCCATGCACACACACATCCATACATGACGCATGTCACACATACAGCCAAGTAGCTAACTACCACCACACTGCAACATGCACTGTTTTAAATGGGAATGCATGGGCACTTACCGCTCGACTCCAGACGGGCCTGCGCCCGGAGGATCTGGTGGTGAAGCACTGGGCGAATGCGCTCCAGGACCCTCATCTGCTGGGTGGTAAGGTGGCCCCGGCGCCCCACTGCATCCGCTGCGTTCAAGAGGCGCTGGGCTTTCTTGAGGGTCCTGGACTTGTAGTCCTCCCAGCGCTTCTGGATGTGTTTGAGGTCGCGGGGTGCAATCCCTTCTGAGTTGATGGAACCCACTTTGTCCGTCCAGATCCTCTTCCGTCCTTCCTTTTCGGCGCGCTATGGTGTGAAGAGGGCATCGCAATGCCCCAGGACTTGCTCCACCAGGATGCCAACTTCATTTGCACTGAAGCTGGAAGCCCTCTGACTCTCTGCTGGGGGGTTGCCACCTGTGCCGGATGGTGTTGCATCGGACTTGGCAACCCCCGAGGCAGGTGTGGGTGGGCAACAGTCGGGAGTCTTCTGTTCCTGCAGGAGTGGTCACAGCAACTGGACCCCTGCAGATGGCTGGTGTGCAGGCACCGAATGGCAGGGCACTGTTGGCAGCAGGCAGGCAGGCAAGCAGGCAGGCAGGCAGGCAGGCAGGCAGCAGCAGATGGCTTGTAGGAGGCTCCCTGAGGCTCTGGGGGCCATCAAAATGGCCTTCTGGGCAGGAGCGTGGTCTTCCATGTGTTGTCACGTGAAAAAACAGCACGTCCGTGTGTAATTCGAGGAATGGTCCTTAGCGCATAAGCGCGTAAGTGACATAACGCGCTCAGGCGTTTCCTTTCTGCACGTGTTAATGGTCCACGCGGGTCTGCAGCGCGCTGTACGTGCTTTCAGTGGAGACCGACATGTGTGTTTTTCCTACTTTGGGGTTCACACACGATTACTTCACAGCAGTTACAGTGCCTACGCGTATTTCTTTTCCATGCAAGGCAGACGGTGAGTCGCGCACGCTATTGCATGCTATTTTTCCCACTGCAGGTGCCCCGTTTGTCGCGTACCCCATTTATTGAGGTCATAGTAGCCCGCGTGTTAATCACGTACACTTTTTTGTGTTCCTGGGTGCCACAGCATACTGCATGAGTTTTATTTACACGCATGGGTGCCTGAGTGTTGCGTGACCGTCATTTATCCCCAGGGTCCACAGGCAGCCTTGCAGGAGCACAGGGGTGCGTCTACCATCACGTACCCTGCCACCTTCACCCCAATTGACCAGGACAATTGTTCAGTGCAGCTCCCATTGGCATTAGTACATCCGTGCCATGGTTGTGAGGCCACCAATGGTTAAGGGAGGCTCAGCTGGGCGTCCTGCCAGTGTTGGTAGTGGTTGGGCACGTAGCCGGGGTGACAGGGAGTACGTGGAGTCCAGGGTGGCCAGGGTGGCCAGGGTGGCCGTAGAGCAGGAAGAGGCATGGGTGAAGCACAGGGGCAGGATGTCAAGCCACGTGCTGGTGCAGCCATGCCACCACTCCCTGCAGCTCCAGGTGATGCTGCTGTTGCATCTGATCCTGTCAACCCGACAGTAAGTAACATGTGCTGACACACAGGCCCACCAGTAGTGGTAGCTGCAGGTGCAGCTGTGGCGACCACCATACAGCCTGCCACCCAATATGTAAACAGGCATGAGACATTTACATCTGACATGGAACCTGATAAACACACTTGGCAAAAATCTCCCACACATACAAAGGGGGTCATTATGAGTATGGCGGTATGCCATAGAGGATGCCGGTACGGTATGGACGGTACCAGTGACGTACCGGCATCCTCTATGGCATACCGCCATACTCATAATGACCCCCTTTGTATGTGTGGGAGATTTTTGCCAAGTGTGTTTATCAGGTTCCATGTCAGATGTAAATGTCTCATGCCTGTTTACATTTTTCACGCTGCACTTAATGACGATAGTGTTATGTGTTGTGCATTTGGTTGGCTGTTCAGCTGTTGCATGCCATGGCATGGAGGAGAGGGGTCATGGGTGTTGGGAGGGTTTGGGTGACATACCAGTGATTTACATGGCCTGTTGTGAAGGGGGGTGGTGGGATATGCACCTAGCACGTGTTCCTTTTGGTCCACCAGATTGGTTATGTTTAAGTAGCTAGGGATGCACACAAGGTAGCACTTCCGTAAAAACATTCTCAGGGTGGTAAGGTTCTGACAGTTGACTGTCTCTTTGTCATCATCGATTGTCACCTGGTATGTGCCAGGCCTGTGTGCACTCCGCAGGGGTGGGATTTTAGGTGAAAAATGTGGCCACAAGCTGGGTCCCGGCTGCCTCGCTACATACCCTTCCCCCTCCCATGAGCAGCGCCTGTGCATGTGGTTGGGGATGTGGGGTCACCACCATGTCCTCCGGTATGCCCCGCCATGTTGCGACATTGTGCAGGGCACATGCTGCCACAATAATCCTGCACACTACTGGGGTGCATATAGTAGCTGGGCGCCAGAGCGGTCAAGGGAGCGTAAGCATGACTTGAGCACTCTGAATGTGCGCACCACTATGGTCCTGGTTGCAATATGTGCTGCATTGTATCTTACCTGGGGTGGTGTGGTGGGGTTCCGTATTGGCATCATCATGTGGCTGCTCAGAGGGTAGGCACTGTCCCTTGGGGAGGTGATGATGGTTGTCATTAGTTGGGTTTGTATATTTGTCTGTGTGTGACATGCATGCATGTGCACAGACATTTGTACTCACCTATGAGCCATGTGTCGCCAGGCTTCCCAGCTTCCAGGGCCCTGCTCAGGGCAGACATTCTGAATATATGAAACTGTCATGGGTCGACCCTGGATAGTTTGCATAGACAGAGGTGATGATTCCCTTGGCATCGCATACAACCTGCACGTTCATGGAATGCCAGTGCTTGCGGTTGCAGTAGATGTTTTCAGTGGCCCTAGGTGGACGTAGGGCCACATGGGTTCAATCTATGGCACCAAGCACTTTGGGGAAGTGTGCCACCCTGTAGAAGTCCAGGACCATGGCCTGCCTTTCTGTGGGTGTTCTGGGCATGTATATGTGCCTGCGGACTGATGGGCACGCAGTGATGATTGACAACATCTGGTGTAGGCAACGCGATTGCATGGGCTGTGAGATGCCCCGCACTATGGCATTTGTCCGCTGAAATGAGCCAGTGGCATAAAAATGCAGTACATTGAGCACCTTCTCCAAGGGGCTCAATGCTTGGGAGCCCAGGGTGGGTGATGTGAGTTCATCCTCCCACTCAGTGACCAGGTCTAGGATGATATGAGGTGGATACCTATACCTGCCATAGACCTGGTCATCAGGCATCCCAAAAAGGCTAGTCCTGGTCAAATAAATGCAGAGCCTGGCTCTTCTCCTCCTCCTGTGGTGTCCCACGATCACTGCTGCGAGGAATGGGACATTTATTGTAGCTGTATATGCTTGTTTGTTGTTTGCGCACACTTTTATGCTGCACGTGGACGCTTCCGCCTGCTTTCGTGTGGTGGACGTATTTGTGCATATGCGTGTGTTTTGACTTGCGCAGGTTTTCCCTGTTCAATTCCATGAATACGTGTTGTTCACTAGTGTGTGGGTGTTGCGTGTGTTTTCCAGCGGTACTTCCCACATTATGTCAACATGTTCATGCGTTGTTCCCCATTCCCCGTGTTCCGCCCCCTTTTTAGGTGTGTGCGCGAGAAGTTGTGCGCTTTCCCCGTTCCTGTCATGCACGCGTTTGGAAAGTCGCAGTGACGTGTAAGGTAAGCGTGGATTTGGCGCACATCCCAGGAAAAACACGCGGAGGGCCTTCCATGAATTGCACACGTGCGATTCGCACGCGTGCGCTAGCTTTTTCACGCTTACGCCAGCTTGAGCCACACATTTCGGCGCACATTTATTCCATGAATTACCCCCTTAGAGTTGCAGATCTAGCCTTTCATTTGTACTCAATTAACAAAATAAGTTCCATTCATTTGGGGAATAGTTACACCTGGAATATACAACCCATGAGGGCACTGGCATTCAATGAGATGCCTTGTAGAGAATCACTTGATTGAGCGTAATGCTGTCCATTAGACAATGGAAGCTCAGAATGTTTTGTGCACTGAAATAGCAAGTAATTCATTGTAAACAGATAATACAAAGGCACAGGAAACCAGTTATGTTGTAGGCTTTAATGAACACATGAACATGTAATTTAAAATGTGCTTTTGCATGTTTGCTTCCATGTTACATGGGGGACAGGGTGAGTCGCGCCACTTGAATATCAGTGTTCTATAAAGAAAATGACAAAGCAAAAGTTAGGTACCACCTTAACATATTCATTCTAGATCACATCATTAATATAATATTTGTTAATAGAGCAATCTATTATTTAAATGGTATTATAAGTAGAAACATTTTAAAGTGAACATTTTACTGTAGCATGAGACAGCATACATCTCACGTAGATTTGACATCATGTGAACATAAGCTATGACCTTCAATTTAGCTGACACCCAATGTTTGTGCAGAAGCAAGAAACCAAGAATGCACATACTCAGTTATTGAGCACTCTGATCGAGGCAAAGGAGACTTAGGGGGCGGATGGGGGGCATTTGTGTGTACTCGTGACAAAGGCATTGTTTACAAATAACTAAAATCTACTTCTAAATGCAAGATTTATTTTGGGAATTCAGCCCAAATACATGGACTTGTATTTTGTAGCTTATAGCACGTGCCTCTAACAGGCCTTGACCCCGGCATTGACAGAGCATTAGGCTCATGACATAAAAAATGGTCCTTTTTCCATGACAGCAGATGGTTTTGTTGAGCTAAGGGGCAAGCCACACACATGTATTTCAAGCTAAATTGGATACCAAAATGTGCACCAGAAGAAAATGCATTTAAAGTGACCATGGGAAATACATTTTTTGTCGTAACTTGTTCTGAATCAGAAACCAGATCCACATTTGTATTCAGCAGAACCGCACAAATCATATGGATATATATAAAGAATATATTAAAATGAGTGAATTATGCACACATATTTTAATAAGTCTGCTATGTATGTGTTGATAAAAACAAAATGGATGTCTCTGGATTCAGAATATTCTCAATATATAATTCTTAATATCACACGTCTATACAGGGAATTAGTTGAAACATAAATATCCCAGTCCAATTTGACTCCTTATTCTTCAGGGGAGTGTGGACTCACAGCTAATGCAGCCTCTTATGATACAGCAAAATACATATGCCAGAGAAGTTAGGAGGAGGGACCCAGTGGGAATGAGAACATGAAGAGAGCCCATTTTAGGCTATGTCCATTCCTAAATTGTTGCATCAACTGGTGCTTTAGGGGCAGGGGCTTTTGCTAGGATTCACGCTCAAAGTAATAGGGAGGAGAGAGCTTTTGAAAAGCCAACTGTCCATCCGACAGGATAATTAGGTATAAAAGATAATTAGGAATAAAACTGGTGGTAGCTGATGGGAAAACTCATAAAAAGGCCCTTTTCCAGACGGGACTCAATGCAGAGGCCTTTCCCATGAGAGAACTAGATTACCTGAGAGGATTTTGAGTGTTGGTGCACGGATTGAAAAGAAGAGTTTATGTGGAGGTGCTGCCTGTATCTGCTTGATGTCCCTACCGTTGCCGTGCCTTTGAAAGACATACCAAAAGTATTTAGACAAATATCTTAAGAATTAATTAAACCCAAATAGCAATTTGAAGTCTTTTGGGGAACCTTGTTCCAGTCTGTCACTGAAAGGGGGAATATAATACAAGTTATGTGTGCTTAGTAATTAACAACGAAATTGAAACCCTAAGTAGGTTTATCATAATCAGGCTTTTCAATCCCAAATTGAAATGTGGAATGACAAGCCTTTGTGATTGGTGTCTGCCATAGTTAATAAAATAATTGAAATCTATTTCTTAATGAACACATAGAACTAGGTGTTGTGAACCTAATTCCTTGAGAATAGTGATAATGTTGGGTGCTGATGTACTTGTATCCAAAAAGAAACAGAATTCCAGAACCTAAGACTTTCAAATAATGATAACCAATTTAACACCACACATATATCCAATTGTATCTATGCCCAAGAAAGGAACCAATAATTGGTCACATATAGTGTCCAAAACATTAGGCTAGCATTAGCACTAGAATCAGAAAACTAAATGTTAGAACCAATATTTTTATCTGATGACAATACTTGTCAGTGGTTTGAGAGAAAGCTAAGTGAACTGTTTTGTTTCAAATTGTATTGAAAGAAATTATTTGGTTTTCTTTAAACTCAAACAACCAGTGTCAATTTGTGTGTCTATATTGAAAGGCACATTGTCGTATTATTTGAAACAGTCCTTTTTTTACTATGTAGGGATGTCTATGCAAATTGAAATGAAAGCTTTAGCGAGACACCAGCAGGCATGTTGCATTTTCCTTTCGATAGACAAACTGCCTGTATTTATTTTTTACATTAGTGTCATTCTTCAGTAAAAAGGGCCCTTAGAAAAAATAAATGTCTTCCATCGATAGATGTTATTACACAGTGAAATGTTCTACTTGTCCCAGAGAGTGTCTAGATTGCAGTGGTATTGTTAGAGTGCAACGTGGGAGCCTGAGGGGATGGCTAGTTAGGGCTCTGTCCACTCTTGGACCACCCATTGGGAGACAGAGTCACCAAAATGTAACAGTATCCTATTCCATAGTTGTACCCACACCCCTGCACCTGCCACTTCCCTAGATTCACAAACACACAAACAATCGTGAAATTTAGAAAATGTAGATAATTGCAGCAGATAGATTGTGCACACTTCCTTAGCGATGTGCATGAAGCAGCATTTGAATATCATATAATGCAGTGTACCATGAAACACTTCTAATTTATATAGATTTAGAGAAAGTGGCAATAGGGCAAGATTCTTGTCTGATTTCATTTTCCCAGTTCAGACAGCACTGAACTTTGACCTACTCCCCTGACAACAGTACGCCCAGCACCAAAACCCCACCAGACACCGCTCGGAGGACACGCAAACCGACCCACCGGAAGAACAGACGGCACAAAATCTCCCAAGCCTACCAATACAAGAAGAAATACCAGCACTCTCATCACAAGACAGAGCAGCCAACCAATCAACCGGCACCTCTGCACTGAGCACCAAAATGCCCCGGACCAGAAAGGGACGCGGAGAAAGGGCACAAGACAAGGCCCCACTGGAAACAGGCACACAAATCCTACCTACCACTGAAGCAACAACCTCAAATAGAAGATACACAACGCCAAAAACCAAAACGACCAGAACAAAACTCCAAAGGGAAAACTCCCTATATCTCACACCATACCTCACAACAACCCCAGAACCAGTATACCCCAATGACACAGAGACATCAAGACAGACAAAGAAAATCCTGAGACAACCCGAAAAAAGACGGGAACACCCAAGAAGAAGGTGGCCAGAGTCCAACCCCATCACCCCATACATCACAAGAACAGAAGGACACCCCTAACACCTGCGCCATACCGGACAGAACGACGATGAAGATCTTATAACCAACAACCCAAACATGAACTTAACTGACCAATTCAACGAAGAAGAACCCTTCACAGACCTTCACCAAACCAGCACAAACGTAGAAGCAACACCACTGTACAGCCAAGCTTTCTATCTAGCAGACCGCCCCTATGAAGATGCAGCCTCTGCTGATCCTCATACGCCCTCCTACAATGAAGATACAACCATCGCTGATCCTCATCCACCCCCAATCAATGCCAACAATGATGCAAAGCAACCAAACAACCACAAACCAAAACAAGGTACAACCAACAAGAAAAACCACACCAATAAGATCCACTGCAACCTCATCAATGCAAGATCAATGTCGAAACATGCCACCGAGATATACGATCTGCTCTGCGACGGAGGGATCGACATCTTATTTGTAACAGAAACTTGGCTAGACGACAATTACAAGATCACCCTCAACAACTGCTTACCTGAATACTTCAAATGCGCCCAATCAAAAGGAAAAACCAAAAGAGGGGGAGGGCTGGCAATCATTCCCAAGGAACACCTGGATATCAAACTGGAAGACCCACTAATCATTGATAAATGCGAATCCCTAATCATACGTCTAGCAGTAACATCCAAAACAAACTTGAAATTCGTACTAGTATATAGACCACCAACCTACGATGCAACCTTCGTAGACTCCTTCACAGAAGCAATCACCGTCCTAGCCATCAAACACAATCACCTGATAGTCCTAGGCGATTTCAACATCTGGTTTGAAGGAGAAAGCACAACCATACAAAAATCGCTAACGAGCCAACTAGCAGCAATGAACCTACAACAACTAGTCAAAGGAGCAACCCACTCAGCAGGGCATACACTTGACGCAATTATCGCTAACAAACTACTCCTCACCACGGCACCCCCAATTCAAATACCCTGGAGCGACCACCTCATCATCCCATTCGTTACCAAAATGACCAGGCCAACAAACAATCAACCGGACAAAACAATGAAAACCATGAGAAGAACCTGCATGAACTCCTGGAGCTAAACAAACCACACCCAACATTCATGGAAGAAAATGACCTGGACATAAAGGTAACCCTGCTGCATTCCTGGATTATAACTACTATTGACAACATCGGCAAAGAAAAACCCTTCGCTTCTTCTAATAAACGGTCAATGGCAAAATGGTTCACCCCACTACTGTGCACCATGAAAAGAAAAAACCGAAGACTAGAACTTGATTGGAGAAAACAAAATGACGTGGCGAACAAACTGAAATTCCTACAACACGATCGGGCTTACAAAAAGGAAATACAAAAAGCAAAGAGGAAACACTACGACAACCGAATCTTCGAAGCACCAAACACCCAAAAAGAGCTCTTCAAAATCATAAACGAAATCAAAAACCCTCCTGGATGTAACAACACACCAACTCTGTCCGCGAAACTCTGCAATGACCTTGCAGACCACTTCAAAAACAAAATCACCAACATCCAACAAACCATTCAAAGCAGACCATCTGATCTGACCACAACCCCAACCTACACCCGGGAGGAACACCCAAACAAACTATGAAGCTTTCCAGAAATATCAGTGGAGACATTCGTCAAACTGGTGAATGAAAGCAACAACTCAGGGTCCCCCGAAGACCCATGCCCACCAGACATATACAAATCAATTCTTAAACAAGGAACGCCCATGGAATATCATAGGAACGTCCTCAACCATTCCATTGCAACTAGGAAAGTGCCACAAGCCTTCAAAACGGCATACATCAGGCCACTACTCAAAGATTCAGCAGGAAACGTAGAGGACCTCTCCAACTACAGACCCATCTTCAACATCCCGTATACAGCCAAGCTGCTCAAAACGTACATATACAAAACGACCCAAGAGATTATAGAAGAGCACGGCCTACTAGACCAGGCCCAAGTTGGCTTCAGACCACTGAGAGGAACGGAATCAGCTCTACTCTCAATATGGGGCGATCTAAAAATCAACGCAGACTCGGACAACAGCACTGCCTTGATACTTCTAGACCTATCGGCAGCATTTGACACAGTCGACCACGACACCCTCATAACGAGATTAGAAACACTTGGTATAACTGACACTGCCCTACTATGGCTCAAATCTTTCCTAACAAACAGAACGGAAACTGTATGGATGAAACCCTTCAAATCCAGCCCGAGAGATTCCACCTGTGGAGTACCACAAGGATCATCCTTCTCCCCGCTACTTTTCAACATCTACCTGTATCTACTTATCAGAATCGTCAAAAGCCACGGCCTCACCTGCTACAACTACACTGATGATACACAAATAATCTTCAAAATACAAGACAACCCGGAAAGAAACTCAATGTTAGAAAACTGCCTCCGCAATGTATTCTTCTGGATGAACTCCAACTCCCTCAAAATCAACCCAGGCAAAACTGAAATAATGATCATCATAAAAAATGGAGGAGAAAACCAATTCATCCCTTGGCCAAGGGAACTCGGAACTACCCCAGCACCGTCGGCGATTGTTAAAAACCTGGGGGTTCTGATGGACAATAATCTCACGCTAGAGCCACAAGTGAACGCTCTCCTCAAGAACTGCTTCTTCCTCCTGCGAGTGGCAAAGAGAATCTTACCATTTTTATCGTTCGCCAACAAAAGGTTGACCATCATCGCCCTCGTCATGTCCAAAATAGACTACGCCAATAGCCTATACCTAGGCATGCCTGAACGACTCCTAAAAAAACTACAACGCATTCAAAACGCAGCAACCAGACTACTTCTGAAACTACCCCGAAGAGAACACACCGCACCAGCGCTGAAAACACTACATTGGCTACCAATTAAACATTGAATAAAATTCAAAACAATGTGCATTACGCACAGAGCAGTACACGATGAAGGCGCTGAGTTCCTAAGAGTCAAACTGCGCCTACATCAACCAACAAGAACGCTCCGATCAAGCATGGATATCCGCCTGGAACCAAAGCCCTACAACAAAAGAAAACTTGGAGGATCCTCCTTCTTTCACCAAGCCCCGAAAACCTGGAATGACCTTCCAAAGTACATACGTAACACAAGAAACCACCTATTATTCAGGAAATTACTCAAAACCTGGCTCTTCACATCGTAACTAGGCCACAGGGGCACCGACATAACTAAAAACATCAATGAAAGTAGAGCGACCGCGATACGCACCGATCAATCAATGGGAAAAGCTGAGGTAAATATCCCATGGCATACTAAAGGACCAAACAGGAGACAGGCGCAATACGACCAAAGACGGTAAACATAGCAAACTAAGACAGAAAGACTAGAACGAATCATCAAGAGGACCAGGACCTAACTATGACCTTCCCCTACAGCCCTTAGAACAAAACATAGAGAGGGAAAGAAAGCACTGCACCACGGGCCAATTGGTGAGAAAAAGAATGTTTCATCACTACACACGGTCCACCAATACAAAGCAGGAAGCACAATGCCCCACCACACAAAACTACAACTAAACAACAGTCCCAAGGATGTTCACCCCACAGAAATCAAAGAACCATTCGGGACAGAAGAAACAGAACAAACATCTGAATATACACGCTCACCAAGACGGATCCACTAGGACAACACTTCAACACGACCCCGACCGTGAACCACCCAAAGCATTAACCGACCAGGGTCACACTAGATCACCTGAGAATAGATATGTATGTCCCAGTCCCACACCTGAAGATTAGGCTCAGACTCACCCACCAATCCAAACTATACTCAATAGGATACAGTTGGATCAGCACAACACCACCGAACTGTGTTGGCCCACGAGGAACTAGCAACATCGTAATCCACAGGTATACAACTCTAACGGAATCATAAGTACCTAAACCAGGATACAGACCCCACTAACCCAACCTTCAATCTTCTGCATACTTAAACCCACGCAAAACCACACAACCATCTCTCTCCCAGCAATCCGCATGCACTTTACCACACCGCACCAACAACACATAAAACTGCACCCACAGCACTCGAGGCCTTCATCCGTTCCGATACTAGCACCAAAGCCCAGCACTCGGTGTATACCGAGCTGAAGCTGCCAACAGCACACCACTTCTCCCTCTCTCCTTCTCCCCTCCTTCCGACTAACCCTACCCACCCTTCCTGTTTCAGATCCGCCAGAGCGCCTGGGGACCAATTCCGTTGGTGATGGTGTGCTATACAAGTACCGCTAACATAACATAACAGTTCCCTACACTTGGTAGCATGCAGAGTTCCTACCTATAAATGCCACCTGGACAATCCTGGGGGAGAGATCAAGAAACAGAATGCAGGACCTTGAGAGCTCCATATGAGCAAGAGCCAGTCTGTGGACCTCCTTAACCAAATGCTGCCCATCACGTAAGTGCTGACATGCAGCAGAGCGAGATTGAAGAAAGATCAAGAATGTAACTGTGAAGATGATGATAATGTTGATGATTTGATGTGCGGAGCCTCAAGGCCCACTGTGGCAATGGCTAAGGCCCACTGTGGCAATGGCTAGTATATAGAGCAGAGCAGCAGAGCAGGGATGGTTCAGCCCCCTTCATTTTCCTTCCCTAGTCTTTAGGCTTGGTTGATGGCATGCCTCCACTCTCCTTATCCTCCCTGATCATAGCACCTGTTGCAGATGTGGCTGGTGAGGCAAGTGATGTTGCGAGAGAATGTGCCCAGGATCACCTTGCTCATTCGCTAGGCCATAAGCAAGTAAACCTAGGCCAAGGGTGGGGGTCAGGAGCACGATTCAACTCTGTTTCAGTGTCACTGATGGTGTTGTGTACCCTAAAACAAGGGTTCAGACCATGACCTCTAGACATTGCACTTCCTTCTATCATTGGGCCCGGTCTGGACCATCCCATCTTTTATTTCTTCTCCCTGTTTCTGGGCTGTTACATCATCATGTAGGTTCACTTCAAACAGACCCACTCTATGTTACAATATGGACATACATAGAGTGGCCATATACAAGTACAAATAAAATACAAAACGTACGATCCACAATTCCACCGTGGATTGTTGTTTTAGATTCACATTTTTACCACAAATACCTGATTCTTATTAAGCCAAATTCTATCGAATTACTTGTGATGGGAAATTCTTAAACTTGTAAATTGATTAATTGCTTCCCTCAGACGCCAGACCTTTTCCTGTCTAGCTCAACATGGCACTTGCACTCTTTTCTATTTGGCAGCTGCGCATTTGCACTGACAGTTCTGTCTCAGGGCTACATTTCATACTTGTCTCTAGGGACTGAGCAAACCACCCACTTTGCACTTTTCTGCCTACGTGCACTTTGCGCTTCCATGGCCTCTAAAAGGAAACTCCTCCCCAGATCCCACACAGCCTCAAATAAGAAGCATAACTCCAGCCTTCTCCCATAGAGGAGGCAAACCTACTGATTAGTGATGATATCTAAATCTTATTAAAGGATTTAGACCCCAATGATGAACCCCAAGGGAAACATACTGGCAAAGGAAGTGGGGTGCAGGGCTCATCCCAAAATGTAACAAGTCACAAGTTGAAGCAGCAGTTTCTACCTTTCAGTAATACACAAAGTGGACCCACACAGGGAACAGAGGGGAATCGCCCAGTGCTGATAGATGTAGAACACCTTCAGCACTTTGAAATCAGTAGGGAGCCGGAACAAGTCGGCAGCTATAGCTTTGCACTCCCAGTAGTTTTACATGATACAGCCGAGACGGCTACTAGCTCTGCTCCCAAATCTCCCTTCCTGACCTCAGAGATGGCACAATGCCACCTAATTGCCCCAGAAATGTCTTTGTCCAACAGATGCTCTTCTCTAGCTGAACCATTCTTTCCCCCATACCAGCGAAATAGGAGAGAGATGTGGCACACATATCAAGCCCAGTAATAGCAGTAGCACACCAATGTTACATCTACGCATGCACCCATCAAAGGATGCTTTAGTTCTAAAAAGCCAGAGATCATCAGACGCAAACTACATCAACCCTTCGCACCAAGAATTTAGGGCCTGGAAGTTTGTGATACCCACTATAATGTACTCCTTTGTCAACAAACTTTCACTTCACTGAGAGAAGGCATTACAAATGGCCCTTTGGTCAGAATGACCACCCTTTAGCCCTGCAGGGCCACATGTGCACTACTTCTAACATTTTACTGCACTCAAAAACCTTAGTCCCATCTCTTATTCCACTTCTTAAAGTAATTGATAGGCATGAGTCAGCTAATGCCAGCTCTAACCCCCGTAAACCTGCAATAGGCACACTAGACCAGCACATCTTTCCAGAAGACCAACCAGAGGTAATGATATACGTGTAAAATTCATGCCAAGGGCCCAGAGGAAGCTGATACCACACATTCCCATTACACTACTGGGCCAGGCTTTAAATCGGAACCATACCAATTGTTCTTTCTTTATGACAAACGCCCCAAGGCCCTAAATAATAGTGAGGAAAGTTGGGATTCTCTTATCAACAAAGTAGCCCATTTGCTCCGACATAATAAGGGTGCCTTTCCATCATCATGGAAAACATCCTTGATATCCGTAGATTTTCCAATTAAATTACACCAGGGATGGATAAAATAAAGGTAATGCTTAAACATTCCCATTAAATTGAGGGCCTTCTTTTTATTGGTCAAAGGGCATTGCCATTAGTGAGACTCAAAATAGGTTTAATCTTTTGTGAAGAACACAATATCCTGCCTGAATCCTGCCCACCTAGATCGAACACTGCCTAAGCTAATCGGGGACAAATTAGAAAATGACTCAATAATAATAGTTCTACGCCAAAGGGCCTACCAGATTCTGCTTTAGATGAGATAGATTGACTCCCCACGCCCCATGCCTCTGACCCCATCCAACCAAGTACTTTGCTACTTAATACAAAGCCCGCTTTGGATCTAAGTATTATTTCCTGGAACATTGCAGGGCTCAAAGTCAAAATGTAAAACTTGGAGTGGCATGCTTTTCTCGAGCAATTACAGGTGATTTGCTTCCAAGAAACTTGGCTCATGGAAGCTTACTAAAGCCTGTTATGCTATCTACTTTAAACCAGCCACTCTTGGCCCGAGAGGCAGACTGACTGGTAATAAAATCCGACTCCTTTTTAATTTATACTTACGCCCAGGCCCCTCAGGTAACATATCCTCAATGCAAGGTGAACTAGAGGATGTGTGATCGTAACACAATACAACGAGGAGGATATGATATCGGGCATCCCAGAACTGGATTGACCCTCCACCAAGCGTAGATACCCTCAAACAAAAGAAATTGATATCACTCTATTTTTACTAGGTCTATGTATGTGTAATGGACGTCTGCCTGGTGAGCGCCCAGTAGAGCCGACCTTTAGAAGAGGTGACACATCAAGTCACATGGATTATATCTTCCTTTTGTAAACTACATGGCAATTGTGAAATTCTATGAGGCGATCCGCTGACCAGAATGTGATCATGTGTGAAACTAGCCAAGTATCTTCTTAACAATCCATTAATTTCTGTCCAAAAGGATAGTGTTAACCTCGCTCTTATGAATAATCGCAGGATGATCAGGTGGGAGGACTTTGATTATGCTGACAATGCCCCCATGATCTTTGAGATTCTCTTTCCTATATTTGAATCTGCCCTAATGCAAAAGGCTGTCTCCCTAGTGTCAATGGAAACTCTTCATTGTTCGATCGCTGCAAAGCTTATGCCTCTGTTCACTAAACCCCCTGCAGCAATTAAGCCCATAGCTCAGGGCCATAACCCATGGTATAATTTGGATTACTGACTGGCCAAGAGAGCTCTCCTTAGAGAACTAAAAACCATCAGGCATTCCAATCAGATCCCTTTACTGAGAAGAATAGATAAGCTCTTAATCAACACAAAAAAAGGGCCGTAGAGGAATAAAAATGGGAACTCCTCCTAGATGGCTCAGCAAAAAAGCTTCTTCTGGAAGCTTATTTCAGAAATCCTATCGGGGTCATCATCAAGCCAAGAAGTAGACAGGGTAATTCATAGAATTCAGCGCACAAGTGGCGCACGCAGCTGGCGCACAGTGTGTGCGTGCGACTCTCTGCGCCAGCCGCATGCGCTAAAATCCATTTCCGCGCACAGCGTATTCATGGATTTTAGAATCCAAAACAAGCCGTGGAGCAGAGTGGCGCAGCGACCCTGCAGCAGCGCCAGTTACGCCCCCAACCCCTCCTCGTGCACCATGCACAGCGCACAAATCCCATACATGGCGCACAGGCCCGCAACCATGAAAATGCCTGTAAAACTCCCCGTGCACCCCTCCGAATATACGTATCCCGCTGCACGGGAAGTGTCACACGTGATTGGAGCGTGGTACGTGTATAACTGGGGTTCGTGTGAAGTTTCACATGCGATTGGAGCGGGGTACGTGTATTTCGTGGGTGCGCTTGAAGTTTCACACGCGATTGGAGCGGGGTACGTGTATAACTTTGGTTCGCGGGAAGTTTCACACGCGATTGGAGCGGTGTACGTGTATTTTGGGGGTGCGTGGGAAGTTTCACACGCAATAGGTCCTGTGCGAGTGGGGTACGTGCATTACTGGGTTGCGCGGGAACTTTCACACGCGATAGGCCCTGCGCCAGTGGGGTACGTGTATTTCGGGGGTTCGCGGGAAGTTTCACACGCAATTGCAGCGGGCTACGTGTATTTTGTGGGTGCACATGGAAGTTCACACGCGATTGGAGCGGGGTACGTGTGTAACTGGGGGTCGCGAGAAGTTTCACACGCGATTGGAGTGGGGTACGTGTATAACTGGGGTTCGCGGGAAGTTTCACACGCGATTGGAGCAGGGTACGTGTATTTCGGGGGTGCATGGGAACTTTTACACGCGATAGGCCCTGTGCGATTGGGGTACGTGTATTACTGGGGTGCGTGGGAAGATTCACACGCGATTGGCTCTGTTGCGAGTGGGGTACGTGTATTACGGGGGTGCGTGGGAAGTTTCACACGCGATTGGCCCAGTGCGAGCGGGGTACATGTATTTCGTCGGTGCGCGGGAAGATTCACAAGCGATTACGCTGTCAGAGCGGGGTTCGTGTATCCAGTGGGGTGCACGTGGAGTCCCACACGTGAAATAGCACTGTAGGTCCTCCTAGGTGTCCCCTCTACCCCCTCCACGGCCCCTGCAGGCAGCCCACACCACAGGGGACTACTCTGCACCCCTAGTCATGTGCCGCAGCCAGTCCATCCACCATGGGCATGCCCCCCAGCCAGGCCACATGTCACCTTGCCCTAGTGATCACCAACTCATGTCCCCCAGCAACCCCACCCCCCAGCAGTCAGGGGCACCTGCCATCAGGCCCCCACTCATGTCGCACTCATGTCCCCCAGCACCCCCACCTCCCAGCAGGCAGGGGCACCTGCCAGCAGGCCCCCACTCATGTCCCCCAGCACCCCCACCCCCCAGCAGTCAGGGGCACCTGCCAGCAGGCCCCCAATCATGTCCCCCAGCACCCCCACCCCCAGCAGTCAGGGGCACCTGCCAGCAGGCCCCCACTCATGTCCCCCAGCACCCCCACCCCCCAGCAGTCAGGGGCACCAGCCAGCAGGCCCCCACTCATGTTCCACTCATGTCCCCCAGCACCCCCACCCCCCAGCAGTCAGGGGCACCTGCCAGCAGCCCCCACTCATGTCCCACTCATGTCCCCCAGCACTCCCACCCCCCAGCAGTCAGAGGCACCTGCCAGCAGGCCCCCACTCATGTCCCCCAGCACCCCCACCCCGCAGCAGTCAGGGGCACCTGCCAGCAGGCCCCCACTCATGTCCCACTCATGTCCCCCAGCACCCCTACCCCCCAGCAGTCAGGGGCACCTGCTGCCGGCCCCCACTCATGTCCCCCAGCACCCCCACACCCAGCAGTCAGGGGCACCTGCCAGCAGGCCCCCACTCATGTCCCCCAGCACCCCCACCCCCCAGCAGTCAGGGGCACCTGCCAGCAGGCCCCCACTCATGTCCCCCAGCACCCCTACCCCCCAGCAGTCAGGGGCACCTGCCAGCAGGCCCCCACTCATGTCTGCCAGCACCCCCACCCCCAGCAGTCAGGGGCAGCTGCCAGCAGGCCCCTAATCATGTCCCCCAGCACTCCTACCCCCCAGCAGTCAGGGGCACCTGCCAGCAGGCCCCCACTCATGTCCCACTCATGTCCCCCAGCACCCCCACCCCCCAGCAGTCAGGGGCACCTGCCAGCAGGCCCCCACTCATGTCCCGCAGCACCCCCACCCCCCAGCAGTCAGGGGCACCTGCCAGCAGGCCCCCACTAATGTCCCCCAGCACCCCCACCCCCAGCAGTCAGGGGCACCTGCCAGCAGGCCCCTACTCATGTCCCCCAGCACCCCACCCCCCAGCAGTCAAGGGCACCTGCCAGCAGGCCCCCAATCATGTCCCCCAGCACCCCCACCCCTCAGCAGTCAGGGGCACCAACCAGCAGGCCCCCACTCATGTCCCACTCATGTCCCCCAGCACCCCCACCTCCCAGCAGGCAGGGGCACCTGCCAGCAGGCCCCCACTCATGTCCCCCAGCACCCCCACCCCCCAGCAGTCAGGGGCACCTGCCAGCAGGCCCCCAATCATGTCCCCCAGCACCCCCACCCCCAGCAGTCAGGGGCACCTGCCAGCAGGCCCCCACTCATGTCCCCCAGCACCCCCACCCCCCAGCAGTCAGGGGCACCAGCCAGCAGGCCCCCACTCATGTTCCACTCATGTCCCCCAGCACCCCCACCCCCCAGCAGTCAGGGGCACCTGCCAGCAGCCCCCACTCATGTCCCACTCATGTCCCCCAGCACTCCCACCCCCCAGCAGTCAGGGGCACCTGCCAGCAGGCCCCCACTCATGTCCCCCAGCACCCCCACCCCGCAGCAGTCAGGGGCACCTGCCAGCAGGCCCCCACTCATGTCCCACTCATGTCCCCCAGCACCCCTACCCCCCAGCAGTCAGGGGCACCTGCTGCCGGCCCCCACTCATGTCCCCCAGCACCCCCACACCCAGCAGTCAGGGGCACCTGCCAGCAGGCCCCCACTCATGTCCCACTCATGTCCCCCAGCACCCCCACCCCCCAGCAGTCAGGGGCACCTGCCAGCAGGCCCCCACTCATGTCCCCCAGCACCCCTACCCCCCAGCAGTCAGGGGCACCTGCCACCAGGCCCCCACTCATGTCTGCCAGCACCCCCACCCCCAGCAGTCAGGGGCAGCTGCCAGCAGGCCCCTAATCATGTCCCCCAGCACTCCTACCCCCCAGCAGTCAGGGGCACCTGCCAGCAGGCCCCCACTCATGTCCCACTCATGTCCCCCAGCACCCCCACCCCCCAGCAGTCAGGGGCACCTGCCAGCAGGCCCCCACTCATGTCCCGCAGCACCCCCACCCCCCAGCAGTCAGGGGCACCTGCCAGCAGGCCCCCACTAATGTCCCCCAGCACCCCCACCCCCAGCAGTCAGGGGCACCTGCCAGCAGGCCCCTACTCATGTCCCCCAGCACCCCACCCCCCAGCAGTCAAGGGCACCTGCCAGCAGGCCCCCAATCATGTCCCCCAGCACCCCCACCCCTCAGCAGTCAGGGGCACCAACCAGCAGGCCCCCACTCATGTCCCACTCATGTCCCCCAGCAGCCCCAGCCACCCAGCAGTCAGGGGCACCTGCCAGCAGGCCCCCACTCATGTCCTCCATCACCCCCCCCCCCTCCCAGCAGGCAGGGGCACCTGCCAGCAGGCCCCCACACATGTCCCCCAGCACCCCCACCCCTCAGCAGTCAGGGGCACCTGCCTGCAGGCCCCCACTCATGTCTCACTCATGTCCCCCAGCACCCCCACCCCCCAGCAGTCAGGGGCACCTGCCAGCAGGCCCCCACTCATGTCCCCCAGCACCCCCACCCCCCAGCAGTTAGGGGCACTTGCCAGCAGGCCCCCACTCATGCCCCCCCTTCATGAAATACAGATGCACAATCATGTCCCACTTCTACACCAAAATACCACAGCACACCACCCCATTCTTGAGACGCAATGATTTCCCAATACACCCCACACTGACATGCCTATCTCAAGACACAAACCAATAGTCAACTATGTACATCAACACATGTCCGTCGCACACACACACTGGTTGGCATTGATTGTGTAAACCCACATTTTCACATGCATCAACCCAATGAGCGAATCCCACACATGGAACTAAAATTTGAAAATGTATTATGTACAAAAAAAAATCAATGACATGAAAGCATAAAAAAACAGCAAACATGAAATGAAAAGCATGTGCAAAAGATGAGTAAATGAAAAGTATAACCAATCCAAACAAATCCGAAAGAAAAATAGTCCAAACTCTCCCTCCAACAACGCAAATCCAATGGAAACTTAAAAAGAAAAATCCATTGATCCATGGTGAAATCAAATGAAAAAGGTCAAAATAATCCATTGTCCAACCATGTACAATCTTTTGTCAAGGGTCCATGAGCCCAACGAAAGAAATTAAACCTACCTAATAAACTACCTAATAAAAAAACTATATACAAATGTGTGTGGCATAGTCCATTCACCACAAATCAAATAAAAAGGAAAAGGAAACCTAACTATAAAAACTATTTACAATGGCAGCGGGCTAGTCCGACGGCTCACTTTTTGATGTCCCGAGCCAGGGCATCATCGAACTCCCGCTCAATGTCCTGGAGGCGGTCCTCTTCCATGGCCCCGAGTGTTCGCAAATACGACGACATTTTCACCTCCAACTACCTGCGAATTGTCTCGAAGCACTCGGCCAGCCTCAGTACCCTCCGCATGGAGTTCTCGGCCCTGACCATTGTGAGCCATGCCTCTTCCGCCCACTGCCGCTCCGCATCTATGGCGTGGCCCAACCGCTGCCACATGGAAGACACTTGAAATCCTGGGTCCTCCTGCCCTCTGGCCGATGCCTGCCCCTCCGATGTTGAAGGCCCCGAGCCATCATTGCTCCCACCATGTTGCTGCTGCTGCTGTGCCTGTGCCTGCGCCCTGGCTCTTGCTGCCTGCACGTCCTCCTCCAGCTGGGGTGCAGTTGTCATGGTGGCCACCCCTGCTGGACGTCCGACTCCCGACTGTGGCAGGGATGTGTCCTCCACCAGCCTGGCCGCTGGGTCAGAGGCAGCTCCACAGGGTACCCAGGTGATACATGAGTGGGAAGATGGCATGGAGGATGACTGGCGCATAGGGTGTTCAGGTGAGTAGGGGGTCGCAAGAAGGTCCAGCACACAGAGGAATCCAGCACCAGTGACCCGTCCCAGCAGGTCAACGTGGTCAAAGAGGCATCCGAGATGACGTGTAGCCTCTTCACGAAAAGACTGCAGGTCACATCGCATGCCCCGTTGATGCAACGCTATCCCGGCCAACACGGTCCCAGATAGCCACGTTTGCAGGGAGAGGAAGGCCAGTTGTTGTGTGCTCATCCCCTCCCCGAAAACGGGTCTGGATGTAGGTATCCCTGCTGGTGCCAAATGATGCAGTGACAGGATCAGGGACAGGATTGCACACAGGCACCTATGTGGCGGCCTGTGCTGCCTCCTGTCCTTGCCCCTGCACTGCACCACTACCACCAGTGGAATCCCCACCTCCAGACCCCATGTGTGTCCCTTCCGCGGCCTCCTCCTCCACCAAACCCCCCACCAACCTGGATGACTCCATGCTGTCTTCCTCTGTTGGACCCTGTGGGGTCTCAGCTGCCCCTTCTGCTGCCGAGGAGTCCACCTCCAATCTCCGCCTCTTGGACCTTCCCTCGGCAGCTGCGGCCTGGGACGCGGCACCAGACTCCTCACTCCCCGACGAGATGACAATCTGGGAGGGGAGCCGGGCCTTGCGTCTCTGGCTGGTGGTGCGATCCCTGCCGCTGTGCTCCACAGCACCCTCTCCGACCTCTTCATCAGTTGACGCTGCAGACAGGGAGAGATAAAACACAGACATCAGGGCACTGTACAATGGACTGATACACACATGACAGTTGCACATGAGTGGCAGTGTCAAACTTCAGACATGGCATCACACTCCACGACACACATGTCATTTCAACTCACATACATGAGCATTTCCACAGCAATATTGCACCAGGCAGCACCATCCATACACATACAACAGCATGAACAGCCGAAGGTGAGCCTGACATCACATGAAACACAGGGAGTGAACTAGACATGCACACATGCCACCACACTTACATGCATGTCTACATCTCCTCCAACTGTCGCAGTGATGTGATCGCCATACATGTCACATCTGGCATTCAGCCGTCTACATATCAGTGTCACGTGCATCCATGTTGCATCACAGTTGCACACTTGTCAAATACACACACATGCACATGTACACAGTGCAGATACATGAAGCAGGAACCACCATCCATGTGTGACACCACAACCATGCCAACGTACATACATAGAAAATCAAACATGTGTGCTCCCACACCTGCATTTGCACAGCATGCTTACCAACACATACACCATTGATGTGTCTCACACCTAAGAGGACTCACATGTGGCAACCTCACGCCCCTGTTCATACACATCCCTAAATGGCCCTACGAAAACACATGTGCAACCTGCACACTACTGGCACACCACCACACGCACAGCGTCCAATCAGTATACATGTACACTTACCGCTCAACTCCAGATGGCTCTGCCTCTCAAGGACCTGGACATGGAGTGCTGGGCATATGTGTTCCAGGACCCTCATTTGGTGGCCGGATAGGTGGCCCCGGCGCCCCTTGGCATCCGCTGCCTTCAAGAGGCGCCAGGCCTTGTTGAGGGTCCTGGACCTAAAGTCCTCCCAGCGCTTCTTGACAAGTTGTAAGTCGCGGACAGCCACCCCCTCCGTGTTGATGGCAGTCACGATGTCCATCCAGATCCTGGTCCGTCCTTCATTGTCGGTGCGTGAACTTCCAAAGAGGGTATCATACTGCCCCAGGACTTGCTCCACCAGGACACCAACTTCCCTGGCACTGAAGCTGGTGGCCCTCTGCCTCTCTGGCTGGTGGTTGCCAGTGGTGCCAGATGGTGTTGTGCCCGACATGGCAACCCCAGAGGCAGGAGTGGGTGGGCAACTGGGTCCTGGGGCTGGGCTGTGGAGCGATGGTATCCCAGTCGGGAGTCTTCGGTTCCAGCAGGGGTGGTCACAGCAACTGCACCCCTGGCTGAGGTGCAGGCAGCAAATAGCAAGGCACGTGGGCAGCAGGCAGTCAGGCAGCAGCAGATGGCAGGTGGGAGCATGCTTGGGGCTCTGGGGGGCAGTAATTCAGCCTTCTGGGCAGGAGCATGGTCTTCCATGTGTTGTTGCGTGGCCAGCTTGATACGGCGTGATTTGGCACATGAAAATCTTGCACGTCAGCGTGTAATTCGAGGAAAGGCCCTTCATGCGTAAGCGCGTCAGCACACGTACGTGGTTTCATTGGACCAAAGGCCCTTAGCGCGTAAGCGCTTCTGTGACGTGACTCGCACGGCCACTTCCCTCGTGACGTGGGCATAGTGGTTCAGCGCGTGTGATAAAACTGCACGTCCGCGTGTGAATGCGTGTAATCCGAGGAAAGGGCCTACGCGCGTAAGTGATATGATGCGCGCGGGCGTTTCCATCAACACGGGTGCATGTTCATCGTACACGTCCAAAAACTGCAGGTCCGAGTGTCAGCTCGTGTAATTGGAGGAAAGGGTCTCAGCGCGTACACGCGTGAGTGACGCTGTACGTGTGGGCCGCTTTAAAAGGTACGTGTAGGATACCATTCCCTTGTACGTGCTTTTTGTGAAGAGCGAGTAGTTGAATTCTGTACTTTTTGTCGGTTCACACGCGATTACTTCACAGCGTTTCAAGTTCGTACTCCCTGTTACCTCTGACAGCGTTCTTTATTTTTGGGCCTGTTTCCTCAAACAGCGTTCACTTCTTCTTTTGTCCTGTCTCCTCAGACAGCGTACAATTCTTCTTTTGGCGGGGGTGTTGCCACGTTATTTTTCCAGGCAGACAGTGAGTCGCGCACGCATTTACCAACTGTGCTTGCCCCGTGTGTCGCGTACCCCTTCAGAGGTCATTGTAGACTGGGTGTAACATGCGTACGCTTGTTTTTGTGTTTCTGGGTGCCACAGCGTAGTGCGGGTTCATTTTTCCACTAACGTGGTCTACGAGGGGTTGCGTGCACGTTACTTTTTGTTTTTAGGGTGCCTGTGCGTTGTGTGACCCGTCATCTTCCCCCAGGGGTCACAGACAGCCTTGCTAGAGCCCTAGGGTACGAATTCCATCTAGTAGCTGTAACGCTCACCTGACTCCCACGGGGGCGCTGGCCTGGTTCGCGCTGCTGTGACCTCGTCTAAGGTGATGCGCAGGGTTCGGAAGACGGACTGGACCGGGCCCCAGATCTGGCTTGTCTGACTCGCAGAAGTATCCTTCTGTAGGTGAGAATATGGGGTTAACTGTCTGCGGGGTAATGCAATCGGCCTCCCACTTACCCCTCTTACCCTCCTCAAAACCCTTCTGTGCTTCCCCGTAGCGTCTCACCTTAGGGTCTGGAAGGACGAGCTCTCCATCCTGCTTCTGATGAAGGGGCGCGTTGGTATCCAGTTACGTCACTGGATTTTCGGATGGGTGAGAACCAAACTTGCTTGGCTTCCAGGTAAGTTTTCTATAAGTGGTTCCCCTTGTGTCCATGCATTAATGTTCTAATGCTAGTGTCTTTTTCCCCATAGGGGTCGGGGTACGGAATGCTGGGGAACAGGCACCGACCCGAGGTGAGCGGTGAATTCCTTGTGGAAATCAGGTAAGTCTTTAATGAGTGTTTTGGTAATGTCTTTTCATTCACTCATTAACGCTGATGTCTTTTTCCCCTTAGGGGCCGGGGTCCGAAAATGCCTGGATGCGGCGCGGACCCGAAATGAAAAGGGAATGACCCAACAGGTAAGTCTTGACATGGAGTTTTAGCTTCCCTTTTCCCTTCTTTCTCTCACCTTTGTTCTTGTCTTTTTCTCCCTAGGCGCGGGGGCGCGACTGCGAATCCGGATGATCGCTGCTGAACATGGAGGCGCCCTGTAAAGGTGAGTAGAATGTGGCGCTGCAGCGATCGATGCGATGTGCTTTTAAAAATAAATGTCTTCCTTTTCAGGATTGTCGGCGAAATGTCTCTGGGATGCAGATTAAGCAGGTGAGGCCTTTTCCTTCTTCTGTTCTCTTGTTCCCTTCCTTTGCAGGTGATTCAGGATGCTGGCAGGTGTGGCAGAAGTCAAGATGCAGGAGCAGACACGGTGAGCGTCCAGCTGCTAGATGCAGAACAACGCGAAGCACGTGTGGCTGATCGGGTGTGGTTTAAATAGCCTTGGAAGAAGTTCCTAGAATGTGTCCTTCCTCCAATCAGGTATGTATCCTTCCCCGACCACGCCCGGGTGGTAAATGAGTCCCACAGGTTAAGTAGTTCCTTTCAGGCCTCAAGGAGGCCGGGGTTCTGCAGCATGGTCTGCATCAGGTAAGTGCATCCAAACACTTTCATAATGAGCCTGGCGCCTATGGCGCCAGGACTGACGTTTTCTATGAGCCTGGCGCCATAGGCGCCAGGACACTGTCCAAAGGGCCCCTATAAGGGGTTGCTGGGACCTTCCCCGGGGACTTGATGTCCGCTTTCGGGGACGCAGGCCCTGAGCCGGCTCCCCGGGAGCGGGCATCGTGACAGTACCCTACCCCTTTCACCCCCAATTGCCCAGGACAATTGTTTACTGCAACTCCCATACGCACAACAACATCAGTGCCATGGTTGGGAGGCGACCAAGCGGTAAGGGAGGCAAAGGTGGCCGACCTCCAAAAGGTGGGCGTGGTGGGTGCGGTAGGGGACGTGGCAAGGATTTGCAGGGTGCCCCTAGACCCCCATGTGTGGAGGACCAATCAGGGACACCCATGTTCCCTCCCCCATGGTTGAGGGAAACCTGGCTGACACCATCCCAGCTCAGCCCTTGTTGGACCTGCCCATTGTGGCACCTGACCCAGCATAGGATGACTCCCAGGCTGATTTCCAGGTCAGCAAGTCTAAGCTACGTGTGCCGGTGCAAGTTGGTGTCACCAGGCCATGTGGATCTGGGGCAGCGATGTCATCTGCTGCCCCAAGTAGGCAGGGTGGGGAGGCTGCAGGGGCAGCTGCAGCTCTATCCACCCCAGCTCTGAGTCTCCCAGCAGGGACAGTGTCAGTCCTGGTCCATCAAACTGACGTTGCCCCTGCCAACATCACACTTCAGCCAATGCTTGCACCAAGACCTATGGTCATTGTGCCTTCGCACACTCCCAGTACCCAGTCCACCTGCGCTTCAGCCCCTACTGACCAGAGCGGCGCAAGCCACTCAGGCTCTGCTCCACATTTGAAAAAGTGGAAGAAGGGTGCTCTGGCACTACAAGCTGAGACCCCAGACACGCCTACACAGTCCGGCACGTCAAGGAAGCCTAGCTTTAATGACCCCGAACTTGATACACTTGTGACCTATGTGTCGGCACATAGCCGCGAAATGGTGGTGACTGCAGAGTGCAAGACCACACCTGGTCAACGTAGGACACACTGGCAGACCATCGTGGACCGCATAAGTGCCCTTGGATTTGTGAGGCACACAGCTGATGATTGCTACAAGCGGTGGAATGACCTGAAACGCAGAGCAAAGAACAAGCTGGCCTCAAATCATGCTGCTACTCTGGTGACTGGCAGTGGGTCTCCACCAGAGGACAATGAACTCACTGAACATGAGTCTATTGCTGGGAACTTCGTCACAGACGAACAGATCCAAGGTGTGGGAGAGCTACCTGATTACGAGGCATTGTCCGGTGAGTGCCCATGCATGTGTGTGTAATCCATGTGTATGTTGTTTGGGTGACAGGTTCTGTTTGAGGGCCAGGTGAGGGTGTGTACTACTGAGTGTAACGGGTCACCCATGTGCTTCCTCCAATACATTCATGTGCCTTTGATTTGGGTATGTACCTATCCCTGCTGCACACAGTAGCCAATTAGCCCCACATTAATGCTGTTGCACTTGAACTATCATCTTGCAACAACATTATTCTGATTTATTCTGTGTTCATTCAGGCTGATTGTTTAGATTATCCCATTTTTCATATGCTTTTTTCATCCCTAATGCCACATATGTGACCTGCTTCTGTCATTGTTTACACCCCACATTGTGCCACTTTAGTTACCTGGTTATGTGAATGTTTAAACCATTCAGGGCGAGGGATGCATGTGGAACATGATAGTTGTTTCCTGTCATGTTGAAGTGACCAACCATTGATGTGTACATCTGCCTACAATCACTGTCTAATTGTACACTGGATGTGTTGCAGTGTGCGACACATGCATATTTTGCAACACAATTCTGCATTCATCTTCTCATCATGTCCATGTGACATGGATGTGTGACAGTACTCATTCACTGACATATCGCTGTAGTTGTCTAATTTACCATGGCTATGCTACATGACATCTGTGTGCTGGCATGTGTCATGTATGTGTATTGGACATGCCACTCACAGGCTGATGTGTGATGCCAGTGCTACACGACATGCTGCAAATGTGTTGCTTTTCCATCTTGGTGTCCTCATTGTCTGCCTTTTTGACTCCCCTTCAGAATTATTGACAGTGCATGCATGCCAGGGTTATGGTCATGTGGGACATGTGTTAACCATGTACAGGATCTCTGTCTTGTCAGGCCTATGTGTGTGCTATGGTGCTCATGCCTTTTTCCATTTCTTGTGTTTCATGTTTTTGCAGGTGACGACGCACTTGATACTGGTGAGGTTCAGGAGATGGTGCAGACCCAGGAAGATTCTCAGACATGACCAGGCACCAGTGGGGGATGTGGTGTGGTGGTGGGTGAAAACACTTTGGTACTGCAGACCATACTGTCGAGGGGTACCTCTGGGTGCAGCTCCCCAGACCTCTATTCAGGTGCTGAGTCGGATGATGAGACTTATGTGCTGTCGCAGGTCAGTGCTTCTGGCAGGGATTCTGTTCTGTCCAACCCACCTGGACCAGGGGTAGAACCCTCTATGGGGATGTCAGTGTTGGTAGGTCTGCCTTTGGCGGTTAAGGATGCAGGGTCACACTCCACGGCATCTGAACCTGTTCCTGGGCCAGCAGATCAGAGGGGGAATGCAGTCCTGCAGCCTCAGCCAGTGCCAGCACAGCAAGGTGCAGATCGCCTTGCCCCAAACAGGTGGTGCCCGCCGACACGGTGGCCGTGCGCCACCAGGCAATACTGTATGGGAAAACTCCATGTATGGTATGGCAACCCAACAGGCAGCATCAGTAGAAATGATGGCTCAGGCAATGGAGAGGGTGGCCACTTCCATTATCCCCCCTGAAAGGCAGATGGAACAACAACAGCAGGCAACAGACTCCATTTGCCAATCACACAGGGAAGACATGTTGGCGTCCAACAGGGACTGACGGGTGGCACTGGAGACTCTGTGTGAATCCATATCAATAGAGTCACAGAGCCACAGGGAAGCCCTGAGGGTGGAACTCCATAACCTCAGGCAGAGTCTGCTTGAACTTGAGGCTTCCCGAAATGTTAGGGCAGAACAGCAGCTGGAGCAGCTCACATGTTCGCTCTCAGCTGAGCTGCAGGCAACACGTGAGGAGATCCGGGCATCCCGCGAGGCCATGCGTGCAGAAGTGCAGGCAACCCGTGACGTGCTGCATGGGGATCTCTGTACTTTAATCCTCCAGAATCAGACCTTCCAGACCTGCATGCTTGCTGCCATGCAGGACCATACCAGGGCTTTGCGTGGGCTGCCTCCCATAGTGCCACCACCTCTCGATGAAGCAGCAGAGGGTGAAGAGACCGACAGAAGTTCTCCCACAATGGCATAGCTGTGCAGGCCATGTGCCCATGGAGGTATTTTTTTTTCTCGCAACATCTATGCAGGTGGGTGTTGGTGTGCACCCTGTCCTCGAACCTCCTGGGTGGCCTCCTCCAAATGGCCATTCTTTTTTTTTCTTTACAGTGTGTTGCCGTGTGTGGCTCCCGTGGGCATCCACTGTATTCCGGCTGGGCAGATGCAGGCTTGTCCTGAGTTTGGGTTAGATGCTTGGGTTCGTGACACACACACTGCTCCTGCTTCCCGTTTCCATGGGCTTGCAAAGGGTGTGACCAAGTGACAGTGACTTACACAGTGACATTGGGCTCCCATGAGCTGTGTGGGCAGTCTGTAGTCAATACTGTGTGTACATCCCTAGTGGGTATTGTTGTTGTATTGTACACAGCATGGTGTATTGATATGTGCTTGTGCATCCATGTCTTCCTCCTAATTTGCAGGTTCCTTCCTCATGTCTTCACAAGGCCGTCTCCTTTGCAGATGGAGTTCATGTTGTATGCAGTATACCGAGACATTTGCGTGGCAGCAACACTCTACAGTTGGAAGGGGTCGATGCACTGGCTTATTCAGGTTGTAAGACTACCACTACTTTTACTTAGTACTGTCATGTTTTTGCAATGTTTCATGGTGTGTTGCTGTATTGTGTTGGTGGTAAGTATTTGTTCATGTGTGCTGTTTGTTATTGATTACTGGGAGCATATTGTCTGTGGACAGTTTCCATTTGGGACAGTGCACTTTGTGACACTTGTGGCAGGTCTTGTGCATTGCTTTATTTGCTTTCACATTGTATGACATGCCATGGTGTGTTGGGTGGCAGAGCTGGGGAGGGGTTGGGTGACATGGCGCTATTTTCATGTTGTATTTTGCAAGTGGGTAGTCATTCATGCCGCATAAATGTGTGTTTTTTTGTGACACAGCATTGGTTGTCTTTTGGCAGGTAGGGCTGCACACAATGTAACACTTCCAGGTGACCAATCTCAGGCTGGTATGGTTGTGACAGTTGACTGTCCCTTATGTCATCATCATTGATTATCAGCTGGTATGTGCCAGGGCTGTGTGCACTCCACAGGGGTGTGATTTTAGGTGAAGTAATTAGCCACCAGCTGCGTACGGGCTGCCTCACCACGTGCCCTTTCCCCTCCTATGCGCAGCGGCCGTGCTTGTGGTTGGAGATGTGGGGGCACCACCATGTCCACGGGCAGGCCCCGGCGTGTTGCAACGTTGTGCAGGACATATGCTGCCACTATGATCCTGCACACTACTGGGGGCGCATATAGCAGCTGCCCACCAGAGCAGTCAAGGGAGCGAAAGCGTGACTTGAGCACTCCGAATGTGTGCTCCGCTATGCCCCAAGTTGCAATATGGGCTGTGTTGTATCTTACCTCGGGTGGTGTGGTGGGGTTCCGAATTGGCGTCATCATGTGGGTGCTCAGTGGGTAGGCATTGTCCCCTGGGGAGGTGATGATGGGTATGATTAGTGGGGTTGTGACATTACTCAGTATCTGACATGCATGCATGTGCAGGGGAATTTATACTTACCAAGCAGCCATGTATCACCATGCCGCCCAGCTTCTAGGTCCCGGTTTAGGGTTGACATTCTGTAAATGAAACTATCATGGGTGGACCCTGGATAGTTGGCATATACTGAGGTGATGATTCCCTTGGCATCACATACTACCTGCACTTTGATGGAATGCCAGTTCTTGCAGTTTCTGTAGATGTGGTCAGTTGCCGTGGGAGGACGTAGAGCCACATGGGTGCAGTCAATGGCACCTAGCACTTTGGGGAAGTGTGCCACCCCGTAAAAATCCTGGACGACAGCCTGCCTTTCTGCAGGTGTTCTGGGCAGGTATGTGTGCCTGCGGACTGATGGGCGTGCAGTCATGATGGCCAACACCTGGTGCAGGCAGCGTGACTGCGTGGCCTGTGAGACTTTTCCAAGGGGCTGAGTGCTTGGGAGCACAGGGTGGGTGATGTGAGGTCATCCTCCCACTCACTCACCAGGTTGAGTATTATGTGAGGTGGAAACCTGTACCTCCCATACACCTGGTCATCAGGGATCCCAAAAAGGCTGGTTCTGGGTGTAAAAATTCTGGCCCTGACTATCCTCCTCCTCCTCCTGCGGTATCCCACAACCACTGCTGCGAGGAACGGTATATTCATCTTGGCGTCTGAGCTTGTTTGTTGTTTGCGCGCACTTTTATGCTGCGCGGGTCCACGTACGCCTGCTTCCTGCTGGCATATGTGCTTCCGGATTAGCGCGTCTTTTTTGGCGCACACATTGGCCCCGTTCGATTCGATGAATACGTGTTGTAGACGTGCGTGTGGGTGTTCTGCGCATTTGGCTCCTGTACTTCCACCGTGATGCCCACATTTTCATGCGTTGTTCCCCATTCCGCGTGTTACGCCCCCTGTTCCGCCTACTTTAGTTGTGTGCGCTGCGCTATGTGTGCTTTCGCTGTGCGCGTAGCGCACGCTGTTTGGAGACGTGTGCGCCACGCAGGATTTTAGCGCACATCCAGGGATTGACATGCGCACGGGCTTCCATGAATCGCTGTGCGCGGGTTTCGCAGAGATTCTCGCACTTGCACTGTCATTTGCACACTTTCGCATGCTTGCGCGGGAATTTTCAGCGCACATTTATTCCATGAATCGGCCTCAGAATCTTTTATTGGATAGGATTCTGTAGGATATTTTGTGTAGATTTGGGATCTGGTGGTATTTTCTTACCGCCAAAGAAGAGTGGTAATTTGGTGATGACTTATCCTTGCATTTAGATTGGATTTGGCCTTATTTCCTTTCAGTGACCATGTCTTATTACACTATATGGGATAATTTAGTGGTATACACTATTGGTGGTATTTTTTTGTGGTAAATTACTTATTTATTTATTTATATTTATATAGCGCACAGACAGCCCAGGGCAATGTGGCGCTTTTACTTGCAGGAACTTAGTTACAGGGGGTACAGGATTGGTAGCAGTCGTTGGCACATTATGATTGCTACAAACAGATTAGTCATTACAGCTCATGCATCTTTGGTTATTACATTACAGGCATTTTATTGGCAAACGTGGTTCTGCGAGAGACCTTATGTGAAGAGGATGGTTTTCATAGCTTTCTGGAAGGCAATGAGGGAGGGCTCACTTAGTGGTGAGCATGATTTTCCTTCCCTACATTATAGCCCCATCATACACAAAACCGTCCTTATTCTTATAATGTTCTTGTGATCTATAGAGAGCCTTGGACCTACATTCAGAAACACCACAATTTCACATAGAGCATTATCAATACCCTGGGGCGTTATTACTGATTTATCTACATCAGTGAACTATGTTTCCATAGGCCTCATTACTGATTCATTACTGGTTCATGGACCCCAAGTAATCTATATTTTGTATTAGATTTCACCCAATCACCATGCACTGGGTGAACACACGCACACAACTATTTATCACTGCTAATTCTATCTATTCCATCTGCATGGGAAACATGACAAATGTACTACCTAAAAAAGAATTTTCCCTGTGTCATACAGTATTATTCCAAATGCACCAAGAAAAGAGAAAAACAAAACTCTATACACGTTCTGTTTTTATATTGTGTGCATTAGAAATAATTGCAATTCAAAATAAACATCTTACCATTTGCATTACCGCATTCTCTGTAACAAAAAGAAGAGAAAAAAAAATACAGCGACAGAACAAAATTCACTTTGTAACATTATAACATGGCAATTAAATGCAAGGGATTCCCTTTTGGCTACTCTGCTTGCCTGATATTTTTAGAAAGTCATTCGTACAACAGCACACAATAACCTCAATTCAACTTTGGATATTTACCAAAGATTTGTAGTTCTCTCCCACACACCGCCTCACTTCGCTCGCCTCCAAAGAATGGGCCCAGACAGCAGGGGTTGCCTTTTTAATCTTGATGGTTTGAAGTGCACAGCGAGAACATGGAGCCGGTGCTAATTGAGACTAGGGACATCTGTCTCACAGCCCAATCATCCAGATCATCCGTCTTGGGAGCCCAGCAAAAGCGATCTGAACTTTTTTTGTTAGACTTTCCCCAGCAGAACTCTGTTGCTTACGCAGCATATCTGCAGATATACTTCCTTCCAATCATATTAGCAGAAAATGTATTAGGTTTACACCCTCTTGTCACAAACAATGGTAGCTTCATATTATAATAACTGTTTGTTTTTCAGTTTTCCTGCTGCCTTCCTGCTTTCAGCACAGCAAGAGAAAATAAGAGAGAAAATGCATGTTTAAAAACGAATTTCAAAACCTGTACTTGCACCTCATTTTTCACATAGAGGTTACATTATAATGTTAATGAGTTAGCACTAGTGATTAGTACTTGTTAATTAAGTCAGTCAGTTAGATAAATAATGTAGTCTCCTGTGTATGAGGCATTTCAATGAAGAGAAAAAAAAGAAAACAATAATAATGCACATTTACTCTCTGTAGCTTTATATTGGGCTTTCTGGATGCATTATGAATTCCATACCTTGCATGCCTCCAGCCATATATTCACCTGTTATATTGGCAACATAAAGATGACTATATGTGTGTGCCACATTATTGCTGGCAATAGAATGCTATCACATTCAGTGAGGCGCTATACTTCAAGGCGCTATACTACAAAGCACTATAAATTATACTACATTATCCCTCCTTTTCTGACAATTTGGCAGTGGTCCAAGCCAAAATTGGAAGAAATCCAACTTGTGCTCCTCATTTTTTAAAATATATGTGTATTGGGATATCTTTCATTCCCTATTGTTGCTAATATCATGAGCAACATCTTCACTTTTTACGGATAAAATGATTAACCATCCTCCCATCATTAGCACCACAACAGCTAAACCCACCATAGTGCGTTCCCCCCAGGTTCGCCAATTAAACTTTTCCACTTCTATTATACCTAGGTTACTAACTGTAATATTGTTTTTTCTCAAATTCATTTTCACACTATATTTTTCTTTATGATTCAATAAGAACTCCACATCCGGGTCTATTGGGAATGCATCCCTTTGAAAAAAACTCAATATTTTCTACTTGGCTTTCCCAAATATCATTTGTTATATGAAACAATATTAAACCCCCAATTGAAACAATTGTATCCTTTGCAACCTGTAAGTAAAACACATTGTATTTCACCTGTTTAACAACAAATGTTCCATGATTTAAATGTATGATCGTCAGGTGCTGGCCAACCATTTACCTTTGACCATTTTAGCGTGTGCCAACTCTTCACCTCCCATATTGCTAATAACTACTTCACATCCTCCTGATATACTTGGGTTAGATTTCAAATCAGGAATAAACGGTTTACCTGGACACATGTAATTTTGTTCTTTAAATTTTACACAGGTTTCCAAATTTGGGATCAAGTAAACCTCAGGCTCCCATGACTGAAATGCCACCACTTCTGGAGTCTTAATCTTTATAAACTTATCTTCTTACCAAAATCCCACATTATGTACCCACTTAGTTTGATAAATAAGTTCAGGAGCTATATATGGGATGCATAATAAAAAACCTATTTCCAACCTTTCCAAATCCACATATAAGGGCATTGCAATGCCCATTTCAAATGAAATTTTCACTTGTACCACATCAATCTCCCTCCTGGTCAACCTTTCTATCATTTGATGAATGATATCTTGTGAAACAAAATACAATGGTATATGTCCTCCAATCAATTGTGAAATTGCAGTTTGAACTTCCCTCATGTAATTCGTCAACAATCTATCAATAGGATGCATTCAGGATCTCATTCAATGTCCGGTCATGCTTAATTATTAGCTTGGTTGTATGTTAAATAACTTCTGCTTGCTCATTCAAAATGATTGCAGTTTCATTTATAAACCTCACTTGTTCATCCAATCCACCTCTAATTCCATCTAAAGTTGTTTGTATCATTTCTAAATCAAACCTCAGCTGTTGTGCTTTAGCACTTAGAGTCCCTACTGAAATCACATTGGCTGTTGACATCGTATTACCTATTATAGCTCCAACTATAGACATCACCAATGAGACCACAAGCATTACTCCTCCTCTTTTTCCTCTCCTTTTCTTTATGTCCGCTGAATTCACAAATATTTTTTCTAATTGCATCAACATCTCTCTTGTCGACTGCTTGGTGTCCTCCTTTCTTAGTTCTAGCCACTATTTAGTCTGCTCAGCCTTAATTCCAGTATTATTAAAATGTTTTCTCATCAAAATATCTGGATTCAAGGGTATATAAATGTTTTTGAAGATCATCCTTCTATCGCTCATGATGAATCCTGGTGCTTCTTCTACCGCAATGCCAGATGCTGGTCCGGGCTCAATGACAACTTGTGCTTCCAAAGTTTAGAAATTCCCTCCAATCATCGTAATAATTAACCACGTTGTTGGCGCCATCATCAATGCTACTTGTTTTATAGATTTGGTCTTCACCCCCCCAACCGGGGCTTTTCCGGAATCCGTCCTCGTGGATTCCAGGACTCCATCGCCTCCCGTGTCCTCCGGTCCTGTGACCTCTGACCTCAAAAGACAGGTTAGAGTTCTAAATCAAATAGAAAATAGACAGATTAAGTACATAGCACAATACTAATTTCACCCTTTTACCAAAAATAAAATATCTATGTATTCAAAAATATTTCGCCCTTTTTCTTTCGCTTTCTGAAGTTAAGCACATGTTAGAGAGAAAACAAACATACATAAAGCATCATTGATCATTTAACATATCTCAACTTTGGAAAAATAATTTAATTAGTTTCAGCCCTCTTTTAATGATCATCACATATAGTCTTTTTATTCAGATGTATTCTATTACAACCATCACATCTATTTTTATTTCTCTGTTATTGGGCCCTATGAATAGACTCAAGTGTCTTCTTTCATGTTTTTATTGTATTTAAGGGACCTGATCTGTTTCTATACACTCCAGCCTCTTTATTTCATGCTTGGGGTGCCAGGGCTTAATTTGATGAACAAATTGTTCTGTTACCGTCTCACCTTCAGTTTTCAAAATTGTATAGACCACTGGGGATACTTTATAATTTGAAATGACCCCTGCCAGGCTGCCAGAAATTTAGATTTTCCAAAATGAAATTTATACACCTGATCCCCTACACTATACTCTTTCACAGATGTCTTTATATCATAATATGATTTTGCACTGTCGGCAGCCCTTTCTAAATTCCGCTGCACAAAAGCAAATGCATGTTGTAAATGCTTCCTCGGTTCTTCTATGTATTCATGAACTGTAGATGCACTTACAAGTGTCTGCTCAGGTGTCCTGTATAGTAGGTGTTGTGGCAACACCATTTTCCTACCTGTCAATACTTCATGAGGGCTAATACCTGTTGCTTTTGCAGGAGTTGATCTGATTGCCATCAAAACCGGAGGTAAACGTAAATCCCAGCTGGAAGCTGCCTCTGCTACAATCTTCTTTAATATATCCACAACATACCTATTACAGCGTTCAACTTCACCAGAAGAGGCGGGTCTATATGCAATATGTAGTTTTCTTTTCAGTCCAGTATTTGCCACACATTACTCATTAGAGCGCTTGTGAAATGACTTCCTCTGTCTGATTCTATTCTTTGTGGTAACCCAAATCTTTGAAATATATGATTTACCAGTAATGTAGCTGCCATTTGCACACTACAATCTGGTGCAGGAATACACTCCATCCGTTTTGACATTAAACAGACCACACTCAAAATATACCAGTTCCCCCTGCTCGACCTCTTTACAGGCCCTACATAGTCTATTTGTAAATCTGACAATGGAAGAGTTAAGCCTCTTTTCATTAATGGAGCTCTATGCATTGGTGAAGCAGGTTTTAATTGGGCACATACTAGACATCCCCTAGTATCTAATTCCACATCTTGGGACATATGTGGCCAGTAAGCATAATCTTTCAGTATCTCCAATGTTTTTTGTGAACCTCTGTGTTCTGCAGTTATTGCATCATGTGCATGGTGTAGCATTAGCCCTCTGAATGAAAGGGGTACCACCCACTGTATTTGTCCTGTTATGGACTCTCTGATTATGAGTCCATCCTGTAGTCTAATTCGTTTCTTATTCTTTAATAGCACCCTCAACTCTTCTTTTCCCACACAATCATTTTCTGTGAGAGGGTTTTGTTCATGGTCTATCAAAAAATTATAATAAATTCCCAAAATTGTATCATCTTTTTGTGCCTTAATCAGATCTTGATCTGGTGTATCATAACTCCATTGTACTACTGGTTGGTCCACCTCCTTTGGAGCTTTAGAGCGTGTAACTGCATCAATTTGTATTTCACCAAGTAAATGTTCAATAGGTAGCAACTCTCCTATCACAGCCCCAATTTTATCTAAATGATCTGCCTTATCATTTCCTTCTTTATCCTCTCCTGGAGTTTTTAAATGTCCACAAATTTTTCTCCAGTATATTGTCAAATCATTCTCTGACACCAATTTGTCTATGGCTTGTATCATCTTTCCATGTTTAAGGGGCTTTTTATTGTATGTAATCATGCCTCTTGCTTTCCAGCCAGGTAAATATTCCACAAAGCTATTTCGTGCATAATCAGAATCAGTCACCAGGCAATTTCACTAAATGTATTCTCAACTGCAGTAGTATTTGCTTTATAAATGGCTGCCAATCCACTACTTGACTGCTCCTAGCCCCAATTCTCATCCCTATACTGGGAATGCCTTCACTTTTCAACCAGACATTTCCTATTCCTGACACCAATTGTTTATTACTGTCATTTTCACTGTGAAAAGCACAACAGTCAACATATACAGTTGGCAAATCCTTGCATGTCTTCTCATCAAAAGCTTTGTGTGGTGATTGTCCAAACTCCTGTAAATTAGATTCCACTTCTACTTCGTTTGATACATGTTCAGCTGCACAGTCATGTAGATCTGCCAAACCTTGAGCAACTGGGCTCTTTTTACTTTGGCCATATTTCACTTCTACAGGAAAACCTTGCAATGACAGTGTCCATGAAGAGATTCTAGACTGTGCTAGATTACCTGACCTAATTCTTTTACTCTCTAAAAACTGCAAAGGTTGATGATTTGTCTCAATAATTACCCTTTCTCCCTGAACAATGGGGCGGAAATGCTGTAGCGCCCATACAGTGGTCAAAAGGGCCTTTTCACTTTCACTGAATTTAATTTCAACTTGGGAAAACGCCTTACTTGCATAAGCAATAGTTTTGTGATTCAAATCATGTTTTTGTGATAACACTGCTGACATACAATGTTCAGAGAAACCTACTTCTATAAAGAAATCCCTATCCTTTATGGGGTATGCTAAACATGGTGCCTTTACAAGACATTCCTTTAATTTAGCCACTGCCTCAGACTGCTCTTTTTCCCATTTCCAGGGTGTATTCAGCTTTAGTAGTTTAGTAAACGGTTGAGTAATTTCAGCATAATTGTCAATAAACTTTCTGTTATACCCCGTCATTCCTAATAAACTTTTCAAACCTTTCACACTTCTAGGGTCTTTTCGTTTTTGTATGGCCTCTACTTTCTTCTTTTGTGGGTTTAGTACATGTTCAGCCGCTTCATGGCCTAGAAAATTAACGTTTTTCTTGCACCATTGTACTTTGGCACCTGCCTTTTGCAATTGGCCAAGAACATGTCTTATTTCATCAAAATGGCTTTTCAAGCTTTCATTTTTTATCAGGACATCATCCACATAAACTATGGTTCCTCTTTCCGCTGTATCAGGCATGGCCTTTCTCAAAAATATTCCAAATTCACTCCCACTATTGACATACCCGAATGGAACTCTAACCCATGCATATTGGGTCTTATCAAATGAAAATGAAAATCAATTCAGAATCTCCTCTGCCAATGGCACGCACCAATATCCAGATGTGAGATCTAATGTAGTAAACACTTCTGAGCCATGCTCCTGAGCCAGGCCTTGATCAATGAATGGCAGTGGCCATCTGGACACTGGCACTCTTTTATTTAATTCTCTCAAATCTGCTCATAAACGCCATTGACCATTTGGCTTTAACACGCCTAAAATAGGTGTGTTGGATGTGCTATGAATAGGCCTGATAATTCCCAGAGACTCCAAGTTTTTAATTATTTCTGCTAATGACTCTAAACACGCCAGTGGTAATCTATACTGGTGTACAAATACTGGGCTTCTACCACACATTTCCGGTAGTGTGGCAACATGTAAATTAGTTTGACTGCAATCATAAGCATCTTTAGCAAATACATCTTTAAAATCCATAAATATTTTTCTCAATTCATTTTTATCTTCATCGCTATCGCATGCATCTGCTGATAAAATCTGCTCCTCTACCATTTTTGAAAATTCTGGGAAATCTTCCTTGGAGGAATCTCTGTGCTTTCTTCTAACTGTGTGACTGTACCTCTCTGTAAAGCTGCCACTTTTAAATATTTTGGTATATCAGCTTCCACTTCAATGGGCTGATTTTCTGTTTCATTTTCATTTAAGTCAAATCTTATATAATCCTTTTGATGACAGCACACTGTCTCATTTGAATCATAAGGGTACACAGATTGAATTTTAAAGATCCCTTTGGGCTGAGAATCCAGGTATTCTGGCAACACACCCCCTGCATCTACATGCCTTTCAGGGATATTTCCAATTACCATGTTATTGAGATCTGCAGAATAATGTGATTTTTGTATGGCCATTCCTAATGAAGAATTTTCCTCTAAATGAATATCTTGACATCCTTTATTATTCACCAACATTTTTACAGACCCTTCACCAACATCTATCAATGGAATGTATTCATAATCCAGACCTTGCTGTTTTATGGATTCATTCAAGCACACAAATGCATCAGAATCCTTCATCTGTTGTCATTTTTGCATTTTAGTGTTATGGCAACCTGCTTGGTGAATGCAGGGATAATAGTATCCTTCCTCAGCTGTAATTCAATTGCATATGGGACCAGTTGTGCGCAATGATAAGCCCTTCTTTTGTCTTCAAATTCAGGTGCCAGCCCACCTAGGCATGACCATATTTTTTTATTAAGGAAATCTAACACCATACACATTCTGTGCATGATATCATTGCCCATGTAAAAGTCATTTTGTGTCCCACTCACTATCCACACATTATGGCGAATTGTTTTCTGTCCAATACTAATCTTCAGCATGCATCTGCCTGCAATTCGGTTTTCAAAGTCTGGACTGTCCAAACCAGAGACATATTGATTTTTAATTCTGAATTTTGGGATCTCCTCCCTCCCCATTGTTTTTGTAATAATTTCTCATTAATAAAGCTTCTTCCCAAGCGCTAAGGTGGTTTTTATTATTTTAGAATAGTCATTTATACCAATGTGAACCCATGGTTGCTCATCTTCTATGTGTATTTCAGCAAGAGTAGTAATGTGTTTTTCTGTGTCTGTTTTAGGAGTAGTATTCTGTTTGCATGTCTTCTCTTTTAAATAAAAACGTAATGTGTGCTCATCTATTGCAGTTTGCCATTTTTTCCTAGGGTCTAAATATATTTGTACAGACTGTTTCTCATTTTCACTTTGCATTTTATCTTGACACATCAAGATAACAGTGACACTAGGTATACAGCTATTCTGGAGATATACCTCTACTGTATCATTTGTTTTGGCAACGGTTTTGTGATGTTATTTTCTTAGGTCCCAATGGTTTTTTAAGGACCAAAGTACTCCATTCACCCCATCTATGAGAGGAGACAATCTTTTCAGGCAATCTGTCCCCATCAGAAATGGAATTTCACAAATAGATGTGATCAATACCTCCTGTCTCATTCTGTGTTTTCCTATCTTTATGTCAACCTCGGTAACACCTACAATAGGCACCTCCTCCCAGTTAAAGTTATGCACGGGACCATCATTTTGCCTCACTGTGATCTGATTCTGTGGAAATCTCCCCTCATTAATACTTTTTACCAATTCTTTGGGCATAATTGTGGCCTGTGCGCCAGTGTCAATCATTGCAAATGTATTGCATTTCTCTTCTACAGTGATTGGAGCATAATACCTGTCTTCAACTTCCTCTAATACACATAAGAAGTGCAAATTCTTACTGATTTCAGGACTCACCTTTCTCAGGCCTTTTTCACTTTTGGCTAAACACATTGGTAAATGCAAAGATATTTTTCCCTCCTTTCTGTCCATTTCTATGTGAGAGACTTTATTCATTTTCCCATGTTCAGAGATTTTTTGGAGTGTGGCCACTGTTCGCCCATCCATCCAGGTATCATCAGAGGTCACATTACAATCCTCCAACTGAACATGTGTAACAACATCACTTGGCAATTTGTCATTTTCTAACTCTGCGAATTTGTGATCATTTAATATGGTACCAGTCCTTTTAACTTCCTCAAAAATATGTGGCTCAAAGAATTCTTCAGGTGATTGACCTGTACCCTCCTTTTGAGTATTTCTTTTTTTCTGCCTGTGTTTGGTTATTGTTTTGATTGCCCAGGGAAGGAGTTATAGCATCCCCACTTACTCCCTGTTCACTGGTATTCCCCATACATGAGTCATTTTTCTTAAATCTGTCTCTTTGTTCTTTTGGAATTTTAGGATTTCCTGTTTCATTTGTACAAATCTCCAATGTTTGATTTTGCTCTAGGTTAAACCAAACTTCTTTTATAAAGGTATTTGCACTTTCTGTCACATGTTCATTTACCGGTCTCTTTATTTTTGAATCTTTAGACATCTCAGAGTCATTATGCAAAATCATGTCAGAGCAATCTGTTTTCTTAGCATTGCAGGTATCATTAATACTTAGTCACTTACTATCAGAAACCCCCCCGGTCGTTGTTATGGACTTCTGCCCCCTCCTTTGATGACTGTTTTTCTGCTGTACAGAGCTTTCCTATTTGCTCAGCTAACATTTTCACTTGGGCCTCGAGACACTGGAACCTTTCCATCTCTCTAGAATCCTCTCTCTGTGGCCTAGATTGATATTGGTTGTTTTCCCCCTGATTGGATCTATTCTGATACCTCTCAGGGGAATGATTTCTATTGGGATTGTTCCTGAACTCTTGATTCATATGTGGAGGGGAGCAGTGTGCACCCATCCTTTGATTGTAGTCTCCTGGTGGTGAATCATTGTATTGACGTGGAGCGTAATTCATAATTTGCCTCATGTCCTGTCTCTCATGTTGTGGGTACTGACCCCTATGTTGATTCCCATTATCAGTAAATCGATCCACATATTGCGGTCTATCCTGATTACCATATATCATGGTGTTGGGATCAAATCTTCTCTGTGTCCCCAATGCCTGGTAGGGACCATTATTTCTTTGATCCTGACTTTGCCTCTGGTTATTATTCATACCTGACATATCAGGCCGGTATCCCGCCCGGGGCCTATCTCCTAAGTACCTACGGCTGATGTAGCTCTCCCTATTACTAGGATCATGTGATTGAAACATTGGTGCAGAGAGTGACGACCTTTGTTGATTACCCCTTTGTTAAGGTGTCAAATTATTTTTACCTGGATTTTGAGCAGACTCAAGGGACATTTTGGCTGACCTGATTTCCATCACTGTTGCTGAGGGATCTTTGGATTTTGGCCTAGTGTCTTTCATTTTATCACTTTCTCTACCCTGACAATATAGTACCTCATATAGTTTTGTGCTTTGGTGTACAATCCATTCAAGGGACTTGTCACGGTCATATTCACGGACCAATTGGGGTATGATGTCTTTCTGTAGTCCATAGAAGTAGGCAGTTTTAAACTCATTGGAATTGGGGTCAAAAGATACGTCAAAGCGAGAAAAAGCTCTTTTTAAATCTTGCAAAAATTGGCGAGGGGATGTATTAGGCCCAGCAGTAATCGTGCAAGCCACTTTCTTTGCCTCCTGTAATGACTGGAAAGGAGAAAAATGACATCTAATCTCTTTTCCAAACTCAGCCCATGTCATATTCTGCTGTTCATTTAATCCCCTTATGATACTGGCTGTGGGAGCATCTAGAGTTAAATGAAAATACTGCCTGTATTGTTCCTTAGGTATCTGGAGGGCTTTAAATATGTCATGCACCGCTTCTAAGTGGCCCTCTATGCAGCACTCCTCTCCTTTTTTAAATGGTTTAATCAGGACTTTGATGGATTTCATTATCTTTATGGGGCTACTTGTTGCTATGCACGGGATTGCACTACTTGGTGATTCAACTCTGGTTCCAGGTGAATGGGATTGGTGGCGGCCCCCAATGGGTGTATCAAATCCCCCAAGGGCGCTGCAACCAAGTTCAGTCACCGGCCCAATCACTGGGGCACTAGCTCTTTGGGTAGAAATAGGATTCACCTCAACTCCATTGAATGTGGTGCCCTGCCATCTATCCTGGGACCTGGAAATGCTCATTTGCTGTTCCAAATCGTTACACTTTTTAAGGAGCATGTCTGCCTCTTTTTGCAAATAATTGTTTTCATCACTCATTTTATTAATAACCTCCTGCATATCGCACATTTGCATTTGGCATTCATTGAATTCTTTGTTTCTCATGTCTCTTTCTTAAAACATTTTAACCATTTCCTGTTCAACATTTTGAAGATCACTTTCTTTTTCATAATGTTCTTTTTGTAAAACCTGCATTTCTAAAACAACCTCATCTTTGTCTTCTTCTAATATGGTCTATCAACGCTTTTAAATGTACCAATTCTTGCTCACTATCCTCAAACTGTTTCTTGCTTTTGGACAATTGAGTATCAAGAGCCCTACATTTTAACTGCATGTCTTTTTGACATACCTCCAATTCTGCTCTTAACATTTCCTCCTTTTTACTTGCCCCATCTAGGTCGGCTTTTAATCTGTTAATCAGTTTAGTATCATTTTCTTGCATTTGCAGGGACCTATTCAAAATAAACCATGTCTTGGCGCATAGTGTATCAAAAAATCTTTCTCTGCATGTTTATCAGCTGCATTTAATAATCTCAGAAGGCAGACCTGAATTATACTGCCTTGTGCAAAAATGCTGTCTAGTGGTTCTTTCTGTACTTCACTATAAATGCGGTCATGCCATTCTGTGGTAATATTTGATGACCATGTCCGATGTGCATATAACTTTGCCTCCAGATATTGCACTAGTTCTGAGAATGTGGCTTCTATTTGAGACATTCTGAAATTCGCTTTTAGTGACACACTGCTATTATGAAATGGGTTCCCTCTATGCACGGATGGTACTGTGTGGCACACTTGCCACGCCCAGTAGGTGCTCTGTGATCACTTTCCCGGCCTGCAACGCACCATAAATATGTAGGATATTTTGTGTAGATTTGGGATCTGGTGGTATTTTCTGACCGCCAAAGAAGAGTGGTAATTTGGTGATGACTTATCCTTGCATTTAGATTGGGTTTGGCCTTATTTCCTTTCAGTGACCATGTCTTATTACACTATATGAGATAATTTAGTAGTATACACTATTGGTGGTATTTTCTGGTGGTCAATTACTTAGTGGTGAGCATGATTTTCCTTCCCTACATTATAGCCCCATCATACACAAAACCGTCCTTATTCTTATAATGTTCTTGTGATCTATAGAGAGCCTTGGACCTACATTCAGAAACACCACAATTTCACATAGAGCATTATCAATAACCTGTGTGTGGCGTTATCACTGATTTATCTACATCAGTGAACTATGCTTCCATAGGCCTCATTACTGATTCATTACTGGTTCATGGACCCCCAGTAATCTATATTTTGTATTAGATTTCACCCAAACACCATGCACTGGGTGAACACACGCACACAACTATTTATCACTGCTAATTCTATCTATTCCATCTGCATGGGAAACACGACAAATGTACTACCTAAAAAAATCTTCCCCGTGTCATACAGTATTATTCCAAATGCACCAAAAAAAGAGAAAAACAAAACTCTATACACGTTCTGTTTTTATATTGTGTGTATTAGAAATAATTGCAATTCAAAATAAACATCTTACCATTTGTATTACCGCATTGTCTGTAACGAAAAGAAAAGAAAAAAAATACAGCGACAGAAGGAAATTCACTTTGTAACATTATAACATGGCAATTAAATGCAGGGGATTCCCTTTTGGCTACTCTGCCTGCCTGATTTTTTTAGAAAGTCCTTCGTACAAAAGCCCACAATAACCTCAATTTAACTTTGGATATTTACCAAAGATTTGTAGTTCTCTCCCACACACCGCCTCATTTCACTCGCTTCTGAAGAACGGGCCCAGACAGCAGGGGTTGCCTTTGTAATCTTGAAGGTTTGAAGTGCGCAGCGAGAACATGAGGTTTTCAAGCCGGTGCTAATTGAGACTAGGCACGTCTGTCTCACAGCCCAATCATTCAGATCATCTGTCTCGGGAGCCCAGCAAAAGCGATCTGAACTTTTTCTGTCAGACTTTCCCGAGCAGAACTGCAGATATACTTCCTTCCAATCATATTAGCAGAAAATTTATTAGGTTAACACCCTCTTGTCACAAACAATGGTAGCTTCATATAATAATAACTGTTTATTTTTCCGATTTCCTGCTGCCTTCCTGCTTTCTGTATTTAGCAGAGCAAGAGAAAATAAGAGAGAAAAATGCACGTTTAAAAACGAATTTCAAAACCTGTATTTGCACCTCATTTTTCACATAGAGATTAGATTATAATGTTAATGAGTTAGCACTAGTGATTGGTACTTGTTAATTAAGTCAGTCAGATAAATAATGTAGTCACCTGCGTATGAGGCATTTCAATGAAGAGAAAAGAAAGAAAAAAAATAATGCACATTTACCCTCTGTAGCTTTATATTGGGCTTTCTGGCTGCATTATGAATTCCATACCTTGCATGCCTCCAGCCATATATTCACCTGTTATATTTGCAACATAAAGATGACTATATGTGTGTGCCACATTATTGCTGGCAATAGAATGCTATCACATTCAGTGAGGCGCTATACTTCAAGGCACTATACTACAAAGCACTATAAATTATACTACAATTCCCATTGACCTTTTCAAGGAAGATGGCAACATTTGGGCTCCAATCCTGGCTCACTTTTTCAAATGTCTGAATTTAAGCGATAATGTCCCCTCCAGCTGGTGGCAGGCTAGATTGTCCCTATTTATAAAAAAGGCTATACCCAAGTACCAAGTAACTACTGACCCATTAGTCTGATAGCTGGGCTCTCCAGGGTTTATGGCAAGCTGCTTCTTTCCCGCCTGGAGTGTTGAGTAGAGGAAACAAGTATTGTCTCTGACCTCCAAGCTAGCTTTAAAAGGGGCCGGGCACAACTGAGCAAGCTTTACACTTATTTTCCATTTTAAGCAAGCATGTTGTTTTAAAAAAAGAAACTCTTTTCGTGGTCTTCGTTCATTTTAAATCTGTTTTGTGGCTCTAATGACAGGAAAATCATATGGAAAACTTTAAATGACCTTAGAATTCCTCAAGAAGTTTTGAATCCCATAAGAAAACGTTATGAAAATAATTTCTCCTCAGTCAGATTTGGCCTGGAGTGAGAAAGAACAAATACCTTCCAGCTGAAAAAGCAGTACGTTAGGGCTGCATCCTGTTGGGGGTCTCTGGGTGCCCCCACGCGTGCCCGTGAGCCCCTCCACCCACAGACTCAGACTGGACACGTCTGTGTGCTTCGGGCTCCCCGGTCGCTCTGACGCGGCCGGGAACGCCCCGTTTATTTAAGACGCACGCGGCGACGTGCAACGTCACGTCGCCGCGTGCGCGTCTCCCTCACGGGGCAACGCCACACTCCTCCTTTTTCCGGGAGGAACAACAACAACAGACACTTCCAAAAATTGCACTGCACACAACATAACAATTACAAACTCAGAGCCCATGCCCCTTTAATGTCAGCCTCCCGGTTCCCCTTACTCCGGCACACAGTCAATCGGCCCCAGGACATAGTCTCCGAGATAGGCAGGTCTCCCTCGCCCAGCCCTCTGGGGGTACCTCCCGCCTACCTCAGCCGCAGGAGTCCCAGCTGCTCCAGTGCCTCGTTCTGGCGACCCCACGAGTTCCCCCCGGGGGGTATCTTCATCCGGGAGGACAGTCTCATCCGGGTCAGGCGGGAGCTCAGCTCGAGAGTCCCCCAGTTTCTTAAAGAAGCTCACATTCCGAGTGACAGCCGACTTCCCGTCCCAGGCCGTTACCATCGATCCCTTTACTGCCACCACGTCCAGCGGCTCCGGTTCATATGGGAGCGAGAGTTTTCCGTGGGGATGCCGATTCCTGATCAGCACTTCGTCGCCCGGTTCCAGCCGCTGCGGACGAAGACCCCGCCGTATGTTCTCTTGATGTGTCCTTGCCTGTCGCTCCGCTTCCACCCGTTGGTCATCTATTACGCCGGGTTCCTTTTCATGTACCTCCGGGAGGAGACCTCGGGGGCACCTTCGGAACAGGACTTCAGCCGGGGCCACCCCCGTTGAGGCGTGTGGGGTGGTGCGGTACACTCTCAAGAACTGGTAAAGCGCCCGCTGGAGGGGCTGGCCCTGTCCCTGGGCAATCCGGAATGTTTTGTTCAATGTCCTCATCAGCCTCTCCGCGTCCCCGTTCGCACGGGGCCACAGCGGGGACACCTTCCGGTGCGCCACTCCACAGCTCTCCAGAAATTCCGAGAACCTCGCGCTCTGGAATGGGGACCCATTGTCTGAGCACAGAGTCACTGGAAACCCATGGGTGGCAAAGATTTTCTCCACAGCGCCCACCACGTGCTCAAATGCCACCGACTCGACGAATTCCACCTCAGGGTATCGGGAGTATTCATCCACAATGGCCAGGAAGTGAGTGCCTACGGCCGTGGATCCGAAGTCCGCATGTACGACCTCCCACGGCCGGGTCCCACGTGGCATTACTTCGATTTCAGGCTCCCGCTGGACTGGGGAGGCCGCCTGGCACCACACACAGGCCGCTACGAAGTCGTCCACTTTTTTTTCTAGCTCGGGAAACCACACCTTCAGCCTCAGTCTCGCCTTCGTCTTGGCGGCCCCTTGGTGCCCCTGGTGTGCCAGGTTGATGACTTCATGGATCTTGGAGCCCGGCACCACCAGGCGATCGCCCCGCAGCAGCAGGCCCGACTCCGTGAAGGACAGTTCGTCCTTCACCTTCCAGAGTTGCTCGAGGGTCACTTTAGCTTCTTGAGTGCGCCCCGCCACCAATTCCAGCACGGACTTCCAGGACCCCGACCGCATCGAGCTCCTCAAGATGCGGAAACACTCGTCGTTGGCCGCAGCACTCTCCAGTTCAGGTAGCGGCATTGCGTTGGGGGTGGCACCCTCTACCACCATCCTGACGTGGTCATCGGCTTCCTCAGCACACGAGTCTTGTGCGGGTCCTCCACCGCCCACCGGGTCGCTGGACAGGTAGTCAGCCGCATTGTTGGTACCCGGCCGGTAGATCAGGGTGACGCTATACTCCAGAAGGGCCAACATCCACCTCTCGATTCTGGCTGGCGGTTTTGAAGATGATCCGGCCATGATCGGAAGCAGCGGCTTGTGGTCCGTTACCACTGTCACGGGTCTCCCCAGCACATAAAGCCGAAAATGCCGACAGCCCCACAAGACAGCCAGGGCCTCGCGTTCGATCTGCGAGTATCTCTGTTCGGTCTCGGAGAGGGCTTTGCTGGCATATGCCACTGGCCTTACCCCCCCATCTCTGCCCACTTGGGTGAGCACAGCACCGAGGCCAAACGGGCTGGCGTCCACCACAATCTCTGACTCCAGGGCGGGGTCAAAAAAATCCACGGTATCATCTGCTGTCAGGGCGCCTTTGATGTCCTCGAACGCCGACTGTTCCAACGGGCCCCACTGCCAGGTGGTATCCTTTTTCGTCAGGGCCCTCAGAGGCTCCGACCTCGAGGCGAGATTCCTGATGAAGCGCCCACAGTATGTTACCATACCCAGGAAGCTCCGCACATCTGACGCCGACTCAGGGGGGCGCGCGGTCCTGATGTCCTGGACCTTCCTGGGGTCCGGAGATACACCGCCCTCCTTGAAGATGAAACCAAAGAACTCAATGGTCGGGCGGAGGAACTCGCACTTGTCCCTGTGGAGAGTGAGCCCCAGCGACTGCAGCCTCTCGAGGGTCTTGGCCAGACGTTTCAGATGTTCAAGTTCCGTCCTGGCAAAGACCAGAATGTCGTCACTAATGTTTAGGACGCCCTCCAGATCTGCGAGAGCGCCTCGGATCAAGTTCTGAAATACCTCGGCTGCTGACGACACTCCGAAACTCAGCCGCTTATATCGGTAGAGCCCCCTGTGGGTAGTGAAGGTTGTAATGTATCGGGACTCTGGGTGGAGGACAACTTGGTGGTATCCCGCTCGTAAGTCCAACTTAGAGAAGAACCGGGCCCCCTGCACTTCAGCAATGATGTCATCGATTGTCGGGGTCAGGTGTCGTTCTCTCCTGATGGCCTTGTTGGGCAGCCTCATGTCCACACAGATCCGGACGGAGTCCGGCTGTTTTGGTTTCCTCGCCACTACGATAGGGGATACCCATGGAGTGGGGCCCTCCACCTTTTCGATTATATCCAGGTTCACCAGGTTGTCTAGTTCCCTGTCCACCTGGTCCCTTAGATGAAACGGGATCCGCCTGTGTTTCAGAGCCACGGGCTGCACCGACTCATCAATGTGGAGCCTCACGGGGTCACCCTTCATTCTCCCAATCCCTTTAAAGATGTCAGCATATTTGTCCAGCAGATCGTTGATGTCCTCTAAGTAGACTGAGTACGCGAAGCTCACTATGCCAAGAGCCTCCGCTGCCGCACAACTCAACAGGGTGTTGCTGCTCACCGGAGTCACGTAGAAGCGGGCCTTGATCTCCGACCCGTCATGCTCCACCTTGGCGACAAACGCACCGTCCAGCGGCAGGGGCTCCCGCCCGCCAAATGCAAAAATGCGGGCTCTCGGCGTCGCCAGCCTCGGGGGTGGGTTGAGCGCGGCATAATGTCCTCTCGCCATTACGTTGACTGAGGCCCCCGTGTCGACCAGCACCGGGACCGGCGAGCAGTTCACCTCCACGACGCATCTCGGCTGTCTCCTGCTCCTCCCCTTGAGGACTTCCATGCTGGAGACGAAGAAGATATTCTCCTCATCCTCTTCCTCCGCTTCTTCCGCCGGCGTCTCCTCTCCCGCCTGTTCCACCTGAGCTACATTGGGCGGGCGGTTTTGGCGAGGGGTCCACAGACGGGGTTGTCCCCTCGGAATCAGTACAGGCAGGGTCGCCCTGCACACCCTCGAGAAGTGGTCGGGCACCCCACAGCGTCCGCAGATCTTTCCTATTGCCATGCACTCAGACGAGTGGGGGAGGTCATAGCCGCACTTCTGGCATGACTCCACTGGCTTACCAGTTCTGTCTCTGGGAGCCCCACCGGGCCTTCGCACCCCTCTGCCGCCTCGCCAGACAGCGCACACCTCTTCCGGCCTCGCTGCGCGGGATCCGGCCTCCATCTTGTTGGCACGGGCCTCCGCCACCTCATGGCACCGCCCGAGCTCCAGGATTCTGGGCAGGGTGAGTCCGGGCTCTCTCAGGACCTGTCGCCTCAGCTTGCCAGACGAACATGCCTGGATTAGCATTGTCCTCATCATATCCTCCGCATCCCCCCACGCACACCCTTGGGATAGGCGGCGCAGGCGGCCATAGAAGGTGTCGAGCGTTTCATCCTCCTTTTGTCTGGCCGAGAGCATGACGAACCTCTCATAGTCCACGTTGGCAAGGGGAATGAAATGCGCGAGGAGGGCGGCTTTGGCTTGGTCATACGAGTTGTCCACCGGAGTTAACGACTCAAATATCTCCTGTACAGCTGCTCCGGCCGAATACAGCATCGTAGCCACCTTGCTGTCATTGTCCGTGACCTGGGCGGCCCGAAAGTACATGTCCAGCCGTCCAATCCATCTTCTCCATCGGGGGCCCAGGCTGGACGGAGGACCCGTAGCGTCAAACTCCGGAATGGGCTGCAAGGCCGCTTGCGCCCTGGCTTGGGCCATGGCCAGGGGTGGTGGTGGTTGGTTCGGGGGAAGAGCGGCACCAACCGTGGGTGTAGGCAGCCCAGACGTCGCAGGATGTGGGGTTGGCTGTGGGGGATTCTGTTGAAACAAATCTGCCAGGCTTTCGTCCTGCGAATCCTCCGATGCTGTGGCAGTCGCACCCTCCAGGGCGCCGAAATCACTCATGGGCCCAAGCGCACAGGCACCCTCGTACTAGTCCTGAGGGCCGCAACTTGCACCATTCCCCACACTGCCACCACCCTCGTGATGATGAAAGGGTTAAAGAGGCTACCTTGAGGCGTCTCGTTCCAACGTGGATCTCAGGAGCGGGCATGCCATCACCCACGTGATGATGAAGGGGTTGAAGAAGGTCCTTGAACCAAATGTTCCAAAAATTGAGCTTCAAAAATGGAGTGGGCTGAGAAGGCCCAGCCACCTCAGTCCATCTTCCAGCTACCACACGACGTTACAGACTGAAAATTGGCTAAAACATCAAAATTCAGGCATGGGCCTGCGGCTTAGGCTGCCCGCAGTCAGCAAATCCAAAAATTGGGCTTGGATGGCCTTCCGACTCCAAACCGGAGCTTTCGGAAGTTTCTCAGCCACGTGCGCAAGATGGCCGCCAGCCGCGTGTATGGTCCGCGGCCACAGCGTGAGACGAAGACATCCGCGGATGTTTCGTCATCGAAGAAAAAATTATCCGGGATCGCTCTCACCGCCGGGCCCGGGCATCCAACACTCGTCGCCACTGTTGGGGGTCTCTGGGTGCCCCCACGCGTGCCCGTGAGCCCCTCCACCCACAGACTCAGACTGGACACGTCTGTGTGCTTCGGGCTCCCCGGTCGCTCTGACGCGGCCGGGAACGCCCCGTTTATTTAAGACGCACGCGGCGACGTGCAACGTCACGTCGCCGCGTGCGCGTCTCCCTCACGGGGCAACGCCACACATCCTTGCCCCTCTTCTGTATTTAATTTATGTTAATGACTTTTTAAGTAATAAACTCGGACGCTCCCACTATTGCAAAACGCAAAGTGGGTATATTACTGTATGCAGAGGATACTGTTATCAATTCAAAGACTAAGGTGGGCATTTTTAAAACGGCTCGCCATTTTAACAGAGTTATGTAGTGAAAGAGGACTCCTCATAACGCCAACGTTTGCATTTAAGGTTAATTTCTATTACTATTTGGGAGTTAGATTTCAAGATAATGTGAAATGTTCATACCAACTAGACAAACGCGATCTTACCCTCAAAAGACAACCTGGCGCAAGCATACAATCAATTTACAAACTGGTCATTGCCATCAGTTGGCAGTGCTAGATGTGTATGTGGCACAGCCATGGTCTGCTGCCCTACATGGAAGTAAGATCTGGGGTTATGAGGCTGTTCCATCCTTAACCATAACAGAAAATAATTTCTAAAGAAAACTCTAAGCCTCCCCACAAGCACACCAACGGCCTCAGTAATGATGGAAACTGGAGTCACTCCATTGAGATTCTTGACTATGAGCAGAACCCTCACCATTTGGATGCGGCTGAAAAAACTAAATTCTATTTACTATATTTTCAAAGATGGAATTGAGTCCCCCAATGGTCATTTATGTCCATGGTACAGGCATCCTCAAAGTGTCCTAGTCGGAATTGAGATGCCCAATCTACTGGATGGAAGCACACAGGGCACAGATGAGACGATAAAATAAGTTAAAATAAAATGAGATACTGATGGTTTGATTTGAGGCATTTGTATAGCGCATTGGACGGTCTCAACTGTATTTAGGTGCAGATATTACCCCAACCACACTGAAAGGGCAAGCAGCTCAGCCAGAAGAGCAGACACCATTCAACTCCTTTAGTTCTTCAGTCCTCAGATCTATTATTTGAGTGATAGGTTTGAGAGTTTTACAGAACTGAAGGAAGGATTGAAGTGCCAAATTTAGGTGTTTTTCCCACTTAACAGGCATCTCAAATCTAATGTTTGTACTCACTGCTGTGTCCCAAATTTAGAAATGTTTCCCACTTGACAGGTGTCTCAAATCTAGGTGGTTTGTACTCACCGCTGTGTCCCACATGTAGGTGTTTTTCCCACTTAAAAGGAATCTCAAATCTAAGTGTTTGCACTCACTGCTGTGTCACAAATGAAGGCGTTTTTTCCCACTTCACAGGTTTCACAAATCTGGGTGTTTGTACTCACTGCTGTGTCCCAAATGTAGGTGTATTCCCACTTAATAGGCATCTCAAGTCTAAGTGTTTTTACTCACTGATTTGTCCCAAATGTAGGTATTTTTCCACCAAACAGGTATCTCAAATCAAAGTTGTTATACTCACTGCTGTGTCCCAAATGTAGGTGTTTTCCCACTTAACAGGTACCTCAAATCCAAGTGTATGCACTCAATGCTTTGTTCCAAATCTAGGTGTTTTTCCCACTTATCAGGCATCTCAAATCTAATTGTTTGTACTCACTGCTGTGTTCCAAATGTAGGCATTTTTCCCACTTGAAAGGTTTCTCAAATTCATAGAAATCGGCGCACAAGTGGCGCACGCGGCTGGCGCACAGTGTGCCCGTGCGCCAGGCTGCGCCAGCCGCATGCGCCAAAACCCATTTCAGCGCACAGCGTATTCATGGATTTCAACATCCATAACCAGCCGTGGCGCAGAGTGGCGCAGCGACCCTGCAGCAGCGCCAGCAACGCCCCCAAACCCGCCTCCTGCGCGAAAAACATCACACAATTAGCCTACATGGCGCAAAGGCCAGGGGACCAGCATACAGCCCCCACAAGCACGAAAACTTGTGTAAAAGTGCAGGCACAACCCTTGGAAAACATGTACTGCTCTCGCGCTATCGAAAACGCATGTAAAAGTCCACGCGCACCCCTTGGAATATACGTACCCCGCTCGTGCTATCGAAAATGCATGTAAAAGTCCACGCGTACCCCGCCTGCACTATCAAAAATGCATGTAAAAGTCCACGCACGCCCCTCGGAATACACGTACCCCGCTAGCGCTATCGAAAATGCGTGTAAAAGTCCATGCGCACCCCTCGGAATACACGTACTTCTCTCGCGCTATTGAAAACGCATGTAAAAGTCCACGCGCACCCCTTGGAATATACGTACCCCGCTCGTGCTATCGAAAATGCATGTAAAAGTCCATGCGTACCCCGCCTGCACTATCAAAAATGCATGTAAAAGTCCACGCGCACCCTTCGGAATACACGTACCCCTCTCGCGCTATAGAAAATGCGTGGAAATCTCCCCGCGCACCCCTCGGAATACACATACCTTGCTCGCGCCAGCCAAAACACGTGGCAAAGTCCACGCACACCCCTCAGAATACACGTACCCCTCTCACGCTATAGAAAACGCATGGAAATCTCCCCGCGCACCCCTCGGAATACACATACCTTGCTCGCGCCAGCCAAAACACGTGGCAAAGTCCACGCGTAGCCTCGGAATTCATGTACCGCATCCCATGAAAAGCACATACAGAGCGATGGAAACCCACGTGGAACCTTCAACCCGTGGCGAGGGAAACGCCCGCGCATATTACATCACAGACACACTTACGTGCTAAGTGCCTTCCCTCGAATTACACGCTGACGTGCTGTTTTTTCACGTGCCAAATCACTCTGTATCAAGCTGGCCACGCGACAACACACGGAAGACCACACTCCTGCCCAGAAGGCTGAATTACTGCCTCAAGAGCCCCGAGCAGCCTCCCACGATCCATCTGCTGCTGCCTGCCAGCTGCCACCGTGCCCTGCCATTTGGTGCCTGCACATTTACCATCTGCAGGGGTCCAGTTGCAGTGACCATGCCTGATGGAACAGAAGACTCTCGACTGAAGTACCATCACTCCACAGCCCAGCCCCAGGACCCAGATGCCCACCCACACCTGCCTCGGGGGTTGCCATGTCCAACACAACACCTTCCGGCACCAGTGGCAACCCCCAGCCAGTGAGGCAGGGGGCTACCAGCTTCAGTGAAAATGAAGTTGGTATCCTGGTGGAACAAGTTCTGGGGCATTATGATGCCCTCTTCACACCATTGTGTGCCGACAAGGAAGGGCCAGTTTACCAACCAGCAGATGAGGGTCCTGGAGTGCATTCGCCCAGTGCTTCACCACCAGGTCCTCAGGATGCAGACCCGTCTGGAGTCAAGCGGTAAGTGGCCATGCACTTATGTTTTAAAAAGGGCATGTTTCAGTATGCTGGTAATTAGCTTCTTGGATGCATGTGTGAAATGGGTCATGTTTGGATGTGTGTGTGCAGGGACATGATGGTGCCACATGTGAGTCCAGTCAGGCGTGACCCACATGGATGGTGCATGTGTAACTGTTGTGATGTGCTTGTCTCTGTATGTGAAAGCTGGTGATGTCATGTGGAGTGTTGCCTTGTGAATGTCGGAATGTTTACCCAAGGATTCCACCCCCAGCCATTTAGAGCTCCCCAGCCTGGGTGATGGGAGCCAGTGCTATGTCCTGTCCACTTATGTATATAACTTCATGTAACTGTGACTTAAGTACTTGTAATAAACATATAAGGGATCCCAAGAAGCCTGGAAGTCACGTTACAACATTGGCGACGAGTTGGTCTTAAAAAGAAGAACATGCGAGCAAGAAACTGAAGAAAGTGGAAGAAGCCTGCTGCTGGGGGTGCAGGAAGAAGTTGGAAAAGGACAACACTGCCCCAAAACACAAGTAAGACCCATCACCCAGGGCACCAAAAGGGAGGAAGGAAGCCCTATACGGAAGGATAAACTGCCCATAAGGTGGAGGGAGAGCTGGGTCCTGGGGCTGAAGAGAGGAGCAAGGCCTTGAAAGGAAGCTCAAGAAGGGAGCTAGGCCTTTAAGATGAAGAAATCTGTGTGAAGAAGTCAAGCCTGTTAAAATAAAACCAGAAGTGTTGTCTCTTAAGTGAAGATAAAAGGAAGCTCAAAATTACACCTGGGCCCTTAAACTGAAGAAGGAATCTCGCCCCATTAGTTTAAGAAACCTGTAGATTAAACAAAGCTCGTAGTGAAGATGACTCCCATGAGAGAGGGAGGAGCTAAGGAGCTGTGGGCAAGAGAAGACAGCTGATGTCATGACCAGCAGCAACTCTTTGTGATAGGAAGGTGTTCCTGGGGTATGGCGGGCTGGTTGAAGATGTCGCCTGTCAGAGGTTGCATTGCAAGTGCAAAGTACTGAGGGGTGAAGAAGAAAGCTCTGCAGTGATGTTTCCATTCACCAGTCAAAGTGTCATTCCCCAGTCAAGCAGGGCCGGGATGTGATGCTGTTTACCCTCATATGAAACCAAAAGTAAGATTTGGGGAAAGTATGAAGCCCAGTAAGCATCCTCCCGTGTAGGAGTGTAAGTCTGCTTTGAGTTCATAAGTGGGACTTGGAGAAGGATGTGAGACTGCGGACAGTGAGCTGAGGGGTTCCCCAACGAGCCACTATGATGTTAGGGAAGATTTTGAAGTGACAGTCTGGAGTGAGCAGTGAGTACTGGCTCTACATGTCCCAAGCGCAATGTGAACTAAAGGTTAGACCCAGGCAGCGCTAGCCTGGTAGCGTATGCTCAGGGAAAGGGATGTAGGGAACACTGCCTGCGTGCCACTTTGTTTTCAAGGATCAAAAGCGGATCATGTTTTGGAAGCAGTGAACTGTTTTAAAATATTGAAGTTGAAGGGTGACATGCGCTGGGTCGAGGTACGTGGTATGAGTGACGTTTGGCTTATGAAGAACAGCATTGCCCCGAAGCAGAGGTGTGACTGGTGACATCACAGCTGGTCTAAGGGAGTCGGCGATGCCATAGAACGCCAGATTCAAGCATTATGTTCGTATTAGAATGCACTCACCATGCCAGATTCCAGCCGGTAGCCGAAGCCGTTAACCGAGGCAGGATGAAGAATAAAATAAACAATGTTATGAGGAAAGAACCCTGCGACGTGCATTGCTGTGCACAGGAAGAGGAGAGCTGAAGGCATTGGGCCATAAGATGAGTGAATAAGCCTAAGTGCATTGTGGGGTGAGAGGAGAGACCCCTTTAAGAATCATCTTCACAGTGTGCCTACGATTTTATGGGTATTATCCGGCTGAGAGATGTAGAGCGCTGCTGAGCACGTCAGTGAGTGGGAAAATCAGACAAGAATAAGAGCGCAGTAGGAAATCCGATTCCAATACAGGATTTGCCAAGGATGTCATTATTGTCGTCATGAGTGTTGTTCTTGGTGAAGGGAATGCAGCAAATTTGGGTTATGGTGCATCAAGGTGCTGCGACTGCAAAGGAGGCACAAGGACCGCATTTGAAGTAATGGCTGCAGTGTATCATTTTATGTTTAAGTGATTATGATGGTTACGAATCTGGTCTTTCAGAAGATAACGTTGGACATTCAGGAGCAGCAACGTGTATCCTTTAACTGTTTTTGCATTAAGTTTGTGTTACCAACCTAGTTTTGTAACAGATTAAGGATTGACAAGCATGGGAGGTGCAAGAGAAGTTTGTTTGTGGATATATGCGTGCAGGAAGTGAGGTTAAAAGCTAAAATGTATTAGATTTAACGCATTTGAGGAATTATAGGTTCAAAAGGACTCATTTGGATTGTAGTGAAGCAGGTTCCAGGCTTATTTAGGTTACATCAAGGGTTTATTAATACATACTAAAGTTACGGTTACAAGAAGGTATATACATACGTGGACAGGACATAACACTTGCTCCCATCACCCAGGCTGGGAAGCACCAACTCCTGAGTGTGGAACCACTTGAGTCAACATTCCAACATTCACAAGGCAACACTCCACATGACATCACCAGCTCTCACACACAGAGACTTGAACATCACAACACATCTCCTTCCTTTACTAATAAACAATACCAACACACAGAGGCACGTTATAACACAACTCCTTCCTATGCTGATTCAGACCGCACTCACACATAACACATTTGTCAAAGAGAACCCAACATATAAGTAACAATGCATCATGTGGAGCAGCATGCAGAACGCACACATGTATAAACGCCTTGTGTCTGTAATTTGACATGTTTGTGGTGTGAGAGATGTGTGCTGTTGTCATGGACATGCATGATGTACATGTCCGTGTGTTTGAGTAGTGTGTGTGCCATGGATGCATGACACATGTTGGTGACGATGTGCTGATTCACTGAAACAGCCTAGTCATCCCTGTATCCACTGTGTCCGGGGGTATACCGGGCCAAATGCATGACGCTCCAGTGACGCGTGTGCATGTGACCAGGATGTCCCATGGTGCATGTGAGAATCAGCCCACCATTGGATGCAACTATGGTGCCTTGGACCTGGATGCCAATGTATGTTGCAAGTGCCATGCCTTTTCCTGCATGTGTGTTGTCTGCACTGACCCATGTGTTGTGGAGGGATATGATGGAAGTGACGTTTGACAGTGCCACTCATGTGCCATTGCTTTGTGTCTAGGGGACTATAGTTCAGTACCCTGATGCTTGTGTTACATGTCTCCCTTTACACAGCAGCGATTGACGAAGAGGGCGGAGACAGCGCTGTCGAGGAAAGCGACAGGGATGCCTCCACCGGCTGGCGACGCAAGGCCCAGTCACCCTCCCAGGAAATACCATCATCCGTGAGCGAGGGGACTGGTGCCGCGTCTGCCACTACGGCAGCAGCGGAAGGGACGGATGAGCCCCCACAGGGGCCTGCAATGGCGGAAGACAGTGCAGAGCCATCCAGGTTGGTGGTGGGCATAGAGGAGGAGGAGGCTGCTACAGAGCTGCACATGGGGCCTGGTGGGGGTGGTACCACTGGTGCAAGTGGTGCAGTCCAGGGGCAGGAGACAGCACAGGTTGCCGCGGAGGTGCCTGTGCATGTCTCTGTCCCTGACACTGTGACTGCGTCACCATGCACCAGCAGGTATGCCCCGTCCCAGGCCCGTCCACAGGTAGGGGGAGGTCCATGTCATCTGGCACTCCTCTACCTGTGGATGAGGGGACCCGTGACCAGATGGAGTCTGTCCTGATTGGTGTTGCGTTGCGCACACGTGACATTCGTGATGACGTGCGTGGTTCCCGGGGGGACCAAGCATGTCATCACGAAGAGCTGTGTGCCAACGTGGCCCAGTTGTGAGGGTCCATGGTCGGGGGTTTCCTCCATGTGTCGGCCACACTTTCAGCCCTCTCCTCCTTTGTGCACACCATGCGCCAGTCGTTCTCCGTGCTGTCTTCCAGCCCAGATGTCACCAGGGCCCCCTGTGGATCTGCCCCTACCAAGGCAGCCAGCCTGGTGGAGATCCCATCCCTGCCACAGTCGGGAGTCGGAAGTCCAGCAGGGGTGGACACCCCACCAACTGGACCCCAGCGGATGGAGGATGTGCCGGCATCATCAGGTAGGGCACGTGCTCGACGACGCCGGTGGATTCCATCATCCCGGATGCCGTCGTGCTGGCAGAGGCAGTTGCGTCGGAGGCAGCAGCAGGCTCAGCATGGGCGGCATCATGGCTCGGGGCCATCAACATCAGAGGGGTAGGCATCGGCCGGAGGGCAGGAGGACCTTGGATTGGGAGTGTCTTCCGTGTGGCAGCGGTTGGGCCAGCGGATAGATGCGGAGTGGCGGCGGGCGGAGGAGGCATGGCTCACTATGGTCAGGGCAGAAAACTCCATGCACAGGGCATTGAGGTGGGCTGAGTGTCTCGAGGCAACTCGCAGGGAGTTGGAACAGGCCATGACTGCATCCCTCCGAGACCTCGAGGCCAGGGAAGAGGCCCGCCTCCCGGACATCGACGTGGAGTTCGATGATGCCCTGGCCCCAAACATCAACGAGTGAGCCGTTGGACTTGCCCGCCGCCATTGTACATAGTTCATTAGTGTTAGGTTTCCTTTGTTTTTACTTTTATTTTGGAGTTCATGGACATTGCTCCACTTCGTGTGTATAGTTTATTTTTCATAGGACTTTTTTGTAGGTTTCCTTTTGTTGATCATGGACCAACTAGACTTCCATTGTATATAGTTACATACTTGTACATACTTTCTTTTTAAATGTTCCCATGGATCAATGGCTTTCTTTAATTTGGAGTATGTTTTTCTAATAGACATTGGCAATGGACCACTTTTTCATCCAACATGACATATTTAATTTTTTCTTTATTGGATCAACATTTTTTTTTTTCTCTCATTGGACATTGATTTTCAAGTTTCATTTCTTCAATGTCAGTTTATAATGTTGCAATACATTTTAGCTAACTTCAAGATTGGTGTTGTGTTCTATCATTGGTTTTGTGCATGTCTCAATGAACATTGCCTCAGTCATGTGTTGCCACTGTGTGGCTCCGTAGTGCATTCCTGCATGGGCATGGTGGTCCATTTAAGACTGTCATGGCATGGGTAATTTGGAAGTGGGTTCTGTGGATGGTTGCATGCTTGTACTGGGGGGAATAGGGTTGGCATTAGGGACATGGGTCTGTTTTGTCAGGACATGTTGTTTGGTGGGCCATGTGTCGGGCCCTGCTGGCAGGTGCCCGTGACTGCTGGGTGGGTGGGTGGTTGGGGGGCATGAGTCGGGGCCTGCTGGCAGGTGCCTGTCACTGCTGGGTGGGTGGGTGATTGGGGGACATGAGCCGGGACCTGCTGGCAGGTGCCCGTCACTGCTGGGTGGGTGGGTGGTTGGGGGACATGAGTCGGAGCCTGCTGGCAGGTGCCCGTCAATGGTGGGTGGGTGGGGGTGCAGGGGGACATGAGTCGGGGACTGCTGGCAGGTGCCAACACTGCATTGGGGGACATGAGTCTGTGCTCCCGAGTGCATGGTGCCATGTGGGCTGGCCGTGGGGCATGGGGAGGGGGGAAAGGGCACACCCGAGGGCCCACACTGCCAACGAGTGTGTAAAACTCCCTGCACACCCCTCGGAACACACGTAACCCACCCGCGCTAGCATAAACACGTGTAAAACTCCCTGCACACCCCTCGGAATATGCATACCCCACCCACGCTAGTCTAAATGCGTATAAAACTCCCCACACACCCCTCCGAATACGTGTACCCCACCTGTGCTAGCATAAATGCGTTTAAAACTCTCCTCGCGCCCCCCTCGGAATATGCGTACCCCACCCGTGCTAGCATAAATGCGTGTAAAACTCCCCACGCACCCCTCTGAATACGCGTACCCCACCCGCGCTAGCATAAATGCGTTTAAAACTCCCCGCGCACCCCTCCGATTATGCGTACCGCGCTTGCATTAGGTAAAATGTGTAGAAAAAGTCTCCCCTGGGGTTTGGGCTGCCTGTGAGGCATGGGGAGGGAGGATGGGCTGCCTGTGGGGCATGGGGAGGGAGGATGGGCTGCCTGTGGGGCATGGGGAGGGAGAATGGGCTGCCTGCCCGTATTCCGAGGGATGCGTGTGGATTTCTACACGCATTTTACCTTATGCGAGCGGTGTACATATAGTCCGAAGGGTGCGTGTGGACGTTTACACGCGCATTGGCAGTGTGGGCCCCTCGGGTGTGCCCTTTCCCCCCTCCTCATGCCCCGCGGCCAGCCCACATGGCACCATGCACTCGGGAGCACAGACTCATGTCCCCCAACCACTCACACACCCACCAGTGATGGGCACCTGCCAGCAGACCCTGACTCATGTCCCCCTGCACCCCCACCCACCCACCATTGACAGGCACCTGCCAGAAGACCCCGACTCATGTCCCCCTGCACCCCCACCCACCATTGACGGGCACCTGCCAGCAGGCCCCGACTCAAGTCCCCCAGCACCCTCAGCCACCCAGCAGTGACGGGCACCTGCCAGCAGGCCCCGACTCATGTCCCCCAACCAAGCACCCAACCACCAAGCAGTGACGGGCACCTGCCAGCAGGCCCCAACACATGTCCCACCAAACAACATGTCCTAACAAAACTGACCCATGTCCCTAATGCCAACCCTATTCTCCCTTGCCCCAAAAGTACAAGCACGCAACCATCCACTTCACCCACTCCCAAATTACCCATGCCATGAGAGTCTCAAGAGAACCACCATGGCCATACATCAATGTACAACAGAGCCACACAGTGGCAACACATGACTGAGTCAATGCTCATAGAGACATGCACAAAACCAATGAGAGTAGACCACATCAATAATGAAGATAAATGAAATGTATTAAAAATCGTGTTGAAAAAAGCATATTATAAATTAAAACTTGTACATTAAGAGACAGTGAAATCATAAACAAAGAAAAATCCAATGTAAAACAAAAATCCACAAGAAGATAAAAGGGAAGTGGTCCATTTCCAATGTCCAAATAAAGTACATGAAAAAATCCAAGAAAAACCATTGATCCATGGGATGTTAAAATGACCAAAGTATGTACAAGTTGGGAACTATATACGCTGCAAGTCCAAAGGGTCCTGATGCCCAAACCAAAGGAAACCTACCATAACTCCTACAAAAAAATGATGTACATAAAGTGGAGCAAAGTCCATGAACTCCAAAATAAAAATAAAAAAAACAAAGGAAACCTAACACTAAAGAAAAATGTACAAAGGCGGCGGGCATGTCCTACGGCTCACTCTTTGATGATCCGGGCCAGGGCATCATTGAACTCCACGTCGATGTCCCGGAGGCGGGCCTCTTCCCTGGCCTCGAGGTCTCGCAGGGATGCAGTCATGGCCTGTTCCAACTCCCTGCGAGTTGCCTCGAGGCACTCAGCCCGCCTCAATGACCTACGCATGGAGTACTCCGCCCTGACCATAGTGAGCCGTGCCTCCTCCGCCCGCCACCGCTCCGCATCTATTTGCCGGCCCAAGCGCTGCCACACGGAAGACACTCCCAATCCAGGGTCCTTCTGCCCTCTGGCCGATGCCTGCCCCTCTGATGTAGATGTCCCTGAGCCATGATGCCTCCCACTATGAGCCTGCTGCTGCCGTGCATGTGCCCTGCTGGTCGATGCCTGCACGTCCTCCTCTTGCTGGGGTCCAGTTGTGGGGGTGGCCACCCCTGCTGGACCTCCTACTCCCGACTGTGGCAGGGATGTTTCCTCCACCAGCCTGGCAACTGGTTCAGGGTCAGCTCCACAGGGTGCCCAGGTGATACTTGGGCTGGAAGATGGCACGGAGGATGACTGGCACATATGGGGTTCAGTTGAGGAGGGGGTCACTAGAAGATCCAGTACACGGAGGATCCCAGCCTGGGTGACCTGTCCTAGTATGCCGACACGGTCAATGAGGTATTCGGAATGAGGTGCATTGTCCTCACGAGAACCCTGCACGTCATCCCGAATACCACGTTGACGCAACGCCACCACAGCTAGCACAGGCTCAACCCGGTCCGGGATAGCCATGTCCGCAGGGAGAGGAAGGCCAGTTGTTGTTAGCGCATCCACTCCCTGAAAACGGGTCTGGACGAGGGCATCCCTGCTGGTGCAGGATGATGCAGTCACAGGATTGGGGACAGGATTACACACAGGCACCTCCATGTCGGCCTGTGCTGCCTCCTGTCCCTGCCCCTGGACTGCACCACTAGCACCAGTGGAATGCCCCCCTCCAGGCCCCATGCATGGGCCTTCCATGGCTTCCTCCTCAACCGAACCCACCACCAACCTGGATGACTCCGTGCCATCTTCCTCCATAGGCCCCTGTGGGGGCTTAGCTGACCCTTCTGTTGCCGAGGAGTCCACCTCTGACCTCTGCCTCTTGGACCTACCCTCGGCAGCTGCGGCCGCGGACGTGACACCAGGCTCCTCACTCCCCGAAGAGATGACAACCCGGGAGGGGAGCTGGGCCTTGCGTCTCCGGCTGGCAGTGGGATCCCTGTCGCTGTGCTCCACAGCACCATCTCCGCCCTCTTCATCAGTTGATGCTGTAGACAGGGAGAGACGGAACACAGGCATCAGGGCACTGTCCAATGGTCTGATACACACATGACAGTTGCACATGAGTGGCAGGGTCAAACTTTACAGATGGCATCACACTCCCCATCACACATATCATTTGAACCCACACACATGCGCAAATTAACAGGAATGTTGCAGCAGGCAGTACCATCCATACACATACAACAGCATGAGCATCCGAAGGTTAGCCTGACGTCACATGCAACATGGGAGTGTGCAACACATGCACACACGCCACCAGACATACATGCATCTGTACATCTCCACCACCTGTCACAGTGAAATCATCGGCAACCATGTCATATCTGCCAATAGGCCTCCTACATGTCGGTATCACATGCATCCATGGCGTATCACATTCACACACATGTCAAACACACACACACACACACACACACACATATGTATGCCGTGCACATACATGAAGGTGGAACCAGCGTCCATGTGTCACATCCCAACCATGCCACAGTACATACACAGAAATGCTAACATGTGTGCATCCCCACATGCATTCGTGCATCATGCTTTTCAACACATACACATACACCATTGATGTGCCTCACACATGACTGCACTCACATGCGGCAGGCTCATGTCCCTGTAGATACACATCCCTACGTGGACCTTTCAAGACATATGTCCAACCTGCACACTCCTGGCACACCTCAACATGCACTGTGTCCAATCAGTATGCATGGACACTTACTGCTCGACTCCGGACGAGTCTGCCTCTGAAGGACCTGGAGGTGGAGCGCTGGGTGTATGCATTCCAGGACCCTCATCTGAATGTTGGTAAGGCAGACGCGGCACCCCTCTGCATGCGCTGCCTTCAAGAAGCGCCGGGCCTTGCTGACGGTCCTGGACCTGAATTCCTCCAAGCGCTTCCTGACGTGTTGCATGTCGCGGGATGCCACCCCCTCCACGTTGATGGCAGACACGATGTCCATCCAAATCCTCTTCCACCCTTTATTGTCGGCGCGTGAACCTCCGATGAGGGCATCATAATGCCCCAGGACTTGCTCCACCAGGATGCCAACTTCATTGGCAGTGAAGCTGGCAGCCCTCTGCCTTTCTGCTGGGGGGTTGCCACTGGTGCCAGATGTTGTTGTTTCAGACATGGCAACCCCTGAGGCAGGTGTGGGCGGGCAACTGGGTCCTGGGGCTGGGCTGTGGAGTGATGAATACCAGTCGGGAGTCTTCTGTTCCAGCAGGGGTGATCACAGCAACTGGGACCCCTGCAGATGGCTGACATGCAGGCACCAAATAGCAGGGCACGTGGCCAGCAGGCAGGCAGGCAGCAGCAGATGGCAGGTGGGAGCGTGTTCGGAGCTCTGGGGGGCAAGAAAATGGCCTTCTGGGCAGGAGCGTTGTCTTCTGTGTGTTGTCGCATGGCCAGCTTGATACAGAGTGATTTGGCACATGAAAAAAACACGTCAGCGTGTAATTCGAGGAAAGGCCCTTAGTGCGTAAGCGCGTATGTGACGTGAAACGTGCAGGCGTTTCCCTCAGCACGGGTGCATCCACACGTGCAAAAAAGTCACGACCGTGTGTGAATGCGTGTAATTCGAGGAAAGGGCCTAAGCGCGTAAGCGCGTATGTGACGTTACACGTTCAGGTGTTGCCCTCTGCACGGGTTAAAGGTAAGCGTGAACCAGCAAAACACTGTACGTCCTGTTCGTGGAGACTGACGCATGTGTTTACTCTGCTGGAATCACACGCAATTACTTCTCAGCGTCTGAAGTCCATACATCTTCTTTTGGTGGGGTGTTGCCTAAGCGCGTGTGTTTTTTTTTTCAAGCAAGGCAGACGGTGAGTCGCATACGCTTTTTTCCCACTGTGGTTCCCCCTGTGCACGTGTACCATTTAGAGGTCATTGTAGCCCGCGTGTACCACGCGTATGTGTTTTTTGTGTTCCTGGGTGCCACACTGTACTGCTGGAGGTAATATTCACACACGTGGGCTACCGGGGTCGCGTGAACACATTTTTTCTTTTTTTTTCCAATTTCCTGAGCTTAAATTTCTTTTTATTTTTGATTTTTTGATATTTTGATTTTTTTCTTTTCTTTTTGGGGGTACCTGAGCATTGCGTGACCCGTCATTTCTCCCCAGGGCTCACAGACAGCCTTGCAGGGGCACTGGGGTACCTATTCCATCAAGTACCCTGCCGCCTTCTTGCCAATTGCCCAAGACAATTGTTGAGTGAACCTCCCATATCCCATTTTCTATCGGTGCCATGGTTGGGAGGCCACCAAAGGCTAAGGGCGGCAAAGCTGGGCATCCTCCCAGGGCTGGACGTGGTTGGGCACGTGGGCGTGGAGACCAGGGATGACAGGGAGTCCAGGGTGGCTACAGGGGTGGAAGAGGCAGGGGTGCCCCTCTGGGACGGGATGCCCAGCCACGTGCTGGTGCAGACATGCCACCACCCCCTGTGGTTCCTGGTGATGCAGCTGTTGCATCACAACCTGGCACCCCTATCACCCAACAGCAATTTACATCTGCTGTCACAGGCCCACCGGTGGTCGTAGCTGCAGGTGCAGCTGTGGACACCTCCACCCGGGCTCTGGGTCAGGCAGCGCATGTTGCGTTGTGTGACGAGGACTCCCAGGACGATTTCCATCTTGTCCGGAGGGTGGACTCATGTGCGTCCACTGTGGCTGTGACTGTGGCACACATATCTGGGGCAGTTATGACATCCCCTGCCCTAAGCAGCGGGGTGGTGGTAACTGCATGTGCAGATGCAGCCAACACTACCCAGGCAGTGACTCAGACCCATGCCAGACATTCTGTCCTCATACTAACACCCACTTCCTTGGTCCAGTCCACCAGTGCCACTGCCCCCACTGATCAGGGCCACATTGCCCCCTCAGGGTCAGTACCAACGTCCAAAAGGAGGAAGCGTGCTCCTGCACAAGAGGCTGGGACCCCATACACGGATCCAGCACACAAGGGAAGAAGCCTTTCTGCAATCAGGAACTGGACTTCCTTGTGGACAAGGTGTCGGGACACCAACGCGATATGCTTGTGGTTCCACAGTGCCATACAACACATCACCAGCATTGGGTCCACTGGCAGCATGTTGCGGATGGTGTGACATCCATGGGATTCCAGGTGCGCACAGTTTAGGACTGCTACAAGCGCTGGAATGACTTCAGACGCAGTGCTAAGTAAAAGCGTGCCTCCAATTACAACATGTCTCTGGTGACTGGTGGTGGGCCACCACCAGAGGAGGATGAACTCACTCAGCATGAGGAGATCACTTCAGAGTTCATCCCGGAAGAATAAATCCGTTGAGTGGGAGGGAGGATGGATTATGATGCATCATCTGGTGAGTATTGATGCGTGTAACTAAATGACATGTGTGTTTGGCATGTGTGACCAGCCCAACTACAAGTAGGCTCTTTCCTATCTTCAATCTCCCTCACCACCTGTGTTGTTCACCAGGGGTCTGTCCTCTCGGCCCCAATTCATGGAGAGCAAGTGGCAGCTCTTAACTACTGCATTATCATTTTTTGTACAAGTTCCAGTGCTATGCTGATGACAACCAACTCATTTCCTGGCTGACCTTGGCCACCTCTTGTCCCTCCCTTATTTCTGATAGCCTCATCGGCATTTGCCTTTGGTGTACTACCAACGGTCTCTCTCTGAATGCCAGCAAGACTGGCATCCTCCTCATCGATGCACCTTTTCCATCCTTTGCCATCAATCTCTGGTCAGCCCCACTTGGCCCTCCTTCTGCCTCCACCTGCAAGGCCAAGAACCTCAGGTCACCTTTGACTCAACACATCCCTTTTAAACACACATTTGTGACGTATCTTGGAATGGATTAACTTCTTGCTCTGCCACCTCAAGGGTACTGTGCCCTCCCTAACATTCTCTTACATGCTCACAGTCTGTCAAGCTCTGGTTCATTCAAGGTTGGGGTACTGTGACAGTCTCATTCAATATTCGACCTGCCTCCACTCTCCACCCTCCACCACTAATCCGGTACAGGACTGCAAGACTTGTCCTTGGCCTCAAGCCCTAGGATCCCATCTTTCCAGCTATGTGACCCCTTCTTTGGCTACATGCAAGGATGTTACTTCAGACCCTCTGCATTGTGCACAAGGTTTTTTTGGGAGTGGGTAGAAAATACCTTCGACAATCCCTCTGCCAATTCCTCCCCCCTTGAGTCCTTTGCTCCTCTACCCCACACTCCCTCAAGGTCAGTCGTTAATTTAATAAATAAGGTAGGAGCAGATCTGTGTGTACAGCTGGGATCTCACTTTTGAACAGCCAACTGGCCACGTTGAATCTTGAGGAGAGGTATATCTGCTTCTGGAAGCAGCTCAACACCTTCCTTCTTGCTCCTGCATTAGCCCCTCTTCTACCCAGCTGAACAGTTTCCCCTGTTGGCACTGTGCCCCTGCACACACTCTGTCCATCGGATCAGGTACCTGCTCACCCTGCCTCCCTGCTGCACTGCCTACAGGCTTCCCATATCAATGGGTCCAGTTCCTGTCCCCATACAGTCCAGCACTCTTTGTCTGCACTCATCAGATTTGCCCTGTCCAAATCATCTTGCACTTGCCACTTGCTGGCTGCACTACCACTTTTTGAATGGACATTCTATCATTGTACTTCATTTTCCTTCTTTGGTCTCCTCTGTTTGGCACGGTCCCCTTCTCCACCTTCGGGGGGTCTTCAACTGTTTATCCCTTCTCCATGCACTAGCGTGTTCTGTATGTCACTGTGCCCAGTATTATAGTTGTTTTGAATTCCTTTTCTCCCTTGTTCCCCTCCCTTTGCTTGTTTGCGCTCTGAGCCACTTGTGTAGGAGTGCAATCTTGATGAGATGTCACATCATGTCATATGCATCCTTTGTCCTTGGTGCAGTGTAGCTCACTCTGAGTGTGCTGATGGCAGTGGCTCCTCATGCACATATGTGCAGGATCATGTTACATGTGCTTTCCATGTATGACCCTAGGTGAACTTCACCACCTGCTCATTGTTGTATTTGTCCAGGATTATCCAAGTGTCATCTCATTTGGACAGCCATGCCATGCTTACTGTAGGTCTGTGTGCATCATGCACGTCTTTGAGCTGTGCACATCCGTATCATGGCCATGGCTCCCCCAGTTACAGAGTCATGACCAGTTTTCAACTGGTGTTATCTTCTACATGCATGGATGTACTATGGATGGTTCCTCAACTCTCCTCCATCATGTCCACTTCTCATTGGCTGTAGAGACATTTGACTGACGAAATGCAATAAACGCATGCCTACACTGTCTGGCAATGCACAGTTCTGCATGGAACATGTCATTGCCATGCAGTACCTCCCTGCTATTGGCCATAGGGCAGGTGTTTCACGGAAACCATGCTACCTGGTGCTTGCCATTTACAAATGATGGCTGCAATTGCAGTTACACTGCCATAATGTTTGAATATTGTCATCACTACGTACATCTTGATGTTGTAAGTTGAGGGGCTACACATGCACTGCAACACACACACCCACTCCTGTGCCAAGTTAAGCCCTTTAACGTGCAATCATGATGGTGCTGTGTGATGTTGACCTGACATGTATGTACCCATGTCCCTCCCATCGCAGTATGGAAATACACTAGCATAGGTGCCTCCTATGACACATGTACTGTGCATAGTTGATTGTAGTTGAGTGCTGCACATGAACATGCATGTTACATGTATCGTGGTGTGTTCGGTTACATTTCTAGCTGTGTATATCTGTGTGGTAACACATGCTTATGCTAGTTGCTGACTATGGGCCTCATTACGAGGCATACTGGGTCCGGGTTCCCAAAATATGGACTTATCGGGTCATTCCAATCTTGGAGGACCCGGTAAATCCCCATTCCGGGAACCATTCCCCATTCCCATTCGAGCCCCCTTAAGGCTCAATGGGAATGGGGATGGAGCTAATAACGGTGCCGCAATTTGCAGCACCGTTATTAGCTCTGAAGTCCCTTAAAGGGTCCTGTCCTTATCACCTGGTCAGACCAGGCGTTAAGGAAGGGACCTGCTAAGGGACCTTGGAATAGGGTGTTAAGACCGGCACCGGTGTCCTTACCGGTGCCGGTAATCCCTTACCACCTACCTCGTAATGAGGCCCTATATGGTACCATCTCTCATTTTGGCATTGGATGTATGCCCTCTAGAGGTTGAGTGTGATGCAGGTGATATGCAACATGCAATATATGTGTTGCATTCATATTTTGCACACATCCTTTACTGCTTTTGGGATGGCCCTGCATTGCAATGCTACTGGATGCATGTTGGGGTTTGATTTGCCTGTGACATGGCTGTTTCCTTATTTGTCTGTCAATGTTGTGAACTGTATGTGTGTGGTATGTGCTACTGACATGCTTGTTCTTGTTTCTCTTTTTTTATGTTGCAGGTGATGACGCACTGGTGGCAGAGGATGAAGATGTCATCCCAGACACGGTGGTCTGTTCACATGACCAACCAGGCACCAGTGGTGGTCGTGGGGTGGCAGCCCACGAGAACCCACAGGTGCTCCAGGCCATCGTGTCCAGAGCTGACTCTGAGTCAGGCTCTGATGTATCCTCTGACCACTATGTTGTGCTGGATCTGCATCATGACGTGTCGTCGCCGATAGGTGATCCTGTGTCAGATGGTCTTCTGTCTGCAACACCTGTAGTAGGGGGCCAGGCAGGGTTGGAATTTCCACCTGTGGTGGTTATGGGTGCACGGTCACACTCGACACCAGTTGGCCATGTTCCTGTGGCATCAGGTCGACAGAGGGATGCAGTCCTGCAGCCATGGGCAGCACCAACCCAGCAAGGACCACGGCTCCTTGGGCCCAGCAGGTGTGGTGTCCGGCAACGCGGTGGCCGTGTGCTACCGGGGTCAACTGAGTGGGAGCGTTCCATGATTGCCATAGCACAGCAACAGGGGGCAGCAGTTGAGATGATTGCTCAAGGTATGGAAAGTGTGGCCCATTCCATCCTCCCCTCTGTTAGGCAAATGGTGCTCCATCAGTGGGCTACGCAGTCCACGTGCCACTCACTCAGGCTGGGCATGATGGCGTATGACAGGGCGTGCCGGGCTGAAATGGTGGCGCTGCTTGAAACACTTAATTCTCAAGCAGAGGCACACCGTGAGGCCCTGAGGGTGGAACAACAAGCCCTCTGATCTACTCTAGCTGACCTCATGATGGATCAGAGTAGGCGGACAGAAGACAGGTTTGAACAGCTGAACTCTGTGCAAGCCTGGAGTCACTCCATTTGTCATGTGAGGCCATGCAAGCAGAACTCCGTCTCACACGTTAGTCCCTGCAGGAGGAAGCACGTGTGACACGTGAGGTAATGCATGCTGACCTCAGTCTCATTGCCTGCCAGGACCTGGCTTACCAGACCCGCATACTTGCTGCCATTGAGGGACAAGGCATGGCTAGGCGTGGTGAGTCAACTGCACCACCTCCACCTTCTGATTCAGATCCAGAGGGTGACGATGACAACCTATCTCCCACATAGGTCGGGCCATGCAGGCGCTGAGCCCAGTGAGTTTTTTTTTTTACCTCGACATCTACACATGTGGGTGTAGAGGTGCACCCTGTACCTCCCCTCTCCTGGGTCCCTCCCCCACCCCCGGGTCATATATGGCCATTTTGGATTTTTCTTTTTTTTTCCTGCACATTTTCTTTTTCCGAATTGTATGGTTTTTTGGTAAGTATGTTATCTTTTCATTTTATTTGTTATTTTGCTGTTCTTTTTCAATGATTTCACTTCGCTTTTTATTTGTTTTTTTCTGGTTTTCTTCTATTTTATTGATTTTGCTTTTGTTTCTTTCATTACTCTTTTCATTTTTGTATTTCAATTGATTATTTGATTTAATTTGTATTTTCTTTAGAATAATTTTTTTTCCAATTTTATTTTGTCTATTGTGCATACATGTGACAGTGTGGTGCTTTGTGGCATCGGAAGGCATCCACTGTATGTGCCTGCTGGGTCCATTCAGGCTTGTCTTGTGTATGTGTTTTACTTGGGGTCCTGACATATATGCTACTGCTGCTTCCCTTTTCCATGGACTCGCAAGCATGGCTCGGTGTAATAGCATATCACACATGGGCATTGGGCTTCCGTCATATCTGTGGCCAGCCTGCAGTTCTACTTGTGTGTACACCCCTAGTGGGTATTCCAGATGGGTTCTCCAATGCATGTCTGCACTTAACCTGGGTGAGTATTAAGCTGACTGTGCATTTCATCATGTTGCTTGAGATGTTTGTTATGTTTTGAGATGTTTGTTATGTTTTGAATGTCTCTGTTGATGCACTTCCTGCTGTAGCTTTGGCTGCATACAACACACTGATGGTGGGAGGGGTCCATGTGCTGAGAATGTTGAATTGGGAAAGTTTTCCAACAGTGATTTTGATATGCCACATGAAGACTGCACGCTGAGTTACCCCTGTCACCACGCATTTCAACAAACACCCATTCCTTGCTAGAACCACTTTGGACAGTTCCCAGCCCTGGCTGGTGTTTGGATGTGACATCTGAGTTATGACTACATGTTTGCACTTGGTCCTTGTGACAATCCGGCCAACCAGGGCGCTTGAGCCTGCCACCACTATCAAAAGCCCACTAAGGGTGCACTGTCTAGACCCGTTCACATGCCTTCTCAGTCACTTGAATACTCCCCTGTCTTCCCTGCCCCTGTCAGTGTCCCTCTGTCTCCCCCCCTTCATCATCACATCCCCTACTCTCCTGCACCGTCAGGTTTCCCTCTGCCCCCTGTGTGTGCTTTCTTTCACCATATTCCCCATTGGTCATTATTTGGCCAGTTAATTTGATTATTAGTCCCTCCACCACTGATTACAGGTCATCTCTTCCCCCTTTCCCCTCTGTCTTTCTTCTCCGCCTCCCCAGCACTATGTTGATTCTTTGTAGACCTACCACAGTTTGTCACTTGTTTTGTTACTCTCCTCACCTCTTCCCTCCTCTTCCGTCACTCCCCTCCTTATGTGACTCCTGCACTGCGACTATTCCTGTCAGGCATAGGAATGTTGATGCTAGTTATGTCATCCTACATTCCCTCCCTAAGCTCTTCCTTATTGGTCCAGGAAATTGTAATATGTACTTTTCCAGTTCATTCTCACACTGTGGACTGTTTGAAGGACATGTAGGAATGTACTGTTCTTCTCCCTTATTCACTCCCTCATTGATGCGCTTTGATGAAGTTTGTGTGTTGTTCATTTAATCTATTTCTCTGAATCAGTGATGGGTCACTGTCTGCCATTGCCGATGTGGTGTACTCTGTACATGATATGTTCTGCTGGTCAATGGCTGATGCAATGTAGTGATTTCTTTTGAGGTGTCAGGGGATGGGTGTGGTTTGAGACACAGGGGGGTCCTTGGTGCTATGTTCATATGTGCTGTGTACGGGACACTGGCATTCACTTCATTTCACATGCATGTGTTCTAGGCATGTACATATGGACAAATACACTTAGGCAACACCTCCCCCCCAACTACATTGCACCCAGATTGCCTTCTCATGCATGCTGTGTCACAACAATCCACGTTCACTTCCGAGTCATTAATAGTGTACATGCATGACAGGGTAATATTTGGTTGTATGCCATTTTTTGAAATGATGCAGATTGGTTTTTACCAATGCAATGCACACTCACTGTGCAGTGTGCAGTGTTTGATATGGCCATTTGCTATTGTCCAGTGTGCATGGCAAAAGGTATTCAGACTTTTGTTGCTTGAACGACTGGTGGCATGCATTGGTGGCGCCGTTTTCAGGGTGCAAGGTTTTGGTCACTCCTTTCTTCCGATTCCATGTGAGGTATAATTGCCTGGTGCCTATTTACATTTCTCACATGGCACTTCATGACTATTGTGTTATGTGTTGTGCATATGGTTGGATGTTTTGACGTTGCATGCCATGGTATGGTGTGGAAGTCAGGGTTTAGGAGTGTTGGGAGGATTTGGGTGGCATGCCATTATTTCATGCCCTGTTTAGCAGGGGGGGGGGGAGAAATGCCTTGAATGTGTTCCCTTTGGTCACATGGGATTGGTTGTGTTTAAGTAGCTAGGGATGCACACAATGTGGCACTTCCATGGACCCATTCTCAGGGTGGTAAGGTAGTGACAGTTAACTGTCCCTTTCTCATCATCGATTGTGACCTGATATGTGCCAGGCCTGTGTGCACTCCGCAGGGGTTGAAGTTTAGGTGAAAAATGTGGCCACAAGCTGGGTATGGGCTGACTCGCCACATGCCTTTTCCCCTCCCATGCGTAGTGGGCGTGCATGTGGTTGGGGATGTGGGGGCACCACCATGCCGACTGGTACACCATGCCATGTTGCAACGTTGTGCACGACACATGCTGCCACAATGATCCTGCACACTACTGGGGGTGCATATAGTAGCTGTCCACCAAAGCGGTCAACAGAGCGGAAGCGTGACTTGAGCCCTCCGAATGAGCGCTCCACTATGGCCCTGGTTGCAATATGGGCTGTGTTGTATCTTACCTGGGGTGGTGTGGTGGGGTTCCGTATGGGCGTCATAATGTAGGTGCTCAGAGGGTAGGCACTGTCCCCTTGTAAGGTGATAATAGTTGTTATTAGTGGGGCTTGTGTATTTGTCTGTGTGTGACATGTATTCATGTGCACAGGCATTTGTACTCACCTAGGAGCCATGTGTTGCCATGCTTCCCAGCTTCCAGGGCCTGGCTCAGGGTGGACATTCTGAATATGAAACTATCATGGGTGGAACCAGGGAAGTTTGCATATACAGAGGTGATGATTCCCTTGGCATCGCATACCACCTGTACATTGATGGAATGCCAGTGCTTGCGGTTTCGATAGATGTGCTCAGTGGCCCTAGGTGGATGTAGGGCCACATGGGTGCAATCTATGGCACTGAGCACTTTGAGGAAGTGTGCCACCCTGTAGAAGTCCAGGACCACGGCCTGCCTTTCTGGGGGTGTTCTGTGCCTGCGGACTGAGGGGCGCGCAGTGATGATTGCCAACACCTGGTGTAGGCAGCGTGACTGCGTGGCCTCTGAGACACCCCCCACTATGGCAGTTGTCTGCTGAAATGACCCAGTGGCCATGAAATGCAGTACCTTGAGCACCTTCTCCAAGGGGCTCAATGCTTGGGAGCTCAGGGTGGGCGATGTGAATTCATCCTCCCACTCCCTAACCAGCTCTAGGATGATATGAGGTGGAAACCTATACCTACCATAGACCTGGTCATCAGGCATCCCAAAAAGGCTGATCCTGGACAAAGAAATGCGGGGCCTGACTATTCTCCTCCTCCTGAGGTGTCCCACGATCACTGCTGCGAGGAACGGGACATTCATCGTAGCTGTATATGCTTGTTTGTTGTTTGCCCGCACTTTTATGCTGTGCAAGGGCGCTTCCACCTGCTGTCGTGTGGCGGACGTAATTGTGCATGTGTGTGTGTTTTCCCTATTAGATTCCATGAATACGTGTAGTTCGCGTGCGTGTGGGCGTTCCGTGTACTTCCCACCGGTACTTCCCCAGTTACGCCCTTATTTTCACGCGTTGTTCCCCATTCTGCGTTTTCCGCCCCTTGTTCCGCCCCCTTTTTGATGTGTGCGCTGACGTTGTGCGCTTTCGCTGTGCACGTCGCGCACGGCATTCGGGATCTGGAAATGACGCGTGCGCTGGTGTGAGCCACGTGCGGATTTGACGGACATCCCGGAAATTACACGCACAGGGCCTTCCAAAAATTGCACGCGTGAGATTCGCACGCGTGCGCTGGCTTTTTCACGTTTGCACCTGCTTGCGCCACTGGTTTTGACACACATTTATTCCATGAATTACCCCCTAGGTGTTCCCCACTAAATAGACATCTCTGACAGCAAGAAGTCACACTACCAGCTGCACCTCTTCAGAGGTATTCTTCCTTTCCTCTCCTTCCCCCAGAAGCTCACTGTCTCCAGAGCTCTGGTTCTCTCTAGGCTGGACTATTGCAACAGCCTCTTTGTAAATATGCCTGCTTCTACTCTTCGCCATCTGCAACTCATCCAGAACAGGACTGCGGGACTTGTCTTTGGCCTCAAGCCCAGGGATTGTATCTCTCCAGGACTGAAATCTCTGGACTAGCTCCCAGTGGCTGCGAGGATTAAGTTCAAAACCCTCTGCATTGTCCACAAGGCCTTCTGGGGCCTGGAGCCTCAATACCTTCAGCTCTCTCTTCCTAAATCTAAATATCTTCCTTCTCGAGCTCTTTGCTCATCCGCCTCCAACTCCCTCAGGGTCAGTCGCTTCTCCAAGCAACGAGTGGGTGGTAGATCTCTTTCCTCGGCTGGGGCCTCCCTCTGGAACAGCCTCCCTGCCTCGCAGAAACTTGAGGAGAACCATCTGTGGTTCCGTAAGCACCTCGAAACCTTTCGCTTTGCTTCTGCTTTTTCTCCTCCACTTCCCTGCTGACTTCCTGGCTGAAACGGAAGCTGCACTGGTTACCTGGCCACCCTCTGGTCTCGGGCCCAGGTCCCCTCCCCCGCCAGTAACACACCTGCACTAACTTCCTGGCAATCCCTGCACCTAGGGACTGTTTTCTGTATCCCTACAGTTCCACTACCAGCACTTGACACCTGATGTCTGCAATTACCCTTGCACTTGCCACCAGCTGGCCGTACTTCATTATTGTTTATTATCCTTTATCCATTACTGCACTTTCCCCCCTCCCCCTTCCCATGCACTTGGCCTAGTGGGATTGTTGTCTGTCTTCCCCTGTTCCCCCTCCCATGCCTCATCTCGCCTTGAAACACTTGTGTATAGGCGCGTTATAAATGCCATATCATATCATATCATATCTCAAAACTAAATGTTTGTACTCACTGCTGTGTCCCAAATGTAGGCATTTTCCCCACAAAACAGGTTTCTCAAATCTAGGTATTTTGTACTCACTGTAGCGTCCCCAATTTAGGGGTTTTCCCCACTTAACAGTTATCTCAGATCTAATTGTTTGTGCTCACTGCTGTGTCCCAAATGTAGGCATCTTTCCCACCTGGCATAGCTCTCACATCTAAGTGTTTGTACTCACTGCTGTTTCACAAATGTGGTCATTTTTCCCACTTGACAGGTTTCTCAAGTCTGTGTGTTTTGTGCTCACTGCTGTGTCCCAAATGTAGGTGTTTCCCCACTTAACTTCTATCTCTAATCTAAGTGTTCTGAACTCAGTGCTTCATCTCAAATGTGGGCATTTTCCACCTTGGTCGGTGTCTCAAATTGCTGCAGTATCTCAAAGTGTAGACGTGTATCCCTCGTGCTAGATGTCGCAAACTGTGGGTGTTTCTAATTGCTGCTGTGTCTTAAACTGTGGCCGTTTCTCAAGTCACAAATCTAGGTGTTTCTGATTGCGTCTGTGTTCAAATTTAGATGTTCCTATTGAAACCTAGGTGCTTCCCACCCTCTGATCCTTTAAACTCCAGGTACTGTGGCCCAGTTGCACCCTCGTGATCAGTCCTGTCCCTGTACTCTTTCACTACTCCAGCTGCATCATCCAGACATGTGCAATTTTGCTATTAAGGGTGCATCCTATCCACAAGATAGACACCATGCTCCACTCCATTCAAATCAGAGCTGCACGCTGGTGCGCTAGTATGCCTAACGATGTCCACCCCACCCAATCCCAATCCTCTTCCACGCACAGCCCAACCTCTTAACCCTCCACTTCGTCATGCAGTCCCCTCTTCCCGCTCCAAAACCCTGAGGTAAATGCCCAACCTCCACCCTTGTCCAATCCTACCTCTTCCCCCCTGTTCTAACCTCCACATAGATCTTGCTCCACCCAAGCCAGAGCAGCATGTTGGAGAGCTAGAGTTGAAAACATTGACCCTCTGAGTATTCCGCTCCGTACACCTACCCAGTCTTGCCAACCCTCCTACTCCAACCTCACAGTGGGTACCTCACCTAAGGACTCACCTCTCTCTAGTATGACATGTCCCCCACAGCCCTCTACTCCCACTTCCCTTCTATTAGGGCAGCAAGGGCATCCCTGGACAAAACCCCAAACTCAACAGAACACCCCACTCACCCACACACCATTGGTCACACAAAAGTCACGAAAAGGCCCAGGCCTCAGCCACCTCAGGCCCCACTTAGCATCACCCATGCTCTACCCCAGATCCCAATCCTTTCCCCCTCACTATTGCACCCAATTCTCCCCTCCGGCTCCCAACCTGGTCTTAGCACTATTCCCCTCTTCCCCTCTCCCTGCTGTGAACCTCCATCTACGATGCCCTTCACTGGACTTCCCATCCCTCACCCTGCTGCCACTCCCCTCTCCACCATTCCCACCCCTTCAACAATCCCCACCATGACCCGGGCAAGCTCATGCTGTCCAGCACATCCCACCAATTCCCACCAAATCTCTTGGATTCTCATCAATCCCAGGTCAGTCACTATAAACAAATGTAACATCTTTGACCTTATCCTGGACGAGAACCCAGACATCCTTTACATCACAGAGACCTGGTTGGCTGAAGACTATGAACCCATTGCACACAACGCCTCCCCAAATTTCCTCCGCTGATCAAGGACACCTTATCCAACACCACAGATTATTAATCCCTTTTTGTAAATTCCAACTCTCACCCTGCACCTCCCACAGCTTCCTAACCGTTTATAGACCCCCTGTCTACAACAATAACTTCACAGACACACTCAGCGACACTCTGTCAACTAACATCAACCCACATCCAGCACTCACCATTCTAGGTGACCTCAGTATCTGGTTTGACTCCCCCCTCAAACCCCATGACCCGCTTTCTCACAGATAACCTAGAAGCCTTCAACCTGGCACAACTCATTTAACTGCCCCCCAACACTGCATGCTACACCCTCGATGAGGTCTTCAGCGCCTCAAACATCATATTCACTCTGCCCCCAAACCTCCGAACATGGACAGATAACTCATCAGTCATCTTCTCCTTACCATCTTCACCACTGGTCCCTTCCCAGGACCACGCCCGGCAACCACCAACCTCTGCAGCTCTCAACCCACTCCGTTCGCAGTGGCACACCGTGAGAAACTTGCACTCTTCATGACCCATGCACACAAGTACCAAGACCAACTAAACACCTACTCTTCCAAACCACAGCGGATGCAGGCAGAGTTCATAGCGGCACATCATGAGATAGTTGCACTCTCTCCCCTAGCCTCCCACAGATGATCATACTTCACCCTGTCCCTCCGGGCCATCTCCCGCCCATGCCCAAACCACCAACACTATTATTGTTGCAATCTGGTTACTAAACAATGCCGGTAAATCTGATGAACCTCAGGTGTGGCAACATAAAGATCCAGGGACAGAGTGCTCGTTCAGAAGGACCACTAGATATAGGAACGGTAGCAGTAGCAGTTTGAACAGGGGATGGCTCTGATTCGTGCACTCAGCTCGAGGTCCCTACCTAAGTATCAAAGGGCTGACCCAAGCACATAGAACGCTAAACCCATAGGTCACACTGGGGGTAGTGAGGAAATGTGCCAGTTCAACCGGGGCTATTGGGAACAGAAAACATTTTAATAGCCGGGGGTATTAACAGAGACACACTAAGAAGCACTTAGACGGTTCTTTCTGTAGAGGACGGGAACAATACTATTGGTCTCAGCGATAGGTGGAAAGATCAATTTAATTTAATGTATTTCCTATTTCACCCAAATTAAGGCACCAGCCAGGTTCTCCACACAAAGGTAGTATGCTAACATCATCAAAGAAGCACTTGAACGACCAATCGGCCATCTTGAAAGTCCTAACAAAACGACACTGAACGAAAATCTGCCGAAACTAAGATATGTATAACTCGCACCACATCTGTGGACACATGCTGCAGGCATGGCTCCTTATCCATGCACTCTAGAATTCAGCTGTGGCTATGCAAATCCGGTTTAGCAGTTCGCATAGCCGTCCACACTGAAATCCCTGATTTACTGCACCACCTCTGCTTTTAGTATATTGCGACAACCTATGAAAGAAATTTGGTCTATCTGGGTACGCATTGAATCTCCTGCACTAGCACTCTTTCCTAATCCACCAACAGCACCCACCCATGCGCCTGACCTTGGGACTGCTTACTGGGGCCCAGTCGACCCTCCTATGTTCTAACCTCGTGGAATACACACACTCATCTTAAACTTAACTCTTAGATTTGATTCGATTTTTGAATTTATAGCACGCATATTCCGCATGGGAACCTGGCAGTGAACTGCATCTAGGCGCAGGTGGATTTATAGTGAACCAACACTGTTAACAATGCCAGATGACTAAGAGAACTACGCAACCAAATATGTTTTCAGATGGTTCCAAAATGTAGTTAAAGAGTTTATTTGCTGTAAGTGTAAAGGAATGGAATTGCAAGCTCAAGAGCCCGCAACAGAGCAGCGTCTATCACCCCAGGTAGTGCTTCTAGAAGGGGGAATTACCAACAGGCTTTTTCCCCATCGATCACAATGTCCAAGTAGGCTGATGACACACAATTCTAGATGTCAAGTAGGTAGGAGCGAGGCCGTGAATGATATGATATGATATGATAATTTATTTATATCGCGCTCGTACACAAAGTGTTTCAGAGCGCGACAAGGCAAGGGAGGGAAACAGGGGAGAACAAACCGATCTTACTAGGCCCAGTGACATTGGGACATGCCAAGTGCATGGCAAAGGGTAAGGGGAGAAGTGCATGGAAGGGGGAGAGTGGAAAGTGCGTTGCAGAGAAGAACATATAAATAATAATAAATACAAATAAATAGTAGAGGCAATAAACAGTGGTAGTGCAGTCAGAAAGTGCTGTGTTTAAGGCAGCAGACTGGGTAAGTCTGATAAGTGCAGAAAAAAGAAGGAAATGGGGGTGTGAGGAACTGTATCGGTACAGATCAAGTCCACTACTGCAAGGGGTGGCCAGGAGGCAGTGCAGGAGGGTGGCAGGGTGAACAAGTACCTGGGCCCAAGGGACACAGGGTGGCCAGGTGCACGGTGCCAAGAGAGCAGTTCAGCAGGGGAGAGGGAGAGCGAAAGCGGAAGCAAAGAGGAAGGTTCTTGAGGAGCTTTAGTGAATACATTTGAAGACAAGACATACAACTTTAAACTGTATTCACTGCTGTACTGGAAGCCAATGAAGGCTCTTCCGAAACTCTGAGATCGATGTTCTCCGTGGTAGTGAGTAAATCAATCACTAAACGGAATTCTGTGTAAACTGAAGCCGATGAAGCTGGTTTTTGGGTATTCCGGCCAACAAAGCATTGCAATAATCCAATTTGGTGTTCATAAGATGTCCCACCATAATTGGACGGCCTTTCTCAGAAATGTGTGGGAGTAGGGGTGTAAGGAGAGTTTCATCTGGTAATAACAGCCCTTAATAATTTGATTTATCTGTAGGTTACAACTCATCTTAGAATCTCCCACACATGAACTTTGGTCCCCGAGGGCTTTCCGACCACAAAGCGCATTGAGGCCATACAAATGGGTAAAGGGCGCTATATATATGACGATTACAATTACAATTGCTTGATGGTGTGTCCATCTCACACTTTTGAGGGTCAGTCTAATGAACTCCAATGTTACAACCCACAGTCCACAATGCCATGAAGAGCAAACAAGGCAATCAGACATGTTCGCAGCCTGTAGATAACTGTGCAATGATATGATATGGCATTCATAACGCGCCTGTAAACAAGTGTTTCTTGTATGACCAATAAAAAAGTATGTTGTCGTCCATGATATACTTTTTGCGATTTCTAACTTTTAGAGTTCGGAAGGAAAGAAGACACCTTCTGTATTAATGATATGTATTCAGATATTTATATAGGGCTTGCGTCACCTCTAAGCAGGGCAATAATGGCTGTTATAGTTACCAAACACATCTATCATGGATGGATGAAGGGCTCAGACCGCCTACCATGATTTAAACGTGTGAATTTCAGGATTGCTGCATGTCAGTGGCAAGCACTTGACCTGTTAGCTGTATGTCCTTCATTCTGGCCCAACAGACAGCTGTGCTCAAGCAATGTAGCATGATGAACAACGAATGCAATGTACAGTGACAGTCAGAATTAAACACCAGCAATCACACTGTAATCACTTGCGGAGCTCTGAAGTCTTCTGAAGATGTGTATTTTCTCAAAGCTATATTCACATCGTTTGCATATCAGTTAAGCAAATCAAACAAATGAATAATCGTGATAGGAGAAAAGTAGTTCAATATCGTAAACGTATTTGCACTGTGCATTTATGCGTATGTGAAATATTTGATGTATTCTGTTATGACAAGGCTTAAATAGCTTCTTTTCCCAATACCAGCATCGTTTCTTTGTTGAGTAGTCATTTATATATGGCAAGTTATTGTCAGCCATTTTGTTTTAGGCATTTCATATGTTTCAAACCTAGGTCCAAGGAGCAACGGGCCCCTTTATACAGCACGTTTCTTGTAGCTCGTTCATTCTTGCACTTTAGGACCTGCTGATAGAGCAGTGCAGTGTGCAGCGGCTGAGTGAGGCAGGATTATAGCAAACGTAGGGAATTGCAGGTAGGAACGTATAAATGGGAAAGTTTGAGTTGAGATATCCTTATCAGCATTACATTGCACATATTTAATATTGTAGGTAAATGAAAACGTAATGTTCACAGAATAATGTAATTTCTAGTCAGGTGATGACGTTTGGACTGATATGATGTGATGAGTCATTTATAATTCTCCTGAGTGTTTCTAGGTGCAACAAGACAAGGTAGGGAGACAGAGGGAGGACGAACAAATGATCTTATTAGGCCTTGTGTCATTCAGATCATGCAAGTTCAGGGAGAGAGAAGAAGTGCCAGGGGGTGGGAAAGGGGCAGTGCAGTCAGGGCACAATGCTCTGAGTAAGTGCAGCCAGGGGCCAGCATAAGGATACTGCAAGGAGGGAGGGGTCTGTAGGGTTACAGGTACAGCCCCTCAGTGCGTGGAGGCTTGAAGGCAGTGCAGGTGTGAGGAAGAGCCTGGTGCCTGTGAGGTTCTGAGGGTATCCAGGCAACCAGTCAGCGCAGCAGACAGCTGGGTCAGCAGGGGAGAGAAAGAGAGAAAGCAGAAGTGAAAAGGAAGGATTTGAGCTGCTTTTAGATCCTGAGGTGGTACTGCTTGAGTTTGAGATGGACAGGGAGGCCATTCCAGAGGGAGGCCCCTGCGGAGGAGTGAGAAACACTTGTGTACAGGCGTGTTATAAATGCCATATCATATCATATATACCTCCCACTCTCTGCCTGGAGAAGCGTCTGATCATCAGAGAGTTAAAGGTACCTGAGCGAAGGGCTCAAGACGGAAGATGTTTAGGAAGAGAGATTTGAGTGTAGTGCAGGCCCCGGCCCCAGAAAGTCTTGTGGACAATGCAGAGGGTCTTGAACTTGATCCTAGCTGCCACCGGGAGCCTGCAGTGAGATTTTAGGGTTGGAGAGATTCCATCCCCGGCCTTGAGACCAAGGACAAGTCTCGCAGTCCTGTTCTGGATTAGTTGCAGAGGGCGGAGAGTAGAAGAAGGCAGATTGAGAAAGCGGCTGTTGCAGTAGTTCAGCCTAGAGAGAACCAGGGCTCTGGAGACGTTGAGCTTCTCTGGGAAAATGAGAAAGGGATGAATACCTTTGAGGAGGTGCCGTGGGTAGTGGGCCTTCTTAGAGCTGTCCGTGATGTGAGGAGAGAAGGAGAGAGTGGAGTTGATGATGACCCCAAGGGTTTTTGCCTCACGGGAAGGCTCAGGGAGAGGGCCCAAGGAGGGTGGCGAAAGTGAAAGAGGCAAAGCGGGATCAGGGTCCCAATGAGGAGAATCTTGGTCTTGCTGGCATTAAGGCAGAGATCGTTGAGGGTGCACATTTCCTGAATCACGGATAGACAGGAATGAGCGAGAGAGGAGAGGGGGTTGTGGGGAGTCTGAAGGAGAGCTGAGTGCCATCTGCATAACACTGAAATTTAGAGGAGAAGGTAAAGATGAGGTGGGCTAAAGGGGCCACGTATAGGTTGAAAAACCAGGGTGAGAGGTTGAGCCCCGGGGAACATCACATGTAGAGAGAGAGAGAGGTGGTGGAGAGAAAGGACCCCAGCTGGACCAGAGAGGGATGGCCCAGGAGGAAAGAAGTCAACCATGCGAGGGCCTGATCAGTGATGTCCAGATTCTCATGGAGAGGACTCAGCAGGATGGCATGATTGACCGTGTTGAAAGTAGAGGAAAGATCAAGGAGGATGAGGACAGAGGGAAGGCTAGAGTCGAAATTAGAGTGCAGGTGTTCATGGGTGTTCAGGACAGTAGTATCCATGCCTCTGGCTGCTCTGAAGCCAGACTGATGGTTATGGAGACAACCAACAGATTCAGTGTGGAGGGTGAGTTGGGAGATGGCCAGCTTTTCTAAGAGATAGCCCAGGAAAGGGGTGATAGAGATCAGGCAGTAGTTTTCCAGATAAGAAGGATCGGCGGAAGGTTTCTTCACGAGGGGGTGCACAAGGGAGTGCTTAATGGAGGAGGGAAAGTTCCTGAGGCAAAAAGAGAGATTGCAAAAATCAGCCAAGGCTGGAACAAGGGTGTCGATGTGGTCCTTGATGGTTCTGGAGGCGCAGGGGAGCACCTGCTTGGATGACACGTTCACAGATCCTACTTGTCTAGAAATGTCATCAGGAGTGATCGCAGAAAAAGAGGAGAAGAGGGTGAGGCAGCCAGGATGGGGCCAGGAGAGGGGGAAAGAGAGACAGAGGAGAGAGAGGAGGAGAGAGAGAGGACAGGATGTCCTATGTTTTAGAGTTGAAGTGAGAGGCCAGAGCCATGCAGAGGGCCTGGGAGGGAACAGGCGAGGAGGGCACTGTAAGAGGATTGGCCAGCTGCTTGCTGATTTTATGGATTTCAGCCGTGTTGTTGGAGTCCGCAGAGATGCAGGCTTGGATGTGGGTTCTCTTCTTGGATATGACAGAGAGTTTGTATTGCCTTTGGAGGAGGCATCAGGCCAGTTTCTCAGGAGATGTGCCTGATGCACTCCACTTCCTCTCAGCCACCCTAAACTTGTGTTTTATTGTGGCGAGGTGAGAGTCATACCAAGGGTTGCACTTGAAGGCGGATTCTCATGAAGCATCCAGATGAATGTTGAGGTCTCCAAGTAGAAGAAGTTGAGAAATAGAGGCAAAGAGAGAAGGGGAGAGGTCAGCTCATTTGGAGAGGAAGAGGGCAACCTGGCCAGGTGGCCTGTACATGGTGGCCACCGTTAAAGAGAGTCCAGGAAAGATAGAGAGCCTGCAGACCAGACATTCAGGAGGAGTAAGCCTGCGTAAGGATTTCAGAAGCAGGGACCCAATCTGGAAACATTCAGGCTTCTTCACCACAAGGACGGTTTGTTCTGGGTTTGAACAGATTCTCTAGGTTTCAAGGTCAATTACTAATTCTTAGAAGGGTAGCTGGATATTACACTGAAGGGTTCTGAGTGAAATCGAATAGACAACATACATGCATCCTGTGGTTGAAAACTAGCCATCTATACGTTCATGTTGTTGTAGTGACATGGTGTTTGTGTTTGGGGAGTTCTCGAACACACACATCAGTTGGTAGCGAGCAGGAGAGTGACTGTTGGGAGGCGACAGGAACGGAGCATATGGAGTTGATTAAAATACAAAAATGCTAAAGAAGCCAGTTTGGAGGCATGTGCCAGATTAGGGATGCACTGTTCCAATAATGTGATGGGGTTAAGAGAGGCTATAGGATAATACCACCAAGGAAATTGAGGAGAGATTGCACAATAAGCCTGGCTCATGAAGGTCTTTAAGGGATCACAAAGGACAAGCTATGTATTACAAGTGACTACTGGTGGCCCGAATTTGATTGCCAAGTGGAGGAGGCTGAGTTGCAGTGTATCCTTTGTGAATTGAGTGAGAAGAGTTGCATGGCTCACAAATGTCCGATGGTCATGCCTGATATTCCAAAACTACCATGGGATAAAGTTATGCTATAAATTGCTGGGCCAGTTTACAGTAAAGGGCAAGCTACATATTGTTTGGTTTTGGTTGACCTACTAACAAGGTGGGTGAAGGTGATGACTATTACTAACGTGTCTTCAAAGATAATGACTGAATTCATGAGGCAAACTTTGCAAAGAGAAGGAGTCCAGAGTGTTCTTTTAACTGATAATGGAGTACGGGTAAAATTGAGGAATATGCAAGAGTTTGCAAGGGAAAATGGCATCTTTTTGCAAAATAGGGCAATTTCACAACATAATGCCCACCATCTAGTTGGGTAGTTGAACGATTCAGTAGAGAAAACTAGAAAGCCATCAGATGGGCATGGTCCAATCAAAAAGAGTGGAAGGGGGCTGCACAGGAAATTGTGGTGGTGCACCATTTTACCCCACATTCCACCAGAGGAATAGCACCATTCGAATTTAGAAGTGGGAGGAAGACAAACACAAAATTAACTCCACCATGGTTACAGAAAACGGGGAAGATGGTGGTGGATTGGGAAACCAGTGATGGTAGACTACAAAGTGTACAAGAGCGTAACAAAGGGAGTATGACTGGAAGGGTGTAAAGGATCCCCAGTACCTGATCAGGATCAAGTTGCCTAACATGTTGAGAGATGGGCCGTTCATTCAAGTGGTGAGAGACATGTGCAGTGCTGTGGAGACAAAGGATGGAAGACTACGGAACATGGAAATAGTGATTATGTGTAATGAGGCACGTGAGGAAGGGGTGAATGGCGATTCATTGGAATTAACAAGGTCATTTTCCTTATCTGGAGAAACCCATGAGAGAAGCAGCAGTGATGGAGATATGAGGATGGAAACGAGAAGTCTGGTGAAGAAAATGGCACAAGAAGGAGGATGAGGAGATCAATCTGCAAGCCACACATTCCTCCATCTGATCTCAAGGACTATGATCGAGGAAGTGTTGCAAATTGGAATGGAGGGGTGTGTGTGTGGTGACATGGTGTTTGTGTTGGAGGAGTTCTTGAACACATACACAAGATGTTAGCAAGAGACAGAGAGAGTGACGATGTGGAGGCAATAGGAGCGGAGTGCATATGGCTCCTTCACATACAATAAAAGTATTCTAAATGATGTCCTCTGTGCAGTCTCACCTTTAGAACAGTTGTGTATGGCCTATATACATTCCTTTTCCACTTTCTTCATAGGCCTGCACTGCAGGGAAGAGAGAGAGGAGGCACAAGGGACCTATATAAAACAACAACACATGTTTCCTTCTCTCTTCACCCAACGCAACTCAAATGAAAAAAACAAAAACCCAGCAGAGAAAATGGCATATCCCTCTGCTGTCATGGCTGTTGATTATGGAGTGCATTGTCATATGCCATGACGTCACATCAGGAGGATACAACAGTTAGAAAGTGAATTAGTTGCAATTGGCTGAAATTTACACAAGATACAGATTAACTGTTCATCTTTGGCTAATGGAGACACAACGCTGCGGAGTTAGTCATGGTTCCATCATTTATGTCACTTTTAAATTGCCCACGCATGGTATGCTTAATGTGAATTGAATGCTTACTACCACATTTTAAAAACGAACACCTCATCAACTAATTCTGGCCACATTGTGTGCCTATATGCACTCGATAACTAAGAGCCCATCTTTCAAATCTCTACTAATAGCAATTTACATCAAAGAAACTTGCAACCGACTGAAGTAGTAGTTAATGCGAGAGAAAGAAGAGAAAGTGATGGGAACATCCTCTTGTAGTCTGTTGGGTACTGGCAGATAATTCCAAAGTGCACACAACTAGATTGTAAATGCTCGAATCAAGGGTGCTGTACTGATCAGAATGTGCCATATTGGCTGACCAAACAGTTCTTGAGGTGTATGAAACCGTTGATTAAGAAAGAGGCCCTTATTCTGCCCGGCACAGAGCAGGTAGAAAGGCCTTCCGTCCTTTGCTCCACATTCATTCTCTTCTGTGCCTTTTGGGGACATCTCACATGGGGCAGGAACCCCGCGGGGAAACTCTGAATACGGTATTCTGATCCCCACTGAGAGGCTTGATTTCTGAGGACTGTGACAGCATTTTCTGCACTAGGAAAAAGCTGGCACAGTACATAGAAAACAATGGGCAGTGATGGCTGCCATGTTTGCTGTGGCAGCCACCGTTGATGATTTCCGTGAACGGGTGTGTTTGGAGGATATCCTGCCTGTCTCATTGCATTAGTGCAATACAGGACACACACATCTGGGTGGATCCTGTACCTTTCATTGCACTGATGCAGTGACTCCCTAAACCAGCTCCCCTGTTCATCAGCACCTTGCCGATTTCACTCTGATTCTCCACTCCAACCAGAATCAGCATGAGAGATGGCATTTTCCCTAGGCTCGCTTAGTGGGTGTGGGTATTTCTTAGCCTTCAGCAAAGTGGTGTGATATTTTCTACGGTGTTCTCTAACAAGGACGTTTACTGGAGGTTGAGTCTGAATGTTGCCATGTGCATTCTGTTTTGCCCTGTTTTGCGTTCGTTTAGTGCATCAAGTCCCCTTTTGTGCACGAATTTTACTCATGTTAGTTTTTAACCACATATTTCTCAGCGGTCGCTGATCCCAGAATATTGGTAATTCGAACGTTTAGACTTTGTTGCAATTGCATATCACGTGTTATGCGCATTTTGTAAATCGTTAGGCACGAGAATGATTCAATGATATTCCCCTCCCAAGCTGCAAGTAGATGGTTGCGTCCGACAGATGGTGCCCCAGAATGTCAGTGTTTGCTTCTTTGTGTGCCTGACTTGTGGCGCCAAGTCAGCGCCCTTAGCCCAGCTCTGTTTTATTTTCTTGGCTCCATTTTGGCTTGGCCCATTCTCATTGTCAGAATAATTTAACATAGATCATGCATTCTGTTTCGAATATTTACTATTGCCATATACAAAGAAATGTGAGAGAGATTCAAATGTGTACATTTGTGAGGGTTGATAGTTTGCGCTACATGTTTAAAGGAAAGTCCAATAGTTCTAGATGATAACAGTCAACATTTCCAAATGTGTCCACTCCTGGAAAGGTATCTTGTCTGTTCATGGTAGCCTGATCACTGTACATTTATTACATTTCAACCCGAAAATGATTACAGTAATCAAATACATGTAATGACTAAGTTAGCTTTCTGTTTGGCCAACATACACTACATTTCTATGAGTCAAACTCCACTCCACCGATCCTCCTTGTAGATGGCGCGCTTCCATGGCCCTTCATTCAACACGCGTCTTTCCCAGGTGTGCAGCGCTACGCGGACACACTTCAGTTCTCATCTCTCAACTTTACAGGCATTACCAGTGCAGCAGATAGCTTCAAGCGAACAAACATCTGTTGAAGTGGTTTTCTAAAATGCGAGTATTCCGGTCTAGCGGAACTATGTTGCGGCCTGCTAATGAACTAATGATGGATGTGCAAATGATGTGCAAATGGAAGCTCTCTGGTGAGCTTAGAGACCTGACCGATAGTTATTTCCCCCTCACTTGCCTTGAGATCTCTCATTGGAAATACTTCAGGCAATTAAAATGTGCTTTTTTTTAGATAGAATTTGCTTGCTTGCCATTTAACCTCTTTTGTTAAGGACATTATGTTCAAAGTTAACCATAACCCTTAAGGGCGGTTAATGAGCAACCATTTTTCTGGAGCGTGATGAGGGGACATGATTCCATTTGCCAACACCTATAGAAATAAGGATTTTGATTCTTGGAATGTGAGCAATTCAATGCCGCATTTTGTATATCTTTATGAAGTATGAACAGTCATGTGTTTCATAAAAGCTGGGCTTCTCTGATCCTGAAGTAAGTACTTGGACCTGTGTAAAATCAGTGTTGATCTCGCTGTCTCATACAATGGCCCGTAGGTGTTCTGATTGTCATTGCAGGCTGGCAACAGTGGCCAGTGGCTCAATGCAACAGAGGAGAGCTGATCCGCCCTATGTATTACATGGTAGTAATCTAAACTGCTGCTATTAAATGATCTGAATTGAATTTTCTCTTAGTTAAACATTTAACCATAGAGAACATAAAAAGCTGTATGCTTTACGATTCCCAGACTGCTCATTGAAGATTTAATTTCTCAGAAATCTTGATAGAAATATATTTAAAATTGCCATTGATTTGATTGCTCATTTGTATGCTTTGCAGAGACGTGTGAAAGGAGGCCGCCACATAGATACGAGCTAACGCTAAGTGTATTTGTTCGGAGGGAGCGCAGAGATCAACAGGCACCCGTGCCGAGCTCCCTTGCAACTGTCACAGTGTTCCAGAATCAGGTTCGATTCTGGAACACTTAAAACACAACCCATCTTCCCTTCTACAATAAATTAACACTCATCAGAATTCTTCATTCCCTCAGCATCCTTAACCACCACCTCACCATCATCACCATTCCTGCAAGGAACTATTTTCTCCTTGCTCACCTTGCTTAACGCCAACCTACACTTGGACCTCACTTCTCCACCATCAACAACCACTACACTCTTTCTCACTGCCGCAGTCCTCTTTAGTCCTATACATTTGCTTTCTAAGAGCTTGAGACCATACCTAGCATTCCTAATCAAATCCCAATCTTCAACCATCCATTCATGTTCCTTTACTTTGAATCTTGATCAAACACACTTTTAGAGTGGCATTGTGCCTCTTCCACACTTCTCATCACCTCCTTGTGATCAACTTCAACAGTGCACACTAAACCCATCCACCCAGGAAATAACTTTGAACCCGGCTGGCGACCCTTTAATGAGACAAACGGGGATACTTTTGTGACCGAGTGTTGTGTGATACAATAACTCCATACCATGTGTTTCAACATGTCAATCCATAACAACCGTAACCTCATAGCCAGTTGAATGCCACCCTTAAAAATCCACTTCCACCAGTCCATTAGCTCTGGGATGGTATCAAGCCTTGCACATCTGCCCTATCCCAAATTGCCTCAAACATTTTCTCATGGTTTCTGAACAAAACTGTACACCATTATGCATTACAATTTACGAGGGAAACCCCTCACATAACTTTACTTTACTTTATTGATTTGTATTGCGCACCACTGACCTGGAGGCTTAACGGCGCTAACAAGAGACAAAGATTAAGACAGTACATAGAGGGATACCATTAGTCAGGCTACGGGTTAACGATGATCAGAAAAAGGGCGATAACAGTGTTAGGGAGAACTCTCAAGAATGTGCTAATTTCCCTTAACTTTTGAGACCCCCAGCAACTTTGCTGGATTAGTAGGATTTGATTTTTTTACCTGGAAAGAGCATGAGACTTTTTTTCCCACTCTTCTATGTATTTTGATGTGTTTTTCACTTTTGTGTTCTTTGGTTATGGAGTTTTAAGACAACTCCATAGGCATCATCTTTTTCTGTGTGTCACACAGCACCTTCAGTGCAGTGGCACATGGATGTCTTTCAGACTTCCCAAGGTTTAAATACCTTCTCTGGGACTGACTACTGTCTCCCAGAGCATGTAAAGTTAAATTACTAGTCTCTTTAAATTTACAGACCCAGCACACACTATCTTCCTATAGAGTGCTGGAGGGGTTGCCTAACATCCCCTGAGTCAAAACACTCATGTAACAGTCAGATGTTACCCTTTCCTACTTGAAATGGCTGGTGACAGTGGTTTAGATCAAACTACCATGAACGGAAACCAGCGTGTGGACTTTAAGGCACTCAAACCTTAAACCAACGTTTTGCCAAGCTTGTGGCCTCACCCCTGGGCAGTACAGGAACCTCTCAACGTCCTCCTTCTTGTTCCCATGACTGAAGCTCGGGAACAGCGAGATCTGCTCGAACTGCCAGGAACAACTGCCTCAGCTACAGCTCTTCTTCACTTTAAAGGTACTGTGCAAACGCGGTCCGGAAATCTTTTCGGCGAAGGTGAAAGTTTGTGAAACTTTCCCGACTTTAAAGGCTTGTCCTTCCCTAAACATTCATCTAACTTTTCGTCTGACCAAATTCTTCTAAGATCTGTGGCAAAGACTTAACCGTTTACTACCAGAACTGTGCTATCCCATACAAAGACTCTGAACCATTGACTTTGGCCCAGGCCTATGAACTGAATTGCTGGTTGTAGTTTACTAAAACCCTTTGCCCTGCCTATAAAAGCATTTGTGCTGTTGATTCTTATAACCTTGTCTTTTTACCCCTTTTTAAAGTATCTGAAGTGCCATTTTGCTCCCACTTCAGGGTAGCTGAACTTGTTCGGTAACTTATTGGTTGTGTTTTTGTAGTATATTAGTAGATGATATGGAGCTGCTCTGGCTAGTGTAATGTTTTAAAACTGACTGTGTAAATAAATGTATATTCTTTTACCAAGAAACCTTGGTAAGTGTTTGTTTGAATCATTGTATTTGTTGGTCCTATGTGTAACTTGTTCTACTGCTCACTCAACTCTTGAGATAAGTCTAACCACTGCTACCGCATAACTGTGTAGTACAGGCTTGTACCAAAGGTGACATTGTACTGAAACCTGTAGTCTTAATTGCATGTAGTGTTCCCCAAGGGTACTGCATGTGATTCTGCCTAACATTGGTGTAGGATAAAGTATAATTGTAACATTTAGAGTATTGCTCTTACCTTTGTTCAGATAACCCTCACAAGGCTAAGCAACACTAGAGAAGCAATTGTTTCATCATGACTGATATGGAAACCTACAGACAGGAGACCTTAGTCACTTTAAAAGTTGATCAATTGAGACATATGTGTAAAGCTAGGAATCTCACTGTAAAAGGCAAAAAGGTTGAATTGATAGAAAAGTTGTTGGAATACCAAAGAATGCGAGTTACCTGGCCATTCCGACCTTAGCGGGCCCAGTAATTCCCCTTGCACGGGAACCGGAGCCCCCATAGGGCTCAATGGGAATGGGGAGGATGGTAGCAGCGGTACCGTTCATAACGGTACCGCTGCTACCATCCAGTACTGCTCACGGGTGCCGCTCTGCACGCCTGGTCTGACCAGGCATGCAAAACGGCACCCGCGAGCAGAACTCGTAATGTGGCGGCATGGTAACAACGGCACCGGTAGCACTACCGGCGTCGTTGTTGCCTTACTGCCACATTCGTAATGAGGCCCATTGAGTTTTTGGGGGAAGGTGATGAAAGGGAGAATGCCTCTTAGGAGGTGCAGCTGAAAGTGTGCCTTCTTGGCAAGGTCTGTGATGTGAGGAGAGATGGCGAGAGGAGAGGGCCCCTGGAGGGCGGCCTGAGTGTGAGAGGAAAGGAGCGAGCAGGGGTCTCAAACGAGATGGTTCTCAGTCTTACTGGCATTAAGGCAGAGATCGTTATCAGTGCACCATACCTGAATACCAGATAGATAGTCAGGAATGAGCGAGGTTGAGGAGGAGGCAGAGGAGAGAAGCTTGAAGAAGAGCTGCATTTCGTCCACATAACACTAGAAGTCAGGAGAGAAAGCGGAGATCAAATGGGCTATAGAGGCAAGGTAGATGTTGAAAAGCCAAGGCAACAGGATAGAGCCCTGAGGGACACCACAGGTAGAGAATGAGATGGAGGATAGAAAAGGGCCCAGTTGGACCTGGAAAGGCCGGTCAGAGTGGAAGGAGTTCAACCATTCCAGATCCAGGTCTGTGATGCAAGGGTATTATGGAGCCGATTTATAAGGGTGGCATGATTGACCATATCGAAGGCAGAGGAAAGGTCAAGAAGGATGAGAATGGAAGGAGATATGGATTCGAGATTAGAGAGCAAGTCTTCATGGGTTTTCAGGAGTGCAGATTCCATGCCTCTGGTAGCTCTGACGCCAGACTGGTGGTCATGGAGACAACCAACAGATTCAGTGTGGTGGATAAGCTGGGAGATGGCTGGCTTCTCCAGGAGTTTGCCCAGGAAGGGCGTAATGGAGATAGGGCGGTAGGTTTTTTGAGGAGAAGGTGCACAAGAGAGTGCTTGAGAAGTAATGGGAAGGATCCAGTGCAAAGGAGTGATTGCAGAAATCATCCAAGGCTGGAGCAAGGGAGACAATGTTTCCTTTGATAGTTCTAGAGGAGCAGGGGAGCACCTGTTTGGATGATATTTCATAGAGCGGACTTGTCTAGGAACCTCATCAGGTGATATGGGAGAGAAAGAGGAGAGAAGGAGGGAAGGAGTAAGGGGGGCCAAGGGAGGCCTGAGAGCAAATGAGGGAGAAAGGAGTGGTGTAGAGAAGAGTGAGGACAGGATGTCCTGAATTTTAGTAATGAAGTGAGAGGACAGTGGAGTACAGAGGGCCTGGGATGGCAAAAGAGACAAGGAGACTGCATTAGGATTGGCAAGTTCCTTGAAGATTTTGAAAAGTTCTGCCGTATTTTAGTGGCCCCAGAGACACAGGCTTGGCTATAGGCCCATTTTACAAGCAGATAGAAAGTCTGTATTGCCTTTAGACAGGTTTTAGGCCAGTTTGACAGAGGGTGTGCTTGAAGACTGCCACTTCCGCTCAGCAGCTCTGCACTTGCATTCCAGAGAGGCCAGATCAGAGTCATACCAGGTGTTGCGCGTGGAGGCAAACTACATGCGTATCCTCATAACAGGGGCAAGGATGTCGAGAGTGTTGGAGATGGAGAGTTGAAGGTTAGTAAGAGCTGTGGCGTAGTGAGAGTCAGAGGCAGGAGTTGGAGGGGGAATGAAGGTGGCAGCAACTGACACTGGCGTCATAGGTCAAATGATGGAGAAGGAGACTGGCAGTGCAGGTGGGGGCTTAGCCGGGGGACCCAGGAGGTCTAGGTGAGAGGACAGGAGAACATGATCAGTCCAGGAGAGAGGAGTAGCGAGAGGGTTTGTATTTGGGGATATCAGCAGAGCTGAGAGCATCCAAGGTGTGTCCGGCGGAGTGCGTCAGACTTGGGTGAAGAATGGAGAAGAAAAGAGAGTCACATAGGTTGTGTAAGAGTCCAGAGGCTGCATCAGGGGAGTCAAGGTGAATATTGAAGTCTCCAAGGAGGGGAAGCTTGGGTGTGGATTCAAGGAGAGAAGAGATGAGGTCAGACCACTCTGAGGGGAAGAGGGAGACCGGGCCAGGGGGCCTGTAGATAGTGGCCAGAGTCAGTGACAGGATAGGAGAGACACCAAGCCTGCGATCAAGAAATTCGAAAGAGGGGTAGGAATGAGTGGGTATGATAGCAGCAGGGACCCTTTCAGGGAATATCAGGGACACTCCTCCCCCAGACCGGTAGGGCCTGGGCTTAGACAGGATCTTGTAGCCTTCTGGGAGAAGTGTGTCAAAACTTGTGAGAGAGCTGGTCGTAAACCACGTCTCGATGAGAGTGAGGATGTCAAGATCTACATCTTCAAGGAGGAGGCAGATCTCAGAGGAATGTTTGACGGCAGAGCGAGAGTTGAGGGTAGCTAAGTGAAGCTGGCTGCCAATTTTGAAGGACTTCCATGGAGGGGTATAGGAATGTGGTGGCAGATGGGCCCGGGGGTTGGCAGAAGGAGGAGCAGCAGGAGAAGGGAGGAAGTTGATGAGAGACGGAAGACGAGGTGGGCCGAGAGTCCCCAACCATGATTGTGTTATTTAGGTAGACATTAATCATGGCCCTAGAGGAAAGGAAGTATGCCAAGAGTACTTCCCAACAGGTGCCACCATTAATGGGAGAGGAAGAGAAAGGGGAGAGAACTGAGACCATATGTGGAATACATAGGTCCAGAGAGGGAGCAACAAAGAGGATGTTGGTGACAGTCTGCCTGGAAGAAGCGTTGACATAGTTGTCAGCGATGGGCAGGCCTAGATTGTAGACCAGGACATCCTTCTTGAACATTTACTTCCACACTTCGACAGAGAGATAGGATAGGTGATAGAACATTGATAGCACCATCGAGGGAGAGTGCAGAGAGAAGGAGAGGGGAGAGATGGAGGGAGAAACTGCAGTGCACGAGGTGCGCCAAATGCCTGCTACACCGTGGATCAACCCACATCAAGGTAAACCCATCCATGCTGCATTGTGCTTTTGTGCATGTTAACCAAGAAGCGGATTACAGCAATTCGTGGCGGACCACCAGAAAGCGCCTTGCACCAAGGTGTTTATTTCTCCTGCTTCCCACCGACACTATGTGTGGGTATGTACCTGTCTTCGTTTTTTGAACATAAAAAAATGGCTGCCCTCTTCATCAGCGTGGCTACAAGGGTTGCCATGGAGCCCACATCATGCTCCTGATTGGCTTCCTGTGCATCTACCTAGGCCTACCAGGTGCCAGCAGGCGGGAGAGCTGGCCAGTCCCCAACAAGAAGGGCCGCCCTAAGGCACTTGGCTGGACCTGTCCGGAGCTGTTGGGGGCCCCTCTCCATGCCACGGCTCCAGAAACTAGCCCCCAGCCCACACTGCTCAATAATCAAACCTACTGTTACCCCCTGCATCCAGTAACCATGAAAAATCTGCTTCTACACAGCACCGGTAAGCATCCCGGTTCGCCCTGTCCTGGACTATAACCCTCTGCCTGGTTGCTTGTTGTATCATGCCTCCTTTCCCCCCTATTCTACCTACAAACTGTAATTTATGACCACTTGGTATAGGTATCTGCTCAAAACCTGACATTGCTCGCTGTCTGCTGCCTGTAAGTGCCTTACTCGAAAGTCATCTTTAAGCATGCTTATAAATCTGTGCGCTCTCCATTTTGTGCTGTATTTTAGTGCTTTATTTGGAATTAGAATTTAGGTGTGCTTTTAAATCTTGTGCACTCTCCATTCTTTGCTGTATGTAAGTACTTTATTCAGAATTCAAATGTAGGTGTGCTTTTTCTACCTGTGCATGGATTGTCTTCCATTGCACACCTCCTTCTTCTGTGTCTGCCTGGCTGCTTGGCCACTTGGTGAGTTACTGTGCACTGTGCAGTTTCCCTGTTTGTCTCTCTCTCTCCCCGCTACTCCCATGGCACTCTCTATCTCCACTATCTATTCCAACTGCTGTTCTACCACTTATCCTACCTCTCTCACAAAATCTGGAAGAAAAAGATGAGAAAAGCTCTCCTGGACTCTAACCCAGTCCTACCTATTGCTGGCACCTACACCAATGCCACTTCCAGGCAGACTATTATGGACATCCTCTGTTCTGTCCCCTCTCCTGACCTATGGACCTGGTCTCCACTCTCTTCCCTTTCTCCTCCTCACCCATCAATGGTGTCAACAGGTGGGAAGTACTCCTGGTATACTTCTCATCCTCTAAGTGTATGATTAATGTCTATCATAATGGCACTATCATGGCCTGAGGTTGGAAACCTACTCTTCTCCTTCTAGTCGGGTGCTTGCCCTCTCTCATAAACATCCTGCTTTCTCCTCCCACTCCTTCTTCTGCTCCTCTCACCTCTCCACCACCACCAACAGGAGTACTATGCCCCTCTATCCCCCCTCGGAAAACTTTCAAAGGTGGTAACCAGCTTCACTTAGCTACTCTGAATGCTTGCTCTGCTGTCAAACACTCCTCTGACATCTGTCTCCTTCTCAAAGACTTTGACCTAGATATCCTCGCTCTTACCGAGACATGGTTCAATGCTAGCTCTGTTACTGCTCTTGACACTCTCCTTCCTGAGGGCATCAAGATCCTCTCCAAACACCAACCCAATTGGCCTGGAGGTGGAGTGGCCCTTACCTTCCCAGAGTGGGTCCCTGCCTCCATAATACCTACTAAATCTTGTCTGTAGGCTTAGGGTCTTGCCTACTCTCTCTCTCACCCTTGTCACTGTCTACAGGCCTCCTGGCCCTATCTCTCTCTTCTTCTCTTAATCGGCTGACCTCGCCTCCTTTCCTTCAACCTCTTCTTCCAAACTCCTCCTCCTTGGTGACTTCAACATCCACCTCGACTCCCTTGAATCATCTACCTCTCAATTCTGTGACCTCTATGACTTCCGCTCTCTCTCTATCCTCCGTTCTGGCCTGACCCACCCTGCCGGTCACACTCTAGATGCCCTAATTTCTGGTGACATCCCTATCTCTGATCTGGCCACCACCCCTCTCTTCTGGTCTGACCACTCCCTCCTTTGCTCCTGCCTGGGGCCCCTTGGTCCACTATCAGAGCCACCCCCAGCACTGTCAGCCTCCATCACCGTCATCCAACCTATCAAGCGATTGTCATTCACTGCTTTTGCCTCCACCTTCATCCTCCCTCTCACCCCCACTTCTGACTCTCCCTCTGACTCTGTCCTTGCTAACCTGAACCTCTCCATCTCTACCACCCTCGACATCCTTCCCCCTGTCATGAGGATCTGCCTAAAACCTGCCTCCAAGTACAACAGCTGGTACCACTCTGATCTAACATCTCTGAAATGCAAGTGCAGAGTTGCTGAATTGAAGTGGCAGACCTTGGGTTTACCCTCTTACAAACTGGCCGGCCGCTTGCTCCAAAGGAAATTTCGCTTCTCTACCTGTTCCAAGAAGCGGGCCCACATCCAAGCCCGCATCTCTGGAGCCACTAACAACACGGCCGAACCTTTCAAAATCCAGCTGCACTCTCCACCTCTCTCCTTTCTTCCCATGCTTTCTGCACCAATTTGGCCTCCCAATTCACATCAAAAACTCAGGACATCTTGTCCTCACTCTCCTCCACACCCATCTCCACCCCCGCACCTGCTCCCCTCCTCAACCTCCTCCCTCCTTCCCATAACACTGGATGAGGTCTCTAAAGTGGTCCACTCTATGAAGGTCTCCTCCAAACAGGTGCTCCCCTGCTCTTCAGAACCATTAAGGACAACATCTCCTCTCTCGCCCCTGCTCTTGCTGACTTCTGCAACCACTTTTATGCCACTGGCTCTGTCTGCCTATTCCTCAAACACTCCCTTGCGCACCCTCTCTTAAAAAAGCCATTTGTTGACCCTTCCAGCGCAGCTAACTATCACCCTATTTCCACTACCCCCTTTCTGGGTGAACTCTTGGAGAAGCTGGTCCTCCCCCAACTGACCCTCCACACTGATCTTGTTGGTTGCATTCATGACCATCATTCTGGATTCCGGGACATCAAGAGGCATGGAAAGTGCTCTCCTGTACACCTGTGAAACCATGCTCGCAAATCTTGACTCCAACTCTCCCGCTGTTCTCATTCGCCTTGATCTCTCCTCTGCCTTTGACACAGTCAAACACTCTATCCTTGTAAAACGACTCTGTGACACTGTCAAGTTGTCAAGTACCTGGTCTCGACGTGCCTGGGTGTGCTAACGTGCTGTTTCTTTCTTGGTCCTTCCTGTCTCCTCCAGTATTCCAGTAGAAGAAAGTGGGACGTGGGGGTCGACCACAAGGACCCCCCCGTGGCAGTGATTCAATCCAAATCCTTGGGTGCCAACTCCCCTTTTCCATGAAACATCTGTTCCCAGATTTGCCTGGTGAAAGGACAGCGCAATACACTGCCAGGACAGCTGGTAGATGACAATACATCCCCCACAAGACTGTGGGGATGAGAAAGAGCAAATGGTAGAATACAGAAGGAAGCAGCCCAGAAGACAGACGGGAACAGGGCAAGGCAGGATAAGGCAGGTAACCAGCAGGAAGGCAACAAGGATGGGAAGTGAAAGGCAATGAGGAAAAACGAAGGCAACCAGTAAGTGGCAGAGCCAAACAGACACTCAGCAACTCACCGGCAAGCGAACACATGGAGCGCATTAAGACTTGTCTGTTCCATGGGACAGTCGGCTTATGAAGACTGCTTTTTCTGAAAGCCGCCCCATACTGCGGACGTTGTTTGCCAAGGCAATGCAAGATGCTGGGTGCAGGGCGGCAGGTCAGGGGACAGCGTTCCAAACGTGTGCATGCGCCCTGGAACCAGGAACTGCGGTGTCCACTCTCCAAGTCCTGCTGAGACCCTGATGCTGCCGTTGATAGCCGGTCAGGATGCTGCTGCCCGGAAAGTGACATGCGCCTCTTTTGGGCCTCAGTCTTCATCATGATTGTCATGCCCCCCTCCTGGAGCACCAAGCTTCCATGGGAACCTCATATAAAAGCGTTGGACCAAGCAGGGGCATGCACTGTCAATAAGGAAGTACAGGCACCCATGTCTGTACTCAGCATCACAGACATCCTGGACCTCATATTCTGGGAGACCATGGACTGTGACAGGAGGCGACAAGGCGGGGCACGACCAAGGGAGTCTTAAACATACAGTTTCAGGAGAGAGATTGGAACACCTGCAGGAAGCTGAAGATGAAAGGCCATAGGAGAGACCACTGCAACAATCCGGAAAGGTCCCAAAAAATGCAGAACCACCTAAGTTACACACAGGCAGCTCCCTGCTGCAAACCAGACCTTATTGCCAACCAGATACATGGAGCATGTACGAGCTCCTGTGGACTTCAACCAGTCATCGCACCAGATCATCAGAAGCAGCCACAGCACTCTGTGTAGGGAGAGACAGGGGAGGATCTTTGAATGTTGACCAAAGGTACAAAAGAACGGACTGTAACCTGTATATGAGTGACATGTGCTTCTATTATTAGGAGATTTTAACCTTGGCTTTAATGACCCTATGGACAAACAAGCCTTAGACATAGCCAACACCATCAATGCTTCAGGCCTATCTCAGAAAGTTAACAGACCCACTCACTCCAAAGAGAGAACACTAGACTGGATAGCAGATTACAACTGCACAGCCTCCATCACCTCCATCTCTCCTCAAGCATGGACAGATCACTCTCTCATCACCTTTAACCTATCTACAGCCAGACCCTCTCCGACGGTCCCATTGCTAGCACCTCCTTGTCTAACCAGAAACAAAAAAAAGCATTATAGCGGAAAAAGTCATCCCGCCATCCTACCCACGCTAAACGCTCTATCTGACAATTTAGACCCCAGTACTCTAGTTGAAGAATATAACAAGATTACGCTCAGCACACCGGACAAAATCTCCCCGCTCAAACTTAGAAAAAGCAAACCTAAAGCACACCTTAACAAATGGTTCACGCCTCAACTAAGAGATTTAAGACTCCTAAAAAGAAAAAGTGAAAATTCCTGGAGATTATGTCCTTCTATAGAAAATAAAGCAAAACTATCCTCTATCTCCTCTCACTTTAAAAAAAGAAGTGAACCTTGCCAAAAAGAACTCCTATGATGAACGTATCACTAACTCTAATTCTAGTATGAGAGAACTCTTCGCCATACTGAAAGAACTAGAGTCGCCAATAGTCACACCAGACTTAGTCACCAAGGATAAAACCTGGTGCACAGACATTCAAAATGCGCTAGCAAATAAAATCAATACACTTCAAACCAAAATACAACAAAAAAAAGATATGCTCAATCTCCAGCACCCCCCTAACACCTCTACACATAGCATCTCACCAGAGGCAATTAACAAATTTCACTTTTCAAAAACTTCCCCACTAGAAGTAGAAAAAATCATTCTTTCTCTCAAACCATCTAACTGCAAGGGCGATACCTGCCCAGCACAGTTAATAAAAGACGCTGCTAGAGACCTTTCACCATTTATTTCTAAATTAATCAATGCCTCCTTCACAACAGGCATTATCCCAGCCAACCTAAAACATTCCTGGGTGCTCCCACTTCTCAAAAAACAGACCTTAGACCCACTTATTCCTACCAACTATCACCCTATTACCACTGTGCCATTCCTCCTCAAAATACTGGACAAAGCCGCCTATATTCAGATACAAAAACACCTTAACTTGTATAAGCTTCTAGGAGCAAGACAATCTGGTTTCCGTCCACTTCATGGAACGGAAACCGCCTTGATTGATTTAAAGACTCAGGTCGACGAGCTGAGAGATGGAGGAGGAACAGCACTCCTGCTCCTACTTGATCTCTCAGCAGCATTCGACTTGGTCGATCACAAGGTACTCTGTAAACACCTGGATTCTGCTGCCCACTTCTCTCCTGAGGCCATCAAGTGGCTAGAATCTTTCCTAAGTGAAAGAACTATGAGAGTTTTTTCCCCCTCGGCCGCAGCTGACCCTACCCCGATATCATGTGGCGTTCCCCAGGGTTCCTGTGTCTCGCCTACCCTATACAATATCTTAACCAAACCCTTGTTCGACGATCTGGACCTTCTGGGTATCACCTACACTAACTATGCAGATGATACACAGATTCTCCTCCCGCTTTCTGGGGATCATAGGAAGGACTCGGAATTGGTGAACAGGGTATATCTCATTGTTCAAGCATGGATGGCCACACATGGCCTGTGCTTGAACGACGACAAGACCAAGTTGATAATCCTGGGAACACAGAAGAACACCAAAAAATTAACTCAGGAATTCTCTTCCTTCAATATTGATGGAAACCTCATTGGGGTCTCCAAGGAAGTAAAAACCCTCGGTTTCTACTTGGATTCTACACTATCATTCGATAAACAACTCAAATCCTTGGCTTCCACCACTGCCTACACTTGCAAACTAATAAGAGCAGGCAAGCCTTTCCTCTCTAACAACAGCTGCATGATCCTGGCTAGAGCACTTATCCTCTCCAGGATCGACTACTGTAATGCCCTTTACAGTGGCGCCAACAAATCAACCATCCAGAAACTACAAACACTCCAAAACAATTCTTTGCAAGCCGCACTGGGCATAAATAAAAGGGCACACATTTCCACCATCAGACGTCAACACAAATGGCTAACTACTAACCATAAAATTCAATTAAAAATGATCTCCTTGACACACAAAGCTCTTAACAACGCTGCCCCAAGCTACCTCACGAACAAAATACAAAAAAAACCTCCATCAGACCAACGAGAGCTACTAACACTAACTGTCTGGTAGTATCTAGATTTAAACAAACCACGGTCGGTGGGAATAGCTTCCCTGTGAAGGCGGCCAAAACCTGGAATCTATTACCTAACAATCTAAGAGCAGATCAGCCGTACCCACTATTCAGGCGGAATGCCATCCAATATCTCATCTCCAATGACCACTAGACACAGGTTTATAGTATTCCCAGACCCGACACTGGTCCCTCTCCTCTGACTTACGACATGCCTTACGACATGTCGACCCCTCCTCTGTCTTACGACATTATGCGTACCATCCTCTATGGAACTTATCGACCTGTACGACGATGATCCTGTATATTTGTATACTATTACTGTATCCTGTATAATTTGTATAACCTGCATAATATCTATATTAGCCATTACTATAACTTGTATAATATGTATAACTTTCACTGTATCCTGTATAATCTGTAACGATGTAAGCTTCGCATTATCCTACCTGCTGCGCCCTTCTACCTATGGGTCTGGAGCGCATTAGAAATAAAACAAACAAACAAACAAACAAACAAACAAACAAACATGTATTGTTATGAGCCACCTCAGCAATATCCAAGAAGGTTGCCCAGATGGATTGAAGGGCATTGGCTTAGCAACAGAGATATTACTCCACAGTCTGGTTGGTGTGCTCAGTCTGCCCATTTGACTGTGTATGGTTGCCAGAACTCAGAGTGTGGTGGATACCCAACAGAACACAGAGTGTCTTCCAAAAACAAGCAATAAACTGAGAACCCCATTTGGATACAATCTTTTCAGGGAGTAGATGTAATCGGTATATACCTCATGGAGGAATACCTGGGCCACCTGCACGTCCAGAAGTCACCAGTCCCCTGTGTCCAGCAAGACAGGAATCTTGAAAACTGGACAAAAGACCAGAACGTAGGACAGCAGATGGAACATCGAGGCATCCTTGTCATATCACAAGACAATCAGCGCTCTTCCCCTGAGGATCACGCAACAGGACCGACTTCTCAGATGCATGGGATGTGCCCTCCCTCATCCGCTGTAGAAACTGAGAAATAGCACCAAGGAAATTACTTTCTGGTATAACTGGTTGTAGCTGGATGCGGCTACCCTTCTCATGGTCACAGATCCAGGACAAAGCATCCGCTTTCACATTCTGTGAGCCTAGAACATAGGTAATGATAAAGTCAAATTGGTAGAAGAAGAAGGCCCATCGAGCTTGGTGACTATTGGTACAGCGAAGCGGCCCCATGTATGGCAAATTGCAATGGTCTGTACGTACATCCACTGTATGTAAACCCCCAATAAGATGCAAAGCTTCGACAATGGCAAGGATTTCTTCCTCAATGACCGAGCAGTTGGTTTCCCAACTGGTTAGTTTCCTGGAATGATAGACCACTGGATGTTTTAAGGTGGTTTCCGGATTGACTTGGAGGAGGACGGCTGGCTGAAGCATCTGATTCCACTATAAATGGACGATAAGGGTTGAGGTGTTGCAATAAAAGAGCCATGGTAAAAGCTGTTTCGGGGAAATTAAAGGAGGAATCAGCAGCTGCATCCCATTGAAACGTAGTACTAGAGCTGAGCAGACAAGTGATTTCTGCGATCAGACGAGAGAAGCCAGGAACAAAACGCCTACAGAAGTTAGCAAATCCTACGAATCGCTGTGTGGCTTTCACATCTTTAGGCTGTGGCCACTCCACAACAGCCTTGACTTTGCGCTGGTCCATGTGCACTCCAGCCGGACAGATGACGTAACCCAAGACCTCAATCTGCTTCTGGTAAAAAAGGTACTTGTCATCTATGGCGAATACATGATTAGTGGCCATTTGAGACAGGACTTCAGAGACATGCGCCAGGTGTTTGTTTATGAACCGGGAAAACACAAGAATATCATCCAGATACACCCAGACAGTCACTCTAATCAGGTCCGAATAGATGGAATTCTTGAAGTGCTGGAAAACAGCTGGGACATTGCATAGTCCAAAAGGCATGGCAGGGTATTCGAACTGCCCCAATGGTGTTTTAAACAGGGTTTTCCATTCATCACGCCTTCTGATGCGTGCTAAATGGTAACAAACCACATAAATTAAACTTTTTTATATGCCGGATGATTGCAGACATTCCAAGATGTTGCATATCAAAGACAGGGGATACCGATCCTTAATGGTTATATCATTCAGCAAACGATAGTCGATACAAGGTTTTAACCCTTCTGTTTTTGGCATAAAGAACAAGGGAGCGCTTGCCAGGGATTTTGATGGTGTGATTTACCCCTTTCGTAAACAGTCATCCAGTTATTGACATAGTTCTTTCTTTTCTAACAGGGTTAAGGAGTATATGCGTCTATGTGGAATGGGCTTGTCCGGAAGAAGGTCAATTCCACAATCATGAACCTGATGAGGGGGTACGGGAATGTGGTCTGGTGCTGCAAACACATGGGAAAAGTGGGCATATTCCTCGGGTACTCTCAGGACGTACAACCCAAGATGGCAAAGGGAGCCACAGTGGCTTGTTTGGCATTGACATCCAGATATGGTTTCCTGTTGCCAGGGAAGATCCATCGATAACTTCAATAGTACAAGCCACAGTCTTGGTTAGCACTGGTATTCCGGTTTGCTGAATAAACTGATTGTCGATATAATTCCCAGAGGCCCCACAGTCCAGCAGGGCATGCATAGTTATTGAACCGACCCTTTCCGGCCATGACAGACTTACTTCAGGGTAACGGAGCCGTGAAGGAGACATTGGTGCCACGGTGGAATTCAGAAGACCTTTGGTGGTATTCAGGCTTGTTGCTCCCTTTTGCATGCACAGTTTCCCCCTTGCTTGGAAGGGCGGATGGGACAAGTCCCTACAAAATGTCCACTCCCACCGCAATACAGGCATAACCTGTTCAAACGCTGCCTCTTTCTTTCCGCCTCAGATGGAGGTCCTCGGAGGGCACCCACTTGCATTGGTTCAACCAGGACATCCCGAGAAGGGAGAGGCGTGGTAGTAAGAGGCAGTGCCGGCCGGGGCATACCTTCTCCTGTTTCCGTCATTCATCTCGTCTCTCCGAAAGTCGGTAAGAACTTGCAAGGTTTCTGGCTCGGGGGTATGGACCAAATTTGTCTTTATATTCCTCTGGAAGTCCTTGTCGAAACAAGACACTTTGAATCACCTCTGGCCACTGGGAATCCACGGTTAACTTATGAAATCAGCTTAGGTAAGCCACTAGCTCCATATGCCCCAGTTTCAGGTCAAGGAGCAGGTTCTGGGCCGTGGCAGCTAGGTTGGGTGATTGAAAGACCGCCAGAAAAGCCTTTTCAAATTCACTGAAGTCATCCAATATCGGGCTATTAGCAGAAATATAGGGAGCAGACCAGGCCAAGGTTTTTTCCGTCAGATTGCTAAATATGTAGTCTATCTTGGCTTTATCGTGTTGGAAGTGCTGTGGCCGAAAGCAAATTGAACTTTACAATGGGTCCAAAATTCCACCTGTTTCCAGGGATCACCATCATATTTCATTGCTGTAACGTGGGCAACTGTACTCTCAGTGGTGGTAGAAGCAGAGTTGCTGGAGAAGGCTTCTCGTAACAACGTGTTTTTTTGTTTCACCGCTTCCAGCTCCGCTCTAAGGGCCTGCAATTCATTTCTTAATTCCTGCACAGCTTTCATATCGTCAGGGGTTGTTTGGCATCTTAATTTGTCAAGTACTTGGTCTCGACGTGCCTGGGTGTGTTGACGTGTTGTTTCTTTCTTCATCCTTTCTGTGCCCTTCAGTGTTCCAGTAGATGAAAATGTGATGTGGGGGTCGTCCACCAGGACCCATCCTGTGGCAATGATTCAGGCCAAGTGTCTGGGGGTCGACTCCCCTGGCTGACTCGCTGACTTCCCTCACCACGAAACAGCTGTTCCCAGATTTGAGTTGTGAAAGGACAGAGCGAGGCACTGGCCAGGACAGCTGGTAGATGAAATGCAGCCCTCCACAAGACTGTGGGTAAGAGAAAGAGGAAAAGGTAGAATACAGAAGGCATTAGCCCAGAAGGCAGATGGGAGGGCAAAGGCAGGATAGGCAGGTAGCCAGCAGGAAGGCAACAAGGAAGGGAAGTGAAAGGCAGAGAGCAAAAGCCAAGAAAACCAGTAAGCGGCAGAGCCAAACAGATGCTCAGCAACTCACCGTCAAGCAAACATACGAAGCGCATCAAGATGCCTCCGTTCCATAGGACAGTCGACTTATGAAGACCACACTTCCTGAAAGCCGCCTCCTAAGGCAGACCTTGTTGCCAAGGGAATGCAAGGTGCAGGGCAGAGGCGCAGGAGACATTGTTCGGATTCTGCGCATGCGCCCTGGAACCAGGAACTGCAGTGTCTGCTCTGCGAGTCCTGCGGAGACCCCGATGCTGCTGTTGATAGCCGGTTGGGGGACGGCTGCTGGGAAAGTGCCCTGTGGACCTTATGGGCCTCAATCGCCATTGTGAGTAGAGATGCCAGGTGAGAGGGTGCTGCCCAAGGCAGTAGCGGGCCTGGGGCATGACAGATACCCTCGGCATCACTGACTGGGCACTGGATTGGTGGGCCTCTATCCTCTATCCACTAACCGGCCTTCCCAGCTGCAAATGAGCCCTTTCTCCTCCACCACCTCACTCTCTACCTGTGTCATCCCCCAGGGCTCTATCCTATTGCCATGGCTCTTCAATACCTATCTTGGGCCTCTTGCTCAACTGATTTCCTCCTTCTCTCCTCATTTACCGTGTTATATCAGTGACCCACAGTTTTCCTTCAAATTTCCCATTGCTACCCCTTTCTCCTCTCTGATCCCTGACTGGCTGTTCACCATTCAGGCATGGTGTGTAGCTAACAATCTCTGTCTGAATGTCAGGAAGATGGAGATACTTCTCATTGGTACACCTGCACCCTTTTTTTAACCTGCCCTATGGCCACTCTCTCCTTTCAACCCTCACATCATGGATCTTACTAAGAAGTCCCACTTCCAGCTTTACCTCTTCAGAGGCTTTCTTCCTTTCCTCGCCTTGCCCCAGAAGTTCAATGTCTCCAGAGCTCTGGTCCTCTCCATGTTGGACTACTGCAACAGTCTCTTTCTCAATCTCCCTCTTTATTCCCTACGCCCACTCCCGCTAATCCAGGGCTGCAATACGTATCCTTGGCCTCCAGTCAGGAACCGTATTTCTCCAGCCCTAAAATCTCTCCACTGGCTCCCGGTGGCTGCACGGATCAAATTCAAGACACTCTGCACCATCCACAAGAACTTCCGGGTCCTGCGACCATGCTATCTCCAACTTTCCCTTCCTAAATACTCCTGCTAGAGCCCTATTCTCCTCTAACTCCACCTTTTTGACTGTCAAACGCATCTCCAAGCAGAGATTGCGGGGTTGGTCTCCCCCCTTGGCTGGCGCTTCCCTTTGGAACTGCATCCCGTACCCTCTCAGACTTGTGCCGGACCTCCTTAAGTTCTGCAAACTGCTCAAACCTCTGCTGTTCTCTACCTCTTTTCCTCTTTCCCTTCCCTGTTAATCACACCACTGCCGCTGTGACCGGTGGCCTGATCCTCATGAATCACACAGGATTCCAGGTCCTTCTTCCCAGTTGATACCTGCAGGCTCCCCCACCCCCACTGCACAGCCCTTGTGGGCCTCTTCTTGGAGGCTCTGCATTCCACCCCTGAGAGTCACCTGAACTAGCACTTAGCCTGAGGTTCTCCTCCTTGTCTCCCCTCAACACTTCCCTCCCCGCCCGCCACCAGCACTTGTCCACTCCTCTGTTCCCCCCTCCTCCCTCTCTATCTCATGCACTTTTCCTCACTGCACTTGAACAGCCAAATGCCACATGGTCTAGAAGTAGCATGACTGTATTTTATTGTTTTACCATTGTTATTTTTTGCCCTGTTCCCTTCCCATTTAGCCTTGTGGCACTTTGAAATACAAATCAGTTGTATAAATTGCCTAACAAATGCTCAATAAAACAAACAAAATAAAATAAATGTAAAAACATACAGATTTGGTAGAGGGAAAAAGTCTTATTGTTAAACATAAAAGGAAATGCATAACACACAGATTTGAATTTCCTAGATAGAGGGGAAAAAGGATAATTTTCAAACACAACAGCAAATGCAAAACCCTAGGCACAAATATTAGACTTTCCTAGGTAGAGGGAAAAGCCTAATTTTCAAACACACAGCAAATGCAACACACATATTTGACTTTCCTAGATAGAGGGAAAAACCTCAAATGGCTAACTACAACAACTCGCCCATACCAGATATGGATAACATACAACTGTGACTTGCAGCTGACTGCAACCTTAACTAATAGGAGTAATAAGAGAAGAGAGATAGTTAAATAGGGAGCAGTAATGGCTGTTCCCCCTGCCCGTACCTTTCTTACCTTGTCAGTCGCTACTGGTTGACGGCTGCGCCACAAGCTCCCATGCCGAACAGAGGCAAACACAGACTGGAACTGCTACTGTAGGAGCTGCTCTTTGCCTTCGGCCCTTAGCCGCAGGGGCTGCATGGTTAGTGGGGCTGACCTGCTGATCTCACCAAAGTGGGTTCACTCGCCAATCAGGTGTCCCGGGCGGGATGAGGGGCGGAAGAAAGGAGGAACAAGGAAGCACTCCCAAACACACAGGCAGCTATGCGGCAAGATGAAATCCCCAACAAGAATTTAAATTAAAGTAGAGCTGAAGCTCAGATGTTATCGACTCACCTGCAGCACAAACAGAATGAAATGGAATGCCACGCCGAGTGTTAGCAAAGGGAACCCTCACTGCATACACACAAAGGGGGCCGCTTGACAATCAGGTGTTCGGGGCAGGATGAGGGGCAAAGGGAAGGAGGAACAAGGAAGCACTCCCAAACACAGAGGCCGCAATGTGACGAGATGAAATCCCCAACAAGAGTTTAAATTAAAGTAGAGCGGGAGCTCAGATGTTATCAACTCACTGGCAGCACATATACAATGAAATAGAATGTCGGGCTAGAGCATTTAGTGGTAAACTGGTATGATGCAGGGTGCTGTTCCAGTTGAACACTGGATCTCATGTCAGGATAGAGCATTTAGTGGTAAACTGGTATGATGCAGGGTGCTGTTCCAGTTGAACACTGGATCTCATGTCAGGCTAGAGCATTTAGCAGTAAGATGGTATGAAGGGGGTTCATAGTCATAATGTCGAAAAAATAATATCGAAATACAAAAATGTCGAAAAAAAAATGTCGAATGTAAAAAAGTCGAAAATACATACATATAATAGGAAAAGTCATAATTTCGAAAAAAAAATGTCGAAAAAAAAATCGAAAACCCAAAACACTTTTTTTTTTTTTTTTACCCAGATAGTAACATTTATTATGGGGGGGGGGTCCCCCCCTCCAACCCCCCATCCCAAACCCCTACCCCAACCCCCCCCTCCTGCCCATCCCCCCCACCCCCCATAGATATACCTTTAATTATTTTAAAAACATCTTTAATATAATATTAAATAATTAATTAATTATTAAAAAAACCATCCCAAACCCCTATCCCCAACCCCCCCCCCATCCTCCCCATCACCCCCACCCCCCACGGAAATACCTTTAATTATTTTTTAAAAAAAAGTTTAATAAAATATTTATTATTAACATATAAAATCGAAAAAAGTCGAAAAAAAGTCGACATTTTTGTTTTTCGACATTTTTGTTTTCGACTAAATATTTTCGACATTTTGTCTTTCGAAATTATTGCATTCGACATAATGACTGGATACCTATGAAGGGTGCTGTTCCGGTTGAACACAGTATCTTATGTTTGGCTAGAACATTTAGCTGTAAGCTAGTATGATGGGTGCTGTTCCGGTTGAACACTCTATTTTATGTCGGGCTAGAGCATTTATCAGAAAACTGGTATGATTGGTGCTGTTCTGGTTGAACACTGTATCTTATGTTGGACTAGAACATTTAGCGGTGAGCTTGTATGAGAGGTGCTGTTCTGGTTGAACACTGTATCTTATGTCAGGCTAGAGCACTTAGCAGTAATCTGGTATAATGGATGCTGTTCCGGCTGAACACTGTAACTTATGCCAGGTTAGAGCATTTACCGGTAAGCTGGTATGATGGGTGCTATTTCGGTTGAACACTGTATCTTATGTCAGGCTACAGCATTTAGAGGTGAACCGGTATGATGGATGCTGTTCCGGTTGAACAATGTAATTTATGCCAGTCTACAGCATGTACCGGTAAGCTGGTATGGTGGGTGCTGGTCCAGTAGAACACTGCATCTTATGCCAGATTAGAGCATTTACCAGTAAGCTGGTATGATGGATTCTGTTCCGGTTGAACACTGTGTATCTTATGTCGGGCAAGAGCATTTAGCAGTAAACAGGTATAATGGATGTTGTTCTGGTTGAGTGCTTCTCTAGACAAACATGCTGTAGCCATCAGATCTCCTCTTTGTTTTGCCTTTATGGCTGTTGTTTTCGGTCTACTAGAGACCTCTCGTCTCGAGCTGTAGCTAGGCATGACAATCACTACCCCAGTGCTCTTCTTTCTACATCTTTCATATGATCAATCTAATTGCGGATCTACTTAATATAACTACACCTTTAGCTTTTGATAGTTTTAGCACTGTGTGTTTGGTAGGATATGAATCGTTGTTGATATTCTGTAGCGTCTGGTCTTAAATAAAGATGATTTAATAGATGAAAAAAGATGACAATTAAATATAAGGGTGAAAAACATGTGATGCCAATTCCTTTGATATCAGGGGTCATGCAATGTCTATTGTTCTACCACACTGATTATATTTAATCTTAATTTGACAGCAGGGACCTGGTGCGTTTGCACTCAGGTGTAGTTAGGTCCATGCCACCAAATTTTGGTCCCTTGCACGGCAGAGTGCAAATGTGCAAATCCGAACTTCGTTGTGCAGATGAGTAAACGCTGCCTACCATGCACGCAGGATAGGCATTGTTTAACTGTAAATAAATATTAATGAAATATCTATCCCTTTATGCTGCTCAAGCTGTCAGGAATCACTGCTTTCACATCAGTAAGGCTCCAGTGTATACAACCAGAAAGCGGAAACCAGAAAAAAAGTCCCATCATACTGTGCAGAGTCATGCAAATCGCTCCTGATCAAATTACATGTCAAAGGAGGACAAGCTCCCCCGCTTCTCAGAAGTGTTCATGTGCAAGGGTGGGAGCCAGCACTAGGGCATTCATGATGTCTCCCTGGGAAGCTTGCCATGGAGCCAGCGGACTCTGCTGTGGGAATATCACCATTCCGAGACTTGAATAAGAACTGGAGTGAGCCATGCCATGTGTGTATCAAGCCTTGCTGACTGCGAGGCGGCAGAATACAAGTCAGGCATGGTGGTAGCACACAAACACACAGTCACATGCGAAACCACTTTCCGGGGCCAATCAGACCTTTCTAAATGAAGACATCTGATGGCTTATGTAAGTGTTGCCCCAGTACGACATATTCAGAAGTAACAACCATTAAATCGACATTTGGTTTTTATACTTGGAGCCACTACACAGCACTTACAATTTACGCGCTGTGGTTTTGAGGTTTGGGGATTCGAAAAAACACTATGAAACACTGTATACAGACTGCCAGAGGTTTATGCATTGGATGGAATGCAACTTCCAGTTACTCACGAGCAAGCCCTGGAAGCGTTTTCTAAATCAAGTTCTGCCTCAATGTTAAAATGGACATTTTTGTATGGCACCAAACTTTTATTTATATATTTTTACATTTATAGAGCGCACCGAACCCAGAGGCAACTTTAAAGACTCAATCTAAATATGTTTTATTGGTTTTTAATACATAACTGAGTACAATACATTATGTTATGACGTATGATGATCTATTTTAGGTACCCTTACCCGCCCCTTCCTCAATACCTCCCTAACCCCAACTTTAACAAAACTTGGTAACAGGGTTTCTACATCTGGGCCTTCGACGTCCGGGGTCGATATCTTGGAGATGGTATATTCTTGACAGTCATATTTCTTCACCAGGTCACATAGTCATGATGTCTACTCTATTTATTCAGTACAGTATTTTCCGGGGGGCTTGTCGTCTGGAGAGGTGAACTGTTCTTGCATTATCGCATTCCATGTTGTAATGTCTATGGAGCCTTCCCTTCTTCCTATTCGTAGGGCTTCCTGCCAGACTGCTGTCTCTGCTATGGTCCACCTTTTGGGGCCTTTCCACCATATTTCTATCCTGGGTCTATCTTCTGCTTTCCACTTCATTGCTATCCTCCGTGTGGCTAGCGCCCATGCTATATTGATCATCTTTTCCATTGCCTTGTTTTTGTTTGGGTAGCTGTAGAGGCCCAGGAGACAGGCTTCTATGGTCCATGCCTGGCCTTTTATCTCCCTCTCCCTCAGGCGCTGCTCTATTTCTTGTAGTTTCGGATTTCCGGACAGTGCCAAAACATGTGGTCCAGATCTGCCTTTTCTTCTCCACATTTTGGGTAGCTTTCCGCAGTGGCGCCCGGGAAATTTAATATTTTCTCCGGGGTCAGGTATGCTCCATGAAGTATGTAGAACTGTAATTGTTTTAGCCTGGCATTTCTGGATACTTTCTTTGGGTAGATTTTTGCTTTCGTCCACTCTTTGTCTGTGATTTTTCTATCTATTATCTTTTCCCATGTCTGCCTTCCTTTGTTCGTATCTCTGGGAAGTTCTTCTGTCAGTGTCTGGTATATCCTAGATACCATATGTCCCCCTTCAGTGACATCGTAGAGCAGGCCCAAGGTTGGATTTTCTGTTTGTAGTGCTGCTGGGTATGGGCATTTTGTGTCTAGTTGGTTGATGAGTCTTGCATAGGTTCTGAATTGGCCCGGGTGCAGTCCGTGGGACTCGACCAGGTCTTGGAAATCTAATTTGACTCCTTCCAGGGGCAAATCCCCTGTCGTAATTATTCCTTTAAGCTCCCAGTAATCTCTGCTTTGTTTAAGGTGGTCTCTGCTGGTTCCATTAAGCACTGCAAGCGGTATCTGGGGAGAATAGGGTTCTGCCATTTTCAATAGGTTTTTGTTCTTTTCCATTTTTGCTGCCTTAGTTGTAGGAACGTCGGAGACTGTACGATTCTGTTTCTGTCCTGCCACAGCACTTCCTTTAGGAGGAATGGTGATATGTTTTTGCTCAGGAGGGTGTGTTCCACTGTCTCTTTATCGGCCAGCCAACTGGCAACATGTTGGAGTTGGCTCGCTAGATAATACAACTCGAAGTGTGGTAGATGCATTCCTCCTTGTGAGTAGTTTCTTCAAAGTGTCTCCATCGCTACTCTCCTCCTGCCCTTGCCCCATATAAAGCTGCTTAGTATTGTGCTGAGGTCTGTGAAGAACTTCCTTGGGATGAGGTATGGCACATTAATGAAGTGGTATAGGAGGCTAGGCAAAGCTATCATTTTTACTAGCGATATTCACCCTGCTACTGACAGGGGGAGCTCTCTCCCAGAACTTAATGGATGCTTGTATGCTGTTTTCCGCACTCAATGTATTGGTTTTATGTGTGTCTTCAATGGAGTGGTGCATGTTTATGCCTAGGTATCGAAATGTGTGGGTGTTCCACTTGAGCTCTAGACAGGGGAATTGGTCCTCTGCCTTCCCGGCCTAGCCCGCCCGAGGAAACAGGCAGGATTTGGTCTTGCTAATGGTGATTCCTGAGAGATGTGCAAAGTTGTCTAGCACTTCTAGATACGTTACTAGATTGTCTTCTGGTTTCAGTATATATAGGAGTATGTTGTCTGCAAACAAGGAGATGACGTGTGTGGTTCTGTCTATTTGCAGCCTGTGTCTCGGAATGAGTCCCTCATGTAGATTGCCAGTGGCTCCAGTGCTAGGATGTAAAGGAGGGGTGATAGCGAGCAGCCTTGTTTGGTGCCTCTGCTGATCGTGAATGCATCTGAAATGTGTTTGCCTGTGTGTACCCTTGCCGATGGTTTGGCACAGAGCATGTCTATCCATCTCATAAACCCTTGTCCTATACCATAATGTTCTAGCGTGGCGAACATCCATTCCCATCTAACAGAATAAAAAGCCTTGATGGCATCTAAAGCTGCTACTGCACAGCCTTCAGACTTAGTGTGTGTTCTATCTATGATTGCTTGGAGGCGTCTTAGGTTTGCTGTGGTGGCCCGACCTGGAACATAGTCGGTCTGGTCCAGGTGCACTAGTGTAGTAATAACTCGTTTGAGACTGTCTGCTAGGAACGCTGTAAGGATTTTTGTGTCCTGGTTTATTAGTGCTTCGGGCCTGTAGGACTCACATAATTTACCATCTTTGCCTGGTTTAAAGATAGGTATTAGTAGTGCTTGCTCCATTGTATCAGGGTGAGTTCCAGTTTCGTATGCCTCCTGTAGGACCTGCAATAGCAGTGGGGCTAATATGTCTGTGTATTCTTTTTAAAATTCAGGCGGTAGCCCGTCGCTACCAGGCGTTTTCCCAGTAGGTAGTGAGGCTATGACTTCCTGTATCTCTTCTAGTGTGAGTGGGTTGTCTAGCATTTCTCTTTGCTCTACTGTTAGGTTTGGTAGTCCTATATCTTCTAAAGTTTCTAGTATTTCAGCCTTCTTTGGATGTGTGATATCGTCATATAGTTTGGAATACAAATCTTTAAAGGCCTGGTTTACTTCTACTTGTGACCTCATTACATACCCATCCTCGTCCATTATTTCTGCCACCTCCTCTTTGTTATCTAGTCCCTTAACCAGCCAGGCTAGAAGGCTGCCTGGTTTATCCTCTTGGCTGTGTATTTTTTCAGTGTATCTCGTGAAGCTGAAGTCGCCTAGTCTCTCCCAATGTTCCATGCATTTTAATCTTAACGGCATGAGGGTATTTTCTTTGTTCCTCTGTTTTTTCCAATTTTGTAATTTTGGCTTCTACTTTTGTGATTTAACTTTCTAGATCTCTTTGGACTCTGCCTGCAGTAGCTATCGCTGCCCCTCTTATGACCACCTTATAGGCTTCCCATACTGTGGTGGTGTTATCTACAAAGAACTGCTCTGTTTCGAGATGCAGAGTCTCACTGAAGTTAGTGTCTCGCAATGACTCTGCGCACAGTTTCCACCTGGGGATGGGTGTGGGATGATCTGCAAGTGTCCATTGGATGATCAGAGGGGAATGATCAGAGAGAGTCGGGCCCTCATATGATGCCCCTGCTATATTCCCCAGATGCTCCCTCCCAGTAAAGATGTAATGGATCGTAGTGTATATTTTATGTACACCTAAATAGAGCGAGTATTCCCGCCCACTGTGGTTCAGGCATCACCATACTTCTTGTAATTTCAGGTCTCTGGTTAATATCTGTAGAGCTTTGGACGAGGGGGGGAGTGGTTTTCTTGTTTGGTCTGACCTATCCAGAGTGGAGTCCAACACGCAATTGAAATCCCCTCCCCATATCCAATGGGCTCCCCTATACGGGGACACAATGGAGTAAAGCGAGTGGTAAAATGTGGCAGCGTTTTGGTTAGGTGTGTAGGTATTTATTATACAGAACTCTTTTTTTTCTATATACCCATGTAACAGCATGATCCTGCCTTCTGGGTCTGAGTATTTATGTATGATTCGGTGTGCCACGCCTGGACCATTTAGTAAGTATGTGCTTTTGCTTGTCTGGCGTTAGATGAGATTCTTGTAATAGCGCATTCTGGATGGCCTTTCTGCGGAGGTAGGACATCACCCTTATCCTCTTGACTTAACAGTTTAGGCCACGTAGATTCCATGTGGCTATTCTTAGGTGTTTTGCCATTGGATATTTTTGGTTTGTTCCTCGCTGTTCATATCAAGGGTCCCGGGCTCTCGTCTCGGGTGTCTAATTGTGTCACGACAGGAGTGTACATTTCTGCAGTTCACATTCACCTTGCTATTCACATTCGTTATGTTGCTCCATTCTGTTTCCCGGGCTTTAACTACGTTCTGCCTCATCTCAACCAATTGTCCGATCTTTGCACATGTTTGTCGACATTGGGCCCCTGGTTGCCTTTTGGCTCTGTGTGTTCTCCACCAGAGGGTGGTTGCTTCCTGTGACTGTGCCAACAAAACTGAAACTGTGTAACATTGAACTTGTTGCCCATCAGCGTGTTTCCGTAGAGGCATCCCCCATCTTCCCGCAGGACCCCGGGAGAGTCAGTGGGTGAGTACTCAGGGTACTCTCAGTCCATTTTAGGTTGGATCAGGGGGTCTGGTCCAGTAGCTCACGAAGGTGTCAACAGGGTGGTTTGGTTGTTGTCTATTGTCTACCACCGTATGTCTTGGTGGGTTCCTGATTCAGGACTGATTAGATCGTGATGCTGGGTTCCGGCTTCACGTGCTCATACGTCGTGAAGTCAGTGGTGTTGGGGTCCGATAGGAGGGCTGCTGGTTGGGTTATCTATTTCGTCCGTTTCTGTTTGGGTGTCTTTTCCTGAAGTTGGCCTAGATTGTGCTCATCCATCCAGGAATTTATTGCTTCTGGGGTCTCGAAGAATAAGGATTTTCCATTATAGAGTATTTTCATTTTTGTCGGATAGAGGAGCATGTACTTGATAACCTGGTGTCGTAGTATTTCTTTAGTTGGCACATATTGTGTTTGTCGCCTTTGTACTTGTATTGTATAGTCAGGGTATATCGCCAGGGTCCCCAACCCTCTTTCGATTACGCCACCCGATCTGGAGAAAGCCAGTATCCTTTCTTTATCACAATAATTTAGTATCTTTGCGAAGATTGGTCTTGGTGGGGCTCCCGGTGGAGGCTTCTTTGTGAGAGCTCGGTGGGCCCTTTCGACTGCGAACCCCTGTGATAGGTTCCCCGGCCCTATTTCCTGAAGTAGTAGGTTTTCTATGTATTCTGTCGGATCTTTCCCTTCGGCACCCTCTGGAAGACCTAGAATTGTAATATAACTTCTGCGCGCCCTTCCTTCTGCATCTTCTGTGCAGTCTTGTAGTATTTTCAGTTGAGAGGACAGTTCACGGACCATGCTCTCGAGTTCTTTAGTCGTGGAGGCGGTCTGTTCCAGTTTTTGCTCAGTGTCACCCACTCTGCCAGCTAGGTTGTGAGGATCTTGGCGCAGGAGATTTATATCACACTTTATTTCTCCTGTGCGTTTCCATCAAGGTACGCATAGCAGCAATCGCTGCCAGGATCTTGTTTTCTGATGCATTTCCCTGTGCTTCCGAGTTGGCACTTGCTGATTGTTCATCTCGTTGTGGGGGATCTGCCATGGGGTCCGCGTAACTGTCCGTTGTCTCTTGTTTGGATTGTGCTGTTGTTTGTTTCTGATTTATTAATGCCTTCTTCCTTCTGGCATCTGGGATTTGGCAATGGGTGTCACTTCTGGAGCGTGTTTTAACTGCGTTGCCCCACTCCTCCCAGATTCGCTCGTGTTCTGGATTATGGAGTGCTGGTTCTCAAGGATTATTGGTTCCTAGCGAGCGAAGTGTTGGTGTCTCAGGATTTTTTAGTTCCCTGCTAATCTCGTTTTGTATATAAAATTATCTTGATGTCTTGGTCTAGTATGTGTGTAGTATGTTGCAGTCAGCAGGAGTTTGCTATGGCTACTCGTCTGGTTGTCGGGTTTATCCTGTGGTGCTGTTTGGAACGACCATGCAGATAGTGCTTTCGGAGTCCAGGGAGACAGTAACATGCCACTGGAGGTCGGGCAGTGGTTTTCCTGTGGGGGCCCACCTCGGCTTTGCATGGCCATGGTAAGGTTGCCCGAGCACCCTGTCGCGATTGCCAGCAACATACTCACAGTATATGTCTATGGGGCTGTCTGCACGATCGTCATGCCCAGCAGTCTCCTGTCTCCTGCCGTGATCTTGTGTGCTCCTGGGTGGAGTGTCTGGGCTGGAGGAGGTTTGGGCTTTCTTTTTACTGTTCGGGCCAATGGTGTCCTCTAGCTGTTTGTGTTCCCACTGGTTGGGGCTTTGCTGCTCCACCGTTGTGACCTCCACGACCAGGCTTATGCTGCTCCGGGATGTTTCCTGCTTCTTGCGTGCAGGAAGCCGCGTAAGGCCAGGAAAAAGTGGAGTTAATCAGTGCACGCTCCGATGTTCAGTAATCTGCTTCCACTTATCCCGTTCAGGGTTGGAAGGGTCAGCCCATATGGTGGTCGGGTGGATTTGCTTAAAGTAGGCGCTGGTGGTGTTTGTGGTGGTTGCGCTGACTGGGAGGGGTGCACTATTATTCGTTATACATTGTCTCGCAGGGACCGGAAGGCCATGTGGCTGAACTCGGCAGCGTTCCGAGCCACCGGATCAGCGTTGAGTATCTCAGCACTTGTGGCGGGTGCTGCCGAGACAACGTTGCTCGCTGCTATGCCCTTACCATCCCTCTCTCCTCCGGCGCGGCTGCAACTCACAGGCTGATGTCTCGCTGGTCGTGAAGCTGGTCCGCTGGGCTACTGGTACCGGGGAGCAGCGTATCACTCCTCTACTGCCACAGCGTTTCTCAGCGTCATTTTGTGGGCTCCTCCTCTCATCAGAAATGGTAGTTTTCAGCTCGATTAACCCTTTTTATCCGGGTCTGGGATGTGGCTGGACACAGCGCCCGTTCTGCTGGACCCACGGTTGCTAGTTTAGCGGCATAATTTTCATTTATTCACTTCTTCCAAGATCAATCGGTCAGATCAGGCAGGAGAGCGCAGCGAGGCACCTCTGCTCTACATGCCGACTGGCCATGCCCCCCCTTAAAGACTCAATCTACATCTCGAGATTGCAGAGAGAGGAATTAAAAAAAAATGATTTTAGAGACACCCAACCATCTGAGAAACATGAACTGTGTGGAGTCTTTTACGCTGCCTAGAAAAGGTTATGGCACTTGGTGCAAAACATAACCACCTCATATTTCACATTCAATTCAAACTTCCACTTCCAACCTTAAACTCAGCTATTTGCCAATGTATTCTTCTGCTTCCTACGTTCCCCAGGATCTGATGCACCTAATATCAGTCCACTCTTTGAGCTTCCCTAAAGTTGTGGAGGCAGTGTTTAATGCCAAAAGGGGGGGTGTCTCTTGAGTTGGCACCATTGCATTGCAAACAATTCAAGATCAGTGGCGGAAGGTGAATATTTTCAGTGAAGGCACTCTAAAATCTTCCTTGAATGAGGGCATGCCAAAGAATCTAGCAAGGGAGGCCTAGGTAGTGTGAATTTTTTTAACAATTGGTAAAACGCCATACAATTTAGAATTAGTTTTCGAGAAGAACCATGGAAATAATCCAATGGGTATCTATTGGTCACTCACCATCAGTAGACAGGAGCATTTTACAACAGTTTCCTGATATATGTGTCAACAATGTATTCCACATTTCCGCTTCATATCATGTTCATGAAGTGGCGCCTACCATTGTGAATGACGTTCATGAAGCTGCACCCATAATATTTATCAGCATTGTCGATATAAATAACTATCAAAAAGGTACACCCAAAATAGAAGCCAGCACTTCTACTCTGAATCACTTTCATGAAGCTGCCCCCACAAAATATGCCAACATTGCCATTGTAAATTATTTTCATTGTGATAGTAACACAATATATGGCAACATTACCACTGTATATCACTTTTATAATGCTGCATTCACAATATAGGCCAGCATTCCCACTTTGTATCATTTTGATGTACTGAACAAAGTATATCCTGGCATTTTCAATATAAATAACTCATAATAGCCCTAATCGCACCAAACAAACACATGGGAACATCCCACTCAAGCCCATATACATGCAAAAACTGATAGAACATACACACAGGAACTCAATGTCTGACTCATTCACACACACACACAAAATTATTCAAACGTTTGTGCATAATCGCGCCATTACGTTCAAATGAGCAATCGTACACTTTTAATTTAAAAAAAAACATACCTTTACATGCTATCATATGCTGATTCTTCTCACCAAACAGAGAAGCAAGATGAATAGTGTTTGCATGAGCAGTGGCCCAGACAGATCCACGGGGGCCATGGTTACTGCAGCTTGGTTGCTTAGCAACCAAGGGGACAGTGCTCGATGCATAGGCACTGCACACACAGTTGATTTCTGCACTTTAAAATGAAAAACTCCATTAATGACCAGCCTTACGGGAGGCAGAGGGGTGAACTGGGCATGGACAAGAATCCCAATGGGGGTGGGTGACCAGCCCCTTCCCCCCCACCCACGCTCTGCCACTGTGTGGCCACACCTCAAAGTGTCAGGGGATGTAAATATATAGACTACCTTTCCGAAGCAACTAGGACTCTGGAGACTATGTAAAATATGCAGTTTTGGTGCTAGCTGCGAAAGGGACAGACTAGAGGAGCCCAGGGCCTGTTGTCAATAACTATACATCTGTGTACTCACAAGGTAACGTAAGGAACTCATGGTGGCAACAGTAAAGACAGACACAAGTGATCACAGTTCAAGGGTGCTTATTAAACTGTATGCAGGTTGGAGAAACGCCTAATTTAAACCTAAATCTAAGATGGGAGCAAGCGTTTATCATAAAATTAAAATAAGTCCGTCCTAGTGGCGTTCTGACTAATAAAAAGGGCCTATACTAAGAAACCTATTGCCAAACCTTACAATTAACACAAAACGTTTGTGGCATAGTTCTCAAGAAAAGAAAGAAGTGTTCACAAATAACATGTCAGGATGCAGTAGCCTGGGACTCCCTTCCCCATGTTCTGAGCACGGGGTAAAACGGAATCTTGGAGCACAGCACAGTCTTGAGCTTCTCCAGCACGAGACAACAGTTCCACTTGCAGCCATCAGGACCGTCAATGGCCAAGTCTCGTTTCTCTTGAAAGTCTCTTGCCTTTGGGAGCCTGACGTATTTAGATAACATCAGTAGGATGGAATGACACTCTTTAGTACAAATTCATATTTTATTAAATACATTTATCATATGAAATAGCAATTTCTCAATAAAAAATTCATAAAAAATATTTCATATCCACAATCATAGCCACATACAGATCTCATTCATACATTTACACAGAACACAACAACCCATGATGCTTCACTTATCATTGGGTTTTACGAACACAGCTTCATTTATATAGAACAATAGACCCAGTCCCTAGCATTAGGTGTCGTGGTGTATATAACACCAGATTTTTGGGTCAGGTATTTGTCACACAGAAATGTCGACACGTGTTTCGGTCGGAGACCTTCCTCAGGACGTAAAGCAAAGCAAGAGTTCTTCGCCCAGTTCTTAATAAGTAAGGGCCCGTGGCCAATCTAAAAACAATCATAAAAACAGAGTGTCATACCAATTTCTTTAAATCGGTGACTAATAATGTCACAGTGTGTTATAGATTTCTTAACACACTAAATCCCTACTCACCCCCAAGTTCCAATTCAGGGAGAAGTGAACGGGATGTGGGATATTAATCCTCCACTGGAATCAGTGCAAGTACGGAACCTGTGGAACCAATACAAACATATATTTCAAAATATGTGTCAAGCTCAGGAATTTAGCTTCAACCCCTAAACTATATTACATTTAAAACATACACAAAAAGCCACACTTACATGTGTTAATGGTGTAGCTCGAAACCATTCATCGTAGTCTCACCACTACAAGACGCAGGGTATAAATCGCACACTTGATGTCTCATTCACAAAGTTCTGCCAAAAGAAAGCCCACATACATCTATGAGCCATATGGGTAAGCCTCTATGTATAACGAGATGCAGAAAACATGCCCATTCTCACACTCGTATACATGGGTGTATTAGCCACCAAGTGAGAATAAGTAAAACAATGCCCTGTTTGAACCAAAATAGGAGTGGGGATCGCCCTATGCACATAGTTTTTAGTATGTCGTAAAAAGTGCAAGCCCAAACAAGGCTAGAAAGTGGGAGAAACAATTCCCAAAATTTCACATGTAACCACGGAACTCATTAAGAAACCCTCAATTTAAGACTACCGAACCTAAATATATAGAAAAGCATAGACAACCACCGTGGAAGCGCCATCACCCCCAAATTACTCTAGTCCCATAACACGTGTGCGAGACGCTTAAGTGGGAAAAGTAAGTTAATAGGATAGAGTCTCCAAAGAGTATCCATGTAGCCACAGTACTCGTATGGAAGCGCTCGACGTAAAGCTGCCGAGCGGTCAACGCAAATACTATTCACGGAAGGGTGCCTCCACCTATCAACGTTTAGTGCATCAAGGAATAAAGTGTGACGCAGCCCCTACTGGGAGGAACAGCCTCACATAGGTTAACCTGTATTTACCTTTAGCTGTCTATCGATATGCTTGCCACAGAGCGGAACCGCGTAAGTTCATGCCACTCCAACTCCTCCGGCTCAATAACGAACTAGACATAGGTGAGGGACTATCTCTATTTGAGAGATTCTCACGTTCCTAAACACTAAAAACGGACTCGTGAACTACTGTGTGTCACGATAGCGTGTGATCTCTGTATATATGCTTTTCCAAGCCAAAACACTGGTAATCTCAAAGGCCATAACAACAACAGTTCAACACGCAAAAACACGTATCATGTGAAAAAACCTTCTGAGAATCCTTTTAATGATGAAATGGAGATCTGAATGAAATGCCAAATTATTATCGAGCTCCCTAATTCAGGGAACTGGGTCCATTTGCCCATGGAAACTCATATGCAATGATATCAGATTATTTTTGTAACTTCGGTGAAAATAATCAACATAACATTCCCAATACAATAATAACCTTACTCTTTATGCTTGGTCCGCGTTACCATTAAGCAACAAGTTATTGTATAAGTTGTATTTTCACTGTGTGACACATTAGTGTGCAAATTACTTATATGGGGAAACACAGAGCAATTTTTTTATATATTTTTTCATACATTTTATATAGTGCCTAGTAGCCGAAAACATAAAAACATACAGAAGATTACATATATTGACACATTTCTTTCTGTACATGATCTTTATGTATGTTTTACATTAGGTACTTAGTAACCAAACTTCTTGGAACATTGCCAACATATCCCATCTGGAAATACATTTCCTTTTTATATACAGGATAAACATCCCTTGAGTAATATAGAGGAATAAGGTATTTACTCCACATATCAGTTCGGTGCTCAGTGTGTATAGTTACCCATACCCCAAAATGTTGGTTGTATGGGCCCCTTATACTATAATCAATTGTTTAAGACCAGATTATTCCATTTCACCGAAACATTCAGTCCCTTATGGACTGTGTTTAATGTGTGGATCCATTTTTGTTCAATACGGTGCAATGTTGTACCTATGTCACCTCCTCTTGTATTGGGCTTTATGTGTTGTATTATAAACCACCTCATATCAGTGTCTTTATGTAGCATCTTTACAAAATGTTCAAACAATGGCTTGTCTACTACTTTATTCCGTATACAGCTTCTATGCTCAGATTTACGCTGTCGGATTTCTCGTGTAGTTTTACCTACATAGAGTAGTTTGCATGGACAAGTGATAATATATACTACATTTTTAGTGAAGCAGTTAGTGTGGCAATTCATTTTCCAGACTCTCTGACCATAGTGAAACTCGTGTTTTGTCTCTTTTAGGGGGCACGCAACACATCCGCCACACTTATAGTGGCCAACAATGGGTGGTAATCCCCATTGATCATTGATGGTACGTTCTCTGCTTGGCTCCCGGTATGTGTGTACTAGTTTTTGTCTGAGATTTTGATTACGCTTAAATGCAAACATCGGCTTTTCTTTCAAGGACCCAGGTTGTTTTATTAAATTCCAGTGAGATCAAAATCTCAGACAAAAACTAGTACACACATACCGAGAGCCAACCATAGAACGTACCATCAATGATCAATGGGGATTACCACCTATTGTTGGCCACTATAAGTGTGGCGGATGTGTTGTGTGCCCCCTAAAACAGACAAAACACGAGTTTCACTATGGTCAGAGAGTCTGGAAAATGAATTGCCACACTAACTGCTTCACTAAAAATGTAGTATATATTATCACTTGTCCATGCAAACTACTCTATGTAGGTAAAACTACACGAGAAATCCGACAGCGTAAATCTGAGCATAGAAGCTGTATACGGAATAAAGTAGTAGACAAGCCATTGTTTGAACATTTTGTAAAGATGCTACATAAAGACACTGATATGAGGTGGTTTATAATACAACACATAAAGCCCAATACAAGAGGAGGTGACATAGGTACAACATTGCACCGTATTGAACAAAAATGGATCCACACATTAAACACAGTCCATAAGGGGCTGAATGTTTCGGTGGAATGGAATAATCTGGTCTTAAACAATTGATTATAGTATAAGGGGCCCATACAACCAACATTTTGGGGTATGGGTAACTATACACACTGAGCACCGAACTGAAATGTGGAGTAAATACCTAATTCCTCTATATTACTCAAGGGATGTTTATCCTGTATATAAAAAGGAAATGTATTTATAGATGGGATATGTTGGCAATGTTCGAAGAAATTTGGTTACTAAGTACATAATGTAAAACATACATTAAGATCATGTGCAGAAAGAAATGTGTCAATATATGGAATCTTCTGTATGTTTTTATGTTTTCGGCTACTAGGCACTATATATAATGTATGAAAAAATATATCAATAAATTGCTCTGTGTTTCCTCATATAAGTAATTTGCACAATAACGTGTCACACAGTGAAAATACAACTTATACAATAACTTGTTGCTTAATGGTAACGCGGACCAAGCATAAAGAGTAAGGTTATTATTGAATTGGGAAGGTTATGTTGATTATTTTCACCGAAGTTACAAAAATAATCTGATATCATTACATATGAGTTTCCATGGGCAAATGGACCCAGTTCCCTGAATTAGGGAGCTCGATAATAATTTGGCATTTCATTCAGATCTCCATTTCATCATTAAAAGGATTCTCAGAAGGTTTTTTCACATGATACGTGTTTTTGCATGTTGAACTGTTGTTGTTATGGCCTTTGAGATTACCAGTGTTTTGGCTTGGAAAAGCATATATACAGAGATCACACGCTATCGTGACACACAATAGTTCACAAGTCCGTTTTTAGTGTTTAGGAACGTGAGAATCTCTCAAATAGAGATAGTCCCTCACCTATGTCTAGTTCCGTATTGAGCCGGAGGAGTTGGAGTGGCACAAACTTACGCGGTTCCGCTCTGTGGCAAGCATATCGATAGACAGCTAAAGGTAAATACAGGTTAACCTATGTGAGGCTGTTCCTTCCAGTACGGGCTGCGTCACACTTTATTCCTTGATGCACTAAACGTTGATGGGGGGAGGCACCCTTCCGTGAATAGTATTTGCGTTGACCGCTCGGCAGCTTTACGTCGAGCGCTTCCATACGAGTACTGCGGCTACATAGATAATCTTTGGAGACTCTATCCTATTAACTTACTTTTCCCACTTAAGCGTCTCGCACACGTGTTATGGGACTAGAGTAATTTGGAGGTGATGGCGCTTCCACGGTGGTTGTCTATGCTTTTCTATATATTTAGGTTCGGTAGTCTTAAATTGAGGGTTCCTTAATGAGTTCTGTGGTTACAAGTGAAATTTTGGGAAGTGTTTCTCCCACTTTCTAGCCTTGTTTGGGCTTGCACTTTTTACGACATACTAAAAACAACGTGCATATGGAGATCCCCACTCCTATTTTGGTTCAAACAGGGCATTGTTTTACTTATTCTCACTTGGTGGCTAATAGAACCATGTATACGAGTGTGAGAATGGGGATGTTTTCTGCATCTCGTTATACATAGAGGCTTACCCATATGGCTCATAGATGTATGTGGGCTTTCTTTTGGCAGAACTTTGTGAATGAGACATCAAGTGTGCGATTTATACGCTGCGTCTTGTAGTGGTGAGACTACGATGAATGGTTTCGATCTACACCATGAACACATGTAAGTGTGGCTTTTTGTGTGTGTTTTAAATGTAATATAGTTTAGGGGTTGAAGCTAAATTCTTGAGCTTGACACATATTTTGAAATATATGTTTGTATTGGTTCCACAGGTTCAGTACTTGCACTGATTCCAGTTGAGGATTAATATCCCACATCCTGTTCACTTCTCCCTGAATTGGAACTTGGGGGTGAGTAGGGATTTAGTGTGTTAAGAAATCTATACACACTGGGACATTATTAGTCACTGATTTAACAAAATTGGTATGACACTCTGTTTTTATGATTGTTTTTAGATTGGTCACGGGCCCTTACTTATTAAGAACTGGGTGAAGAACTCTTGCTTTGCTTTACGTCCTGAGGAAGGTCTCCGACCGAAACACGTGTCGACGTTTCTGTGTGACAAATACCTGACCCAAAAATCTGGTGTTATATACACCACGACACCTAATGCTATGGACTGGGTCTATTGTTCAATGTAAATGAAGCTGTGTTCGTAAAACCCAATGATAAGTGAAACATCATGGGTTGTTGTGTTCTGAGTAAATGTATGAATGAGATCTGTATGTGGCTATGATTGTGGATATGAAATGTTTTTTATGAATTTTTTATTGAGAAATTGCTATTTCATATGATAAATTTATTTAATAAAATATGAATTTGTACTAAAGAGTGTCATTACATCCTACTGATCCAATCTCTTGATATTTATTTACTATACCTGAAGGATCAGGGTTTGAAGTGCAGGTCTACCCCTTTATTTTTCCCGTATTTAGATAACAAACAAAAAGTTCCTTCAACAAAATTAATGTTTGTTTCTTGCTTTCTTTTACGGTGAGGATTTTTCACCCAGAGGTCTTCCTCTTCCGGGTGCTGACCCTTCACGAATCGTACCTCAAAATAACAGTTCCTTCTCTGAATGGACTTTAGATGATGGCTTCACCTCTGGATTCCCGTTGTTCCGGCTCAGACCCTTATAAAACAGTTCCTATCAGTATCAAGGCATTTGACGGTCTTGCCTCTTGATTCTGAGGGCCTGATAGTCTTCTGTGGTATCAAAACGAAAAGGCTCTTTCACAAGGGTTTTTTTCCCTGTATTTGGGTGATAGGTCTCCACCCCTGCTCCCCCTCTTCTGGGTGCAGACCCTTCTCAAATCATCAGCCTCCCCCCACTGGTTCACTATGGCTTCTTGCCTTTGGGTGATGGTTTCACCCCTGGATCTCCCTTGTTCGGGTTCGGATCCCTCTCAACTGTTAGCCTCCCTCCACAGGGTTCACTATGGCTTCTTGTTCACCGATATCAATGTTTTTTTAAACAGTTCCAGTGGGCATTCCTTGGTCGGGTTCACTCTTGTCAACACCCTGTTGGTTGGGGCTTTAGACTTGCCCCCTTATCAGCAGTGAACCCATTACCTTGTGTGGGTTCACTCTTTCCAACTTCACATTTATTCTTGCTGTCAATGTTTATAGGATTTACTTCCCTTGCTTTCTTTACCGTTTTTAGCTCAAAGGCTTTTGACTGTATGAGGATTTTGCTTGACCTCCTGTATTACCACTTTGACCTGACAGCATTGCTCTCCTTCGGCCTTCTGGTATTCGTAGTTTCACTCAGACGGGGATAGATCAGAGTCTCTCGAGTTAGCACTCATGTGGTGCCGGTTCCCTCTGCAGCTGGTATTAACTTTAATAATTTTACAGTTCTTTGAACTTGGTTCAAGTTGCCACTTTGCGACATTCATTCACCACAGCCTGGCTCTAATCGGCTCTCCCCTCGACTCACCGGCTGTGATGAACCGATTGACCCTCCTCGTAACTGGAGTCAAGGCCAGTACCACGGTAGCAGGTGTTTCCTGGCTCCCGTTTATCAGCGTCAACATGCTCGGTGTACCATTGGTGTCTGCTGCAACAGACTTTGGCTATTGTCCTTGGTCTTACGATTCACTTTGTGGAGGTTTCGCGGGTCTGCTTCGAAAAGGGCAAGGTCGTGTCCCTCCTTGTCAGCCTCTTGATATTTGCCACCTTTCTCCTCCTCTTGAACTGCCGGGTCTGGATAGCTGTCTCGTCATGTGGTCATCCTTTCTCATACTGTGCACTCTTGCTGCACCTTTTACCCTGTGGGGAAGGGAAAGGGCTGTCAGGTGTGTGATTCTATCAATCGCCTGACTTTGCCTGACCCGTTTATTGGGACATGTCAGGGAAACCACTCTGGTGTTAGTCCATTCTCTAGTGGGTCGTGCAAAAGTGTTTGTGTCAGAAAAGTGGGCGGGGCAGTGGTTTTGAATGCCCTACTTGATAGGATGGGGAAAAGGTTTTGAAAGAAGGGGGATACCGCGTCTCACACGTCAGTGCCCCACACCCACTCCCCGAGGACCCCCCATCCAAGTGATCCTCCCTCACTAGTTCACCCACAGGAACTGGATCCAATAGTGATGGCCGTGTCCTGGCCACCTGGATGACAGATCCCTGGGGTTTAGCCAGGGAGATGACTTCAGATTTCTCTCTCACAGTACTCACTGGTGCCCACACTGTGCTTTATGCATTGCCCATGTCATGCCTAAAACTGCCAGTTGCTGTACCTTTCATTCCCCACGTAAAACCTTCATTTCTACACAGGAAAACTCAAAGAGATTAAATGAATAAACCTCTTTCTCTCAGCATTAATTGTACATCCATCCATTTTAAAATCCAGCTTTCCTTCCCTCCAAACAATCACCTAATTCAGGGCCCAGAGGTAACATGAATTACTTTAAAGGGGCATGTTAAGATGGGCCATTGTCTGAATGTGGCAGGAGCCACAGGTACACAATGAAACCTTTATTGGTGAAGCTTAAGGAACAGGGTAGTCCACAGCAGGCAAGTGGTAGTAAGGGAAACATTGGAAAGTCCACTAGCACACCCTCTCTCCAAGCCAACCTCTCACCAACTGCCACACAAAGAGTATTACACAGCTCACAAACACAGCATTCCACACATAAAACACTCATAACCTCAAACATATGAGCAAGGCAGCTAATACAGACAGAAAGTATCTGTCCACACATCCCCCCCTTAAGGAAACATCAGAAAAGGAAGACCCCTTAAAAGAGACATAAGAATGTGCAGGGGAAAGCAGAACTCCCACTGCCAGAAAAAAAGTATCAAATGAACTAATCCATGAGAATGAAGCAGAGTCCCTCATCTACCTCCATGAGTGCACAGTAAACCCATACCGCACTCACCCAAGGGATTGAACAACTTCACCATCAAAAGAAAGCAAATTTAAGAGGGTGTCACTTATCTGAAGACTGAAACCCACTGACTGCCTCAAGAGCCATATTGTAGCCCCCTCCCTACAGCACTCCAGGATAAAACACTCTAAACATTTCCACTGCCATAGAACACACAAGCAAAACTAAATAAAGGGTGCTGAGGGTGGTACATTTGGCTAAGTGGCCAAATAGTACCACACCCAAACATGCTAAAACAATCCCAAAACAACTACATTCCAAGAAACATACACTTAAAGCTCAATAATACAACTTTAGAGCTGCAAGCACACAAACAGGCACAACAGGAAACAAAACATTGCATGCAGACTTTCCTTGAGAGTTAGTCACCAGCAGTGGGGTACGCCTTCAACATTCAGCGTACCTGCAAGCAGCCCAACCAAAAGCACAAAAGCAGAACAGGTGGGCACCCAGGGTGACTCAATCACTCTGACAAAAAACCTTCAATCTGACAAGTGAATAAAAAATAGTTTCCAACACCCAAGGACGTCAAATCACCAAAAGACCAGGGTAGCGTAAGTGACATCATACACCTGATGACATCACAGCATGTGATGTCATATGACCTTCGACCACAGGGGCATCATATAAAATGATATTTAACCCCATAAATCACTGACGGTTGTAAAAACATAAGAAAGCTTACATTTCATAAAATACCAAACAGGCACTAAAGCAGATATAAGACTTTTCAGTTACCAAACACATCTTCACTAGGATGCTGCCTTGGCATGGCATGGAGGGGGTCATGCTATGACAGAGGTTGACCAACTAGAACCTACATAGGTCAGGGGTTCTGCCAATCGTATGCCACTATAACTTCATAATGCCGTTTACTGACAACTAATACAAATGATTGCTGCACATGTCAGGTCTAGTAATCATATTCCAAGTAAAGCCTCACATTCGCCGGTGCTGGCACAACACAGTGTGGCTAAAGTAACCTATGAAGATACAGCCGTCTCATGTCTGTTATAGCCTTCCAGCCTAGGCATGGTCAAAATATGTAAGTTAAAACTTTGTATATCCAGTTACTTCTTTCATATGCCAAGTGCACCCTCAAATGTTCAGTAATACGACCCAATGTGAATTAATTCCCTGTACACCTGGTATGGGACAAAGGCATAGGAATAGTGAACTGACACAAAACCCTAAACACTGTGAAAGTAACAACAAATCCTTTTTTCTTCTATTTAACACTGACTTTTATCACAATGTCAAGAGGCAATATCTATCAATCAAATTTAAATCCAAAAGCTCATAACAAACAAACTGAAAGGGAACCCATAACATCTCAACACGTTTTGATCCACACATGGTTCATCATCAGGAGGACCAAGTGGCTGACCCCACAGCATTGTACTCTTAAGTGGCGCTGACCATAAATGCTGTTGACCATACATTCCTGAGCTATATGGTAAGTGGTATATACAGTTGAGTAGGCCTTGCTACAAATCACACCTGTGATCTTAAAAACACACATAAATACCAGCAATGAACACTTAACCAGCTGAGCTATCTTGCCAGTTATATATACTTAAATGTGAATAACACAGCATTTGGTAATGCATTGGCTCTGGTGGTTATATGTCTAATTAACATAACACTATTCCTAGTGCTTCTCTAGTACTGTAATGATGTCATGGCCCACTAGTCAACATGAAAATACTAGGGCTATATTTTCTTTCAAAAAAGGTATGGAGGGGACAAGAGAGGTTGATGGGAACAGATATCCTGATGAATATTTTTAACTGCACAATTAGTTAAACATCATTATGTGTCACTATTGGATATCTCATCAAGTTAAGCACTCATCTCGACACGTGCCAGCCTGCACTTTCCAGTTTCATATTTCTGCAGGGCTGAATCAGTCCTTAATTTTTCTAAGGTTGATAGTACTATTACTTTTGGTACTAACAACACTTATTTTTACAGTGCTTAACTTAAAAGCAGGAGACATCAGGAATCAGATATGAAGTGCTAAACATAAAAAGATGATTTAATACTAACTATTGTAGCAAAGTTTAGGCCACAGTAACGTCAAAATCTGAAGTATTTCTGTACAAAATGATAGGCCTCAGAAAAAGAAAACAAACAAGTTGACTCTAAATAAGTAGTTCTTCATCTGCATATCCAGTATGTCTGGTTTATGCAGACAAATACTACTCTTTAGACTAGCCTTTGCGAATATGGCATATAAAGAAAGTCAAATGTCACAGTGTGATTTCCACGAATAAAGCGGCTTCTAAGAACCTACTTTATGGTTGATTCCACACTGACAGTGGCAGGTGATACATTTTTTACTTGGTGGGTCTTAAATATTTGCCACAAATTTCCACGAGCGATCGAGCGTAGCAAGGGAGCCTGAACCTACCAAGGATGGTCAGGGGTGATTCTCCCCAAAAAAATGTTTTAAATCAAAGGTTAAAATAGTGCATTATACAGCACACTGTCTGTGTAAAATTGGTTAAAAAGCCAGACAGTTTGAAGTCGGTTTTTTAGTCTAATTCAGGAAAAGTACAATAGATGCAAGTCACCAATAGTGCAGAGGAACATTTCCCAAAACATTTTTATGATGCCTTTCCCCACGATATATGTCAATATAAACAAAAATACATTTCCATGCTGACTGTACTTATATATGACAGAATTCCCATATAAGAACATGTTCATGTTGCGCATACTGCTAGTAATGACACCATAAGAAATATGTCTAAACTGGTTATGCTGATATATGCCAGTACCCGCACATAAGAACATACTCCTGTTTGCTTTGTCATTAAAAATGCAAATGCATAATGAGAAAACATTTCAACTGGCTGATCTACTCCAGGCCAGTCCAAACACATAATAGATATTCTAGCTAGACTGGCTGCACCAAAATGCCAGTCTAGTCATGTAACAATGCTTATCATGCCTGCTTCGTCTTACATGCCCAGTATAAAATGTCATGCAAATGTAAAAAAGGGCAAGTCTGATTGTATCAAAATGCCAGTGTAGCCACGCAATAACATTATTCATGCTTGCATTATAATGCTTTTAAAGCAAGTATGATATGTGTTATTATGCGGCTATACTGGCATTTTGGTGTAGTAAGTCTAGCCATTTCTTAGTTTGACATGACATTTTTTTACGGGCGCTCTATGGAACTGTATCATAGATACCCAGTAAAAAATGTCATGCCACAGTAAGAAATGGTTACACTGATTGCATCAGAATGCGAATCTAGCCATGTAATAATGCTTATAATGCATGCGTTATCATGCTTCTAAAGCAAGCATGGTAAGTGTTAATACATGCCTACACTGACATTTTGGTGTAGTTAGTCTTGCCACTTCTTACTGTGGCATTACATTTTTTACTGCCCATCTATGTCCAGTAAAAAATATCATGTTGCAAAGTGAAATGGCTAGACGGATTTCATAAAAATGCAGTCTAGCCATGTAATAACACTTATCATGCTTGCTTTACCATGCTTTTATAGCAAGCATGATAACTTTTATCACTTGTTAGGACTGGCATTTTGGTGTAGTAAGTCTAGCCATTTCTTACTATGGCATGACATTTTTTACTCTGCATCTATGATACTGCAAAGGCACCTTAACTAAAGTTTTTCAGTGAATTTTAATTGTTTTGTTATACCATCGTTTTTTTTACAGGCCACTAGCCATGGCCTTCAGCCGTGTCCACTATGCATGTGCCCCCAATATGTTTCTTTTGAACCCACTAGCCACCTTTGGCCATGGCCACTCTACATGTCTTTCAAGGCCCCTAATCAGGGCCTTTGGCCCTTGCCAATGAGCATGGCATTTGGCGATGCCCACTGTATCTTTTAAAACATTACCTATCTTTCTCACGCACTACCCATGGCCTTCACCTATGGCCATATGCTGTGGTCACTTTACAAGTTGCCCCAATAGCTTTCTTCCCACTAGCTATGGCCTTTGACCATGGCCACTCTGCATATTGCTCCACTAAAAGTGCCCTATAGGCCATAGATGCAGCTTTTGGTGATGGGGGAGGTGAATAAAAGGGTACCAACAGGAGGCTCAGGGGTGCACAGGGGCCCCAGTCATTGGACATGGCCACACCACTAGGTTTTTGCCATGATCCCTTGACATGTTGCCCCAATAAGTTTTGTTGGGGTCCACTAGCCATGTCCTTTGGCAATGGCCAGCTGCCACGGCCTATGGCTGTGTCCACTTTCCATATTGCACCATTCTGTTCCCTAAAGTAACCCAGTAATCATAGTCTTCGGTCACACCCATTAACCCCCACCTGACCGTAGCTGTAACATTCCAATTTCTTTGGTATTAAACACATTTTTTAACTCCCTTTTAAAAAAAGAAATCCCATACCTGCGGTTAGTATAACCCTGATAATAGTAATAGACTACAAATAATCCTGGTTATTCATAAAATAACCCTGGTTATTCGTAAAATATCCTTGGTTATTCATGTGACGCACTTTCATTCCCGATCCCGTTATCAACTATAACCCTAGTTATGCGAAAATATCCTCTGTTATGACAAAATGTTTGAGCTCTAAACTAGGTAGCAAGACCCCTAACCAAAGCCCCAATTTCACATGGTGTACTTTTTCCATCTCCCCACTTCTAGCATGAAGCCATTTTATCCTTTTTCCTCCTCCAAATGGTTTTTTCCACTTTTATTTCCTGGCGATGCCCAGTTATTTCAGAAATAACCCCGGTTTTATCATGCATCGAACAATAAGAGGATGGCAGCATTTTCATTTCTGCACCTCAACTACTGAAAAAAACCTTAGTTGAGGTGCAGAAATGAAAATGCTGCCATTTCATATATATATGATAGCTGTTAATAAATGTGTGTGTATAATAGTATTCAGAGTATAACAACATTGGTTGTAGGCTCGTGGAATAAGTGTATTTTAGACGATATTGTAAGTAACAGAACATGCAGTCTTTGGGTTTTACAGTTTGGAGTCAAATTAAAAAAAAACAGCTGAAGCTATGGCAGAGAGTCAGCAGAGGGTTGCATGAGACAGAAGAATTGCTACCCCTTGTATGGCATGGGGGCAAAATCTGATAAGCCTCAACAGGGCATTAACATTAATACCTACATTATAACTTGGGTTCATCATGGGGAAGTACACTGAGAGAACAGTTGAGTTGTTCCATTCTGATAACAATGATCTGGACCCTCTGAAGAGCAACATCTTGTCCGTGCTCACGACTCTGTGATGGAGCACATGTACAGATAAAGAACAATCAGCTCCCATACAGGACAGCTCTGCAAGACTTGACCGGCTCCTGACGCAGGTTGAAACCCTCCTGTGAGAATAGGTAAAACAATCATCCTTAAAATAGCCAGAGGCTCGGCTGTGTGCTATTAATCTCTAGTTATTTTAAGCCCCTGAAGACAGCTGATCTATGGACATGTTGAGATTGTATTTTTAAAATCCAAATCTTCCTTTTTTCTCTATAGGCATTGCGATCTGTCATACGTAGATAGGCGCTGGGTTGGGTCTGTGAAGATAACAAGCCTTCAGAGTCTTTGACCACTGTGCATGATGCAGTACTGTCACACATGTAAAGACAAGGCTCGGTAGCTGCTCAGATTACTGGACATAACTACCGGGCACGATCTCTAGATCTCTACTGGACAGGCTTATCATAATCACGGTAAGAGAATGTTCCTTAAAATAGCCAGTGTCCATGCCTTATGTTGCTTGTCTATAATTATTTTAAACTTGTAAAAATATAGTTTTATTACATGTTGGGAGTGTGCTTTAAATCCAAACTCTCTTGTACTCTCTTTAAAGCTACAATGGATTTAATACGCTGTGCTGCATGGCCATGATCTGTATAATAGGGTATTGCAGTATGCAGCCTTATTTCACCAAGGGTCCCAAGACCTGGGTCCACTACAACAGATCAAAGTGCCTTTTCCATGGACCGATTCTGTTTCATGGGGTGCTGCAGGTCCCAAACTTGTTTCACAGAGGGTCCCTAGAACCGGGACCCCTATAATGCCACATGATGTCTTTATGTCAAGCACTGAACAGTGTCCTAAGATCAAAATCCCAAGTCATTGTAGATTGAGAGTTCTTTGACATGTGGAACCCGTTACTGGATGTATAGAAATAGGGTTAGGACAACTTGCAAGTCATGTGCCATCATGCAGGACGGCAGATCATTTGAGCTTGAAACAACCCTTCAAAAGCATATTCAACAGCTTCAGCTACGAACTGAGCTTAAGAAAGAGATGAGGGGTGTAGATACAAAAGCGGCTTTAACCGCCCACTCTCACAAACGACTGTCATGGTATTTCACACATTCTGCCCTACTGGGTAAGAGCAATGGGTAAGAAACCATCTCATTTGAGAATATAAAAGTGAAACTAGCATTGGCTAGCAAGGCTGAGTGGAATGTAGTGCCTTGAAGAGAAAGAGCTAATATAGCATTACATTTAGCAACATTTAGCTTAACAACAGTAAAGCTGGATAGCAAAAATATACTGAAAGAGCTTTAATGTTTCAAGAGGTTCCTAGAGGCCTATGTTAGCACTACATTGAAAAGAAGCTACGCAGCAAGAGCGTTTTAGCAGCAGTGCCACAAACACACAGTGAGAAGAGTGTTTCTGTAATAACATTTATCCATTCATTCATTTATGCTTCCATTTATTATAGCAAAGCACTTATCAGTTTGATATCCTGATCATAACACACATACATGCATTCCAACACGCTCACATGTGTACATTTGAGCAGGCCAGTACATTGACCCCATATGCATAAACATAGCTACACATAGCTAAAATGAGTAGGCGGTGAACTCAGTTCCACTTCATTTTCCATGTTAAGGGAATAAACAGCAGTTTTCTCAAAAACTAAGACAAAAGAACCACTTACATAGAGTCCTTGACTTAGGGCATGTAGCTAATTCGGTAAGGAGCTAAGAGCTGACAATTCATAAGCAATTTAAGAGTGGATAAATTGTCAGCAAGCTGAGGGGAGGAACCTTTGGACAGTGAGGGGATTTCCAAGCAGGAGTCCCTATAAGTATGCTGCAAAAGCACACAATAGGGCTGCAGCTGCTGCTCGATGCCGGAGGCTATGCCAGGGAGTGCATGCTATTTATTAGCTGTACCTTGGAGTCATGTTGATACTGAGATGCACGTTTTTTTAGCTTGATTGAATAATGTGCAACAAGTTTGGTTCTTTGGTAGCTTGATTCAATGATTTTGTGCTTTGCATTTAATATTCAGAATTTTGTTGAAATGCAATGATTGCTTTGTTGATTTAGGTTTTTGGTTTGATTTAATGTAGAATAGGTTTGTGTACCTCTATATAACAATGCTCCAGACAATGTGGCTATGGATTGGGCATTGTGATTTGTCCATAGGAGTGGAGGATCTTTTCCATAAAGGGAGGAAAAGCGATTGAAGCCCGAGGTTGAGATGGTCCGGGCTTTTTGTATTGGCCATTTGATTTAAGGCACATGATGAGAGTATTGATGTAAATAGCTTTAGTTAAAGACAAGTGACTTGTTACTTGTCTAACAAATGTATGGGAATCAGATGTTGAACTAGTGAGAATGAAATTAGGGTTGTTAAATGTATATATAATACTTCTTTTATACATCATTGGTCGTTTCTGCCTCTGGATTACTTTGGTACAGTGTAATGCTAATTAACTGCACTGTGATATTTGATGCATTTTGCCTCTCTCCAAAGTCTTTCAGTATTATTTTTCTCTAGCCCTAAATATGTGCATTAGGAAGCGTCACGAGAATTGACATAATGGTGTTGTAAAACCTGTGAGTAAACTGTCAGGTTTGAGCGGTTGTACATTGTTGTGACTGTGAGTAGGGAAGAGAAAACACAATTTGAAGCCCAGGCATTATAAATCTACATATTGTAGCAACAGCATATGTCAGCACTGTACTGATGTGGGATACGCCATCTATGTTCAAGTCCAGTGACTGATATCTTTCTCCATCACATCAGAAATGCGCTAGACCTTTCTGTGAGCTAAGCTTGGGGTACAATTTCAGAGTTCTTATTAGCTGGGAGTGATCCCAAGGGTACACGCAGCAAGAGAAAAGCCTCGGTAAGATCTAAAGGTTCACGCTTGAGCCTCAAAAGAAGTAAAAATGTGTCTAGAAGTGGGACAGGGGGTGTTACACTGACAAACGGTATTGCTATGGACTGTGCCGGTGCACCTGATCTTCAGGCTATAGCAACAACAGACATCAGGTATAGCTGGGTGGCACACATTTTGTTCAACAGAGCGACAACAAAGCCTGAGCTGTGTTAATCATCGCTGATAGCATGTAATATCTTGATTGATAAAGCACAGTTTACACTGTTAACTAATGGGCAAAGTATAACAGGTATTAGGTATGAATTAGAAAATGATATAGGTAACTATAAAGATCAAATTATAGCAAATACTGTTGTCAATGCACCAGAGAAACCCATCCAATAACACCACCTTACCGCAGGGCAAGCATTCACCAGCACATATAGGATCTTTTTATCAGTATGAGCATAATTTCCCTCCGTATGAAAACATCAGTCCATGGGACAATGAGGATGTATTTGTGGGGGCTTATGATAGGCCTGTTAATGAGGGTGTGCAGTTTGATTGAATAGATACAGTGTTGGATGCTCTGAGGACTGAAGAGTTACAGCACTGTATTAATATGCCCACTCAGGAGGTTTTGTGAAAAGGCTTACAATCCCTTCCAAACAACCCCTGAAACATTTGTCGATGTCCCCATTACAAGCACTAAGCACACAAGCATGCATAATGATCACGATGTTGAAACTCAGACAAACCATGTCAACGATTCAGATTATTTGTGTGATAACACCCATGCTTCAGCTGGGGTTCAAATGAGTCCTTCTTCTTACTCCTTTCAAAGTCATTGAATGAACTGGTAAGTGAGGCACTCAGCCCTCTTTTAAAGCCAAATGGGTCGCAGTGATTAGTGCAGGCTAAGCCTACCTTAAGGAACCAACCCTTCGGAGAATAACCAGGGGGACAGAAACACAATGTACCAGGTGCTTTAGATGATCTTGATGCTCAACAGTGTCTAGTCAGTTCCAGGACGCTTTGCAGTTCAAGACGGGAGACAGCTGTGGGTAGCAGGCGGCAGGCAGTGCGGCAAACAAGGCAAGAGGGACGGATGCAGTCTGGCCTACATGGCAGCTCGGGGTCAAGAATTGTTGTCTCTGTGCTGGTTGGTGGATCTGCAGCACTGGTTGAGGCGTCTTGGGCAGCTTAAGTGACTGCAGCGTGACAACAGTCAGTGGTGCAGCCGGTCGTGGTTCGAGGGCTCGATTGCCTCGAAGATTTCCTTAAAAGAAGGACGCTAGTTGATGCTTGGGTGGCACTCCTCCTAGCTTCTTTGCAGGGCTTGTGGCGGCCTTTCAAGGAGGAAGGCCCAAAGCTAAGGAGAGTGCTTGCAGGCAACTGACTTGTCCTTTGTTCAGAGACTCTCTGCAACTTCCAACCTATGAAGTTTGCTGGCAAAGCCAAGAAGGACATGCTGTGTGCTGGCTGGGTACCAGTTCTGGAGCTGCTGGCCGGGTCCTCTGAGTCAGGAATCTCCCTCTGTTCCTTGGGAGATGTTTAGGAGAGGGATCTTGCTTCCCTCTTGAAAATCCTGGCCTTCCTTCACTGGCAGAAGAAGGAAGGCGGACTGTACCTTCAGCTGGGGTTCAAATGAGTCCTTCTTCTTACTCCTTTCAAAGTCATTCAATGAACTGGTAAGTGAGGCACTCAGCCCTCTTTTAAAGCCAAATGGGCCGCAGTGATTGGTGCAGGCTAAGCCTACCTTAAGGAACCAACCCGTGTCCCCACCAACAATCATCTGTTATGGGTGAGGTCAGGACCGGAGTGATTTGCAACAGGAAAGGTAAGAGGTGACAACATGTACTCTTAAGCCCCACCCATTTTCCTGTCTATTGTAGATCAAAGTGTATCTAACTGAGCCATCTGTGGCTCTTGATCAAAGCGCAGGTCTCCCTTGAAGTTTGTGGTGGGAACAGAATTCTGCCTCCCTCAAATCACATACTTCGTCCATCTGAAAGGGAGTTGCCTACTGTAAAAAGTTGTCAAAGACATGATATTCACTGCCCTTCATACAGAGGGGTGGGAGCTAGCTTCAAGGTGACACATTGCATACCAAAGAGGTGTTAGTTTTCCTGCCCATTGTTAAATTCTGTGACCAGGCCTATTCACAGGCCTGCTTCAATTAACTCTTATCAGTATGCACCACCATCACACAGAAATTAGACAATAGAACAGGGCGGATCCATGGAGCCTTTATATTTAATTAAGGTGGCCATGGGAGGAGGAAGGTGGTGCCCTTCTCCTCTGGATGTTTTCGTGCACCCCTCGCTATCACCTGTCAAATAAATGTGACAGGGAGGACTGCGCAAGTAGACTGTGTCCCCCAGAGTACAGTGGACTATGTGTTTGTTGTGAGGCGAGCATTAGAAAATGTGTGCGGATTAGCCCCAAACATTTTCAGAGGTTGATCTCCCTTCATTCAATTTCCTAAAAAATCATCAAAAAAAACCCAGGCGAGCCCATACTCCCGTGCGAATGGTCGAATCCCTCACAAAAATGCATACATTGATCATGGTGATGAAGCTCAGAAGAGCAGTGTTAATATCTTGGACGGGGTGTGTGATGATCGGCAGGTGGTCCCCGCTAACATTCAAAATGGCATTAATGCTAGTATCATCAATATAGATGACACAGCCAATGTATGCAGGTATACAACCGTCATAAGTGCAGGCCCCAGTATGGTGCAAAAAGCCCAACTGCAGCAGAAAAGAACAGAAAAAAACTATAGACGCTGCCAGCTTAAAACAGAGCTATGAAAAAAGCTGGCTGTCGTAAAAACTCTGAAGCTCTATTATAAAAGTAAGTGGGAGGAACCGGAAATCAGGTGGTCTTTTCAATATGTGGAACAGAAAGTTTCCTTCTACATTGATAAAACGTCTGGATGAGAGGTCTTCAGCCTCTAATGGTGGGGCGCTGTGGATCATCCCTTGTAAGCCAGTTAAACTATATTAATAGTGCAACATGCACTGCTCAAAATGTGCAACATAGCATACCAGGGGCTGCAGGGACCGTCAGTTTGAAAACCATAACATGTCTTCTAATCCTCTAATACCCACTGAAAATGAAGGTATAGTGATACCTAGCCCTAGTACAGTTGCTACTCCAACAATACCCGCTCAAGGGGTATCACAATCATCAGATGTAAAAGAGTCTAATGACACTAAACAATTGTGACAAGTAAATAGCTCACACTTGAAAATGAAATGGCTCCTTACAAAACAGGCATGTTTTTTAAACAGCCGGCGAACCTCTAGAGCATGCTCGCATTTAACCAGCGCCAGATGTAAAAAGAGTGATCTAACATGTGAAGTTGAAAATGCAAGCACTGAGTTGGAACATCTGTACAGAGTGTGGGTGGATATCCAGTTCAGAGGCACCATAACAACACTGACCAATCCTTAAAATGGCATAGATCCAGAGCCCAGCAATCCTGGTTATTTATAATCTTCCAAAAGGCCAGGTTGCTTATTTCCAGGCGTGATCATCCTAACACGCCACAACCCCAAACCCCACAGCCTGATGCTGCAGTGTACTTAGAAAGGGTGTGGACATATCAAATGGTGTACAGAACATTTGCAGCCATCAAGTATTATGAGGAATTCCAATTTGTAAACCTGTATCAGTTGTGGTCCTTGGGACATGGGCTAGCTGTTATAACAGAAGCCATAGAAACCTTGGTCATGCATATATTAGAATATGTTGGACCCAATGATTTCATGAAGATAGGCATGGATGCTGATGGTTTGACCAGGCCCTTGTTTACAAGGTGATCCACGTGCAATGTTTTCTGTGTTTTACACATTTGTGGGAAATCTGAGGCGGCTCATGCAGAGTAAAACTGAAATTATATATTTTGCACCATTAAGAATCATTGCAATAGTTAGCAGGCCCCATTCCAGAGGTATTTACAAATCTTTGAACAAACGCATTCACAGTCATATTATAAAATCTAAAAGCATTAATGAAATAATACATTTCAGTCACTGGCCCTTAAATCTGTGTCTGGCGTCCAGTCTCATAGGTATAATGAAACCGCAGAGTTTTACAGACAAAGATATACGTGGCAAAGCATTGAAAGCCCATAGAGAGCTAGGTATTCTGTCAGACACCCGTGTAGGTTTTGACAGTTGGCTCTCTTTCGACAGTATTAACTAGAGCCATCAAAATATTATACCTCAACAGAAAAAACATGCTGTATGTTTTACATCACGACAACCATTTCTAGGGTATAACGAATCTACAAAACTTGCTAGGGGCGAAAAACCTCTGTAAGCATTGTTACCATATTTTCAGCAACTAAAATAAACACAACTGCCAGTATCATTGCTGCCTGTGTTTAAGAGATAAGTGCAAATCACTTAACAAGAGACCTTCAAAATGTCTGTAATGTTACACCTTTGCTAGGTCACGTGTTTGTATAAACATTCACATAGAGAAATCAGTCACAGGATCTTTTGTGTGTCAGATACATTTTGACGGTTGCACGCGTGGCAAATTGACCCCCAAGAGTCATAAATGTAATGGGTTAATTTGCATGCTATGCAAAATGCCTGTTGTCAACTTGGCTGAGCACCTGTGTTATATAATACCTAGTAGCCCTCAAAAGAAAAGTGAGGATTATATTGTGAATGCCATGGAAGCCAGGAAATATCAACTTCAAAAGGTCAAACCTCAATTTATTTCACTAGGAGCAAGGACACCTACTCAAGTAGGGGTATCTATGAGATGCTAAAAAGAAGGAGTTAGTGACCCAGCTCTGTGCAAGGATCACAGCACACAGCCCCGGGCTTATGTCCTGCATTCACACTTAACAAATATTTGAACATACAGGTATGTTAAAAAAGTCAAGCAACTTTATTCATATTTTAACAACAATACTAGGCATAAAATCTTTTTAAAAAACCTTTTCTAAACTAGTGCTGCTAAATCCATGTGTGTAAGGTAAGTAATCCAATAAAGTGCAACATGAAACATTTAATTCATAAAGTGCAATATGTGTGAATCAAATAATACATAATTTAATCTACTTCAACACAAAAAGAGGAAAGACTGTCATTAATAACCCCTCCCGACATGGAAGCCAGGCAGGAAAATATAACATATCAGCCAAACTACATTTATGCCAGACACCTAACAGGTGATAATTGTTGGGAGTTTAAGGGTGATTTATGCGTGAGTAATTTTGTTGGCATCTTTGTAACAACTAAATTCACAGTGTAAACGTTTTTAGATCATAATGCCAAAGGCTACGATGGCTACGTTATACTCAAACAATTGTTGAAGGAGCAAATTAGAGTGAAACATATCACACAGGGTGCTAAACGCATGTCAATACTTGTGAATGCTTGTAGTCTCGTGCAGAAGGGATAATTCAGGCTTGCCTGCCCCGTTTGGGGTGGGACGAAGCTTGATTTGCATATGGTCTTTCCCCTTTTGTAATGGATTGGCAGGCGAAGAATGATGACGTGGAAGGTTGTCCAGAGCAATGAGAGAGGTTAAGATAAATGCTAAACCTTCCAGCCATCGCCTCTTTTGTTTTGCAACATATTAAGACAGACATATCATTTGTTCAGGGAGGGAATCATTCAAACAGCCTGTTAGGAAACACCTGTACAGGGTGGCTTACACAAGTCATACACTAATCCTTTTAAAAGTGTCATGCTGGCTAGTTGCTGTATGCGAGTACACCATCAAATATAACACATTTATAGGGAGTTGGTAATGGAGTAGTGACACAAATATCGGGGCCCATATCATAAACTCCCACTCACCATGCAGAGATGATGATCCTTAACAATGGTAGGTAAAGGCAACCTAGCTTAAGGGAAGAGGTGATGCAAACCGAGGATGAAGAAATACTGGAAGGCTTAGGAGGATAAAATCCTGCCCCATCTAGAATTCCTGATTTTCCAACAAGGATGGAAAAAAAATCTGTGTGGCAGTGGAATAACAAAAAAAGGGCTAAACACCAAAAACTCCTGGTGAAATGTAATGCCAATGGTTTGAGGTAATTTCTAAGAAATGTAACCCTACCTAATAAACAAGCAATTGCAGTAAGTAATGTTGAGAAAGGCCCAAGGAAAAACAGGGATCAAGATATGGAGACAGTGGAAGAACAGGTAGTTGAGGTCTTGGTAGAGGTCAGTATACCCTCACCAACACAGGATGATCTAATGAACTTCTCAACTTATACTATAACTAGTTTTGGATGAAACTCCTCAGTTGATACAACATACCCTCTTAGTAAGCCTGGAGACTAATCACGATCAAGAACCTATGCAACAAGCAGTTGTGCGCTGAGCAGCTTTGGATAGCGCAGGATATGCCACGGAGATGAAATCACCAACCATTCTGACACTGGAGCAAAGAATGAAATGAAACAGTAGACCACGTAGAAGAGTGGGTAGTGGAACAGCACCTGAATCAGGGGAAAGTAATCACAGATAATTAATGGATGCAGAAAATTGCTTATGCTTAGAAAGACTTCTGCCATCTGAGGATGCAATGACTTTAAATAGATTAATGTGTTACATTTATTTCATCATATACCTAGCTTGTGGTCTATTGCTTCCATTGAAATTAGCTGTGTGGGGTTTTTGAATGACTACCAACTTGACTCAGTCTTGTTAACTTATAGATTCAAAATTGGTGAAACTAACGCTGCTGGAAGCTGCCCAATAATTGCTTCCATTGGGTTTTGAGATGGTTGTACCTTCTAGACAGGCAATTACACGTAGAAGCAGAGGAAGTAATTTGGTTGGGGTAAGCCAGCCGAGACTTAGTGATAGGGTGGTTAATAACGAACATCTCGAAGCATCTGATAATTTGCAAAGAGAAAATTATCAAGAGGCGGGGGATTGAAAAGTATAAAAATTATCCTCTGCAAGTGGTGTGTGCAGTAACTAATGATACCATAGTGAGGAAAGTAGTAGATTTAGCGGATAAATATTCCAGCACAAAAGAGGAGACATGTTTCTGGTTAGCCCAAGCTCTGGTGTTGAATACAAATTAGCTGTCTGACACTTCTAGGGATGGAATACTAACTCTTGGTTTTTGGAACACCAGGGGACATGACCACCTACTTAATAAGGGAAACTTTTTTGATGATTATGATTCTTTGATGCTAGTAACCTGGTTATGTAAACCGCCGATCCTGGATGGTTTCATGACATTGCTGAACCCTGCAGTAAAGGGCCCGAGGGGAATGCCATTTTTTGGGCCATTAAATGTTGTAATTAATGGTCTTGGATGGGAGTTAGTGGAAATTGAGAATCCAAGACCGTATATAAAGGTGGCCAAACAGCAATTACCCGCTCAGAATAACATAATCATATGCAACGTTTATTGGAATCCGAGGGCAATAAATGATGATGCCTGTTTAGAGGTTTTGACAAATGTATTAGACACTTGCCTTATTACAGCAGTGTGTACATCAATAATGCTGGGTGGTGACCTAAACATGTGTGAGTGATGTGAATGGAAGGATTGAGGATTTTGGCGTCCTCACCCCCAAGGATTTGTGGGAGGAAGCTACTAAAGATACTTGAAATATGAGATCTGTATGCCCTTAATGGGCAGACATTGGGGGACATACCAGCACAGGCAAAGTGGCTTAGAGACTCACAATCTGCTATTTTAGGCTGTGTTTTAGTTTCGGGGAATATTGCCCGATTTGTCTTTAATCTACAGGTGATATGCTGTTCCTCAAGCGATCACGCAATTTTGAAAGTGAGGTGGGCTATATACGGAGAAAAGGAATTGGATATTTATAACTTTGAACTTGAAGTCTGCCAAGGAAAATGTAGGTTGAGAAATAGGCCATATCTGGTAGCGTGATATATAGACCACGTTAAGTCTTTTATTAGAGTAGGCCTCGAGGCGAGAATAAAGAAAAAGACAGACTATGTCCTGGTGTTATGTAACTTTATAATAGTATAGCAGGGCCAAGGAAATCTTAGATATAAGATACACACGTTTATGATAGAGAAGTGGCACTAAAAAAGAGAGAGATGATCGCTGATATTAGAAGGCTTGGAAACCTCTTAAGAGATTAGTATCACATCCAACCGAAAAAGAGGAAGTGGGAATATAAGAACTGGCTCTGCTCCCATAAGGCCACGTTAAAACAATGGGATTGAGAGGAAATGCTTTTAACAATTGCAAAAAAGCATACTGGTGAGATTTGGTGACTCTTCAATTCATTGGACCTGGACCATCTGAGGACGTGGGTTAAAGAGGCAAATGGAAGGCACATGTACCAGTCAGGTTTTATTAAGGGTGCAGAAACGGGTTTAAATGCCTTTATTTTGAATCTGTTCAAGAGCCAAGTGTTGACTAATAAATTAACTATTTTATTGTTTTTGCACAAGTGTTCGATAGCATAAGCCGGTCACTGTTATGGTCCAAAATGGCTTAGTGGGGTTGCCGAGTGATTTGTTGGCAATCATCAGGGCATTGTATTTATTTAAATACATCTCTGAAAGTAAAATTGAACCAAAGAGTCTGTTGTCAAAAGAAATTAAAACATCTAAAAGTTTAAAGCGAGGCTGCCCTTTAGCACTGGTGCTCTTTAACCTTTTCATTTCAGATCTGGGCAGTTGGCTGAAGGAGGCTAGGTACTTCCCGCCCAACTTGTTGGGTCCCCGGTGAGTTGGATGTTATATGTGGATTACTTGGTTCTATTGGACCAGATGGCGATCGGCTTGCAGCAGCAGCTGGATAGGCTACACGTCTATGTGCAACCCAATGAGTCAGTAGTGAATGCTGCCAAATCAACTGTACTGGTTCTACAACCTAGTGGAAGAAGGAAGATGAATAACTAGAGTATTAGCAGGCAATCCTTGAATAAAGTGCCCTCTTTTTCATATTTGGGAATTTGTATAAATGTTAGTAGTGTGGATGCTCCAGGTGTTAAGCTCTTAAAAATGAGAGTTAGTAGTTTGGCAGCCAAGGTGTTTTGGTACTTAATCGATACTGCCCATTTTCACTTATATGGTCTCAATACTAACATATGGGGCTCAAATGTTCTTATGTTGCCCAGATAGGATGTGGGCCGGACTAGCATGTGTGTTTTGGAAGAAGATCTTACCGGTCCCTAAGAGCATACCTATACAATTGATAAAATAGGAACTGGGTCTTTTATCATTTTCCACAATGGTACAATGGAAAAAATTGTCTCTCTTCCGGAAATGTTTAACAAAGACTCCCCGTCATTGTTACAAATATTGTATAAAGTATTGAAGAAAAATTGTGAAAGCATTCTCGTAAAGTGGAAAGCTGATTGTATGACAGTATTTGAGCTTTGGGAGTTTCTACTGATTTGTTGATTGTGAACCCAGATTTGGTAAAGGAGAAACTGTGGTTAAATGACTGGATTCAGACCTGCAAAGGGGTCTGAGGTTTTAAATTGTTTTACCATTTTTTTCAGAAGAAAAACCTTTCAACAAACTAGCTTCCTATCTAATGAAATTCTCAAATGTACTTTTTAGAAATAGCTTTTTAAGGTTACATTTCAATTTTTCTCCCACACAGGATATTTTGATAACTCGCAATGAGGGATCAGGGACAAGTTAAACAATGCAGATGTTGTAATAATACTGATCAGAAGGAAACCCTAAATGACATACTATTATTTTGTACAGATTTAACTAATTTGGGAACATTATGCTTTGGGCAGTTTTTGTCACAGTTTGCAGTAATTACAGCGGAAGAGTGGTGGAAAGTGGTCTGTGCTAGGCGGGATACTTCATTGATAATTGCGGACTCAGATTTTAAAAAAAACGTTTTAAACGATTAAGGGAATAAGAAGAAATGGAAGAGTTTTTAATCAGTGTATTTAATTGGAAACTGTATTATGTATAATCTGAATTTTAAGATGTTTAATGATGAATACATGTGAATTGTTTTAAGATATGTAATGATGTAATGATGTGACAATTTGCACAAGGTTTATAATAAACTAAAAGCATGAATTTTTTTTTTTTAAAAGATTGCTGTATGCAGATCTACAGACAATTGTACCTGAAGCCTGAAGTGATCGCACTGCTGCCCCAGGATTTATACCACTAGTGCCAAAAATGTTATTCAACAGCAGCTAATCAATGGCTCTTTTACAGCGCAGAGACCTGAAAACATCGCCATGCCACACACTCTAACAAGTAGCAGGGAGAAACGGTCCAGTAAATACTGGCTGAACGGATATGCTTTGGTTCAGGGTGTGGGACAGCCTAGGAATTCAATGGTTGCTTTTATCAGAGGTGTCCTGAATGTTACTCATCCTGGGGTTTCAACACTCTGACAGGCACTACTAACAAATAGTTGTATAGACTCACACTGTTGAAAAAAAATTCCTATACAGTGAAGGAGTTCACGTTGTCAGTATTTGGAAAAATTAGTGGTGCGCAATGGTACAAAGCAATCCAAAAGTGGGTTGTTTTCTTAAAGAGAAGAAACTGCTGGACCCCATACAAACCTGAGATGCATTGTATGGAGGTCGTACAAAAGCTTTAAAGTTACACCATCGCATCTCAGAGGGTGAGCAAATACACTATTTAGGTTTCACCAACCTATGCCTGGGTGTGAACGATGAAAAACCATATCCTCTAGGACACCAAAAAATCATCTGTAACAATTCTGGAGCTATAGACCAGTAATTTGGTTATATCAAGTGTGAAGTCTATCCAACCAGAAGCGTTTACTTACCTGTGTTGCCTTATAGATGGGGTGGCAAGCTAATGTTCCCGCTTTGTCTTACATGCATGGAGCCAAAACAGGCTGGGTGTAAACACACAGATGAACAACGGGTGCTGAAAGGCACTTGGTGCACGATTGAGTTACATACCACTTTAAAATGTGGCTATCGACTGGGGCGTATACACGAGACATGGTATTTTAAAACAATCACCCTATCTCTCTTTTGTGAATACATTCAAAGTTCCTCCAGCAGAAAGAAGAGGCATATGGCTTTCCTTCATGGTGTATGGATGATGCCACTGAACAGGATTACATGGGTCATTATTACAATATCAGGGCCTACACTTGCATATGTAGCACATTGAGGTCAACCCTGCTAGACGGCTGTTGGCAAAACTATGTCTTAATTTGCTATGGGGCAAGTTTGCACAAAGAATTAATTTGTCAAACACAGTCATCATCACAGGCCATGATGAGCTTCATGCTTATTCATTTGATAATTCTTATGATGTGAGCAGTTGCGTATTCATAGGTGATGAAACAGCTTGTTTGTGCTGGCGATGCACCGAATCCAACAACTTCTGACAATACTATTATATTCATTGCTGCATTCACAATAGCTCATGTGATTTTGAAGCTGTACAGTGTGATAGAGAAATTGCAAGAGAGGGTTCTGTATAATGACACCGGTAGTGTTATCTTTGTCAGTGCCCCTGGGGTGTTAATATGGCCACCAGCAATTACCTAGGGGATCTAACTTCAGAGCTAGCCCCTGGTGAGTACATTGTGGAATTCCTATCTGCAAGGCCTAAAACATACACCTATTGCACATCTCGAGGGACTGTCAGTATGAAAGCGAAAAGTATAACACTGAAAGTTAACTATACAGCTGAGGTAAATGTTGACAGTTTGAAAGATTTTTTACAGGCATATACACAGGGAAATGAGTATAAAAACCCTAGGGCTATTACTGTTACACAGCTGTGCATTGTGCGTGACAAAAAACAATGGAAAATTAGAAGGCAGACTCTGCAGAAGACTCTCTGCATCGTGTTTGATAAAAGGACGTTATCAGCAGGAGTCTTGACCCTATGGTCATTGATTACCAGGTTTTATGGATACCAGACTACAACATTCATTTGCGTGTTTGCTGGCTGGAGCTTCCAGCTGCGGCAACAATTTTTTTGGTGAAAAACATCTAGAAAATGCACACACAGCGATAGAACACAGACCAACAAATATTGTCTGGCTGTATAGTTTTGGCAGCCCCTCTATACAACATTACAACACCAGTTTAAACACCTCCAATTTGTAGAAGGTTCACTGGACAGTCTCAATGAGGATCACTTACTACCACTGAGTATGGTGAATATGGTAATTGTGGATGATTTGATGACAGAGGGTGGTGTGAGAAACCTGAGGGTCTTCTCACTTCTAGACCCCTGGGATCCTCAGCACATGTGGCCAGGGAAAGGCCATCTCTCTTGGATCCTGACTCTGGGGGCAGAGAAGCGAGGGATGATCCCTTGTGTGTAGGGTCCTTGATGATTTGGAGTGGGGAACCCTTCTGCGAGACATGGTACGGCTCTTTTCATATTGATGACAAACCTAACCCTCCCCAACTTTTATGGGCTATTATAAGCCAGTTCCCCTCAATTTCCCTCATGTGACATATGACAGTACAGTGACAAGGAAGAGAAGACTAAGAGTTATGCGCACCAACATGCAGTTACACCACTTTGGTACTGAGATGACATAGAGGGTCTCAGAGGAGTACTGTTGCAAAAACCAGGCATGTTTTACCAATAAGCCTAACTGTAGTCAGTCAATTAAGAGAAAGAAAACGCACCTTCAACCCTTTCACACATAACAGGTGTAGAAAAGATGTGGACAGGAAGGAAAAGGGAGAGAGGTGAGATGCTAATGGGAGCCGTGGTGAGCTGTTCTACAGCCTGAGAAGTACACTGGGGACTGAAGCAGCTGAGAGTCCAGGCGAGTGTGGCATGTGAGCAGGAACCCCATGGGGCACAGTCGAGGTGAAGGAAGGAGACCAGATGGGGGGTTGTCTTTCATCCCATCGAAGGGAGTACTCATTCTCCGGTGAAGATGTAAGAGTGCAAGAGTGTCCGAGGGGCGCAGAAAGAACCGCTGGAAGGGAGCCACCAAGTTTGTGGTCAGTGTGATATGGAAAAGGACTTCAAAGTGAGCTGATGAGTTTCCAATACTGAGAAAACCATTATTACTTTAACCACAAGTCTCAAGAGGTGAACAGGTATTGTTAAATGAACCCAGAGACTTGTACAATGGACCAGAGTGGTTGTGTGCCTTATTAAAGAAACAGGCATGTTTTTGAAAGTCTCCAAACATTATGAATTCTTTCTTCTTAAACAATTAACATACTGTTGAAGTGGTTACGTACCTTGGGGAAAAGAAGGAACATTACTAAGGAATTAAAATGAATCACGTAAAGCGGGTGAACTGTGAAAGTATTGAATTCCGAATTACAGAGAATCCTGAAACTAAAGAAATCCAAGGCATATTGAATACTGAATTAAAGGGAAACTAAGCATTGAAGCAAACAAGTAAACTTTTAACACTGAATATAATTAAGCAACATAAAACTGCATTAAACTCTGAACTACAAGTGAATAATATTGAATGTATTTTGCACAATTAATTAACTTAAACCTTAAAGTTGAATATAAACCTTCAAGTTGAATACATAAAAGGCTGAAGACAGCCCAAACAGCGAACTTTAATGTGTGAATGCAGTGTTGCTAGGCTACTGTTTGGAAAGGGGTGTGTGACACATGGTGGCAGAGCAACAAAATGACTAAAGGGACCAGAGGAGAACACAATAAGCCCAAAGGCCAACTACGGGAATCAAGTAAAGTTGACTTGGTGCACAGGAGCAAGGAATCTGTGTGATACATTGAAGTCTTGGGGAAGGGAACCCTGAGACTTGGCCTATGTGTGTTGTCTAGGGAAAGGACTCTCAAGACCCCTTTTGTTTGGATTGTGTTATTTAAAACTTGGGGGAGGGAACCCCAGGGTTGATTCTGAACTATATGGGCTTGAACTGGAGAAAGGTAAACTTTAAGACTCTTTTTCAAGGAACTTTCTAATGCTTGGGGAAGGGGAGCTCAGCGAAAGCTGTGAGCTGGAAGAAGCTCAGCTCAGAACTTTTAGTTAAACGCTGTTTATTTTGACTTTGACATCCCTACACATTTGTTTGTTATAGTTGTGCGGGCAAGACTAGGTTTTGGACACAGATGGACTATTAAGTTGAACTCTTTGACTCAGACTTTCCTTAGTTTCGTTCAGGAAGGGAAATCCCACCTTAGCATAGGGCAAGTTAGGCCTTCAACCATCCTGACATTTAAGTTAATAAATATCTTTTGTTTTTGCTTGAAGTCTGTTGTATGTGTCTTACTTCATGATGCCTTCACACATGGTGTCAGTAGTGGGATTCGGCTCAACCGATACAAGTTGGGGTACCCATGAAAGTGACAAATTCACTAAAGCATCCAATCCACCCCTCATTAAAATAAAAGCAAGTAACGATTGGGAGATATTGATGCCATAAGGAGAGCGAGACAATGATCCTGAGAAGAACTCTAGGAGAGTTGAGACGGCCAATCTAAATTGTGTCTCCCATCAGTCATTTCCCCAAAGGTTAGAGACCCAGTAGTCCACCCGGCAGTCCACTTCCACTGAGTCAGGACCACCAGAGTCAAGAAGGTTAAAACAATATGGAGCTCAAACCCCCCTCAGGCCAAAGATAGGAATTTACTTTCATCCTATTCTTTCTATACGGAAAGCAGTGGAAGGAAACAGCTACTGTCTGTTCTGTCCCCGGAAAGGGGTGGTCCTCTCTAGAGAAAAGGTCATCATCTCCCTACATCTCTGAGTGGACCTCCCTTCGAACATGATTATGCATATTATGCCCGGCAGAGGGAAACAGTAGAAAATATCACCTCTCCTATAGTGTGGCGATAAACTGGAGTTCATACTATTGAATTTTACATCAAACCTGATAAAAATGCAAAGGAGTAATGTGATGGGGTGCTTGGCTTAAAAAGACATTGGGGAAAACGCCCATCCGAAAGTAGGAAAAGGGCGGGATCCAGATCAGAATCACACTAAAGGGGAAAGACTACCAATGTTCCAATTCCTTAAAATTTTGCAGAAAACTCAAGGCCTGGTTCTTCACTTCCAATATGTAGCCCTCGATGCCGCAATGCCTACAGTATATTCACTATACAATCTGCCTATGTAAATACTTCTACTCTACTTCATCAGTACACCACTTATGTGAATATGATTGTATATGTAAATGTAACTGATTATTATACTTACGGATCCTATGCATCTGTAAATTATCTTATGTCTGTAAATATGTTACTTATGGGAAGAAGATTGCACATGTAAATATCACTGATTATCATACTTACAAATCCTATGCATCTGTAAATTATCCTATGTCTGTAAATATGTTCAATATAATATATGGCAAACTTATGTTTTCTATTGTTGACTGTACCGCATTACCTGTTTTCCAGCGCCCAGATACACACAGGTTTGGCACGCTCTATAAATTTTAAATAAATAAAAAAAATAATAAATAAATACAAATAAAATTAACATCCTCCTCTATAGATAACTCACAAATGGGACAAGAACCCACTAAACCTGTTACAGCCATCTTTGAGAAGCATTACCCTGAAGGAGAAATTCAATGTACTCCACATAACTTGGATGTGAGATCGAACAATGGAGGGATTTTTGGTCCCATCCTTCCAAAGCCCTTGTTGTCTTCTATTGAGGTAACTAGATACCACACAGGGCAGGAATTAAAACCAAAGGAACGTGCAGAAAACATTTCCCTAATGAACACCCAAGAATTAGGAGGGTCTAGCATGTTCCCTAAGAAACTCCAGGAGGTTGCTACCATCCGGCTATTGCCTTACTCCCTTAGAAGACCCAGACCCCCAATGTGAGGAGTTTGGATTGCCTCCCTTCTCAAGAAACATCCCTCAATGAATCACGAGAAATAGAAAACCTTAATGATTGAGAGAGCGGGCTCCGGGCCCAAAAATACCCCAATAAAGTACCATCTAACTTACCACCTCTTTCCCAGGAACCAGATCTCTCCTATTTAGAATGCTGTTTATTCTGTGGGGATTGGGGCCATGTCATGGAGTTCTGTCCTGAGAATTTAGAAGAGGAGTTAATGGAGACCCAAGTGAAAGACACCAGAGAGGTGCCATCCTTTGAATCCCCATTACCTTTGGAAAGCAATCTAGAAGCCTTGAACCATCCTGACATTTAAGTTAATAAACATCTTACTTTTTAACTTGAAGTCTGTTGTCTGTGTCGTACTTCATGATGCCTTCACAGTGGTCAGAGTGCTGAGCTAGAAAAAAGCCTTTGCCCATTATTCACATGACCGCAATCCAAGCATTTGCTATATATTGTGCAGAACTTGCTCAACAAGGGCAGCAGTAACATATCTATAACACTAAATGCTAGTTATATAGTGTTATTTAAAACCCCCATAATAAACAACAATTCGATGTGAAAGCTTGACAGATGTATTGGTCCGAAATGCATTTCTCCGCTGTGGATTTTGAAGACGCTGCAAGTAATCCCGCCGGATATCTGTTGGTTAATTTAAGAACAACCACTGTAGAGGATTATGGATTGTGCACCGATATATTCCAACCAGGTCTTCTCTCTATCTACAAACCCTAAAAAGTCATCTAAAACATCTAGAAAACACCCTTAGCCACAATATCTCATCAGTAGCTGTTACAGCTTTCAACATGTCTGCACGCATACATAGAAACATTGTGCTGCACAAAATGCTTGTATACACCACCATCCAGCAATGTAAGGACATTCTAGCGATGGCGTTTGGTGATTTGGTGGCCGCTATTTCTGAGATTGCCCAGAACACTTTAAAAGGGCACTTCCCCTTAACACAATGCTAAGTAAGTGTTTTAAAAAAAAAGAAGAATGGTGTCATATAGAAACTGGTTAATAAGCATTCATCCATACGGCCTAAAAGAAAAGTGGTCTCTCAGGTCATCGGATTTCTAGGATCTCTCATAGGCATAGCACTACCGCTGCACACTCATCAAAATGTATTTGGTGGACAAACAACAATTAGAAAGCCTACGACCCATACCCTGGAGGATTGGGATATACAGAATGGTTGCAGCCGTGCGTTTCGACTCTGAAATTGTAGATGTTTGACACAGGTCTGATTTAACGGCTCATGATATAGAGGCCTTATATGTAAATATTCTAATTAAATACTTAAATCACGCTAGGCATGGTGATGCAGTAAAGAACAAACTAACATTATCCATGCCATCTGGTGAATTTATTAGTGTGAAGTTTCCACAGGCAAGTAGACCTGGTTGTGGGTGAAGTGGTAAGTGCACTAATCCAGCACTATAAACCTAATGGGGAACTACTGCTACATAAGATGGAGCTTCAAAAGGATGTTTCGGTGTGGACCAAAAGGGCCTATCTACCAAGGTACGGTTTTAAGAGGCTCGAAAATACACAATCTAATACACAGTATAAAAAGTTGACAGTCAACTTCTATACAAAATGCCCCTAGCTGCTGGAATGAGTTCATGCAAGTCTTTGCTGATTTAAATATCCCGACATCCGTTGTAGGTAATGTTACTAAACAATGTATTCTAGAGAGGTTACAAGCTGTTGACCTTGCTATCCCTCACCAACACAGTTCTGTAAATGCATCCAGACCAACCACCCCAATTATCATACCCCGATCTCCCAGTCTTGGAATGTGGTGTAATGCCAAGGGCTTTAAAGACTACTAGCTACCACAACACGATTTTATGATGACCCTGCCACCTATACCTCTGAAACTCCTAGGCCTTGCAGAAGACATATACGTTCTAGTTGGTTGTCTGATTAATGCAAACAACAGGTTGTCTAGCAGTATTAAAAAATTACTTTGCCTTTTATCCTCTACGTATTAGAAATTACTGCTTTATGTATAACTGCTTCCTTTTATCATCTAAGTATTAAAATCACTGCTTTAAGTGTAACTGCTTCCTTTTTATCATCTATGTATTAAAAATGACTGTTTATGTATAACTGATACATTTTCTCCTTTTCTTGTTAAATATATCTTTTATAAATACATTTTTACATGTAATAAAATGTACTGGTTGTTTATTACGTTGCAACATCTATGTACAATAACACAAAACAAAAACATGTTCATTTTTTTTATTTTATTTTAATCATACAAGATAAAACAGCAGGCATCTGCCTTTCTAAAACTGGGTGAAAAGTCTGCGAGAGCTGTACACCCTGTGTAATGTCTTATTATTATTATTATTATTGAATGTAGTCACCATTTGATCGTTTTGCTTGCGATTGCTCTACTACATTTTCAAAAAAGCCAACAGCGATCAATATTTAGACATTTTACTGATAAAGAATATACAGTGTTGTCCACATATAATAGCTTTAGAGTCTTAGACCGGCATTGTAATTGTAATTGTTTATTCATTTATAGGGCGGGCCGGGCCCGTGGGCATCAGGGCGCAGAGCAGGTTACAATGTTGCATAATAACATACATACGATATGAGCAGAATTTACAGGTTATATATACAATGTGCAGAAATATACAGGTGAGGGAATAAATGTACATATATACAATGGATATAATAGTTAGTTTTTAAGTCTTTTTGGAGAGAGGCCGGTAGAGGTATCAGAGAGCAGTCGAGGGTCAGTGGTCTAGGGAGTGTAACCAGTATTCGACATTGGTTTTGAAGCAGTGGAAAGGAGATATGGCTCTTAACGAATCAGGGATGGAGTTCCAGAGTTTCACAGCAAGGACTGGAAAGCTGGCGCCTCCTGTTTTTTTTAAAAGTTTAAACTTGGGTATTTTGAGGCTGTTGGATTGTGCTGTTCTGATGGGACTTGTGGAGGTGTGTTTAGTGAATCTGTCTGAGAGATAAGGGGATGCCTTGTTGGACAGACATTTGTGAGTGGGGTTGAGAGATTTAAGTTTGATTCTGTCATGCATGCATAGCCAGTTGGTATCACGTCTTACGTGGGAGATGTGTTGGGATTTGAGAATGCCTAGGTCTGCTCTTAAAGCATTGTTCGTTCCCAGATATAGGGCATTGCAATAGTCCACTTCAGAGAGTATTAAGGCTCTTGCAATTGTGATGCAGTTGGTTGTGGATAAAAAGGGCTTGCATGCATTGATCAGTTTACATGTATAGTTAGTGCCAGTAGCTGTGGCGTTGATTTGTTTGTTTAGGTTGAGGGCCGATTCTAGGTAAAAACCTAGGGTCTTTACCTCCTTTGAGATTTTTATCCTGATCCCATCAATGAGGATGCATTTATATAGTGTGGATAAGTTGGTCCGTTTTTTTGGTGACCCAACGATTAGGAGCTCTGTTTTTTCGTCATTGAGACATAAGCCATGGGGGGCCATCCATGTTTGTATGATCAGATACATTTTGTTAATCATGGTTACGTCTTTGTCATAGTCGCCTAGAATGGGGATGAGAATCGCGGTGTCGTCAGCATAGTTGGTATATGAGACACCCAGACTGTCGAGTATGTCAAACAAGGGCTTTCTAAGTATATTGTACAAAGTTGGGGAGACCTTGTGGTACTCTGCATGTTATGGGTACTGGGTCAGCAACCGAGGAGGTGGCGAAGACTCACATGGATCTATTGTCCAAGAATGAGGTGATCCAGGTGGTGGCTTCTGAAGAGAAGTGGGCGGCTGTTGTAAGGTGATTGCAAAGGACCTTATGGTTGACAAGGTCAAATGCTGCGGACAGGTCTAACAGGAGAAGGATGGACGCTTCTCCTTTGTCTTTCTGGTCATCGAGTTGGTTTTTCAAGTCTAAGAGGGCAGTCTTGGTTCCATGTCTGGGCCTAAATCTTGATTGATGAGTTCCCAGTAGGTTATTGATCTCCAGATAGTCTTGAATCTGGAGGTAGGCTGCTTTGTCAAGGATTTTAAGAAGAAAGGGTACGGTTGTGATAGGTCTGTAGTTGGTGGGAATATTTGGATCTAGGTTTTTTTTTTAGTAAAGGTAGGACCCAGGCGTCTTTGAGATTGGTCGGTACTGAACAGGATTTGAAGGAGGTGTTTATGAATGTGGATATGAACGGGCTAAGTTTTTTGTGGCTTCTTTAATAATAGGAGCTGGGCAGGTGTCTCCTAGGCATTTGGATGGTTTTAAGGAAGAGATGATATTTTTTGGTCTCAATGGTGGAAAATGATTTGAATTGGTTAGGCTTTGTTTGTTTGGAGCAGGTTTCTTGTAGAATGGCTGCTTGAGTTTCTAAGGTGATCTTGTGTAAGGAGGCTTTTTTGGCGTTGATTTTTTCTTGGAGCAGTGTTATTTTGTTACAAAGGCCGTTTTGGATGTCTGTGCACCAGGATTTATTTTTGATACAGGAGTCCTTGGGGATGACTGGGGTTTCTAGTTCTCTAAGGATTGTGAAAATGTCTCTAGTGTTGGAACTGGCTTTATCTATTCTGTCGTTAAAGGTGTCTTTTTTTGTTTGAATGATTTCCTTTTTGTATTTTGTGGCCAGAGAGGTGAGGAGGATTTTGTTCTGGGTTGTCGGGTTATTTCTCCATCTAGTTTCGGCATGTCTTTCTCTAGGCATAGGGCTTTTAGGCTGGGAGTAAACCACGAGTTTAGGTGAGCTAAAGGTTTTTCTTTGTTGAGTTTGAGCGGTGCAATAGGGTCTATGACTTTGTTGATGGTGTTATTATACAGGTCCACCAGATCCGTGGGGTTGGAGGGTAGGTTCGCTGCATTGGTGATGGCTTGAAGCAGGGGCAGGAGCTTGAGTACTGTGATGTTTTTTTCTGTTCCTGGTTAAGGTAGGAGGGGCCATGGGTCTATCTACGCTAATTTGAGGATTGTCCTGGATGGCGAATGAGATCAGGCTGTGATCTGTCCATGCGCATTGTTCAGAGTTAGTAATGGTAGATAGGCAGTTGGTGTCTGCAAACCGGTCCAGGGTGCAACCTTTTATGTGGGTAGGTCTGTTGTTCCTTAGGGTGAGTTCTGCTTCTGTGATGGCATTGGTGAGGATGGTGGCATTAGGTTCTTTTGGGTCATTCAGTCCTAAATTGAAGTCTCCGAGTAAGATGGTTTTGGTACTAGGTTTGGTGTTGGTGTTGAGGAGAGTTGTTATGTCTTCCTCAAATGTTCCTAGAGAGCCTGGGGAACGGTATATCAGGTGCATGGTGATGGTACAGGATGCAGACAGTCGTAGTTTGGCTGATAGCAGTTCGGCGGAGTGTAGTGGTGCCGTCTCAGTTTCTCTCATGTCGAGGCTGGATTTGCATATAAATGCTATGCCACCTCCTTTGGAGTTTTCCCTGTCTTTTCTGATTATGGTGTAGCTGTTAGGGACAGCTAGGGAGAGAGCAGGGCCGGCTGCTTTGTGGAGCCATGTCTCTGTTATGGCAAGGAAGTCGAATTGGTTGGTTGTGATGATGTCAGCAATTTCGGTAGTGTGGTCTACTAGGGATCTGGCGTTGATGAGTGCGGCGCTAATTTTGTGGGTTTCCTTAATCTTTTTGTTATTGGGGTTTTATTAGGGGGGGTGTTAGGTAGGCAGATTTCTTGGTGGGTTTTGAGTTGAGGTGGGTGGTGTGAGTGTTTGGAGGCTGCCCTGATGGTGAGTCTGGAACCTAGTCTGTGATTTCTCCAATTAATGGAGCACGGTTGGTTGGGCTTGGGTTTACTTGCGAAGCGGAGGATCCATTGTGCAGGTGAGAGTGGTTCAGATGTGATTTTGGGGTCTTTGATGATGGATTGTGTTGTCTGTTGTGTAGGGGTGGTAGGTGGTAGGGTGGGCCTGATTTGATCCAAAGGTGGTAGTCGGAGTCTGGGGGTGGGGATGGTGAGGGCCATAGTAAAGTGCACTGTTGTGTTAGGTGTCAAAGAGAGGTAGGTGGATTTAGATGCTAGGTAGGAGTTGGTGTTGGCTGAGAGATTGGTCATTAGGATGGTGATAATATTGGGCAAGATACATGGTGCACAGTGGGTTAGATGTGTATATGTAGGTTTCTGTGGTTAGTCACAGTGAGCAGGGTGCTAGATACAGTTCCCGGTGAGGTTTGAGAGTTGAGGCACTATGGGTACACTGCAGTTTTCGATATGGGTGCAGAACAGTTTTTTTCTTATAGACCTTGTGCAGTTTTTGTCTCTAATGGCTAAATACAGTTTGCCAATGTTGTCATAGAGGTGGGGCTAGGTACAATTTTACTGTTCTAGGTCAAGGGTGGGCCATTAAGGGCCTGAGACAGTTCTTCAGTGATGGTGCTGCTGGGCTGCACCTATACAATGCATACATTAATAGATATGCAGACCTGTAGGGCGCAAATTGTCAACCAATTGGAGCACAGTAAAGCACAATATTGCGATGGAGCTCCTATCTAGGTTGAGTATTCAATGTGGAACACAGTGGTAGGCAGGCAAATGGGGCACAAAATTACACAGTCAAACAATCAAATCACAATAAAGCACGATATTGCAATGATACTCCTTTCAGATCAAGTATACAATGTGGGGCAAAAATGGCAAGCAGGCAAATGGAATGTAATGTTGCATAATAAGACATCGTAATACAATAATACTCCCACCTAGGTTGAGTGAGCAATGTCAGGATATGATATTGAGGAGCTACGATATGAGGGTGGAAGTCTCATGTGTCACTGTGCGGATTACAGCCGTCTTAGTTCTATTGCAAATAGTAGATATTTAGGAAATAGCTGTGCAGACTAGGTCACAGTGATGTGGCCCTGTGTCTTAGGCCATATGTACAGGGCTGGTAAAGGGGGGACATGATACCGGCATGCGGGCTGTGGTGAGGTAGCATGGTCTTCAGGTTATAGGTGGAGGGTGTGGCCGCCGTTTATGATGATAGTGGTGCCTGGATATGGGATCCTCAAGGTACGTTTTGTAGTCACTTCATGCATGCAAATTAATAGATAGCATGCAAGACAACAGAACGGTGAAGTGCCAGAAAGCGCAGCGATGTATGTAACGACCTTTCTAGTACAGGTGTGTACTAGGATAGAGAATGCAGTCATTTCCGCATGCAGCCAAGGATTAGTGGTATAACGTAAATACTTTGCAATGCTTTTCACATAAATCATTAAAACACGGACGTATATACGGTGTTGTGGAATGTGTGCCAAGCTGTCAAACACTGTTAGCGTATACCCTTCCAACCACAGAGCTATCCAATGCGGGCATAGTCATTGCATGGGAATGCAACTTCTACATCACAAATGCGCTTCCCCGTAGTAGACACCAGCCCCATACATGCCCTGATTATGTTGGGAAGTCCAAAGTTAGGTGTGTATGCTTTGGTTGGGATCAAGACACCATCCTTATGCAACACTTCATAGTTCATGTTACAGTGCTTTAAGTTGAAGGGGTTTCAAGCGTGTGTTTCTGGGAACTACGTTGTTTCAACAATCTCCATGATGATAATTTTTGGTAGTTAACCCAGAAACAGATTGTCTTTACTGGTACCCCGGCTACCAGTCGTTATGCTGAAGACTTTAAGGGCTACCCTCTCAACAAGATTTTACAAAGCTTCTGCATGTGATATGATATGATGTGATATGATAAATCATCTATAACGTGCCTGTACACAAGGGCTTCTTTGTGCGAAAAGACAAGGGAGGGAAGACAGAGGGAGGACAAGACAAACAATCTTACTAGGCCTTGAGTCATTCAGATCGTGCAAGTGCGAGAACGAGAATTGCAAGGAGAAAGGGAAGGGGAAGTGAAAGGGGGAAGGGAGGGGAGCAATGCTCTGGGTAAGTGAGTCCAAGGCAGCGCGGCTCTGGGTAGCGCCAGGAGAACAAGGGACTGTAGGGTTACAGTTACAGCCCATAGGTGCGTTGTAGGCCTGTAGGCAGTGCAAGGGTGACTAATCAAGAAAGAGACTGGTACCCAGTGAGACTCTGTGGGTAGCCAAGCAACCAGTCGGTACAGCATACAGGTAGGTCAGGTAGGTCAGCAGGGTAGGGAGAGAGAGAAAGCAGAGGCGAAGAGGAATATTTTGAGCTGCTTCCATAAATTCCGGTGGACCGGCTCAAGTTTGAGAGGGGCGGGGAGGCCATTCCAGAGGGAGGCACCTGTAGAGGAGAGGGATCTAGCCCACACTCTCTGCCTGGAGAAGCATCTAACCTTTAGACAGATGGAGGTAGCTGAGCGAAGGGCTCAAGAAGGAAGGTATTTTGGAAGGGAGCATTGGATATAGTGCAGGCCAGGCCCCGGAAAGCCTTGTGGACAGTACAAAGGGTCTTGAACTTGATCCTTGCAGCCAGTGGGAGCCTGTGGAGTTATTTCCCGGGCTGGAGTGATGCTGTCCCTGGGCTTGAGGCCAAGGGAAGCCTTGCAGTCCTGTTCTGGATTAGTTGCAGAGCGTGTAGAGTAGAGGAAGGCAGATTGAGAATGAGGCTGTTGCAGTAGTCCAGCCTAGCGAGAACCAGGGCTCTGGAGACAGTGAGCTTCTGGGAGAAAGTGTGAAAGGGAAGAGTCCTTTTGAGGAGGTGAAGCTGGTAGTGGGACATCTTGGTGACGTCCGAGATGTGAGGAGAGAAAGAGAGAGTGGAGTGGAAGATGACACCAAGGTGTTTTGCCTTGCTTAGCCAATATGATGACTAGCTTGTATAGTTTGGCATCCCCACTGATGAGAGAGAAAGAATTTGTGTTTTGGGATAGTTTCACTCAGTGGCGGCTAGTGAATTTTTTAACTGGAGGGGCATAAATATATGTCCCAGATATGCCTGAATGACCGAGCATAGCGAGGGACCCCGCACCACTCAAGGGTGGTTCAGTGGGTAACCCCTCAAGAATTTGTTTTAAATAATGGGTCAAAATGGTACATTTTAGAGGACACATTTTAGAGAAATTGGGTAAAAAGCCAAGCAGTTTGCAATTGGGTTTTGTAGGGTAACTCACAAAAAAACATCAAATAGATGCAAGTCACCAACAGTGTACAGGAGTATTTCTTGAACACATTTTTCTTGATGCCTTTTCCCTCAATATGTAGCAGTATAAAACATGTTCACACTGGCTGTGCCCATACATTTCCATGCTGACTGCACCATTATATAACTCTCTCTACTTGTGGTCACTCTCTCTACTTGTGGTGTTCCCCATGGATCTAATCTATCCCCTGGTTCTTCAATGTCTACATGGCCCCTTTGGCTCACATGATCTCTTCTTTCACCTCCAACTCTCAATGTTATGCAGATGACACAGAGCTCTCTTTCAGGCTACCCTCAGCCTCTTCCTTCTCCTCGCTCATCCCTGATTGTCTGTCTGCAATTCAGTCCTGGTGTGCTGCTAATGATCTCTACCTTAATGCCACTAAGACAGAGATCGTCCTCATTGGGACCCCTGATCCCGCTTTCCCACTTGCACTTTGGCTGGCATCCCTTGGTCCTGAGCCTTCTCCCTTCAGTGAGGCAAACAATCTGGGAGTCTGATATGAGTATGAGTGCCACATGTCACAGATAATGTGTTCCTATGGGGTCGCCTATAGGCCAAGGTTGGTGAAATCCAAAGTACTCTCTCTTGAGTTGCAGTCCTCAGTAAACACCCTCAGACCGGGCCAGTAGGACACATTGAACCTCTGTAAGGGAGGTTCGAATTAAATCACAGTTTCCTGCAACTCAATTTAATACATTGAACATTTACTCAAATCTTGTGTCGGAGTTTGAGACAGGTTGGAGTTTAAGAAAGACAATCAGAAGTCTTACAGAAGTTTAGAATAGGTAATAAGAGCTCACAATCATCTGAGTGCGATTTAGGCTCCAAAAAAGGCCCAGATTACTACTGAATGTTGGTGGACGGAAAGAATGTAAACCCACCATTGTACAGAAAAGGCTATTAGAGAACGAGAGATTGTATTTCGGAAAAAAAAGTTTTAGTGGATCTTTGTGATATTACATTGTCGTTCATGAAATTGTATTGTTTTTGTGAAACCGTGCATTCCCTCCATCCCCTTAGTCTATCCCTTTTGCTACACTTCTCCTTAATTGCCTTTATTTACGTTTTGCATTTTGGATTTTTGGGAGTTGGGTGAAGTTGGGAGTTGGGTAAAAATACATTATGTGGGACTTGTTTGGCTCTTTGTCAACTTTGCTTGAGGAGGAGATGGACGTGGTGGAGGCTACTGTGCAGGAGACGCAGCCCACTGTCGTTAAAACTGGCAAAAGCTCATTGGGAAGATGTGCTTATGCCGCTGAAGGATGCCGTGCTTGCAGTGGAGGTTCGTGTGGAGTGTTGGGAGTCTGTTGTTTTGGGGAAAGTTGAATGTCACGTGTACAGCAAACGCAGGAGCAGGAAGCGATTGAGGCTCAGGTTGCCATAGAGGTGGTGAAAAATCAGGAGGGATGCAGGTGGTGGAGTCAACCGAATGAGAATTGTTAGAAAGCGAAGGTGGTGATAGTAGAAGCCCAGTGAAAGGCAGAAGGTGTTGGTTGTGAGAGAGGAGGTGGTGAATGTGGAGGAGGAGGAAATGGCACCTGTGTAGCAGCATGAGCAAGCTGTGTGACAGGAGAATGCAGTGGTTGCAAAAGCGCAATGAGCAGATTTGGAGGAGGAGATACCGCTGGTTGTGTATGTGTCTGAGGTAGCTGTGGGTAAAGAGGACGAGAAGCAGGGGGGCTGCCAAGGTTGTGAAGGAGGAGGAGAAGGATGCAGCTGCTAGGGTTTGGATCAGCACTTGTGTGAAGGAAGAAAAGGATGTGACTGTGGGGGTGCATCTGACAGCCATGTGAGAGGATGAAGTGGAGCCTTCAGTGGAGGAGTCTCAGTCTATTAGTCCTGCTGTTAGGGAGGAAACACTGTGGGCTGAAGGCCAGGTGACTGCCCCAAGACTGCCATTCAAATGACCGTAGGCATAAGATTACTTGTCCCTCCCCAACAGGAAAGACAGTGCAGGCAGAAGAGTACACAGGGGTGTGCAATCTTAGCAGAGGGCCTGCGAGGCAGGCTATAATGTGTGTTATGCATTTGCCACTGCACCAATTTATAAACACTTTTGGCAGTAACTGCCACCCCAGGGCCCACCTGGCAACAACTGACCCCACCTCTACAATAACCTCCAGTGGTATGAAAGATATATCTTCCAAAATCTCCTTTGGGATGTTGGATGTTCACCTTCACATTGTCGGGTGCAGCACCCTGGGATGCACAGCAAAGCCCTTGGCGCGTCTTAACCACAGTCATTGGCATCATATAGTACACCCCCACTGAGTAGGACTGTGTTGACCTGTCACCCCCACACCCTTGTTAAACAAATTGTGCCTTTGCCCCACATACAGGTTATTTGAAAAAAAGATACAAATAAATATGCTCCCAAAACTTCTACTGAGACAGTGCATTCTAAATGAACTAAGCAAATAGAAGAGTCAGACAGAAAAGAAAATTGTGCTATGACAAAGATACTTTGTAGGGTTTTAGAGCTTTCTGAAAAGAAAGAAGTGTAGGAAGTCAGTACATTTTAGACGAGACGGGAGAAGTCAAGGTCATGTGCATTGTGTGGTTCTGCTTCATGTAGGACTTCATAGATGTGATGCCCACGTTGGCCCCATCTTCTCCATGGCTCCTATTTTGCGTGCAGAGCATGTAGAAGGAAATATGCAGCTGCTCCTTGTTCTCCTGCCTGAGAAAACCCCACCTCGGTTTTCTGTGATGACCTAAAATGTGATTTATACGTATTAGGGCATGTACGTGCCCTGTTTGTAATCTGACGTGGTTCTGGTCATGGTGTGCCTGTGACATGCAGCTTACTTGGACTTTCAGATGCTAACGTGGTTGGTGCATTGGTTAACTTCCGTCCAGATTATGAAAACGCACTATATACAGGTCTTCCCAACTGTCTCTTGCACTGACTTTAAATTGATCAAAAAGCGGCTATTCACCTTATCTTTCATCTTTGTAAGTTCTCCCCAACATTTGTCTCGGCTTTCCCTCGTATCACGTTCAAGATACTTTATTTAGTTTTAAAACGTATTCACGGTCTGGCACCACAATACCTCACGCAAATAACTCATCCATACCAACCTTTGCGATCCCTCCTACCAGCCCAGCTGCACTGCTTCACAATCCCATCTTTCCACTGTATTACTGAGAACAGCAGGGATTCTCCATGATAGGACCACACCTCTGGAACAACCTTGGTTCCTTGACTTTGCTGCTAACCTTTCATAAAAACCTCAAAACCGTTCTTTTCCCTAATGTTCGCCTGTCGAGCATGTCAATGCTGCTGGTTTGATTATTAAGTATCTGTGCCCAGATGTAGTGAATTCGGCTGGGCACCTTGCTAGGGTTCTTCTACACTTTACAAATCAAATCCAATCAGATCAGATCTGCTTCAATGTGACTATGGCAATGCTCCCACCACTCCTCTACGCTGGCTCATGTTGCAATGTCTGAACAGAAGAAGGATCCCTGCAAAGTTCCACATATAGGAAGGTTTGATATCTTGCGTGGATTCAGAAGTGTTGGTCGGTAGAGTAAAATAACCATTAGCTCTACACTTCCGTCTGTCATGTTTGGGGGTTCTGGGCATGTCTGCGAACGTTCTCTCTTCACTGAACGAGTAGTGCTTATTTCTCAAAAGACTCAGATGTTTTATTCTTAAGAAAAAAGGCCATGTTTGGGTAGCTCACTGAAACCAGTCATTGTGATTATCTGGTCACTTTAAAAAAAAAGTCATGTGTATTTTTCACACTCTTTTGTAGTCACTGAATGTAATCTTCAGCCAGCAGCAGCCATTGTTACTTTCTGCTTCCCCAGAAACAGAAAGAAATGCGCCTATCTTACTGAAGGCTGTCATTGTGATGTTTTGCTCCCTTAGAACAAAGGTCATTTGTCTGTGTGTGTATCAAACACTTAACCCAGTTACTTGAAATAGTTGCTGCATCTGAAAGTACAAAACAAAGGCCCTCATTACGACCCTGGCGGAATTCGCGGTGCTAAATGCACCGCGGAGCACGGCGGAAAGCCGCCGATAGCGCCATGGGGGTTGGCGGATTTACCACCCCATGCCGACCTTGGCGGAGCGGTAAATCCCCAATCCCCATTTTGCCCTTCCCCATTCCCATTCTTGCCCCATAGGGTATAATGGGAGTGGGGAAGGCGTTAATTACGCCACCGTAAAGTACGGTGGCGTAATTAACAACGAGGTCCCGTAGCGCCATGGATTTCTCCGCCCGGTAAAACCAGGCGGAGAAAGGCTCCATGGCGCTACGGGAACTCGTAGTAGGGCGGACGGGTCCGCCGCGAATAACGCTGGCGGAAACCCACTCCGCCAGGGTCGTAATGAGGGCCAAAGTCATGTCTGTATCTTACTCAAGCCAGAGACTGGGACTTTCTGCTCATTCTGATTTTTTTTTTACTTGTGTACCTCTCACTCAATCTAGTCAATGCAATTGTCTGGTCCCTCCAAAATAAAAGCAAATGTGTTTCAAACTTTGTTGTATTCACTGCAGCTCAACTTTAGCCTAACCTAGCCAATGGAATGCTCAGCTCCCTCAGAAAACATGCATTGGCAATGCCAACAGTTTGGGCTTTTGTGTAGGCATCGGAAGGGTACTTGCCAGCCACCGCCGTAGTGGTACATGGGCATCTCATTTGCAATGCTTGTTTTTAAAAGGAAGTTTTTTTATTACACCAGTAGTTCCTTTACATCTCCAATTAAGTAATTCACTCTCAGAAGACTGCTTTGAAAAAACACCGGCAGACACTTCAAGTGTAAAGAAAGTTTGATGGACAGTTCTTACAGTGAGCTCAAAGAGTTCCCATGAGGAGGTGTTTTGGGCGGGGAGGAGCAGGAATTGGGTGGGAATGGCCATAGGGATTAGCTTGGCCCAGCTATAGCGCTGGGTCTTGACCAAAAGACCTAGGGTTATAGACCCCAGCAGCCGCCCCCCCTAGCAACGCCTCTGCAGCCTCTACACGTTCTGGTGGAACGTGGCTGACCTGACCTTGCGCCAACAATTTCCAGAGTAGGTAGAAGGTTACACTCTCTTCATTAGCGGAAGAAGGGCAGCAGCCTTAGATCACACCATGGTTTTAACAGCGGCAACCATGGCAGCATGATGGAGCTCAACTCACAGGTATTTTCCAGATTTAACCATCTCCAAGATGTTCCCTCCTACTGTCCAAGAGAAGTGTTTGGTTATTCTTTTATTGTTAAAGACTAAAACTTTGGTCTTCGAGACATTCAACAACAGTTTGTTACCCTCGTCATACTCGAAAAAAGTGGGCCAAATTCCTTTGAAGGCCCAACAGGGTGGGGTCAGAGAGAAGAATATCGTCACTGTCTAACCCCCGCATGCTAACAGTAGCTCTTGTTACGTGCTCCTCACATGTTAAACGTACATGTATTTGGTGTGTGAGTGTAAACGAACTATCAACGCCACCAAACTCTCTGGGATGCCCCTATGCCACATTTTTTACCACAGTCTGTCCCTGTTCACTCTGTCAAAAGCACTTTATTAATCAGTTCTAGTGATATTGATAGGCAATGAACCCAGCCAAGTCGAAAACCCACTTGAAATTTGGATAGAGTTTTGAGTTTCAAAACCCAGTGGTTCAATTCTTCTAAAACTATGGCCGTAAATACTTTACTTAAGCCTACAGGCTGATAGTTCTACGGTGCTGAGCGACTGCCTTTTTTTTATAAATGGGTATGATATAGGCCTCTTTGCAGACCAATGGAATGGACGGATACTCAATGATCTCCATAAACAGGTCATACAAAAGACGTGACCAGAAGACAGGCTTATGTTTCAATGGAAGTGGGGCCAAATTATCAGACCCTGGTGCCATAGAGGGATTTAGTTTCTTAATAGCATTCTGAATATTGGGAATATGTAACAATCCTTCCTGACTGATAGTATGGGAGGTACCACTCATAGGTTTACCTTTCTTTAACGAGAAAAGCTGGAAAATCTCATGATATGCAACCCAGACATCCTCTGAAATAAGGTTTGCAAATCCTTCAAAGGAGGAGGGGTCAGAGGATATCAAGTCCTAGAACTTGCTGGTATCATGAGTACCAAGTGCTTTTAGCATAATTTGACTATCTTTATGGTACATCTCGGCTTTAATGCCCTTTACCTAATTGTATAAGACTTCTTTTTCCCTGCACAAAAGGCCTCTGATGTGATACCATACCTTTTCCCAGGATTCTTATTAACACTTTCTTCTCTCTCTTGACCATAGTCAGCCTAGAATTATAAATGTGTCCTGTCCTTAACTACCATAAGGGAATGATCCGGATACTTGGATTTCTCCTCTATCTGATCCTTCAACAGGCTATTGAATTTTTCTATGGATTTAACATTCCACTTCACCGCTGTCCCCGTTGTTGGGAGTCACAAAAGCCAACATAGTCTTCTGATAGTAGAATTGTGCCTTGACAGCCTTGTCCGCTACCTGCACTTTCAGCAGCATGTGATCACTAAAACTCTTAAAAGCCAAACTAAGATTAGAGCAAAAAGGAAACAACGAGAGTGAAGTGAAGTGAAGATATGATCAGTCGAGGAGGACTTCACCCCCTTATCCAACCTTATCCAAGAGCTTACCTCCCTTGTTTGATCATAGTCCAAAAGGAACATCATTATACAACCCCAACCATCCAAAAACTGGTTACAACGCAGGGCATTGTTCAATGAGGAAGTACGATTCCTAACAACATAAGACGGTACTCTCCTGTACAGAGCTAAGAGGTCACTGTGCTTGCTATTAAAATCCCCTATAAATAAAATATTATTCTGGTATTCATCATCCAACCATTGCCCCACGATTTCACTAATATGTTGATGAAGGAACTCTACATCCATTTCAAGTGGGTTGAAGTAAACATTCAGAACTAATAAGTCCTTCAACTTTATCGAAATCCCTATCACAGGCAAGTGGTTACCAACCTACACCACAAGAAAATGGGGTACATTAGAGCTTACACTTATAGAAGTCATCAAACTCCCTCCAGGGCAGCCAGTCTTACCCCTCACAGCATTTGGAAAGTGTGATTTATAACCCTCTACATGGAGTGGAGTGATAAGCATCATTTCTTGAAATGAGAAAAAACTGAATTAAAACAATAGCCAGAATGAAATACATTTAAAATATTGGGGAAACCACAACAATTCCAAGATGACAATTTTAGAATTTAGTACTGAAGATGCTGGGTACGACCAGAGATGCCCAATTTTTTCACCAGGGCCTTCATGAGTCATGGCCAGTGTGCTTGTTTGTCCCAGAGCCCAGCAGGTTAATTGGAGACGTGTGCAAGAGTTTCCACTTTATCCTGTGATACTAGCAACCAGCTTATCAAAAGGATGTTAACATATGATAACTAGTTATTGCCATAACATCCAGGCCCACCGATCTCAAATCATCCTGATGGTTCCAAATCAAACTAACTACAATACTAGAGTGGAAGTGGACAACAATACATTGGAAGATCCACACAGTCAATGTCTTTTGAGATGATAAATCTTAGTGCTGGAATAGATGAACATGTTTGAGAAAACCAGAAAGGTTGAAAAAACCTAACCATTAATTGATCCTAACTTTTCAAAGCCAATGATTCTTGCATCAAAGGACGCTCTGCCATTGGACCTTGAAAGGCTTTTTCTTGAAGACATTTGTGACTTGTTCTCCTCTGAGACCCGTGACCTCTCTCTAAGAGGCTCCAAGCCTTCAATATTATCCTTGATTGGAATTTTAGAGGACCCAAATTCATCATGAGGCTGACTAACAGAGCAGGATGGATTAGAGACCTATACACTGGTCTGATCATAGGTCCTTGTCATTTTTAGGGCCAAGTCTTCAGTAATCAGGTACAGCACCATTTTTTGGCTTGACACATCAGCTTCCTCCATAATCATATTTGTGTTATTAGAGGGACCACCCGTAAGGAAGGGATTTCCCTTGAATAAATCGATCAATATTCTAATATTTTTTTGACTTCTTTGTTTTTTCCCATCAAGGAATCACCCTATTAGGCTCTACCTCTTGCACTATCATAGCATTTCCCAGAATCTGACCCTCCTGAGATCCATTCTCTGTAGGCTCCATTGCCTCCAGAGCCTCAACACCTCAACATTTACCCTCCCAGCCGACACATCAGACTTCATTACGAGTGAGGCGGTCCAGAAATAAGGTGCTGGTAATGTTGTTACCCGCACCTTTTCCAGACCAGCTCATTCTGAGTCTGCCGGTATGGGCTGTGAACTACCGGCAGGCCTGACCTGCCGGTAGTTCAGGGCCATACCGGCAGATGAATCACTGAAGTACTGGCACAGTGAACCGTGGTACCGGTCCTTCAGTATTCCCATTTCCATGTAGTTATGTGGGACTCCACAGGAATGGGAATTTACTGTCCCACCGCCGCCCTTGATATCCCGATATTAGAATATCAGGTGTCAGAAATGGTAAGATGAGGTTGCCGGTAGGCTGCCGGTACTAACCTTGTAATGAGGGCCATTGTCTAATTTGTTTAGGTCCACTACTTCCTGAATAGAGGGGAGTAATCTGAGAAACTTCCTGGACGAGGATCTACTAGACAATTTGGCTTCAGGCATAATCTTAGCCTTATTCTTACAACGCATCCGTGCCTTCCCTTTATGTTGGATTATCAACAGAGGTGAACAATTATCATGTACGGATACATGCACACAAACAGCCCCATTTAATTGCTGTGCAATTTGGATCCCCTCTTCCAATGGTGAAACAGGAGGAGCAAATATATCTGGTGAGGCACTCAACCTGCTCCATGAAAGAGATTGTGCCTCCATAGAGACCCCCAACTGAAGCTGTGTATGACCCTTCTCCGAAGTGCAAGTCGTCTTTGGGACCTGATTGATAAATCTATTGCCAGCATCTTTATTGCCCGGGAAGGAATTATCTAGGTTAAACATAGGCCACATAGCCTTATTCAAATTGAACCTCTTACAATGATTCTGATTTTGAACACAGATGTTAACAAGTATCTCCAGCAGGCTAGTATTTTCATGGCCCTTTTTTTATATTGTCATAGAACCTTAAGAGGAAATGTAATACTAAATGTAGAGCAGAGGTAGATACCGTACCCAAGGTGTCACCTGATATTGTCAAATGTATAATGACATCTATGAATTCTATGTCAAGACCGGAGGCTCACATTATGCTTCTCTTTCTTTATTTAAAAATGTAAAGAAAGCTCAGCAGCAAGATATTTTCTCAGTGTACATAAAATATAACAATCATTTTAACAATGAAATGACCTAATATGTCCTATAAATCCTGAAATAACATAAAACTTCCTTTTCCAGGGGGCCTGTGAAAAAGTTCAATATGAGGTCACCAACATGTGATCAGTATCTTCCAATGAGCGATCAAGTCCCCTCATAAACAGTCTTGATTATGATGCCACTTCCTCTTTCTTTGCTGCTCACAGCAAGAGATAAGTACATCATATTCAAAACTGTATTATTGTCTACTAGTTTATATTTGTTACATTTTCATATGCTTGTTTATATTGAGGCTTTACTTCTGAGCTAGAGTTCGCCGCGCGTCTTTAAGCAGTTAGTTTCCTTTGCTTGTCAATAGACGCACTATGCGCCATCAGCTGCGTGATTAGATCTCTCTGATGCAGCTACTTCCTGCTGCTCGTGTCGGAGAGTACTGCGCGGCACTGTAATCAGCATTTTTCAGCTTTAACAAGCCGTGTATGTTGTCAACGCGAGGGTTCTCCTTCGCAAACCCTTGCCTGTGTTCTCCGCCCGCTTCCCTGACGCGCATTTTGTGATACAGCCCGGGGAAGCAGCGGCTTCGACCTCCATGTGACTGTGGTTCCGCCCGTGGTCACCAGAGGGAGTGCCTACTCCAGCAGGTGCTTTCTTCAGCTTTCTGGCGCTCGCGAGCAGATTTTTTGCTACATTTCATAACAAACTTTGCGATTGCGGGTGCCAGCAGCTGTTCTTCTTTACATTCTTCTCTACATTGTGACTCACTTTAAAAAAAAAAAAAACAAAGAGACAGCATAACGCTGACACTGCCCATTTGATCAGGGCTATATAGAGGCTCCCATATCCTTAACTGTGGGCTTGAGAGAAGGCGGTCTGTGCCCTCAAAAGAAAAAAAAAAAAGAAGAAAATATATATACATGAGAATATATATCTTTTTATAAGAAACATCTGGAAAAAAAAGAAAGATAAGGGAGTACAGAAAGGTGCAATTTTACATCATAGCAGCCCAGTACTTCACTCATGAGGACCAGGATTTGCCTGATTACGAGGAAGTTACTTATGAGATTGATGAAGTGGCAATGGCAAACAGCCTTGAAAAGGTGCTGGGATCCAAAGTGGAGACTAGCATCAAGAGAGCTGTATCGGAGATGCTCCTGCCTATCCAGCAGTGCCGGGACAACATGAAGGAGCAACTACAAGAGAACTCCCTACCAAGAAAAAAGACTAAAAAGAGAAAGCACCTTTCGGATGGGGGATGTATTCCGGCTCACTTGAGTAAAGACTGTACGACCCCCCCCCCCCGAGCCAGCCAGAACCAGCCACTGCTGCCCTTTCAGATGCCTTCTCCAGGCTGAAAAAGGCCTTTTTGAATAGGAAGGAAACCCCTTCCACCGATGGACCCTCTTGCCCCGAGGAAGAAAACAGGGGTAGCAGACCCTCGAGCCCAGAGGGATATCAACAGGGCTTTGACCAAGAAGGTTACGATTATAACAGTCTATCTCCCGTCTCCTCCAATGAAGACACACAAACAATAGGGTCACGACCCTCAACCTCAGGGATTGCGGCAGCCCCCGTCCCTAAAAAGCCAGCTAAGGAGCATTCTTCCTCTGAGGGGATGTTTTCCCTGGAAGACTTAGTGCATCCCAGATCTTCTGACTGGAGACCATCTCCAAGAACAACAGAGTACATTAAAGACAGGCTGCGCAAGCCTTTAGACAAAGCACCATGCCCGGGAATCCCAGATAAGGTAGCCCTGACACTGGAGTTAGACTCCAAGATGATTACTTTCTTGGGAAAGAATGCTAAGGATCCACAAAAGGGCATAGATCGTGCCTGGAAGTCCTGTCAAGACAGGGTGCTGGACGTCACCGGTCCACTAGCAAATCGACGCCAAGCTAACTGAGTTAGCAGACACAGAGTCCGGAGCCGCTGCCAAGGGTCTGCTCTTCGGCGACTCCTTCGTGATGGAGATGTCTAAGTTTGTGGGCACCTTCACTGCACTAGACAAAGCGCAATCCTCCATCAAGAGAGTTTCCTCTTCAAAGATTTTCGCAAGTGCCGGACGAGGTAGAAGTCGCTGGTCCGGCCAATACTCTCTTGATCGAAGACCTCAACAATCCAGGGATCATCAAACCTGGCAGGATCGCACAGACACCTTCTTCCCTTCGAGAGGGTGAGGAAAAAGTTACGGTTGGAGGAGAGCCGCCCGATACCCAGCACAGCAACAAACCACAGGTCAGTCTACCTATCGCAGCACCCACGCCGTTAATGCCTATAGGTGTCACGTTTGTCTTCTTCTTCTGATGAGATGACAAGTTCTCCCCCTTCCCTCAACTCCTCACCTTCCTCTTTCTGCTTAATCCTTCTGTCCTTGTGTTGTGGAGGCTTCTCTTTTTTCTTGTGAAGATAAGGACGCCCTTGATAGGATGCCACCGTGCCACTAGATAGGGGCAGCGGGGGCACTCCTACCGAGAACGCCTCACAGGGGGAAAAAAGCCGGAAGGCACAAAAAACCCCTGAACGTGGAGGATCCCAGGAGGTGAGTAGCTGAAGATGGCGCGATCCGATGAGCAGGCACCGAATCGGGAAATAGGTGGATCCAAACGGTAGACCAGGATATGGCAAAAGGTGGTTTCAATGAGGAGATACTAAGGAAATCACAGGCAGTCCGGTAGGCAGGCAAAGGGTCTGGCAACAGTTCAAATAGGATATAGGGATATTCATAGGCAGTCCGGTAGGCAGGCAAAGGGTCTGGCAACAGTTCAAATAGGATATAGGGATATTCACAGGCAGTCCGGTAGGCAGGCAAAGGGTCTGGCAACAGTTCAAATAGGATATAGGGATATTCACAGGCAGTCCGGTAGGCAGGCAAAGGGTCTGGCAACAGTTCAAATAGGATATAGGGATAGAAAAGGGGGAAAAACAACAAGGCAAGAAGGAAAGGAAGGAAAAGAGGGAGAAAAAAAAGGCAGGACGAGGACGAGACCACGCACTGGGCAGGGTGGAGAAATAACTGCGAGGGAAGGCTGGCAAAGGATATGAAGAAGTCACGAATAAATCACCGGGAGATGGAGCGGCAGCAACACAGGAAGGAACCCGGAAACGTTGCAACGCGTATGCGACCCGGAAGTGAGGACTTAAATACTTCCGGGTCAAGGACGCGTGCAACAACTAGAGCGGTAAAACGGATGACGAGTAGCGGAATGCTACGGCGGACAGAACCGCCAGCGATTCCACTTCCGCCAATCCTGCCGCGGCATGACAGTATGCCCCCTCCTATGGAGACCTCCCCCCGGTTTTCCCGTATGAGAGCGAAAGAACTTGCGGGCCAACAGTGGAGCATGTACCTGAGAGGCTGGTTCCCAAGAGTTTTCCGACCAGTAATACCCCTTCCACCGTACAAGGTATTCCAACCTTCCCCGGCGGTACCGGGAGTCACAGATTTGGGCTACCTCGAATACCTCCTGGGTCGAAGTAGCAGGCAAGGGGGTTTTCTTCTTTTTGCGAGACCAGATGTCTGCAATAAAAGGTTTGAGTTGTGAGGCATGAAACACCGGGTGGACTCTTTGAAGACTCTTGGGTAATTTTAGCCGAAAGGCCACCGGGTTGATGACTTGTGTGACTTCGTATGGACCCAGAAATTTAGGGGAGAGTTTGGAAGGGTGTGCCCATCGTGGTAGATATCTTGTGGACAACATGACTTGAGAACCTATTCCCCAGTCAGGCCCCGCTCTGCGATGTTTGTCGGCCTGGACCTTGTATCTCATTTGGGCCTTGCTAAGATTGTGTTTAGCCTGTAGGTGGACGTCTCTCAACACGGCGAGAGTGGAGTCGACTGTGGGCAGAGAGGTAGAGACATTAGAGACCGGTAGTATAGCTCGGGGATGGTAGCCATAGTTACAGAAAAAAGGGGTGAAACCGAGAGTAGACTGGAAAGAGTTATTGTAGGAGAACTCAGCCAGGGGTAGTAGAGAAACCCAGTTGTCCTGTTGAAGGTTCACATAACACCGTAGGTACTGTTCTAGTGTGGCATTTAAACGTTCCGTCTGTCCATTTGACTGAGGGTGGAAACCTGATGTTAGAGCTCTCTCTATGCTCAACCGGTTGCAGAGATGTCTCCAGAAACGAGAAGTGTACTGGCTACCTCGATCGGAGATGATCTTCTTTGGTATTCCATGGAGACGAAAAACGTCTTTGATGAGAGTCTCGGCCATGGCTGCTGCTGTTGGTACCCTTGGCAATGGGGAGAAGTGAGCCATCTTTGTGAAGTAATCGATCACTACCATGATGCATGTGCTTCATTCAGAAGGAGGTAAGTCCACGATAAAATCAGTAGATACCACTTCCCAGGGACTGTCGGGAACCGGATTTGGTCTTAGACGGCCCAAAGGTTTCAGACGAGAACTCTTGCTGCGAAGACAGGTCACACAGGATTGCACGTAACTGGTCACGTCTTGGCGCATCCCTGGCCAATAAAAGTGCCTCTGTAGAAATTCCAATGTTCCCTTAATACCTCGATGACCTGCCAGCTTGGAGTCGTGACACCATTTTAACGCCATTCTCCGAAATTCCGAAGTAGGTAAGTATAATTTTCCTTTCACAAAGTATAGGCCTTCCTTGACTTCGTAGACGGGGTCTTGTGGGTGACACTCCGACTCAAAACCCCCCTTTGAAGCTTCTTTCACTTGTCTTAAGAAAGCGGATAGAACGCCTATTCTCCTCGTCAAGGGGAACATAAGATCTGGCGTCCTGTCGGATTCATTCCCATAGTCTCCTCTGCGAGACAAGGCATCTGCGACTATATTCTGTGGTCCTGGGATGTAAGTAATGTTGAAATCGAACTGGGCAAAGAAGTGAGCCCAGCGGGCCTGTCTTGTGTTGTAGCACTCAAACTGTCGCAGAACTTGTAGATTTCTGTGATCTGTTCTGATGGAGAATGGGTGTTTACCTCCTTGTAGAAGATGACGCCACTCTAGACAGGCTGATTTCATGGCCAATAACTCGCGCTCTATGACTGAGTAGTTCCTTTGGCTGTCATTTAATGTCTTGGAAAAATAAGAGACTGGATGTTCCTCGCCTTGGTGTTCCTGCAAAAGAACTGCCCCCATAGCTGATGAAGATGCATCTGTCTCGATGATGAAAGGCCGGTCTTGGTCTGGCTGCAGAAGGATGGGGGCGGTACAGAAGGCTTCCTTGAGACTGTGGAAGCTATCCTCAGCTTCACTGGACCAAAGGAAAGGTTTGGAGCTCTTCTTAAGTAGTGTGGTGATAGGTACCATTCGGTGGGAAAAGTTGGATATAAATTTCCGGTAAAAGTTTGCCAGACCTAAAAACCTTTGTACCTCCTTGATGGATTTTGGTGAAGGCCATTCCAAAATGGCAGAAACTTTGCGGGGATCCATGGAGACACCCCGACTGGATAATATGAAACCCAAATATGGGATAGATGTTGCAGAAAATATACATTTGTCTATCTTGACTGAGAGGTGATTTTCTCTTAGTCTCTGGAAGACTTCTTTGACATGAGCCACATGTTCCTCAGGGGTTCTGGAATAAACCAGTATGTCATCGAGATAGACGATCGTGGTCTGACACAACAGGTCCGAAAAAAGCCGGTCCATAAAGCGCTGGAACACAGATGGGGCGTTAACAAGTCCAAAAGGCATCACTTGGTATTCGTACAGCCCATAAGGGGTCCTAAAAGCAGTTTTCCATTCGTCCCCTTGGTGGATCCGAAGGAGATGGTATGCATTCCGAAGGTCCAGCTTTGTGAAGATCGTGGCGCCATGAACCGCTTGAATAATTTCGGTGATAAGTGGCATTGGGTATCTGTCTTTTATGGTCACCTTGTTTAGACCCCTGTAGTCAATACAGGGTCTTAGTTCTTGTGTGTCTTTCTTCGGAATAAAAAACAGGGATGCCCCAGCTGGTGACTTTGAAGGTCTTATAAGTCCGTTGGTCAGATTGTTATCTAAATATTCCCGGAGGAATTGTTTTTCCCTGAGGGATAATGGGAACATTCTACCAAACGGTACCAGTGCATTAGGAACTAGATCCAGACAACAGTCTTCTGGTCTGTGTGGAGGAAGATCACTAGGCGTTTTTTCCGTTACTACCTCTGTATATTCTTTTAGATGGCGTGGAAGACAATGGATGAGTCTGGAGTCGTACACAATGTTAGTTTCTACAGTCTCGAACTTGGGTTCAGGTAGACATTCGGATCTACAATAGGTGGACTGAAAACTGAGTACGTTCTTCGCCCAGTCAATGTGAGGGTTGTGCTTTCGTAGCCAGCCTATCCCTAGTATGATAGGGAAATGGGCTGCTCGGATTATGTCAAACGAGATACTTTCGGTATGTTTTTGGATACATAGTTGTAATTCCTCAGTGGTATGTGTGATCATGCCGGAAATCAGGGGTTCCCCATCCACTCCTTCAACCTTCTGATCCTCCTGTTTGGCCAGACGAGGTATACCCTTTTGCTTAGCCCACAAGGTATCTACGAAGTTGCCTGCAGCACCACAGTCTAATAAAGCCTGAGTTGGGACTTCGGTCCTGCCTACAGTAAGGGTTACTGACAGAACCATCAGCCTAGAATCCTCTAGTAAACCAGACGAGGCTATAGACAGAGATGTATAAGGACTAGAAAAAGCCCCTCGGGAGTGCGTCCCCATACTCACCGAGGGCGCTCGTTTCCCGAACGCCTCGGAGGAACGTTAGGACAGTTCCGTAACAGATGGTCAGAGGCTCCACAATACATGCACATGTTGCCTTCCCGTCGTCTCTTCCGTTCTTCTGGGGTGAGTGGTGCACGAGCAGTACCGATCTGCATCGGTTCTTCCTTTCCCTGGCGTGAAGGTGGTTGAGAGAATGGTATCTGAGTTTCTAAGGGAGGGAGACTGTAGAGTTTGTTCTTCTTTCTTTCTGACCGTCGTTCCGAGAGTCGGAAATCGATCCGAAGAGCGGCCGTGATGAGATCTGAAAAGGAGGCTGGACGGTCGATCCGGGCTAGTTCGTCCTTGAGATCCTCTCTCAACCCTCGACGGAAGATGGTATATTGGACTTGTTCCTGCCAGCCAGCTTCGGCGGCTATCTGTTTGAACGTAGTGATGTAGGAGAGGAGATCGTTATTTCCCTGACGGACATCTAAGAGGTCCTCTGAGGCTAAAAAAGCACTTTCTGTGCGTAGAAATGTTTGTTGCAGCAGGGTCTTGAAGTCATTGTAATTCTGTAGCACGGGATCTGACTGATTTACCAAAGGGGTGGCCCACGCCAGGGCATTACCCGACATATGGGTAATCATGAATCCTACCTTGGTATGATCTGATGTGAAGGTCTGTGGACGGAAGGAAAAATGAAGGTTGCAGGCATCTAGGAACTCCTTGACTCGTTTTGGTGATCCATCGAATTTGCCCGAAACCAGAGGGTACGAAGGTAGGTCGGCAGGGGTTCGTTCCCGTTCATTCATTCTTAACTGTAACGCGGCGTTGGTGGTTTTTAGATTCTGGACCTCCATATTAAGGTTTTGGACTGCGGCTACTAGTTCCTGGACTTGTTGGGGGGTAGCCATCTCAGTTTCTTGTTGGCGTTGCAAACTGTCACGTTTGTCTTCTTCTTCTGATGAGATGACAAGTTCTCCCCCTTCCCTCAACTCCTCACCTTCCTCTTTCTGCTTAATCCTTCTGTCCTTGTGTTGTGGAGGCTTCTCTTTTTTCTTGTGAAGATAAGGACGCCCTTGATAGGATGCCACCGTGCCACTAGATAGGGGCAGCGGGGGCACTCCTACCGAGAACGCCTCACAGGGGGAAAAAAGCCGGAAGGCACAAAAAACCCCTGAACGTGGAGGATCCCAGGAGGTGAGTAGCTGAAGATGGCGCGATCCGATGAGCAGGCACCGAATCGGGAAATAGGTGGATCCAAACGGTAGACCAGGATATGGCAAAAGGTGGTTTCAATGAGGAGATACTAAGGAAATCACAGGCAGTCCGGTAGGCAGGCAAAGGGTCTGGCAACAGTTCAAATAGGATATAGGGATATTCATAGGCAGTCCGGTAGGCAGGCAAAGGGTCTGGCAACAGTTCAAATAGGATATAAGGATATTCACAGGCAGTCCGGTAGGCAGGCAAAGGGTCTGGCAACAGTTCAAATAGGATATAGGGATATTCACAGGCAGTCCGGTAGGCAGGCAAAGGGTCTGGCAACAGTTCAAATAGGATATAGGGATAGAAAAGGGGGAAAAACAACAAGGCAAGAAGGAAAGGAAGGAAAAGAGGGAGAAAAAAAAGGCAGGACGAGGACGAGACCACGCACTGGGCAGGGTGGAGAAATAACTGCGAGGGAAGGCTGGCAAAGGATATGAAGAAGTCACGAATAAATCACCGGGAGATGGAGCGGCAGCAACACAGGAAGGAACCCGGAAACGTTGCAACGCGTATGCGACCCGGAAGTGAGGACTTAAATACTTCCGGGTCAAGGACGCGTGCAACAACTAGAGCGGTAAAACGGATGACGAGTAGCGGAATGCTACGGCGGACAGAACCGCCAGCGATTCCACTTCCGCCAATCCTGCCGCGGCATGACAATAGGAGGGAGGCTAGCTCCTTTTGCGCATGCATGGGATTCCTTATCAGGGGCTGCTTTGGTTAGAGACACAGTTCGCGCATGTGCCTAGAATTCTTCGCACAACCTTTTCAGACAGGTCATCCCATTCCGATTACAATGTCCAAAAAGGCCGAGCTAGCGCTGGACAGAAAATTTGCAGTTTAGCGTTGAAACAAGCGATTCGCCCCGGCACAAGTCTAGGCGGTTTCTTCAGCCCCATATTTCTGGTATGCAGGAAGCAGAAAGTGCGTCCAGTGATAAACCTGAGGGCCGTCAACGATTTTATCGTTTATCGTCATTTCAAAATGGAGGATATTCACATGCTCAGGGACCTCCTGAGACCCAACGACTGTCTTATGCGGCTGGACCTGAAAGATGCCTAACTTGCGGTGCCCATACACCAGGACCACGCAAGCTATCTGAGATTCTCCTGGAAACACAGAGACTGGGAATTCACGAGCTTACCATTCGGTCTCTCTTCAGCTCCTTGGGCTTTCACCAAGCTCCTGAGACCAGTAGTGGTACATTTAAGAGAACAAGGTGTCCGTCTGATAATATATTTGGACAATATTTTCTTCATGGCGCAATCTCAAGCTCTGGTAGAACAGCAGAACAAGCTGGCCATAGATCTATTACACAGTCTCGAATTCCTCATAAATTGGGAAAAATCATTCCTCCACGCGTCCAGAAACCTAGAGTTTTTAGGGTTCGTCGTCGACACCGAAACGACTGAGCTCCATCTCCTGGCAGCCAAAATTCACTCCACCAAACAGGAAATCCGCAGACTCCTGCAGAGGGACGATATGTCTCTTTGAGACCTAGCGAGGGTAATAGGACTTCTCTCCTCCTCTATCCAAGCTATTTTTCCCGGAACTCTACACTATCGAAAGTTACAGAGGCTAAAGGGACAGCATTTAAGACACAGGGCCTCATTAGGAGTTTGGAGATAACCATGGCGCTATTAGCGCCATGGCTGCCTCCAAATCCTTACCGACTCCGCCCTGGTGAATGGGGCTATTACCGCCCCATTCCAAGGTTGGCGGGTGTGGTAATTCCCCATTCACCAGGGCCCTTCCCCATTCCCATTGAGCCCCCATAGGGCTCAATGGGAATGGGGAAGGTGCTAATAACGGTACCGAAAATTGCGGTACCATTTTTAACACCAAAGTCCCTTTGCGGGTCCCGTCCTTAATGCCTGGTAAAACCAGGCGTTAAGGGAGGACCTGCAAAGGGGACTTGTAATAGGGCAGTAAGGGATTACCGGTACCGGTGCCCTTACCGGTTCCGGTAATCCCTTACCGCCCGGGTCGTAATGAGGCCCACAGTCTTTCTTACTCTCTTTCCTACAGCGACTGACTCTATCACCAGAAGCGAGAACGGAACTCAACTGGTGGCTCATACACATGGAGGCCTGGAATGGCCGGGCAATCTTCGGATCTGCCCCAGATATAGTGCTAGAGTCAGACGCCAGCCGTTCTGGCTGGGGAGCGAGATGCGGTCCAGTGGCCACAGGAGGAACATGGTCACCTCAGGAACTCGATATGCATATAAACTGCCTAGAGCTCCTAGCGACTTCCTTCGCTTTGCGCTCCTTTACCAAAGACAGAGTGAGGTGTTGTATCTTACTAAAGATGGACAACATTTCAGCAGTAAGATACATCAATCATCTGGGTGGCACCAAATCTCGTCCCCTAGCGGAACTAGCCAAAGATTTTTGGCATTACTGTCTAGAGCACCGGATTTCAGTCACGGCAGAAAATCTACCAGGCCTTACGAACGTAGTGGCGGATTGGTACTCCCGACATGCATTTGATTACAGCGACTGGAGGCTCAACAGAGAAGTCTTCCTTCAAATTCAGCAGGTTTGGGGTCCCATGTCCAATGACCTGTTTGCCTCATGCCTGAAAACTCAGCTACCAGTGTTTTTCAGCTGGAATCCAGATCCAGCAGCGACTGCAACAGATGTTTTTCTCCAACATTGCACCGAAGGGGTACACTATGCCTTTCCCCACTTCAACATGATCGCGAAGACCTTGGCGAAGGCCCATCAGGAACGAACAGAATTGATTCTTATAGCCCCGGTCTGGACCTCTCAGCCCTGGTATCCAGTTCTTCTGGAACTTTCTTTGGATTTTCCAATCCTTCTACCCCAATTTCCAGATCACCTGCTGAATACTGCGGGCGGCGTCACCCCCTTCTCATCCAAGGATCTCTGGTCCTAGCAGCCTGGAGGATTTCAGGTCAAGGTGGAGAGTTCCAGGCATGTCTCACATGGCAGTCAGCCTGATTGAAGAGAGTTGGGCCCCGGCCACTCTCAAAAGATACTCTAACTCATGGAACGCCTGGAGGAGCTGGTGCCAAGACAAAGGCTTACATCCGGTTCTGGCACCTATAGAGGACATTTTGAATTTCCTAGCATCCTTAGTGGAAAGGGATCTGGCCTACAGAACAGTTAACGCATATTGCTCTGCTATTTCAGCAGGCCACAACCCCATAGAAGGGATTCCAGTAGGTGAGCACCACCTGGTCTGCAGGCTACTCAAGGGCGTCAGACTTACAGTCCCGCCTCTGTCTCATTACGGTAAACTTTGGGACGTTAACAAAGTGCTGAACCTTTTCCTATCTTGGCCAGATAATGAGAAGTTATCCTGCACTGCCCAATCCGGCAAACTCACTACACTGCTCTGTCTCATCTCCTCCAGGAGAGTTTCTGATGTCAGAGCCCTCGATCTGGCGGGCAGAACCTTCTCCCCTGACGGCATAGTGTTCCACATACATACAAGGACGAAGTGCAACTCAAGAGTGATTTCTTACCTGCCTTTAGTGACCAGCCCAAGATCTGCTTAGTCAGATGCCTCAAGGCTTACAAATAGGTTACGACTCCCCTTAGAACCTCTCCTGATGGGCAACTGTTGATAGCCTTACATAAACCTCATAAAGCAGTTTCCGCTCTAACTCTAGCGTGCTGGGTGCGGTGGACATTAACTCAGGCAGGAATAGATACCTTGCACTTCGGAGCCCACTCTCTGAGAGAAACCATGGCTTCTAAGGCTTTTCAAGTCGGGATCCAACTGGAAGATATCATGAAAATGGCAGACTGGGCAAGTGAATCTGTTTTTAAGCAATTCTACCTGAAGCCGGTAGGACAGTGGCATCTATTGTGGTAAGTAAGCTTTAAACAAGCATAATGTGAGCCTCCGGTCTTGACATAGAATAAAGATTTTCCAGAATAATTTACTAGAAAGTCTTAATTCTATTAAAGACACGGAGGCGAGCATTATTGAAATGTATCACATTTGATGATTATATATGTGCATTGCTAATTGTTATATGATTTTGAAAGCATGACTGTTTTTCAAAATAACACAACGTATTTCTCTCCCACCCCTCTAAGGGAACTAGGGTTGTAATATGCATGAACTAACTGCAATTATCTCTCTCTCTTGACAGCGTCTACCGACAAATCTGCCCAATTCATGGCACCTTTTCCCCTGCTACTACGAGTTGACTTCAGTTCCAAATCTTCTATCGATCAAGTTCGCAGCTTCGAAAGAGGAAGTGGCATCATATTCAAGACTGTTTATGAGGGGACTTGATCGCTCATTGGAAGATACTGTCACATGTTGGTGACCTCATATTGAACTTTGTCACAGGCCCCCTGGGAAAGGAAGTTTTATGTTAGTTCTGGACTTATAGGACATATTATGTCGTTTCATTGTTTAATGTATTGTTATATTTTCTGTACACTGAGAAAATATCTTGCTGCTGAGCTTTCTTTAAATATTTAAATAAAGAAAGAGAAGCATAATGCTCGCCTCTGTGTCTTTAATAGAATTAAGACTTTCTAGTAAGTTATTATGGAAAATCTTTATTTTGCTTTGCAACAAGTATTTTGCCTCATCACAAAAAGATTATGCACCGAGGTACAGCTATTGAATTGTGACACCTCTTGCTGCCAAATAATTCAAAGCCTTTTCATATTTGTTACAAATATTTTGTTTTGGCACGAATAGATAAACTACTGAGCTGCAGCCACTGAATATAATCTGTTCCTGCTGCCAAATCATTCTAAAACAAGTATTTGGTCTCAGTACAAAATGATGTCCCTGTGAAAATAATCTAGTCCTGCATCCAAATAATTCTAAAACGTTTTCTCTGCAAGTAATATTCTCTCTTGCCACAACAATAAAAGATGGTCCACTCTCTGAAAGTCACAGAATATAAATGTTCTGTGCAACCATGATTCACAAAGATTTGCTAAATGGCATCTCAGAGAGGTTCCAGGCATCTGAGATCTGCTCCAGCTTTAATGAACCAAAATGAAATTAAATGAAATGATATTTTATTTATATCGCGCTCGTACACAAGTGTTTCAGAGCGCAACCAGGCAAAAAGGGAGGGGAACAAGGGAGAGAAAAAAACAGAAAAAAACAGTGATCTTACTAGGCCTTACTAGGCCTTACTACTAACTTAGGATCTTACTACATTTAAGAAAGCACCAGTGCATGGGAAAGCAAAATGGGGGAAAAGTGCAAGGAAGGGGGGGGGTTGAAAGTGCGAAGCAGAGGAGAGAAAACATAAATACATATTCAAATAGAAAAAAATAATAAATAAGGGCTTTGAACCATGGTAGTGCAGCCAGCAAGTGGCAGGAGAAAGTTAGTCAGAAAGGTATATCTGATAAGTGCAGATACAGAACCCTAGTGCAGATGATGGCCTGGAGGCAGTGCAGGAGGGTGGCAGGGTGAGCAGATGCCTGGGCCCGAAAGAACAGAGGGTGGCCAGATGCACAATGCCAAGAGAAGAAACAGATCAACAGGGGAGAAGAGGGTCAAAGGCAGAGGCAAAGAGGAAGGTCTTTGCAACCAGGTATAACATGTGCAAACAGATATGCTCACATGCATGCAATGATTTCCTCCTTTGCAAATGTTTGCAAAACAGGCCATAAAACTTTATGTTCACAACCAGTTCTCTCCTCTTGTAACAAAAATATGATGGTACATTGAGTTACAATCACAGACTGGAATCTCCTCCATCCAAACAATCTGGGATGTTCTTCTAACCCTGACAAGAAATGTCATGCGTATTTATGTAATTCAATGTGCTCATTCTTTGGGAGTCCCCACATACCTGGTAGTAGTTGATGGCCACATACAGATGCCTTATCTTAATGTGATTTTCTACCCTCCTGTTAGTGACTTCAATCCAGCATTCCAACTAAGTCAATGCCTAGTCTGGGATGCCCAATGGATATCCTTATTTATATATTTTTGTGTCAAAGTTCTTTAATACTGGATGATGAACCCTTATATAACGCCCCTCTCTTTGAATCTCCCCGACCTCACTGAGCCAAGAAGTAGGTTTGTTTTGCAATTAAAAGGTTTATTTGAAGAATCAAACAATATATATCACACTTTTATGAATAGAATAATATCTGAATAGCACACCTATGAATATGTACAGTGATCAGCAATGGGTAATATTACACTATCAACAATCTCTTTAATCAGTTAGGAGCAGGAATAGAAAGAATGATGTAGCAGAGAATACTTTGTATGATTCAAGGAAATGCAATATAAGGAAAGAATGCAACACAGAAATAAACTTGGTATGATTTCAATCAAACGATATTATGATCACTTTTTCCCCTGTTATTACTCACCCCCCACCCACTATGCAATATGAAGGCATGTTTTGGGTTGGTTGGAAAGCTTAGGATCTCAGCTTTAAAATTACATTTAGATTTCGGTTCTAGGACGTGCGGTTCAAAAGTTAGAGGTTTTAATCAAGGTAGATTTTTCAGAAACAAAGTCAAGATTTCAAAAATGACAGATGCGCTTTAAAGATTAGAAACAAATATTTCTTAACACTAAAGAGTATATGGAGCCGCAAACTACACGACAGCCCAGCCACCTATCCAGAGGTGACCTCCAGATGTTTCTGCCCGAACGAGACGATTGCCTTTCTCCAGAAAATATATATTAGCGCCAAGATGATTATTGCTACAATTATCAAGGATTATGTGGAGGAGAGAAGAATTTAGGAAAGACAACAGAGGTTCTGTAATGCAGTTCTGGACAGATTGAAATTGATGGAATAGTATTACTTTAAACTAAGAGATTAGTTATGTACAGTTCTAGACTGGATACTCACTCCTATGGCTTGGAAATGGAGTGGGCCCCATCAAAGATCTGGTCAAGGGTTTGGCTGGGATTCTCTCGCCACCGGACAGGTCTCAGTTCTACTCTCAGCACTCCACTCCGGTCTGCGCGGTCTCTTGGACTGGATCTGATGGGTTCTGGATACAGCTCTGCTTTCTGGTTCTGGATCTTGGTTCTAGCACAGGGTTCTTGGCTAGAATAGCAAAACAGCACAGCCCAGCTGTTGAATGTGAGAGCCCCTTGAAGGTTTAGGGTTTAGAATCAGCTTGCTAGATTCTGAAGGCCTGCTGAGAAGGGTTCAGCTTTTGGGTTAGGCCTCTCTGCTTCAAAGTTCTAGAGTTGGTATAGAGTCTCTGTCTGGATATTGTCTGGAGTCTGGATCTTCTTGCAGGGTGCTTCGCCAAGATATCAGTTGAGTAGTGGAAAAGTGTGTGTGTCCTATCTGTCCTCAGCAGTCCCTATTTATGTATTTCCAAAATGGGTGGGGAGGCTGATTCTACAATGCCCAACCCTCTAAGGATCTGATAGGTTAGAGGATTCCCTGTCCCCTGATGGAGAAAGGAGCAGCGTGTCATCCTGTGTCATCTTTATGGCTTGGGGGAAAACACTCCCTTTTGTCTCTGTACAGTATATCTTATTTTTCATAAAACACATATTTACAATATACACAACTTGTTAATACTACATAAATCACATGACATATTAACTAAGGTACATTTCTGTTCAACTCTCATCTTCCTAAGAGCTTTGGTTCAGAAATGACCACTTTTTGCACTTTTGGTGGGTTTCTCAATATTATTTCTGCACCAATTTTTAGACATGCATGCACACCCCATCTGAGCACAATTCTGCAATTTTTCCGGTTCCTGGCATAAACACAGTAGCTACAATATGAATAAATCCGGGGTTTGGTCTCAGAACATCGCACAGAGTCCAGCTTAGTCTTCAACTGTGAGCACATTTTTTATTTTAACAATCTCAAAGTTTCACATTTTCTGTTAGTTCAGTACAATATTTTATAAGCATTTTTCTAAAATATACATTTACTGTGCTTTCTGAATCCACACAATGGTTTGTCTCCACCTCCAAGGTCTGGGCTGACTCACAGGTCACATGTCTCTCCTTCCTGCCAGCAGTTTGTTGTCAGTCACACCGGAATTAGCATTTTCTATTCATCCCAAGGATTCCTTTGTCTGCACTGAGAGCAACAGGCCAGGGTAGGTGGAAGTCTCCTTTGTCCAGGGAGAAGGTGTGGAATTTGTTTGAACACAGTGTGGGAAACTTTAACTCTTAACCCAGTGTCTACAAATTGTCTTTTCTTATAATATAACTCAGATTTTTAACACATACATTAAACAATTTCTTGCTTCAAGCCTTTTCAGAATATGGTTTTAAATTGTATCCACCTCTTAAGCTTCTGATAGCAAGTCTTTCTTTGGCATAGTTTGAGTTCCATATTCAACTTTACCCAAAATGGTTTTAAAACGCCGGCTTCTGGTAGAGGTGAGTAACGGTATTACACCCATTTTTGACAGACTTCTTCCAGCAAGCAATCCTCAAAAGTATACTTTGTTCAGATATAGATACACTTCTGTGGACCTTATATTTATGTAGATTCCAGAAGGAGAATGATGTTGACCACCCAACAAGGAGGTTGGATTTTTTTGTGTGGTTTGTAAGCCATGATTTCAACAAATTTGACACCAAATAAAACGGATTTTTGAAACCAGCTCTGTTTCTTTTGCAATGATTTTGCTCTGTGAGCAGCCAAATGATGGGTTTTGGCAGTGGTCTCCTGTGTTACCACTGACATAGGCAAAAGTAGATGGTGGTCTATTTTTCAGGTTTTCACTGCGCACTTCCTGGTGATTTCTGGCGAGCAGCATGCTTTCCGGCGGCCATTATGATGTTTCTGCTGCCTGCAATGCACAGTGGTGTTGCAGGGCTTGGACTAGTGGATTAAGACATCCCACAAGCCCTCATCTAAATGCTATTTTAATGTTCCACCTCTCCCTTAAACAGATTTATTTTAATATTCTACCTTTCCCACAACTGAAGGCTATTTTAATTTTCTACCTCTATTTCAACTAATTGTCACTTTAATTTACTATATCTTCCATCACCTGTGTGGCAACCTACTGCCACTACCTCTGCCTCAAAGACCGATCTAAAAAATTGAACTGCGCATGCCTAATATGTACTATTTTGGTCCAGGTCACTTGAAGTGCACTGCCCAAACCCTGCATGAAGTTCAGAAAATCCATATTCTAGCAAACGCCCAATGTTCATTTGATTGCGAATGTTGGCAAATAAGTTTCCCCAGGCTTAGTTATCTTCCTGGTATTCATGATTTCATTTTATATGGTTTGTGCCCATGCTATCCCGAAAAAATGCTTAGCATGATAATCTGCATTGAGACATCCCTTATAATCAGCCGGTCAGATAGCACAGTCAGTAGAACGCTCGTTTTGACATCCGTGCAGGAGAATCCTGGCAAGACCAAACTCAGCCTTGCATCCTTCCGAGGTTGATAAATGAGCACAACACATGAAATAAGCAGCGCTCGGGTATGCTCAGATACCCGAGGGTTCGTAGCGCTATATAAATGCACAAACATACATAGCAGTCATAAGCACTGAATTATCCACTGCAAAAGGTCGACTTGCGAGGCGTTTTTGGGTGACGGTATCAGCATAGAGACTTATCATTGACATTTCGTTATAGACAGACATTTAAAAAGAGAATACAATGAAGAAAACGTTTTGGTTGGCAGAAAATTGTAGTACATATGGGGAATACCGCCTTGCATTTGGATCACTATGCACGAAACGTGAATGCACGGGGAAATAGTAGCACAGCAGAAAAGTCAGGGTATCTGGAAGTCTTGAATACACTCTCTCACTGTACTCTCAGAGCATAGCACTTCTTCCTCAATGTTTTTGGGATGTTGTTGACTTGAAGATACCCGCAATGTATTGTGGAAAGGATACTGGATATACTACTTGATCTTATAGATAAAAAGGCATAAACATATAACTTGGAACCAGAAGCAAACAGAGTGACTGATGGCAAAGACTCAGACCAAGTGCATTCCTTTCTCTGGTAAACAACTAAGTGATGCAAGGTTTCTGTTTACCTCCCTTTAAACGTGCATATAATTATGTGTTGCTTATGTGGAAAGCTGGAATTTTACCTTGATTAGCAAAGTTCCTTAAGCTGCGTGCTCTTTTTGGGCACTACTTCACTGCTGCTTACCATCCACACTTTTGAAAGGGTGAAAAAGTGCCGATCCATTTTTTAATGTGTTTTAGAAGGAAAGAGAGATAGAGAGTGAGCACAGATTCACTGTGCTGCTACCTCCCTGTCAAGGGAGGTCTGATGGCTGGCGTGGTCCACAGCAAAACCAATCGAACTCTGAAATGCGCCCAATAACAAATGTTGCAACATTCCCTGTGTGGTGTGCAGAGGTATCTTCTTGTCACTCTTCATTTCTAAGCTTCTCTTTCAGGAGACCATTTCAAACCTGGCTTTATGATGACTGATTTGATATGTATGTATAATCAGAGACGTCTTTAAGGGAGGGAAAAAGGCGCGCTTGCCCCGGGCTCCCACCCTGGAGGAGGGCCCGCAATGCTGGCTTACCTAAAGAAGTCAGTTTGCATTATTCACATAACATAAATCAGTGAGGATATTTGATGGCATACTGCTGAAGATAAACCTATTGCTTGTCTGTTGTTGACAAGTACATTCTGCTCTGATTAATTCATCCTGCAGCCTTCTGTGCTCACAGTGGTATGCATAGTGGGTGCATTCACTACGGCAACACTCCTGTAGCATTCTCACCTTTCTGCACGGCTCATTGTTATCTTATGTTATGTTAGATGCATTTGTAGCACACACTTTCCCCCAAAGGCACCCAAAGGCACCCAAAGGCACAAGGAAAAGAAAAGACACCAGACCCGACCATGGCCCTAGAACAGGAAGGTTTTCAGCGCCTGTCTAAACTGAAGATTGTTCACCAAGCCTCTAAGGCTAGATGGAAGCCAATTCCACAGTCTACTGGCTGCATATGAAAAGGCACACCCGTCCACAGAGGCCACGCGGAACTTCGAGATGACCACTAGATGGACCTCCCCTGAACGCAAAGGTCTGCCAGGAATATAGGGGGGGAATTTGTCTTGCAGGTATTCCAGCCCCTGCCTAAAAAAGGCATGGTGTACCAAGCACAGAGCTTTAAACGTAATCCTCTGAGCCACTGGGAGCCAGTGCAAGGACCGAAGCACAGGACCTATATGGGCTCCGTAGGGGGAGGCAGTAGCCACCTTAGCGGCTACATTTAGCAGCAGTTGTAAACAATGTATCAACCCCAGGGGTTTTACCGAATAGAGTGCATTGCAATAGTCAATCCAAGTGGTAATTAAGGAAGCCACTACCAGCGGTCGCAGACATTCAGGCAAAAGAATCCAGAACTCTGTGCAGCACTCTAAGAAGGAAGTTGCCAGTATTACAAACTGCACTGACTTGAGATGACATAGATATGTCAGATGACAGAAGGATCCCTAAGTTCTTCACCACCTTCACCAGGATGGGGAGATCACACAGAGTGGGGGGGGAGGGCAAAATGAAGCAGACCATACAGCAGAAGCAGAAAGGGATCCCACCACCAGGATTTCGGTCTTGTCCCCATTCAGCTTCAGCCAGTTCACACTCATCCAGTTTCCCACTGCTGACAGACACTCCCGCAGTTCAAAGGCTGCAGTCACTTGGTCCCAGTTAAGACGGATGAGAATATGAGTGTCGTCGGAGTAGAAATAACAGCAGAAAGCAGAGGAACGGATGAGGCGTATCAATGGCTGAATACAGATGTTAAAAAGCATGGGAAACACGGCCGACACCTGCTGAACACCACACAATGCGCGAGAAGAGGGTAGAAAAGGAGGCAAAGATAGTGACTGGCTCCTATCAGTGAGGAAAGATACAAACCAGGCCAAGATGGGCCCAGAGAGGGCTGCTGTATGCAGGCGAGATAACAGAATGGCGTGGTCTACCGTGTCGAATGCTGCCAACAGATATAATAAAATCAGGGCTCCCACTTCGCCCTGATCCACCAACATGGTGAGACCATCAACCATAGACACCAGAACACTCTCTGTACCCCATCCTGGTCGAAACCCCGACTGAAAGGAGTCGAAGAATAATGAAGATTCCAAAAAAGAAGAAAGAAGGGGCGCTATCAGAGACTCTAACAGCTTCATGAAAAATGGAAGAATAGAAATAGGGTAAAAATTAGCCAACACCAACACATCCAAAGAGTGTTTTCTAAGAAGAGGAATCACTGTAGCCTGCTTCAACTCGGTGGGGACCGTACCCATCCGACAGGTAGAATTCACTGCCTCCACAACCCAAGGGAACATGGCCGGCAAAATCGTTTTAGGAGTGGCCAGAAGAATGGGGTCAGATATTTAATAGCCAAAGTTAAAATGTATATTGATATATTTGAGTGCTGTGATTGTTCAGAAGATAGCTCAGTGTCTTCAGGGTTTTGCAGAGATCTGTGTTCTTATGCAAAATTACAAATCCCAATTCCAGTACGGCTTACTCAGCCTTTCCTATGTCTGAAATTAATAAACCTGCATGAATATGTACTTTGTTTGGTAGCACATGTAAGGAAACCATGGTATCAACAGTAGGATGACAGACACAAGTGATTACAGTTCAAGTGTGTTTGTTGAACTTCAATTGGGTTTGAAAAACGCCTTTTCAATCCGAAATCTAAAGATAGGAACGAGCTATGATCATCAAATAATAATAACACAGTCCTAGTCGAGTCTGTCAAAATGAAAGGGCCTATACTAATAAACCTATTGCAAATCCTTACTTTTAAATACAAATAGTGTGGAAAACAATTGTAAAGGAGGAGCCAAGTACCTCTACCGGAAGTTCTGCCCCTATTTTGCCTAAATGTTGGCAACCGGAAATTGTGACATGCGCAATACCAGTGAGAATACCTATACCGCAAAAAGTCCTTGAAACAAGGTATGCATTGAGAAAACCCTAACAGGCGATTTGCAGTGAAAGAGCGAAAATCGCAGTGCAAGTGCGAATATCGCAGGGAAACCAGCGCACATCTATTCATGGAAGTCCGTGCGCGAGTAAAATCAGGGATGTGCGCACGCCGGCGCACAGGTCATCTAACGGCGTGTGCTAAGACCACAGCGAAAGAGCACATAGCGCGGCACACATAACAAAAGTAGGCGGAACATGGGGCGTAACACTCGGAATGGGGAACAACTCGTGAAAATGTGGGCGTCACGGGGGAAGTACAGGAGGCAAGAGCGCGGAACGCCCACAAGCTCGCCTACAACACGTATTCATGGAATCGAATAGGGCAAACCAGCGCATGGGCAAAGACGCGCACAGACCCAAACCCATCCGCCACACGAAGGCAGGCGGTAGCGTCCCTGCGCTGGAAAGAAATGTGCGCCAAAATGTGCGCTAACAAAAAGCACGAATATACAGCTCTGATGAATGTCCCATACTGTGGCCCCCTAGGACAAATGACGTGCAAAGGGGTACGCGACAAACAGCAACACCCGCTGTGTTAAAAATAGCGTGTGCGTGTATTCCGGGTGTGCGCGGGAAGTTTTTCACGTGATCGGGCCTGGGGGAGCGGGGTACGTGTATTTCAGGGGTGCGCGTGAAGTTCTACATGCGATCGGGCCTGGGGGAGCGGGGTACGTGTATTCCAGGGGTGCGCAGGAAGTTTCACACGCTTTCTGGCCTGGGTGAGCAGGGTATGTGTATTACTGGGGTGCGCGGGAAGTGTCACACGCAATTGGCCTGGGTACGTGTATTTCAGGGGTTCGCGTGAAGTTTCACATGCGATTGGGCCTGGCCGAGCGCGGTACGTGTATTACTGGGATGCACAGGAAGTTTCACACGCTCGCCTACAACACGTATTCATGGAATCGACCGTGGCTAAGGCATGCGCCCAAAAAGACGGGCCAATCCGGAAACACGTACGCCAGCAGGAAGCAGGCATACGTCGACCCGCGCATCATAAAAGTGCGCGCAAACAACAAACAAGCTCAGACGCCAGGGTGAATATACCATTCCTAGCAGCAGTGGCCGTGGGATACTGCAGGAGGAGGAGGAGGATAGTCAGGGCCAGAATTTTTACACCCAGAACCAGCCTTTTTGGGATGCCTGATGACCACGTGAATGGGAGGTACAGGTTTCCACCTCACATAATACTCAACCTGGTCAGTGAGTGGGAGGATGACCTCACATCACCCACCCTGTGCTCCCAAACACTCAGCCCCCTGGAGAAGGTCCTTAATGTACTGCACTTCTTGGCCACTGGATCATTTCAGCGGACAAGTGCCATAGTGAGGGGGGTGTCACAAGCCACGCAGTCACGCTGCCTACACCAGGTCTTGGCCATCATCACTACACGCCCATAAGTCCGCAGGAACATATACCTGCCTAGAACACCTGCAGAAAGGCAGGCTGCCGCCCAGGATTTCTACGGGGTGGCACAATTCCCCAAAGTGCTAGGTGCCATTGATTGCACCCATGTGGCTCTACGTCCCCCCAGGGCATCTGAGCACATCTATAGAAACCGCAAGCACTGGCATTCCATCAACGTCCAGGTAGTATGTGATGCCAAGGGAATCATCACCTCAGTATATGCCAACTATCCAGGGTCCACCCACGACTGTTTAATTTACAGAATGTCAACCCTAAACCGAGACCTAGAAGCTGGGCGGCATGCGATACATGGCTGCTTGGTGAGTATAAATGCCACTGCACATGCATGCATGTCAGATACTGAGTAATGTCACAACCTCACTAATGATACCCATCACCACCTCCCCAGGGGACAGTGCCTACCCTCTGAGCACCCACATGATGACGCCAATTCGGAACCCCACCACGCCACCCCAGGTAAGATACAACACAGCCCACATTGCAACCCGGGGCATAGTGGAGCGCACATTCGGAGTGCTCAAGTCACGCTTTCACTCCCTTGCCCGTTCTGGCGGGCAGCTGTTATACGCTCCCCCAGTAGTGTGCAGGATCATAGTGGCAGCATGTGTCCTGCACAACGTTGCAACATGCTGGGGCCTGGCCGTGGACATGGTGGTGCCCCCACATCCCCAACCACATGCACGCCTGCTGCGCATGGGAGGGGAAAGGGCACGGGGTGAGGCAGCCCGTACGCAGCTGGTGGATAATTACTTCACCTAAAATCACACCCCTGTGGAGTGCACACAGCCCTGGCACATACCAGCTGACTATCAATGATGATGAGTCAAGTGACAGTCAACTGTCACAACCATACCAGCCTGAGATTGTTCACCTGGAAGTGCTCCATTGTGTGCATCCCAACCTACACAAACACCACCAATGCAGTGTCATCAAAAGACACACTTCTATGCTGCTAAAATCATTACCCCCTTGCAAGATACAACATGACAACAGTGCCATGTCACCCAAACCCTCCCCAGCACCGCCACCCAACACACCATGGCATGTCATGCCATGTGAGAGCAAACAAAGGAATCCCCAAAACATGACACAAGTGTCACAAAGTACAATGTCCCGAATGGAAACTGGCCACACACAATATGCTCCCATTAATGTAGAACTGACAACACACATGACTAAATACTTACCACACTACAATGCAGCTACCCAACCCCAAACATAGCATTCTCATGACAGTACTAAGTTAAAGGATACGTAGTCTTACAACCTGGTGATGCTAGCACATCAACCACTTCCAACTGTACAGTGTTGGTGCCACACAAATCTGGAAGTGCACTGCTTACAACATGAACTCCATCTCCAAAGTAGACGGCCTTGTGAAGACATGAGGAATGAACCTGCAAATTAGGAGGAAGACATGGATGCACAAGCACACATCAATACACCATGCAGTGTACAATACTACAAGAATATGCACTAGGAATGTATACACAGTATTGACTAAAGACTGCCCACACATGTCATGGGAGTCCAACGTCACTGTGTAAGTCACTGTCACTTGGGCACACCCTTTGCAAGCCCATGGAAATGGGAAGCAGGAGGGGTGTGTGTCTCACAAACCCACGCATCTAACCCAAACTCAGGACAAGCCTGCATGTGCCCAGCCGGAATATAGTGGATGCCCACGGGAGCCACACAAGGCAACACACTGTAACAAAAAATCAAAAATCAAAAATCAAAAATCAAAAATCAAAAATGGCCATGTGGGGGTCAGAGGGGGTGGGGGAGGCCACCCAGGAGGTCCGAGGACAGGGTGCACACCAACAGCCACCTGTGTGGATGTTGCGGAAAAAAAACACCTCCATGGGCTCATGGCCTGCACGGCTACGCTATCGTGAGAGATTCAGAATCACTGTGGTCACTCTCATCACTCTGTGATGCTGCCGCAACAGGAGGTGGTGGTGCTATGGGAGGCAGCCCACGCAAAGCCCTAGTCTGGTCCTCCATGGCAGCAAGCATGCGTGTGTGGAAGGTCTGGTTCTGGAGGAATATGGTGCGGAGATCCCCATGCACCACCTGACGTGATGCCCGGACCTCCTCCCGAGTTGCCTGCATCTCTGCTGAGAGCGTACGTGTGATCCGCTCCAGCAGCTGTTCTGTCCTCGTGACAGTGGAAGCCTCAAGGTCCACAAGAGTCTGCCTGAGGTGATGGACTTCTACCTTCAGGGCTTCCCTCTGGCCCTGGGACTCTAAAGAAATGGCTTCCTGCAGAGTGTCCAGGGCAGCCCGTCTGTCCCTGTTGGATGCCAACATGTCCTCCCTGAGTGATTAGCAAATGGAGTCTGTTGCCTGCTGTAGTTGCTCCATCTGCCTTTCTGGGGGGACGATGGAAGTGGCCACCCTCTCCATTGCTTGAGCCATCCTCTCAGATGATGCTGCCTGTTGGTTTGCCATACCGTATATGGATTGCTCCCATGCGGTATTGCCTGGTGGCATACGGCCACTGCGTTGGCGGGCACCACACCTGTCTGGGGCAAGGCGAACTGTGCCTTGCTGTGTCGGCACTGCCTGAGGCTGCAGGACTGCATTCCCCCTCTGATCTGCTGGCCCAGGAACAGGATCAGATGTTGCGGAGTGTGGCCCTGCATCCATAACCACCAAAGGCGGACCTACCAACACTGGCATCCCCCTGGTGCAGGTGGGTCGTACAGAACAGAATCCCTTCCAGAAACACCTACCTGCCACATAGGTCTCATCATCCGAATCAACACCTGAATAGAGGTCTGGGGAGGTGCACCCAGAGACACTCCTGGAGAGAACGGTCTGCAGCAAGAGTGGGTTCTCACCCACCACCACACCCCATCCCCCACTGGTGCCCGGTTGTGCCTGAGACCCCTCCTGGGTCTGCACCATCTCCTCACCCTCAACAGCATCAAGTGCGTCATCCCCTGCAAAAACATGAAAGACAAAAAATGGAAACAGGCATTAGCACCATGGCACACAATTAGGCCTGACAAGCTACAGAACCAGTACTTGATTGACACATGTCCCACATGACTATTACCCTCCCATGCATGCACTGTCACTGAGTTTGAAGGGGAGGAAAATGTCAGACACTGATGACACCAAGATGGAAGAGCAACACATTAGCTGCATTGGCCTGTGAGTGGCATGTCCAATCCACATACATGACTCATGCCATCACACAGATGGCATGTACCATAGGCATGTCAAATATTGTTTGACAATAGGGCTGAGAAATGCGCAGTGAAAGTGTGGGAATTGAAACAATCAGCCTGAATGAACACTGAAAAATACGGAACAATGTTGTTGCAAGATGCCACTTCAAGGGCAACTGGCGTGATGTTGCACAAAATGCCTACTGTGGGCAGAAGGGATACTGTAATACCCAAATCCAGGGGCACAGAATGTTTTGGATGAAGCACATGGGTGACCCAAACCACTCAGGCACACACACCCTCACCTGGCACTCAATCAGAACCCCTCACACACAATCTACACATGGATCACACACACATGCATGTGCACTCACCGGACAATGCCTCGTAATCTGGCAGTTCTCCCACACCTTGGATCTGTTCCTCTGTGACGTAGGTCCCAGCAACAGACTCATGTACAGTGAGTTCAATGTCCTCTTGTGGAGACCCATCTCCAGTCACCAGAGTAGCGGCATGACTTGAGGCCAGCTTTTTCTTTGCCCTGCGCTTAAGGTCATTCCAGCGCTTGTAGCACTCACCAGCTGTGCGCCTCACAAATCCAAGGGCACTTATGATGTCAGCGACAGTCTGCCAGTGTGCCTGACGTCGAGCAGGTGTGGTCTTGCACCCTGAAGTGATCAACATTTCGCTGTCATGTGCAGACACATACTGCACAAGTGCATCACGTTCTGCATCATTGAAGTTAGGCTTCCTTGGCGTGCCGGACTGCGTAGCCGTGTCTGGGGTATCAGCTTGTACTGGACGAGCACTCTTCCTCTTTCTTTTGGAAGGTGGTGGGGATCCTGAGTGGCCTACACCGCTCTGGCCACTAGGGGCAGGAGCACCGGTGGACTGGGTAGTTGGAGTGTGGGAATGCACACTGAGCATGAGACTTGGTGCAGGCATTGGCTGAAGTGTGACGTAGTCAGGGGGAACGTTAGCAAGATGGACTGGGACCAACACTGCCCTGGCTGGGAGAGTCAGAGCTGGGGTGGATGGAGCTGCAACTGCCACTGCAGCCTCCCCACCCTGCCTACTCGGGGCAGCAGATGACATAGCTGCCCCTGATCCACGTGGCCTGGTGACACCAACTTGCACCGCCACACATGGCCTAGACTTGGCTACCTGGAAGTAAGCTTGGGAGTCACCCTGTGCCAGGTCAGGCGCCACCATGGGCCGGTCCAACAAGGGCTGAGCAGAGATGGTGTCAGCCACGTTTCCCTCAACCATGGGGGGGGCATGGGTGTCCCTGAATGGTCCTCCACACATGGGGGGCTAGGGGTATCCTGCAAATCCCGGCCACATCCCCTACCACGCCCACCACGCCCACCTCTTGAGGCCCGGCCACCTTTGCCAACCTTACCGCTTGGTCGCCTCCCAACCATGGCACTGATGTTGTTGTGCGTATGGGAGTTGCAGTAAATTATTGTCCTGGGCAATTGGGGGTCAAAGGGGTAGGGTACTAGATGGAATTCGTACCCTAGTGCTCTAGCAAGGCTGTATGTGACCCCTGGGGAAAGATGACGGGTCACGCAATGCACAGGCACCCCAAAAACAGAAAATAACGTGCAAGCAACCCCTCGTAGACCACGTGCGTGGGAAAATGAACCCGCACTACGCTGTGGCACCCAGAAACACAAAAATGAACGTACGCGTGTTATACGCAGCCTACAATGACCTCTGAAGGGGTACGCGACAAACGGGGCAAGCACGGTTGGTAAATACGTGCGCGACTCACCGTCTGCCTGTAAAAAGAATGTGAAAAATACGCAACACCCCCGCCAAAAGAAGAATTGTACGCTGTCTGAGGAGACAGGACAAAAGAAGAAGTAAACGCTGTTTGAGGAAACAGGCCCAACAGAAAATCAGAAAAAAGCTGTCAGAGGTAACAGGGAGTACGAACTAGAAACGCTGTGAAGTAAATCGCGTGTGAACCGACAAGAAGTACAGAATTTGTCATGGGCGCTACTCCCGAGGGGCCAGGACTGGCCCAGCACCCTCGGAAGCAGACCCGTCTTCCACTACTCCGGACCCAGCAGACCCCTACAGGGGCCCTTTGGACCATGTTCTGGCGCCTTTGGCGCCAGGCTCATGAAGGGTTTCAGTCCCGGCGCCATAGGCGCCGGGCTCATATTGATAAACAGTGTAATAATGCTTGGGTGGACTTACCTGAGGCAGACCATGCTGCATATTTACCCAGAACTATCCAGTCTGGTTGAAGTCCCCAGCCATCAGGGCTGGGAGGAACTATTCCCTCCATTCAGGAACTCTTTTCTTACCTGGGTGGAACCGGTGGAAGAAGACACACTGGAAGCACTTCTCTGCTATTTAAACCACGCCCGATGGAAAACACGTGCTTTGCGTTATTCTGCAGCAGCAGCAGGACGCTCACCGAGTCGGCTCCTGCATTCCAGGTCCAGAGTCATCTTCAGCTTCCGCGCAGTAACCTGTGGATGAAGAAAGACACGGAACAATACTTACCAGATCCCAGAATCCAGTCACCGGAAAAACCTGCAAAGAATAAACATAAGGTTAGAAAAGTGCAACTCGCTCGCAGCCGCGCCCGCTTACCTGATCCATCCGTGATTGCAACGGAGCTAACCGCGGCCTTCTCTTCGGCAGCTTCTCTGCACCTGAGAGGCAAAGGACATAATTAAAAAGGGGTTCGGGTGAAGGCAGTCGCATTCATCTTAACTTACCAGTTTTTGCACGCGCAGAAGCGGCCGCATCAACCGCAGCATCCCGGCACCTGAAAACTAGAAAAAGGATATTATTAGAGGTGCCATTAAAAGCGGCCAACGATCATTATACTTACGTGCATCGGCACGTGCAGTGGCAACGGATATAAAGCCCGCAGCATCCCGGCACCTGAAAACTAGAAAAAGGACATTATTAGAGGTGCCATTAAAAGCGGCCAACGAATATTATGCTTACGTGCATCGGCACGTGCAGCGGCAACGGAAAACTACGCCCACAGCATCCCGAGGCCTGAAACAAAGGAAAAGGGACATTATTGAGGTGCCCATCTTTTAAAGCCTAAAGACTACAGTATACTTACAGGCATCCGCTCGTGCAGTAACGGCGGCATCGCTCTTCGACATCCCAGCACCAGTGCCACAACTAAGGACGCAAAAGACTTGAGCCTCAACACTGAACTCATCCAGTGACGTAACTGGAATCCACGCACCCCTGCACCAGACGCAGGATGGAGAGCTCATCATTTATACACCTAAGGTGAGAGCTCGCCGAGACAAGTAGAAAGCTAGGCTGTGGGAGAAAATGGCAATTGGTGGGAGAAGGAATCCCATCAAACGGTGATTAACCCTTTTTCTTCCACCTGCAGAAAACTTACCCTGCAAGTCAGACATTCGATAAGAGGAAGCCCAGTCCTGAGAGTCGTCCGAGCTCTACGCTTCTCAATTGAAGAAACGATAGCAGCACATCCGGGATCAGCGCCTCCGTGGGAATCAGGTGAGCGTTACAGAATTCACCCACACGCTCTCCACGAAAAGCACGTAGAAGTGAATGACGTCCCACACGTACCTTTTGAACCGTCCCACATGTCCAACGTCACTTTCCCGTATACACGCTAAGACCTTATCCTCCAATTACACGAGCTGACACTCTGACGTGCAGTTCTTGGACGTGTAACACGCACCCGGGTTTAGGGAAATGCCCGCGCGCGCACGTCACAGACGCGCTTACACACCAAGGGCCTTTGGTCCAATGAAATCACGTACGCGTGCTGACGCGCTTACGCGCTAAGGGCCTTTCCTCGAATTACACGCTGACGTGCAAGATTTTCACGTGCCAAATCACGCCGTATCAAGCTGGCCAAGCGTTCGCACACGGAAGACCACGCTCCTGCCCAGAAGGCCGAATTACTGCCCCCCAGAGCCCCGAGCATGCTCCCACCTGCCATCTGCTGCTGCCTGATTGCCTGCTGCCCTCGTGCCCTGCCATTTGCTGCCTGCACGTCAGCCCGGGGTGCTGTTGCTGTGACCACCTCCGCGGGAACCGAAGACTCCGGACTGCTATTCCATCGCTTCACAGCCCAGCCCCAGGACCCAGTTGCCCACCCACACCTGCCTCTGGGGTTGACATGTCGGGCACTACACCATCTGGCACCACTGGCAACCCCCAGCCAGAGAGGCAGAGGGCCACCAGCTTCACTGCCACCGATGTTGGTGTCCTGGTGGAGCAAGTCTTGGGGCAGTATGATGCCCTCTTCGGAAGGTCGGCTGCCGACAAGGAAGGACGGACTCGGATCTGGACGGACATCGTGACTGCCATCAACGCGGAGGGGGTGGCAGTCCGCGACTTCCAACATGTCAAGAAGCGCTGGGAGGACTTCAGGTCCAGGACCCACAACAAGGCCCGGCGCCTCTTGAAGGCAGCGGATGCTAAGGGGCGCCGGGGCCACCTGTCAGAACATCAGATGAGGGTCCAGGAACGCATATGCCCAGCGCTCCACCTCCAGGTCCTTGAGAGGCAGACCCGTCTGGAGTCGAGCGGTAAGTGTACATGCATACTGATTGGAAGCTGTGCGTGTGGTGGTGTGCCAGTAGTGTGCGGGGTTGTACATGTGGTTTTGTAGGGCCATGTATGGATGTGTATGTACAGGGCTGTGAGGCTGACACATGCAAGTCCTTTCAAGTGTGAGACACATGGATGGTGTATGTGTGGGTAAGTATGCAGGCCAAATGCAGATGTGTGAGCACACATGTTTGGATTACTGTGTATGTAAGTTGGCATGGTTGTGGTGTCACACATGGATGTTGGTTCCAGCTGCATGTATCTGCACTGTGTACATGTGCATGTGTGTGTATTTGACATTGGTGCAACAGTGATGCAACATGGATGCATGTGAGATTGATATGTAGAAGACTGATTGCCAGATGTGACATGGATGCCAATCTCATCACTGCAACAGTTGGCGGAGGTGTACACATGCATGTAATTGTGGTGGCGTGTGTGCATGTCTAGTGCACTTCCTGTGTTTCATGTGATGTCTGGCTCACCTTTGGCTGCTCATGCTGTTGTATATGTATGGATGTTGCTGGCTGTTGCAATATGGCTGTGGAATAGCTCATGTGTGTGAGTTGCAATGGCATGTGTGTTGGGGATTGTGATGCCATGTCTGAAGTTTGACAATGCCACTCATGTACAACTGTCATGTGTGTATGAGTCCATTGTACAGTGCCCCGATGCCTGTCTCCTATCTCTCCCTGTCTGCAGCATCAACTGATGAAGAGAGCGGAGAAGGTGCTGTGGAGCACAGCGGCAGGGATCGCACCGCCAGCCGGAGACGCAAGGCCTGGCTCCCCTCCCAGGTTGTCATCTTGTCAGGGAGTGAGGAGTCCGGTGCCACGTCCCAGGTCGCAGCTGCCGAGGGGAGGTCCAAGAGGCGGAGGTTGGAGTTGGACTCCTCGGCAGCCGAAGGGGCAGCTGAGACCCCACAGGGCCTGATGGAGGAAGATGGCACGGAGTCATCCAAGTGGGTGGGGTGTTTGGCAAGGGACAGAGACGGGGTCTTTAGGTGGGGATTCCACTGGTGCTAATGGTGCAGTGCAGGGGCAGGGGCAGGAGGCAGCACAGGCCGCTGCTGAGGTGCCTGTGTGTAATCCTGTCCCCAATCCTGTTACTGCATCATCTTGCACCAGCAGGGATACCCACATCCAGACCCGTTCTCAGGGAGGGGATTGGCTTACACCAACTGGCCTTCCTCTCCCTGCGGATGTGGCTATCCGGCACTGGGTTGAGCCTGTCCTGGGTGGGGTGGCGTTGCGTCAACATGCCATGCGAGCTGACCTGCAGTCTTTTCATGAGGAGACTGCACGTCTTCTTGCATGGTTCGTTGACCGCGTTGACCCACTGGGACAGCTCACCAGCGCCGGATTCCTCCGTTTTCTGGACCTTGTTCCGACCCCCTCCTCAACTGAACCCCCTATGCGCCAGTCGTCCTCCGTGCCATCTTCCCAACCATGTGTCACCTGGGTGCCCTGTGGAGCTGCCTCTGACCCTGCGGCCAGCCTGGTGGAGGACACATCCCTGCCACAGTCGGGAGTCGGATGTCCAGCAGGGGTGGCCACCTCAACAACTGCACCCTTGCTGGAGGAGGATGTGCAGGCAGCAGGAGCCAGGGCACAGGCAGCGGCACAGCAGCAGCAACAAAGTGGGAGCCATGATGGCTCGGGGCCTCCATCATCGGAGGGGCAGGCATCGGCCGGAGGGCAGGAGGACCCTGGACGGGATGTGTCTTCCGTGTGGCAGCGGTTGGGCCATGCGATAGATGCGGAGCGGCAGCGGGCGGAAGAGGCACGGCTCACGATGGTCAGAGCGGAGAACTCCATGCGTAGGGCCCTGTGGCGGGTCGAGTGCCTCGCGGCCATTCGCAGGGACCTGGAGTTCCAGATGTCATCGTCCCTGCTAACCCTCAGGGCCATGGAAGAGGACCACCTCTGGGACATCGAGCAGGAGTTCGATGATGCCCTGGCTCAGAACATCAACATGTGAGCCGTTGGACTTGCCCGCTGCCCTTGTAAATAGTTAGTTAGTTAGTATTAGGTTTCCTTTGGTTTTTTCTTTATTTTGGACTGCTTGGACAAAGGACCACATTTTTGTATATAGTATTTTTTATTAGGTAGTAATTTTTGGTAGGTTTCATTTCTTAAGTTGGGCTCATGGACCCTGGATTCTTCAATTGTACATAGTTTTACATTGGATTCATCTTTGTTGATATTTTTTTTGTGTTCACTATGGAGCAATGGTTTTTACTTTTTATTTTCCCTTGGATTTGATTTTTTGAACTGTGACTTTGGACAACATTTCTTTTTGGATTTCTTTTGCTTATCTTTTCTTGATTTTCATTATTTATCGGACATGGACCATTTCTTTTGTTATTCCCATTGTTGTGTGTTTAATTTCATTTACGTTCATGTTATCTTTAATATATATTTTTTTATACTTCCATTTGTGATATCATCTCATTGGTTTCATGCATGTCATGATATGGGTTTTGACATTCACTTGCACCCATTGTGTGTGTGTGACGGACATGTGTTCATTTACATACTTGCCATTGGGTTGTATCATGTAATTTGCATTTCTATGTGGGTGGATGCAATACTTGGGTGGGTCTTTGGCATGTGGAGGCTGGCCATAAGGGCCAGGGATCTAGATTGTGATGACGTGTTGGCTGGGGGACATGTGTCGGGGCCTGCTGGCAGGTGCCCCGCACTGCTGGGGTGTGGGGGTGCATGGGACAGGTGTGGGGGCCTGTTGGCAGGTGCCTCTCAGTGCTGGGGGGTGGGGGTGCAAGGGGACATGAGTGGGACATGAGTGGGGGCCTGCTGGCAGGTGCCCTGCACTGCTGGGGGGTGGGGGTGCAAGGGGACATGAGTGGGGACCTGCAGGCTGGTGCTCCTCAGTGCTGGGGGGTGGGGGTGCAAGGGGACATGAGTGGGGGCCTGCTGGCAGGTGCCCTGCACTGCTGGGGGTGGGGGTGCAAGGGGACATGAGTGGGGGCCTGCAGGCAGGTGCCCCTCAGTGATGGGGGGTGGGGTTGCAAGGGGACATGAGTGGGGGCCTGCTGGCAGGTGCCCCGCACTGCTGGGGGGTGGGTTTGCAAGGGGACATGAGTGGGGGCCTGCTGGCAGGTGCCGCTCAGTGCTGGGGGGTGGGGGTGCAAGGAGACATGAGTGGGGGTCTGCTGGCCTGTGCCCCGCACTGCTGGGGGGTGGGTGTGCAAGGGGACATGAGTGGGGGCCTGCTGGCAGGTGCCCTGCACTGCTGGGGGGGTGTGCAAGGGGACATGAGTGGAGGCCTGCTGGCAGGTGCCCCACACTGCTGGGGGGTGGGTGTGCAAGGGGACATGAGTGGGGGCCTGATGGCAGGTGCCCCGCACTGCTGGGAGGTGGGGGTGCAGGGGACATGTGTGGGGGCCTGTTGGCAGGTGCCCCTCAGTGCTGGGGGGTGGGGGTGCAAGGGGACATGAGTGGGGGCCTGCTGGCAGGTGCCCCTCAGTGCTGGAGGGTGGGGGTGCAAGGGGACATGAGTGGGACATGAGTGGGGGCCTGCTGGCAGGTACCCTGCACTGCTTGGGGGTGGGGTGCAAGGGGGACATGAGTGGGGCCTGCTGGCAGGTGCCCTCCACTGTTTGGGGGGTGGTGGGGTCATGAGTGGGGGCCTGCTGGCAGGTGCCCTGCACTGCTGTGGGGTGGGGATGCAAGGGGGTAATGCGTTGGTGATCACTAGTGCAAGGTGACATGTGGCTTGGCTGGGGGGGCATGCCCATGGTGGATGGGCAGCCTGCGGGACATGAACAGGGGTGCAGGGTAGTCCCCTGTGGTGTGGTCTGCCTGCAGGGGCCATGGAGGGTGTAGAGGGAACACCTGGGAGGACCCACACTGCCAATTCACGTGTAGGACTACCCTGCACCCCCAAAATATACGTACCCCACTCGCACAGGGCCTATCGCGTGTGAAACTTGCCTGCACCCCAGTAATACACGTACCCTGCTGAAATCACGTGTGGAACTTCCCACGCACCCCTGTAATACACCTACCCTGTTGGAATCGCATGTAAAACTTCCCCGCACCCCAGAAATACACGTACTCTGCTGAAATCGCGTGTGGGACTTCCCGCGCACCCCTCTAATACACGTACCCTGCTGAAATTGCGTGTAAAACTTCCCCGAACACCAGAAATACACGTACCCTGCTGAAATCGCATGCAGAACTTCCCGCACACCCCTGTAATACGCGTACCCTGCTGTAATCGCGTGTTGAACTTCCCCACACCCCAGAAATACACGTACCCTGCTGAAATCGCGTGTGGAACTTCCCGCACACCCCTGTAATACACGTACCCTGCTGGAATCGCATGTTAAACTTCCCCACACCCCAGAAATACACATGCCCTGCTGAAATCGCGTGTGGTACTTCCCGCGCACCCCTGTAATACACGTACCCTGCTGTAATCGCGTGTTAAACTTCCCCGCACCCCAGAAATACACGTACCCTGCTGAAATCGCGTGTGGAACTTTCTGCGCACCCCTGTAATACACGTACCCTGCTGAAATCGAGTGTAGAACTTCCCTGCACCCCAGAAATACACGTACCCTGCTGAAATTGCATGTGGAACTTCCCGCGCACCCCTGTAATACATGTACCCTGCTGTAATTGCGTGTTAAACTTCCCTGCACCCCAGAAATACACGTACCCTGCTGAAATTGCGTGTGGAACTTTCTGCACACCCCTGTAATACACGTACCCTGCTGAAATTGCGTGTTAAACTTCCCTGCACCCCAGAAATACACGTGCACTGCTGAAATCACGTGTGGAACTTCCCGCGCACCCCTGTAATACACGTACCCTGCTGAAATCGCGTGTAGAACTTCCCTGCACCCCAGAAATACACGTACCCTGCTGAAATTGCATGTGGAACTTCCTGCGCACCCCTGTAATACACATACCCTGCTGTAATCGCTTGTTAAACTTTCCCGCACCCCACAAATACACGTACCCTGCTGAAATTGCGTGTGGAACTTCCCGCGCACCCCAGTAATACACGTTCCCCGCTCGGCGTTTGCCAGCCCTGTATACTGGTCCAGGGTTAGCGCAGCCCTTTGTACTGAATTGGGAATTTTGATGGCTTTCCAAACCCCCAGCACCTGGAGTCCCAGTTGCATGCTGCTAGCGAGTGGAATATTCCAGAAGGGTACAAGCGTGCCAATCCAGTATAGAGGGCTACGTATTAAAGAGCCCTATAGTTTGAGGAGCCAATAGTATGTTGTTTAATAGATTGACACAGAAGATGACTTGTACTTGGGATGGGTGTAGTCGTCCACCTGATCTTAGAGACCCAATCACATCCCTGTATTCCATAGAAAGTATATGTAGATGTTCCCTGCTGACCAACCACAACCCCTAGTCAGTTTTCTTATTTTTCCACGTATTCTGACGTCACTCATGATGAATATTTAGTATAAACGCACCGTTTTTTATGAAATGTGTTGAGATAATTATGTGCGGTGTCCGTTGATGTCTGTTGTACTCCCTGTTTTAAAGACTTGTTATGAAAACAGCTTTGACTTTTGCCAGCTTCCTGAGTAGGTCTGATTATTGATTTATGATTAAGATCTGCATCCCCATCCATCTCAGATACTGTTACCTCGTCTTAAAGTACCCGTTCCTTGGGTTCACAAAGTTATGCAAAAGAAATTGTTCAAGAAATGATATGTCAGGATATTCAAGCCGCTGGCTCCCCTTCCCCACGTTTTCAGCACGGCACAAGGTGGCACACTCAAGCTTATCACAGTCTCTGGCTTCTCTAGCACGAGGATGCAGTTCAAATCTCAATATCAGGGCCTTCTGGGCCAAAGTCGTTTTTATCAATCAAAGTCTCTTACTTCAGAGGGCCTGATGCAACAAACAAATATTCAAAAGTTCCTTTCGCCTCAGCATTCTCATGTACAACTTGTTGGGTGCTTTACTGTTTACCCTGGGTCCCTCTCCGTCAGGCTCAGACCCACTTTAACACAACTCTTCTCGGATGACGGGCCCCCCTCCGCCGGGCTCAGACCCACTTTAACACAAACCTTCTGGGGTGATTCACTGTTCACCCCTGGTCCTCCTCTGCCGGGTTCCGACCAACGTTCTCTGCTTTTCAAAGCTTTCTTTATTTCAGAAATTGGAAACTTTTGACTGTGCGCAGGATTTTGCTCAACCCATCGCAGGACCACTTCGATTCACAATTGCTCACTGTTTCTTGTTATGCTCTCTTTCTCACTTTCACTTTGCCAATTCTCAGCTGGATACCTTACACAGACTTTAGACTGAGCACCCACGCGGTGCCGGACCTCTCTGTCAAGGGTAGTGTATCTTTCTTTAAATGTTCAATCACTCATCATCTCAACTTTACTCAGGCTTCCCTCAGTCGGGCTCGAGTCTGTGTTGGTTTCAACAGTTCATTTTAGACACCTTATATCACAACTCCCCTTTCTCTTTCTCTGTCGCTGTTTTCTAGAACTACAGTTTCCACAATGAAACAGTCACTTGTTACAATAATTGCCCTTCCTTCTTATCAATCATTACCTTTGCCTTAGGTCAGGGCCTCCGGTGCCAGCCTTGCTCCTCCCCAACTCTGTCGTTCACCTGGGAGGGATCCGGGCAGCCTCCAGGCACGCATGGTAGAAGAACACACACAGTTCAATGTAGGGGGGAAAGGTTTGGAAGCCTTCACTCTCTGCCTCCACCTCTACTGCCTGACAGACCTTGCCGGGAGCTTGTGCTCTGCTCCACATACGTCCCTCCACCAGTCAGTCCTGGGCTGAAAAGGATCTGTGGTTCACCTCTCTGCCCTGTGGCTCCTCTTCGTGTCTCACCTTCTTCTCTGGGCTCGCAGACTGCCAGCACTTAAGGGTTGTTGGTAATCCTCATACTCTTCGTCTCTATCTTCTTCATCTCAGTCCTTTGGTATTTCAACAGGGGAGTGGGATTATGGGAATTGTGGTGTTCTACAAAAAAATGATAAAGATGCTGTAGATTTGTCAGGAAAAGGGTTTTGAATGTAGGGTTGTTGAAAAGTGGGTCTTGAGGAAAGAGGGGTAAAACTCATATTGGAAATTAGGGATGGTCTTTGTTTTCCCTGATGGTTTTGCCTTTTTCTTACAGAAAGGTACTGGGGGTATGATCGAACTCTGTTGAGAATATCCCATGACAACTGAGGGGATGTCAGGTAGGGGTGAATTGGAACAGGAGGAATACCATGTCTCGCCCAAGGGTGTGTCTCCCATAGTCCCCAAGGACCCCTTGCCAGGTGACCCTCCCTTGCTCGACTTTCACCCGGGTTGGGATCCAAGAGCGATGGCCCTCCCCTGGCCACCTGAACAAAGGATCCCCGGGAATAGCCTGGGAGAAACGCCTCAGGTTTCTCACACACATCAGATGTTATTATCAGCAATGTACCTCCACCAGGTAGTGATTGCTCTAAAAACAAACATAGCATCAGTATGGTGAAGGACTAGAAATCGGTTTCTCCAGACAGGTGCTTGTAAAATCTAGGCAGCACCCCATAATGATGAGCAAACATTTTATATTTGAGAGGTGATAAGGTGACCAAGTTCAAGACTGTGGAACCAAAGCATTAATATTCTGGGTGATCCTAGACAATCATTTTTTGTATCACTGATAGGACTGTGCTGTCTACTGTGAAAAGGTTTGCCTTCTTATATGCTGATGGAATTGTTTAGCCCATTTCCTGATTTTTCTTTTTATATATGCCATTTGAGTGGGGTTCCGGATTCAAGAAAGCGGACAGCATACCTCAGGTCTCTGGCAGGCATATTTTCAGGTCTACTCATTTGACACAGAAAACGGTTTGCTTTTTTGTACAATTCAAATGTTTATCTACGTGTTTATAAATAACAATTTCAATTGAGCATATTTAAAGCTTTAAAACACAAGAGAAGCCAAGATAATAATCTTGTAACATCACATTGGGGTAGAATGCTGGTACTTCCCTTGGTGATGGAGACACATTCCCATTTTGCATAATATGCTTCTATAACATTTTGTTAATAAATACCTTCATGTTGTGTTATGTGATTAGTGTACTTTCCAAGTCAGTTCTATAAAATGTGATTATTTTAGTTCATTGTTTGAACTGGAATATAAATTGGAAAATTCCAGAAATTGCAGAGTGGGAGCAAATCCCAGCGTCACCTCTTAACCAATGTGTGATCCTCATCTAATTTAATCTGCTATTGCCATACCTGGCAAAATTACCAGTCCCTGAACCTTTCAAAATTGTCCCCCTTCAGAGTGCTTTCGTTCTCAGGGCATGATCTTAAAAAAAGACTCACTCATGGTTTCACCGACTACAGTGTTGCTTATTCTATTATAATAGTGAACATCAATATATATCGCACAACACAGCCACTTGTTTCTTTGCTCTCTAATGGCAACACTACTTGAAAACCATATCCCTCTCCCAATGTCAGTCTGTCTGGATACGGACACCTTACTGGTAACTTCTAATCTTGATCTGCTACGTATGCTATGGTCTGTGTAGCTTTCTCCTTTTTCCAATTGCTCTCCTGTATCCATGATTGGGCACTTTTGTATTCTGTGAGGCAGCTAATCTGAGTCATCTGTCTATTCTGGATTATGTTCCCATTTTCATACAATATGTATCCTGCATTTATACTATTACTGGTATACCTTGTTCATGGCGGCTATTGATGGAAAGTGTCCTGTACCCATGCTAGAGCATCAGTACTTGGACTGCTAATGTTGCCATTGAAGTGCTACTTGTTTATCATTCTTATAACAGTAAGAATGAAGAGGGTACTGGAACTGAAAGGGAGTACCCGTGCATATCAAGCTGTGGGTGGTGGTCGTGATGAGGGGTGCGCAACCAGATATTCAGATTCCTTAATTCCTTTGTTTCAGTGGAGGGGGCCCAAAGGTGTCTGTGCCCCATGATTCAAAAGTGCTTAAGATGGCTATGTATATAGTCACTGAAAAACCTTCAGTTACGGTGCAGTGAAGACACACAGATTTAACAGGACGAAACCCTTGAAAGTTAGAGAATTTGGCAAGACATTACCAGTTTAACTCTACACGCTCCGGCTGATGTCCCCTTAATGCTATGTCCCCCATAATGCCATTTGAATGTCTTTATGAATCCCTTCGCTTATAATATGTATGTGCTCATGGGCTAACGGGAATGCGATGAGTTAAGCTGGTCATGACTTCCCATTTCTGCTGAATTTCAAGGGTTTTGTTGTGTTAAATCTGCTCAACTTAAATGTACCTTCAGTGAATTTCAAGGGTTTTGTTATACTATCGTTTTTTTAGGGGCCACTAGCCATGGCCTTCGACCATGGCCAGTGAACTGTACATGCTCCCCCAATATTTTTCTTTAGGAACCACTAGGTGGCCACGGCCTTCGGCTTATATAGCACCCCCTTTTCTGTCAAATATTTGTGGTCATACAGTGCGCAACAGGGGCACATCATTAAGGTGGACTTACTCAAAATGCGTTTGCTGAATTTCCAGGGGTTTTGTTTGTTAAATCTGCTCACCTTAACTCTATCTTAACCAAGTTTTTTTTCCACAAAATATATATAGCTATATATATGCACTGAAAAAACTGGGGCACCCCAAAAGGTGGGGCAGGACCCCCAATAGATGGGGCAGTAGGGTTTGGGCACCCTGGGGGCAGATAGCCACACTAATGGGCCCATCTGCACCAGGCGAAGTTGGGTAAACAAAAAAAAATATACAAAATCACAGGCTGCTTTTTAGGGGGGGCTTAGGGCCACCCTTAATTGGCAGCGCATGATGTACCGCAACGGGGGGTGGCCCTCAACCCCCTCCACCCCAAATGGAGGGCCCCACCTCATGCAACCCTCCCTGGGGGCAGATATCTGCTCCTAGGAAGGGGCATCTGACCCCAGGGAGGGATGTATGAGGTGGGGCCCCCCCACTCACCGAAACACGTCGCCAACAGCAGATGTCATACCTTCTCCTGTTGCCACAGGTGTCCCGATGAAAAAGGTACCTCACATGTGTGGGTGCACCTACCGGGGGCGCAAAAGGAAAAGGGTAACCCGCTGGTAACCCCAAGCCTTTCGCCACATCGCCCCAGAATTTATTACCCAGACACCCCCGCAAAATCCGAAATGTGCCCCGGACTTTGCGGGGGTGTCTGGGTAATAAATTCTGGGGCGATGTGCGCAAATCACACCTCTGCGGATTCCCACGGGTGTCCTCTTTTCGGAAATGCATGGGGTTCCCTGTTTTCCTCGGTGGCTTGGACACCCGAGGCCCATATCTGTACGTTGTGCCGGTCGGCAGAATGTCTGAGATTTCCCTCTGAAAACAGACTTGGGGTTACTTGTGTTTTAGGCTTCCCCCCTGGCGGCCAGGTAGGTGCACCCACGCATGTGAGGTACCGTTTTCATCGGGACACCTGTGGGAACGCGGGACGGTAGGCCATGTGTTGTAGGGGGCGTGTTTCGATGGGTGCGTCGAGCGAAATGTGCGGAAAAAGCGTTTGTTTTCCCCACATTTCGGACTTTGCAGGGGTGTCTGGGTAAAAAAATCTGGGGCGATGTGCGCAAATCACACCTCTGCGGATTCCCACGGGTGTCCTCTTTTCGGAAATGCATGGGGTTCCCTGTTTTCCTCGGTGGCTTGGACACCCGAGGCCCATATCTGTACGTTGTGCCGGTCGGCAGAATGTCTGAGATTTCCCTCTGAAAACAGACTTGGGGTTACTTGTGTTTTCGGCTTTCCCCTTGGCGGCCAGGTAAGTGCACCCACGCATGTGAGGTACTGTTTTCATCGGGACACCTGTGGGAACGCGGGACGGTAGGCAATTTTTTTTGGGGCGTGTTTCGATGGGTGCGTCGAGCGAAATGTGCGGAAAAAGCATTTTTTTCCCCACATTTTGGACTTTGCAGGGGTGTCTGGGTAAAAAAATCTGGGGCGATGTGCGCAAATCACACCTCTACGGATTCCTACGGGTGTCCTCTTTTTGGAAATGCATGGGGCTCCCTGTTTTCCTCGGTGGCTTGGACACCCGAGGCCCATATCTGTATGATGTGAAAGTGTGACATTTCCGGTGTGAAAACAGACTTGGGGTTACTTGTGTTTTAGGCTTTCCCCTTGGCGGCCAGGTAGGTGCACCCACGCATGTGAGGTACCGTTTTCATCGGGACACCTGTGGGAACGCGTGACGGTAGGCCATGTGTTGTTGTGGGCGAGTTTCGATGGGTTCGTCGAGCGAAATGTGCGGAAAAAGCATTTTTTTCCCCACATTTCAGACTTTGCAGGGGTGTCTGGGTAAAAAAATCTGGGACGATGTGCGCAAATCACACCTCTGCGGATTCCCACGGGTGTCCTCTTTTTGGAAATGCATGGGGTTCCCTGTTTTCCTCTGTGGCTTGGACACCCGAGGCCCATATCTGTACGTTGTGCCGGTTGGCAGAATGTCTGAGATTTCCCTCTGAAAACAGACTTGGGGTTACTTGTGTTTTAGGCTTTGCCCTTGGCGGCCAGGTAGGTGCACCCACACATGTGAGGTACCATTTTCATCGGGGCACCTGTGGGAACGCGTAACGGTAGGCCATGTGTTGTTGGGGGCATGTTTCGATGGGTGAGCTGAGCGAAATGTGCGGAAATTGCGTATTTTTTCCCACATTTCGGACTTTGCGGAGGTGTCTGGGTAATAAAATCTGGGGCAATTTGGGCATATCATACCTCTGCGGATTCCCACGGGTGTCCTCTTTTCGGAAATGCATGGGGTTCCCTGTTTTCCTCGGTGGCTTGGACACCCGAGGCCCATATTTGTATGATGTGAGAGTGTGACATTTCCGGTGTGAAAACAGACTTGGGGTTACTTGTGTTTTAGGCTTTCCCCTTGGCGGCCAGGTAGGTGCACCCACACATGTGAGGTACCGTTTTCATCGGGACAACTGTGGGAACGCGGGACGGTAGGCCATGTGTTGTTGGGGGCGTGTTTCAATGGGTGCGTCGAGCGAAATGTGCGGAAAAAGTGTTTTTTCCCCCACATTTCGGACTTTGCAGGGGTGTCTGGGTAAAAAAATCTGGGGCGATGTGCGCAAATCACACCTCTGCGGATTCCCACGGGTGTCCTCTTTTCGGAAATGCATGGGGTTCCCTGTTTTCCTCGGTGGCTTGGACACCCGAGGCCCATATCTGTACATTGTGCCGGTCGGCAGAATGTCTGAGATTTCCCTCTGAAAACAGACCTGGGGTTACTTGTGTTTTAGGCTTTCCCCTTGCCGGCCAGGTAGGTGCACCCACACATGTGAGGTACCGTTTTCATCAGGACACCTGTGGGAACGCGTGATGGTAGGCCATGTGTTGTTGGGGGCGTGTTTCGATGGGTGAGCCGAGCGAAATGTGCGGAAATTGCGTATTTTTTCCCACATTTCGGACGTTGCGGGGGTGTCTGGGTAATAAAATCTGGGGCAATTTGGGCATATCATACCTCTGCGGATTCCCACGGGTGTCCTCTTTTCGGAAATGCATGGGGTTCCCTGTTTTCCTCGGTGGCTTGGACACCCGAGGCCCATATCTGTACGTTGTGCAGGTCGGCAGATTGTCTGAGATTTCCCTCTGAAAACAGACTTGGGGTTACTTGTGTTTTAGGCTTTCCCCTTGGTGGCCAGGTAGGTGCACCCACGCATGTGAGGTACCGTTTTCATCGGGACACCTGTGGGAATGCGTGACGGTAGGCCATGTGTTGTTGGGGGCGTGTTTCAATGGGTGAGCCGAGCGAAATGTGCGGAAATTGCGTATTTTTTCCCACATTTCGGACTTTGCAGGGGTGTCTGGGTAATAAATTCTGGGGCAATTTGGGCATATCATACCTCTGCGGATTCCCACGGGTGTCCTCTTTTTGGAAATGCATGGGGTTCCCTGTTTTCCTCGGTGGCTTGGACACCCGAGGCCCATATCTGTACGTTGTGCCGGTCGGCAGAATGTCTGAGATTTCCCTCTGAAAACAGACTTGGGGTTACTTGTGTTTTCGGCTTTCCCCTTGGCAGCCAGGTAGGTGCACCCACGCATGTGAGGTACTGTTTTCATCGGGACACCTGTGGGAACGCGGGACAGTAGGCCATGTGTTGTTGGGGGCGTGTTTCGATGGGTGAGTCAAGCAAAATGTGCGGAAAAAGCATTTTTTTCCCCCACATTTCGGACTTTGCAGGGGTGTCTGGGTAAACAAATCTGGGGTGATGTGCGCAAATCACACCTCTGCGGATTCCCATGGGTGTCCTCTTTTCGGAAATGCATGGGGTTCCCTGTTTTCCTCGGTGGCTTGGACACCCGAGGCCCATATCTGTAGATTGTGCCGGTCGGCAGAATGTCTGAGATTTCCCTCTGAAAACAGACTTGGGGTTACTTGTCTTTTAGGCTTTCCCCTTGGCGGCCAGGTAGGTGCACCCACACATGTGAGGCACCGTTTTCATCGGGACACCTGTGGGAACGCGTGACGGTAGGCCATGTGTTGTTGGGGGCGTGTTTCGATGGGTGAGCCGAGCAAAATGTGCGGAAAATGCGTATTTTTTCCCACATTTCGGACTTTGCAGGGGTGTCTGGGTAATAAATTCTTTGGCAATTTGGGCATATCATACCTCTGCGGATTCCCACGGGTGTCCTATTTTTGGAAATGCATGGGGTTCCCTGTTTTCCTCGGTGGCTTGGACACCCGAGGCCCATATCTGTAGATTGTGCCGGTCCGCAGAATGTCTGAGATTTCCCTCTGAAAACAGACTTGGGGTTACTTGTCTTTTAGGCTTTCCCCTTGGCGGCCAGGTAGGTGCACCCACACATGTGAGGCACCGTTTTCATCGGGACACCTGTGGGAACGCGTGACGGTAGGCCATGTGTTGTTGGGGGCGTGTTTCGATGGGTGAGCCGAGCAAAATGTGCGGAAAATGCGTATTTTTTCCCACATTTCGGACTTTGCAGGGGTGTCTGGGTAATAAATTCTTTGGCAATTTGGGCATATCATACCTCTTCGGATTCCCACGGGTGTCCTATTTTTGGAAATGCATGGGGTTCCCTGTTTTCCTCGGTGTCTTGGACACCCGAGGCCCATATCTGTACGTTGTGCCGGTCGGCAGAATGTCTGAGATTTCCCTCTGAAAACAGACTTGGGGTTACTTGTGTTTTCGGCTTTCCCCTTGGCGGCCAGGTAGGTGCACCCACGCATGTGAGGTACCGTTTTCATCGGGACACCTGTGGGAATGCGGGACGGTAGGCCATGTGTTGTTGGGGGCGTGTTTCGATGGGTGAGCAGAGCGAAATGTGCGGAAATTGCGTTTTTTTCCCCACATTTCGGACTTTGCAGGGGTGTCTGGGTAAACAAATCTGGGGCGATGTGCGCAAATCACACCTCTGCGGATTCCCACGGGTGTCCTCTTTTTGGAAATGCATGGGGTTCCCTGTTTTCCTCGGTGGCTTGGACACCCGAGGCCCATATCTGTACGTTGTGCCGGTTGGCAGAATGTCTGAGATTTCCCTCTGAAAACAGACTTGGGGTTACTTGTGTTTTAGGCTTTGCCCTTGGCGGCCAGGTAGGTGCACCCACACATGTGAGGTACCGTTTTATCGGGACACCTGTGGGAACGCGTAACGGTAGGCCATGTGTTGTTGGGGCATGTTTCGATGGGTGAGCTGAGCGAAATGTGCGGAAATTGCATATTTTTTCCCACATTTCGGACTTTGCGGAGGTGTCTGGGTAATAAAATCTGGGGCAATTTGGGCATATCATACCTCTGCGGATTCCCACAGGTGTCCTCTTTTCGGAAATGCATGGGGTTCCCTGTTTTCCTCGGTGGCTTGGACACCCGAGGCCCATATTTGTATGATGTGAGAGTGTGACATTTCCGGTGTGAAAACCGACTTGGGGTTACTTGTGTTTTAGGCTTTCCCCTTGGCGGCCAGGTAGGTGCACCCACACATGTGAGGTACCGTTTTCATCGGGACAACTGTGGGAACGCGGGACGGTAGGCCATGTGTTGTTGGGGGCGTGTTTCAATGGGTGCGTCGAGCGAAATGTGCGGAAAAAGTGTTTTTTTCCCCACATTTCGGACTTTGCAGGGGTGTCTGGGTAAAAAAATCTGGGGCGATGTGCACAAATCACACCTCTGTGGATTCCCACGGGTGTCCTCTTTTCGGAAATGCATGGGGTTCCCTGTTTTCCTCGGTGGCTTGGACACCCGAGGCCCATATTTGTATGATGTGAGAGTGTGACATTTCCGGTGTGAAAACCGACTTGGGGTTACTTGTGTTTTAGGCTTTCCCCTTGGCGGCCAGGTAGGTGCACCCACACATGTGAGGTACCGTTTTCATCGGGACAACTGTGGGAACGCGGGACGGTAGGCCATGTGTTGTTGGGGGCGTGTTTCGATGGGTGAGCCGAGGTAAATGTGCGGAAATTGCGTATTTTTTCCCACATTTCGGACGTTGCGGGGGTGTCTGGGTAATAAAATCTGGGGCAATTTGGACATATCATACCTCTGCGGATTCCCACGAGTGTCCTTTTTTCGGAAATGCATGGGGTTCCCTGTTTTCCTCGGAGGCTTGGACACCCAAGGCCCATATCTGTACGTTGTGCAGGTCGGCAGATTGTCTGAGATTTCCCTCTGAAAACAGACTTGGGGTTACTTGTGTTTTAGGCTTTCCCCTTGGCGGCCAGGTAGGTGCACCCACGCATGTGAGGTACCGTTTTCATCGGGACACCTGTGGGAACGCGTGACGGTAGGCCATGTGTTGTTGGGGGCGTGTTTCGATGGGTGAGCCGAGCGAAATGTGCGGAAATTGCGTATTTTTTCCCACATTTCGGACTTTGCAGGGGTTGTCTGGGTAATAAATTCTGGGGCAATTTGGGCATATCATACCTCTGCGGATTCCCACGGGTGTCCTCTTTTTGGAAATGCATGGGGTTCCCTGTTTTCCTCGGTGGCTTGGACACCCGAGGCCCATATCTGTACGTTGTGCCGGTCGGCAGAATGTCTGAGATTTCCCTCTGAAAACAGACTTGGGGTTACTTGTGTTTTCGGCTTTCCCCTTGGCGGCCAGGTAGGTGCACCCACGCATGTGAGGTACTGTTTTCATCGGGACACCTGTGGGAACGCGGGACAGTAGGCCATGTGTTGTTGGGGGCGTGTTTCGATGGGTGCGTCGAGCGAAATGTGCGGAAAAAGCATTTTTTCCCCCACATTTCGGACTTTGCAGGGGTGTCTGGGTAAACAAATCTGGGGTGATGTGCGCAAATCACACCTCTGCGGATTCCCATGGGTGTCCTCTTTTCGGAAATGCATGGGGTTCCCTGTTTTCCTCGGTGGCTTGGACACCCGAGGCCTATATCTGTAGATTGTGCCGGTCGGCAGAATGTCTGAGATTTCCCTCTGAAAACAGACTTGGGGTTACTTGTGTTTTAGGCTTTCCCCTTGACGGCCAGGTAGGTGCACCCACACATGTGAGGTACCGTTTTCATTGGGACACCTGTGGCAACGCGTGACGGTAGGCCATGTGTTGTTGGGGGCGTGTTTCGATGGGTGAGCCGAGCAAAATGTGCGGAAAATGCGTATTTTTTCCCACATTTCGGACTTTGCAGGGGTGTCTGGGTAATAAATTCTTTGGCAATTTGGGCATATCATACCTCTGCGGATTCCCACGGGTGTCCTCTTTTTGGAAATGCATGGGGTTCCCTGTTTTCCTCGGTGTCTTGGATACCCGAGGCCCATATCTGTACGTTGTGCCGGTCCGCAGAATGTCTGAGATTTCCCTCTGAAAACAGACTTGGGGTTACTTGTGTTTTAGGCTTTCCCCTTGGCGGCCAGGTAGGTGCACCCACGCATGTGAGGTACCGTTTTCATCGGGACACCTGTGGGAATGCGGGACGGTAGGCCATGTGTTGTTGGGGGCGTGTTTCGATGGGTGAGCCGAGCGAAATGTGCGGAAATTGCGTTTTTTTCCCCACATTTCGGACTTTACAGGGGTGTCTGGGTAAACAAATCTGGGGCGATGTGCGCAAATCACACCTCTGCGGATTCCCACGGGTGTCCTCTTTTTGGAAATGCATGGGGTTCCCTGTTTTCCTCGGTGGCTTGGACACCCGAGGCCCATATCTGTACGTTGTGCCGGTTGGCAGAATGTCTGAGATTTCCCTCTGAAAACAGACTTTGGGTTACTTGTGTTTTAGGCTTTCCCCTTGGTGGCCAGGTAGGTGCACCCACACATGTGAGGTACCGTTTTCATCGGGACACCTGTGGGAACGCGTAAGGGTAGGCCATGTGTTGTTGGGAGCATGTTTCGATGGGTGAGCTGAGCGAAATGTGCGGAAATTGCGTATTTTTTCCCACATTTCGACTTTGCGGGGGTGTCTGGGTAATAAAATCTGGGGAAATTTGGGCATATAATACCTCTGTGGATTCCCACGGGTGTCCTCTTTTCGGAAATGCATGGGGTTCCCTGTTTTCCTCGGTGGCTTGGACACCCGAGGCCCATATTTGTATGATGTGAGAGTGTGACATTTCCGGTGTGAAAACAGACTTGGGGTTACTTGTGTTTTAGGCTTTCCCCTTGGCGGCCAGGTAGGTGCACCCACACATGTGAGGTACCGTTTTCATCGGTACAACGGTGGGAACGCGGGACGGTAGGCCATGTGTTGTTGGGGGCGTGTTTCAATGGGTGCGCCGAGGGAAATGTGCGGAAAAAGTGTTTTTTTCCCCACATTTCGGAATTTGCAGGGGTGTCTGGGTAAAAAAATCTGGGGCGATGTGCGCAAATCACACCTCTGCGGATTCCCACGGGTGTCCTCTTTTCAGAAATGCATGGGGTTCCCTGTTTTCCTCGGTGGCTTGGACACCCGAGGCCCATATCTGTACATTGTGCCGGTCGGCAGAATGTCTGAGATTTCCCTCTGAAAACAGACCTGGGGTTACTTGTGTTTTAGGCTTTCCCCTTGCCGGCCAGGTAGGTGCACCCACACATGTGAGGTACCGTTTTCATCAGGACACCTGTTGGAACACGTGACGGTAGGCCATGTGTTGTTGGGGGCGTGTTTCGATGGGTGAGCCGAGCGAAATGTGCAGAAATTGCGTATTTTTTCCCCACATTTCGGACGTTGCGGGGGTGTCTTGGTAATAAAATCTGGGGCAATTTGGGCATATCTTACCTCTGCGGATTCCCACGGGTGTCCTATTTTCGGAAATGCATGGGGTTCCCTGTTTTCCTCAGTGGCTTGGACACCCGAGGCCCATATCTGTACGTTTTGCCGGTCGGCAGATTGTCTGAGATTTCCCTCTGAAAACAGACTTGGGGTTACTTGTGTTTTAGGCTTTCCCCTTGGCGGCCAGGTAGGTGCACCCACGCATGTGAGGTACCGTTTTCATCGGGACACCTGTGGGAACGCGTGACGGTAGGCCATGTGTTGTTGGGGGCGTGTTTCGATGGGTGAGCCGAGCAAAATGTGCGGAAATTGCGTATTTTTTCCCACATTTCGGACTTTGCAGGGGTGTCTGGGTAATAAATTCTGGGGCAATTTGGGCATATCATACCTCTGCGGATTCCCACGGGTGTCCTCTTTTTGGAAATGCATGGGGTTCCCTGTTTTCCTCGGTGGCTTGGACACCCGAGGCCCATATCTGTACGTTGTGCCGGTCGGCAGAATGTCTGAGATTTCCCTCTGAAAACAGACTTGGGGTTACTTGTGTTTTCGGCTTTCCCCTTGGCGGCAGGTAGGTGCACCCACGCATGTGAGGTACCGTTTTCATCGGGACACCTGTGGGAACGCGGGACGGTAGGCCATGTGTTGTTGGGGGCGTGTTTCGATGGGTGCGTCGAGCGAAATGTGCGGAAAAAGCGTTTTTTTCCCCCACATTTCGGACTTTGCAGGGGTGTCTGGGTAAAAAAATCTGGGCTGATGTGCGCAAATCACACCTCTGCGGATTCCCATGGGTGTCCTCTTTTCGGAAATGCATGGGGTTCCCTGTTTTCCTCGGTGGCTTGGACACCCGAGGCCCATATCTGTACATTGTGACAGTCGGCAGAATGTCTGAGATTTCCCTCTGAAAACAGACTTGGGGTTACTTGTGTTTTAGGCTTTCCCCTTGGCGGCCAGGTAGGTGCACCCACACATGTGAGGTACCGTTTTCATTGGGACACCTGTGGGAACGCGTGACGGTAGGCCATGTGTTGTTGGGGGCGTGTTTCGATGGGTGAGCCGAGCAAAATGTGCGGAAATTGCGTATTTTTTCCCACATTTCGGACTTTGCAGGGGTGTCTGGGTAATAAATTCTTTGGCAATTTGGGCATATCATACCTCTGCGGATTCCCACGGGTGTCCTCTTTTTGGAAATGCATGGGGTTCCCTGTTTTCCTTGGTGTCTTGGACACCCGAGGCCCATATTTGTATGATGTGAGAGTGTGACATTTCCGGTGTGAAAACAGACTTGGGGTTACTTGTGTTTTAGGCTTTCCCCTTGGCGGCCAGGTAGGTGCACCCACACATGTGAGGTACCGTTTTCATCGGGACAACGGTGGGAACGCGGGACGGTAGGCCATGTGTTGTTGGGGGCGTGTTTCAATGGGTGCGTCGAGCGAAATGTGCGGAAAAAGTGTTTTTTTCCCCACATTTCGGTCTTTGCAGGGGTGTCTGGGTAAAAAAATCTGGGGCGATGTGCGCAAATCACACCTCTGCGGATTCCCACGGGAGTCCTCTTTTCGGAAATGCATGGGGTACCCTGTTTTCCTCGGTGGCTTGGACACCCGAGGCCCATATCTTTACATTGTGCCGGTCGGCAGAATGTCTGAGATTTCCCTCTGAAAACAGACCTGGGGTTACTTGTGTTTTAGGCTTTCCCCTTGCCGGCCAGGTAGGTGCACCCACACATGTGAGGTGCCGTTTTCATCAGGACACCTGTGGGAACGCGTGACGGTAGGCCATGTGTTGTTGGGGGCGTGTTTCGATGGGTGAGCCGAGCGAAATGTGCGGAAATTGCGTATTTTTTCCCACATTTCGGACTTTGCAGGGGTGTCTGGGTAATAAATTCTGGGGCAATTTGGGCATATCATACCTCTGCGGATTCCCACGGGTGTCCTCTTTTTGGAAATGCATGGGGTTCCCTGTTTTCCTCGGTGGCTTGGACACCCGAGGCCCATATCTGTACGTTGTGCCGGTCGGCAGAATGTCTGAGATTTCCCTCTGAAAACAGACTTGGGGTTACTTGTGTTTTCGGCTTTCCCCTTGGCGGCCAGGTAGGTGCACCCACGCATGTGAGGTACTGTTTTCATCGGGACACCTGTGGGAACGCGGGACAGTAGGCCATGTGTTGTTGGGGGCGTGTTTCGATGGGTGCGTCGAGCGAAATGTGCGGAAGAAGTGTTTTTTTCCCCCACATTTCGGACTTTGCAGGGGTGTCTGGGTAAACAAATCTGGGGTGATGTGCGCAAATCACACCTCTGCGGATTCCCATGGGTGTCCTCTTTTCGGAAATGCATGGGGTTCCCTGTTTTCCTCGGTGGCTTGGACACCCGAGGCCCATATCTGTAGATTGTGCCGGTCGGCAGAATGTCTGAGATTTCCCTCTGAAAACAGACTTGGGGTTACTTGTGTTTTAGGCTTTCCCCTTGGCGGCCAGGTAGGTGCACCCACACATGTGAGGCACCGTTTTCATCGGGACACCTGTGGGAACGCGTGACGGTAGGCCATGTGTTGTTGGGGGCGTGTTTCGATGGGTGCGCCGAGCAAAATGTGCGGAAAATGCGTATTTTTTCCCACATTTCGGACTTTGCAGGGGTGTCTGGGTAATAAATACTTTGGCAATTTGGGCATATCATACCTCTGCAGATTCCCACGGGTGTCCTATTTTTGGAAATGCATGGGGTTCCCTGTTTTCCTCGGTGTCTTGGACACCCGAGGCCCATATCTGTACGTTGTGCCGGTCGGCAGAATGTCTGAGATTTCCCTCTGAAAACAGACTTGGGGTTACTTGTGTTTTAGGCTTTCCCCTTGGCGGCCAGGTAGGTGCACCCACGCATGTGAGGTACCGTTTTCATCGGGACACCTGTGGGAATGCGGGACGGTAGGCCATGTGTTGTTGGGGGCGTGTTTCGATGGGTGAGCCGAGCGAAATGTGCGGAAATTGCGTTTTTTTCCCCACATTTCGGACTTTGCAGGGGTGTCTGGGTAAACAAATCTGGGGCGATGTGCGCAAATCACACCTCTGCGGATTCCCACGGGTGTCCTCTTTTTGGAAATGCATGGGGTTCCTTGTTTTCCTTGGTGGCTTGGAAACCCGAGGCCCATATCTGTACGTTGTGCCGGTTGGCAGAATGTCTGAGATTTCCCTCTGAAAACAGATTTGGGGTTACTTGTGTTTTAGGCTTTGCCCTTGGCGGCCAGGTAGGTGCACCCACACATGTGAGGTACCGTTTTCATCGGGACACCTGTGGGAACGCGTAACGGTAGGCCATGTGTTGTTGGGGGCATGTTTCGATGGGTGAGCTGAGCGAAATGTGCGGAAATTGCGTATTTTTTCCCACATTTCGGACTTTGCGGAGGTGTCTGGGTAATAAAATCTGGGGCAATTTGGGCATATCATACCTCTGCGGATTCCCACGGGTGTCCTCTTTTCGGAAATGCATGGGGTTCCCTGTTTTCCTCGGTGGCTTGGACACCCGAGGCCCATATTTGTATGATGTGAGAGTGTGACATTTCCGGTGTGAAAACAGACTTGGGGTTACTTGTGTTTTAGGCTTTCCCCTTGGCGGCCAGGTAGGTGCACCCACACATGTGAGGTACCGTTTTCATCGGGACAACTGTGGGAACGCGGGACGGTAGGCCATGTGTTGTTGGGGGCGTGTTTCAATGGGTGCGTCGAGCGAAATGTGCGGAAAAAGTGTTTTTTTCCCCACATTTCGGACTTTGCAGGGGTGTCTGGGTAAAAAAATCTGGGGCGGTGTGCGCAAATCACACCTCTTCGGATTCCCACGGGTGTCCTCTTTTCGAAATGCATGGGGTTCCCTGTTTTCCTCGGTAGCTTGGACACCCGAGGCCCATATCTGTACATTGTGCCGGTCGGCAGAATGTCTGAGATTTCCCTCTGAAAACAGACCTGTGGTTACTTGTGTTTTAGGGTTTCCCCTTGCCGGCCAGGTAGGTGCACCCACACATGTGAGGTACCGTTTTCATCAGGACACCTGTGGGAACGAGTGACGGTAGGCCATGTGTTGTTGGGGGCGTGTTTCGATGGGTGAGCCGAGCGAAATGTGCGGAAATTGCGTATTTTTTCCCACATTTCAGACGTTGCGGGGGTGTCTGGGTAATAAAATCTGGGGCAATTTGGGCATATTATACCTCTGTGGATTCCCACGGGTGTCCTCTTTTCGGAAATGCATGGGGTTCCCTGTTTTCCTCGGTGGCTTGGACACCCGAGGCCCATATCTGTACGTTGTGCAGGTCGGCAGATTGTCTGAGATTTCCCTCTGAAAACAGACTTGGGGTTACTTGTGTTTTAGGCTTTCCCCTTGGCGGCCAGGTAGGTGCACCCACGCATGTGAGGTACCGTTTTCATCGGGACACCTGTGGGAACGCGTGACGGTAAGCCATGTGTTGTTGGGGGCGTGTTTCGATGGGTGAATCGAGCGAAATGTGCGGAAAAAGCATTTTTTTCCCCCACATTTCGTACTTTGCAGGGGTGTCTGGGTAAACAAATCTGGGGTGATGTGCGCAAATCACACTTCTGCGAATTCCCATGGGTGTCCTCTTTTCGGAAATGCATGGGGTTCCCTGTTTTCCTCGGTGGCTTGGACACCCGAGGCCCATATCTGTAGATTGTGCCGGTCGGCAGAATGTCTGAGATTTCCCTCTGAAAACAGACTTGGGGTTACTTGTGTTTTAGGCTTTCCCCTTGGCGGCCAGGTAGGTGCACCCACACATGTGAGGTACCGTTTTCATCGGGACACCTGTGGAAACGCGTGACGGTAGGCCATGTTTTGTTGGGGGCGTGTTTCGATGGGTGAGCCGAGCAAAATGTGCGGAAAATGCGTATTTTTTCCCACATTTCGGACTTTGCAGGGGTGTCTGGGTAATAAATTCTTTGGCAATTTGGGCATATCATACCTCTGCGGATTCCCACGGGTGTCCTCTTTTTGGAAATGCATGGGGTTCCCTGTTTTCCTCGGTGTCTTGGACACCCGAGGCCCATATCTGTACGTTGTGCCGGTCGGCAGAATGTCTGAGATTTCCCTCTGAAAACAGACTTGGGGTTCCTTGTGTTTTAGGCTTTCCCCTTGGCGGCCAGGTAGGTGCACCCACGCATGTGAGGTACCGTTTTCATCGGGACACCTGTGGGAATGCGGGACGGTAGGCCATGTGTTGTTGGGGGCGTGTTTCGATGGGTGAGCAGAGCGAAATGTGCGGAAATTGCGTTTTTTTTCCCACATTTCGGACTTTGCAGGGGTGTCTGGGTAAACAAATCTGGGGCGATGTGCGCAAATCACACCTCTGTGGATTCCCACGGGTGTCCTCTTTTTGGAAATGCATGGGGTTCCCTGTTTTCCTCGGTGGCTTGGACACCCGAGGCCCATATCTGTACGTTGTGCCGGTTGGCAGAATGTCTGAGATTTCCCTCTGAAAACAGACTTGGGGTTACTTGTGTTTTAGGCTTTCCCCTTGGCGGCCAGGTAGGTGCACCCACACATGTGAGGTACCGTTTTCATCGGGACACCTGTGGGAACGCGTAACGGTAGGCCATGTGTTGTTGGGAGCATGTTTCGATGGGTGAGCTGAGCGAAATGGCGGAAATTGCGTATTTTTTCCCACATTTCTGACTTTGCGGGGGTGTTTGGGTAATAAAATCTGGGGAAATTTGGGCATATCATACCTCTGAGGATTCCCACGGGTGTCCTCTTTTCGGAAATGCATGGGGTTCCCTGTTTTCCTCGGTGGCTTGGACACCCGAGGCCCATATTTGTATGATGTGAGAGTGTGACATTTCCGGTGTGAAAACAGACTTGGGGTTACTTGTGTTTTAGGCTTTCCCCTTGGCGGCCAGGTAGGTGCACCCACACATGTGAGGTAGCGTTTTCATCGGGACAGCGGTGGGAACGCGGGACGGTAGGCCATGTGTTGTTGGGGTCGTGTTTCAATGGGTGCGTCGAGCGAAATGTGCGGAAAAAGTGTTTTTTTCCCCACATTTCGGACTTTGCAGGGGTGTCTGGGTAAAAAAATCTGGGGCGATGTGCGCAAATCACACCTCTGCGGATTCCCACGGGTGTCCTCTTTTCGGAAATGCATGGGGTTCCCTGTTTTCCTCGGTGGCTTGGACACCCGAGGCCCATATCTGTACATTGTGCCGGTCGGCAGAATGTCTGAGATTTCCCTCTGAAAACAGACCTGGGGTTACTTGTGTTTTAGGCTTTCCCCTTGCCGGCCAGGTAGGTGCACCCACACATGTGAGGTACCGTTTTCATCAGGACACCTGTTGGAACACGTGACGGTAGGCCATGTGTTGTTGGCGGCGTGTTTCGATGGGTGAGCCGAGCGAAATGTGCGGAAATTGCGTATTTTTTCCCCACATTTCGGACGTTGCGGGGGTGTCTGGGTAATAAAATCTGGGGCAATTTGGGCATATCATACCTCTGCGGATTCCCACGGGTGTCCTCTTTTCGGAAATGCATGGGGTTCCCTGTTTTCCTCGGTGGCTTGGACACCGGAGGCCCATATCTGTACGTTGTGCCGGTCGGCAGATTGTCTGAGATTTCCCTCTGAAAACAGACTTGGGGTTACTTGTGTTTTAGGCTTTCCCCTTGGCGGCCAGGTAGGTGCACCCACGCATGTGAGGTACCGTTTTCATCGGGACACCTGTGGGAATGCGGGACGGTAGGCCATGTGTTGTTGGGGGCGTGTTTCGATGGGTGAGCCGAGCGAAATGTGCGGAAATTGCGTATTTTTTCCCCACATTTCGGACGTTGCGGGGGTGTCTGGGTAATAAAATCTGGGGCAATTTGGGCATATCATACCTCTGCGGATTCCCACGGGTGTCCTATTTTTGGAAATGCATGGGGTTCCCTGTTTTCCTCGGTGGCTTGGACACCCGAGGCCCATATCTGTACGTTGTGCCGGTCGGCAGAATGTCTGAGATTTCCCTCTGAAAACAGACTTGGGGTTCCTTGTGTTTTAGGCTTTCCCCTTGGCGGCCAGGTAGGTGCACCCACGCATGTGAGGTACCGTTTTCATCGGGACACCTGTGGGAATGCGGGACGGTAGGCCATGTGTTGTTGGGGGCGTGTTTCGATGGGTGAGCAGAGCGAAATGTGCGGAAATTGCGTTTTTTTTCCCACATTTCGGACTTTGCAGGGGTGTCTGGGTAAACAAATCTGGGGCGATGTGCGCAAATCACACCTCTGCGGATTCCCACGGGTGTCCTCTTTTTGGAAATGCATGGGGTTCCCTTTTTTCCTCGGTGGCTTGGACACCCGAGGCCCATATCTGTACGTTGTGCCGGTTGGCAGAATGTCTGAGATTTCCCTCTGAAAACAGACTTGGGGTTACTTGTGTTTTAGGCTTTCCCCTTGGCGGCCAGGTAGGTGCACCCACGCATGTGAGGTACCGTTTTCATCGGGACACCTGTGGGAACGCGTGACGGTAGGCCATGTGTTGTTGGGGGCGTGTTTCGATGGGTGAGCCGAGCGAAATGTGCGGAAATTGCGTATTTTTTCCCACATTTCGGACTTTGCAGGGGTGTCTGGGTAATAAATTCTGGGGCAATTTGGGCATATCATACCTCTGCGGATTCCCACGGGTGTCCTCTTTTTGGAAATGCATGGGGTTCCCTGTTTTCCTCGGTGGCTTGGACACCCGAGGCCCATATCTGTACGTTGTGCCGGTCGGCAGAATGTCTGAGATTTCCCTCTGAAAACAGACTTGGGGTTACTTGTGTTTTCGGCTTTCCCCTTGGCAGCCAGGTAGGTGCACCCACGCATGTGAGGTACTGTTTTCATCGGGACACCTGTGGGAACGCGGGACAGTAGGCCATGTTTTGTTGGGGGCGTGTTTCGATGGGTGCGTCAAGCGAAATGTGCGGAAAAAGCATTTTTTTCCCCCACATTTCGGACTTTGCAGGGGTGTCTGGGTAAACAAATCTGGGGTGATGTGCGCAAATCACACCTCTGCAGATTCCCATGGGTGTCCTCTTTTCGGAAATGCATGGGGTTCCCTGTTTTCCTCGGTGCTTGGACACCCGAGGCCCATATCTGTAGATTGTGCCGGTCGGCAGAATGTCTGAGATTTCCCTCTGAAAACAGACTTGGGGTTACTTGTCTTTTAGGCTTTCCCCTTGGCGGCCAGGTAGGTGCACCCACACATGTGAGGCACCGTTTTCATCGGGACACCTGTGGGAACGCGTGACGGTAGGCCATGTGTTGTTGGGGGCGTGTTTTGATGGGTGAGCCGAGCAAAATGTGCGGAAAATGCATATTTTTTCCCACATTTCGGACTTTGCAGGGGTGTCTGGGTAATAAATTCTTTGGCAATTTGGGCATATCATACCTCTGCGGATTCCCACGGGTGTCCTATTTTTGGAAATGCATGGGGTTCCCTGTTTTCCTCGGTGGCTTGGACACCCGAGGCCCATATCTGTAGATTGTGCCGGTCGGCAGAATGTCTGAGATTTCCCTCTGAAAACAGACTTGGGGTTACTTGTCTTTTAGGCTTTCCCCTTGGCGGCCAGGTAGGTGCACCCACACATGTGAGGCACCGTTTTCATCGGGACACCTGTGGGAACGCGTGACGGTAGGCCATGTGTTGTTGGGGGCGTGTTTCGATGGGTGAGCCGAGCAAAATGTGCGGAAAATGCGTATTTTTTCCCACATTTTGGACTTTGCAGGGGTGTCTGGGTAATAAATTCTTTGGCAATTTGGGCATATCATACCTCTGCGGATTCCCACGGGTGTCCTATTTTTGGAAATGCATGGGGTTCCCTGTTTTCCTCGGTGTCTTGGACACCCGAGGCCCATATCTGTACGTTGTGCCGGTCGGCAGAATGTCTGAGATTTCCCTCTGAAAACAGACTTGGGGTTACTTGTGTTTTAGGCTTTCCCCTTGGCGGCCAGGTAGGTGCACCCACGTATGTGAGGTACCATTTTCATCGGGACACCTGTGGGAATGCGGGACGGTAGGCCATGTGTTGTTGGGGGCGTGTTTAGATGGGTGAGCAGAGCGAAATGTGCGGAAATTGCGTTTTTTTCCCCACATTTCGGACTTTGCAGGGGTGTCTGGGTAAACAAATCTGGGGCGATGTGCGCAAATCACACCTCTGCGGATTCCCACGGGTGTCCTCTTTTTGGAAATGCATGGGGTTCCCTGTTTTCCTCGGTGGCTTGGACACCCGAGGCCCATATCTGTACATTGTGCCGGTCGGCAGAATGTCTGAGATTTCCCTCTGAAAACAGACCTGGGGTTACTTGTGTTTTAGGCTTTCCCCTTGCCGGCCAGGTAGGTGCACCCACACATGTGAGGTACCGTTTTCATCAGGACACCTGTTGGAACACGTGATGGTAGGCCATGTGTTGTTGGGCGCGTGTTTCGATGGGTGAGCCGAGCGAAATGTGCGGAAATTGCGTATTTTTTCCCCACATTTCGGACGTTGCGGGGGTGTCTGGGTAATAAAATCTGGGGCAATTTGGGCATATCATACCTCTGCGGATTCCCACGGGTGTCCTCTTTTCGGAAATGCATGGGGTTCCCTGTTTTCCTCGGTGGCTTGGACACCGGAGGCCCATATCTGTACGTTGTGCCGGTCGGCAGATTGTCTGAGATTTCCCTCTGAAAACACACTTGGGGTTACTTGTGTTTTAGGCTTTCCCCTTGGCGGCCAGGTAGGTGCACCCACGCATGTGAGGTACCGTTTTCATCGGGACACCTGTGGGAATGCGGGACGGTAGGCCATGTGTTGTTGGGGGCGTGTTTCGATGGGTGAGCCGAGCGAAATGTGCGGAAATTGCGTATTTTTTCCCACATTTCGGACTTTGCAGGGGTGTCTGGGTAATAAATTCTGGGGCAATTTGGGCATATCATACCTCTGCGGATTCCCACGGGTGTCCTCTTTTTGGAAATGCATGGGGTTCCCTGTTTTCCTCGGTGGCTTGGACACCCGAGGCCCATATCTGTACGTTGTGCCGGTCGGCAGAATGTCTGAGATTTCCCTCTGAAAACAGACTTGGGGTTACTTGTGTTTTCGGCTTTCCCCTTGGCGGTAGGTAGGTGCACCCACGCATGTGAGGTACCGTTTTCATCGGGACACCTGTGGGAACGCGGGACGGTAGGCCATGTGTTGTTGGGGGCGTGTTTCGATGGGTGCGTCGAGCGAAATGTGCGGAAAAAGCGTTTTTTTGCCCCCACATTTCGGACTTTGCAGGGGTGTCTGGGTAAAAAAATCTGGGGTGATGTGCGCAAATCACACCTCTGCGGATTCCCATGGGTGTCCTCTTTTCGGAAATGCATGGGGTTCCCTGTTTTCCTCGGTGGCTTGGACACCCGAGGCCCATATCTGTACGTTGTGCCGGTCGGCAGAATGTCTGAGATTTCCCTCTGAAAACAGACTTGGGGTTACTTGTGTTTTAGGCTTTCCCCTTGGCGGCCAGGTAGGTGCACCCACACATGTGAGGTACCGTTTTCATCGGGACACCTGTGGGAACGCGTGACGGTAGGCCATGTGTTGTTGGGGGCGTGTTTCGATGGGTGAGCCGAGCAAAATGTGCGGAAATTGCGTATTTTTTCCCACATTTCGGACTTTGCAGGGGTGTCTGGGTAATAAATTCTTTGGCAATTTCGGCATATCATACCTCTGCGGATTCCCACGGGTGTCCTCTTTTTGGAAATGCATGGGGTTCCCTGTTTTCCTCGGTGTCTTGGACATCCTAGGCCCATATCTGTACGTTGTGCCGGTCGGCAGAATGTCTGAGATTTCCCTCTGAAAACAGACTTGGGGACTTGGGGTTACTTGTGTTTTAGGCTTTCCCCTTGGCGGCCAGGTAGGTGCACCCACGCATGTGAGGTACTGTTTTCATCGGGACACCTGTGGAAATGCGGTACGGTAGGCCATGTGTTGTTGGGGGCGTGTTTCGATGGGTGAGCCGAGCGAAATGTGCGGAAATTGCGTTTTTTTCCCCACATTTCCGACTTTGCAGGGGTGTCTGGGTAAACAAATCTGGGGCGATGTGCGCAAATCACACCTCTGCGGATTCCCACGGGTGTCCTCTTTTCGGAAATGCATGGGGTTCCCTGTTTTCCTCGGTGGCTTGGACACCCGAGGCCCATATCTGTACGTTGTGCCGGTCGGCAGAATGTCTGAGATTTCCCTCTGAAAACAGACTTGGGGTTACTTGTGTTTTCGGCTTTCCCCTTGGCGGCCAGGTAGGTGCACCCACGCATGTGAGGTACCGTTTTCATCGGGACACCTGTGGGAACGCGGGACGGTAGGCCATGTGTTGTTGGGGGCGTGTTTCGATGGGTGCGTCGAGCGAAATGTGCGGAAAAAGCGTTTTTTTCCCCACATTTCGGACTTTGCAGGGGTGTCTGGGTAAAAAAATCTGGGGCGATGTGCGCAAATCACACCTCTGCGGATTCCCACGGGTGTCCTCTTTTCGGAAATGCATGGGGTTCCCTGTTTTCCTCGGTGGCTTGGACACCCGAGGCCCATAACTGTACATTGTGCCGGTCGGCAGAATGTCTGAGATTTCCCTCTGAAAACAGACTTGGGGTTACTTGTGTTTTAGGCTTTCCCCTTGGCGGCCAGGTAGGTGCACCCACACATGTGAGGTACTGTTTTCATCGGGACACCTGTGGGAACGCGGGACGGTAGGCCATGTGTTGTTGGGGGCGTGTTTCGATGGGTGCGTCGAGCGAAATGTGCGGAAAAAGCGTTTTTTCCCCCACATTTTGGACTTTGCAGGGGTGTCTGGGTAAAAAAATCTGGGGCGATGTGCGCAAATCACACGTCTGCGGATTCCCACGGGTGTCCTCTTTTCGGAAATGCATGGGGTTCCCTGTTTTCCTCGGTGGCTTGGACACCCGAGGCCCATAGCTGTACATTGTGCCGGTCGGCAGAATGTCTGAGATTTCCCTCTGAAAACAGACTTGGGGTTACTTGTGTTTTAGGCTTTCCCCTTGGCGGCCAGGTAGGTGCACCCACACATGTGAGGTACCGTTTTCATCGGGACACCTGTGGGAACGCGTGACGGTAGGCCATGTGTTGTTGGGGGCGTGTTTCGATGGGTGAGCCGAGGAAAATGTGCGGAAATTGCGTATTTTTTCCCACATTTCGGACTTTGCAGGGGTGTCTGGGTAATAAATTCTGGGGCAATTTGGGCATATCATACCTCTGCGGATTCCCACGGGTGTCCTCTTTTTGGAAATGCATGGGGTTCCCTGTTTTCCTCGGTGGCTTGGACACCCGAGGCCCATATCTGTACGTTGTGCCGGTCGGCAGAATGTCTGAGATTTCCCTCTGAAAACAGACTTGGGGTTACTTGTGTTTTCGGCTTTCCCCTTGGCCGTAGGTAGGTGCACCCACGCATGTGAGGTACCGTTTTCATCGGGACACCTGTGGGAACGCGGGACGGTAGGCCATGTGTTGTTGGGGGCGTGTTTCGATGGGTGCGTCGAGCGAAATGTGCGGAAAAAGCGTTTTTTTCCCCCACATTTCGGACTTTGCAGGGGTGTCTGGGTAAAAAAATCTGGGGTGATGTGCGCAAATCACACCTCTGCGGATTCCCATGGGTGTCCTCTTTTCGGAAATGCATGGGGTTCCCTGTTTTCCTCGGTGGCTTGGACACCCGAGGCCCATATCTGTACATTGTGCCAGTCGGCAGAATGTCTGAGATTTCCCTCTGAAAACAGACTTGGGGTTACTTGTGTTTTAGGCTTTCCCCTTGGCGGCCAGGTAGGTGCACCCACACATGTGAGGTACCGTTTTCATCGGGACACCTGTGGGAACGCGTGACGGTAGGCCATTTGTTGTTGGGGGCGTGTTTCGATGGGTGAGCCGAGCAAAATGTGCGGAAATTGCGTATTTTTTCCCACATTTCGGACTTTGCAGGGGTGTCTGGGTAATAAATTCTTTGGCAATTTCGGCATATCATACCTCTGCGGATTCCCACGGGTGTCCTCTTTTTGGAAATGCATGGGGTTCCCTGTTTTCCTCGGTGTCTTGGACATCCGAGGCCCATATCTGTACGTTGTGCCGGTCGGCAGAATGTCTGAGATTTCCCTCTGAAAACAGACTTGGGGACTTGGGGTTACTTGTGTTTTAGGCTTTCCCCTTGGCGGCCAGGTAGGTGCACCCACGCATGTGAGGTACTGTTTTCATCGGGACACCTGTGGAAATGCGGTACGGTAGGCCATGTGTTGTTGGGGGCGTGTTTCGATGGGTGAGCCGAGCGAAATGTGCGGAAATTGCGTTTTTTTCCCCACATTTCCGACTTTGCAGGGGTGTCTGGGTAAACAAATCTGGGGCGATGTGCGCAAATCACACCTCTGCGGATTCCCACGGGTGTCCTCTTTTCGGAAATGCATGGGGTTCCCTGTTTTCCTCGGTGGCTTGGACACCCGAGGCCCATATCTGTACGTTGTGCCGGTCGGCAGAATGTCTGAGATTTCCCTCTGAAAACAGACTTGGGGTTACTTGTGTTTTCGGCTTTCCCCTTGGCGGCCAGGTAGGTGCACCCACGCATGTGAGGTACCGTTTTCATCGGGACACCTGTGGGAACGCGGGACGGTAGGCCATGTGTTGTTGGGGGCGTGTTTCGATGGGTGCGTCGAGCGAAATGTGCGGAAAAAGCGTTTTTTTCCCCACATTTCGGACTTTGCAGGGGTGTCTGGGTAAAAAAATCTGGGGCGATGTGCGCAAATCACACCTCTGCGGATTCCCACGGGTGTCCTCTTTTCGGAAATGCATGGGGTTCCCTGTTTTCCTCGGTGGCTTGGACACCCGAGGCCCATAACTGTACATTGTGCCGGTCGGCAGAATGTCTGAGATTTCCCTCTGAAAACAGACTTGGGGTTACTTGTGTTTTAGGCTTTCCCCTTGGCGGCCAGGTAGGTGCACCCACACATGTGAGGTACCGTTTTCATCGGGACACCTGTGGGAACGCGGGACGGTAGGCCATGTGTTGTTGGGGGCGTGTTTCGATGGGTGCGTCGAGCGAAATGTGCGGAAAAAGCATTTTTTCCCCCACATTTTGGACTTTGCAGGGGTGTCTGGGTAAAAAAATCTGGGGCGATGTGCGCAAATCACACGTCTGCGGATTCCCACGGGTGTCCTCTTTTCGGAAATGCATGGGGTTCCCTGTTTTCCTCGGTGGCTTGGACACCCGAGGCCCATAGCTGTACATTGTGCCGGTCGGCAGAATGTCTGAGATTTCCCTCTGAAAACAGACTTGGGGTTACTTGTGTTTTAGGCTTTCCCCTTGGCGGCCAGGTAGGTGCACCCACACATGTGAGGTACCGTTTTCATCGGGACACCTGTGGGAACGCGTGACGGTAGGCCATGTGTTGTTGGGGGCGTGTTTCGATGGGTGAGCCGAGGAAAATGTGCGGAAATTGCGTATTTTTTCCCACATTTCGGACTTTGCGGGGGTGTCTGGGTAATAAAATCTGGGGCAATTTGGGCATATCATACCTCTGCGGATTCCCACGGGTGTCCTCTTTTCGGAAATGCATGGGGTTCTCTGTTTGCCGCGGTGGCTTGGACACCCGAGGCCCATATCTGTACGTTGTACCGGTCGGCAGAATGTCTGAGATTTCCCTCTGAAAACAGACTGTAACGCTCACCTGATTCCCGCAGAGGCGCCGGTCTTGACTCGGTGAATGCCGTATCTTCAAAGGTGATGTGTAACACACGGTTGGCTCTTTGGGCTGGACCTCTGTGCACTGTATGTCTAATTCGAAGAGTAAGATGTCTGCAGATAGAAAATATGGGATTAATGAACTGGGGTTATTGGGTGCCTCTCTCCTCTTCCCTTTCTCTTCTCCTGTAGAACCCCAAAGGTTAACACCCTCACCTTAGGTAAGTGAGCGCCGAGCTCTCCATCTGCCTCAGGGCAGGGTGCCGTAACCAGTTTCTTCACTGGATAAGGGTGCAGGCCTCTTGACCTCAGAGGACTGCTGTCCGTCGTTAACTGCACGAACGGTAAGTTCTGGGCACTTCAAATGTCTTAAAAGTCTTTTGTAATGATATCTCTTGTTTTGCAGGCTTCCGGCGATGGCGGATGGCGGGCTGATGAGAGTTGAGGATCGAACCCGCATGAGGAATAGAAGCGCCTGGAAGCACATAAGTAAGCGCTTGTAGCCTGCTTCACGATGCGCACTAACTGTCCCTTTTATCTTGCAGGTACAAGTTCGGAGCTTTAGAGAAGCTGAAGGGTGCTGGAATACCCACTGGATTCAGCGTGGGAAGGAGTAATGGCACGTGAGTAATAAAGTTGCCCAATGTCTTTAAACGCACCTTCTTTTGTCTTTCAGATGCGGGATGCAGCGCCGAAGGCCTCCGGAGCATGCGAAGAGCTGGTAAGCTTTTGTCTTTCAGATGCCGGAATGCAGTGCGAAGACCTCCGGAGCATGCAAAGAGTAGGTAAGCCTTTGTCTTTCAGATGCCGGAATGCAGCGCGAGGCGTTGGTGACAGCCGATGGACCAGGTAAGAGATGCGCTGCCACTGAAGACCGTAGTGCTAACCTGTTCTTTCTTTGTGTTTACAGGTGCTGCTGAAGACTGGATTCCAGGATGGTAAGCCTTTGTTCCCTTAGGCCCAGGATCAGAAGCAGAAGACACGATGAGCGTTCTGCTGCAGAGAATACAGAATAACGCAAAGCAAGATTCATCCATCGGGTGTGGTTTAAATAGCCTCCTGTAGTGCTTAGGTGTCTCCTTCCACAGCCACGCCTAAGAAAAGAGTTCCTGCTTTCCAGAAGAGTTCCAGTGTTCTGAACCTAGGGAGTGGCTCCTGCCCCACCCAACAGGAAAAGTAGTCCCAAACAGAAGAGGATCAGGGGTTCAACTGGCAGGTAAGTAAGCAGCATGGTCTGCTGCAGGTAAATCCACCCAAGCATTATGAGCCCGGCGCTTCCAGCGCTGGGACTGGGCATCTTTATGAGCCTGGTGCCACTGGCGCCAGGACAGGGTCCAAAAGGTCCCAATTGGGACTGGCTGGCACTCGGAACCGGGGTTATGGGTCTGCTTCCAAGGGAGTCGGACAAGTCCTGATCTTTTGGAAGCAGAGATCATGACACAGACTTGGGGTTACTTGTGTTTTCGGCTTTCCCCTTGGCGGCCAGGTAGGTGCACCCACGCATGTGAGCTACCATTTTCATCGGGACACCTGTTGGAACGCGGGACGGTAGGCCATGTGTTGTTGGGGGCGCGTTTCGATGGGTGCGTCGAGCGAAATGTGCGGAAAAAGCGTTTTTTTCCCCACATTTCGGACTTTGCAGGGGTGTCTCGTTAATAAAATCTGGGGCGATGTGCGCAAATCACACCTCTGCGGATTCCCACGCGTGTCCTCTTTTCGGAAATGCATGGGGTTCCCTGTTTTCCTCGGTGGCTTGGACACCCGAGGCCCATATCTGTACATTGGGCCGGTCGGCAGAATGTCTGAGATTTCCCTCTGAAAACAGACTTGGCGTTACTTGTGTTTTAGGCTTTCCCCTTGGCGGCCAGGTAGGTGCACCCACACATGTGAGGTACCGTTTTCATCAGGACACCTGTGGGAACGCGGGACGGTAGGCCATATGTTGTTGGGGGCGTGTTTCGATGGGTGAGCCGAGCGAAATGTGCGGAAATTGCGTATTTTTTCCCACATTTCGGACTTTGCAGGGGTGTCTGGGTAATAAATTCTGGGGCAATTTGGGCATATCATACCTCTGCGGATTCCCACGGGTGTCCTCTTTTTGGAAATGCATGGGGTTCCCTGTTTTCCTAGGTGGATTGGACACCCGAGGCCCATATCTGTACGTCATGCCGGTTGGCAGAATGTCTGAGATTTCCCTCTGAAAACAGACTTGGGGTTACTTGTGTTTTAGGCTTTCCCCTTGGCGGCCAGGTAGGTGCACCCACACATGTGAGGTACCGTTTTCATCGGGACACCTGTGGGAACGCGTGACGGTAGGCCATATGTTGTTGGGGGTGTGTTTCGATGGGTGAGCCAGCGAAATGTGCGGAAATTGCGTATTTTTTCCCACATTTCGGACTTTGCGGGGGTGTCTGGGTAATAAAATCTGGGACAATTTGGGCATATCATACCTCTGCGGATTCCCACGGTTGTCCTCTTTTCGGAAATGCATGGGGTTCCCTATTTTCCTTGGTGGCTTGGACACCCAAGGCCCATATCTGTATGATGTGAGAGTGTGACATTTCCGGTGTGAAAACAGACTTGGGGTTACTTGTGTTTTAGGCTTTCCCCTTGGCGGCCAGGTAGGTGCACCCACACATGTGAGGTACCGTTTTCATCGGGACACCTGTGGGAACGCGGGACAGTAGGCCATGTGTTGTTGGGGGCATGTTTCGATGGGTGAGTCGAGTGAAATGTGAGGAAAATGCGTATTTTTTCCCACATTTCGGACTTTGCGGGGGTGTCTGGGTAATAAATTCTGGGGCGATTTGGGCATATCATACCTCTGCGGATTCCCACAGGTGTCCTCTTTTCGGAAATGCATGGGGTTCCCTGTTTTCCTTGGTGGCTTCGACACCCGAGGCCCATATCTGTATGATGTGAGAGTGTGACATTTCCGGTGTGAAAACAGACTTGGGGTTACTTGTGTTTTAGGCTTTCCCCTTGGCGGCCAGGTAGGTGCACCCACACATGTGAGGTACCGTTTTCATCGGGACACCTGTGGGAATGCGTGACTGTAGGCCATGTGTTGTTGGGGGCGTGTTTCGATGGGTGGGTCGAGCGAAATGTGCGGAAAAAGCGTTTTTTTCCCCACATTTCGGACTTTGCAGGGGTGTCTGGGTAATAAATTCTGGGGCGATTTGGGCATATCATACCTCTGTGGATTCCCACGGGTGTCCTCTTTTTGGAAATGCATGGGGTTCCCTGTTTTCCTCGGTGGCTTGGACACCCGAGGCCCATATCTGTACGTTGTGCCGGTCGGCAGAATGTCTGAGATTTCCCTCTGAAAACAGACTTGGGGTTACTTGTGTTTTAGGCTTTCCCCTTGGCGGCCAGGTAGGTGCACCCACACATGTGAGGTACCGTTTTCATCGGGACACCTGTGGGAACGCGTGACAGTAGGCAATGTGTTGTTGGGGGCGTGTTTCGATGGGTGAGCCGAGCGAAATGTGCGGAAATTGCGTATTTTTTCCCACATTTCGGACATTGCAGGGGTGTCTGGGTAATAAATTCTGGGGCAATTTGGGCATATCATACCTCTGCGGATTCCCACGGGTGTCCTCTTTTTGGAAATGCATGGGGTTCCCTGTTTTCCTAGGTGGCTTGGACACCCGAGGCCCATATCTGTACGTCGTGCCGGTTGGCAGAATGTCTGAGATTTCCCTCTGAAAACAGACTTGGGGTTACTTGTGTTTTAGGCTTTCCCCTTGGCGGCCAGGTAGGTGCACCCACACATGTGAGGTACCGTTTTCATCGGGACACCTGTGGGAACGCGTGACGGTAGGCCATATGTTGTTGGGGGTGTGTTTCGATGGGTGAGCCAGCGAAATGTGCGGAAATTGCGTATTTTTTCCCACATTTCGGACTTTGCGGGGGTGTCTGGGTAATAAAATCTGGGACAATTTGGGCATATCATACCTCTGCGGATTCCCACGGTTGTCCTCTTTTCGGAAATGCATGGGGTTCCCTATTTTCCTTGGTGGCTTGGACACCCAAGGCCCATATCTGTATGATGTGAGAGTGTGACATTTCCGGTGTGAAAACAGACTTGGGGTTACTTGTGTTTTAGGCTTTCCCCTTGGCGGCCAGGTAGGTGCACCCACACATGTGAGGTACCATTTTCATCGGGACACCTGTGGGAACGCGGGACAGTAGGCCATGTGTTGTTGGGGGCATGTTTCGATGGGTGAGTCGAGTGAAATGTGAGGAAAATGCGTATTTTTTCCCACATTTCGGACTTTGCGGGGGTGTCTGGGTAATAAATTCTGGGGCGATTTGGGCATATCATACCTCTGCGGATTCCCACGGGTGTCCTCTTTTCGGAAATGCATGGGGTTCCCTGGTTTCCTTGGTGGCTTCGACACCCGAGGCCCATATCTGTATGATGTGAGAGTGTGACATTTCCGGTGTGAAAACAGACTTGGGGTTACTTGTGTTTTAGGCTTTCCCCTTGGCGGCCAGGTAGGTGCACCCACACATGTGAGGTACCGTTTTCATCGGGACACCTGTGGGAATGCGTGACGGTAGGCCATGTGTTGTTGGGGGCGTGTTTCGATGGGTGCGTCGAGCGAAATGTGCGGAAAAAGCGTTTTTTTCCCCACATTTCGGACTTTGCAGGGGTGTCTGGGTAATAAATTCTGGGGCGATTTGTGCATATCATACCTCTGTGGATTCCCACGGGTGTCCTCTTTTTGGAAATGCATGGGGTTCCCTGTTTTCCTCGGTGGCTTGGACACCCGAGGCCCATATCTGTACGTTGTGCCGGTCGGCAGAATGTCTGAGATTTCCCTCTGAAAACAGACTTGGGGTTACTTGTGTTTTAGGCTTTCCCCTTGGCGGCCAGGTAGGTGCACCCACACATGTGAGGTACCGTTTTCATCGGGACACCTGTGGGAACGCGTGACAGTAGGCAATGTGTTGTTGGGGGCGTGTTTCGATGGGTGAGCCGAGCGAAATGTGCGGAAATTGCGTATTTTTTCCCACATTTCGGACTTTGCAGGGGTGTCTGGGTAATAAATTCTGGGGCAATTTGGGCATATCATACCTCTGCGGATTCCCACGGGTGTCCTCTTTTTGGAAATGCATGGGGTTCCCTGTTTTCCTCGGTGCTTGGACACCCGAGGCCCATATCTGTACGTTGTGCCGGTTGGCAGAATGTCTGAGATTTCCCTCTGAAAACAGACTTGGGGTTACTTGTGTTTTAGGCTTTCCCCTTGGCGGCCAGGTAGGTGCACCCACACATGTGAGGTACCGTTTTCATCGGGACACCTGTGGAAATGCGTGATGGTAGGCCATGTGTTGTTGGGGGCGTGTTTCGATGGGTGAGCCGAGCGAAATGTGCGGAAATTGCGTTTTTTTCCCACATTTCGGACTTTGCGGGGTGTCTGGGTAATAAAATCTGGGGCAATTTGGACATATCATACCTTTGCGGATTCCCACGGGTGTCCTCTTTTCGGAAATGCATGGGGTTCCCTGTTTTCCTCGGTCGCTTGGACACCCGAGGCCCATATCTGTATGATGTGAGAGTGTGACATTTCCGGTGTGAAAACAGACTTGGGGTTACTTGTGTTTTAGTCTTTCCCCTTGGCGGCCAGGTAGGTGCACCCACACATGTGAGGTACCGTTTTCATCGGGACACCTGTGGGAACACGGGACAGTAGGCCATGTGTTGTTGGGGGCGTTTTTCGATGGGTGAGTCGAGCGAAATGTGCGGAAAATGCTTATTTTTTCCCACATTTCGGACTTTGCGGGGGTGTCTGGGTAATAAATTCTGGGGCGATTTGGGCATATCATACCACTGCGGATTCCCACAGGTGTCCTCTTTTTGGAAATGCATGGGGTTCCCTGTTTTCCTCGGTGGCTTAGACACCCGAGGCCCATATCTGTATGATGTGAGAGTGTGACATTTCCGGTGTGAAAACAGACTTGGGGTTACTTGTGTTTTAGGCTTTCCCCTTGGCGGCCAGGTAGGTGCACCCACACATGTGAGGTACCGTTTTCATCGGGACACCTGTGGGAACGCGTGACAGTAGGCCATGTGTTGTTGGGGGTGTGTTTCGATGGGTGCGTCGAGCGAAATGTGCGGAAAAAGCGTTTTTTTCCCCACATTTCGGACTTTGCATTGGTGTCTGGGTAAAAAAATCTGGGGCGATGTGCGCAAATCATACCTCTGCGGATTCCCACGGATGTCCTCTTTTCGGAAATGCATGGGGTTCCCCGTTTTCTTCGGTGGCTTGGACACCCGAAGCCCATATCTGTACGTTGTGCCGGTCGGTAGAATGTCTGAGATTTCCCTCTGAAAACAGACTTGGGGTTACTTGTGTTTTAGGCTTTCCCCTTGCCGGCCAGGTAGGTGCACCCACACATGTGGGGTACCGTTTTCATCGGGACACCTGTGGGAACGCAGGACGGTAGGCCATGTGTTGTGTTTGTGTGGTTTTCATAACGTTTTGACCCATTTGCTGGAGCCCTTTGTCTCACAACCCTTTCTTTTCCCAAATGTGACCTACATTTAGTCGCTGCTTTAGCCACCATACACTTTTGTAACCTGCACAAGTCACCTACCCTTGAAAAGGTCTGCCTATGCTCTTTCAAAAAATGTATGGCTGCCATTCCTCACCACATTGGTTTTCCCAATTTACACATGCTAAGTGTGTCTGGTCTGGCCGTGAGCGTAAAACTCCTCTGTACCATGGCTCAGTGTTTGGCTTGTGGTATTGCTTTTTTTGTACAAACACTACAAAAATGGTATGCTCTCCTAACTGCAAGAGTTGGGGGAATGTAGCGGAGCATTGCTTTTCTCAAAATTCATAGAAGCCATTGCCGTACCAAGCCAACCATGTCCAAAACATAACTTTTTTTTCAGTCATTTTCCCGCTTTTCCCCCATTCGATGGCAGTTTCCCCTACCTAGTCGTTGCCTGACCTATGCAAATCACCCCTTCCTAAACTTGGAATTTTGTCTACTTTTCAGAAATATATGCCTTTCTGTCCTCCAATTTGGCTTTCCTGCCCTTTTCTTCCATTCCGTCCATGCATGTCCAATTGGCAAAAATGGCAAAAATCGCCTACCTCTCACAAAACGGTTGATAACCCCATCAAAATATTTTTTTTCCATTTCCACTCAACCTGTTCCTGAAAGCCAACACATTGGGGAACTCAGCACAGCAAACCATTTGTTCCTATCTCTTACAAGGAAAAACCCACAGGCTTCTTTGTACATCATTTTATTGGCATTTTTTGAAAAAACCCAAAATTTTCGCACATTTTCCTTATTTTCTCTCACCCCCTACAGCAACCTGGGATTCCTGGGAGGCGTTACGACCGCCTACATGTGGGAAAAAAGGAGCCAAATTTGGCCGAGATATCTCATGTAACGAAGAAGTTACAAGCCATTGAATGGCCACATACCAAAATCACCAAAAAAGGCTATGGCACTGGGGAGAAATACCCATGGCACTTAAAGGGTTAAAAGTACATTTCCAAGTAATCCACAATATTTCTCATTACAAAATCACCATACCACAAATCCCACATACTAATCCTAACTTTCCACATAGTTTTTGTGACTTTTTGAACCTTTTTTGATGTTCGATCTGTCTTGCGGATGGCGCGCATGTCCGCGACCCACGCACAAGCACCCCGATATAAGACCACGCCCTAGAGCGCATTCTCATTGTGTTTCTGACTATTCCACAGAGCACACTGCATTTTGCTGCATACTTTGCAGATTTTGAGATTTCCATCTCCAAGCCTATGACATCCATGGCTCGACTATTACCACATGGTGCTACATCTGCCTCAGCACCACCCACACCCCCTCCACCACCACCATTTCCCCAAGGGCCTGAAGAGGGGAACAGGAGTGAGGATATAGAGGAGGAAGAAGAGGATGACGAGAATGAGGTAGAGGAAATCCCTACTACCCGCCGTCGGCGTGAATCTTGGGTGTGGCGGTTGTTTACCGTTCATGGAAACGGTCCTAAGTCTCATGCGAACTGTGTCACCTGTAATGAGTGCAAAATGGTACTCAGTCGCGGGAAGCATGGTTCGTATAGCTTTGGGACCACTACCATGAAGCGACACCTGCGCTCATTCCACACTGGGGCCATTCGCAAGGTTGTACCTTGCGAGAAGCGTAGTAGGTTGATTGCCTCTACTTCATCCTCCGTTCCTGATCCTGTCACCACAAGGAACACCTCTGTGGGACAGCGTCTTCTTCAAGCTGCCTCACAGGCCATACAGAATTCTGATGACCCTTACCTTTCGAGGGTCACAGTTGTTTGTGTGTACTGTGACACAGTACTCTGCAGGGGGGAGCGAATTCAGAGTGCTTTTGAGACGATCGTCTCAGAGCACCAGAAGACCTGCTCACTACCCAAATAAAACCCACTCTACATCTTCCTCTCTCAGCTCGCCCTTTCTTATCCCTTTGGTTGGTGTCCCCCTCCCTTTACCCTCCTTTCCCTCCTCTCCTAGTGTGTCGTGTATAAAAAAGAACAAAAAAATACAAAATAACAAAAATCAACAAAAAAAATAAGGCTCTTTTCAGAGCCGCCTTTCACAGTTAAAAAATAGAAGTGAAGATACATAAAGCATAGCCATTTCCATTTCGTGAAAGTCCGTGGATGGTCCACGAACAGAAAAACAATTGCATTGCTACCCTATTGAAACCAATGCATTTTTCTCTAACAGGAAGTGGTGGCTCTGAAAAGAGCCTTTGGGAGGTGTTTGAATGTAAAACATTTTAATTACGTAAGATGTACTTCAAAACGAATGCTGTATTTCTAAAAAAGGTCGCAATGCATTTTGTACATTTCTCAGAAAAATCTGATTGCCAGTAAACTAAGATGGACTCCATCTTTGCGAAAAATGTATGTACTACGAAACAAAATATTTTCATTGTTAAAAGAGGACATGCCAAAATCTCTTAGGAAGGCACAAACAGCCTTATTAATATTACGCCTTGCTTTCTCCATTTGTGGACCACATGAGAAAGAACGAAGCCACACTTGTCTCTATGCAATCCGTGAAAAAATTATTTTAGAGTTTGGAAACTGCAAAACGCAAATTGCAAAGAAATTCCAGACACATGTCCTAAACTGTTCCCTCCACAATGAATTACAATTATGTCTGGATGTTCCTCTATCTTCAAAGTTGCACAGAGAGGTAGCAAGTCCAACCACTTCATTCCACGCACTCCATGCCAGTGCACTTCCACATGTGGGAATCCAAGATCTATAGATACTCCACAGCTTTCTGCATGCACCTTCAACCAATGAATCCACGAGTCTCCCAAAATCCATATAATCTGTGTTTTGAAACACTCAGCCATAGCTATCTGTTCTTCTCTCTGCAAAAACAATATCTGAGAAAACCTCTCCTAGCACAACACACTCACTAAACTTTACTGACCAATCCCTTGCTTCATCCAATCTCATTTCCATACCTCCCCTCCCCAAATTCCCCGGATGTAATACGCGGTGTCCTAGAACTACCGCCATGTCCGCGAACGTATCGTAACATGTACAGCCCTTCTACCATTTCGATTTCACTCTCTGTGCCATTCCCTCATTGGATGTATCTAAGCAATCACATGACCATCCACCAATCAAATCCAATAACTCTACATGTAACTGCATCATCATAGAGCAGCACTACAAATGTACGGTGTATCTCTCGGAGTACAAGTCTCATATCATTGACAACCCTGATCTACGAGAAATACTATACAAATCTCCAATATTTCTACTTGCAGCTTGGTCCATATCCATATACATGAACAGAAAGTACAGGTATTCATATTTTCTACACAGTACATGAACACATTTTCTAACCGACTTTTACCTTCTATAATCTGAAAAATGAGTGGACGATCATTGTTTCATTGTCCTAAAATGTCCTGTCACTTACAAACCTTTATATCGTTTAATTTCTTCATACACACACACACATGCAAATACTATTAAACTAACATTTTTTAAATAAAATATATACACGACATATAATCACACAAAATAACCTACACACTCTATGATCAAATCTCAAACAATAATATTTGTACAAACACATAATTGGTTTTAATTTTTTTCGTTTATATAAGTACTTACATACATTTATATAGGACAAGCAGACTATGACATTCACTCACTGTTACGTGCAAAAGCAGGCTATGACACATAGCTCTCAACTCACACGCTTTTGGCGGGTGTCACCCGCCTTGTAAAGGACTGACTCATCCGCCAAGCCTCCTGTATGCCCATTCATTCCAATGGGCGTCTCACCCGCCAAAAACAAAATCAGGTGATTTCACCCGCCTTTGCGACACACATGGTTGAGAGCTATGATGACAATGACTCACTATTACGTGGAAAAGCTTAGTTACAAGAATAGTGGTATACGTTGGTAGATTATGAATTACACAAACCATATTAAAGATATTTTCTTTCCTACTCTTAGTCATAATATAGTTTTAATGGTTTTCAGGAAGGCGCTGAGCATTTCAATTTAAAAAAATCTATGTCTAAAATGAAAACAGTGCTATATAGCAACCAAATTACTAATTTCTTTCTTTTACAATTGCAGTGAAGCCCATTCTCCTAAATAGAAGCAGCCGATTTTGATTTACAAAGAAAAGCTAAGAAGCAAACTACTAATTTTTGAAAAAAACGTAAGTAGATTGTTACCATAATATTTGATTTATAACTCCCACGCACCGTGCGGTGCATTAATTGTATTTCTGTGCCTAAAAATAGAGATTCTGCACCATTCTGACCAAAAATCCCCCCCTCTTAAACAGTGATCTCCTGTCAGAATGGCCCTCAAATTCCTATTTTTCGGCACACAAATTACCCAACTCAGCCGCTAGAATGTAGATGTTGTAGAACAAACAACTGTTTTAATTGTATAGCTTTACCTATATTATTTATTCTTCTCCACACCACCGGCTTACTTTTTTCTGTCATCTGAACCCCAGTTTAGTAACACATTAATTGAAGAATACCCATCCCTAGTAGTTCAACTTCCCAATTCACAATCACACACCATTACATACATCTTTATCATCTTACTCAAACAATCATGCACACAACACACATGCATTGCAGAAACCCCCAACCCACACCTCTGTATTTTTTTCAACAGACGCTAAAGAATGCCCACCAAAAAGCAACTCCGTAGAAAGGGATGCAGAAGTAGAGCAAATGAAAAGAAAAGTCTCCAACATAAACACCCATCTATAGCAGAATTTGTAAAAAACGTTGAAACACAACAGCTAATACAGTCATGTTGTGAAACAGAAGAAGTTTCTTGTGCAAAAACTTTGCCTCTGCTATCACAAAGTAAAACGACCCAAAAAACTATTAACAGAAAATCAACTATCACTACAAATAAAACGTCTTCTATAAATCTTGATATAGTACAAAGTAAGCATACCAAGAAAAGTATATTAGCCAAAATGTTCCATCACAAAGTCCTTCAAAATCTGATAAAAACAGGAGAGAAACCAGGTTCAACACTTCAAACCTATCGTAGCAAAGTAATCTTAGAAGCGTTGATAGACAGTGCAATTCTTCTCAAAAGAAACTTATTTATTGTTGTGTAATGAAACCACTAACAAAACTAATAATTAATTTAAAAAAAGACTTCTCAATAAACGAAATGTGAACAGAAATAACTTCTTAAATATCTGTGGAGGTGAATGGAGTCACACTACAAGCACAGAACCATACTTTAATGAAGAAGCGTACAAACAAAAGCAAACAAATACAATTGCCATACATAGCAGTGGTCGAGGTTATGAAAAAGTTAATAATACCATAATGGAACAAGAAGTACTCCTTACAAAAATATGCCCTGAAAACTTAGATTTACCCCTGCATTCGACTGAATCAGAACATCTAATTTACACATGCCATGCACGTCAATGTGTAACATTCCCAAAAAAATGTTCAAATCTTTACGCCTATTCCTCAATCAATATGTGAAAATCAAAATTAAAATACTGCAAAGTATGGATGCTTGTCTAGTACGCAAGCACACAGTACTGCAAGGACATTCGTTGGCCTGCATATCAGGAGCTACTTGCAAAACTACCTTCCATGATATTAAAAGGATATCAACACATCATGCAAGTATAAGAAATCTAGTTTATAAACTGTATTATGCAATAAGTCCTGCTTTAGCACTAGCCAATTTAAATAACATTCTTCTACATGGTACACCAAAAGACCTACTAGAAGAAATCGAGTATATACAGAAAAAATATTTCGGAAATGAAACCCACTTACAAGATGAATTAGCTGTCAACCAACTTCGTAACAAATCTGCACATGGCAACCTTTCACTACACACATACAAAAAAGAAATACTAACATTTCAAAGCACTTCAGCTGAAGTACTAAACCACGTGTGTGTATGTTGCCGCAGAACGTGTTATAAAAGTAACACAAAAACTATAGACCTTTCATACAAAATAGAAGACAATGAAGATTCTAAATGGTTTGAATTAGCTCTCTACCTTATAGCAGAAAACAAATATGAAATAACTGACCCCATAATACTTTGCAGTTACTGCACTACCAAACTTGACAACAACCAAACTCCTTCACGTGGTATCTCAAATAACTTGGAATTACAGCCACTACCAAAACTCCTTCAACAACTTAATTTATATGAGAGCATCATAATTCAAACGGTTCATCAATTTCAAGCAATAATACGCCTTCAACCAAAAACTGCAAAATTACCTCCCTCTGAATTAGTGAAAGGTATTCGTGGAAAAGTAGTGTATTTACCATTAGATCTAAAAGAAAATGTGCACACTCTAGGAGTGCAACGTCCAATGCAACAATCTTTAATTATCTTGGTAAATGGAGTACCTCCAAAAGGCAACAACTGGTAGATTTACATAAAGTTAGAGAAGCCCTGTAATATCTCAAAGAGAATAATGATTATTACAAAGAAATTAATATTGAAGAAAACTTGAAAGATACAACTGAAATAATTCAAGAGACACAAGAAACTGGTCAATTTGAGCTCATAGATCCTGCTACAATAGCAAACACTTTAGACCATTATACAATTCACCCATTGCACTCTAATGACACCATAGAAGATGCACTGGAAACGTACCAAATGCGTCAAACAAAAGGATCACCAATCAGCATATGGGAAAAAAGTATAGAAGCACGTGCTTTTCCTCTACTCTTTCCTACTGGCAAAGGAGGAAGATACGATGATAGACCTGTTCAAATATCAGCATCAGAATATCGCTCATTACGAATGTATTCTGAAGATCCCAGATTTCGACAAAATGTGGAATACATATTCCACCTACTCTTTGAAAGTGAACTCGCAACTTTATGTTACGGAGTTGCACACATATTAAAATCAGGATCACACTTTCAAAATATGACAGCCACACAATTATTACAAAAAGTTCAACAAAAAGATGAGGTTTTACAGGCAAATCTTACAAATCTATTAGCAAATATGCGAGGTACTAAAGAGTACTGGTTTCAACGCCATGGAGATGTACGTTGTATGATCAGAAACCTTGGCCCTCCCACTTGGTTTGTTACATTAAGTTGCGCAGAATATGCATGGGAAGATTTACATGCTTTCCTACGCATATCAAACGAAAACAAAACAAACATAGATATACTAACACCTGGAGAACTTCGTTCTCAGGATCCTGTTGATGTTTCTAGATATTTTCACCATCGCTTCATTGCTATGCTACATTTTATTTGTAATAAAACTGTTCCTCCCCTTGGAGAACTGCAACACTTCTTTTGGAGAAAAGAATACCAAGCCAGAGGAGCGCCACATGTCCACATGCTTTTATGGATTAAAGATGCTCCTACATTTGGTCAAGACAGTGATGCCACTGTTTTACAGTTTATTGAAAAATATGTCACTTGTGAAATTCCGTCAGAATCCACAAATAGTGATCTTCATGTAAAAATCTTACAATTCCAAAGACACAAATGTGGCAAATATTGTCGTCGCAAATACAAAAACAAAGGGAAATACTACACCAAATGCCGATTTGGTTTCCCTAGACCAGTTACAAATACAGGTCAAGTGAACAACCTCATGTCTTCAGTTAGACATAGTGTTAAAGGTAAGTCACCTAAAAATACATATTGCATAAAAAGAAAAGAAGAAGAAAAATATATCAATGATTACAATGCAATCATTGCCCACTTGTGGAATGCAAACATAGATGTGCAGTACATTGCAGACAATTCTACTGCAGTTGCACGATATGTCACAGCATACTTAACCAAATCAGAAAAGACAGAGCTCCAAGACCTCTGGAATGACCTGTCATCAGATAAAACAGTGTCTCAGAAATTATACAGCTTGGGCATAAAAATGCTGTCCCATAGAGAATGTGGATCCTATGAAGCAGCTGATCGATTAACTGGTACTGCATTGTATGGTAAATCTGCAAATATAGTATGGCTACGTCTTGGTCCAGCTAAATCTAGAAAAAGAGTTCTAAAATCATACGAAGATATAGAAACAATAGCCAAACATGATCCCAACAGCCAAGACATTTTAAAAAACAATTTATTGGACACATACCACCCAAACAGGAGTACCACTTTGGAAACCATGTGTCTATGCCACATAGCCCAAAACTACACATACAAACATAATATAAAACCTGATGAGCAAAACCGTAAATACAAAGTGACAAACTGTGATGGCAGCTTAGTAAAACTCACCAAACCAAATATAATTAATCATATCAAATTGTCATTAAAGACTCCTCAACATAAAGAAATATATTAAATGTCCCTGCTACAACTCTTCAAACCATGGAGAAAAGAAGAAGAAATACTAGATACCTATGACTCATATGAAGACGCTTTCAAAGCCAATGAAAGCAGTATAACTGATGTAAACTTTGCACAGTACAAAACAATGTTGCACAATGAACAACAACACGAAGAAGAACTCCAGGCCCAACTACATAAGGACACTCCTGACAGGAAGCCAAGAATCACTGGGAGAACCACTATTAATAGCACTCAAATAGAGAAAAAAAATAGACAGTTAGAATACGCCAATTGGTCGCTAACTGTCCCAAAATGTACAAATATGCAAACAGATAAATCAATACCACGAAATTATATCAAAACATAAACAGTTAGAATACGCCTAATGGTATTTAACTGGGCCAAAATTTTACAATATCCAAACAAATACCTAATATCTTACTGCTCACAAAAACTGAAACAATCCAATGCATAAAGCATTAGGCAGAAAGAACAAGTAAACGCGGAAAACAAACAAATAAATAAACTGTAGCATAACAGAAAAAGGGTTTTTTTTTAATCCAACATGGATTTTTTTTCTCCCACAGACCCAATGATTTTAGCAACAAACACAGAAACTTTGCAAATTGCACAGTACTCTGGTTTGTAATCTACTAAATATGAGGGTCAATAAAAAGAAGAAAATGTTGATTGTACTATGTAATAAGTCATTATAAAATACTAATACTAACATGCTATTTTCTTTTATTACAGAAATGAACAAGAAAAACATGGACTCCAGTTACTAAACCAAATAGTACGTATAACAAGATAAATACAACCATCGCACCATATCACACCCATACAAGCTTATAACATTGTTCCTTATAAATTAGTTTTTGACCCAAAGTTAAAAGCCACTATGGGTGTGATATGCTGCGGTGGTTGTGGCCAGGGCCTGCGCTGTCTGCGGACGTCCGCAAATGCAAGATGGCAGGCGCGACAGAAAATCTGACGCGCATCACGCACCACGCCGCCCAATCAGCGAACACGTCGCATGTCCACGGACATGACGCAAGCCGCCGGGGCAATCGGGGTGCTGTCCGCGGAGCGAACAGGGAAGTCCGTCTGCGAAGCGAACACAGATATCACTAATTTTTTGCCTTACATTTTGGTCATTTTTTAAAAAACTACTGGACAGATTTACACCAAATTTGCAAAAGCACGCTTTTGGGACCAGGCCGCCGCTCCTGCCGCAAATTTGGTGTAAATCCGTCCAGCGGTTCGGGCTGTAGCCGTGCGCAAAGTTTTTTCCCATTCAGTCGATGCGGAAAAAAAAAAGTTTTGGGACCCCTCCTATAACTTTTCATCCCCTGGACGAATCTTCACCAAACTTTGCAAAAAGATTCAGAGTGGGCCATATACTTGTTTTTGCAAAGTTTGGTGAGATTTCGTCCAGGGGGAGCGAAGTTATAAGCCACCCAAAAAGTGCTCTTCCTATGGAAACACCAACTTAAGCATAACTATATGGCCACTACCGTGGCCATGTAATATATATATATATATATATATATATATATAATATATATATATATATATTATATATATATATATGTTATATATATATATATATATATATATGTAGGGTTGCTTTATACCTCGGTATAAAGTTGATGGAGTGCACTCCAGAAAACAGTCCAGCGAGGCTGTTCCACATTGAACCCAGAGTTTTTAAAAAAACCAAGGAGTTCCAAGCATCAAAAAATGTACTTTAATAGGTAAATGCCATGGACAGAAGAAAAATGTACGAAAACAACGCGTTTCGCGGCAGACTGGCCACACATTTGTTATATATATATATATATATGTATATATATATATAGATAGTGAAAATGTAATACAACAAAACCCTTGAAATTCAGAGCAGACAATTCAGGCAAAGCCACCTTATCCACTTAACCCCGGTTGGCCAGCGTAGGACCACAATGATGACATCAGAGATTGCATGACTGATATCAGTGGTGATATCACTAATTACATCATATATGATATCACTGATTATGGCCATTGGACTTGGCCACTGTACATGTTACACCAGTAGTTTTCTTTGGAGCCCACTAGCCGTGGCCACTGCACTGTTGCAGAAATAGGTTTCTTTGAAGCCCACAAGCCATGGCCCTTGTCCGTGGCCACTGTACATATTGTAAAAGGAAACAAAAGTTCCCAATTATGGGAACTCACGTCCCGTGCATCTGTGGCTTGGCTGAGCCATATATTTTCATTCAGATCTCTAGGTTAAATCAATCGTGTAATCTATACTATCATCAGTATCTAGGACAAGGTCATTTCAAAAATATGATTTCATTATTCAATAATCAAAGAGATATTTGATCCATCTATGTATTTTTAATTTTCAACAATGACAAATAAAAACTACACCCATTGCTGTTCGAGAAGTGATCTCTTCATCAGGGGTCTATTGCTTTACATTGTCTGCAAACAATCATGAAGATTATTTTGAATAAAGTGATCATCAAGGTATTTTAACAACAAAATATCTGGAAATAGGCTTGATAATTCACCGTTTGTGCATTTAAGTCGATCGTAATGATGATGATGGGGCAGGCTCCCCAATTCTTCTTCATAAGCTCTATCTAAGGTCCCTATAGAACATAGAGTAACCAGAAATAACATATTAAAACCCACCATCGAGATCAATAACTGTATCTAATGGACATATGCTAATAAAGAGTTCTTTCTGACCCAGCTGCCCCACTATGTGAAGAAAGTGAACCAGTGATCTTTCTTTGATCCTTTGTAGTGCTGTTTCCGCTATGGCCACCTAAATAACCCTCACCAATGGATAATGTAATCAAAAATATGTCCTAGAATACTGGTAAGTAATGTAGGACTATTGGATTGAAAAATATTGTTTCACATGCTTACACAAATACATCAATTAGTGCCAGATTCCCAAATTCGTCTCCAAAGGAACAGAGAGCTGGGTGCATCTAGGGAAACATTCAGAATGGTCTAGTATTTAAAATAAGGAATGTTTGAATAATGGGAGCGGTACATGTGCCATAAAAGGTCTTACCATGTGGATAGATGTCTCAAGTAGTTCTCTCCCGTGTATGTAAGAAGGGTTACCCTCTGTGTTATCACTGCTAACCTAAATGGTAAGTACAGGTAATGTCAATGTCCCTCATTCTCTGGAGTAAGATTTGGATGAGCCAAGTGAATGCAATTCATCATATCACTAAGCATTTTACCTCGTGGCATCCTGCTGCACAACAATCACGCCGGTAATGCTACATTCCAAAATGGCCACTAACATGAACAAAACGTGCCGAGTTACGTGATGACATCATTCTACAATCTTTGTTTACCTGAGATGTATCAAACAAGTGTAATGCCTAGCTTTAGTAAAGGCATCAAGAGGAAAGTAAATGAAGCATATTTCCTCATCACTAGTTCTCATGGTATAGAGTGATCCCATATAAAGGTAATTATCGTGCCTACTCGTACAATCATAATGTTAACTTCCCTGGATGTTTGTAATTGTAATCATGTCCGGGTCCATGATCAAGCCTATTTCCTTACAAAAACGTAATATAGTAACAATGTATGTCTCTTGGGAGACCATTTGTGCCAAGGAGTTTATACAATGTTCTAAAGTGTATTCATTATGGCATCGTTAATCTTGTGCAATATCATAGATGTTTCAATTTCAGTGTTCTCACGTAACATGTCACCATCATATGTATCACATAAGGGACCATTAGAGTCAAATGGGCTATTACATGGTTCCTAAGTATGTTTGTCAAGAAATTTCTTAGATTGTGCATTATCAGAGATGTTACAACAAGGGCACATATGGGTACATACTTTCTATTATATGTGAATATTTCTTTTCATAAAAGATGTCGTTTAGAACATAATATGTTCATGCAATGTTATTACAGTAAGAAGAATTTTACATTTAATGTGTACATTTACTATTTTCATAATACTTACATTAAACATGTTTCTACTTCTATCAATTCTTATTTTTTCACTACTACATATACTTATCATATTACGTTTGAAATCATGTACTTTCCCTGTAATTAAGTATTGTAATGGCTTACTCAGGCATGAAATTGAAACATTTGTATAACATTAATATTCTTTTTTGAAAATTCCATTTTTATTAGTATTTGGGTTATAACATCATACAACATAATTGCAACGTTCCGTTTAATTTCAATTACAACACTATCCCCTACTATCCCCCTTCTCTCAGCCATGGAACATTAACTTGTTGGTACATCCAAAGTCGGACGCCTACTCATCGTTTCACTTCCTGTTCAGGATAGCTCTACTTTGTACGCTAGAAGCTTGGGCAACCTCCACTTTTCATTGCTCATCACAGGCAACCTGTCCCTCAAAAATCATATCCCTCCAACCGTGTGCATTACCTGGACCCCTCCTTGGGTACTCCCCGAACACTTCACCCAGACCGTCCATATTTTTCAAAGAAGGGGAGCCACATACCCTCTATGTTCATCCAGGATTCATCCATAAGGTGGGTTAAAAACTCCATATAATAAATTTCGCGAACTTTGGCGACCCACTCCTTCTCCCCTGGCAGTTGTGGTGTTTTCCATCTCTGAGCCAGGCAGCACCTAGCTGCTACCAACATAAAGCATATGGTTGTGTGCCACGCCGTGGTCCCCCTGCACATCAATCACAAAGAGAAGGAGCAACGGGACAGGGTCCTCCCTATCCGATCCACCCCCTTTATCCAGGACAGTACCTCTTCCTAGTGCATCTGCACCACCGGACATTTCCACCACGTATGCACATAGTCCCCCTTTTCTACATGACACTTCCAACAATGTGGGTCATATCCCACCCTAATCAGAGCTATCCTATGTGGGGGATAGTGGCATCTGTGTAGCAGTTTCAAAGCCTGATGGCGGTATTGGAGCGAAGCAGTTGAGCGACTTGCTTGTCTACACATGATGGTCAATCGCCTATCATCAATATCCTCACTTAGATCTTTCCCCCATTGCACTTGTGCAGTCGGAGGCTCCTTCGGGGCTGCTAGGAACAGTAGTTTGTAGAGCTTGGATATTACCCCCTTAGAGCCCTTCTATAAGATCAAAAATGTTTCAAAGTCCGTTAGTTTCCTCCTCAACGTGTTCCCCCATCTACCTTCAGTGAGAGCTCCCTTGAGCTGCAAATAACAAAGGGTGAGAGATTGTCTAGGCCCAGTGCCTCCTCAAGCTCCTTCAGAGACATGAAGGTCCCCCCTACCAATAACTGCCCAGCCCTACTGAGACCTGCCTCGTACCACTGTTGAAACGCAAGTTGTTCTCCTATCCTATCCTGAAGCGGGAGGACCCAGATACAGCTCAGAGGTCAGGGCCAGGTTATGAGCCATCTATATTCGCCTCCCTCCCTCCATACCGACCACATGACTGGAGATAGAACCTCGTTATCCATTACCACCCATTGTTTCCACGTGTCTGGAGCAAAATGATCTACCAAGATTCTTAACTGAGAAGCCCTGTAATATATTTCAAGGTCTGGGAAGCCCACTACCCCTCCTCGTTTGGTCTCGTCAGCACCTCATAAGAAATTCAGTGCTTTTTACCCACCAAGAGATAGCGTAGTAGGGCCCGTTTAACCTCCACCAGGAATGGCTTGGCCACCTGCGTAGGAAGCATTTGGAACAGAAACAGAAACTTATGGAAGATAACCATTTTCACTGAGTTAAGGCATACCATCCATGAGAGACTTGACCCTGCCCACCTTTCAATATCTCGCTTCACAGCTGACCATAAAGGGAGGAAGTTACCAGCAAAGAGGTCAACAGGGTTCTGTGTGATTTGGATCCCGAGGTAGCAAAACCTTTCTCTCTGTGTCCTAAATGGGAGTCCCTCCACATATTTCCCCTCATCATCGGATAGGTTTCCTGCCATGAACACTACTGAATTTCCCAGATTAACCTTATAAACCAACAGGTTACCATACTGTTCCAAACTATGTTGCACCCGCAACACCGACTGAGATGGGCTGGTCACGTAAAGTAACACGTCATCCGCTAACAGGCGGATCTTGCAATGCATGTCCCCCACCCTCACCCCACTGATCCCCCTCTCCGGACAGATATCACCCATGTCTCCATCACCAATGCATATATGAGCGGGAATAGGGGACAACCTTATCTTGTGCCTCTCCCCAGTGGAAAGGACCCTGATTCATTACCATTCACCACTACCCTCGCTGAAGGGTCAGAATACAGGGCCGACACTCAACCCGACCATCTCGGACCCATCCCTAGAGATGCCAGTACTTCCCCCATGAAAGCCAAGCTCACCCTTTAGAAGGTCTTTTCGGCGTCGAAGGACAAGAGAAGAGCCCCTTCCTCCCAAACCGCCCTTGAATTCAGCACGCGGATGGTCTTTCGCATGCTGTCTGCTCCCTGTCTATTCGTGTAACGCTCACCTGACTCCCACGGAGGCGCTGGTCTAGTCTGGGTTGCTGTGGCCTCTTCGAGCGTGATGCGCAGAACTCGGAACACCGACTGAACAGGACCCTTAAATCTTGCTTGTCTGGCCCGTAAGAATATCCTTCTGCAGATGAGAAAGGGGATTAACAGTCTGCAGAATAGTGTGCTTGCTCCCCCCTTCCCCCCTTCGTTCTTCTCTAACTTCCTCCGAAATCCCCGGTTGAAGCTCACCTTATGGTTTGAAAGGATGAACTCTCCATCCTGCTTCTGGTGCAGGGGTGCGTGTTTGTCCAGTTACTTCACTGGTTTTCAGAATGGCGCTGGCAAAATCCACTTGACTTTTCCGAGCGGAATGCCGTAAGTATGAAGATTACAAAAGTTCAAGTGTTGAGCCTCCTTTTCTGTTGCCTTCCTAACCTGTGATCTGTCCTTTATTTCAGGTGCAGAATGAAGGTGATACGTTGAGGGATTGACTTGCCGATGGTAAACTCAGGTGAGTTAGCGATGGGGGCGATCCCTCTTAATGTCTTTATATTCCTCCAGTAATGTCTTTTGTCCTTTCCCCATAGGGGCCGGGGTGTGGTACCTGCCAACGTAGTGGCGCCGACCCGAAATGAGGAATGATCCACCAACAGAAGACCAGTAAGTGTTATGGCGGAAAATTAGGCTTTCCTCATATGTTCCTTCTGCTCACCTTTTGTCTCTTCTTCTCTCCCCTAGGCGCAGAGATGTGGCGACCGGTGCAGACAGTCGCGGTGGAGCCAGAAGAACTCCCGAGGACAGGTGAGTGAAGCGCGGCGCTGCAGCGAGCAACGCGGTGCTTTTAAATGAAAGTCTTTTCTCAGGAACGCTGGCGTGAAGGTTCCGGATGCAGGTAAGAAGTTTGATAAAATTCTTGGTTTTCACCTTTCTCTTCTCTTCTTTCCTTACAGGTTTTCCAGGATCGAGGCGGGCGTGGCTGGAGACCAGATGCAGGAGCAGACACGGTGAGCGTTCAGCTGCTTGGATGCAGAACAACGCAAAGCTACTGTCTGGGCATGGCTTAAATAGCCCCCAAAGTAGTTCCAGGTAAGTATCCTTCCCTGGCCACGCCCGAGTGGCAAAATAGTCCCAATGAAAAAATAGTCCCTTTCAGGTCTCAGGGAGGCCTGAATCTTGCAGCATGGTCTGCATCAGGTAAGTGCACAAAACACCTTCCTTTATGAGTCTGGTGGCTATGACGCCAGGACTGATGTCCAACATGAGCCTGGCGCCAAAGGCGCCAGGACAGAGTCCAAAGAGCCCCTATAAGGGGGCGCTGGGCTTTTACCCGGGGGCATGATGCCTGCTCCCGGGGGTGCTGGGCCTGGCCTGGTGCTCCAGGGGTAGGCATCATGACAATTCGGCACAAATCTCGCCTGGTCCGGGTAGACCAGTCGGGGGAGGTATCTTTCCAGTCGCGTTGCCAGGATTCTGGCGAAAATCTTTGCATCCATATTTAGGAGGGAGATAGACCAATACGAGCCACACTCCGTTGGATCCTTTCCTGTTTTGGAAATCACAGTGATCAGGGTCTGGAGGAATGTCACCAGAATTGTACCCTGCCCCCTGATCTGGTCAAACAGTTTAGCCATTGGCTTCACCAGGATGGTTTGATATTGCTTACAAAAGTCAGCCGTGTACCCATCCCCCCGGGGACCTTTCTTGTCCTCAGCCTTTTGATCACCCCCTCCACATGCTCCCGTGATATTCCCCCCCCAGGGCCTCCCGACCCGAGTCCGCAAGTTTGGGCAGGGAATGACCCTCCAGGTAATTGTGGATATCATCTATCGACTCACCTTCCTGCTTAGTATACAAATCCACTACACTCGCCCCCTCCTTACAGATATTCCCCCCTTTATCCCGGATCCCTCCCACCCTCCTCTGCACCCTACTGCCTCTAGTTCTGTGTGCCAGCAAGGTCCCCACCTTATCCCCCCGCTCATAGTACTTCTGTCGTGTATACCTCATCTTTTTAACTACCTCCCCAATAAGAGCCTGCCTTTTCTCCTGCATTTCCCCCAGAAGAGCCTCTCGATTCTCCTCCTTGCGGGTGAGCTGCTTTTGCATGGTTCTCAATTCCTCACAGAGCCCATTCTCAACCAGCAGACTTTCAAGTTTTCTTTGTGACCCCTCGGTAACAACGAGGCCCCGAAAGGTGGCCTTCGCCGCCTCCCACACTACCGGCATCTTTGTTTCCCCATTATCATTAATCTCAAAATATGCCTCCATTTCCTTCCCCAGGAAGTCCTTAAATACTTGGTCCCTCATTAGGGTGTTATTGCAGCGCCATCTGTAGTTTCTCGTGGCCTTTGGCAGTAGCCAATCCACTATCAACAGCTCATGGGCTGACCAGGTAAGAGCCTCCACACTCGGGACTAACTCCTCTCCCCCTCCCTCCGGGATCAACAAGAGATCAATTCTTGTATATGTCTGATGCGGGGGGGAAGAAAGTGTAACCTCCTGGGCCCTGCCATGACTTAACGCCACACATCAACCCAGTATTATTCCTGCAAGAGGTCCATCATGGCCAAGTTATCCTCGTAGGTTCCTTCACCCCGTCCCCTTTGCCATCCACCAATCCAATCGGGAGTCTCCCCCAAGACCATGGCTCCTTCGGCCCACTCATCCATTACCCTAAACACTCTGCACAAGAACTTTATTTGACCCATGTTGGGTGTGCAGAGAGTGACCAGGGTGATCCGCGCTCCCTGAGAAGTCCCCTTAATACCCAAGAATCTTCCTCCAAAGCCCCTCTTTGTCTCAACCTCCGTGAGGTGTAATGATTTACCCAAAAGTATGCCCACCCCCTCCTTTTTGGAGGATTTGTGGGAAGCCCAAAAGCTCCTCTCGATTTCCTTCCCTCTTATTGTCGATTCAGCCCCCCGCCTGCAATGAGCTTCTTGTAGGAAAAGGACCACCAGTTTCTGCTTACGGAAAATGCTGCTGGTAAGGGACTGCTTATTTTGCGAATGCAGGCCCTTAACGTTCAGCATACCCACCCGTCCTTCAACCATTATCGTCGCTAGTCCTGTCTTCAAGAGACTCCACGTGTCGCGTTCGTCTCAAGATGTTCTGTGCACCATCGATCCATGGCTTCACTCAACCAACCCCCCCCTTCAGTCCCACCCCTGGCCCACCACACTCAAACCTCCTTCCATCTTACCTTACCTACCCCATGCCCTTCCCTCCCCCCTCCCTCCCTTCTCTCTTGTTGCGGCATCCGCCTCCATCCCCAGGGTTGCTGGGATCGGTCAGCGAACCATCAGGGGCCCTCTCCCAGCCCCGGGTTACTTGTCTAACAGGGATCCCGCTCCTACCCTCCTTAACTAAACCAGTGAGGCCAGCATGTGCCAGTGGTCCCGGGTGGTGGCTCCCACTATCTCACCCTACTGAAAACACTTTTTGTCCCGTCCTATAACCGACAACGGGCACAATTTTACAAACATCACAAACAATGCACCATCAGCCCTAACAGCATCAGCACCAACATAACCACAGGAACAAACAGGCTATGGAAATGCATCCAGGCTCTACATCACCTTCTTAACCTTTGGGGTCCCCTCAGGGACAGCAAAGCATGCATGAATATGCTGATCACCTATGAGGTTGTTTCCTTTCACTTCGTGTGACCCCCACGGGCGGTCGGGGGATGTTTAGTTTTCTGAAATGTCTGGGTCCCTTTCACCCTGTGTTTCCCCCCGGCTGGGTCCGGGCCCCTAGGACTGTGAGTGGGATCCAGACCTCCCTCGCCCTCGGCCTGCTCTCCAGAGGGGCCTGCATGGCCACCAACCAGGTAATCCGTGACTCTCTGGATATCCTCCTTCGCCACAAGATGATGCCTCTCCCCTTGCCATTCGAAAGCCATGTAAAATGGGTGCCCCCCGCGGTACCTGACCCCCTTTTGTTGTAGCCACTCTAGAGTCTCAATATTCTATGTCTTGAAGGTTCCTTGCCTTCTCCAAAATCCTGGCTTTATCTCTATAGTAGTGTAGTCGTGCCTGCACCGAGTGAGGGGCCCTCGCTCCCCCCCCACCTGATGGACTCTGTCTATCATGCCCCCTTCTCCAATGTCTGCTGCCAGGACAGTCCGAATTATGTCTTGTACTTTGCCCTCCAAACCCAGCGGGGTTTCGCCTTCTGCTTCCACCAGGCAGAAGAAGTGCAGATTATTCCTCCTTTCGCGATTTTCCATGACATCGACTTTAAGGCGGAGCTCCTCCTCGCAGTGCTGCATCTCCATAAATCTTGCCTCCATCTGCATCTCCAGGAGGTCAGTGGACGATTGATTGTTCCCAACCCTGTCCATCCGGTCCTCTAAGGTGGCCACCTTGACCTTGAGGTCAGCCAATTTAGCCCCCATGTCTGTTCTCATCACCCTTATTTCATCGAGGATCATCTGGATACTGTTTTGCATGGTGCCCATGTCCGGTACAATCGCAGGGGTGGCCCCGACCTCCATCTTGGCGTCCCCTGTCAGGTACTAGAACTTGTGCCAGGGCCTCTCTCCAGCTCATGGGTCGCCGCTCCCTCAATGTTACTGTGCCCGCCAGGTGCTTATTGCAAGGACCCACAGCAAGGTGTGTCTGTCCCCCGGGGTCCCCTTCAATAGATACAGGCGTGAGTCTCGTTGGCGTGCTTCTGAGCTCTCCCTCTCTCATGGGTCTCAGTTGCCGGCGATCTCTCACAGAGACCCGTAGGCACAAGGTACAAGGGTTACCGGTTGTCCCTCTCTCCTCTGCATACACCATAAGGCACACCTTACATTGGACTTCTCACAGCAAGAGGGCGATGACCCGTCCTCTTCCCGGCATGCCCCGGAGTCCACTTCTTTCCCGTCTCATGGGGTTCTCTTGGTGTCGGTGATGCCCCCAGGCACTTAGTTCCCCCCTTAAATGTTGCCCCTCAGCAGTCTCTTTACCTGGGATCCTCAGGTGCAGCAGGGGCCACTGGGTCTTCAATCCTGTGTCCTGTTGGTCACCCCCAGCCTAAGCTACTATGGGCACGCTACCGCATGGGCCCAGGCTGTGAGAGCTCGGCGAGAACCGTTAATATCTCCTTTAGTGCCGGAGGGCCTGTGGGGTGGCCCCTCGATCCCAGAGGCACGGGCGAGGGAGAACCCCTCCAGGGACCCGCAGAGCAATAATTCAGGGTCTCAATGACGTTGCGGGATTCCTCGAGTCTCCTGGTTCATGGCGTTCCGGCACCCTGTCCACACTGCTGGAGGGTGTAAGTGGGGTTATGCTGTGAAAATTCACCTGACCACTCCTGGCTCTATCCCCTAATCACTAGGAGTACACCTCTGAGGTTCTGATGCCTACCAAGTGCCCTATCAAGGACCCTCAGCTGTGTCACTCCTCCTCCACTTTTTCCGGTCCTTCACTAGGGACCCCTTGTCCTCCTCTGTGATCCACAAGGCACTTAGGGGGGCCTCCACTTAGTGGCTTATGGAGTGTCACGGATCTCCCCCTCACTGTCCCCACTTGGTCCTCCTCCGCACCACAAGGGCGTGTGGTCACTGGTGCGGTCCTTTGGCGGGGGGACCTCCTCACCTCTAGGCTCGGGCAGGCTCCATGTTTGCTGCCTGCAGATGGCAGTGGGGGCGCGCTGCCGCGTCCGCTTGGTTTGTATTGTGCTGCCCTCGGGGACAGAGTGCTGCTCCCCAGACGCCGTCCGCCTCCCGTACTCTCTTCCGTCCTCAAGGGACCCAGAGCATGTCCTTCCTGGGTGCTGCGGGAGGAGATCCCTCACGCGTCCTCCTCACTACTCGAGTACCGTTGCTGCTGCTGTGTCACCTGCGGCCCGGATGGGGAGCACCTCCGGAGCACCAAGCTCCGAGAGTCCTGCCCGGCGTGCTGTGTTTCCCCTGCTGTCCTCCTCCTGAGCCTGGACTAGCTAGTGCTCCTCACCCCGCTCCGCCCAGCTGTTCTGCGCCTCCTCAATGCTTTTCTTCAGTGCCGGCTTCCTTCTTCGCTGCAGGCTGCGTGGCATGGGGGGAGGGGCAGGGTCGGACCGGGACAAGAAATAGGCCCGGTCACCCAAAAAAAAGTTGCCCACCCCTCGCCTCAGAAAAGTGGCCCACCCCTTGCCTCACGACCCTTGACCTCTGACATCACCAGAAGGGATGTAATTTGACCCCACCCCAAAATGACATCTTGGGAAGCAATGATACACGACCTTTCACCCCTTGACAAAACAGGAAGTGACATCAAATAACATTGTTCCTAAGTACACTAAATCACTGTGAATCCAAGCAGACGTCCAAGACCAAATGATAATGTTATTGTATAGCACTTAGGCTTAAGCTCTTTTTTATGGAACAAATATGCATACAATATCATCCAACCTGTGTTGGTACTGATTTATCAACCTAAGAAGGATGAAAGTCTTTTTTTTTCAAATTTTTCTTTTCCAAACCGGCCAAGGCATGGCCAGAAACCGACCCCCACTCTCCAGGGACGATTTCGACCCGGCCACAGGCCGAAAGGCCGACGGGCCAATCCGACCCTGGGGAGGGGCGCCTCCAAGTGGACCACAGCCGTTCCAGGGGTGGAGAGCACCTCTAGACCCTGGTGTTTCTCCTGCTGGCAGCCCCAATGTTCCAACAACTAAATGCTGGCTTTGGAAGCGTATTTGATCCCCAACTCCACAACAACTCTGCTGGTTTCCTGGGGATAGGTATGGAGATTAGGACTCAGGCAGCCATCTGCGCCCCCTGGTGGCCTCCCAACATTACATATTTTAATTTTAAATTGTATAAATTGATAAGTACTACAAATGAATGCTCCAAATGTAATAATATGATACTTCTGTATCAGTGAATAATGTGAAGTGCCATAAAATAAAATATGTATCAAAAGAGGTGAACAAAGATATTCTAACTTATATAAGCTATAGCAAGAGCCACTATTGGCTCCTGGCTCGACTACTGCAAATACCTCGTAGGCGGCACCACGTAAAGGAACCGTTGCAAACTCCATATTATACAGAACAATGCCATCCGGGGCACTCTGGAACAATCAAAACGTGATCAAATTGCAGCTCTTAGAAGAGCTGCTCACTGTCTTCCAGTCAAAGAATGCATACACTTTAAACTCCTCTCCATCACTCACTGCTGCCTCCCTAACAAGGCACCTCCTTACCTTTCACAAAGACTCAACAAGTACACCTCCTCCAGACTGACAATATCCTTCTACAGCCACACACTAATGACACCACGCTTCAACTGCACAAGAGCTGGTGGCTACAGCTTCCCAATGATCACATCCCGCCTCTGGAATAACCTCACACCCCACATTCAATCTGGCTGTTCAGGAAGCAACTGAAGAACACATTCTTTCAATGACTATAATGGTTTATCACCATATTGCTATGTAACCCTCTGCTGCCTCCCTCCTTGCCTTCCCCTACCCTCTCCCTACTGCTTTCCCCCTTAAACATCCCCCTTCTGCCACCAGTGCCTCGATACCTGTTAGTTTTTGTGTGCTTGACAAATGAAAAATGTAATAAATAAATAAGCAATAATGTCAAATATGATGTCCTTATTGATGTAATCAGTGATGTATTTATTTGATGTCATTACTAATACAATCAGTGATGCCATCATGTAATGTGTGATGTGATTAGTGATGTCATCAGTGCGGGCATCAGTGATGTCATCTTTGATGTCATCATTGTGGTCATACTCTACGCACCATGGGGCACATAGTTAAAGTGCACTTCCTTGAAATGAGAGTGTTGAATTTTAGGGGTTTGTTGTGTTAAATCCGATTACCTTAACTCTCTCTTATCTAATGCTTTTTCATAGAATTTCAAAAAAATTTTAATACGATAGTGTACTCATTATACACTAGCTATGGCCTTCGGTCGTGGCCCATGTACATGTTGCACCAATAGTTTTCTTTTCGGACCAATAGCCATGGCCTTCAGCCATGGCCAGTGGCCATGTCTGAACATGTTGCATAGTTTCTTAAGGTCTCACCAGCTATGGGGTTCGGCCATGGCTTCTGTACATGTTGCACCAATAGCTCCCCTGCACCTTGACATACTTTGTAACCTCAGAGCATGAATATTAGGGGTATGTTGCATTAAATCTGATCACCATAAGGCTCTCCTCAGGACACACTAGCAATGGTCTTCCGCCGTGGCCGCTGTACATATTGCACCAATAGTTTTCTTTTGGACCAATAGCCAGGTCCTTCAGCCATGGCCAGTGGCTAAGGCCGAACATGTTGCATAGTTTCTTAAGGTCTCACTAGCTATGGGCTTAGGCCGTGGCTTCTGTACATGTTGCACCAATAGCTTTGTTTTGGGGCCACTACCCATGGCCACTGCCCATGTCTTACCATTCATTTGTTACCAAACAGCCATCAAACCTCTACCCAAAAGATGCAGGCAATGCAGATGTTATTTTTTTTTCCTAATTCCTTACTCCCACGATAATTTCACAGTTATCATTTTCAATAACAGAAATTCCTGCTGTAGAATGGCGGTTTGCCAATTCTCGGGATATTAGGAAAAACGCTCTGACTTAAAAAGTCTTCCACATCCTCACAGGCATTCAACATGTGTCCCTGTTCTTTTTTCCAGGTCTCTCCATTAAACTCAATTGCTTCTTAATTCCTTAACCTTCTCCCATTACCCCATATCACTCATCAATATTCTGAGAACGTCTTGTGGCGTTGTCTCTGTAATCTCGTGAAATTCCACGGATTTCCCCAGATAAACCATGCATGTTCTACCCATAACTGGCTCCCCAACCCATCTCAAAATCCCCAACTTCAAATGGTGTCTTCTTTCCCACTCAAGAACTCTAGCCTGATGTGATGCTATTGCCATTGCCATTGCTGTTGGTATACCAGGCCATTTTAGCACTTTTGTTCAAAATGCTCAGTGTTCCCAGAGGAGTGAATGCATAAACAGAAATGTTTTGGGTCTCTTTCGGAAGTCGAGAATGTTATTAGACTCTCTAAAGTCATGGGGGAGTTCATTTCAAAGCTTGATGGCATCCTTTGTCCTTCTGCAAACAGCGTTTTGAGTTCTTTCATTTTCGCCTTCTCCCTTTTTATTATCGCAGGAATCACTTCCATTGAGCAAAAATAAAATGGTGGCTTTTCATTTTGGAAAAACCTCTCTTCTGCAAAGCTCCAATGCTGATATATATAACATTTTTAAGTCAACGCTTTGTGCCCAAATAGTTCTTTATTTGGTCCAAACCGCTTTGCCGTTTATGCGCTATGGCTGTTCATGTTTTCATGTTTTCCTAATATCTTTATTTTTTATCAAATTTTTCTTGGGGGTCCCTTCACAACATTTTTTATTGGAACATTTCATACAAATGCATCCAGCAAATCAGACGTTCCTAGCCTCTTTCATATTCTCTGCTTCAAAGCACCAAGGCTGATATAAAGGTTTAAATGAGCAGGTGGCACCCCCTTATCCGTCAATTCTTTTAAAAACTACTGGATGTATTTACCCCAGACCAGTCAAGGAAATTATGTTATTTATTTATATATAGTAGGAACAATTCTCTTTTTATCTTAAAATAACCTACAATAGATATGATATCAGATTTGATAGGAGGCCGGTGAGCTTCTTACGATGTGGTGAGTTTGCGGGACATTCTGACCAGGTTGTGGAGGGCTGTAAATGGAATAGTCAACAGGGATAATACATAACTACACATACATAGATTAAGGACAATGAACATTGGGCATTTTTAAGTGCAGTTAGGCGGATGTGCTCAGGATGTGACCATGGTGGGTAAAGTGTTAGAGTTGAGGCAGAGGAAGCGAGGGACAGAGCAGGTTAGAGGCGAGGGAAAAATGATGGCAGATGAGAGGTAGGTTAGGAGGGTAACTTAGAGGTGGGGAGGTAGGCTTTTAGTTTGGTTTGGAACAATTCCCAGATGTCCAAGGGAAGAGAATTCCATGCAAATGGAGCAAGAAGAGAGAAGGAGCGGAAGCAAGAGGAAGCACAAGGAGGGCGAGGAGCCACAAGAGTAGTTGAGGAGGCAGAGATGAGATTACAAAAAGGCTTGTCGAGTTGGATAGAGGAGGATAGATACAGTGGTGCCTTACCATGGATAGATTAGTGAACCAGAAGAAGAATTAGAATCGAGGATTTTAAGCCTGTGACACACAGTGAACGTCAGTCTGTTGATGCTGGCATCTCGTTTTTTTGGAGTAGGAGCTGATGTTCAAAAGACCCAGAAGTCTGCGGAGTGGGTTGAGTGGAGCAGTAGCTGCAGTTCAAGCAACAGCATCGCCACATCGATTTAAAAGAAACTGCAACTGGTGAGTTACTAGTTCAGCCTGTGACAGCTGCAACTACACAGGAACGCTTTAAACTATTAGTTAAGCCTATTACACTGACTTCTTGCCACACAAATGAAGCCTCACCAGCTCTGCCACACAAGCCCCGCTCCCTATAACAACACCTGAGACTGCGAGCAAAACCGAGCAAGGAGACTGCGGGGCTAGACCCTTTGATCCTCAGCTTGGTCCGTTCCCAGAATGAGAGTGAAAAGCCAAGAGGTATGCGTTGAGAAGTGGTTAAGCATATTTTCTGATAATCCAGATGTGCTAACGGGGGGCCATCAGTCAACCTTGGCCCCACAAAACAAGGGAAAATTCCCTAATTCTTACCTCAGCACCTCCAAAACTCATTCAGTCAAGTTATCAAAGATGGGTGCGCTGTCTCAGACAATACCATAGTCACAGTAAGTGAAATAACAATGGGTAACGTGAATGCATAAAATGTAGAAACTGAACTATCAGGAAAAGTGCTGTTACAGATCCATCTTCGACTCTTGTGTGATCCTGGAAAAGGAATTACAGGCAGATAAAAATCTACACGATCGTCTGAGTGTGCCCCCAGGCTCATTCAAAATACAGGACGAATTGAGTAACATGATTGATACCTGACACATTTTTGCCAGATGGAGACAGAATGGATGAATCCTTGGTGATGAGAGATCGTAGCTCCGTACCATATCAGGGCAATGCTTCTAGTTGTAATGACTCAATCAACGGCGCCTCAACGTCTCTCACCACCCTAAACTTGGTCCTGCAATCATTCATATGCATATACGATAATGTGGCTCACAAAGTAAGGATGAACACTCACAACTAAGGTCACTTCTGGTGAACATGGTGTGGCCGGTGCCATCGACCTGCACCAACTGCCCAGAGTTTCCATCAGCCTCTGTACATGACAAAAACAGATGGAATCCAATGCGACTGAGGTAACTGAAGTAACACCACCTGCAACCAGGACCTCAGACCGAGTTCTAACAAAGCAGAAACAACAATGAACCTCATGTATGGTGAAAAAACCAAAAAACATTTAAGGAGGATCGAAAACTTTGAATAGACGATTGCATACATTTCTGCACAACTTAGTCTTTGCAGGAAAAAAGATCATCTGCAAAAAGCCCCTGGATGAAATAATTGACATAACAGTTGACAGTCAGAGCAAGGATGAGGGAGTGAAAGATGCAAAGCAAACAAGGGAAGCACGCACGGACAGAGACCCAAAATCTATAAGGAAGTCCTGTGATCAGTTGAAGGGCGCTGCGACTCCAACAGTTGATTCACTGAGGGTTATGATTGGAAGAAAACACGAACAATGAGCAGCACTAAAAAGATAACAAGAGAAGACTCAAGTCGAGACAACATACCCAAACCATCAAAAGGAGGACCAACAGACAACAGGGGGGAGTCTGCCCTAATCAGGTTTTTAAACCTCTTCAAATCCATTAAAGTCCTAGACGCAGCTCAATGGCCAAACAAGCATAAACGGCAACGAACAACGGCAGACACTTTTGACATGCAAATGAGTATTTCAAGATTTTTTTAATGAATTTGTGACTCTGACTGGCAAGCACTAATAAACAGAAGTAGATTGCTCCCCCTCTAAACCTCAATCCCAAAACTAAGCACAATATAATTGGAAGACGTAAAGTATGTTCACCTATTCCATTACAATCATCTGAGAAAGTGTGCTGCTCATTTCCATTCAAAAACAGTGATTACAGACACAATGGCAAACTTGTGTACCTTTAGCACTGATAATTAACATTTATTTTAACCCATTGAACACAACTCACGATGACGCCTTGAACGAAATTGAAGATTTGTTAATTTCATGGCTCATTCAAAACCCACAAGGCTGCATTGTGATAGCAGGGGACTTTAACTGTCAATGCCCAGTCACTGAATTTGACTGGGGTGATCTTTGGATGATCTTGAAGGTGACAGGAAAACTTTACCAACCACATACACAGTTGGAAAAGCCAACCTGGGAGGGATATAGTCATGATTTCTTTTACCCAAAAAATGTATCAAACGGAGGCCTTGTCAAAGATATGCCAACATGGTCAAACGCCTTTGCGTCATCGATCATCGACTATATCTTTGTTAAACATTTTGAGGAGGAGCAAGTAGTATCACTGGAAACCGTGAAAACGAAGACCAGCGACCACTCAATGCTAAATATTTCTCTAATAATAGGAGGATTTAAGGTTGGAAGTGACCAAATGTAAAAAAAATCACTGGTAGTCTCCAACTCGAGAAACAGGGTGGCTTAGTACTGCCATGACCTGAGCAAAGTGAATTCAGACCTATTAGAGTGGTGCAACATGCTGAGTAGTTATGAAAAATGTGCACAATTTTCCCTTGAGAACTTTCCTAAATTAATAGCTAAGCTCAGGAGACCAAGAGAGAAACGGCCATACACTTGACTACATTTGCCTTGTCATCCCCATAAGAAAAAACAACATACCGAGATTCAAAGCCACAAACGCACGATGCGGACAGAGATTAGGAAGCTGCTCAAACGAAGCGATCTGACCTGGGCAGACAAAGCTGACAACAAAAGACCTTAAAACATGGCTACAGAAATTGGTGTAAATTACATAACACACAAAAATATATCAAGAATAATCAGGAATTGTTACATAAAATCTTGAAACAGGACACAAGAGCAATTTGGTGGACACTAAATAATAAAAACAAGCAACAGACAGTGGCTAAGGCTGCAGGTGTTGGTGAGGGGGCGTGAGTAGAGTATTTCCCTACAAAATACGATGCCAACTGTGATGCCTGATATCAATTGATTTGTCATAGACCCAGTACTCCCTCCCACTCTTTCGCATTTGATCGAACCGATATTGAAATTATAATAGGTAAGTTACAGAAATCAAGAGCATCTGGTCCAGATGGAGTAATGAAGGGCATCTTTAAAGGCAACCCAGAAATTTGGACTGACATCCTGTTTCATTTATTCACTCATGTAACCAGAGAGAACACCTGCCCAACATGCTAGCCAGACTCAATACTTTTCCCAATCTTTAAAAAGGGGAGCAGAACTGAACCATCAAGCTACAGACCAATCACATTACTGTACACATCCTCCAAAGTATTCACAAACATAGTAGCAAAGGAACTGACAGCATGCGCAAGGAAAAGCCATTGACTAAGCCTGTTACATACACGGAAAGGGTGTAGGCACAGTATTGAGCGACCTTGCTTTGAAGGCATGTCTGTCTGACATAGGACCACATTCTGGGCGCTCCTTATATGTCACAGTGATCGATCTGTCCTCTGCGTTTGACAACGTTGACATCTTGAGGTTATGGAAGAGATGTCAGAGTGGGGGTTAGATCCATCCCTCCCAAGCATGATACACCTGCTATACTGTAACAACGCAACAAGGGTTAGGCTAAACACACTTGGAGAACTGTCCCAGAAAATAAACTTAAGAAAAAGAGTGAGATACAGATGTGTGCTAGCTCCCACCCTAATTAACTTGTATTTGGCTGATTTGTGGGTTAACAGTGAGGAGTGGGGAGGTCTTGTTCCAACATGGTCAGGGTTGAAACTAAGGTGTATATCGCCTTTGCCGATGACATCTTACTCATGGACTACACCCCAGCAGGCCTCCAATGACATCTTCTGGGGGTTGAAAGTCATCTCAAAGTCAACTCCTTGCCAATCAACACTGAAATATCGTATGCCATAGTTAGCACTACTAAAAGAAAGTGTACGAGTACTCCTGGAAACTGAACAATGTGACAATACGGCGAGTGGACTCAATTAGCTTCTTGGGTTTTGAGATCGCTGTTAAAAATCAGTGCAAAAAACAAGTGGCAATTACAGAAGAGAACATCTCGTTGTGTATGTTGTTGCTAAAAATGGTATCGCAAAAATTGTGCCTCTATTCTCTTTGTCCATTGATTGAGTTTTATAGAGTAAAAGTGTCTCAGATAGTCCTATATGTGTGTGAGTTGATGAATATTACTGATAGAAAATGTGTTGATGTTTTCGAAGGAAAGATTGTGAAACATGTTTTGGGTCTCCCAACCTCAGTTCCAATAAGTATCATCATATTGGAACTAGGCCTAACATCATGGTGGTCTCAGTACATCAGCAGGACCATAGCCTTGGTCGACACTCTCAAAAGAGCAGCCAAGTCTACAATTGGGTTCTATTTAAATGCCCCACTGGCACATGACACAAACCCATTTCTTTAAAAAAATTAAGAAAAAGATGCGGCTTTCGAGCAGTGATTAATCTACATGGCCTAGAATCTGAAGTAGTTGCTGATAATAAAATCAAAAGATAGGACAGATCCACAGACCTGTCAGATCTTGGTCATTTAAAATTGTATGCAGCAGAGGGTTTAATCTATCTCACCTAGCAAAGTTTCCATCTTCTAGTTATTGTGGTTGGTATTTAAAGTTCAGATTGAATTGTCTTTCCAAGTTAGAGGTCCTCGGCCCAAAAGTAGGAGTTAAGAAAGAGTTACATACCTGCAGAATGTCTAGCACAGACTTGATTGAATCCCTCTTCCACTTGGTGATGTCATGTCCAGCATTTCTTAATCTGAGGTGGCAGAGCTTTGAACAATTTATTCACTCACCCTCTGCTGTTCTAACAGATAATTTATGGTATTAATTAATTACCACATCTCATATGCCATTATTGATAGCATTGGTAAAAATGTTAATTGAAATCTTTTTAGAAGTTGGCAAAGGCATGAAGCAAGGAACCTTTGACTTAATCAAAGTATGGGAATTTTAACAGACCTATTTTTAATAGAGTTGCGGATCAAAGTCAATACGTTTCTAAACTAACATTTGATTTACCGGTGTTTTCTGTTTTATTACTGCACTGTTTGTAACGTTGATGATTTTGAAGATGTTTGTGCTATGTGATTGTGTAGATGTGCATTTTGTACAAACACAAATAAAAAAAATAAAAAAAATAAAAAATCTTGCCCTGTTTCCATCGTCAGCCTTCCAGCCTGGTGACAGTACAAGGAAATAGGTGTGAAGTGAGGGAGTTCAAAGATAATGAGAGACAAGAGTTGTCAATAGAAACCTGGCAGTGTTGAAAGGAACAAGGTGCCTGATTGTCCTAATATTTAGGAGGATGAGGTGAGCTGCTGTTCCGGTTTCCGAGATGAAAGTAGAGAAGGTGTGAGAAGGGTCATAGATGATGCTGGGGTGTCTTGCTGAAGAAGAGTAGAAGAGAGTGTCAGGGGGGAACTAGCTAGGCAGAGGAAGAGATGAGAGAGAGCATTTGACAGGGAAGAAGAACACCTCTGTTTTGGTAGAGTTTAACATCATAAAGTGCAAGGCCATCCACTATTTAATGGAGAGACTGTATGCTATTTTGATAGAGATCAGAGGAGAATTTAGGAAAAGAGAAGGAGATTTTGGTGTCATCCACAAAGGTTGGTACGGGAACGCAAAGGAGGATATTAATACCACAATTTTAGAAATGTAGAGTGTAATGAGGAGTGGATCCAAGACAGAGCCTTGTCCAACACCAACAGTTAGAGATGAGAGTTGTTGTGGTTCCAGGAGACGGAAAACTGGCAAGGTGCAAGGTAGGGTTCAATCCAGGCAAGGGCTTGATTGTGAAACCCAATGAGAAACAGATGATTAAAGGGATCAGAGTGATCAGCAGTGTCTAAGGCACCAGAAAGGTCAAGGAGAATTAGGATAGAAGATAAGTTGGAGTGCTTAGCAGAGGCTATGTAGTTGTAGACATTCCTGATAGTTTCTGTGGCGTGAAAGGAGCGGATACCTGCTTGTAGGAGGTCTTAAAGATTGTGGATGTCTAAGAAATTGGTAAGACAGTTAACACAACACTTTTGAGCACTTTAGAGTAGTGTAGAAGGAGAGACACAGGGCAAAATGTAGCCGGTAGGCTCGGGTCAACCCCTTGCTTTTTTAGGAGAAGGATGACCATGGCTGCTTTGAAAACCGAAGGAAAGCAAGCAGAGTCGAAGGACATGTTGCTTGACTAGCTGAGGAGCAAGAGGGTCTGACGGGGCACAATAGGGGTTAGCCATCATCAGTAGAGATAACACTTTGTCAGTATTAGTGTGATTAAAGTGGGGGGAAAAGGCAGAGGATGATGGTAGATTAGGCAGGGTGTAAAATGTCAGCGGAAGTAGTGTGAGGAAGGTCAGGAGAGACTCTCTAATTTTTGGAATCCTTCCAGTGAAGTATTCAGCTACGTCATTAGCTGTGAGGGTGGAGTTGATAGTCATAGACTTAAACACTGGGGCCAAGTTGTTTATTAGGTCCATAATTGCCCAGCGATTTTTGCGATATGGCTGCTGAAAATTGGACTTTTTTACTGTGCGAAAATGAATGGGAGTAGATCGAAAACAGAATATTTTTGCTTTCTTAATAACTTTTTAATTTCTTAATGAATCTTTCAAAACATATCCAGTCTCGGAGGACCTGTCACAAACATGTTTGGAAAATATCAGCCACATCCGTCCTGCAAGTAAAAGGTTATTAGTAATCAAATTAAATTTTCAGATTTCCTATGACTCATAGGTATCACCTCAACTATGGGGCATCAGTTGCCGTCCTAATATATATATTACATGGCCTGCGGCCGCGCAGTTATGGTTAAGTTGCTCAACTCATAGGAAGAACACTTTTGGGCGGCTTATAACTTTGCTCCCCCTGGAGGAATCCTTACCAAACTTTGCAAAAAAAGTATATGGGCCACTCTTAATTTTTGTGCTAGGTTTGGTGATGTTTTGTTAAGGGGGTGCAAAGTTATAGGGGGGTGCCAATTTTTATTTTTTTTCATAGACGCAATGGAAAATAATTTTGCTCAAGCCTACAGCCAAAACCGCTGGACGGATTTTCACCAAATTTGCAGCAGGAGCAGCGGCTTGGTCCCGAAAGTGTGCTTTTGTAAATTTGACAATGTATTTCTGAGGTTTTTTGGTTTTACTTGTAACCATAATGTCCCTTTAACAAAGTTTTTTCTTTGAATATATATACATATGCATTCAGTGAAAAACCTTTGTTAAAGGGCCATTATTGGTAAATTGCACTAATAAAAACCTATGAAATTCAGTGAAAACACGTTGTTAAAGGGACGTTGTAGTTACAAGTAAATCCAAAAACCCCAGACATTCTCCAGTTATGGTAAGCTAAGCAACCTTAATTCACGCTACCACCGTGCACTGCTAAGACTAACACTCAGGACATCAAAGATGAAATCACAAATGTCATTGATGACATCACTGATGACATCGTATATCAAATTAATTCTGATGAAAAGTTCCTACAAGGGGTTGTGTTTACAATGTTGGTAGCAAGATGTCATGGGTGATTGGGAGACCTAGACCTGTATTAAAGAATGTACTCATTGAAACAAAATATTATATTCGATTGTTGTTTTTAATACAGGAATCTAATCATACATACACATAGCCAATGGCTGCAGCATGCACCATAGAAGTACAGTATGTTTAATCTGGCAATTATGGCTATTACAATAATGACTAGTACCTTAAAAGAGGTTTTAGTAATGTTAAACATGGAATAATTTGTAATAATTCAAGACTTACTACATAATTGTGTTACATATGAAGACCCACAATGCATACACAACAGAGGCACACATACAGGGTAACTAAAGTAAGGAAAAAAGAAACTACATCATAAGAAAATGTCAATAACATTAAAGTTCATCATGTATGCAAATGAATTGTGTGTTTGAGGACTGCTTATTGCCCCATATATGTGCAGCATTAGCTGAGTCCAAACTCAAACTTAAAGTACTTTAAGAACATACAAGAAGGTTAACCTCTCCATATATAGCACCTTTTCAATGTTCATATTCTGACTGTCAGTAAACAAAACCGCCTGGCCTGGATATGTCAGCCAACCAAAACAAGTGACCCAGAAATGTGATGTCATCAGTGATGTCATCAATGACATTTGAGATGTCATCTTTGATGTCCTGGGTGTTAGTCTTTGCAGTACACGTGGTGGCGGAAGTTATGGTTGTTTAGCTGAGGAATTTCTTTTTTTTTGGTTTTACTTTTAACTGAATTTCACATATTTTTTATTATTGCAACTTAACCAAAACGTCCCTTTAACAAAGTGTTTTCACTGTACACACACACAATTATATATATGTATATATATATATATTAAGTTTAGTCTCAAGATGCATAGGAAACCCAAAAAGTGAATTGCTAATAACTTTTGACTTGTACGATGGATTTGGCTGATTTAGGAAATAAATTGTAGTCATGCCCTCCACCACCACCCCCAGCACCAGACTGGGAATTTTGGGAAAGTTCTGTTAAAACAAAACAAAAAAACACAGTTTCGGCTTAGTCCCCATTAATTTTCCTGTAGAGGAAAAATTACGAAATGAGTAGGGGGAAATAGGTCACCATGTGTAATTGGCGAGGTCGGAGGCGCTGGGGACCAAGTACAGAGCTCAAACATGTTCACATATTCTGGGTTATTTTAAACTGCGTCACATGTATAATGACCAAAAATATTTTTGATATGTTTGCAGTTATTTGTAGTCCATTGGTAATATAACTGCAGATATGGAAAACTGTTTTTTTTTAAAAAGAGAGAGTTAAAAAAATTAGATTAACAGTAAAGAGAAGCAGGCTTTTACAGCTACTGTGAAATGTGGGGTAGCCTATTGGGGCAACATGTCAAGGGGTGCAATATGGCCCTGGGCAATGAGCACAAATTCCATCCTCACTGGCCGGACACAGCCCGGTAGTGGTATAAAATATTGCACATGCTTGGCACGTTGCCGTTGCAAAGACCACAAGCCCATACATGTTATATGAGGAGAGGGTCACAATGACATACAAAATGACATTATGCGGGTCATAGCATTATGGGGGACATCAACGAGAATGCGCTGAGTTAGGCTGGTCATGACTTCCCACATCCTCTGAATTTCAAGGGTTTTGTTGCGTTAAACTTAACTGGACCTTAACTAAGGTTTTTTGAGTGAATTACAGGTCCTGCCATAGCGTCCCTGTAGTTGCTCAACTGATCAAACTGGCATGAGGAGCAGCGGCTTAGACCTGAAAGTGTGCTTTTGCAAAAACCTTTTTTTAAATGGCCATAAAGTAGTTCTAAAAAAAATGTCACATATCTGCGACTCACTTCCAGATTTGGAATCTGCAGAAGTCTCTGGGGCAATCACAGAGCAGTGTAACATTTGCGGACATCAAAGGGCAGGCTGATTGGTTGTTGGAAAATGTGAGCTGCGTCAAACATTTTGAAACGGCCGCCATGGTGGATTCGCAGACCACAGTCTTTAGTCGTGGACAGCGTGGTGAGAAAAACTCTGGAAAATACATTTGGGGTTGTTTTGAGGCTGAAAGGGTGTCTGGGAAGAGTTGGGGAGCAGAATAAAGTTAAGATGGAGCTGTTTTTATAGGGGGAAAAGGCTGTGCAGGTGCCACAGAGTCCAAGGCTGTGATTAATTTTACTGTCCGTGGGCATACTCTGTGCTGCAAACATAAACATGTGTCCACAGAAATGGACATGTGTCCGCGGATGCTATGCATTGTCTGTATTTATGAACCTGGATACTAGCCACGGCCACAGAAGTATGTGTATTATAGTAATTATAGCTACTCTAGGGTGCGTATACATTATTTGTAATATGGTGGAAGGATATTATTAAAGTGTATATAGTATTCATAATGCTATCCGAATTGTGGACACTGTGTATGAGCACAATAGTTTGTGATTTTGGCTACAGTAGGATTTTGATAGAAATTGATAGTTTGGATGGATGCTTAGTTGAACATTGTAAGAAGGCTGTATTGTACAATTGCAGAGAAGGGTGAAACATATAATAATGTGATCTTAGTAATCATGGCTACAGTAATATGGCGAGAGTAATTGATACTTGGTGTGGATAATTACTTGAATATGATAACAAGGCTGGAATCTGTTGTTTTTTGTAAAGAAAACAATTATCATTTGTTAAAGCACATACTTTGAAACATTTCATCACATACAGTTGTACATATAGATTTACTTTTTTGACCCTCATAAATAGTACATTGTATGTACAATGTTTGGTACAACATGTGGGCATGGTACACTTGTTGTATTAACATGAAGTAATCATTGGGTCATTGGGATTGGGAAAAAATCCATGGTGGTTTGGAAAAACCCTAGCGTATTTACAGTTTGTGGCATTGACATGATTTTAAAGTTTACTTGTTTCAGAATACATGTGTGAGTTTGCAGTAGTTGGATACATATTGGCATACTCAAACTGTATTGGATTTTAGAAGTGCTAGTGTAGTACTATGGATATATTATTTAGTTATAAATATCAGAGCATGTTTGAAGTGTATTGTAATGAAGGGTATCTCTAAAGTAGTTAGATACTCATTGGCGTATTGTAAGACTATTGGATTTTAAAAGTACATTGAAGTACTATGGATTTGTTATCTAAGTGTAACTGTGATGGTATGTTTGCAGTGTATTGTAATGAACGGTATGTTTAAAGTAGTTAGATACCTATTGGCGTATTCTAACTGTGTATAGTAGTGTACTTTAGTGAATGAATTTGATTTGCAAGAATATTAGTTAGGGATATGTTATATTTGCTGGAAATCCATGTTTTTGTCTAACGAAAGTGACGTTTCATTCAAACCAACCACTTCTTATTTTGACATATACAGTATAATGGCCTTAAGTGGTTGTGGCATCAGTGTGATAGATTATGCCTACTGTCGTGAAGGTTTTCTTGCCAAGAGATACTTGCCCGAGTGTAAAGGAAGTGAGCTTTCAATTAGTTTCGGTACCATCTGAATTGTACCTTAAAAGCATAGGTATTACATTTCACCATGTGAATTTATTTGTATGCTGGTACGATTGTCTGAATTGCAAAAAGAGCATTATATGCCATGATTTGCATTCTACAGAAGCTGGTGAAATGGAATGCATTCAGAATTTGGTATGGATACTGTAGGTGCCTTTTCCACGGCTTACTACGTGTGACAGAAAATAAAATAACCAACACCGCCCTGTCGGGGAAGGAGGCACTGAGACCTGGCTGCAAGAGTTCAAAGGATGATTTATTTCTCCAGCTAGGAAATAACCCAAAAAACCCTCCAAAAATATTTACATCATTACTTGTATATATATCAATTAAAGTAACTCTAACAAAAAATACTAAATGGACTTGATTGGCCAGGCGGTGTGGTGCTGTAGGTGTGGGTGGCATCTCTTCCTTCTGGTTGGCTGCGTGGCTGACGAGATGACGGACGTCAAATATCTTGTGCTCCACGCAGGTCAGGGTCCGGTCACTGAGGTCACTACCTAAGCTAATATGTCACACATAATGATTATTGTCAGTACAATTGGGTCATTCGTGGGTTTAATTGGAGACCTTAACCTTTATTGTGCATGTAAAAAGAATCAAGCTGTGTTTTACATGTCTCTTAAGCTTAGACCTGTTAGTATAAGTAAAAACATATATTGTGGTAAGATGCTTAAGGTTAGTAGTGGGTGTGTTGGGTGGGTTTCGCAGCACAGGGGAGGGTCTGGCACTTGAAAGAAATACCTTACAGGGAGCGCAGGGTCAGGATGGCAATAAATTGCTCTGAAGGGGGTGGGTGGCTTGCACGAGCAGAAAGTGCTTACCTCATCCTGGTTCACATGCTGGTTCTCATGCTAACAGTGATCTCAGAGGAAGAAAACTGTATCATATTGGTTGTTGCAACTTTCTCCGGCTTCTGCGTGAGAATGGGAGCGCAGAGCTTTCCTTCGCAGGGGGAGTGCAAGGGCCAGCCAGCTGCCTGCGTGCCTTGTGTGTGTGTGTCTCTGTCCTTGGCTGCTGCAGTGGAAGGGGAGCTGAGCATTGCTGTACTATGGCAGTGAGGCCTGTTTACCCAAGATGGAGTTGAAAGGGGGCACAAAAGATAGATGCCCCGTGTCCTACTCAGTAGTCCCATCTATGTAGCGGTCAACCGTGGTTAACTGTACATAAGGGCAAGGGGCAGCCCCACTACCGGAGGCACATGGTCCAAGTTTTGTACTGAGGAGTGTACGACGCGAGGGGGCCTAGGAGCCCCTCACTCCCATACATACCCCCCTTTCGTTACATCTAAAGTAACAAACTACTTATCTCGTTCTTTCCGTTCTCCCTTCGGTAGCGCTCAGCTTCAGCCACAGCCTCATCCCAAGCGGGTGTACCCTTTATTGGCATCCATACTTTGCACACACTTCTTAAGCTGTTACCTCGTCTTGCGTATTCTTCTGGGGTGACCATTAAGTATATCCCACCATCCCCATCTAAATCTATCTAAACCTCATTATACCACAGCAAGTCCTTTGGTTCTTTAATGGTAGTGTAATGTACATTATCAACTACGTCCCCATACTGCCTATAGATGACAGTCATTCTATACTGCGGTGTGGTGTATTCTCCAGTTTGTACTTGGGCATCAATCATGGTAGCCAGCGTTGTCTGTCGGCCCACTGTTACCATCATCATCGCTGAATTAGGCATATTATTTCCACAGCATCTTAGTCCCAGTTGGCACACACAGAATATTAGGAGAAGAAAGACAATGATGGGAATGAGTATCTTCGCTGCTATGTTCACCCATGATGGTATCCAGCTGAAAAGATTGTCGAACCACGTGTTGTTGTCTGCTCCACCTTCTGTTCTCATTCTTTCTCCAAAATTATGCACTGCTGTTATCACGTGTGACAGTGTCCCGTTATCAGCATCTGAAGTTGGTACGAAGGTGCAACACGCCCCCCCAATTATTTTGCAAACACCACCATGCATCGCCGTGATGAGATCTAAGACATATCTGTTTTGCATCGTCATCAGGCGCAGTACACGGAGCTATATTTTTATGATGTTGAATCCTTCTTCAGTGTCGTTAGCAAAAAAGGTCTCTGCAGATGAGAAAAGCTTGTACTGCTGCGGGATTTCAGCGAGGAGTTCTGATGATTTGGATGAAATATAATTGGATCTTTTTCTGCGTGACAACTTGGTTTTCAGTGTTTCTTCTGACAATAGTTTGTATGCTGGGGGCTCTGTGATTGTCTCATCGGGTGCTGTCGATGGTTCAGCCGATTGCCCTGCTGCCGATGTGTCAGCCGATTGGCCTGCTGTCGATATGTCAGTCGAAGGCCTTGCTGTAAACTGAACGTGGCTCTCTAGTATCACCATTAGTGCTGAGTGAAGTGTGGCTACGGCACAAGTGCCCCTCCAGGATGCTGGGAGATGCAGGTAAGCTCGTTTGCCACAGATCTAGTATATGTCCATTAATGCAGCAGTACCTTTTTTCATATCTGGTATTAATAAAGTCTTATTACAATGCTGTGCGGTTCCCATATTCACTTTCTCTTCTCCATGGAAGAAAAGTTCGTGCAGTATTTCTCTTTGAATCTTTATGGGTCCCTCCAGGTGTGTCTCATGTCAGCTTGGTGATATGCTGTGACCAGATGGGGATGCACGTTTCTTTTGCCCACTCGTATGTTTCGTCTGGCAGCCCTCGAAGCCCCTCAGCTTTGCATTTAATCGTTTCATCATGCCACTTGTCGTCTGCATACCTTGTCCCTTTTATGATGAAAAATGGCTCTTGGAGGCAGATTACTCCTTGTCGTCTGCTGGTGCATGTTTGTTCGTTTTCCAATTTTTCCATGGTGACTGTGTGTGCCTGAAATGTCTTTTTTATTCTACACAGCATCAGATGAATCAAACATTGGGCCTCAGACATGGGTACTTTCTGTGGAATTAACATTTTTGGGGTTCCAGTTGCATGAGGAATAAGTGAGCACACGTAGCAACTTTCATTACTTGCTTGCTTTGCTGCGGTGCTCATGTCTGAATACCATTTATTTGATTGGTCAGGGTGTCGGGGGTCCTCTATTTCATCTAACCCCAGGTTGTGATAAATATCATTTCTGTTTTTTCCCGCCCCCCTTTTTCTCCTCCTTCTTTTGTTTTTTAATTGGGTACCAGCTCGTTGATATTGCAGCAGGAATATTCTGGACCATGCATCATCAATGTTGTTCATCGTGACATGTGTGTATTCAGTAGTGGTTTCTGCGGCCGTGTGTGTGTGCATGCTTGTATTTCTGGAGTTAGTCAACCAATAGTAATCGTCATTTACATTCCATCCAAACCTTATTTCCATAGTATTACTCAACAATGGAATAGCAGTTTTGTTCATGTGCAATTGTTCATAGAGTGGCGTTGCATTTATGCTATTTGATTCAACATTATAAGTGTCCTTCAAAATGGTTGTTACTCCAGTCCATATTAGTTTAGACCCTGGTTTTGTCATATTAGCCCTGCTCCCCCCTTTGTTCATTTCATTTGCCACAAATAAAACAACGTTATACCAAATAAAATAAAACATCATTATTGCAAATAGTATGGCAGCATATTTTATAACACATTCCACATTACTTAATCTACTGGCCCTAGTGGCATCCCTATTTCGATCTAACATCTCAGCCTGCTCAGCCGTTTCGTCGCATTGGCTCATGTTGAACCTATGTGGGCGAGACAAATTTGTTAAGTCATCATGAAAAGAAACATATTTGCAGTTGTTCATTCTCTTTCATCTTTTTGCTCAATTAGACATCTAACAACTTCTTTTCATTTTTCATAAAAAACAATGAAGAAAAAATAGAAAAAATAACAGTATTCATATGAGATTTAAAAAAAAAGAAAAGAGAGAGAGAGAGAGAGAGAGACAGAATATATAAAAAACATTTGGCTTTTTCACTATACTTTCCCTGTCTTAGTTGCATTTTTCCTCATGTCAGACTGTGTTAGCGATGACATCCACACAGTCCGTTTCATTTTGGGGGAGTGCGACACCGTGCGCCCTTCTCACATCTGAGAGGTGCACCCAGTATTTCAGTCCCTTCACTTTAACTGCAGTTGGGGTGCTCTACACCACTGTGTATGGTCCATGAAATCTTGGTGAATTCCACCTTCTCACAAAACTTCTAACATAGATGTGTTCCCCTGGCATTAATGGCCCCTCCGGGCTATCTGCTGTCGGCATGGAGGTGTCTGTTGCTACGTCTTCAGTAAATGGCGGAGCAATTTGTTTTGCTATGCTGCGTACTGTGCATATTAGCCGTGCTAGGTATTTCTTAAACTCTTCCCCCAGCACTGTGGCAGCCCTGTGTGCATCAGACGCCCTCCTAACAGGAGAGAGCGGCGTGTGCATTCTTCTCCCCGTCACGATTTCGTGCGGGCTCAAATGATGATCCTTGCATGGTTGATTTCTGAGTTGGAACAGTGCTAGGGGCAGACAATATACCCAATTCTTTTTCAACGTGCTGCATAATTTCGATAAATTGCTTTTGAGCAGCCCGTTGATCCTCTCCACAACTCCATTGGCCATTGGATGATAAATCGAACATAGTTTATGTTTCACCCCCAGAAGAGAGGTTACTTCTTTGAAGAGATTATTCACAAAGTGCGTGCCGTTGTCTGAACGGATCACGTCACAGATTCCCCACCGCAAGAATACTTCTCGCACAAGGAACTTGGCGGCACATTTTTAATCAGGATGGGGGCAGGGGCCCGCTTCCACCCACCGTGAAAAAGGGCATACCACCACAATCAAGTATCTCGCTCCATTACATCTTTCTCCCATATCGGCGTAGTCGATATGTAGTTCTCTGAATGGACCTGTAGGGCGTGGCAAAGTGCCACGCAGAGTTTGTAATGTCATTCCTGAATTGTAAGTTTGGCATGTAGTACATTCAATCACAAATTTAGACAAGTATTCGTGCAGATTGGGAACAAACCAACCCTCCTGAATGTCTGAGGCAATGTGTTGTTTTGCAACATGAGCTGGGAAGTGCAGTTGTTGGAACGCTACTTCTAATAATTCTACAGCCATCACTACCTTGCCTGTCATTTCCTGTCTCCAAATGTGATCTGTGGCTGATTGTTTACACCCTCGGTTTCCCCACAACTCCTGCTCTTCCGGTGGGGCCCTTCTCTGGAGTTCTATCAATTGTGCTATGGGCGTGTTGCTGTAAGCTTCTGCTAGTTGTTCTGCTGTGGCTGTTTTTAAACTTACTCTGATGTTGATGTCTTATTGAAGTACAAGGCTTCCTTCGCTGCTGTGTCGGCTGCCGCGTTCCCCAATGAGACAGCGTCTGTGTTATTGGTATGGGCTTGGCACTTAACCACTGCCACTACCGATGGCTCTGCTAAAGCTTCTATTAGTTCATTTAGCAATGTGGCATGTTGTACGGGGGACCCATCTGCTCTTCTGAACCCTCTCCTTCACCAACGTGATAGCCCTGAGTGAACTGTGGTGGTGGCGTGAGCTGAGTCCGAATATATTGTTACGGCACAATCTTTGGCTGTATGTAACGCGCTGATTAGTGCGGTCAGTTTGGCTGCTTGTGCAGAGTAATGTGAGGGGAGGCGCTTTTGAACAATCACTTCGTATGTGTCTTCTTCCATGCGCACTACTGCCATCCCCACATGTTTCTCTCCTGTCTCTGAGTTTATGGATGCTGACCCATCTATGAAGTAGATTTCTCCTTCTGTAAGGGCATTTTCTCTTGCTTTGGGAATGTCATCGCCCTCTCCCTCATATGTGCTACAATTGTGTTCCTGTAAATCTTCAGTTGTGCATGGCTCTGTAATGAATGTGGCTGGGTTCACTGTCTTGCATCTGACCACATGTACATTTGGACTGGATATTATTATTTCATAAGCAGATGCTCTCTGTGTTGTGAGAGTAGATTTTGATCTTTCCAAGATAGCAAATAATGAGTGTTCCGCATATAGCGTCACTGAACATCCCATTACGATCGTGGCACTTTTCTCAATGGCGAAGGCCGCTGCAGCGAGGGCCTGTTCACAAGCGAAATGTCCCTGCATTACAGGGTCTAATATTCCACCGTAGTATGCTAATGGTTTGTGGCCTAGTGATGTCTTTTGTGTCAATACTGCTGTCATCAATGTTCCATTGCTGTGTGAAAACAGGAAACATTCCCTTTCATAATCTGGCTTTGCAAGGACTGGGGCGTCTGCAATAAGGTCTTTTAGTTGAGAGAATTGGCCAATTGTCTCATTTGTCCATTTTATTGGGGCCCTGTTCTTCTGTGCTTCCTTCAGTGCTTGTAGCATTGGCCGTGTGTATGCTGCGTAATCGAGGATTCATGCTCGGCAATAGTTACATATGCCAAGAAATTTCTGCATGTCCTTCACTGTTTTTGGTATGATAATGTGTCAAATGGCAGCTGCTCTGTCTGGTAGTATTCTTTTTCCATCTTTAGATATTTGCTGGCCGAGATATACAACGTCTGCAAGGCAGTATTGCAACTTTCCTTTATCCACCTTGTATCCCTTGGCAGCCAATACGTTAAGCAATGTTATCGAGTCTTCTCTACACTCTTCTGTTTTGCTGCAGACGAGTAAATCGTCTACGTACTGTATAATGGTGCTCCCTACATCTATGTTGCCGATGTCTTCTTGTAGTATTCTGTTAAAAATGCTTGGGCTCTCGCAATACCCCTGTGGGAGTCTGCGATGTTCATATCTGCTGTTTCCTAATGTAAAGGCTGTAAGGTACTGCGACTCTGGTGCGAGTGGCACAGAGAAAAAAGCATTTTTCAAATCAACGACAGTGAAGCAAGTTGCCTCTTTTGGTATACTGCATAATATTGATGCCGGGTTAGGCACTAATGGGAACTCTTTTTGGATGACGTCATTGAGTGGGCGGAGGTCCTGGACCATTCTCCATGCCCCTCCTTTCGCTTTTTTAATCGGAAAAATCGCTGTGTTGCATGGGGAAGTTGATGGCACTAAGATACCTTGGCTTAGGAGTGCATTCACTATTTCTCTAATACCTTCCTCTGCTTCTTTGGATATTGGGTATTGTTTCACTCTGGGTGGGAGGGCACCTGGTTTCAGTTTTATCTTTATGGGAGTCACCTCATGCAACAATCCTATATCGTGTGGCCCTGTAGTCAAAATTTGAGGTGCTGCTCTGGCCATGTCTTCCTCAAATATTGTCAGTGGGGCTTTTGTGTTAGCCATGAGTGGGTTGTGTATTTCTCTGTACTGGATCATAATGTCACATGGTATGCTTATTTCCATTATTATTTCTCCATCCCCCTCGTAATTGGTAAACAATTCTTCATCAGTTATATCTTTTAGCATTATGTTCGGCTCTATGCATAGCACACTTCTCCACTCGCGTCTCTGCGTGTCCAGGCCTATGATCACAATGCGTTTGTTGGAAACTTGAACTGCCTCAATGACTATAGATATAATTGTACCTAGCACTATATCTGTTGGTGTGATTGGGCGGAATATGAAGTCTGATGGTATTCTCCATTCTTTTTGTGTTATTTCAGGCACTACTCGGGCTAATACCTGTATTCCATAGATGAACTTGTCCATGTCAATGGGGATCCCTCTTACTGCAACTTCCTTTGTAATCGTGCATATTTTCAGGAGTGCTCGTATGGGGCATACCCCTGGCGTCGAGCACACTATCCCTCTTTCAGTAAAGGCTATGGTCATGTTTAACTTACTGAGCAAGTCTCGTCCCATCAAATTGATTGGCGTGTCTTCGTAATACAGTAAAGGTGCGCGCACTGTTTTCCCCCCTACTGTTACATCAAGATCTTTTGTATAAGGAACTTTTAAAATAGCCCCAGAGAACCCCTGCGTCTCCAAGTTTCTTCCCGAGAGCTGAAACCGCCCTTCTGTGAGACATGATTTTTCTGCTCCAGAGTCTACCATAAAGTTAAACTGCTTGTTTCCTAACTCTGCCGCCACTAGTGGTGTCTCATTTGCACTTTGTGTGGTGGATAGGACTGGACACGCAAGTGCTCCTTGTGGGCTGTCCTAGTCTTGGTATCTTTGCTGACCTGGCACTGAAAAAACATTGTCACCTATGACCGTTACGCCACGGAATGGTGCAGGGGCACCGTTTGCGGCCGCTGCAAAAGGGTTATTGTTTATGTTCCCTACTGGGTTTTGTCTCGCCATGGGCTGGGGTGCGTTTTGATGTTGTGGCTGCTGCTGTTGCTGCTGTTGTGGGGCTGGCTGTCTCTGTTGCATTTGGGAGTCATAGCAGTACTGATCTTGTTGTCCCCCCTCCCCATTGGAACTCCACAAGGGCTACCTGGGTGAGGGCAGCCCTACCCCTGTTCATTGTTCATGGGCTGTTGCTGCCCCTGAAAATACCCTAATGGTCGCATTCTACAATCTCGTGAATAATGTCCCCATCCTCCACAATTCCAACACGACCCCTGTTGTCCTCCTCTTGGTCCTTGCCCAACATACCCTCTGTTTCCCATTCCTCCGGATCCTCCCCTCTGCCCACGGTACCCACCTCTTCCTTGGGCCGGCCTGTTCTGCCACTGTGATGGCTGTTCCTCTCCGTTCCACTGTCCTTGATCCTCCCCAACCCACTGCGCTGCTATCCCAACGGGCCTTCCTCTCGCGTTTTCCTCTCCTTTGTTTCCTCTGTCTGCAGTTACGCTGGCAGTAAGGGCGGCGACCTTCACTAATTTTGTCTGCACTAATTTTGCTTCGTCGGCCAGCCTCTTTTGTGTGATCTCCTTTTCCTTCTCTTTGATCCTCCTCCAATGGTGTACAATTATGCTCTGAATTTCAGGCCACCCTTTGGCTTCTATCCCAGCTATTTTGTCCAGGGCCTTCTGCACCTCTTTCGGCAACCCCTTTTTAATGATAAAATAGAATAAAGCTGTTGATTGATTCCATGCCGTACCAGTTTCGCTTCTCGATAAGTCTTGCACTCGCAAAATGAATTGCGCAGGATCCTCGTTCTCCTCCATCGTGCACTGCATCACTGCATGTAAATCTGGAACATCTGGAAATGCACGCCACAAAGCATCCCACAATTGTGCTCGAACATTGTTGAATGGTGATCCATCGTGGCGATCACAGCTCATTGTTACTCACGGGAACCCTGCCCTTCCGAAATTGTGTCTGCTTGGTCCCCGATTGCTGATACTAATAAGCTTTTCACATCACCTATAGCTAACGGCACACCTGCCATGTTCTTCTCAAATACATGTATCCACTTACCTGCTCCTCCCGTCAGCGAGGGGAGGAGTTTTAACAGGTTGTTTTTGTCCATTTGGGCCCACAGAATATAGTTTGGTCTACCTGCTCCTTTGTGTATCAGTGGCATTTGTAGTTTCTGTTTCTTTCCTGTTTTGCTCGTTCTCCCTTTTCTCGTTTTACTTACCAGTATGTTCCCTGTCCTCCCTGTTCGTTGTCTTAATCTACCCTGCCATAATGGTGGTGAAAGTGTGTCTGGATAATGGCAGTTTGGCAGTGGGGAACCCTCTGTGGCAGCTGCCTCTTCGTATTCATCTAAATCATCCCATACTTCTTCTATTTCTGACTCTGGCTCGTTATTATCCTCCCAGTTTTCCTTGGGTTCACTTCCTTGTCTTTCTCCCTGATCTCCACTTTGTTGACTCTCCAGTGTATCTGGGCGCATAATTCTCACTGGTTTGTTATTCAATTGGAACAGGAACTGTCCTGACTGCCATTCTTGTTCTTGTCTTTGCTGTGATGACGTCCCTTGTGATGCTATAGATTGTCCTGATCCCGAGACTGCTGGGGTTGTATTGCTTGCTGCCCCTATTGGGGGTGAGAGATCTGCTAGTGACAGCGGGGGTACCTCCCCTCCCCCTGGCAGCATTTACCCTTTGTCACATAGAGCTCTTAACCGTGTTATTTCCATTTGTGCGTGTGCTAGCTGGCGATTTAAATCGCCTGTTAAACGTGCTATGTTCACAGGGGGTGCACTCGTGGGGCCGTACAGGCCCCCGAGGTCTGTTAGACACACGTCGCGGGGCGTGGGACCATTTGGCCAACTGGGACTATCTGTTTTTTTGCAATAAACCCTAGATTTTGGGAATACAACCTCGTTTCTGACGTATCAGTTCGTGTGTGGTGATTGTGCCTTGTTTCCACATCCAAGGGTCCCTTAGGGGCCCCTTCAGGATGAGCATTAATATATTGAGGAGACAAAACTCTACTCATGTACTCATCTAAAACCACTGAACCTTTTAGATGCTAAGTTTACCATATTAAGTTTGTGGCAATAGTCATAAACTTTTTTCTTAAGTCTCATTTTAAAGGCTAGTAGAGGCAAAGTTCCTGGGACAGACCCATTTGTCCATTTGCTATGGAGCCTTTGAATGGTATGGTACCAATAGCAATTATTCTGTTCGGGGGCTGTTGCCCCGCACTGAGCAGTGGGGGTGGGTGGTATATACAGGGGCTCACTAAACCCTACTGCTGGCCTGGTCATTAAGGGATACATTTTTGTTACTTCGTTCTCGGTTGTAGTTGTTGAGCACTCCCCTTTTGGTGTCCCGCTTACTTCTTCAGGTATTTTCTGCTTTTCTTTCATTCGGTTTGTACCTACCTCTGCCGTGGGGGTAAATTCCTCAAACATTTGCCATAAATCTAACACTTCTCTCCGGTTCTGTAGCTGTTTCCCTTTGTATCGTGCTAGCAAATGTGTTGATACTAGGTCCAACACCCTTTTGTCGAATGACCCTCCTTCCGGCCAAATTGGTATAGCCCCATCTCCTTTTATCTCAGTGATCCACTGATCGTGATACTTCTGTATCCTGTCGCTATATAGTGGAAGGTGCTGGCAAATATGTGCCAGTGGTGTTACTCCCCCCATGGCAATGCTCTTTTCTTTTTTTTGTGTGTGTTCTAGTACCCTTGAGTCCCTTCCCACCTCTCGCTTGATATGTCAGTTACAATATATGAAAATACGTTCTTTATCAATACTCGCAATTATAGTATGTCACATTAGCTATTCTCTCTGAGAGGTATTACCTGGCCACCTCTCACAATTTATTTCCTTGCCTATTATTAATCAACAAGTTACTTGTACTGAAATACTTTAGCGTGTTCAACAGGACATATACACAAAGCAGACCGACAAACAAATAATCATGCAACATACACATGCACTGCCTGCGCGCGTTTACTCTTTCCCTATTCCCGTTACTGTCCCTAGTTTTTATTCTTCCCTATTCTACTTTTTCGCATTCACTCCCCACCTCTTTCACTTTTATTATTTCTCAAGATTTCTTACCTCCACAAAAAAAGAATATTCTAAAACTACTCCGAGTCTACTCAATATACGAGACCCCTACTATTTTCTCTTTATCTCTATTCTGCACTTGGTCGGGACAAATGCTATGCGGCGCCGCCTTCTACCCTGTACGGGCTAGCATACCACTTCTCTTCTTCTCACTTCTTACAACACCTAATGGCCATATAAAGGATAGATCAGAAAAGCCTCACCGTCACTCACACAGACCCTATTCTTAACTACCTTCCTTTGTCCGTTTGTTGCTAATTCCCTTCTTCCCGTATTTTCCCCTTACCTTCCTTTGGGGTCTTTGCAACTGGGACTCCACGTGTTCAGTCAGGTACTCCGAGGGTCTCCGCTCACGGCCGGACCTCGCTCAGGTCCGTCCCGCAACCAAACTGTGGCCTGCCTTGGCGAGCAGCCTTTCGATCGGGTATTCGTCAACCGGGAACCCTTTACCCTTTCTTCTTGGTGTGCACAGTCTGGTCAACCGCGGAGGCGATGGTTTTGCTGGGGGCGTCCTGGATCTTGCTGCCGGGCGGTGCAGGCCTCAAGGCACCTCTCCAAATCACGTTGCGGGGGTCCCCAAAAATGTAGGTGCCTTTTTCCCGGCTTACTACATGTGAGAGAAAATAAAATAACCAACACCGCCCCTGTCGGGGAAGGAGGCAGAGTTCAAAGGATGATTTATTTCTCCAGCTAGGAAATAACCCAAAAAACCCTCTAAAAACATTTACATCATTACTTGTATATATATCAATTAAAGTAACTCTAACAAAAATTACTAAATGGACCCGATTGGCCAGGCGGTGTGGTGCTGTAGGTGTGGGTGGCATCTCTTTCTTCTGGTTGGCTGAGACGAGATGACGGACGTCAAATATTTTGTGCTCCACGCAGGTCAGGGTCCGGTCACTGTGGTCACTACCTAAGCTAATATGTTGCATTCGAAAACACTAAATAACAAATTATCTAAACATTTTATGCTACTTTTCATATTTCTACACAAGTCACACATATACTGTGGTAAGATGCTTAAGGTTAGTAGTGGGTGTGTTGGGTGGGTTTCGCAGCACAGGCGAGGGTCTGGCACTTGAAAGAAATACCTTACAGGGAGCGCAGGGTCAGGATGGCAACGAATTGCTCTGAAGGGGGTGGGTGGCTTGCACGAGCAGAAAGTGCTTAGCTCATCCTTGTTCACATGCTGGTTCTCATGCTAACAGTGATCTCAGAGGAAGAAAACGGTATCATATTGGTTGTTGCAACTTTCTCCGGCTTCTGCGTGAGAATGGGAGCGCACAGCTTTCCTTCGCAGGAGGACTGCAAGGGTGGGGGCCAGCCAGCTGCCTGCGCGCCTTGTATGTGTGTGTCTCTGTCCTTGGCTGCTGCGGTGGAAAGGGAGCTGAGCATTGCTGTACTATCGCAGTGAGGCCTGTTTACCCAAGATGGAGTCGAAAGGGGGCACAAAAGATGGATGCCCCGTGTCCTACTTAGTAGTCCCATCTATGTAGCGGTCAACCGTGGTTAACTGAACATAAGGGCAAGGGGCAACCCCACTGCCGGAGGCACATGGTCCAAGCTTTGTACTGAGGAGTGTACGATGCGAGGGGGCCTTGGGGCCCCTCACTCCCATACAATACATACACAAATCATTCATTAGTGATGTGCTCTTGTGAATCATAGTTGCAGGGAGTGCATGTATGTGCACACATATATGACATCTGGAAGATTTCATTTATGGGGATGTTTTTAGTTTCTACTACTTGTAGCAAGTACATTAGGGCTTCTTGTATGTTTATGTTGAATTTTACCATTCCTGCACAGTTGTCCAGTTCTTGCCTTATACCTGAGACATTGCAGCTAGTGTCTGGATTATTTGTGGCATTTGTATGAAGGACGAGCATTTGAAAACACAACTGGTCTGAGCCATTTAAGTAAATGCTCTGAACAATTGATGGCAATTGGAAGAGAAGATTGATTGCCACATTTGCATAGCAGTTTACTCCGGTTGGGTTGTTGAATTTAAATTGGCTAGAGAGTTAAGCCTCTGTATTCTTTGATGGTCCTGCAGTTGTTTGGATACAAGAGACATTTGTTTCTGTGTCTTTTGATGGAAGTGCAGTTGTTTTTGGACTATAGAGTTTGTGCTTGGACTATAGAGTTTGTGCTTGTATAATTTGATGGACCTGCTGTTGTTCTTTGTTTTTTTAGTGATATTGCAGAGAGATCTGGTATAGCTTCTGTTTTTAAAGGTTTTGTTTTTTGAGGTACAGGGTACATATATAGATGGGGGTATTCAGTGCACACAGTCTGCTGTATTATAGGATGCACGGAATGTCAGTGTTGACTTTGTTGACTTGGTTTCCATCAAAGTTAATAAAAGTTAACTAGGAATAGACCATTGAGTGTACGGAGACATGAAAGTGAAAGTGAAATGTAACTGATACCTTCTTTGAAGACTGTGCTGCCAATGTATATCAGTGTGTGGTCTTGAGTCAAACCTTGCGAATGTTGATAGCATTTGCACGAGATGGAGAGAATTGTTCCCTGCATACATACATACATGCAGGGTCGGACTGGGACAAGAAATAGGCCTAGACACCCAGGAAAAAGTGGCCCACCCCTCGCCTCACGACCATTGGCCTCTGATGACATCACCAAAAGTGATGTCATTTCACCCCACCCGAAAGTGATATCCCGGGAAATTATGAAACACAACCTTTCACCTCTTGACAAAACAGGAAGTGGCATCAAATAGTTCCTAAGTACACTCCGAAAAATATGGTTATGATTTCACTAATGTGATATACATTTCATACAAGAATGGATTACCATATGTATCATTGATATCTGTATGTATAGAACCATATTGTCAAATTACTGTGAATGCAAGCAAACGTTCAAGGCCAAATAATAATATGTTATTGTATAGCACTTACATATAAGCTCTTTTTTATAGAACAAATATTCATACAATATCACCAAACCTGTGTTGGTACTCATTTATTGACATCAGAAGGATGAAAAGCTGATATGGCCTTGCTCGGATTCGAACCTGCAACCTGCAGATCACATACACATTGCAGCTGCGAGCGCTCAACCCACTAAGCTATCATATCCGCTATAGTAAAATGAGAAATTATTCTATTTATTTAATTATTTATCAATTAGATATACATCTAGCCAATAGGCTTTGTATAACACAAAGACAAACAACATAGATATACAAACTCTAAAAACATTTGACATTTTCAATATCTCCTATATAACACATTTTAAAATTGCCACAATCTTCAGATAAAAAAACAACAATAAAATATATCAGATTAATGTCATTTCCTCTCATAAAAAACATCCATTGATCAGATATGTCAGTCATCACAATACCATTGTTATAAGATTTAAAACACATAAATCGCAGTTCATTCAAACTTTCACAACACATAATGAGATGATGGAGGGACTCAACAACATTTACTCCACATAAGCGACAATACTTTGGCATAAGTGGAAACCCCATTTTGACACAGTTGGTTTCTAGAGCAACAGTGGTGTTGAATTTCATCATTAAATTAGTACGAAAGGTACCTGTACTGGGATTGTCAGTCTAGAAAAGTAGACAACCCTCCAACAGAAGGTTTATGCAGGATAATTGGTTTGCCGAAGACCAACCGCCTCATTTGAAGTATAAAGAATATATGCTCATTACTCATTACGTAGCTATTAGTTTAACTAGAGTGCGGCCATTTTAAGGTAACCAGAATCGCCATTTTGTTTTCTCTATATTTTTCTTTAACATCGCCACTTTTGCCTCATGTAAAACTGCTTAGCTGTAGATATTATTTCGCTTCAATGGTCCAAGGTTATTAAAGACATGTTGAAACATTGCGCGAGGAGCCAGACAGAAAAGCCTGTTTCCCCCCTTCACATATCCTTGGAAGCGGGGAGCAAGGCATTCTTATCAGTACACGGATGCCAGTGAGTCTCCTTGATATGATATGATATGGCATTTGTAACGCGCCTATGCACAAGTGTTTCAAGGCACGACGAGGCAGGGACGGGGGAACAAGGGGAGACAGACAAATGATCCTACTAGGCTAGGTGTCATTCAGATCACGCAAGTGCATGGGTAGAGGGGACGGGAAAAAGTGCAAGGGGGAAAGGGAGAGGGGAAAGTGCAGTACAAAGTGATTAGTAAAATACAAGATAAATAGTAAGGGCCAGCTGGTGGCAAGTGCAGTATAAGTGCAGACAAGTGCTGGGAAGGGGGCTGTAGAGATACAGAGACAGTCCTGCAGTGCAGGGGTTGCCAGGGAGGCAGTGCAGGGGAGAGTGGCTGGGCCAAGGACCGAGATTGGTGAGTGGCCCAGTTGCTGATTCAGTACAGTTTCAGTGATTTAGCAGGGGAGAGGGGGAGAGAAAGCAGAAGCAAAGAGGAAGGTTTTGAGGTGCTTCCGGAACCGGAGATGGTTCTCCTCAAGTTTCAGGGAGGCAGGAAGGCTGTTCCAGAGGGAGGCCCCTGCTGTGGAGAGAGATCTCCCCCCAACTCGTTGCTTGGAGAAGCGGCTGACCCTGAGGGAGTTGGAGGCAGATGAGCAAAGAGCCCGAGAAGGAAGATATTTAGGAAGAGAGAGTTGAAGGTATTTTGGCCCAAGGCCCCAGAAGGCCTTGTGGACAATGCAGAGGGTTTTGAACTTTATCCTCGCAGCCACAGGGAGCCAGTGTAGCGATTTCAGTCCTGGAGAGATACGGTCCCTGGGCTTGAGGCCAAGGACAAGTCTCGCAGTCCTGTTCTGGATGATTTGCAGCGGGCGGAGAGTAGAGGCAGGCAGATTTAGATAGAGGTTGTTACAGTAGTCCAGCTTTGAGAGAACCAGGGCTCTGGAGACAGTGAGCTTCTGGGGGAAGTAGAGGAAAGGAAGGATACCTCTGAGGCGGTGCAGCTGGTAGTGTGACTTCTTAGAAACGTCAGAAATGTGAGGAGAGCAGGAGAGTGTGGAGTCGAAGATGACCCTGGGGTTTTTTGCCTTGCAGGTAGGAGCAGGAAGAGGGCCAAGTGAGGCCGGCCAGAGAGCTGCAGGGAAGGAGGGAGTGGGTGTGCCGATGAGTAGAATCTCAGTCTTACTGGCATTAAGGCAGAGGTCGTTGGTGGCACACCATTCCTGGATAGCAGAAAGACAGTCAAAGATGAGGGAAGGAGAAGAGGAGGCCGAGGGTAGCCTGAACTGCAGGGAAGGAGGGAGTGGGTGAGAATTTTTAAAGAATAACAATGCATGAAACTAATATTAAAGGGTTTGAATTATGTTCTTCTTTACGGCCCCCCTTCTGAGCGCTGTGAGCCCCGGAGAGCAAGTGGACCTCTAGAGCGTGAATCGAAACCAGGAGATAGTAAGGTCTGGAATGTGCCAGTCCCCCTTCTGCGCAGCTTGTCCATGAAAACAGAAGTGCTGTGTTCTCGCAAATAAAGAATAGTGTCTGTAAATTCGAGATTGCAAACTGTTACTAAATATGGTGATCTAAAATGTCATATTCGTCACCATTGTCAATCATCGCCTCCACTTCAAAGGGAATGAATTAGGGGCGGCATCGAATGTGTCAAATGTGTCATTACTGATTGTGAGACGCTCATTTTGTATATATGTAACTGATGTACAATTCTTGCTTGCTTGCGTCCCCCGAGGTCTGTTAGACACACGTCGCGGGGCGTGGGACCATTTGGCCAACTGGGACTATCTGTTTTTTTGCAATAAACCCTAGATTTTGGGAATACAACCTCGTTTCTGACGTATCAGTTCGTGTGTGGTGATTGTGCCTTGTTTCCACATCCAAGGGTCCCTTAGGGGCCCCTTCAGGATGAGCATTAATATATTGAGGAGACAAAACTCTACTCATGTACTCATCTAAAACCACTGAACCTTTTAGATGCTAAGTTTACCATATTAAGTTTGTGGCAATAGTCATAAACTTTTTTCTTAAGTCTCATTTTAAAGGCTAGTAGAGGCAAAGTTCCTGGGACAGACCCATTTGTCCATTTGCTATGGAGCCTTTGAATGGTATGGTACCAATAGCAATTATTCTGTAGTGGATACCATTAAACTGGTAACTGAGATTTAACAGCAGACTAGTTAAGTTCATCTGCAGGGCTGGTGCAAAGTTGGCAGCAGGTCAAGTCTGCCTGCACCTACTTTCAGGCTTCAGAGGTTGCCAAAATAGGGAAAGCAGCGCACTCACAGGACATCCCATACTCGGAGCACTCTGTATGTATGAGGTAACGAGTGCTCAGAGTATACAAACAAACATCCTGGACAGCATGCCAGGGAGATGGGAAAGATAAACACATTACAACAAAGAATTCATTGTGGCACAATGAAGTCAATGGCCACTTGATGTGCAATGGTCAAACGTTTGTACACTGTACAGAAGCTTTTAGGCACAAGGATTTTGTCAAGTGACCGAGGACACCGAGATGGGAAGTCTTGTGATGATCGTAGCAGAGACAACGGCAGAAAAAAACCATGCTATTACTGCAACTTGCGAAAAGCAAAATACATAGGGCCTGATTCATGGAAGTGTTTTATAATGGCACAATCCCATAGGAAAATGTTCTGTTAATCAGGCCCATAGTCACAAATGGATGCTTATTCTACTCTAAAATTGGCCGTTTATCACTAATATCACTAATACATATGTATTACTAATACAACAGCACAGCCACTCGAGGGGGCATTGTGCCCCCTGGAGTGGCAGCACAGTGACAGCCGGCGGCCCAGTGGCGTCCCCGGCCCCTCAACTTTGCATGCTGCAGCAGCATGTGAATGATGCATGCATCATAATTTATGATGCACACATCATGCATGCAAATCAGTCATCAAAGCAAGGTAACATTTGTTACCTTGCTTTGATAAATTATGCCATTGCGGGTGTTATTTATTTTTCAAAAATGTTATTTTTTTTCTTCAAATGTCTTTCTTTTTTTCTTTCAAACCAGCCCAGACGTGGGAAGAAACCGGCCCCCAGGGACTACACATGATTTCGGCCAGGCCACGGGGTGAGTGGTCAATGGACCAATCCAACCCTGCAGAAATGTCTTTAAAAGAAGGAACAATGCTATTTTGCGGCCTATTCTTCACTTCTGCAAGTTTATCAAAGTGGATGTTGACAAACTGAATTATGTTGTCATGTGGATATGTTTGGAAAACAGCAGCTATACCAATTGCTCCATTGGCTAAACATTGTTCTACATCAAGGTTACATTTTAGAATTACTCTGTATTTTAGACACAGAGTTAATCATTTTTTGAATCCAGCTTTGTTGGAGATACCTTTTTCTAAGCTATTTAGTCATGCTGTTGCTTGTTGACACATAGGGAGTGTCATGCCGTGAACTTCTTTATTGTCTGTGCAGCTGATGTGCACTATGGGTTGCATTTCTTTTTTGAACATTGTGTCATTGAATTGGGTCCAGCTTGCAAGCGTTGGCATTAAGAACATGCATTTTAGATTTTGTAGAGTTCATTGTTCCATGACATTAGGGGCAGATGTCTTTTGTCTATGCAGCTCTTAGATTACTCGAGTTTCTAAAATGGATTTAGCATCTTTAGTAGACCAGTTCTAATGCTTTTTAAAATGTTAGCATAGGTTAGATCTGCAGACTAACACATGTTTTGAGTTAGTTCTCTGTAGCAAAAATGCTGATTTAAATTTCCAATGCTGCCAAGTATATTACGCCATTGTTTGTGTCCTAATGCTTTGAAAATGGGTTGACCTTTTACTGATGTTAACTGTGGGAGGTCTCTGAAAGCAATAATGTGTTTTCCTCCAAACAGGTGTTTGTAGTCAGTTTTTAGGACTTTCTGCATTCTGAGATGAATAAAGCCAGCATGAGGTTGAAAACTATGCCTACTTCATCAACCAGGAGGAGTTTCATTTGTTGCAGAAATCTGCATACTTCAGTAGCAGCTTCTGCTGACAATTTGTAGTATTATAATTCGTTTTGGTGTTCTACTGGGAGGAGAATTAGTCAGTGTAAAGTTACACCTCCTATGTTGATGTAGAAAGCAAGACCTGTGTGGGGCTGCTATAACAGCTGAAATGGTATTTGTTAACTCTTGTAGAGATTTCCTGATTTTTCTAATTAAGAAGGTTTTGCCAAAACCAGCTTCCCCACTTATATACGAGAGCAGAGGTTTATAGTTTTTACAGCTAAAACTTTTAGTTTCATGTTTAAGGCCATTTTCAATTTCTTCAGTGACTCCTATGTATTTTGGTGAGTTGTTCATCATTTAGCTGTCACTTGAGCACTGACATGTCTTCCTCAGATTGTTTCGATTGATGCACAGTGTTTTCTACCTCAGTCATGGCTATTTCTGCTCCATTGTGAATGAGTGGTACTCCATGTGGTTCTTGGCTTCCTGTAATAGAAGGGTGACTGCCTTCATGAGCATCCTGATCTAGTAGAGTTTCAATGTGTTCCTCTTGTTGGCGTTCATTGTTCAACATTTCTTTGTATTGTTTAAAATTGACATTTGTAAATTGTTGTATTTGCTTTGAATTCAGCTTCAAATGGGTCATGGTCACCTAATAACTCTTCTTCTTTTCTCCAAGGGTTAGAAAGTTTCAGTAGGGCTATCTAATTAATTTCTCTATGTTGTGGAGATTTAAACAATAATTTTACATGATTAATTAAGCTCGGATTGGTAAGTTATACTAGGCTTTCTCTTGTGAACAGAGGATAGCACAGGGGCAACACGCAGGTCTTAGAATCAAGACCATACAGAGCAAGAGAGATTTGAATCCAGGATCCATGCTCAGAAACCAAACTCAGGTATGGTATTAGGTGTGTTATAAAAAAAACAATTAAGTAAAAATAAATAAGTTGAGACTGAATATTTGCCAGTTGTCTCATCTGGCATCACATTGTTTTTGTAGGAGTAGTTTTGGGCTATGTCGTACAGGCACATGTTTTCCAAAGCAGTTCTTCTGTTTGGATAGTATTGTCAATTTAATTGTTTTTTTTAAATGTCCTGGTTATTGGGGTCATTTGTGGCTATTGTTTCTATCTCTTGGTAGGATTTTAGTACCCTTTTTTGTGGTGAAGCTGGAACAAGGCTCAGCCAGACAATGTTTTCAGATTTCCCATGTAAGGGTGTATCTTTTTTTTTTTATTGTTTTTATTGGCATTTTGTTTTAAACAAGAACATTGGGACTCAACAGTGTCCCTCAACTACCCCCCTCCTCACCTTCTGCCGCCCTCACTGGTTTTAATGTCTTTGCACTGTCTCTGCGAACCTTGGATGGTTTTGTTTAGGCTGTGAACATATCAAGTATGCAGATGTTATGGGGGCACCATTTCTGTATATAGTCGCCTTGCAGAAATTCAATGGCTTCTCCCCAGTCCGTGGCGAACTTCTGTCTGTCCCCTTGGAGATCGTATGTGATCTTTTCCATAGCTACATCTGTCCAAATCCTTCGGAGCCATTCTTGGGTGGTTGGGGGGGCCTTTTGTTTCCATTTTTGCGCCATGGCCAGCCACGCTGCAATGAGGAATCCCATGAAGTTCCGTTTTTGCGTCTTTGTATAGGGTTTATCTCGGGAGCCCAGATGCCGCACATCCAAATTTCCTCTCCCAGATTGGCCGCGCCCTCAAAGATTACCTGCATTTGTGCTTTCACTTCCTTCCAAAATTGTTGTATTTCAATGCAGTCCCACCAGATATGTCTCCAGGTGCCCAATGGGTTGCATCCCCTCCAGCATTTGCCTTGTGTTGTTGGGAACACTTTGTGGATTCTCTCCGGCGTATAATTCCATTGAACCATTATTTTCGTCCAGGCTTCCCTCGTTTGTACTGCCCGTGTCCATTTCGGGATTACTTGCCAGAGGTATGACCATTGTTCCCTCGTAATTCGTTTCCCTAGAGTAACTTCCCATTTTTTCATATATTGCCAGGTAATGTTTTCTTCTTGGGCGTTGATAAATTTGTATAGAGTTGATACAAATTTTGAATCTCCTGTATTGGTCATGATATAAGTCTCGAATGGGGTGAGGTCTCTTGACAAGGCCTTTGTAATTCTTGGTGAAGTGAGCCAGTGGTGGAGTTGCTCATATTGATATCTGTCCCTTTCCGTAAGGCCCAGCAATTCCCGGGTATTTTGGAAGGATCTGATTTGTTGACCCTCCATCATATCTCCCACTTTCGTGCAGTGTGGTTCGCGCGTTTTCCTAAAGGAGCCTCTCTCCTGGCCGGGGGGGGAAGTCTGGGTTGTCGAAGATTGAGATGAAGGGGGCTGGGTCGATTGTCAGGGCGCCCTTTCTCGTAGCTCTGTTGCAAATTTCCATGGCGGAGCTCATGACTTCGCTGTGGTTTATGTTGTGGTGTCTGTGTTCGGGTTTCATCCAGAGGAGGTGGCGTAGATTCGCTCTTGCCACTGCTCTGTCCTGTGCCGCCCACCACTTTTCTGAGTCATCCGTGATCCATTCGTGTAGGACTGTGCAGCCTCGTAGTATTTCTTCATGTGGGGAAGCGCCATTCCTCCATCCGATTTATGTGCGGTGAGAGTTTGGAGTGAGACTCTCAGAGTTTTGTTTTGCCATATGTATTTCGAAATGGTTTTGGAGAGGGTTCTAAAGAATGACGATGGGACCCGGATGGGGAGAGCCTGGAAGTAGTATAGTAATCTTGGTAATATTGTCATCTTGATGACTGTGATTCTGCCCCACCATGAAATTGTCAAGGGGTTCCACCTGAGTAAATCGCTTTTGACGTCTTCTAAAAGTTTGGGGTAGTTTCCTTTGTAGAGGTCCTGTATCCGCGGTGTTAGTGTCATTCCGAGATATTTGACACCTGTTTCTGCTTTTTGTAGTTGGAGGTCTGTCGTTGTCTTGTATATTTCTTTCTTGTCGCCCGCCAGTGCCATCACGGATGATTTCTGTTTATTTATCTTCAAACCCGAGCTCACTCCATAGTTGACTATTTGCTGAATAAGGGAGGGGGGGCGTTTTGCTTGGGTCTGCTAGCGTTAGCAGCATTTCATCTGCATATGCCACCGTTTTGTGTGTTTGCCCTCCCATTTCTATGCCCTTGATGTCTGGGTTCGCTCTAATCTGCGTTAGGAGGGGTTCTAGGAATATAGCATAGAGAAGGGGCGAGAGGGGGCACCCCTGTTTCGTGCCCCTGCTGATTCTGACTGTATCCGAGAGTTCTCCGTTGACTGCGATTCTGGCCGTCGGGGAATTATAGTTGGCCCGTATCATGTTGATAAAGTCCATTCCCATGCCCATTTTCTGTAATGTGGCAAACAATAGTGACCATTCCACCCGGTCGAATGCTTTTTCGGCATCCAGCGCAATTATTGCCGAGAGGATTTGCATGATTTCTGTTTTCTCTATGAGGTGTATAATTCTTCTAATGTTGTCGTGGGTTTTCCTTTTAGGGATTAAGCCTCCTTGTTCCTGGTGGATTAATTTGGGGAGTAAAGGAGCTAGTCTATTGGCCAGGACTTTTGTATAGAGTTTGGCGTCGATATTGATTAGAGCGATTGGGCGATATGAGCCCGGAGCTTCAGGGTCTTTCCCCTTCTTATGGAAGACTAGTATTTTTGCTTCATTCATTGATGGTACGATGTTACCTGAAGTTTTGAAGGTGTTGAAAAGTGTAGTTAGATGGGGTGTTAATATGTCCGCGTATGTTTTATAAAATGCTGCAGTATAGCCGTCTGGCCCCGGGGCTTTATTCCTAGGGAGGTCTCTGATTGCCTTCCCCACCTCTTCCTCCGTTATTGGTTTGTCGAGGGCCGTTTTCTCTGACGGTGATACTGTCGGAAGGGTAATCCCTGTTAGAAACTCAATTTGAGCCTCTCTACTCGGTCGCTGCGACGTGTATAGGTTCTGGTAGTACTCTCGGAACTCTTCTTTTATGTCCTTCGTTTGCGTCTTCTTTTCTCCCCGCCCGTTTATCAGGGTTTTCACTGCTTGATCACTGGTAGGTGAATCCGTCCGTTGGTCCTCTGAGTCTTCTCCACACGTCATCTAGAGCCAGATTGTGCATCGCCTGTCTGAGAGCTGGTGACGGGGCCCCCTGTTGGGATGATTTTGGTTTTGAGCGATCTTCTGGTAGGTTCCACGCTATGTTGAAGTCTCCCGTGAGGATCACCTCCCCTTCCGCGAAGCTTTCGAGTTTGTTGAGTGTTGCTTTGATGAAGCCCTCCTGGCCCGTATTAGGGGAGTATAGGGTTGCAATGGTCAGATTACGGTTGTCTATCTGGATCTTAGCAAAGACATAGCAGCCGTTTTTGTCTGCCATTGTTTCCTTGACTTGGACCTGAAGGGGGTTGGCAAATGCAATAAGGGCGCCTTTTTTCTTTTCCTCGTTGTTGGATTGAATAAGCTGTTTATATCCTCTTATGCAGAGTAGATTTTTCCTCTTCTTCTGTATGTGAGTTTCTTGGAGCGTTATTTTATCAAACTTTTCCCTGAATAAGAAGTCTTCTGTTTTTTTCCTCTTCACTGGCGTGTTCTGCCCCCTAATATTAAAAGTTGTATTTTCAGCCCCATTCTGTCCTCTGTTTTTGCAGTTCCTCTGTGGGGCCTCCTGTGGTTCGCCATAGTGTGCATTTGATCCGGTGATTGAGTTTATTCCCTCCGAAACTTTCCCATGAACTCTCTCCCCTCACCCCTCCCTTCCAATTCCCCCAACAATGTCCCTGAGGAGGGCACTGGGCCCTATGGTTGCTCTGGCGTTACGCCTTTGCTCCATGCCCTCAAAAGTCTCAGGGTAGTAGTTCGCAGGGGATCCTAAACCCTGCATGTCGCGCGATTCCACAATGGTCCCATGGCTTCGCCGCGCATAGTTTTCGGCTTTTGCCCTCTCTATTGTTCCTCTAGTCTCCTTCTCCGGGTCTTGTCTTGGCTTATTCCTTCAGGGTTCTTGATTCTAGTCTGGGTTGCGTGACTGCAGTCTCGTTCTTCTTTTCACCGTTTGCCACCCCTTCGGCTGTCTTTGTTGTTTGGGGGTTTCCCTAGTTTCTGTTGGATCTTGCTCCTTTTCCTGGCATCCCAAGATCCTCAGGCCCTCTTCGCATGAAGTGACGCGGTGTTGCCTTTCTTCCCGTGAGAATAGAAGGCCAAAGGGGAATGTCCATTTGTATCGAATTTGTCTTTCCGATAAGATCTTGGTCAGTTGGCCCATTTCTCTTCTTTTTCTGAGCGTGGATTGTTCCAGGTCTTGGAAGAGTAAAATGTCTTTACCGTTCATTCTAATTTGGTCCACAGTCTTGGCCTCTCTCAGTATTCATTCCTTTTGTGCGTGTCTGGTCATGGCCACTAAGACATCTCTGGGGCGGGACCCGGGGTCCCCTGCCCGCCGGAGGCCTACCCTGTGTATTCTATCGATGAGAATGTCTTCACTGGGGTCGTCCTTCAGTATGTTCTGGAACACTTGTTGTACCGCAGTGCGGAGATCTTTGTCCTCCACTGTTTCCAGCATATTTTTAATGCGTATGTTCGATCTCCTAGATCTGTTCTCCAAGTCTTCGCATTGAGTTTTGAGTTCCAATGCCAGACGTGCGAGACGGTCTTGTGCCTCAGCCTGCGACGTCACCGCTTCGTCCATGTTCTGGACCGTTCTTTCCAAGTTGTCCGTCCTCTCTTCTAGAGATTGGATGTCCTTTTTTAAATCCTGCACTGCTTGTTTCAGTTCCCCCTTCATATTGTCAAATTGCGATTGCGTAGAGGCAATACATTGGTCTTGAAGCTCCTTAAACCACTTTTTCAAATCCTCTCGTGAGGTCGTCATTTCTGCGCTTACGTCGCGTTCCGCAGGGGGTCTTTCTGGGCTTGAGTATTTGGCTGCTTGCTTTATTCCCACGTTTCCTAACCCCCAGATGTGGGTTAGGTCTTGTGTCTGTGTGGACCCTCCTTTGTTTTTGGATATAGCCTGTGACTTCTGCCTGGTCCCGGGTTTGGACATATGAGGTTTATTCTTTCCCTAGATGTTGTCTCGGTGTGGCTTTCTCTCCCCGATCTTGGAGCGTTTGTGGGTGTTCGCTTGTCTCTTCGCCTGAGCCTGTGCCCCTCCGCTGTTGGGGTGTGATTTGCCCTGATTCCCTGGGCAGGCTTGATTCCCCGGTTCTGTTAGATCGTCTGGTGTTGGGGTGTTTTGTATGGGACTGTGGGCCTGTCTCCGTGGGGGCCGAGGCGGTCTCCCCGTGTCCCTTTTATCCTATCCTCTCCAGATTCGATGAGTCGCCTCAGGCCCGCCTCTTGGGGGGCTTTGTTTGCTTTTGTGGGTGATTTTGGAGGGTCCTTCTCATCCCCCTGTGGGTCCGCGGGGCGTGCGGGAGGTGCGCAAGTGGGGGGTCCCTCCCCGTATACCCTGGGATCTTCTTGCTGCAGCCGCGTACCTGTTTGCTTTGTCCCCGTTCGGGGCTCCGGGCTTCGGAGGACTCGAGCGCTGCTTCTGGGGCCGCCGGACTCCGACTGCCTCTCACCGCTGAGTTTCCTTCTGCTGGGCAATCGGAGGCACCCTTTCTCCCTCCTGGGCTGCTCCCTCTCACTGGCGGCTTCTCTTATGGCTGTTCCCCTCTTTTCCCGCGTTGGGGCGTCCTCTGCGCCCGTCCAGTCCTCCTTGGCTGCATCACTCCTGGGGGGGTCCCTCGCTGCTTCTCCCCGGATTTCTCACCGGCGGGGGACCGGGACCTATGCTGCACGGGTTCTTCTGCCGCTGCCGCTGTCGGGGGGGGACGCCGATCTCGGGCTGGTCGCACTTCTCTCGGATGCCTGCCGCGGCAGCCTGTTCCAAGCGGAGCCCCGTGTCGGCGGGAAGGTGGGGTATTTCTGGGCCGTGGTGACGGTGCTGCCGCCACCGTTGTACTTCGTTCGGCGAGACTTTGCTCCCAATCTCTATCTGAGATCGAAGGGGTGAAGGAGTCGTCTCGATGGGCTCATCGCCGGCTTTGTTATTTTCTTTATTGCCGCGGCCTGAGCTGGGGGACGGAGCTACGCTTGGAATCCATAAGGGTGTCTCTTTTAACCGATCTGCAGCTTGGTAGGACCGGCATTCTCTATGTGACAGTATTTTGATACCAAACCTGTACAATGTTTGTGACCGTCTTCTCAGCTTTGGTGAGATAGGCTGTGACATATCTTACAACTGCATGTTACAACTGCAGTAGCATTGTTTGCAATGAATTGAATGTTTATATTTGCATTCCACAAGAGGGCAATGATTGCATTGTAATCATTGATATACTTGGATGCCTCATAATTTTTAATGTTGTATGTTCTTTTAGGGGATTACCCTTTTACACTGTGTCTAAAAGAAGACATCAAGCTATTTACTTGTCCTTTGGTGAAAACTGGTCTCGGGAAGCCAAAGCATCATTTGATATAGTATTTAGCTTATGTTTTTGGAAGCATAAGATTTGTGTACGTAGCTTACTATGTGTGGTTTCTGAAGGAATGACACAGGTAATATATTTTTGAATACATTGTAAAACAGTGCCATCGCTGGCATGGGCAAATTTGGGAGCCTGTTTTATCCACACAAGCATGTGGATGTGTGGTGCTCCTCTGGATTGATATTATTTTTTCCAAAAGTGTTCTACTTCTCTGATTGGAGGGGTAGTTTTATTGCAGATGAAGTGCAGCATGGCAATGAAGTGATGATGAACATTTCTTGAAACATTGACAGGGTCAAGAGAACAGAGTTCTCCTGGTGTTTCTATGTCTATTCCCTCTTTATTTTGTTTTTCAGTGCATAAGAAGTCATGTAGGTCACCCTATGCATATTCTGCACAACTTAAAGTAACAAACCATGTGGGTAGGCCTAGGTTTCCTAGAATACAACGTACATCAGCGTGACGTCAGAACCAGTATTCTTTTCTACCACGCATGCTTGCCAAGAGACTTGTGATACTTGATTGCAAACCTTCATCTTTATCTTTTGAAGCAGTTGGGTAGCTGACATCTATAAGAAATGAGAGCCTATTTTTAATGTGCATGCAGCTCCATAACATAGAGTTGCTTGTTCACTTTCGAAGAGGAGGTGGAAAATGTATTATACATTTTCAGGCCGATTCATGGAATTAATGTGCGCTGAAATTTTCAGCGCAAGCGTGCGAAAGCGTGCGAATCGCAGTGCGAATCGCAGTGCGAATGCGAAAATCGCAGCGAAACCTGCGCACAACGATTCATGGAAGTCCGTGCATGTGTAAATCCCAGGATGTGTGCCAAAATTCTGCGTGGCGTAGGCTGGCGCACACATCTCCAAACAGCGTGCGCTACGCGCACAGCGAAATCGCATATAGCGCGACGCACACAACAAAGGTCGGAGGAACAGAGGGCGTGACACGCGGAATGGGGAACAACGCGTGAAAATGTGGGCATCACGGGGGAAGTACAGGAGGCAAATGCGCGGAACGCCCACTCGCACGTTCAAAACACATATTCATGGATTCAAACGGGGCTAACGAGTGCGCCAAAAAAGACGCGCTAATCCTGAAACACGTACGCCAGCAGAAAGCAGACGTACGTGGACCTGCGCAGCATAAAAGTGCACGCAAACAACAAACAAGCTCAGACGCCAGGATGAATATACTGTTCCTAGCAGCAGTGGTCGTGGGATACCGCAGGAGGAGGAGGAGGATAGTCAGGCCCAGAATTTTCACACCCAGAACCAGCCTTTTTGGGATGCCTGATGACCAGGTGTATGGGAGGTACAGATTTCCACCTCACATAATACTCGACCTGGTGAGTGAGTGGGAGGATGACCTCACATCACCCACTCTGTGCTCCCAAGCACTCAGCCCCCTGGAGAAGGTCCTCAATGTACTGCACTTCTTGGCCACTGGATCATTTCAGCTGACAAGTGCTATAGTGGGGGGGGGGGGTGTCACAGGCCACGCAGTCATGCTGACTACACCAGGTCTTGGCCATCATGACTGCACGCCCATCAGTCCGCAGGCACATATACCTGCCCAGAACACCTGCAGAAAGGCAGGCTGCTGTCCAGACTTTCTACGGGGTGGCACAATTCCCCAAAGTCCTAGGTGCCATTGATTGCACCCATGTGGCTCTACGTCCCCCCAGGGCATCAGAGCACATCTATAGAAACCGCAAGTACTGGCATTCCATCAACGTCCAGGTAGTATGTGATGCCAAGGGAATCATCACCTCAGTATATGCCAACTATCCAGGGTCCACCCACGACAGTTTCATTTACAGAATGTCAACCCTAAACCGGGACCTAGAAGCTGGGCGGCATGGCGATACATGGCTGCTCGGTGAGCATAAATGGCACAGCACATGCATGCATGTCAGATACTGAGAAATGTCACAACCCCACTAATGATACCCATCACCACCTCCCCAGGGGACAGTGCCTACCCTCTGAGCACCCACATGATAACGCCAATTCGGAACACCACCACGCCACCCGAGGTAAGATACAACACAGCCCACATTGCAACCCGGGGCTTTCACTCCCTTGACCGTTCTGGTGGGCAGCTGCTATACGCACCCCCAGTAGCGTGCAGGATCATAGTGGCAGTATGTTTCCTGCACAACATTGCAACACGCCGGGGCCTGCCCGTGGACATGGTGGTGCCCCCACATCCCCAACCACATGCACGCCCGCATGGGAGGGGAAAGGGCACGGGGTGAGGCAGCCTGTATGCAGCTGGTGGCTAATTACTTCACCTAAAATCACACCCCTGTGGAGTGCACACAGCCCTGGTACATACCATCTGACAATCAATGATGATGACATAAGGGACAGTCAACTGTCACAACCATACCAGCCTGAGATTGGTCACCTGGAAGTGTTACATTGTGTGCATCCCTACCTACACAAACACCACCAATGCTGTGTCATCAAAAGACACACTTCTATGTTGCTAAATTCATTACCCCCTTGCAAAATACAACATGACAACAGTGCCATGTCACCCAACCCCTCCCCAGCACCGCCACCCAACACACCATGGCATGTCATGCTATGTGAGAGCAAACAAAGCAATCCCCAAAACATGACACAAGTGTCACAAAGTACAGTGTCCCTAATGGAAACTGGCCACACACAATATGCTCCCAGTAATGTAGAACTAACAACACCCATGACCAAATACTTACCAACAATACAATGCAGCTACACAACCTCAAACATAGCATAAATATGACAGTACTAAGTTAAAGTAGTGGTAGTCTTACAACCTGATTATGCCAGCACATCGACCACTTCCAACTGTACAGTGCTGCTGCCACGCAAATGTGTAAGTGCACTGCTTACAACATGAACTCCATCTCCAAAGTAGACGGCCTTGTGAAGACGTGAGGAATGAACCTGCAAATTAGGAGGAAGACATGGATGCACAAGTACATATCAATACACCATGCAGTGTACAATACAACAACAATATCCACTAGGAATGTATACACAGTATTGACTACAGACTGCCCACACAGCTCATGGGAGTCCAACGTCACTGTGTAAGTCACTGTCACTTGGGCACACCCTTTGCAAGCCCATGGAAACGGGAAGCAGGAGGGGTGTGTGTCTCACGAACCCAAGCATCTAACCCAAACTCAGGACAAGCCTGCATGTGCCCAGCCGGAATACAGTGGATGCCCACGGGAGCCACACAAGGCAACACACTGTACAAAAAAAACAAAAAACAAAAATCAAAAATCAAAAATCAAAAATCAAAAATGGCCATGTGGGGGCCGGGGTGGGGGGGAGGCCACCCAGGAGGTCCAAGGACAGGGTGCGCACCAACAGGTTTCGTTCTGGAAGATTATAGTGCAGAGATCCTCATGCACCACCTGACGTGATGCCCGGATCTCCTCCCGAGTTGCCTGCATCTCAGCTGAGAGCGAACATGTGAGCCGCTCCAGCTGCTGTTCTGTCCTCAAGTTAGTGGAAGCCTCAAGGTCAACAAGAGTCTCCCTGAGGTGATGGAGTTCTACCCTCAGGGCTTCCCTGTGGCCCTGGGACTCTATTGATATCGATTGGCGTAGAGTCTCCAGTGCCGCCCGTCTGTCCCTGTTGGACGCCAACATGTCCTCCCTGTGTGATTGGCAAATGGAGTCTGTTGCCTGCTGTAGTTGCTCCATCTGCCTTTCAGGGGGGACAATGGAAATGGCCACCCTCTCCGTTGCTTGAGCCATCATCTCAACTGATGCTGCCTGTTGGGTTGCCATACCGTACATGGATTGTTCCCATGCGGTATTGCCTGGTGGCGTACGGCCACCGCGTCGGCGGGCACCACACCTGTTTGGGGCAAGGCGATCTGCGCCTTGCTGTGCCGGCACTGCCTGAGGCTGCAGGACTGCATTCCCCCTCTGATCTGCTGGCCCAGGAACAGGATCAGATGTTGTGGAGTGTGACCCTGCATCCGTAACCGCCAAAGGCGGACTTACCAACACTGATATCCCCATAGAGGGTTCTACCCCTGGTGCAGGTGGGTTGGACAGAACAGAATCCCTGCCAGAAACACTTACCTGCAACGCCACATAGGTCTCATCATCCGAATCAGCACCTGAATAGAGGTCTGGGGAGGTGCACCCAGAGACACCCCTGGACAGAATGGTCTGCAGCAAGATTGGGTTCTCACCCACCACCACACCACGTCCCCCACTGGTGCCCAGTCGTGCCTGAGATCCCTCCTGGGTCTGCACCATCTCCTCAACCTCAACAGCATCAATTGCGTCATCCCCTGCAAAAACATGAAAGACAAAAAATGGAAACAGGCATTAGCACCACAGCACACAAATAGGCCTGACAAGCTACAGAACAGTACATGATTTACACATGTCCCACATGACTATAACCCTCCCATGCATGCACTGTCACTGAGTTGGAAGGGGAGGCAAAAGGCAGACACTGATGACACCAAGATGGAAGAGCAACACATTTGCTGCATGCTGGGTAGCACTGCCATCACACATTGGCCTGTGAGTGGCATGTCCAATACACATACATGACACATGCCATCACACAGATGGCATGTACCATAGCCATGGTACATTCCACAAGTACATCCATATGTCTGAATGAATACTGTCAGCCATCCATGTGAGATGGACATGATGAGATGAAAAATGCTACATAGTGTGACAAAATAGGCATGTGCCACACACTGCAACACATCCAGTGTACAAAAATACAGTGATTGCAGGCTGATGTACACATCAATGGTTGTGCACTTCAACGTGACAGGAAACAACTATCATGTTTCAAACAGGCCCCGAGTTGTATGTGATCAGGCCAATACTCAATCAGCCTGAATGGTCAAATCATTCACCTAACAAGGTAACACATGTGGGCCAATGTGGGGTATATCAATGACAGAAGCATGTCACAAATGTGACAATAGGGCTGAGGAATGCGTAGCAAAAGTGGGAGTATTGAAACAATCAGCCTGAACTAACACTGAAAAATACAAACAATGTCGTTGCAAGATGCCACTTCAAGGGCAACTGCCGTAATGTTGCGCTAAATTACTACTGTGGGCAGAAGGGATACTGTCACACCCAAATCCAAGGCCGCTGAATGTTTTGGATGAAGCACATGGGTGACACATACCACTCAGGCACACACACCATCACCTGGCACTCAATCAGAACCTGTCACCCAAACAACATACACATGCATTACACACACATGCATGGGCACTCACCGGACAATGCATCATAATCAGGTAGTTCTCCCACACCTTGGATCTGTTCCTCTGTGACGAAGGCCCCATCAACAGACTCATGTTCAGTGAGTTCGTTGTCCTCTTGTGGAGACCCACCACCAGTCACCAGAGTAGCGGCATGATTTGAGGCTAGCTTGTTCTTTGCTCTGCGTTTCAGGTCATTCCACCGCTTGTAGCAATCATCAGCTGTGCGCCTCACAAATCCAAGGGCACTTATGCGGTCTGCGATGGTCTGCCAGTGTGCCTTACGTTGACCAGGTGTGGTCTTGCACCCTGCAGTCACCACCATTTCGTGGCTATGTGCTGACACATAGGCCACAAGTGCATCAAGTTCCGGATCATTAGGGTACCGGAGTGTGTAGCCGTGTCTGGGGTCTCAGCCTGTCGTGCCAGAGCACCCTTCTTCCTCTTCTTTAAAGGTGGAGCAGAGCCAGAGTGGCTTACGCCGCTCTGGTCAGTAGGGGCAGAATCACCGGTGGACTGGGTAGTAGGAGTGTGGGAATGCACAATGACCATAGGTCTTGATGCAGGCATTGGTTGCAGGGTAATGTTGGCAGGGGGAACATCAGTTTGATGGACCTGAACTGACACTGTCCTGGCTGGGAGAGTCAGAGCTGGGGCGGATGGAGCTGCAGCTGCCCCTGCAGCCTCCCCACCCTGCATACTTGGGGCAGCAGATGACATAGCTGCCCCACATCCACGTGGCTTGGTGCCAACCACTTGGGCCGCCACACATGGCCTAGACTTGCTGGCCTGGAAGTCAGCCAGGGAGTCATCCTGTGCCAGGTCAGGTGCCACAATGGGCTGGTCCAACAGGGGTTGAGCTGGGATGGTGTCAGCCACGTTTCCCTCAACCATGGGAGGGGCATGGGTATCCCTGATTGTTCCTCCACACATGGGGGTATAGAGGCACCCTGCAAATCCCAGCCACGTGCCCTACTGCGCCCACCACGCCCACCTTTTGAAGGTTGTGTGTGTGGGAGTTGCAGTAAACTATTGTCCTGGGCAATTGGGGGTCAAAAGGGTAGGATACCAGATGGAATTCGTACCCTAGTGCTCTTACAAGGCTGTCTGTGACCCCTGGGGGAAGATGATGGGTCACGCAACGCACAGGCAACCCAAAATCAAAAATGAACGTGCACGCAACCCCTCGTAGACCACGTGCACGCAATCCCTCGTAGACCACGTGCGTGAAAAAATGAACCCGCACTACTCGGTGGCACCCAGAAACACAAAACTAAGCGTACGTGTAATACATGCAGCCTACAATGACCTCTGAAGGGGAACGTGACACACGGGGCAAGCACAGTTGCTAAGTACGTGCGGATCTCACCTTCTGCCTGGAAAAAGAATGTGAAAAATATGCGCATGTGCGCCTTGGCAACACCCCCGCCAAAAGAAGAATTGTACGCTGTCTGAGGAGACAGGACAAAAGGAGAAGTGAACTCTGTTTGAGGAAACAGGCCCAACAAAAAATCAGAAAAGAGCTGTCAGAGGTAACAGGGAGTACGAACTAGAAACACTGTGAAGTAATCGCGTGTGAACCGACAAGAAGTACAGATTTCACCCATTCGCTCTCCATGAAAAGCACGTACAAGGAAATGGCGTCCTACACGTAGCTTTTAAACCGGCCCACACATACACGTCAGATACGCGTGTACGCGGGCCCTTTCCTCCAATTACACGCGATGACACTCGGACATGCAGTTTTTCCACGGGTGCTCTGTCATCACGTGCTATGAGGGAAACACCCACGCGCGTAATGTAACTTACGCGTTTACGCGCTAAGGCCTTTGGTCCAATGAAATCGCGTGCATATGCTGACGCGCTTACACGCTAATGCCCTTTCCTCGAATTACACGCTGACATGCAATTTTTTCACGTGCCAAATCACTCCGTATCAAGCTGGCCACGCGAAAACACACGGAAGACCACGCTCCTGCCCAGAAGGCCGAATTACTGCCCCCCAGATCCCCGAGCACGCTCCCACCTGCCATCTGCTGCTGCCTGACTGCCTGCTGCCCATGTGCCCTGCCATTTGCTGCCTGCATGTCAGCCAGGGGTGTAGTTGCTGTGACCACCCCTGCTGGAACCGAAGACTCCTGACTGGGATTCCATCGCTCCACAGCCCAGCCCCAGGACCCAGTTGCCCACCCACTCCTGCCTCTGGGGTTGCCTTGTCCAGCACAACACCATCTGGCAGTACTGGCAACCCCCAGCCAGAGAGGCAGAGTGCCACCAGCTTCACTGCCACTGAAGTTGGTGTGCTGGTGGAGCAAGTCCTGGGGCAGTATGAAGCCCTCTTTGGAAGTTTGCGCGCCGACAATGAAGGACGTACCAGGATCTGCATGGACATCGTGACTGCCATCAATGCGGAGGGGGTGGCAGTCCGCGACTTACATCATGTCAAGAAGCGCTGGGAGGACTTCAGGTCCAGGACCCTCAACAAGGCCCGGCGCCTCGCTAAGGCAGCGGATGCCAAGGGGCGTCGGGGCCAGCTGTCGAACCATCAAATGAGGGTCCTGGAACGCATATGCCCAGCGCTCTACGTCCAGATCCTTGAGAGGCAGACCCGTCTGGAGTCGAGCGGTAAGTGTACATGCATGTTGATAGTATGCTGTGCGTGTCGTGGTGTGCCAGTAGTGTGCAGGTTGCACATGTGTTTATGTAGGGCTGTGTAGGGAAGTGTATGAACATGGGGGTGAGGCTGCCACATGTGAGTCCTCTCAGTTGTGAGACACATTGATGGTGTATGTGTTGGTAAGCATGCTGGGCAAATGCAGGTGTGGGAGCACACATGTTTGAATTTCTGTGTATGTACATTGGCATGGTTGTGGCATGGATGGTGGTTCATAATGCATGTATCTGCACTGTGTACATGTGCATGTATGTGTATCTGACAAGTGGGCAACTGTGATGCAACATGGATGCACGTGACACTGATATGTAGAAGGATGAATGGCAGATGTGACATGTATGGCGATCTCATCACTACAACAGTTGGAGGAGATGTAGACATGCATGTAAGTGTGGTGGTGTGTGTGCATGTCTAGTGCACTCCTTGTGTTTCATGTGATGTCAGGCTCACCTTTGGCTGTTCATGCTGTTGTATGTGTATGGATGGTGCTGCCTGGTGCAATATTGCTGTTGAAATGTTCATGTGTGTGAGTTAAAATGACATGTGTGTCGTGGAGTGTGATGCCGTGTCTGTAGTTAAACAATGCCACTCATGTGCAACTGTCATGTGTGTATCAGTCCACTGTACAGTGCCCTGATGCCTGTGTTTTATCTCTCCCTGTCTGCAGCGTCAACTGAAGAAGAGGGCGGAGAGGGTGCTGTGGAGCACAGCGGCAGGGATCATCCCGCCAGCCGGAGACGCAAGGCCTGGCTCCCCTCCCAAGTTGTCATCTTGACGGGGAGTGAGGAATCTGGTGCCGCGTCCCAGGCCGCAGCTGCCGAGCGAAGGTCCAAGAGGCGGAGGTCGGAGTTGGACTCCTCGGCAGCAGAAGGGGCAGCTGAGACCCCACAGGGTGCGACGGAGGAAGATGGCACAGAGTCATCCAGGTTGGTGGGGGGCTTGGTGGAGGGGGAGGCCGTGCAAGGGACAGACACGTGGTCTAGAGGTGGGGATTCCACTGGTGCTAGTAGTGCAGTGCAGGGACAGGAGGTAGCACAGGCCACCGCGGAGGTGCCTGTGTGTAATCCTGTCCCCGATCCTGTGACTGCATCATCCCGCACCAGCAGGGATGCCTACGTCCAGACCCGTTTTCAGGGAGGGGATCCGCTTACAACAACTGGCCTTCCTCTCCCTGTGGACGTGGCTATCCGGGATCGGGTTGAGCCTGTCCTGGGTGGTGTGGCGTTGGGTCAACGGGCCATGCGAGGTGACCTGCAGTCTTTTCATGAGGAGACTGCACGTCTTCTCGAATGGCTCGTTGACCGCGTTGACCTACTGGGACAGCTCACTAGGGCCGGATTCCTCCGTTTTCTGGACCTTGTTCCGACCCCCTCCTCAACTGAGCCCCCTATGCCCCAGTCGTCCTCCATGCCATCTTCCCACCCATGTATCACCTGGGTACCCTGTGGAGCTGCCTCTGACCCTGTGGCCAGGCTGGTGGAGGACACATCCCTGCCACAGTCGGGAGTCGGACGTCCAGCAGGGGTGGCCACCTCAACAACTGCACCCCAGCCGGAGGAGGATGTGCAGGCAGCAAGAGCCAGGGCACAGGCAGAGGCACAGCAGCAGCAGCAACAAGGTGGGAGCCATGATGGCTCGGGGCCTTCGACATCGGAGGGGCAGGCATCGGCCAGAGGGCAGGAGGACCCAGGACTGGAAGTGTCTTCCGTGTGGCGGCGGGTAGGCCATGCTATAGATGTGGAGCGGCAGCGGGCAGAAGAGGCACGGCTCACGATGGTCAGGGTGGAGAACTCCATGCGGAGGGCCCTGAGTTGGGCCGAGTGCCTTGAGGCAATTCACAGGGAGTTGGAGGAGAACATGTCGTCGTCCCTGCGAACCCTCGGGGCCATGGAAGAGGACCGCCTCCAGGACATTGAGCAGGAGTTCGAGGATGCCCTGGCCCGGGACATCCAAAAGTGAGCCGTCAGACTAGCCCGCTGCCCTTGTAAATAGTTTTTAGAGTTAATAGAGTTTCCTTTTCGTTTTCCTTTTATTTATGGTCAATGGACAATGCCACACAAATGTGTATATAGTTATATTTTTAGGTAGTTTGTTACGTAGGTTTCATTTGTTTGGTTGGGATCATGGACCCTTCACATCCTTGGCCAATGCATTGTATATAGATTCATCATGTAATCATTTTTATTTTTTTTGCATTGAGCATGGAGATTTATTTTTACATTTCCTTTGGATTTGCGTTGTTGGAGGGTGACTTTGGACTGTTTTTCTTTCAAATTTTTTTGGATTGGTTATCATTTTCATTCAATCATCTTTTTCACATGCTTTTCATTGCATGTTTCATATTTTGGCATGCTTTCATTTCATTTTTGATTTCATGTACATAATACATTTTCATTTTTTATTTCCATGTGTGGGATTCGCTCATTGGGTTGATGTATGTGAAAATGTGGGTTTACACAAGCAATGCCAACCAGTGTATGTGTGTGACGGACATATGTTGATGTACATAGTTGACTTTTGGTTTGTGTCATGAGATCAGCATTTCACTGCTGGGGGGTGGGGGTGCAGGGGGACATGAGTGGGACATGAGTGGGGGCCTGCTGGCAGGTGCCCCTCAGTGCTGGGGGGTGGGGGTGCAGGGGGACATGAGTGGGACATGAGTGGGGGCCTGCTGGCAGGTGCCCCTCAGTGCTGGGGGGTGGGGTGCAGGGGGACATGAGTGGGACATGAGTGGGGGCCTGCTGGCAGGTTCCCCTCAGTGCTGGGGGTGGAGGGGGACATGAGTGGGACATGAGTGGGGGCCTGCTGGCAGGTGCCCCACAGTGCTTGGGGTTGGGGGTGCAGGGGACATGAGTGGGGGCCTGTTGGCAGGTGCCCCACAGTGCTTAGGGGTGGGGGTGCAGGGGGACATGAGTGGGACATGAGTGGGGGCCTGCTGGCAGGTGCCCCACAGTGCTGGGTGGTTGGGGGTGCAGGGGGACATGAGTGGGGGCCTGCTGGCAGGTGCCCCTCAGTGCTGGGGGTGGGGGTGCAGGGGGCCATGAGTGGGACATGAGTGGGGGCCTGCTGGCAGGTGCCCAACAGTGCTGGGGGGTGGGGGTGCAGGGGGACATGAGTGGGGGCCTGCTGGCAGGTGCCCCTCAGTGCTGGGGGGTGGGGGTGCAGGGGGACATGAGTGGGACATGAGTGGGGGCCTGCTGCCAGGTGCCCCACAGTGCTGGGGGGTGGGGGTGCAGTGGGTCATTAGTGGGGGCCTGCTGGCAGGTGCCCCTCAGTGCTGGGCGGTGGGGGTGCAGGGGGACATGAGTGGGACATGAGTGGGGGCCTGCTGCCAGGTGCCCCACAGTGCTGGGGGGTGGGGGTGCAGGGGGTAATTAGTGGGGGCCTGCTGGCAGGTGCCCCTCAGTGCTGGGGGGTGGGGGTGCAGGGGAACATGAGTGGGACATGAGTGGGGGCCTGCTGGCAGGTGCCCCACAGTGCTGGGGGGTGGGGGTGCAGGGGGACATGAGTGGGGGCCTGCTGGCAGGTGCCCCTCAGTGCTGGGGGGTGGGGGTGCAGGGGGACATGAGTGGGGGCCTGCTGGCAGGTGCCCCTCAGTGCTGGGGGTGGGGGTGCAGGGGGACATGAGTTGGTGATCAGTAGTGCAAGGTGACATGTGGCTTGGCTGGGGGGCATTCCCATGGTAGATGGGCTACCTGCGGGACATGACCAGGGGTGCAGGGTAGTCCCCTGTGGTGTGGGCTGCCTGCAGGGGCCATGGAGGGTGTAGAGGGAACACCTGGGAGGACCCACACTGCCAATTTACGTGTAGGACTCCCCGGCACCCCCGAAATACACGTACCCTGCTGAAATCGCGTGTGAGACTTCCCGCTGTCAAAAATACTACCTAATAAAAAACTATATACAAAAACGTGGTGCATTGTCCAAGCGCAACCAAAATAAAGAAAAAACTAAAGGAAACCTAACTCTATCTAACTATACACAATGGCGGCGGGCAAGTCCAGCGGCTCACTCTGTGGTGTCCCGGGCCAGGGCATGATCGAACTCCATGTCTATTTGCCAGAGGCGGGCCTCTGTCCTGGCCCCGAGGTCTCGCAGGGAGGCACTCATGGCCTGTTCCAACTCCCTGCAAGTTGCCTCGAGGCACTCTGCCCGCCTCAAAGCCCGACGCATGGAGAACTCCGCCCTGACCATGGTGAGCCGCGCCTCTTCCGCCCGCCGCTGCTCCGCACCTATCTGCTGGCCCAACCGGTGCCACACGGAAGACACTCCCATTCCTGGGTCCTCCTGCCCTCTGGCCGATGCGTGCCCCTCCGATGTTGATGGCCCTGAGCCATCATTGCTCCCACCTAGAGCCTGCTCCTGCTGCTGCTGTCCATATGCCGTGTCTGATGGTGCCTGCACATCCTCCATCAGCTGGTCTCCAGTTGTGGTGTCCACCCCTGCTGGGCCGCCGACTCCCGACTGTGGCAGGGATGTGAACTCCACCAAGCTGGCTGTGTTGGTCGGGCCGGGTCCACAGGGGGCCCTGGTGGAATCTGGGCCGGAAGACGGTGTGGAGAACGACTGGCGCATAGTCTCCACAGAGGAGGAGAGGTCCGCCAGAGTGCGCGACACTTGTAGGAACCCACCAACCAGGACGGAGCCCACCCGTGGGACCCCTCATCCACAGGTAGTGGAGAGGCAGATGACATGGCACTCTCCCCTACCTGCGGACGGGCCTGGGACGGGGCCTCCCTGCTGGTGCATGGTGGTGCAGTCACAGGGTCAGGGACAGTGGCATGCAGAGGCCCCTCCGCTGTGACCTGTGCTGCCTCCCGACCCTGGCCCTGGACTGCACCACTTGCACCAGTGGTACTACCCCCACCAGGCCCCATGTGCGGCTCAGTAGTGGGCTCCTCCTCCTCTGTGGAGACCACCAACTAGGATGTCTCCACACCGTCTTCTGCCATTGGAAGCCCCTGTGGGGGCTCGCCCGGCCCTTCCGCCACAGCCGTTGTGGCAGACGCAGCACCAGCCACCTCACTCCCGGATGATGGTAATTCCTGGGAGGGTGGCTGGGCCTTGCGTCGCCACCCAGTGGAGGCATCCCCGCCGCTTGGCTCCACAGCGCAGTCTCTGCCCTCTTCTTCACTTGATGCTGCATAGAGGGAGACATAGAACACAAGCATCAGGGTACAGTACAAAATACCCTAGACAGGAAGCAATAACACATGAGTCGCACTGTCAAATGTCACTTCCATCCTGTCATTCCACAACACATGGGTGAATGCACACAACACACATGCAGAAACAGTCCTGGCGCCTGCAATCAACATCAACATCCATGTAGAAGGGCCCCTGTAAACCAAGATGTTGCCTTCAAAGTCACATGCATCCATGGCGTTTCAAAGTCACACACACACTTCTCAGGCACACACACACACATGTGCACCATCATGTACATGACATCAGCACCCATTCCTCACCCCCCCTCCATGTCCAGGAACAGAGACAGCCATGCTTTCATGTGTGCATTCCGCATAGACCTCCACATGTTGCATTAAAACACATGCACCAACCATGTGGTTCACACATAACTGGTCTCACATGCATGACCATGATGCCCCTGCACACACACATCCATACATGGCCTATGTCACACATACAGGCAAGCATCAGACTACCAGCATACTGCAACATGCCCTGTCTCACACAGCAATGCTTGGCCACTTACCGCTGAACTCCAGACGGATCTGCCTCTGAAGGATCTGGGCGTGGAGCACTGGGTCTACGCATTCCAGGACCCTCATCTGGATGTTACTCATGCGTGCCCGGCCCCCCTCCGCGAGGCGCCGGGCCTTGTGGAGGGTCCTGGACCTGAAGTCCTCCCAGGGCTTCTTGACGTGCTTAATGTCGTGGGTTGCCACCCCCTGCGCGTTGATGGCAACCACTACATCGTCCCAGATCCTCTCCCGTCCTTCCTTGTTGGCGCGTGATGTTCCGAAGAGGGCATCATAATGCCCCAGGACATGCTCCACCAGGACACCAACTTCGGTGGCAGTGAAGCTGGTGGCCCTCTGCCTCTCTGGCTGGGGGTTGCCAGTGGTGCCAGATGGAGATGTGCCCGACATGGCAACCCCAGAGGCAGGAGTGGGTGGGCAACTGAGTCCTGGGGCTGGGCTGTGGAGCGATGGTATCCCAGTCGGGAAGTCTTCTGTTCCAGCAGGGGTGGACACAGCAACTGGACCCCTGCAGATGGCTGATGTGCAGGCACCAAATAGCAGGGCACGTGGGCAGCAGACAGTCAGGCAGCAGCAGATGGCAGGTGGGAGCATGCTCGGGGCTCTGGAGGTCAGGAAAATGGCCTTCAGGGCAGGAGCGTGGTCTTCCGTGTGTGTATGCGTGGCCAGCTTGATACGGAGTGATTTGGCACGTGAACAAATTGCACGTCAGCGTGTAATTCGAGGAAAGGACCTTAGCGCGTAAGCGGGTCAGCACACGTACGCGATTTCATTGGACCAAAGGCCCTTAGCGCGTAAGCGCGTCTGTGACGTATCGCGCATGGCTGTTGCCCTTTCGCTTGTAAAACTTCACGCGAACCCCAGGAATACACGTACCCCACTCAAACAGGGCCCTTTCGCATGTAAAACTTCACGCGAACCCCAGGAATACACGTACCCCACTCGCACAGGGCCCTTTCGCATGTAAAACTTCACGCAAACCCCAGGAATACATGTACCCCACTCGCACAGGCCCTTTCGCGTGTGAAACTTCCCGCGAACCCCGTGATACACGTACCCTGCTCCAATCGCGTGTGAAACTTCCCGTGAACCCCAGTAATACATGTACCCCGCTCGCACAGGGCCTATCGCGTGGAAAACTTCCCGCAAACCCCAGTTATACACATACCCCACTCGCACAGGCCCTTTCGCGTGTGAAACTTCCCGTGAACCCCCGTAATACACGTACCCTGCTCCAATCGCGTGTGAAACTTCCTGCGAACCCCAGTTATACACGTACCTCACTCGCACAGGCCCTTCCACGTGTGAAACTTCCTGCGCACCCCCAAAATACACGTACCCTGCTCCAATCGCGTGTGAAACTTCCCGCGAACCCCAGTTATACACGTACCCCACTCGCACAGGCCCTTTCGCATGTGAAACTTCACACGAACCCCAGTAATACACGTTCCCCGCTTGGCGTTTGCTGTTTGGCAGCCCTGTAAACTGGTCCTGGGTTACCGCAGCCCTTTGCACTGGATTGGGGATTTTGATGGCTTTTCCTTGCGCGAGGGCGTTCTTGGGGGTGTAACTGGCGCTGCTGCAGGGTCTCTGCGCCACGGCTGGTTTTGGAGGCTATAATCCATGAATACGCTGTGCGCGGAAATCGATTTTAGCGCACGCGGCTGGCGCAGACATTCGCACGTGCACACTGTGGGCCAGCCGCGTGCGCCACTTGTGCGCGAAATTCTATGAATTACCCCGTTTGTTTGAATCTTGAGTCTTCAGAATACACCCGTAAACAACGATATTCTGATGTACTAATTTGTGTGGCTCTTCGATCATATATTCCTCCTTTTCCTGTAGGAAAGAGTAGAGGAAAAGAATGTGATTCTACACTTTTCTCCAATAAGCTCATTTGGCTTCTTCTATGGTGTCTTTGGAATGTAGTGGGAGATTTGTATACTGGTCTAAAATGTTGGCTGCAGTAACAGGATCCACACATTCAACTCATCCAGTTTGTGGTAAATCTTCAATTATTTGGGTGGTTTCTCTTGAGATTTCGTCTATGCGTATACCTCTGTATTGTTCATTGTTTTCCTTATGATATTCAGGGCTTGTCTAACTTTGATTAAGTCAACTAGTTGTTACCAATGTTTTTTGTCTTTTGTTGGTACACCATTAACTAGTACAATCAAAGATTGTCCTATTGGCCGTCCTACCCCTAGAGTTTCTACATTTTCTTTAAGATCTAATGACAAAAATACTACTTTGCCACAAATGCCTTTGAGCAATTCGAATGGAGGCAATTTGGCAGTTTTGGGTTTAATGAGCATTTATATACGTTAACATCGGTAGATATAGTGTTAGGTTTATCTTTGAGCCCAGTTTCATTCATACAACTTTTTGAACTTTTATTTTTTAGTGCTGACTGGTTTAGCTTCGTAGAGTGAGTGAGGGTAGTAGCTATTCTGTTTGAATGTTTCTATAAATTGTTTTAGCTGCGGATGACTATTGGGCTTGTTGTATTTTTATCTTCACATTATTTTCTTTGTTTTTGAGTTGGTTTTTAGCAGGCATTTTGTTGTGTCTGTTGAAAAAAAAGAAAGTGTGTGTTTGAAAATTGTGGAATGTTTATGCATCTGTTATTGTATAAAATGATTGGTGTGTAGGTGTGATTGTAGAGGGATGAAAAAGAGTACTGTGCAATGGTGTAGTGGGATGATAGGTGCTTGAGAAGGTTGTACGAGGTTGTACAGGTGCGATGCGTTTGGGTAAATAGGACATTGAAAATGAGTGGTGGTGTATAAAATAAGTGCATTTATGTGATGGGGAATGGGTAATAAAGTATTGACAGTAGAATGTGTTGAACAGTGCTGCTGTTATGAGTACGCTATTGGTGGTTTTCTATAATAAGTAAGAATATTATGCTGTGATGAGGAAAACAGTGGTTGCTCTAATGGTGTGATTAAATGTGGCAGGTATGAGGGTTGTGTGGATGTAATTGTAAAGGGGTGAGGAAGAGCATATATGAGTGTTAATGTGTGTTAGTAATTTTGAATGCAATGAGTCTGAACGTTTTTGGGTTTGAATGGAGGAACATATACATTTGGAAACATACAAGTGTGTGTAAATGTATGTTTGAGTTGTATTAATTGTTTGTAATGCTGGTGTATGTATATTGCTTTTGTGAAAAGGAATCATGAAAATTGTGTTGTCCCCTGTGTTCTTAGATAAGGTTGCTGACACTTGCTTCCAGGTATGTCCGCGGCTGCAATGTATAATCTGTGGACTTTGAAACTGTTGAATAGTGTTTAGAATAATGTTTTTGTGTATAGGATGTTTATAATACTTTCATATATGTTCAAAAAGGAATTATGAATAACTTCCATATAGTGCTGGAACATTATCAAATATGTTGACTTATAAAAATGATTGAAATTCAGTGAAAAAACGTTGTTAAAAAGGACGTTATGCTTAAGTTGTACTAATAAAAACCTATCAAATTTAGTGAAAAACGTTGTTAAAGGGACGTTATGGTTACAAGTAAAATCAAAAACCCTAAGAAATTCACCAGTTATGGTAAGCTATACAACCATGACTTGGGCCACCACCATGTACTTCTAAGATTAACACCCAGGATATCAAAGATGGCATCACAAATAGCATCATTGATGACATCACTGATGGCATTACATATCAAGTTAATTCTGATGAAAAGTCCCTAAAAGGGGAACGTTTGTTCACTGAATATATATATATATATATACGTATATGTATGGTGTGCTGTTGTTGTGCAATTTTGGTCACTACTTTTTATTGTGGTGACCACACACACATATTATTATGTATCGCAGCCCTATAGTTAAGATGATAGCTTTGAGTTATAGGAAAGAGCATTATATTCCACAGCTGAGGAGCATTACATGATCTTATGCTTCTGTAGACCTCCTTATGCTCCATTGCTTCAGTCGGGCCGGGCTTACACAATTTCATATTGCTCGCCCCTTCCGGCAATAATGCTTACTTAATTTGGATATGACATATCTTTAAGGCATACAATGAATGAACGAAACGTTTCTAGGCTTGTTTTGGTGAGCTTGTGTATTAAAATAGATGTTGGAACCTCAGAATGGGACTGAATATAATCACATACACAGTACAGAAGAGGCGGACAGACCGAAGATGGTTTCACATCAAGTAAGCTCTTGTATGTATGTACAACAGTGTAGTGCATTCAACATTGTAATATAATCTGGATGTCACGGGTTCACATTTCTCTGTGTGACTAAGCCTTTTATCTGGTGGAATAGAGCATAACGAATGTCTGTTTTGATATGTAATAATTTCTTATAAAAAAAGTTCTAAACAAGGTCTGTTGCTATTTATATGATATATTGTTACTACTGTCATCATTATTATTATTATTATTATTATTATTATACACATGCTGCAGATACTTTACACCAAACCATCAGGTAACAGAGATGTTATTTTATTCCTCCAAAGGTAGAGTGGTTTTAGGTGTAGGTAAGAAATAATAATGCACATCTGATGAAATACCTGTGGAAACAAGTGGCATAAACTCTAGGGTGTACCTTAGTTTATGGGGACCTGGGCCAGTAGTTCATTGGTAAATGAAGCCGAGCACACACTTTATGGGGGAAACATTATATTTTGTGATTTACCACTTTATAGGTATGAGAGCTTCTTATTTTCTTATGTCTCTTTGCATGCTGTTAACTGTAAATACGCTATGATCAAATCTGTGTTTTCAAGTATTTAGGGTGTATTGTGTTTGCTGGTATAAGTTTAGAGGCCCACATCTCGTTTTCTTTCAGGCACACATCCGTGCTGTGGCCTCGGCTGACCATTTGGACCCGGAAAAGACTACCAACAATTTCCATCGAACTATTATGAGAGAAGTCTTGTTTTTATCTGGGCTGTAGTTCTAGTGTATGCTCTGCTAATGGCAGAGTTCACTAGGTGGGAGGTTATTTAATTAATCACTGAGGGATCGGATATTTAAAGTGTCACGTGCTCGGACACAGCAGAACAAAATCCGTAGAGAAAGTCACTAATGATCAGGTGAGGTTTCAAAGATGTATGTGCCAACTTAAAGCCACCATATTCCAGGTAGAGCCTCAAATGCTCTGGTGCACTGAAGGCCCTGGCAGAGCCTCAAAGCACTAGCAGAGCCTTGTATGTCTGCTTCAGGTGTCACATTCACGTCTGTGCATCTGCTGTGAGGCAACTTGAGATTTTAGTTGCAATGATGAAAACCACAGAGGCTGATCTCGCACCCACACTGATTGACGGTCATGCCCAACCTCCCAGGAGAGGTTTGCGTCTCCCATGCCTCTGACTTTATGATCCACATCCCATGGCTGCTCTTGTGCTTAGAATCAGAGAGATGGCCTTTGACGCCAACACAGGTCCTTATCTAGTGATATTATCGAATCCATAACAACGAAAAACTATTTAAACGAAATTAAAACAGAGAACAACCAGAATTGTTATTACAAATATGTATGGGGTGTAAGGGATTAAGAAGGGTGGGAAGGGGGTTGGGGTAGAGTTATAAACCTAGGGAAGTGGGTGGGGGGGCCTTGCGGCGGGACCCCACCAAAATAAAATAAAAAATACAAAATGTATTTTTCACAGTTTTTATTCAGTTGAAAATGTTTTTGTTGAAACATATTTCGATAAAATCACATAGAACCCACCGGTCATGCAGCAAGATAATGGGAGGTTGATAATTATGCTGTCTCCTCAGTGACCAGGTTCAGTCGCTGCCCAGCAAAGCATTTTGTTTTGAAACAATAGATATTTTTAACAATTTACTATAAGTGAAAAATACTTCTGTGAATTGTACACTGATGGACAAGTGCCTCCTCTTCAAATGTAGGGGATTATGAAGTGAAAGGCTCCCATGTGAGCAGTCTGCATTGAATTTCAGTCTTGCTTTGCTTAACTCAGTCCAGAGTTCATAAGTACAATATTAACGGTTATTATTAAGCATACATGATCAATTCAGTACGCTCTGTGTTATACAAATGGTAAATGCATCAGTACATTATTATTTTCACCTGTCATAATCATTGATTAGTTTAAGGGTGCAGGGCTTTCAACGTTAAAAAAGAAGTTAAATGACAGTGTGGATAGAACACAAAAGTGGGACAAAGTAAGCAGCCATGTGTGTGTGAAGCTGCAGGTCGCAGAGACTATGGGGCCGAATCATGGAATTGTTTTCACGTTCAAAGTGAATTTGCACTGCTGAAAAGTGACTTTGCACTGCTGACACAAACCCTGATTCATGGAACTGTGCAAAGAATATTTTTGTAGTGCAAAGTCATTGCTTTGTACAGTATGTGCGCTGCAAAAATAGTACAAGTACAAAAAGGAGTACAAGTGTGCAGCGCCGCTGTTGCTAGGTCCGGAAAAGATCCGGGGCTACGCTAATTTTGGGACTGTCAGGACTGGGGTCTAGCTAACTTTTTTGGTTGTAACGCCTGAGCTTCTATCTGGGGCTACAACCAAAAGACCCAGGGCTATAGCTCCCTCAGCCCCTCCACCCCCCCTAGCAACGCCTCTGCAAGAGTGTATGCTGCCTTTCTATCCTGCACTTTTGCACTCCACTGGGCAAACGAGGAGAGACGGGGACCTGCGCACGAGAAAGTGTAAATGTAACTGCCCCCCAATGCCTTTTAAGGTAAACAAAAACATGATCTCCAATGTCCTTAATCCTGCATTAATTGCGCTGACAGCGAGATTGTGACATGACGCCCGAAGCCTCTCTCTTTACTGAATGGGGAAGAGACACTGGCAAAATGACGTAGAGCTACTCCTATGACTGTAGCTGGCCCGCGAGGCTTATATTATATACAGCCATATTCACGCATGTATACATCAGCTGGAATGATGAAACATGCTTCTGTTAATGGCGAGGACAGCTACTGTGTGTGCCATTTAGTGATGAAGAACGCTGTGACCTGTGGCGCCTGTGAGGAGTGCTGCGTCACCCCTAACCCCCCACAGCCCCCCCCACGCCTTTACACTTTAATCCTTTATGTAATGATCTCCAACTGATATTACAGCATGTTTGAGCCACATTTGTCGCCCCCCTGGATGTACCAAAAAAACAAAGCGTTATCCAAAGCCACAGAGTTAAGCTAAAACAGATTGATAACAGCTGCCTTTTGACACACTGATTATTCACCACATGTGTATGCTTGCTCTATTTATATCAATATTAGTAAAACCATTGCTCTGTTCCACATTTTGCACTGGAAAGTGCAGGAGGCGAGCAGTAGTTCTCCTATCGCTGTTTACGTTGAGAACCGGATGTTGGAAATCCTACCATGCTATGCGAGTTCCCTTTGGGTTGCTCTTGACGATGTTTTTAATTACACATATTCCTCCTCGTCAGTTTGTTTATTGTGCTTCTGGAAATTCTTTCAGTCTCCACTGTGGTCTCTCTCAGTAGAACCCAAAAGCAAAGCGCACATCAGCGTCTCCCTGAAAAAGGCATGTAGCTGCAGAGTGACGTTGTTGTTAGGTAGCGCTGCAAGAACTGTGCAAACAGCACCATTAAGATGCTGTGCATGTGTGCAGCGCCACAGGGTTTCGTGTGTGCGGTGGTTGGAAGGAGTACTCTGAAAGAGGTCTGTTTGTGCTCTCAGGGGGTCGGTGCTGCTGCAGTGACGGATGTGTGTCTGCCCAAGGAAGATGGCACTTCTTTGATTCCTGCGGTGGAGTTGAACACTCTTCGTCAGCTAAGGCGTTGACTGCAGGGCGTTAGACTATTGAACTGCTCCTGCCGTCTTGATATAAAAACGGACGGCTGAAGCAGCGCTGCTGATTCTTTGATTGGTGGGCCTCACCTGAACACTGTCCTGCACCTGAGGCTGTGACTGCATGACGTTAGAAATGTGAGCGCTCCTGCCATCTTGATATAAAAAGGGATGGCTGCGCTGAAGCGGTGCTTCAGTGGCGTGATATCGCCAAGCGCACTGCGTGTAAAGTGCATCACTGTATCACGGCGAGGCGTATTCCGGGCATAGGCTGAGTAGTGTGGGCTCGCTTTGCTCCTCTTACCAGATCCCTACCTAAGTAATAAATCACAGACAGATTATGTGTATGGAAAAGTTGTAGGCCGTAGGCATTTTATTTTCTTACAGAAATTACAACACACAAAAATCAATACACTGCCATATGCTTTTGGGCACCTTGTGTCCAGTCCCGAAGTTGCCCAAGGCTCCTCCTGAGTCCTTGTTATCCCTGGGCCTTTGTTCCTGGGCACATGCCGCCACACCTGAGCGGGTGTTCCTCACAGGTCCCCCCAAAAGCACCCTACCTACAACCCTTTTCTTGGAGTGCCCTAAAAATGTTGTCAGAAAAAAACCCCAACCCTTTCCTTGATAGGTGTACCCCATCCTGGTGAAACATGTCCGGATTTTTCCGGTGTAAGCCATGCTTCATGAAGTGCAGCCCTGTGCTCTTGCAGTACTTTTCTACTGCTTTATTTAGTTTCTTTCTGGCTATTTCAATTGCGTGCCTCTTCTGTGCCCCATACCAGACCCTTCTTGGTATTATTTCTGACATGAAAATCTCAGTTTTCCACCAACTGCGGGCTATGCTATGCAGCGCCTCGCAAATATTCCTCTGTAATTTACCCCTATTTGTGCTCACCAGGTTGTTCCCTCCGAGGTGTATAACCGGTTACTCGGGGGGGGGGTCCCTGAAACCTGTCATGAATGTCCTCCCAGTGCATCCCCGGGAGGCCTCACCAGGATGTAATCGCTGCCGTCCCTATGTATTAATAGCTGCCCGTTGACCTCTGGTCGGGGGTCTAGGAATTCTTGTGTGATGCATCTGGGACAGTGGTCCTTCTCTCTCATGCAATTTAGGTCTATTGCTCTCCCCCGTTTCGTCTGTTTTAGCTTTCTTTAGCATTATAGACATCCCCTTTTCTCCCATACTAACATCCCTCCTTGCCAGGCCGTCTCTTGCCACCGTATTACTGGCCACCGGCTCCCCTACCCTGAAAGCCCCGTAATATGCCAGCTCAAAGTGCTGCCCTGAACCGTGCGGTTCCGTCCGTGCTGCTGCATGTATCTCGTAACACTTTTAACAGAATTATCAACTTCCCAAACCTCACCGGCCTTCTGTTATCTGGTTTCTTCCCCTCTAATTTAGCCCATCCTCTCATAGCATATTTTATTCTAGTGCTGTCGGTTGGGTCCCGTATGCCTGCCACTTTTGTGGTATCTGCCACCGCCGCTAGGTGCGCCGCCGCCCAGCTTTTCTTTTTCCCTTTGGCAAATGCCCCTTTGAGAAATTCACACATTTTTTCAATTGAAATTTTTTCCACCTCTTTTACACCTGTTTCCACCAACACATCTTTTACCACTTTTCTTTTTTTCTTTGGCAAATGACCCTTCGAGAAATTCACACATTTTTTTCAATTGAAATTTTGTCCACCTCTTTTACACCTGTTTCCACCAACACATCTTTTACATGCTTTTTGTACTGCTTACCCGTCATGTACGTTAGGGCGTTCCTGGTCAGTTTGTCAATGACCCGTTCCGTTCTCCGTTCTTCTCCCACTTCTTTTGAGTCGACCTTGTGGCCAACCGTGCTTTTCTTTCCAGTGCCTCCAACGGGACCCATGCCTTCCGCAGCGTGGGCATTCTTTCCTTGTCGGCGTCCGGCCTCAGCTCCCTGAATTTTCCCCACTGAAAGCAAAAGATTGCATCAGCCAACACGTTTGCTTCCCCAGCGATGTGCCTCGCCCTTATGCATGTATTCATTTTTAGGCTTTCCAGGGTGATTGCCCGCATTAATTCCAACACTATTATGCGTGACGCACTTCCTTTATTTAACACGTGCACCACCGCCATGTTATCCGACCATACTGCCAACTCCTTGTTTCCTAGCTCTTCCCCCCCTGCGCATAACGCGACCCATATTGGGAAGAGCTCCAGCAGCGTTATGTTTTTTGTCCATTCCGCCACCTGCCACGTTTTTGGCCACCTGCCTGCACCCCACTGTTCCCCCAGTATTGCTCCAAAACCAAGGCCACCTGCTGCATCGGTGAACAACACCCTTTTCCCTTCCTCATTTCCCGGTGAGCGCCATATCACTGACCCTTTGAAGTACTTCAGAAATTCTGCCCACCCTACCAGATCTCTCTTGATTCCTCCCCCTAGCCTGACTCTGTGGTGCCCCATTGTAGCCCTTCTTGTTTTCAGCTCAATGCTTCTCTGGAACACCCTCCCCTGTGTTATGACTCTTCCTGCGAAGTTCAGCTTTCCTACCAGCGCTTGCAATTCTCTCACCGTCACTTTGTTTCTTCCCTGTAGTTCCTTTATTGTCTTCAGCAGATCTGTCACCTTGTCATCCGGGATCCAGCACACTCCCCTGCTTGAGTCAATTTCTATTCCTAGGTATTGGGTAACTTGCGTTGGGCCCATTGTTTTCCCCCCTGCCAGTGGAAAACCCCACTCGCTTGTTATTTCCACACATTTATCCAAGGTTGCCTGGCATAGCTTTGAACCTTTGGGCCCTACGAATTAAAAGTCGTCCAGGTAATGTACCATCATGGCCTCCCTCATCTCTTCTGTGACTGCCCACTGCAAAAATGGACTTACCCTCTGAAAATATGCACCTGAGATGGCGCCCCCCATTGGGAGACATTTGTCGATGAAGCATTCCCCCTCCCAATGCATGCATAACCATCTTTGAGCTCTGCTGTTGACTGGCAACAGGCGGAATTCAGATTTAATGTCTGCTTTCGCCATCCATGCCCCTTTTCCTGCTTTCCTGACCAGTTCTACTGCCTCCTCGAAGTCTGAATATGATACCATTGCATCGCTCCGGGAGATGGCATCGTTCCCCAAGGCCCCCCGGAGGTAGGATAGGTGGTGTATCAGCCTGTATTCCCCTTCGGGCCTCCACCCTCTCCAGTTCTACCTCTTTCCGGATCTTACAGGTCACTATATCTCTGTTCTCGGTTGCCGACTTCAGGTTTCTAGGAATGTCTTGCTCTCCCTGCCTGGTAAACGGGATGTTAAAACCTTCTCTAAAGCCTTGTCTGATCTGATCTGCCGTTTCTTGGTTTGGGCATTTCTGGAGCCACCCTTCCATCCTCTCAATTTTTACTGGTGTGGCCCCCTTCCCGCCCCAGTTCTTATTTCCGCATCTCATTGCTTCTGCCGCTTGGGCACTTGGAGCTGCTGTGGTCACCCTTACATCTCTCGCACTTGTGGCTGAACTTGCACTTCCATCCCCAGCTACAGGGTACCCCCTTCTCAAACTTCCGACATTGTCCTGGTTCTGCTTGTGCTGTTCCCGTGCTCCTGCTGCCCCCCCCTGCGTTGTTGGAGGCAGGTTGCTCTGCCACCCTCTCTGTGACCCATAATTTCTGCTCCGAAAAATCTGGTCTCTATTTCTGTCATAGCTGGATTCGTACCTTCTGCTATTGTATCTGTAAATCGCTTTGTACTCATTCTGCCCATATTGCCTTCTCTGCTGCCCTCCTGCGCTTCGCTCCTTGGAATCCCATTTCTCCTTCAGCACCTTAAATATGTAGAGATTAAAATTTTCTTCACCCATCCCATATCCGGAAATCAGTCCATCACCTTTCTGAACTTGTGATCGTACTCTAGCCATGCGTCTCCCCCAAACGCCGCGTGTACCTTCAGCACCCTCTGCTGATACGCCACTAATGCTACCCCGTCTTCCTTACTACTGGCCCCTTTTTTAGTAAGCTTTTTTTGTCCTCCTTAATGTTCTTTAGAGCCACATTCATCCCCCTCTTTTGACAATCTAATAATGTGAAAATATTGATCAATTCCTTCCTCCATATTTTCTCTGTTACTTTGTCATTTATACACCAAGCCCATTGCCTTCATTGACCTGCCCTGTACATCTTTACCCATGGTTGGCCTGCCATATTTCGTCATGAGTGGCCCCCCTATTTCTGTCACGGCCACCGTCGGTGCTGCCCCTGGGGTTGGGTCCCCTGACACTGTTGCCGCTGGTGCCCCTTTGGCACCCCCGGTTGTGGGTTGGGTCCTTGCGGTGCTCCCCCTGTGTTTGGCCCTACTGGTGCCCCTTGTGGTGCCGGGACGATTGGTGCCCCTTGTGGGGCCGGGACTACTGGTGCCTCTTGTGGCGCTGGGACCGGGGTTTCCCTGGGTTCTACCCCAGCCCCCCCTGCCCCTCTCTGTTTCTCCCTGTTCACCGCTCCTCTCCATTTCACTCAAGCCCTTAAGTGAGCCCTTTCTCCGTCATCACTGCTTACTTCAGTTGAAGAACTCCCCTGCTGCTCCTCACTGGATCCCTTCTCCTGTCCGCTCTTCTTGCCATTGGTTCTGGGTGACTTACCCGAAACCGTGACGCAAATTTTAAATATTTTTACGATTTTATTCCCAACATTATTATTCACAGTACCTTTGTTTTTATCTTTTTTCTTCCTCTTGGTAGGTGCCTCCTTCTGTTCCTCCGATTTCTTCCACTCCACTCTCCCCCTCTTCTGTCCTTACCATAATCTTTCTCTGTCTTTCTCGCCCATTCTGAGAATTCTTGAGCCCTTTTTGCTCTTCTTTCCGCCATCCTTCTCATCTGCATTCTGTCAGCCACGCATTCCTGCTCCTTCGCACCGTGCGTCCTCTGTTTCTCCTGGTCTTCTAAACCCGACTTTCTCGTCTCGCTTGTCCACGGCGAAATTGCTCTGTTCGCTCGCAGCTGGTACTTCTGGGTCGCTCCTGCTCCGGCACGGCTGGGCGAACTCGTAGCCCCTGTGTTTAGATCGAATTAAGAGGAGGTGGAAATGCGTGAGCCCGCAAGAGCAAACGTTTTTCCTTCCCCTTATCCAGGCACTAAGATCCTACCCGAGAGAGGTGAGCTCTTACCTGGTATGTGCCGCCTCACCTTTTCCTGGCTTACTTATACACCTCCGGCCTTTTGTTCCTTCTTGGGGGCGGCCGGGTTACCCTCCTGACCCCTTGCAGTTATATTTCGCACCTTCCCAGGTGCTGCTTCCTGCCCTTTCCTGGGCTTTTGTTTCTTGTGGCGCCGTTCGGACGCCCCTCCTTACGCTTTCGCGCCATTTTCCCCCACCCCGCGCCTAAACTCCCAGACCCTCTATCGTCCCCCATTTCATGCGGCCCGGGGCCTGGGGCAAATTGAGAACCCCAGCTTAATGCTACTGTGTCTGGAAGCACACACCTTTCAAGCACGAGCAGTCTCTAACGTGGTGGAACCACAAGTGCAGGTAAGTGTCACGGCTACACAGAGCACCCTTAAAACGGGCTCATTGCACCCATATGATCTGAGTAATAACAGAACCCAACTGAATAAGAGCAACAATATGGTGGGTGCAGCAGCACCAATAGTAAAATCACTAATTACTTTACAGACACACTTAAAGGCACTAGGAGTATATAATATAAACATCAACTATCTACATTGATATCTTGATTAGGCCTTAAATGAACAGAAACCATTATACAATACTGAGAAGGCGAAAAAAGTATTGACAAATATGATCCATGTTTGACTGCCCCCATAAGACAGAGGGGAGCATACTGCAACACAAAGTGACAATGAAATTACTACTTCACCAACAAAGAGAATTTAGTGCCATATGCAGAAATGTGTGTGAAAGCTTGCTTCGCTCGCTGGAGTTATCCCTTCGAGCTTCACTGTGGTAGACCCAGGCTCCTTTGTGAGAAAATAATTTGAACCACCAGCTTACACCCAAGAAAGGAATCTAAATACGAATTAGGTTGGCAACGTTGTGGAGGAAAACATACCCATTACCACTAGAACGGGTGCTTCCACCTCTTGCTAAGCACCGAACTACAGAATTCTTATCTTCTACTCTTAAACTGCAAGCCCTTGAAAAGGCACCAATCTGTAAGTGTCCCACTAAATGTTCAAAATGTTCAAAAATAAATATTTGTTTTAAACATGTTCAGTAAGACTAACAATATTTCCACATTGTCCTCAATTTTATTACTCAATTGGCAATTATGATTTCCAATTACCAACACAATTCAATTATTCAATTGTCTATTGATACAATGGTATTTCTCAATTGCCCGCACAATTGTATTGCTTCATTAACCCTACTGATACAATTGTAATTCTTAATTGTCAACACAATTACATTTCTGAATTGCTGACATGTTTTTTACTAAGTGGCCAGATGTATATAATGCGGACTCTAGTGCGCTTCTTCAAGGCCAATCATTAATATCATGAGTCACACTATTATATACAATTCATTAATAACATATCAAATCAATCCAAGTGTGTCATTGGAGGAAAAAAGAGAAAAGGAAAGAAACAATAAACATTCCCATTATCATTAGTACATCATCATACAATTTTCATAAGACGATAAGATATTCTATGTTCCAGTATACTTGCTTTTTATCTAGGTCACTTCTAATACCTTAAGCACAACTACTTAAAAACTCATGACAGCATTAACCATCTATCACTATTGCACTATTACTTTTAAACATCTAAAGTATCAATGGTATAAAACTAACTACCGGTCATCTTTTATTATCCTCTACGTATTTACTTATTTTCTGCCAACCTAAATTATTGTTTCCAACACTCCCAAATTGTTAAATGAATAAACTGCAAGAAAATAACAAAACTATATGTCTCACAAAGCATCTGTCAAGACGTTGAATCTTATTTACTATTGCAATATATCCCAATCTTACCTCCTACTCCCTCTAACAAATATTATCTTGAATAATGTATATTATGTGTTCCTTCTTATAATTGAATGCTCCTTCTATAAAAAAGAGAGTATCATAGAGTCATGATCCATGCCCCTGACCCCCTCAAGTATAACAGCCCCCTGGCAGCAGTGGGGCTAAAGCCCTTCACACTGGCCCCAAGGACCTTAAAACTCCATCGGAAACATACATGGAGTCAGTACTGGTGCCTTTGGCACCAGGTTCATTATCAGGAATAAAGTAACACCAGTTTTGGACCTTAATCCAACATGGAGCCTATCACACAGCTCAGTTCTTTAGAACCAAGCCATGCGGTCTAGTGTTTTGGTTGTGGCTGGGCTTGGAACTACTTGGCCTGGAACTACTTTACCTGGGCTATTTAAACCACACCAAACAGCAGAACACGCTTCAAGTTATTCTGCACTCCTGCAGCATAATGCTCACTGTGTCCAGCTCCTGCTCATCTGCTTCTCCGGCGGCCCGATCCTGAAGCCCTAGATCCGGATTCCATTAATAACATGGAAGAACAAGAACAGCTTTAGCGAGCAAGAACACTTACCTGTGAAGTAACCGGCCTTCAATCCATCCTGCACTTCGCTTACCTCGCCCATCTCCGGAGTTCGTCGCAACCTGCAAAGGGACAGACTCAAGGACAGCATTAATAACAATTCTTACCAGCGCAAGGAGCGAGTCCTGGCAGCACCCTGTGCTTCTCTTACCTTGCCCATCTCCGGGTTTCACCGCAAGCTGCAAGGGAGAAGGAACAAGGTCAGCATTAACAAAGCACTTACCTGGGCAAGCAGCACTTCGATCGCTCATCACTCCGGAACATCACCGCAACCTGTTCAAAGAAGAGAAGAGAACACAGGTTAGGAATTAACACCAATAAACAGCGCAGCACTCCGCGCATCAATAACTTACCGTGGTCTTCGTCATCGGCGCAGCAACTCCGAGATCGCAACAATCCCTGTGAAAACAAAAGAGACATTGTTAGGGAACAGTGTAGTGGAGCAAAACGCCGAGAAGATAGAGAAAACGGAGGGAAAGAAAGAGAGAAAATAAAGACGGAAAAGACATCATAACTCACCTGGAAGACAGCAAGCACAGTCGGAGTCACAGCCGGTCTGGACCCGACATAAGGCACACGGACCAGTGAAGCAACTAAGTCCATGGAACGCCCGCAACAACCAGGTGCCCCTGAACAGAGATGCAGGACAGAGAGTTCAACGCCCAAGGTGAGCAATAACCCCAAGAGAGGGGATTTGGACCAGAGGGAGGTCAGAGTCCATCCATCACAGAACCAGTATCTTAACCCTCCATTCTCCTGTTATAGGCGCTACCCAACGTCTGGCACATACCCAAGCAGAGAGGGGTCCGGGATAACGCATGGACCTCCATCCAGTATCGTGTGGCGCCCCCGTGGCTTCCAGGTGAGCGTTACAGAACATGAAGACTCAATTAAAACATCCACCTGGGCGTCATGGAAACATCAGAGACTGATCAACTAGCCCAGTTACTGGGAGAATTACGGGCCGAGGTGCACTCCGCCCGGCAAGAAACCAACACCCTTATGAGGGAGTTGATTGTCACCAAGGACCGCTCCGATGAATTAGCCAGACAATTGCTCCAAACACAGGCTGGGCAGGCTCCGTTGCCAGGAAGCATTCCGTCAGTTCCAGACACATCCGTCAATCCAGTGCAGGTGGTCCTCCCTGGGGCAGTTCCTTTGGCCCCACCGGAGCATTTTACGGGGGACCCAAGAAAATATGCAGTATTCAAGACCCAGTGTCGCCTCCATTTTCTTTGTAGACCCGTAGCCTTTCCTAACGATCAATCGCAGGTTGCCTTCATTCTGTCATATCTGAGTGGCAGTGCCGCAGATTGGTCCATACCATTAGTAAGCCAGGATGACCCACTCCTGCAGGACTTCTGGGGGTTTCAACAGGAGATGGAGAAGCTGTTCGCCCGACATACCCAGGGCCAAGCTCTGGATAAAACGAACAACGTTATTCCATCGAGGATTAGGGGAGGAAATGAAAGACATCCTAGCTCAGGTGATAAACCCGCCAAAAGACTGTGCAGAGTTCATCAACCTAGTGGTGCAGCTAGACCACAGGCTGCAAGATCAAAGGACAGATCGATTCAGAACGGAGAATCGCACTGTGTATGTACGCTCAAAGGAGAACAGTGCGCGTTCATCAGAGAACACTTCGGAACCCATGCAAATTGGGGGGTACAGAGCCCATTAACCAAGGCCGAAAGAAACAAAAGGAGACAACAGCAATTATGCCTGTACTGCAGGAAATCAGCTCAATCAGAATGAAGGAGGAGAAAAAGAGTCGGAAAACTTCCAGGCCCGGCAAGCGGAGAGGTCCATTTGTCGAGCAAAGTAAAAGAGCCACAGACCTCATACCTTGCCCTGCCTGTGATTTTGAACAGTCACCAACAACCATCTCAGATGCATGCTGTGGAGGCATACATAGACAGCGCAGCATACAAGGCCTGGCAATGAGGATGGGGCTTCCCCTCTGTCAGAAAATGGAAACTGAGAAGGACATCACTGTCGACGGCATGGAGATAGCTTCTGGTCCTGTAACTCAATGCACAGCAGAATTGACCCTTATGGGCCAAGACGGACATCGGGAAGCCATTTCCTTCGTTCTTATCAAGGCCCCCCCAGTTCCGGGTGATTCTAGGGATGACGTGGGTGGTGGCTCACAATCCTAACATCGACTGGCGAGACAAAAAATTAGCCTTCTCCAATGAGTGTGCTCATGCATGCTACCAAGTGGAAATGACATCATCTGACCCAGAGACACCTGTCCAAGATAAAGAGGTGTTGGTACTAGGTGTAACAAGTACACTACCAAGCAAATACCATGATTTCCAAGATCTTTTCCGAAAAGAACGGGCTAATACCTTACCCCCTCACAGGCCAAATGATTGTCAGATCGACCTCGTACCTGGTGCACAAATCCTGTGTAGTCGAATTTATGCACTCACCGAACCTGAAAATCTCCACTTGAAATCATATCTGGACCAATACCTGGCAAACGGTTTTATCCGTCCGTCCAAATCCCCAGCAGCCTTGTCCCTATTCTTCGTACCCAAGAAGGAGGAGGACTTGAGAACATACATCGACTACCACGCACTAAACCAGGTAACAGTTAAAAACCATTATCCTCTACCCCTTATCCCAGAACTGCTGGACCAAGTCAACGATGCCCAAATTTACACCAAATTGGACCTCAGGGGGGCATACCATCTCGTGCATGTAAAGAAAGGAGACAAATGGAAGACCGCCTTTCATACTAAGTATGCGCTGTACGAATATCAGGTGATGCCCTTTGGGCTTTGCAACGCTCCCGCCGCATTCCAATACTTCATGAACAATGTACTACGGGAATTGATCGATGTATGTGCCCTAGTTTACATCGACGACATCTTGGTGTACTCCTCTTCTAAACAGGACCATGTCAGGCATGTTCGCTTCATCCTTGCAAAACTCCGACAGCACCAGCTATACACCAAACTTGAAAAATGCTCCTTCCATGTCACCGAAGTCGAGTTCCTTGGTTTTGTCCTCACTCCCAGAGGCGTCCGGGTGGATATGCACAAAGTGGACGCCATCCTTAGCTGGCCATCACCGTCTTCAGTCAAAGGTGTCCAAAGTATGCTCGGCTTTGCGAACTTTTATCGCCGATTCATCCCAGGTTTCTCCCAGATTGTGCACCCAATCACTTCTTTATTACGAAAAAACAACAAACTGTTCCAATGGACAGAAGAAGCAGAGAAGGCCTTCCAGGAACTCAAGAAAAGATTTACCTCAGCCCCGGTGCTACGACACCCCCACCAAGATCTCCCATATGTAGTGGAAACAGATGCCTCGAGCATGGCAATGGGGGCTGTTCTTTCCCAAAGGGATCCCGAAACAGGCCAGTTACATCCCGTGGCCTTTTGGTCACGAAAATGAACTACACCTGAACTTAACTATGCAATATCAGACAAGGAACTCCTAGCAATCAAGGCAGCCTTTAAGGCTTGTCAGCATTACCTCCTTGGTGCCAGACATATCATCACAGTAATCACTGACCATCGCAACCTACAATACCTCAAGACGGCAAAGGCTCAATCATCCCGTCAACTCTGATGGGCTTTATTCTTTGCAGAATATGATTACATAATCACGTACCGATCTGGAGTCCAGAACGGAAAAGCAGACGCCCTATCCCGCATGGGTACTGATGAGAACACATATTCAACCCCAGACCCGGTGGCCATTATTCCAGGTGACAAACTACTAGGAATTACAACAATGTCATCTCTGGACAAACTCCAAAAGGAAATTGAGCTCCTAATGAACACCGAGGACTCTATAACTCAACAAGACTGGACCACTGAAGGTGAAAATTACACAACAAAGAACCAACTCCCGTATTTCAGAGGGTGTTTATATCTACTGAATAAGGCACTACAAGAACAAGCCATTTCTGGTTATCACGACCCCCTGATAGAAGGACATCCAGGAATTGCCAAGACCCTAGCCAAGGTGAAAAGAAATTATTGGTGGCCAACCTAGGGCAGTTTATTCTGTCATGTGGCATTTGTGCACAGAATGAAGCCCACAAACAAAGACCTGCAGGCCTTCTTCAACCCCTGGAAATTCCACCTGCACCTTGGCACACACTCTCCCTCGATTTCATTACAGATCTGCCTCCCTGTCAAGGGTTCAACACTATACTAGTGGTTGTTGACCTATTCCCTAAAATGGCCCATTTCATTCTGCTTAAGGGTCTACCAAACGCATCCATTCTGACAAAGGTGTTTTAGAGCAAATTGTACGATTACATGGTTTCCCCTCCGTCCTGATTTCTGACTGAGGGAGTCAGTTCGTGTCTAACTTCTGGAGGAAGAGTTGTGCAATTGCCCAAATCGATATTCGTCTGTCCAATAGTCACCATCCACAAACTGATGGTCAAACGTAGCGGACGATCCAGACACTAGAGCAATACCTATGTGCATGTTACATCAAGTGGAAGAAATCTGGAAGGATGTGCTGTGGATAGCCAAATATGCCTACAACATCTCACTACACAACAGTACTGGATAGAGTTCATTCTATACCGTATATGGAAGGCACCCATGTACTTCTGAATTAGATACCTCCATGGCCTTGGAAATGTCTGCGGTAAGGACTTTACATACAACCATCACTCAAGACTTCAAAAAGGCAGCAGAACACTTGATCCAAGCCAGAGAAAGACAGAAAAGGTTCTCTGATCAACACCGAAGAAAAGCCTCAGACTGCCAAGTCGGAGATGAAGCCTGGTTGGCGTCTCCGCACATGCCCATAAGAGGAACTCGAACATTTCGTCCCAGATATCTAGGGCCCTATACCATCAAGGCTTTTATAAATCCTGTGGCAGTAAAACTAGCTTTACCACCAAATATGGAGCTCCATCCCGTATTCCATGTGTCACTGTTAAAACCTGTTCAGCCTGGAACTTGGGTCAAAACACCACCAAATTCGGTACTGGTTAACGGAGAACCCGAATTTGAAGTCAAGGACATCCTAGATTCTAAACTCACGAGGTCCAAGTTATATTACTTAGTGGACTAGAAGGGATACCGCCCTCAGGACAGGGACATGGGAGTCTAGCAAGCACGTCCATGCGCCATGCCTGGTAAGAAGATTTCATCAGAACCATCCGACCAAACCAGGGCCAGACAGAGGAAATACCTTGAGAGGGGCCTTAGTGGGGAGTGCTGTCACGATCTATGCCCCTGACCCCTCAAGTATAACAGCCCCCTGGCAGCAGTGGGGCTGAAGCCCTTCACACTGGCCTCAGGGGCCTTAAAACCCCATCAGAAACATACATGGGGTTAGTCCTGGTGCCTTTGGCACTAGGCTCATTATTAGGAATAAAGTAATACCAGTTTTGGACCTTAATCCAACATGGAGGCCTATTACACAGCTCAGTTCTTTAGAACCAAGCCATACGGTCTAGTGTTTTGGGTATGGCTGGGCCTGAAACTACTTGGCCTGGTGCTACTTTACCTGGGCTATTTAAACCACACCCAAACAGCAGAACACGCTTTGCATTATTCTGCACTCCTGCAGCGTAACGCTCAACGTGTCCAGCTCCTGCTCATCTGCTTCTCCGGCGGGCCGATCCTGAAGCCCTAGATCCGGATTCCATTAATAACCTGGAAGAACAAGAACGGCATTAGTGAGCAAGAACACTTACCTGTGAAGTAACCGGCCTTGAATCCATCCCGTGCTTCGCTTACCTCGACCATCTCCGGAGTTCGTCCCAACCTGCAAAGACAAAGAAACAAGGACAGCATTAATAACAATTGTTATCTGGGCAAGCAGCGAGTCCTGGCAGCACCCTGTGCTTCTCTTACCTTGCCCATCTCTGGGTTTCACCGCAACCTGCAAGTGAGAAGGAAAAAGGTCAGCATTAACAAAGTACTTACCTGGGCAAGCAGCGCTTCAATCGCTCAACACTCTGGAACATCACCGCAACCTGTACAAAGAAGAGAACACAGGTTAGCAATTAACACCAATAAACAGCGCAGCGCTCCGCGCATCAATAAATCACCATGTCTTCGCCATCGGCATGGCAACTCCGAGATCGCAACCGTCCCTGTGAAAATAAAGAGACATTGTTAGGCAACAGCGTAGTGGAGCAAGGCGCCGAGAAGACAGAGAAAACAGAGGAAAAGAAAGAGACAGAATAAAGACGGAAAAGACATTATAACTCACCTGGAAGACAGTAAGCAGAGTCGGAGTCACAGCCGGTCTGGACCTGACATAAAGGCACATGGACCAGTGAAGCAACTAGGTCCATGGAACGCCCACACCAACCACGCGCCCCTGCACAGAGACGCAGGACGGAGAGTTTAACGCACAAAAACCTAAGGTGAGCCATAATCCCAAGGAATGGGATTTGGACCAGAAGGAGGTGGGAGTCCACCCATCACAGAACCAGTATCTTACCCCTCCATTCTCCTGTTATAGGCGCTATCCAATGTCTGGCACATAACCAAGCAGAGAGGGGTCCGGGATAGCGCTTGGACCTCCATCCAGTATCGTGTGGCACCCCCGTGGATACCAGGTGAACGTAACACATAGTCATGGGTTCCAATTGATGACTTTGCAATTCTATAAATACAGTTGTGTCCCTCATGTGATTCGTGCTCCTTATCTCATCTAAACAGATGCATAGCGCGTCCTGATAAACACGTTGATTCAGCGTTCTTTACTTCGCGTCACCATTTTGAGACCTTCACATTCCCAATCTACTAAGTCACAGAAAGAGGACTAGTTTGCTTAAACCTTCTATTGGGCATTGATCATATCGTGTTGCTCCAGTGCCATCTTGTAATGACACTGTTTATGATGGAAACATATGAATATAATGTTAGATACCCAATCAGTCAGCCCTGGTGCCATGTGATATCTTTTAGATAAAAAAGTCAATTATTTGTCCTAACATTCATGCTTCATTAAATAACGGTTTATTTGATCACTTATTCCTTACATTAATTTGGCCACATTCCTATGGGCAATTATTTGATTGTGATTTAATTTTATTTACCAATATCCTTGGTCAATTTTAATACCTAACAAATTGATCAATTATTTGACTATGCAATTAGCAGCAAATCTCACCTTTATTCTTCTGTACCTGGAACCAAACTCTGTTTTGTTAAGTCAGGTCTGTCAGATGTGCCATGGAAGTCCACAAATTATAACATGATTAAATCTCTTTGATGACACATGTGAAAGATTATTCACATACATGAATACTGTTAATTAATACTTGCATTGTTTTCTTCCCAAAAAGGAATGCAGCTCATGGTCTGTATTTAATCCATCAAAAGTACTTCGGGAAACCAAACAATAATCTTGTTGTTGTTGTCTCAATTGCTTGTGCACAATCCTTGTCATCCCACAGAATCAAATCTTCTTGTCATTTTTATGTTCCATACTCCAGTGAACTGCCAGTGGATATATAGTATCTTGAATTTTGAAATCTCTAAAATGTACCTACATTCTCATTTTTAATGGTCTGATAGTATTCCCAATGTATACTTTCCACAGATACACATTATGCCATATCTCACAAAATTTCTTTTTCAGTTAATGAATTACTTGATTTCAAATGATCTCTTCTTGTTGTCCGTAAATTACTTTTGATTTTTAATACATTTACAGTAATTGCAATCTCCACATTACAAAATCATCTATTTGTATGTTAAGCCATTCTCTCATATCCCTAGGTTTTTCAATGTTTCTTAGAAAACTAGGTGCTAACAAATGTCCTAACGTTTGTGCCTTATTGTGCACAATGCAAGGTTTGGTGTCTAAACTTTTGCAGTAATTATTTATCTAGCATCACAATCTGCCAAAGGTTGCTAATCAGCTTGTTGATCTAATTGCTTTGTGTGCAGTATTTTGTAATGAACATGCATTTGTCCTGTCTATCATACCTTTTTGTTTATGTATTAATACATCTTTTCTTTTCCCTGTATATGCTTTTGATTGTGCATTATCAATAGTTATAGACCCATACCCTCTTTCCAAAAATCTAGTTCTCAAAATGTCAAATTGCTGATGATAAAAATAGCTTCTACTACAATGTGTTTTCACCCTTAAAAAGGTCTTAATTTCAATTTTGTTAACCGTAATTCATATTTCCCTAATAATATTTAGGAAGGAAATTAGCACTTGCTTATATATGAGTGTACAATTGGTGCCATATTCATTTTCGTTCAACAATGTTTGAAATTAAATTAGTTCTTGTTCTGTACCTGCCCAATTTAGGAAAATGTAATAGATATATGGCACTTCTGGATTACTGCATTTGGTTGATGCCTGTAAGTTTATGATTCTTCAAGGAAATCCATAAACAAACTGACCGTAGGAGGAGAGCATTTAGAGCCCATGGCTACTCCAGTTAGTTGTTGGTAAATGTTGTCACTAAACACAAAGACGTTATGTTCCAATATTAAATTGAGTAGACCCGGTACCATTGTCCTCTCTAAAAAGAAAGTAGTTGGCATTTTATTGTAGAAATATTCAATAGCATGAAGTACTGCTGCATGGTTTATTGAAGTATACAATGGTACCACATCCAACTTCACCAAATAATAATTTGTATTCCATTCACTTTCTTTTAGTCATTGTAAAATATTCATGCTGTCACTCGTATCCGATGCTCAATATAACACTAGTAGGTTTAAAAAAAAGGTCTATGAATTCTGAAATGGGTTCTAATGTTGATCCTACTCCATTGACTGTAGGCCGCACTGGCGGTAGTTTAGTACACTGTTTATGGATGTTTGGGAGAAAGTATATAAATGGATATTTAGGACATTTCACCTGTAAGTTATTATAATCTTTTTGATGGCTAAGGCCCTCCTCATGCCACATTCTGATCATTTTATTGGCTTCCAGTTTCAAAACATTACATCAGCTGTGCTCTATAATTTTGTAGTCTCCTTTGGTTTGGAGATGGTTATTACTAATTTCCACATCATCTCCTTTGTCCAAAATTACAATGTTTCCTCCTTTGTCATCTTGTTTGATGACAATCTTCCTATCTGGCTGCAATCTTTTCGCAATTTCATTTTCTTCATATGTCAGATTGTGTTTAACCAACGCTATTGTCTGTTTACATTCATCAACAATCTCTGCCTCCAAGCTCACTGATGTTATCACAGGTGTCCCCTCTTGAATCATATTAGGCTGATATGTATATATTCTATCTAATTGTTAGTCTTTTTGGTCCCTGAAGCACTGGAGCAACACAATAAAATCAATGCTTAATAGAAGGTATATGCAAACTGGTCCTCTTTCTATGACTGAGTAGTCTGGAATATAAAGATCTCAAAATGGCGACCACGAAGTAAAGAACACTGTTTCAATGGGTTTATCGGGACACACAACCAATTTGTATAGAAGAGCTAAGGCACACGCATGACATGAGGGATACAAGTGTATTTATGGAATAGTAACATCCTGACTGGACCTTTGTATACATGCTTTTTTTATACATATGGAAACATTCAGTTATAAGAAGGAACACGTAACCTACAGCATTACTCAAGTTACTAGTCGTTAGAAGAAGGAAGAAGTAATATTGGGATACATTGCTCAAAAAAATACAGTTGAAATGAGAAAACAAATTTACTCAAATGCGACAAAAAGTAAAGTTTGTCTTGGTGAGTCAGACAAAGCTGCAATTTCCAAATTATAAATTCAGTTCTTTGTTTAAAGATAGAAAAAAAACCTTCATTCCAGGTCAAGATTACATTTTTCAAAATTCTTTCATTCTTTTTAAGTTCAGGTGTTGTCATCACACCTAATTTTTTAGCCAAGTGTTTCAAACAAAAATGTCAATTTTCCCATTCAAATGTCAGGTATTTCCACTCTTCCACTCGACACGTGGTTCATTAGGAGAGAAAGTTATTCCCTTTTAATAAGTTCCTTACGTTTGTCCAATGTTGTTTATCCTGATATAGTTTTTTTGAAAAAGTATAACAATACTGCTTGCAAGTGCTGATTTTTCTAACTTTTTACTTTTGATTTGGTTTGTTGTAAATTCTCTTTTTTTTCCGTATAGTTCAAGATAGGTCAGCAAAAACGTCCTCGTAGCCCTGATAAGCTATAGCGAGCTGCCGGCTGGTTTGGGATACATTGCAATAGTTAATAAGATTCAACGCCTTGACCGATGCTGCGTGAGGAATAGTGGGTCAATTATGTACACAGACCAAAGGTAAGTGATTGGAAGAGAGATAAGCGGATGTAGGACGCAGGATAGTGAATGTAAAGGGTTAGTGTGTGGTCATCTTTAGGGCACCATCCAAAGTAATAGAGCCAGTCACATTAGATTTGAAAGGAGACAGTAGCAGTTCCCAGAGGATACGTGGACAGCCTGTTCTGCTCCTCTCTGCATGTCTTCATCACATATAGTACCGAATGTGTAGAGGAGCGGGCACTAAGATCCAAAGGAGGTCCCTGCGATAGTTATAGATGATGATATACCATTCCAAGCCTTCTGTACCTTTCTCTGCATCCCACCAGCACATGTTTCCACTCATAAGGTGATGTCCAATCCACCACTGGTTCCTTGCAGTCATAATTGCTGAGATGTCTGAGACATGGGGCCCAGTTCTGTCTTCAAAGGCAACACATCTCTGAAATCTGGGACACACACTGTAGTTTTCCTTTTCCCGTTGGAGACTGTGGGCATAAAGTTATTTCCAAGAGAATAGCTGAAAAACGATTGCTAAACTGACAGTGTCTCAAAACACACAAATAGTTTTCTCCACTTGTATGTGTTAAATCTGCACACAAATCTAGAAAAATCTGCGTTGTACTGGCGTCGGATTAACAAAGGGGAATTTCGATGCACAATGGCCACGCGGTAAATATAGTAAATGGCACACACTTCGAGAGTAGCTAAAGCACCCCAGGGTGCATCCCTGATTCATTAAACGCTTCATTCCTTGCACCCTGTGTCATTGGCTAGGTGAAAAGGGAAATGCAGATAAGGGGTCCATACCTGCCATTGTCAGCATTTCTTAATTCCTGACAGAGACGCTCATGGAAAGCATTAGTATTTCTATAATTGATTTCACATCTCCAATCCTTATACATGAGTGGAAATGGAACAATGTAATTTGCAGGGACAGGCTTTTGAGGTTACTTCTTTGCGAAATCACATCGTTCACCCAAGTCGGTGGAGGCTGCATCTAGTGTTGGAAATGTTCTGATACTTAGCATACAACTGTAGGGGTTTATGCTTCCTACTTATCTACAGGGTAAATGAGGGGTCGGGGGAGGGGGGGCAGAATCCTGGGACACTTTGACCATCGCATTCTGTGCCCATATCATTAAACGAAACACCCTCTCTGTGTATTACAGTTATTTAGATTATTTGCACAGATGCCATGGCAACATACAACGATGAAATGCACTTGCTGACTAGTATAGTGCAAATATCTCATTCGAAATAAACCATGACTCAGCAAAAGTACAATGTGGAATCCAAATGCAAAGTAACTTCGCTTCCAAACAATGTTGAAAGGAACAGCATGTTTTGTGTTCATTATTATTATATTTTATTCATTAAAGCCAAGTATGATGAACACATGTTAGATGTGTTAATAATGCCTATTTCATGATGGCCCCCTCCCCACCATTTTAGTCTTCATTCCTTTACTGAAAGAGCGGTCACAGAAATCATGGGAACTGTCTGCCCCTTAGTGTTGAACACATTCAATCCTGCTACGAAACTGCAAAATCGCAGATTCACAAGTATTTTGTGGCGAAGCTTTCCATCTTAAAGTAAACCATTGGGCTGCTGTGCCCTTATTCTCTAAATATTTAACTTTTCTTCTCCCACATAGCCTTGTGATGCTGTTTTGTTCTGTGAGACTCTTCAACTCCTGCCTTTAAGTTCTGAATAAAAATAGATGACGCGCCTTGAACACACATAACTATGGGGAAAGGACTTTGGTTTCAGTAGGTCACATTTCTACATACTAAAAAATGTTTTATGAATGGCATTGCTTGCCTACCAGGGCGGTTTAGACAAAATGTGTTAGGCAATGAGTAGTCTATCAAACCGGTGGGCCTATACTGTATCTTCACCCCCCGCCCCCCACGTCCTAGCCCCTCCCACCCCTCCCCTCCCCCCCACGGCAACCCTCAATTTTGCCCCTCCTGCTGGTAGTGGGGAGTGTGGCGTCACCACTAAAGAAACGTTGGAAAAAAAGGCGCATTTGACAGATACATTTCAGCAATTCGTTAGCAAAAATTTCACAGGTTTTGCAAATAGTCCTGAACAGCAGTATTTCTCCATCCCAACAGTTCATATACACTCCCACCAAAACTATGCCCATGATATAAACAGTAGACATAGAGCAGATATGCATTTGCTCTACATCATGGAAGCAGTGCATGATGTGTGCCAGTACTACACTAGAAAAAATGGCAACAATACATCCTATCATAGAAGGAATTCAACTCTTTATAAAGCCAATCAGTGGTTCTCTGCTAGATAGAAGACCATCGAAATGTATATACCAAAATACTGCCAGGTGGTTGGTCTTATAAGCCAAATCTATGTCCTTATGGTCTAGAGCACTTCCAATATAGATCCAAAAGTTTCTCGAATGTTCAAGGCTGCACTTATTTTAATTAATATGATTCTCATTGTGCCAGCATGCCAGGGGGTTTCTCGTGCTGTCCATGAGGGCCAGTTGCTGGAGTTAATAGCTCCCATGTTTACCGGGCCTCTTAATAGCCAGCCAACGTGTGTACCAGAAAATACCATACCATCTGTGACAGTCATTTGCCTATGGAAATGTTTATACCAGACTATGAAGATAAACTCCGTATATGTGGTAGAGCTTGCCCAGGTGGGAGCAATGCCATCCACTGCCACCTGCCTGGTTTGAATAGGAAGGACACCATTCTTTTCCAGGAGCTGCAGGAAATCCACCTTCGTGTTATGTCTCTGCTTTAGGGAATACTTCAGAGCAACAATTTAGATACTGCATGTACACGATGGAAGTCACCTATAGGAAACGATGGGTATCTGGCATGCGCTGGTAAACCAGGATGGATAACTGTGAATTTGGTAGAGAAAAAACAACTCACTAGAAATTAGGAATACGTACAATCAGGTCGTCAAAAATCTTAACTGAAGATAAGAAAGCTAGAAAGTGACAAACGCTAAATTAATCAAACTTTAACATTTATTACACCCCGTCAGTGATAAAGCATTACTTTTGGATCTTCTCGCAAAAAAAGCAAATTGTACACATAACAACATTTCTCTTCGAGTTTTGCAAGGATAGTGTGACACCCATACAAAACCTACTACGTATGAACATACAGATAACAATATTTAAAACTGTTCTTATGTGAGCATGTCCCTCACAGAAAACTAGATTTTTTTAAGTGCAAAAAAGTAAGAAAGTGCTGACAGTTAAAGGGCAATCAATCATGACCTACAATCGCCCATAAAGTGAAACTAATACACAGCGGTAGTCAGGAGACAAGACAGTAAACTTTAACCGGAGCCAGTTTCCCCAATGAATATATTAAAACAATGAAGAATTTAAAATATATACAAATAGCTGTTCAATTACGACAGTATCTTCACTAGGTGAGTAATGTTTCCTTATGGTTCCAGGTCACTGCTAGAGGCATTGAATGCTCAACATGCTACTCAGTCTGGTAGAGTGAAAAAGGACGGAGCAGGGCGGAACGATATTGGCAAAGGTTTTTTAGATTTTAGAAATGGTAAAAGAGATTTCCTTTTAATCTCCATATTTTCGGTCAAACTAATACAAAAATGTGCAAGGATCTCAAAGTAATCTGGACAAAATGTACAATGACCGTTAATAAAATCTATACGAGACTATTTTCTTGTCACAGTTGAAACTGAAAGTGGTCCACATCTTATTTAGTTAAAATGAAAGCTATGACAGTTGGGCCAGGATAATGTGCACTATAACACTCTGTTTCTCCATTTTGGCAAACTCCTGCATAATCTTTAGCTGGTCAAACATTTCCTTTTATATCACTAGTTTTCCATGTGGATACACGGAGTGGAGCTAATCAAACTGCCTTCCACAATGACTGGTAGACAGATCTTTCCAAATAATTCGAAATACAATTAAGCAGATCTTAAGCAAGTCAAGTAAAATACAATGCATTGAAGAGAGGATGTCATGTTGGTTCCAAATATTAAGTTAAATTCAACCTCTTTGTGTTAACAGAATGTTGAGGCACTCATAGAGAGGCAGAGTAGACATCTTAGAAATGCATTTTCCACTGGTGGGAACATTGGTGAGTAGGCATATCTCCAAGCCACAGTCCTGTAAGCCTCTATGGATTGTGCTCTACTTTTATATACAGTAAACATGAGACCCAAACTCTGAGCTCTTAAATAATTTGCAAATTTAAAAACGAAACCAACAGCCTAGGCCATTGTTACAGTTTTTGTATTTAAATGTAGGCCACATTGTAAGGTCTCAGAGGTGTGTAAACTAAGTAGGTGTCCTGCTCCAATTTTGTTCCATTTTAAGTAAAAATGTGCTGCTTCTTGGACACTCCCAGTACCATAATCAATGATTTTAAAACATGTGTTATTAACCCACTTGCATTTGTGAAATAACTTAAACTATTTAAGCAGGTTTGTAAAGCCAGAGGGATTCTAGCTAATCAAACCGAATCATTGGCATACGATAATATTGGAAAATAATGCCTAGAGATTCACAGCTGTTGAGGGTGTCACCATTCAAAACTGAACGTAGCAAATTCCTATAGATTCTCAAAATATCAGGGGGCAATACACAGTCCTATCCTACCCATTCCATGAAAGGAAACATAGAGCACCATATCTGCACATTGTTGGGTTATTCTCACGGAGGGCCTTTAATAGTGTTAATATTGTTCCAGAAATATGTAAGTCTTCTCAAATCCTCCCGAGTAAAGTTCTATTAATACAATCATAACCCATATTGAAATCTATCAAAGCTAGATACAAAGGTGAAGTATAGGCTAAAGCCTATTTACAACAGATAATATGTACATTTAAAACGTGATCACTACCCATTCTGTAATCACATATCAGAAGTCAGCAAAAATAGTCTCTGTATTTAACCATTGACATTGCCTAGTACGCAGCAATTCTTCCCCCGAAATGTGGCAGTGACATCAAGTATGGAGACTGGTCGGTAGGCTTCTGTCTCCCTTTTCTAGGGGCACTAACAACTTTACTCCAAGATACACCGTAAACCCAACTAGCAGCAGCATCTTTTAAACATAGTACAAATGGGGCCCATAGGTCCAGAGTGGCTTTAAAAAGATCACCAGTTTTCCATCTGAACCTGTATTACGATTCATCACTTGAGAGGACAAGACTGCATTCATTTTGTCTAATTTAAACTCCAAAGAACATCCCACTTCTCTCATGTTATTCCCACTCAAGAGTTTTATCACATCCTGGTAAACAGATATTTTTTATAAAGCACACACTCTTGGCAGTGATGTTTCTGCCATGGCAACTATGGAAAGTGTGAAATACAGAGGACTCAACGCAATAACCAGAGAATCAAGTTCTCCACCCTTTGGAAACTGGCTTAGCAACCTATTTCCAGAGTCTTTTTCTATTCTCCTCACCAGCTTCTAATATCAGATCTTCACAAGCATCAGTTTCATAATTACTATTTTTCTTTCTATACAGGGTTTTTTAATCTTCTCTTAGCGAAGCAATTATAGAGTATGTGCTTGGAAGGGATGTAAGGGATTGTAATAAGTTCTCTTTTAAACTCCGCCATTTCTGTACATACCATCCGTGTGCATACATGTTCTTCTCCCTTTTTGTGTGACCTCAAATTATGACCGTTTTTATATTAAAAAAATGATTTATGATTATACAATCTGCCAACAATCCCCTGTATTGGTTTAACATTTCCATATTTCTTACTTAGCAAATTGAAACAACTGGTCCATAATTTTAACAGGATACAAGGTCTCCAATTTTAATTGATGAATGTTATTCAAAAGTAGTACTTCTGAGCAAAGACATACGCTCATTCATCTAGATTTACGTTTCACAATTGAGAATGTAAGGTCTAACAGGAGATGGTCACATTCTGTGCGAGACCGAATCACCATGTCTTCAATTAATGTCCATTTCAACCCGATGATCATAAAATAATCAATTGTAGCTTCTCCCTTTAGATGTTCAAAAGTAGGATGACTAGGACAATCTACTCCTGGTCCTACCATTTCAGGCATAAAAGTCCCACTCAAGCAGCAAGCGTAGGCATGTTTCGCCTTCCAGATTAGGTTTTGTGTGCATCACATGGACGATCATTTGTGTGGATCTCATGCTCCAGGTGTTCGTTAATTACATTATTATAACACAGATCAAAACTAAGAGAACGAGATTCTTGGTCATGAACAATTTGTTTCATTTCTGATCTCTGGGTTCTACATTCAGCCCCAGAATTATATGAACTGAGAGGCCATGCAAGGCTTCCACTGCAAGATGCAAGCGGGCTGATGCATGAGACCCATTGTCACATGCAGGCCAGTCCAAAACACTTATTTTACAACATGAGGCCTAGTAAATGCGAAAAATGGGCCGCACTCAACTTTGCCAAATTGGAACGCCTCTCATGTGAAGGAAAGTCTGCCTCAGAACTGTAATATTGCTAAATGTGTCCAATGTATCACAAAAAGACATATGGGCTGCGGATTCTGACTTCATGTAAACTGGGAAAAGGCACATTCTGACTGAGAAAGACAAGCAGCAGCATGTTACATTGACTTCTATGCAATACAAGACTGTGATATAGAAATCTAAGTGAAGTTGTGACTTATATCTAAAAGTGAAGACAAGTGACATATTTCATTTGACCTGAACAGAAACACTTACTTTCCAAACTTTATATATTGACATTTAAATGGAAAGGCCTACTTGGAGTTTTAAAGTAGACATTGGTTTCCCATGGTAAAGAATGGCCTATGTTCGGACAATACAGAAGTAGTACTCATGTCCTTTCAACTGTTAGACTACAGAAAGACATTATACATGGACAAAAAGCCCAGATTACATGTATACTGTTAAATGCAAAACACCTCTTTTCAATTTAAAATGCCATGGAATTCCAAATTGTACAAGTAGATTGCTTTTGCAGCTTCCCGCATTGAACTGCTGGGCTGTGTAGCCTGATCTCTGACCTCAGAGACCTTTGACTGAGGCCTACCAGGAATGCAGGTCTGGTCAGCAAAATGCAAAAAAATACTGTTTTCAGATTAAAATTGTGAAAGGGTCTAAAAGGTAGGCCTGGCCTTTCAGGACTGTCATGGCCCCAATAAACTGCCTCGCATCATCAAACGGAGAATCAAAATGGAACTTCAAAGACGGGTACATAAACAGCCAACATGGATAAGCAGATGTCTAGCCAGGTCATGTGACTTTGGAAAAAATGAAACTGTCTGGGTTTTGAGAAATAGAAACTCAAAGGTGGCTTAAATGAATGCATTGTCCTTTGAATAACATTGGACAAATGTTCCTTTATAAAAAAGATAATCGTGGGTCCCATTGAGCTCAACCAGAACTCATATTAAAGATCATAAAAAGCCTTTCAGTCATATGTAAATATAAATTGTATGTGATGTGTAGAATTTAAGTTAATACGAAAAATGGGATTGTGACACTTGGACAGAAATACAAAACTTGGTGAGCTGATAGAAAGTAAAATGAATGTGTGTTTTGTGAAGTTTGATGTTCAGGACTATTTGGGTGGATTAATAAACTGAGAAACAAAATGATAGCTCACTTCAGGGCGGTCATGCCACAGTCAAAGTATGGTCCCCAGACCCGGCATAAATGGCTGAATCGCAAAATATATATTTTATGGTTGTTATCTGTGAATTGAAGAAAGTTGTCATGTTGTGACTTTCTGAGAAAGAAAAATGCAACTGTAAATGTCTTTTTAAAAAGATGCATTCTCTACTCCCCTGATTATTCGTAATCTTGACCTCCAAAACCCTTGCACTATCGGCTGGCAGAGGCCAGACTAGAGAGGTGGGAGAGAAATTAATGTCCAATCCAATGAGTGGGAATATTAATAATGTGGATGTGTCATCAGTACTATATAATAGCATTACCCTATGAAAAAGGGAGAGGGGAGAGAAAGATAATGAACAGAGGAGAGAGAGCGACAGAAATGGACAGAGACACAGAGAAAAGAAGGAGAAAAGAAGGGAGAATTGTGCTTGGAAAAAAGGGTGCCCTGCCTGAGGGAGACAGCCTCCAAACTTGACTGGGCCCTGCTGAGAATAGATGAGCTGCCCCAGCCTGTGGTGTAGCTGACTCCTGCCTTTCGGTTACCAAATGTGGGTCCTAAATTTTGGTAATCGTACAGAGATGTCCATGAAACACTAAAGTCTAACAGGCAATAACAACCATCGAAGACAGAAAACACAGGACCACCAACCACAGCTTATAAAGGACCTGACACCCAAGGACAACCAAGCCCACAAACCTACAACAGAGCCTTGATAGAGAGCCCAGAGGTCAAAACACGTGCCGGCTGACCACAATAAAACTATATGGGCCTCATTACGACTCAGGCGGTAAGCGTTTTACGGCGGCGTTAACAGCGCCGACCCTTACCGCCTGAGTACGAGGTCCCTTAGCGCCATGGCGGACTTAACACCTGCTTTTAGCAGGTGTTAAAATCCATGGCGCTAAGGGACCATGGAGTTAATTACGCCACCGTAATTTACGGTGGCGTAATTAACGCCTTCCCCACTCCCATTATGCCCTATGGGGCAAAAATGGGAATGGAGAAGGGTAAATGGGGATTGGGGACTTACCGCCCCGCCAAGGTCGGAATGGGGCGGTAAGTCCGCCAACCACCATGGCGTAAACATAGTTTACGCCATGGTGGTAAAGTCACGGCCCAGGCGGTAACTTACCGCCTGGGTCGTAATGAGGCCCTATGTCTTCTTCAGAAAAAATGCCACATAAAATACATAATAGTGCCATCCACATCACAGTGTAACACCGTATTGGAAAACTCTTGTGCTTCGCTGAGGGTTAAGGTGGTCAGGTTGTATAGTTGCAAGGTCACGGGTGGTTGGAAGTGGTGCCCACACCGCAGGGTTAGGAACCACAGGAAACTCTTTCTGTATGACCTCATTTAGGGGGTGTAAGTCCTGGATCATTGTCCAATTTCACCCTTTTGCCTTTTTCACAGGGTAGATTGCTGTGTTACACTGTGAAGTGGAGGGCACTATTATGCCCTGATTGAGAAGGGCCTGTATTTATAGTGGGTACTGTGATGCTGGAAATGCATTGGAGGGGCAGGGCCTCTGTATCCCTGTCCTTTACTGCTTTTTATCATCTGTTCTGTCGTGTTTTCCGCGCAGGAGTTCATGGGGGACTCCTGGCGGTGCAGCTCTCTCCTGTGGTTTTGGTGAACAGACCCATGGGATACCCTTATGGTACCCATGGGTAGAGGTGCAACCCTGTGCCCCTAGTGTATGTTTTTGGGCACCTCTGGGTGACCCACAGAGCAGGGTATGGGCTGGTGACAGCTCTGTGCTGAATTGACTGGTGCTCTGAGGGACCTCCATTTTGGGATGCCCAGGTCCTGTCATTGGAATCGGTAGATTCCTGATGGAGACAAAATGGCCCCCTTGGCCTCTTGCCTTCCATCGCCTGTTACCTTGATCTTCCCTGACTCTGTCCCTTCCCCCTGACTGGCTGTTGGGTGGAAGTTCCATATATGGTAGTGTGGGGAAGTGCTGACCAGACTGGCTGGAGCCTTCCCAACGACCGTATGTTGTGGGTACACCTGTGGGTGGGACCTGGGTAAATGGAGTGTGTGACGAATACGCATTCTGTGTTGTGGGTGTCTAGTATCTGGTGTTTGACACAATGACTGAGACAGCCCTGCCCGAAAACCGGTATGAATGCAGTGTGGAGTGTTGAATGGCTGGGTACTTGTCCCAATACACATAATTTGTTGTGAGTGTCTGAAGAGGAGTGAATGGCCTGAATGCACTATGCACCTGAATGGCTGCCTGCCTGCATGAATGCCCTTCTGTCTGATTGGTTGCCTGAGTGTGACCCAGCAGATGGAATGGGAGATGAACTAATATATCTGGGGACCTCTCACTGCTAGGAATCGTGTTCAGAAGCTGAAGTCCACTACGACGAGTAACTGGAGTAACTGAAGCTTGACCTTGAAGCCCTGCTGGACGAGAAGAATTGCTGTTGTTCTCCTTCACAATCTGAAAGCTGCTGTGCCTCCAAGGACTGACCCAGAGAGGACCTGGTAAGGCGCCCTCTTCCCGAGCTACGAGGGACCATCGTGCACCAGCTGATCTTTGGTAAAGCTCCCTGGTAGACAGACCTTCGACAAGCTGCCGACCCGAGACGGGGACTGCTGCGGAATCCCAAGGAGAAGCGCCCAGACTTTTGTCCACCACTGTCGCCGACCGCCATCACCGACCGCAGCCGCCGTGCTCCTGTTTGCCTAAGAACTTTCGAATCCAATGACACTCTTGTCCGCATCGTCGCCGCTGTATCCTGCTGGAGAAGGCCTGACTGTCGACGCACCGAGGATCATCCACTGATGGGTTTCCCGCCACGCAAAGACCACAGAGACGCTGACAACTTGACGCCCTTCCTGGGCCACAGTTCTTCAAACTCTTTGCAGTCCAAATCTATCGACACCGAGAAGCCCTGCACGTGTCTTCCTTGCAGGACGTTTATGCTTCCCCATCAACGAGCACCGCTAGGAACAAAGCTGCCACTTCAACATCATAGCTCACCCTATTCTCTGTCAGACGTTCGACGACCCGTGACTCCTGCCTTAAAGGGAGGGCACTTTGGGGTTGCAGAACTATTGGGAAGTCTATTGTGAACAATACATGGACTGGGCTTGTATCTTTATCCTACAGGTTGCCTAGGTGGGGGGATCTCCAGACAGAGCTGTGCTTAATGGTAGTGACCGGTATTCTGCCAATTGTTCAACCGTCTTTCTTTCCTTCCTCTCTCTACTGCTGGTTTCCTCCTTATTGATCTGTGTGACATTTTGACCGTATAGTTGATGCATTTTAATGAGATCTGATAATATTTGTGGTACCACTGTAGAACTGTATATATTTACCATTGTTGATTTTCTGAGCACAAAGTGAGTTAATGTGATAGTGTACATAACCTTGAATATGAATTATATAAAAACTGTGTTTTAACCGATACAGTGTGCGGACATTCCTTTGTGGGTGCTTGGGGACTACACTGTACTTAAGAAACAGCCTGCATCACCTCCTGAGAAGCTAGGCGTTGATTGCTCAACCACGATACCAATAATAGAGAATCTTGGCCGGGGTCCTCTGTGCCTCTCCTCTACCATATAGAGAGCAGAAGTACAGTCACCCCCGTCCGGTCTTTACAGGTACTGATTCACCCAGGGTAGCACTGCCTCTGCCTTTAGTGTTATGTGTACTGGGGTTACCTCCTTTAGAAGGCCAACATCATGTGGGTTGATGGTCCACAACTTTTCGGGAACATATTCTAGGTCTGCTTCGATGAAGGGGCGGGCCGCAACAGCCATCAGGGGGCACTGTACTCTTCGATATTGCACAATTCTCTCGCAGTGGATACAAATCTCTAAAATTATTTCTCCGTCACTGTCTTTGTTCTCAAACAGTTATGCATCAGTCATTTCCTTAAGAGGTACAGTGGGGTCAATGCATCTGGGTGGCCGGGTGTCCACAAGGACCTGCCTCAAACCACAGTGAAAAAGGGCAGACCACAACAATTGAATATCGGGACCCATTGCACCTCTCTCCCATGTCAGCGTAGTATATATGTAGCTCGCGTAATGGCCTAATAGGGCGGGGCAATGTTGCCTGTAATGATCATAGCGTTATTCCTGTGCTGAATGTTTGACACGTAGTGCTGTGTATTATCATGTATGTGAGGTGCTCCTGAAAATTGGGTATAAACCAACCTTTCGTATGTCAGCTGCAATGTGCTGCTTTGAGCTGTGGGAGGCGTGGTGAAGTTGGTCGAAAGCTACTGCTAAAAGCTCCTGAGGCTTGACTGCTTTACCAGTGCATTCTTGTCCGCAAAACAAATCGGTTGGGGTCTGTTTGCACCCTCTGTTTGTCTATAGCTGTTTCTCCTCATCTGGCGCCTTGCCTTGTAGTTCGATAATATGTGCAATAGGCACTTTTGTGTATGAGGTATTCTGTTGATTAGTTAAGGGGGTGGTCACAACACACTCAGCAAGTGTGGGTACTGGGAGTTAAGACGCCCTTTTAGCCACTGCATCTGCGGCCCTGTTCCCCTGTGAAATTTCATCTGTGTTATTGGTATTGGTGGCGCATTTAACGACCACCACTACAGAGGGTTGGGACAATGTGGAGGTCAATATGTCTAGCAGTGCAGCATGTTGTACTGGTGAAGCATCCACTCTCTGGAAACACCTCCCCTTCCACCGCGACAGATCGGCATGCACTGTTGTAGTGACATCTGCCGAGTTAGAATAAACGGTCACGTGGCACCTTTACGATGCTCGCAGCCCTTAATGAGAGCTATGAGTTCTGCTGCTTGGGCCGAATATTGCATCAGACGTTTTTTCATGAACAGTGTCTCATATTCACCTCCCTCGAGGTGTACCACTGTGGCACTTGCATGTCACTTGCCTGTCTCCTGGTCAATTATTGCTGACCCGTCAACAAAGAGGACCTTTTCCTCTTTCAATGGACTATCTCTTGCCATGGGGATGTCATCCTGCTCCCCCTCATACGTGACACAGTCATGCATTGCAAAGTCCTCCTCCATACACATTTCTGCAAAAAGGTGGTGGGGTTCACTGTTTTGCAGCACACAATATGGATGTTTGGGCTTGAGAGGATCATTTCGTACGCTGAGGCTCGCTGGGTCATCAGGGTAGATTTTGATCTCTATGAAATTTCAAACACTGAGTGTTCTACATACAATGTGACAGACCACTCCATCATGATTGTGGAACTTTTCTCAATTGCGAACGCAGCTGCAGAAAGTGCTTGTTCGCAGGCAAACGGTCCCTGCATTATTGAGTCTAGTGTGCCACTGTTGTAGGCAAATGGCTTGTTGCCCATTATACTCTTCTGGGTCAGTACAGCAGTCATGAGCTGGCCATTAGAATGCAAAAATATGTAGAACTCATGTATAGTCTGGGGTGGCGAGCACTGGGACTGTATATATTACTTCTTTTAAATCATTGACATTTTTGATCATGTCTGTTGTCTTTTGTGCTTCCTTGAGGGCCTGCAGAAGGATGTAGTTGCTGAGCCCTAAGAATGTGTGCATGTCTTTCACTGTAATGTGTCGGGGGATGGCACGCACAGATGCTTCTCAGTCTGGTATTATTCTTTTGCCATTTTCCAATATTAATTGACCTAGATACAGCACTTCCTGTTGGCAGTATTGTAGTTTGGCTTTGTCACCTTAGTACCCCTTCCAAGCCAGGAGTTGTAGGCGCGTGATAGAGTCTCTTCGCCAGTCCTGCTCACTGTCACTACACACAAGCAAATCATCCATGTACCTGTGTGTTCCCAGCGCTTTCCGCCATGGGTAAATGCTGTCAGATACTGTGACTCGTGGTGCAAAGATATTGAGAAGAAGGTGTTTTTCAGATCCACCAATGTAAAGGGGGTCGCCTCTTTGGAGATCCTGCATAGAATGGTGGCAGGGTTAGGAACCGCAGGAAACTCTTTCTGTATGACCTCATTTAGGGGGTTTAAGTCCTGGATAATTCTCCAATTTCACCCTTTTGCCTTTTTCACAGGGTAGATAGCTGTGTTACACTGTGATGTGGATGGCACAATTATACCCTGATTGAGAAGGGCCTGTATTGATAGTGGGTACTGCTTCAACCAGGGTAGCACTGCCCCTACCTTTCGTGTTATGTGTACTGGGGTTACCTCCTTTAGAAGGCCAACATCATGTGGTCCACAACTGTTCGGGAACATATTGTAGGTCTGCTTCAATGAAGGGGGCAGGGCCACAACAGCCATCAGGGGGCACTGTACTCTTCGATATTGCACCATTCTCTCGCAGTGGATACAAATCTCTAAAATTATTTCTCCATCGCTGTCTTTGTTCTCAAACAGTTCTGCATCAGTCACTTCCTTAAGAGGTACAGTGGGGTCAGTGCAAAGCACTGTGCACCACTCACATCCATGCATGTTTATCCCTAGTACAACCACTCTTTTTGTTGATAACCAGAACCCTTGCAGGTCTAGACACAGGATCGTGCCCGCCACCAACTCCGGTGACACCACAGGGCGAAAGATAAAATCTGCCTGCACTCCCCAGCATCCCTTGGCAATCTGTGGCAATGCCTCCACAAGCACCATTCTCTTGCAGTGGATACAAATCTCTAAAATTATTTCTCTTTCACTGTCTTTGTTCTCAAACAGTTCTGCATTCGTCACTTCCTTAAGAGGTACAGTGGGGTCAATGCATTCGGGTGTCCTGGTGTCCACAAAGACCTGCCTCAAACCACTGTAAAAAAGGGCAGACCACAACAATCGAATATCGGGACCCATTGCACCTCTCTTCCATGTCGGCGTAGTATATGTGTAGCTCGCGTAATGGCCTAATAGGGTGGGGCAATGTTGCCTGTAATGATCATAGCGTTATTCCTGTGCTGAATGTTTGACACGTAGTGCAGTGTATTATCATGTTCGTGAGGTGCTCCTGAAAATTGGGTATAACCCAAACCTAATAGGGCGGGGCCACAACAGCTATCAGGGGGCACTGTACTTTTCGATATTGCACCATTCTCTCGCAGGGGATACAAATCTCTAAAATTATTTCTCCATCGCTGTCTTTGTTCTCAAACAGTTCTGCATCAGTCACTTCCTTAAAAGGTACAGTGGGGTCAGTGCAAAGCACTGTGCACCACTCACATCCGTGCATGTTTATCCCTAGTACAACCACTCTTTTTGTTGATAACAAGAACCCTTGTAGGTCTAGACACAGGATCGTGCCCGCCACCAATTCCGGTGACACCACAGGGCGAAAGATAAAATCTGCCTGCACTCCCCAGCATCCCTTGGCAATCTGTGGCACTGCCTCCACAAGCACTGTTATTCCATAGATGAACATGTCTGGCTCTATGGGTAACCCTCAGATCACCACCCCCCCTGCCATTGCATGTATTATTACCATTGCTCTCATTGCGCACATACCTGCTGTGGTGCAAACAATGCCATGATCAGTGAATGAGATTGGCATGTTGAACTTACTGGGCAAGTCCCTGTTGTAAGGAAGGCAAGGTATTACAAGTGAAGACAGACACAAAAGGTACAAAGTTCAAGGGTGTTTATTGAGGATTGCATAAACGCCTATCTGGGCCTATCTCTAAGGATGGGAGCACGCTAGACCATCAAATAATAGAGAACACCGCCCTAGTAGTGCTTGTCAACAGAAAATGGCCTTTAATAACAAAACCAATTTCCTACCTTACGCTATAATAACAAATGTGTTTGGGAAAATGTACATGTAAAGAGAATAGTGTTAAGAAATGATATGTCATGATATCTGAGCAACAAGGGTTCCTTCCCTGCGTTTTCAGCACGGGACCAGGTGACAAACTTGGGTTTTAGAACACATGTGCTTCTTTGGCACGAGGATGCAGCTCAGGACACAATCCAAGGCCTTTCCATGATAAAGTCTCTTTCTCAGGCTTCCAAATAACGTTTTAACAAATAGTTCATGCCGGTCGCCCTCTGTCAGACTCAGACCTCTTTAAAACAAAAGTACACGTTGGTTCCCTTCTGTTGGGCTCAGACCTTTCACAACAAAAGTTCAACAATACTTGCAGAGGGGTTCCCTTGCCCTACCTTTATACTTTCGGTCTCCCTCACTCAGACTCGGTCCGTTTCCTGATGTCGAAGATTTTTGAATGTGTATGGTTTTTGTGATAGACCTCTGCAGGACCACTTCAACTTTCCAGCTTTTTATTCTTCCCCTTCTGTCAGGGTTAACTTTGTACACTTTGACTTTTACAGTTCACAAAACTCAAGATTCATAGTTCACAATAGGTCTCCCTCTGCCGGACTCGGACCTTAAAATCACACTTCTTTCGACTTCACCACAGGTCTCCCTCTGCTGGGCTCGGACCTTCCTCTTCACAATTTTCCCTATTGAAGACTTTCGACTGTGCAAGTGTTTTCCAAATACCTCACAGGACCACTTCGATTTTTAGTTTACTACATCTCCCAGAATGCAATGCTTCCTGTTCTTCTTTCTGCTTTCAACTTATAATGTCCATTTCTATATCCTGCTTCAGCCCCTCACACGCCACTGGGTTTCTTTTCCCTTTCACTTACCCAGGTGGTGCGGCACTAGCAGGCAACTCCTCAGGATCTGTGGATTGAGGTCAGGGTCTCACCACCTGCCCCTCTGACTTCTTGGGACCGGCATCTGCCTCATGGGGAAGCAGCACTGGCCAGAGTGTGGTCTGCTGGGTGCCACCCTCCTTGCTCTGGCTTCCTCTTCCGCTCTACAAGTCTCCAGCCACACTGGGTCAGTGTTCTTGTGTCTTGCTCTGCTTTGGCCCAGGTAGCAAGTGGGGCTAGGATTGAGAAGGGATCCCCTGCTGGACTCAGCCATGCAGCCTCCCTTCAGTTCTCACAACTGCTGCTCGCTGTTCTGCCAGGAACCCCACCTTTTATACATGTGGGCTTCTTTAACAGGTTGCAGGTGTGAGTTCTGGGATCTGCTGGTCTGACTTGCCTGACCCTCATTAGTGGGACATTGTTTTTTTCTAAAGTCACTTTCCCTTACTTGTATCAGGTTGTTCTTATGGGAAATCATCATCAGTCCTAGTCGCCTCTTCCTCGTCCTAGTGTTAGATGGAAGTGGAGAGGGGGAGTTGAGTCTCACATCAGGGCTACAGTTTTGTGTATGATAGAAAAGGAGCGGTTTTCCTAACTTCCTCTGATGGGGAGTATTAGGGTAATGGAAATGAATGGGTAGTTGTTCCCGTTTTAGTAACTTATTTGGGAAAGACAGTCAGGAAGGAAAGGTTTGTTTTACCATTAGCTGTGGATTTCTTTATCTTCCTTCCTTTTGAGGGAAAGTCAAGGGGTAAGACAGTGTCTGGATGACAGTACCCCAGGAAAGCCTCTGTGGCTTGCCCTTCCTCGCTTCTTGGCACATGGGGATACTGCGTCTCAGCCAGGATACCCTCCTGATGCAACCTCTGATTCCCTATACAGGTGATCCTCCCACACTGGTTCACCCCCAGCATCTGGATCCAAAGACGATGGCCACGCTCTGGCCAACTGAATAGAGGATTCTTGGGGTCCACAAGGGAGAATGCCCCTAGGTTTCTCGCACTGCACAGCAGGTTTCCAGGAGAAGTCTTAGAATACAACAAGGGAGTGCGCACCACCTTCCCTCCCACCTTTACATCCAGATCTTTTGAGTACAGAACTGAAGAAATAGCCCCAGAGAAGCCCTGCGTGTCAAGGTTTTGCCCGATAAATGGAAGTCCCCCTCACTGATAAATGATTTGGCAGCACCCAGATCAACCATAAAAATGAATTGTTTGTTTCCTATCTCTGCCCCCACTAAGGGTTCCTCATCAGGGTTGAGGGTCATTGAGAGGACCGGACACACAGGAGTTCTCTGTGGGCTGTCCTAGTCAGGATTTGTATTTGTCCCACGGAATGAAAATGGGTTGCCTCCTACCGCAGCTGCGCCTTGAAAAGGGGCGACCGTACCATTTGGCGTTCTGTTGAATGGGGTTGTGCCACCGCCCTGTTGGAATGCGTGCTGAGGTGTGTATTGTTGCACTACTTCTACTGTGCAGGTGGACCAGGTATTTGCAGGGGTAACTGTGTGTAGGCCTGGTGTATCTCATAAATTATAGAAGTCATTCTCTACGTCTGCCCTTGTGGGGGTTTCTGAGGTGGTGGGCCATAGTTATACCCCATCTCTTATCTACTACTGCACTCTCTTGAAACATGCCCCCATTTCCCAAAGTTCCAGCATTGGGATGGCCCTGCTAACCACCTCTGGACCCCATTCCCCCGAAATCCCCTCCCCTTGCTCCTCACAACCCACCTCTTCCTCGTTGCTGTCCTCCTTGTTGCCATTGTGGGTCGGGGTACTGAGGACCTCTGCCCCACTGTCTTTGCCCTCCTTCTGACCACATTGCAGCTCTTCTGATGTTTGCAAAGTCTTGGGTGTTTCCGTCTACCTCTGTCTGTACCAGTGTCCACACTGACGCTTCTACAGCGATTTGGATAGTTAGTTTTGTACTAGTTTTGCTTCCTCTGCTTGCCACCTTTGGGCCATTTCCTTGTCATGTTCCTTTATTCTCTTGCAATGGTGAATTATTTTGCTCTGTGTTTTGGCCCACCCCTTCACCTTGATGCGCACAATTTTATCTAGTGCCTTTTCACTTCTTTGGGCATGCCCTTTTTAACAATAAAGTAGAAAAATGGCATTGACTGGTCCTACAAGTTACCCGTCTTCGCTCTCCACATTTCCTGAATTCTACGAATAAACTGAGAGGGGTCATCATCATCACCCATAGTATTTTGCATTATTGACTGTAGGTCAGGTGTGTCAGGGAAGGCTCACCGCAGCATGTCCCATATTTCTGCTCGGATCTTGTTAAATGATGCTCCATCGTGTGCATCGTTACCCAAAGTCACTCCCCGGTATCCTGCTTTAACCCACACATGCCCAGCTTGGTCTCCAATAATCACTACATATAGGCTTTTTATGTCGCCGACTGCCAGGGGTACTCTGGTGGTCTGTTTTTCGAATCCACTTACCCGCACCCACTGTGACGGGCAGAAGCACCTTTATTAAATTGTTTTTATCCATCTGTGCCCATGGCACATAGTGCGTTCTGCCAGAGCCCTTATGTATAAGGGGCATCTGCATATTTGCACTACCCCATCAGCCCTTTTTTCACTTCCCTTTTTCCTTGACACTGCCATACAGCCAAATTGGCTCCTTAGCTTGCCCTCCCACAGACTCTCCACTCGGGGAGTTTGTTCTGGCGCTTGCTCTGCCTCTCCTCTGCGAGATCCTATATTCTTGCACCCAAGACTGTCTCCCCGCTCATCACCTCTCCTTCCTTCTCTACATGCATGTTCTTTATGGCTGTGTTTTCTATTCTGAACAAGACGTCCCATGCTTTCCACCTATCTAATCCTTGCTCTGCTGTTTATTGGGCTTCACCTCAGTCTGTAATGCCCGCAATCTGGTCAGCTCTTTCCTTGCCACTGCCAGTGTCACTTCCAGGTCTCGTTTATGGACATTGGCATGAACTGGGGCACCAAGAGGGGATGCGTATGGGGGTGGTGGGGCTGTTGCTGCAGTGGACACATAGTTTGGGTTAGTATAACCTACTGCAGTGCACGCTGTCAATAGGTATATTGCTCCAGGCTCTGCTGGGCCCCGCTCTCTTTCCCTGAACAGTCGCCTCTGTTATTGTTTTACGATCCCTCTCCCTCACAATCTTCTGTGTCTTCAAACATTTTCCAAAGGTCTAATATTTCTTTCCTCTTTTGTAACTGTTTCCCCTTGTATTTAAAAAGGGGGGATGGCGAGGCACGCACTCCAGTTCCCAGTCAAATTAGACCTGATACAAAAAGTAACTGGGTTAGATCCCAAAACAATTTAATAAGTATTAACATGGTTGAATCCCAAAACATTGAAAAAGTATTAACAGGGTTGGATCCCATCTGCTGTTAAGTTGCTCTGTTTTTGTTCTCCTCCTTGCGCTTTCCTGTCACAAACAATCATCAGGGAGACTGTGCTGGTATGCATGTGATTCTGTTACTCTCACCTGGTCTCTGCGGGGACATTGGGGCACGGTTGGAGCCCTCCCAGGAGTTGACTTCCTTGGATCGCTTCTCTCCCCCAACTGCAGTAGTATCGAGGACCCGGGGTGCTGGTACTGGTAGAAGATGACAGGCAGTGAGAATAGCGTGATGGTGCCGTGATTCCCCTCGACCCTTTTGTGCCAAAATGTAGTACGCAAGAGTTTGCCCATGCAAGCTCACCTGTTTTGATGTAATGATGGGCTCTCCGTCCTGCTTTTCTTCTGCAGGGGCGTGTGGATGGACCTAGTTGCATCACTGGTCCTGAGTGTGGAGGTCTAGACCGGCTGCGACCATTCCATCTTGAAGGTAGATTTATTATTATGATTATTGTCTGTATCCTTTGTGTTAATTTTCCCCAATGATTATTGTCCGTAACCATAAATGGCCCTTCTCTGCCTAGGTATGAAGATGGCCCACGAGCGCGCGATGATGAAAAAGGTCTATCCCGGAGGACCTACTGATGGTAAGTAGACTGTTGCAGAAACTGCACCATTTTCGTGAGTTGCGCTGCTTAATGTGTTATAGTCTATGCGATTTGCTCACCTTGTGTTTTCTATTCCCTTTGCAGGTACAGCTGGTCGGTGTTAGCTGGTGAGCGGTTTCCGGACTCCTGCAGGCTGCCAGACATGAAGATCCGCGTGGATCCTGCACCGGGAGATGGCCCCGTGTTGATGGGTGTTCGGGGCAGGTAAGGATGCTAGGCGGCACCCGCGGAGGACTCAAGAAGACTGATAAGATGAACGCGGCTTCTGCAGAGTCGGAAGCGGTAGCAGTGCTTCATCAAGCGATGGCGAGGCTGACTCAGGTAAAATCCGTGCAGGGATTCAAGAGTTGGAAGCAGGTAGCAGGAATTACAGCGATGGCGTGGCCTCAAGGTAAGATGCGCGCGGTGGCTGCAGATGGGAAGCAGATGGCAGTGCTTCTAGCAATGGCGTGGCTGATTCCAGGTAAGATGCTGGAGGGTTGCGGAGACTGAAGATGCACGTGCTGAACCAGGTAAGAGTCATCTGAATGGCGGTAAGCGCTATGCTGCCCTAGAAGACTAACGCGTAGCACCAGCATGTGGGTGGGGCCGGCTTATATAGCCTGGCCCCAGCCACTCCTCTTAGGCCCCGCCTTGTGGCCCCACCTTGCCACTCCTCCTATCTTCTGCACGTGCCTTCCCTGTATTGGTGGCGCCCCGCCCGCCCTAGATGCACATGCTTTCTTTATTACTTTGTAATGAGCTTGGTGCTTTGGGACCCTGCAGGTGGGGAAGAAATTGGCCCTTGACCAGTGGCCATGACAGCACTCCCCCTCAAGGCCCCTCTCACGGTTGTTCTTCCCTCCGGTCCTGGCTTGGTGGGGTTGTTCCAGTGAAATTGTTTGATGAGTCGTGGAGCATGGACAAATTCAGCTGGCTCCGAAGTACGATCCTGGAGCCCGTCGCCCTCCCAATCAATGAGATAATAAAGTTTTGAGTGTACTTTCTTAGAGTCCAGGATATTTTTTACCTCATACTCAAGTCACCTGAGAGGATCTCCAGTTCTGGTGGTGTTGAAATTCGAGTGTCCGGTTTCACTGGTTTTAGAAGAGAGACATGAAAAACTGGGTGGATTCGCATGTTGGAAGGTAAATCCAATTTCATGGCCCCAGGGTTTATGATGGCTTTAATTGTGTATGGTCCCAGGTATCATGGCCGTAGGGCACGAGGTCCTTTTAATGGAATGTTTTTATCCCCAACGTGATATTGTGGAGCCTCTCTCCTATGTCGGTCTGCAAATTTCTTTTGTTGCTCCTTAGCTCGATTTAAGTTTTCGCTAGCTTCTTTAAGAGATTGGGTGATTATTTTATGCAATGATGTAACAGCTGGCATCTCCAACTCGTCAAGGGGGTCAAAGGAAGATGTTCTTGGGTGTCGACAGTTCATTGCGTAAAATAGGGTCTCTCCAGTGCTGGTATGAATAGAGTTGTTCTATGCGAATTCACTTAACCAGAGGATGTTTTTCCAGGAGTCTCCTGTTTGTTGTAACATACATCTCAAATATTGTTCGAGCGTCTGGTTCGTCCTTTCCGTTTGACCATCGGTTTGGGAATGGTGCCTCGTGGAAAGACGAAGTTCAATTTGGGCTATTTTACAACATCTTCTCCAGAAGGCTGAAACGAACTGGCATCCCCTGTCAGAAACCAATACAGATGAGAAACCATGCAGTCAGACGATCTGTTCCAGAAATACTGTGGCCAGAGTAGCAGCAGTGGGAAGTCCCTTCAGTGGGATGAAATGTGCCATTTTGGAAAACAGGTCTACCATGACCAGTATTGTATTAAACCCATCAGAGGGTGACAGATCGGTGATGAAGTCCATTGACAATGTATGCCATAGTGTTGCTGGTACTCCTAATGGTCTCAATAGTCCTGCAGGATTTAATTTTTGGGATTTGTTTTGTGCGCAGACACCTCACGTGGTAACAAACTGGACAACATCCTTCCTCCAAGAGGGCCACCAATAATTCTTATGGATTTTGGCTCTAGTCTTGGCGATCCCCGGGTGTCCTTCCACCAATGACTCATGATAATTTGCTATTATCTTAGTATGTATTTCCTTGTCCTGAACATGTAGTCTTCCCTGAAAGTACAGCAGGGTATTTCTGATGGAGTATTGATTTCCCTTACTCAACCATTCCTTTTGGGCTGTCGGGTCCATCTGAGCTTGTGGATCAGTCTTTAAATCTTCCCAACAGGTAGTTACGGGCTATCTGATGCTTAATCCGTTCTTCCGGAATAACGGTTATGGGGTCAGATGGATTGAAGGCGCCTTTGTCCTCTCCCATTCTCGATAGGGCGTCTGCCTTTCCGTTACGCACTCCTGGTCGGTAGGTTATCACAAAATCGTACTCAGCAAAGAATAAAGCCCAACAGAGTTGACGAGAGGATTGCGCCATTGGCTGTCTTCAAATATTGTAGATATTACGATGATCTGTAATAACAGTAACCGTGTGTTTTGCCCCTAAAAGATAGTGTCTCCAGGTCTTGAAGGCTCCTTTTATTGCCAGAGGCTCTTTATCGGTAATTGCGTAAATTCTTTTCAGGTGCAGAAAACTTGCGGGACCAGAATGCTATGGGATGGCGCTGCCCCGTCTCAGGGTCCCTTTGTGATAACACGGCTCCCATGGCAATACTGGAGGCATCAGTCTCAACCACATACAGTAGATCTGGCCGAGGATGTCAAAGTATAGGTGCTGAGGTGAAGGCTTGCTTTAAGTCTTGGAAGGCACTCTCAGCCTCAGCAGACCAAAAGAATTTCTTATTCTTCTTTAGAAGAGATGTGATCGGATGGACGATCTGTTAGAATTGTGGTATAAATCATCTATAAAAGTTAGCAAATCCCAGTACACTTTGTACGCCTTTGGTTGATGTCAGAGATGGCCATTTAAGGATAGCTTCAACCTTGCGTGTGTCCATATGAATTCCTCGTGGAGTAAGCATGAAGCCCAAAAATTCGACCTCCGTGACGTGGAAGGAGCAGTTCTCTAGTTTGGCAAATTATCGGTGCTGACGGAGCTTTTCCAACACTGCTCTTACATGGCCAACATGATCCTCCTTGGACTATGAATAGATCAGGAAATCATCAATGTAAATGAGAACACAGACATCCAATAGTTTGTGGAGCACATCGTTCATAAAGAACTGGAATGCCGCTGGTGCGTTGCATAACCCAAAGGGCATCACCTGATTCTCGAAAAGTCTATATTTGGTACGGAATGCTGTTTTCCACTCGTTGCCACTTTTAACCCGTACGAGGTGATAGGCGCCCCCAAGGTCCAGTTTTGTGTAGATTTGAGAGCTCTTTACCTGATTGAGTAGTTCTGGGATGAGTGGCAGAGGCTATCTATTCTTAACCGTGATTTGATTCAACGCCATGTAGTTGATGCACGTTCTGAGGTCGCCTTCCTTCTTGGGTACGAAGAAGAGCGCTGAGGAAGCAGGGGACTTAGATGGGCGAATGAATCCGTTGGCTAGGTACTGATCTAGGTAGATTCGTAGGTGTTGATTTTCTTGCTCCGTCAGAGCATATATTCGGCTGCATGGGATTTGAGCTCCGGGTATCAGGTCGATCTGGCAGTCATAGGGTCTATGTGGAGGCATAGTATTTGCCTGTTCCTTTTGGAATACGTCTTGATAGTCCAAATATTCCGGGGGTAAGGCACCAGCAAGAGACAGAAGTGCTTTTGCCTTGCTTTTGGGTTTTTGCAGATTATTACAATAAGGTTTTGGCGCATTCGTGCGGAAAGGTCAGCACTCGTGTTTTCCATTCTATTCTGGGGTTATGGGTCTCCAGCCACGGCATTCCTAGGATCATCTGGAACTGTGGTGCTCCAATAAGATCAAAAGAGATGTCTTCCCGATAACCGTCCTGACATATCTGCATAACTTTTTCGGTGTGTTGCATTACTGGTCCAGAGGATAGTTGAGAGCCGTCCACTACAGTCACATTTTCCACCTGTGTTTTATGCCGTAGAGGGAGGCCTATTTGTGTGGCTAGTCCCTGATCAATATAGTTACCCACTGCTTCACTGTCGATATACGCCTCCAAGGCATGTACCCTTGATGGTTGCTGGTGGTGGACTATGAGTACCGGAATGACTAGATGTGAGGTCTGAACTACTTTCTTCTTTTTGCTCAACAAGGGGACCCCTACCCTTGTCGGGCGCTGGAGTTTTTCGGAGTCTTGTTCGTTATCAGTATTATCTGTTGCACCTGCAGTTTTCTTGGGTGGTTTCGTTGTGCAATCTCGAAGAAAATGCCCTGCCTTGCCACAATATAAACAAATTTGTTGCTGCCTGCTTTTCTCTCTCTCTGCCTTAGATACAGGGGCCCGTAACCCCCCAATCTGCATGGGTTCAGTTGTTTCATGGGTCTTGACTACATTGTCCCTGGGTCGTATATATATTGACCTCCCTTCAGTTCTTGTGCGATCCAATTTTCGGTCTTGTAACCTATGATCCAGTTGCAGCGTTAGGTTAATATACTCTGCACAGCCTTCCGGAGGATTGACCACCTGGGCTAGCATGTCCTTTAGTTCCCCACGTAGTCCTCGGTGAAATAATGTGGTTCTTTTTCCTTCAGGCCAATTGGTTTGTGCAATGAGGCGAATAAAAGTGGCTATATACGTCAGTAAATCATGATTTCCCTGTCTTAGTGACAACAGTTCGTTATCCAGAGCCTGACTTGGGTGTGTCTCGCAAACAACTTTTCCAATTCCTGTTGGAACTCCCCAAAATTGTGAAGTACAGGGTCATCCTGATTGACCAAAGGTATCGACCAGTCCGCTGCGCTGCCTCCTACATACGAATGTACAAAAGCCACCCTGGAACTATCATTCGGGAATGCACCTGGATGGCACAAAAAGTGCAGGCGGCACTGAATCATAAATATGGCTATTTGTTGGGGTTGCCGGCAAACCGTTCAGGTGGAGCCAACAGTACTGCACCCACTTGAACTATTTGTGATGGTGGCAAAGGGATGGCACAATTCCAGGTAGCGGAACCTGCCGTACATGAGTTTGAAGCACCTGTCTTGCCAGTTCGTCGGTTCGTTCTCGGGCAACAATGAGATCCATTCTTAAAGAATTTGTCTCTTGTCTGGAGGCATGCACTTCAGCCCGTAGTTCTCCCAGAAATTGGGCCAACTTGTCAGTCTTTGAGGTATTCATAACGCCCAGGCAGAGATTCGGAGAGGCTTCGCATTCTGTTACGCTCACCTGGTCTCTGCGGGGACGTTGGGGCACAGTTGGAGCCCTCCCAGGAGTTGACTCCCTTGGATCGCTTCTCTCCCCCAACTGCAGTGGTATCGAGGACCTGGGGTGCTGGTACTGGTCCTGAGAGAAGATGAGAGGCAGTGAGAATAGTGTGGTGGTGCCGTGATTCCCCTAGACCCTTTTGTGCCAAAATGTAGTGTGCAAGAGTTTGCCCATGCAAGCTCACCTGTTTTGGTGTAATGATGGGCTCTCCGTCCTGCTTTCCTTCTGCAGGGGCGCTGTGGATGGACCTAGTTGCATCACTGGTCCTGAGTGTGGAGGTCCAGACCGGCTGCGACCATTCTGTTTTGAAGGTAGGTTTATTACTATGATTATTGTCCGTATCCTTTGTGTTAATTTTCCCCAATGATTATTGTCCGTAACCATACATTGTCCTTTCTCTCGCTAGGTATGAAGATGGTCCACGAGCGTATGATGATGAAAAAAGTCTATCCCGGAGGACCTACTGATGGTAAGTAGACTGTTGCAGAAACTGCGCCAAGTTTGTGAGTTACGCTGCTTAATGTTTTGTTTGTTTGTTTATTATTTGATAATGCGCACAAAACCCAGGGGTAGCCGGGTGCAGCAGGTACAAGGATACTTAAGCTTAGGTTGCATACATAGGATAAGAAGCATATCAATACAGTGCATACATGTCAATACAAGCAGATGAAATGAAAACTAACATGTTACAGTATTGAAGGTGTATACAAAAAGGTAAAAAGGGTAAAAGCAGAATAGTCTTAGACTGGGTTTCAGGAGTATCACAGCCGTTAGGTACAGCGGAAATTGGTTGTCGTTGGACCAGAGCCAGTTTTTTACCTTACATCTAAAGTTGGAGTAGGGTAGGTTGGCTCTCAATGCAGTGGGCAATGCGTTCCAAGCCTGGGCAGCTCTGACATGGAAGCTTGCTCCACCCGCTTTGGATCATCTAAATCTAGGGGTTTCAAGCAGGAAGTGGTTAGTAGCCCTAGTGTTGCGGCTGGACGATTTTCTGGTCAGTCTGGCGGAGATGTAGGGGGGTGCTGTGTTGTTGAGCCCTTTGTGGGTGAGCGATAGTGTCTTGAGAAGGACTCTGTCGCTGATTTTAAGCCAGTGGTGGTCTTTCCTGATGTTGGAGATATGTGCTCTACGGGGTATGTCAAGGGCTGCTCTAAGTGTTATTTTGAAGGATTTGCATTTTATTTATGATAGTTTTATTAGCTCCTGCATAGAGGGCATTACAATAGTCCAGCTTCGACATTACTAAAGCGTTAGCTAGCGTGATGCAGTTAGTTTTGGAGAGGTAAGGTCTACAGGTCCTGATTAATTTACAGGTGTACGGTGTGGAGGATGCCAAGGAGTTAACTTGTTTTTTGAGAGATAGAGTGGAATCGAGGTAAAAGCCTAGAGTTTTTGCCTCAGTTGCCACCTTGATTGTGTTACCATCTATGTTGAAATTGCGATAGTTAGGACTCAGTTTTTTTAGGTTGGAGTCGGGACCCAAGATCAGTATCTCTGTTTTGTCGTCATTTAGACAGAGGCCGTAGGAGGCCATCCATGCCTGAATGAGGAGGTACATTTTGTTTACTAGAGCTGTGTCTTCGACAAAGTTGCCTGATAGTGGTATGAGAATCTGCATATCGTCCGCATAATTAGTATAGGTTACCCCTAATCTGTCAAGTTTGTCGAAGAGTGGCTTAGTAAAGATATTATACATTGTCTGGGAGACACATGAGCCTTGTTCGGACACCACAAGTGATATGGATTCGGTCCGCTGCTGCTACAGGGGAGAACACTCTCATTGTACGGTTAGCTAGGAAGGATTGTACCCATGCTATAGCTTCACTTGAGAAATGGGCGGCATACGCTAAGTGGTTGCATAATACTGCATGATCCACTAGGTCAAAGGCCACTGATAGGTCAAGGAGGAGGAGCATAGCTGTACTACCTTTATCCTTCAACTCGTCGATTTGTGTCGAGGTCGATTAGGGCCGTTTCAGTACCGTGAAGTGGTCTGAAGCCAGATTGCCATGAACCTAATAGTTGGTGTGTCTCCAAATAGTTTTGGATCTGGAGGTAGGCTACTCTATCGATGATTTTAAGGAGAAATGGGACCGTAGTAATGGGCCTGTAGTTAGTGGGGATTGCTGGGTCAAGTGTCTGTTTTTTGAGTAGGGGCAGTACCCAAGATTCTTTAAGTTTAGTGGGTACAGTACTCGTATTGAAGGAGGCGTTGATTAGTTTCGAGATGAAGGGTGCTAAATCTCTGGCTGCATCCTTGATGATTTGCACAGGACAGCTGTCACCTTGGCAGTTCGATGGTTTAAGGGATAGAATGACCTTTTCAGTTTCCAGTATAGAGATGTTGGTAAACCTGAAGGGTTTACAGTTGCTTTGGGAGGAAGTGCTGGGTATCTCTTTCAGTGGGGTGGTATGAGTTTCACTAGGGCTCAAGGAGGCTTTTTTCTTAGCAATTTTAGATTGAAAGGTTGTGATTTGTCCTTGGGGACATTGTCTGTCGGGGAAATTGGGTTTTCCAATTCTCTGAGAATAGTGAAGAGTTCTTTGGAGTTCGAGTTGGCTTTACTGATTCTCTCGTTGAATGAATCTTTTCTAGTTTGAATTATTTCCTTCTTGTATCTTTTGGCAAAGTTGGCAAGTGTGGTTTTATTGTCAGCAGAAGGAGTATGCATCCAGATAGTTTGGAGTTTGCGTTTTTGGATGCGCATTTCTTTGAGTTGGGGAGTGAACCAAGAATTAAGGTGAGCTTCACGTTTACTTTTATGGAATTTGATGGGGGCCATCAAGTCTAGAGCTTTGGCCATGGAGTTGTTAAATGACTCAACTAACTCGCTAGGGTTGGATTCATTGGAGCTGGCAGTGAGAGGTGGTAGGAGTAGTGGGAGTAGTTTATCAGCCGTGATTTCTTTTTTGCTTCTCGTTGGCATTGGGGGTGCTATTTTATTCTTGTTAGGTTTGGGAGGCTTGATGCTGGCTGTAAAGCATATGAGATAGTGGTCCGTCCATATTTGAGGTAGAATACTAGAGATGGTGATGTCACAATTATGGTTAGCTATCCAGTCTAGTGTGCGTCCTTTTGTGTGTGTAGGAGCTAGGACATTTTGAGCAATGTCATGATTGACTAAAATGGATTGGATAGATTGGGCTTGTTTGTCTTCAGCGTCGTTAAAGCCCAGGTTAAAGTCACCTAGTAAGAGGAGCTGGGTGGAGTCTTTAATGCTATTAGTGAGGAGACTGGATAGGTCTTCCTAAAAGTTGCCTAGTGGGCCTGGTGGTCTGTACACTAGAAGTATCGTTAGTGTGCTATTGTTTGAGATCGGTATTTTAGCTGAGAGAAGTTTTCACGATGTGATTGCTGGGTGTGGGGTGAGTCTAGCAACTAGCTGCATTTTGGTTATGATGGCCAGGCCGCCTCCTCTAGTGTTAGGCCAGTCGACTCTTAGGATATTGTAATTGTCCGGTATGGCAGTCATGAGGGCAGGGCCGGCTGCATCATGGAGCCAGGTTTCAGAAACAGCAAGGATATCTAAGTTATCCATAGCCAGTATATCAGCTATTTCAGTATTGTGTGCTATAAGGAACCTAGCATTAATAAGGGCTCCTGATAATGTAGGAGTTGTAGTGGTATCTTTGGCAAATCTGGGATTAGGGTGGTTGGGTCTCCTCTGTTTGTGATATGGGTCACCTTGTGGTTCGGGATGATTTATCGCCGCTGAGGCTAGGAAGTTAGAATTAATGGCAATAACGTGTGGGTACTGGTGGACTGGTTCTTTTATTTTTGATGTCATAAAGTCGTGGCAACCTAGCTCTAAGTCGCAAGTTTCTCTCTTGCAGATTGCAGGGGGTGAGGTTGGTGAGGGCCATTATTGTGGTGGTGGTTAAAATGGTCCCGGCTAAGGACCAGGATGTATATGGAAGGCAGGTCTGGAGGGTGCGCATGTTCGGCGAAAAGGACACAGTGGCAGGTATATTAGGCTGACCCAGTAGGGACTGAGATACAATTATGCTGATGCTTAGCACCAAAGTGTGACAGTCTTAGTCAGGGCTAGCGTGCCTATATACTGCAGTGGGGCATCACAAGGCACAGATAAACTAGAATGCACAGGGCAGCATCTAGATTTGGGCATCAAGGTAGGCTACAATACACATGGCAGCACCTAGATTAGAGGCAACACAGGGCAGCACAGTTAAGCTAAAATGCACAGGGCAACATCTAGATTTGGGCATCAAAGGTAGGCTACAATACACATGGCAGAACCTAGATTAGAGGCAACACAGGGCATCACAGTTAAGCTAAAAGGCACAGGGCAACATCTAGATTTGGGCATCGAGGTAGGCTACAATACACATGGCAGCACCTAGATTAGAGGCAACACAGGGCAACACAGTTAAGCTAAAACGCACATGGCAACATCTAGATATGGGCATCGAGGTAGGCTACAGTACACATGACATCACCTAGATTAGAGGCAACACAGGGCAACACAGTTAAGCTATGTGTTATAGTCTATGCAATTTGCTCACCTTGTGTTTTCTATTCCCTTTGCAGGTGCAGCTGGTCGTTGTTAGCTGGTGAGCGGTTTCCGGTCTCCTGCAGGCTGCCGGAGATGAAGATCCGCGTGGAGGCTGTGCCGGAATATGGCCCCGTGTTGATGGGAGTTCAGGACAGGTAAGGATGCTAGGGGGAACCCGCGGAGGACTCGAGAAGACTGGTAAGATGAACGCGGCTGCTGCAGAGTCGGAAGCGGTAGCAGTGCTTCTTCAAGCGATGGCGAGGCTGACTCAGGAAAGATGCGCGCAGGGATTCAAGAGTTGGAAGCAGGTAGCAGGAATTCCAGTGATGGCGTGGCCTCAAGGTAAGATGCGCGCAGCGGCTGCAGATGGGAAGCAGATTGCAGTGCTTCTAGCGATGGCGTGGCTGATTCCAGTTAAGATGCTGGAGGGTTCCCGAGACTGAAGATGCACGTGGTGAACCAGGTAAGAGTCTTCTGAATTGCGGTAAGCGTTACGCTGCCCTAGAAGACTAACGCGAAGCACCAGCATGCGGGTGGGGCCAGTTTATATAGCCTAGCCCCAGCCACTACCCTTAGGCCCCTCCTTGTGGCCCCGCCTTGCCACTCCTCCTGTCTTCTACACATGCCTTCCCTGTATTGGTAGGGCCCCGCTCGGCCTAGACGCACATGCTTTCTGTATTCTGAGTGCAGAGCACGCTTTGTAATGAGCTTGGTGCCATAGGTGCCAATACTGGGTCCATTGGGACCCTGAAGGTGGTGAAGTAATTGGCCCTTGACCAGTGGCCATGACAGATTCCATTTAGCAGCTCTTATAGTCTCTAGGGATTCTGGTAGATGTAGTTTTCACATGTTACCAATCAGGTGACCAGGAACCGACACCCCTCCTAGTGCACAAGTCTTTCCCAAATTTGGGGGAGGGGAGACAACCATCAGTTTGGTTCTCCAAAGTGGGGCACAGTAACCCCGGTGCTGCAGCCTCTGGAGCCCGGGACTCCAACATGGTAAGAAAGAAAAGGGGGGTGGCGAGGCACGCACTCCAGTTCCCAGTCAAATTAGACCTGGTACAAAAAGTACAAAAAGTAACTGGGTTAGATCCCAAAACAATTTAATAAGTATTAACAGGGTTGAATCCCAAAACATTGAAAAAGTAGTAACAGGGTTGGATCCCATCTGCTGTTAAGTTGCTCTGTTTTTGTTCTCCTAGCGCTTTCCTGTCACAGAAAATCATCAGGGAGGCTGTGCTGGTATGCAGGTGATTCCAATTAGCAGCTCTTATAGTCTCTAGGGATTCTGGTAACTGTAGTTTTCACATGAGTCTAAATAGTGCCATGCCAGTGAACTCCCTCTTCACAGTGGGAAACCCAACACATGTGAAAGATACCAAAAGGTCCAAGAACTGTCAGGGAGCAATCTACCCAATAGTCAAGATATAAAATGTCATGACAAACTGCTAGCACCAAGAAGAATGGTTGATAAAGCCTTACCTATGTTGTTTACAAAACCTTGGGATGAGGTAAAGAGACTTCAAAACATTATACAAAGGACTAGCTAGGAACCGTCTTCAAAACTCTCTCAGATAGACCAGGAGAAGGGAGCCATTCTCCTGGTCTAAGTGTATTTGCTCATTCCGACCCTGTTGCAAGAGACTGCTGTTAAGTCAGTCTAAGACTGGATTGCTTCACCAGGAGAAGGGAGCCTTTCTCCTGGTGGCTTTGCTTAATCTTTTTTGGTTTATTTCTTAGTGGTACAGATCAAGAGGACAGTTTATTGGTTTTTCACTCACATCTTGATGAGCACCCAAGTTATTCCGTGCTGAGGTAGGGAAGACCTAATTAATAACCTTTTTATGTAAAATAAAAAAGACACCTTGTTCTTTTTATAACCCAATTATTATAGGTTGTTTCGCAGGACTATGAAACATTTCAGTGTCAGCTTCCTTTAGTTTTTATAATGGATTTTGTTTACCTCTGTGTTGTGACAAGTTCAGTAACCTGACTCTGTCACAAGCCAGAGTCAGTACTACCCCTGAGGGGATGGAAGCACTTGAGAGAGCATGTTTTTGTCCCCCTCTCCAAGGGAAAGTGTTTATATGTGAGGTACAAACTTGCATCAGCCAATGCCTCGTAACCAAAGGGCTGGCCAAGTTCTCTCATACTTTTCCAGACTGGCCAGCGAGGGAACAACCATAAGAAGAGACCATCTGCAGGACGGTATCCAGTTAATATTTTGAAAAAAAATTCTAATGACATAAATGTCGAAAAAATGTTACCGAAAAAAAAATGTTGAATGTATTCTTTTTTAATTTACATGTTTTTTTGGGTTTCGCGAGTAAAAAACAAGGGGGGTTGAGGGGGGACCCCCCATTTCAAACTAAAAATAACAAAAAAAAGACATTCAAAAGTTTTTTTCGGTACCATTTTTTCGACTTTTTTGCATTCGAAATTATGTAATTCGAAATAATCACTATAAACCGTCATCAGCCAATCAGTGCCCCATGTGATGCAATGCCAGATACCAGCCGGAGAGAGAGAGAGACAACTAAAGGGGAGCCGGGGCTCCCACATAACTGTTCCAAGTCCCACGCGGTCCATGCTGCTGGAGAGAGAGAGAACCAACAATAGAGGAGCCTGAGCTCCGATGCTGCTTTTTCAGATTCTGTGTGCCATTCCACAGCCTCGACGTGCATGGAAGTACATCTGCTGCGGCCACCGTAGACCACCAGAGACTTAAAGCAGAGTGGTGGCCACTAACTAGGACCTTATTTACCTTAAGGGGAACCAGGCTTTGTTCCCCTAATACAAACTCAGACACTTTGCATAATGGCATTGATATTTAGGCCGCCACTGTTGCATCACAGCACCATTCACAGAGAAAAGGGGCAGGAATGACCCACTCTTCCAACCTTTCTGTAATTGTGAACCCTTCCAGGTGGGGAACACAGGGTCAAATTTGCCAGTGTTCAGAAAACCAACCAGAGGATGGTAAGGGAGAAATGTGAGACTACAGGAAACCGGACGTTGTGGGTTGTTCGGGTGAGATCAGAGGAGGAGGGGGTAGCAGACCAAAAGCCCAGCAGGAGGAAGGACAGTGAGTTGGAGTGTGGAGGTTAATTTTTCAAAGAGGTGAGGTATCCGTTGGTGAGAGCAAGTGGTACTGAATGTGAGTGTGCATGTAAGACTAGCGAGTTAGATTATAAGCAGGAGTGCAGGGTGTGAGTGTGAAGTGGTTGTGAGAATAAAAGGTGTGTGACTGGGGATGAGGTGGGGTGGAGTGGTAGCAGTAGTGTAGAAGTAATAGTGTGCTGGAGGTAGTAACAGTGTGCCGAAGAGAGTAGTAGTGTGGAGGACAGAGTAGTAGTGTGGAGGAGGGAGCAGCAATGTGGGGAAAAGAGAAGTAATGTGGAGGAGGGAGTGGTAGTGTAGAGGGAGAGTAGTAACAGAGGAGGAAGACACAGGGGTAGGAGTGATTGTGGGTGGAGTTCAGAGTAGCAGAGTAGAGAGAGGAAAGTAGTGTATAGGTTGAGGAACATGAGAGAGCAAGAGGAAGAAGACCAAGTGGGGAAAATACACAGATCCTCTGTTAGCTACTTACAACCTGATAGAGCCTGAGGGAGTTTGTCTTTATGTGATCCCGACCAGTTAGCATAGAAATTGGGCAGGAGAGGTCCATCATCTGTAAGTACTAACACAGGGAGTAGGGAATCCTGTGTTACGGTGGAAAACACTGTTTCTAAATGAGAGAGAGCAGGGCGGCCCTAGCGCCCTGCTGGAACCTTCAATAAAGAGCCTTGAACTCTCAGCAGTACAATTCGACGCAATCTTTTAGGCGCTGCCCGTTTCAGTGCAGCACTTTGGCTGCATTTTCCATTTTGGTGCACCATGTTGGCTGCGGCCAGCAGTGCACAGGGACCTAGCAGCGCTGTATTTATTCTTAAATATACTGTTATCCTAAACACTGATAATTCTAGTGGTTGGAATGACAGTGTATTTAAGAAATACACGGTGCTCAGTAAATGAAAGAAAAAGTTGTACTTTAACATGTAGGTTGCCGTGTCCTGCATGCCATGTATGCTGCCTGGAGAGAAAACCAATGAAAGAGGAGCTTTCTCAGATGGTGCTCACCTCTCCCGAGCTTCGGCGTGCAACGAAGCAAAACTGCTGTGGCTGCCACTGACACCAGGGACTTAAAGCAAAGTGTCAGCCACTCGCCAGGACTACACTTTCCTTCAGGGGAACCGTGCCTCAGTCCCCTAACATGGATCAGACACTTTGCAGCTCGCCATTGTTGCAGCACAGAGGCACTGCTCAGAGACAAGGAGCAGGGATTAATCTGCTCTTTAAAGCTTTCTGTAATTGTTTCACTAAAAGTAAGTTTACTAGCCTATAGATAACTCAAACGTAAAGATGTATTTTTAAATATATATCAGTGTATGTACAGTATAGCTACCATCCCAATAAAACCTCTCCTAAGGGTAATACCAATCAGATCAATTTCTGAATATAACTCAGCAGCCTTAGCCAAACCTTTAGTGTTAACATACAGTTGTTTGCACAGTTAAGTCAAGAAACACTTACATATCCTGCCTGTTCCACCAAATCAAATTGAGATCTCACCAGGAATTGAGATTTCGCCTTTGAAGGTGTCTTTCCTGGATTAGCACCACATCTCTTCCATAACTTTGTATGTACTTTCAGGCTCTTCCCCATTTCATGTTATCGCACCTGGAGAGAACTGTAAAGAAGTTCTAACTAGAATTGTCATTAGTTTTAACTCTGTACAGCTCTAGGTAACATATCTCACAAACCCAAAAACCAAACTACCTCTGTGATATCGCATTCCAATTTCAACTCCAATCCATCTGCTCACCTCATACTCCTCCACCTCCAAAGAATCTGCCAATCAAAAATAAAATATTTAATTGTCTGTGAAATGCCATATCATACTCATTCCTCCCCTATCCACTAGCTATTCCTTAGGAAAGAGAGAAGAGGCAAGTCAAGGGCCCATGAATGAGGCCACCTTGCAATCACTAGGCAATACTTGCTCGATGGCCTAGACTTCCTCAATTCATTGAAATGTGCCCACTTTATAGAAAATGTTCCTACATTTCCCCAGGGATAGTCCAGAATCATAGCCTTCTGTGGGGCAGAAGGACCCTCGAGTAAATTCACCATTCCAGGTCCATCAGGATGTCTTCCAGGGAGATCATCCCACTTACTGTGCAGTTCCTCAGATGATCCTGGTCTCTGTCTGCAACATGAAATCCACAAGTTCATTCCCTTTTCAATCCTTGACCAGGTATAAGTTAGGATTCGCATCAGGCAGCGGCTATCAGCGGATTGTCTTACTTGCACTACCTGTCATATGCAACCCTCCCACACATCACTTGGAGGGTGGCCTCAGCCTTCCTGTTCCCTTTTAAGTGCTCAGCTGCTGCTCATTGCAGTTGCTACATTTGTTCCACTGCACTGCGGTTCCTACCTGGCACAGGTGACTCCTCTACATGCAGTCGGTTGCAGTGCAATCCAATCCTTAGGACAATACTTGGTCACTAAAAAAACCTGCTTTGTTAGTATTTAAAGATGTGCACGGCGTATCATCATGTTGAGTATATTCATGCCTCTGAGTCTTTTCCTCACCTCATCAAATGATTTTCTACATTTTTGGATGGCCAGTGTACAATCCGGGAAGATGTGCACTGGTGCATTTCCATAAACCATTGTTCCTTTCCTTCCAGCCACTTGGAGAATGGTGTCCCTGCACCTGAAGTTAAGAAATGTGGCCCCCATTGGTGAGGAAGGAGCCTGCAGGGAGAGATACTGTTTTCCAGAACTCTGTGTACCATTCCCCGATAACAGCTCTTCCATAGCAGTCCTGGAAGCCAAGATCCTCTAATCCATTTTCCTTTTAACAGCTTTGCTCACAGCGCTCACATTCAGCAGTGCCACCATGCTGATGTTGCCACCATGCTGATGTTGCACCACCAGGAGCATCCTTGCACATCCTTGGCTGACACATTTCATCTGCTCTTTGTGTGGGGGCTGTGTGGGCTGATCCACCACTGTGATTAAATTACTATTCTGCCCCACACTACTACTCAACCAACATTGTTCCCAATCATAAAGGTGAAACAGACATATGCTAACAGGTATACCTCCTTTTCTTCTTTTGGTGGTGTGAGGTGAGGGCAAGCTATTATCTTCAAGAGGAGTGTGAGCTGGGACAGAATCAATCCAAACAACAATAGTACGGTGGTACAAAAATAAAAGAATGCCCAACCAAGTTCTATAAACATAGAATCTTGAAACTCACACAGATTCACATAATACAAACATTACTTGTCCACCCTTGTGAGGGAAAACACAGAGAAAATAGACTCTAGGATAAATAGAATAAAGGATTTTAGGTCCTTCACTGCAGGTGAGCTCGTGTTGAGTCAGTCGATTGTGCTTTCCCAGTGGTGAGTGTGCATCATGGCTCTGGTTTTAGGGAAAGGCTTCTGGTGGATATAGTAGGCGTTCGAGACATGTTTAGGGGATGCCTTCCAGCAGGTCAACTCGGCGGTCGATTCAGAGGGGGATGATGCGGTTACTGAGTTGAGTCAGAGTTCGCAACAGGTTACTCGATGATTTTCAGCAGGTTGAGTTTGCGTTCAAGTTGGCTCGAGATGCTGCTCCGTTGCATTGAGCCGGAGGTTAGGATGTGGCGAGTTGGTTGCTTTCCCCAATTGAGCCAGTGAACTGGTTGAGTTGCAGTGATCTGTTTCAAGGGGATGAGCCAACATCTGGAGGGTGCAAAGAGCAGGTAAGGATTTCAAAGTAAGTGGAATGTTCGAAGTAAGCTTAGCATGGTCGAGTCAGCTGGACACCTGTCTTGTAGGTCACAGGCTTTGGGTGGCTTTCTTGTCTTTGCAGTCACAGGAGACTCGGGGGAAAGGTGAGTTCCTTCTTCTGCCTTGGAACCTAGGAGGTTTTGTAAATGTCACTTGCAGTGTTCTATCACCTCCAGTAAGCACGTCATTGGCACCAGTGTCTCATTTGCAGTAGGCCTTGTCCAGCCAGTTGATCATCACACATAGGCTCTTGGAAGCTTAAGAGCTTTTCTCCTCCTTAGAGCTCTCTTTCTTCACCTATATGTCAGATGCTTTGGAACAGACTTCATCCACAGCAGAGTTCCACGTGAACCAATTAAGGGGAGGGCTTTCCGGCCATGGTCAGACTGGGCCATCAAATTGTCTTGGGCACCAATGAAAAAGAGGCCCACAGTTGTAAATGGTTATTCATTCCTTTTGTGACACTGTTTGATTAGTACCCAAGGGGTTCTTTTGGGATGAAATGTGATGCAAATTGTGCATTGTAAAGAATATTTATTCAGCAACACTGGTCAAAACTTTCTGCAGCATAGTGAAATAACTCATCAAACGAGCCCACATTGACCAAAAAGTGGCCCACTTTCACCCAAAAACTGGCCCACCCCAGCATTATGCGTTTTTGTGTATGACATTAGGCCTATTGCCCTATAGGCCAGCCTGGCTTCCCCTCCTTCTTTAGGCAAAATGCTACGCTACAGAGGATTATTCCACAGTAAGCCTGTTGTAAGGGTCCATTCCTGGCCGCTGTGACAAGTGTTGTTCACCTGCTGATGTAATTCCCAAAGTCCCTTGTATGCAGTAGGGAGGGCGGGCAGGAAGTCGTGAAGCCATATTAAAATCCAAGATGATGACAGCCCGCTGTGGACTGAACTCTCCTCTGGGCTATACTAACTCTGTCCCCTTCCTCTCTCTGCCAACTTCAAAGGGACTCCAGCATTCAGTACCATGGTGTGAGAAGTCAATTGTCATGACAGGACTGTCTTTGAAGCTCTGGTTCACAGGTGACTTCCTGGGGAGGGTTCCTGTTTCCTGAAGGAAGGTGTTGACCCTCCTCAGGGGGATATAGAGAAGCTTCCTTAGTTGGACCCAACATGGTGATTTGGGTACACTTAGGCAGATAGCAAATACACATCCTGCCCGGTCATGAATGAGTCACCTGTCTAAGCTAACAATAATGAAACTCAATGCATGTGGTTGTATAATTATGGAATCTCATTAACCACCATGCCATTACTAGACATGGCTCATATTTAGATATTAATAACTGCCATCAGACTGTTGGGGTCCACAATTATGAGATTTTGAACCAGAGGAGGAGATAGATAAAAAGTCACCTTTGCCTGCTGCAACTCTGAGTTCCAACAGTTATGTTCAGGAATGCACATGTGACCTTTCAGCCTGCCCTACTGCCACTGCAGGGTAGCTGCTGTGGGTGTCAAGAGAGCATTACAGCAAGGTAGATGTGTGCATTTTGCTTTATGGTATGGTGTATGATGGAGCAAAACAGAATTACCAGCATCATTTTATTATTTAAAATCAAAATTGCTCTGCTTATATCTTCCTCCTAGATGGCCTTCTAATGCATCCGCCTGTGGTTGTAGGGTTTCTAAAGTGCCTGACCTAATGCCCTGTCATTCTGCTGGCCAACTTATCTATGTCCAACCACCAAATGCTTACATCAATACTAGTTGAGTCAATACCATTCTTCAACATTTCCTGGAGTCCTGGCTTGCTGTCAAGATATATTTTAAGGGGGTATGGTCAAAAAATCTGTGAAAATCTTTGTAATTTGTGAATATTTTGCTATCTTTGCGACATTGACCTAGGCATTATTCTGAAAAGCACCTCAGTGACTGCACCAGACTGCACCGGCGTTTGCTGGAGGATATATAAACTCCAGCATCCTATGCCTCTAACTTGATATGATATGATATGGCATTTGTAACGTGCCTATACACAAGCGTTTCAAGGTGCGAGCTAAACACATTACTTACCATTACGTGCACCGCGCTTCACCAGGGACCACCTCCCAGTCCAGGCTTGAGCGCGTGTAGCGAGGTAACAACAGCTCGGGAAAAAGAGTTCCAAGAAATCCTAACAACGCATTTAGGGAAACGTCAGGTGCTTCAGCGCTGGCGCTTCAGCTTCAACCCAGTCTATGCCAGTCCACGGCAGACACCGACGATTTGGCGTAAATACTCTGCTCAGCTTTAAGCAACCAGCAGTACTGCCACACAGGTATGGGTTATCTAGCCCAGACAAAGCACATACAAAACCAACAACTTGTCCAATCCTATATAAACGCTAGAAATTATCTTTTTGATTCAGCCACACCTACAACAGAATGTATTTCCATAAAACGGATAACCCCAAACACTTCAGCCGAGGCAGCCAACACCGAACCAGTGAAACTAAAACCAGACACCTCGAAGGAGAATACAACAAAGCAAATATACACAGAAAATTCCACAAACACATCCAATTACTGAAAATTGCATTGCTTAACACAAGATCTTTAAACAAGCATGCCCAAGAAATACACGTCTATATAGTTGAGGACAACCTGGACATCCTATGTCTCACTGAGACATAGTTGCAAGAACCAATGGGACCTAGCATCGACGTTGCAGTCCCATCAGACTACACCATCTACTTTAAACAACAGGAATCAGGCAAAGGAGGCGGAGTGGCAACAATAGCCAGACAGAACCTCAAATTGTGTCCTGCTCCTATACATTGCACAGGATGCAAAATATTGCACCTGAAACTAACCCACACCGATACAAGCTGCATAAACATCATAGTCGTTTACAGACCGCCTTCGCTAGTCTCAGAGTTTAATGAATGAAGAATTAATCCAAATACTTAACAATCTCAAAACCACTAACACAGGGACTATGCTCCTTGGTGACATTAATAGATGGAGAGGAAATATTAAGGACAAGCAAGCCATTAAAATAGAGACTGACTTACAAAATTGCTCTTATAAGGATCCTACCTCCACCTCAGAAAACCAATTATACTGGATAATCACCAATAACAACAACATGACAGTAATGACAACTCACCCATGCATTTGGTCAGATCATTACAAAATTGAAAGTAGACTTGCGCAAAAAATAAAAATCGACAAACCAAATAATGCGCCCAAATTTATACAAGGCAGAAACTTTAAAAAAATAACACCCTCAATACTATCACAGGGAATAAACCATGTAATGAACATCACATCTGCTGATGACACATGTGAAAAAATAGTGCAGACCTACAATACATGCTTCCAAGAAATACCTATACTCCACGCCCCAAAAAAAATAAAAACAATTAGACCAAACGGAAACCACCAAAACTGGTTTAATAAAGACCCATATCACTCAAAAAAAGAGAAAAGGAAATTAGAAAGAAAATGGCTAAAATACCCCACCAAGACCAACAAAAAGAACTGGAAGAACACTGACACCAGGTACTTAAAACTTACAGAACTTAAAATGAACCATTACAATGAGCAGATTGCTACGGTGTCAAATTCTACAGGGAAACTATTCCAAATACTAAAATCCATCGAAAAACCCAAAACCCTCTCTCCACCTTTCCATCCTTCAGCTGAGGATTGTGAAAAGGTCTAAATGGCCTTCCATAATAAAATCACCAAAGCTCGAGAAAATATAACAAATTGCAAGAATATTAGCCCCCCCTCTTCCGGTTGCATTACAAGAAGAAATCCTAAAACCACTTAGTCCAAAATTTGAGTTCACCCCAATACCTATGGAAGATATAGAGAAAACATTGGCTAACATTAACTGTACTTCTTGCCCAGAAAATGTGATACCACCCAAATTAATACTAGACATATTGACGTGTTTACCCCATTCCTCAGAAGAATGGTCAATGCCTCCTTTAGAGACTGTAATGTCCCAGCTGTCCTAAAAACAGTTACGGTAAAGCCCCTACCAAAACAACCAGAACTAAACCAACAAGACCCTTCAAACCTCAGGCCAATCACCAACTGTAATTTCTTGAGAATTCCTGATAAGATCGCCACAGAACAATTGCATAATTATGTAGATGATAACAACCTCCTTCACTCACAACAGTCAGGCTTCAGAAGAGCCCATAGTACAGAATCTGCATTGCTCAACCTCAAATCGGAAATGCTGGCCATCCTGTACAAAGGCAAGTCAGGCTTATTAATCCTCCTGGACCTCTCGGCAGCTTTCGATCTGCTGGATCATCGGAAGCTCCGAGAGGCCCTGGAATCATCAGGAAACTGCTCACAGGAGGCTATTGACTGGGTGTGCTCCTTCCTCCAAGACAGAGATTCTAAGATTATATGGGGCGAGTACGCCTCATCAAACAGGCCAGAAGATTGTGGCATCCCATATGGGGCAAGCTTCTCTCCGCTGCTCTTCAAACTGTACTTGCATTGTTTATGTACCCTGCTAACACAACTAGGTGTATTCTTTACCACCTTTGCTGACGACATGCAACTGATCCTCCAGCTCAGGGGAAACTACAGCCAAGACAGCGAAAAGCTATCAACCATATACAATATCATAGAAACATGGATGAAGGCAAATTGGGTGTGCCTTAATGGCACCAAAACAGAGCTCATGACTTTTGGCTCCCCCGGCTTCAGAAAAAAGCTTGACACAGCCTATTCCTCATTCAAAATCAAAGAGATGTCAATCAAAGTCTCTGAAAAAGTAAAGACTCTGGGCATTTACTTGCAGGCATCACTGGGGGCAGAAATTGCAGTACCACCAAAGACTCCTGAGAAACATCAGACCTCTGCTCAATAAAACAGTTCAACAATAGCTAGGGCCACTATTCTCTCCCGACTTGACTATGGAAACTCCCTCCTACTTGGAGCCAGCAATAAGTGTATAAAACAATTCCAGATAATACAAAACAATGTAATAAGAACAATAACTGGTAAGACCAAAAGAGAACACATTACAGGTGATAGTATGGACCACCATTGGCTCGCCATAGAAGACAGGATTGTATTTAAATCCTTGACATTAGTCCATCACAGCCTCTACGGAAAGGCCCCAGAATATCTTAAGAAGCAATTCACCTGGTATGAGCCTAATCGCAATTTGAGATCAAGAGACAAAGGACACTTACTTGTCAACCCAGCAAGAAGAACAAATGGTCTAGGCAGGTCTTTTTCTTCCAAGGCTATCACCAAATGGAATGAACTGCCCTTGAACTTAAGAACTGAAACAAACTACTTATGTTTCCAGAAGAAACTAAAGACTCAGCTCTTTAATTAAAATCAAAATATCAAAGTATAGGTAGCAAACTCTAACCCTCACTCCCTGTCGTCCTGTCACAAAGTCCACTGTCTCATTGTAACGCGCTCTGATGCCTGCAGGCTGCAGCGCTATATAAAAACATAAATAAATAAAATAAATAAACATCCTATGTAGGTGAGCTACCCACCACTTTTGTAATAGTTGGTTGTTTTAATGTTTACCGGTGGAACCTGTCCATTTTGACTTGTTGAAACTCCCTACCAGACTTCTCCTTTTCCGCAATGATGCCACTCATCACCTCAAAATAACTATCAAGACACCAGGAGTAATTTTACTGTACTCGTCTTTGAGTCAAACATATAACGTATTCGGTGCATCAATAAGGTATCGTAAACGCTGAAAGGTGAGTTAATACCGGACTTTATTCCAATTACAGTATACAAAAAAAAGCTACAAAGGGATAGTACCCTCCACACAGGTTTTATAAGCACAACGGAATATGCTAACTATTGATCACAAATAATCTCACGGAAAAAATAATCCCTCATTCAAAAGGCAGAGTGACATGAACATATAACAATCATTAAACCCCCATAGCTCATTCATATTTTAGATTAAAAACATTCAATTGTCCTAACCGCTTGCAAAAGATTGTATGGTTACACAACTGGCCAGTACTTGTGTTCATATCACATGTGCATCTAGTTTTCCAATAAGTTTCTGTCATTATCAATTCGTTTTTGACATTCATCAGGGATTCATTACAATACATTTCTGTCTTTACTTTTTTCAGAAATATATTTTGTGGTTTGTCAACAGATTTCAACTTGAATTTAGCATTTGATCCTGTAGTCTTCTTTGCTTATTTCAAGTGTTATGCTCCATCCATGGGATATCCCAATGTACAATCACTGTATATTGTGAGACCGAGGAAAAGCTTCTTATGGTTGCTTATTCTCTGTATGAAATTTTGATTTCACAACATAGTCCTCATTTTAGTGGCATGTACCCAACTTTGCAGGTGCACATTGGGAGGCCTGCTCATCTCTGTGTGTTCTTTTTTCTTTCCTCAAATGGGCAGTACTATATATTTGATCAAAAACGGAGTTCCACAGGAGTGGACAGTTTGCGTTGTGAACCTCTGCTGCAATCATGCAGCTTTTTTTGTTATATATCAACCATCACCATCACCCATCACCACCATAGCCAGTTGCACATTGTGGATGTGGCTATATCTTACAGAGGTGGGGGCTCAGTACCTCCATATCAGTGTGGGTAGGTCAAGCATTTGATGGTTGCCACGGGGCAGGTGGGCGTAGTCCAAGCTAAAAGAAAAAAGGGGATAAAGTCCTAAATCACAGTCTACTTATTCCTGTGTGAACAGCTGCCTGACCGTATCAACATTCTGCAACATGTAGGGTAATATAAAGACTCAGCATCTTCCCTGTGGCAGCCCCTGCAATACCTCCCTAATACTGGCACGTCTCAGAAGAAACTTGGATCCTTCACCTCCCCTATCTCTATATCTACATAAGGTGTTCCCAGGGGTCTAACCTCTCTCTCTGGCTGTTCAACCAATACCTGGCACTTCTTGCCCACCGCATTGCCGCTCTCTGCCCCAACATTCAGTGCTAGGTGGATGACACTCAGCTCATTTTTTCAGGCTCCCTTCAGCCACCTCTTCTCCTTCTCTCATCTCTGACTGTCTGCTTTCCAGGAGTGTTGTGCCGCCAATGATCTCTGCCTTAATTCCAGTAAGACTGAGATTCTACTCATCGGCACACCTGCTCCCTCCTTTCCTGTCACTCTCTGGCCGGCCTCTCTTGGCTCTCTTCCTGCTCCCACCTGTGAGGCTGAAAACCTCTGTGTCATCTTCGACTCCACGCTCTCCTTCTCTCCTCATATCTCTGACGTCTCTAAGAAGTCACACTACCAGCTGCACCTCCTCAGAGGTATTCTTCCTTTCCTCTCCTTCCCCCAGAAGCTCACTGTCTCCAGAGCTCTGGTTCTCTCTAGGCTGGACTACTGCAACAGCCTCTTTCTAAATCTGCCTGCCTCTACTCTCCGCCCTCTGCAACTCATTCAAAACAGGACTGCGAGACTTGTCCTTGGCCTCAAGCCCAAGGATTGTATCTCTCCAGGACTGAAATCTCTGCACTGGCTCCCAGTGGCTGCGAGGATTAAGTTCAAAACCCTCTGCATTGTCCACAAGGCCTTCTGGGGTCTGGGGGCTCAATACCCTTAACTCCCTCTTCCTAAATATCTTCCTTTTCTAGCACTTCACTACTACGCCTCCAACTCCCTCAGGGACAGTCGCTTCTCCAAGAAACAAGTTGGTGGTAGAGCTCTTTCTTTGGCTGGGGCTTCCCTCTGGAACAGCGTTCCTGCCTCTGTGAAACTTGAGGAGAACCATCTCTGGTTCCGGAAGCACCTCAAGACCTTCCTCTTTGCTTCTGCTTTCTCGCCTCCTCACCCCTGCTGAACTCTGAAACTGCACTGGTCACCTGGCTACCCTCTGTTCTCTGGCCCAGGCCGCCTCCCCACCAGTTGCACACCTGCACTGCCCCCCTGGCACCTCTTGCACTTGGTGGCTGTTTCTGTATCTCTCCAGCCCCCTACCAGGACTTGATACCTGATGTCTGCACTTAACCTTGCACTTGCAAACAACTGGCCGCACTGCTTATTTATTGTTTTTATTTATTTTACTGTTATCCTATATGCTGCACTGCCCTTCACCCTTTTCCCTTGCACATCTCCCCTTCCCCCGCACTTGTGCGCTCTCATTATCAGCTGGCCTAGTAAGATCATTTTCTCGGTCTTCCCTCTGTTCCCGCTTCCTTGCCTCGTCTGCCTTGAAACACCTGTGTATAGGCGCGTTATAAATTCCATATCATATCAAATCATGGTCAATTACGCGGCCCAGTCATGGGGCCATTCAAGAACATCTGCTTCACCAGCCATCTGCATCAGGCACACCAACAGACCTCTCTCCATGGCACTTATGCAGTCTTTGCCGTCCTCCCCTCCAGGGCTTGTGTCTTCTCTATGACCATTCATGCACACACACACCAGAGCGTGCACACACACTCGCTCCCTCTCTCACTTTCTCTTCTTAAGGGCAGTGCTGGTCATTGGGCCGGCTCTCGGCGGATCCGAGATCCGGCACCAGATGTGTAGCCGGATCTCGGGATCCGGCCAGAGTCAGCCATGAACCTCGCTGGAAAAAGAAAAAGAAAAAAAAAAGCGTCTGCGACGGCAGCATTGCCGTTTACCGCGGCTCTGGCACTGGTGTGTAATTCACAATGCTCGCTACATGTACAACTGAAAGGAGTCAGTTGTACATGTAGGGAGCATTGTGCTTTACACACCAGTGCCAGAGCAGCGTAAAAGGCAATGCTGCCCTCGGGGGCGTTTTTTTTTTGTTTTCTTTTTTTGGCACAACAAAATGAGCCAGGGCTCATCAAGCGGGCCTGTGCTGGCCCGTCAGGCCACGCTCCCCTGAGGAACCCCGGATCAGTGGGCCACTGGCACCCCTGCCAGGCAGCCTTTTGTAGTGATCAGCACCCTCTCCCCCTTGGGGAGAGGGTGTTGATCTCTGCATTCATTTTCTATAGCCTTGCCAGGCAGGGGACAGGGCCTCGCCTATTCAGCCTGAATGGTGGCGCTGCCCCTTGACAGCTGGGTTGGGGCAGCGTCACCATTAAGGCTGAAAAGGTGAGGCCCCTGGAAGCATAGGCCCTGTTCCTTAAGACTGAAACTCCCGCGAATCCCTGGGAGATTCAGTATTTAGAAAGCAAGGCCTCTGCTTCCAGGGGCCTCACGTTCTCTCCATAATGGTGGCGCCGGCCCACGTGCATCCCTTGATTAAAGGGATGCCTTGCAGGTGCGATGCCACCATTATGGCTGAAAGGCATTTTTTTCTGGAGCCTGAAGCTTTCGCACACGAGCGAGAGCTTCAGGCTTCAGAAAAAAATCCTTTTCGTGTAGTGGCCGGGGCTGGCAGGGGAGATTAGTGCTGACCCCCGGCAGGCCCCGTCCGACTTAAAGCCCTGGCCGGCGGTAAAAGGCAGTGTTGGCTTTGTGGGCGGTTTTTTTCTTTCTTTTTTGAAGTATTTATCTGACCGGATGGCCACTACCAAACCGCCCCCTCTAGACCACGCCCCCTCTGCCCCCCCAAATCCTCCCCCACCCCGGCACTTGTGAGATCCCCCACCACATTTTTTCCATTTCCACCACTGCTTAAGGCCAATAGGAAGGGGAGGGGATGTGAACCTTAGAGAGGAGGGGGCTGCCACACAACAACAAAAACACTTGCTGTGAAACCTCACTGGGCCGGGGACCTCTGTCGGCTCCACCATGCCACCAGAGAGACTGAGACCATATGCCAAACGGCCATGTTACTGCAAAAACAGCTGCAGAGGCGGTTCCTCCCATACAGACTGTGCTGTCAGCTGGGAGAAATGCTGCGATCACCAGGGATGCGCGAGGATTTCCCCGGGCATGCCACGGAGCTGCAAGGGATTACACCGGCACTGATCGGCTGCTCTCTGGCGCCCCACATGATCCATTTTTAAGAGCTCTCCTCAGATAATCCTATCCTTTGATACAAAACGCTGATCTGTCGTTTAAGAAGCAAATGAAACATTGCTGCGGGTGCAAGTGTGTGACTGCTGCGAAAAGACCATGCATGCGCGAACTGCACATTTGTCGTTTGATAAATGCTCCAGCTTTTGTTTTTCTCTATGTCCGTGTTTTCTCTTTATTTATTTATTGCGAGTTGTGACTTTTTTCATTGTTGAACACTCTGATGACCTCTTGCCGCTAATACACCCAGGGGGCCTGGATTTACAAAAGTGTTTCACAATGGTGCAATCCCATTAAAAAAGGGTTTGTAAATCAGGCGCATAGAGTTTTATCTTAGAATCTTATATATTGCGTGAAATGCACGCTCCTATGAAGGTTTGCCGATGTTTTTCTTACGGAATTTGACTTTTTTTTTTTTTACCACAAACCCTGGTGGGTGAGACCCTCCCAGCCCCTGCACTACACCCCACCCGAACCCAATACATACCTCACCACAACTTACCATTTACTGAGATGAGATAAGAAAAAAATGGCCGCAAAAATGGGGCAAAAACGTATTCAGTAAAGATGCCATTTGTCATAATTTCCAAGGCACAATAATTAGCTCTTTAGTATAAATACGTGAAAATGTGACTTTTAAAATCGGAGCTGCTCTATAGTTTCTAGCCTTTTCTTTTTGTACTGCAATCAGGAAGAATAAAGAAAGGCGGGAAAATATGAGCGTATCTATGCATTCATGAAAGGGTTTCCTAGGAAAGAGTGGGGCTCCTTTTGCAAAATCTCGCAAATTGCAGTCAGGAGACTTGCACCTGCAAGCATGTCCGCTCCATGCAATTGTTGCGATTTGCATTAATAAATGCAAAAATAACTAGTAGGAAAAATGAGCCAAAATCACATTCATTCGTTCTTTTTGCGCTTCATATTGCAGATGATGTAAATGCCCGGACACTTACAAGTGACAGGCGGCATTAACAATGGCTTTCTGTGGCATCCATCTGCTTTCAGCAGGTTTAAAAATCAGGCAGACTTCTTAAAATTCCAATCCATAGCAGCCAGCATCCACATCAGAAGCTGTCAGCAATGCCTGCGGATTTATATGGTGGAGCATCTTGCCCCCACTCCGCGCCGTGCCCCCCACTCCTCCATAGAAATGAAAGAAAATCGGGCAAAATGGAAAAAGCATGTGTAAAGGTTTCACGCCTGCCTCATTTGTATCCTTTTTATAGTTTGTCATGAGCAAAATGGCCTCCAATGTGATGGACATGCAAGGTTTCCAAATGCCTAGAGAAAACAAGGTTTATTTTCAGATGAGACCATAGCGGCCTGGGCGCTCATCCAGTCACAAAGCAGTGTCCTTCAGAGGAGTGCCTGACCTGCCCAGGCCCCAATTCCCAGACCCGCTTCTTCTTTCCCAGTATTAAGAATCCATTTTACTGCAGTTTCCACACACATAGACCCTTCCAGTATCCAAAATAACTGATTTTATGGAGTCCAATTTAGACTGCAGTGTGCACGCAACCTTCTTCCAAACACTCAACATGCCTTGTAGAAAACTACCAGGCCACCTCTTGAAGTACTTTAATGGTTCTGTATTAATAATATATAATACTTTAGCATTTAGAGCATCAGAAGAAACTACCTGAAATAACTCCCTGCAACTTCTGTTCTCCAAGGACTCATAACACCAGCCGCGCGCTATTACCATACTGTATGGTGGGTAAGGGGCCTTGCCTCTGAAGAACAATTAAACCACAGAACCCTAGAATGTATAGAAACTATAGCTTTCATAACCTAACAGTACATTAGACTCTGAGACCTATATTGCAATGGAAGCATTATCAATGTTTATTTTAGTAGTACAGCCAGCGGAGGACGGCAATGCCGGCAGTAATGGACCGGGAAGCATGTCTTCAGAGGCGTTGGGGCGGGGGGGGGGAGGAGGAGAGTTTAGGGGGGAGGTATGAGGGGGCTGTAGCCCTGTGTTTTTTGTTTGTACCCCCCCCATAGAAGGTCAGGGGTTACAACCAAAAAGGCTAGTTAGCCCCCAGTCCCGACAGTCCCAAAATTAGCGTAGCCCCGGGTCTTTTCCAGACCCAGCAACACCCCTGCCACCACCATCGCTCCCTTTACTGCTATTACTAGAAGTACCTTGCAATGCACTGCAGAGCAGGCCACAATCATAACCGCAAATACAGGCAATCAAAGATGGCGTTGAATTAAAAGATGTCCCATTGATGTGAAGAAGACCCCCTTTGATCACAAGACACTGACACTCAGTGGTGGATATGGAAAAAAATGTGAAGGGTATTATTACCACAGGGGCCAGGTTGGGGGCAGAGTTTAGAGTCGGGGTTCTGAGGGGGTGGAGCTGGCAGTTGAACTCTGCTCAAAGGAAATGTTCAAAATAATAATTTTTAAAATGGTGAAATTTCTTTCATGCTGCTTTCTTTCCAGTAACTATGCTGGCGAAATATAAAAGGTGCTCACCTTTTAAACCCAGCAAGCTATAGTGCAATACTCCCTGGAAAACAAAATATCCATATATGAGACATGTGCTTTGATGACAACTTTGTGTGGTCTTGTGGGTAAGCGTCAACACTGGGACCGGTATCAATCTCAGTAACACTGCTGCAATGGAGCCAAGGAGTTCATGCTCGTGCTGCAGAGGTCGGTGTTAACCTGCAACTCCCAGGCTGCAACTGCGCTAAAATAGCTCATGGGATTCATGCACCTATTGTGAACAGGGCTGGAGATAGCACCATGAGTTCTGTGGATACCCACCCCTTCCCCCTGCAGCAAATAACAGACGCTATGCTTACAGCTCATGTCATGCAAACTTAAGTATCGGACATTTTGCATGACAGTGAGCTGGAGGCAATGCGCCCTTTATTTACCATAGGGCAAGAATGGCGCGCTGGGCCACACACAATACAAGAACTGCAGGGGGCCCAATTGACAAGAACACTCTCAGCAACTGAGCCCCCTGCTCTTCTTGTATTGTGTGTGGCCCAGCGAGGCCTAATTCGTTCATATGCGCGGCGGCAAAACTTTTCTCCATGTCCCTTAGTTCACTGAACCAAGGGACATTAAGAAACGTTTTTTCTCTGCTCCCGCCACCCAGACGCAGGTGCACTGAAAAGTCTCACACAAGGGGTTGTGGGGGATCTTTGCCGGGGCTGAGGCAGAGGCAAGCCGGATCCCGAGAAGATCCGGCTAGAGATCTAATGCCGGATCTAGGATCTGGCAAGAGCTGGCCCATTGGCCAGCGCTGCTGACACCCAGTGGAATAGAGCGTAGAGCAGCGGGCATTCAAGACAGGCGGGAAAGAGCAGAGTTGAAGGTTTGGGAAGAAGATTGGAGCAAAACGCAGAAACCATGAGGAAACTGATGTGGGATTTCTAGAAAGGGGCATATTTCATCCCTCTGTGGAATTGCTTTGCCGTCCGAGGCTTAGGAAGTCCACCAGGGGCTGCTAAATAGCACGTCCCAAAGATTGCGTGTGCTGGATTCACAGGTAAAGGCAGAGATCCTCATGTGCGGGTTGGCCATCAGGTAATCACATCCCCAGATTATAACTTGGATTGGGTGAGCAAACAATCCACTGCCCCAATGGACACAATATCATGAGACCTGCCAACATGATAAGAGTTTCAAAAGATGTTCTTGCATGGATCCCAACTTAACCAACTACTGAGTTACCATCTCGGACTCTATAATTTATGTATACATATATTTTTACGTTTCAGCAGCTCGTGCGTTTTTGCCTGGATGTGGCCTTAACCCCCCAGGCCCAATTTTACGCATGGGTGACTTCAACTTCCTGAATCTATCCAACGGCCATTTAATCCAACTTCACTTTACCCTTTCTGGCCACATCCTGGTGAGACTCCACATCCTATCAGCTCTCTCTTGATTAGCTCTCTTGACTTCCCTTTCATCTTTTCCCCTCCACTTTTCTGGCACTTATCAGGGTTGTGTAACCTTTGGCTCTTCAGCTGTTTTAGACTACAATTCCCACGATCCCTCACCATTGACTATGCTGTCAAGGGTGATGGGAAGTGTAGCACAAAACATCTGTAGAGCCAAAGGTTGCATACCCCTGCTATTGATTCCTTGACCTCTGAACACTCTCTCACTCATTTCCCCATCTCTGTCTTCTTCCACTTTCTCATCCTTCTGCCCCCTATTAGCCAATAGAAATTCAAGTCTGGCTCCCTCTCGTGCTAAATCCAGGTTTCCCTCATAGCTCTTTCCCACCCCAGAGCAATTTTGTTTCAAAGACCATCCATGATTTCAGCTCGCCAGTGGCTCTCCATTTGAGCACCATTTTATTTCTTGCGCCATCACTCGTTTGAGCCTAAAGCTTTGATCACTCTACTGATCCAACAGCAAAAACAGACGTGCATCTCCATCTCTCTTTGGAGGGAGGCCAGCTTACGGCTCTCCTCACCGCCTGCAAGGGATCTCTTCTTGTTCTCTCTAAAGCGTTGGGATTCACTGAATTCGTCTGCAGTGACCACCTCCTCTTATCCCCACTCTTCCATCCCCATCATGCTATATTTTCTGGCTCCCTCGTCTCTGCTCATTTTCCTCATCTCTCACTGCTGAAAACGTTCCCCACTAATTTTGCTCTGAGGTTGCTAAATTCAACATTATCCTTAATGCTTGCATTTTGCAAACTCAACCTCCTTCCTTCTCTTCACCTCCCACTACCCCATTCATACCTCCATACACTCATTCACTTCTACCTCTCCTGCCAAACTGGCACCCATTCTCTAATCTGACAACCCACCCTATGCTTTGGTGGACCCATTGGCGCCGCCCTGCTGCTCTTTGCATTCTTCCCCCTTCTTCATACTGCCTGACTCTGGGACCCACACAGCTTGACTGACAGTGGCTACTGTCTTCAGAAACTCTCTGCGGCCCCTAATAACCCAGCAAGATATTTGCCTTCACCTTCCTCCCCCATTACCTTAAAGTTATGGAACATGTGGCTTAATCATATAACTTCCTGCTTGGAAGATAGCTGTCTCTTTGCCCCCCCCCAACAATCCTATCCAAATTCTACAGCAGTTACTCTACTGCAATGACTCTCAACACAACTCCAACTCCCTCCATACTGTGCACCACAGTACTCTCCACTGCATTCCCTGCTCATCCTCTGTCGATAACTCAGCCAGGTTGACATTCTTGGCCATTCGTCGCTTTTCCATACACCTTGGCTTCCAGAACTCTAACTTCAATAGGTAATTCGCCTAGCTGATTGATAACCCACATTCATCAATCATCACAATACTGGTAAATTCTCTACCACATCCTCCCAGATATTGCTCCCGCTAAAGAAACTCTTGCCTCCTTTGGTTTCTCTTATCATCTTTTTGCTTATGATACCCAAATATTCTTCTATCCCTCCTTTACTCTCCAACTGCCACTGCTAGGTAGAGTTCTTCGCTCCACGATGCTCAGCTCTTCAAAAACAGAAGGGATCTTCATTCCTGCTTCTCATTTACTCACTCCTTTTGCCCTGTCCTATTTCCTTTCTCTCTTATCTCCTCAGTCATCCTTCATGAATTGCAACCTAGGGGCCTTCATTCATAGCGACCTGAAACTCCAACAGGATAACACCTCAGTGGCTACCAGGCAAAGGGTACTGAAACGCCAGGAAATCCTAGTGACCTCATCTATCGCTGCATGAAAAACCTTATTTCAACCCACTGCCAGACCTAATGTTTAAGCTCTACTTCGCCGACATGCCTGAAGCCCTGTTGGATTGTAACATCTTTCCACCAAAAATTAATGGTCACCCGGTGAGCTGGGCGACGTATGCGGATGATGTAGTGCTGATGGATTCCACGCAAATTGGCCTCCAGCGTTTGTTAAAAAAATTAGATCAATATCTCAAAACGAACAGCATGGAGATTAACGTTGAGAAATCAAAGGTCATTGTTTTTGGGACCCAATTAAGGAAGCGAGGGAAAAACTATAAAAGGATCACATCAGAGAAACAACTTGAAAGAACAGAAACAATCCGATTCCTCTGGATCCCATTCAACAAGTCGATAAGAGAGTGGGAATGGATTAAAGACCTCCAAGTAAAAATCATCAACCTTTCCCTACAAGGCCCTCAACTACATCGCGAATACTGTAAATTTACATTCTTGTCAGTGATCCAATTCTATCGCTAAAAAGTTGTAGCAGCGATCACTTTTGGTAGTGAAGCTGGCCTAAATATTGATTTCAACATATGGAATCAGCTAGAAGGAAAGTTTTGGAGGAAAGTGTTATGCCTCCCGCCAAATGTTTAAATTTCAGCGATAATATGTTGGGGCTGCAATCACTCGTCGCCTCAGTATTATGGAAATCCTTTGCCTTATTTAGAAAGAGGTTGATCTCTGATAATGTGGCCCAGTACACAATTTTTAAAGAAATCCCTGAAAGACCATATAACGGACTGTTTAAAGACTGGGTGTCCAGAATTCTAAACAAGTTGACCAACTGTCATGATTCCTGCCCCTCATGTCCCCAGCCCTCTAAGATGTCAGGTTGGAGCCAGGCCATGATCACCTACATGGCCCTCAAGGGCCTCTCCATCCCTCCAAAGACCCACTTGGAGTCAGACGTGGCACTTGTGGCACCAGACTCACTCACTCCCATAGGATAACATTGGGGATTGGACTTGTAGTGCATTGATGGGGACAAGATGGATGCCCCCACATATTTTGGTTCCCAGAACTGCATGTGCGGTCCAGTCTTTTGGGTGTGGTACAGCCCAGAGGCACCTGGGATACCCATACCCAGAGACTATTTAAGCTACACCCAGGCTGAGAAACATTCTTTGCGTTTTTTGCACCTGCAGCGTGACACTCACTGTGTTCGAATCGGTCTCCAGTAGTCCTGCATCTTTCTTCTGCGCTCAGCTCCTGCAAGAACAAGAACACTGTTAGGAACAGCCTTACCTTGCGGCGCTTCTGCACATCAGTCATCGCTCCTTCTGTTCTGCGGGAATCTTTGGCGTGTCATTCCCATCCCGGCACGCCTCTTCCTAAGGAAAAGGGAAAAGAACAGAAAAAAGGGATTAGGAAGTATTCTGCAAATCTTTGCTTATTTTTAAATACTGTAAGAGCTTCAAACGCTTACCTGAATCCCAGCCGCTCTGGGGGAACTCTGTCTTGGGAACTTCTCATCCATCTGCAAGAGGGAAAAGACACTCCAGGTTAGCGTGGAAACATCTAGAGGCGCCGCATACCGCACTTACCCACCGCACTTGTTCTTCATAACCGTTATCCACGCTGAAAACGTCGCAGCACCTAAAAGACACAGAAAAATAACTCAGTTCAATGCAAATACGAAAGGGGTGCATCGCGCATCACGATCTCACTCACCTTCAGTGCTACTCATCTCAGCAGCACGCCGCCATCCCCGGACGCCGGCTATTATCTAAGGAAGGAAATGAACGAAGTTAGAGAACTGTTCAAAAGACTCATTATACTTACCTGTCGGACTCTTGCCAGTGAAGTAACTAGGCAGCAACGAGCCCGCATCAATCAACGCGCCCCTGTGCTGAAGGCAGGATGGAGACCACACAATCCAAGAAAACAAGGTGAGCTTTGGATCAAAGGGAAGGCTTGGACCCCAGGGAAGAAGGGGTTCAAGCACACAGAGACAATAGGGAGTTAAACTCTACCAATCCTGTGTTTCAGGCCCAGTCTCCAGTCGAATAGCCTCCAGGGAAGGGTTTGAGGTCGTAAGAGGTCAGGACAGGCTGAGTGACGTCCCCGTGGATACCAGGTGAGCGTTACACCAACGTGGGTGTTTCTGTTGAACTGCTACATAAAAATCCATGTGCAGTTAAAAACAAGGTAAGCCAGTGCGATTGGATTGTGACACTTAAATGCTTGAAACTGAAATCCTGTTTAACAGCAATTAGAGATGTCTGTTCAGTAAATCAAATTCTGAGGTACTTGCGACAATTCCCTTCAAGATACCACTGTGACCAATTCATGAGGGTGTGACTAAACCAGCTTCCAACTAAAGAGATGCTCCTGTTAAAACAAGATAAAGACACCGTTAACAAATCTTGCCAGTTCTGTGATTAGCACGTTGGATCACTGGAGCATCTAGTGACTGAATGTTTAGCCTTAAAACTAGACCGGACTGTGGCTATGGGAAGATCTGCCCCAATCAATGGTAACATGGCAGACTCGTGGTCCACTTTACTATCCGGCCATAATCAAATGTTGATCTGTGCCACTGTTGATTACCTTGACAGACTACTGACAAATTGATGATCGCACAGACTGTTTATATTCAATCATTGTTTGTTGATGCCCTAGCTCAGGCTTTACCTTGATGTCAACAAGTGCTCATCTGTTGTTTATGATTGTCCTTTTCCTTTCTCTTTCCTTAACTTTTGTCTTCTTTTGATATGTATGAACATTAAGAATCTTAAAGGTCCTTCTTTTGTTAAAATTTTTTGTATGAAACTAATACAAAAAAAAAAAAAGAAAAATCAACTATTGCCCTCAGCAGGTTGGACTATTCCTCCAGCCTCTTCATAGTTCTTCCCCAAGGTGCCCCTCTTGGTATCCATTGATTATAAAGAATACAAAATAAATAATGCATTTTTAACAAATAAAAAACAATGAAAAAATACTGACATTAAAAAAAAATATATATGTGGGGGTGGGGCAAAGGGTTAAATCTGGTGGAGCGGGGGTTATGGTGGGGTTTTAAACATGGGGAAAAGAGGGGACTGGGAAGGACCCTCCCAAAAAAACAATATTTTTTTCATTGTTTTGAGTTCTGTCAAAATTCATTCTTTATTTATTTATTTGTTAAAATCACATGTAACGGCCGCTCTTCATCCGATGAGCTCACTCCATCTCCTAATGGCCTCCTCCTTGCCTTCTCAGTTCTTAAACCAAGCTCATCTTTTCTGTTCCCCAGCATCCCTGCGTTGTCCCTGGCTTCTGCTCCATTACCGTCCTCACAGCTGGAGCACCCGAAGACATTAATACCACCACTGCACAGGGCTTTAAGAGTCTGTTAAAGAAGCACCTTCTGTCTATAAAAGGGGCCCCTAGGATGTAGCAGTGCAACATCCTTTTTCTCTGTGATGCGTGACCCTGTTATCACCTTATCGAGCTGTGAAAATAGTTCCAAAAACGAGTGCAACTGTTAACGATGAACTAGAACTCAGTTCCTATTACTTCCTGCTCACCTCGACCTACGCCCTAGGCCAAGTTACAATATGCCACCCTACTCCCCTTACACTGAACATGCACTTGCTACCTTTAGGTACAATCTGATGCCCCTCTGCTTTTGGAGCTTAGTCTTGACCGGCCCCAGAATAGTCTCTTAATAGCAGGACCCCATCCACACATGGGCCTCCTAAGAATACTGCCTGCGGTAAATTACGGATCCACTGTCATTACGGCTCTGTCAGGTAGTTCTGGCGGTAGTGCCAGTATTCTGTAGAGCCACCTGCAGTGTGGACTTTCGGCAGGGGATTTAACACCCCAATAACATATGTGCGTTCTGTGCGTGACTAGACGTGTTCTGTGACAACAGGTAGCAGACACTTATGGGTAAGACTATTTTTCAGGTCAGCTCAGAGCGGATTGCATTTGTATTGACACTTAGCCACACTTAAAGATATTTTATTTTTCAGTGATGAGGATTGGTGGGGTAATGAAATTACCACTGCCAGTAGTTAGCTCTTCTATAATTGGTGGTACTGTCACACAACCTACCACCGGCCACATCCTTCCCACCCTTACCGGAATGAGGCCCAAGGTTTGAAGTTGGAGGACGTTATTCCATTCTACTGTAACTACATCAGGAAAGGACTTACACTGTAGCAGTTTCTAGTTTCCAAGAATTAGTTATCTCTGTGGGACAGGGCTGGTCTTCCCCTTTACTTCAGTTACAGATTAAAGGCGTTTCGCGGACTTTGTTTATGTCCATGCCTTGCCCGCAGAGTGGTCCGCACCTTTGCAGATCAAGCAACCGGATCCTGCCGAAACCAGGTGTACGCACCCAACAACTGGCCTTCTCTCCCGGGGAAAGACTGCCCAAAATAACCAAACCGCAAACTGGGCCCGATGCCAACACTGACCTACGCAGAGCCAGCAACCGTATCCGCGCGCTAAGTCTAATCACCCTTGGGTGCGCTTGGCTGCCCTGAATACTACATGACCAACGTGCTGAATAATGAAGGCTGCATTCATTAAAACGCTGTTCGGTTACAATGATTGTTCCCTAATAGACACTCTGTGTAATGAGACTCGTCAGGTGTGGGTTACTCCTTGTCAGACAGGCTGCACAAAGCAGGCCTTTGTTTTGTGAAGAAGGTGCTGTCATTTATTTTCCTAGCAGCGGGTCCAAGCCTACAACACGATCCCACTAATTTACACGTTAACATAATGCAAACGAATAGGGAGTTACTGCGCATGAAACTAATTAGCTTAAATAATAAAGCGTGATACTAGAAACGATCATATAAACGAAAAAAGTAACAGAGGACAAGATGGCGTCATTGAGGAAATAGGTTCTAGCTTTTCTGTGACGGTGAGCGGTACAAATACCTTTAACATTAATATTAGCATCACTTGATGAGGGGTCAGAGGGCACGTAATGAGCACGACCTATCTCGTCAGAGGGCCGTAAAGCCATTTCTGCACGTAAATTAGGATTCTTAAACACTGGCTATACTTCATGGCCCCGTGGGGAGACACACCGGCCTTAGTAAACATGACCCCGCTATCTTGCTTAAACCAACACTCTTCACCTCTTGTAGCTCTGTGCAATTTCCTGGCAGGGTCTGGCCTCGTAGCCTGAGGGCATTAGGGCTGCTGGCATAAATCAAGGGCACCGGCCATTACAAGTGATGACGTGACGCCGTTTGAAGTGACCTACCAACCGGTCCGCTCTCAAGGGAAAGCGACCACCCCCTTTGATCCCAGTTGACACGTTTCTCGTAAAAAGGGTGGGGGAGGCAGCCAGGAATGCCCTGCTACTAAAGCTTATGATGTCTGACAAAATAAGAACAACATACTCGGACTTATTTACAAGAAAACAAAAGGAAGCACAGTATGGCCCACAGTCACAAAAGAACAACCGAACGGCGCAAAAAAGGCTATTCTTGCAGATAACATAACGGAGCCAAATTCACTCACAACATGCAGATTCACACGTCACAATGTGGGCATACAGATGCACACATGCACTTGCCTCCACTTGTGTGAACATGACAAACCATATTCATCGAAGAGCAAGGGCATACTTTTGGGGGACAATGGTGTTTGCCCTACCTCCAACTCTTGTGGCACACCATTTTGTCCCACTCATTTGGCAGGGGCTCCTTTCATTTAAATGTCATGCCACAGTCCCAATTGCATCTCTATCCTTCAACCAGGGATAGAAATACTTATCAGAGTGAAATGAGATGCCAATACCCAATGGGCTGCTGGTTGTCAATGATTAACATAAAACCCAGTGCCAGAGAATGCCCTGATTATTAACGGATAACATCATTACACTCAGTCCTTCTCTTCCTTGTCACAGCCCTTACCTTAGACCTCCTGCCGGCCTCAGGGACAAGAAACCCTATGAAAAAGTAAACAAGGGCCAGCTAGACCCTCATCCTTCCCCTGGGGTGGGATATAGTCCTCGCTGAACCTACAAGCCGTATCCATCCAGGGAAGGGAGGCTAACAAGTTGTAGGACTGTGAGCAGGAAGAGAAGGACTCTGTGTAATGGAATTACTGTTAAGCAATCAGGGCATTACCTCTTTATTATGGGTCTGGATAAGGCGAGGCCCCCTCCTGCATAAGTGCATGCAACAGACAACAGCAGACAGTGAGTTTGGTTGGTAAGTGGCATACGGGAAGGCGTGTGCCGTGTGCCACGGATAAGTGACACCGCACAAGCCATGAGAGGGGCTTTAAGCCACAAAACTCTTGAACAAAATGTACATCAAGCAGAATTAGTACAAAATGTTGTCCAATAGTGAAATTCAATCATTCATGTAAGACAGAACTGCACAGGGGAGCCTGGGGAAGCCACGTACAATTTGTAGTGCGTGATGATGTTGTCAGATGAAGACCGTGCAGCTGTCAAACTAAAACCATCTGCCAGGACCCTCTTAGCAGCTCACCAATGAGCAGCATAGCCCTCGTGGAGCACCCTGACACCCCGCCAAAGGGGTAGTTTCCAGCCCCCTGGTAGGCAAGTCCAGTAGTGCTCCGGATCCACCTACTCAGGGTAGAGGTGGAAGGTCTCTTTCCTGCATTTATTTATATATATATATATATATATATATATATATATATATATATAGCGCACAAGCAGCCCAGGGGCATTGAGGCGCTCTTATTTGCAATTCCTTAGTTACAGGGTATAGGCATGATAGCGATTGTTGACACATTATGAATACTACACGACATCATACTGTTGTTACAGATATTGCATTTGGTCGTATATTACCTGATGTGTCGGACCTTATGTGAAGAGGGTAGTTTTCAGAGTTTTGCGGAAGGTGGTGAGGGAGGCCTCACCTCGGATAGTGGGAGGTAGGGTATTCCAGTGAGTGGGCACGAGATAAGGGAAGCTGGATCCGACCGCTTTGACTCTTTTTACTAGTGGCACCGAGAGCATGTTGGTGTACGGTGATCTGGTTGGCCTGGTAGTGGAGACGGGGTGGATCCTTTGTGAGAGGTATGCAGGAGCAGTGAGGTGAATGCACTTATGGGTCAGTGTCAGGGCTTTGAATACAATCCTTTTCTTTATTGGGAGCCAGTGGGCTAGTTTTATGGCCTCAGAGATATGTTCTCTTTTAGCAATGCCTTGGGCTGCCCGGAGAGCATTGTTCTGTATTACTTGTAGTCTCTCTAAGTTTTTATTGGAGGTTTCTAGAAAGAGTATGTTGCAGTAGTCTTGCCTAGAGCCAGTGATGGCTCTGGCTATATTGGTGCAGTTCTCTTTGGAGAGAAAGTGTCTGACTGCGTTGATAAGTTTGGCATGATATGCAGCTGCGGAGGCTATTGCGTTGACTTGTCTATCCATGGATAGGCTGGAATCCAGGTAGACTCCCAGAGTTTTGACAGAATCGGAGACCGGAATTTGAATGGAGTCAATGGTGAAGTGACTGAATTGGGCATCTAGATTTTTTAGCGTGTCGGGGGAACCTACCAGGAGGAGTTCCGTCTTGTCCGAGTTGAGGCATAGTCTGTTGTCTGCCATCCAGGCTTGGATGTGTTGTAGAGGTTGTTGAGGGTCAGGGAGTCAGTGTCATAGTTACCTGTGAGGGTGAGGAGGATCTGAGTGTCGTCGGCGTAGTTGGTGTAGGAGATGCCCATAGCATCGAGGATGACGAAGAGGGGTCGTGTGAAGATGTTGTATATGGTGGGGGAGAGGCAGGAGCCTTGGGGCACACCACAAAGTATGATGGTTGGTGATGCAGCGGCTAGGTCAGAGAATACTTGCATGGTTCTGTCTTGTAAGAAGGAGGTGATCCATGCTGTAGCCTCTGGGAAGAATTAGGCAGTGGAGGAAAGGTGGTGGCATAGGACGCCATGATCAACGAGGTCGAAGACCGCAGATAGGTCAAGAAATAGGAGAAGTGCTGGTTTACCCATGTCTCTAGCATCGTCCATCTGGTTTTTCAGGTCAAGTAGGGCGGTTTCGGTCCCGTGTCTGGGGCGGAAACCAGATTGGCAGAGTCCAAGGAGTTTTTTCTCTTCAATGAAGTGCTGAACCTGCAGGTAGGCTGCTTTGTCCAATATTTTGAGGAGGAATGGGACAGTGGTGATGGTTCTGTAGTTGTTGGGGGAGGTGGGATCAAGAGTTCGCTTTTACAAAAGAGGGCGGACCCAAGCTTTCTTGCGGGAGGCGGGGACTTTCCCTGTGGTAAAGGAGGCATTCACAAAGGCTGTTAGGAAGGGAGCTAGCGCTTCCGTGCAGTCTTTGATAATGGAGGCTGGGCATGCATCACCTTTGCAGTTAGAGGGTTTGATGTTCTTCATTATGTGGATGATATCTTTTTCCTAAATGGGTTTGGAGGAGAAGGGTAGGGGGGGATCCGGGGCAAGTGGTGGGACAGGGATATGCTTATTGGGTAGGGCTTGTTTAGTGGCTAGTATTTTGTTTTTGAGGAGGCTTAATTTGGTTTGCATGACCGGGACCAAAGGGCCCAAGCGTATGGTACCCTTTCTTGCATTCAGACGTTATGTTCAGGTGACCCAATGAGCCAACCTGGCAGAGGAGACAGGATGAACAGGCTTCTGAAACAACTGATCAGCTGTACTCATGATGGATGAAGTCCAGAACTCATACTCAAGGCGAAAAGGCACTACACATAACTGAGGAACATCCAAAAAAGAAATAACAGCTGTACCAGATTTAGTCCTGAGATGAATGTGAAACTGAACACCCTACGAGCTGAAGAACCTCCCTGAGAGATCTGAGCCAAGGAATCCCCATCTCTCCTGAAGGATATGAAACACATAAGCATTACCAGTTTAGCTGAAGGGCCTGTAAAGGAAACTCAGAATCAGAATACCAGACTCTAACTAAACCCAAACCCAAGTCAACGTCTCAAAGGCAAGAGTATTTGGATCTGGGGTAGGCAGAGACACTCAAATCCCCTTCAAAAGCACGCACACCAATAGGTGTTGCCCCAAGTCAAATCCTACCACCAATGCATGCCTGGAGGGATTGGAAGAGCGATACATGTTAATAGTATGATAAGACAAGGATGGGTCCAAAGCTGCCAAAAGATGAACCACCTGAACTACGCTCACATGAAAGGGATCCAGACCCTTTGGTAAGCATTACCATTCATAGATCCCCATGCCGCTTCATAGGAATTGAATTACAGAGGGATATCCCCTACATTGGTAGGAACTAGGGAGAATAAAGAGTACACAGAAGGGGTGTTCCAACAGTGGTCATTCAACATCTATTTAGCAATTTCTTCATATGAAACGAATTCAATACATAATGGCATCTAATTCACAAAATTGAGATTGTTAGGTGTATTATGGGTGTCGCAATTTTAATCACTTTTGTGTCTTCCACCTTTGGATTTATGTTTATGAAATGTCGTCTGAAGTATATTATGTCCCAGCACTTCCCTCTGGAATATTGTCTGAGCTCTGATTGTGCAACCTACTATTGTACTCTAGGGTATATAGAGAATAATAGTGGGATTCCCAATACCTCTTCTTTCTGCCCCCCAACAACCAGTCACAGCCCGGAATGTATAGTATTTCAAAAAAGAATCCTGGTCAAAATAGAGACGTTAGAAGCTAAAACGAAGATGACAAAGGATTTTCAAAATCTTTCTAACAGTGAACACAGAGCAGTGCAATTGCTGAAATCGAACAAGACAACAATTATAAAAAAAAGACAACAAGATGACATAGTACTCCAAGATAGAGAAGCGTATGTCATGGAGTGTAATTGCCAATTGTGCAAAACTTCCTTCTACAAGGAAATAGAGAAGGATCCAACAGAAAGACTACTATTACTGATAACTACTAAAGTAGAGAAAACCTGTGACTGCCAGTGGATAACAAAGAGGGAAGCAGAATATTTTCTCACTACCAACCCGAGCATACCGAAATTCTATAGCTTACTAAGTCCGTAAAGCTTTGGACATCCCGCCCGGGCAGCGACCCTTTGTCTTGGGTACAGATTCAATACTAGAAACTTTAACCAAATTTGCAGACCACTTTCTAAGAGGATTTGTAATTGAGATGCCTTCTTACTTACAGGACACCACTAGTGTCATTATTTTGATTGAAGGATACCCTTTTGACAGCCAAAATGAAATACTTGTGGGGCAGGATATAATCTTTTTTATACCAAAACTCCACAAGAGGCCACATTGAGTATGATGTAGGAACTGCTACTTAGTAAAAGAGAAGGTGGCATGACCCTGAATTCATTCATACTATAGTGCACTGACATGGCTTTAAATGAAAATTACTTTCTGTTTAATAGCACATTCTACCAGCAGATCTATGATCCTGCAATGGGGTCAGCAGTAGCACCCACATTAGCCAAGCTTTATGTGGAGGACTTGGAAAGAAACTACATTTTGACTAATGACAATCCATTCAAGGACCAAGTCAAAATTTGGAAACGCTACATCGATGATGTGCTAGTTATCTAGCACGGAGATGTAGCTAGTCTCGAGACATTTTTTGACTAGCTCATTAAGCATACCTTAAGTTCACCAACAGTAGCAGTAAGGATAAGATTAATTTCTTAAACATTACTATTTATGTGGATATTCAAGAGAAGGTACTTAAAGTGAAACCCTTTCACAAAGAAACCAATAAGAATTTACTATTAATTTACAATAGTTTCCATCCAAAACATACTCACAAAAACGTGCCTTTGGACAGATTTTGCATCTGAAATGCAATAGTACTAACAGAGTTGAGTTTGAAAAGGAAGCACAGATCTTAAGTACCAATTTGAAACAAAGAGGATATCCTAAAATAATCATATGAAGAGCCTTCAAAAGGGCATTGAATAACAATCGAGAAGCACAGCTGGAATATTGCAATGAAAAAGAAAAGTGTGAATATATTGTGTTTGTAGGTACCTTCAATTCGATGTCCAATCAAATTAAAAAGACAATAACCAATAATTGGCATATTTTGTCCAAAGGTACTTACCCCATCCAGCCACCAAGATGTGCTTATAAAAGGTTCAGAAATCTTAAAGAATTGATAACACGAAATTACATATACAAACAGACAACAAAACAAACTACCATCACAGAGCAATGGGGCTTCAGTAGACCAGTTGGTCATAGCGCATGTGGCAGTTGGATGCTGCGCACCAACAGAAAGATCAACAGAAGTGGAAATTGGTCTAAATACACCCTGGTAACAACAATGCTTTACTAACTGCAATACCACTGTGGTTATGCAGTCTGGTGTCCCTGTAAAAAAATCTATAAAAGGGAAGACGGAGCGTAAAATCAAAATCTGCCTTGGCGAACAGAAGAGCTGCATTAGGACTAAAGCACTCACTGCTTCTATGGTAGGGTATTTTGTGAGGGCTGGACATAAATGTGATGAATTGAAATGGTTAGAAAAATGCATTTAAGCAACAACAAAAATTTAGACAAAAAGAGGCTCACAAGAGGAGAAATACGCCTTATATTTGTAACTAATAGCCACCTAACAGGTCTGAAATAAAACATTCAGTGGCACAGTTTGAGTACCTAGGTTGCACACTTACAATAGAATATTGAGATTTAAGTGCCTCTGATTATCTATGCCGAATGGGAGGAGATGATTAAGTGCCCTTTGGAGTCGAGCTAAGTACATTCTTTCACCACTGTGATAATTTCTATTGAACATCTGATATCGAGCCACGATAATATTCTATCACCCCAAATGGGCCACCAAATGTTACAGCTAGAATAGACGTGTGGCAGGTTAGACGCAATACGTGCAACCATGTTTATATGGACGAATACAGATTCACACGAGAATTGAGATACTCTACAACAGGTTGTTGCGCCCTCGGAGAGTGGATCACGAATATGGAGACTGCTCAGATAGGGTTTTCAGATAAATACCACAGAAGTTAATACATTTCACCACACTGATTCACTAAAACTAATTTAAGACACTTAGCCGGTTACTTCATACTTTGCTTTTGCTTCGTGTCTCTGCAAAGCTGGTATCATGATTAGTACTCGCAACGTGGCTACCGCGACATAATGACCAGATCTAATTACTTATCAGTAACAGAGGATAGTAGGATCCCTGTACCAGAAGATGAATAATCTAAATATAGTAAAGCGGCCAGCAAGAAACATGCACGTTGTAGAAGCTCGACTTAATAGAGTCAAGTAAGCAGTTTCTTTTTAATGAGGTGAATGTATCCTTGATGTGCAGCATTTCTGTCGGTCTCTTTCCTTCTCTCTTGCTTTTTGACTTTTATGTAGTGCTAATTGTGATACACTCTGAACAGGCATTATGATTGTATTACAGATGCCCACCCTTATAGACACTGAGCTGTTGACCTATGGTGTTCTTTAAGAGGAGAAAAAAAAGTGCAGTTTACGAGCAAAAAGAATATCTTTCTGAGTAATTAACTGCTCTAGCAAGCTGTCTATTGTTGATGAGTAGAATGTGACACTTTCGGTCACTGACCTTTGGTCTGTATACTTGTGTCCCCACAGGAAGGGAGTCGGGTGAGAAACCAAACTTCTCCCCAAGACCTATTTCTTGAAAAGATAATAAGTAAGTGAGTAAGTTAGCAGAGACACTGTATTAATTTAAGGCTATTAGCTACTCACAGCTAACGCATCAACTTAATGATGATGAACAACTTATAAGAAGCTGCTCATATATGTTTCAGGATACAAGATACCATAGGATGATAAGGAGTGAGCAATGTCCTTTGTTGAGTTTTGTCACCACGTAATTAGAGAACTATAGAAATTCCTTGTAGAAGTTCCTATAATAGTATACAAAGTTTCGATAGGAATGAAACATGTTGAGTAGAAAGCAGTCTGATTTAGAAGGCTAAATAATAGTAGTAGATTGTCACTGAAACACTTTATTTAAGCTTTATATTAAATAAGCAGTTTTGTATGAATAAGCATTTGTTTTGTATGAATTGTGTTTTTCTGTATTTATCTTTGTTTTTGCACAGAATATTTAAATACTTGTTGATTATATTTTTACAATCTGTATTGCTTTATCGTCTACTAATCACAGGTTTTTCTTTGAACATTAACCTTAACTTTTAGTTGGCAACAGTCTTTTGGAATTGATTATTAAACAATATTTTCTTGATTTTGAATTAGTAACAGAGAGTAAATGAAATCCTTTTTCTCTCCACACTCCTTACTTTGTGGTCTCCCGTAGTAATGATCTTTAACACACTGTCCTTGTTTTGTATTTCTTTCATGGTTTAACCGGGGTCAACCGCACTGTTTCTAACCCTGGTGTCCCTACAATTAAAAGAAAGTATTCGGTCTCCACCATGATCTGGTACCTTAGGCAGAATTCCCAACATGTTACCGCAGGTCAGCAAGGGACCAAGTGTGAGTGTCCCACAATTTGTTGATGTAACTCACTGTCGCTGCTGTGTCCATGAACAGAGGCACGACGCAAAATGATAACTTGTTTGTGAAGCACCTTATCACAAAAGAAATGACAAGCATCTCCAAACAATTAATATGCCACGATGATCCTGCAGAAACAATAGTCCCCTAGTCAAGATCATGCCACATCGCACCTCCTTCCCCCTTGGAATTCCATCTGATTTTAACAGCAGATTTGGGAAGTGGGAAAGATAGCCCTGCCGTTCCATGCATTAAGGTGTTTTCCCCACCAGACAAATTCTTTTCTTGTAGCAGTGGAAAAAGTGACCATCCCGCAAAACCTAGACCTGCGCATCAAGCCTGAATCTTTCGTCTGTGAAGCTACCTGTAATGCAAGGGACCAGGAAATATGGACTGAATAGATGATGACAGGAGGCCAACCAGGTGGGCCAGATGCCTGATCAAGTCAACAAAAAGGATGTAAGCTTGCCAGAGATCTTTCCTTAGAAGTTTCAATTTCTTGGGTGGAAGCCTGAGGGTTGAAGATCTGGAATCTCCAATAAATCACAGAAATTGCATCTTCTGGGCAGGGATCAGATCTGACCTTTACAAGTTCCGAATGAACCACAGAGACTGGAGGAGATACACTGCCAAATGATCATGAGCTTGCGCCATATCTTCTGAAGAACTCATGATGAGAATATTGTGTAAGTAGATGATAAGACGCACCCATCTGGTCCTCAGAAATACTACCACTGATTTCCATGACCTCAATATGAATTTTTTAGCAACCATGCATGCACGAAGCAACCAAACTCTCTTACCAAAGTCAATTTCCTCCAGAGAAGAGTCATCACCCAAAGCCAGTAATGAAGCATTCATGGGGATTGTGACATCTAAGACCAGACTCAACCTCTCCCGAACCATATCCCAGAATTGCATCGTCTTGGGACAGGACCAAATTAAATGACTCAGAGATCCTCTCGAACATTTACACTTCCAGCAAAGATTGTTGTCTAAAAGTCGTCTCCTGAATAGTTTCTCCGGCGTCCAATAGGCCCTGAACAACAACTTAGTTTGAGAAGCTCTGAGGGACCAATCCAAACTTACCAAACGAGTGTTTTCACAGCACCTCCGCCAACATCGGAAATCAAGTACTTCATTTAACATTGATGACTGGGTGGAGGAGCTACTTACTGTTTCAACATATGAAAAAGCCATTTACAAACTCACTGGTGACATTGAAAAATTTTGGGACATTTGGAGCTGCTTTCTTGATGCATATGGATAAACCTGATCTTTGACCTGGGGTATTATGTACTTACCCTTGAACACTCATAATCTGTATAATATCTATAGTTTGTGTGTTGGTTTTTGTAATGCCCTTTTGTCTGAGGTATAGTATTTTGCATTGAAATTTTTGGTTTATGTCTTCTACTCCTACGCTCTTATTCTCTTTCTTCCTTTTCTTTTTCTTTTTCTTCTTTTCCTTTCTTCCTTCTTGTTCTATTTTTGATGTTTATATGTTTGGATTGTTTATGGCGAATTGATTACTTTGCTTCCACTTGGTTGATATGTGTGTATTTCATGGACTGCTGTTCATTTATTTATGTTTGCTTAATGTGAAAATAAAAATTTGAATCCAAAAAAAAGAAATACTACCACTGGTAGTAGTAGCTTGGTAAAGGGAAGGGACAAACACTGGTTATGTCACCCCTCCCAAATAAATGAATAAACCCTAGAATTAGTACTTGACCACCATTAGACTATATAATTACTTAGTTTACACCTTGGAGACTTACAAATCGAGATAGCATAGCTATTTGAAAGTCACACGCATCGCGCCATCTTATAGACGCGATGCGGTCACGTGGTTATGTAAATAACCCTTTTCCTAGCAACACCACAATACGGCGATGCACTGCAGCGTTCAGACGGCTTGTCTCATGGCCGTGCTGCGTTTACAGGTATCTTTGCATTTTAGATTGTAATAGATAAACTGCTTCACTTAAACACATGTAGCCCTCTGATTACTCTAACTTTCATGCTTTTTGAAAGCCGCTGTGACCGCTGTCCTTTATTGGACCACGGGTGTTACTGACAGCCTGACACTCCTAAAAAAAGCTACACTGGCTACACACCGGTATAGAGGTATCATTCGTTATTTGTTTTCCACTCCTTTAGCCTTATTATGTTGTTGATTTACTTGTTCCTTACTGCATCTATTTTGTTGTTTATTTCCAAACATATATTCCAACGCTCATATGAACATTCCTCACTCTGGTATGTGTTTAAATTTTCTTTATTGATTTATGCATGTGTTTTTATGTTGTGTGTTCACATTATTTCAATACAGACTTGCCCTGCTGAAGGAGTTTGTATACTCCGAAATGCATTGGCATATTAAGTCCATACCTAACATGTGATGTGTAGCTGCAGCCTCACTAAGATTCCATTAGTGTTGTACTCTTATCAATGATCTTTTGATCAATTATTATTGAATTTATTTCTGACTTGGATTCTTTTTGACTATCATTTTTGAAATTGAATACAAGCATGTTTTCCTATATACAAGAATATTTTGAAGAAAGTCTTTTTAACTTCATAACCCGTTGTTTTGGGTATAACGGAGAGCGGCTGTGTGACTAAGTTGGCCATACTTAGTCTTTTCCTTCACTCTCCCAGACTGCCAGGCAGAACTGCTCCCAAGGACAAAGGATGGGGGGAAGCCCTGAGCTTTGCACGTAGGTGTGATTTCCTCTGCATTCATTCCCAGTATCCACTGGAGGGTTACAAAGGGGGGGTCATGGCAACCCTTGTGCAAGCTGGTTCAGGGAAGACATTTTAGCTTGGGGGTTGGAAAGACCACCCACATTTGGGGACAAATCCAGCCTATTTGATTTGAAGAGCTTTTCATATTAAGACATGTTTCTCCGCAATCTGAATAAGCAGTAATGTGATGTTATGACAGTTTTAATGTGATTTTTGGACAAGCATAATAAGACTATGTGCATCCCTGTGGCACGTGGGGAAATGAAATGGCAGAAAAAATGCAATTCTGGGGGAAGCACAAATGGCACAGATATTAAACTTGGGGAAAACATGCCACATCTTATTATGCTTATGTATAGCCATTTGCAGAATTGTAGGTAATATATTTTTCCTGAAAACGATGAAATTGTGCCCAAGGGCGAGGCAAAATCGCACAGAATTGACATTCTAACCAGCATATTCCTTGTAAAATATGGGATCTGCCTATCTTATTTTTATGATGGTGACTATTGTAAATATGAGATTTTTGTTTCATAACTTATTTTGGTAAAAAGTAACTGTGGTGAGACGAAGCAAGTCATAAAATGCACACACTTAAACTGATGTCACTTCCCAGGACCATTCAGCCCAGAGTGAGGAGGCGACCCAATAGCCTGGCCTATCCCATTCAGGGGGTAAGTCGAGGATACTTCTGCTCATATTGTAAAATTCTATGATGTATCTCTGCCGATATAAGAGGTAGACATGGAGGCACAGGGATATTCAACATTCAAAATTCACCCTGCAAGATTCCAAGACTCAAGAACCAGGACCAGGTCCAGAGGTAGCTGAACCCAGGTCCGGGCAGAAACACCTATCCAGAACCACCTATCCAGAACCACATTCATCCCAATAATTCAGGGGGAAAGCTGGAAAGGCCGCTAATCCCTTTTGGGATAATACAGTGACCAGACCTTTTTTCCCAGCTGACCCATCCCGCTGTACACAGCGACCAGACTTTGCCGAGCTGTTCCCAACAAGGAGAGCCCAGCAGACCCAGTACCCAGATCTCTTGACTCCGTGCCCCTGACCAGATCCTTGGCCCCGCCACCTAGAGACCCTGCTGGATGTCCAAATTACCAAAGCCAGGCTTGCCTTGCAAGTATCCCATCACCCAGTACCCAAAAACTGCATATCGCGCTATTTTATCTTGCATCTTGTTCAAAACCTCATTTAAATCCCATAAAAACCCTAGTCAATTTCCAAATTGCCAGTATCCTCTGTTCAGCCTTTCCCCAGATGAATCTGTTTAGTCCATAGTTGTAAGCATATTTGCTCTTTATTTCTTCAGTTGTCTGTTTAAGTCCCTAGTATCATTTGGAATAACTCAAATTAATTCCCCTGTAAAGAGATTCACAGTGATTTGGTTGTAATTCGAACTCAACCTCTTCATGACAAGTGTCTTTCTTTAACATGTATGGCCTTATAATATAGTTGCAGTAGAACTAATCATTGTGCTGGCAAAACCGATTTTGCCCATGTGGTTTACTTTCTTTTTTTAAATCCGATTTACATTTCCCATAAAAACCCATATCATCATCCCATAAGAGTCATCCCTTCCCCTCAGTATCCTATCTGTTCTGTGTCTTTGTTTGCCATTCCAAAACCGATTTCTGATTTTGCCTGCTAAACCCATATTCTTATCTGTTTCCCAGTTTAAAGCCCATGTGAAATAAGAAATTGCAATTTTGCCATGTGTGATTTTTGCTTCATTGTTTTCCTCCCAAAATCGATTTTCTCAACTGTGTTCATGTTGCTCTAGTACCCTGCTCAGTAGCCTGTAAGCTTCCTTGTCTCTTAAGTACAGCCTCATGAATTTCTGTCCTATCTATCCAAACCGGAAATGTAAACTGAGTAACAAGTGCAATCCGAGTATGCTATTTTGCTCAATTTGAAGGGTTTCATTTTCATTTTTAGTTTTTGGCCTCCAATTCTGGGGTTGTGGGTCGAATTTAAAAAATGTGTTTTCCCTCTTCTTGCTGACTCCTTGCCACTGCTTTCCATCCACACAGAATTCAGTTAGCAGGTGTTTGGGGAGTGTTGCAGGGGGAGTGCATAACATAAGGACCATCGATGAGTGTGAAAAAAGTAATGTTGCTTCCATTTCTATGTAAAGTTTATATCGATGAAGTCAGAAAGTTGAATTAATTGTATTATAACATTTTGCATCATATTGTCACCACACTGGTGATTGCTGCCCTAAAATTTGTTTCGCTCTGATTTTTCATTTGAATTCTAAAAATAAATAAATATTTCTTTGTTACACACTGGCCTGGTTCATGGTACACTGCGACACGGGGTATTTGTTAAGGTGGCTGTGAGACGGGTTGGGTGCCTCTTCAAAAAAGAACCCAGGGTTCAAATAATCAAAAATTAAAAGGCATTTTATTGTGCGCCACCTTCAGTGTCAGGGGAAGAAGTCTCTGGCTAGGGTGCCATGCCTTAAAATCTATTACACATTCAAACTCTGGAGCCTGCACAATTTTCCTATTTGGGGATAGCTGTAAATATGCAAGTCCAGCGTCCTCAATGTGTGCGCAAGTATAAGTTAAGAAAGCTCATTTAGGAAGGTATTAGGCCCATGGTGGTGACGCAGTGGTCACATGCATTCCAAAGGGTGATATTGTATTGAGAGTATTGAGAGTGCGTTCAGCCTGAACAGCTGTTGCAAGCTACCTTGATGCTGTTTTGTGAGAGGTCACTGCACTGATATTGTGCTATTTGTTTGCTGCATGTGGAGCTTGGGACATTGCGGCTGCCCAATTTTTAACGTATGCTGGTTGGAGCTAAAGAGAAAAAAGGAACAGAAAGAAAAAAGCAGCAAATCAATGCTTTATAGAGCAGATCATCATCAGGTTCGCCCTATTCAAGTTTATTTATATACGGTACCTACTTACATATATTGGGATTTCCTTGTTAGTGCTAGCTTCTGATATTACATCAATTTCCTTCATCGTCTAATTTTTTAACACAAATTTGTTGTCTGTATCCAAAGTTTTCTGAAAAATCTACAAAAAAATATAATTCTAAATGTGTGGTTGATGTTAGCGTGGCTGTTTGCCTATTACAGTTGAAAAGTAACATCTTCTTTAACAAAAATAAGTTCTGCCATTTAGAATATGCTAGGTTGCTGTTATCGGGCTTACCTGGAAGTGTTGTTTGGTCTTAGATCATCTTGGCGGTCGCTTTCGAGGGTGTGCATCAGATACGGTTGTCCGCTGCACCCCTCGAGAGCCGCTGCTTTTTATGGTGAGTCCATGGCGTCGCGACATGATCACGTCACCTCGCCGTGGACGCAAACTGACGTCACTACGCACTGTGTGTCGCGTAGTTGTTCCGACCGCCATTTTGGATCTGGAGAAAACGTATTTGTGCCGGAGGAGAAAACTTAGTCTCTGCCGGTTTACATTGAGTCGAACATAGGGAACTGTCTATACCTTCTGGAGAAACCGGTTTGTAAGTTATCACTATGAATTATAAATTGACATAATATTTTGCATTTTTTTTACATTTTTTGCAATTTGTTTAGACATATTTTACGTATTTTACAAAAAGTGTCCCATTTCCGTATCGGTGTTTAGACCTTTGTTGCAACAGTCCATTAAACAAATCCATTTTGCTTCATGTTGCCGAAGTTTCTTTTCTTTATTGCCACCTCTCTGTCCCATCTTGACTTGTTCAATGCCAAAGTATCTTATCGCATCCATACTCTCTTCAGAGTGTTCCATTACAAAGTGTTTTTCCAGTGGGTATCTATTGTCTTTGTTCTTGATTGTGCGTAAATGTTCAGCAATCCTTATTTTAAGAGGTCTTGTTGTGCTGCCTATGTATTGTTTATTGCATATACAGATGATGGTATATACTATGTTGCTCGTGTTGCAGTTCATGAGGTCCATTATATTGTGCGTTTTTCCATTGGGTAAAGTTATAGATTTTTTGCCATTTTCTGCAAATTTGCAATAGTTACATTGACCACACTTGTAAAATCCTACTAGTTTCTCTGTTGACCATAATTGTGTTTGTCCTTGTTTTGATAAATCTTGTGTAAAATGCGATGGGCATAGAGTTTGTTTGAGATTTCTTGCTTTGCGATATGTGATCAGAGGGTGGTCATCAATGTGATCCTTCAACTCTTCATCCAATGTAAGCATATTCCAGTGTTTGTTTAAGATTTTCCTTAGAATTTTGTTGTCTGAATTGAAGGTAGTAACAAATCTTATTTTGTTGGCTTTTTTGTCTGCTTGTTTTTGTTGTGTTGTTGTATGTAGAAGATCTTGGCGATTCCGTTGTTGAACTTTTGTTAGTGACTCTCTTAAAAGTTTGTCGTGATAGCCTCTTTTCCGAAATTTGTCCGTTGCTGTTTCCAAATGTTTGTACATTTCACTGTCTTTGGTACAGTTCCGTTTAATTCTTGTAAATTCTCCATAGGGTATATGTTTTATTGTATGTGGTGGATGATTACTGTCGGCATGTAAGATACTATTGCCAGAAGTAGGTTTTGTATAGAGAGTAGTTTGAATCTTGTTGTCTTCTATATACAGTTCTAAATCAAGAAAATGAATCCGGTCTGGACTTTCTTCCATAGTACGTTTAAGATTATAATTGTTGTTGTTGAGGTGTTTTTGATAGTCTTGCAGAGATTTTTGGTTACCATTCCATATCACTAGTATATCGTCAATATACCTGCCCCAAAAAATGATCTGATTGTTTTCTGTAAATGCTTTGTGTGACCATGCATGTTTGAGTTCAAAGCTGCCCATGTACAGATTGGCATATGAAGGTGCAAATTTTGTGCCCATGGCTGTGCCTTGGCATTGTAGATAGATCATGTTGTTGAAAAGAAATATATTGTTTTGTAGAACAAAATTGAGCATTTCCAAGATCATGTTGTTCTGATTTAAATAGTATATAGATCTTGCCTTCAGAAAGTATTCTGTAGTTTCCATTCCTTTGAGATTTGGTATGCTTGTGTATAATGATGTGACATCAAACGTTACTAGCCTATAGTTGGCTTCCCATTCGATGTGTTCTAGTTGTTGTATAATATGTTTTGTGTCCTGTATGTATGATGCTAGGTTGGCTGCCAGCGGTTGAAGAAACCGATCGATGTATGCCGAGATGGGTTCTGTTAATGCACCTATTCCATTGATGATTGGTCTGCTTGGCGGTATTTTTGTGTATTTTTTGTGTATTTTTGGTAGAAAGTAGATTGTGGCAAGTACCGGATGTTTGGGCTTTAGATATTCTAATTCATCATCAGATAGGAGGCCGGTCTCATACCAATCAGTAATCATCTGATTCCATTCTGTCATAAGTTGAGGTAGAGGATTGCCTTTTAGTTTTTTATAACATGTTGAGTCTTTCAAATGTTGTTCCGCCATTTTGATGTAGTCCTTAGTATTGAGCAGGACTATTTTTCCGCCTTTATCGGCCTCTTTGGTTACGATGTCACTATTCTTGCTGAGGGCTTGAATTGCATCTCTTTCTTCTTTTGTGAGATTGAATTGTTTCCTTGTGATACTTAGATTTTGAGTATAGACTTTACTGAGATCTTATCCTACTGCCAGTGTGAAGATGTCCACTATATTTTCCATTGTAGTGTGTGGTGTAAAAGAGGATTTGGTTTTAAGTTTGGATGTTGCTGTTTGTCCTTTATCTATATCAAGATCTGTTGTGAATGTTTCCATTGTATGTCTTTCTTCGCTATCTCCTATGTTGAGCAGATTAACAGTGTGTTCTGTGTCTTGTATCGTCAATTCCGATATTGGCGGTTTTGGGATTCCAATTTTCTTGTCGATTACTATGTTTGCATAACATTGTTTGAGTTTCAAATGTCTACTGAATTTGTAGAGATCCACATATGTTGAGAACAAGTCCAGTTTGTTGGTTGGACTAAAGGACAACCCTTTGTTCAGTGCTGAAGAAAGTTCTTGTGTAAATTCCATGTCTGAGAGATTGAGGACTAAATTATTTTCTGATTTGAGTTTTTTGATCTTGTCCACATTCCTCTTGAGTTGTCTCTTGTTGTTTCTTTTACTCCCCCTCTTGCCCCTTTTGGTTGGCCACCATTTGTGTCTTCCTGCTGCATATGTTGATTTCTTAATTGTTGTGTACTTTGGTACAATGGATAGGATCTTGCGTGTCGGTGTTTCTGAAATTCCTCTGAAAAAGAGTATGGGGTAATGTCTCCTGTTCTGGTTTCATCTTCCTGGGATTCTATAGATTTGTCAATGTCACTGTCTGGCTCTGATGATTCCGAAGTAGTTTCTTGTGGTTCTTTTGAATGTTGTGAAGCTGCTGATTTCCTAAATTGTGTTTTACTTGTTGTTTGTGTTCTGAATTTGTTTTGAAATGTGTATACTCATTTAAATTTGTAGTCTAGTTCGTCACGTTGAAATGCCTGTTGTTTTTTTAATTTGATTTCTTTTTCATAATTGCTTAAATATTCATCCATGATTTGATAATTTTTAAAGGTGGCTTCGGGTAGATTTAGGTCTTCAATAATCTGTTTGATTGCTTCTATCTCTTCAAGAAGTTTAGCATGTTTTTTTTTAGTGTACATGATGATTCTATGGATCATCTCTTTTGATGTTGTTTTGAGAAGTTCTTCCCAATCTCTGAGGTCTTCAACATCTTCCTCTTCAAACGATGGGAAGATGCAAATCCGAAGTCCTCGTGGTATTCTTCCCACATTTAGATATTTTTCCATGGTGGTTATTTCCCACCAGCGAGAGAGTTCGTTCTTCGATAGGGCTTCCAGTTTTTCAAATGCCTGTTTGAGTGATTTAATTTGGGATGCATCACTAGGTTTTTGTATTGGAGGTGTGCCAGAAAAAAGATATTCTGCTTCCTGTTCCCTTTGTTTAAAGCGTTGTTATATTCGAATGTTTTAGATTTTGGTATATTGCCTGGTGCTCAGCTACTGCTGTTGTTAATATAATAGATTGTTGAGAGTGCGTTCAGCCTGAACAGCTGTTGCGAGCTACCTTGATGCTGTCTTGTGAGAGGTCACTGCACTGATATTGTGCTATTTGTTTGCTGCATGTGGAGCTTGGGACATTGCGGCTGCCCAATGTCATGAATGAATTCCTTCGGAAAAATACTAGACTTCCACTTTTGCGCTCCAAATTTAAATTTTATTTGATTGATTACACAGTTGATTCAATACATTGTTTCTCAGTTGTGAGGGTTATAAGGTTCACCCTCAGTTGATTCAATACATTGTTTCTCAGTTGTGAGGGTTATAAGGTTCACCCTCTACACGTGTTTCACCTTGCTTGTGTTGGCAAGGATCTTCAGGAGGGATTTTTAACGTATAGTTATGCTGGTTGGAGCTAAAGAGAAAAAAGGAACAGAAAGAAAAAAGCAGCAAATCAATGCTTTATAGAGCAGATCATCATCAGGTTCGCCCTATTCAAGTTTATTTATATACGGTACCTACTTACATATATTGGGATTTCCTTGTTAGTGCTAGCTTCTGATATTACATCAATTTCCTTCATCGTCTCATTTTTTAACACAAATTCGTTGTCTATATCCAAAGTTTTCTGAACAATCTACAAAAAAATATAATTTTTAAATGTGTGGTGGATGTTAGCGTGGCTGTTTGCCTATTACAGTTGAAAAGTAACATCTTCTTTAACAAAAATAAGTTCTGCCATTTAGAATATGCTAGGTTGCTGTTATTGGGCTTACCTGGAAGTGGTGTTTGGTCTTAGATCATCTTGGCGGTCGCTTTCGAGGGTGTGCATCGGATACGGTTGTCCGCTGCACCCCTCGAGAGCCGCTGCTTTTTATGGTGAGTCCATGGCGTCGCGACATGATCACGTCACCTCGCCGTGGACGCAAACTGACGTCACTACGCACCGTGTGTCGCGTAGTTGTTCCGACCGCCATTTTTGATCGGGAGAAAACGTATTTGTGCCGGAGGAGAAAACTTAGTCTCTGCCGGTTTACATTGAGTCGAACATAGGGAACTGTCTATACCTTCTGGAGAAACCGGTTTGTAAGTTATCACTATGAATTATAAATTGACATAATATTTTGCATTTTTTTTAACATTTTTTGCAATTTGTTTAGACATATTTTACATATTTTATAAAAGGTGTCCCATTTCCGTATCAGTGTTTAGACCTTTGTTGCAACAGTCCATTAAACAAATCCATTTTGCTTCATGTTGCCGAAGTTTGTTTTCTTTATTGCCACCTCTCTGTCCCATCTTGACTTGTTCAATGCCAAAGTATCTTATCGCATCCATACTCTCTTCAGAGTGTTCCATTACAAAGTGTTTTCCCAGTGGGTATCTATTGTCTTTGTTCTTGATTGTGCATAAATGTTCAGCAATCCTTATTTTAAGAGGTCTTGTTGTGCTGCCTATGTATTGTTTATTGCATATACAGATGATGGTATATACTATGTTGCTCGTGTTGCAGTTCATGAGGTCCATTATATTGTGCGTTTTTCCATTGGGTAAAGTTATAGATTTTTTGCCATTTTCTGCAAATTTGCAATAGTTACATTGACCACACTTGTAAAATCCGACTAGTTTCTCTGTTGACCATAATTGTGTTTGTCCTTGTTTTGATAAATCTTGTGTAAAATGAGATGGGCATAGAGTTTTTTTGAGATTTCTTGCTTTGCGATATGTGATCAGAGGGTGGTCATCAATGTGATCCTTCAACTCTTCATCCAATGTAAGCATATTCCAGTGTTTGTTTAAGATTTTCCTTAGAATCTTGTTGTCTGAATTGAAGGTAGTAACAAATCTTATTATTATTGTATTGAGAGTACACAAAGTTTTGCCACACTTCAGGAGTTTGTAGGCTGGCTGCTGCATAGTAAAACACACATGTAGCAAAGTATTTCCTTTCATTCCTTTTACTATACCTATATTATTAGATAGAGTTATGCAGTGTGCATCTATTTTGAATATGTAGATTGAGCTTTATTAAGTGTAGTTGTTAGTTGTGGTAATGAGCAAGAGGTCTGCCATGTTAGAATAGGCCATTGTTAAAGGCTGTAGATTTTGCCATTTAGTGTGCGAGGCTGCATTTCTGAGCTATGGTCATTTAATTGCATTTTATATCTGCTGTTGGGCAGAGAGCCCCACGCAGCCAAGGTCAGGGCTGAAAGGGATACAGAACAGTTTACAATTAATATTTGCAAGGGAGAAAGTTGTCAGGCCTCTGAAATGCGACTCGAGACAGCAGGTGCTTTCCAAGACGATAAACAAATTAATACATAATGGTTGTAAAGGACACAGTGAGATATGCGAGAAATCCCAGACAGCAGCATTGTCAAAATGAAGAAGTAGGATGTGAGCACAGAGCCCCCACTGAAAGTGCAGGTACTCGGTCCAGTGGTAAATTGACCTGGTAAAACAAATAAAAAGGAAACATTAATTTCCAGGGGCAGGGCCTCAGTCATGTTTTATTTCATGCAGCTAATCATAGCGGGAAGATAACTAAGAGGTTGCTTCTAGGGTTGGCAACATGTATCGAGATGGGAGTTGCAGAGTGAGCAGGTGCAAGTGGTGGGAAGGCAAGAGGGGCAATTATGGGGAAGGGATTGTGGTATTCCATGGGCTGCAACAAAATTGTGACCTCACTGATTTCCACTCACTACATCATTGGCTCGCCTCAGTGGGATTCTGCAGGTGTCCCTGTCCAATTAGGGTAGAGCTTTCTTTTATCAATTACACCATGAAGAGTGCTAACCAATTAAAATGGTGCATTTTGTGCTATGAAACTATGTCATGTTTGAGAGTTGGTATTTTGATGGTCCAGAGAAAGGAAACTTCCAATTATATTGTTTAATGTATAGTGTTCTTTAGAGGCTCAATGACGAATAGCAATGGAAATGTTAGAATTAATTTTGCATTTGTAGAACATGTTCATTTTGCAGTTTCTGTTCTTAAATTGATTAGTAGATTACGTTGAAAAGGAACTCCTCCGGTGTGGGGAAAGACAACGCCGTGTAGGCTTGCATGAGGTTTTAATGAGATATTGAAGGGGAACTGCTCCGTTGGGGGAATGCTGATGTCATAAGTAAAAAAGAGTTGTACATTGATGTGGGATCGCCTCTTATACGGGGAACGACAGCACTGTGCAGAAGTACAAAGGTATCCCTCCGTCCTTCTGTGGCAGGGGTTAGAGGATGGTATTATTATAAATATTATTGGTTGATTTAGTTAGGGTGGTGTATTTAGAGTTTTTCTGTGTTGAGATGTGTATGATTTGGTTGGTACAAGGAATGTTTGAGTCAGAAGAGTAGAGGTTGATGTGTGAGTGCAGGCGCCTTTAAAAAACAAATGGACTATTGGATTTTTGGCAAATTGGTTTATTAAAGTAACAAAGAGGTCTAAATAATTTCATGTAATATAAATTGGTTTATTAAAGTGGCTTAGAGGTCTGGGGAGTATGTTGGTAGATATTGAGTAGGAAGGGATGGCGTTTATTGACATTATGGACACACAGATAGAGCACATGACTGAGGAACTCCAGCAGTATAGGGATAAAATATTGTAGTACCACCCAGAGTGGGTACAGGGGACCAAAGGACATTTTTCTAAACAATGGCCCGCAAAGGGCACGCGTGCAAAAGACATTTTAGAACACATGTATACATATTTATTGTTCACACACAAAGGGAAAAAAACTGAAGAGTTGACAAAGCATATTGGAAATGTAAAAAGGAAGTGGAGGACGCCCCTAATGATGAGACACACAAAACCAATAAGGAATTTCCAGTGGCTTCCACTGGCCCACTTTGTGGGTCCTTTCCTATACAGCCCCCTGCAGGCTATACCAATCCCTGTTATGCACCTACAGTTGACGATAAAAAAGGTCAGATAAAGAAAGCAACAGGGGCTGTTAGAAAAACATCAACAGACACTGTTAGGAGTACATCAACAAACACTGTTGGAAGCCCATTACTTTCAGAAACACAAAATTACATGCAGAGCCAGATAGAAGATGTATTAAAAGAAGCAGAGGAGGAGCTCATAAGAGCAGCAGAGGAGCAGGAGGAGGGGCGATGCAAAGTGGTAGCAACAGATCATTCAACATCGGGACAGATAATGTTTAAACTTGACAGTAAACCCTTTAGAGACCTCTCTTCTCTAGAAGAAGTCGATGGCAACTCAGCATGTGGTGATGGGCAAGCAGGAAGCGATGATGGAGGGTGCGTAATGGAAGAAGAAGTAGACAGGTTCTCCTGGGAGGATAGAGACAGGATGTCATGGTCCAAGTGACTTAGGAGAGGGCCCACCAGAATAGCTGGGTTAGATGGGAAATAGGGCGAGGAGACATCACTACCTCAGAAGCAGGGGACACAGTTTCACCTATTACAGAACGATTGAGGTGTTCTCAGTACATACCTTGGCCAAATGTGGATAGGAAAACATAATGAGAAGTTTGCTTTCCCTTACAGCAGGGGAAGGCAAATGGGTTCATGGCAGGTATTACTCTGGCTGTAGGGTATATGAAGAGCTTGTTTTCCTCTTTATTGGGTGAACAGGGGGACAGACTTTGGGACAAGGCAGGATATGATGGGGTAACACTGAGCAGCAATGCCCATGATGGTGCACCATTCAATAACTGTCAAGTATACATATGGAATGCACTGAGGGAAATGTACTCAGATGTCAGACATGCAATATATTTTAGCTCATCCCATGAAACTAGATGAGGACCTTGCACAAAACATTCAACAGATACTGGAGATGTGGCGATTAGAGATGCAACAATCATGGCATGGAACATCCCTGTTTTTGATCAAATATTGTCGAGTGTCTCCCTGCAGACGTACAGACAGAATTGGGGTAGGTGGTGGGCATTGAGATGAAAGGAGGGCCCGAAATGCAAACACACATAATACACCATTGTAGAGCAAAATAGGATAATGATAGAAGTAAAGCAGACCAATCTCAGAAGGCAGAGTCAAAGTAGCTAAATTCAGTATGGAACAAGCAGAATTACAAACACCACAGAAGGACAACACATATACAACCCACCGCAGTGAGTGTTTGCAGGGACAGGGTTTTCTCCAAAAAGGGGTACATTCCACAAGGAGGATATATTCCATAAGCAGGGTATTTTTCAAAAGGAGTGAGAAACTTCCAGAGAGACAGGGGGACTGGATTTGGATATGGAGGAGTAAGACCCAGATTCTGAGGACAATATCGGATTTGTGGGAGAATGGGACACTTTGCACAAGAGGGCAGGCACATACATCTAGTACAGTATGGCCCTGGTCGTATCCTAGGGTATCAGACTATCACCTATCCACCAGAGATGCAAACCCCACAGACGCAGCCCCCAAAGATGCAATCCACATTTCCCCCAAATGCACAAAGCACCCCACTGCAGATGCCCCCCAGTTGCCCAAATACCCCTCATTGTCCAAACTATGCAGAGTACTTACCAGCAGCAGCAAGTTGCCTCAAAACCCACAACCAAATCCCGTCCAATTGCAGCCACAAACCCGCTCAGCAATGGGGCAAAAATGTGTTACCCCAGTACCACACTATACAGAAGTGACAATGTTGGGAGGTAGTCCTTTTACACTCCCAGGCATGGACTTGACTTCCCAATAGGATTTCCCACAGAGGGTTCTGACGTGCCCAGTTCTGTCAGTAACTGCAGATCTGGAAGAGGGACCACAGGTAAAGTTAAGATAGGCAAAAGGACATTCTCGTTTTTGGTCGAGACAAAAGCTACCAAGTCATGCATTAAGGAAGGAAGGTTTCATTTGTCAGACAAAATAATGGACATGTATGGATTTTCTGTGACTATTGTAATGGTTCCTTTCCTTGAAGATTTTCCCCTTAACATAGGCACGCAAGAAGTTGTAGCACCCTTGAAAACAAACACCAATTAATATATTGGACAGAGATATTATGAGCAAACTAAACATGACAATTACATTTACCAAAAAGGGCATAGTGTGTTCCACCCTAGGAGTGTACTATACACAGGCTATTGCAGTTGTACAAACATTCTGTGCGCATAGCAATCTGCTAGGCGCACCACCTTACCGTGAGCCATTCCTTTATGGGGTGCAAATGTTGTTCGGAAGTATGCCCAGGATCTAAGAAGGCACATTTCAGACTAGCAGTTCACAAGGAGGTATCAGCAGGCACCACTGTTATAATACACTTAGAGGCAGCAATAATAAAGAAAGACAAGGTAATTTTGCATGGTGTGGATGAGGATGGCATTTAATGGTGCACTGCCTTGTGCATTGGCCCAGCAAAGTGCTTAACAGACTTGAGCGACAAACAGCTTTTTACTGACAATGATGACGTGGGGGCGATGGTGTTTCAGATAAGCATACCATGTCAGCTGATTGTAGAACATAGAGAGGTTCCCCAGAAAGTACTTACAAAAACACTATCAGAACACTTACAAGTGGAATTGGACAGGGTGTCTAAAGAAATATAGGCCAGGGGCCTGCATGATGTGTGTCTTTTGAAAGGAATTGGCGGCAGTCCGATTTAAACCAAAACCAGGGGCAATATTGCCCCAGGTCAAACAGTACCTTATGTCACGGGAAGCAGATGAGGGAATTTTTGACATCATTGTAGCTTTGTGGCGACAGGGCCTCATACAGCCATCAGCATCCCCATTTAACACGGCTATATACCCAGTGAACAAAGCTAGACGGGGCTTGGAGGATGGTGCACGACAACTGCCCCTTAAAACAACACAGTAAAAGCAGAATTCCTGGTGTTGCCAAATTCAGCCACCAATCTGTGTAAATTCCCCACAGGAGCAACTTACTTAACAGTAGTTGACCTAAAGAATACATCCTTTTGCATTCCGTTAGACCCAGACTCACAGCTGCGTGAAAGGCATGTATGAAGAAATGACACAGACAACAGATTGTGAATTCAACAATAGAATCTTTATTAAATATCAGGATCAGTGTAATGCCTAACTTGCCCTAAAGCTATGGTGTGGATTTCCCTACCTAAAGTCACGAAGGAAAGTCCATGTCTGTAAATCCAAATGAAAGCCTGTCTGTGTCAAAAACATGTGCTTGTCTTTGCGTCTAAAACTGAAATGTAGTGCAGGGTTATTCTAACTCAGTAATGTAGAGGAACAGGTGGATGCATTTTCCCTAGATCCCACCCCCTCAACCCGACATACTGGAACAGCAGGAGAAGAGTTATGTGTGGTACTCCATGTGTTATGCCTATACCGCATTGAGTGTATGAGAGACGATATGCACTCAGGCAAAAATACCAAATATCCCCTCACACTGAAAGAGTGGAAGGGTGTCAGCATGCACCTTTGGACATCATGTAATGCTGAGAGAAATCTGACGAGGGCAGAGTGATGTCATGAAAAAGATATGTGAGGACATGCAGAAACTATATGAAAATACTTAAGAATAACAATGTAACTGAAGTGACAAGAGAAACATGTGCGAAATGGCAAGATAATCATATACAAAGAAGATGAAGTAACCTGCTTACCAATACGTGTAAATATGCAGTAATGCAAGGTAAATTATTCATATAGAAGCTTGCTATAGAGGAAAATATAATGTGGCAATGACGGCCATGATATGAAAACGGGCGGCTCGAGTAAAGATTCAAGCCAGCTACCCCTGAAACAGTCAAGGGGTGCAGAGTCAGGAGACTTTGGAGAAATAGGTATGCACCAGCTGGAGGTAACTCAGGTGCCCCACCGGCAAACCCGTAGTCAGCTGGTCCGGTAAAGTGCTGGTATCCATGAATACCGGCACTTTCTTACCGGACCAGGCGACTCAGAATATGGCCCAGTGTGCATTCTGTGCTGACACTTCCTGTGGGATAAAGAGTTTGGGTGTGCCTGTTGCATGTGGAATCAACAAGCAGACATAGCATGTATCATTTGCCCTCTCTCTTCTGACTGCCCTCGTGTGGTTGTACCACATGTTATCGGTGTCGATGTGATGGTCATTCTGAGTGCTAATCAAGATCAATTCTTAATTCTAAACATCCCTTTTGCTTCCTGTCACAGACACATTACTGTTCTTTGGTACATCTATATCATTAGCGCTATATCTAGCCAAAAAACACTCTTATTTAAAAAAAAGGAAAGTAAGAGAGAAAAGAAAGAAAATAACAATCAAACAGAACATATATTTAATTATTCCTCCAGTTGTCGTCTGCTGTGGTGTTGAAAAGAAGAGAGTATGATCGCCCAAAAGGACAAGCCAAGGTTAAAAAAAAGTCAGAGTTAGCTGGCAGATACTTCCCTTGTTTCTCCCACCTTTTCTTCTCTTGGAAGGGATGTAGTGCCTTTGTCTTTCCGCACGTCCAACAAATAGAGCCATACTTTTCAGCCAGCAATCTTCACTGCAGTCGTTATGGTGTTAGTCACCTAAAAGGGGCCAAGAAACCTAGGTCTGTTCCACTTTTGCATGAAGTTCTTGATGAAGACCCTGTCGCCCAGATAAAGTTGTGCTTGCTTTAGTAGTGATGGTTCTTCTTGTGGCATTGGTGCATCTGTTGTTGGTACAGCTAGATGACTTTGGTGGGGCCCAACCTTTTGCTATATGAAATTATAAGAATTGGTAAGCTCCCTAAAATCTCTGCTGAACTCTGAACATCAGAAACTGTGTGGACAGGAGTAAGCAGTGCTTGCAGTCTCCTGCCCATGCACACTTTTGTGGAGTTAGATGATGATTGGAACCAGGATAGTTCCACAAAGCAAAACATGCTAAAGGCAAGCAATGCAGCCAGCTCTTGTGAAGTTTTTCGCACATCTTTGCAAGGTGTTCTTTTTGTAAGCCGTTGAGGCGCTCTAGGCCCTTTGGCTTGCAGGTGGTAAGCTGAACAAAATGTATGTTTTATGCCTAATAGGAAAGTGATTTCTTTGAAGAGGTCATTAATAAGATTTGGCCCATTTTCTGACATCAACACATCACAAATACCCCATTGTGGGAATACCTCACGTATGAGGAAATTAGCTGTGGATTTGGCATCTGGGTGGGCACAAAGGCCTACTTCGAGCCAATGGTAGAAAGGGCACATAGCGATGATCAAATATCTATGTGAACATGTCAAAATGGCCCTGAAGGGTAGGCAAATGTTGCCTTAATCCTTTTTACCGTGTGACAAGGGGTATAACATTGGCATGTTACACAATTGTTAATGAACTCTGCCATGTGTTTCTGCATATTTGGGACAACCACTCTTCTTGTAGGTCAGCTGCAATGTACTCTGTAGATGTGTGTGCCGGGTAATGCAATTGTTCAAGGGCAATCTTAAGTAACTCCTGGGACATAACAGGCTTCCCTGAAATGTTCAGTCTCCATAGTAAATCTGTGGGGGATAAAGAACACCCTCTCTTTGTCTATAGTGCTTGTTCTTGCTGAGGGAACTGTCCCTGTAACTCTATTATTTGTACCACGGGTAGGGCCTAGTAGGGTTCAGTAATTTGTACTTGCTGCCATGGAATATTTGTAAACGTGGGAACTTTGTGTGTAATGTGTGTTATTCTTTTGCTGCTGAGTCTGCTACATCATTGCCCTGAGATATTACGTCTGTACATTTTGTATGGGCTGCACACTTCATTACTGTTAATGATGAAGGAAGGGGCAGTGTTTCTATTAATCTGGAGCTTAAATCTGCAGGTTGCACGGGTGTGCCATCTTATTTTTTAAACCCTCTCCTCTTCCATCTGGACAATCTTGAGTGCACTGTTGATGTGACATATGCCAAATCTGAATAAATAGTGGCACAACATCCTTTTGCCATTTCTATTGCTGTTATTAATGTCACAAGTTCTGCTGCTTGTGCCGAATAGTGTAATGGAAGTCTCATTTTTATATAACCTCAAACTCCCTCTCCTCATATCGTACCTCTGCCACCCATGTGTGTCTGTAGCCAGTGTCCTGATTGATCAATCATTGATGCACCGTCAATGAAAATAGTCTCTCCTCCATCTAAGGGGCATTCTTTAACATGGGGTAGGTCGATTAATATGTCCTTATATGTGTCATGTGTATAGTCACGTGGCTGTACAAGGGCTGTAAGAAATGTTGCAGGATTAACAATGTAACACCTCACTATGTTAATTGAGGGATTTGATAGACTTACTTCATACCCAGAAACTCATTGAGTGGTAAGGGAAGATTTTGATTTTTCTAGGATAGCAAACACTGCATGCTCCACATAGTGTGTCACTGGGCAGCCCATGGTAATGTTGGACAATTTTTGTATGGCAAATGCTGCTGCTGCAAATGCTTGCTCAAATGGAAAATGACCTGCCTCACTGGGTCTAAAAGACAGCTGTAATAAACCAAAGGCTTGTGTCCCTGTGAGGTTTTCTGGGTGAGGACAGCCGTCATCACCTAACCACTAGAATGTGAAAAAAGGAAAAATGGCTTATTAAAATCTGGGCTCACTAAAACAGGTGCATTCATTACTGAGTGCATTCTATAGTTCTGTGAATGGTTCCATAATTTCAGGTGTCCAATGTATGGGGTCATTCACCTTCTGTGCTTCATTCAACCACTGTAAGGGGGGTATGGTGTAAGTAGAATAATTGAAAATCCAGGACAGGCAGTAATTGCACAGGCCCAAGAACTATTGCAAATGCTTCTTAATGTTTGGCTGCAGTATGCTTTTCTGGCTTAACCATTCTCCCTACTGATGATCTGCTTGGCAACAAATCATGTTTTGTGCCACAGTCTGGACCAACCGAGACTACCACACCCAGAATTACTTCCACTTCCCTCTTCCTTGTCCCAGTGCTTAAGTATGAGGCACTGTGCCTCGTAGTTAAGTACTGGGACAAGGAAGAGTGCGAGTAGAAGTCATGAAGATTATAGTTCACTAAGCCAGGCATTGCTGCCATGTACCTCTATTATGTCCCAGTACGTGTGCATGACGCAAAGTGCCTCATACAAAAGTACTGGTACGAAGAAGAGTAGGGTTAGAAGTAATGAACATTACCAATAAGTAAAAGGCATTAAACACAACCACACACACCATTCACCATACACTCACACACACCCAGCCACTCCTACATTTACATGGGCACCTTTTTACCATACACTCACACACGCACACCCAGGCAGCCACCCATACATGATGCATTCACACACATTACATTATATACACACACACACATGCACACACAAACATTTTAACAAAATACATGTTCTTACCTTTTTTAATCTGTTGGCCCAGGGAACCAGGCCTTCACCTCCCTGCAGAAGCCAGGAACGCTTGCTCACATCATTTGCACAGGATCTGGAGGCCTCCATGTCATGGGCTAGGGAGTAGCCCTACAGCTTCAAAAAGAAGCAGAGTGACTTCAAAAAGAAATAGTTTTTTAACAGAAATAATTTCTTTACGAAGGCAGAAAAACGGTGCGGAAATAACGGTGGCGGTAAACCCGCCGCCACTGTTGTTTCCGGACCGCCTGAGTCTGACCCCTGCAGGCGGGAGGTGATGTTCCCGCCAGGTCTGACCTGGTGAGTTTAACACCGCCCGCCTGCAGGCGGACGAGGAAACACCGGCAGCATTACGAGATGCTGCCGGTGTTTCCATGAGCCCCATTCCCATCGAGTCCCATAGGACTCAATGGGAATGGGGATTAACACCATTCCGCCTCCGTGATTCCCGGAAAACCGAGGTTGTAATGAGGCCCTATTTCTTTAATTCCAAGGAGGGCCCCTCTCAGGACATGCGACCGCATGGACTGTGGGGACCCTGCTATTCCAGTAAGTTGCTATGTGACAGACCAGAAGGCACTCTCACAACTACTCCCTAGGGATCTTCTGTTCAGGTGGCCAGGGAAGGGCAATCGCATTTGGCTCCTGACCCTGGCGGTGGACTAGCGAGGGAGGATCACCTGAGTGGAGGGACCTTGGGGATTGGAGAGAGGGCGCCAGAGGGCAAAACACGTTATCCCCCCTTTCTTGACATTGACCTACCCTACCCCTACCCCTTCAGCCTGTGTATGATATTGTTGTCCATATCCTAATTTCCCCCCTGAAATTACACAAAGTACTGGAAGAGGAAGCTGTCTCAAAGAGTAATACAGGCTACCTATAGGAAACACCCCTATCATACTGGGACAAAGAAGAGGGATCCTGGAGACTACAGCGCTGAAGGTCAGGCATGTCCCAGTAGGAATCAGACAAACCAGGTGAGTGAATTACACCCGAAACCCCTTGCAAACGGTGAGTTTCAGAATACAAGAAACCTGGTGTGCAAATGAGGGTTCCTGAGCTACATTGTATCAGAGTATCAAATACTTTTGAATATGTAGATAGACTACTTTGTTGATAATTCTAAGGAGGAATACATGGTATCAGAGTGGTCGCGTGTAATCTGCACGATCTCAAAATCGTCAGATCAAAGCTGAAGTATTTGGAAAACATATATCAGAGTGGTCACGTCAGAGAAATGCAACATGTTCAAAAGTCTCTGATCAATTAAATACACTGAGAAAGTAATATGAACTGATAATACTATGGAAAGGAGAATGAAAGCTGTGAAATGGCAGCCAAGGGGAGCCAATGAACTGTGAGCAAAATGCTGAATTAGCAAAACTATGCTGAACAAGTAGAAGTGAAGGCTGTGAATAAAAGCCAACAAAGTGGAACTTGGAAAAGAGAGTCAAAGAAGTGCCACGAAAGATACATCATTAATCAATGAACCTTTGAGTCTTCTGAGTTGGTCGTGAACCACTAAATGAACCCAAGCCAAAGTGGCATAAAGCTGGGACTAGGGCAACTGGTTGCACGACCCGAAGTGGGTGGGACGTGCGGCCTGTCAACTGTGCCTAGACCAGGAAGCCGCAACAGATCAAGGAGAATTATGAAAGCAACTCTGAAACAAGATAGAGCTGAACATTATGAGTTTGTTTTGTGAACCAGTACTTCAAGCTTGGGGAAGGGAACCCTAAGCTCCTACCGAACTTTGTCAGATTGTTTTGTGAATTAGTACTGGAAGCTTGGTGAAGGGAACCCTAGGCTCCTCTGGAAGATTGTAAGTTTGTTTTGTGAATATGTACTTCAATCTTGGGGAGAGGGAACCATGAGCTCCTTCAGAACTTTGTATACCGAATCTAAGTGTCCTGAAGAAACATTTGAAGCCTATAATTGTTTGAACTGTATCCTGAACTTGGGGAAAGGAGCACGAGACTGCCCTAGACTTTATTTCTGAACATGATTGTGCTCTATCACCGTGAAGCATCTCTTCTTCTAGATGGAATTACCAATAAAGATCTCAGACCAAATAACCAGACAGACTCAGAAAATATGGCAAAGTACTACTTTTTTCTCAATTTAATAAAACATGACAAACTGACGAACAACAGACTGATGCTTGCACACTCAAAAACAAACTTGATTACAAAGGAGTTTTATACCTGAATATGCATCATCTAAGATGTCATCCTGTATTGCAAACTACAAAACCTATTGATGGAAAGGATTGGTTAACGGAACATGTGTACCCATGGCATGCATATGGGCAAGTACTTTCATTGGCTGACCCTTATCTGTAGGACACACCTCAAACTACCTCTAAATACGTATAATGCTGATTATAGCAGAGAAAATGGCAACGGATTGGTTTATGCAACATTGTATAGCACGTTGCCCCATAGATGCCGTGATTGGTTGGCATTCTCACCCAACCTTGGACTTTTGGCTTGTTAGCAGCATGTAAGTAAAACGAAACCCAGGTGCTTGAGTCATGTCAGATTACTCCCCACTTTCCCACTTAGTCCATCATCTCTCATCAGCTAACCATAAGCATTGTTTCCCATCTGTAGTTGACCTCCTAGATTGCTCTCTGTTCTGGAACATTTGAGGGAGTATAAACACATCACTATCTTCATTCGAGGCTTAATGAATATACCTTGTTTTCATCTTCTGAATCACGTGCGAGGAGACTGCAAATGTGTCAATTTTTACCTCCTATTTACTGCTATTTGATTTACTTATGCTGGGTGTTTTTGCTCATCTTGGCTTCTAGAGAATTGCTCACTCTATCTTGTAGGGGACTCCATGAATGGGAATTTATACCGATACTCTGGCACCCGTAATCTGGCCATGTGCTGGAAAGAGTATTTACATTTGCTGGTATCCTGGTAACCCTACTTTTTGGATGCCGGCAGGGTCAGAATGAGGCCCACTGTTTGGTTCACCTGGCTTTTTGCATGGTTTAGGGGTTGTTCCAGGGACACAGGTGTTGAGAGGCAAATGAATGTGTCATTCATTACGTTTGTCCCTCCCTGTAATTCACTATTTGTAAGGCCATCGACCTGACTAGCCTTCAGGTGGTGCCGGTGGGCCTACTACTTGGCTTACCCACCACTCTGGACACGGTGGTTGGTCTCTGATCCTCCTTTCCGGTCTTTTCAGAAACAGAGGTTTTGGCAGCTACATAAAGTTTAAAGTCAGCATCGCCCAGCGACCCTATGCCGCTTTCAGTTTTGAAAAATGTCTCGGATGACATTGTTCTTTGGCTAACGAGAGCTGTTAATGACTCCTTTCCGACAGAGATGAACCCTGACAATCTTAAGAACGCTCTTGTAATTCTGTTGCTGAAGAAGCCAGGTCTGGACCCATTAGTTCTGTCCAACTTTCGTCCTATTTCTCTGCTTCCTTTCCTAATGAAGCTGCTTGAGTCCTTGGCCTCTCCACTCCTTAGTGCTATTTTGGAATCATCTGGCTTCTTTGATCCTTTTCAATCAGGTTTTTACCCCGGTCGAGGTACCGAATCAGTGTTGATATCAGCTGTGGATGATCTGGTGCGATTGTACACCAGGGCGTGATGGGGGCCTTGATTGTGTTAGATCTGTTGGCGGCATTTGACACCGTTGACCACCTAACCCTGGTCACTGTTCTCTCCTCTGCCAGCCTCTCTGGTCAAGTTTTGGCCTGGTTCTCCTCCTTTTTACGGGGTGCTCTCTATCTGTTTCTCTACCTCCATTTCACTCCCCTCCTGTTCCATTGCTGTGTGAAGTTCCTCGGTGCTCCTCACTGTCTCCTATTTGTTCAATATGTATATTCAGCCCCTTCTCGCCATAATCCACGCACTTGGTTTTTTGTCCTCCTCTAACCCCGACGATACGCAAATTATTGTGCGTCTTGATTTAACTCAGTCTGAGATGGCTGGTCGTCTGAGGAGTTGCCTAAAGGCAGTTGGCGACTGGATGACCTTGCATTCGCTCAAATTGAATGGTGAGAAAACTGAGGTGCTGGTGGTTGGCACAGCTACCCCATCCCTGTTTTGGACCTCTGAGTTCTGGCCCATGAGCCTGGGTCCTTTTCCCTCTTCTGTCTCATCAGTGAAGGACCTAGGTGTTACAATCCCGGCCTCGCTATCCATGGCGGAACAGGTCTCCTTTTGTTGTCAGAAATCTCATTTTAAATTGCGAACCCTATGGAAATTCCTTCCTTGTATTCCATCTAAATTCCATGCTGCAGTGGTATCATCCTTGGTAATTAGTAATATCGACTACTGTAACGCCTTGCATTTAGGACTCCCGCAACACTTGCTCCAACGTCTACAGTTGCTACCGAATATGACAGCTAGAGCAGTACTCCACCCCCCGTTTGGCACCCATATGACGCAGCTTCTGTGCCAGCTCCACTGGATTGCAGTTGAACAGCGCATTCAATTTAAGTCGCTGTGTCTAGTTCAGAAAGCCTTCTATAAAACAGGAGCAGAATTCCTTCAAATAATGTTCAGACCCTACAGACCCTGCAGGTCTCTTTGCTCTCAATCTTTGAAAACTGTTTAGCTCCCTAGGGTCAGACTCTCTCGGGTCGTTGGTCGGGCTTTCTCAGTGGCTGCGGCAAAAGGGTGGAATTCTCTCCCTTTTTGTCTGTGTGACATTGAGGCCCACCTTCCCTTTCAGCAGGTTCTTAAAACCTTTCTTATTTAGTACTCTTGATTCACCTAGATGGTTCCTTCCTCTACAGTTGTAGTGCCATAATGCATTCGGGCGAACAATGCGCTTTATAAGTATAGATAAGATTAGATAAGAATTTCATAGAAACGAAAGGAGTGCATCGTTTATGATATCTGCCCCCTCTACACTGCCATACCACAGATGCAAGAGATGCTACTCATTAAGGCAACCCTACCGACCTTACTCCGGAGGGACCGAAGAGGAGATAAATCTGCAAGCTCTTGCGGATATGGACATGTTGTAACCAAAAGGACGAAAGCAAATGACGTCACCACTAAAACTGATGCAAGAAGCCGCATTAGACATGAATCAGATATGCATCCACCATGAAGTTACATGGATAATATGTCAAACTGCACTTAGACATGAAGAATGTGCCTGCATCCAATAGATACAAGAACAAATATACTCCACATATGCGCTGAAATGCAAGATGCATAAGAATGCATATAAAGCTTGCTTAATGCCAAAACGCAACAAGAACAAGTGGCCATTTTGGATAAGATGGATGGCACAGCCACGTTCAAGTGAATGGAAAGCATGAAGAAACCTCAAAGCTTCAGGGAGACCCGACCTGAACAGCCCAGAAAATAATTGCACAGAAGCCCGCTGGAACAAGAGTGCTGTGGTGTTGAGCGCCCACGGGGTGTTTTGGCCGCATTTCTTTTTCCTGGCCCAGCGTTTCAGCCCACGCCCCATGATATATTTAGAGCCGGCACCTCCAGCAGGGTGAAGCCCACTGTGACAAGTGTGCGGGAACAACGACGCTGGGGTGTTGAGCACCCTCGGGGTTTTAGGCACTTGTGGGCAGAGAGCCCTCTGTGGCTTGCGGGACGTGTGCACTGCAGACCCATGCTAACTTATTGAAGGACAGAGAAGTATGCTGGCATTCAAGGTGAGGAGCTGTGCTAGTGGTGGGGCATATAAAAACTGTTCTGACTTCTTGGCCTGTTTGAATCGCTAGTCGAATGCTTCCATATTTGTCTACTCCTGTGCCTGCCACTGGGCCAGCCTTTATTTAGCCTTTATTTGTCTCTGCCTGCTTAGCTCAGTAAGCTAGCCATGACTACAATGACTGCAAAGAAGCATATGGTCGTCCCCTCCCCACAACCCAAGCAAAGTTTTGCAGTGGTCTGTCGACCCAAGAGGAAAATCTGAACTGTCAAATAGAAAATGCAAACCTAGCCCCTTATTCAAGTTGTTGATCTTGTCAGTCCCTCAGTGCAGCTCCATAGCCCCATAAAGCTTACGGGAGGCGCTTACCAGGTCAAACAAGAAATCAATTAATTCCTTGGGAGCACACTGGATGTCATGGGGAGCAAAGCCATTGGTTTGGATGAAGAGGTCGACCTATCCATTAAAGACACTGTAAGAATCGCCAGTGGAGCGAACACACACAGCATAAAGAGCAGCAATTTGGACTGTCCTGTAGCTAGTGTGGTCATTCAAAGCGCAATGCCTGTAGAGTCATTAGAGGAACCATACAACAGAGGAGGGGGTTATGAACAACCCCTACCCCCACTACATTTACAGTACCTAAACTCTACATGGACAGGAATCCTTGTTTTCCCTCTAGCCTTGATGGTGGTGATGTATTAAATCTTGTTACACTTGACCCTGCTGATAGGGATGCCATTGAAACCCAGAATGTGTCATGCAGGCCACCATCAAAAAGGCTTGTTTGGGGAGGGATCCCGTTATCTAGGCCTATCCCACTTTTAAATGTATCAAGGGACTCCAAAGCTCAAAATGACAATGTGAAGGGCTTGTGTGCTGTAAAAGGCCATTACCTGATTGCCAATTCTACCTGCACACCAGCTCCCATCAGAACTTTTGCAATATTCCTCCCGGCCCAAACAAAGGAGGGAGCTCAAAAGGATTGCAAATGTAACCTCATCCTAAGCGAACTGGCTGAAGTTAAGAAGCTGCTTATGCTTATCTTAGAAGAACATAGGGGAGGTGGCGTCATAGGGGAGAGACAATCAAGCTTGGATGTCCCTTCAAGGGACAACCAGGGGTCAGGAAGTATGCCCTGGGGTAACAAACAGGTGGGAGGGGCAGGTTGCACAGAACATATATTGGCCTATGATAAACCTAGTCGCAGTGACCCAAGAATCCAACGAGGTCAAGCTAATGAGTCTGAGTACATGTGGGTGTCTCGTGGGGGGAGAGGAGCAGATATTCTTGCATAGAATCCCCAGAGGAGTGTGTTACCAACCTGATTCCAGGGACTCTCTTATTAATAAGTGCACTCATTGGCTTCGAACAGTGTTTAGAATCTGTTCTTTAATTCAAGAAGATATATTAAACTGCATGAGGACCCATTCCAATGGGTGGTCCCCCCTTGACTCTATTTGTATTGATTTGTATGATCCTAGAGAGGCTAATGAAATTCAGGGAAAGGCCACGAAATGGTGCTTATCATCACATAGCATTATTCAAATTAGTGCTACTCCCGATCATAACAGTATCTCCCCCTCTGGAATAAGATGCCAGCTCCCTATGCTCTTTGGTGCCAATGTAGTCCCATTAGGCAAAAGAACTGGGTGGGACTTCCAAAAGGTAACGGGATGGCAGTCTGCATGGCCAATTGATCTGATCCTAATGGGGTATGGGTTGCTGACATCAGGCCTGGCCCTCGGGTAGTAATCAATGTTGTCATGCTCCATCACTGTCTGGAAGGCAACCAGAGCTGTTGTATGGTAATTTATTGGGAAATGTGTTTTTTATTTGTAGTACTTTGATGGCCTTATGGCCGGATACAGTTAATACTGGCTGAATAATTGCACATCCCTCGCCAAGTTTACAGTGGAAAGGAAGGTTTGCACTGGCGGGTAAGAGAATAGAAGATAACAGTTCCCAAGGGTGAGACACATTTCTCTTAGATTAAAAAAAGAGAAAAATAATGCTAGAAGATCAGATTCTCATTAACCAAGGCTTAATATTAGAAAGAAAGAAGCTCGAATAAGTGGTCAGGAAGGGTAAAGACACCCACATTAATAAGGGCTAAAATCCTAGTTAATGCTGAGCAGAATAATCCAAAATGCGATCTCCACACACGTGACCTATATTTGGAGAGTAATTACTATTCATTAGTTTCTGAGACAAACAGGCTGAGGCCTTCACTCTCCTCGAGTTCTCAGGACAAAGATACAAGATTATGCCAAGTCCTGGCTTGTGGCCTAGAGAATCAGAGATGGTATACTAATTGAGAAAAGCAGCACATTGGTTCCGCTCCCCCTTGCCACTATTGGTGCTCGTGTGCTGATAACCTTCAAATTGCCAAGGCTAGGGAAGACATTGCCATCCAATCCTCATCCTCCAATAATGTTATCCTATAATTGTTGAACCAGCCAAGGAAGTAGTGTAGAAAGTACATGTAATTCACCTGTATCAATTTAGAAGGTGGTCTCAGGTGGAGTCACCAGATAGAGCATGACCTATGAAAAACCTAATCCTTATAGAACACATACATAGAGGATTCCCTTAACCAATCTCTCCACCTCATAGGATTTTGTAATCAAGAATGTGATGAAACGTCATTTGTGACTTATTTCTTGTTTTTAAATTGTTGTCCAGCCCGAGAAGAACTGAGAGCTCATAGATTTGCTTGATGTCCACAGCTGTTCCTGATTTATATGTATTGTGAATAAAACAGGTCTTTGCCAAATTCTTTGGACTCTTCCTTTATTGGGCGAGGGATTTCCCAGCCTGTGTTTCGATCCCATCTTAGCATGCAATAGGAGAGGACGGTTGGCCAATGAACTCGGAATTATCCCTATTTCCGGCCACGAGCCTGAGGACTGCAGAGTGACCCATGGAGACCAGAAAATCATGTGAGAACTGAGACGGTCATCAGGAGCCCCCTTGGAGAAAATCCTGCCTGCTCCCCATGGGGTGCCCCCACAGGGCAGAAGACGGAGTGGCCGAGTGGGCGAGGAGCAATACTGAAAACTTTGGCTGAGCCACGGATATAAGTATGAGAACATTGAATTGACAAGAAAAGGTGGGAGGGATTTGGTTGTTAAATTTAGGGATTTGTTTTCACAATTTTGGGGAAACGTGATAAAGAGTTTAATAATGAGAGGTTACCTGTAGCCAGGTTACATAAGGTGGCAGATTAAACCCTGAGAATTAAGTTATTGGGAAAAAAATGAGAAGAGTTATCCTGTGAAAAGTTTATGGAAGGGGCCGTTTTAACAGAAGCGATGATACCTTGTCAGAGTAAGGCAGGGACATGGCCAAAGGGGTTCTTGTTTGTTGGGCTGTTTTGAGGGTACACTCATATGTGTAGAGATTGCTGTCACCAGCGGTAGGAGATTGTGGAGAATTGACTTAAGAAGATTTTGTTTATCAGCAGTGTGGGGTAACCGAGTAAGGGTGAGAAGTTGGTTTAAAGCTGTGAAAACAAGATTTTTCCAATATTGGTTTATGTCATAGGAGCACATGGTGTTTATGGTTTGGACTCAAGGGGTGGAGTCTGGAGAATGAGCGGCGTTTGTGGTAAGTGTCCAAACTGGTGTTGTTGAAGCCAAGAGGCTTGGGAAGAAGTGTGGAAAGTGTTGGAAATTGAAGAAAATATTGTTGATGAGAAATAGTGAAGATAGAGTGAACATATATTGAGTTAAGAGGGTTTTAAGAGGGTTTTAAAGTCCGGTAAGTATTAGCAGTCAATAGCGTGATGTGCCGTCATGGGAGACACTCCCCTTATTCACCGGTGCAAATCCCTTCCATGGTATAAGTATAATGTAGAATTGGATTGTGTGACAGTGGGTAAAATGCTTAAGGCTTTGCCGCAGGAAGGCAGTCTTTCAAAAATCAGTGCTGCAACACATGATCACATACGTCGCATATAAAGGAAAGAAGCTGCGAAATAGAGTGGCCATTTTGTTGCTATGGAAAATGTTTGGGGATGAGGTGGAAGATCGACCCCGTGGCAGGGAAACTTAATCAGCATTAAGGGCAGGGCGCATCACCCATGGCTACTTCTCCTCCTCAGATCATCAATCCGCCAGAAAAAGGACTGGGATTTTACTCGGTGAAAAAGTAAAATCAGCAGCAGGCTATGCTAATTCCTTGTATGCTCCCCCCACATATAGAGGTAAAGACGCAATAAATGGCGCCAAGTTGAATAACAAAAAGCCAGTGTCTACACACAATGAGTATAAAGAGCGCTGCAAACTGCAGGCAAAGCTAACACAGCGTGAGGCAGGGACACAGAGACAGAAACCCCGGCAGGACGGCAAAGAAGAGAACGTAATCATACCAAATGAGTGGGTGGGAGGACAAATATTGCTTAAATTAGACAGAAAAAACATGGGCAACACTAACGATAGAGAGAGAGAAGTTAAGGAGAGGCAGGACAAAGAGGGAGCAGAGGCACGACAGAGAAGTTAGAGGAGGAAGACATAATCGAGGAAGTAGAACAAAAGGGAAGATTAGAAATGACAGGAAGAAATGAGAAGGGAACTAGAAGAGAAAAGGAGAAAGAGAGAAGGAAAGACAGAGAAAACAAAAGGAGGAAAAGGAAAGACAAAAAGAAGTAGAGGAGAAGAGAATGAGGGAAATAGAAGAAGAAAGGGGAAGACAGATAGAGCTAAACCAAGAGAGGTGGAAAAAGGAGGTTTAAAGGCTCATTAAGGAGCACAGGGGAAGGAGAAACCTAAGGAACAGGAGCGGGAAAGAGAAAGGGACTGGGAGAGGCGCTTTAGAGAAATGGAGGAGATAATAAAAAATCATACTCTTCCAAATGAAGATGAGGGAGCAGTGTTATGAAGGAGGATCAGTAACATGTATAGAAGCAGGAGGGTTAGTGGTATTACCCGTAAGATGAAAAGGAGTGTAGTCGGATCTCCACAAAGAGGGGAACCAGGCTTATTTGCGAAAGCACTGAAGGGTAGGTATGGGGAAAACCCTCTAAAACGAGATTCTGAGGATAGAGAAGACAAAGAAAGTGATGATAATTGTGGGACGATGTGTTCAGACGAGGAAAGTGAAAATTAGGAAGAGGAGAGTGTGAGCCCAGAGAGTGAGATAGAGGGGTCCGATGTGGAAGAATCAAAAGGGGAAAAGCCTGATACCGTGACACACTCCAAGCATCCAAAGGAGCGATCGTGTAGTTTAGAAGAAGCTAGCCCATAAACCCAGAAGTTGAGAATGTTACTAGGATGAAAGAAAGTGAGAATGACTGGTGCCTTTTCAAAAACAAATGGTGTAACTGAACCATAGAGTAATGCTTTACTAATGCAATTCCAATTGCTAGAGAAGAGGCGATGACGGCTGCAGTACATACCATGGTCACAAATGAACAAGGATAATTGGAGATGAAAGTTGCCACATCAGGGGCGTGAAAACAGATTTATGAGCTAGAAAGAATTACATTGGGAATGCCGTTAGCTTGCTAGTTGCCATTATTGGGAAGAGAGCCGAAGACATTTGGAAACAGGTGGGATATTCTGGGTTGATTACACAGAATACAGCTCATGATGGAGCACCATTTAAAAATTGCAGGGCAGATGTATGGAGGGCATTCAGAGTACAATATCCTGATATGTTAGACATGAGTGTGATCATGACGCTTACATTCAAGAGATTCAATGGCTGGAGGAAGCTTTGCACGAAGGGGAGAATACAATTATTGGCCATGAGGACGATGGGGTGTACCTAGAGGAAAAGGGGTTGGATTTCAAGCTTTGCAAGGAAGAGAGTTTGATGGAGGACAACCTAGAGTTGGAGGACCACCTCAGCAATGTTGGGCATCTGGGAAAATGGCTCAGGTATGTAGAAGCAGTGGAGGGATGCAACAGAATTGGCAGGACCCAAGAGTGGGGATAACCTATCCTCCAGAATAAAGTACACAGCCACCCAACTATTATGCCCAAGATCACACACAGTTTCAGGCACATGTGCTGCAAATGCAACCACCACAACAAGTGCTGATGCAAGTACAACAGCCACCAATACAACCACAGCAAGCACCCATATAGACACAGAAAACACAGATGCAACTGCAAGCACCAATATAACAAAAAACTGTGGGCAACTAATACTCAGGAACAGGAGCACAGGCACCCACATCCAAAGTAGAGAGCATGCCTGTAGTGGGAGGGAACCGTTTCATCGGACCAGAGATAAATAAATACCCACAATAGGACAGCCCACAGACTGACTTGATGTGTTCAAACCTATTCGTAACACCCAGCCAGAGGAGGAGCCAGAAGTCAGCGTGACCATAGGTGACAACACATTTTCCATCCTTGTAGTTACGGGGTGACCAGATCATGTGCTAGGGAGAGGAGATACCCAATGTCAGGCGTTGCACTGAGTGCAAAAGATTTTTCTGAGGCCACAAATTCGGTTCCATTTACTGACGACTAGCCTATTACTATAGGAGAACATGACCTCACCATGCCACTATTATACTCCCGCCAGACACCAGTTAACATAATGGGGAGGGATATGATGAGTAAACTTAATATGATCGTATCCTTCGCTGACCAGGGATTCACAGTGCTCCACTCCAAGGATTCACTACATGAACGCGCAAGAGTTTGTATTAGCATTTTGTGGTCAGACAGCATAAAGGGGTGTGCCCATGGATCCTGAAGTATTTCAATATGGGTTGAATCTCTTATTAGCATGGCTTGCTGGGAAATATGGCTAAATACTGCAGTTACTTGCAGAGTTTTTATTTAGGCCAGAAGCTCTCATGGATGAGGAGGAAGGACATGTATTCCCACTAGAATTGGGAACAGTCATAGTAAGGGAAGAAAGAATGGTTCTTCATGGGACTGATGATGAAGGAAAAATATAGTGGGCAGTGATCCCCCTAGATGAGGGACACAGATTGACTGACTTGACAGATGAAGAGTTGTTTTGAGATGATGAATCAGAAGATGAGGTGGTTTTCTTCATAAGCCTCACCTATTGGGTGTACATTTCAGAATAGGGAAGTACCACAGAGGATGGTATTGAAACAAAAGACACTCCAAGAAAATTTGGCACATGTCCCTATGCTGTTGGCTTACTGAAGGGAGAAGGTACACTTCTGATTAAACTAAAACTAAGAGCAATTTTGCCAAGAGTGAAACAATATCCCATGTCCAAAGAAGCAGATGATGGTATTTTTGAGACAACTTCCGCCTTAGTGCAACAGGGGATATCAGTGCCATAAGAGTCCCTGTGCTGTGTACCCAGAGAAAAATTGATGAGGGGTTGTATAGATTTATTCAGGATTTACACCCCCTCCCTCCCAGCTATGATATTAAGCAACATCCAGCTGGATAAATATTTCACAGTGATCAATTTGCAGAATGCATTATTCTCAATTCCCCTTCATGAAGAGTCACAAGACCTGACCTCGTTCTCATATACAAATGAATAGTGGAAACATACAAGGCAACCCCAGGGGTACTGTGAGTCCCCCTCGATATTCTACAGGGATCTCCAGATGGATTTAGGAAAAGTGCACCTTGACAGTACAGTAATTCAATACGTGAATGACCTTCTTGTGTGCACTGATAGAGAACAGTGCAGAAAAACTCAATACAGCTGATGACAGTGTTGGCAGACAAAGGATACAAAGTATACAAGGCGAAATTACAATATTGTCAGAAGGAGGTTTTGTACATTGGACAGTTGAGATCCTAAGAGGGCCGGAAAGTGACCCTTGAAAGAGCAGAGGCAATCATGAAAACAACCCAGCCAAAGACAGTGAGGGAAAAACAACAATTTCAAGGCCTTTGCAACTACTGTCGGGCATGGGTGTTTGATTATAGTACATACATAAGGCCCCTTTTAAAGGGACTTAAAGAGGCTCAGAGAGATGACAGTAATGTAGCCTGGACAGGTAAAATGATAGAAGCATTCAATGAATTAAAAAAAGCAATATACACAGCACCTGTTCTAGAGATCCCTGATTACAGTGCAGAATTGTACCTGTTCTCACACTCGAATAGGGGTGATAATGACAGCAGTGCTCACAAAGAAGACTACTTAGGGGCACAAACCATTAGCATATAACAGTGGGATCCTAGATCCAGTGATGAGAGGCCATTATCCCTGCGAACAATCATTGGCTGGGGCAGCCTTTGCTGTTGAGAAGTTGCCCAATATCACTATGGGCGTTGCAGTAACACTATATGTGGAACATGGCCTGTTCACCATTCTTGCAAAACCTAAAAGCACATTGACCACACAGAGAGCATCAGGGTATGAAGTGATCATTTCAAATCCAACAATTAGAATAGTGAGATGCTGAATAGTGAACCCAGCAACGTTCATAGCAGAACCATTGGAGAAAGGAGATCACATGCATGAATGCACCAAATATACAGAATACCATGATGATACCTGACGTCAGGAAAATTCCCTTGGACGGGGGAAGTGCTCTTTATTGATGGTTCCTCATCAATTGACCTGACGTCAGGGGAGAGACACAATGGGACCGCAGTGGTAAAATTAAACAGAATGGAACCTTTGAAGTAGTGGAGAGGAGTGCAAGATTGTCTTTACATTTTTCAGTGCAAGCAGCATAATTAGTAACGATTATTGTAGCACTAGAAATTCATGAGGACGAGGAAATCACAGTGTATTCCAACCCCGCCTACATGACGTCAACAGTACATGCAGGACTGCCACATTGGAAAAGGCGGGGCTTCCTACATGCTGATGGCACGTCAGTGTAGCATGCACCATTACTGGACAGGCTCATAGACGCACTGCAAGACCCATCAACCATCGCCGTTGTGAAGAAGCCACTGACACAGAGGCCAAAAAAGCTGCATATTTTTCCCATATCTAAATGCAATATCCCATTTAATAAGTACACACGAGCACACAGCATTGTAATAGAAGGAAGGCTTTAATTCCTTGCCCATGACACAGATAATTGAATTGCGGGGACACGTATCATCAGAAGAGCAGGAACTGTGGAAAAGGAGGGGTTGCTCAGTGTCCCCCACCAGAAATGTTTCTTCCTTCTCCACTCGGCTGAAGAATCCTACCTTTCCTCTTCTTCACGCACAAAACACTCACTATCGTCACCCTCATCATGTCAATAATTGACTATGCAAACAGCCTCTACCTCGGAATACCAGAATACCTCCTGAAGAACCTACAACGAATCCAAAATGCGGCAGCCAAACTACTCCTCAAACTATCCAGAAGAGACCACATCACTCCTGCCCTAAAAACACTACACTGGCTCCCAGTAAGACATTGCATCACCTTCAAAACCATGTGCATAACGCACAGGACAATCAGAGGGCAAGGAGCAGAATTCCTTGAAAAGAAAATAACAGTTTACAAACAAAAGAGGCCACTCCGATCCAGCAACGAAATCTGTCTAGAACTATCATACCTTAAGAAAAAACTTGGAGTCACCTGTGTCATGATGCCTACCCCCAGGCATCCGGACCAAGCCCATCAGCCCCGGGAGCAGGCATCTAGACATTTAGTAAAACCTCAGCAACCCCGGCTAGGGGCTATCTGGGTTCAGTCCTGGCGCCTTAGGCGCCAGGCTCATAGTAGGAATCAATCCTGGCGCCTAAGGCGCCAGGCTCATAGTCGTTACTTACCTCAGGCAGACCATGCTGCAAATGACTCCAATCCAACATGAAGCCTGAAAGGGACTATTTTTCTACAGGGACTATTTTTTACTTGGGTGTGGTTCTAGGGACTTCTTACCTGGGAATACTTTTGAGGCTATTTAAACCACACCTGACCAGCAACACACGCTTTGCGTTATTCTGCATCCAGCAGCGTAACACTCACCGTGCCCGCAGCCTGCATCCAGTCTTCTGCCACGCCGGCCTCGAATCCGGAGCTCCTAAAACAAAGAGGAAAGAAAGGGACAAGGTTAGAAAATGAACTTATTTCTATTCCACACCTGATTCTGGATCCATCTTGTCTCTGGACCTGAACATCATTTCTGCACACTCCGCACCTCCAGCTGCAGCGCTGCGCCATACTCACCAGTCTTCACAGCATCCTTCGGGTCGGCGCTGCCTCCATCATTTCTTCGGCGAACATTCGGCACCTAGGAGACAAAAGAAAACCACAAGGTGAGCCGAGGGAACCAACAAATATAATTCTTACCACCATAGACTTACCTGATTTACCATCGGAGGCATCCTTTTGTGACTCTCCATATTTTCACGTGCCGCATCTGTAAAGAGAGACAAAACAACATGTTTTCCTCGTGCAACATTTACCGGACAGCGCCGGGTAATACAGACTCTTACCTGAGCGCCACCAGCTGCCACAAGAGCATCTTTTCACGAGCCGGCTGCAAGACAAGAAAGGAAGGGGGAACAAGAGTGAACATCGGACATATTGAACTCTATGAACTTAATACTTACTGATCCTCACCAGGAACGTCAGAGCCAATACTCTCCGGAACTCTCCCGAGCCTTCAAACCAGTGAAGTAACTGGAATCGACGCACCCCTGCAAATCCATGCAGGATGGAGAGCTCATCTTTCAAGAATATAAGGTCAGATTGCTGTGAGGGCATTTCGGAGGTGATTAGTTGGGGAGGACTGTGGGGGTGCTATCACTTGAATCCACAAGTGGCTAAATCCATGTCTCCACTTGCAGGAGAATATTTCTACGGGTTAAGCAGACAAGATTAGGAGGGCAGATCCAGTCAGTCATCACTGCACTACACATCACGTGGGTGGAGACCGCAGCTGTCCGGGTCCGACTGACGCCCCTGTGGGAGCCAGGTGAGCATAACACCTCCTTCTAACACTTAGCCGCAAAAAACTGGAACAACATCCCAAAAGAGAGAAGAAACATGGGAGATCACCACAAATTCAGAAACTTACTAAAAACCTGGCTCTTCAAGACCACAGACTCAAACTGAAAACTGAAACAACAGAGAAAAAGGATGACTAAACTGGTAAGGACACTCACAGCCCAGAACGGACAGGGAAGCTCCCCCAGTACCAGGACGGATGACACCAGATAGACTGAAACACAGGTGACACCCATGGAGACAGAATCAACTACCGCAGACAATCCCATCAACAACCTCACCCCCCTTTAGTTGCCACCAGGTACCAAATATCAATTGAATTGTCAAGACAATTTCCCCCTCTGCACACACCTCTCAAACTCCAAACCAAACACAACCACAAACCTAAAGCACAACAAACCACACAAACTTCTCTACATTGGAACAACAAAACAAAAACACACATAGACAACCACAACAGTACATGACGACTACCGGCCGCAAACACCCCACGCCCAGCCAATGGACCCACTGGGCTGAGGCCACCAACAGCACATCACTGCTCTCTTGCACTTTTCCTGCTTTCTCCCACTAACTCACCCTCCCTCCCTTTTTCAGAGCCACCAGTACGCCAGGGGACCACTCCGGTGGTGATAGTGCATGATACAAATATCCTTTAACATTAACATTAACATTAACACCAATGCGATGTGGCAACAGGACAGCATCAGCAAACCGGTCATGCCCGTCACATTACTTAAAGTAGCATTAGAGCAGCTTCACTATCATGCTCACACAACACAAGAAAGTCTTTCAGCTCAGATTTTGGAAGATTGGCTCATGCCCAACCTTGCAGCCTTCGTTGTGAACTGTATTATATGTTAAAAGTATATGGCAGGGCATACGACGCGAGTAGTGAAAGGAGCAATACCTCATCCTACGAACGCTTCCAGCATTTTCACTTTGATTATGTAGACATGCCCCAAAGTTGTAACGGCTACAGATACATGCAAGTAGTCGTATGCCCTTTCTCCTGATGGATCAAAGCAGGTCCATGCACACACCCTGATGCCACCTGTGCTGCAAAATTGCTCGTATGAGATATTCCCATGATGGGGAGTGTGCAAAGTGCTTCTGTCTGACAATGGACCGCATTTTGTGAATGAATTGTTTGAGCACATCACAATCCTACTGGGTATTAAGAATACATTCTCTTCCACTTATCACCCGCAAGCAAATGGGATTTCTGAGTGCCTCAATGGCCCTCCCAAAGACAGAATAGCCAAATTAAAAGTAACCCTGAAAAAAGGATGGCTCCATTGCCAACACTAAGAACTATATGGATTGCACAATCAGCCCATCTCAGACCAATACCTTACTCCTCATGAGCTGGTGATGGGACTCTGTATACATATACCTCGTGCTCCTCCCACTAGACCGCAAACTGACACTCATAGTGGCACTTCTGTTCTCGGATCAGAAATGCACGAGTACTGAGTGGCTGTGATGGCAAGTGCCACTTTTAAATCTCAACAGCATTGAGATTGGCAGGAGAAGTCAAAGAAGAATGATGAAGACCACAACCAAGTTGATTTACAATACCGCCTCAACCCCCCGCCCCTCTATCCTGGGTCTAGGTTTTTTGTAAAGAATTTGACACAGTCCTGACATAAGCCCAGTTTTGAGGATCCCTTCATATAGTGTAAGACGTTACTCCCACTGCTGTAAAAGTCCTATGTAGGTGTCCTTGGCTCCATCTTGGTGATGTCAAACCCTGCAAAGGTGAGACCCCCTGCCACCAGTCCCATACATTGAAGCTGAAGAAGAAGCAGCAACCAAGGTGCAGACCCGAATCATTACAAGTAGCAGACACCAACCTGCAGAGAACTAATAAGAGCATGCTGTCCTTTTTTACACAAACAGTTAGCTTGAACAAACTTATCACCTCCATGTACTTTTTACTTGCATAGTAAGAAGGACATGCACATTTTGAGAAAAAAAACGCAAATATTAAACGTTTCACTTAAGGATATTAATATATGTAATTTTCTCTTTCATGGTGGACAGTTACCGTGCTTTAAGACAAGTAAAATACTGCCTAATGCTTTATTAATAGATCCTAAAACCAGGTTCATCTTCGTGAGGAGTTTTGTGGCTATAAGAATATCATTTTTATTGTAGGAATTAATTGTTCAGGAATCAACTTGAAAGCATACAAAAAAATTCTCTTTTTTTTATTTTTGCTAAATACAGACTTCTGGCATGCAGACCACGTGATGTACGTGCACCTTGACAACATTTTATACCACAAGCGGAATAGGCTGTCCTTGAACTTGCAAAGACGTTGTTCCAATAACAACTATTATTCCTGGGAATCCTCTGATAGATTAGCACAAATACCCACAGAATATCGCCTCTTCATAAAAATGGCAACCTTCTTTGCATCACTTCTTGCACTAGGTATCCAGACTGTGGCTAATGCAAAATGGATTTAGATTACCTGCTGGGAGCTATTGTAGCTGTCAAACGGTACAGCGTGGGGGTTAAATGCCATCAGTGAGGAACTCAGGATAGTTACACTGACCACCCTGCAGAATAAGTATGTTCTCAACCTGATAACAGCTACAGAAGGAGGAGTGTGTGTGAAGATCGTTAGTTCTCTCAAATGACCATGAAAATGGAAGTTTGGCTGAAGCTATCAATGCACTGCACACACTCCAGACTAATATGGAAAAGAAAGCAGCAGGGTAGTCGGAGATGACAAGTACAGTAACATTTTTTCTTGGGTGCCCACCTGGTTATGCAAGTTCATATAAGTGCTAGTTCCTATCCTTGTAGTGGTGCTCATTGCTCTTTGTGTCTGCCAAATGGGTTTGGGTTGTTGCATAGGGGTTGGGGCTAACAGAACATCCATGATGTCGCTCATACTGAAAAATTCCAATGACATTTCCACATCCCTCTCGAGACATCTTCATACACAGACAGATAAATGGAATGGTGAGATTGAACACTGTATGGTTCAGATAGGAAATCCAATTGGTCCTCCAGGGATGCTCTCCAGTCCACCTCCAGATCCTGAAAATAATTCTGAACATTGGATAGATTGTAATGACGATGATGATTGCTGTTTTATGACCTGCACACCTGAGGAGTATGCAGCACAGGGAGAAAGCTCACGTGGTGTCTGTAAGGCATGGATTCCAAATGATGATTGGGACAGGAAGGAGGAGGAGGAGATATTGTTTAATAAAATAACCAAAGGAGGGAGTGTAAATATGCAAGTCCAGCGTCTGCAACGTGTGCACAAGTATAAGTTAAGAAAACTCTTTTGGCAAGATATTAGGCCCATCGTGGTGACGTGGTGGTCACGTGCTTTCCGTGTGGTGACATTGCATTGAGAGTACACAATGTTTTGCCGCACTTCTGGGAGTTTGTAGGTTGTCTACTGCATAGCAAAACACATGTCGAAAATTATTTATTTTACCATACCTATATTATTAGATAGAGTTATGCAGCATGTATTTATTATGAATATGTAGATTGAGATTTATGAAAAATCACCCACATTTGCACCACCTTCTGTAAGGGATTTTAATCAAGCACACAACCAAGTCTCGCCCAGCATGTAGTGCGCAAAGGAAACCCTTATTTATTTTTGTCTATAAGTTAAATATTCTGAATTATATACCACTTATATCACATCCTTCTCAAAATACCCCCCTCCCCCGGTCACACTGAACGAGGAATCAGGCTAGTTTGTAAGGGTAAATATTTATTTATGGATTGAGAATTTAAAATACAAAATTATTTTTTAATAGGTAACAACAATAACCAAGGGGTGACAAGGACAATGAATAATATATTTAATGCACTGGGAATTAGGTAATGAACACAAAAAGTATGCAGCAAAGAAAAGAATACTTTTGGATTGGTTTGGAACAGATAGCACTGTGGTTATAGGTTCCCCCTGTGAAACCCCTTGCCCCACCAATAGGCAATTTAAATAGATGTGAGGATAGAGCAGGTACTCAGGAATGAAACAGACGAAACAGAATATCACCCCCACATCCTTCCCTTAAACACAAGAGAAAAACGGATTTGACTTTTCAACTGTCAAAATGGCTTTGAAACTGGCTGAGCAAAAACACTTAATGTGGTCAACAATTCTTAAATTATTATAAATTCCTGCGGGAGCCGCTTTGAACAGATGCAAGCAATCAAAAGCAATGATTTAATCAAAAGAAAACAATTGGAATCTCAAAGGCAAAGTGGGAAATAATTTAAAGACAATTCACACGTGGAAAACCTTTGCAAAATGTAAATTCGTGGCAAACTTTTACTATGAGACTTTTGATAAAAACGGGTCAACTACACTGTTTTGCAATGCAGTGGGTTATGGATGTAGCTAAGGATGTTAGGTATCAGTGAGAGTTGAAATTTCATTTCTATCTTTAAAACTAAGGGAGTTATGGAGGTTTTAGTGGGAGGTGTTTTTGGAAAATAAAGACACAAATTTGGATAAGAACTTCAGTTTAAAACCAGAAATTACGGATTATGCTTTTACTCAAGACAAGAGCATGCAGGCTAGACAACCAGGTTGGGACGAAGTAAGCTCTGAGACTGATTCATGACTTCAGTAACAGATCCCCAGTGCCTTCCCCGGTGGAACCAGTCCAAACACACAGAGTGGGATTTTTGGATCAGAGTTACACAAATAAAAATGACCATGAAAATGACACTTTAGCAAATAGACAGAATAAGATAGCACTAAAGATTTTGACACTGTCACTGGTTATGAAAGTAAGGATAGTTCAGGTATTAGGGTGGAACAAGATAAAGCAAGGTATACAATAGTTCTCTAGCGTCCTGTTAATACTCGCAATACACTGGGATTTAAGATTTTTGGCCCGTCAATTTCTGGTCAATGGATCGGGTCTATCAGGGAAGGACAGCACATCAGCTAGGATCAGCTAGGCCAGTCATCGGAACTGCACAGGATCTGTCCTTCTTGTTTCTGGATATTTCAGATCAGCAGGACAGCGAGTTCATCAGGCAAGTGTTATGGTAACAAGCCAGATAGTTTCAGGATGCTTCCCCACACCACAGGGCTTCACTGGGTTGTACGGATTAGTTGAGGATTAATTGAGGATTGATGCCTAGCTGAAAATGGTTCAGCTACTGCTTGGCATGGTGATTTACATCTGGATCTGGAAGGATATTAAAGGATGGATGTTGAATGCTGGATCAGAGTGCTTCGCTGGATTCAGAAGAGAGAGTGTGTATGTGTTGTCAGATGTCTCTATTTATCCTTTCAAATGACATCACAAAAATGGGGGTATGGGCCAGCTTAACTAAACTCGCCCCTGTGAACTGAGATTGGATCAGAGCCTCATCTCCGCCTTGCATCCGAGTGATTGGATCAACGACAGATGATGTAAAGTTTTTGGTTTTGTTTTTACAATCCTTAGAAACTTCCCCTAGCCAATAGTTTCAAAATCAAATTTTTTCCTAAATACATATATTTATACATTTGTAACTTCTATGAAAATCACATACAAGGATTACATATTTTATGGAGTATCTGTTCATCAAAATCCCACAGCTGTGAGACCTTGTTTCGCCTTTTTGTAGCATTTTGTCCATTTCGCCATGAACACATTTTCCAAACTTTCTCCAAATTTCCACAAATATGTGTGTTTACCATAGGAATGTGTGTGCAAAGTTTAACAATTCTAGCATAAATACAGTTCCCATAAAACCACATATATTGTAAGAATTTCAAACACTAACCTGATGGTGCAGCAATCAACGAGGCACTTGGGGAGCGCCCTAGGGACCCTGACACCTCCCCTCTCCTAGAAAGGGAAAAAGGGGTTGTGTGAGGGATCCCAGGGAAACCCTCCTGGGGGAGAAAATCCCTGCCGGAACGAAGATGTAGCAGGATAGATCCAGTCGTCCTCGGTATGCCGCTCTTCAACGCAGGAAGGATTCTATTTGCGGGACTCTGACTGCTTCTGTACTCTAATTAAACAAACAGGGTATGAGCTGAAGTATAGTCATAGAAAAATCAGACAGAAGTGAGAAAAGAGCAGTACCCAGCGTGTTGGACGGGAGTGACTAACGAAGAGTCTTGAGGCGTCTCGGATGTCGGAAGTGGGAGGCTGGACAGGGGAGAGAAGCGACGCGCTGAGATGTGGTTCCGCTGCACCATATCCAGGATCCCTGGAACAGCGTGGTGACGTCAGAGGACGTCTGACTGAAGACGGAAACACTGCACCGCTACCCATAGTAACAGGAGCCATGCTGGGAGAGGGAAACAAAGACATAGTCCGCAATCTCCAGCGCCACCAAAGGGAGCCGCTGTGCCAGCGAGACATGACAGTATGCCCCCCTCTAAAGGCCCCCCCACCGGGTTTGTCGGGGTGAAACCTATGAAAGCGGCGAACAAGCAAAGGTGCGTGGACAGCAGAGGCCGGTTCCCACAAGCGGTCTGCTACAGTGTACCCCTTCCAGTGGATCAGATATTGAAGCCGACCATGATGATAACGAGAATCACAAACACCGGAGACTTCGAATTCGGGACCATCATCAGTTGACACAGGTGGAGGACAGACCTTAGAACGGCCAAAGCGATCTGGAACATGGAGCTTGAGTTGGGACACATGGAATATTGGGTGGATTCGGGACGAAGATGGTGGAAGCTGCAATTCAAAGGCTAGAGAGCCCTTCGACCTCAAAACTGTGAAAGGTCCAAAGAATTTAGGAGACAATTTAGACGGAATCAAGTGTCTGGGAAGGAATCTTGCCGAGAGCCAAACCAAATCCCCCGGAGAAATCTCGGGAGATGGTGAACGATGCAAATCCGCAAAGCGTTTGGAGCTTTCCTGAGCTTCCAACAAAGCAGTCCTGGCCAGAAGGTGTCCCTGTAGGATGTCGCCCATAAGGGCGTTGGCATCTGGAAATGCCGAAGCTTTGAGAAGGGAGGAAGGAGAACAGGAGGGATTGTATCCATAGGTACAATGGAATGGACTTGTCCTAATGGATGCATGAGGAGCGTTGTTGTAGGCAAACTCTGCCAAGGGTAACAGTTCCATCCAGTTATCTTGAGCCGCAGACGCAAAGCAACGCAGGTAAGTTTCCAGAGTCTGATTTAAATGTTCGGTCTGTCCGTTAGTTTGAGGGTGGTAACCCGAACTTAAGGCTCTTTTAATTCCCAACGCAGAACAGACCTGCTTCCAGTATCGGGAGATGTACTGCGAACTTCGATCGGACACTATACTGTCCGGTAGACCATGCTGAGAAAATATGGAATTGATGAAGTGTCTGGCCATTTGTGGGGCTGTCGGTATAGAGGGCAAAGCCAGAAAGTGGGCCAATTTGGTAAAATAATCGACTGTTACCATAATGGTGGTACAACCTTTTGACGCAGGTAAGTCGACAATGAAATCCGTGGAAATCAGTTGCCAGGGACGGGTAGGTATCTGTACCAGTGCCAACTTCCTGAAAGGTTTGCTGCGAGGGGTTTTGGCTTGGAGGCAAACCATGCACAATGAAACATAGTCTTTCACATCCTTTCTCAGGGTTTCCCACCAAAAATGCCTTAATACAAGCTCCTGAGTACTGGCTATACCGCGATGTCCGGCCATGACAGAATCATGACACATATGCATCACTTCGGTACAGAGTTGGAGAGTAGGGACATAGACTCGATGGTCCTGATAAAAGCATCCGTCTTCAAAGGAGAGACCCCACTTTTCCATTTGAAGACTGATAGAATCCTTGACGAGACAAGTTTGGGATGCAATCGAGTGAAGAAAATCTTGGACTACAGCAACAAATGTAGCCCGAGGAAACAGTCTTTCGGTCTGAAAACCAAGTTTGCAGGTTGGATCTCTGCGTGATAATGCATCGGCTTGTAGATTGGTGTTACCAGGGATGATTGTGAATGTTATGTTGTAGGGAGAAAAGAAATGTGCCCATCTAGCTTGCCGACTGTTACGTGTTTCTGCGTATTGGAGGCTTTTAAGATTTTGATGATCCGTGCGTACTTCGATAGGGTGTTGGGAACCCAAAAGGAGATGTCTCCATTCCTGAAATGCTCGTTTTATGGCCAACAGTTCCTTTTCTAAAACCATGTAGTTGATTTCAGAGGGAGAGAAGGTCTTAGAAAGATAGGGCACAGGATGTTCTGGTCGATGTGCCTGAGCCTGTTTCAACACGGCTCCCAAAGCGAAGTGAGAGGCGTCTGTTTCTACAATAAAGGGTAGACTCTGGTCTGGAGTTCGCAAGAGTGGGGCCGACGTAAAAAGGGCTTTCAAAGTATCGAAGGCTGACTGGGCTTCTATTGTCCATTCGAAAGTCTTCCCCTTCTTGAGCAGCCTTGTTAGTGGCAGAACAATAGAAGAAAACCCTGCAATAAACTTCCTGTAAAAGTTTGAGAATCCCAGAAAGCTTTGGAGTTCTTTGACGGTACGGGGTGGAGACCATTCCAGAATTGCTGTTACTTTGCTGGGATCCATTGAAATCCCAGAGGAGGACAGAACGAACCCTAGATAAGTAACTGTCGTCTGATGGAATTTGCACTTCTCTGGTTTACAGAATAGGTGGTTGTTCCGTAATCTGTGTAAAACCTGACTCACATGTTGGTGATGTTCTTTAGGGTCCTTGGAATACACCAGGATGTCATCGAGGTAGACGACTGTTGTGTGAAGAAGGAGATCAGAAAATATGTGGTTGATAAATCTCTGGAAAACAGCAGGAGCATTTGATAGACCAAAGGGCATAACCCGGTACTCGAAATGACCAAAGGGGGTGCGAAAGGCTGTTTTCCACTCATCCCCCTCCTTAATCCTGATGAGGTGATACGCTCCTCTGAGATCCAGTTTTGTGTAGATTGTGGCTCCCTTTACTGCCTCCAAGATATCAGGGATGAGTGGCATCGGATAACGATCGGGAATGGTGATCTTGTTAAGACCCCGATAATCGATGCAGGGCCTTAATTCGTCTGTGTCCTTCTTTGCTATGAAAAACAAAGATGCCCCTGCCGGAGAGATTGATTCCGTTATCAGTCCGTTCCTAAGATTGGTATCAAGATACTGTCTTAAGACCGATTTTTCCTTCTCCGAAAGGATGTACATTTTACCGAAGGGTATAGGCTGTGAAGATTCAAGACGAATTGAACAATCGTCTCTTCGATGAGGCGGAAGCTCCGAGAACCGAGGAGAAGAAAAAATGTCCTGGAACTCCTCATATTCGGGAGGAAGGAGGCTGATCTGGTCCACAATTTTATGGGATCTGTCAGGAGGCGAAGGAGGAGTGAAGAATCCTACAGAGCTGTCTGCGAGACAGTGTTGAACACAGTGTTCTGACCCCAAGCAGATGGAACCGGCTGACCAGTTTATGAAGGGATTGTGTAGCTTTAACCAGGGCAACCCCAAAATGACGGGATAGTGGGCGGCCTTAATAATGTCAAATATGATCTCTTCTCTGTGGGAACCGATGGACATTTTTAAAGCAAACGTTTGTTCCCGAATGGGTCCTGAAACCAGAGGCGTACCATCCACCCCTTCCACTGGTATCGCAAAGGCTTTGGGAGAGCGAGATAAATTCTGTGATTTAGCCCATGAATCGTCTATGAACAGTCCCGCTGCACCGCAATCTATCAAGGCGGATACCGTTACTACGGTTCTATCTGGTAAGGAAAGAGAGACCCGTAAAAATACCATCTCTAATGATGGAGGAATCAGGGTTGGAGAGTGGGAACCAGCACCTGTTGCCCCGACCGTTGTTCCCTTTGCGGCTGGGGTCTGGCGTTTCCCGAACGGGATTGCCGTCTAGGAGGAGCGATAGGGCATTCTTGTACGGTATGAGAGGAAGAGCCGCAGTACATACATAGCCCTTGACTTTTCCTTCGCGCACGTTCCTCTGGAGTAAGAGGTCCCCGAGTAATTCCCACTTGCATAGGTTCATCTGGAGTAGTGGTTTTGGGGACTGAAACAATGTCTGGCCCAAAGCGGTGACTTCTCCTTTTTTTCTTTTCAGCTTGCCGTTCTTGTAGCCAATAGTCCAACTGCATGGTGAGGGAGATAAATTCCGCAAGTGTATTGGGCCTAGAGACCTGTGCAAGTTTGTCTTTTAACTCATCATGAAGCCCCCTTCTAAACAATGTTATCAGAGCGTCATCAGCCCATGAGGTGCCGGACGCCAGTTGTTTGAATCGAGTGATGAATTCTAGAATACCTAAGGATCCTTGCTTGATATCTAGCAGTTTCTCCTGAGTGGAGACATGGTACTCCTTTCTTGAGAACATAGCCTTCAGGCTGGCAGTAAAAGCGGGCACTGAATTAAGAATGGCATTATTAGAAGTGACAATAGGTGTGGCCCAGGCTAGTCCGGGTCCTGTTAGATGGGAAATCATGTATCCCACTCTGGCTCTATCTGAGGGGAAAAAAGATGTTTTAAATGCGAATTGCACTGTGCAGGCATCCAGAAATTCCCTTAGTGATTGAGGATTCCCATCGTATTTCCCACCTGGTAATGGAGCCGGAGGGATCTCAGAACTTGTGGGGAGCTTCACTGATATTTGCTGTTTCAGGTAAGCGTTTTCATGTTTCAAGGCTTGTACCTCATGGGACAAACCTTGTATCGCGGTCGTTAATTGCTGCACCTGGTCTAACGCTGCTTGCAGCGTTGCCATAATGAGATTTGTTTTATGGGCGTCGCTTGCTGTAAGAATTTCAATCACTAACCTGATGGTGCAGCAATCAACGAGGCAATTGGGGAGCCCCCTAGGGACCCTGACACCTTCCCTCTCCTAGAAAGGGAAAAAGGGGTTGTGTGAGGGATCCCAGGGAAACCCTCCTGGGGGAGAAAACCCTGCCGGAACGAAGATGTAGCAGGATAGATCCAGTCGTCCTCGGTATGCCGCTCTTCAACGCAGGAAGGATTCTATTTGCGGGACTCTGACTGCTTCTGTACTCTAATTAAACAAACAGGGTATGAGCTGAAGTATAGTCATAGAAAAATCAGACAGAAGTGAGAAAAGAGCAGTACCCAGCGTGTTGGACGGGAGTGACTAACGAAGAGTCTTGAGGCGTCTCGGATGTTGGAAGTGGGAGGCTGGACAGGGACACAAGTCTGTAGGTAGGTAGAGAGAGAAGGTAAGTTTAAAGGCGAGGATGTAGGTAACATGCACCCTAGCTGTGAATTTACGGAGCGTCTGGGGAGAGAAGCGACTCGCTGAGCTGTGGTTCCGCTGCACCATATCCGGGATCTCTGGAACAGCGTGGTGACGTCAGAGGACGTCTGACTGAAGACGGAAACACTGCACCGCTACCCATAGTAACAGGAGCCAAACTGGGAGAGGGAAACAAAGACATAGTCCGCAATCTCCAGCGCCGCCAAAGGGAGCCGCGGCGCCAGCGAGACATGACATATATTGCCATTCCTGTTCAGAATATGCTACAAAGTTCCACCACGTTTTGAAATATAGGGCCAAAAATTAGATTAACAAATCTGCCCTTTTTATATTTTTCACTGCTTCTGATAGCGAGTTTATAAGTCTCTAAAAAATGTTCATTACATATTCTTAGCAGCAAATGGTCAGCCTTTTGTTTGTCTCTGGAGGCAAGGAGCAGCCCCCACCTTTGGAATTTCCTTCTGCAAGCCTAGTTTACGACCTCTTCACACATCCATTTCCTGGCCTGGAGAATCTGCCATTGTTCAGTCCTTGGTAGTAGACAAAAGTCTGGCCTACCCCAAAATTATCATGTGTCACTGAGCATCTGCTGAGATCTATGCCGCCCCCTTGGGCGATAACCTGTTTTTCAACCTCTTGCAGGCCCTACCAGCCTAAGTTAATTTTTAATTTCTTGACTTGAAATCCAGCATAAAATAAACTTGTTGCATCAAATGACATAGATAAATTACATTCTTAGGTTTAAACCTGTGGGTTCAAAACAACTGAGATCCGTGTTCCTTTCAGCAACAGTCCTTTTATATTTGCTAATCCGGCAGATCTTTAGTTTTATACAACTTTAAAGTTTAATCAGGAGAGCCCATTTGACAGGGGCTGTCCCTCAGGTAGCCCAGTGTGGCTGCACACAGATTTTTGACAGGAATTGTCATTCACAGGCAATCCAGTTTTGATGAGAAAATGTTTTGCTCTTAACATTTCAGGAATTTGTAAATTCACAGTGCTTCATTAAATTAACTGAATTTTAGTGCCAAGCAATATTTTGAGTGTTGGAAAGTGTTATGTACAGGCATTTTCAAGTTTCAGCAGCAAAGTAAATGTAATTTACAGGCAAATTTTGGAATTTCACTTGCAAAGCGCTGCTTCTCCCTCTGTACTCCATGTTTGCTTGTCATGGAGCCCACTGGCACTTTTTCTGCAGGGTGTGCTCTGTTCTACCACACATGCACTATGGGTGGCAGGTTGTGCAGCCATCTTTTTGTGTGTTGAAAAAACACAGTTTTGGAGGTTTTGGCGTGCACAAGGATTTTGCAGCCATTTTGCTGTTTCTCGCACCATAGATAGCAGAGTGAGGCCGCATAATATAGCAGAGTGGGTCAATACATTACACAAATTCCCCCTCCTGACTTAGTTTTGACTTCTATTCGAGGGGGAGTCAGGCGAGTGGGATGTTCTTTTCTGTTCATGTGGAGAATTTCAGTTGCTTCTCCCGTCAGCGATTGAGGCGGCATGCTCTCCTTGCCGGTTCGGGTTGGGATGGGACGATACTCCAGATTCCTTGGGTTTTTCCTCCCAGTCCCCGAGTGGTCCTCCTTGGTGATTCTTGGGATTTAGTGCCAATACTAGAAAACAGAACATCACACGGTTATGAACATTTTCCCACTACTGTGGCCACACATCTTCAGGGGATCTCAGCAGTGGGAAAGACACTTGTATTCCCTAACAATTGGCAATATTCCCCATCTATTATTCAGTGATAATTTGCCCATTTTCTCAGGTGTAATCAATGAATATTTAATAATTTTTCTAGCTGTCCAGATTTTCCCCCTCTGGGTTTTCGGTGAGCTCTTCTATCTGCCGCAAAGTATGCCTGGGGTGGCAACTCTTTAGCTGGTTTATGTGGACCCACTTGAATTCCCTCTCTGTCAAACTGCCCTTGGGGATGTGGATTCTGTAGGCGACTAGTGAGATTCTTTTCACAATTTCAAAAGGGCCCAACCAACTTGGGAGGAACTTGCGCTCTTTGGCTTGGTTCCTTTGGAAATCGTACAAGTAGACACGGTCTCCTACATGATATTCCTTTTTAGTTGTCTTAAGATCATAATGGGTCTTCATACTGTCTGCAGATCTTTCTAGATTCCGCTGAGCATACGCAAAAGCATGTTGAAGGTGTTTTCTCAGATTCTCAACATACTCATGAGTTGTGGAGGCATTTATCATGGTCTGCTCTTGGGTTCTGTAGAGCAGATGCTGGGGTAGCACCATCCTTCGTCCAGTCATCAGCTCAAATTGAGACATTTTTGTTGCAGATGAAAGGGTAGATCTGATGGCCATCAGGATAAGGGGTAATCGAATGTCCCAACTTGGCCCAGAATCTGCCACAAACCTTTTTAATATGCTCACAATAGTTGTATTGTACCTCTCAACTCCACCACTAGAGGACTGCCGCTGGGCAATGTGTAGTTAGCTTTTTACCCCAAGTATCTCCCACATCTTTGTCATCACTTCGCTAGTGAAGTGGCTACCTCGGTCTGACTCAATCCTTTGGGGTAGTCCAAAACGCAAGAAGATGTGATTGATCATCAGGGCAGCTGCTGTTTCTGCCTTGCCATTTGGGGCCGGGTGACATTCCACCCATTTAGTAAACAAGCTTGTTACAGCTGAATAATCAACCTTACAAAATTATTCACAAAAGTTAGTCACGTTGCAATAATCATTCATCAATTTTAACAGGAAAGAAAATTTGAGGTCATATAAACAATTAAAATTTCACATGGTAAAACAATTCAACCGTACATAATTCGGAGCACAATAACAAATTTCTTATAAAAGCTAAACCTGCAAGAGTACAACATGGAACATAAAAAATGACAAATAATGACCTACAGAGCACTAGGGGGAAGGACTGCATTAACAAATTGGACTAGTGCAATTTGAATAGAAGCTTTAGCATTGGACACAAGATAAGCCCAGATTTCCTCACTGGATCGAGGCAGAACAAGAGGACTACACATCTTAAACAACTTTCTCCGAATTACCCTCAAAGCTTGACAATCGACAACCAAATGCTGCAGTGTTTTAATCTGTTCCGCATCCTTACAGTACCGACAAAATATGTCATTTTTGGAAATGATCCGTCTTCTTCCCAAGATCTCTCTGGTCGCGCACACATTCAATCGAATGCGCAGCAATTGGGATCTAATATAATTGGATGGGCATTTCACTAAATACTGTTCCATGATGCGTAATTATTTGTGAGGCTGCACTAGGGAGTCACAGTCCACATAATCCAGGTCAACATGTACTTGTTCCCCTAGAGGAGCGAATCAAGGGCCCGATAAAATCGACTTGCAAATCTGACCAAGGCAGTGTCATCCCCCTCTTTTGGAGGGGAGCACGGTGTGTGAGTGATGTTGGCTGAAATTGTGCACACACAAGACACCCTTTCAAGTATTGGTCGAGGTCCTGCCCCATGTTTGGCCAGTATGCCACCTCTCGCAAGATTTCTAATGTCGTATGAAACCCCTGATGACCGGCTGTGGCCACATCATGGGCGTGACTTAGCATCAGGTTTCGGAATGAGGTAGGGACCACCCACTGGTCATGGCCTGATATGGATCACCTCACCAACACACCAACACACCAACAAACTGTCTTGGATTCAGAACATTTTTGGACATTTCACCAACACACTGAGGTCCTCTTTCCCAATGCAATTGGCATCCATCAGCTGAAAGTTCTCAGGGTCCTCAATGTGTTGATAAAACTTATCGATTATTGGATCCCCTTTTGAGTCGTAATCAAATCAGCATCTGGGGTCTCCTTACTCCATTGGGCAGTTGAGAGTTCATTGTGAGCATTTGTCTGGGACCTAGTGATAGCAGTGACCTGGATTTCCCCCAATAGGGACTCAATCTCAAGTAGATCCACTTGGATGGCTCTGGCTTTGGCCAGCTGGTCAGCTAGGTCATTTCCAGATTTGGCTGGTCCCTCTACTTTAGAATGACCCTTGATCTTTTTCCAGTAGATATTCATCCCATTTGAGGTGACCAAATCATCAATATTCTGTATGTGTGTTTTAGTTGTTTATTGTTAGCACATAGCATGCCTCTGGTTTTCCAGTTAACCAAGATCTCCATGAACCCGTTCCATACATAATCTGAATCAGTGATTATGACCAGTTCATGGAGTTGGTGTTGGACAGCAGTGAGGATGGCTTGATGCACAGCCATCAGCACTGCCACTTGACTACTACGGGGACTAATTTTGTACCCAGTGGAGGGTTCTGGGGCATCATTCACCCATACATTCCCCACGCCGGCCACAAGTTCCTTTTCCCCGTTGTTGTCAACATGGTAGGAACACCCATCCACATAGACAGTGGGCACTCCCTCACACTTGTCTTCTTCATAGACTTTGTGTGGGGAATTAAGGTATGCCTCCATGTTGTCCTTGATTTTGAGACTTTCGTCCTCAAGACAGTTTTCTCTGGCACAATCATACAAGTCAGACAGACCTTACGCGAGGGGACTCTTTTTTGTTTTGACCATATCTGACCTCTACAGGAATGCCTTGCATTGACAGAATCCAGGAAGTAATTTGGGAATTACTCACATTTCCAGCCCAGATTCTGTCACTTTGAATATATTGCAGAGGCTGGTATGGAGTCTCCACTATGATGTATTCACCCTGGATAAATGGGCAGTAACTTTTCAATGCCCACACCGTTGCCAGGAGTACCTTCTCACAGTAGTTGAATTTTTCCTCCGTAGAGGATAAAGTCTTACTCGCATAGGAGATTACTTTATTGACCTTGTCATGCTTTTGGTATAATACTGCAGTCAAGCATGTATTTGAGAACCCTGTCTCCAAGAAAAACTCCTTGTTTTTGACAGGGTAAGCTAGGCAAGGCACTTGTGAGAGGCTTCTTTTGAGTTGTCTTACTGCCTCGGCTTGTTCTGGACCCCACTCCCACTTGACTCCCCCTTCAACAGATGGATCAGGGGTCTTGTGATTTCTGCGTAATCCTCAATGAAATTTCTACTGTAATAAGTCAGTCCAAGGAGCCTCCTCCACACTCCAGAGATGTGGGGTCTTTTAGTTTCTGGAGTGCTCCTACTTTTTTTTTCTGGGGACAGAGACCATCAGGAGTTATCTCATGCCCCAAGAAATTGAAACAGGTCCTGCACCACTGTACCTTTTGGAAAGAGAGTTTTGCTCCGGCAGCCCTCAACTGTGTCAGAACATAACGGATCTCTGCTATGTGTTCCTCCACAGTTGAGCTTTTGATTAGAACATCGTCTACATAGGCCAGGTTACCCCTTTCACCCAAGTCAGGCATGGCCTTATGCAAAAAGATATTAAATTCATTGCCCGAGTTGATGTATCCAAAGAGAGTCTGGGTCCAAGTGTACTGCTGCCCCCCGAAGGTAAAGGCCAGCTTGTATTTGTCCTCCCTACTGACAGGTACAGTCCAGTACCCATTGGTCAGGTCAATGGCAGTGTATACCTTTGACCCCTGAATCTGGGCCGGCCCTTGGTAAATGTAGGGAAGAGGCCATCGGGAAGTTTGGACCCATTTGTTGAGCTGCCTTAGGTCAGCACAGAGTCTCCACTGGCCGTTTGGTTTCAAAATCCCCAGCACCGGATTATTGAAGGTGCTGTGGACTGGACGAATTATCCCACGGGACTCAAGGTTCTTAATTATTTCTGTAAGGGACTCCATTGATGCGAGAGGCAAGCAATATTTCTTCACAAACACTGGAGTCATGCCAGGGTCCATGGGAATTGATGTTGTATGGATTTCGGTGCGACCACAGTCATATGAGTCCACTGCAAAGAGATCTTGAAAATCTAAGAAAACTTGTTTCAACTTTTGCTTTTGCTCCAGTGTCTCACAGGCATCAGCTAGATTGACTCTCTCTTCAACCATTTGCCTGAAGCCTGGAAAGACTTCTCGTTTGGCTATCTCACCGGCCTACTCCAGCTGGGTGAAGAAGTCCCAGGTGAAAATACTGACTTGGACTGATGGCTTCAGATGGGGAAGGCAGTCCTGGTGGACTTGAAAGAGCACCTCATCCCTCCTGAAGTCACAGGTCACCTCATCCTTACCATAAGGCCAGGAAGAGCACACCAGGAAATCCCCCCCATGCTGGGTGAAGATCCTGTCTGGTGTTGTGTCATTGTCGCTATCACTGTCAAAACAGTCATTGGGGATTGGTCCTACCAGTTCATTACCTAAATTTATGGAAAAATGTTGGTCATCAACCGCCATTCCAATAACGGTGCCTGTGCCCAGTGTGATACTCTTTAGGTTGCTGTTATCCACCTCTATTGGAATGGTGTTGTGTTCTGTATTGACTAGTGGTGTTGGGTTTAACCCCAACCCTTGCTGTTGGAATTGGGCATTGAGGTGAACATATACATCAGGAATTTGCAGTTTCTGTCCTCGTTTAATTTTTACTTTAAGTGTGAATTGTCAGGTCCGTTCTGGGATGGTGACTTCCTCTCCAATCTGAATTTTAACTGCATATGGCAGCAATTGAGCTGACCAAAATGCTTTCTGTGGGTCATCAAAGTCCATGGGATTACCCACTAATCGGGACCAGGCTTTGAAGTTTATTAGGTCCAAACTAATGGCAAAGGGATTGAGAATGTCACTGCCTAAATAAAATGTAGCAGGGACATCTCGCACGACTCAACAATTATGGACTATGCTCTTGTTGCCTATGGAAATTTTGAGCATACACCTGCTAGGCAGGAGATGTTTGGATTTGGGTGTTTCCAGGTCCATTTCCCATTTGTCTATCGATTTAAATGTGGGAATGGCTGGATCTTTTGAGAGTTTTTTCGGAACATGGCCTCGCTGATGAAGTTCTTACCATTGTTCATGCACACTCGGACGAGAACAGAGTCCTTCCCCCTATTTAACTGAATGGGGATGAACAACTGTTCTACAATTTTCTGAAGATCAGCCAAGCTTTGAGCTGATTTCTCATCATTTTTGACTATAGGAGTGGGATTTTCTGATTGTGAATTGGTATAGAGTTTCAGAGTATTCCCTTCCAGTGTGGAATGCTACTTGAGACTGGAAGGAAGGTTGATTTTCAGAAATAGAGAGGACTTCCCATCACCAGTTTGTTGTCCTATGGCAATTACTGTCACGTCAGGGGTTTGGTGGTTTCGAAAATGGAATTCAATTTCGTCAGGTTTTTGTTCAACCATGTGGCATGTGCCATTTAAACTAACATGGTTGATACTATGTTTTAATTTTATAGGTCGGTCAGTCTGGGTCCAGAGGACCTTGTTTACACAATCTATGAGGGGAGACAATATACGCAGGATGTCATTCCCTAGTAAACATGGTGTGCCCTCTGGAGTCACAACTATGACCGGGTGTTTCACCTTGTGTCACCCAATTTCTAAATCCGCAGTCCCCTCGACAGGAATTTCATTCCCATCGAAGTTCTGAAGTTGTCCAGGAAGAGGGGTGAGAGGGATCTGGTATCTCTCCCCCCTTCCCAAATTCAGCTGATCAAAGGCCCTTTTTGACAGAAGGGTGGCTTGGGATCCAGTGTCCACCAGTGCCAAAAATGTACATTGCCCCTGTATTTGGACCGGGGCATAAAATCTTCCCTCCTTCTCCTCAAGGGGGCAAAGATAATGCGCATTTTGGGCCACTTGGTGGGTTAATTTCTTCACTCTTGATTCTGACAGAGGAGTAATTTGGGCAGGATTTTGTTTGGGAGCTTGGGACCCTGTAAGAAAAAGGATGCAGTTGGATATGGGGGGGGAGGTTTGGGCTCCCTCCCTTGGTTCTGATTCTGGGCTACCCCCACCCCCTTTTTGGAAGCAGTCACCAGAATTGGTTTGGGCAACCTGATTTTCTGGTTTGTTTTTCCGGAGTTCAATGTTGGGCAGTTTTAACTCAGTCCCCAGATCTACCCAGTCTGGATTAGGATCTCTTGGGACCCACTTTTCTTTGGGAGGAGTTCCCCCATCCCTGAAGGAGAAGATCCTTTTCCCAGAATGCTCTGAGGATCCCTCTCCTTCAATTTGGAAGACCCTAACCTCCTCCACAAAATGGGTCTTTTTAGGCCCTTTATTTCTCCTACCCGCCATCTGCTCGTTAGGTTGCAGACTTTCGGGGGTAGGAGATTTTGGTTCCGGTTCCGGGGTTCCCAGGGGCTTGTCACAAGTGGGGAAGGAAGCTTCCTCTAAGGCTTTACACCCCCTCCCTGCGAACTGGTGGGTTGTCAGGGGTCTCTCCCCGTCATTGCTCTGGAGTGCCAGGCCCTTGATTTCAGGAGTTCTGGGCCACCATGTTCATCTCAGGGTTCTGCTGATCCCTCAACATGCGACCCAGATCATGTGAAAAATTCTGGACCTGGCGCTCGAGTTGAGATACCCGGTTTGGCTGGTACGGGGGTCTCTGGTCGATCCTAGGTTGATCATGGGAAGGGTAACTGTCCCTTTTCCCATAATACCCTTGGTTGGGATAGTTCTGGTACCCCTCCACCCTTGGCCTCCCCTCGCCCAGATTGGGCCGTCTGGGCTCAGGAAAGTGGGTAAAGAAAGAAGGGTTGTTTTGGGGGTTGATGTTTGGCGGGTACCGGGGAAAGAAACTCAACACAGCATTTGGGGGATTACTGCCCTCCTGGGGAAAATTAGGAGGCAAGTTTCCTGGGTTCGTAGCTGCCTGGTTGGATCCCCCTTCCCTTGGGCTGGGGGAGTCCACACATAGGCCAGGATGGGTCTCCTGCCCTTGTAACGGGGGCTGATATAGTCTGAGGAGTTATGGGTCCCATTTGTGGGGTTACATCCCTGACTACCTGTTTGGGATTGGCCCGAGGGCCTTCTGGGTCTTTGGTTAGGAGGATTTTACACAGGAATATTTTTAGGCCCCCACCTCCAGATCTAAAACGGGGTAACCTTCACCTCCGCCACCCTAGCAGCAGCAGGGGTGTTGGTTAGTTTGGGGTTTTTAGTTGTACTTTTATTTACTACCAGTTTCTGCACTTCATAAATGCGAGTTGCCTGTTCAATGACCCAGTCCAGTGATCTCTTCTCATGAAAGTCCCTCACCAGCTGGGTCATGATGTATTTAGGGAGTGCATGAAAGAAAGTATTAATGAACTACCTACTGTCTGTGCGCACCCTCCTGGTGGTCTGCGCGAAGGCACGTTTTAACTCTTGTACAAATTCTTGTGGGGCCTGGTCTTCCCCACATTGCAGATTGTAGGCCGCCTTGCAGGCCTCTTGAGGGTTCCCATGTATGGAGAAATGCTTTAAGATGGCCGCCCTTTAGGTGGACCATCTTGAGTGGTTCTGATCTTCCAGCCCGGCAAAGAAGCTGGAATATTCAGGGGAAAATGTCCACTTGACATGTTGAATGCAACTTTGGCTATCCTTCAGGTGGAAAGTATCCATCATTTGCTCATACAACTCGAGGTGCTCCCAAACAGAATATTTGGCATTTTTATGATAGGGAGTTATGACGCTCCTAATGGCCCTGATTTGTTTCAGGGGATCTTTCAGTAGGGCCCTCTTAATTTAGTTGCCCTTTTTCGTCTTAGTCACCCTTGTCCACTCATCCTCTGACTCAGAGGCACTGCTACAGGCGGTGGCTATCTGATTCTCTAGGCTCTCCCTAATTTTGCAGGCTTGGGAATGGCTTGCAGAATGTGGGGGCCTAGTCTCTTGGGACCTGGGGCGCTCAGAAGAGTCTTCTGACTCTCCCTTGCTCCCAGGATTGGCTGAGTACCCCCCCCCACTACACTAGTTGGGAAGAGGTGTTTAAAACACTCTTGGCGGGTCTAGTTTCATGGAGTTCCCCAACAAATTTGACAGACTGATCCCTTGGTAGGCGATAATTTTGAGGATCCAATTCTCTGATTCTCCCCTCACTGGAGTCTTCCTGATCAGAGAGGCTAGCCCTCATATTTGGGAATCTGTACAGCGATGCCCGCCTATCCATTTCTGGGAGGCGCTGATCTGTCAGTCCCATATTTCCCATTGTGCTGCAGTCTACCATCCCTGTGGCCCTTGGTTCATATGAGCCAGTGGACATGAGGGTGGCAGAGTCCATGGAACTGAAGGGATTAAAGTCCCTGATGACAGGGGTCCTGAGTTTATGCTCAGGGGTTTCTCTATCCCTTCTTATCTCATCTCTTTCAGCCCCTATTCCCTGATGACATGCCAAAATCTGACCCTTTTGCTCCTCTATTAAGGCCTTACTGCTCTCAAGGATTTGCTCCTGCATGGTTATCTGTTTGTGGAGCCTGTAATACTTTTCACAGAGAGCCTCATTGTCTCTCTGTGCTTCCTGACTGGATTGGAAATATTGGGCCAATTTCTGCTGCAGGAGACTCACCTCCTGATTTTGGTCCTTATTGGTCTGCGTGTTCTTTGCCAGAGCATCCTCCACCCATTTGGTGTGCTCTAACAGCTTTCCATGATCAGTTTTAATTTCACTAAACTCCTGAAGGGCCAGCATTGTTTCCTGTAACTTAGTTTTTAATTGGCTGACTTCCTGACCTAAGGCGTCCCTCTCCTGAGTCAGAGTGCCCCTCTGTGCAGCCAGGTCATCCCTCTGTTTTTTAATTGCACTAGATTTATGGCGCTCCTCATCAAATTCCTCTTGAGAGTGGATGTCTTTAATAATTAATTTATTATTTTCCTCTTTCAAGGATTCTAGGCGGTTTTGTAAGGTGACTATCTGTTCTGCACAGACTCTATTATAATTCAATTGATGCTCCAGTTTCTATTGACTCTGTTGTAGAGAGTCAACTCTTTCCTGATACTCCTCTTGCAGTATCTGTAATTTGAGATCTTGTTCTACATTCTTTTGCTGCAAGAGAGCCAGATCTTCTTGGAGTTTGGCAACATACTGCCTAGCCACTGTTTCAGATTCTTGGCTATCCTGGAGCCTTTGCTCTGCAGAGTCCAGATCGGTCTGAATTTTCTGCAGTGCTTCCCCTTGACTCTTGGCCAAATCTATAGTGTCTGCATGCTATTCCTGTATGATTCCTATGTGGAGGTACAGGTAGGCCGCTATTTTGGCAATTTTACACTGCTCCTCTTTTATTTTTGGGGCCATGTACAGTTCGCTAAGCGCTGATGTAATGGGCCCTCGTCCTTCAAGATATCAAGGTCGATTGCAGTAACTTGTTCATTTATTTCCTGCAGCCATACCTGTTCATCCTGTTCTGGCCACTCACCCCTGACAAACAGTTTGTGCAGGAGGTGTTCCCTAGCAATGTTAATTTCCACTGGAGTCGCCATCTCAGAAATGTCAATTTCCTTCTGACTTATCTCAGGGTTAATTTAATTTACTTTTGCAAACAGGCCCAATTCTTTTGAGTATTTCTTTTGAGGGGTGCTTGTACAGTGTAGCACAGTACACCAACCCAACAAGATGTATGTACCTTACCGGTCAGTATGCTGTGTTAGACTGTCACGAGTGGTAGGTCAAATTCAAGATCCCGGACACAAGCCCCCAAGCTGTAAGGGATTTCAATCAGGCACACACCCTTATTTATTTTGTCTATAAGTTCAATATTCTGAATGATATACCACTCATATCACACCCTTCTCAAAATACCCCCCCGGTCACACTGAACCAGGAATCAGGCTAGTTTGTAATGGTAAATATTTATTTATGGATTGAGAATTTAAAACACAATGGGGCCGATTCATGGAACAAATGTGGGCCGAAATTCATGGCGCAAGCTAGTGCAAGCGTGAAAGAGCAAGCGCACGCACACGCGTGCGATTCATGGAAGGCCCTGTGCGTGTTTTCCCTGGGATGTGCGCCAATTCCGCGTGTGGTGCACACGAGCACACACGTCACTGCAACATCCCGAATGTCACGCGCGACACGCACAGCGGAAGCACACAACATTAGCGCACACACCAAAAAGGGGGCAGAACACGGGGCTGAACACACGGAATGGGGAACAACGTGTGAAAATAAGGGCGTAACTGGGGAAGTACTGCTGGGAAGTAAACGGAACGCCCACATGCACACAAACTACACGTATTCATGGAATCGAATAGGGGAAATCCGCGCATGGCAAAAGACACGCACAGGCCTAAACACGTCTGCCACATGAAGGCAGGCAGGAGCGTCCCTGCGCATTATAAAAGAGCGCGCAAACAACAAACACGTATATACAGCTGCATTGAATGTCCCATTTCTCGCAGCACTGATCATGGAACACCTGTCATGACCCACTCTAATTGGAGGCTGCCATGGCGTTTGTCTGATCGCTATCCAGCACACAGAGCCCTTTGAAACTACAATTCCCATCATTCCCGCTATTGTAGTCACGTGACACACACGTACTACGTTGCCACGTTCCTTCTGTTAGGACCGTATTTATATGCTGTCTATTTGAACATCGGGTGCTCCTAAACTGTTATTAGTTGCGAGCAACTGATTTCCTGATTCCTGTTTATATACCAAAAACTCGGCGCTCGAATCTAGACCTTGCCTCTGCTTTGCCCTTGTTTGTTTCCCGACACCTGCCTCCCTCGATTTCCTCCTTTTGAAATACGAACCCGGCTTCCTCACCTCGACCTCCAATTGCTAAGTCCTTAGGTTGTGACGCCCTGATAACTTGAAGATTTCTTCAAGGGAACTAGCATGAGGTGAACGCTCGTTTCCCTGGTCATTTATTTTGTATTTGATTATCACTTGGTTAAACACTTTTTGGCATGTGTTTTGTTTTTTTTTGCTTTGGGACGCTTTGCTGCTTCAACATTGGATTGCTTTGGACACTTTCTGGGACGCTTTGCTGTTTCAACATTGGATTACTTTGAACACTTTTTGGGACACTTTGCTGCTTCAACATTGGATTGCTTTGGACACTTTTTGACTTTTTGGGACGCTTTGCTGCTTCACCATTGGATTGCTTTGGATACTTTTTGGGACGCTTTGCTGCTTCACCATTGGATTGCTTTGGACACTTTTTGGGACGCTTTGCTGTTTCAACATTGGTGTTCCTGGAATACTGGTACACTCCTCCTTCACCATATACTGTCCTTGTCTCTGCATTCCATACTAGTAGGTTCCTGGCATACTTTCCCTACGGAGCAGGTAAGAGTGGGTACATTGTGGGTGGTGTTTGCTGTTTTTTTCCGGCACTACATGGCTGCAGTTTCTGAACAACTGTTTTGTTCTTTGTCCCTCTAGCTCTGCTGATTCTGCTCCTGCCTTTTCACTCAAGCCCCCGGCCTAACAAGTGTAATTGATCTCTGTAGGCTGAACTCTTGGGGGGAAAGTCTTTGGCATATCACGTTAGAGACTTTCGTATTCACGGAGTGAAGGAAGCTTCCCCAAAAGCGGGGAGGTGTTATCTGCAACAACTGGGACACCGTTCTAGGTTGCGACAGATTTAGGAGCCTAGAAAAAAGGCCTATCGGTTATGGAGGCTGCATCAGATCCAATGGCAGCCCTTATTCAGGCTTTTTCTGCTTTACGTACTGATATGGCATCCGCACATGCGACTTTACATCAATGCATGGATGTATTACAGAGCTTTGTGCAGCCATTACCCATGACGAGGAGTTTGGTGATGCCGCTGCGGCGGCGCCTCCTCCTGAATGCGCTCTACCCCCTCCGGCTCCAGCCCCAGTTGTCCTTCCTGGGCCTTTCCCTTTGGCTCCACCAGAATGCTTTTTGGGTGATCCCAGGGCGTACCGGACTTTTGTGAACAAATGTCGCCTTCACTTTCTTTGTTGTCCCTTGGCTTTTCCAGACGCTACTACTAAGGCGGCATTCGTTCTTTCCCATCTGGGTGGCACTGCCGCAGCATGGGCTAACCCATTGCTGGAAGCAAATGACCCGGCTTTGTATGACTTTGATATGTTAATCCAAGCCATGAATAGTGTTTTTGATATGTGATATAAAGCACAGACTTTGGATCTGGAGTTCTTGGCTATTAGTCAAGGCAAGACGGATCTTTTGACTTACCTTGCCCGATTCAACCAATTGGTGGCTGAAACCACATGGCCGGAACAGAAGAAAGCGGCTGTCTTCTATAAATGGTTGTTGGACGACCTGAAAGATGCCCTACAGTGGTGCCCGCTCTTCCACCTGGTTTTCCCGAATTGCTTGATCTAGTCTTGCAAGTCGATGCTTGGCTTCGGCAAAGACGTGGCGAACGTCGGTATCTCGATATCCGCACCTCCTCCCGCCCAGACGGAAACACTCCTGTTTCCCATGGAGAAGCCAAACCCATGCAAATTGAGGGTGCATTGTCCAAAGCAGAATGAGAAAGACTAACCTGTGTTTCTATTGTGGCCAGTCAGGTCATTACATTCGATTGTGTCCTAAAAGACCCGCCAAGTCAACAGGAAACGCCAGGACTCGTCCTTAAACCGGGCCTTCCGGACGAGTCTAATGATCCTGGGCTCGGGTGAATGTTTCCCGTCTTCGCATGTTTACCATGTTATGTGCTTCAAGGCTCCTGGCATCAAAACCTTTTCTAACCCGGTAATGATAGACTCAGGGGCTAGTGGGAATTATATGGACCTCAAGCTGGCGAACATTGTAGACTACCCATATTTCCCAAAACTAGACCCGAGGAAATACATGCGGTAGATGGTTCCCGTTTAGTATCCGTACAGGTAACGGAGCAAACAGGTCCACTACAAATGTCCACCTTACAAGGTCATTCAGAATCCATCACCTTCGACCTTATTACGGCCCCTCAATTCGGCATCATTCTGGGTCTTTCTTGGCTGCAAACACACAACCCTGTAATTGACTGGGTTGAACAAACAGTGCGGTTGGCTTCCTCTTTTTGCACACAGAGCTGTCTTGAATCTCATGATGTAGCAGCATTATCTCCTTGCTTGGCAATGGTGACTAGTCTCCCTTCTATAAGTGCCACGTTGTCTAACCCAGCCCCTGTACTTCCACTGGAATACCGGGAGTTTTCTGATGTGTTTCATAAAGGTCTGTCTGAAAAACTGCCCCCACACAGATGTTATGACTGCCCCATTGACCTGATACCTGGAGCAGTAATTCCACATGGTCGTATTTACTCACTCACTCAGAAGGAAGAGGAACACCTACGGGACTACGTGGACAAAGCCTTGCGCTTGGGACACATACGTCCGTCCCATTCTCCGGTGGCCTCCCCAATATTTTTTGTACCAAAGAAGGAAGGGGGCTTATGCCTCTGCGTGGACTATGGTGCCCTTAACAAGGTTACGGTTAAAAGCCAATATCCGTTGCCGCTCATCACGGAACTCCTCGATAAAATCACCTCCTCCGCTATCTTCACCAAGTTGGACTTGCATGGAGCATACAACTTGGTGAGGATCTGAAAGGGAGATGAATGGAAAACCGTATTTAAGACATAATTCGGGCTATATGAATATTGTGTAATGCCCTTTGGGCTTTGCAATGCCCCGGCGACATTCCAGCATTTTGTGAATGATCTCTTCAGGGACATGCAGGATTGTTACGTCGTTATCTATTTGGACGACATCCTGATATATTCGGAATCCTTGTCCCAACATATACAACATGTGCGCTCTGTTTTGCTCCATCTAAGGCAGAGGTCTTCAAACTTTTTTGGCCACGGCCCCCCTGAGCAAAATATGGGCAGATCGGGACCCTCCAGAAATGCCAAATGGACAGTATGTATTGCGCGCTGTCACCTGCTCCCATTACAGATGCTGGGCTCCCTCATCCCACTCCTACACAGTCCATGGTCTCTCCCCACCCTATCACACACCCAGGGCTCTCCCCACTCTGCTCCCACCACTATCCCATGGTTCCCTCCCATTGCACTCCCACCATAGTCCCTGGGTTCCCCCATCCCGTGCCCAACACAGTCTGAGGGCCAGTGGCGGCTGGTGATTTTTTTTAGTGGAGGGGCATAACAATTTCCCCTAAAAATGCCATAGCGACCGAGCACAGTGAGGGAGCCCGAACCAATAAAGGGGGGATCGGAGGGGGTTTTCCCCTGTGAATTTTTTTAAAATAATGGGTGTCATGATGCCTACCTCCAAGGAGCCAGGTCCGACCCAGCAACCCCAGAGGCAGGCATCATTTTCCCCAGGGGTGTGCCAGCAGGCCCAAGCTGGGGCCCTTTGGACACAGTCCTGGCGCCTTAGGTGCAGGCTCATGTTGGACCTCTGTCCTGGCGCCTTAGGCGCCAGGCTCATAAAGCTAGACATGTGTGCAAGTGTTTTAATGTGCACTTACCTGATGCAGACCATGCTGCCACATCCCGGCCCTCTTGAGGCCTGAATGGAACTACTTTACCTGTGGGACTACTTTCCACCTGGGTGTGATCGGGGAAGGATACATACCTAATCGGAGGAAGGATACTCACTTTGAACTTCTTCCACAGCTATTTAAACCACACCCGATCAGCAACTCACGCTTCGTGTTGTTCTGCTCCTCGCAGCTGGACGCTCACCGTGTCAGCTCCTGCATCTGGACCTCAGCCACGCCTGTCAGTATCCTGGGTCACCTGCAAAGGGAGACAAAAGACCTTACCTGCTAAATCAGCACCACAGAGACATCACACCGACGATCCTGAAAGGGAAGACATCTTTTTAAAAGCATTTCGCTACGATCGCTGCAGCGCTGCATTTCACTCACCTTTCCTGGACGCCACCGTCTTCAGCAGCGATCATCCGGATCCACAGCCACTTCCCAGAGCCTAGAGAGAAAAAGACAAGAACAAGGTGAGAGAAGGGAGGGAATAGGAAAAGCTCAGTTTCCTTCTAAGTCTTACCTGTTGGGTCATTCCCCTATGGGTAAAAAAGACAAAGACATTGAATGAGCGAATGCAAAGACATTACCCGAGCGCTCATCCAGAACTTACCTGTCATTTACTGGAACAGCACGTTTCACTTCGGGTCGGCGCCATATCTCCGGAATTCCGAACCCCGGCCCATAGGGGGAAAAAGACGATGAACATTATTATTAAGCTTGGACTTTTGAACTTGCAACAGAACTTTTACAGAGCCTTACCTGAATAGTCAAGCTTACCTGAACTCCCATCAATCCTCAATCCAGTGAAGTAACTGGGTTTCAACGTGCCCCTGCATCAGAAGCAGGATGGAGAGCTCATCCTTCCTGACCCTAAGGTGAGACTTCACGGGGAATCGTGGAAGGGCATCGTGGAGGGTTGGAAGAGAGTGGGAGGCTTTACCATAACTCAGTCAGTAGGTAATACTCCCTTTTCACGCACAGGGGAATATTCCTGCGAGCCGGAGAAGCCAGAGTGGAGGGGCCCTTCCTGTCCATCTACAGAGTCCTGCGCTTCACCATTGAAGAAGCATCAGCACTCGAAGCCAGACCTGCGCTTCCGTGGGAATCAGGTGAGCATTACAGAATGCGAAGCCTACCCACAATTTCCTACCCGGGCGCTATGGAGACTTCTGAGACTGACCAGCTGGCCCAGCTTTTGGGGGAATTACGGGCGGAGGTGCACTCAGCCCGCCAGGAGACTAACGCTCTCAAAAGAGACCTGATCTTATCCAAGGAAAGAACAGATGACCTAGCCAAAAGGTTATTACAGGCCCAGGCAGGGCACACTCCTTTACCTAATTCCGGAGACATTTCCACATCAATGGGTTTGAGTAACCCGGTACAAATTAATCTACCTGGACACATGCCTTTGGCCCCGCCTGAACGTTTTGCGGGGGATCCCAAGAAATATTCCGTCTTTATGAACCAATGTCGTTTACACTTTCTATGCAGACCCGGAGCCTTCCCTAACGATCAGACCAAGGTAGCCTTTATACTATCTTACCTCAGTGGCAGTGCTGCCGATTGGTCTATTCCATTGGTAAATCAGGATGATCCCATTCTCCAGAATTTTCAGGGCTTCCAGGCCAGCATAGAAAGATTGTTCGCTCGACACTCTCAAGGACAGGCCCTTGATAACAAACTGCTATCCTTACGACAAGGTAATCAGGATCTTCTGTCCTACATTGCCACCTTTAACAGACTGGTTGTGGAAACTGGATGGCCTGAAAACAAAAGGATCACATTGTTTCATCGAGGCCTGCGCGGAGAGCTTAAGGATGTTCTAGCTCAGATAGTAAACCCACCCCAGGTCTGCGCAGACTACATAGACTTGGTGGTTCAACTTGATCACAGACTTCAAAATAGAAAAGCAGATCGGTTCAAGTATGAAAACCGAGTACCGATCAAAACCCACGCTAACTCCAAGAGTACCGACTTATCTGAACCTATGCAAATCGGTGGTGTTAAAGGACCATTAACGCAGAAGGAACGAGAGAGAAGGCGGCAAATGCAACCTTGTCTGTATTGCGGGACATCCGGTCACTTTCTTCGAAATTGTCCAGTCAAACCACTGAAGAAGGTGGTTGGAGCTACTGATAACGATTTATTGACACCTGATTCGGGAAACGACCTAGCCTGACAAGCGTAGGGGTCCGCTTGCCGAGCTTGAAATCTAACTCTTTGACCTCGCATTTTGTCATGCCAATGGTGCTCGTGGACCCAAAACAGCCTCAGCAGTTGCATGCTATAAAAGTATACATCGACAGTGGAGCTATTGGAAATTACATAGACCGTGAATTGGCTTCCAGGATTAAGCTTCCTCTCCGCCTGAAAGTAACCCAAGATGTCATTACTACAGTAGATGGAACCGAAATAGCCTCAGGGCCTGTAACGCATTCCACTGTTGAAGTGACTCTGGTGGGTCAGGATGGACATCGGGAAGCAATTGTGTTTGATGTGATCAAGGCCCCACAATTTCAAGTAATTCTTGGAATTCCTTGGTTAGAAACACATAATCCCAGAATCGACTGGCGAGCAAAGAAGATAAGTTTTCCTGATTGTGAACCAACTGTTATCCAAGAAATCCAGCTATGGGTCTAGCCTCAGCAACTTCCACCCCTGTACAGCTACCGTCAGAATACCAAGAATTCCAAGACGTTTTTCAGAAAGAACAGGCTAACACGTTACCTCCCCATCGGTCTTATGATTGCCAAATCGATCTGGTACCCAATGCTCAACTACCTTGTAGTAGGATTTATGCTCTTACGGAACCTGAGAACCTGCATTTGCGTCAGTATTTAGATCAGTACCTAGCCAATGGTTTTATTCGCCCGTCCAAGTTTCCTGTCTCTTCAGCTCTGTTCTTCATGCCGAAAAAAGAAGGCGACCTTAGAACGTGTATAGACTATCGCGCCCTAAATCAAATAATGATTAAGAATCGTTATCCTCTGCCCTTGATCCCTGAGCTTATCGACCAGGTGAAAGACGCTTGTGTGTACACCAAGTTAGATCTCTGAGGAGCTTATCACCTGGTGCGTATAAAAGAAGGCGACGAATGGAAGACTGCATTCCGCACCAAATTTGGGCTCTTCGAATATCAGGTGATGCCCTTCGGGTTGTGCAATGCACCTGCCGCCTTTCAGTACTTTATGAATGATGTTCTTCGGGAACTTATCGATGTCTGTATCATTGTTTACATTGACGACATCCTGGTGTACTCTTCTTCAGAATCTGATCACAGAAAACATGTTAGGGCAGTTCTTGAGAAATTGCGCAAGCACAGACTATTTGCAAAACTCGAAAAATGCGTTTTTCATGCCACAGAAGTTGAGTTTCTCGGATTCATCCTGACACCTCAAGGAGTCCGAATAGACTCGCGAAAGGTGGATGCCATCCTCAAATGGCCATCTCCTAGCTCGGTGAAGGGAGTTCAGAGCATGCTCGGCTTTGCCAATTTCTATCGAAGATTCATCCCGGAATTTTCCCGAACAGTCCAACCCATCACTGCTCTCCTAAAGAAAAACAAACGCCTCGAATGGACTCTTGAGGCCGAACAAGCCTTCCAGGACCTGAAAACCAAATTCACCTCTGCACCTGTATTGAAACACCCGCACCCAGATCTCCCGTACATAGTGGAAACCGATGCATCCAGTTCGGCCATGGGAGCTGTCCTGTCGCAAAGAGACCCAAAAACTAACCAACTACACCCAGTGGCCTTTTGGTCCAGAAAATGTTCACCTCCTGAAATCAACTACGCAATTACCGATAAAGAGTTACTGGCCATCAAATCTGCTTTCAAGGCTTGGCGTCACTACCTTCTCGGGGCAAGACACACCATTACCTTAATTACGGACCACAGAAACTTACAGTATTTAAAGACGGCCAAAGCTCAATCTTCACGACAACTCCGATGGGCTCTATTCTTTGCGGAATTTGATTTTGTAATTACCTATCGCCCTGGCTGCAAGAATGGAAAAGCGGAAGCCTTATCCCGGATTGGCATGGAAGAACCTAATTCGAGCGTAGAACCTGTGCCCATCATACCTGAGCAAAGAATCTTAGGCTTAACTTCATTGCAAACTATTGAGGACATCCAAACGCAAGTAAAACAACTTATAGACTCTTCAACCTTATTGGAATGGAGTCAGAAGGTTCCTCATTACACCGTTAAGGATGACTTACCCTACTTCCAGGAGCGGTTGTTTCTGCCAAGTAAAGAATTGCAAGAACTTGTTATTGCCCATCATCATGAATCTTTAATGGAAGGACACCCTGGTATCGCTAAAACAGAGGAAAAAATCAAACGTCACTTCTGGTGGCCTTCTTGGAGAAAAGACATATAGTCTTTTGTTCTGTCTTGCGGAATTTGCGCCCAAAACAAGGCTCAAAAGAAAAGGCCAGCCGGCCTACTTCAACCCTTGGATATTCCACCGGCACCATGGCACACCCTGTCAATGGACTTTATAACCAACCTGCCTCCTTGTGCTGGTTACAACACAATCCTTGTAATTGTGGACCTATTCACCAAAATGGCCCACTTTATCCCTTTAAAGGGTTTGCCTTCTGCTTCCACCTTGGCCAAGGAATTCCTGGAGAATATAGTTCGCATACATGGTTTCCCTTCCATATTAGTCTTGGATCGTGGAAGTCAATTTATCTCACATTTTTGGAAGAAGTGTTGCCAACTAGCACAAATAGATGTGCGGTTATCTACCAGCCACCACCCCCAGACCGACGGACAAACCGAGAGAACCAATCAGACTCTCGAGCAATATCTTCGGTGCATGTTACACCAATCCGAGTTAAATTGGAAAGACATCCTTTGGATCGCAGAATATGCATACAACAATTCAGTGCATTCGGGAACCGGACAAACCCCCTTTTATACTTTGTATGGTCACCATCCTCGGACCTCTGACCTAGATCCACCTCTGACCCTGGAAATGCCCGCAGTAAATCAACTGCATTCCACAATAACCCGAGCCTTCAAAGAAGCTGCAACTCATTTACAGCAAGCCAAGAAAAAGTATAAAGAAAACGCTGATTTGCACCGAAGTAAAACTCCTCCTTACCAAGTAGGAGACCAGGTATGGCTAGCAACTAAACATTTATCCCTCAAGGGCCCGCGAACCTTCAATCCCAGATTCATAGGACCTTATCCCATCAAGGCTATAATCAACCCAGTGGCCTTTAAACTGGAGCTACCGTCCAACATGAGTATTCATCCAGTTTTTCATGCATCACTTTTGAAGCCAGTACAACCAGGAACCCGATTGTCCAAGCCTCCAGATCCAGTTCAAATTGAAGGGGAATTAGAATTCGAAGTTAAAGACATTTTAGACTCCAAGGTGGTAAAGTCGAAACTCTTCTATCTTGTTGACTGGAAGGGATATGGACCTCAGGAGAGATCATGGGAGCCTAGTAACCATGTCCACTCACCTCGATTAGTACAAAGGTTTCACCGGAGATTTCCGAACAAGCCAAAACCCCCGGAGGGAAGAACCTTGGGAGGGGCCTTGAGGGGGGTTACTGTCATGATGCCTACCTCCAAGGAGCCAGGTCCGACCCAGCAACCCCAGAGGCAGGCATCATTTTCCCCAGGGGTGTGCCAGCGGGCCCAAGCTGGGGCTCTTTGTACACAGTTCTGGCGCCTTAGGCGCCAGGCTCATGTTGGACCTCTGTCCTGGCGCCTTAGGTGCCAGGCTCATAAAGCTAGACATGTGTGCAAGTGTTTTAATGTGCACTTACCTGATGCAGACCATGCTGCCACATCCAGGCCCTCTTGAGGCCTGAATGGAACTACTTTACCTGTGGGACTACTTTCCACCCGGGTGTGGTCGGGGAAGGATACATACCTAATCGGAGGAAGGATACACACTTGGAACTTCTTCCAAAGCTATTTAAACCACACCCGATCAGCAACTCACGCTTTGCGTTGTTCTGCTCCTCGCAGCTGGACGCTCACCGTGTCAGCTCCTGCATCTGGACCTCAGCCACGCCTGTCAGTATCCTGGGTCACCTGCAAAGGGAGACAAAAGACCTTACCTGCTAAATCAGCACCACAGAGACATCACACCGACGATCCTGAAAGGGAAGACATCATTTTAAAAGCATTTCGCTACGATCGCTGCAGCGCTGCATTTCACTCACCTTTCCTGGACGCCACCGTCTTCAGCAGCGATCATCCGGATCCACAGCCACTTCCCAGAGCCTAGAGAGAAAAAGACAAGAACAAGGTGAGAGAAGGAAGGGAATAGGGAAAGCTCAGTTTCCTTCTAAGTCTTACCTGTTGGGTCATTCCCATTTAATTTCGGGTCTTGCTGCTCCCAGGCATCCGGACCCCAGCCCCTATGGGGAAAAAAGACAAAGACATTGAATGAGCGAATGCAAAGACATTACCCGAGCGCTCATCCAGAACTTACCTGTCATTTACTGGAACAGCACGTTTCACTTCGGGTCGGCGCCATATCTCCGGCATTCCGAACCCAGGCCCCTAAGGGGAAAAAGACAATGAACATTATTATTAAGCTTGGACTTTTGAACTTGCAACAGAACTTTTACAGAGCCTTACCTGAATAGTCAAGCTTACCTGAACTCCCATCAATCCTCAATCCAGTGAAGTAACTGGGTTTCAACGCGCCCCTGCATCAGAAGCAGGATGGAGAGCTCATCCTTCCTGACCCTAAGGTGAGACTTCACAGGGAATCGTGGAAGGGCATCGTGGAGGGTTGGAAGAGAGTGGGAGGCTTGAGCATAACTCAGTCAGTAGGTAATACTCCATTTTCACACAGAGGGGAATATTCCTGCGAGCCGGAGAAGCCAGAGTAGAGGGGCCCTTCCTGTCCATCTACAGAGTCCTGCGCTTCACCATTGAAGAAGCATCAGCACTCGAAGCCAGACCTGCGCCTCCGTGGGAATCAGGTGAGCGTTACATGGGTTAAAATGTTGTATTGTAGAGGATACTTTTAACAAAAAAATGGGTAAATAGCCAAACAGTTTGCAATTGGTGCTGGGGGGCCCAGGGGGCAGGCATGACATTTTTTACTGGACATCTATGATAGATGTCTAGTAAAAAGATACCATCCCTGTCCCCTAGGCCCCACTGGGCCTAACACAATCAACATGATTATGTGTACATGCAAGGCACTGCACATTCATACAGCAAGCACTCTATCATTCACACGAGCATCCATCACCATACACTCACTCATAACATAAGCATACACGTATCCATACACATATTTAAATAAAAACAATGAACATAAACGTACCTTCTGCATTGGCCTGCGTGTGGGTGCTGAAACGCCCTGTCCACGCTGCTCTGTCCGTATGTGCGAGGAGGCGCAGGAGCTCCACCTCGGACATACAGACATGCAGTGCCCCAGCCAGCATTTCCAATGAGCTATGCAATGCTGGCGAAGCAAATCGCCCCAGCACTTGCATGGCTCAGTGAGCATGTACGGCTGGGGAACTAAACTGAACTGTCAAAGGGAAACAGTGTTTCCCTTTGACAGTTCAGCCAGCCCAGGAGCACTCCATCTGCTGGAAAAAGCAGCTGGGTGAGTGCTCACTGTTTCACTGGGCTGGCTCCTTAGTTCCTCCATAATGGGTGAGTGGCCACTGGGTGGGCACCCCCTCACCATTATGGATGAGCCGCCAGGCTCGGACTGGCCTATAGGGCAATGCCTGTACCAAAAATGTAAAATGCTAATGTGGGCCAGTCAAAATGGGCCACCATTTTGGCCAATGTGGACCAGTTTGATGAGTTACTTATCTATGCAGTTAGTAATTTTGACCATTGTTGCTTAATATATCACAATTTACTTACATTTTAACACAAAGCACCCCCTTGGGTACTATTGAAACAGTGGGGCCTCATTACAACCCTGGCAGTAGCTATGCCGGTAAAACCGGCACGACTGCTGCCGGAGTTGCATACAGGTCCGGCACCCGTGAATGGGCAATTACCAGGTCATGAGTTAGGCGGACCTGATAATTGCCCTTTCTCGGGTGCTGGTACCGGTAGATCCCCATTCCCACTTGAGCCCCATAGGACTCAATAGGAATGGGGATGGGGAGCTCAGATGCACCGGCACCATTAATAACGGTGCTGGTGCATCCAACGAGCCCGCGAGCACAACTCGTACTATGGTGGTACGGTAGCAACGGTGCCGGTAGCTTACCGTCACCGTTGTTACCGTACCGCCATAGTTGTAATGAGGCCCAGTCTGTGACTAAAGGAATGAATATCCATTTACAACAGCGGGCCACTTTTTCATTGTTGCCTGTGACAGTTTCATGCTTCAGCCGACCATGTGAGCCACCCCTGCCCATTTCTTCAATCTAAAATAAAATAAAATAAAAATAATAATTTTTTAAATATTTCATATTGAGCTCTCAGGGCCCCCCAGGGATGCCCCTGTGGACCCCTGGGGGGTCGTGATCCACAGTTTGAATACCGCTGATCTAAGGGAACATTCCCTCTTTGCAAAACTAGAGAAGTGTGTTTTCCATGCATCATCTGTGGAGTTCCTGGGGTTTCAGATTTCCCAAAAGGGAGTGCTCATGTGCACCTTTAAGGTTCGGGCAGTATTGTATTGGCCTGTCCCAACCTCAGTAAAAGCTCTTCAATCCTTCTTGGGCTGTTCCAATTTTTATAGGCGTTTCATTGCCTCTTTCTCTGAAATAGTAGCCCCATTAACTCGGTTGACCAGTCCGAACGTTCCTTTCCTTTGGGAAGACAAAGCGCAGGCCGCATTTCAGAATTTGAAAGAAGCTTTTACCACCGCTCCTGTATTGCAGCACCCTAATCCATCGCTCCCATTTATTGTGGAAGCTGATGCCTCTGCTATTGCGGTAGGAGCCCTTCTATCCCAGATCTGCCCCGCTACTCAACGCCTACATCCAGTGGCCTTCCATTCTCGGAAACTTACATCAGCCGAACGTAATTATACGATCATAGAAAGGGAACTACTGGCAATCAAGGTGGCCTTCAAGGAATGGAGGCACCATCTCTTAGGTGCAAGACACCCAATTACTGTGTATACAGATCATCGAAACCTTCAGGCCTGGTCTCATGTGAAATGTACCAACGCCAGACAGATACGTTGGCCTTTGTTTTTTACCATGTTTGATTTCACAGTGACGTATCGCCCTGGTCCATTACATGGAAAAGCAGATGCTTTATTCCGCATTGGTACAGATATGGAAACTACGAAGCAGACACCTCTGGTATTACCCTCAGGTGCTGTTGCATGTGTTTGTTTGGTCGCTCCATCAATCATAGACAGATTAAGGAGATGGGCCAGGGATTATGTTTCTGTTCTTAAGGAGATGGACGCCGAGCGTATCACCGGCCTTTCTCTATGTTAAGGGTCTACTGTACCTACCGGACAACCAAACCAGACGGAAGGCTCTCGAATGGTCCCACGATCTCCCATTAGCAGCCCATCCTGACCGGGCCAATACCTATGATCTTCTGCACCGATGGTGCTGGTGGCCTGGTATGAAGAAGGACACTGAGCAATATGTCTCTAAGTGTGCCGTATGTACGCAATGCAAGAGACAGCCGGGCAAACCCGTAGGTCTTCTAATGAGCATGCCATTACCACTGCATCCATGGCATACAGTTACCCTTGATTTTGTGGTGGAACTCCCTTGTATCAGGGGCTTGTCCACCATTCTTGTGGTAGTGGATGTCTTTACCAAGATAGCTCGGTTTGTACCATGCTCGGGAATACCTACTGCTTCCACATTGGCCAGCTTGTTCTTTGACCATGTGGTACGCTTTGTTGGCCTACCTACGGTTTTGATTTCCGACCGAGGGTCTCAGTTTACCTCGCGTTTCTGGCGCGGTCTCACCTCCTCCTTGGGTATTTATGCCCACTTGTCCTCGGTCTATCATCCTCAAACGGATGGCCAGACTGAACGCACCAATGGCACCATGGAACAATTTCTCTGCTGCCTGTGTCTCCAACATCAATCAAACTGGTTGTCACTACTAGGTGCAGCGGAATTTGCCTACAACAATTCCATGCACTCATCAGTTGGCTGTTCCCCATTTTATGCCTTATATGGGCTACATCCAAGGATTCTTCCACCTGCCTTGCCCTCCTCAAAGCAATTCCCCACAGCCAATGCAGTAAGGGATTCTTTGCTTACCATCCGTTAATCGGTATTAACACATCTGCAAGCTGCGCAACGTCGCACCAAAATACAGGCCGATAAGCGTCGCGCACCGGCTCCTTCCTATTCTTGTGGTGACCGCGTATGGCTCTCTACAAAGCACCTAGCCATTCGGGGTAAACGGAAACTCTTGCCATGTTTTATGGGACCTTATACGATCTTACAGTGCCTCAACCCCGTCACTGTTCGTCTGGACATTCCATCTCACTGGCGGGTGCACCCTGTGTTTCATGTCTCCTTGCTTCGCCCTTTTGTACCTGGCACACGGTTACCTGCCGTCGCAACCCCAGTCAACGTCAGAGGCGAGGATGAATATGAGGTGCGTGCCATTTTGGACACCCGCCTCTATCATGGGGTTCGATCTTACCTGATTGACTGGGAGGGGTACGGTCCGGAGGACAGGTCCTGGGAACCAGCCTCTAATCTGAATGCGCCCGATTGCTGCGTGCCTTTTGGTTGCAACGTTTGCGCAGGCACAGAAGAAGTCGCCCTTTGTGGAGGGGTACTATCACGTCCCACTTTAATTGGAGGCTGCCATGGCGTTTGTCTAATCGCTATCCGGCACACAGAGCCCTTTTAAACTACAATTCCCATCATTCCTGCTATTGTAGTCACATGACACACACGTACTACGTTGCCGCGTTCCTTCTCTGAGGACCGTATTTAAATACTGTCTATTTGAACATTGGGTGCTCCTAAACTGTTATTAGTTGCAAGCATCTGATTTCCTAATTCCTGTTTATATACCAAAAACCCGGCGCTCAAATCTAGACCTTGCCTCTGCTTTGCCCTTGTTTCTTTCCCGACGCCTGCCTCCCTCGATTTCCTCCTTTTGAAATATGAACCCGGCTTTCTCACCTCGACCTCCAATTGCTAAGTCCTTAGGTTGTGACGCCCTGATAACTTGAACATATCTTCAAGGGAACTAGCGTGAGGTGAACGTTTGTTTCCCTGGTCATTTCTTTTGTATTTTATTATCACTTGGTTAAACACTTTTTGGCACGTGTTTTTTTTTTGCTTTTGACACTTTAATTGGGACGCTTTGCTGTTTCAACATTAGATTACTTTGAACACTTTTTGGGACACTTTGCTGCTTCAACATTGGATTGCTTTGGACACTTTTTGAGACGCTTTGCTGCTTCACCATTGGATTGCTATGGACACTTTTTGGGACGCTTTGCTGTTTCAACATTGGTGTTCCTGGAATACTGGTACACTCCTCCGTCACCATATACCGTCCTTGTCTCTGCATTCCATACTAGTAGGTTCCTGGCATACTTTCCCTACGGAGCAGGTAAGAGTGGGTACATTGTGGGTGGTGTTTGCTGTTTTTTTCTGGCACTACATGGCTGCAGTTCCTGAACGACTGTTTTGTTCTTTGTCCCTCTAGCTCTGCTGATTCTGCTCCTGCCTTTTCACTCAAGCCCCCGGCCTAACAGGTGTAATTGATCTGTGTAGGCTGAGCTCTTGGGGGGAAAGTCTTTGGAATATCACGTTAGAGACTTTCATATTCACGGAGTGAAGGAAGCTTCCCCAAAAGCGGGTAGGTGTTATCTGCAACAACTGGGACACCGCTCTAGGTTGCGACAACACCGCAGGAGGAGGAGAATAGCCAGGCCCCGCTTTTTTTGTCCATGACCAGCCTTATTGGGATGCCTGATGACCAGGTCTATGGCAGGTATAGGTTTCCACCTCATATCCTAGACCTGGTCCAGGAGTCGGAGGATGACCTATCATCACCCATCTTGTGCTCCCAGGCACTGAGCCCCTTGGAAAGGGTGCTCAATGTACTACATTTCTTGGTACCTGGGTAATTTCAGCGGACCACTGCCGAAGTGGGGTGGGGGGTCTCACAGCCCACACAGTCACGCTGCCTACACCAGGTGTTGGCAATCATGACTGGGCGACCCTCAGTCCGCAGGCACATATACATGCCCAGAACACCCGCAGAAAGTCAGGCCATGGGACAGGACTTTTACAGGGTACCACACTTCCCCAAAGTGCTCGGTGCTCTAGATTGCACCCATGTGGCCCTACGTCCACCTAGGGCCACAGAGAATATCCACCGCAACCGCAAGCACTGGCATTCCATCAACGTGCAGGTTGTATACGATGCACAGGGGATCATCATCTCTGCCTATGCTAACTATCTTCGGTCCACCCATGACAGTTTCATATAGAGAATGTCCGCCCTGAGCCGGGACCTGGAAGCTGTGAAGCATGGCGGCACATGGCTCATTGGTGAGTACAAATTGGTGAGCATGCATGTCACACACAGACAAATACACAAACCAAACTAATGACAACCATTATCACCTCCCCAGTGAACAGTGCCTACCTTCTGAGCACCTACATGATGACGCCAATACGGAACACCACCGCCCCAACCCTGGTAAGATACAACGCAGCCCATATTGCAACCTGGCCCATAGTGGCCGGCACATTTGGAGTGCTCAAGTCACGCTTCTGGTCCCTTGACCGCTCTGGCGGGCAGCTACTGTATGCACTCCCAGTAGTGTGCAGGATCATTGTGGCAGCATGTGTCCTGCACAATGTTGGAAGATGGCGGGGCATACCGGTGGACATGGTGGAGCCCCCACATCCCCAACCACACGCGCATGTGAGGGTAAAGGGCACGTGGAGGCCGCCCAACTGAGGCGCCCCTCACCGTTTGTGGCCTCCCAACCATGGAACAGATGCACTAGTACCAATGGGAGGTGCACACAACAATTGTCCTGGGCAACTTGGGTGGGGGGGGCAAGGAATGTGATGGAAACAGAACCCCTGTGCTTCTGCAAGGCTGCTTGTGGCCCCTTAGGAAAAATGACGGGTCACACAACACTCAGGCATCCCAAAATGTCAAGAAAAAGAGATACGCAACTCCTGTAGCCCACGTGCATGTATAAAAACACATGCAGCACACTGTGGCAGCCAGGAACACAAAAAAATGCATACATGGTCAACACGCTGGCTAGTATGACCGAAAAAAGGGGTACGTGACAAACAGTGACACCTGCAGTGGGAAAAATAGCATTCGCGACTCACCGTCTGCCTTGCGTATAGAAGAAGAATACATAGGAAATACCCCCGCCAAAAGAAGAAGTATGCAGTGTAGCCGCTGTGAAATAATCGCGTGTGAACGCCAAAGTCTGTTAAACACACACACCGCTCTCCACGAAAAGCACGTATAGAGCGATGAAAACCCACGTGGGACCTTTAACCCGTGCTGAGGGAAACGCCCATGTGTGTTACGTCACGTACGCACTTACTCGCTAAGGGTCTTTCCTCGAATTACACGCTGACGTGCTGTTTTTTCACGTGCCAAATTACTCCGTATCAATCTGGCCATGCAACAACACACGGAAGACCACGCTCCTGCCCAGAAGGCCGATATACTGCCCCCAAGAGCCCCAAGCAGCCTCCTACAAGCAATCGGCTGCTGCATGCCTGCCTGCTGCCAACAGTGCCCTGCCATTTGGTGCCTGCACATCAGCCATCTGCAGGGGTCCAGTTGCTGTGACCACCCCTGCTGGAACAGAAGACTCCCGACTGCAGTTCCATCACTCCACAGCCCAGACCCAGGACCCAGTTGCCCACCTACACCTGCCTTGGGGGTTGCCATGTCCAACCCAACACCATCTGGGACCAGTGGCAACCCCTCAGCACAGAGGCAGAGGGCTGCCAGCTTCAGTGATAAGGAAGTTGGCATCCTGCTGGAGAAAGTCCTGGGGCATTATGATGCCCTCTTCACACCATTGTGCGCCGACCAGGAAGGACAGAAGAGGATCTGGAAGGACATAGTGGGTGCCCCCAACACAGTGGGGGTGGCACCCCATGACATCAAACATGTCCAGAATCGCTGGGAGGACTACAAGTCCAGGACCCTCAAGAAGGCCCGGCGCCTCATGGACGCAGTGGATGCAGTGGGGCACCGGGTCCACCTTACCACCCAGCAGATGAGGGTCCTGGAGCGTATTCACCCAGTGCTTCATCACCAGATCCTCAGGATGCAGGCCCGTCTGGATTCGAGCGGTAAGTGCCCATGCATTCCCGTTTTAAACAGTGCACGTTGCAATGTGCTGGTAGTTAGCTACATGGCTGTATGTGTGACATGGGTCATGTATGGATGTGTTTGTGCAGGGACATGATGGTGCTGCATGTGAGTCCAGTCAGGCGTGACCCACCTGGATGGTGTATGTGTTACAATGCATCATGTGGAGCTGCATGTATGCATGCCTGTGTCTGTACTTGGACATGTTTGGGGTGTGAGAGATGGGTGCTGCTGTCATGGAAATGCATGGTGTACATATCCGTGTGTCTGAGTAGTGTGTGAGTGACTGGTCAACACCATGGATGCATGACACATGTCCGTGACGATGTGTTGATTCACTGATACAGCCTAGTCATCCTTTATCTACTGTGTCTCGTGGTATACGGGGCCAGATTCATGACCCTCCGGTGATGTGTGTGCATGTGATCAGCATGTCCCATGATGCATGTGAGTTTCAGCCCACCATTGGATGTATCTACGGTGCCTTGGACATGGATGCAAATGTTTGTTGCATGTGCCATGCCTGTTTCTGCATGTGTGTTGCCTGCTCTGACCCATGTGTTGTGGAAGGACATGATGGAAGTGACGTTTGACAGTGCCACTCCTCTGCTATTGCTTCCTGTCTAGGGGACTATTGTACAGTACCCTGATGCTTATGTTCAGTGTCTCCCTCTACACAGCGGCGAGTGAAGAAGAGGGTGGAAACGCCGCTGTGGAGGAAAGCATCAGGGATGCCTCCACCGGCCGGCGACGCAAGGCCCAGTCACACTCCCAGGAAATTCAATCAAACCCAGGAGCGAGGGGACTGGTGCCGCGTCTGCCATTACGGCTGCAGCGGAAGGGGCGGGTGAGCCCCCACAGGGGCTTGTGACGGCGGAAGACGGTGCAGAGCCATCCAGGTTGGTGGTGTGTGCGGAGGAGGAGGGGGCTGCTACAGAGCCGCTAATGGGGCCTGGTGGGAGTGGTACCACTGGTGCAAGTGATGCAGTCCAGGGGCAGGAGGCAGCACAGGTCGCCGCAGAGTTCGATGATGCCCTGGCACGGAACATACAAAAGTGAGCCGTGGGACTAACCCGCCGCCTTTGTATATAGTTATTTAGGTTTAGGTTTCATTTGGTTTATATTTTTATTTGGAGTTTGCAGACTTTGCTCCATTTTTTGTGTATAGTTGTATATTTCATAGGTTTTTTGGTACGTTTCCTTTTGTTTTGGGATCCTGGACCCTTCTGACTTTCACTGTAAATATTACCAGACTTTCGTTATTTCACCATTCCATGGAGCAATGGTTTTTTGTGCTTTTGTTTTTTATTGACTATATATGAACTTTGGCGATGGACCACTTTTCTGTTTTCATGTCGTCGATTTTTGTTTTTCATTGGATTTTACTTTATGTTTGGAATTGCTTTAATTATTTCATCATTTGAATGTGTGATTTTCATTATGTCATTTAATTGTTTTTTAATACATTTCATAGATCTTCATTATTGGTGTTGTGTACTCTCATTGGTTTTGTGCATGTCTCAGTCATGAGTCGGGGCCTGCTTGCAGGTGCCCGTCACTGGGGGTGGGGTGGAGGACATGTGTCGGGGCTCCAAAGTGCATGGGGCCATGCGGCCTGCCTGCGGGGCATGGTAAGGGGTGATGGGCTGCCTGCGGGGCATGGCCAGGGGTGTGAGGTGGTCCCCTGTGGTGTGGGCTGACTGCGGGGCATGGGGAGGGAGGTGCACACCCAGGAGGGCCCACAGTGCCAAATCGCGAGTAAAAGTCCCCACGCACCCACGGAATACGTATACCCTGCTCCCGCAAGGCCAATTGCGTGTAAAAGTCTAAGCACACCCCCGGAATACACGTACCCTGCTCCCGCAAGGCCAATTGCGTGTAAAAGTCCAAGCACACCCCCGGAATACATGTACCCTGCTCCCGCAAGGCCAATTGCGTGTAAAAGTAAGGGGTGATGGGCTGCTTGCGGGGCATGGCCAGGGGTGTGAGGTGGTCCCCTGTGGTGTGGGCTGACTGCGGGGCATAGGGAGGGAGGTGCACACCCAGGAGGGCCCACAGTGCCAAATCGCGAGTAAAAGTCCCCACGCACCCACGGAATACGCGTACCCTGCTCCCGCAAGGCCAATTGCGTGTAAAAGTCCAAGCGCACCCCCGGAATACACGTCCCCCGCTCGCGCCAGCGAAACACGTGTAATACTCCCCGCGCACCCCCGGAATACACGTACCCCACGTGAGCAAGGCCAATCGTGTGTAATAATAATAATAATAATAATAATAATAATAATAATAATTTCGCATTTATATAGCGCTACAAACCCTCAGGTATCTGAGCGCTGCTTATTATTACCCACTGTGTGTGGTGCTCAATTATCGACCTCGGAAGGATGAAAGGCTGAGTTTTGCCCTGCCAGGATTCATACCTGCATTAGCAGGATCTGCACTGATGTCAAAGCGAGCGCTCTACTCGCTGTGCCACTTGAAAAGTCCACGCGCACTCCCAGAATACATGTACCCCGCTCGCGCCAGGTCAATCGTGTGTAAAAGTCCACACGCACCCCCGGAATACGTGCAGGCAGCCCATCCACCATGACCTGTAGGCAGCCCATCACCCCAGTCCATGACCCACAGGCAGCCCATCCACCCTCCCCATCCCCCACAGTCAGCCCATCCACCATGACCATGACCCGCAGGCAGCCCATGACCCCAGACCATGACCCGCAGGCAGCCCATCACCCCAGTCCATGACCCACAGGCAGCCCATCCACCCTCCCCATGCCCCACAGGCAGCCCATCCACAAAGACCATGCCCCGCAGGCAGCCCATCCACCATGACCATGACCCGCAGGCAGCTCATGACCCCAGACCATGACCCACAGGCAGCCCATCCACCCTCCCTATGCCCCGCAGGCAGCCCAGCCACCATGACCATGCCCCGCAGGCAATACATCCACCCGCCCCATTCCCCGCAGGCAGCCCATCCACCATGACCATGACCCACAGGCAGCCCACACCACAGGGGGGACTTTTTCCACGCATTTTACCTGACACGAGTGGGGTACACATATTCGGAGGGGTGCACAGGGAGTTTTACATGCGATTTCACTGGCGCGAGCGGGGTACATGTATTCAGGGGGTGTGCGTGGACTTTTACACGCGATTGGCCTGGCGTGAGCAGGGTACGTGTATTCCAGGGGTGCACGTGGAGTTCCACACGCGATATGCCTGGCGTGTGCTGGGGATCGTGTATTCCGGGTGGTGCGCGTGGAGTTTCACACACGATAGGCCTGGCGTGAGCGGGGTACGTGTATTCCAGGGTTGCACTTGGAGTTTCACACGCGATTTCGATGGCGCGAGTGGGGTACGCGTATTCCGAGGGGTGTGCAGGGAGTTTACACATGATTTCGCTGGCACAAGCGGGGTACGTGTATTCCGAGGGGGCGCGGGGAGTTTTACACGTGATTTCGCTGGCGCGAGAGGGGTACACGTATTCCGTGGGATTCGTGGGGAGTTTTACACACGATTTCGCTGGCGCAAGCGGGGTACGCGTATTCCAAGGGGTGCGCAGGGAGTTTTAAATGCGATTTCACTGGCGCGAGCAGGGTACGCATATTCCGAGGGGTGCGCAGGGAGTTTTACATGCAATTTTGCTGGCGCAAGCGGGGTACCCGTATTCCGATGGGTGCGCAGGGGGTTTTACATGCGATTTCGCTGGCACGTGAGGGCTGTGTGGCGTTTTTAGCACGTTTCCGTGGTTGGGGGGCTGTATACTGGTTTGCGCTATGTTTTTGGCACATGGGGCGGGGATGGGGGCATAACTGGTGCTGCTGCAGACTCGCTGCGCCACTCTGCGCCACTCTGCTTATGGATGTATAAATCCATGAATACGCTGTGCATCGAAATGGGTTTTGGCGCACGCAGCTGGCGCAATCTGCTGCATGCAAACTCTCTGCACCAGCTGATTCCATGAATTACCCTCAATATATTTTTAATAGGTAATAACAATCACCAAGCGGTGACAAGGACAATGAATAATATCCTTAATGCACTGGGAATTAGGTAATGAACACAAAAAGAATGCAGCAAAGAAAATAATACTTTTGGCTTGGTTTGGAACAGATAGCACTGTGGTTATAGGTTCCCCCTGCGACACCCCTCGACCCACCAATAAATAGGCAATTTAAATAGATGAGAGGAGAGAGCAGGTACTCAGGAATAATACAGACCAAACAGAATATCACCCCCAACTTCCCCCCTTAAACACAAGAGAAAAACAGATTTGACTTTTCAACTGTCAAAAAGGCTTTGAAACTGTCTGAGCAAAAACAATAAATGTGGTAAAAAATGCTTCAATTATTATAATTTTCTATGGGAGCCGCTTTGAACAGATGCAAGCAATCAAAAGCAATGATTTAATCTAAAGAAAACAATTGTAATCTCAAAGGCAAATTAGGAAATAATTTAAAGACAATTCACACGTATAAAACTTTTGCAAAATGTAAATTTGCGGCAAACTTTTACCATGTGATTTTTGATTAAAAAGGGTCATCTACACTGTTTTGCAATTTTGGGTTGTGGATGTAGCTAAGGATGTTAGGTATCGGTAGGAGTTGAAATTTCGTTTCTATCTTTAAAACTGAGGGAGTTATGGTGGTTTTAGTGGGAGGTGTTTTTAGAAAATAAAGACACAAATTTGGACAAGAACTTCAGTTTAAAACCAGAAATTATGGATTATGCTTTTATTCAAGACTAGAGCATGCAGGCTAGACAACCAGGTTGGGACGAAGTAAGCTCTGAGACCGATTCATGACTTCAGTAACAGATCCCCAGTACCTTCCCCGGCGGAACCAGTCCAAACACTCGGTGTGGGATTTTTGGATCAGAGTTACACAAATAAAAATGACTATGAAAATGAAGCTTTAGCAAATAGACAGAATAAGATAGCACTAAAGATTTTGACACTGTCACTGGTTATGAAAATAAGGATAGTTCAGATATTAGGGTGGAACAAGATAAGGGAAGGTTTACAATAGCTCTCTAGCATCCTGCTAATAGTCACAATCCACTGGGATTTAAGATTTTTGACCCGTCAGGATTCTGGTCAATGGATCAGGTCTATCACGGAAGGACAGCACATCAGCTAGGCTCAGCTAGGCCTGTCACCCAAACTGCACGGGATCTACCCTTCTTGTTTCTGGATATTTCAGATCAGCGGGATGGCGAGTTCATCAGGCAAGCATTATGGTAGCAAGCCAGATAGTTCCAGGATGCTTTTCCACACCACAGCGTTTCACTGGGTTGTAAGGATTAGTTGAGGATTAATTGAGGATTAAGGCCTAGCTGAAAATGGTTCAGCTACTGCTTGGCCTGGTGATTGCCATCTGGATCTGGAAGGATGTTAAAGGCTGGATGTTGAATGCTGAATCAGAGTGCTTCACTGAAATCAGAAGAGAGAGGGTGTATGTGTTGTCAGATGTCTCTATTTATCTTTTCCAATGACATCACAAAAATGGGTGTATGGGCCGGCTTAACTAAATTCGCCCCTGTGAACTGGGATTGGATCAGAGACTCATCTCCGCCTTGCATCCGAATGATTGGATCAAAGACAGATGATGTCAAGTTTATGGTTTAGTTTTTCCAATCCTTAGAAACCTCCCCTAGCCACTAGTATCAAAATCGAATTTTGTCCTAAATACATATTTATACATTTGTAACCTCCACAACAATCACATGCAAGGATTACATATTTTATGGAGTATCTGTTCATCAAAATCCCACAGCTGTGAGACCTTGTTTCGCCTTTTTGCAGCACTTTGTCCATTTCGCCATGAACACATTTTCCAAACTTTCTCCAAATTTCCACAAATATGCGTGTTTACCATAGGAATGTGTGTGCAAAGTTTAACAATTCTAGCATAAATACAGTTCCCATAAAACAACATATATTGCCATTCCTATTCAGAATATGCTACACAGTTCCACCATGTTTTGAAATATAGGGCCAAAAATTAGATTAACAAATCTGCCCTTTTTAATTTTTTTCACCACTTCTAATAGCGTGTTTATAAGTCTCTAAAAATATTCATTACATATTCTTAGCAGCAAATGGTCAGCCTTTTGTCTGTCTCTGGAGGCAAGGAGCAGCCCCCACCTATGGGATTTCCTTCTGCAAGCCTAGTTTACGACCTCTTCACACATCCATTTCCTGGCCTGGAGAATCTGCCATTGTTCAGTCCTTGGTAGCAGACAAAAGTCTGGCCTACCCCACAATTATCATGTGTCAGTGAGCATCTGCTGAGATCAATGCCCTCCCCTTGGGTGGAAACCTGTTTTTCAACCTCTTGCAGGCCCAGCCAGCCTAAGTTAATTTTTTATTTCTTGACTTGAAATCCAGCATAAAACAAACTTGTTGCATCAGATGACGTAGATAAATTACATTCTTAGGTTTAAACCTGTGGGATCAAAACAACTGAGATCCATGTTCCTTTCAGCAACAGTCCTTTTATATTTGCTAATCCAGCAGATCTTTAGTTTTAGACAACTTTAAAGTTTAATCGGGAGAGCCCATTTGACAGGGGCTGTCACTCACAGGTAATCCAGTTTTGCTGAGAAAATGTTTTGCTCTTAACATTTCAGGACTTTGTAAATTCACAGTTCTTCATTAGATTAACTGAATTTTAGCACCAAGCAAGATTTTGAGTGTTGGAAAGTGTTATGTGCAGGCATTTTGAAGTTTCAGCAGCAAAGTAAATGTCATTTACAGGCACATTTTGGAATTTCACTTGCAAAGTGCTGCTTCTCCCTCTGTACTCCATGTTTACTTGTCATGGAGCCCACTGGCACTTTTTCCACATTGTGTGCTCTGTTCCACCCCACATGCACCATGGGTGGCAGGTTGTGCAGCCATCTTTTTGTGTGTTGAAATAACGTGGTTTTGGAGGTTTCGGCGCGCACAAGGGTTTTGCTGCCATTTTGCTGTTTCTCGCACCATAGATAGCAGAGTGAGGCCACATAGTATAGCAGAGCGGGTCAATACATCCCACACTTCTATCCGCTATGTCAAGTAATCTGAATGGAGCAGTAAAAAAGAGGATAGAGGACAATTTCGTCCATCTTCAGGACAGACTTTTATAGGAGGGGTAAATGAGATATTGGTATAAAGGATTGTGGGTTTAGTAGTTTTCTTTAGATTTTCTTACGGTTGTGGTGCTAAATAAGGACCTTGCACTGCAAAATAGTTAGCCTCTGTGCCATGCCATGAAATTGCTTTCAAAGCTCTCATCATCACTTTTAAACCGATACATGGAACAGGCCCACATACCTTGCAATTGAAAAATAAAAATACCCAAATCTTCTCTAAACCTTAGATAGTTTTCCGACTTGACACCTGTGGTCTCAGCTGCTAAAAAAGGACTTAGGCCCTCATTACAGTTTTGCTGGTATACCACCAGTAACTTAGGTGGGACACCGACAAAACTGCCTTACCCTTTCTGGGATTTTATGGGTGGTGGAGATTCCAGTAAATGCCCATTCTATGGAGTCCCAGAAGACTCCATGGAATGGGGTTGCCGGTAGGGGCCTGAACTCGTGGCAGGTCAGGCCTGCCTGTAGTTCACTGCCCCCACCGGCTAACTTGTGCTTCCATGGTCTGGATAAAATGCTGATACCAGATTTACTAGTATTTTTTCCAGACCGAGAAACTCCTAATGAGCCCCTCACAGGCAATTAATTCTCTTGTTTAGCCCACAGTTGTGGAACATTTTCACTAATAACATTAGCACAAACCTGGTTTATTAAGACAAATGTAAATCTTTCAAAACCTGGCTTTTCTTTCACTGATGATGGCTTGAATCTGGGGGTCTCTCAAGAACTCAAGAACGGTTCACTGTTCTCACAGGCCAAAATTGTCTGCATCAGCATATTTCAGCTGAGTTGGTAACTCGATCTGAAGTGTTATGCCCCTAATGCTGGTAGACAACTGCCCCTACATTATTGTGTCCATACTACATTGCTGAGTCAACTTCAATGTCCTTACTCCAGCGTAGGCGAAACATTGTAACCCAGATACCTATGCACCAGATACATTTTGGAATTATCTAATTTATGCATATCCTGCAGTGTGAAATTTGCCATCCTTAATGTACATAGCATTATAATGACTTGCATCGGCATCAATGCCTCCACGTGGCTCTTCTGTGACTTTTTAAAGCTGTTAGTATTGTATAGTTAACCTTATTGTGGCTATAACAAACATCCTGTCTTAATATGTTTGGGAAAGGCATGTTTTCCTCTCCTCATTTTTCTGGATTAAGCTGGATTTTCTAGGTAGTTCTAGCTGTTCACCACTGCCTGTTTATGCTTTGAAACCATACTTGGGAATTCCTTCACTGCTTTTTACATGCACCATATGGTTGTGTTACGAAGGTTTAGCAACATTATTGTGCCTTTTCCTATTATCATGCTTATCCTTCAATGGTGTTACTGATCCATTAATTTCCAAAGTTTTATGCATGCTCTTGTGGGGTAAGGTTTTTATACAGGAGCAGGCTACTGCTGCCAGTGCCCATTGAAATTGGATTTTGTTAATTGTTTTTTAATTTTCCTTGGTGCAGCGTGTCCTTTTCCCCAGTCCTGAGCCCTTCCTAAATCCAACTCCCTCCCGCCTCCCTTCCTCCCCCAACCCGTGATTGACCTGGCTGACGTTTAGTCTTCCATTGTGTGCTGATTTTTCAATTAGCACGCATTCTCAGCTGCCTCTTGTGGGGCTTACGTTTTTACACTGGAGCAGGCTACTGCTGCCGATTCGCGTTGAAATTGGATTGTGCTATATGTGTTTAATTTTCCCTGTGCGGCATGTTCTTTTCCGCAGTCCTTAGCCCTACCTGCATCCACCTCCCTCTCACCTCCCTTCCCGGCCGACCTGTGATTGGCCTGGCTTACCAGGTTTCCACCCTACGGCAGCCCCACTGCCCGTTGCAGCCCTCTGTGGCGGAGGGCCCCGAGGCAAAGGGCAGCACCCACAGTTGCAGCACCTGAGGGTGTTAGCCTGTGTTTTACATGGGAGAATTCAGCGCAGCCGCCAATCAGCCGTGACTGACAAGGTAAGAAAGGTGCGTGCAAGGGGAGCAGCCATTGCTGCTCCCTATTTAACTGGCCCTCCTGTCTTATTACTTATATTATCTAATACTGCAGTCTGCTGCAATTTGCAGTAGTATGATATCCTTGTTTGGCATTGGCGACTTATCGTGGATAGCTGATAAGGGCTTATTCCCCCCTTCTATGATAGTTGAATCTTTCTGTTCTTGCATTTGCTGCTGTGTTGAAAATTAGGCTTTTTCCCTCTTTCTAGGAAAGTCAAATCTGTGTGTTCTTGCATTGTTGCTGTGTTGGAAAATTAGGCTTTGTCCCTCTTCTAGGAAAGTCAAATCTGTGTGTTCTTGCATTTGCTGCTTTGTTGAAAATGAGGCTTCTTCTTCTATCCCTCTATCTAGGTTTTTCCCTCTGTCCTGATAACACGCTTCTAGGGGGTTGTGCTTTCTGATTTATGTTGTAACCTGGGCTTTTTTCCCTTCCTGGACACTTGACTCTAGTCTGTGTCATTGCTGTTGGTTGTAGCTGGTGTTGTGCTCTGCAGTACTTCCCTCTCTCCATCCCCCATCCTTCCCTTCGCACTGTCCTCAATGATGCTCCCAATCTCCAATATCTTCCCTAATTGCTATTCTATCACCTATCCTATCCCTCTGACAAAGTCTGGAAGGAATACATTCAGAAAGCATCTCCTGGCCTCCAATCCAGGACTGTCCATCGCGGACACCTATGTCAATGCTTCCTCCATGCATACTTTCACTGTTATCCTCTTTGTTGTCCCATCGCCAGACCTTTGGATTCCCCTTATGGTCTCTGTTCTCTTCCTCTCCCATTAATGGTTGCACCCGCTGGGAGGTACTCTTGGCATCCTTTCTGTCCTCTAGGGTCATCATTAATATCCACCTTAATGGCACTTTCATGGTCCAGGGCTTTCAGCCCAACCTCCTCCTTCTTGATAGGCGCCTTTCGTCTCTCATCAACTTCTTCCCCTCTCCTGCCACTCCTCCATCTGCTGCTCCTCTCCCTCCTCTGATGGGTGTACCACACTCCTGCATCCCTCCTCGGAAAACATTCAAAGTGGCAAACCTGCTCCACTTATCACCCTCAACTCTTGCTCTGCCATCAAACACTCCTCTAACATCTGCCACCTCCTAGAAAACGTCGACCTAGATGTCCTTTTTTCCCAAACTTTCTTTATTGTTTGATTCGTACCTCCACCACTCCGGCAGCTTACACATTTACACATATTGCTACAATGAATACTCATCTCGGTACAGTTTAACATTTTCAAGTGTCATATTAAAGGATACAGTCGTGCAACTAGACACCATTAGTGCAGAGATATACTTAATCGCAGGCTGTGAGAGTGCCTGGGGACAGAGCTGAGTAGGTCAAATGTTCCTGCCATTCCGTCCCCGGAGAGGACCCAGATGCACGCACTCTTCCTTCCTACTGTCGGGTTGGTTCCGAGATCCTTCTTTATTCAGTAGGTACGTGGTGAAAGAGTTCCAAATATTCTTGGGTCGGTTGGGGAGCCCAGAAATATTTACATATTCCAAGTCCATATCCTTAAACCATATTAAATCTTTCATCCATGCTTGCAACCCCGGTGGGGAGGAATTTGTCCACTTAATCAGAATGCATCTCCTCGCTATAATCATACATGTAGATAGTAGCTTACAATATTGCTTCGGTACCCTATGGAGCCGCCCAAACATGCAGCACAACATATGTCTTATCACATGGCCACATCATATGTACCATGTTCGCCGGGTCAGTATGACATCTCGGGCAGTTGGCGGGTTTTGTGGAGTCATACTGGTGTAAACGTGCTGGAGAGATATAAATTCTGTGCAAAGTCTAAAGTTGAATCAGCTGTAGCCTAGAATTAAGAACTCCTTTGTGCGTGGTGCCACACATTACCCCCCATTGTTTTTCTGTAAATTCTACCCCAGGGTCCTGTTCCCAGTACCCTTTACATTTCAGTGGTCCCTGGGGTGTATCTGTTTGAAGTATTTTATACAGTGCAGACACTAATCCTCTACACCCGGGGGATCTTCTAATGTAGTGCAACAGTGGGGTCGTCGTAGGCATCTCTGGAAAATCCGGGGACCATTCACTGAAAGCCATTTTCACTCTGAAATATTGCAGTTTGCGTTGGAGGCTACACCCCATCTTTTCTGCAAACAGCTCTTGGGAGACAAACTTCCCTTCTTGATACATATCATCCATACGAGCGATGCCCGCCCCCTCCCAGTCCTGGATAATGGCCTCTTGTGCTAGTTGGGGCCCAGGTTTCTATATTCCAGGGTGAGATGCCCGGGTCAAATTGTCGATCCACTCCGAGCCTTCTCAGGGCTCTTTTCCAGGCGCGTACTGTACATGCCACCGGGTCGAATTTACACTTGTCTCTTGTCCTGCCGGAGAATAGCAATCCCTGGAGGGAGAGCGGGTGCACCGAGCCTTGTTCAATACAAACATGGGAGCAGCGTGGGCCCCTGGCATCCAAAATTTTGCAAAGGACAGTTGTGCTGCCATAAAATATAGTTCTATATCAGGTGCTCCCGCCCCCGCACTCCCATGGCAGCTCAGTGTTGCCCAGCTTATGCGTGGGCCTTTAGGGTGCCAGATAAGTTTGATTAATAAGAAGCTGACCTCTCGGAAGAAGCCAGCCCCGGCCACACCAGGACATTTGGGAAGATATAAAGGAGCTTGAGTACCACTATCATTTTAGCAATTGCTATCCTCCCCAAAAGAGAGAGGGACAAACCACACCACCTCTCCACGCTGGATCTCAGTACTTGTAGATATTTATAGTGGTTGTTCTCTAGCAGTGTTCTAGCGTCTCTGCTCACCCCACCCCCAAGTATGTGACCACCTGTTGCTCCCATTTAGATTTAGACTTGACTGATTCTCAGGCCTGACGCCATTCCAAACCTCTCAATCTCCTTGGTCAGTGGAACTAGGTTATTAGTGGGGTCTTTGATATACACAATCGTGTCGTCCGCATACAGAGATATCAATTGCCTCACTCCCCCCATTGCCAGACCCCTGTGCCCATGATTTCTACACAGTCGGGTCGCCATTATTTCAATTGCCATGGCGAATTGCAGGGGCGATAGGGGGCAGCCTTGTCTAGTACCGCGTCCCAGCCTGAACATGCGGGAGCGCGTGCTGCCCACACTTATTTGAGCGCTGGAGTCTGCATAGAGGAGCCGCACTGCATTGAGGAAATATTTTGGGATCCCATATTGGGTCAGCACTTCGAACATAGAACTCCACTCCACAGAGTCAAAAGCTTTCTCCATGTCTAGGAGGGCGCCACTGTCTATTCATTGGGGGCTATCTGGCCAGGATAGTGAACAATCGCCGGAGATTCAGGGACGGCAACCTCCCCGGGATGAACCAGAGTGGTCTACATGGACAACCTGAGAGACATACGGGAACAATCGGTCCGCCAGTACCTTGGCAAAGATTTTAGTATCCAGGTTCAACAGGGATATAGGGCAATAGGAGGGGCATTCAAGGGGATCCTTGACTGGCTTAAGGATTAGGGTGATCACCGCCTCACACATCGAAGGGGGGAGCTGTCCCCTCGTCAGCCCTTCTTCCCACACTTCCAGCATATGTCGGGCTATCATGGGGCCCCACTCTTGTAAAACTTGGCAGTTAGGCCATCTGTGCCTGATGCCTTAGAGGAGGGTAGAGCTCGGATAGCGTTCACAATATCCTCTACCGTAATGGGGGTTGCCAAGGCCTCTGCCGCCTTGTTGCTAATTTTTGGGAGAGTGGCCTCTCTTACGTAGTTCTGCAGTTCCATGTCCTGCAGGGTCCCCCTGGTGGCGTACAGGGACTCATAGTATTGCCGAAATTAGTCTGCTATCGCACTTGGCTGTACTACTATCTCCCCTCTGGACCTGTTTTAACACCCCCATTTCTAGGGACAGGTAGCCTCCACGGATGACCGCCTTAAACACTTCCCTTATCGTACCCTTCCTGGAGACAGTGCCGAGGTTTTCAGTAAAGTAATTTTGGATCAAGCTATGAATTTCACTCTTGAAAACCACATCCCCCAGCGCGGCCGGTTTGAACCTCCATTGGAGGCGAGGTTTCGCCATGTCTAGGCGCAGAGACCACTACACTGGGGAGTGGTCAGAAAGTGTTCTGGTGAGCAGCACACAGTCCTGCTTGCAGTGCACAAGGTTTGGGCTAGTGACTATGTAATCTAACCGGGACAAGGTGCTATGTACAGTTGAGTGGTGTGAGTACTCCTCCCCGTCTGGCCTCAGGAGTCTCCAAACGTTCCCCAGCTCCAACTCTGTCATACCACTGAGGACCGCCTCCGCAGCCTTGGACCGCCGCCTCTCGCGTCTTGGGGTCCTGTCTCTGTACGGGTCTAACACCACATTGAGGTCCCCTGCCCACACTATGTTTGTATGCATATACCTCTGACACAATCTCACTTGTTTGAGAAAGAACTCGGGGTCATCAACATTTCGACCATATATATTGACAAGTGTGAGCAATGTGGTCCCCCAGCATCCGGGTACTATGACATACCTTCTCTGCGGATCTATATGAGTTTCACTTGGCTGGAACCCCAGTGTCTTATGCACAAGCGTCATTAACCCGGAAGAGTAATCAGAGTGTGAAGTGTAATATTTGCAGCTTCTCCAGCTCTTGGCAACTCCTATGTCCCCCGCCCCCGCCGTGAGGTGGGTTTCTTGCAGCATAACAATCTTGGCCCCATGGCGTTCACAATATTGCACCACTTTGCGAGATTTGCGCGGGTTATTGAGTCCCCTCACGTTCCAGCTAATGACCTTATACGCCATCGCTAGGGTGAGGGCTGTATATGAAAGCTACTTCACCCCGCCTCCCCATGCAGCTATGTATCCAGCTTCTGGTCTCCTCCTTGAGGTACGAATCATTTTGATATAACATGAACCAAGAACTCCCCAGCTACCCCTCTTCCCCCTTTCATCAACATCCCTAACCACCTCCCAAGAGACCCCGTCCGCTCCAGACCTCGAGGGGAGAACCTACGTAACATGTCGTACATAAGCTGCTGGATGTACTCATTACATTTTTAGCACTATGTTGCCAGGCCCCACCGGGGTGTCCCAGTGTCAGTGTCCACCTGGCTGGTGCCATTCCTCTGAAGAATCCTGAAGTACTCTCGGCCGAGCCAACCTCATCGAGTCTCCCCATGTTTGAGAATGTGGGATTTACTCAGTCATTTCAACAAAGATTCAAGAAATTCGTGCACTGCTCTTGGGTCCGTAAAGAAATGATTCTGTCCAATGTGTTGAACCCTTAGTTTGGAGGTGTATTGCATTGAGTACTGCATCTCTCATTCCTGCAGTGCTCTTTTTGCAGCCAGGAAGGTCATCCTGGCTTTCTGGTCTGCATTCGTGAAATCCAGGTAGAAGGATACTCTGGTGTTTTCATAGGTAAGATCTCCAAGCTCTGTCGCTCTGCAGAGAATGGCGTCCCGGTCCTGATAATTCAAAACTTGTGCTATGATTCGGCGGGGTTTCTGGCCAGGCTTGGGGGCAACCTGTGACACCCTGTGCGCTTTCTCCACCAGGAAGTGGGAGCGATGCTGCTCTGCCCTCTATCTTCTCATGGGGGTCCAACGTTTTGTTAGCCGAGGGGATTTATTCTAGGAATGTGGCAGCCCTAGTCCAAAAACACTCCCCTGTTCGCCAGTCGTTCTTCTCTGGCTCCACAGCGGGTCGGCTAATTTGCTGGGGTGATTTTGGTCTGTGGATGCTGATTGTTTCAGGGGTTGCCTGGGAGGTATTGCATTGTTGAGGAACCCTTCTGTTGTTCCGACGCTCTTCCTTTCAGGGCACCCCCTCCTTCCCCTTGCTACTCATTTCTCCTGTGTGTGTTTATTCTGGCATGAGCTTATGTTCGTGTAGCTTACTCTTTAAATGCCTTAGCTTGATCTATAGGGCCACCAGCATCCCGTGGGGGCCAGGGCTTCCCCCTCACATTGTCCTTCCTAACCAGAAGTCTGTTCAGTACTGTGAGCTGGGAGGTCAGAGAGAATGGACAGGTGCCGGACCCACTGTCGTCCACAGGGGCCCTGGTTCATTAAGGTCCCACGTGTTACTGGTGAATGGGTTCCAATGTGGGTGACTCCGCTCCGATGGGGGTGTGCGGGCAGCCCTCCCCTGCCTCCGCCCCATCAGCAGCAAGTATCCACATCTCCCAGTCCCCAGTGGGAGATCTAAAGTAATACGCTACAAGCCGGCATTGATTTGAGGACAAGGGGGGAGAACTCACTTGTGTTTCAGCCCAGCCGCATCGTGGCTCTGTGGGGCACCGCGGTCGGGACCGGCTGCAGTTCACAGCAAGGATCAGTCTCCCTCCGCTGCCAACAGCTTTGGTCCGGTCCTGCACCCACTTTCTGCCTCATCCCGGCTCTGCTCACTTCCTCCAGGCGCCCGACTGTGCCTCTGCTCCTGGGCCGGTCGGTCGCCTCACTCACTCCCCCAGCATGGATCCAGTACCGTGTGACGCCCACACTCCCCGCACAATCGTAAGCTGCGCCTCACTGTCGGGGTCAACTCAGGTCAGGAGACACGGCTTCTGGTGGGTCCCGGGCTGTGCACAGGCACTCGCATGCCAACGGCGCCGAGCCGGAAGCCCGGTCACCCGTATCGATTGCTTCAGCTTCACTCTATGGTGCTTCCCGGGGATCCCAGGAGGCCAAACTCGGTCCAATATCTGCCGTGGTGTTCAGGTTGATTATGTCAGTTTTTGGGCTCGCGTGGACCCGATGGGCTGCACTTTTTCCTCCCCTTATCCAAGGTCCTGGAGGAGCTTTACGAGGACGCCTCCATCTTGGAGTCGGTCTCTCTAGCGCCCCCCCGACCTAGATGTCCTTGCTCTCACTGAGATGTGGTTCACTGCCAGCTTTGTCATGGGTTTTGACACTCTCCTCCCTGAAGGGTACATGATCATCTCTAAGCCCAGGCCTAACTGGCCCAGGGGCAGAGTTCCCCTGATCTTCCCTGAGTGGGTCCCTACTACTATCATACCCACTCAGGGTTACTCCTCTATGAAACGCCTTGTCTGCAGGTTTGGTGTCTCTCCTGGCCTCTCCCTGACTCTGGCCTCCATCTACAGATCTCCCACTTCTTCTCTGAATGGACTTCTTCTCTCCTTGCCTCCTCCTCCAAGCTTCTTCTCTTCAGAGACTTCAATATTCACCTCGACTCCCCTGATGGGGCCTCTGGGCTCTTCTGCAACCTCTGCGATTCTCTTTCCCTCTCCATTCTCCCCTCCGGGCCGACGTACACAGTCGGTCACACCTTGGATGCTCTCATCTCTTCAGACATCCCGATCTCCAACCCTCTCGCTACTCCTCACTCCTGGTCTGATCATGCTCTCCTGTCCTCTCACCTTGACTTCCTGGGTCCCCCGGCTAAGCCCCCACCCACAATACCAGTCTCCTTCTCTGACATTCGTCGCATGAAGTGAGTCTCTGTTGCCGATTTTGCCATCTCCTTCACTCCCCGTCCTACTCTTGCCACTGACTCTCACCCTGACAGTGCCCTTACTAACCTTCAACTCCCCATCTCCAATACTCTGGACATCCTTGCCCCTGTCATGAGGATCTGCATGAAACGAGCCTCCAAGTGCAACTCCCTGTATGACTCCGATCTGGCTGCTCTGAAACACAAGTGCAGAGCAGCTGAGTGGAAGTGGCACGCTTCAAGCACATCCTCTGACAAATTGGCCTGCCGTCTGCTGCAAAGGCAATACAGACTCTCCATTTTCACGAAGAAGAAGAAGGCCTAGATCCAAGCCTGCATCTCTGCGGCCACTAACAACCTGGCTGAACTTTTCAAAATCTGCAAGAAACTCACCAACCCTAATGCAGTCTCCACTTCTCATCTGCCTTCCCTGGTACTGTGCACTTCTCTGGCCTCTCACTTCATTTCTAAAACTCAGGCCATCTTGTCCTCACTCGCCTCTACTCCTTACCCTTCTCCCTCACCCACTCTCAAAAATCCTTCTTCCGACCCTACCTGTCCAGCAATCTACTGCTCTATCTCCATTGCCCCCTTCCTGGGCAAACCCTTAGAGAAGCTGGCCATCTCTCAGCTTATCCACCACACTGAACCTGTTGGTTGTCTCCTTGATGACCAGTCTGGCTTCAGAGCTGCCAGAGGCACGGAAAATACTCTCCTGAACACCCATCAATACCTGCTCTCTAATCTCCATTCCAGCTCGCCTTCCGTTCTCATCCTCCTTGACCTTTCCTCTGGCTTTGACACTCTCAATCATGCCACCCTGATAAATTGGCTCTATGAAACCCTTGGCATCACGGAATTGGCTCTAGACTGGTTGATCTCTTCCTCGCAGACTGACTTTCCCAGGTTCAACTGAGCCATTTTTACTCCACCATCTCACTCTCCAACTGCAGAGTCCCTCAGGGCTTTATCCTCTCGGCTTGGCTTTTCAACATCTACCTGGCCGTTCTAGCCCATCTGATCTCCACCTTCTCGCCTAACTTCCAGTGTCATGTTCATGACACGCAGCTCTCCTTCAAGCTTCCCCCCGTCTCCTCCTCTTTCTCTCTCTTTCCTGACTGCCTGTCTGCTATTCAGGCATGGTGCACTGGCAACGACCTCTGCCTTAATGCCAGTAAGACAGAGATGCTTCTCATTGGGGCCCCTGTCCCCTCTTTCCTCCCACACTCTGACTGCCCTCCTTAAACCCCCTCCCCTCACCTTCCTGTGAGGCAAAAAACCTTGGTGTCATCTTCGACTCCTCTTTCTACTTCTCTTCTCACATCATGGACCTTGCCAAGAAGGCCCATTTTCAGCTGCACCTCCTCGGAGGCATTCTCCCTTTCCTCATATTCCCCCAGAAACTCAATGTCTCCAGAGCACTGGTCCTCTTTAGGCTGGACTCCTGCAACAGCCTCTTCCTTAATCTTCCTAACTCCTCCTTCGCTCCCTACAACTAATCCAGAATAGGACGGCAAGACTTATCCTTGACCACAAGCTCAGGGACTGCATCTCTCCACCCTAAAATCTCTCCACTGGCTCCCGGTTACTGCAAGGATCAAGTTCAAGACCCTCTGCATCACCCACAAGGCTTTCTGGGGCCTTGCGCCTCTACTTCCAACTCTCTCTCCCTAAATACCTCCCTGCTAGAACCCTTCTGTCGTCTAGCATTAACTCTCTGCAGATCAGCTGCTTCTCCAAGTAGAGAGTGGGGGGTAGATGTTTCTCCTTTGCAGGTTCCTCCCTCTGGAATGGCCTCCTTGCCCCTCTCAGAGTTGAGCCGGATCTCCTTAAGTTCCAGAAGCTTCTCAAGACCTTTCTTTTTTCTTACTCCTTGCCTCTCCCCCTCTTCTGATAATGCCCATGCCTGCTTCTTGACTGGATGCCTGGTTTCATCTGAGTCTTACAGGGTACCAGGCCCCCGTAATCCAGTCTACCCCTGAACTTGGTGTCCCCTGACCACCCCTACATGCGCTTGCCCTCTGAGCCGCTCCCCCCACACTGGTACTGGCTGGGCCTGCACCTTTGTAGTCCTTTCAGCTCCTTACTGCACACTTAGCTCATGGACCTTCCTTCCCCCGTTCTCTCTGTTTTCCCCTGGCTCTGTTCACCGGGCTTCTCCAGGCACTCACTTTTCTCACGGGCCCTGCTGCCCTGACCAGCACTTCCCCCTCACCTCTCCCCTGCACTTCTTCTTGCTGCACTTGCGCGATCCGAATGTCATAAGGCCTAGTACGATCGCTTTCACTTTGTCCTCCCTTTTGTCCACCTCCCTCTGGTCTTGATGCGCCTCAAAACAAATTGTGCATAGGGGCATTATAAATACCCAATCATGGCATTTCATATCATATCATGCTTCTAAATCATCCTGAGTTAGCACCTTTTCCTTGTAAAACCGAGTCCGATAATCAGTATCACGCAAAGGCGGGTACCCGGTTGTATATCTAAAACCCGCCCATAGAAGGCCGCTTCCAAAAGTGGCTGCTATTTGAGGCCATTTCAGAGCAGCCTTCAACAGTCGGGAAATGTTGATTTTGACAGGTTTTACCCCCGAACCCCACCTGAATCTGCTCCCCCACCCGCCTCCTGCTTCCACTTTCTCGTGAGCTGGCAGCATTTTCTTTTCACCCCTCCAAACCCATCCTTCGGGTTTCCTCTCCCTACCTTGCCTGACACAAACATTGCACCCACACAGTTACTCCAAACACACACACAATCAGAGGCGTTGCTGGGTGAGGGAGTTAGGGGGTTGATAGCCCCAGGTATTTTGGTTGCAGCCCCGGATAGAAGCTCAGGGGCTACAACCAAAAGGCTATAACTAGCGCCGAGTCCCGCCAATCTCGACATTAGCTTTGCCCCTGATCTTTTCCAGGCCTAGCAACACCCCTGCACAAAATCCCACACACATATCAGCACAAGCTCTCTACGGCCACAATTTCCCTCTTCCCGGCCATGGAGGAACACCCTGTCAGTCCCTGCGTGCATTTGTGTGTGGCGGGGGTGGGGTTTGGCCTGGGCGGTCTTTGTATGCAGCCTCCTTTGCCCACAATCAATACATTGCGGGTAAAAAAGGAAAGCCTCCAGGGACCCAGAGCTAATCCGTGGGCAATACTACAGAAACTCCATATTTCTCTAGGTACTAATTGTAGTCTAATCATTTTATGAACCTTTACTGTGCTGATTATTGCCATGTAAAACTAAACTAAACTGAATCACTGTCTATGGGTGGTTATGAACAAATACATGTTGCTATTCATAACTTGTTTTTTGGAAACAACACATTTATAGAGTCACATTTTACAATGCCAGGCAAACAAAAAAGACCACGCTCTGTTTTGCCTGTATTGATCCTAAACTTCGCTGTCTACACATGCTTTGCACGAAGGGTGTTGGTAGGGCCAAAAAGTGAGCTTTGCCAAGGCAATTTAAAAATATTCAAGTCTGAAAAACCAATGTGACCAACTTTTCGTTTAAACAAGTTTTTAGATTGAAAATTAGTTCGAGCTATCTGTGAAAAAAGCATACAAATAAATGTTCTTAAAATATTGCATTTTTTTGGGATGCGTCCAATATTTTTTCTTATATCGGAAAAAGACAATTAACAAATGATGTTCATTGTACTGCAGGAAATAACTAACCTTATTCTTTTCAATTTCACATATTAGTTGACCTCATAAATTTAGCAAATTACAATTCCAGGTAATTTTGAGATCCATTTTCAACATACAGTATGGGCCTCATTATGAGTCATTATGAGTCAGGCGTTAAGGGGTTAACGGCGCCGTAAACGGCGCCGACCCTTAACGCCTGATTACAAGGTCCCTTAGCGCCATGGTGATTTTAACGCCTGCTTTTTGCAGCCGTTAAAATCCATGGCGCTAACGGACCATGGTGCTAATTACGCCACCGTAATTTACGGTGGCGTAATTGGCGACTTCCCCACTCCCATTATGCCATATGGGGCGAAAATGGGAATGGGGAAGGGTAAAATGGGAAATGGGGATTTACCGCCCCACTCACCTTGGAATGGGGCGGTAAATCCGCCATCCACCATGGTGTAAACGTAGTTTACACCATGGTGGTAAGGGTACGATCCAGGCGGTAACTTACCACCTGGGTCGTAATGAGGCCCTATATCTTTTACTATGGCAGTTCCTATTAGCCTCTAGGAATGAAGTTGGCTCCTGATTATTCAAAGTAATGTTGCCTATCAAATCACTGGTAACATTTATAACATTGGTAGACATTAGTATCTAATTTTCACAGCATCATTCCACTACATGCGCAAATGACACCATGTAGGGCATTGTTACACATAAAAGGCTGGTAGTCATGTCTGTTCACCACAGTGACGTTTTGGGGAAAGAGATACATTGATGCTATTTCCCATTTCTTCATTTGTTGTTGTGATATGTATGTGTACATAAAGCTGGGTTATCTTTCCTATGTGTTCAGTCTTTTAGTTTTCAGTATGGTGGTTACTATTCTTTAAATTTGTTTTTTTGTCTGGCCAGTTCGTTGTCCAGGTTAGGGTTATGTGAAATAATCTTATTTGTGTTGAGGAACCATATTTTTAAATTGGAACATGACGGAAATGTATGAATCCACCCCATATGAATCTCATTCTTTCCTTGTAACACAGCCCCCAAAAATATATGCAATGGGGTCTGATAATGCCATGGCCTTTGGTATCACGCCATTTAAACTACCCAGTTAGTCAAACGTGAAGGGGAGACTACTGGCAAATTATCAGTACCAATCCACCATCTTGTGTTGCTATCAATGTATCCATCATAAGACCTGATAACCACTACCTAATCCATGCAGACTTCCCGATGAACACTTTTGTGACAAATCATCAATACTAATATATCATCTTGGTTTAATCCTAATATCTGCAATGTGATCCGATCTTTGCTGCTAGGTCCATATGGACAACTTAATAAACAGGTTGTATGTTTTCTACATTTAGTTAAAAGTGAGAGTTAAACCTTTAACTATTTATCAGTATTAGGCGGCCATATTGTGTTGGTGTTAATGTTGCCTGTGTAGTGTTTTTCACAGTCTTAAGGAGCACAAAAAATAATGTAATTCTTCATAAGATAAAATATTTGTTTCAACATATGTTGATGCTCATATGGGACATGAAGAAGTCAAGTGTTATCAATGGTACTTGCTTCCACTTTAGTGGAAACAGAAATAGTCGCAAGTTCACTGGTTGTGAATAGATATTCGTAGGAAACTTTGAAAAAAGGTGTTTGTCACATATGTGTTGTGACCTTTGCTGCCAGGTCAGATTATCCAATGTTATTTATTTTTGCATTTGTTAGGCGCTTGAGGTGAAATTCGTTAAAATACTCATGCCAATTTCATTTCAAACCAGGCTCAACACGCTGTGGTTGACACACTTCACATGTGTCAGACATTCTTAATGGGTACCTTGCCATAGGCCTCTCCTTGGTTCTATGAACCTTTGCCACATTTTTTTGGCTGAATGAATTTTCAGCAAATTTTGCACTTATTTGTGGCAAAATGCTGCATGACCCCATCTGACTCACCTTACTACCCCGACACCCACCTGCACATGGTTGCATGTCATTTCATCGCCTGCCTTTCCCTCCCCAGGCGTTTAAAAGTGCACATTCCATCGAATGTGCTCATCGTTTTATTTTTTTTATTTTTTGGGTGGACCACCCCAAACCCCCCTCCCACACTAATTTTTTACAATTGTCCACCCACCCAAACCCTTATCTGCCCTTTCCCAACCCCCCAAAAAAAATTCGATGAGCACATTCGACAGAATGTGCACTTTGAAAAGCCTGAGGATGAAAAGGCAGATGATGAAAGGACGTCGTACCCTACAACATGTACCCTAACCCCACTTACAATCTGTATTTTGTCACATAAAACAGTGCAAAAATAAATCGCTGAAAATGCATACGGCACAAATACATTCAGCAAAAGTGGGCTGTACCCTTTCCTTTCGGTAGACCTATCTCACACATACATCATCAAGTTATTTCTCTAGTGACATTGCACTAGTTGTACGGATCTACATGAAGTACCATGTTTTGTACTGCAAGGTCGAAAACCTTGAATATAAAACAACAAATTTGTGGTATTTTAAATGCGGGGGCAGACCCCCTGCATCCCTTCATTGCCCTACTTTAATAAATACCCCTACCCCACCACCCATTGATTTTTGGGGGCAAAGAGGTCCTTTGTGTATAATGACCTTAAGGCACACTACAAACTGTGTAATTTTAGGAATACATTCCCTATGAACTCTAGAATAAAACGTGCCTTTTATTTGTTTCATAAAAGGTCAACAACTGGGTACCAGTTCCTCAAATTGTGGCTTCTTGGACCCAACAAGGTGAAGAGTTGCTTTGGAAACATCTCTTCCCAGAGACTTCCCTGATCTATCAGTAAATAGTTCTCTGGTACAGTGCACATCTCTTTTCAAGAATTTGGTAAGGGATGTAAGCCGAGTGTACCTATAGGAGGTGAATTTATTCCTTGTACATTCATATTACAAATGGTATTGGTAACTGGGCATATAATTGCAGTGCCTGGCAAATACCTATATGAAATGCAAAACTGCAAATGCTTATTTTCAACAGGAATTCAGCGCAGGGAACAGATTCAAGAACACATGTGTTGCTTATAAATCAAGCAACTGAGACACACTTGGTCAAGACATTTTAATGGCAATGGGAGCCAGTTTACAACCATACTTAAGCCATTACCTTTTACAGGATTACTTAGAAATATCGTAATAAGTGGCATTCCCTTAAAAGCACAGAGCTAGTGCAAAAGATTCTGGGTTCGTGTTTTGGGTCGGGTTGCACCAGCAGTGTGTAGATATGGAATTGGGACTAGAGTGGCTTGGGTGGGCAATCTCTACTATCTTTGCTTTTAATAACTGTGCCAGAATATATGATCATTTCATAATGTATATAGCGCTTTGTGTGGATCCCTGTCTGAGTGCTGTAATGAACAGTGTCAGTAATATTACCCACTTATGGTACTTAATGTATTAACTGGTTGAAGGGCTGAGTCAGCCCAACCAGGATATTGAACCCATATCCCACTACATTTTCCTGTTCCCAAAAAATGGACTGTTCTGCTATCTGCCCTAATGGTCATTCCGGTTCCTGGGCCAGCGAATTCCCATTAACATTCCTAGTCTAGGACATAAAGTACCCTAGGAATGCAGTGAATATTCGAAGTATATATACCGAGTTGGGGATTTCTAAGGAGCTCAGCAGGCACTGTGTTACCACAAAGGACAGTGGGCTGCTCCCCCTTCCATTTGGGTAGAATCATCTTCCGAGAAGGGGCCACCCTGAGGCTAAGCAGCCTGCTCCAGGTTGGTGCCAGATACCTGCTGTGCATGATCATCCATGTGGAGGCTAGAATTCTGGTGCAGTCACAGGTGGGCATCATGCATTGGATACAGTGCATCCATACATGGGCAGGCCTTTACATTCACCACTGACGCATGCACAGGTAAAGGCAGAGGCGTGTGCATGCCCCAGTGGGGAGTCTAGGGAAATGGCAAGGGATAACTTGTCGTTCCTTCTTTTTGTTGGGTTCTGACTTTCCACTGGAAGTGGGGCCCATGTTTGAAAAGTCATTTTCTCAGGTTTTTATTTTTATTCTGGTAAAACATTTCTGTGTCATTGCTTAGACATTTTTCAAACAATTGTATTAAACGTAAATCTTATTATAGTTTTGTGTGTGACTTCTCCAAAATGAAGTAAATGGTTCGAACCCAAAATTGTTCCAGGTTTCACAGCACATTCTACATACCTTATGACCGGTGTGGCGGTATTTCCAATGGACTGGTACTGGACCCTCTGAGTTTCCCTCTTAATCTACCTCTCATCTGCTCACTAGCACATTTTTTTCCCTTGCCTCTAGCCTGCTATGTCCCTCACTTCCTCTGCCTCCACTCTAGCACTTCACCCATCATAGTCACATCCTGAGCACAGCTGGTCATCCCAACTACCTGCACTTAAAGATGTTCATTGTCCTTAATCAATACCTACTTATGTATGGTCCCTGGTGACTGTTCCAGTAACTCCCCTCCACGGCCTGGTCAGAATGTCCCTAAAAATTACTCCATTGTAAGAAGCTCACTGCTTCCTGTCAAACCTGATTTCTTACCTATTGTATGTTCTTTTGTGATCAAAATTGCATTGTTCCTCCTGTATATGATTAAATGAATAAATATGTGTCCCACTAGACTCCAAGGCTGGCAATTTTACTCTGATGAGGAATTGATCTAATACACTTATTAAAGGAATGGTTCGGTCAAAAAATGTTATTGTCCCTACGGGTCGGCCATGTGTTTTTAAGCCTAAGTCGCTCGATTTTAGAAAAATTTCCTATGGACCTTACCCGAGTTTTCGTCCATTAAACGCATGCGAAAACAGGCACCAGGGCCCTGCCATTTTGTGATAATTCTATCACTTGCCCCATCGCCCTGGCTGACCTGCTTTTGAGGCACTAAATCATATACCCGCCCCTGAGCCTGTCATCAGCAGACACGTACCGCCCATTTCACCACGCAAAAGCACGTCTCGTGTCAACAATCGCTGTGTTTCAGCTAATGACGTGTCGCCATGGAAATGGCATGACGCCTCTTTCCTCAATAAGTATAAACAAACCGTTTCACAACACACAGCAGCAGATTTTCGATTCCATTCCTCTCTCTGTGTTACTTTGAGTATTCTGTGACTCGTTTCTGTGCTCTGGTCAGCTACCCTTGCCGCTTGTAGCCCGTGGGAACACCTGTACCATCGCTATAAATTATTTTAGTTTGTTTACCACACAATGGCTACAATAATGCCCTACATGTATGAGCCCGAGTATACTCTGGAGGAACTACTGGAAAGGGAAACACACAAAAACAATGGGGCTTCGGACGGCAGTTGGCAGGACGAATCAACGGATGAAGACACTGGACCTAGTCGCATGGAAGGTGTTTCCACCTGGTGCACATGCAATCGGTGCGAGCTAATGCCGACCGAAGAGGAGAACTGCTGCTGCTGTGAAAACTCGGGATGTGTGGCCTACATTTCACAAGGCGAGCCACGACCGCAATGCATCACCGAGCTGCCAGACTTCAGGGCAGCCTGCCTCACACGGTCCGTGTTGAGATTAATGATGGTGCTTATGCACGAACTTCGCGCAACTGTTCGTCCTCCTAATCCGAGTAACGAGTAAGTATAATCTGCTTGTGATGCCACTACTATTTCATGGTTGTCTCCTATATCCAAAATTACATCTACATATCATTGTAACGCATGAAAGTTGTTCAATAGTGTGCAGTGTCTAGATAGCATTTGTCCGAGCAGAATGCCATTAGTTACAAGAATTGTCATTGACAACAAACGTTTAATCAAATTATCTTGGTAATTTAAAAACAGTTTGTATCATTATTTTTCACAGGTGGTATCGGCTGGTGGCCTATCGTTCCTTTACATGGTGGCTTCACGGGAGGCTTGGACACTGCGTTCGAAGAGTAATACCCGCATGTAAGTTCGTGCCATAAGAGAAACTTTCCCGAGTGACAGCGGTCCGTACAGGGGATTTTCCCTCGCTGTGCTGCAACCTGACCTGTACAATGTGTAAAGTTTTGTATTTTTGAGCCATCAAAAAAAGAAACAAAATAAAACACCACATATATTTTAACAAAGGTTGTTTCGATTTTTTAAATGAATCAAGTGTGTCTCCATTCAGCAGTCTTCCTGTGCCTTGTCTGCACGCCCATCGACCCATCCATCCATCCATCTATCCACCCCCTCCCCTATCAAAGGCGAAGTATAACTACATAAAGTATAAAAAAAGTGGTTAGTTTAACAACAACAAAAGTCCAGAACAACAAGTCCAGTGGATGCGTGCTGCCATGGTAGGCTGTCAGGGGCGTGAACAGCCAAGGTGCCAAACAGCATGTACACTTCAAAAGGTATCCCACGCCAAGGGGCCATCGCTCACATGGCCTCCTCAGACTCTGTGTCTCCAGGCTGGGCTCCCCCGTTTCATAACGGTCTCAACGAGGCATTCATACCTCTAAAATGACCATTTGTTGTCCTGGTTACCCATTTTCTCTGCATCCATATACCACACCACTTTCTTTGCAGTATCCAGATCCCCACAACGTTGAGCTTTCTGCAGCAGTGCTCTCAGCCGCCTGCCGCACTTGTGGGGCACCTCCTTTGTGCCTTCGGGGGCACCCGCCCCACCCCCCTGTCAACTTGGACCTCTGCCCCCTTCCCCCCTTTTTCCCCTCTTCCCCCTCCCTCCCCCTGTACCCACACTCCATTCACTTGTGGGTGCCTTCCCAGCGGTGAGCACAGAGGTCTCCCGCTCTTTAGGGTGCCTTTGTTGCGCTTGATGCGGTCCCCACTTATGCAAAATAGCCCCCCTCTCCCCATGCATCCACACCTTACTCATGTGTGGTTGTCATCTGTTTTGTGCACTTCACAGATGCACATGTAACTCTATCCACTCCCCCGTGCAAAGCCGCGACTTCACGACCAACACGGCTTTGACTTTATTTCACTTTACTTTCGTTTTCATGTTGGAAGCAGCCGTGCCCCACCTCCTGCACCATTGGCTGCACGTTAAGTGACAGGCATCCACCAGGAGCCAATGACATGGTTTGGCGCCTGCCACACCTTCGTCCAGGTTGACTGACGGCCGGTTGCTATAACAACCACTGTCCCAACACACGAGTTAACGACGTTCACTTGCAACTGCTTCACGGACGCAGACGTCCTGCTGCGAGTCTCCCTCATGAAATGGCATTGCTCCCGCTCTGCCTTTCTTTTCCAATCTGCATCTCTGCTTTCTACGCCCCTACAAAAACGCATAAGGTGAGCCTTTTCAGCTAGGTTCAGCAGCGAGTTGGCTTAGCTAGGTTTTAGAAATTGATTTTGTTTTTCCAATGCTCCAGTTCCCTCGCCACGATTTTCCCATTTGATTTATACGTGTGGTCACGCATTATTGATTTATTCTCCTTTAGATATGCACATGATATCTTGCATTGATCTTATCACCAGGTCAATCGTGACCACCATTATAACTGCCCTTTGGGATGGCCCCCCCTTTTTTCTTTCTCTTTGTCTCACAGCTACAATTGTGCAGCCACATCGTTTTTATGCCACATCAGTCCTTCTGGAACTGACCTGCGGCGTACCTGTTTCCTGTCTCCTACTGAGCACCGACTGTTACCGTGCTCCCAGGTAGGTCGCATATCTGCCTTTCTGGGGTTCGTTACATACTTACGCCAGTTTCACACTTGGAACCTACTTCTGGTGGGTCACGCATCTGCCAGTTTGGTGTCTGTTTTTCACCTACACCAACCTCACACTTGGAACCTACCGTTGGTGTCTGCCATCCTGTGGTTTTCCCTGCTTTTCTCTTCTTTGCTTTATTCAGCACACTCCTCGCTCTCTTTACAGACTATGGCCATCCGTGCACCCACAACTGCTTTTCCTCCGGATGGTCATGGACACATGATGTACACATAGCTGTCTAATTTAACACATCATTATCTTTTTCTTTCTCTTTTACCTTTGATACTCGCAACTGTGCACAACTAAACAGACTTCACGGTCCACTCCCACCTTTCTGTGACACAGCACTTTATTGTGTTTATTTCCGTAGTGTTTGACTGACAGAGCAAGCAGAAGCTCAGCAACCTACATCAGCAGTACCAGAGTCCCTGCACCCCGGGACAGCAGCCGCACGACATTCTCCTGTCCTTTATAGATTCATAGGGTGAGTGCTCCGTGTTTTTCTGTCAACAGTATCCTTGAACCCGACACTCCTCTGAAAAAACTTTCTCCTTTTGAGTACAACCCCTACCTACAATGTGTTAATTTTGTCTGCCCCTTCTAGGGATTCACTTCTAGACTACATCAATTCTGCCCTGAGGAAGGCTTCTACCACACCAACCTATTTAGGCCCGCCGAAACGTGTTTTTCCCGTTGCTGGGTTCCGCACCCTCCTGGAAGCACCCCCGGGAACTACTCCATGATTTCTCATACACGTTGGTAGTCAATGATATGGCAAAATAACTACATGTCATTAATTGATTATGAATAATTCAATTCTGTACTAACCAGGGTAATTTTTTACACACCCTGGTTAAAACCCAACAGGGTTTTGTGGTTTTCTCTGTTCTTTTTACTAATTGTCTCATTGCATTATTTTCTATTCCAATTATTTGTTGAAATCATAATGTACATATGCTTTGTTGTATGTCTCCTTTTCATCTTTTATGTTGTTTTTTTTAAAAAAACTTGTAAAAAACATTTTTGAAATACATTAAAGAATATGTTTCTTTGTATAATAAATCTATTTTCATGTACTCCTTAGGTTTTTTTCTTTGGCTCTGTTGTTCCTGTGACTTTCCTTAAAGGCATATGCCTTATAAATAAGATGGAGATTCAACCATAAAATCATTGACAGAATTTAGGACTGTCTTGTGCGTGGGTTCCTTTCTGAGGTTCCTTGTATTTAATGTTTATATTGCCCCCGCCTGCACACTGGGGCACAACTATTGCTTGTATACAATGGGCTCCCCCTTGAAGCAGGCCGCCCCCCTGTAATCCACATAAGTATGTCTCCATTCAGCAGTCTTCCTGTGCCTTATCTGCACACCCCAGGCCCATCCATCCCACCCCCCTCTATCAAAGGCAGTTTGCACCAGGGGATGCGTGCTGCCATGGGGGGCTGTCAGGGTCGAGAACGGCCAAGGTGCCAAACAGCATGTACACTTTAAAAGGTATCCCACACCAAAAGGCCATCGCTCACATGGCCTCCTCAGACCGTGTGTGTCCCGCCAGGACCCCCCCTCACGCTGGCCGGCCCCCGGCACACCACATAATACCACGACATACACACGTCATTCATTCACAAACACACCCGTTTGTAATACTTTATAAACCACTTGATATGTCTCATGAGAACATCTTTGTGCTTTGCAAGTCAACTCCTGAATGTGCTACCTGAGAACCACTGAGATCTATGCTAATCTCCTCGTCGTCGTGCTATCCGTGAACTTCTCTGACCGCTTCGAGCAAACTCGTCAGTGTGCTACCTGTGGCCCTCTACCTGTTCTCCTGCAACATACTGCTCTGCTTGCTGAATCCAACTGTTTGTTGGTCATGGTAAGGCCATGTATCGTAATCATATTTCACTGATTTTTAAATGTCTATCTATTTGCGAGTAGAGTACTCAATAGTGCTATGTTCATTGGTCTCATTGATATTGACTTGAGTTTCCATTGTTATGCTATCAATAGATCTATTTATTTTCATCTGTGTCAATTGTCATCGAATTGCATCCTTCGGGGATCCAGTCTATAATGTAAGCATGTTTCCTTTTCGTGCAAGACAGAACATGCAAGGGACGAGTCACATGTTCACAGTTTAGTCACATCATGTATACATTTCTGCAATTTATGCAAATAATAAGCCGCACATGATGAACTGGTATAGTTCCTGCGACCAAAACATACCTTGCATTGAACATTGTATGGTTCATTTACTTTTGTATCACATTTTTATTCATCAAGATTGTATAATAATGTCGATATTTACTTTTCAGAATTTTCAACAATGCCTGCCTGTTCGATTAGCGGTTGCCCTTCGAAGACCCATGCTAAATCTGAAGGCACTACAATGTATTTCCGAAAACTGTTGATCGAATAAGAGAATGGGTCAGACATTGCGGATATCCACTGGATGAGCTGGAAAGTAGAGTCCAACAAGTCTTAGAGGGCAGGAGGGGTGATCGATACCGCATCTGCAGCTGGCACTTTTCCTCGAACATGTACACAACATCTTGGGTAACAAAGAAGAATAAACGGCGAACAACACGAAAATTGCTCGCGAACGCTATTCCTACTATATTCGTCCACATTCGCCACTGGTGAGTCAAGTGTCTGGATTTAGCTTTAGGCCTTGCGGTAGTGTATAGGTAGCCGAATGGATTCATTGATATTTTAGGTGTTGTGTCCCTTGTAATACTTTCAACATTGATATGAGTGTATAGCTTTTTGAATAATGACATTTATCAATATATTCTTTTTCGATTTCATAACCCACAACCAGACAAACAGGGAACTGTGCTATTTTGTGCATTTTCAATAGCATTAATCTCAAGTATTCTGTTTCCTTACATGGCAATTTTTAATATTGGCATTTCATTATCAATCAATAATTTACCTTTACAACTGCTTGATTATCCCTTGAATCTGAAGCAAGAACATTCTACATCCATGACATGCTCACAGTTATCAACCACTTCTAGCGCGTATCAGGTAATCTTACTTGGCTATTCCGCTACAGACTTGTTTTTTGCATGTCAAGTAATATTTTTATTGTATCGTGTCATTATTTTACCGAATCTTTGGTTAGTGCTTTCCAATTGATATACACCTTAGTTATCATCCACTGGTGTTTGTTTTCAGTTATGATTAGTGTTATCCATAGTAATGCAAGTACTGTCTTTCAAGGAGCTGCTGAAGCATCCACCGCATTGACAACATCCCGAGATGTTCTTCAGCAGCACGAGGTATGGATACTGACAGCTCCATTGAACTAGATCATCGGACCTGGAATACTTGTCGTTTGATTGTTCTACACAATGTTTCATTCGTGGTTAGCCATTGATATGTACCTGTGCGGTTGACCCCAAGTGTGTGTTATGTTTTCAATATTGTAATCCTTACTAATGCAAGTACTATCTTTCAGGCAGTTGATGGAGCGTCAACCCCTGCACTTGATGCGGAGCCTGACATTCAAGTAATTCCAGGGGAAGTGGATGCTGGACCTTGCGTATACGAATCGGCGCAACAGCTTTCGGAAGTGCGCACTACATTTACAACATCCCTACATATTCTTCGGCAGCACGAGGTATGGATACTGACAGCTCCATCGAGCGTCATCATATAACGTCATTCCATTTGCTATACTTTCTTCCCTAATAAAGCAAGTACTGTGTTTCAGGGAGACGACGGAGCTTCCTCTACAATTGCAACATCCCTTGTAGGTGATGCAGATGTAAATAAATCGGGGAAATAAGTTGATGAAATCTGACCATATTTAGATATTCCTTGATTCTTTTAGACAATGCATCATTTGTGGTTATCTCTTTATATGTACCTGTGCCGTCGACCCCAAGTGTGTGTTATGTTTACAATATTGAAAACCACACTAATGCAAGTACTGTGTTTCAGGGAGTTGCTGATGCCTCCTCTCCAATACAACCATTCATGGCAGTTCATGCGGAGCCAGAGGTATGGATACTGACAGTTTCATCGAACTAGATCATCAGAGCTTGAATACTTGTGGTTTGATTGTTCTACAGAATGTTTAATTCGTGTTTAGCTATTGAGATGTACCTGTGTGTTCGTCCTCACGTGTGTTTTATGTTTTCAATATTGTGATACATAGTAATGAAAGTACCATGTTTCAGGGAGTCGATGGAGCGTCATTCCGTGCTGTCTATGCGGATCCAGAAAATATAGTCGTTGCAGCGCAAATGAAAGGGAAGACATGCGGAAACAGATCAGAGCAACAGCGTGCAGAAGATGAAGTTCGAATCAAGAAAGTTGCAAAGAAAAGAAACAAAAATAAGGTTAGTTACAAACAGTTCATAATTTTAGGAATTGTTTTGTGTTGGGGGCTATATTATGTTTTTTTCCTGTCAATTGTACTATACTTTATATTGCGTTTAAAATGAACATCCCTTTTCCAATATGTCCTCTAGTTACCCGTGGGTATACGAACTATACATACACAGACAGTGAAGCAAATGAGAGATGTTGCTTGCCAGACCATTTACACTATGGAGGAACTATTAATTCAGACGCGGCGTGTTGAGACTCGGAATGTTCATGTCCAATGGCCAGAACATGAATTGAATGTGTCCAGAGAATCCAGTAAAGTTGTATTGGACCATTGCTACAGTTTGACTGCACCACCAAAAGAAGATGATACTGAATGTATTGAAGATAGCTCTGAAGTAGTCGCAGATCAATTCACACAATCTACACCCGCCAAAGAAATGCCACCAAAAAGCTGTCGACAATGTTGTGTTCTCCCATCAATGCTGAAGTAACAGATGTTGAAATGACAGAGAATGAACCAGCAGCAGTACCCAACGACGCATCAGAACTTGATATCAGTGATATTTCTTTTGAATTTCTTCATATGTCCTCAACGGCACAGTCCGAAACAACTTTCACGCCGGATGACAGTCTAATGAAAGAGGGCAAATACATAGTATTCGACAGTTGATTGATGGATATTATAAGTATGCTGAAATGTGGGCATTCAGTTGGAGGGGAAGTATGTGGGGAGCCATTGATTCATGTGACTCATCAAAAACAAGGTAACGTCAAAATACATGCTGCCTGTAGATTTAATCGTGCGTTCTCATGGTCTGCACAACCGATGCTGGGGAAGCTGCCAGCAGGCAATCTACTGTGTGCAGCTGCCTCACTTTTTAGTGGGTCCAGTTTTAGAAATGTAGAGTCTTTCTTTCAGTTTGTGGGACTCCATTTCATTTCTAAAACACAGTACTACAAATACCAACATGATTATCTGTTTCCGGCCATTAGTGATGCTTGATAAATTGAACAATTGTCTCTAGCAAGTACATTCGAAGGGAAACGATTCAGGCTAGCCGGCGATGGACAGTGCGACAGCCCTGGATTTTCTGCCAAGTACTGCACCTGCCACTTTCAGGACATGGATAGCAAGAAAATTGTGAGTTTGGTGGTCGTGCAGGTGTCCCAATGTAAATCCTCAGTGGCCATGGAGAAACTAGGATTTATAAAATCATTGCAATATCTATAATCAAGGGGAATGCACATCGAACTCATAGCCACGAACAGACACGTTTCAATTGCCAAGACAATGAGAGAGCAGTTCCCACATATTAAACATCAATTTGACGTATGGCATCTTGCTAAATCAATCAATAAGAAAATCTCGGCTGCAGGGAAAAAAAGGTTTTGAATGTATTTCACAGTGGTCCCAGTCTATCAGCAACCATCTTTGGTGGAGCTCCAAAACTTGTGAAGGGTCAGTGGAAATCCTACTTGAAAAATGGCGGTCACTGATGCACCACTGTACCAACGTTCACCGCTGGACAGAAAACCAACATTTCCACCAATGTGAACATGGCCCTTTGTCCACAGAGGAGGCACGGAAGAAGAAGTGGTTGATTGCATCTTCACCTACACACAAAGCCATTGAGAAGATTGTTTTCGATAAAACTCTATTAAGAGATTTGAGGGGACTGACAGAATTCTGTCACACAGGAGAATTGGAGGTGTTCCACAATATGTGCCTAAAGTACATGCCAAAGCGATTGCATTTCAGTTTACAGGGCATGAAACATAGGACTCTACTAGCAGTCTTGGCCCATAACGAGAATGTGGGCCGTGAACAGTCTAGGACTACGGGAAATGTAGGGATGCCTCACTACACTACGACCTTTGGAAAAAGAACTAAGAAATGGGGGGTAAAACCAGTATATGAGGAAATGGAGTTCGACTTTGCTAAAGGCCTTATTGTTAGTGTACTAGAGAAGCACAGATATGGAATTTTGAGCGTTTCTGTGCAGAGCACTGATACATTGCCACCAAACATTGCTACTGTGCCATGTCCACCCAAAGCAGAGCTCGTTGAGAAGTTCAAATCCCGTTTTAAATAAATCACTGTAATCCGATTGTCTTTTTGAAAATAACGTTATTGTACAGTGTGCATACAAAGTATGATAACCCTAAACCCTCCATTCACCATCCTAGGTGGCGAACAACATGGGTGTCATCTTTGACTTCTCTCTCTATTCACCTCATATCGCTGACCTTGTGAATATGTGTATGTATATATTTTTGTTGCTGTAACTAAGTTTCGCAATCTCATGTAAATGCTGCGCACTGTTAACCGAGGGGAGGCTTGCGTATTGCAAATAATAAAACAAATAAACAATAAATCTCACTTTCAACTCAACTCCTCGGGTACTTTATACTTTCCCTGATCTTCCCCCAAAAAGTCAATGTCTCCATAGTTATGGTTCTCTAGGGCTGCAAAGCTCGCGGACAACGAGGAAAAAATTAGGGGCCTTAGAACGCGCCAAGCGAGGCGTTGCAGATGGGAGAGAAGCCAGTTCGCATTTGCACATTGAGGCCTAGTACAAACATGGAGTCGAAAATTCAAGTTCTCACAGATGGCTTTAGACGGGATGTTGCAAAGTAAGAATGTACGCTCATGCAGAGTGAAGGTCAGCGGCTTTCATTTTTTGCTTGCGGGCTGAAGAGGCCCGCAAATCGCACTGGCAGTATAAGGTTCTATTGTTTTTTGACCTTGAGAGACAGGGACCATGCCGAAAGGACTTCATTTGAAGCAGGGGGGCAATAACGTAAGAGATGATAAGGCTGGAAATTCTGAAACTAGACCGAGTTTCATGTTAGTTCAGTATATGAAAAATCGTTGGCACAAACACAGTGGGATTTACGGACTGCATTATGCAGAGATACAATGGAAATGGCAAATATAATGTAAGTAACTCTTTAGACGCTTTTATACCGGAATGAATGAATGAATGAAGAGGAAGTACAACATTTGTGGGATTGTCTTTCTACCGGGCACATGGGCATGCATGTGCCCATTCGACATGCATGTAGACAAACAGTCGTTTCTCAGTGGTTCAACGGTAAAAAAAAAACATTAGTTTGTGTGTTTCCCTCGATTTATTTTGTTAGTTTTCGCATTGCTTTTAGAGCCGAACATACTCCATTGCACTATCCTCGCAAGTAAATAGTTTCAGCTCCCCCGTAATAAATAAAATGAATAATAGTAATAAAGATCGGCTGGTGAGACTAATTTCAATTTTTATGTTTTCTAAACAGGTACATCCTACCTTATTGCCACTGCCACCTATTACAGACCCCGGCAGACAGATTTTTCAATCGCCAGCTGCAGCTTCTTGTAAACAACTGCACTACATTGACCATTTTATGGGACGATCGCCAAGGAGCCATATGCCCGTATGCAGTAGTAGCGGCTAGAAGCAACATATCGACCTTTACGGTGGCTTAGTGCCTAGTTGATGGAACAGCCTTGCAGTTCACTATGCGTCCAAAGTGCTTCTTTTAACGAAAACCAACACCCTGTGTACCATAAAGGAACAGTGCGTGACTCACGATAAACTTTTCCGGATTTGCGGATCGAGAGAAAAGAAAACAAATTAAATTCCGATTTAATATGCCAATTGCTGAATATTCTCTAAACATTTAATGTCAAATAAATGTGCTTTACCAAATGTACCATATTGCTGTTTGATTTTAAAGTACAGTTTCATATTCCAAATTGAAGTGCGCTGCGTTGTAAGTTGATCTGTGTTGGTTTCCGGGTTCTGTGTGAAGTCGCATAGGAGACGACTGGGCGCGTTTGCCTACGCAGCACAGTAACGTCACGGAGAGAGGCGGGGAATATGAATGTTTTGATAATGTCAGGCTCAGGGGCGGGGATATGATTTAGTGCCGCAAAAGCAGGTCAGCCAGGGTGATGGGGGAAATGATAGGATTATCAGAAAATGGCAGCTCCCGGTGCCTGTTTTCGCGTGCGTTTAATGGACGAAAACTCTGGTAAGGTCCATAGGAAATTTTTCTAAAATCGAGCGACTTAGGCTTAAAAACACATGGACGACCCGTAGGGACAATAACATTTTTTAACCGAACCATTCCTTTAATAAGTGTATTAGATCAATTCCTCATCAGAGTAAAATTGCCAGCCTTGGAGTCTAGTGGGACACATATTTATTCATTTAATCATATACAGGAGGAACAATGCAATTTTGATCACAAAAGAACATACAATAGGTAAGAAATCAGGTTTGACAGGAAGCAGTGAGCTTCTTACAATGGAGTTATTTTTAGGGACATTCTGACCAGGCCGTGGAGGGGAGTTACTGGAACAGTCACCAGGGACCATACATAAGTAGATATTGATTAAGGACAATGAACTTCTTTAAGTGCAGGTAGTTGGGATGACCAGCTGTGCTCAGGATGTGACTATGATGGGTGAAGTGCTAGAGTGGAGGCAGAGGAAGTGAGGGACATAGCAGGCTAGAGGCAAGGGAAAAAAATGTGCTAGTGAGCAGATGAGAGGTAGATTAAGAGGGAAACTCAGAGGGTCCAGTACCAGTCCATTGGAAATACCGCCACACCGGTCATAAGGTATGTAGAATGTGCTGTGAAACCTGGAACAATTTTGGGTTCGAACCATTTACTTCATTTTGGAGAAGTCATACACAAAACTATAATAAGATTTACGTTTAATACAATTGTTTGAAAAATGTCTAAGCAATGACACAGCAATGTTTTACCAGAATAAAAATAAAAACCTGAGAAAATGACTTTTCAAACATGGGCCCCACTTCCAGTGGAAAGTCAGAACCCAACAAAAAGAAGGAACGACAAGTTATCCCTTGCCATTTGCCTAGACTCCCCACTGGGGCATGCACACACCTCTGCCTTTACCTGTGCATGCTTCAGTGGTGAATGTAAAGGCCTGCCCAGAATTCTAGCCTCCACATGGATGATCATGCACAGCAGGTATCTGGCACCAACCTGGAGCAGGCTGCTTAGCCTCAGGGTGGCCCCTTCTCGGAAGATGACTCTACCCAAATGGAAGGGGGAGCACCCCACTGTCCTTTGTGGTAACACAGTGCCTGCTGAGCTCCTTAGAAATCCCCAAATCGGTATATATACTTCGAATATTCACTGCATTCCTAGGGTACTTTATGTCCTAGACTAGGAATGTTAATGGGAGTTCGCTGGCCCAGGAACCGGAATGACCATTAGGGCAGATAGCAGAACAGTCCATTTTTTGGGAACAGGAAAATGTAGTGGGATATGGGTTCAATATCCTGGTTGGGCTGACTCAGCCCTTCAACCAGTTAATACATTAAGTACCATAAGTGGGTAATATTACTGACACTGTTCATTACAGCACTCAGACAGGGATCCACACAAAGCGCTATGTACATTATGAAATGATCATATATTCTGGCACAGTTATTAAAAGCAAAGATAGTAGAGATTGCCCACCCATGCCACTCTAGTCCCTAATTCCATATCTACACACTGCTGGTGCAACCCGACCCAAAACACGAACCCAGAATCTTTTGCACTAGCTCTGTGCTTTTAAGGGAATGCCACTTATTACGATATTTCTAAGTAATCCTGTAAAAGGTAATGGCTTAAGTATGGTTGTAAACTGGCTCCCATTGCCATTAAAATGTCTTGACCAAGTGTGTCTCAGTTGCTTGATTTATAAGCAACACATGTGTTCTTGAATCTGTTCCCTGTGCTGAATTCCTGTTGAAAATAAGCATTTGCAGTTTTGCATTTCATATAGGTATTTGCCAGGCACTGCAATTATATGCCCAGTTACCAATACCATTTGCCAGAAGTTGCCATTATATGACAAGGTACTAACGTTATGTCAGTAAAATGCCTTTCCTATGTCTACACAAAACCCAAAACTGTTGGCTTTGTCACTGTTTGTTTAAACAGTTCTTAAGAGGGTCGCTGTTCCAAAGTTCGTCTTAGAAAGTCTCTTAACTGTTCTTTCTTGACGACTTACATGTTTTCACAAGTTATACATGATGTGATATTGGGTCAGTGGGTGCGGAGTTCATTTGGGAGTTTAAAGATCTGACGTTGTTTCATGTTGGATTATAAAAAGAATCTCGATAGAAATGTGACTTCAGATTTCAAATTCTATTTAGGATTTATTTTTCACGAATACGTACTGTATTCTGTAATTAACTTAACACGTTATAATGTAACGTTGCTTTTACTTGTTATTTCAAAAGAAAATAATAATAAAAACGTGTGTCGCGTACATATGCTTGATTTTCATGTATCATTATAAAGAAAAGCAAAAAGTCAAAAAGTCTGGTCATTGCGTAGCTGGCGACTGCTTCACAGGAAGGTACAGATACCGTGACTAGATTCAAAAAGTAAAAAAACCGGGACAGGGCAACTAACATAAAAGTGGGACTAACTCTTGAAAGTGGCTGTCAAGGCACTACACTTCAGTAGAGGTTGGAGGAGAAGCGGGATTAAGTGTTACTGTTCACATAAATCACAAACGTACACTATCTTAAATTGTAAAATGCAGCATTTCTTATGTGTTAGATTGTGCATTCATGCCTGTCAGCTATAAAGGCGTCATTGGAAACTGTAGTGGTCCCGGTTTTTGGTAGTCGCCGCGACTACCAAAAACCGGGACCACTGCAGTTTCCAATGGAAAGATAATCTCGAGGAAAAGGGGGACAGAGCGCCAAAAACCGGGACAGTCCCGGCAAAACCGGGACATCTGGTCGCCCTAGAACAGATGAAGGGAGGGGTAAGGAGTACTTGGGCCGAGAGGAGTGCGAAGTGGAAGGAGGGAAAGAATTAAGGAGGTGGGGGTGGAGTTGAGCAGAAATATAGGGTTGGGGGGTTGGACCCATCTGTGCATGTTATTCAGTGGACAGGACGAGGGGTTGCAGGTGAAGGGCCTATGATGTATGTAACTGCTTAAGTCTCCCAAGACAATTGGCCCAGGTGCCAACAAGAAAGTGACCCACCATTATGTAGTGCCCCACAGAACTTTCCCGCAGAGACGATCTGCAGGAAATGCAGAGAAAGGTGTAAAAAGGGACGCCCACACATTCCTGCGACCAGTGTTTATGCTCCAGTTCAAAGGTATGACCCCCACTTAATAAAGGGGTAGACGCCAATGATCAGGAATTCAGACCTCACAGAAACAGAAGATTGCCTCTTCACTGCCGCTAGAATATTCGGGTTTGTTTGCACAACAATGCGTTGGAAGAGGAAAATACACCTGTGGCCCCCGACAATTAAAGAGCAATTACAGCGTGCGAAGATAAGGCGGTGTTCCCAAAGGTCAGGAGAGGCTGGGTTATCCAAAGTGTACATGCCATGCCAGCTGCGGCAGCCCGAGCCTGCAGGCTTGTCAAACACGCGCACCTGCCCGGCCTGGGAATTTTCAGCATTTTTTCTCCCTGATTCAGCTTTCCTCGCTGAATCATGCCGGCGTGCTCTTCTCCCCCCTCCTTGTTCACGCCCCCCCCCCCTGTGCGCCATCGGATTCCTTGAAGCGCGGGAAGGCTGGGTTTCCCTTCAGGTAGGCTTGGGCAGTCATCAAATCGGGTATGGTTTACGGGTCTCGAGTTTCAGAAACACGCCGTCAAACACCGCTCAGTTCTGGGGTCTGGGAAATGATCCGGGAACATGTGCAGGCCAATGTTTACACTTCGACTTGAATCAATGCGCCATGAGGGATATGGGGCACAGTAATTAGAGCTCTTTCAAACAAGCTGATATATCTGAACAGTCATCTTAAAACAAAGCGAGATACTGGTTAAACTCATCCCAGATGTCCCACATCTTGATGCTACAGGCAGTAAAAAACTGTCACTAGAGTAGGACTTTTTGCACTAGAAAGCGCCTGAATCCTGATGGCATAGGCAAATTACCCATACCGGAGATGCTAGTCCAGTCTCGGTTTTACCTTTGCATTCTGGGAATAGGAGTTCTGGATTTTCCCTATTATAAATCCTACACTACAAGTCCCAGAATACAAAGTAAAACTCGGACGGGACTTATGTCTCCACAGTGGAATGGATAATATTGGCTTGTATGTAACAAGGACTGGAGTGTGGTGACTCGAATCTTTTTGCGGGAGCAAATACGTTTTGGCTGATGTGCAAATTGGGGTTAATTCACAAAATGCAAATGCACTCGAAGATGCCAGAAATGAGTGAGCAACTGGATGGGCTGGAGGTGGATGCACCACCACACGCCTCAAATTTGCATATGCAAAATATGTGTGGCTAGAGGAGTGTCAAGGGCAGGGCTGGTAGTGTGAATAAGGGCCCACATACAAACTCAAGCACAGCCTCAAAAAAAGAAGACACCCGCTGTCTCCTTGGTTGCAATCTGTCCCATGGGACTGAATGTTAAAACTGTTTCCCTTCCCCCGTGACAATCGTGCAAATGCACATTTCTCTTACGTTTTTCTTCCATAGGTGAACATTCTCCAGCAGGGGATTTGCTCTTTATGAGTCAGGGGGGACTTGAGGATACAGGTACTGAGGTACACATTGCTCCCTGGTTGCAAAGAGCTGGGGGAGCCAGGGATTTCATGGGTAGGGCTGAGCCAGGGCCGAGCCTGGGGGGTCAGTCCTGGCTCTAGAGCCCATGAAATCCCTGTCTCCCCCAGAAACATGTTTGTTTTATTTTTTATCTATCGCATGGTTTTGTATATACAATTTAAACACAGATAATACTTAATCATAATACAAAAAATAAACAATATACATTTGATGTAATAAAATCATCTACATAAACTACATAAAAAGGTGTCAATTCAGTTAAAATACATCATCATTAAGACTCATGTAAACATTTCAAATCTCAAATTATCTTCTTAAAATATACCATCAGATAACTGATTTAAAATGTCGATGCTTTCCAAAGAAACTTTCTCTGATGTTGTCAAAGCTGGAACATCTAACAATTAAATGTTTTAATGTTTCCAGCTTTTTTTCTCCACAGAGAATACACCAACAATCTGGTCGTGGAATTCCTATTTTTGCACCTTTTATTTTTAAAGTATCACAACAGTTTAATTTCATGAGCATATATTGATGTAAACATGTAAAAAAATAAATGCGTTCCTGGTGAGCCACCATCAGGGGTGCATTCATTTTTTCCCATTTTGCGCATTTCTTTCCATATTGACTGCACCGTGGGCAAAAAGAAAAGAAATTCAGAAAAAGTCAAAAATTGAAAAAAATGCCCAAATATGAAAAAAAACAAATTTGGCCCTAATGGCAGCTCTGGTGCCGTGTTTATTTTTTTCATATTTGGGCCCAAATATGAAAAATAAACGCGGCCCTGGTGCCCTATCCGCACCCGGGCCGGCATCAGGGCCAGATATATTTTTATCTTCATAATTTGACATTTCTTTCCATTTTGCCGGCATAGGCCGTGGAGTAGGGCCTACCTTAATCCGTAGCTGCTGGCCTGCTGCACGCCTGTCTCCTGCACCGAGGCCTACAGCATGCAGAGTAGGCTACACACTGGATACTGTGCAGCCATGGTGGGGGCTGTGACGGGCCCGTGGCGTCCGTGGATACCGGCGTCAGGGTGGAGCCCCGTTTGAGCACGGCCCGGCCCTCGCCAGGCTTGCCCACCTCTATGATTGCCTGGGGCTCTTTGTGAATCGCCATTTGCATGCGTTGGTCGGCAGCTTCAATAACACTTATGTGATCATGTGTAAGAAGTCAAAAATGTGCTACATTTTCTCAAAAATGTCCAATTCTTATTGGGGAGTTAAGGAATGGCTTTCATGTACCTTTTTGTGTGTCCAAATCATGGCAGATGCACATTTTTACTGAGACAACTGTTAAGCGACTTCAATTCAGCACTCCAACTAAGTCAATACCGAGTCTGGGATGCCCAAGGGAAGCCCTTAATTATATATTTTTATGACAAGTTCATAGATCTGGATGATAAACCTTTGTATAAAGCCCCTCTCTTTGAATCCCCCTGACCTCACTGAGCCAAGAAGTAGGTTTGTTTTGCAAATTAAAAGATTTATTTGAAAATTAAACAATATATATATATATCTCACACTTTTATAATAAATTAATATTTGATCGCACACTTATGAAAATGACAGTGATAAACAATGGATAATATTACACTAGCACACTTTTGTAATCACTTAGGAGTTGGTATAGAAAGGATAAGTTAGCTGAGAATGCTTTTATGGTTTCAAGGAAAAACAATGATGGAAAGAATGCAGAAACAGAAATAAACTGATATGGTTTCAACAAGAGAGAATATAATCACTTTTCCCCTTGTGTCAATTCACTCCCCCTACATGCACTCCCCCCATATGCAGTATAAAGAGATGGAAGGGGAGCACACAATTTTCAGGAATACCGTCAAATGCAATACAAATTCAGTTCCCCCCTAGCAAGCTTAGAGCACAGGGATGATTTTAAAACACAGGCAAAAATACTTTAAATGTGATTTGCAAAGAAGTGAAAACATGCTAAAAATTATTTAAATTCCTTATAGGAGATTCAGGGTAGGTGACAGCTACTTTGAATAAGTTCAGGTCTACACTAGCAATGATTCATGAGGGATTATCAGGTTGAAAACGAATTTCAGCAATGCAAGCAAAAGACAGCTATTTTTGACAGGTGAAGAAGTTTGAGCTAGTTTTCAATTCGCGGCACTTTTTCCGATTGCGTCGAGCGCGATTCCTCTATAAGGAGTAGATAGGGCTTGTTGGAAAGCTGAGGATCTTAGCTTTAAGATGAAAGTTAAATCTCGTTCATAGCATTTATGGTTCAAAAGATACGGACGATTTTGGGGAGGTAGATTTTCAGAAATGAAATAATGATTCAGAATGGCAAATGACACTTTCACAGCTTTAAAGTCACAGAACGAACACGCGATTTCTAATGCAGTTCTAGGCAGGTAGAATTGGATGGAATAAGCTTATTTTAAACTAATAGATGACTATGCACAGTTTTGGCTGGGTACTCACACTATAAATTTGAAATAGGCCGTCAAGATCTGGTCAGGTTGGCCGCGGTTCTCTCGCCACGGGACGGTCTCTGGCACTGGTTCTGCTTACAGCGATCTGGTCTGGTCTCGGTTCTGGATCTCTGGTTCCGGTTTCGGCACTGCACAGTGGTCTGGTCTGGTTTCGGTTCTGGATACAGCTCTGCTTTCTGGGTGTTTCTGGCACAGGGTTCTAGGCCAGAATCAAACAGCTCGCCCGGCTGTTGAATAGTTTGGTTAGGTTGCTGGATTCTGAGGCCTGCTGAGAAGTATTCAGCTTTTGGACTAGGCCTCTCTGCTGCAAGTTCTGAAGTCTGGATTCTAAGTTCTGGAGTCTTCTGGATATTGTCTGGTCCGGCAAGATGCTTCACAAGAAATCAGTTTGAAGTGGAAAGTGAATGTCCCTACCTGGGTCTCAATGACTCCTTTTATGTCTTTTGAAAATGGGTGAGTGCGTGGGCATAACTAAGCCTGTCCCTCACAACTTATCATTGCCCAAGTTATCCTCTCTGCTTTGATTGGGGAAGGAAATGGAGTGTCATCAGGTATCAATTTTATGGCATACAGAAAGAACACTCCCCTTGTCACTTTGCACACAAATCTATTTTTGATCCAAATGCATATTTATCTATGTACAATTTTTCTAATATTATATGGCCAGTTAACATATTTTCTGTAGCACCCAACAATCCGATCCCTGTCTTTGTAAGATGCCGTGTCCACTTCTGACAGAATTCTGCCCTTTTCATCAAGAACACAACCTCTAAACCTTTCCAGAATTTACACAAGTGTGCACAAGGAATATGGGCATCAAATGATAAAGTGTCAGATTTTTAACATACAGACATTTGGAGTAATACCTTATTTTCCGCTACTACCCCCCAGAACATACCACAGATTCCTAACACCTTTTAAAATGTACACAGAAAAATCACAGGAATAATTATATTATTGATATCATTTTGACAGTTATGTACTATGAATTATCCATCTTTTTAAAATTATGCTCTGGCCCAGATGGGTGTGGTTTAGGTTTCAAAGCACATGGGGTAATGTCTGTCTGTCCCTGCCTCCAGCTCTGCTGGCTCACAGAGGCACTGCTCCTCCTAGTTTCTTCCAAGAGGAAGCCATTTACGACCCCCCTAATTTAACATTTGCCTGAGCCAAGGAAAGTTCATTGTTCTGGTTCCCTTGCAGTCCCAGGTGCCCCTCCTTTGATTCAATCAGAGAGGTGTGATCTCCTTTTGGTGGTGCAGCAGAAGGGAGGTCAGGCCTGGGAATGCAGTTGCTGGGCAAGTTTCCACTCCTGTCGGGGGTAGTTGCCGGGCAGAATTCAGTCCCCTGAATCCAGGCTTTAGCCAAATGTCACTTTTGGTTCCAATTTTTCTTCATTCAAATCAAACTTACAATCTTTACACATGCAGCTAGAACGCTGATTCTAAGTTCAAAACCATGACATTTAAGCAGTTGCAACCTATGTGACACTCAAAAGTAGGTCACTCATTTATTTTAAACATTTCGATTTTAGTGGCTTTAAATCCCATTTCACTTAAGCTGCTGACATCCACAGCCCAGCCAGTTTTGTTATGAACATTATTTTAGGCTCTTCATCTTTCCAGATTTTGTATGCACAGACTTCATTCTACCAGACGTCTGCTGGTGTTCAGTAAGATTTTTTAATATCTTGCGATGTTTGAAATAGGCATTTTGTGCTTGCATTCAGAGAAACAAAGGTGATTTCAAAGCGCTTTTTGAGCTAACAGGCACTGCTGTTCTTCCTTTGGCACCACGTTTCACTCATGGCGCTTCTGGCCCATCACGCTCGCACTGGTGGGTGGCAGGTTGGGCGACCATTTAGGTGTGCGCAAAACTGTGCGGTTTTCCTGGATTCTGGCGCAAATGTGGGCTTTTCGGCCATCTTGGATTTTCTAAGCCCACAGCACAAAATGTTGCAACATAATAATTCAAACATGGTTCAAGACACCTGACACAACCTGAAAATCACACATGCATGGGAATTAATAACGAATCCTGCACCTACACCATGAACAATAGGCATCTGTTGCACTTTTCACACTTAATTGGACCTTAATCACAAAAAAGGGCAAATCTGCAGAAGAAAGTGTTGAAGGTTTCCCATATATTCTGCCTCTGTACAGATTTACGGTACGCCACAGCAATTCAATTAAAAAAAACATACAGGTACGCTACAAGCATTGAACACATATATTGTTACTGCCCCAATGAAGCAATTTGAGCGAACACGTGTTGGTTTGTATTAGTGTATCTAGAACAGCTCAGCAGTGGGATATGATAATATCGCTTCCATCTTGGTGAAATGCTTCTATTTGATATTTTGTCCAAAATAAAATCCATTTTTCATACAAGTGCAAATGTCCTCTCTCTGTTACTCAATACTTTTGAACACGTAACAAATGCTGGCATATTCTGATGGCCATTACCAAGTGCTAACAGCCCAAGAAGGGGGACTTATTGATATTAGAACATTAGACCCAATGAGAGTAGAATGTTTTGTAGAGAGGGTCCTTGGAATGGCCCTTGTGGCCCCTATATGCATGACAGCCCGAAGAGCAAGAAACAACAGAGGCCAGTCACTGTTTGGCCAGCCCCCAGGAGGGCCAGTGACTTCTACATATGCAAACAGATATTCTCTTAAACAACCATTCAAACCCTATCCAGCTGATGTCTTCGCAGATACAGGTGCATCAACACTGGACCTGGTTGACTAATGATAAATATCCAGCTATGCTGACGTCCTTGGAGACACCATAACGTTAGCCACAAAGAAAATTTGCACCCCTGCACGAAGTTACATGGACACACGTGCACACACAAAGAACATGCTTACACAGTTCTATAGATAGAGGACATATACATATACATACTGTTTAAAGACTTTCTTATTTTCATTCATTAGCCAAATGCAGAAACGCAGGAAGGCAAGAGATGCAGAGCAAGCTTGAAGCCGCTTATTTCATCTAATTATATGGGACTGGAACCTGGAAGAGCCAAGTACCACTAGCTCATAAGGAAAAATAGTTGTGGGCTACATTGACCCACTGAACAGAATTTCGCAAAAACCAAGATGCATTTGCGCAGAAACATGTCATGATGCCTACCTCCAAGGAGCCAGGTCCGACCCAGCAACCCCAGAGGCAGGCATCATTCCCCCCAGGGAAGTGCCAGCGGGCCCAAGCTGGGGCCCTTTGGACACAGTCCTGGCGCCTTAGGCGCCAGGCTCATAAAGCTAGACATGTGTTCAAGTGTTTTAATGTGCACTTACCTGATGCAGACCATGCTGCTACATCCAGGCCCTCTTGGGGCCTGAATGGAACTACTTTACCTGTGGGACTACTTTCCACCTGGGTGTGGTCGGGGAAGGATACATACCTGATCGGTGGAAGGATACATGCCTGGAACTTCTTCCAAAGCTATTTAAACCACGCCCGATCAGCAACTCACGCTTCGCGTTGTTCTGCTCCTCGCAGCTGGACGCTCACCGTGTCAGCTCCTGCATCTGGACTTCAGCCACGCCTGTCAGCATCCTGGGTCGCCTGCAAAAGGAGATAAGAGAGAATTGGAGAGAAAGAAGACCTTACCTGCTAAAGCTGCATCACGGGGACATCACACCGACGATCCTGAAAGGGAAGACATCATTTTAAAAGCATTTCGCTTCGATCGCTGCAGCGCTGCATTTCACTCACCTTTCCTGGGCGCCTCCATCTTCAGCAGCGATCATCCGGATCTGCACCCACTTCCCTGAGCCTAGAGAGAAAAGACAAGAAAACAAGGTGAGAGAAGGAAGGGAAATAGGAAAAGCTCACTTTCCTTCTAAGACTTACCTGTTGGGTCATTCCCATTTCATTTCGGGTCCTGCCGCTTCCTGGCATTCCGGACCCCGGCCCCAATGGGGAAAAAAGACAAAGACATTGAATGAGCGAATGCAAAGACATTACCTGAACGCTCATCCGGAACTTACACTTCGGGTCGGCGCCATATCTCCGGCATTCCGAACCCCGGCCCCTAAGGGGAAAAAGACATAAGCATTAGCGCTTGCTGCAATAAGACAATGAACATTATTATTAAGCTTGAACTTTTGGACTTGCAACAGAACTCTTACAGCGCCTCACCTGAATAGTCAAGCTTATTTTGAACTCCCATCAAACCTCAAACCAGTGAAGTAACTGGGTTTCAACGCGCCCCTGCATCAGAAGCAGGATGGAGAACTCATCCTTCCAGACCCTAAGGTGAGACTTCACGGGGAATCGTGGAAGGGTATCGAGGAGGGTCGGAAGGGAGTGGGAGGCTTGAGCATTATTCCGTCAGTAGGTAATACTCCCTTTTCACGCAAAGGGGAATATTCCTGTGAGCCAGAAAAGCCAGAGTAGAGGGGCCCTTGCTGTCCATCATCAGAGTCCTGCGCTTCACCATTGAAGAAGCATCAGCACTCGAAGCCAGACCTGCGCCTCCGTGGGAATCAGGTGAGCGTGACAAAACAGCAAAATGGTTACGCTGGCACCTGTGAGCACCAGGGCCTCAAAACTGCTTTATGTAGTAACAAAAAGATGGCTGCACCATCTTGCCAAGCATACATTGGGCAAGATGGAACAAGGGGACACACTGAGGGAGCGTGCCGTGTGTTCTGACATATACAAATGCAATAAAGTGAAAAAGCAGCATTGCTTTGCTTCTAGCCCAAAATCCCCATTAAAAAGGAAACTTGTTCACCTTTAAAAAAATGCTGTTCTGATGCTATTTCCATCTGTTCTTCCTTAAACCACGGTGATTAATAAGGCCCTGCCATGCCCAGTATATCTCATTGTGCTTCAGCAAAACCAGGCATGATTTCTGAGTGACAGGCCCTGTCAATCCAACTCTGAGAAAAATCAACAAGGAACTCCACTTTTACCCGCACGGGAAAACGCATTCATTTCATCACAAAGTATCAAAGTTCAGTAGTTCAAAGAAACTCCAGCTCTGCTTCAGACAAAACTCCTGCATACAAGAAAATAACTATAGCTGCAAGACAGTGTGGGAGATGCAAAACCGAATTTAAAAGGAAATACCAGCTTTTTACCACACATGTAAAATGGGCTTTGCAAACTCAAGGAGAAAAATGCCTGTTTTAAAAAGTAAACTGTTGAATGAAAGCCTGCCATTATTTAGCAATGTAAAGGGGTTTGTTGCTGGGGAAAATACACACATGTGTTATTTTATTCAACTGGCTTGTTTAATTCAGGACCAAATATAAGAAAGTAAAACTGTTAAACTATATTGGCTGGATTTTGCAAGTTCCAAAAGAAAAAAAGGTTTCTGCTTGGGGGGGATGCTACCAACAGGAGGGCCTCTCTCAGCAGATACTGACACCTCAGTGATAATTATTAGTTGGACAGAATCTAGTCTAGGCTGAACCCACTGACAATTTAATTTCCGGGACAAGGAAGTGTGAAGTGGGGAAGGGACAATAAACCTTCAATCAAGCTGGGAAACCACCACCTTGCTCTTGAGGAAATGACAGTTGGTGGTAGCTGAAGAAAGAAAATAATGGTCCTGTGACAGACAAAGGACTGCCATTTGCTTCCAAAGACTATTTATGACTAAAAATGTAAAGACTTTTATCTCTGCAGCAAGACTTTGTAAAAATGTAAAAAGTTTGCAGTTTAATAGTGATTGTATGGGCTTTCATCTAAGACATGGTAGAATTCACTGACCCTTTGGGAATGGAAATGGCAAAGAATCAGGGATTACAAGGAAGGTATCCATGATGCCAATGCAAATTTGTATACTTACATCTCTTATAATAATCCACACATGTGTATAAACTTATGGAATCTTAGGCCGAATCGTTCATACTCAAAAATACCAAAAAGTATTAGAAGGGTCGAATCAATGTCTCACAGATGTCAGAGTTGAAGTGCTTTGCTCTACACAAAATATATAACCTGTGTATATAATTTACTAAGAGATTTCAACTGTATAAATGCACCGCTTGTGGCAAAATCGGATTTTTGTTAAATTAACTATTGGTGGTTTTTGAACATTGTAAACTCAAATCATAAATCTGCCATCCTGCTTTGAAATCCAACCAGTTCAGAGTGAGGCGGAGACTAGCACCCCTGACCAATCCAGTGGGTTAGAGGTGTGCTTAGCTAAGCCTGCCCAGTCATATACCTTGATGATTTCACAATGCATTATAAATAAGAGTCTCTGACAAGACTCTAGACAGACACTCTTCCTGATTTTCCTGTTCCATTCATCCTACTGAGCCCAGATTCCAATTACAAGACCAAAGCATTGCTGACCCTACTCCAGGGCACACTGCGAAAACCCAAGCATTGCTGATCCTATTCCCAGAAAGGCCATTGATCCAAAAACAATCCCACTAAAATCCCAAACAACCAAAGTGGAAAGCTGTGGTATTCTTTTGGGAAGCATCCTGAACCAGCCTTGCTTGCTGCCCACTAATTGTTGATACCACTAACTGCTGCCCACTAACTGCATCCAGTGGTACATGTGCCATCCAGTGACCAGAATTACCATCCAGTGACCCGACCCTGCCCAGCTGTCTTTTTCCAAGCTGTCCTTTGCAATGCGCGCTGCCGTGTGCTGACCAGAACCATTGACGTTCCAAAAATCCCAAAACTAGAGGTGGACTGTAAGTATAATCCCTACCCCATAGATATCCATAGTTTACCTGTCTTGCATTTGTCCTTATGCCACTCTCTAAGCCATCCTATCCTTACCCCGATAACTTGTTAAAACTGTCAGAAATATCCCTGAAACCTTGCCCTTGATTTCTAGTACTAGCGGCATCTCTCTTTTCATTTTTGTCTGATGTAAACTGTAAGCCCTTAGTTATATTTCGAGTAATCCGACTAGTTTCCATATCTTTTACTGTTGGGGTTGAACACTGGGGCTGGTAAGGTTGACCTCACAAATCAACCTTGGTGCTTACTGTGTTCTTCTACAACAATATAGTCTAGATAATTAATTTCGAGTAACATTTGCCTTGCTTTCAAAACTGAAGTTTTTCTTTTGGCGGCTTTATTTTTTGAAAACTGAATCCCATTTCAACCTGAAAATCTCATTCAAATCTTCTCCTATCCCCATTCTTTCACTTCTGTAATATCCATGTGATGTACCTCTGTCCCTTAGACTAAAAACCACATCACGATTTGCAATATTTCACCCGTTTATTTAAAGAAACCGTTTGAGTAAATTTACACGGAAATGAAAAAGAATTGTAACTTTTACACGTGTCATTTGGCTGCAACATGTTTGAAACTTTCCATTCATTTTCTAATTATATGCTCTTGGTAATCCATTGCTTCTGATTGTCAGTGTCTTTGCATTGTTGCTTTAGTAAGGAATTGTATTTGTTTCAAGGTTTTTACCACACTTTCATTATTTATTTGTCCATTTCCGAGTGTCATTTCATAACATTGCAAGGGGTTTAAAATCCGTTTTCCACTCTTATTTGGGGAGGGAAGGTCAGATCTTGATTCCGTTTTCTGCCTCTTATTCCTGATTACCTGCTGTGTCTTTCCATCCATTCAGAATATTTGTGGGTTGACAGAACATTGCAGGGGAAAACCTAACTCAGGTGCTATCTTTCCTAAATCAAACGTGCACCTATTCCCTGGTGTTTTGTATATGTTCCCCTAGAAGGTTAAACCAAATGCATTGTTTACATTCTCATTGTAATTATCACCCCATTGGTGATTGCTGCCCCATATTAAAAATTGTATGATTTAGTTTGAATTTTAAAATAAATAAATAAATATTGCATTTTACCAACCAGCCTGGTTTATGTTCCATAGTGACCCGGGGTATTTGAAAAGGGGGTGTGATATGAGTTGTGTACCATCTCAAATTGAATCTGCATAAAATATGGAGAAAAGCATCTCAGTTGTGTGCTACAAACTAGGCCGAGACCAAGGTGTTTGTCGCCTGATTGAAATCCTTAACATAAAACAATATAGACATATAGAAATCATACCATAACGATGGTAGCATTACTTGAAGCCACAGGCCGCATACTAAGGGACGAAAGAAAACAGATTTTACTGCACGCTGCTGAGAACTGGCGCTTGCTGCCAAGGTCAGAGGCAAGCATAACATTCCTAGCTCCTACCTGCAAAATAGCAGAATAAATCCTCAACAATTGCATACCAAAAAGCTCCGTTTTGCAGTCCTCACCCATGTGGTGTGGCAAAGGCAAACAATAGCCATTTACCTGCGGCGGGAAGAGGAGCAGTTCCCTGTGAAGAAGACAAGAACTGATATATGTGTTGTCCAACAACGTTGCAACCTGCAGGCACTCTCTCAGGCTAGGTGGATATACTAGTGGCAACTATGGGGACACATAGACTTTCTCATCACATGGGGAAGATAAACAGAGTGCTGAGAACAGAGCAGGTCCCAGGCCTGAGGAGACCTGCTCCAGTCAATAAGGGAACACAAATTCAGGGGTGGGTGGCAAAGGGCAAGGGCCAATGGTAGTCTTGCGACTCTGCAACAATGTAATGGATCGTTTTTGGGGAAGTCTCAGGCGAGACCACCTCACATGCAAGGACCAGTCAGCTAACCTCTATAGGTGCCATATATAGGCACTACCACCCCAGCCACCCAATGGTGTCAGCGCTTAGGTTTTTTGGGAGGAGCCTCAACTTGTGATGACGTGCTAACAAAAACTCCTGACACAGGCTCAGGAGCTGTGATTGCTGGAGAATTATTTTCCTATAAGATCCCTGTCTGTTATGGAAAATAAAGGACAGATCTAAATTCCCCTTGGCTGAGTCCCCCGTCATTTACTGGAGGGAGGGGGGTTGTTGGGCCCTGGGTACTTTGCTGAACTGTGTTTGTGTAGCACAAACCTCGGTCACCTGGTATACCATAGTTTACAAATTTCTAGCAGAGGACGTTCACTACGCCAGTTCGGCATAGAGCCACCTCTTCCGTTGAAATGCCTGGAGGGCTGTGAGGTTCCCCACAGACCATGAGTCACACAGATGTACACCCTGTGCAGAAGCCACCAAGAGCCACCTTGGAAACTATCCTGGCCGCTGTCCGTGAGGAGCCCAGCAGACCAGAAGGGCGATGTGGCAGTTTTGTGGAGAGCGGTGGCTGAGCAGCGTAGTGGATCACAGAGTGTAGGTATTGACTCAGCCACACAGCTATTGAGGGAGGGGATGCAGTAAAAAGATGTTGGGTGTGGGGTGGTGATGAGTATTGTTCATTACCGTTGAAGTATTGTTGAGTATTGTGATGTATAGTTGAGAAAGGAGTGGAGGTAGATGTCATTTGTTCGTGGTTAGGGAACATTCGATCTTGAGGTAAAAAGTTCAGGTGGTTAGCCTAGACTATTGACTTAAGAGTAGGGATGACAGAAGTTATGTAAATATTGGATTTCCTGTGGATTGGGCGATTTTGCTCGGGTCATTGATGATGGTATCCCTTTGTATAGGGCTTAGCAATTGAGGCTAGCTTGAACCACAGAAGGTGTTCTTCTGGCTAATTCCTGCAGAGGCATTTTATCTACAAGGCAACGCTGTAGGTACAGATTGAGCATGTGAAATATTGGTATCCCATGTTAGGAGGCAGGACGACGGCCATGGGTATATATTGGGTGTGTTTTTGAAAATGTCATTATAATGGGACAATGTTGTTGTGAGATCTGTTAGTGGTTTTTATCATTCACTTACTGATTGTAGAGGTGACGTCACCAGTAAGGTCTGTGTATAGGACTAGGAGAGCACGAGGATGTGCAGTATTCGATTTTGAAAATCAAGAATTTACAGATTAGGCTGTTCTGTTGCGGTGTGCGGAAGGCGCATGCATGAGATTGGTGGGTGTGCCTGAGGAGGCAGAGAGTTGCAGAAGGGCCGTGCACGGAGCATGCTTGAGAAGTTGGTTGAGAGCCAGAGAGGCTTGTGATGTTATGAAAAGAACTGGTATCTGTGAAACTGAAGAAAAATAAGATAAACTATATTTTGTGTGTGAATAACAACGGAAGTGTCGAAAACCTTGACTTGAGATCAAGTAAGTATTAAAAGCTATCTATTGTTGAAAAGGTGCAGGGGACACGCCCCTACAGCGTCTTTACAGGGCCCTTCCGCGAAATAAAGACAAGATATGTAAATATAGCGTGGAATGGACACGAAGCATAGAGGGTACATTGTCTAAGCCATGGGCAGAGGGCGGGAGTTTCTCCAAATATGTGCAGCAACCATTACACACAAACATACAAGAGGTTTATTAGGGGAAAAAGTTGAGCAATCATATGGTAATATTCGAGCTTTGGAAGAGGTTCCAGGACGATGGAGGGGATGTGGCACAGCATCAATGGATTCTGAGCCAACACGAGACCCTGGGCAAAAAACCCTTTCCCCCCACTTACGCACCTCCTCCTGAACATGGGAATGAAGGGGCTACAGCAGGAGCACAGGGATTATATCCTATACAAGAGTTAAGAGCAGCGGAGGGGTACACAAACCCAACATTCGCACCACCAGCATATAGCAATGAGGAGGGGCAGAACGGGGTCGGACACGCAGGAGGGGGAGCAGCATCTGCGCGAGGTGGAAAAGTGGTGCACAGTGAAACACAGACAAGTACAAGGGTGTGTGACCTGGGAACAGAGGAAAGAAGGGAGGGGCTGGAGAATATAGTATCGAACAAGTGGTCGGGAGGACAAATATTACTGAAATTAGACGGGAAGACAGAGGGAGCAACAGGAGGGTGAATAAGGAAGTAACAGTTGCAAGGAGACTAGTGAAGCACGTGAATGGGCAGAGATAATGGAAGAGGTGGAGAGACAAAAACAGAAAAAGGAGGAATGCAGGAGAGTGCAAAGAGAAAAGTACAAGGCAGAAGAGAAAGAGCGGGATATGAGGAGAAAGAGGGCTTTCGAGGAGATGGAGAGGAGAAGGGCAGAAGAAGAGAAGGAAAAGCAGATTATGATAAAGAGGCAGAGGAGGACGTTAGAAATACAGTGGCTCATAAGAGAATGCAAACGCAAGGAGGAGGAGGAACGTGCAGTGAGAGACATAAGACTGATATTGGGATTAGCAAGTTTTAACAACAATAAAGGTGGAGATGAGCAAGTAGGGCTAGATCACGGTAGGAAAAGCTATACGGCAACTGTGCTGCAAGACAACCCCAATACTGGGTCCTCCATGAGGGGGGAATGCAAGAACTTAATTGACATAGAAGGGGAACCACAAGGAGCCACAGTACTGAGGAGACTGAGCTTCCATGATGATATCGAAAGTAACTTGGGAGACACTGAGTCAGACGATGACTTGGTAGGGAGTGAGGATGAGGGAGTAGGGCAACCTGTCCATCAGTCGAAAGGGAAGCACAGCGATCGAAGCTCAACATGGGAAGCAGACGGAGACAAAGGCGGATTGTGGGGTGAAAAGGATGAGAGACCACATCGGTCTAGGGTTACATCGCACAGCATGGATAACTTAACTCTGTATACACAGAGATTTTGAGACCTTCCAGCATGAAGGAGGGGAGAATTGAAAAGGGCATTCACTGCCACCAAAGACATCGGGAGGTTGGATGGGGCAATTGGGTTAACAGGGAGATTGGACGGGGGAGTGGGCTGACACAGTTCCCCTTACTGAAAATTGGAGCGGGGCGACCTCAATAGATAACATGGAAACATATCGACAAGGAGAATTTGAGGTGTAGGCTACCCTCATTGACAGTGGGTGTGGGGAAATGGATACACAAAATGGAGTGGATGACAGCATGGCAGAAGTTAGCAGTAGGCGACATAAAAGGTTTACTAGTGGCAACCCTAGGAGAGGCTACCAATGACATGTGGAAAATGTCTGAGTACCCAGGAGTAACCAATCAGAACACGGTGCACAATGGTTCACTGTTTGATAACTGCCGAGTGGCCATATGGCAAGCTCTACGGGTACAGTACCCAGACACGTCAGATATTAGTGCGATCATGGCACACAGAATGCGGGAAGACGAAGACCCCCTACAATATATTCAGGCTATTCATGCGTTATGGAGATTTGAATCGCGAGAACTGTGGGACCAAACAGTGGCATTATTTTATCATATACTATGTCAAGGCCTTTCTGAACAGGTGCAAAGGCAACTAAAGAAGTTGGTGGGGATGGAGGAAAAACCTTGGTCAGAAATCCAACTCACAATGGTACATTACTGCAGGTTAATGCAGGAAAGCACGAGGAAAGGAAACAGGGATAGGCAAAGTTAGTGCAGAAGAAATTGTATAAATACGCCATGGAACAAGCAGCATTAACAAGCACGAAGGACAAGGTCCTCCACAGCACAGTACACACCACAGCCCACGGGAGGAGCTTTCATGGGGTGGGGGATGCGCTGCATGGGTTCTAAGGAAGAGGGGAGCCACCTAGGGGATGTCGGTATGGGCACAAAATGCAACAAAGCCAAGAGGGGTTTCCGGGAGGGTATCGTGGATAATGGCAACCAGTACAGCAAATCCAAGAAGGGTTCACTGGGGGTTATCAGAGGCAAATGAGGGAACCACCCCAGTGCTTGGTGTGCAGAAAGCTAGGGCACATCTCTAGAGTTTGCAGGAGCAGAGGGGGTTGCAGCAGAATTGGGGAATGCAATATCAGCAAACATTTCAGGCAGAGCAGACTGAATACTATGCCCAAGACCAGACACAACACAAGGATAGACCCCAGATGCACACCCACAGACAAACCAGCCCATGACACAGACACCACAAATGCAGGTGCCACCGCAGCATTACCCGCAGACATCCAAGACACCACAGACACAGAATAACACACAACCATCATACACGGCACAGCTAAATGACAGGACACTGGCATGCACAGACTCCATGGCAATGACTTCCATTAGAAAGTTAGGTGGGGCTACCATGGTGGGTGGCAACCAATTTGCAGGAAAAGGAATGTCATTATACCCTCAATAGGAAAGCCCACAGACAGACCTTATGTGTTCCATCCTATCCATTACACCCAAACCGGAGCAGGAACCACGCATAAGGGTAAGGATAGGTGACAAAACATTCTCCTTTATTGTAGACACAGGGGAAACTAGATCATGCATCTGGGAGGGGAAGTATAGAATGTCAGATGATGCCATGAATGCTCAGAGACTTTATGGGTTGACAGAATTGGTTCCTTTTACAGGCAATATTGTACTTTCTATAGGGGAACATGACATAGCTCTCCCATTACTGTATTCCCGACAGACACCGGTAAACATAATGGGGAGGGACATTATGAGCAAACTTAACATGACCATCTCATTCACTGACAAGAGCATAGTGTGTTCCACACCAGGGATACACCTTCTAAACGTGAGGGAAATGATTCAAGCCTATTGTGGACGCATGGTACAGAGGGGGGTGCCAGCAGATGAGGAGCTATATGGGACTGAAGTAATGATATCATGTATCCCAGGGATTCAGGGAAACGTGGGGCATCTTCCAAATGAGTACATGTTCAGACCAGAACTACCACGTGATGAGAAGGAAGGGACGATGGTACCACTAGAATTAGAGGCAGTAATAGTGGGGGATGACAGGACAACAGTACATGGGTCAGATGATATAGCAGGAGCATGACGATCAGTGATCGCTGTGGCCAAAGGGTACAGATTGCCTACGATTACAGATGAAGAACTGTTCAAAGACAACCGATCAGACCACAAGGTAGTGTTGGACATTACTATTACATACTGGGTAAAAATACACTACAGGGAGGTACCACAGAGGATGGCGATGATGCTACAAGCACCGCCGACATTTCTCGAGGGAGACTTGCAAAGGTCCCCAGTGTCTTATGGACCACAAGTCCCTATGACGTGGCGCTCCTGAAAGGCATAGGAGCAGTGAAAATAAAATTGAAGCCAGGAGCCATTTTACCACAAGCTAGGCAATATCCCCTGTTGAGGGAGGCAGACAAAGGTATTTATGAGTCAATCTCAGCACTAGTGAAGCAAGGCATCCTAATACCATCACAATCACCATGCAACACAGCAGTGTACCCTGTCAAAAAGGAAACGGTGGTCATGGTGTTTTTTCCAGGCCTTGCACCCTCTGAACCATATTGTTGAAATAGAATTTCATTTAGTTCCGAATCCAGTAACAATTCTATGTAGCATTCCTATGGAATCTACCCACTTCACGGCTATATATTTGAATAATGTGTTCTTCTCTATACCACTACACCCAGACTCACAAGACATAACTTCGTTTCTATATGGAAATATGAAGTGGAAACACACTGGACTTGCTCAAGGGTACTGCAAATCACCTTCAATATTCAACAGGGTCCTTCAAATGAGAGAGCGTCGTTATACAGTACGTAGACAACATATTGATTTGCAGCAAGACAGAGACACAATGTAGAGATGACTCTATGCACATGTTGACTGTACTAGCAGAAAAAGGGTACAAGGTAGACAGGGCCAAATTACAGTATTGCCAAAAAGGTGTGTTGTATATTGGACAACTGATATCATAAGACAGTAGAAAAGTGACACCAGAAAGTGCAGAAGTGATACCCAAGACAGCAAAGCCCACAACCATAAGACAAATACAGCAGTTTCTAGGACTATATAGCTACTGCAAAGCATGGGTATTTGACTAAACAATGCATACTAGGCCCTTGTTAAGTGCACTAAAAGAAGCACCAAGAGGGGAGAGTACATTACAATGGACAAGTGAAATGACTGAGGCATTTGACAAGTTGACGGAAGCAATATACACTGCTCCTGTGTTAAGGATTCCAGACTATCATAATTAATTATTCTAATTCTCACACTCCAATTGAGTGTTTATGACTGTAGTACTGGCACAAAAGACACACATCGGGCACAAACCTCTAGCATATTACAGTGGGAAGTTGGACCCAGTGATGAGAGGGCACTAAGCATGTCAACAGGCACTTGGTGCTGCCGCATTTGCAGTAGACAAGTCAGCACGTATTACCATGGGATGCAGCACCACTCCTTATGTGGAGCACGGTCTCTTCGCAATACTGGAAAGACCCAAACGTACATTAATGACACATAGAGTTTTGGTGTATGAGGTGTGACTGTCAAACCCAGCTCTCGAGATAGTGAGATGCTGACTTGTCAACCCGGCGACTTTCATTGCTGAACCGATAGAGGAAGGCGATTATGTGCACGACTGCACGGCCAACACAGAAAACCACAGCAACATCCCAAAAGTACAGGAGAATGCACTTGAAGGGGGCGATGTACTTTATATAGACGGGCCATTGACAATTCACCAGGCGACTGGGGAAAGACACACTAGGAGAGCAGTAGTGGGATTAAAGGAGGACGGAACGAGCGAGGTGGTGACAAGTGCACCTTTATCGTCACATTTTTCAGCACAGGCTGAGGAGCTAGTAGCTTTAATATTGGCACTGGCACAAAGCAAAAACAAAGAAGTGACAGTGTATTCAGATTCAGCCTATGCGACATCCACAGTGCATTCTGGACTGTCATGTTGGCTGAGGAGGGGCTTCAGGTGTGCTGATGGGTCACCCGTGCAACACACACTCCTATTGGGCAGACTCATAGAGGCACTCCAGTTCCCCTGGCAGCACCACACAAGGGGGGAGGACCCCATCTTTAGGGGCAATGAGGCAGTGGATGCAGAAGCAGAACGTGCCGCTTATTTTGTGGAATAGAAACGGATGCTTCATCCCCAGCGCGCAGCTATGTATGAACAATGATGTTAAAAAAAGAATATAACACATTACCTGTGACAAAGATTATGGAATTGCAGGGAGCCGCACCCAGGGAAGAAAATGAATTATGGATAAAGAGGGGATGTATAGTGTCTCAGACAGACGCCTTATGGCGCCAAAACAACACAGGAAAAGTGGTAATGCCATTCTCATTAATGCACACTGCAATGACATCCTACCCATAAGGGGAATGAGTTGCTTGCTGCTCATATTGGAGAAGATTGCTTTTGATCCTAATTTGGCAGAGCACAAGGCAGAATTCATGACTAATTGTCTAGTTTGTAAACAATTTACAGCAGGTCATACACTAAGTGTAGTGAGAGGAGCCATACCTTGCCCAATGGAATGGGTCCATTCCAACACCTTCATGTCAACTATGTTAACATTCTCCAAGTATGCCAGGGGTACCGCTACATGATAGTAGTAGTATGCCAGTTTTCCTGATGGATCGAAGCTGGTCCCTGTTCACATCCTGGTGCCCTTAGAGCGGCAAAATTCCTGGATTGAGAAATCTTGCCATGATGGGGCCTGTGCGAGGTCCTGTGGTCTGACAATGGTCCTCCCTTTGCCAATGAGATGTTTCGCCACATCACAAACTTGTTGGGAATATAAACAAATTCTCTTGTGCCTATCACTCACACTCAAACAGGGTGTGAGAGCGCCTCAACGGGCCTGCCCAAAGAAGGCATCGCCAAAATTAAAAAGACTCTGAACAAAAGCTGGCTGCACTGTCTTCCATTAGCATTGTTTGCATTACGCAACAAACCAGGGTCTGGCCATCATTTAACCCCACGTGAGGTGGTGACAGGAAGGTGCATGAGACTTCCTCTGGCTCAACCCACTAGGGCTTTGAAAGATGCAGAAAAAATGTCTGATGTATTGGGTCAGGAAATATACGAGTACACCGCTTCCTTGATGGCTAGTTCCTCTTTTATTTCTCCTTAACTGCAGGGACAACGGGAGAGACCTGAAGCAAGAGAAGAGAACAACAACCTGGAAGCAAACAAGAAACTTTTGAAGCAACCACAACTGTATCCTGGAGACCAGGTGCTGTAAGAGATTTTACCAGATGGTTGTACCACGTTTTACAGGACCATATACAGTAGAACAAATAACTGATTGTGTAGTAAAATTGCGAGAAAAGAAAGCCTGGAACTACCTTAGCGACATCAAGCCCTGCAAAGCGGTGGCCTTTCATAGCCCCAATAATGAAAGGGCCAATGATCCACAAGCAGAAAAACAAAACAATTGCCTCAAAGCATCACAGCTGGCAGAGGCCAACGTATGATTACTTTCTCCAGAGCAAGCGAGAAGGGAAAGGACTTCCTACATATCCAAAGTGAGGGCACACTGCCTGTTTATTATTTTTCTTTCCGCACACTGACAGCATTCATCATGAAAGTTGTGACTGTTATTATTGCATTGTCCCATGGTTGCCCTTGATCCTCATCCCGAAACCTTTCAAGGTCAATTTGTTCAATTCATCAGGGGATCGAACAGCGCAAGGAGCCGTCCTAATGTGTTTTTCCATGTTTTCCTGGCATATTTAGCTCAAGCGTACCCACACTTGAATATCAGAAACCTCTTCTGTGCTTGCAGTACTTCGTGATCCTAGAATACGCACAGTTTGAAAATAATTATTTTACCTTGCAATGACCCAACTTCAAGTTCGCTGTGCTTTCAATTAATAAAATACTAATACAATAATGCCTTTCTTAGCACATTGCAGATGGGCCACAAACATCTTCAAGACTACACAAGTGTGCATAGAAGAGTAAGTGATGGGTGATATTATTAAAGGAATGCTCATTGTGTCCTGTGTCTTATTCTTATCTGTTTTTTTGCCCTCATCTTTTGTGTTATAATTACTATAGCTGTAACCCCTACTAACATAACCCCTACGTCGGCAGGAGGAACAACCATGTCAGGTAGAAAGGTAAGTACAGTAAGGAGAAGTAGACACAGTGCTGATGCAGACATGGGAGGGGTGGATTTCTATCTCACTGATACTGCTCGAGTATCCAATAATATGTAGCACAAGCAAATTACTAAAGTAGGCAAACAAACCACAGGGGTGAGCTGCTCTCTTATCCCCTATGCCATGAGTGCATCCATAACGTTTGTGGTAACTGAAATACCACCAGCAAGAGCACAATGCCTTATGTACCTGTCCATGTTTACTACCCGAGGAAGATTACAAGGAAGGACAGCAACTTTGAGATGGATGTCCAAGACAACATTACTATATGAAGATAGCTACATTAAAACACTTGACATGATGGACACTTTTTGGAAAAAAGACGAGGCTATACAATACATAACTGATGGACCACAAAAAGCAGAGACAAAAAGAGTAACACTGAAAGAATTACCATGTCCTAAGAAGGGACCCAAGGAAATAGGAGAACCAGGAAGTTGAGAAAGATCACAGATGCTCATGTACGGCTAGGTGTACACAGTTGAAGGATGGAAATAAGGTGTAGAAGGGAGAAAAGCACATATGCTCCTGACAGCTCCAGCAAACACGCTACAGGCAGAGAATGACAAATGCCTAAAGGAGTGTGATGCAAGTACAAAGTTACTGACCTGGGTGGAGAATGAAGCTGGACCAATGCCCATAATACCACTCAAAAAAGCAGCATTATGTTTCCAGAATGATGGAGCAGTAAAGGTTGGAGAGAACAAAGACTTTAAACAGACAGTGAAACATCCAGGCATGATGGTTGGGTCGGCATTATTAATGGATCATTGTTGGGCGTGCGGATAAAAGGTGTATGAAAAGCTGCCATCCAAACTGGGGAGGGCTATGCTCACTAGTGCACATAAATATGCCAGCACTAGTAGTGTCACAAAAAGAAATAAAAACAGAAGACTTCCCTAAAACAGACAATGCAAGAAGAAAGAAGAGGTCACTGGAGGTGAGTAGAGTGAAAAGCCAGATCTACTTGTCGTCAGCATCGGAAGCATCTCTGGACGACATACCACCTGAACGCTGATTGTTCGTTAGGACAGAAATGTTCTTCCCGTCAGTAGTTCCAGCTCTACAGATATACACAAATGCAAAATGGCTCCAGATTACGAGATGGGAGCTGATGCAGACTATACATTCAACTGTCAATGGCTTCAACATGAAAAATGAGCTCTGAGCAGTAAGGTTGGTGGCCCTTCAGAACAGAAATGTTCTGGACCTTCTGACAGAAATGGAAGGAGGACTTTGTGCCAAGATTGGGACATCTTGCTGTACATTCGTGCCAGCAAAAGATTAAGGAAATGGCATACTAACAGAAGCAGTTACCAGATTGTAGAAAATGCAAGCCAAGATGGAGGAGGAAGGCAAAGATACAGGAAAAGATCAAAGCTGGCTGACATATGTGTAAAGACTCGAGGGGGTTTCTGTACTCCTGCCCTCTATATGGCAGGGTAGAAGCAAAGAGCATCCCAGCCAAGATTCTTTATGCATTAGCAATGGACGAGCAATCAAGGCTTAAACTCTTAGGAGGTGATGCAGGCTGGTCTTACGTACAGTGATGTCCCCAAGTCCCCACAAAGGAAGGTCCACACACTATGTTAGGTGATAACACAGTCTAACACAGTGCTTTATATAAATAAGGTTCAAGTTATATACACAATCAATAGCACACTTGGTGCTTTGGCAATACTATTATGATAGTGGTACCCCAGTTAACTCTTGACTTCTTCTTTAAAATGCACCAACTGCTGACAGTCTCAATGGCATACAAATCAAATAGTAAAGTGAATCAACAGTAGACATAGAAAGGAAGACAAGTTGGGTTAAACAATGGCAGAATACTGGGTCCCTACCCAAGACACCGTTATGTGTGAGGATCCCCCCACCCGGGCAACCTGTAAATAAAAGTGTATCAACAAGCCCAGTCCATATATGTTTAAGTTAGTCTTGTTTCCTGCTAGACATGTTCTACTACCCCAGTGTACCTGAGTTTAGCAGAGTTCTTTTGATGGTTCATCGACGGATCCCTCTTGAGTAGACTCCCTTTAAAGTAGGGGCCATGGGTCATCGAGATTCCTATGAAGAAATGTGAACACTGTTGTCGAGGGAGCAGCTTCGACCTTTGCGGTGCTCGTCGACGATCAGTTGTGGACGTCCTGTGAAGATGAGGCATGCTGTGAACCTCAATGACAAGAGTTTGTTGCTGCAAAGCAGATCGATGAAGAACGTAGGCCCAGCAAGGGCGCCGGGTCATCAGGATTAGCGTTGATGATCGGGACTCGACCACGCTGGCGTTCGGATCTTCGTTGGTCTTTGTCTTTGTGGACTTCAGGTGGAGGGAAACCAACCGGCAGATTCTCCTCGGCTCGATGACGACCTTGACTTTCTCCGGTGGGACAAAGCGGTCAAAGGTGATGGCAAGGGAGTCCTTGATTTCCAAGTGTCTTAGGCAATGGAGTGTTGCGGCTCCGGTCGACAAGGTTACATAGATCCTCCAAACCTCAGTCGACGGAGACGGTCATTGACGTCCTGGTGCTTACTTCAGTGATTCTTGGCGGACCTCATCTCCAGTCGACACCTGCTTGGGACTGACTACCAGGGTGCATTGAAGAAGATGTGCTGGTGCACGATGTTCCCTCGTAGCTCGAGAAGAGGTCTCCTAGCCAGTTCCTCTCTTGGATCAGTTCTTGGAGACACAACAAATTTCGGATTGCATTGAAGGAAAGCAGCAGCAGAGCCTTATTCTTCCAGCTGGGCTTCAAGGTTAAGCATCAACTTTCAACTTAGCTTCTGAACAATTCTGGAAAGCGAGAGGTCCACAAATATACTGTTCTGTCTCTCATTCACACTGCTGAGCCAAGCTCAGGCAGCCAATCATTCAGAAGGGCATTCATGCAGGCAGGCAGGCAGCCAATCAGGCTCACAGTGCATTCAGTCCATTCTCTTCCATCCAGACACTCACATCAAGGAATGTGGATTGGGGCAAGCACCCAGCCTTTCAGCACACCACACTGCATTCATGTCAGTTTTGGGCAGGGCTGTCTCATTCTTTGTGTTACACACCAGAAATCAGACACCCATAACATTAAATGTATATTGGTCACACACTCCATTCACCCATGTCCCAACCCAAGGGTGCACCCACAACATACAGTCACTGGGAAGGCTCCAGCCATTCTGGCCTGGACTTCCCCCACAATACCATATATGGAACTTCCACCCAACAGCCAGTCAAGGGAAGAGACAAAGTTAGGGCTTCCCAGGACTTTGGGAAAACAAGGTAACAGGTAATAGAAAGCAGGAGGCCACAGGGGCCATCTTGTCTCCTATCAGGAATCAACTGATTTCAATGGCAGGGCCTGGGTATACCAAAATGGAGGATACTCAGACCACCTCTCAAATTCAGCATGGAGCTGCCACCAGCCCATAGCCTGCTCTGTGGGCCACACACAGGTGCCCAAACACATATGCTCAGGTTACAGGGTTCTACCCCCACCCAGGGGTGCCATAAGGGTATCCCAAGGGTCTATACACCACAACCAAAAAGAGGAAGAGCTGCACCCCCAGGATTCCCACATGGACTCCTTTGCAAAAAACAACACAGACCACACATGATAAAAGGAGTACAGGACAAGGACATGGAGGCCCTTCCCTCCAATGCATTTCCAGCATCACAATATATACTTTCATGAATGCCAACATGGATGGAAGATGGACTAATAGTACTACTAGCAGCACTAATATTGGTACTAGTAGCAATATGTGTGATAAGATATGCATCACGCAATGCCACAAAACGACAGAGAAGACAATAGTGATGAAAGTGTTGGTAGATACAAATGGTGAGGAATAAATAAATAAAATAAGGACACAAATAAAGGAGTGCCCATTGTTCCAGACCGAGATGATAGCATTCGATGATCCCATTGACTACATGAAATACTGGACGAGATGGGTGTGGTGCAACCCGGAAGGAGACTGCTGTTACATGACATGGAGTTTGGGTGACCATGCAAATTACTATGGACATCTTTGAGGAGTAACAAAGATATGGCTGCCAAGACCTATGGTGAATAGGTTTGGAGATGGGGTCGACAGGTCGACCAGATGGGAAACTGAAGAGAGGGTCCCTGAAATGGCCCTTGTGACCCATATATGCATGACAGGCCGAAGAGCAAGAAACCACAGAGGCCAGTCACTCTTTGGCCAGCCGCCAGGAGGGACAGTGACTTCCACATATGCAAACAGATATTCTCTTAGACAACCATTCAAATCCTATCAAGATGACATCTTCGAGGATACAGGTACCTCAACACTGGACCTGCTTGACTAATGATACATATCCAGCTATGCTGATGTCATTAGAGACACCACAACATAGTAATATTAGCAACGAAGCAAACTCGCATCTCTGAAGTTACATGGACACATACGTGCTCACACAAAGAACATGCTTACACCGTTCTATAGATAGAGGACAGATACATATACATACTGTCGAAAGCCTTTCTTATTTTCTTTCATAAGCCAAACGCAGAAATGCAAGAAAGCAGGAGATGCAGAGCAAGCTTGCAGCCACTTATAGCAACTAACCATATGTATCTACAGGATCATATAAGGAACCTGGAAGAGCCAAGCACCACTAACCCATAAGGAAAAACAGTACAATATAGACATATAGAAATCATAGAATAACTATAGTAGAGTTACATGAAGCCACAGGCCTCATACTAAGGGACAAAGGAAAACAGATTTTACAGGATGCTGCTCATAACTGGTGCTTGCAGTCAAGGTCAGAGGCAAGCAGAACAAAGGACGTTTGCCTGGCATTTCGGTGCTGAACTGCCCTTGTGGGTGGGACAAAGACTGATAGGCAAATGGATATTCCTCCTTTGTGAAAAGTACAGTGATCAAAAAGCGATGGCTGCGGACTCACTCTCAAAGTTAAAAAACCACAGAACAGGTCATCAAGCCATGTTCTTCCTAGAGAGGGGTGCTGGTTACCTTTTTTGTATTTTTGCAAGGAACTTGGGGTTGGGCACCCTAAGTTACCTGGGGGAATCCAGATGTGGACCCCTTCTTGCTCACTGTGCTCAGAGAAGCACAGCTCCACCTCACTGATGATTTCTGACTAGGCAGAAACACGTGTCTGGGGGTTGCTATTGGCACTCTTATTCAAAGGAGGTTTACCAGGCATTTCGGTGCTGGGCTGCCCTTGTGAGCGAGACAAAGACTGATATGCAAATGGATATTCCTCCTTTGTGAAAAGTCCAGTGAGCAAAAAGCGATGGCGGCGGACTCTCAGAGTGGATAAAAACCACAGAACAGGTTATCATGCCATGTTCTACCTAGAGAGGGGCACCTGCTGCCTTTCTTGTGACAGTACATATTTATTTTAACTATCAATTTAAGTTACAATTAACACGTACAATGTCTACTATTTGCATCAAATAGACCATTCATTCATCACTACGTAAATCATGTAGCGTCCAGCACACTTGCCATCCCCACTTGCATAAATATTATTTAAAACTTTCCTTACATTATGTCTTGTGTTTCCATTCGCCCTATGTGATGGATGACCAACCGCTTCGAAAGACAGAACTCAGTAATAGAAACTTAACATTCCAATATGAGCATTCAATATAGTGAATCTTATAACTTCTTTGAGGATATTCGACACGTTTTGGCCTTCAAATTGTTACTGCAGTGGATTCAAGGACACATAACAATGCCTTTATCCAGCGTTCACAGCATGTCGGATGGAGTTTCGTTTTGGCACCATGTGCCACGAAATGGAACAATATTAATGGCAAGCTCTGCAGTGAAAAACAACAAAATATTTCAAGTATCCCACATATGAAAAGATTTACTTCCATTGGAACAGCATCAATGTGCCTGGTCCCACAACATTTACGTATTCTTTCAAAGATGACCCTGGGCGAGGTGCAGACAGGCCCGGATTTCCCAATATTTCCACAGGGAAATTCCCATAAAAGAGATCCATTAATAGTGTGGGACAGTTTTCTTTTTGGTGAAAGTGGGACACTTCTTTTCTGAAATAAACAGAATTCGAATACAAAAGCAGTGGCTTAATTTATAGAGACTGCATGGACAAACCTGGAAGGGGGCGAAGGGGAATTTTCACACCAGACTGGGTGGTCTGTTGCAGTTAGGGCAACGTGTGCAATGAGCAACAATAAAAAGTATTTTATTTTTACAAACACGAAAATTCCAGCATGCGTCGAAATGAGGGCAGTTTTGAAAGGCTTACTGGCTTCTTTGTATTTCTATTCCAGCAATGATATTGATTTCTGCATTGATGCATGCGTGCCTGGTTGTCCTCCACATGTGGGCCTCCACAGTAAGATGTAAATATGTAAAGGCCACAGTCGCATGTTCATAGTGCACATTGGCAAGACATATTCCTTTGCTCGTTATTTCAATGTTGGCTAACACTGTTGCACATAAACCTTTTGTCTATTGCTATCTGCAGTCACTTATCATGATTCCTACTTTCCAGTGAGGTCAGACTTCATTTATTTTATTTATTTATTGGTTATTTGTAAAGCACCTACACAAAAAATTGTGTTTCAAGGCACCACAAGACAAAAAAGGGGGTGGGGGCAACACAATAAAGGTCATACTAGGCCTTGTGTCATTCGGATCATGCAAGAGCAGTAAAAAGAAGTGTAGGAGGGAGCGTGGGAAGAGGGGGAGGTGTAGGTTGGGCAGAAGGGAAAATGATAGGGTGAGAGGAGGTGCAAGGCAAGAGGAGGTATAGAAGAGCATGGGGAGGAGGAGGGGAAGAAGAGGGCCAACCTGGCTAGGAAAGTGCTAAGGGGAGGCCAGGTGGTCAAGTGCCAGGGGAAGTGTGAGGATGGGGGTCGACCAGGCTCGGTAGGGATGCACACCCCACTAGGCTTGTCAGGAGAAAGGGGACTGGAAGGGCAAGTGCAGGTTGTGGGATGGCAGGGTGGGGGCTGGAAGACAGGGTGCTAGGGTATACTGGGCAAGGAGGGCCTGGTGCCCTGTGGAGCTCAGAAGGGATCAGGCAGCCAGTCAATGTGACAGAAGGAGGCATTAGCAGGGGGGGAGGGAATGAAGAAGAGAAAAGTTGGGACTTGAAAACATTTTGGAACTTAAGGAGATAAAGCAGAAGCCTGAGAGGGGCAGGGAGGCCATTACAGAGGGATGCTTCTGCCGAGGAAAGAGATTGACCACACACCCTCTGCTTGGAATAGCGTCTGATTTGCAGAGAATTGCTGCTAGATGACCGAAGGTCTCTAAGAGGGAGGTATTTAGGGAAAAGGTTGAATGTAGTGGCGTCCTTGGCCCCAGAAAGCCTTGTGGATGATGCAGAGGGTCTTGAAATTGATCCTTGCAGCCACTGGGAGCCAATGGAGATATTTATGGGCTTGAGAGATGAGGTACCTGGGCTTGAGGCCAAGGATACATCTTACAGTCCAATTCTGGATTAGTTGAAGGTGGCAAAGGGAGGATTGAGGCAGATTGAGGAAGAGGATGTTGCAGTAGTCCAGCCTGGAGAGGACCAGAGCTCTGGAAACATTGAGCTTCTGTATGTCTGCTGCTCCAATTGTCTTCTTAGTTTCTTCAACTATTGTGAGTTCATTATAAACAGGGCTTGAATATTAGCATTGGATAAACTGGAATTACAATCAGTGCCTTGGTATCCAGCAGTTACCAGTCACCAGAAGCTACCACTATGAAACAAGGAGCTATATTATAGCGTTACATTAGTTGGTCTGGGGGAGCCAAAAGTAGCTCCTGGTGACTTTTGGTTTTAAGCTCACCCATCTCTTCTGCATTGTATTTGATTTGAGTCACATCCTTGGAATAATCAGACTGACATTTATTGTTCTAAAATACATCAATTATATTGAAGGTAATAAATTCACAAATCAGAGAAAACAGAAATGTTAAGGCATATCTTGTGACATTAATTCACAAACAGTGATTTATTAAAAATAAATGATTTAACAATTACATATCAAGTGACATACTACTCTGTTTATTGTACAGTGAAAACAGTTTTCAAACACTGTAAACAAAGCTTGTTATTGGGTTTGTTAAATATTGTGAAGAGAGCCACACATCATTTGAATCTTGAAGTCAACCTTTAAACATGTTTTGAATGGAAACCTCTTTTGCGATGTTCTGTGGCATAGACTGGGCCCTGGAAACAAAATCTGGAGCTATTCCATGCATTTGCATGGCCAGCACATACAATGTTAGATCTTTCACAAATTCAAAATCCATCTGCTTGAAGAGGGGCTTTGCCACCTACCGTTTGCTTCTTTTGGTAAACTCCTTGTTGTAACGAGGCATCCTGAACCTTCCTCCAGTTTCTGTTGTTCGCTTCCAATGTTCTAATTTTGTGCAAGTACAACCAGTCTTGTTCTGGCCTCCATACCATCTATGCCAACATGCAACCTTTTAGGCCTACACTTTAGGCACCTCCGAATCTCCAGTGTGGCAGAACTTGGAGTCCCCTCATGCCTCATGTCTCTTGAAAGCGTTTTGTCGTACACAATCTTCTCAAGTGCTGTGTGATGAGGGGAGTCTAGAACCAACCACCCTTTCTCATGCTCCTGCTCCTTGCTCAATGGCTCATGTGCACATTGGTGGAAATGCTTGTTTTCTGTCCAAGAGTGTTTGTTAGAACAATGGTGCATCAATGAACGCCATTGTTAAAGCAGAACATCTGTAGATCCATTGCCCGTTTTGGAGCTCCACCAAATATGGTTGCTGATAGACTGTGACTAATTTAAAATGTTTTCTGTAACCTTTTTTTCCAGCAGCTGTAATTTTTTTAAAAATTGGTTTTGTGGTGTGCCATTCATCATGCTGATGCTTTAAGTTTGGGAACTGCTCTTGTGTGGCCTTGGCTATTGAAACATGCCTGTCAGTGGCTTTCAGGTCACTTTGCATTCCTCTGGATTGCAGAAGTTGAATGGATTTAAAGAAACCATATTTTTCCATGGTACATTCAGATACTTGCACCACAACTGAATTCTTTTGGTTGCCATGTCTTGGCAGTGGTAAGTGCAGTATTTAGCAGAAAAACCTGGACTGTCACACTGTCCATCACCAGCAAGCCAGAGCCTTTCGCCAGCGAGAGCATTGTCCATTGATAACTGTTTGAGCGTCTATGCCTGGCTAATAGCGGGGAACAAGAAATCCCTGTGATATTTGTAGTACTGTGTTTTTGAAAGGAACTCGAGTCCCACAAACTTAGAAAAATGTGAAATTGTACTGTACATTGATCCACTAAACAACAAAGCAAATGAACAAAGTACATTTCCAGCAGGCACTTTCTCAAGTATAGGTTGCGCAAACCGTGAAAATGAGTTATGGTGGTATACACAGCTGCCCTTGATCTTCAGGTTGCTGCCTTTGACTACACGAGTAAACTACACCAATTGCTCCCCACAAATCCTACTATGCAATTTATGATCACATTTAATCATTTTCATAATCTCTGTCAGCCAGCAGTAAATAAAATGTAATTTGGTTCCTTTAATAGCCACTCATCCAGAAGTACAGTGGTTTGCGATTCCATGGTGGTGCATAAGTCCTCAACACTAGGAAGAGTGAAGTCCACATCACAAGCACAATCATCAATCAGTAGATAAGATACTTTGGTTATTTCTGTTTGTAATATTTCTGATTTGTCCACATGTATTGGGGGAACAGGTAACATTTTCTGTTTCTTAGATAAACATTTTTTAGATGCTGTAGATTGTGGGAGAGGTTCTGCAAACAATTCTGAAACATCTTCTGTGTTGTCTGTTTCTTCTCGGTGACGTTGTGTGATGTAACAATGATCCAGGGTTACTTTCCATGGATCACTGCTGACATTCAAATCAAATTCCAGCTGCTCAACATCTGCATCACAACACTGAATCTTGCAACGACAATGCTCAGCCTCAAAATCTAGCTGCTCCCAAGCGATAACAGTTTGGCAAGCAACATCATTAGTATGTGTAGTTGCCTGAGCTTTATGCACCTCTTCTTCTTAGGCCTCTAATCGAAGAGAATAAAAAAGACTTAATTTATAGCACACATACAGAATATATGAATTACAACATGAAAATGTAATATCAATGAAATAACTGATAAAACACTTTTTTTATGTTCTGTTATGTTTGTTCTCTTGTTTTCCAAATTTTCCTTGAAACAGTCAAATTGGATTTGCTGACCACCAGACCAAGCTGAAAACCAGCATTTTGAAATTATATAAACCTGGAAATGTACTATTCCACTTAAAGAATCATATATACATATATAACAAAATGTCACTATGGAAACCATTAAAACAGACTAAATATTAGAGCACAATTCAAATGGATGATAACTTATATTTAACAATATCTTATGTATACCTCATGTCCATGTGTCTCTTCAATTTTGCCCTCTACAGTAGTACAATTTCGAAGAACATTGATTAAATTGTTAAAAAATGTAATGTTAAAATCTTTGATCTCATCAAGTATATCTTGAGAAAGTTGATTTAATGATTGTCAACCGTACAATATCAGTTAAACTGCGTAAAAAGATATGGTTAATAGTTTGATTACAATTTTTAAATTAGCATTGACCTAAAGTCGAATACTGTGTACATGTAACATTTTAAAAAGACATAATTGAAAATTGTACCTGATAACCTTCACTGATGTCGCAAGGAGTTAGTGAGAGACCATCCAGCAAAACATATTCCATTTTCCATTTTTCGCTCTGCAGCTAAAGGTTTATAAACAAAAACATACACCATTCATATAGTGAAATGGTCTATGTTATTCAGTGACAAAGTACATTTCATTGTTGCATGTGTTTCTGCGATAAATACATCAAGGTTGTTAATCTAATGCCATACAATTTGCTGAGAGTATTGCAAATTATCAAAATGATAAATTATCTTACATGTAAAAAAGATATTGTTAATCAATAACTATTAGTATCAATCAATAAATCATTACTTCTCATACATCATCCTCCAGACCGGTTGCAGTGGAAGAATAATATGTTATTGAAGTTCCAGGCTCCGCCTATATAACAGTAATTGTAATAATAAAGATGTAACATCAACAACAAAAAATGACATGTAAAAGATGGTCAATATTGACAAGGAAGTACACAAGCCAGTTGTATCAAAAGCTGATGTTATACATGACAATAATTAATACATTTTAAGTCGAACTTGAAAAAATACAACTTTTTTATAATTGCATCTGAAGGAAGATTCTAAAAATATTACTTGAAAGGTGAGTGAGGTTGCTGTTGACTCTGGAGTAGTGGTTGATGTAGCATCACAGTCCTTTAATAGATCTATATATTCATACCATTCTTCAATAGAAAATGGACATTAGTATTATAATTTAGACCACAGCAAAAAAAATGAAAAAAGGTTTGTGTTAAGGTTGCTTAACCTGAACGTTAGGATGTTGGACGTGTCTGTGATTTCCTCCATGGTAACAGTCTATAATTCCATCAGTGCGCTCTAGGTAAAGACGGACGTGGTAATTCTTTTAAAAATACCTATTTTTAAAGGACGCAATGTGAGTGTGTGTTTGGAAAGGCTCCCATTGCACTGAACTATTGGAGTATCTCTAAAGTAGGGATGCGCAAAGTAATCTAACGTTCAAAATGTACAAACTACAGTACATTGCGTCATGAAGGAAACTTGTGTAATATAATATCATTGGAAATATACCCCCAAAACTGAAAACTGGTTATTATGTTACCTGTTCACAGACTATTTCAATAAATTGAGTGGTCATTTATAAGACATATTATACAAGCACAATTTGAAAATGGTAAAATACATTAAAAAATTCACTCTCCACTACTCACCTGGGTCAGCGTGTGCTGAAATTCAGTTCTGGGGCAACACTTTTTAGTGTTCTGTGATTGTACATATCAGGTGAGAAGTGCGTGCTGCAGACGCAGACTGAAATGCCCTTCACGTCATCCAAGACATCCTTGGCTCTGCTTTCAATTTCGGACACTGGAATTCCACAGCTAAAGAGCTATTTTCTTATTAAATTTACATCCTTTGGGAATACATGCAGGACTGTTCTCTGACATTGAGCATGGCTCTTATTAGTGCAACTCAAAACGATACAAGTAGGCATTGCTGGATTGTCCCTATGATCTGTTAAATGAATATAAATAAATGTTACTATTAAAAAAGTATCATTGAGTAAATCAAACATCATATTGCTTTGATAATAAAACAGATTTACTTTATAAAAAATTGTACCTAAAGCAAACATGCATTGAAAACATGCACTAGGAAAGATTACATTTGGAGACTATGCTCTGTAATGTCATGTGCTAATTACAGAAATAAAAGTAAGTAGGACGGTTCAAAATGGTGTAGACATTTTGTACAAAGTAAAATGAGAATAGGGTGTACATTTAGTATAGAGAAATACAAAGGGGCCTAGTCAGTCATGACTTAATCCACATAATACATTTATCATTTATGACTAACTCAGTTTATTATTCAGACCATGTGACAGAATCCCATTTAACCCAAATTATGATTGTGCAAGGCTTTCCATAAACACTTTAAGGCCTGGGGAGGGAGAGAAAATGAGCATTAATTTGAAGCAACAGTAAAAATCCTTATCCTCCAAGATGCTTCAGGCATCCAGTACCATTTTTCCCGCATTCTTGCATGTTATCCTACACTCTACTTATTTCCCTGCAAACCGATAAACTATCAGCTCTCAATTTAACCCTCCAAGTAACCAGACCTTTCTGGTCATCAAAAAAACAAGCCTTGGTGATCCCAGGGAAATTACACTTTGCATTTTAGAATCCATTCTGGCCACTGTAAAATTGCATACATTTAAAAAAGGAAGTTTACAAAGCTAACACAATTAAATTATACATTTTTTAATAGCCACTTTTGACAGGATTACGTACTTTTTTTGTCTCTCAAAATGTGCTTCCTTCTTTGAAAGCATCAAGCTCAGTTTAGAAAAAACAATGATCTCTTTTTGATGTGAGCACTAAGGAATGATTTAATTTGGCATAATTGCCACTGATTGTTTGGTAGTGCTGATGAAACCGCAAAGGGGTGAGAAAGGGCATTTGAATGTTGACATCTAAGATGCACCCATTCAGATGCTCTTTGTGGATTGGGGTGCAAGTGGCGCAAGTGATCTCATCACATGCAAACACATCTCATCACGTGCGCCAAAACATGTCTTGCAGTATCTGGGCCACAGAGAGAGACAGTGAGAAACAAAGTGAGAACGAGAGTGGAGAGAGAAAGAGTGGGAAACAGGGAAAGAGTGAGAGGGGCAAAGAGAGAGAGAAAGGGAAGCCCTCTAGATCAGTGAACAGTATGCTGGCTACAGCTAGTAGTCGTTATTCTCCTCCATTCTAAGGTTAATAAGGACACTACATGATAATACCGTCAAGAGCCAACTCCAACATTACTTTGGCTTCGCTGGTGAAGGGAGGAATGTGCACAACTTTGCAGCACATGCGGGGTAATACTAAAACAGGTGGTTTGCAGGCTTGTAGATTTGTGCTGTGTGTTCTCTCATGTCATCGTAAACAAACATTTATCTTTAGAGTGGGGCATCTGGTGTGTTTTCAATAACTATTTCCGCTTGCACAATGTCTGGAATTTAGTGCTGGAACTCTGGCAGCTCGTGTGCTCGCGATGTTTTGGTGCTAGGTCATGGCGCACAGTTTGGCAGTGTGGGAGAAACATCCTTCTTAAAGTGCTGGCAGAGATGTGCCTCAATGAGCTGCTAAGTGGCACAGCACAAATCTACTTTTCAATTAATTAAATGTCTGTTGAATAGTGTTTCTGAGGTTAAATCGGGCAGCATGGAAATTCATTAGAGCTTTAGTGCATGGTGATGGGTAAGCCCTGTCACCTATGAACACAGAAGAGAGTAGTTTAGTGAGGTACCACGTCAGAGAAGTTTTAGTTGCCACCTTCACTTTCCCAACATCTCATACGCCCCCAGGTTGCCTGCCTGTAATGATTCACCAAGCTGCACGGTTCAGCATGCTCAAGTGACGTCATCACTTGTGGGATAATGCTACTGCACAGGACATATGTATCATCTGCTGCTGATCGGGGTAATTAACATGACAATAAGGGATTATCAGGCCAGTGATGCTGGGCAGTAATAACATCATTCATTTGTCTGTTTCAAAACATCTGTTCCTTCACACTTTCAGGTGCTTGCCGCCCATTTGTGGCATCAACAGCTTGTGCCACATATGGGACGCCTGCACCTTTAAGCTTTACTAGCTCTGCTGCATTTGTAGGGGGTGCAATGGATTCACCAACATGCTTCTTCTTTGCCACAATGGGCTCGAAAAGGCTGACTGTGGTATAGCAGCTGGCACCACATCTCTTGCCTGAGACCTGCTGCCACACAATGCAGTACTGTTTGCTCAGGCAGAGCATTATGATATGGTATGATAAGTCATTTATAACGCGCCTGTACACAAGTGTTTCATTGACAGCTCTCTGCATCTGGGACACTGCCCCAGCGTCTGCAGGGCATCACTGCAATGCTCATCTATGAGCTGCAGATTTCTCTCCCCATTGCTGCACCAATTGTAACCATGGCAGTATTTGACAGCATAAGAGAAACTCAAGCGCTTCAGAGTCCTTCCTCCAAGCCAGCTCTTGGCTTGTGCAGGTCTGTCCAGACTTGAGCCGACTGTGCAGGATTTATCTGACATGTGCAGGTTAAGCAGTCTTGATGAGTGTATAGAACATACTTCCGGCTACTCCTCAAAATCTGGCCCTCAAAACCATGCATTACCACCCTGTCGCTGGACATTTCCTCCATTAACAAGAATTCCTTTTTGTCAGAACTTGGGTTCCAAATATATGTGAACCTGACCACAGCCAAACACTCTTACTACACCAATTTTCTTTCCTTTAACTGCCTGAACCCTTGCAAACTATCCAGGACTTCCCCCTAAGAACTCCTGCATGTCTTCCCCTCTCTCTGCCAATGACGTTGCCTTCTCCACTAAAATCACCAAAAATGTGCGAGACATTGACCATTCTTCTATTTCTGCGACCCCATCGCTCATTCACCCATCTTGCACACACTCCTCTTTATCTCGCTTCTCTCTCACCTATCCCACTGAACATCTACGCATTCTTTCCTCTGCCAACCTATCCTGTGCTACAATTGATCCCTTTGCACTATAAATTGTTACAGAACTTGCACTTGTCACCTCTGCCCACCTCCCCAAATTATTCAGCCTATCTCTCTTAACTGGTATCTTCCAGCCACAGTCATACCTCTCCTAAAGAAACGAAATGCTCACACCAACAACCTTCTCTTTCTACAGACCGGTCTCTCACCTTATCTAACACTCCAAAATCCTCCCGTGGGTAGTCTTCAACCTCATAGCCAACTACTTTGAAGTATACTCTTTTGCCGAAGATAATGGATTAGGATATCAAGACTCGTCTGAGATGGTACTCATCCATGTTGCCAATTCTCATTCTTCTAGTACTTTCCGCTGCCTTTGACACTGTGGATGATCCCTTCTTTCTTCAAACTCATTGTTCCTTTGGCTTCAAGGACAGTGCACTTGACTTTGTACATATTTCCCAAAATAACATTCTTTTGTGCATATGCTTGATTAAACACTACTCCTGACACTTTTTCTTAAACATTCTCATATTTTTCACGAGATTCCTAAGCATATCTGTGTATTTTTTTCATTTTTTTGGTTTTATGCCTATATAATCAATTCTTGCATTCTTGCACTAACCGTTAGTTTAAATTGCTTATTTCAGTCTATGTTAAATCTTGCCTACTTCAATATTTCCTCTGTTTTCTTTGCAGTTCTTTCCTCACCGTCACTACTTAAATCTCATACACTTATTCTTATCTCCATTGATAATGTGTCCAAACAGCTCTGTTTCAAGCCTTGGCCTCTCTGCCTGTTCCATTACTTGTTCTGAAAACGTGATATGTTTTACTAACTGGGTCTTTAGATCATACCATGGCCAACCCATATAAAGTGTCTATTTTCTTATTTTTTTTTATCTATACAATGTAATGTTTTGTCTGATCATCACTTGTTCTCTCTTCCTAACTCCTCTTGCATCTCTAGGGTGAGCGCGACATGATCACTCACTGTCTTTGCAATTTCTGAAAATGACTAAATGTTCCTTGAATTAATAATAGCTGTAGTAAATACATAGCTGATCAAAGATGACCATTTTGTGTTCTAGAAAAATATGCTGGCATGTCTTCTTCTACTCTAATATTTACCATCATTAGTTCATTAGTTCCCATCCTCTGAAAATTTCAGCCAAAATGTGTCCTTTGTTATCAGTCCTGCATCCTCTACGATATGATCTTCATAGTAACCGCCATTGAATAAGTCTGGGCAATGACAATTGACATCCCCCACAATAATTTCATTTTTAGGTGAATATTTGGGTGACCACAGCATTAGGATGTTACCAACCTATTCAATTGATTGTTTTCTGCATTTCTTTTTGATATGGTGGATTCTACACAACCAGGGCCTAGGCCCTGCACACTCGTCACGTAGAGGTGAGAGCCTGCATTCTGCCCAAAGCCGCGGTGCGCTTCTCCAGCGCAATTGGCTTGTATTTTCTTTTCGCTCTCTCTTGTTTCTCTTACTTTATTTATTTGTTTTCATATGTTTGCTCTCCGTGCGCACTGTGAATAACCTCCCTGCAGCCCAGCTGCCCTGATTGTCTCTGGAGATGATCCCTATTCACAACACGTGCCGCACAGGCCCTCTTCCTCAGAGGTGAGTGCCTGCAATCTGCCAAAGCCCCAGTGCGCTCCTCCAGCTCATATGCTTTGATTTCTTTTCTTCTCTATCTTCTTTCTCTTACTTGATATTCTGATTTTCAAGCTGCGTGCGCACAGTGAAACCCCTCCCCGCTGCCCAGCGGCCACCTTCCTGCTTCCATGGTATATCCCCGCCTCCCATGCAGCCCAACTCCCCTGATATACTCTGGAGACGAGCCCTCATCACAACGAGGGCCTAGGTCCTGCTGCACACTCACTGCGCAGGCAATCTTCTTTGGTGTTTTAGAGGTGAGTGCCTGAGCGCACTGAAAACACCCTCCCTGCTGCCCAGCTGCTCTCTTCCTGTTTCCCCGGTTTCTCCCCACCTCCCATGTAGCTCACCTTCCCTGATTGGCTCGCGTGACACATTTATTTCACCTACCAGGGCAGTCCCTGCCCATGCAGCCCCGTCGGCTAAGGGCACCAAGGGAAGCTCCTGAAGAAGCAGATCCAGTCTGCGTTTGCCCGTGTTCGCCAGTGCAGCCTGCCGCCATCAACCAGCATCGACAGACAAGGTAAGTGTCACCTGGATGCAGAGTCCAGCAATTACTGTATTCCAGCAAAGCCCTACCACTCTTAATACCTTAAGCACACCCATTTTACTCACCCAATGAATTCGTTTTTCAAACACTGCTTTATGGCAGTGAAAGATGTCTCTCCACTGACTGTTGACTCTGAAAGGTAGGCGTCCTCTCCAGCTGGCCAATTGTCTCAAATCAAGTTGTTTGTTCATGGACTGCCGTGTTTCGAGTCTAGGCGTCACACTGCCTTTACTGTTGAGTCCCAAATGCAGGCGTTTCTCCATTTATCAGGTACCCCACATTTAAGCGTTTTATCATTTACTGCTGTGTTTCAAATCTAGGTGTCACTGCATTTACAGTGAGCCCCAAATGTAGGCGTTTCTCCATTTATCAGATACCCCACATTTCATTTAAGCATTATATCATTGACCGCTGTGTTTCAAATGTGGGTGACACTGGATTTACTGTTGAGTCCCGAGTTTGGGCGTTCCTCCCATGAGAAGGCTGGGGAGTAAGCTGGACTCGAGTGGAGTGCCGGGAGGAAGAGAGCCGCCAGACTGGAAGGGAGATTTAGGTGTACCCCTCCTTATAGAGGGTCAAATGGGAAACAGGGAGAAAAATGGGTCTGACTTAATTGGACCACTGACAGAGAGCCTTAGAAGAAAATGGGGAGAGAAAGGAATCCTGATCTCGCGACTGGGATGCAGGGAGTGCATCCGCCCCAGGAGGAGTCTGCTCTGGTGGTGGTTGTTGCACGCCAGGTGGTGCTAAGGGGGAGGGGTTGTGGGTAGCACTTAGTCTGCATGCTGTGGGTGGAAGGGTACAGTCACTTAATAGCAGAATATATGACAGGGGAGAGCCACAGTCAATCAAAAAAGTGAGGGTAGGATAGGGTACCGCCACCGACCAACCCTACTAAAGAAAACTCATCTTTCTTAATACACCTCTCAAACTCTGAACCAAACACAACCATACCTCTACAGCACAACAAACCGCACACACTTCCCTACACCACAAGAATGAAACAAACCACTCATAGCCTTGCCCAACAGCACATGATGGCTACCAACCGAAAATCACACCTATGCTCAGCGGATGGTGTAAACCGAACTGAAGCTGCCAACAGAACATCACAGCTCTCTTGCTCTTGTCTCATGCTCAGTCCTACTAACTCAAGGGACCATGCAGGTGGTGACAGTGCGCGGTATAAGCAACTTTATAACATAACACAACATTAATAAAGATTTATGAACATACATGGTTGTGACCCCTTCTTTTCATCAAATACACTTTATATTGTCTGTACATTATGTGTCATTACATTTAGAGCCCAAATGTCTTCTGCATATCGATTTCTCACTGCTGGGACCCTCCCCTCCTGCTTGGTTGTCCTTAACTGCCTTTCCAAAGCCACCATCATAAATGACCTAAATCCATCGGAAATTGGTGTCTCTAATAACCTCACTTCTTGTTACAATACAACATTACTATTATTCTACCTCTCCTTAAAGAAAAGACCTGATCTTAAACTATTGTACCCCCTTGAATCCCATATGGACAGTGCACAGATCAATATATGATATGCTGTTGTTTGGGCCATTGGAACACCTGTGCTCTACTTGAGTTAGATCCTCAATTGCAAATATACTAAGGGCAGGTATCTCATACACTAGTCTTAAAATCTGAGACCTATTCAATGGTAAATCCCTTCCCTCAGGAATTAACTGATGTAAAACAATTCTAGTTAACAACTCCACCCCTAAGACATCAGCGTATCTTTCGTATTACCTAACCATACTATAATGTTCATTCAATATATCGTTTTCAGTGCTTCTAGATACATGTATCGACATATCTTACGGTCCTTTTGAGGTATTATTTTGAAGGGCTTCAGAATCCTGTCTTTTTCTCATGCCAATGCAATTCATTACCTACTTCATGACATCTGAAGTCCTATTCAGTAGCCAACCTCGCAGGTCTTCTAGCTGCTTTTATGTTGTCCCTTTTTTGTCCTTGCCTTTAAATAACTGAGTTTCCCTTGTAAGCGTGTAAGCACAGTGCTCTAATTCCACTTCTTTGCACTACTGAAAACCTCCTCTTTTCTGTTCTTAGTCTTTACTCCCCTTAAAGGGCTCTCTTGCCTTTCTCCTGTCACTTTCTTTTTCTTATGCTTTGCCCTTTCTCTATCATTCAATTGAGTTTTTTCTTTTAGTTTTCTCCCGTTCTGTGTTTTTATCTTAACTTCAGAGTGTGTATGGGCCATTTCCATGGCCAGTACATATTATATGTCAATGTTAAAATTCATTTTGGATTTAGTTTCGTCAACATGTTTTTTCTGTTCCCAATTATGTTAATTTTCTTTACCACCCCTCATATTAAGTCTTGCTTGTTCTCAGAGACTTAATTGTTTAGGCAGCCTTTTCATTAGAATGTTCAATATTTTGGTATTACTTTTAAATTCCCCATAATTTGGTCGGACAGTCTCATCAGTGACTGCAACATCAAATGCAATGCTTTTAGAGTGGCGGTGAATGGTGCTAGGGTGCAACCTAGTAGAGAATGATTATATCCATAGTGTGGGCTTTCTAAATGCTCAACACCTTCAAAGAAAGTGCATATATCGAGTTCAATCCATTTATGTAACACTGGTGGCTCTTTATCGAAGCTCAGGCCATCACCCTTTTGGATCCCCTCTGTTACTTGTATTTCTTTTCCAAAATCTCTCAAATTCATAAAAAAGCACTGTCACTTAATGCTTTACTTGTCTTAATAACGCGGTTTCTTAATTGGTCCATCTCTATTGACATATGTGTCTATACATCTTCCATTGTAGGTGACGTTCTTTTACCACCCACCCTTTCTTTCTCATCCATTTTATGTGTCTCTCGTATTGCTTTACTTGTAAACTATGTCATTATTCTACATTCCTTTTTTGTCACAGTGCTCTCCTTTCTCTGGTCGGTCACATCAGTATGAGATGTTTCAGAATCTGCTGCCAAATGTAGGTTTCTATTTAGGGATGTTCTTGCTCTTGGGACCTCATTCATATCTTCAATCACACCGTCAATCACACCGTTCTGTTGGTTCACTGCTTCCAAGCTCAATTCTTTCAACTCTTTCAGCTCATTAACCAATATAGTCTGGGTTTCCAAAAATGAGCCAATTCGACCATCTGCATCCTCTTCTGACTTATTATGTAAGTTATATTTGTCCTTTTTGTGTCTTGCATCGTATCTTCTTGTCCCGCAGCAGTGCACTGAATTCTATAATTGTATAAAGTACTGTTCAATTAGCTTTCCAAAAAGTAGCTTAAATGAAGGTTAGATGATATCAACGATCATGGATAGATTTGGTTTCTTTAAATAAGCTAGCTGCAGTTCTTTTTGCCTCAATTCAAATAAGGCGATCTATGTGTCAAGTAACCTTACTATATTACTGTGATGTGCTGTCTGCAGACTTAGAACACACTTCTCTTCTCTGTGGCTTATCCAGGTGGTGAGATTAAGCAAACTCCTTTCTGGCGCAATGATGGAGGCTACCCCCCATGGTACTCCTCAATCGCAGAAGACCAAGTTAGACAGTCTTTGCAATGATCATACATTGTCATGCTCTGCCTCTGGGCCTTCTGAATTTAGATAGGGGTGTAGGTCAGTAAAAGTAAGCGTTGCTCATTCATTAGGTGCTCCTGAGCTCCAGCAGCAGGCCTTCTGATTTACAATTGCCGTGTTCAGGAGATCACAGTTCAGCAGCCTAGTGTCAGAAACATTACTCTTACCCCATGGTGTTAGAGTACAGCAGGTGGATGTCGATGTGTTTGTTGTCTGACGGGGAAAATGCATGACATCCAGTTCCCAGAGGAAAGCGGGGGTGCCACTGCCAGGAAAAATGTGAAGCAAGCCAATGTTAATTATTTTATTTTATTGGACTTTTTTGCAGGGCGACTCGCACTTAATGGGCGAGGGGGTGCTGACTCTCCAGTACTTTTCCATCCCCATGGAGGAACCAACTAGCCCAGTGTAAACACGCAGCACTCCCCCAGCTGCTTTCTGCAGTTGAGGGAGCGCTACTTTGTGCATGTGCAATGGATCATGCAAGGCTTGGGGCATTTGCCTCCCCAGACTTGCATGGCCCATTGTGGATTCAGCCTGGGGAAGTACACCACTGAATTTGCGAGGGCCTGATCCTGCAGCTCCCTGCACATTCAGGCTCAATGGAGCATTTCAAATGAAATGCGCCGGCTCCTCTGCACATGTGCAGGAACCTGGAAGATCTTGGTGGTTCCTGGTTTGTGCTGCTGTGCTCAGGAACCAGTGGGCCTTCATTATGGAAGGCAGCGCTGTGGTGAGGAGCAGCATCCAGACCAGGGCTGACAATAAGTATGTTGTTTGTATAAATGAATGTGTATATATGAGTATGTATGCGTGTGTGAAGGAGCGAGTGCATGGGTGTTTGTGAATGAACGAGTGAAAGCTGTATGAATGCTGTGTTGAATGAATGAGTGAATAAGCATGTACTTGTGTTTGTTTTGCACCAGCCCAGGGCGCTGATTTAGGCAGTGGGTGGCTGGAGGTGAGGCATATCATTTCATAATGGGTGCAGTATCCGTAATACAAGAAGCATTATAAGTGTTATTAAGTGGCTAGACTGCCATTTTTTTGCAGCCAGTCTAGCTCTTTAAGACTGTGGCATGACATTTTCTCATAGGCATCTATGATAAAACAAGCATGATAAGTGTTATTACGTGTCTAGACTGGCATTTTGGTTCTATCAGTCTAGCCATTGCTTACGGTGGCATGATATTTTTTTACTGGGCATCTATGATAAGGCTATATTGGCCTTTTGGTGCAGGCAGTATGGACACGTTTTTATATTGTGGCATGGCATTTATATTGGCAAAGCCATTAGGAGTATGTTATCATGTGGGGATACTGACCTATATTGAGAGAACCAGGTTGGACATGTTTTCTTATAGTATCATTACTGGCATTAAGTGTAAAGCAATCATGGCGCCAGGAGGATGACTCAGGGGCCACACATTTGTCTTGGAAGCAAGACAACAGATAGCAACACAGGTTTGAATCCCTGGCTCACGCTTAGAAACTGGACAGCGGTATTAAGCGTGTTATAAAAGAATAATTATTATATTATGTTTTAATTATTATAATTATGAGTCTGTTCTTATATGGAAAGACTGGTGTATATCAGTGCAGCCATCATGGAAATGTGTGGGCAAACCCAGCATGAACATGTTTTTACAATGGCATATATTGTGGGAAGTCTCATCCTAAAAATGCATTGGTAAATGCTGCTGTGCACTGTAGTTGACTTGCCCATGAGCAAAGTTGAAACTATCCACCCTCAACTGATAGTGGGCGACCTTACCAAGGGTCTGCAGCACTCTGCCAATGTGCTCCAGCAACACAGTCAAGTGAGCAGCCATATTATGATTGACTCAGGACTCAGGACAATCATCTAGTTCTCACACTAGGGTGAAGGCCCCTGTGCCATGCCCCCTGTTAGTACCCGCCATTAAAATGTAAAACCTCAAATTAAGGACACCTAACTCATAACTGAGACCACCACCCTTATGGAGAGTGTGAAGGAACTCCCGTTAGCATCTAAAAAGCCCTAGGGTAGAAAGCATGTGCTACACATGCCTTAAACCATCGTCTGAATACAATCCAATTTTTTGGCCCATGAACCAGCTACTTGAATGAAAGCCGTGCATCCTTGTTCATGCACGCTGGTTTTGCTTCATGTGTAATATTCGTAGTCTTGTCTTTCGGCGTGGTGAAATCCGCAAAGTTTCCTCTAACCTATCAAGATTGTAGCCTGGGGCAATACATTGTATTGCCTAGCGTATTTACTTATTCAAACAACTGCCTTTGACCAAATCAAGTGACCAACAGCTTTGTCAGTCGGCAGATCTTGGGTGTGCGCCGCAGAGAAACTTGCTGCATCCCCTTCCAGTACAAAATGTTGAGTCAATTTAATGAATGACCACAAGCTTCATTTCTATTTAATTATTATCCTCATATCTCTCTTAGAAAATCATATTATCTTGAATAAATAGGCCTGGATAACCTGATTTGAACGCCTGGCAGAGAACAATAAAGAGACGTATCTATGAGAATTGGAAAATATGATTTCAAACGGGTTTCCTCTGCTACAGGAAATGTTATGATTTAGTACCTAACATAATGCAGTTCACTTTGACAACGGACTGTTTTAGGATTTTAAATCTAATAATACCAAGAAAACATCAATTTGACAATTATATATTCTTAAATATACATAAATCATTACCAGCATCTACTGCGAAAAATTATGTTCACGTTTCTCGCTCTCTTCACATTAGGGTTCGTAAGGAAAGTTGGGTTCAGAACATGGGTATAAGGCCCTGGTTTCCAACACCATATGCACATCGCTTGGCACTATGCAAACTGCATGCCAGGGGTGTTGCTAGGTTTGTAAAAGAATCAGGGCTAGGCTAATGTCAGGCAGGATTCGGGGCTAGCCAGCCTTTTGATTGTAGCCCCTGGACTTCTATCCGGGGCTGTATCCGTCCCCATTCTCGTCTGTATTGCTTGGCTTCATGATATGACAAACTAGCACATATCCTCCTGTCCACATATCATCGGATGCTGCTTTGATGAGGGATATGTTCATGCAAGGAAATCTTTTCTGTGGACCAGCAAGGTGATTGTAACATTAAACAGCTTCAAATGATAGTGTCTACCAAGGGATCTGCAACCTGTGGCTCTCCAGATGTCTTCGAATACAGCTGCAATGAACACTAACCATGACTGGATGGGCTGACGGAGTTGTCCAAACCTTAGGAGAGCCACAGCTTGCAGAACTCTCGTTTACACAAAATAACTCCAATCATGTATTCTTCTCCAACAATGCCCTCCACAATTATTGTTGGCCACTCATGTTCTAATACTCTATGGGCATGAAAGATGGGCTGTAGTCTTATGGCTGAACTGCTGGCCTTCGAAAATGTAGGCGGTAAATCGCTATTGAATACTTAACATAGAAAAGTCCGTGGATATAGAGTAAAATTCGGCAAGCAATGTGCAAAATGTACACTAACGAATATCACACAATTGTGCTTAGACACAGTGGAAACACTTGATGTGCCACAGCTCATTAATATGTAAATGCAAATACGTTTTTTTTAAGCATGCCTCACAGCAATCAACTTTGTCAGGAAAATGGTATATTGTGGAAAGAATGAAAAAGTGGTGAAGGAGGTGGGGAATCCGGGGCTGATAAAAAAGAACATCTGATGTTAGGGGGAGATTCTCGTTGTGGCAGTAGAGGGGTAGTTTTTGTGAAGGTTGCATGCATGGAGACCCATTACTGGAACTCAAACCTCGGGCTAAATCTTTGTCTATAGAAGAAATGAAGGGGTAGGGGCGGAGGAGGAAAGCGGGGCCGGCCAGATAAAAAAAGAACCCCCCATGTCAGGGAGAGATTCTAGGAGAGGCAGAGGAGGGGGGGGGGGTCAATTGTATGTATATCAGTGTAGCTTGCGCAGAAAAGTACTGCAGAACAAGGAGACCTTCTAGGATGCCTAAAGCTTAAAACAAAATTGCCATAAAGGCCTTTTCTTAGTTCTCAGTATAGATGTGAGTCTGTGCGACGGGTTTAAGACGTGCTCAAGCACGGCTATGGAGCATGGAGGACTGTTTGCAAAGATTGCATTTTACCATCCCAAGACAAACCCCAGGATTCTGTACCCTGGGACCAGCAAGACCAACTAACAGAGGCTGAGTCCAAGATTGACTCTATAAAAGTTGAGGGCAGTTAACCACAGGGTACATAAGGTGGATAGAATTAGGAGAGGAAGGAAGGGAGGATCCGTCAATCTGAGTGCCATACCTGCTTGGTCACATATTGAGTGGCGGATCAAAGTGACTGTGGCCTGATCCTGGAATGTATTACCAAGGAGAAGTTCTCTACAGAGGCACAGCTAATACAAGTGGAGGACTGATGAGTAGGATTTGATTTTCTAGTTCCCTGATTTGCAATTTACCAGTTGAGCCCCGTGACATGTCATTGTCTCCCTGTATGCCTCCCACCCTAGACCTCAGTTACCTCCTTGCATTCATTGTGGAATTATGGTGAACCTTGAATGTTTCCCTAAGGGACAAAGGCAGTTTGGTGCAAATCTTTGCAATGTGCACAGGAAGCTGTATTTGAATGCGCTGATGGAGTCTTCAGCTCTTGTGAGCAGGGGTGTTGCTAGGTCTGGAAAAGATCTGGGGTGACGGTAATGTCAGAACTGTCGGGACACAGGACTAGCTAGCTTTTTGGTTGTAGCCTCTGAGCTTCTGTCCGGGGCTACAACCCGTCGCTATGGCCCCTTCAGCCCTCCCACCCCAACAGCTCCTCTACTTGTGAACCAAGGGATGTTCACAGCCATGTGCATCTCTGTGATAGTGTATTCAGTATGATAATGCTACTGCATGCAGATGTTTCAGTCTGTACCTTTAGAAAAGCAGATGCTCTATAAATGCATACAACGTAACACAAGATAACAATCCTTTTAAGGCCAGACACGTTTACAACATTCCTTCCTTTCTGAAATCCCAATCTATGATCCACATGCATCCAAGCTATCCCCAAATATTCCTTTCCTCCCTTCTATGTGCCCACATCTATAATTCTGGGGCGTTTCACCTGCTTTCCCAATCTCTTACCTTCTCTCTCATTCCTTTCCTCAGCAGTCCAAAGTTTGGATCCATGGTTAATGGCATAATATGCCAACCTTGGACAAGCCAGGCGCTCTGAGATCACTATGGCGGTGATTTGACACCTTATAAAATCCCTGTAAAAGCCCTAATAGAACATAACATGTGTTTGACATTGCTCCCCTATTGCCCTCAACACCTCTGCTGCGTTTTACTAGTCTCTCACAAACCCAAGTGACGTGACAATACACCTCTCTCCAGACACAGGCTGTGGCTCAGTTAAAAATAGAAATTACATAACATATAAAACATCTTTGTATGCATTATATTTGATAAGCACAAACCTAGCTGAGAAGCAACATATTACTGTACAAAGGGGATGCACCCATGTGATTAGAAGTAGGGTGAAGCGCCCCCTTTCGGTTCCCTTAATCCCACTTCCCTTCACTCGCTTTCAGTGCATGGAGAGAGCCCTCGGGGGCATTTGAATAACCAATTTAACAATAGGTGACTTTGTACCCGGTTTCTGCGACTGCCTTCCAACCCCTTCCCTGAGCATGTTTAACCGGCTGGCATCACAACAAGGAAAGTTAGACATCTTCACCTTAGCTGCGCAAATTTACCTCTCAGCTCTTCTACTTAAAGATAAGAAATAGTGCCTTGATAGGAAAGGTTAGCCTCTGCTTTTGGGCTGGAAGCAAATGTTGCATATGGGGCGTGGATGTCAATGTGTGGGGGAGTGGAGAGAGAGAGGGGTGGGAGGGAAATACACCACCAAATCCACTGAAGTGTTGAGATAAAACTCCCAGGTAGGTTTGAGGGCTACTAGGAGTTCACGGACCCAGAACTCATGGAAGGCTCAACTCCTTCCCTTGCAGACAGCAAGTTCAAACTGCAGTTTATTACAGCCAAACCAACAGGGATCAGTACAAGGACAGAAGAATCCGTGGACATCTCAGTGAGCTCTGCCTCACAGGCCAGTTTTGATAGACTCTCGCATCACGAAAATATCACAACCTGGGACCTTCTCCAGAAAACCTATCGGCCTTCAGGATTGGGTGTTGAGTGGTAGTCCACCTATAGTGGCCCCTAAATGTGTTCGTTTGTTTGCTCTCCTGTGTCAGATGTCAGGTCTGGCCTGTCCCAATATGGCTGTTATTAAACATTGTTTCAGTGTGAGGGCCCGATCATTGGTTCTTACCCGTTGCTACCCACCCCTAGGTTCCTGAAATGATATTGGCTAGAGCTGGTGCCCCCCCAGGCCTGGGATCCGAAATGCTTCCCAGCTTGAGATGTACCTTTCCATGGTACAACGTCCTTTCATCGTGGGATGTTTTTTCGCCCGTTTTTTTACCGTAAATTTTTTAATGAAATAAAACCCATCAAATTTTTTTGGGGGGTTAGAAAATTATATATATGGGATGTGGGTGTTTGGGAATAGATAAAAATTGTAAGGTCTTAGGTGGTTTAGAGGGGACCCCCCAAAAATAATTAAAAATAAATTTGATGGGGTTTTTCATTAAAAAAAATCACGGTAAAAAACCCTGTGAAAAAACATCCCATGATGAAATGACATGGAACCCTTTCCATGGTAAAAAGAACAACTATGCATACATTGTAACTTGTGTGCACCATCAAAGGCTATGAGAGTGCTCGTCCATATCATGCAACATTCGGCTTCTCCTGTAACGACTTCGTTGCAGCTTCTTGCAGCTTCTGTCTGGATGCGTGAGATTTCTCCTCTTTCCCTGGCACTAGTTCTGGTTCATCATTGGCTCGGCCAGGTTACGTGCTCAGAGACTGTGTTTTGGGCATCTGGAGCTCTGATTTGCTCCGATTTATTCACATTTACTGTCCAAGTGTTACTGCAGTTCAGGGAAAGGAATGTCACTTGTATCTTGGTGGCCTTGGCAGCGCGCCTTGTCTCACATGTTCATACCGCTGAGCAGCCTGAATTCTCTCAGCTCTGCTTCTGCCGAGGGTCCATGGTCTGTTGTAATTTTCCCTAAACCATAACATGGCTTCTACATTGTGCTATTCTATATTCTCCATATGTCAGCTGTACATGGCTCTGACAGGTCCCATGGGTGCTCCTGCAGTTCCATAAGGTTAATTGCATGTAAGCACTCTGCAAGCTTGTTCACAACTCTTTTTTCTTGTGGTTTCCGTGTTGCTGCGGTTAAGCTTCTGACAAAATAATAAAAGCAAAAGCAGTATGTATATGTATCCGTCCTCTAACTTATAGAACTATACGCATTTGTGTTCTTTGTGTATTCGGGTATGTGATGGTGTCCCGATGTGCAGATGGCACGTGTACTTCATGCCTAACACTGCTATGTTGTGGTGTCTCTAACGACATCATGCATGGCTTCTTGGCGCTTTACTTGAGACTGTCAATGGAGGTGTCTTTAGTCGCGCCCTGAGGCTCCTTGTCCACCTCAGGTAACGTTTGTACTTTTCCTGGGCTATTGGGTTGACTGAGTGGGTACCTTTCAATGCACTTGTCTATCATCGAAGCACTAGGAATCGATGCAAATTGGTATGGGCGATCATGGTATCTTCGGTTCTTCTTCCGACTCGTGTGTCTTATGGGAGGGGGAGCGGGTTTAGGATTCGACTACCCCTCTTCAGTCCCCCCTCTGGTCGGCTTGTCGACAACATCTCAAAATGTCCAATACTTATCTCTAGGCCGCCATGTTTTTGTCACTCCTCCGAGGTGTCCATAATAGTTTGCGTGATCATCGAAGGACCAGTACATATAACAGCATACTCCTTTGGGGTTGCACCAAACCCACTTCCCTTCATACTTCCTTGGATCACAGGGATTGTCCAGCTTTATTGTTCCTGTCAGAAACAAGTCTCACAATTTGATTATCTTCCTCAATTTGTCTGTCTCTCTCTCTCTCTCTCCCTCTCTTACAATGTCATCTGTCACTCCTCTTACGTTCACGTCCATCAGGATCTGCATTCCCACTGCTTCTTCTGCTGTCTTCTTACACCTTGCATCGCATATCTTGATCCCACATGCTGATGCTGCTCCCAGCATGAGTGCTCCAGCTATCACCTTCAGTCCATCAGACAGCCAAGATGGCATCCATGACCAGATATATACCAGCCAGCTCTTGTCCTTTCAAGTTCCTCGTGCTTTGTCCTCCATCTTCGCATGTATGTGTGCTAATTGTGCAACTGCGTCTGGGAGCATTCCATTATCTTCATCGTTAGCAGGTATGAACTTGCAACATGAACTCCCTGTTTTTGCGCAAACTCCTCCTTCCATTGCTATGAGGAGATCCAAAATATATCTATTCTGGAGCGCCACCAAACTTATGGCTCTGAGCTCTTTTTTATGGCGTTGAACCTGTTTACTGTTGTGTTGATTGTTACCATCAGCTCCCATCGAGTGATCTGTAACCATTTGGCATTGGTGTATTTCTGTATTCCTGTTATCAGTCATGCATAGAACATTTGCGTTCTGCTGAACAGTCTGTGATCTGCTGGAATCTCATCCAGTGCTGTTTCTGACTTGCCTGAGAAGTAATCCCCCCCCTCTTTTTACTCTGCTCAATCATTTTTGCTTGTCATATTTCTCTTCCTGGACAGGTGGCACCATCTCCAGTGACCTCTTCTTCTGTTTGTTATACTCCATCTTCGGAAAGTCATCAATCTTCACATCTTTCTTGGGTACTACGAACAAAGGCATGTTCATGTGTACTAGGGAGCATACCCCTCCCCAGTCAGGTGGCAGTTTCTCGTATGCTTTAGACCCGCATGCCCAATAGTGATCTATCAGCACCGCCGTGCCTGCTCCCATTGCCGGGATGATCACCTTACATCCTACGTTCTCACCAACTTCCAGATCGCCATTGTGCTGGTAGCATAGAGCTGGTGTCTTCAGGGGAATTATTGGCATTGTTCCAGCTTCGTTCTCTACACATGTAAGCAACTTTGCACTTCTGTCCCATTCCTTCAGGCATTTGTCATTCTCTTCTTGCACCTTGCTCACCGGTGACTTGGCTAAGGTCAGTGCCTTGCTTCCCACCACTCCATCTTCCCAGCCATTGTTAGTGTATAAACATCCATAGAACAATATCTGTGGTCTCTCCAGGCACCCAGGCTCTCCTCTCATCTCCTTTACTTTTGTCCATGGGCATGGTAACTCCTTGACGGGTAATAGTCTTTGTCTCTCCTTTCTCAGGCCCATCAGTGATGTATTGCAATCCCTCATCTAGCTGCCAATAATTTTTCATCATGTCTAATGTCTTGATGTAACTATCTTCATATGGGAAGGTCCTCTTTGACATCCATCTTAAGGTTGCTGTCTTCCACTGGAATCAGCCTCATGTTTGGACCATTGCGAGGTACATCAAGCATTGTGCTTTTGCTGCGGATATTTCAGTTGCAATGAACGTTTTAGAAGCACTCATGACGTAGGGGAGTCAAGAGCAAAGATAACAGCTCTCCCCGGTGGTGTCCCTACCCACTTTGGACATATGTTTATGCCAAATGTTGTTTGTTACTCGTGATGTGAGATACATATCAAATACATATCAACTCCCTTCAGTCTGTTTCAACATTGCGATTACCTCTCCTTGCCTTATCAGCAGTGTCTTCTCTTCCACCAGACATGGTAGTTCCTCCTGCCTGGGATGGGGGAATTTTAGTAGTGGATACAGCGGTAGCACTCATAGTGAAGTAGAGCTGCCAGACTATAATGCACAGCACTCCAGTGGGAATCAGTAAACACACCACAGTTAAAGCAAATTTTATTGTTTCCGACATGACCACTTACACTGCTTGATCCTTGCAGCTGATGAGATGATAAAGTTGCCCACCTGAAAATTGCAGGTTTTTGTGTTAATACTTGTCAGCACCCTCAAGCTTCATGAACTAAGTAATCACTAATAGCAAAAGCAAAGACCTCCTCCCAGACTCTTCTTACTGAGGGATCTCTGAATGTGGGCAGAACGGGGTAAGCACTTTGTTCTAGTTGTGGGTATACTTGGGCCATATACTCTATCAATATGAGGAGGTATGCTTCCGAGGATCGTGCTCTGAACCGCCTGTGTCTCCTTATGTAGTGCACAAATTGGTTGGACAATGCTTCATGGTGATCAATGGGAGGTAACATCAGGAGAGTTCCCTATGCAATTCTAACAACAGTCACATCCACCTACACGTGCGGAAGAAAAGAAAAAACAACAGACAGTGGTTTAGCTGTCAATGTGCACAAGTATTTCAGTCGCTACTTCAGCTGCTTGCGAGCATCGGACCATAGGATGGCCAGGCCTCCCTAATTCGTTGAGATCTGCATGCACTTCAGGTCATCAAGATCTTCAACAATGACCCTGTTGATTACTGTTGCTCTGTTACCAGAAGAGGCCACTGCTTTGTAGGGCTTGATGTCCTCGATGTGATTCCACACTGTTTTCCCCTCAAGTCTTACAGCCCTGTCCGCCACAGCCTCCACGACATGAGGTCCCGTGAACCTAGGCACATTCCAACGCTGAATAAAGTTTTTTAGGGTAACTAGGTCTCCCACATGCACTAAATGTTTGCTTTCAGTACTTGGGTCTGTGTCATCAGAGTCTGGTTGTTTTTTGTCTTCAGGCCTTCCCTGTGTCCTTCGTATATGGAGATAAAGAAGCCCTGGAAACCAAGGAATGTATGTATTCAAACATTACTTGCCCTAGTACATCAGCACTGTTCTCACAATCCTTCAATGTCCTAGTGGGAGGAGCCAAGGGAAGATGCATGCGCCATCCTGTCACCACCTCGTTGACCGTTAAATGGTGGTCGGACCCTGTCTTGTTGCGCAGTTCAAACAGTGCCAAAGGCAAACAGTGAAGTAAGTTTTTCTTGGTGCTCTGCTGAGTTTTGACAAATCACTCCTTCAGGAGTCCATTGAGGCGTTCACATACCCCGTGTTTGCGGGTGATAGGCACAGGCGAATTGGTGTTTGATTCCTAGCAGGGCTGTGATGTGTTGGAACAGTTCATTGACAAAGTGAGGGCCATTGTCAGAACGCAGGACATCACACATGCCCCATCTTGGGAAAACTTCCTGGATCAGGAATTTTGCTTTCCTGAGGGCGTCAGCGTATGAACAGGGCCCAGCCTCTATCCACTTTGAGAATGGGCAGACAACCACTATCATGTAGTGGTAACCTTGACAGACTTGTATTATGTCCACGAAATCCATGTGGAGATGCAGGAATGGGCTTTCAGGTCGAGGTATGGCTTCTCTCACAACTCTCAGAGTATGTTCTATTGTGAACTGCTGACAAGTCAAGCAGCTACTAATGAAGTTGGCTACATGTTCATTCAAACTTGCGACCACGATTCTCCAATGCATGCAGCAATGACCTCCTTCCCTGTGTGTGCTCGATAATGCAATTGTACCAGTCCTGTTTTGAGGAAGGCTAACAGCATAACCACTTTCCCTGTGTTGTTCTGTCACCATAGGGCATCTGTTGGAGACATAGAAAATCCCATTTTGACCCATAGCTCCATCTCATCCTCTGGTGCCACTCCCTGTAACTCCATAATCTTGGGTTTTTGAGTTTCTGATATGGTGTTGTACTCCTCCCTCAATGCCATGTTCCTCACTCCTCCCAGGGCGTTTGGTCTCTACTTCAGTTCCCATAGCTCGGCAAAGTACTCTCTACACTTTGCACATTAGTCTGCTGCCTCGTTTGCCCTTGAGATGGCGTTCTCCCCCTTTGTGTGGGCCTGGCATTTCGCCAGTGCCAGCTCTCTTGGGTATGCAATCACATTGATCAATTTGTCTACCAACAGTGCATGTTGCACAGGAGTCCCATCTGCTCTCCTGAACTCCTTTCTTAGCCAACGTGCCAATTCTGAATGTACTGTTGATATGACGTAAGCACTGTCAGAATAGATAATCATATTTTTGTCTGCACTGTGTTTTAGTACTAATATGATAGCCACTAGTTCTGCTGCTTGCGCTGAATAATGAGATGGTAATCATGCACTCACAATCACCTCACTTGTCCAGTCCTCTTTCGGTCTTACAACAGCAGTTCTGCTCCTTTTGATCCCATCTGTCTGGTCAAGAGTCGATGATCTGTCAATGTACAGCACATCTCCCCCCTCAAGTGCATTTTCCTCCACCTTTGCGTGCCTCACTGAACAGCTCTATGTTCTTTGTGCATTCATGTGCACAGTCTCCTGGTTGGTAGACATCTGCAAAGAATAACACTGGGTCAACAGTCCTGCATCATACTATCATCAGTCCTACATGTCATAGTATGACCTTGTACTCTGATGCTCTCTGTGTAATCAGTGTGCACTTTGGCTTGTGCAGTATTGCAAACAGGGCGTGCTCCACGTAAAGAGTGGTGGTGCACCCCATTGTCACGGCAAAGGCTGCAGCAGCCAATGATTGTTCGCACAGATAATGTTCTCTCATCACTGGGTCGAGCTGTCCACTGTAGTAAGCAATTGGCTTATGGCCCATGCTTGTTTTCTGAGCCAGTACTGCTTTCATCACCACGCCGTCAGTTGTGAGAACAGGAAGAATTCCCTTTTGTAATCTGGGGTCCCTAGCACTGGTGCTGTGGGAATCGTAGCAAAATAGCAAAATGTCGCCCTCACAATTACGACAGCCGAAAAATGCTGATTTTCTTTTTTTAAGGCCCCCCCTTACACCACATATATATGTGGGGGGTATAGAATATAATATTAATAAGGGGAGGGCGGAGGGGGGAGACATATATATGTGGTGTAAAGGGGTTTGAAAAAGAAAAAAGTCGGCATTTTCGAACATCGCAATTGTGAGGGTCGCAATAACCACATAGATCCGTGCTGTGCACATGGCTTGTTTCAACTCCTCAAAAGCCTAGGTAATTTCTGTTGTCCATGCCAGTGTCTTTTTTCCCTTATGTGCTTCCTTCAATGCAGTCAAGAGCGGCCTGATGTGTGTGCTGTAGTCAAAGACCCATGCCCTGCAATAATTGCACAACCCCAAGACTGTTGCATTTCCCTCACTGTTTCAGGCTGGGGTGTTACATATAGTCCCTGCTCTCTTTGGGGCAATGTGCCTGCCATCCTTAGATGTCATCTGTCCAGTGTAAATCACTTCCTTCTGACAGTACTGTAGCTTTGCCTTGTCTACCTTGTACCCCATGTTAGCTAACACTGTCAGTATGTTCACTGAGTCTTTTCTGCACTTGTCTTCTGTCTCACTGCAAATCAGAATATCATCAACAAACTGTAGAAATGTGCTTTCGGTCTCTATGTTGCCTAGATCCATCTACATCACTCTGTTGAAGATAGAAGGCGACTTACAGTACCCCTGTGGCAAACGAGTGTGCTTCCACTTCTGGTTTCGGTACATAAAACTGGTCATATCTTGTGAGTCTGGGTGCAGTGGTACTGAAAAGAATGCGCTCTTTAAATAAATGACGGTGTAGCAGGTGGCTTCCGTTCAAATGCCACACAAAATGGTCACTGGATTTGCTGCTACTGGGTACTCTGCTTCTACAATGTGGTTAAGGGGTCTTAGGTCCTGGATGAAATGTCACGACCCCCGTTGGCCTTGCGCTCGGGGTACACTGCTGTGTTGCATGGAGATTCTGATGGTACCAGGATGCTTCTCTCAATAAGGGCAGTGATGGTTTCATAGATGCCCTCATCTGCTTCTTTGGTTAGGGGACACTGTTTCAAACATCATTTCCACTTCTAATCTCTCTTCCCCGAAAATGTCCTTATCTGTCACTGTGGTCAGTCTGCATCCTTCTGCAACAGCAATGATTTCTCTCCACGCCCTCCCAGTATCATCTGTTGCATGTACTGCAATCCAATCCTCCCTTGCGAACACTGCCTCAATCTTGATGGACACTATGGTCCCTTCTGGCTCATCCAATGGTGTCTCTGGCCAGAACAGGTACTCGTTTGGTACTCATCACACCTTCCCTGCGATACCTGGCATCCATGCAATGGCAATGTCTGTACCATATTGAAATATCTGGGGGTCCACTGGCACCCCCTCTGTACTGTGCGCCCACAATAGGCCTGAACAATTTGCCTTACATTTATTATGCGTATTCCTGGTGTTGAGCATATTATGCCTTTGTCTTTAAATGAGATTGTCATGTTTAGTCTGCTCATGATGTCACGTCCCAATATGTTTACAGGTGTCTGTCTAGAGTAAAGTAAAGGTAGTGATAAGTCGTGATCTCTTATAGATAGTGAGATGTTAGGAGTGAAAGGAACCACTTCCCGTGACCCACAGAATCTTTCAGTTTTCATGGCATCGCCTGACAACGCAAATGTCCCTTCATGGATGCATGACCTAGTCGCCCCAGTGTCAACAAGAAAGACAAACGTTTTGTCACCTATCACCACCCCTATGCAAGGTTCCTCAGCAGGATTGGGTGTGACTGACAGGGTGGCACACATCAAGTTCATCTGTGGGATGTCCTATTGGGGTACATGGATAACCTGTTCCCTGTAACAGGGTTGTTCCCCACCATGGTAATCCCTCCCAGTCTTCTAACTGGTATTGTCACCATTGTGTCCATGGGTTCTGGTGTGCTGCTGTCCTGGATTTACGCTAGCTGGTGTGTGTTCCCTCTGATTTGTGGTGCTTGCAAATATTGTGGTACTGGTGTCGCCATTTGTGACACTTGTGTCTGTACCTGTGATGGTGCTGGTGCTTGCGTTTGTGCTAGTGGCATCTGTTGGTAGGTGCCTTGCATCTGTCCTTGTTGCTGTTGACCCTGAGCATAATAATCTGCTTGTCCCCCTTGATAGTTCTGCTGGCCTTGATCTCCCCAATCTTGCTGTGTTCCTCTGAATCGACAGACTGTTGAAATGTGTTCTAACTGCCCGCAGTCCAGCACTGAGGAGGTTCTCTCTCTTTCCCTTGGAAACCCCCTGAAATGTCCCCTGGATTCTGTTACATCTGCTGTCCATACCCCCGAAATCTCCCCTGGTTGTGGTGTGTCTGAGGTCCATAGCAACGCCCCCTTTGTAACGCTCCCCTTCCTCGAAGCCCCTGCTGTGGTCCACCCCGCCCCATGTGTCCTCCCCCATGGGCGGTGTGAATGGTTGTGGTTGTTGATACTGTTGCTTTGGTGCTGGCGCCTGTGGGGTGGGGCTGGTTATCATCGCCCCCTCCATCGCGTACTTTGATAGCTTCTTTTGTACTAGCTTGGCCTCATTTACCTTTCTTTGCTCTGCCTTTTGCTTGACCTTCTCCTGCCATAACCTGCAGTGATGTACTATTGGAAGCTGAATCTCTGGCCATCAGGCTTCCCTCGGCCACCTCCTCTCCCTCTCTCACCTCTGATTGCCTAACTGCCATTCAAGATTGGTGTGCCGCCAATTATCTTTGTCTGAAAGCCAGCAAGGCCGAGATCCTCCTCATAGGCACAGCTTCACCATCCTTTCCCCTCACTCTCTGGCCAGCCTACCTTGGCCCTCTTCCTACCCCCACCTGCAGCCTCTTTCTAAATCTACCTACCTCTACTCTCCGCCCTCTGCAACTAATCCAGAACAAGTCCTTGGCCTCAAGCCATGGGATTGTATTTCTCCAACTCTGAAATCTCTCCACTGGCTCCCAGTGGATGCAAGGATTAAATTCAAAACCCTCTGCATTGTCCACAAGGCTTTCTGGGGCCTGGGTCCAAAATACCTTCAGCTATCCCTCCACAAATGCCTCCCTCTCGAGCTCTTCACTCCTCTACCTCTAACTCCCTTAGGGTTAGTCGTTTTTCAAAGAAACGAGCTGGGGTAGATCTCTGTCTTTGGCTGGGTTCTCCCTCTAGAACAGCCTCCCTGCCACTCTAAAACTTGAGGGGAACCATCTCCAGTTCCGGAAGCTCCTCAAGACCCTCCTCTTTGCTTCTGCCTTCGCTCCCCCTATCCTCTGCTGAACTGCTCTCTTGGCACCGTGCACCTGGCCACACTCAGTCCCCTGGGCCCAGGTAGCTGCTCATCCTGCCACCCTCCTGCACTGCCTCCAGGCCACCCCTTGCACTGGGGAATGCATCTGTACCCATACAGTTCCCCAGACCCACATTTCTTTCTTTTTTCTGCACTTATCAGACTTACCCAGTCTGCTGACTTAAACACAGCACTTGCCACTTGCTGGCTGCACTATCACTGTGTATTGCCTCTATTATCTATTTATTTCTATTTATTATTATTTATATGTTCTCCTCTGCTCTGCACTTTCCATTCTCCCCCTTCCATGCACTCTTTGATCCTTCCCCTTTCCCATGCACTTGCGTGTTCTCAATGTCACTGGGCCTAGTAAGATCGTTGTTTTTGTTCTCCCCTGTTCCCCTCCATTGCGTCGTTGCGCTCTGAAACACTTGTGTATGAGGGCAAGGCTCTTGAGTTTCAAGGCGCGAAAGCTCTTGAATCTCCTGAAATGTATTGAACAGGGTCTTTGTCTTCAGGCATTTTGCATTACGTAATCGCGTCGATGTCTGACGCGTCTGGGTATTGTGTTCATAGTGCTTGCCAAACCGCTGCTCTGCAGTTGACAAATGGTGACCCGTCATGCACTGTGTTCTGTATCATCACCCCTGGGAACTCCGCCCTCTTGGAGATGTCAACAGCGTCACCCAGTATTGAAACTAATAGTCCCTTTACGTCACCCACTGCTAGCCAGTGGCCTGCTGTCAGCTTCTCCATCTCATAAATCCATTTCCCAGCCCCCGCACTTAGAATGGTAACCTGCATTTGACATTCTCCTTGTCACTGTGTTTCCAGGGCACATACTGAGGCCTCGCTCCTCCCCTCTCTAGTAGTGGCATCTGTGAATATACTGCCCTCTCCTCTGGGGTCTTTCGATACTGGCTGATCTGTATAGGTCCCCTCTCGTCTCAATGTCTGTACATATGTCTACTGCTTCTAGGGTAGGTATTCATTTGCTTTGCATCATAGGCCCTAGACAACGGTCCCCTCGAACATGGTATCGCTATGTCGTCCCTCCTTCATCCTGGGAGGTCTCTAGGTCTGGTGACATATGTGTTGTGAATGGTGCACCTGTTGTTTGCTTGTTGTGCTCGCTCTTCTGGATCAGCCCCTCCTTTTTCCTGCCCAGGACACCTACATTCCCATGAGGATCACTGATCGATTCCCGCGGATGTTGGCCTGCTTCGCTCCGACCCTCTCATGTACACTGCGTTTGTCGTTATGGTCAGACCCTGTGTCCATGTTGCTGCAGAAGTCATCTGCGAAACATAATCTCTTTGTAGTCGAATCAGCGCTAGGCCTTGTGCTAATCTCCGGCCTCATGAATTCGTGCTGTCTGGCTCTGCTCACCTTTCCACCTTATGTTTATTCCTCTCCTAGTCCATTGCTACCTGTGTTTTTACCGCACGTATTGCTCACTCCTCTTCCTCTTTACGTGCTCGATCACTCACTAGTCTATCCAATTGCAACTTTCAAAGCTCCGTTTCTGCTAACTTGCTTGGGTTTTTCTTGCTCTGCTATGTCCCTTTGTCTCTCTGCCTTTTCTATTTCTCTCTCCCTCTTCTCCTTTATTTCCCTCTCTGCCCTGTTCCTTTCCTTCAGATCTCTTTCTAGTCTTTCTTCGTGCTCCCTTTCCAAATGCTTCCTTTCCTGCTCCCTTCTTTGCTCTCTATCTTCCCACTCCAGTTTTGCCTCTATCCTCCTTTCTCTGTCCTCACGGTCTAACCTCACCTCCCTCTCCTTTTCCCTTCTTTCTTCCTCCTCCATTATCTCTGCCCAGTCAGATGTATCTCAATCTTTTTCCAGGTTCTCAATTGCCTTAGTTTCCGCTTCTGCCTCCCATGTTGTCTTCCCTTTGAGCTGCAGGACTATCTGTAATGCTATCCATTCCTCCCTGCCTATGCCCTCAAACTCTCCTTTTGCGCGCTGCAGCCCTTCCTCGCTCGCTCCAGCGCCACTAGTGGTGGCTTATATGTCGGTTTTGAATACCCTTCTGCTGCTCTCAGTTCTCTAATTGGGTACATCCCCTGTTCATCGTCTGTGTCATCAGATACTACGCTTGTAGGGGAAAGGGGAGGTGCAGAGGAATGGTTCCCTTCCACCTTCACCTCGTGTTGGTTTAGCATGCACGGACATCTCTTCGCTTCCCCCTCTTCCGCCTGGAACATGCGCCATAACTCGAACATACCCAAGCGTTTGGTCAATTTCTTTCCCTTGTAAGTACCCTGTATGTGTGTCAATAGCGATTGCTGCATGTCTCTGGAGAAGCTGCCACAAAGCGGCCATGGTTTTGTTAATTTCCCTTCTGTGTTTTGGGCCACTCTATTCTATACTTAATGATCTATTCTTTGTAAGGGGGTAATGTTTTACACAAATGCTGAAGTCGAGTAACTCCCCACTGCTGCCCTGATACATTTGTAATACCTTGCTTTACCTGACCTCAAGTCAAGATTTTCGATAATCCGCTGTTTGTGAATAAAGGCTTAGAATACAATGATAGTACGTTCCAATTTCAATGAGCCTCTTTGGCTCTGCACCTTACCAGGTGTGCACTGCCCACAGCCCCTCCTTCACAATCGCTGCCTCTCTACGGCACAGCACCACAATTCTGCAGATGTGCAATTCCGCGGACCGCCATTAGTTCACCTAGTCTGCCAATCCCAAGTTCACAACACTAGCTCCTCAAAGTCACAACACTCTGTCCTACGCACCAACCTAAGGGTGATTTCACCAAGCTAAAATCATAATACAGGTAGATGGATGATCGTGCACACACTACAATGATCCGTTACTTCAACCCCGCACAAATCCACAGGTGTCTTCCTGCCTCTCCAGGGCAGAGTATACCTCTATTCTCTTGTGATTGAAATGCTCCCGTTGCACCGCCTATCGTGTGAAATGCCTCTCTCCAGAAGACCTAACCAGTCAATCCACCTTCCGCAATCTAGGATAACTCCAGCTAACCTTCACGGGAATAATGTCATCTATTACTCAAGCTAAAATGCCCAACCCACAGGAATACTTTGTTACAAGACTTTTGTCATCCCAATCCTCTCGGCTACTTAATTCACGCTGCTCATCAAACTTTTGGCTCGAAGACCGAACATGCCCTAACAAGAAACATAGACAATGGACTTCAACCTCTTCTCCTCATCCCTACTCACTCCAGTGATACTAGACAATACTATGGCACTACTAGACCATACTTCACCGACATCTGACAATACCCACAATAACTCACAATACTCAGCACCATCCCTTACATCCACAATTGCTTTTAGCCTGGACCAATACTTACGTTCTGTGTTCGCTGACACTGCTCGGCTGCTGGCTCCCTGTCAAGGCGCTCGCCTCCCTCTCCTGCTCTGCCTGGACAACTCGCCGATCTGGGGTGGCATGATTTTCAAAACAGCTCCCAACGGCCTTTGTAAATAGGTATGCTCCCCCGTTCTTCTCAAAATACACATGAGGGTCCCACAGCCTCTCAGATTCGCCAGCAAATGAGTCATCTTATTGCCGGGCTGGTGCCATGACCAATCCTCTGCCTATCGACTTGTTGAGATAAAACTCCCAGGTAGGTTTGAGGGCTACTAGGAGTTTGCAGACCCAGAACTCATGGAAGGCTCAACTCCTTCCCTTTCCCAAAAGGAATTCAGGGCCAGACAGACAGCAAGTTCAAACTGTGGTTTATTACAGCCAAACCAACAGGGATCAGTACAAGAACAGAAGTATACGCGGACATCTCAGCGAGCACTGGCTTGCAGACCAGTTTTGATAAGACTCTTGCATCACGAAAATTTCACAACCTGTGCCCTTCTCCAGAAAGCCTATCGGCCTTCAGGATTGGATGTTGCGTGGTAGTCCACACATAGTGGCCCCTAAATGTGTTAGTTTATTGGCTCTCCTATGTCAGATGTCAGGCCTGGCCAGTCCCAATATGGCTGTTAACATTGTTTTAGTGTGAGGGTCTGATCATTGGTTCTTACCTGTTGCTACCCACCCCAAGGGTCCTGAACTGTGATCCGCTAGAGCTGGCGTCCCCAGGCCTGGGATCCGAAATGCTTCTGAGCTCGAGATGTACCGTTCCAAGGTAATAAGAACAACTATGTGTCTGCATTGTAACTTGTGTGCACCACCAAAGACTGTGAGAGTGCCCGTCCACATCATGCAACATTCGGCTTCTCCTGTAACAACTTTGTTGTAGCTTCTCTCTTGATGCGTGAGATCTCTCCCCTTTCCCAGCCACTAGTTTCGGTTCATCATCGGCTCTGCCGGGTCATGTGCTCAGAGACCGTGTTTTCGGTTTATGGACCTCTGAATTACTCTGATTTATTCGCATTTACTGTGCTGGCGTTACTGCAGTTCAGGGAATGGAATGTCACACGTATCTTGGTGACCTTGGTAGCAAGCATTGTCTCACACGTTTGTACCTCTGAGCAGCCTGAATTCTCTCAGCTCAGCTTCTGCTGAGGGTCCATGGTCTGTTGTTATTTTCCCTAAACCATAACATGGCTTCTACATTGTGCTATTGTATATTCTCCATATGTCAGCTGTACATGGCTCTGTCAGATCCCACAGGTGCTCCTGCAGTTCCATAAGGTTAATTGCATGGAAGCACTCTGCAAGCTTGTTCAGGATCTCTTGCTTCTTGCGGTTTCTGCGTTTCTGCGGTTAAGCTTCTGACAAAATAATAAAAGCCAAAGCAGTATGTATATGTATCCGTCCTCTAACTTATAGAACTGTACGCATGTGCTCTTCATATATTTGGGTGGGTGATGGTGTTCCTATGTGTGGATGACACGTGTGCTTCATGTCTAACGCTGCTATGTTGCAGTGTCTCTAACAACATCATGCATGGCTTCTTGGCGCTTTAGTTGAAACTGTCAATGGAGGTGTCTTTAATAGCATACTGAGGCTCCACGTCCACCTCAGGCAATGTTTGCACTGTTCCTGGGCTATAGGGTTGACTGAGTGGGTACCTTTTGACGTATTTGGCTAGTATCGGAGCACTAGGAATAGATGCAAATTGGTATGGACGATCATGGTATCTTCGGTTCTTCTTCCGACTCGTGTGTCTTATGGGATGGGGAGCGGGGTTGGGATTCTCTCTCCCCTCTTCAGAAGACTGCGTAAACGCCAATGGATCACTCTAGAACCCCTTAAAGGAGAAAGGTATTAGGAAATAATAAGAATGAATTAATTGAAATACCTTCCTCCTAGTTGCAGGAAATATGCCTAGTCTCGGGTCACTGTTGGTGCAAATGAATGTGTGTTTCCAAAGGTTTCAATGGGCCTCATTACGAGCTTGGAGGTAAGGGAAAAACGATGCCGGTAAAGGATTACCAGCATCACTTACCGCTCCGCTCCATTATGACCCGCCAACCCGCTATTAGCGGCACCCTAAATAACGGTACCTCTAATAGCGGCATTGGTGTGGGCACGCGACCCTACATGCTGGCAAAAGCGGCATGGCGTAAACAGGAGCTGAACACAAGTCAGGCAGACATGCAAATAACGGCCTACTGAAGCCCGAAAAGTACCTTACCGGCAAGGAGTAAAAACCGCCATCGCGAACCACCCGTAAACGGCCATGTGCAGTGTTCCTACCTGCACAGGTGCACACAATCATCACAGGTGGAGGCAATGTAGACTGGGCCAGCACAAAAGGAGCACAACCCGCCCCTTCCCACACCCAGTCACATACCAAAATGATACCAATACTAGTAGCAATATTGGAGCTGGAGGACATGATTGCAGTGGAACTCCAGCAACAACTACAACAACAACAGGCAGCACAGAGGAGACGCAGGAGGAGAAGGAGGGTGAGGCAGGCACAGCATGCACCACCAGTGCAGGCAGTTGTACCACATAGGCAGCCCCCAATCCCTCGAATCAGAGCCAGTCCATTCAGCCTAACCCCTGAGCTGATCCACACCCTGTACCGTCTGGACCGGGACACCATCACCACCATTGTGGACATGATACATAACGACATTGCCAGCCTCATAGAAATCCGTACCACCATCCCCCCTCTACTGAAGGTGGTATCTGTGCTCCACTTCCTGGCCACAGGCACCTACCAGCATACAGTAGGGCAGATGCATGGCATATCACAACCATTATTCTCACGTACGCTGAACCAAGTGCTCAATGCCCTCCTGAAGCACACAGGCGATCACATATTCCTACCACGGACTGCCCAGGAGATCTCCAACACCAAAGTTGGCTTCCATTCACTGGCAGGCTTTCCAGGTTGCATCAGTGCCATCAACTGCACCCATGTGGAATTGGTGGTCCACATGCCATGGAGGTAGTGTACCGCAACCGTAAATTGTATCACTCCATCAACGTGCAAATGGTTTGTGACTCAAACAAGATCATCACACATTGTTGTGCCCGATTTCCCGGATCAACCCATGATTCAATGGTCATGCAGACCTCCACGATACCACGCTACATGGAGCGACACGCAGGGCAATGATCCTGGCTACTCGGTGAGTTGCTTGTCAAGATCATGGCATTGTGATGTGGGGAGATGATTGGGAGGAGAGATGCATACTTCACCTGGCTGAGAAGGGGGGGGGGTAGAGATGCATACTTCACCTGGCTGGGAAGGGGGGGGAGATGCATACTTCATCTGGCAGAGAAGGGGGGGAGAGATACATACTTCACCTGGCTGAGAAGGGGGGGGAGATGCATACTTCACCTGGCAGAGAAGGGGGGGAGAGATGCATACTTTACCTGGCTGAGAAGGGGGGGAGAGATGCATACTTCACCTGGCTGAGAGTAGCTGAGAGGATGGACCATGCTCATACCCCAAAGCAGGTCCGACTGGACCTGACACCTGACACCTAAATGCAAGATGTAAGCTGTACTAATATGAAAATGAGGCAGTGCTGCAACCATTCCATAGCCATCAACATGTACACTGCACATAATCAGACCGTAGCCCCTGCAACACAATGCTGCGACATGCTGTTAGCATGGCCAATGCACATGACCAATTTACATCATCAAGAAGGACAGGTGTCAATTAGTGCGTACAAAGGAGTCACATGAGGCCAAAATACATGATCCCACTCCTACACCAACACAGAGGTCCAGCATACCAGCATGGCAACATCAGGTGCGGAAAGTGAGATCATCTAGAGTCTGGCATCAACAGTGGCAGGATAACAGCATACAATTAACTACACATCACCTAGAACATGGGAACAACAGTGCATGAGCACTCATAAGGAATAGGACACCCCTGCGTCCACTAGACGATGCTATGCACACCAGTGGGTTGGTCACCTATAGTTAACAGACTAATGTCTAAAACATATAGGTCTTGTCTTGACTTTACAAGGACAAGTACCTTTCCTATACATTTGCGTTTGCACTATAGAATAGTGCCTATTAGACCTGTTTATGCCTCACTACAGTCTACTCTGATGTTGCACCCTACCAAATTGTCATAAATGTACTCTTATGTTTTTTCCCCTTTTTTTTGCATTTGTTGTTTTTTACGTCCATACTCATCAGTCTATAACTAATGTGTTTTCTTGATGAAGTATAAGTATATGTGAACAACCTACACTTTTGTAAACTTTCTGTTGCAGAAGATCTTTAGGGTTCATGTCTCTAAATGCTATTTGATTGTTCTTGAAAGCACTAAGATGCCATACCTTGATTGTTGTTGGCCTATTAGCCTGATGTAATAAATTTACACCATGTATATCCTTTGTGCGTACATGTACAAATGAATGTGGTTGTAACCTCTACCCCCTTGGGGTCCTTTAGACTTTGACATAAATTTCAACTAGTGGCGATCTTTGCTAACACCACCACCCCTTCTTTTGAATAATGACATACAGAATCAAGAATATGTCCTAACTATTGTCAGGCGGCTACCCCCGTATGTGATATAATGCACACCAGTCGATCAGATAAATTCACACATTGTAGTTACATTGAGTAGCTCTATTCATGCATGGATATGTTGATGCAAACAGGAAATAAATGCATTCTATTGTGTCATTGATACAGGTCCCATTTGATGTAACCACTTACACATTACCATTGTTGCACACATGCAGGTGATGCTGGCTATCCCTTGAAGATGTGGCTCCTTACCCCTGTCTGGAACCCGGAGAACAGGCACGAAGAGGACTACAATTGTGGGCATACACATACCCGTGTGGTGCTCAAGCAGACATTTGGCCTTTTGAAGGCACGGTTTCGCTGCCTCAGCAGGTCTGGTGGGGCACTCCTGTACGGGCATGTGAAGGTGGGCAAGATCATCATGGCATGTGTCATGCTACACAATATGTACATCAAACGGAATGTGCCTCTGCCCCCTGACGTTGAACTACAACCACCTGACGAAGGGGGATGAGGAGGGAGGAGATGGGGCTGCACATCAGGGGGGTAGCGATGCACAGGAGGGACGTGCCGTGCGCCAGACTTTGATTAACCAATGTTTCTAACACACATGGATGCGGAGTGTGCCATGGAGGTGGGACTCAGGGCACTGGTTGTGTCAGGGACACGGACACTGTACACTGTCCACTAATAAAGCACATGTACACACTAATCAATGTCCGTTAATGTGAATTCTCATATCACAACAGGTGTATTGAACAAATAGAACATAGAATGTGCACAAGCCCTCCACCCCACACACCCTCTCCCCCTCCCCGTCTCCCCTCAACTTCCCCACACACCCTCTCCCCCCTCAACTTCCCTACACACCCTCTCCGCCCTCCCACTACCCCCTCAACTTCCCCACACACCCTCTCCCCATCCCCCCTCAACTTCCCCACACATGGTGTGCCCTTGCATGCACCATTAGTCTTCAAGAGTTTGGAATAGCAGGCTGCACCTACACCCCTTGTCCACTGCCAGCATCGGGTGGACCCCTCTCCGACCTGCGCAAGTTCTACCCAGACCTACGCAGGGGGCTGGTCTGTGTGGAGCTGGCATGTGCGGAGGTGCCTGGTTGTTCAACCAACTGTGCGGGACGCAGGGCCTCCAAGGGTTCCACCATGCAGGTGAGGACCTGCCTCACAGCCGCCAATTTGCTGCATATGTTTCTCGAAGTGCACTCAATGGCAGCTTTGAGGGACACTGCACATTCCCTGATATCCTCCCTTGCCTGGCCACTTTCAATGATGTGCTGGGTCACCAGCCCTGTCAGCTCCTCCTGGCGCTGTTGGATTACCGTGATCCCCTCTTGCCTGTCCCGGACACTGGTGGATGTCGAAGGTGCATGCGACATGGTTGGTGCTTCATGCATGCTCCCCGTGGGGCTGAAACTCCCTGGCCATGACTCCACAGCAGACAGCTCATGGCTGCTGGTATTGTGTATGCTGGGTGGGGAGAGGTGGGGTGACTGCAGGGTGCCTGTAGCAGTAGGTGTTCCGGGTGTCGGACTATGTGCTTCATCATCTGACACGGCTGCCGTGGCAGCTGCCTCTCCGACAGTACTGCTGGCAGTGGATACAGTACCTTCAGCCACTGGCTCCTGTGTGGTGGTGGCTGGTGTGTGTGCTGTGGTTGTGGCCCTATTGCACATTGGTGCTGTAGGTTCTTGGGTTGTGTTGGGCTTGTGATGTGGTCCTGGTTTCACTCTTCCCCTTGATGTTGAGGGCCTGTTTTCCCCCTCCATGCCCCTGGACTTCTTGACTGGTGTTGCAGGCTGCTCCCTCGGGTCCTGATCATTGCTTTCAGATTGTGTGCCTGTGGGGGACCAAGAGAGGGAGAGCATTAGTGATGGGTCTACGTGCATCAGGCATGCATTGGGGTAGCTGCATTTCTATGGAATGGCAGGTATTTGCCGTTAGAGTACTGACATACCGGTTGCTTGCCTTTTGGTGGGTCATGCAGGGATCCGTCTGGGATGACACATGTATGGGGTGCATCATGCATGTGGATAAGATGGTGCTGTGCACTGCCTGTAGGCAGGGCTGCGTACATGTGTCTGGTGGCCCCTGCTTTGCATCATTTCACTGTCAGTTTGGGGGGACATCTTCATGGTTTGCATTACAGTGGTTTATTTGTGAAACCTACCTGCATCAGCCGATGACGGGGCTCCACGCTCCATATCCCCCACTCCCCCGATTGCCTCCATTCCGATGGTGCTCGCACAAGTCTCCTCCCAGTGAGTCATCCTTATGGGTGAGCCGCCTCCGCCACCTGTTGCCATTCCCTGGCTCCGGTTTGCTTCGAGGATGTTCCTTACACGTTGGCGCAGGTCATCCCAGCGCTTCCAGACATCTTTCACCGTGCGTGGGGTGGTTCTAACAGCACTCACTTTACGCGCTACCTCCACCCAGATCTCTTTTTTGCGCAACAGTGCTGGTCAATGCATATCATTAGAAAACACTACATCCCCATTTTCAGCCAAGGTGTCCGAGAGCATGTTGAGCTCTTCTCCAGAGAAGCGCTCCTTGCGCAGGCGCGCAGCTCCTTTTTTAAGTGCCTTGGGCATTCTTATATGCTGCTGGTTTATTTTGGGACAGGTGTGGTGGTGATGTGGATCCTGGGTGCAGAGGATGGTAATGGATTGTGTTTTTCAAGATAGCCGCCTTGCTCTTTCCCGTTCCTGTGCGGTGACGCTACTTCCGGTTCCGCTTATTTACGGTCACCGCTATTAGCAGTGACTGCTGTTAGCAGTCACCGCGGATAGCGGTCACCGCTAATGCCGGAGGCATGGATGGCGGTGGTGCTATCGGCGCTTCCCGCAATGCCGCTAAGGGTGATTTTTGGGTCTTTTACAGCATGGTAGTAAGGTTGTTACCGGCATGGCGCAAAGCTTGTGCCTGCGAAGTCGTAATAGCCCTCTAATAGTGGGCTCTTTGCAACACGGACATGTTATTTGCTCCATGCCGGTAAGGACACTTACTTACCTCCAAACTCATAATGACCCCCAATGTATTCTTGCCTTGGTTGTGAAAAGGTTTGTGTCTAGGAATTTCCACTAATCTACTGCCATAATCCCCAACTGTTTCTGGGGAAGTGTCTATAACCGGGAGTCCGATTCGGGCAAATTGATCTGTGTTTTGACAGATTTTCTTGCAATCCCTCCAATTTGCAGTCATAAATTCCCAAAAAGCAACAGCCCTAATTTCTCAACCCCATTCTGATGGATTTCCATACCAATCATTTATATGTATGACCGGTATGGAAAGGAAAGTAAAGATGAGAAAAAGATGGAAAAAATAACAAAAGAGGGCAGGAAAAAGAAGAGGAGGGGGAAGAGACAGGGACAAACAGTGTGGAATGTGTGGTTGTATGCATGCATATGTGTGTGTGTGTGCGCGTGTAGCATCCACTCTACTCTCTTATGTTGGACATGCTACCTTGGTGGGGATGTTATGCTGCATTATATTATGATTTACCTGGTATGCTATGCCATGTTTTTGATATGTGGGTGCTCTATGCTATCCAATGCTTTTTTCAGTATGTTCTGCCTTACCTTGAAAATGGCATGTTGTCTGTGGGTTTGGTATGGTACGCTATATTATTTTATCCCATACCATTTCATATTTACACTATTGGAACATGATGTGCAAAGTTATTCCCAAATTCAATGTTGCTAAAAATGCAAAATTAAAACTGTGCTTTTGATGTATACATTCCCCTTCTCCAGGCCCCAGTTGGTCTTCCAAGTCCTTCCTCACTACATCTATGCATTACCATGCGCCTCATTATTGCTTCCTTTCTCAATTCTTCTTTCCCAATTATGAATCTGTAACCAAATTGTATGTTTGGTTTTAAGGGCGTTTTGCGCTTTAAGCCAATACATACTTTTCTGTTTCGCATCCCTCTAGAAGATAGTCCACATATAGTGGACTAAAATGCGTCTACACCAATACAATAATTTCCCCAGTCTTACTCCTTTTCTGTGTCCAGAGTAAGTGAAACGTGAATGAAAATATGTGTGCTTAAGAATATCACCCTACAAGGAAAGCTTCTAAGTTTGTTCTTGCCGGCATCTCCCTATCAGCCCCGAACACAACATGAGGGTTCATGCCCTTCTCCCCCAATTATTAGCTCTTGCGTAGCAACTTTACCCTAACTACATACCTCACACAGATCTGTCAGCCATACGATGCAGCTACCATCTTATGTTGGCTCCTCTTGGCCATCTTCTTAGCAAGGACAGTGCCATTTTACAAGGCACCCACTTAGCCTGTTACCTGTTCTTGAATGTGATATTCATACTGATAACATAGAACTTTTATCTGAATAACCACCTACTTACTTATACCCTCAGGGTCCACCATGGTGCTGCCTCCTTTCAAGGCATGGTAGCTGGTCTTCAAATACTCAAATGAGTGTTGGGCTGCCCTGGCCTTGTTAGAGAAAAGCCATTTAATTGGTTAGAATGGGACTTTCTGACTGTCTGTTCAGTAACCTGATGTGGCATGTATAGGGACCACATTTATTTTATTTTATCAAGAACGCAAAATCATCTCAACTGTCAAGGAGTCCATTTCTGCCTCCTTACAGAAAGGAACAATTTGTGACTGTCTCCTGGTCCTTCCTATGTAGTGACCCCAAAACCACTCCTGAAAAGCTTGCAAAAGAAGGATGGGGGTTGAGGCATGAATATAGACCGCCTCACTCTATTCGTAGCCAATTTAAATGACTTGTTTGTATATCTGCCATATTATACGTAGCCTCGTCGGCGTTTTCTACTGCTAATTAAAGAATACTTGGTTTCTTGCTATAGGTTAAATATAGCTATATATATTTTGCTGCCTGCTGAATTCTACTTAACTGAGGAATATGAGGGCTCATGCATGGTTAGAAGACATAAGAAACCTAAAGAAATCAAATAATTACGAGCATACTTTGGTGATCTGTAAAACGAAAGCCCAGAGAAGAACCAGAATTGTGGTCCAACTTCTTGTGGATATTCTTTGAACAGATAAAAAGGCTAAAACAAATGCCAAAATCTTGGAAATCATTAATAGTGTTCCAAATCTTTAAGAAGGGGGATAGGGCAGATCCAAAAGAAATTACTGCACCTTCGCCCTTCTTGACATGGCGAGCGACGATATTCACTACCCTGGCCCTTGAGGGCTGGATGAGAAACTCTGGTCACTTTGATATCTACCAGTCGGGATTTATAAAGGAGATTGGCACATCTCTGAATGTTTTCTGGGTTAACATCTTAAAAAGTGGGCCATTAAGAAAAACGCAAAAATATACCTGACGTTTATCGATCTGGCACAGGCCTTTGATTCAATTGACAGATGACTTCTCTGGACCAAATTAGACAGCTGCGGTTGCCCAAGAAACCTCCTGGAAGCCATTTGTTAAGAAGGATTTCTGAACTCTGACCTGGAGGGGCAGAGGTTCAGAAGGCCAACCTAGTTTCTTGTAACAGGGTAACCTCTGGACAAGCCAGACCAATCAGGGTAGCTATGGCAGGCTGTCAAGACTAAGTCTCAGGTGGGGTGAGGGTGACTGAAGGACCTCAATGAGCACACAGAGTGTTAAATCAAAAATATAGACACATTTATTACAAGGCCTTTGTAACATAGACCATAGTAAAAGAATCACAGTAACACTAAGTAAACCAATACATCCCACTCAATACCATGTATATACAAGACCATTGGGGTCCAAAGAGTTAAATGCATGAAATATGTCAACAACCTAGATGGGAAGGAAACAGGCAGTGCAGGCAATCTTTAGGGCCAGTTCAACATCACTAATTCACCTAACTAAGAGGCAGTCTAAGCCCTACAAAGAGAGGAGCCTTGTGCTCAATAGTACATGCACGCGCTTGTGCCAATGGGTGGAATAGGGTCTCTTCAAGGGTCTCTAGCAGCTCAGGAAGGTGGATGAGGCTATGCAGAATAAGTTCCCACTATTCAAGAACGACCTCCACTTGAAAGCAGATGCAGTTCGAGAGTGCGGGATGGAGTTGCTATTTCGCAATAGCTGTGGAAAGGAGAGGGGCTCCCAGGGGCCACTCATGTGTAAAAATGGGCTCTTGCGCTAGGGGCCACCGGTTGGAGTATGGAGTACTCACCGGTCCCCGATGCAAACAGACCCAAACTTCGCCAGTTCAGTGCACTGCGCTGGCAGGTTCGAATGCAGCAAAAAGGACGTCTCGGCACCTTTCAGTTTCCACGATACCGTGATGATTACCAAACAGGACAGTGGCGATTTCTCCACTCCGGGTGGAGGAATCGGCCCAGTTTCACTGCAGCAGGCTTCAGGGGCAAGAGAGTCACAAATGCAGTGAATTTGCACAGGTCATTGCCGCGGCAGGGCAACACGGTAACCGCATATACTCCGGTTCTGGCACACTTGTCTCACTTCAGACCTGGGAACGCCAAGTGTATGAAATTCGGTGTGAGGGTGCCGGGGACACAGAGCTAGCAGTATACCAGGTTTCTAGGGCCCCCTCAAAACAGCAGCGGTGACAGAGCAAAGCAACTGTGTAAGCGGGTCAGTCCACTGGTTGGCCCAGGGACACTTCCAAGAAAGCTTACTTGCAGGGTTTGATGAAGGTGACAAGAATAGTTGGTCCCTCTATTCCAAAGGGTCGAAGCGTCTTCACAGACCTTCTAGGATGACCAGATGCATCACACGGGACGACAGAGGGCTCAGGGTGCCAAACCTTTCAGCGGGTCACCAGCGGTTTCTGGACTCAGCTTCGTAGTTGCAGGATACTTGGATCCTATCCTTTGTTCAGTAAGAACTCAGGAGTTTGACATGTAGTGGTGTTTTCAGCCTCCTCTTATCCAAAGTTCCCTTCGCGCCACAAACACACACTCTATACGTGGACCAATCATGGACCACGGTGGTCCCAGGCATTCATGGCACTTCAGACTCTCTGGCACCCAGGTTGTGTATTGAAATCAGACATTCCGGCCCACATCCTAGAGGCACACACACAAGGCATGCAGAAGCCTGCAAAAGCATGGGGATTCACGGGAAAGTGCATGACCAAATAAGGACTGACCTGGGTCGGCTCGACCTGGGGAAGGTGAAGGGGCAAGATGGCCAAAGGACAGGACAAAGAATCTCGTGGCATAGCCATTTTGGAGCCAGGCCACCTATTCGTGCCAAACGTGGTTAACACGGTTAACATGACAGGAAAGGGTTAAAAAGAATGCAAAAAGATAGCTGCCACCAGTCCTGTCCATGACACATCTGCACAGTTCATAAAAAGTCCAGCGAGAGTATATAGGGCCTTTGGAAATGACAATAGACCCAAGTGTGCTGTATGCTAAGATACTTGCACACTTATTACATGTTGCACGAAAGCTGCAACATGAGGAAAGGACTAAGGGAAACAAAGTCTCCCAGTACTGACTGTCTTAAGGGCAGGTCAGTTTCCCCATAAAAAGTGAGCGAAAGCCCAGAGGAGTGCAACAGAAGGCTGTGCTTCTCTGGCAAAGTCAGTCAATGGTGTCTAAACAGCAGCAACAAGTTTGGGGGTTGACACATGGAGGGAGAATTACACACAATTATGAAAACTTTCCTAACACCATTAAAGACCTTTATTCAGAAACTCTACTGAAAATAAAGTTAGGTATGAGGGGAGCATTGTCACGTCCCATTACAACAAGAAGGGGGCTAAAACAGGGCTGCCCGTTTGTCTCGGATTTGCAAGAAATTTTGAACAGAGCATGGCGCTTACCATCTAAAATCAATGGAGAGCCCCTTGCCGCTTATTATATGCAGACTAATTGGTCCTAATTGACTAAATGCCTTCAACAGCAACTAAATGCTCTATGTTGTGGCAAACGGCCAGAAAATCAACGCAGTAAAATCGAAAATCTTAATTTTTCAGTCAGCAAAAGGAAGAAAATGAAATAAAATATTGTGGTCCTGAATAATGCAAGACTGACCAGAGTTGCTTGAATTACATACTTAGGGATGCATATCAACATTAGCTTGAGAGATGGCTCACGAGAAACCTCATTGAGATTAAAACCAAAAACCCTTGAAGCACAAGGATGATTATTACTGGAAAAATACAGGAGATTCTCCATCGTTCCAGTGATAACATTCTACAGAATGAAGTTAGTACCGATAACAATATATGGTGCTAAAGCCTTCTTTGCTCTTCCAAACAATGTATGGCAAACTCTAGAAGGCTTATTCTGGAGAAAAGTCCTTAGGCTACCGGATTGTGTGTGTACCAGTCCAAGTGCTTTGAGGAGAAGTGGGCTTGATCTCCCTTCACGCAACGGTCATGTGGAAATGCCTATCTTTATATATCGCAAATGTATAGCGTTGACCCCTGTAAGAGGATTCAAGCTAGTGAAGTGTGCTCTTATTAATGATAATGACTCAACTCTGCAGGAATGGAAGAGGGCCTGCTTGGAGGCACCAAAGAACCTGGATACTACGGAAGAGCAGTTGTTGGCTAACCCAGTGTCCGTGAAACTCAAGATATGGCGAAAAGATTGGATCGATACACAGGAACAAAGCCAACTGTATAAACTGTCTACTCATTCTGTATCCGTGTGCAGGTCCTACAACACCCTCCCAAAGTACTTGGTGATGTTTCCTAACCGCTTCTTCAGAATGCAATACATGAGATTTCGATTGAATCTATACCCAATGAAGGAAGTCCTAACAGCCTGGAACGGAGGCCGAGATAAGTGTGCAAAATGCAGTCTGTGTAAATCTGAAGACTGATAAGGAAACCCTGCAACACTTGCAATTGCTTTGCCCGGCTGCAATCAATTTGAGATCTCAATTCCTAGGCAAATTCTTTGAAGAACTCCAAGTGGCTACTCCGGATGAGTGGTGGATTATCTTTTTGCGAGGGGAGCTGATATCCCTAATCATAGACTTGATTAACTTTCTAGTAATGGTTTTTGAACTAATTGACCAGCAATTAGTAATATCTGGGGTTGATGGAAATGAAATGGACTCAGCATAGAGCTAACATTTTCTATTTTGATATATGAAATATGCAGAATGGTTTTATTGTTAATGAATACTTGTGTTTTATGCAATATTTAAGGTGAAAGGTTTAAATGAACTCAACCACCTATACAGATATAAAAAAAAGCATACTATTTAGTTTTGCAATTTAGGGTTCAAGCCAAGACAATGGATCTGTACAGGCAAGAATATAAATATGTATAACTTATTAATTCTTTATAGTATAAAAATACACAAACCAATTTTCGATATATACACATAACAAAAACATCATTAATAATAAGCAGACAATGGTCTGTGAAGGACATGAAAGGAAAAGGCTGAGAGGAAAAGGCAATCAGGATTATAATGCAAATGAACAGACAAATAGATAGGCAACTCAGGAAAAATGTGATGGAATCAACACATTTATTATTGAAAAAATAGAGAAGTAGACAAAGTCTGAGAGACATCAAATCAACCTCTCACAGCATTACTATCCCCTACCCCTCTAGACCAAATTCTCTACTCTATTTCCCCTGGATTTCCTAAAAATGATTTCCTCACTTAAACCTACTTCTTACTCTGACAATTTAATTCAGGCCTCTATCAATAAACAATTGACTGGGCCGGGGCCCAATGCCCTCCTCAGCATCATCAAAGCCTCCCTCGCAGAAGGATCATTAACAGTCACCCTCAAAACTGGTCTCATATGACCTGTTCTGAAAAAAACAACCCTAGATCCAGATGACCTAGCCAACTACTAGCCCATTACAAACCTCCCGTTTATTGGCAAAATCTGGGAAAAAGTTGCTACACAACTACTCGCCAGAATCTAACCACCCCACCTCCTAAATGACTATCAGTCAGGGTCTGCTGCAAGAGTAGCATTCAGACAGCCACTATCCAGAATACGGGTGACTCATGCTTCCTCGTCCTTCTTGAACTCTCAGCTGCATTTGACACCATCAACCACAGACTCCTTCTCTCCCTCCTTGCTGACAGGATGGTATGCTCTGGCACTGTCCTGAATTAATTTACCTCCTACCTCTCAGGCAGACACCTGCTGTTCAAATGAACTTGTTGCGTTCTAACCAACTCCAGGTTTTCCTGCAGTCTTCCAATGCTCCATCCTCTCACCAATCCTGTTTAACCTTTGCATATAGCCTTTGAGCACTTTCCTTAAAGATCCCAATATAGCCATCCACCAACAAACGGAAGATACTCAGTTGTACATGAGAGAAAATAGTGCAGAGGACTTCATTCATCTCTGTGATTATCCAGCCATCATCCGGTACTGGATGTTGACTGCCTACCTCAAACTAAACCCATCCAAGACTGAATTCATCTCATCGGTCCGCCCACTAAAAAACAACTTGTCCAACAATGGCTCAATGATATGCGTTTAGAAGGATTTGATGCACAGCTCTCAGACTCAGCAAAATCCTTAGGCTTCCCATTGACTGCAGCATGTCCTTCCAGAAACACATAGCAAAGAAGGGCAAAATAGCCTATGAAAAATCAAATCCTTCATCCTGCTGCAAGATTTCCAGACCTTAGTGCAGGCCCTTGTGGTCTCGCACACTGATGGGGAAAATGCTCTCCTGACAGGGCTCCTCATGATCACTTGGCTCCCCTAAAAGCAGTCCACTACATTGCAGCCTGTTCTATTACAAGAGCATGGGAATTTGACCATGACGAGAACTACATTGGCTTTCACTCCAAGCCAGGATACTGTTCAAGACTGCATGTATCATCTACAAAACAGTCACGAGTAGCACACCTGGTGGCTAAGGTACACATATCTGGCATCACACGCTCCTCGAGCAGCAAATCAACCAACCGGCTTGAATCACAACTCGCCCGTAAAGAGAGGACCTGCAAACAATCCTTCTCTATTCATGGACCCATCCTCTGGAACTCGATACCAGTGTCAGCACGGAATGCCCCCACAACTCTCCAATTTTGCAAATCTCTCAAAAATATGTCTCTTTCAACAACACCTTACCAAGGACTAATTCTAATGGACACACATACCAATGCACAGACCTCACAGTACTGCGCTATTGTGAAAAGATGGCAGCCTAAATGTGGGCCACCCACACTCTGTACAGCGCTCGGCTGCTCTTGACCTTGGTCCATGCTTTAACCAATAAAAAAATAAATAGGTATAAGGGGTTCAGTGGGAGTGAACATGATTGTAGTAGTTGAGGTGCCTGCATAATCACTGGTAGTGGATAGAAAAGTTGATGGAAAGAGACGGTTTCAAATCTACTCATGATGCGAAGCAATGTTTTGTGAAGGGAGTTTCTACTTCATTGATAGGATGGTACTGAAATTATTCAATGCATGGTTTTGTGACAGATTGAGATGTGCTCATTGGACCCTTGAAGTGTGGAGGTGTGTACATATGATACTGTGTTTAAACGTCCATTCCCGTGAACAGGGTGGTTTAACCTGGGGCGCACAGCCATGTGAGAACATGCTTATGATTTTCTTGTAAAACTTTAATAAATATCAATACGCCTGGGATAGGTAAATAAGTCAACTGAACCGTAGAACACATCCATAAGTATCAATAAGGAACAGGCTTGTAATGTGCAATTTATTAACCATGGGGGGAAAAAAGGGTCAATTCATGCAAAGATAATATCAATCCCCCAAAGGAAATGGACCGGACTCCTTCCCATGAGCCCTCTTAGCACATTGGGCAGTATGTCACTCATGATTCATGGAAAAACCTGCAGGGGGAGTTACTCAATCAAGGTTAGGTTTATTATTTGTTAGATATATCATTCTTGACTATAAAGCAACCACTGCATATACAATGATTTGCAGAATCTGCTGGAATTTACAAGTATACAATCCTCTTAGCACCAGATATTTCAGCAATTCCACAGCTTCCTCCTGAGCTGAATTCTGCCATAGAACACACACTCCCTTTATCATGTTTCAACATAGAATTCCTGATTACTGGTTTAAACAATGAGAAGCCACACACATTTCCATTTCACATTCTACTGAATAATGTACATTGCCAAGTTGAAACAAATAGAAATAAACATTGGCCCTCATTACGACCCTGGCGGAAATCGAAAAACGATGGCGGAAATGCAATACCGCCATCGAATAGCGCTCGGTGCGATTATGACCCGTCACCGTAAAGTACGATGCCATTAGCGACACCGTAGTGAACGCCAAAGCTAACTGCACCAAGTACGCGCACGCGCGCCATGCGAAACCGTAATTACCACCATGGCGCAACGGTACGCGAATTCTGACCCTAGCGGACATTTACCTAATGCCATCAAGCATGGCGGAAAGTACCATTCCGCCATGGTGAGAAGTACGGCATCGCGAACCAACCGTAAATGGCCCTACTGAGTGCCTGTACACCACTGCCTGGCCACATTGCACAACTCCTCGTAGGTGCAATGAAGTCACACAATGCAACCAGTGAAATGTACAAGTCACCCATGCATGCCAACGAACAAATGAATGTAGGGGCTCCAAGTGCCTTGTGAGTGGCCATCCATATTTGCCATGTCACCATTGCCGTACTGATGCAGCACAGGCATGTGAAGGTTCAAGTACAGCAACATGAACTGAAATATGAGACAAACAAAAACAGGCCCCCCATCGCTTGACACCAGTGTAAGGCAACATTCAAAGCAGTATCCTGAGTGAGACTGCACCAGCCCTGTACTCCTGCCAGTAAACAAACCAACCATCAGCATAAGCATGTACCACACAAGTTGGCAGAGTGACTGAGCAGCCAGGCTCATCTCAAGAGGGGCCAATGGGAGCTGCAGGGCACAGATGGCACGAATACAGAAGCTATTCCAATGGACATGACCTCAGTCTCCCTCCAAGAAACGCACGCAAACACAGGCACCTGTGACCAGCCATATTCTGATAATCACATCATTCCACCAATCCACCTGGCTCACCGGCATCTGTTACACAAAAGCTAATCCCCCGTCCCTGAGCATGACATCATTAAAACAGTCATAATGGCAGCCCCTATCCCTGACCTCACAGGGCTTCGTAGGCAAACGCGCCCAGTACAGTACCACGCAACTATACTCAGAAGCCGGAAGCCAATGCAGATCTTCTCACAATACATCGCCCCACAAATAGGAATATGCTACATTACTTGCAAAGAAGAACGCTACACGGTTAATATCAGAATAGAAATTTAATGCACAACAAAATCACCAAGCCCATACAGCTATTAGGTCATGAACTCCAAAATATATTTCATTATTGTGGGCTGCATCCGCAATAAATGACCAGCTTCTTCTTGTGTGACGCCCTGTACCTTCATGGTACACAGGGGCTACATTCACGTTCAAAAAGGCAACATGGAAGCGCCTAGAACCACAGGGCCGTCCCATTAGGTAGGCACTAGTCCAGCTGAAAGGTCGATATGTTGCTCCTAGCCACTAGTACTGCGTAAGGGCATGTGGCCCATTGGCGATCGTCCCATAAGATCGTAATGGTGCTCCACTGATTAACACGAAGCAGCAGGTGTCGGGAGTAAAAGCCATCTGCAGGAGTGGCATACAGATGGCAGCGGCAAAAGGGGAGGAGATACCTGTCACCCACATGAAATGAAAAAGAATAGTATGGGCATCAGAACTTCATTTGATTTACTCACTTCAATGTTCACACTAAATCCACAGCCATATGCATGCTAGCCCACTCAAAAGGATTATTCCCACCCAAAAATCACTTGCGAATCATAACTATATAAATCTTGGTGAAAACACTATTACAAACGAGTGTTTGTGTGCATGCGTCTGTTAAAACAGAATCCATTAGATGGGATTAGTAACGTGCATAGACACAAGTGTTTGAATGCGCGTCGAGACAGGGAGGGTCCAACAAGGGCAGATAGACGATGGTCCCACTATGGCAGCCCTGCATCACATAGCGCAGGGGAAGTGGATAGATTCCAAAAAGCCATGTACATGGTAAACTCTCAATTAAATCATCTGTCCATGCATCCATACATCATTCCCTCATCCCGGTATGAAAACGCCTGATTATTTACTCACATTACATGTGAAATTTCCATTGAGTCTGTGCGTAATGCAGTCTGCAAAATCCACTGTGCTCCAGCCCGGAATTCTAGTGTTGTGAAGTAACATGTATTTGGGAACGTCCTGCCTCATCGTCCACTACACTATTGCGCATCCCATACTATTCATATCAATCATTGCATTCTCGCCATGGCCCCTGTCCGAAGGACATTAAACAATAGAACTTTATATCTGCAGTCAGACCTGTGGGCGTCTCCTCGCCGCTAGCTGAAAACCGAAAGCACTGTCCTTCGAATTCCTCATTTGCAACATCACGTCGAAAAGGCATCTGTGACCGCTCGAAATCACAAATTCATCCATGTAGTGCGGCAGTGTGTGAAAATGGCAACTGGCTTCACTCACAAATGGGACGCCCCGCCCGTCGGTGAACCTCGGTACAGTGCTGCATGAGGGTCCACCGTTAATCGAGTACTACATTCCACTGACCCTTCACAAGTTTGTTCGCGACTGCAAAGATAGTATGTGAAACAATGGGACCATAGCAGAATGAACATATAAACCAATATTTCACTGCCATCGGGATTAAATACATGATTGTAATAGCAAGATGCCATGCGTCAAATTGCAGCGTTGTGTGCGGGTCGTGCTCGCCCAAAGGGGATTGCAGCTTGCACAGGTGGAATGAATCACCACAGGTGGAGGCTATACTGCCTGAAAACACATAAATTGCACACCCAACCCCCTCCCACAACCACACCCACTCCAAAATGCTACCGGCAGGACTAGCGATGTTGGCCCTGGGGGACCTGATAGCACTGCAAGTACTCCAACTTCAAGAAGAAGACGAACACCAACTACTACAACAACCGGCCGCACAGAGGAGACGCAGGAGGAGGAGGAGGGCAAGGCAGGGCCAGCAAGGCCCACCAGCACAGCCACTACCACCACGCAGGCAGCCCGCAATCCCACGCCTCCGAGCTCATCCGTTCAACCTCACTGATGAGCAGATCCACACCCTCTACCGTTTGGACCGGGACACCATAACCGCCATTGTGGACATGACACACGCTGACCTTGTCAGCATGATAGATAGCCCAACCGCCATCCCACCCCTACTGAAGGTGGTGTCTGTACTACACTTCCTGGCCACAGGCACCTACCAGCACACAGTCGGACAGTTGCATGGCATTTCACAGCCACTGTTGTCACGGACACTATTGCAAGTGCTCGATGCCCTCCTGAAGCACGCAGACGACTACATCTCTCTACCACGCTCGGAGCAGGAAATTACGAACACAAAAGTGGGATTCCATGCACTTGCCGGCATACCGGGTTGCATTGGTGCCATCGACTGCACCCATGTGGAATTGATTGTCCCACATGCCATGGAGGCCCAGTACCGCAACCGAAAACAATATCATTCTCTTAATGTACAAATGGTGTGTGACTCCAACAGGATCATTACACATTGTTGTGCCTGATTTCCTGGATCAACCCATGATTCTATGGTCTTGAGGAACTCTACAATACCACGCTACATGGAACGACACGCAGGGAACAGATCGGTGAGACTCGGTGAGTCTCATTTCATGCATGATAATGTGGGGTATGTGATGCGGCAATGACCTGGCAGGAAGGGGGGGGGATGCGTACGTAGCAATGTCATTCCACAAACATCCTTTATTGTCCACATACAGGTGATGCCGGGTATCCACTGAAGAGATGGCTCCTTACACCACTCCGGAACCCACAGAACCAGCATGAGGAGGACTACAACCATGCCCACTCACGTACCCGTGTAGTCATCGAACAGGCATTCGGCCTACTGAAGGGTCGTTTCCGCTGCCTCAGCAGGTCTGGCGGGGCACTCCTGTACCGCCATGAGAAGGTTGCAAAGATGGTCATGGCATGTGTCATGCTACACAACATGTGCGTACGTAGAAATGTGCCCATGCCCCCTGACGCAGAACTGCAAGCACCTGAAGATGGTCATGATGAGGGTGGGGATGTGGCAGCACCTCAAGGAGTCCGCGAGGCACAGGAGGGCCGTGAAATTCGTCAGATTATCATAGATTCATGCTTCTAGCACTCACGCCTGGTGGCTGATACATGGACACGGGACTTGTGGCACTGTGTGTGTCTGGAACATGCACAATATGGACTGTACGCCTATAAAGGCCTCGTACACAAAGATCAATGTCCACACATCTCATTGGATGATTGTGAAATGTTTATAGCATATGTGAAATTATGTTACACATCCCATCGACCCGCCACCCAAGTAAGCCCAACACACCCCCTCCACCCTCCTACCTCCCCCCCGAACACCAGTGTCCAAAGATGCTCATTGTCAGTGGGCAGACGCTATTGCAAGCCCCCTCTCCGGGTATCAGGGGCACCCCTGCCTGTGGAGCGCAGGTTCCTCCCAAATCTACGTTGGGGGCTGCCCTGGACGGAACTTGCAACGGATGATGTCTCTGCCTGCTCACGTCCATGCATGTCCCTAAGGGTTTGTGAGAGCTCAGTGAGCACACGGCGCACAGCGGCAAGTTCAGCACATACGTCTTTGGACGTCGCATGCAGTTCCCCCCTCAGGCTCTCGGTGCTTCTCTCCATTTGTACTCTCAGGCTCTCGGTGCTTCTCTCCATTTGTACCCTCAGGCTCTCGGTGCTTCTCTCAATTTCTGCCCTAAGTGTCTCAGTAGATGTTTCTATGGCTGCCTTAGTACCCCCACATTCATCAGCATGCTCCTTGAGGAGCGTGGCCAGTTGCTGCTGTTGCACGATCACCTGGTCGAGGGACTGTTGCCTCTGCTGGGCCATGCCCATTTGCGGTGGTGTCACAGAGGGGCTGATCACCTCATGTTGCCTTGCCACAGGGCTTGTGGGGGATGGCCAGTCGTCGTCTTGTGGGTGCCCCTGCGTGGTATCCTCATGGTGTACGGGATGGAACAAACAGGGGGATTGAGACAGGTCATGGATGGATCCTACATCGACAGCACCGTTTTCTGTGTCGGAGCATGCTGCCATTAATGCAGTGTCACCTATGGTGCTGCTGCCACCAGAAGCAGTGCCTTCTGTGGCATCCATTGGGGGGACCTGTGGTGGTGCTGTTGTGGGCATGCTGGCTGCTGGGGTGCCTGTTGAAGTCCCCTCCTGTGTGCTGCCATTTGATTTGTGCTGCTGCCGTGTCTTGATCCGTGCAGCTGAGGTGGAGGGTCTTTGGCCGTTGGTCTTGGCCCTCTTTGCAGGTGTGCTGGTAGGGGTGTCCTGGAGCTCGTCGTTTGAATCGGACCCTGTGGTGGAGTAAAGGAGGGCGAGCGTTATTAATGGGTCTGTGGAAATTGGAATGGCAATGTATCACATGCATTGGGGTGGTACCTGAGGGTGATTTGGGTCAGGGCCTTGGAGATGGTTTCATTTTTGTGTGGATTGAGGATGCAGTTGTTTTGCAGCCTGCAGTTAGGGTGTGCATGCTGCACGTGTAGAGGGTGTTTTTAGGATTTTTAATTATTTATGTATTTATTGTGACTTTTAAAGTGCGCTATCAGGCCAATGTATGTGGACGTTGTCCTGGACATGTGTTTCTGTTGCACTATGTGGACACATGGTACTTCACATGATTGGACATTGTGGATTTGGCATTGTTTTATTTGGCCCACCTACCTGATTCTTCGGATGTCTGCACTCCTTTCTCCATCCCTCCGACTCCCTCTATACCCTCCATTCCAATGGTGGAGGCACAGATTTCTTCCCAGGGGGTCAACTTGATGGGTGATTCCGATCCTCCCCCGGTAGCTGTTGCAATGTTACGGTTGGCTGATAGTATGCTCCGTACGCGTATCCGCAAGTCGTCCCATCGCTTTCTGCATTGCTGTGGGTTGCGGGGTGCGGTCCCCACCGCACTTACCCGCTGTGCCACCATGGCCCATATGGCCTTCTTGTTCGCAAGTGCCGTCCTGGTCATTTGCGTCGAGAAGACGACGGCAGCATTCTCCTGGAGGGTCTCTGTGAGCACGGTGAGTTCCTCATGGGAGAAGTGGACCTGCCGCTTGCGGTCGCACGCTTTTTTCGCTACTTTTCCCATTTTTGTTGTTTTCACTAGGGTGGATTTCGGGTTGGGATGTGTCTCAGGGTAGGATTTTTAATGGTTGTGTGGGAATTCTGATTTTATAGGTGTACGGCGTGCTGTTTCCCGTTCCGGGACCATGTTTTTACTTCCGTTTCCGTATATTTACGGTCACCGTATTTTCCGATTGCCGCTCATTACGGTGACCGCTATGATGGGTGGCGGAATTGCACCTAGGGCGCCGTACGACGGCGGTGAGGGGCGTTTTGGGGACATTTCCGCCATCGCGGACTTTGCACTTCCGCCATGGCGTAGTGCTCGTGCCCGATGGGTCAGAATTAGCCGCACTTTACTCCGTCGTGCAATGGCGGAAACGCTATTTACGCTATGGCGGTCAGGTCAGTTACTTTCCTGCAGGGTCGTAATGAGGGCCAATTGACAGGAATGTATGTCGGTGTGGCAAACCTGCTATTTGCTCCCCTGGGGCAAACTTAATTCAAGAAGAGCAAGTACAGTAACAAAATGTAAACATTACAATCAGTGAGGAAATGAACAATTATTTGTTATATTAAAAATTGCCACTCTTTTCCAGAACTGTCATTATTTATGGTGAGATAGTCAACCACCAAAGATTAAGGATGCGTAGGATTTCTGCAGTGGAATATCTAATTGTTTACACATTCAGCTTTTTTTGTATTACATATTGTTTCTAATATATCTTTCATAAAGTAACTATATCGTCCCCTCTTCTTAGGGGAAAATAAATTTGTGAGTTGGCAGGGACCTGCTCTTTATATGTATCTAGGTAGACCAGTGAATGTAATTCATTCAGATAAAATAGACATTCTATGATTCAAGAAACAATTCTAAATGTGCTGTGCACTTTATTATGGCGAGTGCCAATTGTTATTCCCATGGTAAAGACTGGGGGGAGGTCCAAGTCGTGTGTTTCGCTTTAGTCTGTAAACAAATTAGAACACATTCCTAAGCTGGACATAGTCCTGATGAGAGTGTTGTCTCCATCATGTAGCATCCTATTTCATTCTAAAAGTGTGAGGATGAGCTAGTGTACACAAGCAAAGCTCATGGCCGCATTATGAACAACCTGGTAATAGCAAAAGTGTGTTCTCTTTTAAAGAACTCTTGACATTCCGAAGGGTGACTTTTCGTAGGAGAGGGTGCAGCTCGGCAGGTTTGAAACATCTTGAAACATACTAGAATATTTCCCTTGGGTTTGGCTCCTGTCTAGCTATTCACTTATCTGCAATCCTTGCTGTCTGTAATATATTCCAATATGCACATTCATTACATTTTTTCAGATGACACAAAGTAGGATGCACACAGCTTTTTCATGTATTAATTGTTTTTTTTCTAACATACACTACACTCTTTTGTACCTCACCATCACGCCTTTCTGCTCGCAGTCCACATTCACCCTCAACACTATTCAATCATTCTCCATGTTCATAAAAGAAGAGCTGCTTCTATTCTATTTCAGCTGTGTGTCATATTTTCTTAGGACCCAATTACGCGTTCAGTGGTGTGGTAAAAAAGTGGCCATAGGTCCTCCACTTTATCTCCAAAAATCGTCAAATTTACTAATCATGGTGAGTATATCAAAAAATCCCCCTGGACTTGCACAGAATCCAATAATGCGGGTTTACACTGCCCAACCACCAGCTTTCATGCTGTGGTACTGCCACTGGATGGCCGAGAGTGGCTGGAACAGGAAATGCGTTTGGTGGTGAATCAGTGAATGCACCAACGATTTATTGCCCAACTCATTATGAGGCCATAGTGTTGAGCTCTGCACTAGTGTTTGACAGGAGGGAACAACTATTTTAAGTTTCAGCTCTCACCCTCCATCACTTTGTATATACACTCAGGATGAATGCAGCTTGCAGATCGTCCTCTTCAGTCACAACATGTGTTTGTTCCTTTAGACTTTCATCGTCAGGGGTATATGCTAGTCTAGCAATAATTGCAAATGTGAACGGACATTTCAAAGGATACACTGCATCTTTATCCTTTCCTTATTGACTTGCAATGTCAGACAACCCTTATTCATCATCAATATCATCATTATAACTAACTTTATTGGACACAAAGTCATTAAAACTGTGACACTAAATATTTCATACAAAAGATCTGGTTGCGCAACAATAAAAAGAAGAATACAAATCACAGTAAATAGTTTTAAAGCTTCTTCCTTTGTATCCAGATTTTGTAAATAACATTTGTTACACTAAAGACTACCTCCGGCTAATCTGTGGATCTCCAACCGAGTTCAGCACCTACCACCAGCGTCCTGGCTCTGTGGTATTCAGGTATGTCTTCAAATTCCGTTGTCCTAATTCTTTATACGCAGGTCAAATGAAGAGAAAATGCTGTATTGTTTATTTTCAGCCATAACAGAATTTACAGCCAGCTGATGCTCTTGGATTGCATCTCTTATCCACATCGCCAACAGGAGGATTCCAAAGCACATTTTTACATAACGTCTTCTAATTAGAAATGCATACATAATGTTGATGTAGACCTCTGTGACTTTTACTTGAAAGTAAAGTATACTTGAAAGTATTACTGCTAGTGTACTATCTATTAATATACTGGGGTAGTCATCCTGAACCCACATTCTAACCATCACGTGTGTCTTTGCTATTGTACCCAGATTTATTTTAGATGGGTTGGATGATAAGGATAGTAGACTAATCTGGGGTGGAGGCTCTTTAACATGTAGACCCCAATGGAATAAGCTAACATCCAGACCAGTTATGGCATCCTGGAGTTTCAAGATGGCTAATCTGAGCTTTCACCATTTACAAATCCATAAAAGAGAGACCTAATATACAGTTTGTTAACAATACTCCTATCATTTTATTCAAAATGTACAAGGCATTTCATAGCACTCCTGGATGAACACAACAAATTATTTTAAAAAAACATTTTCCACAATGCCCAGACTGTACCATTTACACATCCCCATTTTTCGAAAACAAATAAGGAACCTCATCCAGGCCAGTGCTTGGCCTGATGCTATTGCCTCTTCAACTCAAGCACATGCAGAAATCACTAGCTAGAGTCAGCATCATGGAACATCAGAGGATTTGGGTACCTCTCATTACACCCTTTGGCTGTGTGGCCATCTATCTGTGCATACCCGCAGACTTACATATAGAAACGTATCCACAAAAGTAGGGCCTATCTGCACACACACATTAGAGACAATGTTATTAACGTACAGTAAGCTGTTAATATAATAACTGCAAAAATGCTGTGGAAAACATTTAGCAGCTCATGAATGCTTTTAGATGTCACTATTTCTGATGTGGAAATAGCAAGATCTGTGGAAACCCCTACATTTAGAGAGGGAATTGTGAAGGTTAGGTAAGACACAAAAGAAAGATGTGACATGTCAAAAGTACTAAAAGGAGTTGCACTATAATATGCAGGATATTGTGTGTACATCTGCCCTTAATAAATCTTGCCACCGGGTGTACTGGCAGCCATTGAGCTACATGTTGCCAAATGGGTGGTGCAAGGAAATGGATTGGAAAAAATGGGAATGAGAGACCTGTGAAATGGTGGAAAAAATCTTGCTCGATTCGACCGGACTGAAGCACTATTTGTTCTAAAACTGAACTAAAGGAAAACAAAACGGGAAATTTGGCTGACAGAAATACTCTGATTCGTGGCAACTAAAGTTCTGTACACCTCAATGTCACTAGCCACAGAAAATCAGATAACACAAATAATGGGGGATGCTACATACTGTGTGCACATTTGGAATTTTTGTAAGCAGGAGACCCTTCATTATGGTTGATTAGTGCACCTCAATACTTACTGCGCAAATCTATATATAAAACCAATGTGCAAAGAAAGAAAGTTCAAGGCTGCCTTAGTCGAGTTTTAAAATCACACGAGATGCTGGTTTTGATACTTTTTCTTGGATTAAATGAAAATACTTTGCTGAGATGGAAGCAAGCATTCGCTTTCGAAGTCCACCGAGTCGTCAGGTTATGCAGTGTGAAATGATTCCTAAAGAGAAGGTCACAGAGCAACTTGTTCACAAAATGAGAAGAAAAAAAAGTAGCATTTTAAACTAACTTCAGTATGCCTGGAGTGTGGGTCTGGAAGCTGTAGGTCCAGACATTTATGTCAATAGCTGATTCTACCACTGATGTTGGTGAGAACCACACCGGCTGTGTAACTACTTTGCAACAACACCTCGATGGATTGTAAACAGAAGAGAAGCATAGGACATGCTAGGATGTTGTTTCTCATAGTGTAGGACCCACGATGGACAATCTACAACAAATACTGCAGTCCTTGCCTCCTATAGACAGAAGTCTTTTCCCAACTTGAATCCCCTGTGTAGTCTGGGGCAGGCCAGCAGAATCAGGATAGCACCCAAGAACAACATTATTATAGGATGTACATAATACCTGGGAAGCTAACTCCGGGGCCAAAAGAGCAAACGTTGCAATATCTTTCCCGATGCGCACCAAACTCGAAATACCTGAAACTGTGCTGCATCTCACATACCAAAGAAGGAACAAAGGGTCCACAAAGACGACTTGCCATCAGCAAAGCCATTGCAACAGCCACAGGGCTCAGATAGGCTAGTCTGGAAATCATTGGCATAATAAATTCACTGCATAGGTCCACAAAAGAAACACAACATAACAAGAAGAAGTGCAATATTTATAACATGGACTGCCAAGACCTAAAATCAGGTGCATTGCCCATAAAACGTGTGTAGTAAGTGTGAAACACACTCTTTTAATGTAGCATGATCATTTGCACATGAAAGCTGCAGTCAGACTATCCGCTTTCATCATTACAAGGCTTGGGAACCAACAGTATATTCACAGATGGGGAAGGGTGCTCAGCCAATTAGGTGGCTGGAACAGCAGGCGAGAATGCATTGTGTACTGCCCGCTGTTTCCAGCCACCCATGGCCCTTCCTTGGGTGGCACCATATTGATTGTGGGGAGGCAACAGGGAGCTGCGCCCTGTTGCCTCTCCACATTCCCCTGACCCCCAAAACAAACCATTCCCCTTTTCCACACCCTTCTCTCCCACCCACCCTACCTGCTGGACCGGAGCTTTGTGCTCTGGTCCCATGGCTCCTCTCACCTGCGGCTGCCATAGAAATGGAAAAGGGACGACGTTCCATAGAAGTGGAAAAGGGACTATGTTCCTTTTCCTGTGGCGGCAGGCATCTTTTTTTCTGGAAGAATGGGGTTGTGCAATGCTTGTGGATCCCATCTCCGAATGTATTTTTAACTAAGTGCACCCCGGATGAACCCTGGGCTGCTGGTGGCTGGTAGCGACCCACAGCCCTTGCCGAGGCTGTCGCTTCACTCGGGCCTGCCTAGACTTGGGCTTGCGGGCAGTTACCAGCCATATCTGTCCCACGACACGGTGTCATTGCCATAATACATACTTTTAATTCCAACGAGTGGTCTACACTGTTTCATTATGCATAGCAAGAGTATGCGTCCAAAGATATTGCATAATAGCTGTTTCTAAACTTGGCAATGCAATGTGGTGGATGGTTACAGGACAAGGTGGATGGTACTCACTGGAAAACCAGCAGAGTGAAATTCAGATAAAAAAATCAAACATATAGTTCAAGTGAAAAGGAGCTGCCTGTGATAAGCTTAACCTTGCCGACAAGTCACTCAATAAGCCCAGAATCGTTGGCCAGCAACATCCCTAAGGGACTGGGGCAACTGTATGTCATTGTGCCCCCATATAAAGACCTACTGTCCTCTGTGCAGAATAGGTTTCATTAAACTAAAAGCAGGACTACAGACATCCCTTCATCAAAGATCAAGCACAGAGCACTCAACTCCCTTGGGAAAGGGACACATCATGTTGATGGGCAAATAAGGTGATCTTATATATGCGGGACACAAAAGGGAAATAAGTTAATAAAATGAAGTGTCAACACTGACAGGGGTGGTCAAAGCCACCATAACATTGATGGTGTTTGCTAAATATACCTCAATGTCCCAATTATGCTTTCATCATTTTCTTTTATTTTATTTTTTTATTTTTGTTCATCGCTGGCCATAGCCACAGGGTCTTGGAGTACCTTACCACATTCAAAAGTTCAAAATGTGGGAGGTGAAGCAGAAGTTACAAAATGCTCTCAGTATAGGGTAGGAAGAATACGATGATGGTTGCAGGGAAGGTGGAGGGTCTACATGATGTGTGGTGAAACAGGTATGTTTTGAGGCACTTTTCTAAAGTGGTGATAGAGGGTGAAGTGCGGGTTAGAGGTGATAGGGCCTTCCATGTCCTGTGTGTTCACCAGGTAAATGCTTGCATTTGCGTGCATTTTAGTTTACAGAGTGGAATTTGTAGTAGATGATGGGTTTCAGTTTGTTGTGAAGGTAAAATGGGGTTTTGAAGTGGATGGATTTGGATTTAATGCAGAGTCCTATAAAGGCTGTAATTTGCAGATGGAAAGCCTGTGGATCTGGGCGAGAGCAGGGGTGATGTGTGAATGTTTGGGTAGGTGGAGGAAGAGTCTGACTGTTGTGTTTTCTTTGGCGTGAGTGTGGAAAGGGAGCTGTTGAGGAGTGCAGTGAAGAGAGCATTGTCGTAGCCCAGTGTGGACAAAACCAGTGTGGAAGTTGTTAGGAAGAAGGATATTTCTTATCTTGCTTCTGATTTGCAGTTGCAGATTGCATGGTTTGCAACTATGTGGTGTGTGAAGGAAAGCTTGGGTTGGAAGGTGAAGACAAGGGATTTAACAGGTGTGGAGAGGAATAAGCATGGGTTGTCCCTGGTAGGTTCTTTGTTCCAGGGTTTGAGGTGAGACTTTAGCTGGGGGCAGATGAGGTATTCTGTTTTGAAATGTTGAACTTGAGGAAATGGGTGGCCATGCAGGTGGTGATGGTGAATAACCACAAAGGGGAGTTTAAAGGCAGTTCCCTCCTGCTTATGCCAAATTATTGTAACACTCAAACAACAGAAGGTAAAGTAATTATAGAGTTATTCCTATAGCTAAGTCCCTAGCCAAACATTTAAATGACCCTATCTGTGCATAATCTCGTGCCAATTGAGTGGGGGCCCTAGTTGGTGCTGCTGGGCCGACTACATGTGGTGTAGAGATCTTGTCCCTAAACTCTCTAAAACACTTTCCTGGTGTCCAGTACGTGCACACAGATTGGAGGTCGATGTTTTTATTTTTAATTTGTCGCCCCCAATGTGTGTGTCTTATCATAACAACACAAGAACACAACACCCAAAGCAACTGATTAGGAGGACAGTTGTCAGTGGGAGAGATTTTTATAAAAACAAGGGGCAAATCGCATATTCCTTGCTAGCCCAAACTTTAGGTGAAAATACAATGTGTGTGGATAACAGGTTTAATTTCTTTAAACAAGCCCTTAGTTTTCTTTATAAGGGGATGAAGGTCTTGGTTATCCACCAGGCCTATTGAATAGTCAACCGGTTTCAGCGGGATTCTTTAGTGGCCGCTTTCTTCAGGACGAATACTTTTTTCAATTCTTGTATTCTTTAACAATATCTTCAGCACTGTGAAGTATTAGAGGGTGTCTTCTAGGGTCCAAGACTGGATAGGGTAATCGATTCCTAGTCCTATATGGACAAAAGACGAGATAGAAGTGGACTGGTATCAGTCTCAAGTACTAACTGGTCTATTTAAAAAAACGAAAACTTCTGGGATTACCACCTGTGGGAGATAATGGTCATCATACCTCTGTGGTGGAGTCCCAGGCTTAGTAATGAAGTTTGTATCTTCAGTAGTCTCCACTGTAGCGGAAATTCTTTTTTCTTTTTTTCTTTTGATCCGGTCAGGGGATCTATTTGGTTATCTCTCCTTACTCCTATCCCTGTGGTCAAACAATAGACATATGCAAATGTTTAATTGATTTTGTCTGGAACACCATTATGCTATCATCTTCTGGAGTCTCGTTTCTTGTTTAGGAAAACAACTCAAGTTGTGCTATCTACTATGGAGATCTACCTCCTAGGTTTTCCTGTAAAAATGCTGTCCATAGGTTAATGGCTAAAATTCTTTCCCAAATGGCCTCTGCTGTTTATCCCCAGAGTCTACTCCACCCTCCAATGGCTTCTTTTCAGCATACTGCGCGTGAATGTGGCTTACCTCTAAGTGCTGGTCTGTCCGTTTTCAAAGCGTGTTCGGTACTCCGCCATCTTGTTTTTGGTGTGTTTTTATATCCTGGCGCACGGGCACGTGATCAGCGCTGTTGTATCACGTGATCACGTAACCGCGTCACGTGTATCTGGCCCAGCCGTAACGATTCGCTGCAGGGCTATGTTTTTCTAAGTGGGCGTCTCCCCGTGTGTCGGCGGCTTGAGGCCGTCTGGGATATGTAGTGAATCACCATTCTTATTATCATATGTGCAGAGTTCCGTGTATCCCTAATTAATTTCAGCCTATCTATCAGCCGGGCTATAATTGCAGCGGCCGCGTGACTCAATTGCATCATATTGTGAAATCGCGTTAGAAAAGGTGCGGTTTTGTCGTGTGGTCGCATCTATGGTGTCCATAAACTAACAGCCAAAGTGGTTCAATTTCGTACCGTGTTGTTAGAAAGAGAAAGACAATCAGATTTTTCGAAGGGGGCGCGTCCATGCCATAGACACGGCAAAAGGGGTGCTTGGGAATTGTAGTGCATGTGGGAGCTAGATGTTCGAAAGTGTTTCAGCCAGACCGTTTGTTGTTTGGATTTTTCGATGCCCTTGTAAATTGTATAGGGAGCAGCCAGGGATTGCTCAAGAGAGGAGATTTCAGTATTACTGCAACGGTGGATCTCCTTTTGTCATTTATACCGACCTTATTTTTGTCACTAGGCAAGGTGGGTGGATAGGAATTGCTGCAAACAAGAGTATGCTCAAAGGAAAGAGTGGATACTAAGCCAGGTGTTCGATTGCTGCAGTTTATTTTATTTTACGGTTGGCAACTCGATGAGTCCATCATTATAAAACTGCCAAGGTTTGCCAGCAGATCTCCTCATTCAGGCCAATTAGATGGCTGCGGGTTCTGTATATCCATTGTTGTTCTCTTTTTAATAAGAGGGCTGTGATATTACCACCTCTTTTGGGTACATTTACCTTTTCTATTATGGTCCTCATAAGATCATCTGCAGTGTGGTGTTTTTCAATATAATGTTCCACCAAAGGGGCCGTTCTCTTTTGTGTCCTGATGTTGGAACGGTGCTCCCCTATCCGTATTTTTATGGCCCGTGTTGTCATCCCAATGTATTTCCTATTACAGGGGCATTGTATGAGGTACACTACATTGGTAGAATTACAGTTGGCCAAGTTTCCCTGTTCCCAAGGATGCTTCCAGCCTATGTCTATGGCTGTGGTACGTTGTGTGTACTAACACACAGTGCAAGTTCCACATGGTGTATGTCCCTGAGGTTTTGCTGTATTCCAGAGAGTGTTTGTACCCACAGTGGGTGGTGATTCTTGATAAGTATGTACTAGTGAATCTCTTAGATTTTTTCTCCTCCTTATAGCAAACTGTGGTTCTGGTAGTTGCTGTTCATCCACATTGAGTATGTGCCAGGCCTTCCGAATTTCTTTTTTTAGGCGATTAATTATTGGAGAATGACTGAATACTGCTGTGTTGGTTTTATCGCCTCTTTGTCTCTTGCCATGTTGGTTGAGGGTTATTTCTCTTGGTATGTTTCTTGCTCGCTTTTTTGCTTGTTTAATGATTTTGTAAGGATAGTTTCTCTCAAGTAAATTATTCGAGAGCCTGGTTGCTTGTGTGTCATATTCAACTCTTGAGGTGCAGTTCCTCCTGAATCGGAGGAACTGCCCAAAGGGCAAGTTCTCCTTCAGGGACCTTTGGTGAAAACTGTTGTAATCCAACAGAGAGTTTCTGTCAGTGGGTTTTTGAAAAACCGTTGTTTCAAATGTATGGCCTTTCCTGGTGATCTTTAGATCGAGAAATGTTACAGAGGACTTACTTGCCTCAGAGGTAAATTTTAGGAAGGGGTTCAGTCCATTGATCCACTCAGTAAAATTGTTTAAAGTTGTTTCGTCTCCATTGAAAAGTAGGAAGACATCATCGATATATCGACGCCAACTTATTATGTTGGTTGTAAAAGGATTCGTCTCTGAGTATATGTGGTTCTTTTCGAAATTGGCAATATATAGGTTTGCTAACGTGGGTGCAAACATAGCGCCCATGGCTGTTCCAGCTATCTGTTCGTAAAAGTTATCCCCATTCATGAAATAGTTTTTTGTTAGGACTATTCTGCCAATTGCATGATCAATGTCACAGGCATGTCCAATGTCTTGGCTCGTAAAATGCTTTCAATGACCCTTAGTGTTTCTCCTTGAGGGATTTTAGAATATAATGACTCTATATCCATAGTTACTAGGAAAATCTCTTCATTCTCCAGAATAAGACTGTCTAGGTCCAACAAAATGGCTGTGGTGTCCTTTATATACGAGCACATTTTGCTGACCTCTTCTCTCAAAAAGAAGTCGGTAAACTGCGAGAGAGGTTCTAGGATAGAGTCAATCCCTGATACTATGGGGCGACCGGGAGTTGGAAGGACGCCCTTATGTATTTTTGGTAATGCATAAAAAGCGGGGCGTCTAGGGTATTTTGGTGTCAAGAAAGCTGATTCCTTGGTGCTTATGTGTCCCTCTGCCTCCGCTGCTTCAATAATTGGATTAATCAAATTCCTGAGTCTGTCTGTTGGATCACTCCCAAGTTTCCTGTATGCGGTCCGGTCATCTATTAATGCGTTCACCATTCTGTCATAGTCAATCTTGTCCATAATGACGATGGCTCCCCCCTTGTCAGCGGGTTTTATGATTATGTCTGGGTTCTTCTTCAGTTCTTTAAGGGCTAGGTCTTCCTGTTTGGTCATATTGTGGTAAGCTCCCAAATTGTCTTCTGCCTCAATTTCGTCAAGTTTCTTGAGAATTAGTTTTTCAAAGGTCTGTGATTGTACACTTATGCTGTGTGGTGGAGGGTAATATGTAGATTTATTGTGTAGTCCTGTCACATCTGTGGGTCCACTATGTATGTTCTCCATAAAGAACTGTTTAAGCCTGATCTTTCTCATCAATTGGGTGATTTCAATTCTTGTCTGAAAAGGGTCATGAAGAGATGTGGGAACAAAAGAAAGGCACTTCTGTAACACATTCAATTGAGTGTGTCAGGGGGTAAAGGTGGATAGATTGACCACCAAAGATTTTCTCTCAGGTATTAGGGGTTGTACTGTGGGATGGTGTTCTGCTGGTACCACCCTTTCCCTCTGTTCCTGGTGACCCTGGGTGATTGGTTCAGCCACCATTCTCTGGCCCTGCCGCGTCCTCTTGGGGCCTGAAAACCCCGGGCGTTACCACCTCTATTTTGCTGGTTCCCAAATGTCACGTTGCTACCAGTTCTGCCTGCATCTTCGTCAGAACTCCCACTGGAAAAGTTCCAGTTTCCAGGTCTTGGTCTGTTTCTTTGTTGTCTACCTCTTGTGGACCCCATGTTCAGGGCGTTGATATTTTTCTCTTGTTCTTCATAGTATGTATCCATTGTATATGGGTATTTTTTCTCATGGGAGAAAGCTGCAATGTCTTTCTTAAGTTTGATTACCTTTTTGTTTAGGTTAAGGTCTTTGAACTCTTTAATTGTAGCATCTAGGTTTGCCATATTCTTCAGATAGTCGCCTACGATCATTTTCGTTGTTATCGCATCTTGTTTTGCGAGGATTTCATTCATTAATCTTTCAGACACTGTCTTTGCTGTGTTGATGATTAATATAATCCAGTATCGGGTACATTTATTTGAAATGAAACTCCAGTCTTTCCTAAATTTAAGTTCTTCAAGGAAGATTCTGGGTTCTATCCTAATGATGAGACCGTTAGGTGCTATATGTGCTCGAAGGTATTCTGTCATTATGGCCCCGTGTAGTTCTGTTCTAATCAGCTTTTTCCGTAGTGCTTCCAGTTCATTCCATTCATCTCCTTTGGTCGCTATTGCAGCCTGTTGTTCTGCGCCCAGTATTGAAGGGTTTGCAAGAATCCCTTCTACTAGTTCTTCAGCAAATGCCAGATTTGTCGCTTCTGCCATCTTGTCAGTATTTTGTCGGTTAAAAATTAGTACTTGAGTCTATGTGCCGCATCTCTTCTTGTGTGTGATTCGTATTTAAAGTGACCTACTGGTGCACTAACTCTCGGTTTGTGACGCCGCCAGAAGATTGAGTAACCACAAAGGGGAGTTTAAAGGCAGTTCCCTCCTGCTTATGCCAAATTATTGTAACACTCAAACAACAGAAGGTAAAGTAATTATAGAGTTATTCCTATAGCTAAGTCCCTAGCCAAACATTTAAATGACCCTATCTGTGCATAATCTCGTGCCAATTGAGTGGGGGCCCTAGTTGGTGCTGCTGGGCCGACTACAAGTGGTGTAGAGATCTTGTCCCTAAACTCTCTAAAACACTTTCCTGGTGTCTAGTACGTGCACACAGATTGGAGGTCGATGTTTTTATTTTTAATTTGTCGCCCCCAATGTGTGTGTCTTATCATAAAAACACAAGAACACAACACCCAAAGCAACTGATTAGGAGAACAGTTGTCAATGGGAGAGATTTTTATAAAAACAAGGGGCAAATCGCATATTCCTTGCTAGCCCAAACTTTAGGTGAAAACACAATGTGTGTGGATAACAGGTTTAATTTCTTTAAACAAGCCCTTAGTTTTCTTTATAAGGGGATGAAGGTCTGGGTTATCCACCAGGCCTATTGAATAGTCAACCGGTTTCAGCGGGATTCTTTAGTGGCCGCTTTCTTCAGGATGAATACTTTTTTCAATTCTTGTATTCTTTAACAATATCTTCAGCACTGTGACGTATTAGAGGGTGTCTTCTAGGGTCCACGACTGGATAGGGTAATCGATTCTTAGTCCTATATGGACAAAAGACAAGAAAGAAGGGGACTGGTATCAGTCTCAAGTACTAACTGGTCTATTTAAAAAAACGAAAACTTCTGGGAGTACCACCTGTGGGAGATAATGGTCATCATACCTCTGTGGTGGAGTCCCAGGCTTAGTAATGAAGTGTGTATCTTCAGTAGTCTCCACTGTAGCGGAAATTCTTTTTTTCTTTTTTTCTTTTGATCCGGTCATGGGATCTATTTGGTTATCTCTCCTTACTCCTATCCCTGTGGTCAAACAATAGACATATGCAAATTTTTAATTACGCTATCATCTTCTGGAGTCTTGTTTCTTGTTTAGGAAAACAACTCAAGTTGTGCTATGTACTATGGAGATCTACCTCCTAGGTTTTCCTGTAAAAATGCTGTCCATAGGTTAATGGCTAAAATACTTTCCCAAATGGCCTCTGCTGTTTATCCCCAGAGTCTACTCCACCCTCCAATGGCTTCTTTTCAGCATACTGCGCGTGAATGTGGCTTACCTCTAAGTGCTGGTCTGTCCGTTTTCAAAGCGTGTTCGGTACTCCGCCATCTTGTTTTTGGCGTGTTTTTATATCCTGGCGCACGGGCACGTGATCAGCGCTGTTGTATCACGTGATCGCGTAACCACGTCACGTGTATCTGGCCCAGCCGTAACGATTCGCTGCAGGGCTATGTTTTTCTAAGTGGGCGGCTCCCCGTGTGTCAGCGGCTTGAGGCCGTCTGGGATATGTAGTGAATCACCATTCTTATTATCATATGTGCAGAGTTCCGTGTATCCCTAATTAATTTCAGCCTATCTATCAGCCGGGCTATAATTGCAGCCGACCGCGTGACTCAATTGCATCATATTGTGAAATCGCGTTAGAAAAGGTGCGGTTTTGTCGTGTGTCGCATCTATGGTGTCCATAAACTAACAGCGAACGTGGTTCAATTTCGTACCGTGTTGTTAGAAAGAGAAAGACAATCAGATTTTTCAAAGGGGGCACGTCCATGCCATAGACACGGCAAAAGGGGTGCTTGGGAATTGTAGTGCATGTGGGAGCTAGATGTTCCAAAGTGTTTCAGCCAGACCGTTTGTTGTTTGGATTTTCCGATGCCCCTGTAAATTGTATAGGGAGCAGCCAGGGATTGCTCAAGAGAGGAGATTTCAGTATTACTGCAACGGTGGATCTCCTTTTGTCATTTATACCAACCTCCTTTTTGTCACTAGGCAAGGTGGGTGGATAGGAATTGCTGCAAACAAGAGTATGCTCAAAGGAAAGAGTGGATACTAAGCCAGGTGTTCGATTGCTGCAGTTTATTTTATTTTACGGTTGGCAACTCGATGAGTCCATCATTATAAAACTGCCAAGGTTTATCAGCAGATCTCCTCATTCAGGCCAATTAGATGGCTGCGGTTTCTGTATATCCATTGTTGTTCTCTTTTTAATAAGAGGGCTGTGATATTACCACCTCTTTTGGGTACTTTTACCTTTTCTATTATGGTCCACATAAGATCATCTTATGTGGTGTGTGTGGTGTGGTGTTTTTCAATATAATGTTCCACCAAAGGGGCCGTTCTCTTTTGTGTCCTGATGTTGGAACGGTGCTCCCCTAACCGTATTTTTATGGCCTGTGTCGTCATCCCAATGTATTTCTTATTACAGGGGCATTGTATGTATGAGGTACACTACATTGGTAGAGTTAGAATTACAGTTGGTCAAGTTTCTCTGTTCCCAAGGATACTTTCAGCCTTTTTCATCCCCTTATAAAGAAAACTAAGGGCTTGTTTAAAGAAATTAAACCTGTTATCCACACACATTGTGTTTTCACCTAAAGTTTGGGCTAGCAAGGAATATGCGATTTGCCCCTTGTTTTTATAAAAATCTCTCCCACTGACAACTGTTCTCCTAATCAGTTGCTTTGGGTGTTGTATTCTTGTGTTTTTATGATAAGACACACACATTGGGGGCGACAAATTAAAAATAAAAACATCGACCTCCAATCTGTGTGCACGTACTAGACACCAGGAAAGTGTTTTAGAGAGTTTAGGGACAAGATCTCTACACCACTTGTAGTCGGCCCAGCAGCACCAACTAGGGCCCCCACTCAATTGGCACGAGATTATACACAGATAGGGTCATTTAAATGTTTGGCTAGGGACTTAGCTATAGGAATAACTCTTTATGACTGACTTTACCTTCAGTTGTTTGAGTGTTACGGTGATGGTGAATAGACATCTTTTGAGGGCGTGTAATAGGAATGATATTTTGAAGTATATTTGTGTTTCATCTGTGTATTAGTGGGAATGAATATATAGGTTGAAGGAGAGTGGCAACAGGGAGGAATCTTGCAGGAACGTGTACTGGGATGGGTTCGAAGCATAAATTGGTATGGAGACAAAGTGTGCTCTGTCAGTGCAAAAATTGGGACATAGGAGGGAGCAAAAGATGTACTCCTCATACTGGTTCATTTGGAAATGCAAGTGCAAGATATTATTTAATGTTTATAATTGGGTGCCATTAAACACATTTGTAATGGTTTTCCGCTGTGAACCAGACACTATTGAGCCCAAGGAGGTATGGGGAGCATCACCTTGTCACCCTAATGTGGTGTCCGTCACATGGCAGGGGGGAATCATGTCATCCAAGCGCAGGCCAGTTTTTATGTTCTGGCCTACTCTCATATGACTAGCCACCAGGGAATGCCAGCTATAAATGTCTTGGAAGCCTGGGTCCAGCTTTAGCCATGGTCTAGATCCATGATCCCTAAGCAGTCCCTGGTGTACTCAGGGAGAGAAAATTATTGCAGCTCTCACTGAATTAAAAGTCATGGGTGCAGGCCCTCACTGACAGTCAGAGGGAACGTAGTATAAAAGCACAGTGTTCATTGCAGGAGCAGGGGCTCGCATTTGGAGAAAGCTGGAGACTGGAGAGCGGCCGAAGGAGTAGAGGCTGGTGAGACTAAAGAAAGCACAGCAGCGGCAGCAGAGGAGTATCGGGACAGGTGGTGAGAGCTAAGAGGCTCAAGAAGGTGGTGGTAAGATCTGAGTGTGTGATTTGAAAGGAGGCAGTGGGTGTAGTTAAGGTGAAGGAGGAATTCATAATAGCAGTGAGTGAGAAAAGAGGAGGAGAGGCAAGAAATCAGTGAGTGACAGAGAAGGAGGAGGACAGTTGCAGGAAGAGGCAGAAACATCAGGACATAGTAGTGGAAGTCAGGTGGATTTGGTAGGAATCAGGGTGCAGGAGGAGGCAGTGAATCCAAAGGGGAAGGAGAAGTTGATCACCTCGGAGGAAATCATAGAGTGGCAGTAACATAAGGTGGAGAGAGTGTTCAAGAGGCGGTGGTTTAGAGGTAAGATCAGTGAATATGAGGGAAAGGAGTTACCCAACACCCAAACAGTACTTTCAGGGGATTCTTGTAGGTGGAAATCTTGCATTGCTTTGCTACCTTTTGGGCAACTCCTGGTGGCATAAAAAGAGCTCAGTGTGACCAGTGGACTGATAATGACACTCTCTGGAACTAGACCCTGTAGAGTCTAGAAAGGGACTCAAACATCAATGCCAGTACTTCGGAGATGACCATCTTCATGCCCAGTAAAGTCTGAGACAGATGCCAAACCAAATACGGTTTCTGGGGGAGAAGTGGATGGGAAGAAAGAGGTCAGATGACATAAAGGGATAGCTGGCCTTGGAGCAGTTTGTGGCCTCCCTCCCCATCTCACTGTGGTGACATGTGATGCAGCTACACAAGCCACAATATTCACACCTTTTGCTCTCCTGCAGCTCCTACCACTACTGGCAATGAAAATCGGCTGCCTGTACCTCTCGTTGATACCATGGGCAACATGCCAGTCAGAAACAGCACAGCAGGTGCAACAGGCGTAGTAGTTTCAACCCCACTGCAAGATGCAGAAGACGTAATAGAAATTACAGCTTGTGATATATCACTATCAGATAGTACAGTACTTCGAGGTGAATCCAGGCCACATACTAGTGTTGTGATGGGAAACTATTCCTCTTCCCCATCTGTATCACAAAATGCTGCTCCAATAACCATTGACCTAGTTGACTCTCAGAGTGAAACTTCAAACCATGTTTTGGCAGAGAAATGATCATTCTCACCCAACATTTCTGAAATTACACACATGAATCAAGGTGTGTCATCATCCTCTTTTTTAAATCCAACACCACGTAGGCAATCAGAATCTCATGCCCAGCTAGTGTAGGATGGCTTGTCAAAAGTGGAAGTTATGTCCTTCGAGTCCATGTACACTACTATGAACACTCTGATCAAATTATTTGACACACTAAATGATAAAATAAATGTGCAAACCGATTTACTAAACTCGGTTATAAAATGGCAATCGAATTATAATGCTACTCCTTTGCCTCATGATACTGTAACTACCTCCCAGTCCAAAAAAACACAACTCATAACGGTGGTGGATTGTGCCACGTCACCTGGAACTGCCATGGGTGGTCCACTATGTTCTGGGTCTAATTTATGTACACCAGTGCTCCCATGTTTTCCTAACATCATTGTTGGACAATTTGCTAACTTCTCTTCCAACATTCCGTCCAACTCTGCTACTATGGAAAAACAGGAAAAAGTGACTCCTGTAAACACGACTGATAATGAGGTTTACACAATCTTTTTGAAAAAAGATCATGCAACAAAGCAAAAAGGCTCTAAAAAATTGCCAAATATTGTGGCAAAGAAAACAAAGAACATCAAAGGTACCAAACAATCGATGTCTGCTGCTTCTAAGCAGTTCATAAAACAACTCAAAATACCAAACTCAAATTCACAATTAGCATCTTCAGCCGTTGCAAAAAAATACTTATTATTGGCGCAAGCCCGCAAGCAACTTGTGAATGCTAATTCTCTCTGCAACAAAAAAGTGACTTCTCATGAACCTCTAGATGATGTAATAAATGCAGTGAATTCTCATGCAGATATGCATAAACAACTACCTTCCAAAACAATTACCAAATTGCTCAGCTCTCGCGATGAAAAAGAAAACTTAACTCTACGGCGCGAGGAAATTAGAAAAGCAGTTGATGCCTATATGACTCAATGTTCAGCTCAGAAAGACCTCAAGGTTCCTGAATCCATTAGCAAGCCCGTTCTGCATCCAACATCATGTATGTGTCTTGATAATGCTGGAGAAGTAAACAGGTGCGATTCTAGGCAACAACAAGCGTTTTCTAATATCACAAACAAACATCCAAACCTGGCTATTCAAAATGATAATCACGGGGCTGAAATAGCTCAAATGCTTAAATCTCTGCTACCCAACAAACCAGTAGCTGAAACACGTAAACCATCTTCGATACTATTAAAGAAAAATGTCTCAGTATCCCAAGAAAAAACACAAACTAAGACCAATTATCATAATTTGGGATCATTACTCTTGAGCTGTTGCCCCAAGCCACATACGCAATACACCTTAAACCGTCAGAGCATTTTGGAAATATTCTCTGACATTGACTCTTTGAATGACATCATTAGCTTAGACATAGAACAAGTTGAATTCATTGCTATGCATCGACGAAGCACAGTGAGACTATGGTTCCGGTCAAGAGTGATCAAGAATCTTGTCTGGCAAGCAAAGGAGGTGTTATTCTTAGTGGGTTTTCTTGTCATGTGTGAATCACAAAACAAAGTTGAGTCGAACTCACTCATGAAAGAAGGTCCCAAAAAAAATGTTAACTGGAGCCTTAGTGACGGTAACCAAGAATCTGCAATGGATGTAAATCAACAATGCCAATGCTAGTGTAATGCAACCAAAAGTTAACTAGAGCACAGAGATGATAAAGTTGCAATATCCCTTATCTCCTGGAACACATGTGGTTTCAGTCACTTAATTGGCAATAAGCACAATGGATTATCAGAATTTGATATTGTAATGTTACAGGAGACCTGGATTACTAATTCAATTTTATGGGATAATCATGACATACATGCAACTCTGGCCTTAAAAGGCCCTAGAGACCGGCCGATGAGTGGCCTTCTCACCGCCACGTAAATTAGTGCTAATATTACCATTATCCATAAATACTCTCCAAATCATTACTCCCAATTGACTATTATTTCTGTTAACACCATCCTCTATGCTCTGGTTAATATTTACTGGAATCCTTCAAACACTGATGAAATTGAGTTTGTTACCAATGTTTCCACACTGTTGGATTATATTACATCTGTTTCCAAAATTGCCCATAATATCATAGCTGGTGATTTAAACCTCCATTGTTTAACTAAGATAATGACCACAGAACACAAAAGGAGAACCCTATGGAACCCCTTAATCAAATCTAGAGGCTTTATCATGATGAATGGGTCAGGCCTCGAGGATTCCCCACCTCATAATACTTGGTCCCAAAGAGGATCCAGTGAATCATTGATTACGTATATGTAAACAGCTCGTTTTTCCGTACTCATCTAAATTTAAAATTGAAGAAACAAAAACGAGTGACCACAACCTGCTTTGCCTCCAATGGCTTGCTCCACAATGACAATTACCATCTGTAAATACAAAATGGGGTCATTCTGTTATTGCTAATAATAGCATTAACAGATTACGATGGAACGCACATTCCATCATACAATTTGGTACACCGCTTGAAGCAACATTTAATAGATCTACACTGCACCCAGTATCCAGTTCTCTGTATCAAGAGATTTTACACAAAATGAGACAACCCATGAATAGGGTAAATCAACAAAAGCCCAGAAACCATGTATTTGATCTTAAAATAAAAGAACAGAAAGCACTATTTCGGAAGGCTAAGCGGCAGGTGGCACTTCTTCCATTATGCATTCGTTATCAAAAACTAAAGACTTTAAAAACTAACTATAGGAATTGGATTCGACATTATAAAGAACAAATGTCACAAGCAGACGGAGAACAAATGCTTCATTACATAAAAGACAAGAACACAACACGCTTATGGAAAGTCTTAAATGAGCTAACTTCTACCCAACAGCACTGTAAACAAATTCAACAAGTAACAGAAGCTACATGGGTAGAATACTTTCAGAAAATCCTAGCCTCGCCCATGCAGAAGGGTGCTGTTCACATCAAATCCAAGAATTGTCCTTTTTTTCTTAACATTGATAGAACAGACATATTGTACTTCATTCAAACTAATAGTACATCTAGAGTGCCTGGGCCCGATGGGCTGTCGAACCATATATTCAAACAACATCCCGAATTATGGTCTAACATCCTATTCTCCATTTTTCAACAAATCATTCATTCTCAGACAATTCCCTGTTCATGGAAACATTCCATCATTGTTCCACTTTACAAAAAGGGCAATCGAAAGAAACCAGAGAGCTACAGGCCTATCGCGCTATTAGATGCGCCGGGTAAAATCTACTCCCGGATTGTTTTGAAAGAACTGAATATATGGCTCAATTCAGCTAATATGCGTGTCCCTTTTCAAACAGGGTTTGTGTCTGGCCTTGGTACCATTTAAAATATGATAGTTCTGAATATGTTAAAAGCCAAATACACTGATCGAAATCAAAACTTATATATGGCTTTTGTTGATTTTCGCAGTGCATTCGACTCTGTTGATCTCAATCTGCTTTTTGCCAAACTAACTAGGTATGGTTGTCCCTACTCACTTCAAAGAATAATTGAACATCTTCACTCTAATACAACTGTCCAGATTAGATTTACACTAGATGGGCAGTTATCTAGGAGTGTTAGCTCAGAAAGAGGTGTTAAACAAGGCTGCATTTTAGCCTCAACAATCTTTAACCTTTTCATATTAGATCTGGGAATCGAGTTTGATAACACAGAAAGTGATGCACCAAAATTGGGAACACAAAAGATTAAATGGATTCTTTACGCCGATGATCTTGTACTTAATAATTAATACAGAAAAAACACAGGTGGTCATATGTCAAAAGAACAAAAGCAAAAAAAACATCAAACGGTGGAAATGGACACTTGATAAGCAAAACCTTGATGTGGTTAGCAACTATAAATATCTAGGCTTATTTTTTTCAAGTTGTCCAAGTCAACAAAAGAATCCTCTAATTCTTAGCGCAAAAGCTCAAACCCTGGCTTCCCAAGCATCAATTCTAATGCGCAAATATGGAAAGTTTACCATCAATCACATATTGTTGTTTTACAAACAAAATGTTATACCTGTAGTGTCATACGGGGCTGAATCCCAAACACCAAAAACAACACAGTACTGGGATCAGTATGAAAGTCTGTTCTGGAAATATGTTCTTAAACTACCAAACTGTGCTCCAACTGCTTTACTGAGACTGGAACTGGGAACTTGTTCAATTTATTGTAATGTAATTTGGAAAATGTGCTGTTTCTTCAGGAAGTGCTTGGTAGGTGCATCGGAGAAGAATGTACTACTACTTAAAGCTCTAACTGAAGCTGACATATCTCTACAACTGTTAATCTTGAATCCGTCAAAAGCCAAAAAAATATTCTTTCAACATGATTGGATTGTGACTCAAGATCTATGCAAAAAATGTGTTGATTACTCCCCTCTTATTTTTCTTCCAAAAAAATGGGCACAATGGAAAAATACCTGCAAAAATGTCCATCACATCTTGTAAGACAGCAATTACTCAGAATGCGTCTAAATCTTTATCCTACACATGCCATTATGGCCAGAAGGGATAGTAAATTAAAACAACATGATTGGTGTCGCTTCTGTAAAAACCTTGAGCAAACTGAGTCTTTAACTCATTTAGTTGTGCGTTGTCTAGCGTTGGTCCATTTACGACAAATTTACTTTAAAAACCAATTACAGCTTTATTGCCATCATTCGGATGATGAAATTTGGGGATTGTTAATCAACAGTGAACGTCTGTCTATATATATATTGCTTTAGTCAAATTTCTTTCTGTTATTCTGTAGTTATATGTTTGTACCAAAGGTCTAAGAATGATGCTTTTTATTTTGATGAAAAATGTAATTTTATTGTATATCGATGAACAATACTGATTGTAAATTACGAGTTATTTTTGTACCAAATATTTGAAAGATTGAATTTCAGCCAAACAAATAAAAATAAAAAAAATCATAAAATAAAATAGTTTGGTGACACACAGATTTCCTGATGGAAATAAAAAAAAGGTGTTAACATGCCCTGCTGTCGAGTGAGCACTTGCCAGGTCTCAAGGCAGTGGGAACATCATATAGTCTTGCAGAGCTGGAATTATGCATTTCTGGATAAACCTCAAACCATTCTGGACGAATTTCCTGAAGATTAGAAAATGTGCAGGTACTCACAACAACTTGAAATGTGAGTGGTTTTGAGTCATCTCATAACACATTCGCACAGTCCTATTCCGTGGCATAATATACAGCTGTTCAATAGCCCTGTCATTATTAATTTTGCTTTCTGTATAGTAACCCAATTACTTCGGCATTGTAACAAAAATGGAAAATAATGACTAATCTAAGTTTGCAATGACAGAAGGCTAAAATAATGTAAAATAATGCAACCATGTCAACATGATCTTAATGGAGGAGACACTGTGAATGACTAACAGAAGGCGTTTGTACCAAAGTCACAAAAACAATCCCAGCCAGCATGTGTTCACCATGCAGAAGGGCATCTCTCAGCCATGCATTGGTTTGTAAATTACTGTGAAGAAATGTTCTTTTTTATAATACATGATCTGACTGGACGAATGTGTTTGGACGGTGTTATTTGCCTATAAAATGAATGAAATTAATCTAGTATGGTGGTCATGGGACAATGCTAAAAGAGAGCCATTAGGCTTCAGCACGAGTTTGGCTATATTTTCTGTAGAAATACAGCCAAAGTCAAATACTGATTCTGCCACTTGCAATTCTGGCAAAAATACCAGATTACATACGAGTTGAGGATTGGCAGTGTTTATTTTATTTATTTATTGTGCATTTGTAACATTATTATTTGGGTGCATTTATTGTGACATCTTATATCAAGTAAATTGTGTTTCAAAGCGCCCACAGGGAACATGAGACTGAAAGGCAAATATAACAATGAAAGAGAGAGGCGCGCCTACTAGGCCTTTTGAGCATTGAGAGCACGCAAGCGCAGAGAGAGAGAGAGAGAGTGATGAGGGAGGGGATGGGGATAAGTACCAGGGAAGTGCTGGGAGTAAGTTGCAAACTGTTAAGCGACTGGCAGAGATCCCTTGGTGGGAGTGGTCGACTGCCAATAAATAAGTGCAGTGCAGGCCTGTTTTAGCACAGTCCAGTGGGCGCCTAAGGCAAGTGCAGGGAGTGGGTCGGGGCTGAAGGGGATTAGGGATTGGGAGCCCAGGACCCAGGTGGCCATATCAGAGCCCTGGTCACCACATCATGGAGTTCATAGCAATCTATAATGGATTCGGGACATTTACTGCAGGTGATGTTTCCAGCTGTGGAAAATCCTCTAGTTTTTGGCGTGAATGTGGAGGTAATGTCTCCAGTCAAGTGCTGGAGGTATGTGCCTCTATATCACTTCCCAACTCGTAGAATGATGGTGGGGTAAAACTGGTAGCCATTTCATTTCCGTCATTTGTTTACCACACACCCACATTCGTAATGAGACTGATAGGGTTTGTATACAGTTCTAAGTGGGGGTGAATGGGGGGGGGACACAACACTTTAAAGCTATGAAAGGTGATTTGAGTCTTTAGGACTTTTTCTGTCACAGTCTTGTCTGCAATGGTTTCCATTGATCTGTTTCCCTACTTCACATCCCCACGAAGGCTTGCATTGCTTGACTTTTGAAATTCATTATGAGTTGGGCTGGGACATCAACAGGTGAGCGTAGACAGCCTGGCAGAGAGCCAAGCAATTCAGCTCAGCTGATTCTCCTTTTGCTTCTGTTAACAGATTTCGTTTGTTGGCTGCCCGAGTTCTCTTTGTTGCCATAAATGTACTTTGATGTGGTGGAAACTGATACAAATTATATGCCATTGTTATATATAGACTGCCTCACCCATCTGCGCACTGGAAATATTCCCACATTTTAGGTGCCGCATACAATTTCTGGAACTGTTGCAAAGTACACGCTGTGACTGCAACCAGTCACAAAATTAATGCAGTGGTCTAATAGCAAAATGGTCACAAACAGATAATGTAGCAGTTTAAATACAATCTCATTACTATTCATGCAAAGGACATGCACTGAAATATATTCATGCAGTTTGTACACGTATTATATGTATGCGTAGTCTGCAGACCCTTTTCCCAAGCAGACATGTATCCCAAGAAACACACAATATCATACACAGACTCACAAATACCACAAAATATAGTACATGGTGTGTTAGGGAGAATTCTCTGTATAGGCTAATTTCCCAAACCTAGTGAATCCCCCAGCAGCTTTGCTGGATTTTTGGGGTTTATTTTTTCTCCTGCTAAGAGTGAGACTCTTTTTCTTCCACTCTTAGGCATGATTTGAGAATGTCCTATGACTTTGTAATGTGTTTTATGGGCTATGGGGTCTTTTACTCCATAGGGCTTCATGTGTTTTTGGTATGTGTGTTACACAGCACCCTCAGTGCAGTAACACAGGTGTGTCATAGTGACCCCCAAACAGAGACTCCATACCCTGGGGCTGACTACTGTCTCCCAGGGTATGTAAAGTCACCATTGACTTTACTAGTCTTAAATTGTGAACAGAACCAGTACAAACCATCATATTGTGGAAGTACTGGTAGGGGTAATTAGATTGCCCCTGGGTCTGTTTTTCGAGGGGGCACTGTGCAGTCCCCCCTCGTCGAGTTTCTGGCTGGTGGCAGTGGTTACCATGCAAAATATTCCACCGGAATATTTCCTATGGGATTTTCTCCTTCATTTGAAACGCACCACTTTTTTGGTGCAATGTTAACGATACCGGCGGGTTATTTATTTAATATTTATTCCCCGGTTGGGTCTTTTTGCCAGGACTCGGTTTTAAAATGGCGTTTGTGTTCGCCTCTGTAACTCCAACCCAAGTCGAGCCCATTGTTCCACTTTTGGCGGGCTTCTTCACAGAAGCCTCCAAAAGTGGTGCCACTCTGTCTGGGTCTACAGGATGTGTAGGAGGGGGTAATAGGCACCCTGGACTGAGTTGCCTTGGCAACTCAAGTCACACTCTTGTGTGATTGGCCCAGTGGTGAGCTGCCCGGCTCACCACTTAGCATGTTTGAGTGACAGCTAGGACTGATGAATGGGGGTTTTCTGCATAAAAGCAGGGCTTTGGGGACTGGAACTTAAGAAGTCGCCACAGGATCTAAAGAATCTGAAGAGGGAGAAGCTGAGCCGACCAGCAACGACGACACCACCGGTGGAGCCCTGCTGAACCGACTCACCACTTCACAAGGACAGAGAAGATCTTCTTCCTGGAGAGTTTTCTTCCTTTAAACTGGTGGGGTTAACCAGTTCGCCCTCTTTTCGCCTTCCTGGATCGTCTCGTGGTCGAATCGCCCGTGCCAAGCACCCCAGCGGCCGGATAGCCACGCTTCACCACTACCACGAATAAAAGGGTAGTATCGTTTAACCGTGAAACTCCACGGCTGGTTTCTTCCCTGGCAGTGCAACGACCTCCAGCTTTCCTCCACGTCGAGATCTTCTCTTCCCCTGGACGAAGCACCAACTTGCACCCGCTGCCAGGAACAACTGCCCCCGCTGGACCTTATTCACCATTTCAGGTACTGTGTGCCACCTGGTCTCCCTTGCAACAGACTGTTCAAGGTGTCCCGTAAATCCTTGACTCTCTATCCTGGGGTGACCTGGGACCTGTTAACTAACTTTTCTGAACTGATCCAACTCCTTTTTGAACTATCTGCAAAGACTTTTAAAGTGTACTTCAACTGTGCGATCTTGGGCACATTCTGCCTTGCTCTCTCCAAGAGTGGGCCTGGCCTATGAACTTTTTGCTCTACAGTTGACTCTGCCTTTCTTGACTTGCTGTGGTTCTTTTAAAAGTATTGATATTGTGTGCTTTCCTAATTCTGCCTTTTCCCTCCCTTTTTAAATAATTATTGGAGCGCCATCTTGGTTAAGCGCTCACCTCTGTGTTGATAATAAGTGGTGTTCTTTTCCTAAGACTTGTCGAATAATTAATCAGGGAGGGGTATATATTTCTAGTGACTGTGTTTGAACTTGCTCGACATATTAGTGCCAGTGTATTTTTACAAGTGTGCTTTTAAATAAATAATTATATACTTTTATACCCAAGCTCTGTTCAGTGTTTGCTTGTGCTACTGTACTTTTGTACCTAATGTGTATACTCTATATTGTGCCTAACTCTTCTTGAGAGAGGTCTGACTGATCAGCCACAGCTACCAGGTAAATCTGGGTGGTACAGACTGTAACCAATTGGGTTTAGTGCCAACACTTGTAGTCGTAAACTTTTTGCAGTGGTCCCTAAGGGAACTGCACAGGTTTCTGCCTAACATGGTGTGAGGAGCCAGGAATGAGACGCAGACACAGAGGACTCATCACAATTGGTATAGAACTTTATTGAAATCATAAAGGGATTGGAAAATGCCCCACTGTCCCTAATCTAGGAGGTATTTTCCCTACCTCAACCAAACCTAAGGGTCTGTCAAATTTCCCATGTCCGAAATCTTATCCAATCCCTCACATTCTTAAACTAACTCTAAGGTGTTAAGGGTATTGTCTTTTGATTATAAAGTGCACAAATGTTCAAGTACAACAAAAGGCATAACTCCAACCAAAGTTCCAAATGGATAATGTTCACAGTTCCAGAAGGAATTACTCCCATCCCCAGTATTCTTTCCACCAAACAAAAGATAAAAGAATAACTAACTTCTTTATAGTCCAAGAGGATAACATCTCCTCTTGTATTGAAACTCACTCCAGGGGAAATTACTCCCTTCCACAGGCTTTTTTTTCACATTCAATACTGTTAAAATCTCAAGGGCATGGGTCTTCCTTAGGATTCCCATTCCAATATAACGCAGCTGGCGTTTGGGTCCCAGACTCGCAAAACACCTGGTATACTCCCCTGCCAGGTTCTCTTGTACAGTTCCTTTACAAAATGTTGGGTGCAGGCCCCGGACTCGCAACACACCTAGTATACTGCCGTGAAAGGTTCTCTTATACAATTTCTTATGGGTGCGAATCCTAAATCCGCTATTCACTTGGTATACTCTCCTGCCAGGACTTTATGTTGCAATCTCTCTTTGTTAATTAGTACAAGGGGGCATTGGTCTTCCCCAAGTAACTTTATGGCAAAGTACTGTGACGATGAAGATGACACTAATTCCAATGAGGATTACTCTCTTCCCCACTCTAGGCAACCAATTCACTCTTTCAAGGTCTCATTTCCTCAGATTTGGCATTGCCTTCTCCCCTCTGGGTTCACCGACAACATCTGCATTCTCTCACTCCAATCATACACATTTGGGTACTCACCTTACTGTCCGCTAGACACGAGCAGCTTTCCTCAGTCAGTGACACAGAGCATTTTCGCTCCTTGCATCGGAATGAAGCACGTCCTGGCTTCCATTTCACACTGCAACTACCTTCTTCTTCTTGTGGCAGTTTCCCAGTCAACCCGCACTGGCTCCCTACGAGCCCAGTCCGGAGCTTGCCTCTGCGCTTCTCTTCTCTTCTCACCGGTAGTGCTCTGCAGCTATGGCCCTTGGTGCTGTCTACTTCCTGGTCTGCCCAACTGGCCCGGAGTGTTTGGGTTGGCTCTCTCTCTCGCCATCTCTACTCGCCAAAAGCGGCATGGCTATCGCCGAAGTCATAATGAGGCCCATAGTGTCATGATGCCTACCTCCAAGGAGCCAGGTCCGACCCAGCAACCCCAGAGGCAGGCATCATTCCCCCCAGGGAAGTGCCAGCGGGCCCAAGCTGGGGCCCTTTGGACACAGTCCTGGCGCTTTAGGCGCCAGGCTCATGTTGGACCCCTGTCCTGGCGCCTTAGGCGCCAGGCTCATAAAGCTAGACATGTGTTCAAGTGTTTTGATGTGTACTTACCTGATGCAGACCATGCTGCTACATCCAGGCCCTCTTGAGGCCTGAAGTGAACTACTTTACCTGTGGGACTACTTTCCACCTGGGTGTGGTCGGGGAAGGATACATACCTGATCGGTGGAAGGATACATACCTGGAACTTCTTCCAAAGCTATTTAAACCACGCCCGATCAGCAACTCACGCTTCGCGTTGTTCTGCTCCTCGCAGCTGGACGCTCACCGTGTCAGCTCCTGCATCTGGACTTCAGCCACGCCTGTCAGCATCCTGGGTCACCTGCAAAGGTAGATAAGAGAGAATTGGTGAGAAAGAAGTCCTTACCTGCTAAAGCTGCATCACGGAGACATCACACCGACGATCCTGAAAGGGAAGACATCATTTCAAAAGCATTTCGCTTCGATCGCTGCAGCGCTGCATTTCACTCACCTTTCCTGGGCGCCTCCATCTTCAGCAGCGATCAACCGGATCCGCAGCCACTTCCCAGAGCCTAGAGAGAAAAAGACAAGAACACAAGGTGAGAGAAGGAAGGGAATAGGAAAAGCTCAGTTTCCTTCTAAGACTTACCTGTTGGGTCATTCCCATTTCATTTCGGGTCCTGCCGCTTCCTGGCATTCCGGACCCCGGCCCCTATGGGGAAAAAAGACAAAGACATTGAATGAGCGAATGCAAAGACATTACCCGAACGCTCATCCAGAACTTACCTGTCATTTACTGGAACTGCACGTTTCACTTCGGGTCGGCGCCATATCTCCGGCATTCCGAACCCCGGCCCCTAAGGGGAAAAAGACATAAGCGTTAGCGCTTGCTGCAATAAGACAATGAACATTATTATTAAGCTTGAACTTTTGAACTTGAAACAGAACTCTTACAGCGCCTCACCTGAATAGTCAAGCTTATTTTGAACTCCCATCAAACCTCAATCCAGTGAAGTAACTGGGTTTCAACGCGCCCCTGCATCAGAAGCAGGATGGAGAACTCATCCTTCCAGACCCTAAGGTGAGACTTCACGGGGAATCGTGGAAGGGTATCGTGGAGGGTTGGAAGGGAGTGGGAGGCTTGAGCATTATTCCGTCAGTAGGTAATACTCCCTTTTCACGCACAGGGGAATATTCCTGCGAGACAGAAAAGCCAGAGTAGAGGGGCCCTTCCTGTCCATCTTCAGAGTCCAGCGCTTCACCATTGAAGAAGCATCAGCACTCGAAGCCAGACCTGCGCCTCCGTGGGAATCAGGTGAGCGTGACACATAGTCACAAACAGCATGCAACACACACATGCATCTCCAAAAGCGTACTCTCTACTTTCCTGTATCCGTCCGCATGCAATCATCCCCAGTGCTCCATCTCATGTACCAGGTCACTGACACAGCATTGCACTGTACCTTAAGGGTTGCAAAACCCCTACACCAACCAGTTAGACACTCCTCATAACCTGAGGCTGACCTTTAAACATCATTCACCACCAAAAATGGTCATGTCATGAATATGCCAAATGTTCCACAATGCGCAAACAGCAAAAACACAGGAATGTATTCGGACAAGAACACATTTACATTGCAGCAGAACCCTAAGAGCCCGGAAGTGTTTCAGTGTCTATTGCTATCTGCTACCTGCTGGGAGTCATCTGTGCAACGGCTACTTTTCTCATTGTGGAACTGCAGAGGAAATGGTCGCTTTATGGAAGCTGCCTTGAAAACCCCCGGGTTTACGTGAAGCGTCCGGAAGTGTTTCAGTGTTTTCCGGTGTGGTGCGGGGGACCGCTACAGAACTGAGTAATTACCTTGCCCTCTCGGGACAAAGTGCGTTCAGGAATGCCCACGGCTGTGATCAAGGTACTGTGATCGATTGTATATTTTTTTTGCCTGTATTCAGTACTCTGCTTATCCATAACTGGCACAACCAACTGTCATGTCGTTCAGGAGGAGCCTGCTTGCATTGCTCGCTGTGCTTGCTTGCAGCGGAACGACTGGAGGGAGGTGAGCGTGTGGGTTGCGTGGACCTCAGGAAAGAGGAAGTCGAGATCCCCTCCGCCTGCCGACTTGCTCCTTACAGGGCGCAACGCCTGCTGGATTCAGCCCAGAACATGGCCAATGAATCTCTCCCTTCAACGAGGGGTATGGTGCGTCTACTAAGCGAATCAGCTTCTCTAAAGACCCTGGGTCTGGCGCAGTCGAGAAGTGACACAGCACTTGCCTCTAGAATTACTCTGGCAAATCCACCCACCAGCACGACCAAAGAGAGAGCTATGCAGCTGGAGTCACGTCGAGTGGGTCAGTGGAGGCTTCTGTCGACTCGCTGCAGCCCTCATTACCTTTGGAAACCCAAGTGTGTGAACGTGTATTAGACAAGAGTCTCCTGCCATCCTGCTGCTCACCAAAGACTGATGCTCTGTTTAGACGTCAATATTGTCAATGACCGGGAACCAGGGTCTAAAGCAAGGAAGGGGAGCCTGGAGGAAAACACGTCTGACCCTAGGTTTAGGAAAGTGCAGTGCAGGTCTGCTTCCCTGTCCTCTGATCTGAAAAGAAAGCTACCCACCCTCTCAGAGGGCGATAGTGACTGGTTCCACTGGAAATGCTTCTTCTTCAAAAAACCTTTGGGACTTAGATCTGAACCAGGCAACAGCGAAATCACAGACCGAGTACTGCTGGAGTTGGCAGCTAGAGTAGAACAGGACCTACATCGGGATATGCCCTCTACAGACAATCCATTTGCAAGTAAATAAAGCTCAGGCCCTCCCCACAAATTGCGATCTCCGTTCTATGTGTGCGGTGGAGGACGCTGAACGCCCAGGTGGATCTAAACTACCTAATAGTGGAAAAGCCCCTTTAAGGGGAAAAGAGCAGAGGCGTGGCTAGGGGGGGGGCTAAGGGGGCTATAGCCCCTGGTCTTTTGGTTGTAGCCCCGGATATAACTCAGGGGCCACAAGCAAAAGGCTATAGCTAGCCCCGAATCCCGCCAGTCCAGACATTAGCTTAGCCCCTGACTTGTCCAGACCTAGCAACACCCCTGGAAAAGAGTGACCTGATACCTGCAACCCTCATGCTTACAGTGTTCGTCCACAGGAAATCTCCTTTAGGGACGGTCGATCCAAGTGAAGCAGAGAAAGTGCTAATTGCCTGTAACATGGATCTAATGGTACCAACTTTAAAAGAGACTAGGAAACAGTTCTCTAAGGGTGTCCACAATGAAGAAGAGTATAGACACTGTGAAGATGGTGGTGGGTACAATATGAGTACTCCCGTACACAGGCCTTCTGAGCATGTAGAGTCCTTTAATGGAAGTTCCATTGGGACTTCCTAGGTGGTACACTATCCGATAACAAAGATTCAGGGATCCTCGAGAGCGGAAAGGATTCAAGCTCTGCTCACACACCAACCCAAGTCATCCTCCTCAGAAAGCTCAGCATCCTCTGAATCCTATACCCTCCTAGAGTGGTGAACTACTGGAGGCCTAAAAGGCGGTCCAATTACAATCAGGGTACTAGCAACCCGAAATAAGTTATGGGGGGGCCTTCGACATGGTCCTGATATCAGCATTGAACATCTCCTTGGCCCCATTTATTAAATTATACAAGGCCCTGAATGAAACCCACTCCACAATGCTAGCGATGATGCATTCAAAGCTGATTTTTTGGAAAGCTTTCTGACCTCTGCCCAGGGTGCTCATGAAAAAAGTACAGAGGTAAATGCAAATCGACTTAAAACAAAACTGGAATCCCTGATCCAAGAACGCAACAAAAAGAAACTACTCTGACAGGAGCTTGGAGATGGGAGCTGTTGCCCTGACCCTATGGTAGAAACGAAGATGAACTTGGGAGTAGGGCCTGTGGCCCTCTGTGAGGGGTCAGGCCCAAGCCCACTGGAGAGGGGGTCCGCTGAGGCGACCCTTCAGTCGAACATGAGTGCTGCTCCGGGATCTGTAAAGGATGGAGAAAGGTAGAGAGATCAACCTCGAAGGAGAATTCATTCACAAAGCCGCCCAGCCCCTCCCTCAGCAGATACATCCTTTACATGTGAAATTATCAAAATCACGGCTGCTCTTTGCTCAGAACACTTTGGAGAAGGAAGTGGGTATTCACTCCCATAAAGAATATTTTATCTTCTGCAAGAAAAAGCTGAAAAGGCTAACAACGAGATATGAAAAAAATCGAAAAATTTAGCTCAAGGAAAACAAAAATGATCCAATGGAGCTTGAACATTTCAGAGGAATTTACCCATACCTAACTCTGCAGAGCAGACCCAGAAGAGCATACCTGGTGAAGGTGAAGCTGGTGTGAAAGGCGGCAAGCCTCAATGTCAAGAACTTACATTAGACCAGGCTGCGTCAATTTCCGATGCTGTAACCATCACTGACAGCTCAGTCAAGTTGCTTTTAATCCTATCACATGTGACCATTCCTCCTGGTACTGTACAGTTGGCACCACCTGAACGACCCCTCAAGATCAATAAATATGGGCCAGAGGAGTTGTTATCAATTGGGGACTCAAATTGTGAACCCCCATCACAGGTTTTGGTGGACAAAGTCTCCCCTTACACTAACATAGCAACTGGGTGTGTCCTAATGAAATAAAATGTCACGGGGACAGACGGTGCATCATTGGAAAGAAACCTTCTGGAGGCTGGCACCAGCTGCATTACCCTGCCTCACATCTCAGAAACGTTCATGATGTTGGAGCAAAAGCGTCATGCCTTGTCAAAAAAATACGTAGAGGCATCTAATCATTCTAAAGTATAAGAGAGACATGCTGTATATATATATATATATATATATATACATATATATATATATATATATATATATATATATATATATATATATATATATATATATATATATATGGGAGTGAGCATCTGGGATGTTCTGTGGGGCTCACTGACCTCGCCTTTGACACAAAAGCGAGAACAAGTAATTTGAACAGCAGGGCTTTTACATCCCATCTGGAAACAGAGAATTGTGAAGTGCCAGCTAAAGGAACCAATTTAAATCCACTGTGCAGTTACAGAGGGGGTGTGAAGGGTGAACAGACTAAGTCTCAGAAGGTTTTTAAGAATGGGGTACATTTGAAAAGTTTGCTCAGGCTACCTGATGGTCTGATCCTGAACAGATATAACATCTTAAAACTCTACCATTGCATACCAAAATTGACAACTATCGAATCTTGGGATATTGAATTTGTGGCCTTCCCCTATGACAATTGTTTGGATAGAGTGCACATACATCTGGCAACTAGCCATGCAAATCATCTGCTATTGGATGTCTGCTTTCCTTGGGGTTCGACTTAACAAATCTGGGTGATCCTCGGGATGGCCATGTGGGTGGCAAGGGAATTACGGGCCAGGGAGATGGGGGACCAGTCAACTCATGTCCTGGGGGGCAGGTCACCCTTGAGGTCTCAAGTAACTTTAATCTGGAGAAAGCCCAGTCGATGAACCCCCCTCTTAGACCATAGAATAATAAAGACCCCAGGTCCTTAACATACACCGTTACGGTGGGTGATAGGCTGACACACCAGAGGAAAGTGATCACTGGGAATACGTTAAACAGGGGCTTCAACCATACAACCTCTTGGGCTTGGCTTCCAGAAGCCTTGCTGGCCCAAAAATCTAGGAAATAGCATGAACTAGCCCTGGGGGTGGAGGGAATCACATTAATCTCATGGAACACCAGGGGTTTTAATCATCTTTTTGGTACAGGTATACCTTCCACGAGCAAGGTAAACATTATTTGCTTGCAGGAAACATGGCACTTAATATAAATCCAGTGACACAATCAGCCCTTTAGATTTCCTTTAAATCAATAGTATAATCAGATATTAAAAGTGTTAATTTGAATGTAGGTATGATACATTGCTTTACAGTCTTACCTTTCTTGGCTCATTCTGGTATCCCAAGGAATCACAAATTATTCTTCCTTGCTCAATTTTCAATATCTTTGAGTTTATCTTTTACTTTCTTTAACTATGAGCCCTGCACAACCAGGGATGAATCTTGCTTTTGGAATCTTTATTCTAAATCAGTTTTTCTGGCTTCTGGGTTATCTAATCCTTTTAACACATTTTCCAAATTTGATTCTAATCTTCACATTGATGATTTAAGGTTTTCGACCTTGGGATCAGCTTTCACCAAACCATCCAAGTTTTCTTGCCACATTTTAAGTAATACAGTTATAAACTCAGTTACCTCTTATAGCAATGATGACAACATTTTATATTCCCTTCCTATCATAGAAATGAGACATGGCAAAGTATTTGACAGCCAAATAAGCAAATCAACAGGTTTGGAAATAGAAAAGAAAAATATTGTAATGCAGTCACAAAGGAACTTGAGATAAATGTTGAAACATTTGTTGGACTAATATAGAAGACAGTTGACAGGAAAAAGGGGATGAAAAGTGATCCGTCAAATCCATCCCATGATGAAGAAGATATTGTCAAAGAAGGAGAAACAGAGGAATTTCCCCTTCAAGCCAGGAAAGAAGTCACCCTGGCAGAGTCCAGTATTGAATTAAATTGTAATGATAGTAGATGCCTGCATCATAGAAGATCATGACATCAATTCATAGAATTCAGCGCACAAGTGGTGCACGCGGCTGGCGCACAGTGTGCGCGTGCAAATTACTGCGCCAGCCGCGTGCGCTAAAATCCATTTCCGCGCACAGCGTATTCATGGATTTTAGCTTCCAAAACCAGCCGTGGTGCAGACTGGCGCAGCGACCCTGCAGCAGCGCCAGTTACGCCCCAACACCTCCCCGTGCGCTATGCACAGCACACAAATCCCGTACATGGTGCACAGGCCCCCAACCACGAAAACGCCTGTAAAACTCCCAGCGCACCCCTCCGAACACAAGTACCCCGGTGTACGGGGAGTGTCACATGCGATTGGAGCGGGGTACGTGTATAGCAGGGGTTTGCGGGAAGTTTCACACGCAAAATGCCCTGTGCGAGTGGGGTACGTGTATTCCTGGGGTGCGCAGGAAGTTTCACACGCGATAGGCCCTGTGCGAGTGGGGTACGTGTATTCCTGGGGTGCATGGGAATTTTCACACGCGATTGGAGAGGGGAACGTGTATTTCGGGGGTGCACGGGAGGTTTCACACCCGAAATGCCCTGTGCGAGTGGGGTATGTGTATTCCTGGGGTGCGCAGGAAGTTTCACACACGATAGGCCCTGTGCGAGTGGGGTACGTGTATTCCTGGGGTGCGCAGGAAGTTTCACACACTATTGGAGAGGGGAACGTGTATTTCGGGGGTGCGTGGGAAGTTTCACACGCGTTAGGCCCTGTGCGAGTGGGGTACGTGTATTCCTAGGGTACGTGGGAAGTTTCTCACGCGATAGGCCCTGTGCGAGTGGGGTACGTGTATTCCTGGGCTGCGTGGGTAGTTTCACACGCGATTGGAGAGGGGAACGTGTATTTCGGGGGTGCGCTGGAAGTTTCACATGTGAAAGGCCCTGTGCGAGTGGGGTACGTGTATTCCTGGGGTGCGCGGGAAGTTTCACACGCGATAGGCCCTGTGCAAGTGGGTTACGTGTATTCGTTGGGTGCGCAGGAAGTTTCACACACTATTGGAGAGGGGAACGTGTATTTCGGGGGTGCGTGGGAAGTTTCACACGCGTTAGGCCCTGTGCGAGTGGGGTACGTGTATTCCTAGGGTACGTGGGAAGTTTCTCACGCGATAGGCCCTGTGCGAGTGGGGTACGTTTATTCCTGGGCTGCGTGGGTAGTTTCACACGCGATTGGAGAGGGGAACGTGTATTTCGGGGGTGCGCTGGAAGTTTCACATGTGAAATGCCCTGTGCGAGTGGGGTACGTGTATTCCTGGGGTGCGCGGGAAGTTTCACACGCGATAGGCCCTGTGCAAGTGGGTTACGTGTATTCCTGGGGTGCGCAGGAAGTTTCACACGCGATTGGAGAGGGGAACGTGTATTTCGGGGGTGCGCGGGAAGTTTCACACGCGATAGGCCCTGTGCGAGTGGGGTACGTGTATTCCTGGGATGCGTGGGAAGTTTCACACACAATAGGCCCTGTGCGAGTGGGGTACGTGTATTCCTGGGGTGCGCGGGAAGTTTCACACGTGATTGGAGAGGGGAACGTGTATTTCGGGGGTGCGCGGGAAGTTTCACACGCGAAATGCCCTGTGCGAGTGGGGTACGTGTATTCCTGGGGTGCGCTGGAAGTTTCACATGCGATAGGCCCTGTGCGAGTGGGGTACGTGAATAAATGGGCTTCGCAGGAAGTTTCCCACACGATTTTGCTGTCAGAGCGGGGTACGTGAATTTGGCAGTGTGGGTCCTCCCAGGTGTTCCCTCTACACCCTCCACGGCCCCTGCAGGCAGCCCACACCACAGGGGACTACCCTGCACCCCTGGTCATGTCCCGCAGGCAGCCCATCCACCATGGGCATGCCCCCCAGCAAAGCCACATGTCACCTTGCACTAGTGATCACCAACTCATGTCCCCCAGCACCCCGACCCCCCAGCAGTCAGGGGCACCGGCCAGCAGGCCCCCATTCATGTCCCACTCATGTCCCCCATCACCCCCACCCCCCAGCAGTAAGGGCCACCTGCCAGCAGGCCCCCACTCATGTCCCACTCATGTCCCCCAGCACCCCCACCCCCAGCAATCAGGGGCACCTGCCAGCAGGCCCCCACTCATGTCCCCCAGCACCCCCACCCCCCAGCAGTCAGGGGCACCTGCCAGCAGGCCCCCACTCATGTCCCCCAGCACCCCCACCCCCCAGCAGTCAGGGGTACCTGCCAGCAGGCCCCCACTCATGTTCCCCAGCACCCCCACCCCCCAGCAGTCAGGGGCACCTGCCAGAAAGCCCTCACACATGTCCCCCAGCACCCCCACCCTCAGCAGTCAGGGGCACCTGCCAGCAGGCCCCCACACATGTCCCCCACCACCCCTACCCCCCGGCAGTCAGGGGCACCTGCCAGCAGGCCCCTACTCATGTCCCCCAGCACCCCCATCCCCCAGCAGTCAGGGGCACCTGCCAGCAGGCCCCCACACATGTCCCCCAATACCCCCACCCCCCAGCAGTCAGGGGCACCTGCCAGCAGGCCCCCTCTCATGTCCCACACATGTCCCCTAGCAACTCCACCCCCAGCAGTCAGGGGCACCTGCCAGCAGGCCCCCACACATGTCCCCCAGCACCCCCACCCCCAGCAGTCAGGGGCACCTGCCAGCAGGCCCCCACTCATGTCCCACTCATGTCCCCCAGTGCCCCCACCCCCCAGCAGTCAGGGGCACCTGCCAGCAGGCCCCCACACATGTCCCCCAGCACCCCCAACGCCCAGCAGTCAGGGGCACCTGCCAGCAGGCCCCCACTCATGTCCCACACTTGTCCCCCAGCACCCACGCCATGACGATCCTCAATCATGGGCCTCATGGCCACCCACACCACACCCCAGCCCAAAGACCCAAACAAGTATTGCATCCACCCACAGAGAAATGGCTATTACATGATACAACCCGAATGGCAAGTATGTACATGAACACATGTCTGTCACACACACACAATAGGTGCAAGTGAATGTGAAAACCCACATCATGACATGCATGAAACCAATGAGAGAATACCACACATCGAAGTATGAAACAAAAATGTATTGAACACAACATGAATGTAATGAAAAAAAAATCAATAATGGGAATAATAAATCAAATGCAGCATGTCCGGAAAAAATAAAAAATATGAAATCAGAATCCAAAGAACTCCAAATTAAAATGTGTCCAAAGTCTCAGTCCAACAAAGCAAATCCAAGGCAAAAAAAATATATGAAATCCATTGCGCCATGGTGAAATTAAAATAATAACGGGAAACATCCACTGTTCAACTATATACAAATCACCAATCCAGGGTCCATGAGCCCAACAAATGAAATGAAACCTACAAAAAACCCTACCTAATAATGAACTATATACAAAAATGTGGTGCATTGTCCAAGCGGCCCAAAATAAACAAAAACAGAAAGGAAACCTAACACTATCTAACTATTTACAATGGCAGCGGGCTAGTCCGACGGCTCACTTATTGATGTCCCGGGCCAGGGCATCATCGAACTCCTGCTCAATGTCCTGGAGGCGGTCCTCTTCCATGGCCCTGAGGGTTCGCAGGGACGATGACATGTTCACCTCCAACTCCCTGCGAATTGCCTCGAGGCACTCAGCCCGCCTCAGGGCCCTCGTTCTCCACCCTGACTATTGTGAGCCGTGCCTCTTCCGCCCGCTGCCGCTCTGCATCTATTGCGTGGCCCAACCACTGCCACAGGGAAGACACTTGAAATTCGGGGTCCTCCTGCCCTATGGCCGATGCCTGCCCCTCCGATGTTGAAGGCCCCGAGCCATCATTACTCCCACCATGTTGCTGCTGCTGTGCCTGTGCCTGCGCCCTGGCTCTTGCTGCCTGCATGTCCTCCTTTGGCTGGGGTACAGTTGTCGTGGTGGCCACCCCTGCTGGACGTCCGACTCCCGACTGTGGCAGGGATGTGTCCTCCACCAGCCTGGCCGCTGGGTCAGGGGCAGCTCCACAGGGTACCCAGGTGACACATGGGTGGGAAGATGGCATGGAGGACGACTGGAGCGTAGGGGGTTCAGGTGAGGAGGGGGTCGCAAGAAGGTCCAGCACACGGAGGAATCCAGCACCGGTGATCCGTCCCAGTAGGTCAACATGGTCAAAGAGGCATGCAAGACGACGTGTAGTCTCTCCACGAAAAGACTGCAGGTCACTTCGCATGCCCCGTTGACGCAACGCTATCCCACTCAGGACAGGCTCAACACGGTCCCAGATTGCCACGTCCGCAGGGAGAGGAAGGCCAGTTGTTGGGCACTCATCCCCTCCCTGAAAACAGGTCTGGACGTAGGCATCCCTGCTAGTGCCAGATGATGCAGTGACAGGATCAGGGACAGGATTACACACAGGCACCTCCTTGGTGGCCTGTGCTGCCTCCTGTCCCTGCCCCTGCACTGCACCATTAGCACCAGTGGAATCGCCACCTCCAGACCCCGTGTGTGTCCCATCCACGGCCTCCTCCTCCACCAAACCCCCCACCAACCTGGATGACTCTGTGCCATCTTCCTCCGTTGGACCCTGTGGGGTTTCAGCTGCCCCTTCTGCTGCCGAGGAGTCCACCTCGGACCTCTGCCTCTTGGACCTACCCTCGGCAGCTGCGGCCTCGGACGCGGTACCAGACTCCTCACTCCCCGACGAGATGACAATCTGGGAGGGGAGCTGGGCATTGCGTCTCCGGCTGGTGGTGCGATCCTTGCCGCTGTGCTCCACAGCACCCTCTCCGCCCTCTTCATCAGTTGACGCTGCAGACAGGGAGAGATAAAACACAGACATCAGGGCACTGTACAATGGACTGATACACACATGACAGTTGCACATGAGTGGCAGTGTCAAACTTCAGACATGGCATCACACTCCACGACACACATGTAATTTCATCTCACACACATGAGCATTTCCACAGCAATATTGCACCAGGCAGCAACATCTATACACATACAACAGCATGAAAAGCCGAAGGTGAGCCTGACATCTCATGAAACACAGGGAGTGCACTAGACACGCACACACACCACCACACTTACATGCATGTCAACATCTCCTCCAACTGTCACAGTGATGCGATCGCCATACATGTCACATCTGGCATTCAACCTTCTACATATCAGTGTCACTTGCATCCAAGTTGCATCACAGTTGCACACTTGTCAAATACACACACATGCACATGTACACAGTGCAGATACATGCAGCAGGAACCACCATCCATGTGTGACACCACAACCATGCCAACGTACATACACAGAAATTCAAACATGTGTGCTACCACACCTGCATTTGCACAGCATGCTTACCAACACATACACCATCGATGTGTCTCACACCTAAGAGGACTCACATGTGGCAGCCTCACGCCCCTGTTCATACAGATCCCTACATGGCCCTATGAAAACACATGTGCAACCTGCACACTACTGGCACACCACCACACGCACAGAGTCCAATCAGTATGCATGTACACTTACCGCTCGACTCCAGGCGGGTCTGCCTCTCAAGAACCTGGACGTGGAGCACTGGGCATATGTGTTCCAGGACCCTCATCTGGTGGTCGGACAGGTGGCCCCGGTGCCCCTTGGCATCCGCTGCCTTCAAGAGGCACCGGGCCTTGTTGAGGGTCCTGGACCTGAAGTCCTCCCAGCGCTTCTTGACATTGTGTAAATCGCGGACTGCCACCCCCTCCGCGTTGATGGCAGTCACAATGTCCATCCAGATCCTGGCCCGTCCTTCACTGTCGGCGCCTGAATGTCCAAAGAGGGCATCATACTGCCCCAGGACTTGCTCCACCAGGACACCAACTTCCCTGACACTGAAGCTGGTGGCCCTCTGCCTCTCTGGCTGGGGGTTGCCAGTGGTACCAGATGGTGTTGTGCCTGACATGGCAACCCCAGAGGCATGAGTGGGTGGGCAACTGGGTCCTGGGGCTGGGCTGTGGAGTGATGGTATCCCAGTCGGGAGTCTTCGGTTCCAGCAGGGGTGGTCACAGCAACTGCACCCCTGGATGACGTGTAGGCAGCAAATAGCAAGGAAGCAGACAGTCAGGCAGCAGCAGATGGCAGGTGGGAGCGTGCTCGGGGCTCTGGGGGGCAGTAATTCGGCCTTCTGGGCAGGAGCGTGGTCTTCCATGTGTTGTTGCATGGCCAGCTTGATACGGAGTGATTTGGCACGTGAAAATCTTGCACGTCAGCGTGTAATTCAAGGAAAGGCCCTTTGCGCGTAAGCGCGTCAGCACACGTACGTGGCTTCATTGGATCAAAGGCCCTCAGTGTGTAAGCGCTTCTGTGATGTGACTCGCATGGGCGTTTCCCTCGTGACGTGGGCATAGTGGTTGAGCGCGCGTGGAAAAACTGCACGTCTGCGTGTGGATGCGTGTATTCCGAGGAAAGGACCTACGCGCATAAGTGACGTGACGCGCGCTGGCGTTTCATCAACACGGGTGCATGTTCATCGTACACGTCCAAAAACTGCACGTCCGAGTGTCAGCTCGTGTAATTTGAGGAAAGGGCCTTAGCGCGTACACGCGTAAGTGACGCTGTACGTGTGGGCCGCTTTAAAAAGAACTTGTAGGACCCCATTCCCTTGTACGTGCTTTTCGTGGAGAGTGAGTGGGTGAATTTTGTACTTCTTGTCGGTTCACACGCGATTACTTCACAGCGTTTCAAGTTCGTACTCCCTGTTACCTCTGACAGTGTTCTTTATTTTTTTTGGGCCTGTTTCCTCAAACAGCGTTCACTTCTTCTTTTGTCCTGTCTTCTTAGACAGCGTACAGTTCTTCTTTTGGCGGGGGTGGTGCCTACGCGCACACGTGTGTTTTTTTCACGTTCTTTTTCCAGGCAGACAGTGAGTCACGCAGGCATTTACCAACTGTGCTTGCCCCGTGTGTCGCGTACCCCTTCAGAGGTCATTGTAGGCTGCGTGTAACACGCGAACGCCTGTGCTTGTGTTTCTGGGTGTCACAGCGTAGTGCGGGTTCATTTTTCCACACACGTGGTCTACGAGGGGTTGCGTGCACATCACTCTTTGTTTTTGGGGTGCCTGTGCGTTGCGTGACCCGTCATCTTCCCCCAGGGGTCACAGACAGCCTTGCTAGAGCACTAGGGTACGAATTCCATCTAGTACCCTACCCCTTACACCCCAATTGCCCAGGACAATTGTTTAATGCAACTCCCATACGCACAACAACATCAGTGCCATGGTTGGGAGGCGACCAAGCGGTAAGGGAGGCAAAGGTGGCCGACCTCCAAAAGGTGGGCATGGTGGGCGCGGTAGGGGACGTTGCCAGGATTTGCAGGGTGCCCCTAGACCCCATGTGTGAAGGACAAATCACGGACACCCATGACCCCCCATGGTTGAGGGAAACGTGGCTGACACCATCCCAGCTCAGCCCTTGTTGGACCAGCCCATTGTGGCACCTGAGCCAGCACAGGATGACTCCCAGGCTGACTTCCAGGTCAGCAAGTCTAAGCCACGTGTGTCGGTGCAAGTTGGTGTTACCAGGCCACGTGGAACTGGGGCAGCGATGTCATGGGTGGCAGGGTGGGGAGGCTGCAGGGGCAGCTGCAGCTCTATTCACCCCAGCTCTGAGTCTCCCAGCCGGGACAGTGTCGGTCCTGGTCAATCAAACTGATGTTGCCCCTGCCAACATCACACTTCAGCCAATGCCTGCACCAAGACCTATGGTCATTGTGCCTTCGCACACTCCCAGTACCCAGTCCACCTGGGCTTCTGCCCCTACTGACCAGAGCGGCGCAAGGCACTCAGGCTCTGCTCCACCTTTGAAGAAGAGGAAGAAGGGTGCTCTGGCACTACAGGCTGAGACCCCAGACACTGCTACACAGTCCGGCACGTCAAGGAAGCCTAGCTTTAATGACCCCGAACTTGATGCACTTGTGAGCTATGTGTCGGCACATAGCCGCGAAATGTTGGTGACTGCAGGGTGCAAGACCACACCTGGTCAACGTAGGACACACTGGCAGACCATCTCGGACCGCATAAGTACCCTTGGATTTGTGAGGCGCACAGCTGATGATTGCTACAAGCGGTGGAATGACCTGAAACGCAGAGCAAAGAACAAGCTGGCCTCAAATCATGCCGCTACTCTGGTGACTGGCGGTGGGTCTCCACAAGAGGACAACAAACTCACTGAACATGAGTCTGTTGCTGGCACCTTCATCACAGAGGAACAGATCCAAGGTGTGGGAGATGTACCTGATTACGATGCATTGTCCGGTGAGTGCCCATGCGTGTGTGTGTAATCCATGTGTATGTTGTTTGGGTGACGGGTTCTGATAGAGTGCCAGGTGAGGGTGTGTACTCCTGAGTGATATGGGTCACCCATTTGCTTCCTCTCATACATTCACGTGCCTTGGATTTGGGTATGACTTTATCACTTCTGCCCACACTTGCCAATTAGGCCCACATTAGTGCACTTTACCTTGAACTGTCATCTTGCAACTACATTGTTCAGATTTTGTAAGTGTTCATTCAGGCTGATTGTTTCCACTCTCCCATTTTTGCTACACATTATTCTGCCCTATTGCAACATATGTGATATGCTTCAGTCATTGTTTACAGCCCACACTGGGCCACTACTTTTACCTGGTTATGTTAATGATTACACCATTCAGGCCGATGGAGTATTGGGCTGCAGCCATTTTTTGTTAGGGCCTGGTTGCATGTGGAAGATGACAGATGTTTCCTGTAATGTTAAAGTGACCAACCATTGATCAGCCCACAATGACTGTGTTATTGGACACTGGATGTGTTTCAGTGTGTGGCACATGCATATTTTGCAACACTATTCAGCATCAATCTTCGCATCATGTCGATGTGACATGGATGTGTGACAGTACTCATTCACTGACATATTGCTGTAGTTTTGTAATTTACCGTGGCTATGCTACATGACATCTGTGTGGTGGCATGTGTCATGTATGTGTATTGGACTTGCCACTCACAGCCTGATGTGTGATGCCAGTGCTACCCAACATGCTGCAAATGTGTTGCTTTTCCATCTTGCTCTCCCCAGTGTCTGCCTTTTTGACTCCACTTCCAACTCTTTGACAGTGCATGCATGGCAGGGCTATAGTCATGTGGGACATGTGTAAATCATGTACTGGATCTCTGGCTTGTCACGGCCTATGTGTGTGCTATGGTGCTCATGTCTGTTTCCATTTTTTGTCTTTCATGTTTTTGCAGGTGATGATGCACTTGGTGCTGTTGAGGTTGAGGAGATGGTGCAGACCCAGGAGGAATCTCAGGCACGACGGGGCACCAGTGGGGGACGTGGCGTGGTGGTGGGTGAAAACCCAATGTTACTGCAGACCATACTGTCCAGGGGTGTCTCTGGGTGCACCTCCCCAGACCTCTATTCAGGTGCTGAGTCGGATGATGAGACTTATGTGCCGTCGCAGGTAAGTGTTTCTGGCAGGGATTCTGTTCTTTCCAACCCACCTGGACCAGGGGTCGAACCCTCTATGGGGATGTCAGTGTTGGAAGGTCCGCCTTTGGCAGTTACGGATGCAGGGTCACAATCCACAGCATCTGATCCTGTTCCTGGGCCAGCAGATCAGAGGGGGAATGCAGTCCTGCAGCCTCAGGCAGTGCCAGCACAGCAAGGTGCAGATCGCCTTGCCCCGAACAGGTGTGGTGCCCATCGATGTGGTGGCCGTGCGCCACCAGGCAATACTGTATGGGAAAACTCCATGTACGGTATGGCAACCCAAAAGGCAGCATCAGTAGAAATGATGGCTCAGGCAATGGAGAGGGTGGCCACTTCCATTATCCCCCTGAAAGGTAGATGGAGCAACAACAGCAGGCAACAGACTCCATTTGCCAATCACACAGGGAAGACATGTTGGCGTCCAACAGGGACCGACGAGCGGCACTGGAGACTCTGCGCGAATCCATATCAATAGAGTCACAGGGCCACAGGGAAGCCCTGAGGGTGGAACTCCATAACCTCAGGCAGAGTCTGCTTGAACTTGAGGCTTCCCAAAATGTTAGGGCAGAACAGCAGCTGGAGCAGCTCACACGTTCGCTCTCAGCTGAGCTGCATACAACACGTGAGGCGATCCGGGCATCACGCGAGGCCATGCGTGCAGAAATGCAGGCAACCCGTGATGTGCTGCATGGGGATCTCCGCACTTTAATCCTCCAGAATCAGACCTTCCCGACCTGCATGCTTGCTGCCATGGAGGACCATACCAGGGCTTTGCGTGGGCTGCCTCCCATAGTGCCACTGCCTCCTGATGCAGCAGCAGAGGATGAGCAGAGCGACAGCAGTTCTCCCACAATGGCATAGCCGTGCAGGCCATGAGCCCAAGGAGGTTTTTTTTTTCTCGCAACATCCATGCGGGTGGGTGTTGGTGTGCACCCTGTCCTCGAACCTCCTGGGTGGCCTCCCCCACACCCCCTGGTCCCCACATGGCCATTTATGATTTTTATTTTTACAGTGTGTTGCTTTGTGTGGCTCCCGTGGGCATCCACTGTATTCCGGCTGGGCACATGCAGGCTTGTCCTGAGTTTGAGTTAGATGCTTGGGTTCGTGAGAGACACACCCCTCCTGCTTCCCGTTTCCATGGGCTTGCAAAGGGTGTGACCAAGTGACAGTGAATTACACAGTGGCGTTGGGCTCCCATGAGCTGTGTGGGCAGTCTGTAGTCAATAATGTGCAGATATCCCTAGTGGATATTGTTGTTGTATTGTACACTGCATGGTGTATTGATATGTGCTTGTGCATCCATGTCTTCCTCCTAATCTGCAGGTTCCTTTCTCATGTCTTCACAAGGCCGTCTACTTTGCAGATGCAGTTCATGTTGTATGCAGTACACTGAGACATTTGCGTGGCAGCAACACTCTACAGTTGGAAGGGGTCGATGTGCTGGCGTATTCAGGTTGTAAGACTACCACTACTTGAACTTAGTACTGTCATGTTTTTGCATTTTTCCGTGGTGTGTTGCAGCATTGTGTCAGTGGTAAGTATTTGGTAATGTGTGCTGTTAGTTATACATTTCTGGGAGCATATTGTGTGTTGGCAGTTTCCTTTAGGGACAGTGTACTTTTTGACACTTGTGTCAGGTCTTGTGCATTGCTTTGTTTGCTTTCACATTGCATGACATACCATGGTGTGTTTGATGGTGGAGCTGGGGAGGGGTTGGGTGACATGGCACTGTTCCCATGTTGTATTTAGCAAGGGGGTAATGAATTTAGCAGCATAGATGTATGTCTTTTGATGACACAGCATTGGTGGTGTTTGGGTAGGTAGGGATGCACACAATGTAACACTTCCAGGTGACCAATCTCAGGATGATATGGTTGTGACAGTTGAGTGTCCCTTATGTCATCATCATTGATTGTCAGCTGTTATGTGCCAGGGCTGTGTGCACTCCACAGGGGTGTGATTTTATGTGAAGTAATTAGCCACCAGCTGCGTACGGGCTGCCTCACCACGTGCTCTGGGGGAGCATATAACAGCTGCCCACCAGAGCGGTCAAGGGAGCGAAAGCGTGACTTGAGCACTCTGAATGTGCGCTCCACTATGCCCCGGGTTGCAATATGGGCTGTGTTGATCATACCTCGCGTGGCATGGTGGGGTTCCGAATTGGCGTCATCATGTGGGTGCTCAGAGGGTAGGCACTGTCCCCTGGGGAGGTGGTGATGGGTATCCTTAGTGGGGTTGTGACATTACTCAGTATCTGACATGCATGCATGTGCAGTGGCATTTATACTCACCAAGCAGCCATGTATCACCATGTCGCCCAGCTTGTAGGTCCCGGTTTAGGGTTGACATTCTGTAAATGAAACTGTCGTGGGTGGACCCTGGATAGTTTGCATATACTGAGGTGATGATTCCCTTGGCATCACATACTACCTGCGCGTTGATGGAATGCCAGTGCTTGCGGTTTCTATAGATGTGCTCAGATGCCCTGGGGGGACGTAGAGCCACATGGGTGCAATTAATGGCACCTAGCACTTTGCGGAATTGTGCCACCCCATAGAAATCCTGGATGGCAGCCTGCATTTCTGCAGGTGTTCTGGGCAGGTATATGTGCCTGCGGACTGATGGGTGTGCAGTCATGATGGCCAACACCTGGTGTAGGCAGCATGACTGCGTGGCCTGTGACACCCCCTCACTATAGCACTTGTCCGCTGAAATGATCCAGTGGCCAAGAAGTGCAATACATTGAGGACCTTCTCCAGGGGGCTGAGTGCTTGGGAGCACAGGGTGGGTAATGTGAGGTCATCCTCCCACTCACTCACCAGGTCGAGTATTATGTGAGGTGGCAACCTGTACCTCCCATACACCTGGTCATCAGGCATCCCAAAAAGGCTGGTTCTGGGTGTAAAAATTCTGGGCCTGACTATCCTCCTCCTCCTGCGGTATCCCACAACCAATGCTGCTAGGAACGGTATATTCATCTTGGCGTCTGAGCTTGTTTGTTGTTTGCGAGCACTTTTATGCTGCACGGGTCCACGTACGCCTGCTTCCTGCTGGCGTACGTGTTTCTGGATTAGCGCATCTTTTTTGGCGCACGCATTAGCCCCGTTCGATTCCATGAATACGTGTTGTAGACGCGCGTGTGGGCGTTCCGTGAATTTGCCTCCTGTACTTCCCCCGTGACGCCCACATTTTCACGCGTTGTTCCCCATTCCGCGTGTTGCGCCCCCTGTTCCGCCTACTTTTGGTGTGTGCGCTGCGCTATGTGTGCTTTCTCTGTGCGCTTAGCGCACGCTGTTTGCAGACGTGTGCGCCAGCGTGCGCCACGGAGAATTTTAGCGCACATCCAGGGATTTACACGCGCTCAGACTTCCATGAATTGCTGTGCGCGGGTTTTGATGCCACGCACGCTTGCGGCGAAAATTTCAGCGCACATTAATTCCATGAATCGGCCTGTAAATAGACGAAAGAAGCGCTGTCATTAAGAATTTATGGTAAATTGAGGTACAACTATCTACCTCCTTCAATGCAAGCAAAAAGTAGACATTGAGCTAAAAAGAGGTAGATGAAGCAAAATTAGAATTCAAAATATACTTTAAAAGGATACAGGATTCCTTCCAGATTATTGAAACAAAAATGGCACAGCTGAATGGTAGCGTGGAGGATGTGTAGAATACAGTAGGTCAAGTAAAGATGTTTCCAGTGTTTATATAGTAATGATTTCAGAATTTCATGTGGAAATGAATAGTGTCAAAATGAATGCCAGTAACTTGGAGACATTGCAAGCTGATCTAATCCCAAGGTATTTGGAATGCCTGAGGAACCAGACATCACAGCGCGGCTGAGGAGCAGTCTTATTTCGTGGAAGTATTTACGTGAAATCTTAAAGAATTACAAAGGTTCACTTTGTCTAACGACATACATATGTATAGTTCTCTACTAATAACTAATATAAAATACATTTTGAATTTCCTGACCATTTTCCCCTCTGTTTTGGGTACGTTCTATTGAAAAAAAAATTTAATTTGCTAGTACAAAGCACACCAGGATGGATGGAAGGTGCCTCTGTTTTTGCTAGGAATGTTTTTGTTAGGGATAAGTAAGGAATCAAGAGATATTTGGTGGAAACGTACATTTTAGAACTTCAGATAATCAGCCTGATTCATGGAAGTATTTGCGTGAAAAAGGCAGATTTGCGTACCTGTGTGAAGTATAGGGATTTTCGGGCAGAAAGTCGCGCAAATCTGCGTTTTTCACGCAAATAATTCCATGAATCAGGCTGAATATTTTTATACGATTCAGTAAACTGGCGATTGCAAGAAAGAGAAAGACATATTATTCCAATTTGGTGGTGGAAGCAGGGACCCTACTGGAGGAACGAGAGCCGGGATAATGCTTGGCGTGGAAAAGTAATTGAAGCCACAGGGAGCAATAGAAAAGAGAGAACAAATTGATTTGAACATGATTGCAAAAACTCAGAAAAGAAGAGTGCAGTGCATACGTGGAAAATGAAAAGGGCACAAAAGCAGAAAGAGAATCCCAAAGAGCTGAAATAGTAGGCAGTATGGATGAGGAGATACATCAAGGTTGGGGATTGAGGGGACGGGGTGGCAAGACTGAGGCGGAGGCCAGGGAAAGGATAGAGAAAAAGTTGCACTATTTAAAGAAATGTATTGAGGGACAGATGAGGCTGATGATTCAAGAGAAGAAAAGGAAACCTAACTATGCAAATACAGCCCTTTATATACTGTAGAAGATGTATTCTAAAGCTGATAAGGAATGTAACTGAGTTCAGGTCAAAGGTAAAAACCGATCAAGTGATTCAGTGGATTGTGGCCAAAAAATGATGCTTTTTCTTTTACAAGAAAGCAACCTTTCAGAGCAAGAAGCAATTACCCTGCTTAAAAATGATGAGCTTTCATTTGGAGGGTATTCCGTTCAAACATCTTCAGTAAGAGTCACAACAATTTAGGAAATATCTGGATGTATGCATCATTCCAACCAAGAAAGGCGCCAAAGAAAGATGAACAACTACTCATATTGTTATTGCTAAGGAGGAACACATCCTTAATTCAGGGTATGTCCCAAATTCAGAGGAACCAACTTGTTTTAAGGAAATCCTGGAACAATGGGCAGCATTAGAAAAGGATATGATTTGGGGATCTGTGAGTCAAACCACAAATAGATATACAGCTAACAAAGATGCTCAAAGGTATGCAATAAGGCAATTGAACATAGCCATTCATTGATTCTCATTGCTATTCAAACAAGTAGGTTTCACTTTTTTCTCAAGTCCTTGTGCATCATGGTTAATGCTTTATACAGGACAGAACACAATGGGCCTAATTCACAGAAGCATTTTATAATGGCAAACCCCCATTGGAAAACACTTTATGAATAGGGGCCAATATTTTGGTTATTAATATAGGTCGAAGGGAGTATGTGAATAGGCAGATCGACGAAAACCTTGATATAAATGTACGGCCCCCAACCTTGTTAATTGTCTGGCATAGGTTGAGGGAGTGATATAAACAATAGCGCTATGCTAAGAAAACAGCAGATGAACAAGGTTGGGGGCAACTTGAACAACAAGTTAAGGTTAGATTATTTTTTTTTAAAGTTAAAAAAAAAAGTCATGAGACAGTACAATATGATGGAGGACAGGACGGGGGTTTACAGACAAGAGGGGAGAATATGGGGAGTACGTTGGAAGACATACTGCAGACTATTACCTGTTTTTTTGGACAAAACGTTACTTTAATAATGAGTAAAGTAAATACACAAGATATCTTAGCAAATTAAATGTGCTATTATATTGTCGTATTTAAAAAACAAGGTTGTCTTCATTAGCTAAGCATTTTAATTTCAGCTTGGTCAAACTTGAGCGGGTTTAACATGACCATTGATCAGATGTTGTGAAAAAGTAAACAGTTTCTCTCTAAGAAAGTGAAAAGATTTCTCCATGTTTTAGCTTTCTGTTTGGTCTGTTAAGTAGGATGCTTTAGGGGGAAAATGGTCTTCCCAGAGTGGCAGTGTCTTATTGATAGAAATGTTGCCTAGACATAGCATTTTTGTTTCCCTGTCTGCTTTTGAAGACAGAACACCTCATAATAAGTGAGCCGATCCAGAAATAAAGGTGCTGGTAAAATGTTACCAGAACCTTTTCCGGACTGGTACACTTCAAGTCTGCCGCTAGCGGCACTGAACAACTGTCTGGCCTGAACTGCCAGGAGTTCAGGCCTCTACCGGCAGGTTTTTCATGGACGCACTGTCACCGTCACTAACTGTGCCAGTGCTACTTTGTTCCCTTTCCCATCGAGTCCTCGTGGGAATGGTAATGTACCGTGCCGGCGCTGCCTGTGATATCCCGGTAGAACCGGGATGTCAGGCGGCACTAACTGTAATACAGGGTTACCGGCATCCTCGTAATGAGGCCCAGAATGTTCAGAACGAATGGCAATACCAGTAGTTATTGACTGCACTGTGAATATTCTGAATGGCTGAGAGGAGGTCAATAATGATCTCCATGTGTTAATAATAATTAGTGCTTGTCTCTGTGTATGGCTGTGTAGTAGGACACCTATTCGAGTCCAAACAAGGTATGAATTATATGAATACTAGCTGAACTAAACAGCTTCACCCGGGATTTCAATTCTCAGATTTCTAAATCTCTAATCAGTACGTTTCTTCAGCAGTTTCATTGCTTCGTTTTTTAGCAGCACGGATTCTCAGATCAGAAAGTGTTGCCTGAGTTTCCTCAGCAGTTTCATTACTTCGTTGTTCAGCAGCACTAATTCTCTTCACAGCAAGTCGTGTTTTAGTTTCTTCAGCAGTTCTGTTGCTTTGTTTTTTAGCAGCACAAATTCTCTGATTAGTAAGTCTTGTTTCAGGTTCTTCAGCACTTTCATTGTTCTGTCTCAAAGCACGTTGAATTCTATCAGCTTCATCGTCTTGAGATCTTCCTTCTTCAGAATGTTGAAGTTTCAGCTTCAATGAGCTATGATGAGAACTTTCTACAGATGATATGTAGATGGCGGTGTAACACCACAAAAAGTAATGCCGAAAAACAAAGCCGAAAAACATAAATGATGAATTATCTCAGGGACAGGATGACCTATCGAGCCAGTAATAGTTGAATTAATTCAGCAATGAAATACAGAATATTCCATGCAAAATTCATGACGCCAGACCTCACCATTCATGAGGAGTTACGTCCCCAAGAACGGCACACACCAACCCAAAAACCCATAAACAAACACAACTTTGTTTTATATATATAGATTTCTGGACAAATAAATTGATTCACTTTAAATATTTTACCTGATATCAAAGGATCGAACCATTAGAGAATGACCGATGTACCTGTTCTCCTCTAGGTATTCCTGATAGAAAGACAGTTTGGAAATGTAGTTGAGATTTAATCAAAGTGTTAATCAGAACATGATCCTTTTATCAACAAATGTCAGTGGTGGTCATTTTGTCCTTGGAAAGGGAGAAAATAAAGTAAGAAGAGAGAAGATAAAAAAAACAGCATCAAGCAAAAATGGAGGTAGAATGAGACTATTCATGATGTAATTCTTGGGCGTCTTCAAGATTACTTTCTATGGAGACTGCGCTAAAGATGATGGATGTATAGAAAATAATCCTGCTCCACTTCCTCAAATCTAGACTGGAGGCGGTTTCTGTGGATTCTATCCACAAATAATAACTGATGCATTTACTAGATACCTGTACCAATGCCCCATATTCATTCTACTTGAACCGTGCCACGGAATCTCAGTGCAGGCATTCTAAATATGTGTGCAACCATCCCAAGCACAACACAATGGTCAGATGTTTGCATGAAAAGGAGTGCAGTGTTCCAAAATGAGAGACCATTTTACCATCTCTCTATGAATCGGCATTGCAATGACAGGAGAAGTGCATTGTTTCATAACAGGAGATTTGGCCTTGATATTTGCTAAAGAACGGTCTGGTGTTCTTGTGTGTAAGCTTTTATGGCTTCTTTGAGCAACCGAGGACTGGGTAATGTAGGTGTAAAGCCTTATATTATTTAAACTTGCTCTGACCCATGCCAATATTACATGGGCGCCGGATCTAATTCGGGTTGGATGCACAGGAGTGTGGATGACTGAAGCCCTAGAAGGTGTAGAGCCTCCAAAGATGAAAACATCATCATCCCACATCACAATCCGCATTTAGGAATAAAGCAAGTTACATTGTTACATTATGTCACTTGGTTGATGAAATTACAATGCGCATTACTTCTCAGTTCTTTCGAGAGGTATTCCTGGCAATTCATTTCCAGTTATTGTTATTTGGACAGCGGAGCATATTCTTTCTCCGGTGTGTGAGTCATATTTATCTAGGTTTAACATTCATTTAGAGCTTTTTCCACAAATTTCATTGCTGCTAAGATCATGCTCACATTTTCACCAAACACAAGGAGGTTCCACCATTCCTGTGGTGTCAAGGATTGCATCTGCTTGACATAATGTATCATATGGATTGATCTCAATGTCTTGAGGTTCGGGCACCCCATCGTTATATGGTAGAGGGATTAATTGCTTATTCCTTATTGCAGAATCTACACCCTTGATGTAAGATGTGTGAACGTCTTTGCTTTTGAAGTGCTTCACTAATTTATTCAAGTACTTTGTGATGGAATTAATGGCTCGTCTTTCATGTACAAATGGAATGGTTAGGGCATGTTTTTCTCTTATTTGATGTGTATTTATCCAGTCTTGTTCTTTTAATTTTTTTAATCAAGTTTGAGTTGTGTAACAAGGTTCCCACTGTAGATCCTATATTCTCGAGCAAACCTGCACATTTTGTTTTCCACTTGGTCAGAAGGGGCTATGTGTTTTCCTGCAGTGACGATCTAATAATGTCAAAAGGTGGAAGGTGATCAGTCATCATACATTTCCTGTAAAATGATAGGTTTTTCCAGAGAGATATAGATTCCAAATTGTAGGCCCAACTCATACCTAATATCTGAAATAGGGAAGTCCTTAGGTAGTCCTAAAATGTGTATCCAAAATAGTCCTTCCAATGTCGCCCATATCAGCCATTCCAAGATAAGAATGGTTTCGGCTCCGTATTTTAGCATTGCTTGTACTTTTTGTTTGTAAAATAGTATTAGTGGCATAAGCATATATTTTCCATATTGTTTTAGGCTTGTTTGATCCTGTGTCGCCAGTTGCTTGTTTTTTTGTATTAAGGCTTCATACCATTTGCTTTCATTTATTGAGCGATTCACTACAATTCCTAGATATACACTGACTCTACATGTAGGAGCTTTTCATCACCCATTTTCCAAATTAATCTCTTTTTGGCTCCAGGTTTCCTTTTATTCAGGGCAGCAAGTTCTAATATGCAAGTCGAGAGTATATGACATGAAAGTGTTCAATCTCCGGTGGAGGCCAGTTTGTGTTTGATCAATAATGACCAGATCGTCTGCATAGATGAGCCACGCAAAATGTTGATTCTGGATTTCTGGGGGGAATGCTTGGATTTTTGTCTGATATTCTTGGAGGTGTGATAAGTATAGATTGAACAGTGATGCGACTAGTGGGCATCCCTGTTTTAAACTCTAGTACGACAACCCTGACTTAGTTTGTATTGCCCTTATTTTTAGGCGATTCAGTGAGAACCGGTTCAGAGATGTTCCCACGCCTTTAACAAATCGAGTTTGTCTTGGATCCATGTGCCCATTTTTCACAGCCCACTTGTTCAAGTCTCTGAGCAGTATTGAGCCAAAGATTTTACCTATGCTATCCAATAAGGCGATGAGCCAATAGTTGCGCAGATCTTCTCTATCGCATTTTTTTTTAAATTGGTATGATTATGGCTCGTTTCCAGGAATCTGGAATCCTTTATAAATTGTGACTAATGATATTAGTTAGTCTGTCTGGGCCTACGGCCCTTGATGAGTTGAGTTCACCAAAGCATTTTTCAATGTCTTCTCTATGAAACTTAAGGTCCCAATCTTTTCTTGTTTGCAACAGTTTTATTTTTATTGTTCCTGGTTTTAAGTGCAAGGTTGTGAAGTGTGTTATTAATGCAGACTCTGAAACGTTAGAGGATTGTAGGGCCAATTGATGACCCCTTCACAGTTAATGAGTCCTCATAGGTTTCTCGTGTTCTGACTACTGGCGGCCTTTAGCATTTGTTCAGCATCCTTTTGGTATTGAATGGCTGGCTGGGTGGCTGGGTGATTAGCCCATTTTTGTATCGTTGTTTTTGTTTCTTCAAAAGAGAGTTGATCTCGGGCTGGTTACACATCTTTATCTTTTTTAGATCTGTACACAAGACCTTTTTTGCTTGCACTACTGACATATCGTACGCATGTTTTAGGATGTGTCTAGCATTTTCCCCAGTTTTTGAGGGCTCTTGGAATTGCAAAATAGCCATGTACATTCTGGGGTTACATTGGAACCCCTTGATGCATGTTCAAGAGCATTGGTCATTTTGAGGATTTCCGAGGTGTACAGTTTCAATCTATTTCCTCCTTGAGAGATACGTACAGGTGCGTTTAGCAAAGGTCTAGTTTTTGCCATCGCAATATTAACTGTGGCTTCAAGTAAGTTGTGATCACTTGTTGTCATTTGAACAAGCTTAAATTTATCTATTAATTGTAAGCAGTTGATGGCGACAAATATGCAGTCTGAAACTGCTCTTGTTTCTCCTCTTGACCATATCCACTTGGCTGGTATATCTCCTTTGGTTTGGGCATTTAGCATGCGTACGTTGTATTTTTGTCATTTCTTCAAGCCGTTTGCTAGCTCTTATTTGTAAGCTGTTTCTTATTATTGGCTTTCCTTGTTTGTTGCTGATTCTCATATTCAAATCTCCACACAGAATTATATGGGGGTCTTGAAGCTATAGTGATGTCTGATACATTGTATTCAAAATTATTGAGCTAAATATCTTATAAGTGCATTTATCTGGACTGAAGTAGAGATTAAATATGACCATTCATTTGTTTTGCTGTTTACCAATGGTCTGTTGTTCAATGACCACTATTTGTGTGAAGAAGTTGGGATTTATGGTCTCTCTCACACACAGCCCCCACCTCTCTTCACAAATGCGAGGAGCCCAGAATAGGGTCTGCCAGCTAAACCTTTTTCTGCTTTATTATGGTAACAATCATATCCTTCACAGACAGGGGTCGTCCTGAGCCATGAACCTTGTAGACATAGGATATCGTATTTCTCTAGTCCTAGTTGATTATTATTAAAAAGATGTGTGAATCCTCGAGAATTCCACAATCCAATTTTTAGATGCCATTCTTTAGGGTTCTCATGGCTCTATTGTTGATCAATGTTACATATGGCCTTTGATAACCATGACTAGTCTTGGTCATTTTCTGCAGGGCAAGTTAACTCTTCTTGTCTTCCTGCTGTAGGCATACTGCTTGTATCATTGCTCAATCGTATTTTCAAAGACGGCAACTTTGTGGTGCTTGTTTGTGATTTATGCCTCTTTGATTGGTGATTTTCGTTTTTTTTTTAAAATCTGTATTTGAGTTCCGTGATGAATTTATATCACGTATTGCCTTTGGTGGGACTTGCTGTACTCGATCATTGTAGTGCCTGATTTCGAACCCTAGTGGTAGAAAGCTGCTTGTCAGAACTAGAGGTGCATCTTTAATTAATGGTGACTCTAATTGTAGAATCACCCAGTCCAATCTATGCTCATTACTGAATTGTACCACTTTGATGTCTTCTCAAGTTATGTATCTCAATTTGGGACAATTGTGAATTAATGTTATGATGTTTCTTCGATTTAATATCAAATTGTCTTTGGCACATACAATTCTCTAAACCGCTAATAGGTTGTCGTCCACGTTTATCACCGTAGTTCTGTGTCAGGTACTGGGGCTCGATTTGTAATCAGTTGTATGTCTGAAGGTCGGATTGTGGTCAACTCCATGATTTTTATGATATGATATGATATGATATGGCATTTGTAACGTGCCTATACACAGGTGTTTCAAGGCGCGACGAGGCAGGGAGGGGAGGAAACAAGGGGAGACAGACAACGATCCTACTAGGCCAGGTGTCATTCAGATCGCGCAAGTGCAGGGGTGGGGGAGGGGGAAAAGTGCAAGGGGAAGGGGAGGGGGGGAAGTGCAGTACAAGGTAAGTGGCGTGAAATAATAAATAAATAGGGCCAGCTGGTGGCAAGTGCAAGGTAAGTGAAGAACAAGTGCGGCATCAGTGCAAGTGAGAGTGGCTGGGCCCAGGACCGAGGCCGTTAAGAGTGGTCCAGTTGCAGAATCAGTGCAGTTTCAGTGAAGAATATTAGCTGTTCAGCAGGGGAGAGGGAGAGAGAAAGCAGAGGCAAAGAGGAAGGTTTTGAGGTGCTTCCGGAACCGGAGATGGTTCTCCTCAAGTTTCAGGGAGGCAGGAAGGCTGTTCCAGAGGGAGGCCCCTGCCGCGGAGAGAGATCTACCCCCAGCTCGTTGCTTCGAGAAGCGGCTGACCCTGAGGGAGTTGGAGGCGGATGAGCGAAGGGCTCGGGAAGGAAGATATTTGGGAAGAGAGAGTTGAAGGTATTTAGGACCAAGGCCCCAGAAGGCCTTGTGGACAATGCAGAGGGTTTTGAACTTTATCCTCGCAGCCACTGGGAGCCAGTGTAGAGATTTCAGTCCTGGAGAGATACGGTCCCTGGGCTTGAGGCCAAGGACAAGTCTCGCAGTTCTGTTCTGTATGAGTTGCAGAGGGCGGAGAGTGGAGGCAGGCAGATTAAGGTAGAGGCTGTTACAGTAATCCAGCTTCGAGAGAACCAGGGCTCAGGAGACAGTGAGCTTCTGGGGGAAGGAGAGGAAGGGAAGAATACCTCTGAGGAGGTGCAGCTGGTAGTGTGACTTCTTAGCGACGTCAGAAATATGAGGAGACAAGGAGAGTGTGGAGTCGAAGATTACCCCAAGGTTTTTTGCATTGCAGGTAGGAGCAGGGAGGGGGCCAAGGGAGGCAGGCCAGAGAGCTGCAGGGAAGGAGGGAGTGGGTGTACCGATGAGCAGAATCTCAGTCTTACTGGCATTAAGGCAGAGGTCATTGGCGGCACACCATTCCTGGATAGCAGACAGACAGTCAGAGATGAGGGAAGGAGAGGGGGAGGCTGAGGGTAGCCTGAAAATGAGCTGGGTATCGTCCGCATAGCACTGGAAATTAGGGCAGAGAGCGGCGATGCGGTGGGCAAGGAGTGCCAGATACTGGTTGAACAGCCAGGGAGAGAGATTAGATCCCTGGGGGACACCACAGGTGGAGAAAAAGATGTCGGAGAGGAAGGACCCCAGTTGGACCTGGGAGGGTCGATTTGAAAGGAAAGAGGTCAGCCACGCCAGAGCCTGACCAGTGATACCCAGGTTTTCACGGAGACGGTTGAGCAGGATGGCATGGTTGACAGTGTCAAAGGCAGAGGAGAGATCGAGCAGAATGAGAACACACGGAGTGTTGGAATCGAGGTTCAAGAGCAGGTCTTCACGGATGTTCAGGAGAGCAGTTTCCATGCTTCTGGCAGCTCTGAAACCAGATTGATGGTCATGAAGACTACCAACAGATTCAGCATGGAGGTTAAGCTGGGAGATGGCCAGTTTCTCCAGGAGCTTGCCCAGGAAGGGAGTGATGGAGATAGGGCGATAGTTATCCGGGCAGGAGGGGTCGGAAGAGGGTTTCTTGAGAAGAGGGTGCACAAGGGAGTGCTTGAGGGGGGAAGGGAAGACTCCAGAGGCGAAGGAGTGGTTGCAAAAGTCAGCCAGGGCAGGAGCCAGGGAGTCGATGTGGTCCTTCACTTATGACATTTCTCTCTGTCTAAGTGTGATTTGGCTTCTGCAACCACCCATTTTTGTTCAAGCGTTAGAAAGTCACTATGTTGCCCTTCATCGGTTGTTATTATCCTTGTCTTGCCTGATGTTTTTTGTTGAGGAAGTAGGCCCATTATTTACAATTGTGCTTAGGAGCATTTCATTACATGATAGGTTTACTTCTTCAATGTTACCGTCCAAGACCTCATCGTAATATGAAACGTCTTCAAGCAAAGGTCTAATTTCATCATCCTTAATAGTTTCCGTGAATAATATACTGGACTCTTTCTTGCATGTACTTCTCTCTCTGGAGGTAGGTCCATTTTGAACTTTGATGTCTGTGGGAACTGAGTCTTTAGTTTTTTTTATTATTCTTTTCAGAGTTTGGACTAGTTAGAATCTGCATTTTGTTGTTGTATATTTCACAAGAAGGCTCTTGATCCATTAGATTTAGGTTTCTGTGCCTTTGATTGATTTTTGGATTTCTTTTTCTGTTGTCCATGTGAAGATACCACTTGTTTTTTTGCGCCAATTCCATATTATATTCAAATATTAAGAATTTTATGGCCACACAGATGTTCTGTGTGTGTGTCCTAGATTCAATAGATTCCATTATGGTAATTCTTGCCACCCTCGCCAGGCTTGTTGTCGAGTCCACTCTACTGGAGTCCTCCGTGAATAGGTCTTCAATTCTCTTGGATGTTTGACTGTTTTGAGTATGTGAATTGGAGGTTTCTCCTGGTGGTCGCTGATTCGATGGAACTTGGTTGGGAGTTTCAGTGTTTCCACTGCCTGAATTTTTGTTGACTCTACAGTTTTTCTCTCTGCCTATTCTTTCACTGTTAAACATTGTTTGTGTGATTGAGTGTCTCGTGTTATTGGATCAATTTTTTTATGTCCGGTTCTCTGTGCTCTCATCCATTTGCAGTTTTCCAACAAGATGGTCATCAATGCAGACTTGTCACATTCCTCGTGTCTCGCCAGGTCATATACTCTATTTTGCCATATTTTTGATGTTTCGGCTTCTGTGTCTAATCTGTTATGTACTTTAGCAATGACATTTTCTAACAAAAACTAATTTGGTGTGTGTCATGGTGGGTAGGGTCGCTTGATCTTTTACCATGGTTAAGGCTTTGTATAATTTAGTGAAAGGTGCCAGTGAGATTGTGAGTGCTGCCATAATATTGTTTTGAACATGGATAGATGTTTCCACTGATAATTGTAATTTCTGATTTGGTCGGTCACATGTGGAGACTGAATCATGTCCATAATCACTTTCTGTTTCAGTACTCAGACCTCTCCTCAGAGATGCAATTGAGATGGCTAGTTCATTTAAACACGGCACACCTGTTTGTTGTTCTTTACTGGGACTTGATTGATTGTAGATCATATTTGCATCAGAAATGATGGTTGCCTTCCCTTGAGCCTATTTCCGATGTTTGACTACAGGAGGGCTATGCCATCGCCCATAAAAAACAGCACGTCTCTTACCATCTTTAAGAAACTGCTTAAGACGCACTTGTTTGACGAAGGAGAAGTCTAATAGAATCTCTACTTCGTTCTTTTTGCAGTCTTGTGTTCCATGTTGTTTCTGTTTTTGTTGTGAGTGCCTATGGGCGATAGGGCGTTATATAAAAATCAGAATAGATAGATAGATAGAATGATAGATAGACAGATAGATAGATAGATAGATAGATAGATAGATAGATAGATAGGGAGATAGATCGATAGATAGGGGTCCTTCATTAGATTGTGTACATGATTAGCCTTGGCGTTGTCTAGGCTCGTTTTGTCATGCATGTTTGTCAAGTTCATTGTCCTTGTTTCTGTGCTGTGTAAGCTTTGATTTTTCCTGTGCGGTGCTAAATGGGGCGGTTCCTTTGTGAGTTAGTAGCAAGTAGACCATCGGCACTAGCACCTTGTCACGGATTTAGAGACATGGGACACTCAAGACCAGGACTCTTTCTACTGGTGGGGGATGTGGCGCACAATAAAAACATGTTTAATTTATTGATTTTGAATCCTGCTTTGAGAAGGCACACACCCCTTGACAAACACTGCGTGTCACAATGGACCATGAACCAGGCAGGTGTGTAATAATACAATATTTATTTATTTTAAAATTAAAATGCAAAATCAAACAAATCAAATGTAGGGCAGCAATCACCAGTGTGGTGATAACATACAGCACAATGTTATAATACACTTAATGTTACTTTCTAACAGATACAGAGGTTTAAATGGATGTGGAAGCAAAGTCACTGTTCGGACATACTTATAGATGGCAAAACTGTTAGGCACTCCAACTGCAACAATCCCCCAAACACCTGCTGACTAAGTTTTGTGTGGGTGGAAAGGAGTGGCAAGGAGTCACAAATAAGAGGGAATAATCAGATTGGAAATTCGACCCACCACCCCAGAATGGGAGGCCAAAACTACATGAAAAACCCTTAAAAAATTAGCAAAATGGTACTCGAAAATCACTGGATAATTAGAGGTCAGTTTACATATGCGGTGGAAGGGATAGAACAGGAAATCGTGTGGCTGTACTAAAAGGCAAGAAAGCTTGCAAACTACTAGGCAGGGAACTACAACAACATGAATGTAGGTTAATAAATCGACTTTGGGAAGGAAAGCAAGGCAGCAAAAATCACATGTGGCAGAATTGCAATTTGTTCTTTTTCACATATTTAAACAAGCAAACAGCTAAGGAAATGAGCTAAACAGTCAAATTGAAAATCGTTTTTTTCTGATGGGGTACCAAGGCACATAACAGGTAAGATACTAAAGTGAAAGGATGACATTTTATGGAATGACAGTATGGGATTCTTTATAGGAAAGGTAAATCAGATTTTTATAATGAAAACAATTTCAATGGCAAACTCAGCCTTGTTAACAGAAATGATTCATTCTACTGAGGCTGCATTTTAGTGACTAGATGATTAAAGAAAGACACTATACGCAAGGAGGTTAAATTGCAATTCTAAGCAATTTGCGCTGCATTCCTCTTTATATCAGAATTAATGATTTTATCTACAATGGTACTAAGGAATTACACAAATTGCTGAAATGATTTGAAAAGATTTACACTAACATATGGAGATTAACACCGATTCTTCTAAGGACAGGATAAAACAGAGGATGCTGACAATTTGTGAAAATGACTAGGGTTTCTTATAGGATTTTGATAGGATTTGGACAGAATGCAAGATAACAGAGCGGTGTATGCCGTATTTGGCACTGGGAAGGGTGATACTTACAAAATGCACTGTTGGGTTATTGGGACAGCTTAGCCGGGTCTCTGGACAGCAAGGCCAGGGTCTGGTCACTGGGCAGCGGCAGGGCTCTCCTTTATGGGAACAGCTGGGCAAAAGGGGTCTGGTCTCTGGATTCTCCCAAAAGGGATCAGCGGCCTTAGTGGTTCTGCCAGGACCTAGATTGGTGGTCCTGCCTGGATCTAGATCAGGATAGGTGGTTCTGGATCAGTGGTTCTACCTAGATCTGGATCAGCTACCTCTGGATCTGGTTCTTGAGTTTTGGAGTCTTGCAGGGTGGATTTTGAATGTCTGGATTTTTGAATGTGCTGGATTCTTGAGTGTTTTGAAAAACCCTATGCCTCCTTCTTATATAGACAGGGTGACATCAGAGGATTTCTACAATGTCGGCGGAAGTAATCTGAACATGCCCCTTGGAGGGGGTAGGTCAGGCTATGGGTGTCCCCTCCTCCCTGCGGGTGGATTGGTTCCAGGAAAGTGACACCAGTTTAAGTGTGGGTGTTTTATGACTGGCTTTGTTTCACCAGTTACTTTTACCAAAATAAATTATGGAACAAAACCCTTATATTTACTATTTACTATATTTACTTATAACACCTCGAGGACAATCACCTCTTAGGCTTAGGATAATCTGGCTTCAGACCAGGTTACGGTACTACTGGACCTGAAGATGCAAATGGATCACAACAAGGACAATGGAGAATTGTGCATCCTCCTATTACTAGATCTATCCGCTGCATTTGATTTAGTAAACCACGACATCCTATGCCATCACCTGGACACTGCAGCCAATTTTCAGCTGACTCCATTAATTGGATCAGGTCGTTCTTATCTAACCGGACCATGAATGTCTTCTCAGAATCCTCAGCAGCCCAGCCAGTCCCAGTAACCTGTGGGGTCCCACAATGTTCATGTGTTTCACCTACCCTCTATAACGCATTTAACAAACTACTATTTGACAAACTTGATAATATGGGTGTCTCGTATACTAATTATGCTGACAACACCCACATTCTCATACCAATTACCAGATGCTATGACAAAGATTCTAAAAAGCTAAATGAAATATACCTAGCCATTCAAGCTTGGATGGCAAGTAATGAATTATGTCTTAATGACGATAAAACAGAGCTTATCATAATTGGCAACTAAACAAAACTTAATAACCTCTCTCAACTTTACAATTCGTTCATCATCGATGGCAACACCATCCCAGTAGCGAGCAAAATAAAACCTCTTGGAGTCTATATTGATTCCGAGCTTACGCTAAACAGACAAATCAATGCTGTGGTGTCATCAGCCATGTACACAGCTAAATTAATAAGAGCTAGCCACCCCTTTCTTACTCCAGAAAACTCCACTACATTGGCAAGAGCTCTGATATTGTCCAGGATTGATTATTGCAACTCTCGCTTTGCTGGAACAAGCAATAGAAATATAAAAAAAATACAAATAGTGCAAAATAATGCCATAAGAGCTGCCCTAAATATCCCAAGACATGACCACATCTCTGCCACTAGAAGAAACACTCACTGGCTTCCTGTTCAGGACAGAATCAATTTCAAAATACTCATGGTGACTCATAAATGTATAGCGAAGAAGGTGCCTAAATATCTTAGTGACCTCATCTGTGAAGTTAGCTCCACTAGACCAACCCGAACTGCATACACTAACATGCTTACCATACCCAGATTTAATAGACAGAAATCAGGCAGTTGTAGCTTCCCAGTAATAGCACCTAAACTGTGGATTGCCCTCCCACACCACCTAAGAAATGACACCTTATTCCGGTCATTTAGAAAAAAGTTGAAAACTTTCCTCTTCTCTTTGACAAAGACAAAATTGTAACACCCTGGGCAATGAATTTCAACAATTTCTGTAACAAATGCCATGTATATATTGTAAACTGTAATTAAAAGTAGTGTATTAACTATGTTCAAGCATCACAAACCCATAACCATATTCTTAAGTTTACTGAAAAGTACCTTGCTAGCGCCTAAATGCCCCTGGGCTTGGTGCGCTGTAAAAATGCATGAATAAATAAATAAAAATAAATAAATAAATATTTATAAACGTCACCATTATAAAAATCAGATAGGCAAATCCCATATTTCACAAGGAATATGCTGGTTCAAACGGCAATTCTGTGCAATACTGCTTTGCCCTTGTGGCACTCTTTCGTAATTTCTCATGGAAAAATTTTATCTAAAATTCTACAAATAGCTACACATAAGGCTAACAGTGTCGGCCATATTTTCTTCAAGTTTCATATCTGTGCCATTTAGGCTTTCCCCAGAAATACCTTTTTACTCCCGTTCACGTCCACCACATGTCAGGAAGACCCACATGGTTTTATTTTACTTGTTCAAAAATTACATTAAAACTGTCTCCATTTCACATTACTGATTCTTTAGATTACTGAAATAAATGTCTTAATGTAAAAAGTCTTATAAATCAAATGGGCTGGATTTGTCCCCAAATGTGGGTTGTCTTTCCAACCCCCAGCCAAATGTCTTCCCCTGGTCAGCTTGCACAGGGGTTGCCATGACTCCCACTTTGAAGTCCTCCAGTTTGAATGGGAGCGAACTCACACTTCTGTCTGAAGTGCTAATTCCTCTTGGTCCATTTTCCCTTGCTGGGGAAATGCCAGCCATTCTGAGGAGGTCGCAAATTTCCACACCTTGGCCCTTTCACATTTGTAAAGGGGATTCCATTCCAATGAGGCTGGATATCTTTGATGTGCCTGCCTTGCCAAATTGGTTCTGGAGTCTTCAAACATTTTATATTCTTTTTCTCTCTTTCTTCCCCTTTTGTAAATAAATATAATATACATTTAAACCACTGCAGCCCCACATATCTAATACTGTTTCTGTGCGAATATTGTATTGATTTCACATTTAGCTTTCAAAAGAGCAGTTTCCTTGCTTTTGCAAAAGCAGATTTCACACAGGTGTTTATTTCAGTTCATTTTGAGATTCTATACACAGGGATATGCTTGGCAAATGGGTTCTTTGAAACTGACACATAGCAAGTGAGAGAGAGAGCTTCTTTTGAAGAATTTCGTGTGAGTTAATTTGTTTCCAAAAGTAAATTCAAGCCATGTTTCAGTAGACTTCTTGGCCTTTTAAGTGGTTTCCCAGCACACCAGGTGCTCTGGGAGTGCTTTTGCCTCACTTCTTGCTATTCAGCAGAAATGAAACATGCCAGGAGGGGTTTCCTTCAAGGGCACAATCTTTGTGGAAAATGAATGAAGAGCAAATTTCAACACTGTCTTGGGAGTCATGTGCGCAGTTTTAGTATTCAACATGGCAGAACAGAAAAAGGTGATGCCGTTCTGAGCAGAGGCCATTTTCTGTTGGATATAGATGAAAGAAGCAAATGCAGCCATTCTTTGTAGTGGCAGTGTTGAAAGCTACAGAAAGACAACGGATCGCAATAATCTGCTCCATAGACTGAGTTTCCATGAACCTAGCTTGATCAGGAACTTACCGTACAGTCAGATGCTTAGAGTGAAGCGCATTATCAGTGATCCGAGAGACTATGATAAAGAACTTCACGAAATGGGCGAAAAGTTCTTGAAACGTGGATACAAGGAGGAGGAAATTAGAAAAGCCAAACACAAGGTAGAGCAAAAAAACAGGAATGAATTACTTACAGCAGCAAGGAAAGCGAAAACAGAACCATCATTGGTATTCGTCACACGGTTTTCAACACAAAGTGGCCGCATCAAATCAATTATCAAAAAACATTGGCAAGTATTATCTTGCGATCAGAAGACCGAGGATCTTTTCAAAGAACCACCTATATTTGCTTACCAATGAAGCAGGAACATTCGTGACAGTTTGGTACAACAAGACAACGCAAGAAACGACCTGAGACGAAACGTGTTGGAACGTTTCCGTGTCTACAATGTAGTAACTGTAGCTATGTGCAAAAAGGATCAACTATCAACCATCCACATACAGGAAGAAAAATCATGCTGAAATCATTTGCAACTTGTGACACCACTAACATTATTTACGGTATTAAGTGTCCCTGTGGACAGTTTTATGTGGGACAGTCTCAAAGAAAAGTGAAACTCCGATGGAACGAGCATCGCTCGTGTATACGGAACAAAAATCTAAACTCTGCGGTCGCAAGACACTGGATCAAAGAGAGACATAACTTGACACAGATTCGATTCATGGTGCTGGAGGTTGTCTGGAGTAATGATCCTCATGAAAACATACAAAACAAATTAGACAGAAGGGAATGTTATTGGATTGAAACGCTGGGGTCTCTCACCCCGAGAGGAATGAATGAAGAGATAAACTGGGCATGTTTCTTATAAACATGCTAGTGTTTATGTAAAAGGATGGGGAGGGGAACACCAACATGGACATATCTATTGTGGCTAAATGACAGTTGTGGATACATAAAAAGAAAAGCGGTGCAAGGATGAGACCTAGGCATTTTAGGTCCGACAACCAGATCCAGAAAGATGGTTGCTACACACAATGCAATATACATGCCTGATAGAACATGCACAAGCTATCATCATTATTGTAAACTACACGTACAGAGTAACGTACATAACATTTTTGGGCGCAAGCATTACGGATAGTGCAGAATATCAGTCATCATTTAACTTCACCTGTTTACGTGATTTTGTATGTACGAATTAATATTCAGTTTATGCTTAGTGTAACCTACTCTTAACGAACATGTAGACAGAAGTTAAAATATAACTTAGTACGCCTGAGGCTTACGTAATGACATCGGTTAATAAGTAATCGTATGGGAAACATAAGCATATATGCAGCGGTATAATTGAATGTAATTACCCCCAACATCCCGCCTCCCCGCCTCCATGGGGACACGGGACCCAAGGCGTCGCCACGCAGGCCATCAGCCAGGCGCGAGCGTACGCTCAATGGGGCAGTTACATTGATTTTTGTTTAATAGCATCACCCGAGTCACTATAAGTCTCCATTGAAACCTGCACGCAGCAATCGTTATTTGAAATACCTGACAGCAGTGCAGTATGCGCCGGCACTTTTTCTGTATATTTATCGTCCGACTTCCTGGTTTCCATGGAAACACGGGACGCGTGATGATGCAGTACTGAATAGTGGTCAGGTGACCACGCACAACGTACGTGTTTACCTCAGCAACCACTTAGAAGCCATTTTTCACCTTTTTTGCTTGGAACTCGGCTCCCCGTGGACCAGCGTATATGCAACACAGGCAGAGCGCGAGTGAAGCATTAGACAGAGCTCATCCAGACTTTTAAACAACACTATGGGTGAGTCTGTGCCCCACATTTAAGAAGAATTAGGTATGACGTTTGTATACATATAGAACAATGATTACAGTATACATCATTGTTAGTATTACTTTTCTTTAAATTTAGAATACAGACGGCTGGAGTGCTGTACGTAAGAAGCTGTTCTTTAAAGAAGGGTGCTAGACACCACAGGAAAATGATTGAGGTAATTTTGAAAACATGATAGTCATGTATGGGATTTATTTTGGATTTAGAAATGAATGTGCGCAAACATGTACCTACTTTTACCTAACAAGGGCTCTATGTTGTTGTTTTCTCCCCCCCCCACCATCTAATCTTCCATCTTTAATGAATTACCTTTACTGGGTATTTATGTTTTTCAATTATTAATTTTATGCATTTGTTGATTTGTGTACTCAACTATGGTGAACTATGTTAATATTGGTTATTTACTCTCAAACTATTGATTGGAATTATAATCTTGTTTTGATTTGGAATTTTCACATGATGTGGATTGTAACATTTTCATTTATTCTCGTATTATAATTATGTAAGAATTTACAATAAGTGGTATGGTTAACGCCCTGAAGAAGGAGATACGCTCCGAAATGCATTGGCATTAAAACAACCGTACACAAAATGAAACAAGTCTGCTTCTTATTTAGCAAAACACCCAGCTGTTGATGCTCCTCAGATTCAGGATTATACTCTTGACATTTTTCTAAGTGGTTTTAAATACGATTTTAGATATCCATGAGCGATGAGCTCTAAGCTTATTAAACATTAAAACAAACACAATCTGAACAGTGAGCTCCAGAAGAGCTCCAACGGAGAGCGCCGGATTTAGCTGGATGTGTTCATCCAACTTTTTCTCATAAGGAGTGTTGAAAGCTTGCCAACCCTGTGCCAGGGAAAGAAAGCACAGCCACTTTTGGGGTAAAATGGGGAAATGTGGTTTTTGTTGTATGTTTTTTTTGTTGGGGCTGGCAAATGTACCCCACATGTCCCCCCTGCTCTGCCGTGACTTCTTGTTGAGGGAGAGTAGGGCAGAGTGGGGTTCATCTGGTGGAGTTCCTCTTCATCAGGAAATGGCACACCATGATCTTCCTTCCGTCTTTCGTTGGAGGGTGTGGAGCGGCACCCCCTTTCCTTCCTTCCGTTTCCAGATCACTACGGAGGTCCTCATCAGTCTAGGGGGTAATAAAGTTAATCATCTAATAGAAGATAGATAAAAACAGGTTTTAGAATCTTTCACTGACAGTCTTCCCGGAATAACTACAACAGCGGAACAATGCATACATTTTCAGTTATCAGGGGTATTTGAACACTATCATCAAACAAATTACTTAACAAGGCAAAGACATGATTGGACTTTTACACCATGGTTTCACAGGGGTCCACCTGCGAGACCCAGGGAGACGGAGGCAACAACCCCAGCCAATCCTTACCATCCCCCACCGCCCGTACAGCTACAACTAGGTACCACGGGGTTGTGGAACGGACGAGATACCACCAATCACCACACAATCGGAAGTATGGACACTAGCAGGTGCGCTGGTCATGTGGGCGGGGGTGAGGAGCATGCAAAGTTATTGAGGGTGGGACAGAGGGGACAGCTAAATGCTCAAGCGGCCCCGAATGCAAAACGGACACGTACCTTCTAAGGCACTGGGTGCGCAAGCACCCCGTCGAGTAAGATTACACGAGCCAAACCGGTCAATCCAGGATATAGATACCAACTAACCAATACCACTAACAATTTCCTTCTCTGCATACACCTCTCAAACTCCAAACCAAACACAACCACAAACCTCCAGCACAACAAACCGCACGAACTTCACTACACTGCAACAACAAAACAATAAACACACATAGACTCCCACATCAGCACACAACGACTACCGACCGCATACACCCCAGGCCCAGCCGACGGAACCACCGGGCTGAGGCTGCCAACAGCACATCACTGCAATCTTGCACTTTTCCAGCCTCCACCCACTAACCCACCTCTCCCTCCCTCTTTCAGAGCCGCCAGAGCGCCAGGGGACCACTCCGGTGGTGATAGTGCGCGGTACAAATATCCTTTAACATTAACATTAACATTAACATTAACATTATACATTTTTGCAATAACAATCAAGAAAGTACTCCCTGTTAGATAGATATACCTATGGACCTACCTATTTCCTTCTGCTTTTTCTTTTTCTTTCTTCTCATTCTCCAGATGTCTCCTCTGTTTGATTTTTATTTTGGCTCATCAATCAGCTGCAAAGTGTGTCTGGGGTGACAATTAATTTTGAGTCTGTTGAGCATGTTACTGCCTAAGTAAAAGGCAGAGGGAACACATTGCACGACCCAACAGTTATGCTCTATGCTTTTACCAGGGATAGACATGTTTAGCATACAACTGCTAAGCAGAAGATGTTTGGAACGGGGAATTTCCAGGCCCCATACCCACTGATAAACTGACTCAACAGCGGGAAGGGTCTGGTCTTTTGTGAGTTTCCTGAATAACGCTTCGCTGATGAAGCTTTCTTCACTATTCAGGCCAGCTCTGGCAAGAATAGGCTCCCTCCCCTCATTTAACTGAATGGGGAGGAACAGCTGTTCGCCCTTCTTCTCAATCTCAGCCGGGTTCTGAGCTGGTTTTTCATCACTTTTGACTACAAGATTTGGATGTTCAGATCGGGGATTGGTATAAAATGTCAAGGTATTTCCTTTCAGTGTGGAATGACACTTGAAACTGGAAGGAAGGTTGATTTTCAAGAATGGAGAGGAGTTCCCATCACCAGTTGGTTGTCCAACAGCAATTACTGCAATGTCAGGTATTTGATTATTTTGGAAATGAAACTCAATTTGATCAGATTTTTGTTGAACCATGTGACATGTGCCATTTAAACTGACATAGTTAACACTTTGTTTTAATTGTATTGGCCGGTTAGTCTGAGTCCAGAGGACTTTATTTACACAATCTGTCAGGGGAGACAACCTCTGCAGGATATCATTCCCTAATAAACAGGGGGTCTCCTCTGGAGTCACGACTATAGCCAGGTGCTTCACCTTGTGTCGCACAATTTTAATTTTCAGATCCGCAGTCCCCTCGAGGGGAATTTCATTCCCATCAAAGTTCTGGAGTTGTCCAGGAAGAGGGGTGAGAGGGATCTGGTGTCTCTCCCCCTTCCTGAATTTAGCTGCTCAAAGGTCCTTTTGGACAGAAGAGTGGCTTGGGATCCCGTCCACAAGCAATAAAAATGCACATTGCCCTTGCACTCGGATGGGGCGTAGAATCTACCGTCTTTCTCCCCCTATGGGCAAAGGTAATGGGCATTTTGGGCAAGCTGGGTGGTTAATTTCTTTATTTTGGACCCCGACAATGTGGGATTTTGGACAGTTTTCTGTGTCGGACAAAATTTTGCATTCTGAGATTTGGGGAGTTTCAGGCTCCCCTTTCTTTCTTGATCCTGTGCCGTCCCCCCCTTCTTGGAGACAGCCACCAGAATTAATTTGGGGAATTTGATAATCCCCCTTTTCCTCTGGTTCTGTGCTGTCCCCCCCTTCTTGGAGACAGTCACTAGAACCAGTTTGTGGGGAGGACCCCTGTGTGATCATTATGTTCTCTGGATAACAATTCTGGGGTTCAGGGATGGGTGATTCTGAATTAGTCCCCACACCTACCCAGTCTGACTTCTGGTCTATTGGGACCCATTTTTCTTTGGGAGGAATTCCCCCGTTCCTGAATGAGAAGACTTTCTTCCTCCAAGGATTCCCCCTCAAACTGGAGGGCACTGACTTCCTCTACAAAATCGGCCTTTTTGTTTTTTTTGTTTCTCCTACCCACCCTCTGTTCCCTGGGTTGCAGAATTTCAGGAGCAAGAGATTTTAGTTCTGGTTCTGGGGTGTCTGGGGGCTTTTCACAGGGAAGGAAGGAATATCCCCTAGGGCTTTGCACCCCACTTCCTCCTGTGCCTCCTCCGGAACCGGTGGGTTATTGGGGTTCTCTCCCCGTCATTGTTCCTGGGTGCCGACCCTTGGTTTGAGGGGATATGAGCTGCCATGTTCATCTGAGCATACTGCTGAGCCCTCAACTTGTGACTCAGATCCTGAGTGAGGTTCTGCACCTGGAGCTCCAGTTGGCACACTTTCTCCAGCTGGTACGGGTGTCTTGGATCAGATCTAGGTCGTTCTCCGGAAGGGTAACTATCCCTTCTCACAGAGTACCATGGGTACTGAGGATTCCCTTGGTAACCCTCCACCCTTGGCCTCCCCTCTCCCGGATTGGGTGATCTGGACTCCTGAAAGCGGTGAGAGTAAGGAGGGTTGTCCTGCATGTTGGGGTTTGGAAGGTACCGGGGGAAGAAGCCCCAGGATTTGGAGGATTACTGCCCTCCTGAGGGAAGTTAGGAGGCAAGTTTACTGGGCAGTACTCAACTGCTTGGATTTTCCCACCTTGGGCGGGGGAGTCCACACGTACCCCAAGATAGGTCTTTTGCCCTTATACCTGGGACTGATATAATAAGCAGAGTTAGAGGTCACATTGGTGGGGTTTCCTACCTGACTACCACCTGCTGCTGACTGATCAGGTCTTCTTTGCCTCTGATTTGGCTGGTTTTGGGAAGGCGTGTTTTTAGGCCCCCCATTTCTAGGTCCAAAATGGGGGCAACCTTCACCTCTGCCACCTTAGCAGCAGCAGGGGTGTTGGTTGGTTTGGGGCTTTTAGTTTGGTTTTTGCTTTCTTCAGGTTTTTGGACCACATAGATCCGGGTAGCCTGCTCTATTACCCAGTCCAGGGTCCTGTTTTCATTAAAATATTTTACCAGCTGTGTCATAATTTATTTTAGGAGTGTGTGAAAATTGTTGGTTATAAATGCCCTACTATTCGTGTGCATCCACCTAGTGGTTTGCGCAAATGCCAGTTTTAGCTCCTGTACAAAATCTCTTGGGGCCTGATCCACTCTACACTGCAGATTGTAGGCCACCTTGTGGGCAACCAGGAAGTTTCTGTGTGTGGAAATGTGCTTCAAGATGGCTGCCTTATAGGTGGACCATCTTGAATGGTTCTGGTCTTTCAGCCCAGCAAAGAAGCTGGGGTACTCTGGAGAGAACTCCTATTTGGGAAATTCTATGCAATTCTGGCTATTTTTAATGTCAAAAGAGTTAATCACCTGTGCATATAGCTTCAGATGCTCCCAGACAGAAAATTTGGAATGTTTGTGATATAGGGTCATAGAAACTTCTAATAGCTTTAATCTGTTTGATGAGGTCTTTCAGCAGAGCTCTCTTTTGTTTATTAGCCTTCTTTTTTGCTGCTTCACCTGAGTCCATTCGCCCTCATGCTGCTACTGGAGGTCCCCTCTTTATCTTCTAGGCGTTCCCTGATTCTTTGAGCTTGTGAGTTGCTCTCAGAATGGTGGGCCTAGTTCCTTCTCCTCTGTTGCACTTTGGGCTCTCTAGGTCACTCCCCTTGGACTCCCTCTTTCGCACAGGAGAGACTCCTCCCTGCTTCCAGAGTTGATGGAGAATCCCCCCACTGCCCTGATTGGGTGGAGGTTTTCAGAATACTCCTTTGGTGCCTCAATTCACGCTCTTTTTTCTCTGCAAAGCGAACCAAATTGTCCCTTTATAGGTGATGTTTCCTCAAGTCTAGCTCCCTGAGTTTCTCCTCATAGGAGCCTTGCTGATCAGATATATCGGCCATAACATTTTAGAATCTGTACAGGGATGCCCGTCCATCAATCTCTGATGTGGGTGGCCTACCTGTTCCTGTGAACCGGTAGACATGAAGTCAGCAGTGCCTTGCGCATACAAAGTGTTAAATGGGTTTGAGGCCCTTGGTACAGGGGGCACCACACTGTGATCAGGAGCGGCTCTGTCCCTCTCTACTTGTTTGGGGTCCCTAAAGTGTTGATTTAGCCTAGCATACTCTTTTTCTAACAGCTCAAGTTTCCCCTCTCGGCCCCTATTACCTGATGGTAGGCTAAGGCCTGAGCCTTTTGCTCTGCTATCAAGGCTTGACGTACCTCTATTACCTTCTCTTGGACTCCCATCTGGCTCTGGAGTCCCCTGTTCTCAGCACAGAGGGCCTCATTGTCTTTTTGTGCTGCCTGTATGGCCTGGGGACACTAAGACCATTTTTGTTGCAGGAGATGGCTCTCCTGGCTTTGCCCATTTTTCGCTTGGGTGGCCTCTTCTAGATCAACTTCTATTTGTCTTGTGTGCCCCCTTAAGTTTTCATATTCAGTTTTTAAGTCAGCCAGTTCCAGAAGGTCTGACTCACATTTCTGTAAATCTGTTTTCAATTTGCACACATCTTTTTACTGATACAGGGTGCCAACCTGTTCAGTCAGGTAATCCCTTTGTTGCTTGATAGCATTTAATTTCTGGCATTCTTGATCAAATTCTGTTTGAAAGTTAAGTCCTTTAATAATTAATTTATTACTTTCCTCTTCCAATTACTCAATCTGTTTTTGTAAAGTAATAATCTGCTCTGAGCAGGCTCTGTTATATGTTATTTGTTGATTCAATTTCCGAGTCAACCTTTTCCTGACACTCCTCTTTTAATGTATCTAATTGGGCCTCTTGCTCTGAATTATTTTGTTGTTGTATAGCCAAGTCCTCTTTTAACTCTTTGATGTTGTTTTCAAATTCTACCTCCAAATTTTGTTTTTTTACAATTTTTCTTGTACTAGTTTTGATTCACTCTGGATTTGGATTAAGAGTTCAGACTGGTTTTGCCCAAGGGTTCTATTTTCTTTATGTTTCTTCCCCATAACCCCCATGTGGAGGTATATGTAGGCAGTGAGTCAGACTAGTTTGAGCTGTTCTTCTTTAATATTTGGAGTCATATACAACTCAGTCAAGGCTTGAAGTAACAGGCCGCTGTCCTGCCACACATCCATGCTCATGGAGGTGACCTGTTGCATCATGTTGGCTAGCCAGACTTCCTGATCTTGCTCTGCCCATTCCCCTCTAAAGTTTGGACAGAAGGTGCTGCCTAGCCATGTTGATCTCACCGATGCTCATTATGAAGAGTGTTCTTTGTTTATTAAATTATTTACATAAGGACAAATCTGTATTCTGCTTTTGTCTAGTTCAGGGTTAATTTTACTTTATTTTTACATACAGGCCTGATACTTAGGGTCTAGGTTTTGGGATGGCACTTTTACAGTGTAACACAGTTTTCTAACCACAAAAAGTATCACTACTTTTTTGTATTAGCCTGCTATGTTAAGGTGTCATGGTTGAAAACACTTATCTCAATCCCGGACGAGCTCCCACTGTGTCACGGATTTAAAGACACGGCACACTCCAGACCAGGACTCTTTGCACTGGTGAGGGATGTGGCGCACAATAAAAACACTTTTAATTTATTGATTTCAGATTCTGGTTTGAGAAGGCACCCAACCCATCTCACAACCCCCTTGACAAACACCATGTGTCACAATGGACCATGAACCAGACCGGTGTGTAATAATACAATATTTATTTATATTTTAATTCAAATGCAAAATCATACAAATCAAATATAGGGAAGCCATCACCAGTGTGGTGCTAATATACTGCACAATGTTATAATACACTTAATTTAACTTTCTAACATCAGATCCAGAAGTTTAAATGGATGTTGAAGCAAAGTCACTGTTTGGACATAATCAGAGATGGCACAACTGTTAGGCACTCCCCCTGCAACAATCCCCCACACACCTGCTGGCTAAGCTTTGTGGGGGAGGAAATGAGTAGCAAGGAGTTACAAATAAGAGGGAAAAATCAGATTGGAAATTCGACCTAACACCCCAGAATGGGAGGCCAAAACGACATGAAAAACCCTTGAAAAATTAGCAAAATGGCACTCGGAAATCACTGGATAATTAGAGGTCAGTTTACATGTGCGGTAGAATGGCTAGAACATGAATTTGTGTGGTTGTACTAAGAGGCAAGAAAGCTTACAAATTACTAGGCAGGGAACTACAACAACATGAATGCAGGTAAGAAAATCGACTTTGGGAAGGAAAGCAAGGCAGCAAAAATCACGTGTGGCAGAATTGCAATTTCTAAACAGTCATTTCGAAAATCGTTTTTTCTGATGGGGTAACAAGGCACATAACAGGTAAGATACTAAAGTGAAATAATGACTTTTTATGGAATGACAGTATGAGATTCTTTATTGGAAACGTAAATCGGATTTTATAATGAAAGCAATTTCATGGGCAAACTTGGTTTTGTTAACAGAAATTATTAGTTCTACTGAGGCTGTATTTTAGTGACTAGATCATTAAAGAAAGACACTGCACGCAAGGAGGTTAATTTGCAAGTTTAACCAATTCTCGCTGTGTTCCTCTTTATATGGGAATGGATTATTTTATCTAAAAATGGTTCTAAGGAATTACACAGATTGCTGAAATGATTTGAAAAGAGTTACACTAACATATGGAGAATAACACAGATTCTTCCAAAGACCGGATAAAACAGAGGATGCTGACAATTTGGGGAAATTACTAGGGTGTCTTATCAGATTTGCATAGGTTTCGGACAGAATGCACGATAACAGAGCGGTGTATGGAGTTTTGGGCACTGGGGAGGGTGATACTTACAAAAATGCGCTGGAGTTGGGTTATTGGGACAGCTTAGCCGGGTCTCTGGACAGTAAGGTCTGGGACTGGTCACTGGGCAGCAGCTGGGCTCTCCTTTATGGGAACAGCTGGGCAAAAGGGATCTGGTCTCTGGATTCTCTCAAAGGGGATCACCGGCCTCTCCTCTTTTCTCCCTGGATTAGTGGTTCTGCCTGGACCTAGATGGGTGGTTCTGCCTGGATCTGGATCAGCTACCTCTGAATCTGGTTCTTGAGTCTTGGCGTCTTGCAGGGTGGATTTTGAATGTCTGGATTTTTGAATGTGCTGGATTCTTGAGTATCTTGAATCTCCCTATGCCTCCTTCTTATATAGGCAGGATGACATCAGAGGATTTTTACAATGTGGGCGGAAGTAATCTGAACATACCCCTTGAAGGGGATAGGTCAGGCTATGGGTGTCCCCTCTTCCCTGCGATGGATTGGTTCAAAGGAAGTGACATCGGTTTAAGTGTGACGGTTTTATGACTGGTTTTGTTTCACCACAGTTACTTTTACCAAAATAAGTTATGGAACAAAACCGTTATATTTACAAACGTCACCATTATAAAAGTCAGATCGGCAAATCCCAAATTTAAGCAGGAATATGCTAGTTCAAACGCCAAGTCTGTGCGAAACTGCTTCGCCCTTTTGGCACTCTTTCTCAATTTCTCATGGTAAAAAGTTATCTAAAATTCTACAAATAGCTACACATAAGCCTAACTGTGTCGGGCATATTTTCATCAGGTTTCATATCTGTGCCATTCACGCTTTCCCCAGAAATGCCTTTTTACTGCCGTTCACATCCACCACATGTCAGGAATTCCCACCTGCTCTCATTTTACATGTGCAAAAATGACATTAAAACTGTCATAATTTCACATTACTGCTGCTCTAGATTACTGAAATAAATGTCTTAATGTAAAAAGTCTTTTAAATGAAATGGGCTGGATTTGTCCCCAAATGTGGGCAGTCTTTCCAACCCCGCAGCCAAATGTCTTCCCCTGGTCAGCTTGCACAGGGGTTGCCATGACTCCTACATTGAAGTCCTCCAGTTTCAATGGGAGGGAACTCACACTTCTTTGTGAAGTGCTAATTCCCCTTGGTCCATTGTCCCTAGCTGGGGAAATGCCAGCCAGTCTGACGAGGTCACGAATTTCCAGTCCATGGCCCTTTCCAATTTGTAAAGGGGAATTCCTTTCCCATGAGGCTGGATATCTTTGAAGTACCTGCCTTGCCAAACTGGTTCTGGAGTATTCAAACATTTCTTTTTCTCTCTTTCCTCCCCAGGACCCAAGTCCTTTTGTAAATAAATATAATATACATTTAAACCGCCCCAGCCCCACACATACAATACTGTTTCTGTGCAAATATTGAGATGATTTCACATTTAGCTTTCAAAAGAGCAGTTTTCTTGCTTTTGCAAAAGCAGATTTCACACGTGTGTTTATTTCAGTTCATTTTGAGCTCTGGTCAGTTTCTATACACAGGGATATGCTTGGCAAATGGGTTCTTTGAAACTGACACATAGCAAGTGAGAGAGAGAGCTTCTTTTGAAGTATCTTGCATGAGTTTGTTTCCAAAAGTAAATTCAAGATGTGTTTCAGTAGAAATCCGAATTCTTGGCCTTTCAAGTGGTTTCCCAGCACAATAGCTGCTCTGGGAATGTTTTTGCTTCACAGCTTGCTACTCAGCAGAAATTAAACATGCCAGGAGGGGTTACCTTGAAAGGCACAATCTTTGTAGAAAATAAATCAAGAGCAAATTTCAAAGCCATCTTGGGAGTCATGTGCGCAGTTTTAGTGTTCAACATGACAGAACAGAAAACGGTGATGCCGTTCTGAGCAGAAGTCATTTTCTGCTGGATTCAGATGAAAGAAGCAAATGCAGCCATTCTTTGTAGCGGCAGTGTTGAAAACTTGCCACCCCTGCACCAGGGAAAGAAAGCACAGCCGCTTTTGGGGTGAAATGGGGAAATGTTATTTTTGTTGTAGGTTTTTTTTGTTGGGGCTGGCAAATGTACCCCACAACCTAGCGGTAATGGTGAGTTATCAGACATTCTAGAGACGTACTCCCTATGCTCCCGCACTCTATCATGAGAATGATGGTTTGGTGCTCTAGGAGTGCATGACTCGATGTAGTCACAATTTGGATGTTCCCCGGCCCAAATTGTGCATTTGTTTGCCTTTCTTTGTCCTCAATATTTATATTATTTCCAAAGTTCATCATCTCTTGTGCTACTATAGGTGGGACATTTGTTTGTCTGTCCTGTGTATCAGTTGGAAACACAGTATTTGTGGTTGAATCTACTGCGGTCAATGGGACCTCTCAGGAGGTAAGGGCTGATGAACGGTTGTAAATATTACTCAGAATGCTTATTACGGCTGTGTGAGTCAGTAACTGTGTTTGGAACTGTACATGAGGTAAGAGGGAGTTAACCAGTTTGCCAGGGGCTTGTGGGAGGGGGTAGAAGATTATCCAACTGCGATGGTGCCAAAAGCAGTGTTGTTATAACAGAATTGGCTTGGTTTTTGGAGGAAGAGGGTAAACTCACCTCGTCAACGTTGAGCTGCAGATAGTCATTCGAGATCACGTCCTTATCCATGTAACATGATTTTTGGGGGGTCAGCAGACCTCCCGATGGCCTTTTGGTGTGTTCTTAACAGGGCACCAGTCCCGCAGAAACCACAGGGGACTCTGCGTCACACTACGTGCTGAACTGCTGCTTTTATAGAAGTTCTGGCTAATGCTGTGCAGATGCTCTGCTGAGTAAATCTCCTGCTCCTGCCAACACTGGCAACACCAGCAACACTCCACGCACTCCGATCGCTCTGCTCCTATTAAGTGTTCTTAAAGTTTGTAGACTTCTCCTCCCTTCAGACAGCAGCAGAAAGCTGAAAACGAACTCTAAACACGAAACGAAAGTGATTGGGCACACACCAGCAACACCCCACACACTCAAATATCCATGTGCTATAGTATAGGCCTAAGACTCAATACAATCTTGTTTTGACCGCTTTACCCGACTCAAGTTTCCAAAAAGATTAGGTTGTCACTTGCACCCTTACATTTTTATGGTGCACAGTATCTGGACTCGCATAGATGGCCTGTTTGGGGTCTAATTGTTGGGACCCCTGATGTCAATTTTCAGTTTCTGTGTGTGAACTCGACTCCTCCTAAGTGCCGTCAGTGTGACAGGGTTTCACTCCCCAAGATGGTGTCTTTAAGGCTGTCTTCACCATTTATCAGAGGTCAACATTGGGACATATGCTTCTGGGGCTCTCATGACAGTGGTAGGTTAAATGCCAAGGGTCAAAGTTAGTGGCGGGTGTTTAACCTTGAAGGGGCGGGGATAGGAACTGAAATTAGGACAAAGGGGTCATGCCTACCAATTACTTTTGAATGTCGAATAGTGACAACAGCTTCCTCTTCTCAAGCCAAGCAGTTTACACATTTCCTTGACTCAGAAGCTCTGCCAAACGTAACCGACATTGTTAAAAAGCAATATTTCTTCATAGTCCCGCATATTAGAGTTTTGAAATCTAAATTTGGTGACAAAATACCAAAAACCATAAAAAGCATATTGAAATATCTGTGATATGTATGAAGTTCATTGTGACTTTGCATGAGTTCTAAGTGAAATGTATCTCGACTTCTAGTTCAATAAATTGCTCACATCCGAGGCAAAATGAGTTGCAGACCGGAAAAACTTCACAAATGGGCTACACAGATTTCAAGTGCATTTCAAAAGCATCATTTAAAATAGAGTTGCTCTCTTCCTTGGAAACATCATAGAAAGTATGAGTCACAACTTTGCTCACAAATCATTTCTTTTAGCCTTCCTGTACTTGAGAGGTCACTTTGACAAACTTGCCCGGCTACGGCTGTGCTTGGCCCATACCTAAAAATACAGTTTCATGTATATTTTACTGTAATTGACTGACATTATTGTTCTATTAATGGCTTCAGGTGGCAGCTTGTAGCTCATTGCTATTTTCAAAGACTTAATAAAAAGGGGAGATGACGTAAATCAGAAGGATTCTCTTAAAATAACCTGCCAAGGTATGCATTGAGATCATGTATGCTTGCATAAGGGAAAACATGTTATTGATTGCACATGAGCATCGAAAAGCTCTTGATGCACTCCCATGACATTGGTCGAGAAGCATCCCTGTTTCGGCAAGCAGAATCGCATGTTTGATTTCACTATGTTAAAGTATTTCCAATTTTAATTGCTAAACGTAGATCAAGGTTTACCTGACGTCCTGGGGTTTTATTTATTGGCCCCTGTAGAAACAAGCATTGGTCAAAGCCAATAGGCGTAACTTTGTAAATGCAGAGGGTATGAGTGTTTTTGTAAAGCTATGATAAGATGACATAGGTTTACCTTCTACATTGGAATATCCAGACCTGTGGCATTGCCACTTCTTGTTACCTTGGATTTCCCATTGAAGCGATTCCCCAGTATGTCCACTTCACATATGGATATGATGACTGCTGGTGAGGCCACACTAAGTGCAGGGCCTAACTCTCCTCTGGCAGCTTTCACATCCAACTACTGAAGGACTGGCAAAGGGGAGTAGCATGTTTGATGGTCTGTGCTGCGAGGTAAGGGCATGGAGAATTCAGGAGTGCTCTTGACTGGGGGACATGGATGCAGCAGCTTACTTGTGGGATTGGGGTGGGAGGCAGATAGTTTTTGTGGAGGCCACTCTATATGAATAGCTTAAAGATTGACCACATGACATATGATGGACAATGTCGACCAGTATGAAATAATGACCAACATGTGATGAACTAAAGCTTGCAAAATCATCCAAAAAGAGAGAGGAATTACTGGCAGAAGTAGGCATGTGCTCAGTGAATCTACACAGGGAAGCTGCCCACTCCATGTCAAGCTTTGCTGCTGGCCATTCACGTGACTGTATGGTTAGACACGTGAGTGAGTACATGGTCACAAACATACGGAACGGTGTCCGAGAGGAGGGTCTGGGTCAAGATATATTTTTAGATTAGAGCTCAGAGTCACAACAACACTGTCCCATATGAGGACAGAGATCCTGGCAAAAGTACACAAGTGCTTCATACCTACAGCTCCCTGTGTATCATACACGTGCTGCAGGAAGTGAATAAACAGATTCATTGTTCCTCGCGGAGGGAAACACGCACCAGGGATGCAATGTTCCTGTTTCAACGAGCATGTGAAGATAAAGTCAGAAAGAAGAGTTTCCCTGCCATATGAAATAGATTCCCATGGCAGTTTCAGTGACATTCCAGTGGCTCTGCCATATGTTGGCTACCACGAGAAGAGGACCACGGGGTCCACACCTACCACTCACCCTACTACCTGCGAGAGCCATCATCCACTAGCTTGTGGAGACACCCGTCTACCTTAATGGACCCCGATGGTCCTAAGAACTGGTCAGGGACTTTGTCACAGTGCAGAAAACAACATGGCTCATGGCAGGTCAAGCATGGCTGAGGTTGCATAGAGCATAGCTTTGCATAAGAAAAGGATGGGTGAGGATGTGTCTAATGGACTATATGGTGGGACTGACACCATCTATTGCGAGATGTGAATACTGTTGTGTGGCTACAGCTGGTATTATTTTACATAATCTATTATACGAGTGTGAGTGACGATCCCCAAATGGGCATTTCCCTACTGATATTCCAGCAAAATGCATGTTTTGTAGGACCCAATGGAGTCTCTGTGATTCACTACTATCTTTTTATGGCGAAGTTTATAGGAGACATTGAAGTTGTTGCTAGAGGGGGAAGTGACGACTCATCACTGTTAATATAACTTAATGGGATTTCTTCTGGTGGCTCTATCAATCCAACCACCAAAGTGCAGCAGGGAAATGATATCTCATTAGGACCAAATGATGGAATTCAATGTAAATCCAACTCTTTCAGAGAAAATAGCAGAAGTATCGAGATCTTTCTGTGCGCCAGGTCCTCTCCAGAAGATATTTTATCATCATTTGTGAATGTACTGTTCAGGGTTAAGCAAATGGTATTTAACCCCTTGGCTGCTAGAAGGGTTTGAGGGTACAGGACTGTTGGTGGGCTGGTGATGAAGGCGAAAATACGTAAACATTTCTCTGTACGCGGATAACATCTGGGTCTGCAGTACACATGTGGCCACATTCTTCTACGGTCCTACTTAAGGAGTTGGCTGCTTATTAAAGGTTCTCAGGGGACTGTATTAATTACGACACATATAAATGGTTAAATATATCTATTCCTCTTTGTGTCCTCTCTAGTTTCCAATCTTTAAGTCTGATATTAGAATCCCAGCTTTTCGAAGACGGTTTAATAAGGCCAACTTTCCCGACCTCTTTACAACCTTTGAGAGAGAGAGTTCTTCAGATGGGGTAAACGTGAAGCCTTGTTGCTGTGTCGCACCGCAGCTATTAATATTAATTTGATTCCAAGGTTCTTGAGGCGGCTGATGAAATTTGAAAGTGGTGGGGCTTGAATGTTTTCTCTGTATTTATTCAAGCGAGTGAAGCCAAGCCAATCAGGGCGGGATAGACTTCTTTAACTAATAGTTAAAAAAAGTGCCTTTTTACAGTACACATTTCTGAAACATTGGCTATCAAGTGATTTAATTAGAATCAATTCTGTAGTGCAAAGCACATGAAATACATACAAGGGCATTGACAGTACACAGGAGAATTCTGAAAAACAAATGTTCATGCTGGCTGCACCAACAGAAAATCCTCATGCTTTGCTTCAATGATATATGACAGCATTTCCACTGTAAAACACATTTTCATGCTACTTTTGTTAAAAAACATGTGGTCTGTTTCAATATATGCCATCGTCGGGAAAGTAAAACACCTTTTCAAGCTGCTCTTTGCGGTTGTGCAACCCCCCATGACAATACTAGTGCCCAGTTCTACCCATGTTCATTTTGTTATGTATATTTTCAGTACCACAACATTTGGAAATACAATTTATCTGCTTCAAACAAGCACACAGAGACCAGTCAGCTTCATAAAATGTTTACTTTATCACGGGAACTGCCACAACATACTATTTGACACTACGAAATCACAGAAAAAGAATACAATGGCGTCTAATTTGTGTAAACTTGATAAACTAGGAAGTATTGATGAACTATGCCGTGATATTGTTTAGCTATGGCGAAGATGCATCTGTGCTCAACTACAAAAACCATAATGAAAAGGCGAAACAAGACTGTTTACATCACTGTGGCCTTGCTATGGTCTCACTGCCATCTTCGTATGGACAGCTGAAGCTGCATCTGCTTTAATGCTGCATTTCGAATCAGTTGGATACTTCGTTGCATTGCGGATGCATTCCAAGATGGCTGCCCGACTTTAACAGCTGACCTACTCGTGTAACAGCCACCCCAGGCTGCCGCTTTGCCTGATTGGCTCACCTGCCATTATTACCAGCCTATCCCAAGCCTATCCCAAGCCAGGAGGCGTAGCCGGCCTCAGCACCAAGGCCTGCACAAAGGCCTTCTCCCTGTCCCAGCCTGTCCTTGCCTTTCCGGCTGTCGGACAGAAACCCTGCCTCTCTTTTGGCAGCTGCAGATCCATCGGCGGACTCATTCACCAGCATGACATAGCGTGCAGTAAGAGTACCTCACCTATTGCCTGCGCTAACTCTATCTCTGATTCGCCTTCCTCCCGCGTGTCGTAACCAACGTTATCATAGACCCACTGGCCCATGCATTGCCCACGATATGCTTAAACTATCGCCCTGCCACTAGACTATGGCGGTTATTGCCGTGCCTGTCTCCCAGGCATAACTACGCTGATCTGCACCCTCTTGGAAAGACATTTGCTCAATATATTACCTGCACTAACAACCCCCTACGCAAAGCCTTGCATTCCGCTCCAGGTAAAATGAACATGTACCTACATACATGATACCCAGCAGAGACAGCGACTCTTGAAACTAAACAAACCTTTAACCGCTGAAATGAGCATATGCCCGTTGTCACTCTATACCATTGTCTATACTGCAATTCTGGTTTCCCAAATCCAATCCTACCTCTTGCCATCGAACGTGTTTACCACTGTATACTCATTGCTCTCTAGCCTGTATTGCATATTCCTGTGCTTAGGTGTTCCACGAATCGTGCACCATGTATACTGCCTTATTTACTTTGCTCTCTAAGCCTGCACTGTATATTTTGGACCTTGGTGCTTCTTTAATTGTGCTTAATGCTTACTGCCGTATCTATATTGCTCTATAGCCTGCACTGTAAACCTCAAATCTAGGTGACCCTTTTATTGTGCACACTGCATATTCCCGCATATATACTGCCTTTCAGCCTCGACCGCAAACCTAGAATCTAGGTGTTCCATTGATTGTGCACACTGTATACTGCCCTATTTAGACTGCTCTCTAAGCCTGCACTGTATATTTCGTATCTATGTGCTCCATTGATTGTGTGTATAGCATACCACCGCATATACACTGCCTTTTAGCCTGAACTGCAAATTTCAAATCTAGGTGTACCATTCTAGTGAACTGACTCTAGGACCCTAGGTGAACCCTCTGATATCGAATAGTCTTTATGTGAACTACTGCCACTGAATCTGCATACTCCCGCATGCACATTGCATGCTAGCCTAGAATGAAATTATGCATATTAATGCAATATTGACAGTGAATTGATCCGGGTGAACCACTGACACTGATTATGCATATAGCTTCAGCACACCACACATTAGTACACATAGTTAATTCTGTATCTAGGTGAACTATTGTTACCAAACTGTATATCCCTATTTGCACATTACATCCCAGTCTGCCTAGTAACTTATGGCTGTTATATTATACGTTGAACCTAGGAGAGCCTTTGATTTTGAACATATAGACAGCCTATTACCCCTTTGCTGTCTAACATACCTCCATGGTACCTAGCCTTAGGCAAATTACCAATCCTTCACTGCATTAGCATCAGCATGCCCCCATTAGTTACCAACCATACTCTCTACACGATAATCCTTGCTCTGAGCACCACGTTCTATATCATGGCAATTACCACTCCTGCCAACAGGACACTGCCATCCGTGACATCTACCACCTCACCTAATCCATCTACTGCATCTCTCCCTGACATGGCAGATGCCTTAAATTATCTCCCATGCAAGCCATTCCCAACCACACTCAGAAACTTACGCTTTAGAGCTAGACTAGCCAAAATATACGAGCCACTCACTAGGTCACTAAACATATCCCCTGATTCTACGACCCCTAGCATGCCCTCTGTCCCCTACTGTAGCTCCTAAAAAAAACTCTACTAAGTACAGCAAACCTAAAACCCAACTTGCCCCCCACCTGCCTACCATACCAACCTCTACGAGTCCCCAGATAAAAGGCGCCTTAATAAACTCCAGATCGCTGTTAACACATGCTACAGAAGTAGCCGATCTGATCCCGAAAGAGGATCTAGACTCTCTTACCATTACTGAAACATGGCTACACCCTGCTGCAGGCCCTATGATCATGCTAGCAGTCCCCGATGGGTTTTCCATCTTGAGACACGACAGACCTAATGCCAGAGGAGGTGGTATCGCTTTTATCTACAAATGCGGTCTCAACATGACACTTGCTACCCAGACTGACCTCCAGTCGTGCGAATCACTCTCAGTAAAAGTTCCTCTAACCAATGCCCAAACCTTAAACATCCATTTGATATACCGCCCGCCAGGCCCTCCTGGAACCTTCGTGGATGACATTAACTCTATCCTAACCAATAACCTTAAAAGCTCCTCACAAGTACTTCTTCTTGGAGACCTGAATATGGGCTTCAATGACCAATCAGACCAGCTTGCCACAACCACAGCGAACACCCTATCAGAACTTGAATTTACCCAAAGAAGTAACACTGCCACTCATGAGAAAGGCAGAATTCTTGACTGGGTGGCAGACCACAACTGCCAGGCCAACATCATATCCATCTCTCCTTAGGCCTGGATGGACCATCACCTTGTGTCCTTCTTGCTCTCCACCAATAAACCTCCACCGACTACGACCCTCAGGGCTCCACCTACACTAACCAGAAATAAAAAGAGCATTACCGTGGATAGGCTCATCCCGTTACTACTCCCCACTCTCAATTCCCTCCATGACAACACTGACCCTGAGAGATTGGTTGAATAATATAATAAAATCATGACCACTTCCTTGGATCAGATTGCCCCTGCGAAACTAAGACCAAGTAAGCAGAAAACTCATCTGAATAATTGGTTTACACCTTTCTTAAAAAAACTTAAGACAACAAAAAAGAAACTGCAAGGCTACATGGATAAAACCTCCCTCTGAAGCCAATAAACTCAAACTTACTAAACTGTCATCCCTCTAAAAAAAAGAAATATGCCTAGCAAAACGAACATCCTTTGACACGTGCATATCCAATGCCAAATCTAACATAAAGGAACTGTTCACCATTCTTAAAGAAATAGAGACTCCAATAGCACCACCTGACACATGCACGAAAGATAAAAAATGGTGTGAAGATATCCAATTCGCTCTAGCCAATAAAATAGCCACCCTACAAAATAAAATTTCATGCAAAAGAATTGAATTAAAAGATCCCCTCTCCTCCAGTATTACTGATAAGGCTAGCAGACACGAATCCACGTGATTCAATTTCACCAAGGTCTCCATCCTTGAAGTGGAAAGAATTATTCTGTCCCTTAAACCATCGAACTGTCAGGGAGACCTATGCCCTGCACAGCTTATCAAGGATGCTGCCTGTGATTTATCTCCATTCATCACCAAACTCATTAATGCGTCCTTCACTACGGGCATTATTCCCACTAACCTCAAACAATCATGGGTACTCCCCCTCTTAAAAAAAACCTTCCCTCGACCCATCTTCACCCATCAATTATAGACCCATTACTACTGTGCCCTTCCTTCAAAAATCTTGGATAAGGTAGCATATACGCAAATTCAAAAACACCTGGAACAACAACATCTGTTAGGAGCTAGACAATCAGGTTCCCGTCCCCAGCAATGCACAGAAACTGCCCTCATCGATTTGAAGACCCAAATCGACGAGCTTAAAGACAGTGGGAAATCAGCACTACTCCTCCTCCTACATCTCTCAGCTGTCATCGATCAAGTCGACCACACTATCCTCCGCAACCATCTAAATACAGCAGCACGCGTCTCTGATGAAGCCGATACCTGGATTAGATCCTTTTTAAATGGTAGAACAATGAGGGTCCTCTCGCCGCTAGCTGCTTCAGACCCCATACCCACTACCTGCGGTGTGCCCCAGGGATCATGTGTCTCGCCTACATTCTACAACATTTTCACTAAGCCCCTCTTCGATGATTTGGATCATCTCGGTATCACCTACACTAACTATGCAGATGATACCCAGATCCTCCTCCCGCTTTCTGGGGATTATGAAAAGGAGTTGGCCTTGGTGAACAGAGTGTATCTTATCATCCAGGCATGGATGGCCACACACAGTCTATGCCTGAATGATGATAAAACTGAACTCATCATCCTGGGCACCCAGCCCAACTTAAAAAAACTAGATCCTGAATATTCATCATTCGCAATTGATGGCAATATCATACAAGTAGAGCACAAGGTAAAAACACTCGGTTTCTACCTCAACTCTCACCTCTCATTCACTAAACAGGTCAACTCCTTAGCATCTTCTACAGCCTACTCGTGCAAACTGATATGCACTGGCAAGCCATTCCTCTCTAAAAGAAGTTGCATTACTCTAGCCAGAGCCCTCATCCTTTCACGCCTAGACTACCGTAATGCCCTCTACCTAGGATCACCCAAAGTCACCATTAAAAGAATCCAAATTCTACAAACTAATGCCCTTAGAGCGGCCCTAGGCATTTCTAGAAGAGACCATATCACTGAGACCAGTCGACAGGATAACTGGCTCCCAACCCACGCCAAAGTCCTCCTAAAAACTCTCTCGCTGACATACAAATCCCTTAACAATGCTGTACCCATCTACCTGGCTGAGAGATTTCACAAGCAGACATCTATAAACCAGTAAGACTTGCCAATAAAGATCGTCTTGTCATACCTAGCTTCAAACGGTCCACGATTGGAGGTAACAGCTTCCCGGTGAAAGCATCCAAATTATGGAACACCTTGCCTCCCAGCCTAAGAATATACCAAATTTACCACAAGTTTAGAGCCAACACCATTATATGGCTAAAATCCAACAACCAGCACTCCTAACGTTTTGCTAACCAATATGACAACAACAGCTTGGAATCAGCCCTCCTCCAAACTCTATTTTGTATATACCTCCCTCTGCCTATATATTCTCCTACTGTACACCAAGTTTGTAAATATGCCTGCTCTGTATATAATTTTTACCTGTATGCATCCTGTATAATTCTGTGTAACCAAGCTTCGCATTTACTTGTAACCGCTCCACCCTGTAACCCCCGGGTATGATGCGCATTATAAATAATAAAGAAACAAACAAACAAACCGTTTTCTTTTTTAGGCTGCTTGCATTGTAACCCTTAGGGATGGACACATTTGTGCACGGTAATAAACTGGCGGACGCGAGTTGCCCACTGATCCTCTAGAATTCTATGGGAGGCGTCCGGATGGTGCATGTCCAAAGATGACGACACACACCTTCCAAGTGAGGTTGAGCAAAGGGGAATATACTTAAACCACCAGAACTTGCAAATAACCAACTTCTGTGTGCTACCAATCCAGAGAGTGACATGCTCTCTGTGGTATGGGACAGAAAATGTCAGGGAAACTTCAGCGAAGACAGGGTACATCATGAATAGTAGACAATGAACATGTGCACAAGCCTGACACGCCGTTCAAAGCGGACGGTTTTGATCTCTTGGCTGATATTTTTGTGACATTGTGCTCTAGCACCTTGAAGCGTCTCTTGTGCTGGATGGAATTACCAATAAAGATCTCAGACCAAATAACTGGAGAGACTCAAAAAATATGGCAAAGTACTACTTTATTCTCAGTTTAATAAAGCAGGATACACTGGTAAACATCAGACTGATACTTGCACACTCACACTTAAACTTGATTACACAGAGGTCTTATACCACAATATGCGTCACCCAAATCATAAAAGCTATTAGCAGGAGGGATTGGTTAAAGGAACATGTCTACTTATAGATTGTATACAGGTTAGTACTTCATTGGATGCCTCTTATCTGTAAGACACACCTCCAATTACATCTAAATACCTATTATATTGATTATAGCAAATAGAATGGCAGTGGATTGGTCTATGCAACATTGTATAGCAGGTTTCCACATATACCCACTGATTGGTTGCCATTCTCACCCAACCTTGGACTTTTGACTCGGCTAGCAAAACGTAGGGAAACCAAAACCCATTTGCTTGAATCATGTCAGATTATTCCATACTTTCCCAAGTCCGCCATCCCTCATCATCCGGCCATGAGCCAAAGCTTCCCGTCTGTAGTTGACCTTGTAGTCTGCTCTCTGGTCCAGGACATTCAAGGGAGTTTAAGCTCATAATTATCTTCGTCTGAGGCTTAATGAATAGTCATTGTTTTCGACTTCTGAGTCACTTGTGAAGAGACCACAAATGTATTTCAGCCTCTTCTTTACTGCTATTTGATGTAATTATACTGAGTGTCATTGCTCCTCTTGGCCTCTAAAGATGTGCTCACTCTACATTGCATAGCCGTTATAAACTTTTAATTGTCCAATACTTGATGTTCTCTTTAATCTAAGAGGAATATGTCTCATCCATGGCTTATCCGTCTGCCTCCCTTCGTGCTTTGCAGCTATTCCTTAAAAATAGCATCCTTGACCCTAAGCCAACATAGACTCCTCTTTGTTTCACACACAACGCTGTTCCTTCAGCATCTCCTGACTCTGCAAACCTTATCTGTTTCTGAGGCAGTTGAATTTAATATTTCCACGAGCCGGCATCCATTTTCCATATATGGCCGTCCTTCCCATGTGATATATTCCTCTATTGCAAGTTTCTATGTATCTTTTCTACATTGCGTTGCTGCGTATTTACACTTATTGGTCAGCAAGTTACTTTGTTTTCTTCTGCATTCATGATCACTATATTGTTTTGTACATGTTTCTCTTATCGCTTTGGTTACATCATCACTCTAAGTATTTTTATATCGTTTCAGTATAGCTTTGTATCTCTTCTTTATGACATCACTCTATCCACGTCAGATTTCACTCAGCGCTCCATGATGTCCAATGGTGCGTGCCAACATCCTTCCATACGGCATCCTTCCACACTTTCAGTGCAAGGGTACATTCGATATGGTTGTCTGAGTGTATATCGTCTCCCATACACTCAAAGCATTATAGGCATAACACATGGAGTCTCACATAGGGCCCTTCTCCTGCTGTTCCAGTATGATGATGGTGAGGGGGCGGGAGTTAGGGAAAACGCATCCTACTGCTCCTCTACAACATTGTAATGCACAGCCAGTCATTATTTTATAGGTATTCCCTGTGCTTCAAACACTAACATGGCCAGGACTCTGTCATCATATAAATGTATCACTGTGCTTGACCCAGTCTGTGTGTGTGCTTTTCTAAGCCCGTGAGATGTGGCCCTCTGCAGTTGAACTTGCAATGAATGATGTAAACATGCACCTATCATACACATTGTATTAAGTCCAAAAATTACACAGTCACGCAGATATCAACAGCAAGAGCATGCAACCACTGTGCTACTTAATTATGTAAAGTAAAGTGTTGGCATCAAGGTAGATAGCTGTATTGCACATTGATATCCCTTCCTTGTGCACTGTACTGGACCACACGTTATATAGGTTCTGAATTTTTCTATTGACCAACACAACCTGAGGATGCAATTTATTAGATTAAGGTAATACTCAACACAAAAACTTGCCATAGTGATATATTATTTGTTGGCTGTTGCTGTGAACTTCATAAAAATACATAAAGCTTCCCAAAATGAGTTTTTAAAAGCACAGTAAGTATGGCTCGGATAGATTGACACACCTGTTATAAACTGTCCAGATGTATGTTCTTATCTAATAAAATGAGGTTTGTGGCGCTATCTACTGCTGGACGGCACGGGCCACAACAGAGTAGAGATTCACTTCACTGCACCTATGATATTAACAAGACAATAGTGATGGCAGACACGTGAGAACAGCGCCTGTCAATGGAGGAAATATATGCAGGCTGGACCTAGAAAAAACATTAGTTAACAGCGACCAAATGAACAAATCCTTCACAGGTTATCTGAACATGACGGTACAGATGATCTCCATTCTTGAAGAAGCAAGGCAGTAATTCCTGACAAGTTATATTCCTGACACCATTTATTTCACCTAGCCGATGTGTGCGCTACATTCGATACTTCTGGCTTCTTGATTTCTTCTTACTTGGGGCTCAGACCATTGCTGTGCTCCTGCTGTACTCCTGTTGGTGTGGACCTTCTTTCCTAATGCTTGCTTGTCTCTTGAGGACCCTAGTGTGGCTTCTTAAGAAACATATGATCCTGTTGATTGTCCCACCAAAGTCACCATAGTTTAATCAAGGATGACATTTTAAATTAGAAATACAATTTCATGGAAGCAATATTAAATCTTGCTTAAAATCCACTTAATCAGACTTAAACATTGGCAAAATGTAAAGGCCCCACTTGCATTTTAGCTGTTGAATGTTTTTGGTTGAGATTAATGGAGGGAACAAATACATCGTTAATAATTGGCACTTTTCTAGAATGTCAACCCGATATTTGAAGTCAACGACATAACAAGAAATCATGTAAATAATACCTAACCTAGTGTTTTTTCTCTCATTTGTTTCTTTTGTATCCTTTTATTATACGCGTTTCCCATATGTAGTCAATTCTTAGCTACTTTCGACTTAACTCTTTTGGGCCTTTTTGTACGAATTGACTTCAAATTTCTGGTTCACAGCCTTGAAAAAGAGCTTGTGTTGTCTACTTCTCATGCTAAAAGTTACAGTTTTTCTTAGGTAAATACTAATAATACATGGTTTATTCCAAAATGTCCTTAAGAGAAATTGTGTTTTTTTCTACTAACTGGTAAACTTTACAATACCAGTGCGTCACAGGTCAGACTAATTGCTAAACACAACATTCATGGGAGGGAACAACAATATAGAGGTTTAGCATTCTTTTTCTTACTAATAATCAGCTATATTGCAGGGTGAAGGGCTGACTTGGCAGCCAACATGGGCCATCATGATCTTTCTTAACCGTCATAGACAAAGCTTACACCAAGGTCCATCCCACCCTACTTGAGAATAGGTGATCAGATCTGATCCCCATGGTTCCTCCCCTGATTGCTTGTAGAGCCCATGGTGAAAAAGTGCCCCCATGGCCCCTCCCTGTTGTTAACTGCCCACCCACTTGTTTCTCGGCTTCCCTCACCATGTTCATCCCTCTATGGTTGTAGAGTGCTCCATTGCTTCTCAAAGCTAGATCCGCACTCAATAAATACCCTCATTATAATAATAATAGTAATGATAATAATAATAATAATAAAAAGCTGATCACAATGTGAAAGTCATGACCTCTTGATGAAACAGATATATGCTTTTACAACAGTATATAATTTTAGTGGTCATTACCTGCTATTAATCCCCCACCAATCTACTTAAAACCACATTACTAAAGCAATAAGCCTCTCGATGGGTCAGGTAATGGCTGGGGCCCGAGTTACAGCCCCAATCGATGTGAGGGCCTTAATGTGGGCCCTGGCACCCATACCTGACTGATAATGACCACGCACAGAGGGTTTTATAGCTATTTGCATCCCGGCATGATTTACAGAGTGCTAATAGCTGTTTTCTTTAGGTTGAGAAATGGCACAGTTTCTCAACTTAAAAAACAAGTCAAGATAGCTGCCATGGACACGGTAGAAGGGAACTACACGAATACCCTGTTCCCTTTCCCTTTTCTATGATGGCCATTGATGCAGAGGTGAAGGCTGGGACAGCGGGACTGAACAAAAGAAGATGTCGACCGTATGCACAGGTAATTGCAGGGATGTTGTGGTGTTCGGGTGTGGCTTTTGATGGGGGAGTGGTGAGGTGAGAACACGAGGGTGTTGGGCCAGGTGAGAGTGGGCCTTTGCCGTAAGTGTCAAGAGAGAGCTTGGAAAACATTCAATACCATGAGGTAATGCCCCCATTCCGAGCTCCCTTATTGTCAAGGAGGCTCCATGACATTACCTTCCGGATATTAATATATCATAACATTGGTATGTTGGTGGCCGTCGTAAAGAACGAGCCAGAGGACCTTCACAGGTGGTTCAAGGCTTCCCGTTTCGCTTAAAACATTTCACAACAATGAATTGCCTTTATCCATCATTCCACCTTACAAAGGCTCACTCCAATGTTCCAAACACATTCTTCGATTGTTTGATACTCATTTGAACCTGTTCTTGTGACTTAGCCATATGCTTACATTATTTCAGCCTGTGGTTAGTGAATCAGATTTTGGAGGTTTGTGTACCAGATGATATCGCCTCTTACCCCCATGTTACGGCCTCTGTATTACCTTTGGTCCATAACTTGGGTGTGTGCTAATGACAACTGGTTCAGCCTTTCCCTATGCACAGCAAAGCCACATTGTTCGGGGACAGTATGTTACACCACTCACACTCATCACCCCGTGGAGTGTTATGAGAGTGCACAAAAGACACCATGATGGGACTAGAGATCTGTATTCAGTGATGACATCGACTTGACATGACTTGAGAGTGTTTCAGGATGGAAGTGTCATTAGCTGAGCCTGGGAACTTTGGAATCCAGTGTATGATGTTCAAATATTCATCGCACTCAAACTACACCTTTAAAGATTAATATATCTTACAGTTTCGGAACATCTGATCTCTTGCCTTAGGCCGAAATAACTATATGTGTATTCCATCAATTGCCTCCACTGTGTTAGGATTCAACTCCACGCCCAAAAAAACCTTTCTTTCAACATGGTGTTTAACAGCAAGTATAGTGCCTGCAAACAGTGACACAGTGCCCTCATAGGATACCACAACAAAAGAATGTTAGACTAATAGAGCAATCGGTGGAATAGTGGTGGGTGGTATTGTTACTGTCTAACACATCAGGTCCAACAGGTAGAACATGGATTCAGTATTAAGTCTGAACAATTTGAGCACTTGGTCTTCAGCCACTCCAAGCAATTTCACCCTCAACAGAATATCCTAGTTGCATTATGTGTTATATTTTCAGTGCTTTGCATTTAGCAATGACCGTATCATTAACAACTTCTACCAAGGTATGTCTAATGGCTAATCGCTAATAGGCAACACAAAAAACGGAAGAACAAAAAAATCCACAAACAAATCGATGAGATGACCTTCTTCCACTCCACTGGCATTTATAATGCAGCTACAGCAGAACAGAGCACTTTGGACCCAGAAAAATTTAGTTGCAAAGAAAAATACCTGTTTCTACAATTCCAGCATTAAAATGGACACAGCAAAAAAGATACTTGCAAGGCAAGCGCCAGTTTTGATGCGACCTCCTACTCGATTTTAACGAGCAAAATACTATAAATCAATGCCATGACCACATTTGAATAGTTTGTGTAAGTTCACGCTGTGGAAATTGTGGTTTTTAAGAGTGTTGCTAAGTCGTATGTCATGACATTATGCATTTGAAAGGGCAACACATTTAATCTCATTCAACAATCGTAAGATAACGGTGCATTTAAAAAAAAGTGTCATGAACGCGATGGCTCTTACTGCTCAAATACACTTTGTTGTAGACAGAGTAGAGGGCTGCACTCTGCTACGTCTATACAAGAGAAGGTGATATTTCTACTATGTATATTGGAACGTGCCACAGGCCAGGGGCTTGATCTAACCCAGAGAAGATATGGTGGAGAAGCTAACATATGCATAGACATAGCAGAACGAAGTCCTTCTACAATGTCTGGTACGACGAGTAGGAAAGCAGTGGGAGCTGGAGAAGCTAAGGTAAGTTCAGGCTAGAGAAAGGAGACCTAATTACAAAGAATATGCCCCACCACAGTGCATGGCATTTAAATATCGAGTGTGTAAGTCAAATGTATTCATCCATACACACCTCTGCAATGTAAATGTTCCTTACATAATATATACTTTCTGTAATAACTTGGGTCGCACTAATGGTATTGCAATGAGAGTGCAGCCAGGGTTTGTTGCCATTATAGCTGCTGACCGTACTTTAGTTGATAAAGAAAGCAGAGCAGCTGAGGGCCTTATCGAATCTGTGAGTCCTATCTTGGCACTCACACACAGAGAAGGGTGCACTCCTTTGTTCGCGTAGGTAGGTGCCATATAGCAATGGGGAAATACATTGTGCACATGTTCATGCTCCCATCATGGAAGGATGCAAATGCTCAGAAGCTCAGAACATCTGACAAGTGTACATGGGACGGTTGGTTTTTAGTGGCTTCAGGGCAGCGATCATGTGATAATGAATGGAGACTTCCTCCGTGCCGACCATGAGGGGATATGATACATGGGGCCTGGTGATATCTTTGCTGTGAATGTACCCAAGGCCGTACTAACAGGAATTGCCTATGGGAGACCCTTGCCTCAAGTGGCGGGTATCTAATTTTTACACTGTGGTGGAGCACCGGGTATAGCCATGGCCTTTTTTATGATCCGCGGTAGGCACTGGTTCAGCATTGGTGCATTCACCAAGCAAATAAGCTTGATAATGTCCATAATCAGGTCCCTAACAGGCAAGTAGTGTCTTGGTTAGAAGAACAACGATGCTTCAGTTGTCGGGTACTCCTTTGCGCTACCACATATCGTGTTATGATCTCAGTATGGATCCGTCGTTTCCAAGACTTTGGTCTGTTTAAGCATAGTCTTAAGACCCATCTCTTCACCTAAGTGTGTTCTTTCTTTTTTGTGCATCTTGATAGCTCCATGATGCCTTTGGTGACAGTGCGCTCTATAAATGCCCTGATTGATTGATTGATTGATTGATTGATTGATTGTGACGAGGAATAGTTACTATGTGCATGAAATGAGATCAGACTTGGTAATGTCTGTACTAAGAACATAAGACTTCCTTAAATAATCTGCACTTTGAATACGTTCTGAACTAAATCTTTCGCTGCAGAACTCTGCTGATGGAATGCTGAGACGAGTCTTTTGTTTAGATACCCTACCAGTGAGTGTGTGCACAGAGGCTGTAGTATGCCCTGTATACTACAGCCTCTGTGTTTGCAGTCTGAAATGGTGCACAGAGGGTATCTGTTTGGCGTTGTACAGGGTGATACAACTTACCTTGGGCGGGGATAGTGGGTATAGATTCCTGTATGCCATATTGGAACTATGGAGCCTGGTTCTACCTTACCTTTGTATAGGTCTTCCAGTCTTGCCTTCTTCCTATCCCATTTTAAGATCTGTTTCATCGGTCCAGCTTTTCTTTCACGGCTGGTCATGCCCCATTCGCTCTATGCATGTTTTCTTTAAGAGTGGTGACTATACTTGGGCAGAGGATTGTGTCACTTAATCAGTACATGCGTGTACACTGTTCTTGGTGCATCCATATGTCATTCCAAAATACATAGAGGGGTGCGTATACTGATCCGTATTGCCTGAATAACTCATGTTTTACCTAGTTTCTGCTACATTTATTCATGCACACCATTTTTTAACGGCACGTTTCACCTTGTGTTCGCAGAGCTAGAGGTTGATAAAGCAGCCCCAGATATTTAGAAACACATGGGCATTCTGTGTGACTAGGCAGCTGCTTAATATAACATCATCATCATTATCAGAAGGGATTAATGCTTGTGCAGAAATAGATGCATGTATTACAATACATTCACTAAAAAACAAAATACTAAAACGAAAGAGTGCATAAAATATACATGAAGTAGAAATGTTAAATTCCTAAATGTAAAAAAATGTAACAGATATGTAAAAACCCAATTAAAACATTATTTTAGCTGCATTTCTTTAGCAATTTAATTTCCATACTTTCTGTTGCGAGGATTTGCTTATGTAGCTGTCCATGAAAAAAATGACCAAGACCTTATTAAGCTTAATCTATATGCTTGTCCAATGGTCACGACAAAAGCTTCTCATATTTCTGAAATGGGTCGCTTTGATCTTTACTTTACCAAAGAGGACATACTATACTATATAAAGAAAGCAAGTGGGTGAAGTGATCCTATACCCGACGGTCTGACAAATTTGATGCTCAAACAATTTCCGGAACTGTGGGCTACAATTCTATTCAATCTATTCTCTATGGTAATAAAACAACAATGAATACCAAAGTCATGGCGTCATTCGATCATCATTCCGGTATTCAAGAAGGGCGATCGACAAGATCCGTCTAGCTATAGACCAATCGCCCGTCTAGATACTCCCGGAAATGATTTTCACATATCCTCCTGAGAGATTTGAATGCGTTGTCTGCATCATCAAAGTGCCGTGATCCTTTTCAAACAGGATTTGTGGCAGGTTTGGGCACAGCTATCAACATAACATTAAATGCAATCAAATCCCATTGGTTGGTGCAGAGATATCCCTTATTGTTGGCCTTCGTAGATCTCTGAACGGCATTGACAGGCCATTGCTGATAAACAAACTACAAACACTCCATTGTCCGCCTTCGTTTGTGACAATGATTGACCTGCTTCACTCAAATACGACAATGCAGGTGAAGCTAACCTTAGATGGACATACAACGCCTCTTTTCCCATGCACAGAGGCCTCAAACAAGGGTGTATAATGGCCTCCACCCTATTCAACCTTTTCATTTTGGACATGGGGAACAGTTTTGTCAACATTCTGATGCCCCGAAGTTGGGTTCTCAGCAAATCCAGTGGCTTTTGTGTGCTGATGACCTCATTTTATTATCTAAAACTCAAAGAGGTCTTCAGAGTTTGTTAGATGGTCTGAGATCATATGCACATTCAAATCATTTGTAGATTCATCTGGACAAAACTCAAATCATGGAATGCTTTAAACCAAGAAGGCATCAATCCAAGTCATTTGCATGGTTGCTCCAAAGAAATTAGCTTTTGGTTACTCCATACTACAAGCATTTAGGTGTCATTATAAATGACAAACCAAATGATAATTTATACGTGGTTAATATGGACTGTAAAGTGTCTACTGTTGTATCCCAAGCAAAAGCTTTACTTTTGAAATTTGGCAAATTTTTCTGTAGTTCCATGATAGTGTATTACAATCAGAAGGCAATACCCATTATAACATATGGGGCTGAAACCAAAATGCTGCATGAAAAATTGTTTTGGGACAGAATAGAGGGTAGTTTTGGCGAAAGATTCTTAATTTGCCCAAATCTACTCCAATTTCCATGATTCGTTTTGAGTTAGGAGCACTTTCTCTTTATGTTATTTACTCCTGGAAATTATGTTCCTTGCTTAGAACATTTCTAATAATGAACCATTCTAACAACCTTTTATGCACTTTAGCATTATACTTTTTACTTTCAAAACATGCTTTCCCTGTGAAAAGGAGAAATGTCATTCTAAGTCTCCTGTCTGATGCTGACATATCCATTGAATTGTTGCTACAAAATCCAAATTGTGCCCAATTGAAATTGTACCAATATGGTTGGATAATGACTCAACACAAATGCAATACTTATGTGGACTTCAATCCACTCCTATTTGGCAACAAAAAATTCGGAGTCATGGCAGAATATTTAACAACATATCCTTCTCCATATTTTTGCAACCAATAGCTAAGATTTAGATTGAATTTATGGCAAACAAAGGATATTCTTGCAATATTTAAGAAATATATGTCGATTTTGTCAAAACAAATACCACAAGGAAACTTTGCGCCATGTGGTGGTTGAATGTGTTTCGCTAACTCATAGGCGCAATGATTGTTTAAAATGATTGTTTATTAGCTATACATTCATGACAATTGGTGATGCATGGCAGAACATATTCGGTACAAATAAACCTGAATTTAGAATTGCTACCATTCAATTTCTAAAGGGCCTTGAATTGAATGCATCATAATGTAAAACCATATGGGTCATACAGTTGATAGACTTAACAAAGGTTATATATAAATGTTTCAAGGGGGCCTAAAACAACTAGGTACCTTGTTTGCTCATTATTGAAGGTATCACTAAGTATGAGAACGTGGCAAAATGTGATAAACTATAGTGAGTATATAGTGTTTACTCAGAGCACCACTAGACGTAGTAATTCACAGCAAATAAGTTGTCTTCTCCTAAGTTTTATATGAACTCAAGAATTGCATATGCAAATAGCACTGATTGCATTTTATTGAACGTAGTACATTTTAAAAATCTTTCTAAAACAATGAAAGTTGTGAATTTTTTTTATGATTGAATCCTTTAGAAAACTGTAAATAATTGGTTTTGAATATTTTCAGTGCTTTTCGATAACTCATCTCTGTAATTTTTGTATCGTTTTTTCTTTGATCTTTAATTATGTAATGTGAGTAAGCAACATTTTTCATGATTTTGTATGATTAATTTGTAAAAGAGACACACCCTTGTATGCATACATTATAAATTGAAAGGTTGATTTTGTCAGACAAACCATAACATTTTTTTTTTATTAAGCTCTATAAGGACTGGAGTGGCATGACTTGCTTAACAGTATGGATATCTCAAGTGCAGAAGAGAGGGACAAGCTTTGTCTGTTTGGCTCAATGGAACCAATAGCAAAACAGGCAAATGTTCTGACGAAATGACTACTACTCTGCAGGAGTACACAGATGAGTAGTGGTTAAAGCACCAATCCGGACCCACAGTACTACTAAACCAGCAGTGATCCCAGTCATAATGTGAAAGTGTCACAGCCTGACAGGTATAACCTCATCACTTCTTGCGGTAACGTGGTGCCATGGGCAGTCACTCCTCTTCAGTCGGGGTGTGAGCACAGAAGCATTCAAAACAGCAAGACTACTGTGGTACCAACACAAAAGGAATGTCCAACGAAAGTTCTACGAAAGTACATAACTTTAATTAAACTCAAAATTCACACAACTAATAAAAGGACAAATAACACACTCTTGTAAAGGAAAACACAGGGAATGTAGACTTTGGAATAAAGGAGGACTCTGGGGTTGAGGGCATGTACACACAGGCAAGACATTCAGCAGCAAATACTCAAGGTCAATCAGGATGTCATTTTAAAAAGTAGAGAGTGTGTTCTTAGAAGTCACTAGGGTCCTTTCAGGCAGGACAGGGGGACACAGCCACTACAAATACTGTTAGTTCTTGTTCTGGGGTTCAACAGTGTTGATCCTGCCTTCTAGGAGTTTCCTGAGGTCATGATTTAGTGTTGAGTTGGTGAGCTGGTTGACTGGGTGCAACAAGCAGCAATGGCATACTGCACAAACAAGGTCGCGAGTGGTAGGTGATGTCTTGGTCGGTGTAGCTCATAAGCAGATCAAGGTGCAAACCGTGGCCCAGGGCTGTTCCTTGACTTCTGGGTTGCTGTGAGACACAACCCAGGGTCTGCAGGGACAAGATGAGACCTTTTGTTTGACCTTCTCAACCAGGAGTATTTGTATAAGACACTTGCAAGAGTTCTGTCAAATACAATGGCAGGGTTCTGTGTAGAAGTGCCTCAGTTGCAGTTGCTTTGTCCACCCAGCGGTTTCATCCAAAATGTGCCCTTGGGATGGGTAAGAGGAGCTTTCCTCTTCTTTGGGGCCTTCTGTCTTCACCTCTATGGCAGAGGACTTTGGAATACACTGCTTCCCAACAGAGTTCCAGGTGAATCATTCTTGTCTTGAAGTCCAAGGATGAATACCCAAGGAGGTGGGCTCACCATTTAAATAGGTAATCTACCACAACTGATTATTTTCCTTCAAGCCTTCTCTAACTGCTCCAATCATGGCTACTGTGTTTAGAGTCCTTTGCATGGTGATGTCATACCCAGAGTGCTTTGTCTGCATGAGTTGGGGAGGGGGCACAGGAAATGTGGTGGTCTGAGAAATACCAAGATAGTGGAACCCTTCTCTTTCTGGTCAGTTCTTGCCCGAGTCACTCTGACTCCACCACTTCCTTCTTACCACCACATCAAAGACAAGCAGCTTCTATAGCTTTATCCTTGATAACTTAAACTATTTTCTGGGAAGGTACCGCCCTCTTGACATGTAGGGCCCTCACTTCTCATACACTCATTGCCAGACATTCAGCTCCTCTTCTTTTTTGGAGAGCCCAGAAGCCAGCAATGCTTAACATGCCTTCAGGTTAGTCATAATAGTTAACACTAGCTGTTACCGGCGTAACATCAGCCGTTCGAGCAGATCTTAAATGGCCAATATCAGTCTGTAATTCATAGGGTCATGTCTAACCTGCTTCTTAAAATTCTGAATTAACACTGATTCACTTCCAGGAATGGGTAGTAGGTCGCTGTGACTTATTAATGGTCATTGAAAAGGCTAAACGGATAGGTAACTGTGTTCTTTTGAATTTGAAAGGTATATTTGTATCAAATGGAATGAGAGGTATGTGCAGTATAAGAACATTATCTAAGTTCCACTGATTATACAGGCCTCAATGATGTGTCTTTGTAGATGCATAATTGATCAACCTTGTTCCACTGCAGAGTCCCTGTGATGGCATAGGATTGCGTAGTAGCATAATTACAGCATCTACTTTAAATTTTTGCTTGTGAGAAGGCATTCGTCATACAGCATTTTGCTTTTTAGAGATTGCAATGTAAAGCCGGTATTTAACTGTTCATTGACAGTGAAACCGCTGTGCCTTTTGTGAAGAGGAGTGATGGTGGAAAGAAGTAATTTGAGATTATTTTGAATGTTTGCGATAGTGGAAGGTTAAGGTGACCACGCAGAAAAGTACTTTCTATTTGCTAAAATAATAGCTGGTGCACTTTGCCATTTGGACAGGAGAGGGCCACCTAACACTGGTGAATTGCATCAGCTGAGTTCGGAAACTTAACTAAGCATTTTATATAGATGTTGCATTTCCGCTTGGGCGGAGGGCTGGATGCATCCCAGCTCCCCTGTCATTCATGAATCAATCTGATAGTTTGCCTGCTAGATCAGAAGAACCAACTTCAAGAAGGAGTAGGAGGCGACCTAGCAGTGACTAGAAACAAATGGAAATTGAGGAAAGTAATAGACATACATTCTCAATGTTTAGCCATGTCTACCCCACTTTGAAAGCCAGCCAGATGGAAAGAGATGATGGGGTTTTCCGTGTGCAATGTCTTATCAATCAACCAAATTGTATGGTTCCAAGCAAGGGCCATAAGGTTTCCCTTTCTTTAACATGGAGCTTAACAATATCGGACCAGACAGCATTCAGAACATTCTGAATAAAGTATTCACAGATTCCTTGTTTTGAATTGAAGACATCAATTTGAAGCAGATCAACTTTAGCACTTTAGAGCACTTCTGAGAGCACAGAATCTAAGAAACTGCCAGGGGCTTCTCATCCATAAAAGGCGACTGGGCATCGACCCACTCATTTTTGACAGCCCACCAAGCCAGCCCAGTAAGCTGCTGAGGGAGCACTCTTGGGCTGCATTGAACTGTCAAAGGGAAATCTGGTTTCCCTTTGACAGTTCGTACCACACCGCACATGTCCAATGGGCCATGTAAGGCTGGGGTGTTTTGCTTATCCAGCCATGCATGGACCTTTGGGGATGCAGGCTTGGGTACTGCTTTTCAAAACTTGCAAAGGGTGCTCCTGCACCTCCCCACACATTTAGAGCTGAAGGGGCATATTCCAGGAGGCACTCCAGCAAGTGTGTGCATGTGCCAGAACCAGGAACCACTCATGTTGTGTAGAGATGGAGAGCCATTAGGGGACCTGGAGGTTTCAGGTAAGAAAACAAAATGTGAATGTGTGCATCGCTGCGTATGTAATGAATGAGCGTATGTTTGGATGTGCATGTGAAGGACACAGTGATTGTTGTGAGGGTGCATGTGTGAATGAGATAGGGAATGTGTATAGGTGCATAAGTGAATGCGTATGATTAAATGGGGGTCATTCCGAGGTTGGAGGTAAGGAATTACCGGCACCAGTAAGGGTGCCGATGCCGGTAATCCCTTACCTCCGTATTCCGAGGTCCCTTTGCGGGTCCTTCCTTACCTCCTGCTTTTAGCAGGAGTAAAGTACGGGACCCGCAAAGGTACTTTGGAGGTAATTACGGTACCGTAATTTACGGTGCCGTAATTACCTCCTTCCCCATTCCCATTGAGCTCTATGGGGCAGAAATGGGAATGGGAAAGGGCAAAAGGTGAATGGGGAATCACCGGTCCCTCCAACCCTGGAATGGACCGGTAATTACTCCATTCACCATGCCAGATTTGGGACGGTTTCGGAGGCAACCATGGAGCTAATTACTCCATGGTTAGCTCCAAACCCGGAATGAGGCCCAATGTGTGATAAAAAAGGACCCCTCCCCCCCGGCTCCCCAAATCGGGCCAAATCACTTCACTCTCAGTGTCTTCCAACCATCCATTTTCCTCTCGCTTATGTGCTCTAGTTTGGTCATTGATGCCACTGCACAGACAGTACAAGCACTGAAATCTACACTTTGTTTTAGTTGACAAATGACCTGCTGTTCAATGCAGAGAAAAAGTATGTTCCTTGAAATTAATCAAGGAAATGGCAGGCATTGTTGTGGGAAAAATACCAAAAACCTTTATGAAAGAAATTGAATAAACAATTTAAATGGTAAGGCTTGGAAAACAACATTTCAGAAGTAATTGGAAAAAGTATTTTATGTACAGTTTCTTAAGTAAATTACACAAATAATAAAACATGTTTTTCAAGTACAGCACATGGGTTAATGTTCACCCTGCTTATTGTTCATCCACAAAAATGTTACATTGTACTAAGATGTCACAATTGGTTTTCACAAAACACTAAAAGATTCTTCAAAACCTTATAACAGAATTGAGTTCACAACAGAGTAGTGCCCTATTTTTCACTGAGGTGTTGTGTTCAAGAATGGGGTTCCTTTCATCACTACGCATCTCGGGAATGTGGCTCTCGCTTCATCAGGTGGAATGAAACCCACTGTTTTCCAAAAATGAAGTAATAAACTTGATTGGGACCTCAATCTCAATAATGAAGGAAGTATAAATCACACTTTTAAGGAACATCAGATTGGGATGTACGATCCTCACTGTGTCACAGTTGTATACTAGGCACCACAATTCACTGAATGCTGCCACTGATGGTAAGCCTCCAATATCGATGAACTGGTAAAAATAATATGAATATTATTGTATGAGCTAATCTTCTACTCAATAGGTGTTAGGGTCAACGATAGGTACAATAATGCATACCTTAATTAAACATGACTATAGGGTTGCATAAACTACTCACTGTTCTGTTGTCACTGTGAGTAAAATGATGTAAGTGAAGCTGAAATATAAAAAAAATCATACTGTTGCCAGACTTTAGTTGTTGCCACATGTGATGGATATGGGTAATGTTACTATGAGGTGTATAATTGGGACAACTTACTTGTGCTCGAACTGAGTGATCACTTAAGGCTTCCTCTTGCTGTTGAACTAACATGAATCATTGTCCTGCAAGAGACCAATATTCGTGTATCAAATTACTTAAATTGACCAGGCGGGATCTATATTGCCGGTAAAACTGTTTCCCGAACTCCAACAAGTAACTCCTTAACCCTTATCTTGGTGCAGAAGGACGAGCATAGGATGGAAAGCAGCTCGCGAGTGGCCTGCTGTTCAATGCAACCAAAGTTGCTTGACTTCTGTATCTGACTTCAGGAGCCTGGAGGATTACAGTCAATGACACATGCACAGGATAAACAAGTATAATTACAAGCAGTGGGTGCTGTTATTGCAGTTTCAGAGATATGACTTTCTGCGAGATAAGGTTCTCATCTTCACTGAATGGACCACAGTCAGACCAAGAGTCCCCCCCCCCATCGTTGTCCTCTTCATCAGTGGCCGCCACTGCTATGTCCTTCGAGGGATTAGGATGCTGGTGTGTCTCCATGTTCATTTCTGGCAAAATAATGTTCAGACAAATCGTGACATACATTTGTTGCACGTGTGTTAATTCACTCAATCTTTTCTCCTACTACCATCCCTCTGAGTCCCTCAATGTTCTAGATCAATGATTAACATGGCCTTCTCTTCCCACTGTTTAACATCCCCATGAGGTGGTGATGGCTGAAAGGTTGAGAATTCATCTTAAACTACTGGCATTTCTCTGGGCAACCCTCCAGACCATTGTTCTTTGCCTGACAAGCCATTACAAAAGGGAAATACCTTACCTAATGTCATGGACAATTTGTTTTAAAAGTTATGCGGACTTAGATGTACTGTTCGTTTCTTAAGATGATGCAAATTGTTATGAGAAGAAGGCTTTTAAGAAATTGTATACATTTGGCAACTCAAGTGAGTAAGCTGTATTCTATGGCAAACACTTGTTTTGTTTTTCTATCATAGTTGTAAAAGTTTGTTGTCAAACTAAAAACAATTTTAATTAAATAAAAATAAAAAAAGGGAAAAGGCCATATGCAATTCAGGCTTGGTCCCACCGCAAAAAGGGCAGTCCAGTCGAACTGCTTGATCAAATCTGTTCTGCAGGAGACCACAAGTATTTCCAAACATTTCACTGCTTCATACGGAACAAAGCTGCACCTCACTGATGAGGCCGAACCAGGCCAAAACATGTATGGGGTTGCTTGTGTTTCCATGCAGAGAGGACCTGGCCTAGCAGTTTGGGCTGAGCTGCTCCCATTGGTGGCATTACCTGACTGATTTGCATATGGCTGGACACCTTTTGCAATGACGCAGACGGGCTAAAAAAGTGTGGTGTGTAAGGTTGCCCAGAGCAGTGCCAGTGTTTCTGATTTTTCCAAAACCTTCCACCCATCACTTTTTGGGTTATAGTTTGCCCCTCTTAGGCGATGTTTCATCTGGGCCCTTTGCCATGGTTCTCTATGTTCGACCTTTGGATGATTCATCCATCTCTCTGCAGTACTCCCCTTTCCTTCAGGAGTCTATCTTCATTCTATCTTTCTTCTTTGCCACTCACATCTCAGGGGACCTGGATTGTCGTGCCTCTTCTTCTCTGGGGTCCTGCTTCTGTCCTGCTCTCTCATTACCAGGATCTTAGCAAGGTTTGACCACAGCCTCTTCCCAGGCTTCTCAGGCGGGTCAGCTCTTTCACCTTTCTGGCTCTAAAGGTACTCTCCTTCCCCATGGTTATTCAGTTATTCAGTTTCCTCAGCCTCTTCTCAGGCTTCTCAAGTTGGTCAGCTCTTCTACCCTTTTGGCTTAGATGGGCTACAGGCTACAGGCATACTCCCCTTCTTCTCCCTGCTTAAATCAGCTTTCCCATCTTATTCTTAGGCTTCTCAGGCAGGTCAGCTCTTCCACCATTCTGGCTTAGGTGGGTATGTAGGGGTACTCTCCTTTTTCCCCCTGGTTCATTCATTTTCCTCGAGGCTCTTCTGGCATTCAGAGCTCCATGGTAATACAGGCTCTTTCGCCCAGGCAGCAGCTCCTACTTCAGGATACAGTTCCTCGTCATGCAGCAGAATCTGGAAAGGAGTACAGGGAACCTGTCCCTGAGTGATACAAGTTCAGAATGAGCTAGCTCTTTTTTATAGCCAGAGTCCTCCTCATCCTGTTGGCTGCTGATTGGTAGAAAGAACTGTTTACAGGGTTGGCTGGCAGGGGGTTTCTACTCTGGTGCTCCTGTGTTTAGGCTATCTTTCTGTTGGTCAGTTGGGCTTCTACTACTTCAGTTGCACATTCACTTTATTTGTTTTTTGTATTCTAGTTTTTATCCTGGGCCCCTTTAAAATATTATTTTTCCAATCCGTGGAACTCAGGTTTCTATTTTGTTAAAGTACCTCTTATATTTCCCCAGGTTCTTCTATGAGGATTTGAACTCGGGTCCTCCCATAGGCTCTATGGTGTTTCAAACATCCGGGACTTAGTAGGGTATTTCCTCTGAGGTCCTGCAGCGCCTCTCTGCCTGAGTCTCTCATCCGGTTCCATATGTCAGAGCGGAGCACGCCACCATCCTGGCTCCCAGTGTTCCAGCACAGGCATGCTGAGGAGTGGATGTCCCATTGTTTATCCATGTGGCGTGAGCTGCTCCACTGCTGTCTCTGTCCCGCTCCAGTGGGGAGCACTGTCATTGCTGTAAGGCAGTCCTGGGTAAGTCTCTTTTGGGGATCATGGCAGCACGATTCACCATAGTGCAGATGTTAACAAATAATATGGTAATGCTCTGCTATACAAAAATGGTGTCAACAAGCACTTGTATCATCATATCCAACAAAAATAGGGTGAGCGATATTGCATACACTCTGGCATGCCTTGCAAAATAATTGTGAGTATGTACATTCATGAAATTTTCTTAAACTGCCCACAATATCATGCTGAGGTTTTAACTATGTTTTGATTGCAAATTGTTTTGGGTATACAAATAGCCCAGTGAGAGTTTTACTGCTACAATCCCTCACTTTTTACAGAGCCCTGTCAAGTAGTATTGGAGCCTAGCGCAGGATCCCCAGAGGGTGGTCAGTGGAGACAAGGGATGGGCCTAAGAGAACATTCCTTGGGAGAGAAGACCAAATTCGCAACTTTAAAAACCCCAGTCAGATGTTTTGGAATTATATTACAATTGAGGAAATGTGTTTGTTTGCATTAAAAGATTGCAAACTCTAGTAACAGTCTAGAACACTGCACCTTCTGTATTTTTCTATGCTCAGCTACTGTGGGCTTTTCAGTATTATCAGATGTTCTGTGTTTAGGGGCCCTCGCATCCCCATGCAGCTTGTTTAAAAAATAGTGACTTGCAGAAGGGAGGCATCTAGTTACAGGAGACTGCACTCCATCTGTTTTACCTCTGAGCATTGCTGCTATTAACTGAAAAGTAAAATCTGTGATTTTCTCCAAAGGTATTGCATAAGGAACCTCAGTTAGGCTCCCACAGAATTTCACCTAGGTTGTGGTGAAGAACAGTGGAAAAACTATTTATTTATTTGCTCACAGAGCCCAGGGGCATCGAGGCGCTGATACAGAATTTCTTTTGTTTTTTGTTGTTGTTGTTGTCTTAGTTGCATATTTATAACGCACTTAAATACCCAGAGGTTTCTAAGCGTGGACCCAGGGATCGAATTGTGTTGGTTCGTGCCGTCTTGCTTCCAAGGCATGCACGCTTCCACTGAGCTATCCTCCCGGCTGTGCCCTGGCATTTCACTTCCTAAATCAGTATTTTATGGCTCGTTACTTGGAAAAAAAACATTTTTCAGGGAGTGAAAAATAATTAGCTTTGCCAATAGGGACACTTTATGCTTGTGAAAAGCTGATCTTCTCTTAAAGTTTGCCTTGAAATCAGGCAGTAATATTACAAATCCTTCCTATGCCACTCCTGGATTAAAAAATATTAGAGGAACTTTGTGGGTAGCGGTAGTCCTCCTATGTATTCATTGTTTACGATTTTCTGTTGGGATTGTTTTGACTCCCTCTTTTTAGTGGGCTTATTTTCATCTTTTACGGTGTACAAATGGGTGGTATGTATGCTTCTTAGCTGTGAGGCTAGTGTTGAGTAATCATTTGGTTTACTGTGATTGTATTGCTGAAATAACAGTGATGTACAATTACAAATTGCAATAAATATTGTAAGGAAAACTGTTGAAATGCGTTTTACATTGCCCATAGTAAAAATACACTTTTGGGAGGAACACACTCAGATCCCCCTTACATCTCCTACTCCTAAATTCTCCTTCTCTCATTCCCGTTTTACTACAATTTTAAGCTGAATCTGTTTTTTTCACCAGAACCTCACAGCTTTCATTACACTTTATGGCCTTTATTTCGATATTGTTTCTGCTGGTTGCAATTTTTGACCCACTCTATTAATTCTAGCAATATCTGTTCCACTTTGTATATTCAGTGGTAATTATTTCCTACAATATTATCACTGTATACTAAGGGGCCGATTCATGGAACAAACGTGCACCGAAAATCTTCGCACAAGCAGGCGCAAGCAGGCGCAAGCAGGCGCAAGCGGAAAAAAACAGGCGCACGCACACGCGTGCGATTCATGGAAGTCCCTGCGCGTGTACACCTCGGGATGTGCGCCAAACCCGTGCATGGCGCACAAGTCACTGCAACATCCCGAAAGGCGTGCGCGACGCGCACAGTCAAAGCGCACAATCTCGGCGCATACACCAGAAAGTGGGCGGGACACGGGGCGTAACACGCGGAATGGGGAACAACGCGCGAAAATAAGGGCGTAACTGGGGATGTACTGCAGGGAAGCAGACGGAACGCCCACATGCACTCGAACCACACGTATTCATGGAATCAAATAAGGCAAAGCCACGCACAGCCAAAGACACGCACAAGCTGAAACACGTCCGCCACACGAAGGCAGGCGGTAGAGTCCCAGCGCATCACAAAAGTGGCAACATACAGCAATTGGGCCTGTGCGAGCGGGCTATGTGTATTTTTGGGGGCGCGCGGGAAGTTACACACGCGATTGAGCAGGGTACGTGTATTTCGGGGGCGCGCGGGAAGTTACACACGCGATTGAACGGGGTACGTGTATTTCGGGGGTGCACGGGAAGTTACACACGCGATTGAGCGGGGTACGTGTATTTCGGGGGCGCGCGGGAAGTTACACACGCGATTGAGCGGGGTACGTGTATTTCGGGGGTTTGCGGGAAGTCACACACGCGATCTCATCAGGGTACGTGTATTTCGGGGCGCGGGGGAAGTATCCCACGCAACATCAGCAGGGTACGTGTATTCCAGGGGTGCGCGGGAAGTTCCACCCGCAATCTCATCAGGGTACGTATATTACAGGGGTGCGCCGGGAGCAGCACACGTGAATTGCATGTGTGGTTCCTCCCAGGTGTTCCCTCTACACCCTCCACGGCCCCTGCAGGTGGCTCACACCACAGGGGTCTACCCAGCACATGTCCTGCAGGCACCCCATCCACCATGGCCATGCCCACCAGCCAACCCACATGTCAACTTGCACTACTGCCCACCAACGCATGTCCCCCTGCACCCCCAGCCACCAGGGGCAGCCTCCACCAGGCCCCCACCCATGTCTCCCAGCACCCCCACCCCCCAGCAGTGCAGGGGCAGCCTCCACCAGGCCCCCACCCATGTCTCCCACCACCCCCACCCCCCCCAGTCACCAGGGGCAGCCTCCACCAGGCCCCCACCCATGTATCCCACCACCCCCACCCCCCAGCAGTGCAGGGGCAGCCTCCACCAGGCCCCCACCCATGTCTCCCAGTACCCACACCCCCCAGCCACCAGGGGCAGCCTCCACCAGGCCCCCACCCATGTCTCCCACCACCCCCACCCCCCCAGTCACCAGGGGCAGCCTCTACCAGGCCCCCACCCATGTCTCCCAGCACCCCACCCCCCAGCCACCAGGGGCAGCCTCCACCAGGCCCCCACCCATGTCTCCCAGCACCACCACCCCCCAGCAGTGCAGGGGCACCCTCCACCAGGCCCCCACCCATGTCTCCCAGCACCCCCACCCCCCAGCCACCAGGGGCAGCCTCCACCAGGACCCCACCCATGTCTCCCAGCCCCCCCACCCCCCAGCAGTGCAGGGGCAGCCTCCACCAGGCCCCCACCCATGTCTCCCAGCACCCCCACCCCCCAGCAGTGCAGGGGCAGCCTCCACCAGGCCCCCACCCATGTCTACCACCACACCCACCCCCCAGCCACCAGGGGCAGCCTCCACCAGGCCCCCACCCATGTCTCCCACTACCCCCACCCCCCCAGTCACCAGGGGCAGCCGCCACCAGGCCCCCACCCATGTCTCCCAGCACCCCCACCCCCCAGCCACCAGGGGCAGCCTCCACCAGGCCCCCACCCATGTCTCCCACCACCCCCACCCCCCAGCAGTGCAGGGGCAGCCTCCACCAGGCCCCCACCCATGTCTCCCAGCACCCCCACCCCCCAGCCACCAGGGGCAGCCTCCACCAGGCCCCCACCCATGTCTCCCACCACCCTCACCCCCCAGCCACCAGGGGCAGCCTCCACCAGGCCCCCACCCATGTCTCCCAGCACCCCCACCCCCCAGCCACCAGGGGCAGCCTCCACCAGGCCCACACCCATGTCTCCCACCACCCCCACCCCCCAGTCACCAGGGGCAGCCTCCACCAGGCCCCCACCCATGTCTCCCAGCACCCCCACCCCCCAGCCACCAGGGGCAGCCTCCACCAGGCCCCCACCCATGTCTCCCACCACCCCCACCCCCCAGCAGTGCAGGGGCAGCCTCCACCAGGCAACCACCCATGTCTCCCAGCACCCCCACCCCCCAGCCACCAGGGGCAGCCTCCACCAGGCCCCCACCCATGTCTCCCACCACCCCCACCCCCCAGCAGTGCAGGGGCAGCCTCCACCAGGCCCCCACCCATGTCTCCCAGCACCCCCACCCCCAGCCACCACGGGCAGCCTCCACCAGGCCCCCACCCATGTCTCCCAGCACCCACACCCCCCAGCAATGCAGGGGCAGCCTCCACCAGGCCCCCACCCATGTCTCCCAGCACCCCCAGCACCCAGCCACCAGGGGCAGCCTCCACCAGGCCCCCACCCATGTCTCCCACCACCCTCACCCCCCAGTCACCAGGGGCAGCCTCCACCAGGCCCCGACCCATGTCTCCCAGCACCCCCACCCCCCAGCCACCAGGGGCAGCCTCCACCAGGCCCCCACCCATGGCTCCCACCACCCCCACCCCCCAGCAGTGCAGGGGCAGCCTCCACCAGGCCCCCACCCATGTCTCCCACCACCCCCACCCCCCCAGCACTGTGGGGCACCCACCACCAGGCCCCCACCCATGTCTCCCAGCACCCCACCCCCCAGCAGGGCAGGGGCAGCCTCCACCAGGCCCCCACCCATGTCCAACTCATGTCTCCCACCACCCCCACCCTCCAGCACTGTGGGGCACCTGCCAGCAGGCCCCCACCCATGTCCAACTCATGTTCCCCACCACCCCCACCCCCAGCACTGTGGGGCACCTGCCAGCAGGCCCCCACCCATGTCCAACTCATGTTCCCCACCACCCCCACCCCCCAGCACTGTGGGGCACCTGCCAGCAGGCCCCCACCCATGTCCAACTCATGTTCCCCACCACCCCCACCCCCCAGCACTGTGGGGCACCTGCCAGCAGGCCCCCACCCATGTCCAACTCATGTTCCCCACCACCCCCACCCCCCACCACTGTGGGGCACCTGCCAGCAGGCCCCCACCCATGTCTAACTCATGTTCCCCAACACCCCCACCCCCCAGCACTGTGGGGCACCTGCCAGCAGGCCCCCACCCATGTCCAACTCATGTTCCCCAACACCCCCACCCCCCAGCACTGTGGGGCACCTGCCAGCAGGCCCCCACCCATGTCCAACTCATGTTCCCCACCACCCCCACCCCCCAACAGGGTGGGGCACCTGCCAGCAGGCCCCCACCCATGTCCAACTCATGTTCCCCACCACCCCCACCCCCCAGCACTGTGGGGCACCTGCCAGCAGGCCCCCACCCATGTCCAACTCATGTTCCCCACCACCCCCACCCCCCAGCACTGTGGGGCACCTGCCAGCAGGCCCCCACCCATGTCTCCCAGCACCCTCACCCCCTAGCCACCAGGGGCACCCACCACCAGGCTCCCACCCATGTCTCCCAGCACCCCCACCCCCCCAGTCACCAGGGGCAGCCTCCACCAGGCCCCCACCATGTCTCCCAGCACCCCCACCCCCGGCCACCAGGGGCAGCCTCCACCAGGCCCCCACCCATGTCTCCCAGCACCCTCACCCCCTAGCCACCAGGGGCACCCACCACCAGGCTCCCACCCATGTCTCCCAGCACCCCCACCCCCCCAGTCACCAGGGGCAGCCTCCACCAGGCCCCCACCATGTCTCCCAGCACCCCCACCCCCGGCCACCAGGGGCAGCCTCCACCAGGCCCCCACCCATGTCTCCAAGCACCCGCACCCCCCAGCAGTGCAGGGGCAGCCTCCACCAGGTCCCCACCCATGTCTCCCAGCACCCCCACCCCCCAGCCACCAGGGGCAGCCTCCACCAGGCCCCCACCCATGTCTCCCACCACCCCCACCCCCCCCAGTCACCAGGGGGAGCCTCCACCAGGCCCCCACCCATGTCTCCCAGCACCCCCACCCCCCAGCCACCAGGGGCAGCCTCCACCAGGCCCCCACCCATGTCTCACACCACCCCACCCCCCAGCAGTGCAGGGGCAGCCTCCACCAGCCCCCACCCATGTCTCCCAGCACCCCCACCCCCCCAGTCACCAGGGGCAGCCTCCACCAGGCCCCCACCCATGTCTCCCAGCACCCACACCCCCCAGCAGTGCAGGGGCAGCCTCCACCAGGCCCCCACCCATGTCTCCCAGCACCCCCACCCCCCAGCCACCAGGGGCAGCCTCCACCAGGCCCCCACCCATGCCTCCCACCACCCCCACCCCCCAGTCACCAGGGGCAGCCTCCACCAGGCCCCCACCCATGTCTCCCACCACCCCACCCCCCAGCAGTGCAGGGGCAGCCTCAACCAGGCCCCACCCATGTCTCCCACCACCCCCACCCCCCCAGTCACCAGGGGCAGCCTCCACCAGGCCCCCACCCATGTCTCCCAGCACCCCCACCCCCCAGCCACCAGGGGCAGCCTCCACCAGGCCCCCACCCATGTCTCCCACCACCCCCACCCACCCAGCACTGTGGGGCACCCACCACCAGGCCCCCACCCATGTCTCCCAGCACCCCCACCCTCCAGCAGTGCAGGGGCAGCCTCCACCAGGCCCCCACCCATGTCCAACTCATGTCTCCCAGCACCCCCACCCCCCAGCCACCAGGGGCAGCCTCCACCAGGCCCCCACCCATGTCTCCCAGCACCCCCACCCCCCAGCCACCAGGGGCAGCCTCCACCAGGCCCCCACCCATGTCTCCCACCACACCACCCCCCCAGTCACCAGGGGCAGCCTCCACCAGGCCCCCACCCATGTCTCCCAGCACCCCCACCCCCCAGTCACCAGGGGCAGCCTCCACCAGGCCCCCACCCATGTCTCCCAGCACCCCCACCCCCCAGCCACCAGGGGCAGCCTCCACCAGGCCCCCACCCATGTCTCCCACCACCCCCACGCCCCCCAGCACTGTGGGGCACCCACCACCAGGCCCCCACCCATGTCTCCCAGCATCCCCACCCCCCAGCAGTGCAGGGGCAGCCTCCACCAGGCCCCCACCCATGTCCAACTCATGTCTCCCACCACCCCCACCCCCCAGCACTGTGGGGCACCTGCCAGCAGGCCCCCACCCATGTCCAATTCATGTTCCCCACCACCCCCACCCCCCAGCACTGTGGGGCACCTGCCAGCAGACCCCCACCCATGTCCAACTCATGTTCCCCACCACCCCCACCCCCCAGCACTGTGGGGCACCTGCCAGCAGGCCCCCACCCATGTCCAACTCATGTTCCCCACCACCCCCACCCCCCAGAACTGTGGGGCACCTGCCAGCAGGCCCCCACCCATGTCCAACTCATGTTCCCCACCACCCCCACCCCCCCAGCACTGTGGGACACCTGCCAGCAGGCCCCCACCCATGTCCAACTCATGTTCCCCACCACCCCCACCCCCCAGCACTGTGGGGCACCTGCCTAGCAGGCCCCCACCCATGTCCAACTCATGTTCTCCACCACCCCCACCCCCAGCACTGTGGGGCACCTGCCAGCAGGCCCCAACCCATGTCTCCCACCACCCCCACCCCCCAGCAGTGCAGGGGCAGCCTCCACAAGCCCCCCACCCATGTCTCCCAGCACCCCCATCCCCCAGCACTGTGGGGCACCCTCCACCAGGCCCCCACCCATGTCTCCCACCACACCCACCCCCCAGCAGTGCAGGGACACCCACCACCAGGCCCCCACCCTTGTCTCCCACCACCCCCACCCCCCAGCAGTGCAGGGGCAGCCGCCACCAGGCCGCCACCCATGTCTCCCACCACCCCCACCCCCCAGCCACCAGGGGCAGCCTCCACCAGGCCCCCACCCATGTCTCCCACCACCCCCACCCCCCCAGTCACCAGGGGCAGCCTCCACCAGGCCCCCACCCATGTCTCCCAGCACCCCCACCCCCCAGCCACCAGGGGCAGCCTCCACCAGGCCCCCACCCATGTCTCCCACCACCCCACCCCCCCAGTCACCAGGGGCAGCCTCCACCAGGCCCCCACCCATGTCTCCCAGCACCCCCACCCCCAGCACTGTGGGGCACCTGCCAGCAGGCCCCCATCCATGTCCAACTCATGTTCCCCAGCACCCCCACCCCCCAGCACTGTGGGGCACCTGCCAGCAGGCCCCCACCCATGTGCAACTCATGTTCCCTACCACCCCCACCCCCCAGCACTGTGGGGCACCTGCCAGCAGGCCCCCACCCATGTCCAACTCATGTTCCCCACCACCCCCACCCCCCAGCACTGTGGGGCACCTGCCAGCAGGCCCCCACCCATGTGCAACTCATGTTCCCCAGCCAACATGTCTTCACAATCTAGATCCCTGGTCCCTATGGTCAGCCTCAAAATGCAAAACACCCACCCGAGTATTGCATCCACCCACTCATAATTTGCAATTACATCACAGAACACCAATTGCAAGTTCTGAAAAAAACACATTTCCCTCACATACACCCAATGGGTGTCAGTGAATCTCAAAACACATATCATGAAATGCATGAAACAAATGAGATACCACACATTGAAGTTCACCAAAAAAAATATGTATTAAAGGAAACATAAATAGAATAAAAAATGAAGAAACAGAAATGTGAATGTACAAAAATTAAAAGAAGCATGTCCGTGAAAAAAAGCAAAACCAAAAATAAAATTCCAAAGTAATGTTGTCCAAAGTCAATGTCCACAAAACAAAATCCAATGGGAAATAAAAAAGAAAGCCATTGCTCCATGGTTAAAAAGTGAAAAAAAATACAATCCAACAGTGAACTATGTACATGGGAACAAGCCAGGGTCCATTATCCCAACAAAATAAAGGAAACCTATCTAACTACACTAACTAATAAAATAAACTATATACAAAAATGTGGCCAATGTCCGAAAGGTCCAAATAAAATCAAAACAAAATTGAAACCTAACACTACCTACATAACTATGTACAAGGGCAGCGGGTTAGTTTACGGCTCACTTGTGGATGTCCCGGGCCAGGGCATCATCGAACTCCTCCTCAATGTCCCGGAGGCGGTCCTCCTCCATGGCCCAGAGGGTCCGCAGGGCCGTCGACGTCTCCACCTCCAAACTCCTACGGATTGCATCGAGGCACTCGGCCCGCCTCAGGCCCTCCGCATGGAGTTCTCTGCCCTGACCATTGTGAGCCGTGCCTCTTCCACCCGCTGCCGCTCCGCATCTATGGCGTGGCCCAAACGCTGCCACACGGAAGACACTCTCTGTCCTGGGTCCTCCTGCCCTCCGGCCGATGCCTGCCCCTCCGATGTAGAAGGCCCCGAGCCTTCATGGCTCCCACCACGTTGCTGCTGCTGCTGTGCCTCTGCCCGTGCACTGCCTCCTGCTGCCTGCACATCCTCCGCCGGCTGGGGTGCAGTCGTAGATGCGGCCAACCCCTGCTGGACGTCTGACTCCCGACTGTGGCAGGGATGCCTCCTCCACCAGCCTGGCCGCACCGTCAGAGGCAGCTCCACAGGGCACCCAGGTGACTGATGGGTGGGAAGATGGCACAGAGGACGACTGGCGCGTAGGGGGTCCAGTTGAGGAGGGGGTTGTAGCAAGCCCCATCAGACGGAGGAATCCAGCCTGGGTGACCTGTCCCAGCAGGCTGACGTGGTCAACGAGCCATTCGAGATGACATGCAGTCTCTTCATGAAAAGACTGCAGGTCACCTCGCATGGCCCGTTGACGCAACGCCACACCAGCCAGGACAGGCTCAACCCCGACCTGGATAGCCACATCCGCAGGCAGAGGAAGGCCAGCTGACGTGAGCTCATCCCCTGCCTGAAAACGGGTCTGGACGTAGGCATCCCTGCTGGTGCAAGATGATGCAGGGACAGGATCAGGGACAGGATTGCACACAGGCACCTCCGCGGCGGCCTGTGCTGCCTCCTGTCCCTGGTCCTGCACTGCACCACTAGCACCAGTGGGATCCCCACCTCCAGACCCCGTCTCTGGTGCTTGCACGGCCTCCTCCTCCACCAAACCCCCCACCAACCTGGATGACTCCGTGCCATCTTCCCCTGTTGGGCCCTGTGGGGTCCCAGCTGCCACTTCTGCTGCCGAGGAGTCCAACTCCAACCTTCGCCTCTTGGACCTCCCCCCGGCAGCTGCGGCCTGGGATGCGGCACCGGACTCCTCACTCCCCAACGAGATCACAACATGGGAGGGGAGCCGGGCCTTGCGTCTCCGGCTGGCGGTTGGATCCCCGCCGCTGTGCTCCACAGCACCTTCTCCGCCCTCTTCATCAGTTGACGCTGCAGACAGGGAGAAACAAAACACAGGCATCAGGGCACTGTACAATGGACACATACACACATGACAGTTGTACATGAGTGGCATTGGCAAACATCAGACATGTCATCACAATCCCCAACACACATGTCATTACAACTCGCACACATGAGCCATACCACAGCCATATCGCAACTGCCACCACCATCCATACACATACAACAGCATGAGCAGCCAAAGGTGAGCCAGACATCACATGCAACACAGGAAGTGCACCACACATGTACACACACCACCACACTTGCCTGCATGTGTACACCTCTGCCAAGTGTCGCAGTGTTCAGACGGGCATCCATGTCACATCTGCCAATCAGGCTTCCACATACCGCTGTCACATGCATCCATGTTGCATCACTGTTGCACCCTTGTCAAATACACACACATGCACATGTACACAGTGCTGATACATGCAGCCAAAAGCAACATACATGCGTGACATGACGGACATGTCTACTTACATACATATTCATCCAAACATGTGTGCACGCACAACTGCATTTGGCATGCAAGCCTACACACACAAGCACCATCCATGTCTCACACATTCCAGCCCTCGCATGTGCCAGCCCCACGGCCCTGTACACCCCCACCCATACTCGACCCCATACAAACAGATGTGCAACCTGCACACGACTGAATAATCACCACACGCACTGCTCACAATCAGGATGCATGTACACTCACTGCTCGACTCCAGACGGGTCTGCCTCTCAAGGACCTGGACGTGGAGCGCTGGGGATATGCGTTCCAGGACCCTCATCTGTTCTTCCGAAAAGTGGCCCTGGCGCCTCTTGGCATCCGCTGCCTTCAAGAGGCGCCGGGCCTTGTTCAGGGTCCTGGACCTGAAGTCCTCCCAGCGCTTCTTGACATGTTGTAAGTCGCGGACTGCCACCCCCTCCGTGTTGATGGCAGTCACGATGTCAGTCCAGATCCGAGTCCGTCCTTCCTTGTCGGCGCGGGAACTTCCGAAGAGGGCATCATACTGCCCCAGGACTTGCTCCACCAGGACACCAACTTCGGTGGCACTGAAGCTGGTGCCCCTCTGCCTCTCTGGCCGGGGGTTGTCAGTGGTCCCAGATGGTGTTTGCCCCGACATGACAACCCCAGAGGCAGGAGTGGGTGGGCAACTGGGTCCTGGGGCTGGGCTGTGGAGCGATGGAATCCCAGTCGGGAGTCTTCGGTTCCAGCAGGGGTGGTCACAGCAACAGCATCCCTGGCTGATGTGCAGGCAGCAAATGGCAGGGCACGTGGCCAGCAGGCAGTCAGGCAGCAGCAGATGGCAGGTGGGAGCGTGCTCGGGGCTCTGGGGGGCAGTAGTTCGGCCTTCTGGGCAGGAGCGTGGTCTTCCGTGTGCTTACGCGTGGCCAGCTTCATACAGAGTGATTGGCACGTGAAAAATCTGCATGTCAGCGTGTAATTCGAGGAAAGGCCCTTAGCATGTAAGCGCGTCTGCACGCATACGCATTTTCATTGGACAGAAGGCCCCTCAAGCCCCTGTGACGTGACGCATACAGACGTGCATGGGCATTTCAGCGCGCGTGAAAAACTGCACGTCCGCGTGTAATACGAGGAAAGGGCCCATGCGCGTAAGCGCGCGTGGAAAACTGCACGTCCGCGTGTAATACGAGGAAAGGCCCTTAGCGCGTATGCACGGCAGCACGCATATGCGATTTCATTGGACAAAAGGCCCTTAGCGCGTGATCGCATCTGTGACGTGACGCGCGGGTGTTTCCCTCATTGCACGTGATGACAGAACACACGTGGATTTCCACCAATCGCGTGTGAAAGTTCCCGGCACCCCGGAACACACGTACCCAGGCTAATCGCGTGTGGAACTTCCCGCGCACCCCGAAACACACGTACCCAGGCCAATCGCGTATACACTCACTCCCCTCCGATCACACGCGATGACACTCGGACCTACAGTCTTACCACGTATGCGAATACGGGAAACCCGCGCACGCCAAAAGACGTGCACAGGCGTCAACGCGTCCGCCCACACGAAGGCAGGCGGAGGCATCCCCGCGCACAGCATAAAAGTGCGCGCAAACAACAAAGGCGTATATACAGCTACGATGAATGCCCCATTTGTCGCTGCACTGATCGTGGGACACCGCAGGAGGAGGAGAATAGCCAGGGCACGCATTTTCGCACCACGGACAAGCCTTTTTGGTATGCCTGACGACCAGGTCTACGGCAGGTCTAGGTTTCCACCCCATATCATCCTAGACCTGGTCAGGGAGTGGGAAGATGACCTCACATCCCCCACCCTTTGCTCCCAAGCATTGAGCCCCTTGGAGAAGCTGCTCAATGTCCTGCATTTTTTGGCCACTGGGTCATTTCAGCGGACCACTGCCATAGTGGGGGGGTCTCACAGGCCACGCAGTCACGCTGCCTACACCAGGTACTGGCAATCATGACAGCGCGCCCCTCAGTCCGCAGGCACATATACATGCCCAGAACACCCGCAGAAAGGCAGGCCGTTGTCCTGGATTTTTTCAGGGTGGCACACTTCCCCAAAGTGCTTGGTGCCATAGATTGCACCCATGTGGCCCTACGCCACCTGGGGCCATTGAGCACATCTACCGAAACCGCAAGCACTGGCATTCCATCAATGTACAGTTGGTATGTGATGCAAAGGGAATCATCACCTCTGTCTATGCAAACTACCCTGGCTCCACCCATGACAGTTTCATATACAGAATGTCCGCCCTGAGCTGGGCCCTGGAAGCTGGGCAGCATGGCGACATATGGCTCCTAGGTCAGTACAAATGCCCTTGCACATGCATGGAAGTCACACACAGACAAATATCCAAACCCTAATAATCTCAACTATTATCACCTCCCCAGGGGACAGTGCCTACCCTCTGAGCAACCACATGATGACGCCAATCCGGAACCCCACCACACCACCCCAGGTAAGATACAACGCCGCCCATATTGCAACCAGGGGCATAGTGGAGCGCACATTCGGAGTGCTCAAGTCACGTTTCCGCTCCCTTGACCGCTCTGGTGGGCAACTACTCTATGCACCACCAGTAGTGTGCAGGATCATTGTGGCAGCATGTGTCCTGCACAATGTTGCAACACGGCAGGGTGTCCCGGTGGACATGGTGGTGCCCCCACATCCCCAACCACAGGCACAGGCGCTGCCCATGGGAGGGGACAGGGCACGTGGCGAGGAAGCCCGGACCCAGCTTGTGGCCACATTTTTCACCTAAACTCCCACCCCTGTGGAGTGCACACAGGCCTGGCACATACCAGGTGACAATCGATGATGACAAAGAGACAGTCAACTGTCACAACCCTACCACCCTGAGATAGTTGCCATGGAAGTGCCACATCGTCTGCATCCCTAGCTACTTAAACTCAAGCTATCCTGTGTGACCAAAAGGCACACATATGACATATGACATGATATGGGCCATACACAAGTATTCCAAGGCGCAATGAGGCAGGGAGGGGGGAACAAGGGAACACAGAGAACGGTACTACTAGGCCAGGTGTCATTGAGATCGTGCAAGTGCAGGGGTAGGGGGAATGGGAAAAGTGCAAGGGGAAGGGTGGGGGGGAGTCCAGTACAGGGGAAGTAGCCCAAAAAAATAATACATAGGTCGCCTGGTGGCAACTACAAAGGTAAGTGCAGACAAGTGCTGGGAAGGGAGGGCTGTAGGGATAGAGAGACAGTACTGCAGTGCAGGGGTTGCCAGGGAGGCAGTGCAAGTGGAGAGTGGCTGGGCCAGGGACCGAGGTCGGTGAGAGTGGCCCAGTTGCAGCTCCTGTGCAGTTCCAGTGAAGAATTCTGCAAGGGAGAGGCAGAGAGTAAGCAGAAGCAAAGAGGAAGGTCTTGAGGTGCTTCCAGAACTGGAGATGGTTCCCCTCAAGTTCAAGTCAGGCCGGAAGTCTGTTCCAGGGGGAGGGCCCTGCTGCGGAGAGAAATCTACCCCCAGCTAGTTGCTCTGAGAAGCGGATGACCCGGACATGCAAGGTGTGCATCACACACACCTGCAAAACAGGCCATGGCCATCACTGTCATGTCACTCAAACCCTCCCAAACATCAACATGACATGGCAAGCAATACCCATACACCAACGCAGTAACGATAAGGTACACATTGCCATGTCCTAAATGTACAGTGGCATCGGACACTGCTGCCTGACCTGGAATCAGATGAAATGACAGACCAACAAAATCTCCCACCCAAAATAAGTCATTTCCAAATGCATTACAACAGTCGTAGACGTAACATCACAATGAATGCCTGTCTACATGCACATTATGCATTGCAAAATCAACACTGCAGCTCATGTGTGCAGTGTCCTAATCTTGCATTACACTGCTCAGCGCACAGCACAGTGAACAGCCATTGTGTGTGATGCACACCCTGAGCATCACATCTAAGTGACAGACCACGTCAAACATCAAATTAGGCATGTACTGGATCCATGATCGGTCACAGAACATGTGCTGCTGGGACACAGTGGGCACCAGAAGGCAAACAGTGTACACGTGGATATGCAAGGGTGGGAGTACATGTAGTGCATCAGAGTGCAAGTGTGTGGTTCTGCAAGGACATGCACTCCACATATGCATGTGCACTCAAGTGACCATCAGAATCCACACTTATTTCCAAAATCACAAAATCCAAGGCATAAAAACGAACCCAAACACCCTCCAGTAGATGACTTGACGTAGCAGTACCTCACAAAGGCCAAGTACTACCACAATGATGCAACAACCAAGGTAGCACAGCAAAACAATGTCACGACAGGATGTGAGACATGTGTGGTACATGACATAGGATGATGCACCATGAATGGATGTGTACTGTCACAGGTCCCCTGTACAGGCGCGGGAGTGTCACGAAACAACCACCCCCACCATGTCCCGGGTGCCTGCAAGGTTAAACTCACACAGGCCCCTGAGACCCTGGTGGGGAATGAGGTTCAGGGATATGCAGTCGGGACAGGTGTTGACACACTGGATGACTGGAATGAGTGGCAGGAGAGGGGAGGAGGAATGACACATGAAACTAGGGAATGCACGAAAATGTACAACCTGCATGAACACATACACAATCCAAACAAACTTGGACATTATTGTCATGGCCTTCTGTAGTCCAGGCTCAGGAGTGGTACGAACCAACCACCCCCTCTAGGGTTTTGGTGCCTGCAAGTTCGGGGCTCACACAGGCATCTGCAACTCCAGTGGGGAAAGAGGGTCAGGGAACGTTGCTTGGCTAGGCACGGGAAGCAGGAACACCGGGTAGAGGGTACAGGTTTCAAAATTGCATAGGATCCCGAGTGATTAGGGAGAAAAAAACATACCAAATTGAACCACACATACATCCATGCATCAGTACACTCCCCAGCAAGCCTATGCAGAGCAGTTTGTAAGAAAAACAACAAGACACTTAGCTCTGGTTTTGAGTGCTGGCCTCCTGCCTGCACACTCTCAGGTCCGGTTACAGGAGCACTGCAATGCTGCAAAGAGAGCCACAGTCAACAACCTGTACATGCCAATTACACAAAAACACAACACCAAAAATGCCCCATAGCAACAAACTAATCTACAAACAGACAATCTGTGCTCGATGCTTCGGACCCATATACAACATCACCCCTGTGACGGGTCATACACAGTCAATGCAGTAAGTCAGCCGCTGGTGGGTGCGTGGCAAATGGAACACCAATGTGTCACAATTCACACAACATGCAATGTTCCCTGGGTAAGCAGACAGACCCATATAGCAAGCCATGACTACAGAGCAAGTTGCGCACCACCATGACCGAAACAAAGTTGGCAGTGCATTTATCATGAAGTACGTGGAAAAGACATGCACTGCACCCGAGAATGTCCCTTGCTGTATGTCCCTGTGAGCTGCCCCTTTCCATGTCTCGGAAGGCTACATGGTTGATACAAGTGCCTCAATGGACCTTGGTGTACCGGAGGGTTTGTGCCACTGCCCCTGCATGTGTCCCAGACAACCCTACTATCAACAGCCATCAGTCCACAAACACATCTGAGCTGCATTGTGTGCTTCAACACCAATATTCGTCTAAGCTCACCCTCAGTGCTGTGACTAAGCCTGCATGTGCAACTCGCCTGGTGCAAGCTTTGCTGTGTCGTGGCCCCCCTGTGATGCTCACCTTGCCTGTAGTTCCTTGGAACATGTCAGCAGTTCTAGGATGTGGGTCTGCAATCACTGTGCCTCTGCTTGTGCACACATGTGCATGTGGGCACCAACAAACGGGTCCAGAATTCCGTCGTCCAATGGGCCATGTCTGCTGGCAAAGGTGCTCTGGAGGCTCATCCCCCTGCAGAAAGGGCATGAAACACATGATTAATGCTTCAAAGTCATCTGTGTGTGTCTCATCAGGCATCTCATTACTTGACCATGTCAGAGAGTCACATCACAAATCACACCATCAGTCCGTCTTTCACCTCCAAAGTGTGGAACACTATCTACAGCGTGAATTGCAACAAGCACATGTACAGGAAAGATATGAAACATACTACACAATGCATAGCAATCAATGTCCACATTAATCATGACACACCCCATCTAGCAAAAGCTGAACAGTGGACAATGACACCTAAATCATCCCCACTAGGGGTGTCAACACAAGTCACACAGCACCAGACATGCCACAGATATGACAGTCCAAAGCCCTTGTGTAAAATGCTGTAACACCGAACCATCCTTGCGAGCCCATGGATAAGGGAGGCAGGAGTGGCATATGTGAGTCAAGGACCCCAAGCAGCAAACACATACACAAGACAACCATGAAGGGCCCAGCTGGAACAAACAGTGGATGCCTTCAAAAGCCACAAAGCACCGCACCGTCACATTAAAGCACAATAGACTAGCAATTTTAAAGTAACTCAACTATTAACTAATTACACTAACTATGGAAAACCTACATTACCTATTTAAACGAACTATCAAACAGAAACTTAACTAACTAAACTAAAAGAAAAATCAAAAATGGCCACATACGACCCGGGGGGGAGGGGAGGCACCCAGGAGGGGGGAGGTACAGGGTGCTGCTCAACATCCACATGCGATGATGCTGAGCCAAAAAAAAATCCTCCATGGGCTCAACGCCTGCACAGCACGACCTATGTGGGAGAAAGATGGTCGTCCGAGTCTGGCTCATCCTGGAAAGGAGGACGTGGCACAGTAGCCTGGCCACGCCTAGCCACAGCTTGCCCCTCGTCGGCAGCAAGTCTGCCGGACGGGTGAGCCTGGTTCTGTGTGGCGATGTGACGTAGGTCTGCATTCAGAACCTCACGTGATACACGTGCTTCCTCTTGCAAGGTAGCACGTGTAACACGGAGTTCCTCCTGCAAGGCCTGGCTGGACAACCGCTGCACCTCCCGGCAAGCCTGTAGCTCAGCCGAGATGGTACGCTCAAGCTGTGCAAACCTCTCCTCTGCCTGCTGCCTCTGGGACATCATAAGGACACCCAGAGTGGATCTGAGGGAAGCATACTCCTCCCTCAGGGCATCCATGTGCGCCTCTGCGTGAGCAGGAATTGCTTGACGCAGAGACGACATTTCAGCCTGGCGTGCCCTGTCGGAGGCCGCCATGCCCAGCCTGAGCGAGTGGGCCGTGGACCGTGCCGCCTGCTGCTGGAGAAGCACCTGCCTAGCAGGGGGGAGCACAGATCGGGCCACAAGCTCCATGCTCTCAGCGATGTTCTCCATTGCTGCCCCCTGCAGTTCGGAATTGGCAGTCATGTCTTGCTCCCACTCAGTATACAGCGGATGCACGACTACTTGCCCCTGTCGACGTGATGTCCCAGGCACATCAGTGACTGGTGTGGAGGGTGACCCTGCGCCCCGATCCACCACGGGCGGAGGAACCAAGACTGTCTGATCCCTCAGTGCAGGTGTCGCAGACAGAGGAGTGTCCACATCAGAATCACTCACCCCTGACACATGGACTTGATGCTCATCCAACTCAACATGGACGTCAGAGTCGTCATCAAGGCTGGACTCATAGGCAGCCAGAGACAAGATGGACTGCAGCACTTGGGGGTTTTCGTGGCCTACCACCCCACGACCCCCACTAGTGCCGGGTTGATGTGGTGTTACCAACCCTGTGTCTGGCATGACAACACCATCCGCTGCCTCCATTGCGTCATCACCTGGAAAATAGAGAGAAAAAGGTCAATACACATGTCAGAAGCACACGACACACACACACACCGACAGCAAAGGCATCCGCAGACATGTGACACACAACATATGACCTGGCATGCATGCTGGATCTACTTTGAATAGCTTCTGTGATCAGACCTGTTGAAAGGTGGCAGTTTCCATGGAAGTGGGTCTATGCAGTGCAGAAAATGTGTACGCCACTCACTACCTACATGTACAAGCACTACATGGTGTGTGCCAGGAAATGTGAAGGCAGTGCAATGTCAAATTCAGACATCTTGTGCATTGTGCATTCAATGTGTACCATGTCTAGAAGCCAAGCACCCCTGCACCCCAGTACCAAAGCAGGGATGCCTAGAATGGTATCAAAAGGCTGACCATACATCTATGTATTGACAGGCAGTGTTGACTGGCATCAACAGCTTAATGTGATTCAAATTACAACACTGCAAATGATGCTGGGACAGTGGGCAGGACACATGATGAAAACTCCGGAGGCCGCCCATGTGTGAAGAAGACACAAGAGTTGGACAGAATCATTGGCCATTGAACAGGCTGAGGCCTGTGAGCCACACAGATTGTCAGGGCCTAAACATGTGTGCAACGCAGGACTGAGCCACAGTTCTCATGGGGAGGCCGATGAGATGGCAGGCAATGTATGTAACCAAGGACTCATATTACAGTGATCATCCAGTCAAGGACACATAGGGGCATGCGTGCAATGCACATGGAGCATGAATGGGCACTCATGTCCCTGCGGGACATCTGACCCATGCACAGTACAAGTGAGATACCCTGCATCGAGTACTAAGGCTGTACCACACGGCATATGTCTGGCAGTTTCTACGCTGGAAGTTAGCATCTACACAGGACACATGAACAAGAAACTACACATTGGCAAGATTGGAGCAGACCAGTGCAAAGGTGGAACTGGAGTGCAGAGTGGCGGAGGAGGGGCAAGGGAGCATGCCCACATGGAGTCCCGCATGCAGGCAGAGGAGACATGCATGACGGTAGCATTGCATTACTTACACATCAGAACCATGTACACGTCACATGTAGCAGCAATCATGCACAACACATCCCACAAGTGAAACACACACGTCCTCAACAAACACGCATCAACACTCACTGGACTGGGCATCAAAGTCCAGCATCTCTCCCACTCCTTCGACCAATTCAGGTGGTATGAACTCCGCAACGAGAGCCTCATGCGGAGTGAGTTCTTCCTCCTCTGGTGCAGGCCCACCGCCAGTCACCAGAGTCAAGTTGTAATTTGAGGCACGCTTGGCCTTAGTGCTGCGCTTGATGTCATTCCAACGCTTTTTGCACTCCTGCGCCGTGCGCACCTCATGGCCAAATGAACTGACATGTTCGGCAACATGCTTCCAGTGGGTGTCACGTTGGGCAGCCGTAGTCTGACTATTGCCACCCACTAGCATGTCACGGCTGTGGCCCCGCACGTAGTCCACGAGGAAGTACAGTTCCTGCTTACAGAAAGGCTTCTTCCTCGACGTGCAGGAGGTCGTGGCTGTGTGTGGGGTCCCAGCCAGTGCTGCAGGTGCAACCTTCATCCTCTTGGACTGTGGCGCAGACCCTGGCTGGCTAATGCCGCCCTGACCAGTATGGCCAGTGGGTTCGGTGGATTGAGCCAAGGGAGTGGCAGGTGGAGGGATGACCAAAGGCCTGACTTGTGTCAGTGGCAGCTGGGTGCCCACTAATGGACCCTGCGCAGCAACATCAGCTGTGGCAGGGTCATTGACCGCAACGGTCCTGGTTGGCAGACTCACAACCGGGGTGCTGTTGGGTGCATCTGCCCCTGCACTTGCCAACACCCGGCTGTTCGGGGCAGCAGATGACATGACTGCCCCAGGGACACATGTCTTGGTCTGAGCAGCCCGGCCTGCCCCTATGGTTTCCCCCCTGGCCTGTTGGAGATATACCAAGGGCTCTCAAGTGCCAACGCAGCCTGCGCTGGCAGACCCTGAGCCTGGGTGGCGGCGTCCACAGCTGCACCTGCAGCTACCACTACCCTTGGGCCCATGACAGTCGATGGAACGGACTGCCGGGTCATATGGGTGCCAGTGCCAGATGCAGGAGCTGCATCCCCCGGAACCACAGGGGGTGGTGGCATGGCTGCACCGACACATGGCACAACATTGTGCTCAAGTGGCGCACCCCTGCCTCTTCCCCCTCTGTGGCTGCCCTGGACACTCTGGAGTCCCCCTACTCCCTGGTCACCACGGTCACGTCGTGACCACGCCCGCCACAAGGAGTATGCCCAGCTGAGGCGCCCCTCACCTTTGGTGGCCTCCCAACCATGGCACAGATGTAGTTGCTGGCACAGATGGAGTGGTGCCAATGGGAGGTGAACACCACAATTGTCCTGGGCAATTGGGGTGAAGGGGGTGGGAAGCAAGATGTTAACAGCCCCCCTGCACCTGCAAGGCTGTATGTGACCCAGGTGATGTGGTGACGGGTCACGCAACGCTCAGGCACCCCAAAACTGCAGTAAAACCGTGCACGCAACCCTGCAGCCTACGTGCGTGGATTCAAACTCCGGCAGTACGCGGTGGCACCCAGTAACACGATTAACGCGTACGCGTGGGACACGCAGGCTACTATGACATCGAAAATGGGTGCGATACACAGGGTCACCCGCAGTGGGAAAAAGAGCGTGTGCGACTCACCGTCTGACTAGCGCGATGCAGAAAAACACGCGTAGCCAATACCCCCGCCAAAAGAAGAGATACGCCCTTGATAGCTGTGAAGTTGTGATGGCGCGCGAAACAACAGGAAGCAGCAACACATGTCGGTCTCCACGAAAGGCACGTACAGCAAACTGCTGTGCCCACTCACCTTTAACCCGTGCTGAGGGAAACGCATGCGCGCGTCACGTCACTTACGCGCATGGGCCCTTTCCTCGTATTACACGCGGACGTGCAGTTTTTCACGCGCGCTTACGCGCATGGGCCCTTTCCTCGTATTACACACGGACGTGCAGTTTTTCACGCGCGCTTACGCGCATGGGCCCTTTCCTCATATTGCACGCGGACGTGCAGTTTTCCACGCGCGCTTACGCACATGTGCCCTTTCCTCGTATTACACGCGGACGTGCAGTTTTTCACGCGCGCTGAAATGCCATGCACGTCTGTACGCGTCACGCCACAGGGGCGCTTGCGCTTGAGGGGCCTTCTGTCCAATGAAAATGCGTATGCGTGCAGACGCGCTTACGTGCTAAGGGCCTTTCCTCGAATTACACGCTGACATGCAGATTTTTCACGTGCCAAATCACCCCGTATCAAGCTGGCCACGCGTAAGCACACGGAAGACCACGCTCCTGCCCAGAAGGCCGAACTACTGCCCCCCATAGCCCCGAGCACGCTCCCACCTGCCATCTGCTGCTGCCTGACTGCCTGCTGCCCACGTGCCCTGCCATTTGCTGCCTGCACATCAGCCAGGGGTGCTGTTGCTGTGACCACCCCTGCTGGAACCGAAGACTCCCGACTGGGATTCCATCGGTCCACAGCCCAGCCCCAGGACCCAGTTGCCCACCCACTCCTGCCTCTGGGGTTGTCATGTCGGGGCAAACACCATCTGGGACCACTGACAACCCCCAGCCAGAGAGGCAGAGGGGCACCAGCTTCAGTGCCACCGAAGTTGGTGTCCTGGTGGAGCAAGTCCTGGGGCAGTATGATGCCCTCTTCGGAGGTTCCCGCGCCGACAAGGAATGGCGGACTCGGATCTGGACTGACATCGTGACTGCCATCAACGCGGAGGGGGTGGCAGTCCGGGACTTACAACATGTCAAGAAGCGCTGGGAGGACTTCAGGTCCAGGACCCTGAACAAGGCCCGGCGCCTCTTGAAGGCAGCGGATGCCAAGGGGCGCCGGGGCCACTTGTCGGAAGAACAGATGAGGGTCCTGGAACGCATATCCCCAGCGCTCCACGTTCAGGTCCTTAAGAGGCAGACCCGTCTGGAGTCGAGCGGTGAGTGTACATGCATCCTGATTGTGAGCAGTGCGTGTGGTGATTATTCAGTAGTGTGCAGGTTGCACATCTGATTGTATGGGGTCGAGTATGGGTGGGGGTGTACAGGGCCGTGGGGCTGACACATGCGAGGGCTGGAATGTGTGAGACATGGATGGTGCTTGTGTGTGTAGGCTTGCATGCCAAATGCAGTTGTGTGGGCACACATGTTTGGATGAATGTGTATGTAAGTAGACATGTCCGTGATGTCACGCATGTATGTTGTTTTTGGCTGCATGTATCAGCACTGTGTACATGTGCATGTGTGTGTATTTGACAAGGGTGCAACAGTGATGCAACATGTATGCATGTGACAGCGGTATGTGGAAGCCTGATTGGCAGATGTGACATGGATGCCCGTCTGAACACTGCGACACTTGGCAGAGGTGTACACATGCATGCAAGTGTGGTGGTGTGTGTACATGTGTGGTGCACTTCCTGTGTTGCATGTGATGTCTGGCTCATCTTTGGCTGCTCATGCTGTTGTATGTGTATGAATGGTGGTGGCAGTTGCGATATGGCTGTGGTATGGCTCATGTGTGCGAGTTGTAATGACATGTGTGTTGGGGATTGTGATGACATGTCTGAGGTTTGCCAATGCCACTCATGTACAACTGTCATGTGTGTATGTGTCCATTGTACAGTGCCCTGATGCCTGTGTTTTGTTTCTCCCTGTCTGCAGCGTCAACTGATGAAGAGGGCGGAGAAGGTGCTGTGGGGCACAGCGGCGGGGATCCCACCGCCAGCCGGAGACGCAAGGCCCGGCTCCCCTCCCATGTTGTGATCTCGTCGGGGAGTGAGGAGTCCGGTGCCGCGTCCCAGGCCGCAGCTGCCGGTGGGAGGTCCAAGAGGCGGAGGTTGGAGTTGGACTCCTCGGCAGCAGAAGGGGCAGCTGGGACCCCACAGGGCCCAACAGGGGAAGATGGCACGGAGTCATCCAGGTTGGTGGGGGGTTTGGTGGAGGAGGAGGCCGTGCAAGCACCAGAGATGGGGTCTGGAGGTGGGGATCCCACTGGTGATAGTGGTGCAGTGCAGGACCAGGGACAGGATGCAGCACAGGCCACCGCGGAGGTGCCTGTGTGCAATCCTGTCCCTGATCCTGTCCCTGCATCATCTTGCACCAGCAGGGATGCCTACGTCCAGACCCGTTTTCAGGCAGGGGATGAGCTCACGTCAACTGGCCTTCCTCTGCCTGCGGACGTGGCTATCCAGGTCCGGGTTGAGCCTGTCCTGGCTGGTGTGGCGTTGCGTCAACGGGCCATGCAAGGTGACCTGCAGTCTTTTCATGAAGAGACTGCACGTCATCTCGAATGGCTCGTTGACCACGTCAGCCTGCTGGGACAGGTCACCCAGGCCGGATTCCTCCGTCTGATGGGGCTTGCTACGACCCCCTCCTCAACTGGACCCCCTACGCGCCAGTCGTCCTCTGTGCCATCTTCCCACCCATCAGTCACCTGGGTGCCCTGTGGAGCTGCCTCTGACGGTGCGGCCAGGCTGGTGGAGGAGGCATCCCTGCCACAGTCGGGAGTCGGACGTCCAGCAGGGGTGGCCACATCTACGACTGCACCCCAGCCAGCGGAGGATGTGCAGGCAGCAGGAGGCAGTGCACGGGCAGAGGCACAGCAGCAGCAGCAACTTGGTGGGAGCCATGAAGGCTCAGGGCCTTCAACATCGGAGGGGAAGGCATCGGCCGGAGGGCAGGAGGACACAGGACAGATAGTGTCTTCCGTGTGGCAGCGGTTTACCACGCCATAGATGCGGAGCGGCAGCAGGCAGAAGAGGCACGGCTAACAATGGTCAGGGCGGAGAACTGCATACGGAGGGCCCTGAGGCGGGCCAAGTGCCTCGAGGCAATCCGCAGGGGTTTGGAGGTGGAGACGTCGACGGCCCTGCGGACCCTCGGGGCCATGGAGGAGGACCGCCTCCGCGACATTGATGAGGAGTTCGATGATGCCCTGGCCCGGGACATCCACAAGTGAGCCGTGAAACTAGCCCGCTGCCCTTGTACATAGTTATGTAGGTAGTGTTAGGTTTAATTTTTGTTTTAATTTTGTTTGGACCTTTCGGACATTGGCCACATTTTTGTATATAGTTTATTTTATTAGTTAGTGTAGTTAGATAGGTTTCCTTTCTTTTGTTGGGATAATGGACCCTGGCTTGTTCCCATGTACATAGTTCACTGTTGGATTGTATTTTTTTTCACTTTTTAACCATGGAGCAATGGCTTTCTTTTTTATTTCCCATTGGATTTTGTTTTGTGGACATTGACTTTGGACAACATTACTTTGGAATTTTATTTTTGGTTTTGCTTTTTTTCACGGACATGCTTCTTTTAATTTTTGTACATTCACATTTCTGTTTCTTCATTTTTTATTCTATTTATGTTTCCTTTAATACATATTTTTTTTGGTGAACTTCAATGTGTGGTATCTCATTTGTTTCATGCATTTCATGATATGTGTTTTGAGATTCACTGACACCCATTGGGTGTTTGTGAGGGAAATGGGTTTGTTTCGGAACTTGCAATTGGTGTTCTGTGATGTAATTGCAAATTATGAGTGGGTGGATGCAATACTCGGGTGGGTGTTTTGCATTTGGAGGCTGACCATAGGGACCAGGGATCTAGATTGTGATAACATGTTGGCTGGGGAACATGAGTTGCACATGGGTGGGGGCCTGCTGGCAGGTGCCCCACAGTGCTGGGGGGTGGGGGTGGTGGGGAACATGAGTTGGACATGGGTGGGGGCCTGCTGGCAGGTGCCCCACAGTGCTGGGGGGTGGGGGTGGTGGGGAACATGAGTTGGACATGGGTGGGGGCCTGCTGGCAGGTGCCCCACAGTGCTGGGGGGTGGGGGTCGTGGGGAACATGAGTTGGAGATGGGTGGGGGCCTGCTGGCAGGTGCCCCACAGTGCTGGGGGGTGGGGTGGTGGGGAACATGAATTGGACATGGGTGGGGGCCTGCTGGCAGGTGCCCCACAGTGCTGGGGGTGGGGGTGGTGGGGAACATGAGTTGGACATGGGTGGGGGCCTGCTGGCAGGTGCCCCACAGTGCTGGGGGGTGAGGGTCGTGGGGAACATGAGTTGGAGATGGGTGGGGGCCTGCTGGCAGGTGCCCCACAGTGCTGGGGGGTGGGGGTGGTGGGGAACATCAGTTGGACATGGGTGGGGGCTTGCTGGCAGGTGCCCCACAGTGCTGGGGGGTGGTGGAAGACATGAATTGGACATGGGTGGGGGCCTGGTGGAGGCTGCCCCTGCACTGCTGGGGGTGGGGGTGCTGGGAGACATGGGTGGTGGCCTGGTGGTGGGTGCCCCACAGTGCTGGGGGGGTGGGGGTGGTGGGAGACATGGGTGGGGGCCTGGTGGAGGCTGCCCCTGGTGGCTGGGGGGTGGGGGTGGTGGGAGACATGGGTGGGGGCCTGGTGGAGGCTGCCCCTGTACTGCTGGGGGGTGGGGGTGGTGGGAGACATGGGTGGGGGCCTGGTGGTGGGTGCCCCTGCACTGCTGGGGGGTAGGGGTGGTGGGAGACATGGGTGGGGGCCTGGTGGAGGGTGCCCCACAGTGCTGGGGCGTGGGGGTGGTGGGAGACATGGGTGGGGGCCTGGTGGAGGCTGCCTCTGGTGACTGGGGAGGTGGGGGTGGTGGGAGACATGGGTGGGGGCCTGGTGGAGGCTGCCCCTGGTGACTGGGGGGGTGTGTCATGATCTCTGCTTCCAAAGGGTCAGGGTTTTCCCAACTCCCTTGGAAGCAGATCCATAACCCAGGTTCCGAGTGCCAACCAGTCCCAATTGGGACCTTTTAGACCCAGTCCTGGCGCCAGTGGCAGGCTCATAAATATGCCCAGTCCCAGCGCTGGAAGCGCCGGGCTCATAATGCTTGGGTGGACTTACCTGCAGCAGACCATGCTGCTTACTTGCCTGCCAGTTGAGCCTCTGATCCTCTTCTGTTTGGAACTACTTTTCCTGTTGGGTGGGGCAGGAGCCACTCCCTAGATTCAGAACACTGGAACTCTTCTGGAAAGCAAGAACTCTTTTCTTACCTAGGCGTGGCCGTGGAAGGAGACACCTAAGCACTACAGGAGGCTATTTAAACCACACCCGATGGATGAATCTTGCTTTGCGTTATTCTGCATCCTCCGCAGCAGAACGCTCATCGTGTCTTCTGCATCTGATCCTGGGCCTAAGGAAAAAGGCTTACCATCCTGAATCCAGTCTTCAGCAACACCTATAAAGACAAGAAAGAACAGGTTAGCATTACGGTCTTCAGTGACAGCTCTTCACTTACCTGGTCCATCGGCTGTCACCAATGCCTCGCGCTGCATTCCGGCATCTGAAAGACAAAGGCTTACCTACTCTTCGTGCGCTCCGGAGGTCTTCACACTGCATTCCGGCATCTGAAAGACAAAAGCTTACCAACTCTTCGCACGCTCCGGAGGCCTTCGGCGCTGCATCCCGCATCTGAAAGACAAAACAAGGTGCGTTTAAAGACATTGGGGAACTTTAATACTCACGTACCATTACTCCTTTCTGCATCTAACCCAGTGGGTATTCCGGCACCCTGCAGCCGCTCCGAACTTGTACCTGCAAAATAAAAAGACAGTTAGAGCGCATCATGAAGCAGGCAACAAGCGCTTACTTACGTGCTTGCAGGCGCTTCTATTCATCACACGGGCTCCATCTTCAACTCACTTCAGCCCGTCATCCGCCATCGCCGGAACCCTGCAAAACAAGAGACATCATTACTAAAGACTTTAAAGACATTAGAATTACTCGAAACTTACCGTTCGTGCAGTAAACGACGGACAGCAGTCCTCTGAAGTCAAGAGGCCTGCTCCCTTTATCCAGTGAAGAAACTGGTTACAGCACCCTGCCTCGAGGCAGATGGAGAGCACGGCGTTCACTTACCTAAGGTGAGAGCGTTAACCTTTGGGGTTCTACAGGAGAAGAGAAAGGGAAGAAGAGAGAGACATTCAATAACCCAGTTCATTAATCCCATATTTTCTATCTGCAGACATCTTACCCTTTGAGTTAGACATACAGTGCACAGAGGTCCAGCCCAAAGAGCCAGCCGTGTGTTACACATCACCTTTGAAGATACGGTATACGCCCAGTCAAGACCGGCGCCTCTACGGGAATAAGGTGAGCGTTACAGAACGCAAAGCCTACCACAAAACTCCCGTCCAGGCGCTATGGAAACCTCGGATACCGACCAGCTAGCCCAGTTACTTGGGGAACTAAGGGCAGAAGTGCATGCAGCCCGTCAGGAAACAAACGCTCTAAGAAGGGAACTGATTATTTCCAAGGAGTGAACAGATGATCTCGCTAGACAATTGCTACAGTCACAAGCCGGACAGACCCCGTTACCCGCATCTGGGGGAAATCTTCCTTCTACATCCTCTATGAATCCAGTGCAGATCAACCTACCTGGGAATGTACCTCTGGCTCCGCCCGAACGATTTTCTGGTGACCCAAAGAGGTTTGCAGTATTTATCAATCAGTGCCAGTTGCATTTCTTATGCCGGCCAGCAGCCTTTCCAACTGATCAAGCTAAAGTAGCTTTCGTGCTTTCGTACCTTAGTGGCAATGCAGAGACTGGTCGATCCCTCTAGTAAATCAAGATGATCCGGTCCTCCATGATTTTCAAGCTTTTCAGCTCAGTATGGAAAAACTGTTCGCAAGACATTCACAGGGGCAGGCCTTGGACAATGAGCTTCTTTCGTTGCGACAAGGTAATGAAGACCTTTTGGCTTATATTGCGTCTTTCAACAGACTGATAGTGGAAACTCAATGGCCTGAGGACAAAAGGATTACGCTGTTTTATAGAGGTCTACGTGGAGAGCTCAAAGATGTGTTAGCCCAAGTAGTGAATCCCCCACAAGATTGTTCGGACTATATAGACTTAGTCGTTCAAATAGATCACAGACTGCAGAACAGGAAGGCCGATCGTTCCAAGTTTGATGCTCGAGTATTTTCCAAACCGCCAACTCCTTCCAAAGGAATAGACTCCGGGGAACCCATGCAAATAGGGGGTCTGAAAGGTCCTCTAACACAAAAGGAGCGGCAAAGGAGAAAACAGTTGCAATTATGCCTCTATTGCGGAAACTCAGGGCACTTTCTTCGAGACTGTCCGGTGAAACCTGCCAAGAAGGCAGTAGGAGCTGCAGTTACCAAAGTTACAAACTCTGAGCAGGGAAACGACCTCGCCCGACAAGAATAGAGGTCCTCTTGCCGAGCGTGAAAACCAATTCCGTGACCTCGCATTTCGTGATACCTATGGTCCTCATTAGCCCTGATAATCCGGATCGATTACATGCAATTGAAGCTTACGTCGACAGCGGTGCCATCGGCAATTATGTGGATCATGAAATGGTTTTGAGGATGAATCTAACTCTTTGTCCCAAGGCTGTAAAGGACGTCATTACTACGGTGGATGGTACGGAGATAGCCTCCGGGCCAGTAACGCATACCACTCAAGAAGTGACGCTAGTAAGTCAAGATGGACACCATGAGAAGATCGTGTTCGATGTGATCAAGGCCCCTCAGTTTCAGATTATTCTAGGAATACCTTGGTTAGAGAAACACAATCCTCTGATCGATTGGCGAGCAAGAACGGTCCAGTTTTCAGAATGTGTCTCTACTTGTCACCCTCCACCTGGTGTTGCACTGGCAGCAATTTCTTCAGAGACTCCCCAGTTACCTCCCGAATACCTAGAATACCAAGATGTTTTCCGGAAGGATCAGGCTAACTCTCTACCTCCTCATAGGTCTTATGACTGCCAGATAGACCTGATTCCTGGATCTACTCCTCCTTGTAGTAGAATTTATGCCCTCACCGAGCCTGAGAACCTTCACCTTCGACAATACCTGGATCAATACTTGGCAAATGGGTTTATTCGTCCTTCCAAGTCCCCTGCTTCTTCAGCTTTGTTCTTCGTTCCAAAAAAGGAAGGAGACCTTAGAACATGTATAGATTATCGCTCCCTGAACCAGATCACCGTTAAGAATAGATATCCGTTACCTTTGATGCCTGAACTCCTGGACCAAGTCAGAAAAGCATGCATATATACAAAGCTGGATCTTAGAGGAGCTTACCACTTGGTACGAGTAAAAGAGGGCGATGAATGGAAGACGGCCTTCCGCACCAAGTATAGGCTATTTGAATATCAGGTCATGCCCTTCTGACTTTGCAATGCCCCGGCCGCCTTTCAATATTTTATGAACGATGTCCTCAGAGAGCTCATAGATGTGTGTGTTGTTGTTTACATTGACGACATCCTCGTTTATTCTTCATCGGAATCTGAACATCGGAAACACGTGAAAATGGTCCTCGAAAGATTGCGTCAACACAAACTTTTCGCTAAGTTGGAAAAATGTGTTTTCAACGTGACTGAAGTTGAATTCTTGGGATTCATATTATCACCTGGCGGAGTGCGTATGGATTCAAAGAAGGTCGATGCAGTTCTCAAATGGCCATCACCATCCTCCGTAAAAGGTGTGCAAAGCATGTTAGGCTTCGCTAACTTTTACCGCAGGTTTATCCCCGAATTCTCTCGAATAGTCCAGCCCATCACTGCCTTGTTAAAGAAAAACAAACGTTTTGAATGGTCTACCGAGGCGGAACAAGCTTTCCAGGATTTGAAGACTAAATTTATCTCTGCACCAATCTTAAAACACCCTCGCCCCGAACTCCCCTACATCGTGGAAACTGATGCTTCAAGCCTTGCCATGGGGGCAGTTCTATCACAAAAGGACCCGGTAACCAATTAGTTGCATCCAGTGGCATTTTGGTCCCGCAAATTCTCGCCTCCTGAAATCAATTACACGATTACTGACAAGGAACTTCTGGCTATCAAGTCTGCCTTTAAGGCTTGGCGGCATTATCTGCTGGGGGCCCGACACACCGTTACTGTGATTACGGATCACCGAAACCTGCAATATTTGAAAACCGCAAAAGCCCAATCCTCTAGACAACTCCGTTGGGCATTATTCTTTACCGAGTTTGACTTCTTAATTACCTATCGACCTGGTACAAAAAACGGTAAAGCTGATGCCCTTTCTCGGATGGGAGTGGAAGAACACTTGATCAACCCTAAACCTGTACCAATCATTCCCGAACAAAGAATTCTGGGTGTAATCACCACAGAATCCATAGAGGAAGTTAAGGATAAAGCCAGGCAACTTGTAACTCCAGCAGACATACAGAATTGGCATCTGCAGGGAAAGGACTTTGCAGTAAAGGACAACTTATTGTATTTCCAAGAACGATTATACCTACCCAGCACAGATTTACAGGAAAAAGTAATCTCTTGTTATCACGATTCTTTAATGGAAGGACATCCCGGTATGGCCAAGACCTCAGAAAAGATCAAGCGCTACTTCTGGTGGCTGTCTTGGAAAAAAGATATCAGAGACTTTATAATGTCCTGTGGAGTATGCGCCCAAAACAAGAGTCAAAAGGAAAGACCAGCAGGCCTCTTACGCCCTATTGACATCCCACTTCGCCCTTGGCATACGCTTTCTATGGACTTCATCACCGATCTACCTCCATGCTCCGGATACAATACGATTCTAGTAATCGTGGACTTATTCTCCAAGATGGCGCATTTCATTCCGCTCAAAGGCTTGCCAACAGCAGCAACTCTGGCCCGAGAATTTCTCGAAAACATCGTCCGACTGCACGGTTTTCCTTCGGTTCTAATTTCGGATCGAGGTAGTCAATTTATTTCTCATTTTTGGCGAAGTTGCTGTCGGTCGGCTCAAATTGATGTGAGACTATCGACCAGTCACCACCCTCAGACCGACGGACAAACCGAGAGGACCAATCAAACTCTGGAACAGTATTTACGCTGCATGCTGCAACAAACTGAAAAAACTTGGAAAGACATCCTTTGGATAGCCGAATATGCCTACAATAACTCTGTCCATTCGGGAACTGGGAAAACCCCGTTTTTTCTTTTGTACGGCAGTCACCCTCGAACCTCGGAGTTGGATCCCCTCCAAGATCTTGAAACACCAGCAGTAGACTACCTGCATTCTACAATCACCCAAGCCTTTAAGGAAGCTGTTTCTCACATTCAAAGGGCTAAAGAACAATACAAGAAAGGAGCAGATCAACATCGGAAGGAAGCCCCTCAATATCAAGTAGGGGATCAAGTCTGGTTATCCACCAATATACCTCTAAAAGGGCCACGCACATTCAACCCAAGATACCTTGGTCCCTATTCCATCACTACCATAGTAAACCCAGTAGCGGTCAAGTTGGACTTGCCCCCGCACATGAAGATACATCCGGTCTTCCACGTCTCTCTATTAAAACCCGTGCAACCTCAAACCCGCCTAACGAAATCTCCAAAACCTATCCTAGTTGATGGAGAACTCGAGTTTGAAGTCAAAAGCATTCTGGACTCCAAGATCTCCAAATCTAAACTATTTTACCTAATTGACTGGAAAGGCTACGGCCCCCAAGAGAGATCCTGGGAACCTGCTGAATATGTCCACGCTACTTGCCTAATCAAAAGATTTCACCGAACATTTCCTGACAAGCCAAAACCCCCGGAGAAGCCCGGTTTGGGAGGGGCCTTGAGGGGGGGTACTGTCATGATCTCTGCTTCCAAAAGGTCAGGGTTTTCACAACTCCCTTGGAAGCAGATCCATAACCCAGGTTCCGAGTGCCAACCAGTCCCAATTGGGACCTTTTGGACCCAGTCCTGGCGCCAGTGGCAGGCTCATAAATATGCCCAGTCCCAGCGCTGGAAGCGCCGGGCTCATAATGCTTGGGTGGACTTACCTGCAGCAGACCATGCTGCTTACTTGCCTGCCAGTTGAGCCTCTGATCCTCTTCTGTTTGGAACTACTTTTCCTGTTGGGTGGGGCAGGAGCCACTCCCTAGATTCAGAACACTGGAACTCTTCTGGAAAGCAGGAACTCTTTTCTTACCTAGGCATGGCCGTGGAAGGAGACACCTAAGCACTACAGGAGGCTATTTAAACCACACCCGATGGATGAATCTTGCTTTGCGTTATTCTGCATCCTCCGCAGCAGAACGCTCATCGTGTCTTCTGCATCTGATCCTGGGCCTAAGGAAAAAGGCTTACCATCCTGAATCTAGTCTTCAGCAACACCTATAAAGACAAGAAAGAACAGGTTAGCATTACGGTCTTCAGTGACAGCTCTTCACTTACCTGGTCCATCGGCTGTCACCAACGCCTCGCGCTGCATTCCGGCATCTGAAAGACAAAGGCTTACCTACTCTTCGTGCGCTCCGGAGGTCTTCACACTGCATTCCGGCATCTGAAAGACAAAAGCTTACCAACTCTTCGCACGCTCCGGAGGCCTTCGGCGCTGCATCCCGCATCTGAGAGACAAAACAAGGTGCGTTTAAAGACATTGGGGAACTTTAATACTCACGTGCCATTACTCCTTTCCGCATCTAACCCAGTGGGTATTCCGGCACCCTGCAGCCGCTCCGAACTTGTACCTGCAAAATAAAAAGACAGTTAGAGCGCATCGTGAAGCAGGCAACAAGCGCTTACTTACGTGCTTCCAGGCGCTTCTATTCATCACACGGGCTCCATCTTCAACTCACTTCAGCCCGTCATCCGCCATCGCCGGTACCCTGCAAAACAAGAGACATCATTACTAAAGACTTTAAAGACATTAGAATTACTCGAAACTTACCGTTCGTGCAGTAAATGACGGACAGCAGTCCTCTGAAGTCAAGAGGCCTGCTCCCTTTATCCAGTGAAGAAACTGGTTACAGCACCCTGCCTCGAGGCAGATGGAGAGCACGGCGTTCACTTAACTAAGGTGAGAGCGTTAACCTTTGGGGTTCTACAGGAGAAGAGAAAGGGAAGAAGAGAGAGACATTCAATAACCCAGTTCATTAATCCCATATTTTCTATCTGCAGACATCTTACCCTTCGAGTTAGACATACAGTGCACAGAGGTCCAGCCCAAAGAGCCAGCCGTGTGTTACACATCACCTTTGAAGATACGGTATACGCCCAGTCAAGACCGGCGCCTCTACGGGAATCAGGTGAGCGTTACAGGGTGGGGATGGTGGGAGACATGGGTGGGGGCCTGGTGGAGGCTGCCCCTGGTGGCTGGGGGGTGGGGGTGCTGGGAGACATGGGCGGCGGCCTGGTGGAGGCTGCCCCTGCACTGCTGGGGGGTGGGGGGGTGGGGAACATGAGTTGGACATGGGTGGGGCCTGCTGGCAGGTGCCCCACAGTGCTGGGGGGTGGGGGTGGTGGGGAACATGAGTTGGACATGGGTGGGGGCCTGCTGGCAGGTGCCCCACAGTGCTGGGGGGTGGGGGTGGTGGGGAACATGAGTTGGACATGGGTGGGGGCCTGCTGGCAGGTGCCCCACAGTGCTTCGGGGTGGGGGTCGTGGGGAACATGAGTTGGACATGGGTGGGGGCCTGCTGGCAGGTGCCCCACAGTGCTGGGGGGTGGGGGTGGTGGGGAACATGAGTTGGACATGGGTGGGGGCCTGCTGGCAGGTGCCCCACAGTGCTGGGGGGTGGGGGTGCTGGGAAACATGAGTTCGACATGGGTGGGGGCCTGCTGGCAGGTGCCCCACAGTGCTGGGGGGTGGGGGTGGTGGGGAACATGAGTTGGACATGGGTGGGGGCTGCTGGCAGGTGCCCCACAGTGCTGGGGGGTGGGGGTGCTGGGAGACATGGGTGGGGGCCTGGTGGAGGCTGCCCCTGAACTGCTGGGGGGTGGGGGTGGTGGGAGACATGGGTGGGGGCCTGCTGGCAGGTGTCCCACAGTGCTGGGGGTGGGGGTGGTGGGGAACATGAGTTGGACATGGGTGGGGGCCTGCTGGCAGGTGCCCCACAGTGCTGGGGGGTGGGGGTGCTGGGGAACATGAGTTGGACATGGGTGGGGGCCTGCTGGCAGGTGACCCACAGTGCTGGGGGATGGGGGTGGTGGGGGACATGAGTTGGACATGGGTGGGGGCCTGCTGGCAGGTGCCCCACAGTGCTGGGGGGTGGGGGTGGTGGGAGACATGGGTGGGGGCCTGGTGGAGGCTGCCCCTGGTGGCTGGGGGGTGGGGGTGCTGGGATGCATGGGTGGGGGCCTGGTGGAGGCTGCCCCTGGTGACTGGGGGGGTGTGGGTGGTGGGAGACATGGGTGGGGGCCTGGTGGAGGCTGCCCCGGGTGGCTGGGGGTGGGGTGGTGGGAGACATGGGTGGGGGCCTGGTGGAGGCTGCCCCTGCACTGCTGGGGGGTGGGGGTGCTGGGAGACATGGGTGAGGGCCTGGTGGTGGGTGCCCCACAGTGCTGGGGGGGTGGGGGGGGGTGGGAGACATGGGTGGGGGCCTGGTGGAGGCTTCCCCTGGTGGCTGGGGGGTGGGGGTGCTGGGAGGCATGGGTGGGGGCCTGGTGGAGGCTGCCCCTGGTGACTGGGGGGTGTGGGTGGTGGGAGACATGGGTGGGGGCCTGGTGGAGGCTGCCCCGGGTGACTGGGGGGGTGTGGGTGGTGGGAGACATGGGTGAGGGCCTGGTGGAGGCTGCCCCGGGTGGCTGGGGGGTGGGGTGGTGGGAGACATGGGTGGGGGCCTGGTGGAGGCTGCCCCTGCACTGCTGGGGGGTGGGGGTGGTGGGAGACATGGGTGGGGGCCTGGTGGAGGCTGCCCCTGGTGGCTGGGGGGTGGAGGTGGTGCTTGACATGGGTGGGGGCCTGGTGGAGGCTGCCCCTGCACTGCTGGGGGGTGGGGGTGATGGGAGACATGGGTGGCGGCCTGGTGGTGGGTGCTCCACAGTGCTGGAGGTGTGGGGGTGGTGGGAGACATGGGTGGGGGCCTGGTGGAGGCTGCCCCTGGTGGCTAGGGGGTGGGGGTGCTGGGAGACATGGGTGGGGGCCTGGCGGTGGCTGCCCCTGGTGACTGGGGGGGTGGGGGTGGTGGGAGACATGGGTGGGGGCCTGGTGGAGGCTGCCCCTGGTGGCTGGGGGGTGTGGGTGCTGGGAGACATGGGTGGGGGCCTGGTGGAGGCTGCCCCTGGTGGCTGGGGGGTGGGGGTGCTGGGAGACATGGGTGGGGGCCTGGTGGAGGCTTCCCCTGGTGACTGGGGGGTGGGGGTGGTGGGAGACATGGGTGGGGGCCTGGTGGTGGGTGCCCCTGGTGGCTGGGGGGTGGGGGTGCTGGGAGACATGGGTGGGGGCCTGCTGGTGGGTGCCCCCGCACTGCTGGGGGGTGGCGGTGGTGGGGAACATGAGTTGGACATGGGTGGGGGCCTGTTGGCAGGTGCCCCACAGTGCTGGGGGGTGGGGTTGGTGGGGAACATGAGTTGGACATGAGTGGGGGCCTGCTGGCAGGTGCCCCACAGTGCTGGGGGGTGGGTGTGCTGGGAGACATGGGTGGGGGCCTGGTGGAGGCTGCCCCTGCACTGCTGGGGGGTGGGGGTGGTGGGAGACATGGGTGGGGGCCTGCTGGCAGGTGCCCCACAGTGCTGGGGGGTGGGGGTGGTGGGAAACATGAGTTGGACATGGGTGGGGGCCTGCTGGCAGGTGCCCCACAGTGCTGGGGGGTGGGGGTGCTGGGGAACATGAGTTGGACATGGGTGGGGGCCTGCTGGCAGGTGCCCCACAGTGCTGGGGGGTGGGGGTGGTGGGGGACATGAGTTGGACATGGGTGGGGGCCTGCTGGCAGGTGCCCCACAGTGCTGGGGGGTGGGGGTGGTGGGAGATATGGGTGGGGGCCTGGTGGAGGCTGCCCCTGGTGGCTGGGGGGTGGGGGTGCTGGGAGACATGGGTGGGGGCCTGGTGGAGGCTGCCCCTGGTGACTGGGGGGGTGTGGGTGGTGGGAGACATGGGTGGGGGCCTGGTGGAGGCTGCCCCTGGTGGCTGGGGGGTGGGGGTGGTGGGAGACATGGGTGGGGGCCTGGTGGAGGCTGCCCCTGCACTGCTGGGGGGTGGGGGTGCTGGGAGACATGGGTGTGGGCCTGGTGGTGGGTGCCCACAGTGCTGGGGGGGTGGGGGTGGTGGGAGACATGGGTGGGGGCTTCCCCTGGTGACTGGGGGGGTGGGGGTGGTGGGAGACATGGGTGGGGGCCTGGTGGAGGCTGCCCCTGGCGGCTGGGGGTGTGGGTGCTGGGAGACATGGGTGGGGGCCTGGTGGAGGCTGCCCCTGGTGGCTGGGGGGTGGGGGTGCTGGGAGACATGGGTGGGGGCCTGGTGGAGGCTTCCCCTGGTGACTGGGGGGGTGGGGGTGGTGGGAGACATGGGTGGGGGCCTGGTGGTGGGTGCCCCTGGTGGCTGGGGGGTGGGGGTGCTGGGAGACATGGGTGGGGGCCTGGTGGTGGGTGCCCCTGCACTGCGGGGGGTGGGGGTGGTGGGGAACATGAGTTGGACATGGGTGGGGGCCTGTTGGCAGGTGCCCCACAGTGCTGGGGGGTGGGGGTGGTGGGGAACATGAGTTGGACATGAGTGGGGGCCTGCTGGCAGGTGCCCCACCGTGCTGGGGGGTGGGGGTGGTGGGGAACATGAGTTGGACATGGGTGGGGGCCTGCTGGCAGGTGCCCCACAGTGCTGGGGGATGGGGGTGGTGGGAGACATGGGTGGGGGCCTGGTGGAGGCTGCCCCTGGTGGCTGGGGGGTGGGGGTGCTGGGAGGCATGGGTGGGGGCCTGGTGGAGGCTGCCCCTGGTGACTGGGGGGGTGTGGGTGGTGGGAGACATGGGTGGGGGCCTGGTGGAGGCTGCCCCGGGTGGCTGGGGTGGTGGGAGACATGGGTGGGGGCCTGGTGGAGGCTGCCCCTGCACTGCTGGGGGGTGGGGGTGCTGGGAGACATGGGTGGGGGCCTGGTGGTGGGTGCCCCACAGTGCTGGGGGGGTGGGGGGGTGGGAGACATGGGTGGGGGCCTGGTGGAGGCTGCCCCTGGTGGCTGGGAGGTGGGGGTGCTGGGAGACATGGGTGTGGGCCTGGTAGAGGCTGCCCCTAGTGACTGGGGGGGTGGGGGTAGTGGGAGACATGGGTGGGGGCCTGGTGGAGGCTGCCCCTGGTGGCTGGGGGGTGGGGGTGTTGGGAGACATGGGTGGTGGCCTGGTGGAGGCTGCCCCTGCACTGCTGGGGGGTGGGGGAGCTGGGAGACATGGGTGGGGGCCTGGTGGTGGGTGCCCCACAGTGCTGGGGGGATGGGGGTGGTGGGAGACATGGGTGGGGGCCTGGTGGAGGCTGCCCCTGGTGGCTGGGGGGTGGAGGTGGTGGGAGACATGGGTGGGGGCCTGGGGGAGGCTGCCCCTGCACTGCTGGGGGTGGGGGTGCTGGGAGACATGGGTGGCGGCCTGGTGGTGGGTGCTCCACAGTGCTGGGGGTGTGGGGGTGGTGGGAGACATGGGTGGGGGCCTGGTGGAGGCTGCCCCTGGTGGCTAGGGGGTGGGGGTGGTGGGAGACATGGGTGGGGCCTGGTGGTGGCTGCCCCTGGGGACTGGGGGGGTGGGGGTGGTGGGAGACATGGGTGGGGGCCTGGTGGAGGCTGCCCCTGGTGGCTGGGGGGTGTGGGTGCTGGGAGACATGGGTGGGGGCCTGGTGGAGGCTGCCCCTGGTGGCTGGGGGGTGGGGGTGCTGGGAGACATGGGTGGGGGCCTGGTGGAGGCTTCCCCTGGTGACTGGGGGGGTGGGGGTGGTGGGAGACATGGGTGGGGGCCTGGTGGTGGGTGCCCCTGGTGGCTGGGGGGTGGGGGTGCTGGGAGACATGGGTGGGGGCCTGCTGGTGGGTGCCCCCGCACTGCTGGGGTGTGGGGGTGGTGGGGAACATGAGTTGGACATGGGTGGGGGCCTGTTGGCAGGTGCCCCACAGTGCTGGGGGGTGGGGTTGGTGGGGAACATGAGTTGGACATGAGTGGGGGCCTGCTGGCAGGTGCCCCACAGTGCTGGGGGGTGGGTGTGCTGGGAGACATGGGTGGGGGCCTGGTGGAGGCTGCCCCTGCACTGCTGGGGGGTGGGGATGGTGGGAGACATGGGTGGGGGCCTGCTGGCAGGTGCCCCACAGTGCTGGGGGGTGGGGGTGGTGGGGAACATGAGTTGGACATGGGTGGGGGCCTGCTGGCAGGTGCCCCACGGTGCTGGGGGGTGGGGGTGCTGGGGAACATGAGTTGGACATGGGTGGGGGCCTGCTGGCAGGTGCCCCACAGTGCTGGGGGGTGGGGGTGGTGGGGGACATGAGTTGGACATGGGTGGGGGCCTGCTGGCAGGTGCCCCACAGTGCTGGGGGGTGGGGGTGGTGGGAGATATGGGTGGGGGCCTGGTGGAGGCTGCCCCTGGTGGCTGGGGGGTGGGGGTGCTGGGAGAAATGCGTGGGGGCCTGGTGGAGGCTGCCCCTGGTGACTGGGGGGGTGTGGGTGGTGGGAGACATGGGTGGGGGCCTGGTGGAGGCTGCCCCTGGTGGCTGGGGGGTGGGGGTGGTGGGAGACATGGGTGGGGGCCTGGTGGAGGCTGCCCCTGCACTGCTGGGGGGTGGGGGTGCTGGGAGACATGGGTGTGGGCCTGGTGGTGGGTGCCCCACAGTGCTGGGGGGGTGGGGGGGGTGGGAGACATGGGTGGGGGCTTCCCCTGGTGACTGGGGGGGTGGGGGTGGTGGGAGACATGGGTGGGGGCCTGGTGGAGGCTGCCCCTGGTGGCTGGGGGGTGTGGGTGCTGGGAGACATGGGTGGGGGCCTGGTGGAGGCTGCCCCTGGTGGCTGGGGGGTGGGGGTGCTGGGAGACATGGGTGGGGGCCTGGTGGAGGCTTCCCCTGGTGACTGGGGGGGTGGGGGTGGTGGGAGACATGGGTGGGGGCCTGGTGGTGGGTGCCCCTGGTGGCTGGGGGTGCTGGGAGACATGGGTGGGGGCCTGGTGGTGGGTGCCCCTGCACTGCTGGGGGGTGTGGGTGGTGGGGAACATGAGTTGGACGTGGGTGGGGGCCTGCTGGCAGGTGCCCCACAGTGCTGGGGGGTGGGGGTGGTGGGGAACATGAGTTGGACATGGGTGGGGGCCTGCTGGCAGGTGCCCCACAGTGCTGGGGGGTGGGGGTGGTGGGGAACATGAGTTGGACATGGGTGGGGGCCTGCTGGCAGGTGCCCCACAGTGCTGGCAGGTGGGGGTGGTGGGAGACATGAGTTGGACATGGCTGGGGGCCTGGTGGAGGCTGCCCCTGCACTGCTGGGGGGTGGGGGTGCTGGGAGACATGGGTGGGGGCCTGGTGGTGGGTGCCCCTGGGCAGTAGTGCAAGTTGACATGTGGGTTGGCTGGGGGTCATGGCCATGGTGGATGGTGTGCCTGCAGGACATGTGCAGGGTAGGCCCCTGTGGTGTGAGCCACCTGCAGGGGCCGTGGAGGGTGTAGAGGGAACACCTGGGAGGACCAACACGTGCAATTCACGTGTGGTGCTCCCCGCGCACCCCTGTAATACACGTACCCTGATGGAATCGCGTGTGGAACTTCCCGCGCACCCCTGAAATGCGCGTACCCTGCTCGCATGGGCCCAATCGCGTGTGGAACTTCCCGCGCACCCCTGGAATACACGTACCCTGATGGAATCGCATGTGGAACTTCCAGCGCACCCCTGGAATACACGTACCCTGCTGATGTCGCGTGTGAAACTTCCCCCGCACCACGGAATACATGTACCCTGATGAGATCGCGTGTGGAAGTTCCCGCGCACCCCTGAAATACACGTGCCCTGCTGATGTCACGTGTGAAACTTCCCCCGCACTCCAAAATACACGTACCATGATGAAATTGTGTGTGGAATTTCCCGCGCACCCCTGAAATACACGTACCCTGCTGAAATCGCGTGTGGCACTTCCCGCGCACCCCTGAGATACGCGTACCCCCAATCGCGTGTGGAAATTCCCGCGCACCCCTGAAATACACGTACCCTGCTGAAATCGCGTGTGGCACTTCTCACGCACCCCTGAAATACGCATACCCTGCTCGCACGGGCCCAATCGCGTGTGGAAATTCCCGCGCACCCCTGAAATACACGTACCCTGCTGAAATCGCGTGTTGCACTTCCCGCGCACCCCTGAGATACCTGTACCCTGCGGAAATCGCGTGTGGAACTTGCCGCGCACCCCTGAAATACGCGTACCCTGCTCGCACGGGGCCAATCGCGTGAGGTACTTCCCGCGCACCCCAGTGATACACGTAGCCCGCTTGCCGTGCTGGTACAGGGTTAGCGCACCCCTTTGCGCTGGATTGCATATATTGATGGCTTTTCCCTGCGCGAGAGGCGTTCTTGGGGGCGTAACTGGCGCTGCTGCAGGGTCGCTGCGCCACTGTGCACCACGGCTGGTTTTGGTGGCTGGAATCCATGAATACACTGTGCACGGAAATGGATTTTAGCGCACGCGGCTGGCGCAAGGATTCGCACTTGTGCTCTGAATTCTATGAATTACCCCCTAAGTATTGTCATTGCTCTGTTCACAGAACAATGTACTGTTGATGGTAAGGAGCGCCACAGAAATTCTGATTATCATACTTTGTGGTACAGTTATTGTAAAGCAATTATCCTGACACAAATTATAACATGCATGCTCTCCTGGCCCAAAAATTACTTCTTTAAAGTGACACATGATTTCTTATTGGCATGTTTTCCGGAACTGAAAAAGAGTTTTGGGGCTTTTCTACCAACTTATAGAGCCATGCGCCAGAATATTGGTAAAGATTCGAATTATGTCGCAGTTACGTGCAGAGCAAAAAAAGGGGGGATCAAGGCCCCAACCCCTGGGAAAAGACGGTATACAGAAAGCTCTACACTTTTAGAAACTGCGCCACATTGTATTTTAAATGAAAAAAATATATGAGTTTAATTGGTTGCCCTTTGTGGATAACACGTGTTTCGACACACTAGTGTTTTTCTCAAATCAGGGCTAATTTTAACGATCGTCCATATCACAAGTCGTTTCAATTCAGGGTGGCAACATGAAAAAGGTCACGGGTTAAATCCCCCTTAGTCTAACTCAAAAAGTCTCCTGCTGTCTGCACCTGTTTTCCGGAACATTCCATTTAGTTGCCCTATTCCATCTGGCAATTATAGTATCATGTCTGAATATTTTCCCATAAAAATCTGTTATGATAACCAATACTTCTTTTTTGCAATACTCATTTCTGAATTTTCTATGTGCAGTGTCGACAAATGAATAGCCACAACTAAACCTATTGTTTATATTGAGCATACAATGCTTTTTTGTGCATACACCCGTTTTCTCTCCAGAGGAGTATTTTTGCTAGTCACTGCGACAGATCTTGAAGACTTGGGCTGGTTGTTGAGCACTCTTTATTATCAAATATAACATGTTTTTAGGCTAGAGCTCTGGGGAACGTGTTGTAATATACACCTTTTATACTGATGTGTAAAGAATTGCCAATGATCAGGAGGCGGAAATTCCCCTCCAACCTCTTCAAAGATGATAGCTTACTAACTATGCATGCTTCAAAAGTTGCTTAAAGTAGTTTACCCTGATAGTTGCATACAAGAAAAATAACGTGTGCACAAAACCCAACAATTTCCGCATTTAGTTAAAGAGGGAGCATTGATTGTGAGAGGAATGAAACTTCAGAAACACTAATGGTAGAAAGGAGGGCCTCTCTCTCAAAGTCACTTTTTGTTGTGGGGCACTGCTAAAGAATGGTCAAAAACATTTAAATTCATGCACAAGGCAAAAGTGGTAGAGCAAAATCAGAAATGTCAAGACCAAGTGCAAGCCCCAACAAATGACAGCTAAAGATTTTGGATGGAAGGAATACATCAACCCTTTAAGATACTGCATGATATTAGGAATGCAATCATAGGAACCTCGCTGGTTAAAGAGTTCTCTTGATAATTGATATAGCAGCACAATAGAACTTAACACTTACATCTTCTTCAGACCAATTACAGTAAATGTTACAAAACAGCAATACAGGGACACAACGAGTGGAAACCCTAATGCACCCTGGACACCAAGCCAGACCTTGCTATGAATCTGTACTGTAGCCTCCTGGTGGCTGCTAAAAGATTTCTGAATACAGCCTGCAACAAGGAGCTATTTCATAAGATGAGGGAGTGGGAGGAAGGTGTTCATTAGAATTCCTGATATATAGTGCGGTGGATTATCCACTGTTGTGCTGCCACAGATTCACTCGGCAATGTGTGATTATTGTTCATGCATCTGTGTGTGATAGTGAGGATTTTGAGAGTAATGCGGTGTTTGACCTGTAGCCATTGTGCCGCTTGTCTGGCTTGGGATATATGGTCTATTCTGGGGATGCTCATAGCGGCTCTTAGGGCATTGTTTTGTGTGGTTTGTAATCTGTGTATATTTTTGGAGGAAGTGCCAGCCAGGAGAGCATTGCAATAATCGAGTTTGGCGCCTATTGTTGCTCTGGCTATTGCAAGGCAGTTGGGTGCGGATAGGTAGGGTTTAGTGGCATTGATAAGTTTCGTGCTGTAGGCTTACGCAGAGGCTATAGCACTAACCTGTTTGTTCATAGATACATTTGCATCAATGTGGACACCCAGAGTCTTGACTGATGAGGATACGGTGATGGTGGAGTTATCTATGTTAAAGTTGGCGTATTGGGGACTTAGCTTTGTTAATGTGTTTTTCTGCCCGAGGATACGGATTTCAGTCTTGTCGCCGTTAAGACAAAGGCCGTTGACAGCCATCCAAGCTTGGATTATGGCATAGATGTCGTGTAGGGCCGAGGCATCCTGGTGATAGGAGCCAGATAGTGGAAGGAGTACTTGTGTATCATCAGCATAATTGGTATATGCTATACCCATTAAGTCAAGTCAGTCGAAGAGGGGTTTGGTGAAGAGGTTATAGATGGTGGGGGCTGTACAAGATCCTTGGGGAACTCCGCAGTTTATGGTTGTAGGGACTGCGTTAGCTATGTTGGAGAAGACCTTCATGGCTCTAGCTTCGAGGAAGGACGTAATCTAAGAAGCTGCTTGTTTAGAGAAATGGACTGCCTGAGTGAGATGGGTAGTTAGTGTCATGTGATCTACCAGATCAAAAGCTGCTGATAGATCGAGCAGAAGGAGAAGGGCAGGTTTACCTTTGTCCATGATCTCTGAATGTGGTGCTCAGCGTCCATCAGACATACATTCTGCACAGTGGACTAGCTACTTCCTACGTGTCTTACTGCACATTGGGCAACCTTCAAGGCTCTAAACACCAGGGCAACGACAAGCACCACTTCTGTTTTTAAAATGCAGACACATTACTAGCGCCCGGAGGACCATTACCCCTCAAGACCCACTTTCCTTCTCTTCATTTTCTTTACCTTTGCCGTAGAAACAGCTTCATCTCTAGGGTCCTTTAAATGTAATTATAATTTTTTTAATCAAATCTCTTTTTGACAACTTGTACCCTAGAGTGTACCCTTTCACCAGGCCTTTTAGGCAAACATAAATGCAAATAAAACATAATGCACAACATTAAAAAGGTTATTTTCTTATTATGCTTTTCCTTTTCCAATAGTATTATTTTCTGATCATGCTAAACCTAAGATTTGTATTCATTTTCAACAGTTACCATGCCCAGGATCAGGCATGCTTTTCCAGCATCAAAGAGTCCATCTGTCCTCACGTAGGCAGACCCCTTCACAATAAAGCAAACATCACTCCCATTGAGAAAATAAATACCAGCCCATCTCATCCCCGTTCACCCACAACAATCTCAAAAGAGGAGCCACCACTGAATGTAAGGGGTATGTGGAATTTCACAATCATTATTAGTTTAAAGAAAGTGGCAGAACCACCAGTAATACATATCTGTGAGGATCGCCTCCTGCCCCTTGATGAAGACCTCCACACAGCATTGGTAGCCTTGCAAGTATTTGCATTCACCCAGCCACCTGAGCGTTTCCTCCTGGTGCCATTGTTTGTTTGAGACCCCCCCACACGCATGAATTGACGGAGCTACTCTGAAATTGAGCAATATTCCTAGTGACGAATCTTCTCTCTAAATGCATGCCCTCATTTCAATCTATCCAGGCCATTAAGCTTCCAGGCTGCGTCCTGCCATCCTTGTGAACTAAATCATTGCCACCTAATAAAGCAGGAATGCAGTGAATGGAGGATAGCACAGGGGTAATGCGCTGGTCCTGGAAGCAAGACCATACAGAGCAACAGAGGTTCAAATGCCGGAACCACGCTTCGAAACCAAACTCAGGTATGGTGTTATAAAAAAAACAATTAAAATAAATAATAAATCCGTGGTGGGCAAGGGCAATATAATTGTTATGTATTAAAGATGTTAACCTCTGTAAATAATTATGATCATTTGCCTCATGCAAGGCTATGTTGCTTAGTGAAGGTAGAATGTTTACAGAGGAATGCCCCTGCTCACAGGGCATGGAATGTTGATGAGCTGACTTGGAGACCTGTTCAATAGAAGGCCTGAGAGCAGTAGGCTGCAGCTGTTATGTATAGAACCTAAATAAAGAAGATTATGACCTAATGAATACTGAATAAATTCACCTCGTTTTCTTCCACCTTGTGCACATGAATAATTGTTTGCATTGCCATTGATAAGTTGGCAGGTACATCAATTTAATGCTTTATTAGAGCTATCCTGCTTTTGTTCCACACACCACCTCCTTGCACTCTACCTGCGCTTCCATAGTCTTCAGCAACTTTTCTTCCACCAGAAACGTAGATTCTCCTTTCCTCAAATGCCTGGGTAACTTAATGTTCAGTACTGACCCTGATTCATACTGTATTTCACGTACACAATTGCTTGCATCATACCTCTCTTTGGCTGCTGTTCCCACCTCACTCATACTTTCTTAGATTGCCATTAAGTCATTGGGTCTCATTATGAGGTTGGAGGTAGCCTTGCCGGTAAAACTGGCAAGGCTACCTCCAAACTCGCAACCGAGTCTGGCACCCGCAAATGGGCAATTACCAGGGTATCCTGGCCCTGCCAGACCCTGTAATTGCCCTTTTGCGGGTCCCAGAACCGGTACATCCTCATTCCCATTTGAGCCCCATAGGGCTCAATGGGAATAGGGACATCGGATGTACCGGCACTGTTTACAACGGTGCCGGTGCATCTGACTTGCTGTGCTCACGGGTGCCACGCTGCCCGCCAGGGCACACCTGGCGGGCTGACAGGCACCCGCAAGCACAGCTCGTAGTATGGCGGTACGGTAGCAACAGTGCCGGTAGCGTTACCAGCACCGTTGTTACCTTACTGCCATACTTATAATGAGGCCCATTGTTTCCCATCTTACACTTCCCCATCCAGGCAGGAAACAAGTGGGTATTTGGTTTCCTACCTCGGACCAACTCAAAAGGCGTTACTCCTGTTGCACCATGTGGTGTAATTCTAAACTGAAACACTCTCTTCATTATTTCTTGCACCCAGTCGTTTCCATGTGTAACATCCTAATACTGTCCTTAATTGTCCTGTTAAATCTTTCCACATACCCATTGCTCTTCAGATGGTAACTTAGAGTGGTATTTTGTTTAATACCACTTTTTTTCAAAACATGTTGAGTCTCATGACATCATTTGTGGCCCAGTAGCCATTAGCACTTTTTTAGGGAATCCTTCACTCCAAAACAAAGATTGCACAAATGTGACCAAGCTTGCTGATGTGGTATCCCTTACAACACATAACTTAGGCCATTTAGAAGACGAATCAATAACAACAAACAAATACACTTCTCTCCCTCCTCTAAAATTAATAGGTCACACTTTAGTTTTACCTATACCTACGTGACCTTGATGACCCATGTCTATAAACTTGTCACACATCCCTTCCGGTACTACCAACCTTTGACCATGACAGACATAGCGATCTTGTATGCCTAAACCATTGCATACTCTTCTATGCTCCTTGTTCACCTTAACATATTCAATCACATACCAACCATCTTAAACCCCTTTCTTCAACACTTGACATGCTTCATCTTGCTGACTTGCTTTATCCCAAACTTCCTTATCAAATCCTCCTTCAACTACAAAAATCTCCTGTATGTTAACTCCTACACTTTCTATATCTAATTCTTCTTCAGCATGTGCAGCATTCATCGAAAAGTCTATCCGCCACAACATTCCTCGTTCCTTCTACATGCTCCATAACACATCTTAAAGCATGTACCCTAGTAATCCATTTGATGATCCTTCAGGATACTTCATCTATACCTTTTCTGTTAAAAATGGCAACTAATGGTTTATGATCAGATCGTATGGTAAATGACCTACCCCATAAATATATTTTGAATTTGCCATTTGCCCATTCACATGCTAGGGCTTCTTGTTCAATGACTGAGTAGAAGCCAATGCCACTGTATATTCTCATGCCCAATTGCTCTGCACCATACCCCCCCCCATACTAGACTCACATGCTTCGGTGTCAACTATTATATCCGATTCCCTCTTAAATCCCTTCAGTATTGGTCCCATGACTAATTCTTATTTGATTTGATTGAATTCATTTTCACACTAAGAAAACCAATCATATGTCACACTCTTCTTGGTTAGTTCTCTCATACTTTTTGTCTTAGTTGAGAAATTTGAATAGTACTCAAACCTAAGAAAGATGCAAATTATTACTTATACTTTAGACTGGGCATTTCAACAATGGCTTCAACCGTGTTCAGCTTAGGTCGAACTGCTTCAACTGACAACTCGTGCCTCAAATCAATTATTTTCTTTTCTCTACATGTACATTTCTCTAATGTGAGGGTGAGACCCTCTACCCCCAATATTTTCAGCACCTCCTTAAGTCTGACATTATGTTACACTTTGTCAATTCCCCAATATTTTTCACTCCACGCAAACAATGAGAAAGTTTATGCATGATCTTTTGGAACAGCCTGGCAGCGGAACCAGGTTCAAATGTTATACAAATACTATTAGGCAAACCCACTAGTGTTATGAATGTGACGAGTTCTGAATATTCAAGGTGTAATTTTCTCTGATGATAGGGGTTAAGTCTAACAACGTGAATATCATTGATTCAGATATTTCTGACAACAATTCATCAATCTTGGGCAAAGAAAATGTTTCTGCTATTATGTTGTAATTAACTTCTCTAAGGTCTATGGATAACCTGATTGTGTCATTGGCCTTCCTAACCACCACTGAGGAGCTAAGCCACTCGCAAGCCTCCATCACTTCAATAATGTCTTGTCTTTGTAATTTGGAGAGTTCCTATTCCATTTCCTTTCTCACTGACACCATGTTTCTTCAAATTGATTTGACGGCTTAATCCTACTTTGCCACTGAATATTTATTTATTTATGTATTTATATAGAAATGACAGGAAAGCAATGCATTTTTGCCACATAAATGCTTACAAAATGTAACAACATTGATAACAGAGCGGAGGACATGGATCCTTGACAATGCGGTAAGAGAATGCAACTTGAAGACCAGATGGTTCAGGGGATGTTGGAAACATAAACCAGGGACAAGGACGGGACAGAATAACATAGTAACGGAATGGTGGATGAAGAGCTAAATTAAGTGCTAAATTAAGGATGGAGGCGTGATGGAAAGGTGCTGAACGGCTCTGCATGAGGGTAGGAACTGAGGGAAGCAGGATGATGGAGTAAGGTAGAGTGCTTATAAACACGTTCTTCAAAAAGAAGGAGGGCTTTGAGGTAGGAATTAAATAGTGGTAGAGTTGTAGTAGTACAAAGAGGGTTAGGAAGAGCATTCCAGAGTAGGGGAGAAAGCAGAGGTAGAGAGCGGGAACGAGAGAGAGCATGCAGGGAGCTTCAGTAGTGGCAAGGCGGTGAGTCGAGGATGATCATAATGAGCGAGGGGGAGAGTAGGAAGTGAAATGAGCAGATAAGTGGGGAAAGTCCAGGGATAGTTTTAAAGATGATGAAGGGAAGTTTATACTTAGCTCTTTGTTTCAGAGATAGTCAGCCAATCTGGAGATGGGCAGAGATAAAATGAGAAAGGTTGAAAAGTGTGCAGACTGCAAATTTGAGGACTTTGTCCAGAGGTAAAATCATAGTTCATGTTGTGGAGTGATAAGGGATAATTCCGCTTTAAGCAGAAGATGATCCAAAGGAGGAAGAGGAAGGACTGGGCCAGGGATGAGGGAGGAAGATGAGAGGCTACTAAAGCCTGGGACACAGAGGTCTGGAAAGGGAATAAAGGAAAGTTTACAGCAAGTGTGGCTCCCGTTGCCTTATTAGATCCCTGCCATTTATTTATGTATTTATTGTTTACTTATTAGGCGCATATACAATAAGAAAAAAACAGTTTGAAAGTGCCCACAGCGCAGGGAGGGAGCAGGGGAAAGAAATACATTACAACAACACAATATTTAAGTGCAGAAAGGAAGAGGGAAGAGGTGGTAAGTGCTGGGTGGTTCAGGCTTAGGGAGAGTGTAGAGAAGGAGCCAAGTACCCACACTACAAGCATCACGCCCATGTTGCCTATATGCTGGGAACCAGAATGTGAAATACGTGCAGTGCCATTGAAGATACCAATACCAAGGAGAATCCTTGAACCAACCTGCATACACGACAATAGGATGGCCATTGGAATGAAATCCCAGAAAAAGTGGGAAAAGTGAATGAAAGGGAAGAGTGGTGACGTCACATGAAACAGGGCTGATGCACCCAGAAGAGATGCAGAGGCAAGAGACTATAAACATTCTATAAGGTGTTAAGAAAGTAGATGAAGATGCTTATGCTACAGAAAAGGTCAAGACATTAAGTCATTTTACACATGTATAGATGCAAAGAAATGCAAGTAGACAAAGTATTCTTGAGGCTAGCTAAGTAGTGAATAGATTGCGCATACCCATATATATATATATATATATATATATATATATATATATATATATATATATATATATATATATATATATATATATTGCCCTACCAAAAACCTGTGTACTTCACTAAAAAAACAATATTTCTGCCTCCCCATTTTGGTTCAAATTACAACCAAAAAAAAGCCCCTCAAATTCACCAGTTATGGTACACTAAGCCCCCATACCTGCCATTACCACTGTGCACTGCTAACATTTCACCCAGAACATGAAAGATGGCATCACAAATGTCATGGATGACATCGCTCACGATATCACATGTTTAGCCCCTTTGTTTTCGTTCTCTGCCACATATATATATATATATGTACATTCAGTAAAAAAACTTAGTTAAATGGATGTTATACTTCACAGTGAAACCAAAAAACACTCCACATTCCCCAATTATGGTAAACTAAGCAACCATAACTCGCACCATCTACGTGTATTGCTATGACTAACACCCAGGACATCAAAGATTACATCACAAATGTCATTGATGACATCACTGATGACATCACATGTGCATTTAATTTTCACGCTGCACCTCCAATAGTGATTGTCATTAGAATATTGGACGAAAAGTGTAACAGATCATTGCAAAATTGTAAAACTTGATATACATTTAACATAGAACATACAGAACCCCCTCCCTATTGATATTAGAAAGGGACGGACTGAGCGCCTGTTAGCAGACGGGGACGGACAGGATCAACATTACCCAAAGATGCAGGGGGTATCTGAAAATGTACTATTGTCTTATACAAAAAATCTGCAATGTAGAAGAAGGATATAAAAACATTATAAGTAGTAATAAGTAAATATTGAAACCTAAAGGTAGGAAATGAAAACGACACATTTAATAACCATGTAGAATGAAATGGATGGTACCATACAAAAAAAAGGATGCCTCCATCATAATCACTTCACAGAACTCTGCAGCCTGGACCGACAGTGGATGGACGCAGTAGGACGAAGGGAAATTACATCAAAATGAGTGAGTGAAGGTCATTTTTTTGTATGTGTGTGTAATTTTTTTGTTGTGTGGTGCAGAAATAATAATTTCTTTCTGTTGTTTTGACACAGAAATGGCTACTACTTTGGAGTGGCTGGAGGAGAATTTTCCGCATGGGGAAATGTCTGAAGACAGCGACACTAATGGTACACACTGCTCGGCATAGACAAAATACTTAGCAGTATTTTATAGGCATTTAACATATGTATATTTTTTTGTACAGACCAGGAAAGAAAAGAAGAAAGGCCAACAAACGAGACAGAAGAAGACAGGATGAAAAGGATTGAGCAGAAAATGGATGTACTGAATGACAATTTTAAAAGTTTAAGGGAGTTTGTGGAGGACTGTGTGAGAGGAAAAGTACGTTACCATTGTCCCACCTGTACCTACCCCGCTTCTCCATTCCCTAGTGAACCATCCCCAAACCTTGAAGAAGAAAATAGATGTTTTGACGAAACATCCATCCCTTCTTCCCCTCACAAATCTTCTCCTCATAACCAGCCCGTGTTGAATCCTAATTCCCCTGTATTTGTATCAGTATCTGCTTCCCCCGCTATTTCTTTGGATTGAAGTGTGTGTGTGTGTGTGTTTTGAATGTTTTTGTATAGTAGTTGTAGTTATAGAGTTTGAGGACATTTATTTTTTAAAAAGACTTAAAATGTTCGCGAACAGCGCGCCTGTTCGACCTATCCGCAAGGAATGGAATGTGGGTGTTGTAAAGGCAGTACACCTACCCTTACTAAAGTCAAGTAAGATGGAGTTGATGTTTGACCGCAACATCTGTTCAAGTTGTGCGTACATAAACAGAAAGGGGCGTACTAAGGACGTTATACCTCGCCGTGCCGCTTACAAACAAGATTAAATATGTTCTTAGAACACACCAGGTGTCCGGGATGGTTGTAAATGAGCAAAATGGGAGTGCGTTAAGGACAATATACCTGTCCGTATCGTCTGGAGCCAAAATGGTGGTGTCCGTAGAACAGGCGCGGTGGCCGGCAAGTTCGTAGTCAAACAAAATGGAGTTGTCCTAAGGACGCTGGACCTGTCCGTACAGTGAGCATATCATGTATGCACATGCGCAGTACAACTGTAAGAATAGCGAACATCGCGCCTGTCCCTAACTGTCCGTCTAACTTGTGTCGCACTTTGAATTAGTTTGAGAACCCGAACAATGTCCGTAGGACACGTGCGCGCATGCGCAAGTGTGTTACTCTGCATTTGCTGTCCAGCAGACTCCCATTTCTGTCGCGGATGTGTTCAGGACGTCATCATGTGACCGCACCCACGCTGAGCGTGTGGACTAATTTGCTCAGTTTGTGTTCTTCCGCAGCAGTACAAAAGAACTTGTAGACACAAGGCAAAATATTGTAGAGTGTAAAAATATCATTTCACATATCCCAATCAATAGCTTACCTGAGGACTTGTTCTGTAAAATTTTTGTACCGCTTTGCAGTGATGAAGACGGTCACGAGGCACAATCCTCCACCCCTATAAATGGCCACACCCCGAGCGCATCTTCATTGTCCTTCTAGCTATAGCAGATTGAAGTGTACTGCCTTTACTGCTGTAGTGACCAAAAGGAAAGTAATTGGTATGGCTTCCATGGCTGCTGTTGGTTCATTAGCCTCTGCACCACCCCCGAACCCGCCACCACCACCACCACCACCTCCCCAAGGGCCTGCAGAGAGATATACGTGTGAGGATGTAGAGAGCGAGGAATAAGAGGAGGAAGAGAATGAGGTGGAGAAACTCCGCACTAGGAGCACTCGCCGGGAGTTGTGGGTGTGGCGGTTATTTTCCGTTTATGGGAATGTACCAAAAGCACGTGCGAACCTGGTGAGGTGTAACCAGTGCGAGTTGGTGCTGAGTCGCGGGAGATTTGGTGCATACAGCTTTGGTACGACAACCATGAAGTGACACCTCACTTCGTTCCACACTGCGGACATTCGCAAGGTGGTGCCATGTGAAGAGCGTAGTCGATTGAGTTCCTCCACAGCATCCTCTGAGTCCGATCCTCTCACCACAATAGACACTCCTGTGGGGGAGCGCCTCCCTCCAGCTGCCTCACAAGCCATTCACAATGCTGTTGACCCTTACCTTTCAAAGGTGACAATAGTGTGTATGTATTGTGACGTAGTACTCTGCAGGGGGGAGAGCTTTCAAAGTGCTTTTGAGGATACTGTTACGCTCACCTGGCTCCCACAGGGGCGTCGGTCGGACCCGGACAGCTGCGGTCTCCACCCACGTGATGCGTAGTGCAGCAATGACTGACTGGATCTGCCCTCCTAATCTTGTCTGCTTAACCCGTAGAAATATTCTCCTGCAAGTGGAGAGATGGATTTAGCCACTTGTGGATTCAAGTGATGGCCCCCCCACAGTCCTCCCCAGCTAATCACCTCTGAAATGCCCTCACTGCAATGTCACCTTATATTCTTGAAAGATGAGCTCTCCATCCTGTGTGGATTTGCAGGGGCGCGTCGATTCCAGTTACTTCACTGGTTTCGAAGGCTCTGGAGAGTACCGGAGAGTATTGACTCTGAGGTTCCAGGTGAGGACCAGTAAGTATTAAGTTCATAGAGTTCAATATGTCCGATGTTCACTCTTGTTCCCCCTTCCTTTCTTGTCTTGCAGCTGGCTCGTGAAAAGATGCTCTTGTGGCAGCTGGTGGCACTCAGGTAAGGGTCTGTATCACCCGGCGCTGTCCGGTAAATGTTGCACGAGGAAAACGTGTTGTTTTGTCTCTCTTTACAGATGCAGCACATGAAAATATGGAGAGTCACAAAAGGATGCCTCCGGTGGTAAATCAGGTAAGTGTATTTGTATTTATTTTTGTATTTATTTATTTGTATTGCGCACCTTGCCCGGAGGCTTGCGGGCGCATGTTTAGTAGGCAGTTACAAGTTGCAGAGGAGAAGTTACAGGTTCCAGGAGAAGAGGTTAACAGTTACATAGGTAGTGATACAGTATAACATGAACGGTGAAAATGACAATGATACAGTATAACATAACGGGTGAAAATGACATAGATAATAACAACGAAGTAGCAGTACCCAAGGTTACAGTAGAAGGGTACGCGCTGTGAGCAGTTACAAATTTACAGGATGTCTTGTTCCCGTAACCAAAGTTTAGCTTTGGTTTTGAATACGTGGCAAAGCGGAATGTTCCTTAGTGCATTGGGGAGTGAGTTCCAGAGCTTGGCAGCAAGGACCGGAAAACTTGACCCTCCTGCCGAGCGTAATTTGAAGCTGGGGATGTCCAAAGTGTGCGCCTGGGCAGCTCTCAAGGGTCTGGTGGCTGTGTGATGCGAGAAACGTGATATTAAGTAGGCTGGAGCTGCATTGTTCCGTGCCTTGTGTGTGAGCACAAGTGATTTGAGTGATATGCGGTGCAAGATAGGTGACCACTGGATGTTGCGTCTGATAGTGGCTATATGATTCCGTCTAGGTATGTTGAATGCTGCCCTAATGGCGTTGTTTTGTGTGACCTGTAGTTTGTCCAGATTTCTTTGGCTCGTCCCAAGGTATAGGGCATTGCAATAGTCTATTTTGGATAAGATGAGGGTTCTCGCGAGGGTCAGACAATTGTCTGGAGTCAGGAATGGCCTGCAGGCTGTAATCAATTTGCAGGTGTAGGACGATGCAGAGACAACTGCATTGGTTTGTCGTGTGAGGGACAGGGTAGAATCAAGGTAGATTCCTAGAGTTTTGGTGACATTGGCCACTTTGATGTCAATCCCGTCAATAGTGAAGGAATTGTAGTTGGCGTCAAGTTTCGCGAGTTTAGTTTGGGAGCCCAGGATGATTAACTCTGTTTTTTCGTCGTTAAGGCAGAGCCCATGATTGGCCATCCAGGCCTGGATGACGGAGTAGACCGTATTAAGAGATTTTGAATCGGTTACAAAATCACCAGTGATAGGGATGAGTATCTGGGTGTCATCCGCATAATTAGTGTAGGAGACACCCAGATAATCAAGGATATCAAAGAGTGGTTTAGTAAACACATTGTAAAGGGTGGGAGATACACAGGATCCTTGTGGGACTCCACAGGGGACGTGGGAGGGGTCAGCCGCTGCTAGTGGAGAGAAGACCCTCATGGTTCTGTTGGCAAGGAATGAACTGATCCAAGAAGTGGCTGCTTCCGAGAAGTGGGCGGCGATTTTGAGATGATGACAGAGAATTTGGTGGTCAACCAGGTTGAAGGCAGCTGAGAGATCAAGGAGGAGCAGGAGTGCCAATTTGCCCTTGTCTTTCAGGTCCTCGATTTGGGTTTTCAGGTCCAGTAAAGCTGTCTCAGTGCCATGCCTGGGACGGAAACCAGATTGTCTCAGCCCTAGTAGATTGTTGCGTTCGAGATACTCCTGGATTTGGAGATAGGCTGCGCGGTCAAGGATTTTAAGCAGGAAAGGCACAGTGGTGATGGGCCTGTAGTTTGAAGGGTTGCTGGGGTCAAGATTGGCTTTTTTAATTAATGGTATGACCCAGGCATCCTTAAGGTTGTCAGGTACGGTGCTTGATTCAAAGGAGGCATTTATGAAGGAGGTAATAAATGGGGCGAGCTTGGGTGCGGCTTCCTTAATGATGACAGCGGGGCATGCATCACCTTGGCAATTGGAAGGTTTTAGTTTAGATATAATGATTTCTACTTCCTTGATGGAGAGGGGAGAGAAGCTGAATGGTTTGAAGTTGTGATTGAGTGCTTGTATTTTATAATTCAGGGTGGTGCTCGTTGAACTTGAGAGGTAGTTTTTTTTTGCTTTGATTTTAGTTTGGAGAGTGGTGATTTTGTCTAGTAAAGCATTTTGGATGTTTGTACACCAATCAGTGTCAGGGGTACACTTATTGAGAGGAGCGATAGGGGACTCCAGTTCCTTAAGTATCTTAAACAGTTCCTTAGTGTTAGAGCGGGCTTGGGTGATTCTTTTATTATAAGCTTCCTTTTTGGCAGCAAGGATGGCTTCTTTATAGGCCAGGGTGGCTAGCGTAAGATTATTTTTGTTGGCCAGGGAGGGGATACTTTTCCATGAGGCCTCTGCTTTTCTTTTTTCTTTGCGTAGGTCACGTAGTTGCGGAGTGAACCAAGAGTTCAAGTGGGTCCGTGGTTTTTGTTTACGCAGTTTGATAGGGGCGATAGTATTAAGGGCTTTTAGCATAACACGATTATAAGTGTCTACTAATGCTGTGGGGTCAGTGCAGGACTCTGAAGCTGCGTGCAATAATGGGAGGATGAGTGGTAAGAGTTTCTCAACAGTGATGTCTTTTTTATTCCGTGTGCGCGTGGGCGGTGCGAGGTTTTGTGTGTCCTCAGGAGGGCTAGTGTTAATAGAGAACGAAATAAGATGGTGGTCAGACCAAGCGCAGGGGGAAACAGTAATATCATTAAGGGCACAGTTCATGTCGGCAATCCAGTCAAGAGTACGACCTTTGATGTGGGTGGGCTCTGTGACATGTTGTGTGAAGCCGAAATCAGTCAGGACATTTGCAAGATCTGAGGCTTTGGTGTCATTCTTGTCCAAGTAACCCAGGTTGAAGTCACCCAGGATGATGATTTGGGAACTAGGCTTCGCACTGGATGCTAGAATAGAGGAGATGTCTTCAACGAAGGTAGATGTGGGTCCAGGAGGCCTGTAAATTAGGTGAACAGTGGCTGTGTGATTGGGCGAGATAGATAGTTTGAGAGAAAGCGATTCAGCTGAGTGTAACTGAAGGCTGTCCGCAATTCTGATGTTAAGCGTATTCTTGAATATGACGGCTAAGCCGCCGCCCTTAGTTTGGTTGGTATCTCTGTCGCACCTGATTATGGTGTAGTTGTCAGAGATAGCGAGTGTCAGAGAGGGTCCAGAGGCTGCGTGCAGCCAAGTTTCCGTGACTGCAAGTAGGTCCAGGTTGTCTGAGACAATGAGATCAGCAATATCAAGGGCGTGAGCTTGGATAGAACGTGCGTTTATAAGAGCACCTTTGAGCTTAGGGACCGTGGTAACGTTGTCTTGTTGAGTATTCGAGGTAGGAGTAAAAAGGTGTTGTGGTTTGTGAGGGCTGGAACTGCAAGTGTTGCCTGATGCAGGGCTGGTAGTGTGGTAAGACCAATGTGTGCATCTAGATGCTAATTTGTGGTTCCTGATTGATAAGGCACAAGGTAGGCTAGGTTGGGTAGTAGCAACTGAGGTAGCGTGGTGAGCCTGTATGCTGTCGTTAGAGGGATTGTAGGCTAGAGGTGTGGTGGGGCGCGAATCGTGGTAGCTAGTGCCAGTGGCTGTATTAATTGTTGCAGCGAGTGGGTACTGTGATACGAGGCGCAAGCGAGAACCAAGCCTCAAGTTTCTACTGAGAATTGTGCAGGGGTAGGTGTTGATGATATCATGGCAGGTATGCCTGAAAGGCTGGCGAGAGACAGGAGAGGAGGGTGGGCTGGTTCTTGAGTTCAATCTGGTGTTTCTCATAGCAGTTGTACAAGGTTGGTTAGGTGTTGGTCTAGTAGTGAAGTGGCGTATCCAAAGTGCTGGATCATCCAGGTACGGATTCGCAGGTGTCATGGTGCTGAGCCACAAGGAAGGGGTGGTAGTTCCCATAAATGAGCTAGTGTAGGAGTCTTGGTTTGGATGAGGGTTGGGTTGGCTAGTCCAATATCTGCTGTATGTATACAGTAAGTGGAGGAGGGTTGATAAGCACCAATACATGATGTGGGTGTTGCTAGTACACAGGGTAGCAGGTGTGGTTAGTTAGTGACCAGAGGCACAACACACTAATCAATGTGGTCTGTAGGCGACCATAAGGCACAACACACTAATCAATGTGGTCTGTAGGCGACCATAAGGCACAACACACTAATCAATGTGGTCTGTAGGCGACCATAAGGCACAACACACTAATCAATGTGGTCTGTAGGCGACCATAAGGCACAACACACTAATCAATGTGGTCTGTAGGCGACCATAAGGCACAACCTTATGCAAGGTCTTACTAGGGATATGTTGCATTGCCGAGCTCATGGGTAGGAGGGTAGAGGTGGCAATAGTAGGCGCAGGGGGCTTCTTCTGCTCCTTGATGCTCCATTGTGCGAACAGGGGGCAAACAGGGGCCTTAGTACGGGCCTTCGTAGGCGGCCGCCGGCGTTTCCGCCTGCCGGCGGATATGGCCACTGCTAAATACAGCAGTAGCTTAGCAACGAGGCGTATGGTGGTAAGAATGATATTTGTTGGTTCCCTCGGCTCACCTTGTGGTTTTCTTTTGTCTCTTAGGTGCCGAAGTTCGGCGAAGAAATTATGGAGGCAGCGCCGACCCGAAGGATGCTGTGAAGACTGGTGAGTATGGCGCGGCGCTGCAGCTGGAGGTGCGGTGCGTGCAGAAATTATGTTCTTTACAGGTCGGAGACAAGATGGATCCAGAATCAGGTGTGGAATAGAAATAAGTTCGTTTTCTAACCTTGTCCCTTTCTTTCCTCTATGTTTTAGGAGCTCCGGATTCGAGGCGGGCATGGCAGAAGACTGGATGCAGGTTGCAGGCACGGTGAGTGTTACGCTGCTGGATGCAGAATAACGCGAAGCGTGTGTTGCTGGTCAGGTGTGGTTTAAATAGCCTCAAAAGTAGTCCCAGGTAAGAAGTCCCTAGAACCACACCCGAGTAAAAAATAGTCCCTGTAGAGAAATAGTCCCTTTCAGGCTTCATGTGGATTGGAGTCATTTGCAGCATGGTCTGTCTGAGGTAAGTAATGACAATGAGCCTGGCGCCTTAGGCGCCAGGACTGATTCCTACTATGAGCCTGGTGCCTAGGGCACCAGGACTGAACCCAGATAGCCCCTAGCCGGGGCTGCTGAGGTTTTATTAAATGTCTAGGTCTGTCACTATGGGGTATGCATTTTGTTAACATGGATACCTGGTTTAGTGGGTAAGACTGTGAGAATACCTAATGAGTTTTTATTTAGGCCAAGGATACCTATTAATGAAGGGGGGGACGAGTCTTTCCCTTAGAGTTACAAGCAGCTATAATACGGGGAGAAATAGCTATGCTTTATGGAGTTGATAATTAAAGAAGATGATGGAGCACAGTGATTGCCATTGGAGAGGGACACAGATTGACTGACGTCACTGACGAGGATATGTTTAAGGACCACCCGTCAGATGACAAAGTAATATTTGAAATAAGTATCACTTATTGGGTGAGGGCAATAAGACACAAGGTTCCTCAGAAGATGAGTCTCAGGAGAATATCTCAGGGGCAACATGCTCGCCTTGGAAGCAAGAGAACACGGAGCAATACAGGTCCGAACCCCAGGTCCACGCTTAGAAACCTCTGCGTATTAAGCGCATTGTAAATAACCTATCATATCATATGAAGATAGCACAACAGTGTCCGGCATTTTTTGATGAAGATGCCAGTTTCATTATGGACTACAGGCCCTTATGATGTAGGACTATTGAAAGGGGTTGGAGATGTTAAGATTAAACTGAAGCCAGGAGCAATTTTGCCTTGAGTACAAAAGTATCCTATGTCTCGAGAGGCAGATGAGGGTATGTCTAAGACGATATCCACCATGATGGATGAAGACATCTTAGTGGCGTCAGAGTCACCATGTAATACCGCAGTGTATCCAATCAAAAAATCTAAGGGGGGGGTTGTGGCGTTTAATTCAAGACACGTGCCCAATTGATCAGATTGTAGAGGCCGAGTTTACTCTACTTCCTAACCCGGCGACGATCCTGGGTAGTATCCTTGTTGAGGCCCGATATTTTACTGTGATTGACTTGAAAAATGTGTTTTTCCCAATCTCATTGCATAAAGATTCTCAAGATTTGATGTCATTTACGTTCAGACAGACTAAGTTAAAAAGCATGAGATTACCTCATTGGTACTGTAAGCCCCCATCGATGTTCAATAGAGTACTGCAGATAGACTTGAGCAATCTTGATTTGCAAAGTGTTGTGTTGCAATACCTGGATGACATTTTAGTTTGCAGCACCTCAGAGGAAGAGTGCAGACATGATTCAGTTCAGCTAACGATTATTCTAGCAGAGAAAGGATATAAAGTGGACAAGGAGAAATTGCAGAATTGCCAAGAAGAGGTGTTATATATAGGGCAGTTCATCTCGCATGAAGGAAAGAGTTACACCTGAAAGGGCTGAGGCTATTTTGAAAACAGCAAAGCCACACACGATAAGGCACATGCAAAGATTTTTGTGACTATGCAATTATGTTAGTGCATGGCTATTCGACTATAGTTCATACGTAAGACCCTTGTTACAGGCTCTGAAAAAGACACAAGCAAGTCAGGAAAAAATTGTCTGGACTGAGGAAATGGAGGAAGGGTTTGATGAGTTGAAAAAAGCAATTTGCACAGCTCCAGGGTTAGGGATTCCTAATTATGCTGAGGAATTCTTATTTTCGCACATGAATTGTACAGTCATGACAGCAGTACTCACGCAAACAACTACGTTGGGGTACAAGCCTTTAGCATACTACAGTGGGATTTTGGTCCCAGTAATGAGGGGTCACTTCCCTTACGAACAATCTTTGGCAGCTGCCACGTTTGCCATTGAGAAAGCTGCCAGCATAGTAAACCCCATGACGTTATTGAACATGCTTTGTTTGCTATTTTGGAAAAACCTAAGGGTACTTTGGCGTCTCAAAGGGCTTCTGCCTATGAGGTGGTCATATTGAATCCAGCGATCAAAATAGTCAGATGTAGAATAGTGAATCTTGCCATTTTTGTAGCAGGACAAATGACAGAAAAAGAAAATGCACACAATTGTTCAAATTATGAGAAATTCTATGATGAGATCCCGAGGGTGAAAGAAAATGCTTTACCAGCTGGGGAAATCCTCTTTATTGACTGTTCTTCAAAAATAGATCAAAATGATGGGCAAAGATATACGGGTGCCACTGTGGGAATTTGAAGTAGTGATAAGTGAATGACTATCGTCTCACTTTTCATCACATGCTGCAGAATTAGTGGTGCTGATTGTCGCGCTTGAGAAAACGCAGACCAGGAAGTGATAGTGTACAGTGACTGCGCCTACGTGACGTCCACAGTACACGCAGGGCTAGCACTTTGAAAAAGGAGGAGCTACCTCCAAGCAGACGGCATTCCACTGCGGCATGCGCCTTATTGGACAGACTTATTAGAGCACTACAGCTCCAAGTAGCCATCGCAGTCGTCAAGTGCGCAGCTCACACTAAGAGAGCAGACGTTATTTCACGTGGAAATGCTGAAGAAGCAAAATGAGTTGCATGTTTAGAAGATATAGACACATTGCGTCTAGCACCACCCGCCTGACATGAGTGTCTGCTCTCTGCATCACTGCCCTCCACCAAATGATTGATTATTACACTCCTTTTCATTAGCGTCTTTCTGCATGAGTTACAGTCTACTACCCGAACGCTCATGCATACGCGGCATTCGTATCTCACTGTGCAGATTTGTTTGTACACTGTTTCATACTTTTAGAATGCATAGCCTCTTGCCTAACTACCCGCAAACTACTCTTAGCTACAGTGGTGACCACACTATGCTATAACTTTGTTTCCTGCACTGTAGCCATTGTGTCACCCAGGCCTTGTAACTGCATGTATCTGCTACTGTGTTCCATGCACAGCTAATATACTTCCTACCCTTAGTATGTATAGTATTATGCCTAGCGTCTGTGCCACTCTCTCCTAGTCTCTGTTCTGTTCTATGGTGCTATTGCCCTTATCCAGCTGTATAGCACTACTCTCAGACCTAACTTCTAGCAAAATCATGATGCATCTCTATTGTAGATGTGTGACACTGGTACCTAGCCTAAATTCTGCCCCACCTAGGACAATTGCATTTAGCCTATTGCTGTTTTATGTGTGTCACTGGTACTTAGCCTAAATTGTGCCCCACCTAGGACAATTGCTTTTAGCCTATTGTTGCTCTATGTGTGACTTTGGTACTTAGCCTAATTGTGCCCCATCTAGGACAATTGCTTTTAGCCTATTGCTGTTCTATGTGTGACTTTGATACTTAGCCTAAAATCGTGCCCCACCCAGGACTACTGTTCTTAGCCCACTGATATGCTACTGGGGACAACTGCATTTAGCATAAATTGTGCAGACAAAGTGAACCCAGTCTCGCCTCACCCCACTCCCATGTTCCTAGCTATGATAGGGTGGATATTGTTCATCCTGTTCCTTTTCCACCTTGTCCAAGCAGACACCCCCTGCACTGGAAATCACTTTCTCACCCTCAGTAACGGACTCACCAAACTGGCCTGCCCAAGACACCACCCTATCCCTTGTCCCACCCCCTTCCTCCCAACCACACCCCCCTTCACGGCCTTCTCCAATCTCACTCTCAATCTCAAGGAGCCCTGTGCAACCAATGAGTAACAACACTTGACCCCAAACCCCTTAAACGATCTACTCGCACTCCCCAAAGCCTCAGGCAACGGAAAAACACACTCTATCTCAGGATATGAGAGAACGTCCCGATTAAGAGCACGCACCAAAGTACCCCACCACAATCCCACTACCAGGACCAAGCTACCTAGACCATCCAAACCTATGGCCCCCAGAACAAACAACAATCTAACCCACCTGACAGCAACCAAAACCTCAAGAAAACACACAGAACCCAGTAGTCCTCCAATTACGAATGCACCCATAAAGGACACCAAGCCTGTCATTAGTCTCAAAAACGCACTTATCAACGCCTGCTCCATAGGAGCTCATGCCATTGAAATTCATGACCTTATCATCGAACCTGACCTCGGCCTGTTAGTAATCACAGAAACCTGCCTACACCAAGCTTCAGGTCCTTTGCTAGCATTGGCCATCCCACCAGACTACACTATTCTCAGATCAGACAGAACCACCACCCCAGGAGGCGGTGTTGCAATCATAACAAAAAACTCCATCAAATTAAGATCAAGCTCCATCGAAATAATCGCTGGATATGAACTACTGCTCGCTAAACTAACTTTGAATGAAAACACCACAGTTACCATAGTGGTCATCTATAGAACCCCCAGTACCAATAGCCACCCAGAAACAGACATCCCACTAATACTGGTGCCTATCCTTAAACCCAAAATGAAATGTATCATCATTGGTGATTTGAATCTTGGTTTCAATGATGACCAAGACACTAAAGCAACCTCCCTTCTCCTGGCACTTAATGACATGAACTTCTGTCAACACGTCAATGCCCCCACTCATACCAAGGGCAGAACCTTGGACTGGATCCTCTCCCTCAATAACAAAATCACCATACGCCCAATTACACCACTCAGCTGGACAGACCACTACTGCATAGAATTCACTATCATTAGTGACGATCACTGCCCGCCAAAGAACAAAATCATGCACACCATTGAAAGTAGAAATCCTAAAAAGCTCACAGTGGAGAACCTTGACCCCATCTTGAACAAAATGCTAGCTTCCCACTCAATCCTCAGCAACGATCCTACCTCCATCGTTGAGTACTACCACAAATGCCTCTCCACAGCAATTGACACAATAGCACGAGTCACCACCAAACTAAGACATATCCAATAAAAAATCTAACTTCTGGTTCAACGAGGAACTAGTCGCCCTCAGATGGAAAAAATGCTCCCTCGACATGTCCATAATAAACACCCCTCCCCTGACTCGGCCAAAGCCTTCAAAGATGCCAACACCATCTACAAAACAGCTATCATCACCCATGAAGCCAACGCTAACAAAGCTCGCATCAGCAATGCAGCATCAGACTCCAAGGAGCTCTTCTCTATCCTCAGAGAACTTGAAAATCCCCTGCCGAATGACACACCCACCAACGCAAGCAAAGAATGGTGCACCACCATTCAAGATGCACTTGCCTCCAAAATTACTCTGCTGCAAAACAAAATTAACTCTAAACGATTACTCCTAGCAGTTAAAAACTCACCACCCCAAACCCCTGTGCCTCTTCTAGTGACAACTCTAACCCCCCTTCCAATTCTCACTCGTCTCCCATGATCTTGTATTTGACACGATCTCCAAACTAAAAGCGCCAATTGCAAAGGAGACACTGTCCCAGCCAAACTAGTCAAAGCCTGTGCCTCTACTCTGACCCCCATCATCACTAAATTTGTCAATGCCTCTTTTATCTCCAATACAGTGCCAACCTGCATTAAAGAAGCCTGGGTTACCCCGCTTCTAAAAAAAACAAATCTAGACCCCACCACTCCAACTAATTATCGCCCCATAACCACGGTTCAATTTTTACTCAAAATTATAGACAAACTAGCCTATAACCAAATTCAAACCCACCTGAAATCTAACCAGATCCTCGGCACCAGACAATCAGGCTTCAGGCCCAACCACAGCACTGAAACAGCCCTCTTGGACCTCAAAATCCAGATGGATGCCATCAGAGATTCTGGGAAACTCTGCATTCTCCTGCTGCTGGACCTCTCTGCCGCGTTTGAGTTGGTGGACCATGAAAAACTATGTAACTCACTTGCCCGTGAGTTTAACTTCTCTAGTGAAGCCACTGCTTGTGTGAAATCTTTCTTAACCGATCACACTTCTAGAGTGTACATAGGCAAAGAAGCAGCCATCCCCATCCCAGTCCCCATAGGAGTGCCCCAAGGATCTTGCCTCTCCGCTACGTTGTACAACACTTACCCCAAACTTCTGTTCTCAGCACTAGACGATATGGGTGTCATATACACAAATTTTGCAGATGACACCCAGATCCCTATACCTCTCACAGGCAACTATGACCTGTACACCATAACAAGCAATAAAATCTATGCCATCATACAAAATTGGATGGCACTCAATAGCCTATGTCTTAACGATGAGAAGACAGAAGTCCTCATTGTAGGATCTCCAGCCAAAATAGCAACCCTTCACCCAGAATACTCAACCATCAACAACGATGGTACTAATATCCCCGTGCTGAAGCAAGTTCAAACATTGGGTCTGTACATTGACGCCAGCCTGACCATGACCAAACAAATCAATGTGCTCGCCTCTTCCACGACCCACACCTTCAAACTAATTGCTCTTATCCGACAATTTCTGACCCCAGCTAACTGACTCACCTTAGTCAGAGCACTGGTCCTATCGAAACTGGATTATTGCAATGTACTACTACTAGGCACATCCAACACTAATTTAGCCAAAATGCAACTATTGCAAAACAAAGTCTTGAGGGCAGCTCTAGGCATAAAAAAATCAGACCATATCTCCAAGACTAGGAAAGACACCCACTGGCTCCCCATCAAAGCCAGAATTATCTTCAAAACATTATGTATCACATACAAATGCCTGACCAAAAAATGACCTATCTATCTCAACAATACGTTACACCCCAAAGTTGACAAGAGATCACTAAGATCTAACGACAAATTCCTCCTGGCCCCCCTCGCTTCAAAACCACTAGAGTGGGGGGTAGCAGCTTCACCACTCTAGCCCGCAAACACTGGAACACCTTACCCATTTATATAAAAAAAGAAGCCTCCTTCACAGTTTATAAGAAACTGCTAAAAACCTGGTTATTCAACCAATATTAGCATCTAAAGACAGGATTCCGTACCACTGTATATTATTGAAAATACTTGTAAATTGTATCTCTGCACCAAATGTATACTAATGATGTAATGTAACCTATGTAATGATGTTGTTATTAATCACTAAGTTGTCTTATAACCTCGCCGTGACACCCGAGGGTCTGGGCGTGTAACAAATAAAATAAATAAAATAAATAAAAAAATATGTATAATGAATTTTGATACACCTGATGTGAATGAAAGAATGGTGGTGATGATGTGTGTGAATGACAGTTTTAACAGTTTGTCTAAAACTCAATTGATGGAAATTTAAGGGGAAGCACCACAGGATGAAAAAGATCTGTGGACAGGGAGGGGGTGTTCTTTAACCACCTCCGAAGCATTGTGGCAACAGGAAAGCACTGGTAAACCGGTGATGCCTGTAGCCCTATTAAGGTTGGTGTTGGAACAGCTGCCCTACACTGCACATGTCACTAGAGAAAGCCTTGCAGCTACTATTGTGGAGGACTGGTTTGTACCGAACCTGCTAGAACACGTTGCATTTTATGTAGTAAACTGCATCGTATGTCAAAGGTTTACTGCTGGGCACACATTGCGTACAGTCTGAGGAGTTATACCACAAGCTAATGTCCTTTTCAGCATTTACACATCGACTACATCGATATGCTGCAGATCTGTAATGGACTGTAAGGATATTTGGCGTGTTACAGCACAGAGTTCAGCACTACTGCACAGGTAGCAATTTTTTTTTTTGATGCAGCACCACCACATGGGTGTGGTGCATTGCTATATGTGTTGCCAGATTAACATGGACATATAAGTAAAGACAGGCTATTCAGTCAAAAACGATTTTAACATATAAGATGCAAATCTATTTTTACAGTTAAAAGCACACATGCCCATTCAAAAATGCACACTATTTTTCACCTGAAATGCCTATGGTGCAAGAGACACATTTGAAAATTAATAACTAACCTTATTAATAACTAACCTGACTAATAAAACTGTATTTAACATAACCCACTAATAAAAATGTGTCTCCACTGCAGAATTAGGCCTACTCATTTTTTTTTCTTTTTCTCTGCTGCTCTGTCCACATAACTACAGGAAGCAAAGGACTCGAAGGACAGGAAATCAGTTGGTTACAAATGGTTACTGTAGAAATGAGCCATTGTGTAGTGAGGGAGGAGATGGCATGATTGATTCTGATTGGAGCAGCGTCATAGCAAGTATCATGCTAGAGGCAGTGATTAGAGTTTTGCTGGGGGAGCTTGAGGAGAGGGGAAGAACAATCGAGATTTGGCAGAGCTGGGAGAAGGACCTGTTTCCTGGCTGAAGCATTCCTGCTGCAAAAGCTGAGAATTCCAGGCAATAACCCCGGTTTGAGAACGAAAGACGCTTGTTTTCACTGGGGTTAATCTTCAAGGGAGCCAAATTCAGAAAGAGAACAGCTGGAGAAAACTCATGCTGAACAGATAAGGTAATTACAGAAGTGTGGGGGCTGAGTGTGTACGAGAATATTCAGTCAGTGTAGGAAAAGAGATTCCTGTGCTTTACTCACATGTTTAATGTTGCAAATTGAGTTCTTGTCTCCGTCACTCTCTTTTCAGTGTATCACAGACAATGCTGGTACTGTGCTATTTTATTTATTTCTGTAAAGAGTGAGATCGTGTTTAAATGCAACTTTTATAATACACAAAAATATTTGAAAGCAGACGGGTGGTGTGTTTTATATTTACCAATACAGTGCTGATGATGTGGGGAGATGTTTAGACAGTGCAATTGTCATTTTCAAGGTAGCTAAACATCAGATTTGGCTGCAGCCGTGTGCACAATGTAATTCAGTATGAGCAATTATAACTAACTGTGTGTGTTGTAGTTTGTCGGAGGTCTATGAGTCGGCAAAAAGGGAGGCCCGGGACATAGTTCACTACCGTATATAAGATAGTGAAAATACCACATGATAGCTCGCTGCTGTAGATAAGACAGAGAGAAATTGCCCATGGTGGCACACTAAAAATGAAAATGTGGTGTTCCTGAAATGCAAGCCTGAGGTCTCTCTAGTGATTACATGAAAAATCTAAACAAAAATAAGGGGTTCTGGATATTGGGGCCACAAATAAAACAAGGGAATTATGCTCACCAAAATACCACCAACCACGCATACCAACCACGCATACCAAATACGCATGTCTGTGTGCTGAAATAATGCATGTCTAGTGTATTATTGTTGTACATGGCCCAATCTGAATACAAGGAGTGATTGTTGCTAAGTTATTTTTCGGCAGTAAGAAAATACCGTCAGGCCCCAAATCTCCACAAAATACCCTACATATTTATGGTGCGTTGCAGGCCGGGAAAGTGATCATAGAGTACCTACTGGGCGTGGCAAGCGTGTCTCACACTGCCATTTGCACATTAAAGGGAACCCATTTTATAATAGCAGTGTGCCACTAAAAACGAATTTCAGAATGTCACAAAGGGAAACCACATTCTCAGGCCTAGTGCAATATTTAGAGGCAAAGTTGTTTGCACATGGGACTTGGTCGTCGAACAGCACGTTAGAATGGCGTGAACGCATTCAGGGTGAGGTGCAGAAAGAAAAACTAGACAATATTTTTGCAGAAAGCAGCATAATTCAGGTCTGCCTTACAAGATTATTGAATGCAGCCGATAAAAGTGCAGAGAAAGACTGTTTAATACGGCTATGCGGCAAAATATGGTTTATTTTGAATAAGTCCCTGCGAATGCAGAAGAATGATACTCAGCTAATTAACAGGTTAAAGACTGAATTAGATGGGGCAAGTAAAAATCAGGAAATGTTAAGAGCAGAATTGGATGTATGCCAAAAAGACATGCAATTAAAATGCAGAGACTTTGATGCTCAGTTATCCAAAAGCAAGAAACAATTTGAGGATAGTGAGCAAGAATTGGTACACTTAAAAGCCTTAGTGGACCACATTAGACAAGATAAAGATGAGGTTGTTTCAGAAATGCAGATTTTACAAAAAGAACATTGTGAAAAAGAATGTGATCTCCAGAGTGCAGAACAAGAAATGATTAAAATGATTCAAGAAAGAGACAAGAGAAATAAAGAGTTCAATGAATGCCAAATGCAAATGTGCGACATGCAGGAGGTGATTAATAAGATGAGTGATGAAAACAACTATTTGCAAAATGAAGCAAACAGAATCCTTAAAAAGTGCAAGGACTTAGAACAGCAAATGTGCATTCCCAGGTCCCAGGAGAGGCGGCAGGGTACCACATTCAATGGAGTGGAGGTGAATTCTAGCTCTGCCCAAAGAGCTAGTGCTCCAGTGACTGGGACGATGACTGAACTTGGTTGCAGCGCCCTTGGGGGATTTGATACTCCCATTGGGGGCAGCCACCAATCTCATACACCTGAAAACAGGATTGAATCACAAAATAGTGCAATTCCATGCATTGCAACAAGTAGCCCCATAATAATAATGAAATCCATTAAAGCCCTGTTCAAACCATTTAAAAAGGGAGGTGAATGCTGCATTGAGGATCACTTAGAAGCGGTGCATGACATTTTTAAAGCACTCCAGATACCTAAGGAACAGTACAGACAATATTTTCATTTAACTTTAGATGCCCCGATGGCCAGCATCATAAGGGGATTAAATGAACAGCAGAATATGACCTGGTTGGAGTTTGAAAAAGAAATTAGGCGTAATTTTTCTCCTTGTCAGTCATTACAGGAGGCAAAGAAAGTCGCTTCCACAATTGCTGCTGGACCTAATACATCCCCTCGCCAATTTTTACAAGACTTAAAAAGAGCATTTACTCGCTTTGATGTATCTTTTGACTCAAATTCCAATGAGTTTAAAACTGCATACTTCTATGGGCTACATAAAGACATCATATCCCAATTGGTCCGTGAATTTGACCGTGACAAGTCCCTTGAATGGATTGTACATCAAAGCACAAAACTATATGAGGTACTCTATTGTCAGGGTAGAGAAAGTGATAAAATGAAAGATACTAGACCTAAATCTAAAGAACCCTCAGCCACAGTAATGGAAATCAGGTCAGCCAAAATGTCCCTTGAGTCTGCTCAAAGCCAAGGTAAAAATAATGTGACACCTGAACAAAGGGGTAATCAACAAAGATCGCCATTTCCTGTACCAATGTTCCAATCACATGATCCTAGTAATAGAGAGAGCTACATCAGCCCTAGGTATTTAGGGGACAGACCCGGGGTAGGATATCGGCCTGATATGGCAGGTATGAACAATAACCAGAGACAAAATCAAGATCAAAGAAATGATGGTCCCTACCAGTCATTGGGGACACAGAGCAGATTTGATCCCAACACCATGATATATGGTAATCAGGATAGGCCCCGATATGTGGATCGATTTACTGATAATGGAAATCAACCTAGGGGCCAGTACCAACAATCTGAGAGACAGGACATGAGGCAAAACGTGAACTACAATCCACGTCAATACAATGATTCCCCACCAGGGGACTATAATCAAAGGATGGGTGCAACCCGCTCCCCTCCACAAATGAATCAAGAGTTCAGAAACCATCCCAACCGACATCAATCACCTGAGAGGTATCAGAATAGATCCAATCAGGGGGAAAACAACCAATATCGACCTAGGCCACAGAAAGAGGATCCTAGAGAGATGGAAAGGTTCCAGTGCCTTGAGGCCCAAGTGAAAATGTTAGCTGAGCAAATAGGAAAGCTCTGTACAGCGCAAAAACAACCTTCCAAAGAGGGGGCTGATGGCCATAGCAATGACCGGGGGGCTTCCGAAAAGTGACTAAGTACTCATGATAACTGCAGTGCCAAAATGACAGATTGCTCTGATATAATTTTGCATAACGACTCTGAGATGCCTAATGGATTAAATGTGATAGTGCCAGTAAATGAACTTGTGACAGAAAGTGCAAATACTTCTAAAAAAGAGGTACGGTTTAACCTACAGCTAAATAAAACAGTACAAATTTGTACAAATGAAAAAGAAACATTAGGAATTCCAAAAGAACAAAGGGACAGATTTAAGAAAAATGACTCATGCATGGGGAATACCAGTGAACAGGGAGTAAGTGGGGATGCTATAGCTCCTTCCCTGGGCAAGCAAAACAATGACCAAACACAGACAGAAAAAGGAAATACTCAAAAGGAGGGTACAAGTCAATCACCTGAAGAATTCTTTGAGCCACATATTTTTGAAGAGGCTGAAAGGGCTGGTATCACACTAAATGATCACAAATGCACAGAATTAAAAAATGACAAATTGCAGAATGATGTTGTTACACATGTTCAGTTGGAAGGTTGTAATGTGGTCTCTGATGTTACCCAGATGGATGGGCGAACAGTGGCCACACTCCAAAAAACCTCTGATCATGGAGAAATAAATAAAGTCTCTCGCGCAGAAATGGGTAAAAAGGAGGGAAAAATGTCTTTCCATTTACCAATGTTTTTAGCCAAAAGTGAAAAAGACCTGAGAAAGGTGAGCCCTGAAATCAGTAAGAATTCACATTTCTTATGTGTATTAGAGGAAGTTGAGGACAGATATTATGCACCCATCACTGTAGAAGAAAAATGCCACACCTTTACTATGATTGACACTGGCGCACAGGCCACATATGTCCCAAGATGTGGAATTATATACTAGAGGATGTCTAGTATGCGCCCAATTTAAACCTGCTTCACCAATGCATAGAGCACCATTGATGAAAAGAGGCCTAACTCTCCCATGGTCAGATTTGCAAATAGACTATGTAGGTCCTTTAAAAAGGTCGAGCAGGGGAAACCGTTATATTTTGAGTGTGGTATGTTTGATGTCGAAGTGGATTGAATGCATTCCTGCACCAGATTGTAGTGCGCAAACAGCAGCCACATTGCTGGTGAACCATGTGTTCTCAAGGTTTGGGTTGCCACAAAGAATTGAGTCAGACAGAGGAAGTCATTTCACAAGTACTCTAATGAGTAAGGTATGGCAAATACTAGGTGTGAAAAGGAAACTACATATCGCATATCGGGCAGCATCTTCAGGTACAGTTGAAAGAAGCAATAGGTCTGTTGTGGATATTTTAAAGAAATTTGTGGCAGAAGCAGGTTCCAGCTGGGATTTACTTTTACCATTGGTTTTGATGGCAATCAGATCAACTCCTGCCAAAGCAACAGGTGTTAGCCCCCATGAGGTCTTGACAGGTAGGAAAATGGTGTTACCACAACACCCACTATACAGAACACATGAGCAGACACTTGTGAGTGCATCCACAGTTCATGAATATATTGATTAACTGAGGAGGCATTTGCAACATGCATTTGCTTTTGTGCAGAGAAATCTGGAAAGAGCTGCTGACAGTGCAAAGTCTTATTATGACAAAAAGATATCAGTAAAGGAATACAGTGTAGGGGATCAGGTGTACAAGTTTTATTTTGGAAAAAGTAAACAGAAAAATTCTAAATTTCTAGCAGCCTGGCAGGGGCCATTTCGAATTATAGATAAGGTCTCTCCTGTAGTTTATAAAACTTTGAAAAATGAAGGTGAAACGGCAATAGAGCAGTTTGTCCATGTAAATCAAATCAAACCATGCCATCCCAGACATGAGATCATGCAGCTTGAGCATGTAGAAACAGATAAAGTCCCTTGAACACAAAAAGAGAAAATAAATGGGTACAATCAGGAGGCAGTGACAAAGAAGTTAAAAAGTTGATTGTTATAATGGCACATAAACACTGTAATATATAAAAATATATAATATAAAATAAATAAATAAATATATATAATGGAAGCTCATGGTTGGTGTGCAGAGAGAAAATGTATTACATATTGAATGCTGTTTTATATGTGCTTGTTTTCTTTTTAACTTGTGTTTAATTTCAGAAAAAAAAAATATATATATTTTTACCAAGCATGTTTTATTTTTGGCAAAAGGGTGAAGTTAGTATTGTGCTATGTACTTAATTTGTTTATTTTCTATTTGATTTAGAAAATTAACATTATTTGGTCAGAGGTTCCGGGATCAGAGCCCACGGGAGACGATGGAGTCCTGGAGCCCACGTGGACGGATTCCGGGAAAGCCCCAAAGAGGGGTGAAGACCAAGGCTGCAAAGCGATCAGCATTGAAGATGATACCGATGATATGGTTAATGATGATGATATTTGGAGGGATCTTCAAGAATTCAGAAGCACAGGTTGTCATTGAACCTGGACCAGCATCTGGTATCGCGGTGGAAGAGGCACTAGGATTCATCATGAGGGATAGAAGGATGATTTTCCAAAATATATACATACCATTGAATCCTGAGATTTTGATTGAAAAACACTTGAACAATACCGGAATTAAGATTGAACAGACTAAAGAGTGGCTGGAAATAAGAAAAGAGGACACTAAGCAGTCAATAAGAGATATATTAATGCAATTGGAAAAAACATTCGTGAATTCAGCAGACATTAAGAAGAGGAGAGGAAAGAGAGGTGCGGTGATGCTCGTGATATCATTGGTAATGTCTATAGTTGGAGCCATAATAGGTACCACAATATCAACAGCCAATTCTATTTCGGTAGGAACACTGAGTACTAAAGCGCAACAACTGAGTATTGACCTAGAAATAATACAAAAAACATTAGATGGAATTAGAGGGGGACTGGATGAACAAGTAAGATTCATAAATGAAACTGCAATCATTCTAAATGAACAAGCGGATGTAATGCAACGGGCGACTAAAATAATACTTAAGCATGACAGAACTTTAAATGAAATATTGAACATAATGAGTCCTGTTGATAGACTATTAACGAATTATATGAGAGAAGTTCAAACTGCGGTTTCACAATTGATTCAAGGACATATCCCCTTGTATTTTGTTTTGCAGGATATTATTCGTCAAATGATAGAAAGATTGACCAGGAGGGAAATTGATATAATACAGGTAAAAATTGCATTCGAAATGGGTAATGCAATGCCGTTATATGTGGACTTGGAAAGACTAGAGATCAGATTTTTGCTATGCATCCCATATGTAGCCCCTGAACTTATTTATCAAACGAAGTGGGTACACAACGTGGGATTTTGGCAAGAGGATACATTTATTAAGATTAAGACTCCAGAAGTGGTGGCATTTCAGTCATGGGAACCTGAAGTTTATTTAATACCAAACCTGGAAACATGTGTAAAATTTAAAGAACAAAATTATATGTGTCTAGGTAAACCGTTTGTTCCTGATGCCACAGATGCTATTTGTGGTTTGAAATCTGACCCAAGTATATCAGAAGGATGTGAAGTGATTATTAGCAATATGGGGAGTGAAGAAATGGCACAGGCTAAGATGGTCAGAGGTAAATGGTTGGTCAGCACCTGTTTAAAGAACATGACGGTAGTACATTTAAACCATGGAACATACGTGGTTAAACAGGTGAAATATAATGTTTTTTATTTACAGGTTCCAAAGGATACAATTGTGTCAATTGGGGGGTTAACATTGTTTCATGTAACAAATGATGTTTGGGAAAGCCAAGTGGAAAATATCGATTTTTTTCAAAGGGATACTTTTCCAATAGATCCGGATGTGGAATAATTATTGAATCACAAAGAAAGACATGTTATAAAAATGAATTTGAGAAAAAACAATATTACAATTAGTAATCTGGGGATAATAGAAGTGGAAAGATTTAATTGGGGAACCTGGGGGGAACGCTCAATAGTGGGTTTGGCTATCCTGGTGCTAATCATGGGTGGATGGTTGAAAATGAAAATGTTACTGATTTTACTAGCTACGTCAGGAAGAGAAAGATATCCCAATACACATGCATTTTAAAAGAAAAAAAGAACAAGTTGTTTTTAGGAATTGGCTTGGATCGTAGCCAGGTTCTAAAAACAAAAGGAGGGTATGTAAGGATATTTGGCGTGTTACAGCACAGAGTACAGCACTACTGCACAGGTAGCAATTTTTTTTTTGATGCAGCACCACCCCATGGGTGTGGTGCATTGCTATATGTGTTGCCAGATTAACATGGACATATAAGTAAAGACAGGCTATTCAGTCAAAAACGATTTTAACATATAAGATGCAAATCTATTTTTACAGCTAAAAGCACACGTGCACATTCAAAAATGCACACTATTTTTCACCTGAAATGCGTATGGTGCAAGAGACACATTTGAAAATTAATAACTAACCTTATTAATAACTAACCTGACTAATAAAACTGTATTTAACATAACCCACTAATAAAAATGTGTCTCCACTGCAGAATTAGGCCTACTCATTTTTTTTTCTTTTTCTCTGCTGCTCTGTCCACATAACTACAGGAAGCAAAGGACTCGAAGGAACAGGAAATAAGTTGGTTACAAATGGTTCCTGTAGAAATGAGCCATTGTGTAGTGAGGGAGGAGATGGCATGATTGATTCTGATTGGAGCAGCGTCATAGCAAGTATCATGCTAGAGGCAGTGATTAGAGTTTTGCTGGGGGAGCTTGAGGAGAGGGGAAGAACAATCGAGATTTGGCAGAGCTGGGAGAAAGACCTGTTTCCTGGCTGAAGCATTCCTGCTGCAAAAGCTGAGAATTCCAGGCAATAACCCCGGTTTGAGAACGAAAGACGCTTGTTTTCACTGGGGTTAATCTTCAAGGGAGCCAAATTCAGAAAGAGAACAGCTGGAGAAAACTCATGCTGAACAGATAAGGTAATTACAGAAGTGTGGGGGCTGAGTGTGTACGAGAATATTCAGTCAGTGTAGGAAAAGAGATTCCTGTGCTTTACTCACATGTTTAATGTTGCAAATTGAGTTCTTGTCTCTGCCACTCTCTTTTCAGTGTATCACAGACAATGCTGTTACTGTGCTATTTTATTTATTTCTGTAAAGAGTGAGATCGTGTTTAAATGCAACTTTTATAATACACAAAAATATTTGAAAGCAGACGGGTGGTGTGTTTTATATTTACCAATACAGTGCTGATGATGTGGGGAGATGTTTAGACAGTGCAATTGTCATTTTCAAGGTAGCTAAACATCAAATTTGGCTGCAGCCGTGTGCACAATGTAATTCAGTATGAGCAATTATAACTAACTGTGTGTGTTGTAGTTTGTCGGAGGTCTATGAGTCGGCAAAAAGGGAGGCCCGGGACATAGTTCACTACCGTATATAAGATAGTGAAAATACCACATGATAGCTCACTGCTGTAGATAAGACAGAGAGAAATGACCTATGGTGGCACACTAAAAATGAATATGTGGTGTTCCTGAAATGCAAGCCTGAGGTCTCTCTAGTGATTACACGAAAAATCTAAACAAAAATAAGGGGTTCTGGATATTGGGGCCACAAATAAAACAAGGGAATTATGCTCACCAAAATACCACCAACCACGCATACCAACCACGCATACCAAATACGCATGTCTGTGTGCTGAAATAATGCATGTCTAGTGTATTATTGTTGTACATGGCCCAATCTGAATACAAGGATAGTTATTTTTCGGCGGTAAGAAAATACCGTCAGGCCCCAAATCTCCACAAAAGACCCTACAGGACAGATATATGATAGTGGTAGTATGTCTTTTCAAAGTTGATTGAAGCTGGTCCATGTACACATCCAGAATTCACCTGCGCAGCAAAACCTTTAGTATGAGAAGTGTTTCCTAGGTGGGGAATATGTGAAGTATTAAGATCAGATATTAGTCCCCTTTTTATAAACAAAGTCTTTGAGCAAATAAGCTTGTTGCTTAGTATAAAGCACAGCACAAGTTCTCTTCAGCTTATCACCCACAAGCGAATGGGATCTGTGAGACTCAAAAGCCTGCTTAAGGAAAGGATAGCTAAATTGAAGCTTACATTGAAGAAAGGATGGTTACATTGCCTACTCCTTGCATTATATGCATTGAGGAATCAGCCAGGCTCTGACCACCATCATACGCCCCAAGAAAAAGTGACAGGGAGGCGATTTAGGACATCCCTCACTCCTCCATCGAGAGCTAGAAATGATGCCTAGGCGACAGCAGAATTGTTAGGAAATGAGCTACATGCCTACTTAACATGTATGACTACATGTATCTCTGTCATTTCAGAACTCAAGCAGACGGGGTGTCAGGCTCAGAACACAGATGAAGATCATACAGCAACCAGATAAGAAAAATTAATACTGCCTAGACTTTTTCCCGGTGATCAGGTGTTAATCAGGAGCTTTGTTAACAAGTGTCATGAACCACGCTTTCATGGCCCTTTCATTGTGGAAGATGGTACACCTTCGGCAGTATAACTCTTATTCCTCAGCGACGTGAAAGTCTATACCGAAGAGTCCCCCTCTCCCCAACCCAGTCGCAAAGCAAGCATCGGAGAAGAAGTTCAGCATATGTAGACAAGATCTATGACTAGGAAGAAGGACGCACAGACTGTCCAATAGACAGATAAGTAAGGAGTGAAAGAAAAAGCTATTTGTTCTTGAGCCACAGGAGTTTGCAAGCATTGTACTGACACACATTTAAGTCATGATCGAAAAGGAAAAGATGACAGATCTGGAATTCCTTTTTTTCGACGGCTAGAAGAGGTAACAGTTCCCTGATTCCTTGCTCACTGAGATTTTTTTGGAAGCACGCATGATGTGCCTGATGGCCACATGCACCGGATCATTCTCACTGTTTTTCTCTTCATTCTTCTTGCATACCCTGCGCTAGTGGGGAGAACTGTTAGTGTTCATCTGTTCCTGCAGGATCCTAAAAATGGTCCAATCATGAGGAGATTGCTTGCAGCCATAATAGAGCAAGTTCTCCAGCTTCCTGGGTACAGTTTGTAAAACACAAATTCCCCTATCTGAGGACAATGCTAACAGACTAGTTGGAATGGTCTTTTTTTTTCCTGATTGAAGAACGTCCTCATCTTGTTGGAAGGCAAACTAACATTCATACTTTCCTGAGAGATCCAAGAAATCTAGTGGCACTTAATCAATTGCTACATGACATTAAAAAGCAAGTTTGTTTATTTTCCGAAGCAATGCCGCGAGCATCCGTAGTGAGACTGTTCAGTGAAGACATTCAGAACTTATTGTCCTTGGTCTTCTAATACTTACTGGAAACACATCCACATTTCTTTTGACGAAAGGACAACTCCTTTGTGTACATCAAGAATCCAGCTAATTGTCCTGCAATCGGCCAGCTGCTTGAAGAGCTTGTGGAGCAGATCCAGGTGCTGCTCGAGTATTTTATGATGTTGCCCGAATAAAGTTTGATTTTTTCTTCCTCAAAAAAGATTGAGAATGGGCAACATCGATATCAATAATAACGTGACTAATAATGAGAGGCCACCACAACGAGCAAGGAGCTACTGCTGCATCAATTGGGCCTATTGGTACATCATTTATACCTGCATCTTGTTTACTGTGATTCTTCTCTCACTTACAGTATGTACTATCTATTATGTGGACCCAAATAAAGCAAGGGTCCCTGTATATCTTCCTATGCAGCAGGAAGGAACAGATGTGGCAACTACAAGACAACCAAGACCTTATGTAATGGGTCTCCAGGGACGCATAAGAAAGAGCCTTTGTCCTGTAAATGATAAGTCTAAGCTTCCTTATGGAGGGAGGTCAGCTTGCAAGTTTTCCAGGATATTTGGTTACCCTCGTATTATGTCAAAAGAAAGACACATTTTGTGACTGACCCTACACGAGTAGCACATGTAAAGACACCAAGTTCACTGATGAATGTTCCTTTGATTCCCACAGTAGGAAGTAATTATGCTGATATAATTCAATAAATTATTAAGAAAGCTCATGAGACAAGAGGGAGACCTAAGAGAAGTACGAAGGAGGACGATCATGACTTGAATGATTACCTGGATAGTACAGCACATTTGGAAAATAACACGTGGTATCAGCACATGAAATAAGTGGGAAGGAGAACCTCAAAGGAGGAATGCTATGTATGTGCGCTCCTGCCTTATAGTATGGGGAAGTCTAAGATTTTCATAGCTATTGAAATAGATGTCCTGACAGCACATTGTCTATCTCACATTGCATTCTGCTGAACAAGAGGTCAGTTCATGAGCCGAACAGCATATCTAAAATGGGCAACTGAATTGACAGATCTGGAAGACAAGTCTAAGAGTGCATACGAAAAATTACGTGATAAGGTGAGCTGGTCAGATAGCACAGCAAGCAGAGTGCTCGCTTTAACATCCGTGCAGAGCCTGCCAACGCAGGTTCGAATCCCGGCAGAGCCAAACTCAGCCTTTCATCTTTTCAAGGTTGATAAATGAGCACCACACACCGTGGGAAATAAGCAGCGCTCAGATGCCTCAGGGTTCGTAGAGCTATATAAATGCAAAATAAAAGATACCAACAGCCTGGAGTAAAAGGAGCTGGAATCAGATGTGAAGTAAACAGAAGACTTGAGAGTCCAGGAAAATCTGCAGAAAAAATTCAAAGATGGAAGGAAAGAGGACGAATGCAGATTTGGGGTTCAGTACTTTCACCAGATGGATGGGAACAAGGTGTGGTAATCTGCAGAGATTGGGTTATAATGGGTGATTACAAGCCAACTGTTGAAAATTCGGAAAAACGCTGTTAACCATTATGGTCAAAACTTACTAAACTATTGACATGGGTCGAAGACAAAGGAGGGCCATTGCAGACAGTGGGCCTCATTACAAATGGCCCGGTATGGAAACAACGGTGGCGGTAAACCCGCCGCCACCGTTGTTTCCATGCCGGGCAATCATAACTCCTGCAGGCGGGAGGTGATGTTCCCGCCAGGTCTGACCTGGCGGGTTTAACACCGCCCGCCTGCAGGCGGACGAGGAAACACAGGCAGCATTACGAGATGCTGCCGGTGTTTCCACGATCCCCATTCCCATTGAGTCCGATAAATGGGAATGGGGATTAACACCATTCTGCCTCCGTGATTCCCGGAAAACTGGGGTTGTAATGCCCCGGTAATTCCGGGAATCACGGTGGCGGAATGGTAATACGAGTCTGCCGGTAACCAGGCGGTTTTACCACCGCGGTTACCGCCGGACTCGTAATGAGGCCCAGTGCCTCTGGAAATTGCAAAGCTGTGTTTCAGAAACAATGGCACAAAAAAAGTTGGGGAGAATCAGAATTGTGTTTGAATCTTTGATGCAATATGAATGAACATAAGAACAGCAGTGATAATGGATCACTACTGGGCTTGTGGATCCAAAGCTTATATGAAGCTGCCCAAGGATTGGGGAGGACAATGTTCTATACTAAATGTTCATGTTCCAGCATTGGTGATTCCATAAAGTATATTTGCTGATGACAGTTGGTTTGGATCACTCTTTTCGTGGGACGACACTATGAACAAGGACAAGAGAAGGAACAGGAAGACTAACACCTGGTAGACAACGGTACGCGTGTGAGCAGAATAACAAAGGGGACACGATAAGCACCAGGTAACCAGTGAATGGAACCACAATGTTCGAAGAACAGGACACCCAAAGAACCCAAAGAATGGGCAACACAGCATGTGCAGTCAGAGCAGTATTTCTCAGACAACTTCAACCATTTCAATTTCAGCCAGTGAAGGACAGGGGACCCAGATGGGAGGAATGGCTAGAGGAGTTTGTTGACTATGTGAAAGCAATTGGGGATGATCATCCGACAGCACTCCTGGGGATATTAACAAACATCGCTGGAAACAAAGTCAAGGGGATACTCAAAATGATCTGACTACAAGATAGGGAAACGTATGCGATGGCTGTCACTGCACTCAATAAGAAGATACTGACATAACCAAACAAGGACTATGAAAGATACATGTTTAACAAATGTCAGCAGCTACATAATGAAACAGTTGAGGACTTCATCATCAGATTACAAAAGAGGATCTCGCATTGCGACTTCGCAAACGTTAATAATGATGAAGCAATAAGTCTACAGATAATAGAGGTGTGCGACTCACCAATACTTTGGAAGCAACTCCTCATAGAACCCCTCACGCTGGCAGAAATATTGTAGCTAACACGCGTCCCTGGTAGGGTGGACAGGCAAGCCATTGAAATAGAAAAGTCAAAGGAAAGCTGGCAGGTAGCTGCCATGCACACGGATCATGCACTGTGGCCATGAGGTGAAAACGGCATCCGCAGACCACCGCCATGTCCCTCACCTCTCCTGAGCAGGGGAGAGAGTATGTGCTACAGGTGCAGGCTACAATTCCCCCACAGTGGACCATGCCCAGCAATAGGGGATCAATGTACCAGATGTGGGAGAAGGTACCAACTCCAGCGGGTGTGCAGGGACGGAATACCTTTTCCACCGAAAGAGACAATGGCCTCTCAAAGAAGAACGAGTAGAGTGGAAGGAGACATATACATGTGGGAGGATAGGAAACAGGAAAGTCTCCCGGATGACCACTACCGCGTGTACCTATAGCTACTGATAGAATGAGCAAGAAATGGGAGAGAATGGCACTAAAGAAAGAAACTCCAGCAGGAGGGAGAAGTCGTCAGCACCACCCGATGACTACCACCAACACCCAAGCAGAACGCCAGGTGAGCAGCTTGACGATAAGTAGTGGGGAGATGTTGTAGAGTGATAAAGATCAATTCATCTTTAAGCAGAAGATGATCCAAAGGAGGAAGAGGAAGGACTGGATCAGGGATATGATATGATATGACATTTATAACGCGCCTATACACAAGTGTTTCAAGGCGCGATGAGGCAAGAGAGGGGGAACAAAGGGAAGACATAGAGAATGATCTTACTAGGCCAGGTGACATTGAGTTCGCACAAGTGCAGGGGAGGGTGGAGGGGGAGAGTGCAAGGGGAAAGAGGAGGGGGCAGTGCAGTACATGAAATCAACAGTAAAAATAAATAAAACCAATAAATAAAAAATAAAAAAAAGATTGGCCAGCTGGTGACAAGTTCAAGGGTAAGTGCAGACATCAGGTGTCTAGTGCTGGTAGGGGACTGTAAGGGTACAGAAACAGACCCCAAGTTCAAGTGTTGCCAAGGGGGCAGTGTGGGTATGCAACTGGCGGGGAGCGGACCTGGGCTCGAGATCAGAGGGTAGCCAGGTGACCAGTGCAGTTTCGTTTTCAGCCATGAGTTCAGCAGGGGAGAGAAAGCGCTTCCCCGCTTTGCCACTTAAACCACGCAACGCACAATGGACCCTAAAGATGGAGGATCCTCCCTGAGCGGTGGAGGCCTTGACCGTCCCCGGGGTGCATGGGGTCTGGAGAGGTCAAGTTGGAGGTCGGGGGGAGGGGCTCCGGGACTGGGAGGAGGGAGACAGGGTATGCTTCACACGTGAAACACTATGGGTATATCCTTATGCAATGTCTGTGTTAATTTGTCCTGCTCTGGTTCAAAATAAACATATTTAAAAAAAAGAAAGCAGAAACAAAGAGGTAGGTCTTGAGGTGCTTCCGGAACTGGAGCTGGTTCTCCTCAAGTTTCCGAGAGGCAGGGTGGCTGTTCCGGAGGGAGGCCCCAGCTGGAGAAAGAGATCTACCACCAACTTGTTGCTTGGAGAAGAGACTGACCCTGAGGGCGTTGGAGGCGGATGAGCGAAGAGCTTGAGAAGGAAGATATTTACGAAGAGAGTGTTGAAGGTATTAAGGCGGCAGAAGGCCTAGTGGACAATGCAGAGGGTTTTGAACTTAATCCTCGCAGCCACTGGGAGCCAGTGCAGAGATATAAGTCTTGGAGAGATATGATCCCTGGGCTTGAGGCCAAGGACAAGTCTTGCAGTCCTGTTTTGGATGAGTTGCAGAGGGCAGATAGTAGAGGCAGGCAGATTTATAAAAGAGGCTGTTGCAGTAGTCCAGCCTAGAGAGAACCAGAGGTCTGGAGACAGTGAGCTTCTGGGGGAAGGAGCGGAACGTAAGAATACCTCTGAGGAGGTGCAGCTGGTAGTGTGATTTATTAGAGATGTCAGAGATGTGAGGAGAGAAGGAGGCTGTGGAGTCAAAGATGATCACCAGGTTTTTAGCCTAACAGGTGGGAGCCGGAAGAGGGCCAAGAGAGGCCGGCCAAAGAGTGACAGGAAAGCAGGGACAGGTGTGCCAATGAGGAGATCATTGGCTGCATACCACTCCTAGATAGCAAACAGAAAGTCAGAAATGAGAGAAGGAGAAGAGGTGGCAGAAGGGAGCCTGAAAATGAGCTGAGTATCATCCGCATAGCACTGAAAATTGGGACAGAGAGCGGCAATGCAGTGGGCAAGAAGTTCCATGCATTGGTTGAACAGCCGGGGAGAGAGGTTAGACCCCTGGGGAACACCACAGGTAGAGAGAGAGATAGAGGAGAGGAAGGACCCAAGTTGGACCTGGGAGGGTTGATCGGAGAGGGAAGAGGTCAGCCAAGCCAGGGCCTGATCGGTGATACCCAGATTATCACAGAGACGGTTGAGCAGGATGGCATGGTTGACCACGTCAAAGGCAGAAGAGAGATCAAGTAAGATGAGGACACATGGGGTATTGGAATCGGGGTTTGAGAGCAGGTCTTCACGGATGTTCTGGAGAGCAGTTTCTGTGCTTCTGGCAGCTCTGAAGCCATATTGATGGTTATGGAGACAACCAAACAGATTCAGTATGAAGATTGAGCTGGGAGATGGCCAGCTTTTCCAGGAGTTTGCCCAGGTTGAGGTAGGCAGACGAAAGGTTACTAGAGTCTGGGACACCCAAAGCTGGAAATGGAATAAAAGAAGGTTTACAGCATATGTGACTCCAGTTGCCTTATTAGATCCCTGCCATATTCCCCTGTGTCACTGGGGCAGTGGGCACAACAGTTGGGAAGGATATAGAGGAGACTGGCACAGTATAGTCAGATCTAGAAAGGACTAAGGAGGAGATCAGCTGTTTAGCAGTAATGAAAGTTTGAAGATGACAGATAGTTCTGCTATTGATGGGTTTGAGTCAGGCGGCAGTGGCAGATTTGGAGATGAAGAGCAAGATGAAGAGCAAGAAGTTGTGAGATGGGTCGAAGATTACATCAATGTTATGAGCGGAAGCATAGTAAGGAAAGCACACAGGAGAGAAGAGAAGAAGAGGTAGAGTGGAAGAGATAGTCTTTTTGGCTGGGAAGTAGAGAATTTCAGTCTTAGTGGAGTTGAGCAGTAGCAGGTCATACACTATCCAGTATCTGATTGCAGAGAGACAGTTTGAAATTGCTGTTAACAGCTTATCGGATAAGGAGGTAAAGGAAAAGATCATCTGAGTGTCGTCAGTGAAGAGTTGATAGGAGAAGACGTAAGAGGAGATCAGGGTGCCAGGAGCTCAAAGAAAATGGAAAGTGAAGAGAAGTGGACCAACTCCAGACCCTTGGGGAACTACAACAGTAAGCGGGGTGAGTGGGGAAGTAAGTCTGTTCCAAGACACCTGAAAGTGTCTAGGGGCAAGGTATTAAGCAAACCTAGCAAGGGTCTTATCTTGATACCAAGGAGAGATAATGTAGAGAGAAGGTCAGAATGGTCGACAGTATTGAAGGCAGCATACAGGTGGAGAAGGATAAGAATAGATGAACGGTTTGCATGACATGCAGAAGACATAAAGTTGCTCACATTGAGGAGAGCCATCTCTATAATGGAGCGGTTGGAAGCCAAATTGAAGAGGGCCCCAGAGGTTGTATCAAAGAGCTTGGTGAGTTGATTGAATACTACTCACTCTAGGATTTTGCAATATTGTGGTAGAAGAGACACAGGATGAATGTTGGCAGGACAGTTAGGATCGAGACCAGGGTTCTTAAGGAGAGGGATGACTGTAGCTGACATATAGGATAAAGGAAAAATAACATTATCAAGAGAGAAATTGAAGAGGGAAGTAAGATGGAGAGCAACACTGGGATCTATGTGCTTCACAATGTGCAGGGACAGTTTGTTAGTGGTGGCACAGGAAGGGTTAGCCATGAGGAATAAGGCAAAAATCTCATCAGGGTTGGTGGCTGCAAAGGAAGGCATGGTAGCAGGAGAGAAGGGTAGAAGTGGTGGAGAAAAAGGAGCAGGAGGAGGGGATCGAAGGTAAGTAGCAAAGGTACTGCAAATGGTAAACATCTTAAAAATAAAGTAGAGAATACGATAATGTTCAGAAAGAGTGTAGTTGATGGAGGCGGGTGTAGGAGGTAAGAGAATTGAGTTGAGGAATTTTGGAGGAGTCTGAGATGGGAGGATTGAGATGAATTGAGATAGATAGAAGTCACGTTTGTCAGTGTCAAGAGCCGAGGAGTAGTTTTGAAGAGCAGTGACGTAGAGTTGGAGATCTTTTTCCAAATTGCTGTTTTCAGGGTGCAGGTGAGAGGTGTAATCCAGAGCAGCGGAGGCAGAGATTTAGGAGTGAATGTGGAAAGAGGGTAACAAGAGAAGAAGACAGAGCAAAGCGAGCAGTGTCAAAGTTAGTGAAGGCTAATCAGTGGATGAAAATATGAGTTCAGCATAGGAGGGGAGAGAGTGCTGTAGGTCAGAGAAGTAGTCAGGGAATTTGAAGGAGGGAAACTTGCACTTAGTAATAGCAGCATTAGATGGAGAGGGTGAGGACGAAGCAGGAGTGGAGATTGAGGCAAAGATGATAGGGTGATCAGAGCAAGAAGTAGTGGTGGAGATATTACAGGCAAAGAGTTGAGAGGAGATAAGAATAGGTCAGAGGGTGTTTACATTTGAATCGGTGGGCAGAGAGTGGACAGAAGAGAATGAGTGGTTAAAGTCAGTGGGTAGAGCAGCAGAGAGAGAGGGGATGTTAAAGTCACGAGTGATAATGAGATGGTGATCAGGAGGCAGAGAGTCAATTAGTTGGGAGAATTGGTCAAAGAATTGACCTACTGGACCAAGTGGCAGAGAGATAATATGCAGGGGGCAGTGGTTGTGGACATAGTGTATTTGAAAGATGTTGAATTAGTGAGAGATAAGACAGTATGAGAAATAGGAAGTTTGGAAGATGAAACAGTCCTACACCATCACTTCTGCCAGTGAGGCGGGGAGAATGGTGAAGGAGTAGACAGGATTATGAAGGGCAGCGATGGTTGCAGAATCAGAGGATGTGTCATGGCCACTTGCCCAGGATCACAAGAGTGGTACCATCAAGTGGAGGGAGCAGGGGGCATCATGGGTCACGCACGTCCCTTTGGGACATTTATTCATGGGGGGCCTGGTTGGACACAGTCCTGGCGCCTCTGGTGCAAGGCTCATGGAAGGATTTAAACAGGACATTTCCATTATGGGCAGAAGTGCTTAGAATAAACAGGAACTCTTTTATTATGAGCAAGAATACTCTCAAGGACTCAATACTCTCAACTAGTCCGGGTGTGGTCTCCATCTTCATCTGCATCTGCACGTGCATCATCTAACTTCTAGGAGTGGCAGAGTGTGGCATGCAGAACTTTGCCAAGGGGGCGTGGCCTTAAGTGCTCAGCTATAAAAGCCAGCCCAACCCCAAGGCACACGCTTCACGTTATTCTGCACCTCCATGCAGCGTAACACTCACCGTCGCCTGGGATTCATCTTACCTGGAGTTATCCTGCCATCTGCATCCGTGCTTGTCACTGGAGAATCCTGCTCTTACCTGAACGCTTCCTCCGGGCACCGTGGCTCAACTGCAAACATCTCGGAGCGCTGACATCATTCTCCTGGCACCGCGGCTCACCTGCAAACATCTTGGAGTGCAGACATCTTCCTCCTGGCCCCGTGGCTCACCTGCAAACATCTCGGAGTGCAGACATCTTCTTCCTGACAAAGCAACTCACCGGCAAACACCCCAGAATGCAGACGGCATCATCCAGGCACCGCGGCACAACGCACTCCATCCGACTTCGCAGCACCTGCAAAGAAAAGGCAAAACACAAGGTTAGACACTTAACAGACATTACGTTAAGGGCTCGCTGCCATTAAAACTTTGCACCTTCCCTAAAGCCATCACTCACCTGCTGCTGAACACTGCGCATCCATCTTCCGCCCAGCCGCGTTCCGTGCCTCCACAGCCGTTGTTAGGTCGCATTTCCACCTATTTGTGAGAAAACAGAGAGAAACGTTATTCAGTGCAAAACAACCACATTGAGAGAAATAACATCAAGACATTGAGAGGGAAAAGACAAAGACATTAGACCACATTACAGGTTGGGTGGTCACTGTTAATTCCAGACCACCCGATCCCGAGTCCTGCAGGCGGGAGGTGATCTTCCCGCCAGGTCTGACCTGGCAGGTTGAACACCTCCCGCCTGCAGGTGGACGTGGAAACACCAGCACCATCACGAGATGGTGCCGGTGTTTCCACTTCCCCATTCCCATTGAGTCCTATGGGGACATTCCCATTGAGTCCTGTCGGACTCAATGGGAATGGGGATCTACTGAATTCTGCCTCCGGAATTCCCGTGACACCAGGGCTGTAATGCCCTGGTAATTCCGGGAGTCACAGAGGCGGAATGGTAATACGAGTCCGGAGGTAACCAGGCAGTTTTACCACTGCGGTTACCGCCGGACTCGTAATGAGGCCCATTGAAAGAAAGCAGAAAGAGGGGAAAAGACAAAAGACATTGAGAGAAAGCAGAAAGAGGAACTTAGTCGCAGCGGACTGGACTAGTACTCAGGAATCAGTGAAGGAACTAGATTCCACCAACAAGCTCCCCTTACAGAAGTAGCAGGATGGAGAGCTCATCATTCACATTAATCAGGTGAGCCTTATGGGCCGGTACGTGCCCACAGAAATCGCACCTTGGGTTGAAGGGGTTGGGAGATACCAAAGTCATCTACCAGCGCATTCACGTTTTTCCATATCCACGCAGGAGCAGTGCCACCAATTGTCACCGCCCATAGCTGATCCACAGGCAACAAAACCAGAAGGGGGAGATCTAAGACCAGGGAGGGCTGCAACTGTGCCCCAACGCCTCTGCAGAGACCAGGTGAGCGTAACAGGATGAGATCCAAGTTTTAGTAGGGGTAATGAGGTCAAGAGACGGAGAATGAGACAGGAAGACATTAGAGGTAAAGAAGCTTTTATTACACACTGTGCATACCAATGAGCAACAAAATGAAAGTGAGATGTTGAAGCTAGCGATGTTGCGTCTGAGAAATAGAGAACAACTGGGAGTATACACGTAGGTTTTGTGAATGGAGACAGTAGTAGAGCGAGAAGAGGGGTGGCGTTGAGGTGAAGAGATGATAGGGATGGGAAGAGAGTTGAGATGGTTGTGAGCGGTGGAGAGTGATATGATATGATATGATGTGGCATGTATAGCACGCCTAAACACAAATGCAGAGAGAAGTAGAAGGGAAAGGAAGAGATAGAATGAGAATTTCATGGTGAGAGCGAGGCTGAGAAGAAGCAATAATGGGTACTTACAGACAAGTAGCAGGACACACCAAAGATTCATAGGTAAGAGGCTAAGGGAAGAGGTTTCGGAGATTGCCCTTTACTTCAACGCCCTTAACTGAAGACACCCATGGGCTGGACTCCCATATGGAGCTACAAAACTATGTGATGGGGCATATTCATCTTAAGGTGACTGTCGCTTTTGGCTCCAGGACCACGGCTGTGTGATCTGAAACCAGTTCCCCAATTGGTACTTAGAATGGAGGCAGGTCCATGGGGAAGCTTGGAGCAGTTCTGGCAGGTAGCAGGAGCTGTTGCTGGAAGTAGAAATACCTTTCAAATAAGGTGCTATTGGGGTCAGATGTCACCTGAGCATCCCCTAGAGAGATCCTGTATGCATCTTGTAGGTCTGTCAACCTCTGAAGACAGCCTGAGCCAGATGGAGGGAGTGTCTCTGGTGGTATTGTAATGAACTCCGGGTTGCTCTCAACCCCGTTTGGAGTTGGAAAGACCTTTAATAGATGATTATTTGGGGGTAAGAGGTCACATGAGCAGCTCCTAGAGTGGCCCTCGATGCTTCTTGCAGGTCCTCTGACCTCTGCAGGCAGCCATAGGCAGATGGGAAGAGTGTATCTGGTGGTGTGTAACCAGGTTGAATCCCCTTTTGGAGGTGGAAATACCTTTCAAAGATGGCAATTTTTGGGACAAAGGTCCCTGCAGCAGTACCTAGATGGATCCTGGAGGCCTCTTGCAGGTAGCTCCTGGTACCCATTGTACTATATCCCCTTCCACACTTACACTATCTGATTCCTTGATTTCCTCCACTACATAGACTGCTGAGCCCTATTGGGATCTAATTTGATGTTCAAACCTGCCTGATAATCCCACGATAATAGCTGTACTTATAACTGTTCACAAATACTGTACCACTTATGTATCTACCACTAAATTCCAATTCAGTTTCTTATTCCCCAAAAATAATTATCGGTTCATCTACATAGGCATTAGCTCTTATCTTCAATGTACAACATCTCAAATGCATCTTTCATGTTTCACAACGTACTAGCGTATATTCTGCTCCACTGCCTATTACCATGTTTACCTCTAAGGCATTGACCTTGACCTGTGCATGTGGTTCATTTCTCCTTTTCCCATTGATTGCATTAACCAAATGAACGTCCTCTCCACCTTCACTCCCACAAGAAACTCTGGAATCAGCACCTTCTATTTCACTAATCATGTCCCTACAAACATTTCAACATCGGGCATGATGCCCCTTCTTCCCACACACTCTGCATTCTGTGTGCACTGCCAGCCATTATTTGTCCATGGCCAGATGTGGATCACTCTCACATCTGTAACATCTTTTGACACTGGATCCTCTCCCAGCACTCTTCATGCCCCTCAATTGAGAGCAGGCATCATTGTGGCTTCTCGGCTGCCATCTATGCAACCATAGATTGGTGTTCCGTCTTTGCCCCATGTCCTCCTCTGATGGGGCATGACTCCTCCCTGACCTTCTGATGACGTTGGTCTCACCTTTATCGCCTTGCTACTTGGAGTAACCATGATTCAGTTCCTTGTTACATAAAGCAGTGTGCTCCATGTTCTTTCTCAAGGGAGGGGTCCCTCTCCTTCTATAGTTGCTCCCGGACTTCATCATAAATACACGTTATCATTAGCTGATCACGTAAGTGCCCCTCGTGTAAGTGGCCAAAATTGCATTTGTTTGCAAGACCACATAAGGCTGTCACAAAGTCCACTATTGTTTCATCATTATTTTGCTCTCTGGTACCAAAATGATATTACACAAGTATGTTGTTCTCATGAACCTCATAGTACTTGTCAAGTTTCATTATGCTAAGGTCAAATGCATTGATTACCTCATCATGCCAGTTGAGGTTCTGGCAGTGTTTCATATACTTCATGTCCGCCATGACCCAAACAGTGAAACAATAACTCATCATTTCTCTCTACTGAATAATTGGGTCCATAGACCACTATCATATATTTCAAGAAACCCTCTTCCCAGTCTATTCTTTGCACAGTGGGCTCACCAGGGGCTTGTAGAAATATAGTTAGACCAGGCACATTTGCCATGTTTATTCCACAGTGAGGCAACCGCCTCTGCCTTCAGGATACACCTTTGAGACTTTAGCCTATCCCTTCTCTGTGTCTCTCTTTTATCACAGTTATTTAGTGTTCTCTTGTATTGCCACCGGGTGCAACAGACATCACACTTGCAGAAGAGCTGCAGCTGTCCTCATGCTAGTTCGCCACTTCCTTCCCGCTTTGTTCAGTAGCCATTAGGCCTTAAATCCTCTTTTGGCGTGAACAGGTAAGATCATATATAAGGGGCCACATTACGATTTTGGCGGTGCTGGTGCAATTAAAAAGTGGCAGTAATTCCAGTACAGCCTCTTTGTTTGCAGTAACATAATGAACCCCATATTTACTGCACCACTAAATTCCAGGTTCGGAGGAAAAGTGAAGGATTCACCTCCAGCAAAAATATGAAGGTAAAGTCTCCACTTTTCACCAAAAATGTGTGGATTTACCATAGCGGAATTACTCCATGCGGTCAATCGGCCAAAATCCCCATGGAGTCTTATGCACTACAGAAAATGGGAATGACACCACCTTAGCACAATTTATAATCCTGTGGTAAGCCCACAACACCAAATGGCAGTAAAGGTAAACGGTTTTGATGGTAAATCAGCAGATTTACCATTGAATTATCACCAAATTCATTATGATGCAGAATGTGATATTTTTTATGAAATAAGAAATAACTTGATGTAAAAGTGCTAATGGAGGCGCTCATGGCATTTATGATTAAACTGAACCCTTATGGTCCTTTTAATAATGGTGTGTTTTTCTCAAACGGCAAAATCCATGCTCTATTGGATCCAACACACTCCTTACCACATGGATAAGAATATTAGTATATACAAAAGAAGGTGTAAACACAGTTGTCTGTATCTACAGGGCTAACAAAACAAGAAACATGTATTACCAAATATACTTCTTAGTACATATATTTATTTAATCATGACACACATAAAATGATCATGTTACATAAAATTCATATTCAAACACACAATATATATAACATATAAAAGACTGTACTTGACACAACACATGAAAATCCCATATTTTGGGTTGATTTTGGTGATTTTTACTTTAACTCTGTGTAAATCTCCACACTGGAGTGATTTCTCTTTTCTCTAAATCCTATTAGTATGTTTTCAAACCCAACTTGTACAAGTTTCTGTCCTAGAACACAGATAAATGTGGGACATTCATCAGGGGTAAAATGATATGTGTTTTTCCAAAGGTGATGGTATTTCCTTCCTATCACTTTCTTGCAGCCACATTTTTTATAATAATTTTAATAGAGGTAACACATCGTACAATGGATGGGATACATAATAACTCTTACACCAAATAATAAAGCCAACTCAGTAAGTTGGCAAAATGTTCCATCAGACTGTTTTATTTTCAATTTTCTAAAACAGGGAGTTACAACAGACATTAACTGATATCGCACAGCTCACTCAACATATTTCATAAAAAAAGCATTCTTATATAGCAAAAATGTGTCATTGGTGACGTCATACTACGTGGCAAACAAGACAAACCTGTGTGGGATTGTGGTTGGCTTAAGGGGAACATCTAAGTATACTTTCTATACTGGGTAGGATTGTGATTGGGTCTCTAAAGTCAGGTGGACATCTTATGCCCACCCACTAGTGTAAGTCATCTTCGACAGTTATTAGACACACGGTACATCATTGGCTCTCAAACTATAAAGCCCTTCATTATATGGCCTCCTACAATTAGTTGCCACGCTCGTGCCCTTCCAGAACCTTCGATCACTAGCAGAACGGAAGCTGGTACCCCAGGTGTCAGTGGGTGATCTTGACCATGACTCCCCACCCAATTAGCCCCATATCTCTCATTGCTCATGCCGTCTGCCATTCAACTTTTCTTTGAACTCAGCCTTGTAGTTGCTTCTTGCTCCTAGGAATAAAAGGGAATATGGGCGCTTCATATCGCAGTTCTGGTCTGTGCGCCCCAACTCCTATTTCCATCCTTGCTCACATAACAGTATACCGTGAATTGGTTCATTTTATAGCAGTTAATTATCTTGAATTAAAAAACTTGGCACTCATGATGTTCTCTCTTTGCAACTTAACAATGGATGCTTCGGCTTCTCACGTTCACTGTTCTGCAAGGACCGATGACCAGTGTTGGCTGCTTCAGCCTTTGACACCAGGCCAGACAGCCTTCCTGTCTTGCTTCAAGCTCCAGCTAATTCTCTGCTGCGACTCGCATAGTTATCCATCCTTCTTTATCCATGGATTTGGATTACACTACATATAGCTAGCCTTATGATTACTTAGTCTACTTGCGTTACAGCATCTGTACAGCTATAAAACGACTTACATTTTCTGCAGTACGCTTCACACGTACAATCTTCAATCCGCATCTGAAAGTTCACTCGATTCTTTACTTCGTCATCAGATTCTATAAAGTCTATGCATCTTCTTCTTTAACCATCCTTCTTAGTGCGTTACGCTCACTTCTTGTGACGTCACCAACCCCTTATTTCTCTTATTTTCATATTCCTTCTGGGACTTCCTCCAGGAGACTGTCAGTCTTCGGGGGATAAATCAGATAGGGTTTTCTTAGTGGATATCTTGTCTCAAAGACTCTCCTCAGAACGGTCACAGTTATTGGTGTTAATGCCATTGCAACTTCTGGTTCCCAACATATAGGTAGGATAGGGGAGGGACTTCCTGTAGAGGTATTTAGCCCTCCTCTACAAAACTTAATGTTCACATTTAAGGTCGCTGTACAAAATAACAAAATGCAGTTTGGTTTTTAGGATAGGGACACTGAATACATGTGAGAAGGATATACATGTAAAATATTGTAAGGGGTATTTTTTGCATATTTTGTGGTAATTCTAAAAACCTACGAAAATGTCACTATTCGTTGGGTGAAATATCTCCACCCTACCTGAAGATCCAAGTACTTCCAACATTATAAGTATCGCTGATATCCATTTCATTCACTGCTGGGGTCTTTTTAAAAATAGAAAAATAAACTGTCCATAGATAATTAGGGAGTCTATATATGTCCTAGATGTGAATAGCTTCAAAGGGAGGGACCTGTAGTAAATAACCCTGGGAAGAGGATAAGTTTGGGTGGTTTATGAAAGGATCCAGGCGTGGTTCCCTCATGGTGCTTTTGCTAGACCCCACTTTCCTAGGCTTGCTTTCCACGCTATGGCTAAATGGCTCACTGCATACCAGGGCCGTCACTACGATACTTTGTGCCCCTTTTCTGCCTGCCTCACCAACAATGGCCCCTGTCATGAAGGGAGACCCCCCCATAGCAATCCTCTCTTAACCCTCTTCCAATGCCTGTGTGCGTGCAAGGGAGACCCCTTGTGCACACCGCTCCCACCTGACTCCTCATCTGGGGTCAGGCCATCTTCTCTGGGACTGCTGTGCTACACCCCTTGCCCTGTGCGCCCCATACAGCATGTCTAACACACCTCAAGGCAGAGAGGCCCTGAAACTGTTTGGCAAAAACGGCTGTGCAGCAAAAAGGGGTGTTTGGTAACCCACTGTCAGGAAATCAGGGCCAACATTGAGAATATAGTGCAACATTCGCCTGGCTTTCTTCTGATTGGCAGGGCAGGAATGCTTTTGAGCGGCAGAAAATCTTTTCGAAAATTTGATAAAAAAACAATCAAGGCAATCTGTTTAGGTGGCTTTTATTCCTATTGCAGAGCAGTGCAGCTTCTGTCTGCTTTGAGGTGCCGATGTATATTAGCCTAGCCATAAAGCAGAGATCGGAAACATTTTTGGGAAACTGCTGAATAAACTTCTGTAAGTACATAATTGTGCCACCACTTATGCGGTTTAATGTTTTATGTCCATTATTGTTTGAACTAAAATGTAACATACTTTCGCACTGTGAGACCACATTTCTTCTGGCTGCTTAGAAATGAGGAATTCAGTTGCTCAGAAAGCCTGGACGTGTAGCATTCACTTACATTCCCATTGAATTAAAGGCTGTGATTGGGGCCTTAATACAAGCCACCCAATGGATTGACAAATCGATGAAGACACTGAATATAGATAAGGATTGTTTTTACATTGCAATTATTGCTTGCAGGTATGGACTTTTACAGAGCTCTGCCCCCAGCAAGCCCTTGAGTTGGATTCATATAACCAGATCATTCAAAGAATATGTGTGAGTATTTACACTGCAATTAACGTTTGAATACATTGACTTAACATTTAGAGGGTGCAGTACCTTTAGAAAGGACCTAGCGTGAGTTCCATTTTATATCCGTATTTCAAGGTTATTTAACATTCTCCAAGATTACGCATGAATATCCTGTGCCCCCGACCCCCCCAACCCTGTCATGAATCGATCACAAGCATAGTCGATGGATGGCCTCCCTTCAATCTTTTATAAATTCCATATGGGAATATCTTTGTGCATGAAAGAAGAATTGCCATCTCCAAATTAATAAAAGTATGAAGATGTCCCCTCGCCAGCTTAATTAAGGAACAACACTTCTGATTTGTATAGTAAGGTGAACTCGGAGAGCATTTAATAATTCCCTTTAGTCTACATTATGACCAGGCACTCCCCCATTGGCCAACTAAAGGGCTATACGAGCCAGTATGGCGCATACATTTAATGAATGGCCTCTTCCTCAACCTCCCTGCTGCTCTACACCCTTTGCAACTCATCCAGAACAGAACTGCAAGACTTATCCTTGGCCTCAAGCCCAGGGACCACATCTCTCAGGCACTGAAATCCCTTCACTGGCTCCCCGTGGCTGCAAGGATCAAGTTCAAGACCCTCTGCATTGTCCACAAGGCCTACTGGGGCCTGGGACCTACCTATCTGCAATGATGCCTACCTAAATACTGTCCCTCTGAAACCCTCCGCTCATCTACCTCTAACCTACTGCAAGTGAGCCGGTTCTCCAAGCAGAGATTTGGAGGGAGATCATTATCCTCAGCAGGGGCCTCCCTCTGGAACAGCCTTCCTGCCGCCCTCCATCTTAAGCCTGATCTCTGTTAGTTCCGGAAACTCCTCAAGACTTTCCTCTTCTCCTCCTCCTTCTCTTTCCCTCTAACCTGCTAACCTATCTCTCATCTTCCTCTCTCTCGCTCCTCTTTTCCATACAGCCTGCTAACTGGCCGCCTGGTGTACCTCAGAGTCTCACTGGTCCCTGGCACCCCGCCAGTACTCTCGCACTTGCCTCCGGGCCCTGCACTTGCCTCATCACTACTGCACTTGAGCATTGACCCTAGATAGCGGCTCTCCCTGCACTTACCCCAGTCTGCACCGACTGGGTGCACTTGAATCCACCCCCAAGACATGTCCTTTCCCCCTCCACCTCTCCCGCCCGTGTAACCATCTGTGCACTTGCGGGATCTGAATGCACCTGCCTGAAGATCTTTTGTCTGTTCCCCCTGTCTTCACTTCTTAATTGCACTTGGAAAACTGCAGAATCATTGTCAGACGTATTTGCCATTGCCTCAACTGTTAATTGTACTATATGCACTTAGTCTGCAGTGCAGACTATTATCGTTTCAGAATTTCAAAGACACTGAACGACTGTTGGTTTTTCCCCATGCTCCCACCCTCCTTGAGCAGTTTGAAACACTTGCCTGTATATAGGCGCTATACAAATAAACATTACCATACCATACCATGGCTCAGAAATTGGCCAATGAGAGGGAGAGCAAGGTAAATACCTCCAGTCACTGCATTGATCTCGAGATGAGAGTTAGCTCTGTGCTAAGTGCCCTACTGGTGGCGAGGATGTCAGCACAGCGCTCCCAAGAAGTGAGGGGTTGTTGCGCTAACAGCCCCACAACCACCAGGGCTCTCAGCACAGAGCTCCCTCTCATCAGAGGAGTGGCAAGCTGAGAGCCCTGCATCCCGCTGGCACCAACAATTCTTACATGGGCCACACCTGACAAAGGCTGCCCAGGAACAGTGAATCCCCTGCCTCCTCCTCCCTACCATTAGGTGGGCCATCTGTTCCCTTAGCAAATCTTCACCAGGCCACACCTGGCAGACACAGTCCAGCTTCTCCACCACCACCACCAATCACTCACCTTTGAAACCTGACTGCAATCTTAAACCTGCCCCTCCCTCCTCATCACCCTGTGCGTGGTTGATGGTTGTAGGGAACTAATCACATCCCAGCAACCACAACAGGGTGATTGCCTTTTTTCAATGCCCTCCTGCCCCCTCACCAAAAGGGGGATACTAGCTTTATAGACACACCCTCTGGCTGTACCAGGAGTTATGGTCTTGTAAAACCTGTTAAATGCCCTCACTGTACTCATACCGTTTACTCGGTCATCAGGCCCCATAACTCCTGATACGTGCCAAATGTCATAGAATTTGCTAAAAAAATAAAGTATCATTTGTTAAAGGTATTTGATTTATGCAGCTCCTCACTTAACAGACAATCCTTGTAGGTAAATACAAATATGAAACTTTGCTCTGAATTTGTTTTTCGAAGTTCTAAAAGTGCCTTTGACCTTGTTTGCAACATGCATGTATTTATTTATACAAGCACTCAACGCCAACCAGTAAGGAGTGATGGAAGGCAGGCTTTTCATGTGTAAGCTCTGGAGGAAGAAAAAGAGCGTTAGCTCAAAAAAGTATACTAAACCTCAAAGGATTGACACGATGTATGTATGCACTAAGAAGTGTTTTAAATTAATTTGGATATCATGCGTTGGATAGCAGACACTTTTCCTGCACAGGCTTTACAGTAGATGTAAGCCATAAACAGTGCAGAGTAGTTTGGACTCATTCTTAATGTGGTTGTCGATTCCAGGCCGACCCTCTGTTCCTTTTCTTCCTGGTGTCTCTTACTAGTTTTGTATTGCCTTTTTCCCTGGGCCTGCGATTTCAAGCCTGCCCCTGGACCACTTATCCATTCCCATCCATTGTCCACACATCCCTACCTCTCGCCCTCATAAATATTCCCCAATACGCTGCCTTATTTGTTCCTCACTGCTGATGACACACTCCACACGTACCTTCTACAACATATGGCATCGTACCCCATGTCAGCTCCTACCCACATACACCATTGAAATGGAAGAGAGGCTCGGCATGGAGCCGCAGCTTCCATGCCACAGCGTCCATGCCTGTGTCCTGTTTCTTATTCAATTCCTAACTCACAGTTTGCATTCTTACAGTGGTCTGTGTTTTCACTCATATCATTGTCTCTTACACATGACCCGGGTTTCAAATAACTATTTTCACCGTCTGCGGATGAGTAGCCAATCAGGAGGCTAGCAAATCTGGCTGAATCTGGCAATGTTAGCTCACGTTCCAAGCCGCCTGATGGCAGCTTCCCTTGCCCACTTTCTTCCCCCATCCCCGAAACCCTTTTTATCTACCCTGCCCCCTTCCCTCATTGCGGCAGTGGCACTCACTACCGCCACCACCCTGCTTCCTCTTTATGCATGAGGTCACCATGGAAATGGAAGAAGGGGCTCTGTATGGAGCCACGTCTTCTCTTTCAATGTTGGCCATTTTTTAACTGTCTTTGAACAGTCTTTTCGTTCCATTCACGGAATGAAAATACTTGAAATGAGCCCGTCACAGCACATGGAATGGGTGTTAAAGGTGTTAACCACCCGCTCCAAGGGCTGAAATGGGTGGTAATGTCCCATGGCCCTCATTAAAAGCCCTTGCTTTGCTTGGGCCTTTAACTCATACCCCTGTCCATTACCACCCATGTGAGCCCTTTTATGGCATTAATCACCCTTGGAATGGGTAGTTAACACCATACAATACACTTTGCTAATTGCTATAATGCTTCATTTGGACCTATTAACTTGGTGGTGATCAACCATCACCACCTGGTACAGCTCTAAGAATGCAGAATTACAGCTGTCTTCTCTTTAGACAATCAGAAAGTGTGTGGAATGCAGCTCTAACTGCCATTAGCACCCTAGGTGGGGGAGCCAGCCAATCAGGAAGCTAGGAACGCAGGCTGAATCTCCTGATGGTAGCCCAAGTTCTAAGCCATCGGATGACCACTTCTGCCACCTGCCATCTTCACTCACCCCCGGTCCCCTTTTTAAATGATCCCCCTCTTCACTAACATCATTGCAGTGGTGGCACTCTCTGCGGCCGACGCTGCTTTCTTCATCCTCTTTCTTCATGTGTGAGGTTGCCATTGAAAGTGAAGGCGGGGCTCTGTATGGAGCCCCGCCTTCCATTTTCATGGTGGCCTTCTTCAAACAGTTTTCCCGTTCCGTGAACGCGACACCACGAGACAGCACGTTCATGGGATGAAAATACTTTAAAATTAGCCCCATTCCAGCCCATGGGACGGGTGCTAATGGCGTGAAGCACACATCTCAAGGGCTGGAATGGGGGGTAACATCCTGGGGCCCTTGTTATACACCCTCACTTTGCTTGGGCCTAGTTTTAAGTTGGGACGCCGGACCCTAACTACCCGTTTCAGCCCTTGAAACGTTATGCAGTGATTTAAACGAATCCAAAACAACAAATGAATTCATAACGAATCCAAAACAATTAAAAATAACGAATATTTGGTTATAAATATATATGGGGTGGGGGTTAAGGGGTTAAAATGGGTGCAAAGGGGTTTGGGGTGGGCTTTCAAATGTAGGATAATGGGGGCTTTGGGAGCCTCCTTCCCAAAATGTAAAAAATAATAGTTATTTTTCATCGTTATAGGTTCGTTATTAATTCAGTCTCTGTTATTTGATTAGTTTAAATCACATGGAACCCTTGGAACGGGTGCTTAACTAATATCACCCTTGAAATGCTGATAAAGCATTTGCATTGGACAATGTGTGGGCTAAATTGTTATTGTTATTGTTATTTTGCATTTATAAAGCGCCTTATATACGATTGGTATGGTCTGAACCAGTATAACCTGCAGATTGTTTTGTACAGACTGCAGATTGTTCAAAATGCTAATTTCAAGACTGCCAATTCCATGGGACTTCAACATACTGTCAGAGAAACCATGCTCACACATCAGTTTAGGGTGTTAGCGAAACAGAAATAGCTTGATTTGTCTTGCAAGACAAAACACCAGATAACCCTTAACAGTACTGTAAATGACTGCAAGAACCTAACCTGCGTTCCAGACCTCTGCCTTTTATAAGTCAATTTTCAGGTGACCGATATGAAACCTAACAGAAATCTTTCCAAACTGTTAATATGGGCTTCTACTACAGGAAGAAGGGCTCCCACCCCATCAAGTACTTTAGAAACCTCTCAAAAACAGTCCATAGTCAATGTAGGTAAATATTAAACATATCACATTGTGAGTTCCTCTCTGCCAAGAGGGCTTGCCAACACTACCACTCATGACACATCTTAGCATTTCCTTAAACAATCTATTTGTGCAGTCTAATGGTTTGTTAGTTGTGTTCTGTAAAGTCACTGTGGGGGAAAATTTGAGAATTGAACATTGTATGTACTCCTCTTGCATATTTATGCATTATAAAATTGAGCTGTGTGGAGGGTCAGAAGAAGAAGACAGACTAGAGTTTTCCATTCTTAAGTTGGTTTTATTTAAATAATATGAAAACTGCCTCACTTTTCCCAACCTAACAAAACTAATTGGAGTACTCGCCGGTCAAATGTGAAGTCCAGAATTAATAGTCTCTCCTCTGTCCAAGTCTTACCTACTCTGACCCCACCACTAATACAAAACAAAGTAAGTACAGGAGAATTACTCCCTTGTCCTGGAGCTGCTGTCTCAGAAACTTCCATCAATGTAGAATCTTTAGATAGTTATTGGCTATCACTTGTATCAGTTTGTTTAAATCCCTGATGGGATTCTTTCAATGCCCTTGACCTCTCTTCGCTTGGCTTTTCAAAATCTTCTTGAAAGGCATTCCTTTTCACAGAGGTTCTTTCACTCTGACTTTATTACAGAAACTTGAACGTCTCCGTTTATCTGACATCCAAATTGTATCTTGAGTACTAAGAGTAATCTTATATGATCAAACTGAAAGCGTGACTGGAGCTCAATGTCACGAAAAATTAAGTTAGTTAGTCTGACCACTTGCACTTAAACAAATCAAATTGTACAGTGCAAAATATTTTAATTTTCATGCAGCCAACACGTGTTTCTACCTTCCAAAGCTCAGGGCTGTTATGCCGCATAAGTAAAAATCAAATCAAAATACATCAATTTGTTCAAAAAGTCATTAAAAATGTCATTAAGAAAGCACTTACAAAAAACAACCAGTAACATGTAAAATGTTAGTTTGTATACATTCAACCTTATTTTAGGACATCTTAAAACAAATTGGTTAGAACCCCAGACCACATTGTATTGGTTAGCTTGATTGATACACCTAGGTGAAAGTCGCCACTAACATTTATATTCAAAACCAATGGGATAGTATCACCACCAGAAAAAAAAAAGATTGTGGTAATGGTCTTTGTGATGAAAACATTTCAAAAGTCACTTATTCACCCAAAGTAAAAAAGAAACCAAACAAAATACCATCAAGATTCTATTACTAAGTCCTGCTGATTGTTCCGCTTCCATAATATCAAAAACAGCACCAATTCTTAAAGTAAAATCCTCAAAGGTTAGTCAGTCTCTGCATTGAAAAATTAAAACATTGTCAAAAGGTAATAATGTTACTTAATAGTCAGCCCCAAAAAGATTATTTAACACCATGCTACATTGCCATATGGATCCAATGTTCTATCCTACCTCAGTCCTTATTGTTCATAATCCAAAGTCTCTCAAGATATATACCCTAGAAAAATTCCAACACAATGATGCGATCCACTTCCCAATTCTGTTAAACCAAAAAAAAAAAGAAAACACCATGTAACATACACCATTATAGTTAAAGCTATTTGCTTCTAAATCAAAATACCAAAAGTAACAGAAGTACCGAACCCAAACACTCACTATAGTTCGGGTGGTTTAGGCCCGAAACCCCAATGGGTTAACAATGGTGTTGTGCATGGCTATTTGGCCGCTATTTGAAAATGTGTTTATTTATACACTCGGGGACGTCACACACGTTGCGACCAGCGTCACCCGGTCATTAACATATAGAAACATGAATTAGATACCGCTTTGCAAGCACTTGTATATCAGTTTGTTTTCCACAACATACATGCGTCATATAACCCTGATAATACAAAGATTATAAAAGTCATCTTCAACACAATATTCATACACATATACAACCAGATAAATTGAATTTCCATCCAAATCTAAAGCATATTTCCCACACCATCATTTTTTCTCACTCAACAATGACCCCAGGTTTCACAACTCTATCGTCCATTTTATAGGAGCCAATAGGTAGAATCGTAGACCAAATCCTTATTTTCAATTTTTCATAGCCATCCATCATTCTTCCATTATTGCACTTGGGGTGACAATTAATAGGGGTACATCTTAAACTGAAATTCCTTTATTCTTTTTTATAGTCCATGCATATTAACACAATGGGTAATGGATTGCACACATCAACAAATGTTCTCAACCAACAATGATCCCCGGTTTCACAATCCTCTTGCTGTCCTATTAGGAGAACCTATGTGTCCAAATGTAACCCTCCACCTTGTTCGCAATGTTTTGTCATCTTCTACATTTCTCCCCATTATACACTTGGGGTGAGAATTACTAGGGGTACATCTTAAAATACTGAACACAAAAGTCAACATTACTTCATTTCAATAAAATATTTCTTACTCCAGTTGTACAAAAGAAACATACTTGAAACAGTAGATTTCTGTGCATTCAATATAATCTGATATCAATTAAATATTTCCTACTAAAGTCATACAAATGTTATTTGAAATTTCACATGCAACATCTATTTAAGGAAGACACTAATTTCATGGTCTGTATTAAGACCTCTCTGCACACTTTTCTATTTACAAATAAACTTTGCTTCTGTTTGCCGCAGAATTACTTATGAGTAATCTTATTCTTCTAAGAGTTTTCAGTGATCTTATCACTTGGCCTTTCACAGGGATGAGTGTGATGAACCCAATGATGATTCCCACTCTTTTTATTACTCTGCTTCTCACTTGTACGAGTATGATGGACCCAGTAATGACTCTCACTCTTCCAGGTACTTTGGGTCTCATTGGGACGAGTATGATTGATCCAGTGATGTTTCTCATTTCTCTGGTTACTTGACATTTCACTGGGACGAGTATGATTGGCCTAGTGATGGTTCTCACTCCTCTGCTTACTTTGCGTCTCACTGGGATGATTATGATTGACCCAGTGATGATTCTCACTCTTATGGTTACTTTGCGTCTCACTGGGATGAGTATGATGGACCCAGAAATGACTCTCATTGTTCTTATTAATTTGCCGCTTCGTGAGACGAGTATAGCATTTGTTATAATCGTTACTCTTCCTAGCTCACCTGCTCTTCTGGTTACCTTTGTGGTGTTGAGGCTGCGTCACCGGGTCAGTAGTTCACCTCTTGGAGCCTTCTCTGTAGGTCAGGATGGCAAATTCAGCAGTCTCTTACTCACTCTGACACCCTCTGCGGTGTCCCTTCGTGTGCTGCTTTGTGGTCGGGAAAGTGTTTCCCAGTATTTTGTCCTTGCTTGCCAGGTCTGGGTGTCTGTTCTCAGAGGCCTGCACTTGTTCGCTTTGCAGCTTCCTGGTGTGACTCAGGCACAATGGAGTTCAGGCTTCCTCCCTCCGTAGGAAGCTGCAACTTCTCCTATCCTCTCACTTCAATAGCACAGCAGCTTTGAACTTCCTGTGTTTCTCTCTCACTGGCGTCTCTACCACCAATACTTATGACGCTGCCCTGGGGCTTCCCATGCATAATGTTATAGTGCATCTTTTGTGTTGGACTGGTGTTCATTATTGTTCCATTGGCTTTCTTTGTTACAGTACCAGCCAGGTACTTCTTATCAGGTGAAGTATCACAGTAGCAAATGTTTAGTGATTTGTCTTGTTTTCTTCCAGTCAGTTTAACTAACTTTGGTTGTTGAGATATTTGGGCAGGGAGTTCCTCATCAGAACGGGAGTCTTTGAACCCATGGGTCCCAGTGAGGTCCCTCTTACTTCTGCCCCTGGGGAGAGTATTGCGTAGTGTCGCTGTATTACTGGTTTTCTCGGTTGTCCCCAATCCAGCTATTATTTTATCATGTATTCCCTACTCAGCCAAGTACTTTACTGTTGTAGGTTTGTGTTAGCATTTTTCTCCATACCCATACATCCTTACAGTCAGTACCTGTTCACATTTACCCATAAATCAATGCAATATACGTTCACTAAGCTCCCAATGGGATATGTAGAGCACTACTCTGTTTTCTCAAATTTATAACAAAGACCTTGATTCGGTCCAGCTTCCAGGATGGTTGACGCTGGTGCACTTTGCAGATGATCTGCTCCTATCCTCCCCCTCCTTGGAAGCATGCGAAGAAGATTTACTTATTCTGTTGAAAGCACAAGACATGTAAATACAGATTACAGATGTGTCTGCCCCATGTGTGATACCTGGGCCATGTGATTTTTGCTGGGGAAAGACATCTGTCCAAGGATTGAATTGCAGCGATCCAGAAAGTCCCTAAGCCTGAAACCAAGAAGCATATTTATTTACTTATTTATTTATAGCATGTATGTAACACCCAGACCCATGGGTAACACAGCGATTGTTCAGAAGATATAGTAAGACATCAGTTGGTATCAAAAAGCATGGAAAACGTTGTCATATTTATCAAACAACCAGGTTTTCACAAGTGCCTTGAAGGCTGGTTAGGAAGGTTCATTTCTGATAAAAGAGGGTAGGGAGTTCCAAAGAGCGGGCGCTATTACACAGGAACTAATACCTCCTGACCTGGCATCTTTGAATAAAGGGGTGATCTGCAAAATGGTATTAGATGATCGCAGCACACGCCCCTGCTGTTTGCTGGAGATGCTGTTGTTAAGGTGGAGTGGAGCTTCCTTGTAAATGCAACGGTGAGCAATAGTCAATGTTTCAAAGCCAATACTAGCTTTGCTGGGCAGCAAGTGGGCATTGCGGTGTGTTGCTGTGATGTGATCAGGGCATCGAAGCCCCAGCGAAGCACGCAGGGCTTTGTCTTGGTACAGTTGAAGTTTTGCTAGTTTGGTTGCTGATGTGCCCTTAAGTAGGGCTTTGCAATAGTCCAGCTTGCTGTGCTGAGAATAATAGCTCTGGTGAGCATGAGACAATTACTAGGTGAAATTAATTGTCTACTCCGGGAGCTGAGTTTTGATGTATATGCTGTAGACGATGCAAGGGCAGTGACATGCTTAGACATAGATAGTTCTGGGTTTTAGGAAAAGCACTGATTGGGAAAACTTTGTTCCAGGGGTGGGGAATCTGATGCTAACCCTTGGGATTAATATAAATAGAGATCCTCTAACTCAATTGTCATGGCTAGTGAAGGATATTGCAAATGCGACTGCATCCTCCTTGACTCTATTTTCCAGAGAACAATTAGCCATCTAAATATGGTGTTTCAGAATAGTATGGCTCTAAATATTGTTCTGGCATCCCAAGGAGACATCTGTGCAGTTGTGAAGAGCAAGTGCTGTACTTTCATACCAAGTTACACATGCAATATTACTGACATTGTCACCCATATATGTCACACTGTAAGCCTCCTTCACACCAGTCCAGAAGCTTCCTGGAGCAATGGGTCTTGGATTGTAGGTCTGTTGGGATCCCTGGTAACATCTATTGGTCAGATTCTAATTATAGCACTGGTCATAATTCTAAGTCTGTCCTATCCGTCAATGGTTTGTAAGTGCCTCTATTATCGGCTATGCAATATCTGTTCTGAACTTTCTCAAAATGCCAAGTGCTTTACTGTTATGCTACTGAAGATTTAATGTGCTGCAACATGCCATGATGTGACATTTGTTCCCCTAGAGATGTTTGTAATGAGACTGCAGTAAAGGTCTCATCGGAGGGACTGTGGTGGAAAATGTATGTACTCTGCTTGCATATTACTGCATTATAATATTATAATATTGAGCAGGTACTGAAAACTGCCATGTTTAAACAACTGTTTCTTGCTTGAGTGACGTGATGCTTTAGACCTTAATGTGCATGTCTTTGCATTGAAGGATCTTCGCCTAGTGTGTAGGAATGCTCACCTGCACACCTCTCACTTCTGAGGTGTTTCCCTTTTGGCATGTATAAGCATGTTTTAGGCTCCCGCTTTCTTAGGAAAATTGGCATTAGCAGATGGAAGTCATATTACAAGTGTTCTTGAATGCCTCAGAGTTTTGGTCAATCTTTGAGGAGTATATTCACCTTCACTAATTGCATTATGATATGCTGTCCTCCCTGATAACACTAACTAACATGAAAGAAGACAGCTGGTATCAAATGCTTGGACAGTTGAGTGTTGTGCCCTGCTGGCAATATTGTTTCAGTATGATTCCTTTCCCTGTCTGGATCACCCCTTCCATTGAAATGCATGTGTCCTTTGGGTATAAGCGAATGGTGCACAGAGGGAGGGGGTTCTCACTTGCACGGAAGTCTCGTATTGCTGTTGGTTTTGTTCTTGTTATTGCTTTCTACTAACAAATTGATCACCAATCCAGCGGAATCATGAGTGGTAATTTTTTCTGACCACAGCACAGAGAAGTGCCAGACAGGAGTTTTTGGATTGTAATCCATACATGTTAAATAGAGCAATTTAGAAATAAACAAGCATTTTCAAAGCCAAATATTAAAGGGATATACAATGCAATCAAAAGAGACAAGAACAAATATTGTCAGAATAGAGGTAAAAACCATCTCTTACTTTAAATTCATTGTGAACTTTAGACACAACCTATCTATGATTATGAGAAAATTGCTTTCACATCCTATAACTACATACACACTAACAGGGTAATTTATAGAATTCAGCGCACAAGTGGAGCACGCGGCTGGCGCACAGTGTGCGCGTGCGACTTTCTGCACCAGGCGTGTGCGCTAAAATCCATTTCCGAGCACAGCGTATTCATGGGTTTTAGCATCCAAAACCAGCCGTGGCACAGAGTGGCGCAGCAACTCTGCAGCAGCGCCAGTTATGCCCCAACCCCTCCCCGTGCGCCTTGCACAGCGGACAAACACCGTACATGGCGCACAGGCCCCGAACCACGAAAACGCCAGTAAAACTCCCCGCACACCCCTCAGAATACATGTACACCCCGGTGCAGGGAGCTTCCCACGCGATTGGCTCTGTGCGAGCGGGGTACGTGTGTTACTGGGGTGCGCAGGAACTTTTGCATGCAATTTGCCCTGTGCAAGTGGGGTACGTGTATTACTGGGGTGCGCAGGAACTTTCACACGCGATTGGCCCTGTGCGAGCGGGGTACGTGTATTACTGGGGTGCGCTGGAACTTTCACACGCGATTGGCCCTGTGCGAGCGGGGTATGTGTATTACTGGGGTGCGCGGGAACATTCACACGCGATTGGCCCTGTGCGAGAGGGGTACATGTATTACTGGGCTGCGCGGGAACTTTCACACGTGATTGGCCCTGTGTGAGCGGGGTACGTGTATTACTGGGGTGCGCAGGAACTTTCACACGCGATTGGCCCTGTGCGAGCGGGGTACGTGTATTACTGGGGTGCGCGGGAACATTCACATGCGATTGGCCCTGTGCAAGAGGGGTACATGTATTACTGGGGTGCGCGGGAACTTTCACACGCGATTGGCCCTGTGCGAGCGGGGTACGTGTCTTAGTGGGGTGCGCGGGAACTTTCACACGTGATTGGCACTGTGCGAGCGGCGTACATGTATTACTGGGGTACGCGGGAACTTTCACACGCGATTGGCCCTGTGCGAGCGGGGTACGTGTGTTACTGGGGTGCGCAGGAACTTTCACACGTGATTGGCCCTGTGCTATCAGGGTACGTGTATTACTGGGGTGCGCGGGAACTTTCACACGCGATTGGCCCTGTGCAAGAGGGGTACATGTATTACTGGGGTGCGCGGGAACTTTCACACGCGATTGGCACTGTGCGAGCGGCGTACATGTATTACTGGGGTGCGCGGGAACTTTCACACGCGATTGGCCCTGTGCGAGCGGGGTACGTGTGTTACTGGGGTGCGCAGGAACTTTCACACGCGATTGGCCCTGTGCTATCAGGGTACGTGTATTACTGGGGTGCGCGGGAACTTTCACACGCGATTGGCCCTGTGCGAGTGGGGTACGTGTGTTACTGTGGTGCGCGGGAACTTTCAAATGCGATTGGCCCTGTGCGAGCGGGGTACGTGTATTACTGGGGTGCGTGGGAACTTTCACACGCGATTGACCCTGTGCGAGCAGGGTACGTGTATTACTCGGGTGTGCGGGAACTTTCACACACGATTGGCCCTGTGCGAGCGGGATACGTGTGATACTGGGGTGCGCAGGAACTTTGACACGCGATTGGCCCTGTGCGAGCAGGGTACATGTATTACTGGGGTGCACGGGAACTTTCACATGCGTTTGGCCCTGTGCGAGCGGGGTACGTGTGTTACTGGGGTGCGCAGGAACTTTCACACGCGATTGGCCCTGTGCGAGCAGGGTACGTGTGTTACTGGGGTGCGCGGGAACTTTCACACGCGAATTTGCTGGCAGAGCGGGTTACGTGTATCCAGTCCTACACGTGAATTGGCAGTGTGGGTCCTCCCAGGTGTCCCCTCTACCCCCTCCACTGCCCCTGCAGGCAGCCCACACCACAGGGGACTAACCTGCACCCCTGGACATGTCCCGCAGGCAGCCTGTCCTCCATGGCCATGCCCCCCAGCCAGGCCACGTGTCACGTTGCACTAGTGATCACCAACTCATGTCCCCCTGCACCCCCACCCCCATCAGTGAGGGGCACCTGCCAGCAGGCCCCACACATGTCCCCCTGCACCCCCACCCCATCAGTGAGGGGCACCTGCCAGCAGGCCCCCACACATGTCCCCTTGCACCCCCACCCCCCATCAGTGAGGGGCACCTGCCAGCAGGCCCCCACTCATGTCCAACACATGTCCCCCTGCACCCCCACCCCTCATCAGTGAGGGGCACCTGCCAGCAGGCCCCCACTCATGTCCCCCTGCACCCCCACCCCCATCAGTGAGGGGCACCTACCAGCAGGCTCCCACACATGTCCCACTGCACCCCCACACCCCATCAGTGAGGGGCACCTGCCAGCAGGCCCCACTCATGTCCCACACATGTCCCCCAGCACCCCCACCCCCCATCAGTGAGGGGCACCTTCCAGCAGGCCCCCACTCATGTTCCACACATGTCCCCCTGCACCCCCACCCCCTATCAGTGAGGGGTACCTGCCAGCAGGCCCCCACACATGTCCCCCTGCACCTCCACCCCCCATCAGTGAGGGGCACCTGCCAGCAGGCCCCCACACATGTCCCCCCCTACATGAAATAAAGATGCACAATCATGGCCCACTTCTACACCAAAATACCACAGCACGCCACCCCATTACTGAGATGCAATGATTTCCCAATCAAACCCACACTGACATGACCATCTCAAGACACAAACCAAAAGTCAACTATGTACATCAACACATGTCCGTCACACACAGACACACTCGTTGGCATTGATTGTGTAAACACACATTTTCACATGCATTAACTCAATGAGAAAATCCCACACATGGAACTAAAATATGAAAATGTATTATGTACAAAAATAAATCAATAAAATGAAAGCATAACAAAATAGCAAACATGAAATGAAAAGAATGTGCAAAAGAAGAGTAAATGAAAAGTATAACCAATACAAAGAAATCCAAAAGCAAAAGAAAAATAGTCCAAACTCTCCCTCTACCAATGCAAATCCATTGATCCATGGTGAACTCAAAAGAAAAAGTTCAAAATAATCCATTGTCCAACAATGTACAATCCATTGTCCAAAAGAAAAATCCATTAATCCATGTACAAAATCAAAATCAATCCAACATCCAACTATGTACAATCAAATTTCCAAGGGTCCATGAGCCCAACGAAACAAATGAAACCTATCTAATAACCTACCTAACAAAAAAACTATTTACAAAAGTGCGGGGCATAGTCCAAAAGCCCCAGAATAAAGAAAAAAAAGGAAAACTAACACTATAAACTATTTACAATGGTGACGGGCAAGTCCTGCGGCTCACTCAGTGATGTTTTCGGCCAGGGCATCATCGAACTCCATGTCTATTTGCTGGAGGCGGGCCTCTGTCCTGGCCCTGAGGGAGGCACTCATGGCCTGTTCCAACTCCCTGCGAGTCGCCTCGAGCCACTCTGCCTGCCTTAACGCCCGACGCATGGAGAACTCCGCCCTGACCATGGTGAGCCGCGCCTCTTCCGCCCGCCGCCGCTCCACACCTATACGCTGGCCCAACCGCAGCCACACGGAAGACACATCCATTCCAGGTTCTCCTGCCCTCTGGCTGATGCCTGCCCCCCTGATGTCAATGGCCCCGAGCCATCATTGCTCCCAGCTAGAGCCTGCTACTGCTGATGCTGCTGTCCATGTGCCCTGTCCGATGATGCCTGCACATCCTCCATCAGCTGGTCTCTAGTTGTGGTGTCCACCCCTGCTGGACCGCCGACTCCCGACTGTGGCAGGGATGGGATCTCCACCAAGCTGGCTGTCTTGGCCAGATCCACAGGGGGCCCTGGTGGAATCTGGCCCGGAAGACGGCAGGGAGAACGACTGGTGCATAGTCTCCACAGAGGAGGAGAGGTCCGCCAGTGTGCGCGTCACATGTAGGAACCCACCGACCAGGGCCCCTCCCAACAGTGCCATGTCGCGACGCTGCTGTTCGTGATGGTGTGCGTTCTCCGCCCAGGAAGAACGCACGTCATCACGAATGTCACACGTGCACAACGCGACACCAATCAGGACGGAGCCCATATGTTCATTGGACCCCTCGTCCGCAGGTAGTGGAGAGGCAGATGACATGGCACTTTCCCCTAACTGCGGATGGGCCTGGGATGGGCCATCCCTGCTGGTGCATGGTGGTGCAGTCACAGGGTCAAGGACAGGGACATACACAGGCCCCTCCGTGGTGACTTGTGCTGCCTCCTGACCCTGGACTGCACCACTTGCACCAGTGGTACTATCCCCACCAGGCCCCATTTGTGGCTCAGTAGCGGGCTCCTCCTCCTCTGTTGAGACCACCAACCTGGATGTCTCCGTACCATCTTCCGCCATTGTAAGCCCCTGTGGGGGCTCACCTGGCCCTCCGCCACAGCTGTAGTGGCAGACGCGGCACCAGCCCCCTCGCTCCCGGATGATGGCAAGTCCTGGGAGGGTGGCTGGGCCTTGCGTCACCGCCCTGTGGAGGCATCCCCGCCGCTTGGCTCCACAGCGCCGTCTCCGCCCTCTTCTTCACTTGACGCTGCGTAGAGGGAGACATAGAACACAAGCATCAGGGTACAGTACAATATTCGCCTAGACAGGAAGCAATAACACATGAGTGGCAGTGTCTAACGTCACTTCCATCCAGTCCCTCCACAACACATGGGTGAATGCACGCAACACACATGCATGAACAGGCACGGCGCCTGCAATCAACATCAGCATCCATGTACAAGGGCCTCTATTAATCCAAATGTTGCCTTCAAACTCACATGCATCATGGCTCACACTGGTCCCATGCACACACATCACCGGAGGGTCATGCATCATGCCTTGTACACCACAGACACATTGGATAGACACAGTGCATACAACGGTGACCGCACTGCATGAGTGAATGTACACATCATCACGGGCATGTGTCATGAATCCATGGCGTATCAAAGTCACAGACACACTTCTCAGACACACACACATGTGCACCATACATGTACATGACAGCAGCACCCATCCCTCACACTCCCACCATGTGCAAAAACAGACACTGGCATGCTTTCTTTTTTTTTTTTTTTTTTTTATTATTTGTATGTAATCTTTGTTAGATTTTTACAAAGGGAGTTCTCATGATTACATATAGCTTATTTATGTCGTCCAAGGTTTGTCAAAATTGAAGGGATTTTCTCATTCGATGTCAAAGATATCAGAGGTGACTAATCTTTTCCATGCAGATGTTTAGAAGTTTTGCCGTCGGGATTAGCCATCTAGTTTGAGCTCCTGTTATTAGACGGTTCCACCACGTATCTTCGTCGTTGATGAAAGAGTTTATAAGCAAGGGACCAAAAAAGGCGTCCCTTTCCTGTGCGATCCCCGGGCAAACCATCAGGAGATGTCTTATAGATTCTGTAGTTTCAGGGTTTTTACAGAGGCGACATGTTTTGTCGTTAGTAGCAGTTCGGATAGCTAAAATTTCTTTTGTAGGAAACAAATTGAGACGGGCTTTCAATAGAGTTTTCATCAACCGCTTGCACGGGTATTTTTTGCAATACTCCATAGGCTCTTTCAGTTTGTTAAAAGCGGGTGGCAGATGGTTTAGCAGTTTGTTTGATGATGCTTTTTCGTTAGTATTTATCCAGTCTAACCACTCCATTTTTGATTTTATTCTTAAAGGGTTCCCGAGTAGTTCGTCTTCTGAACAGGCTATCTCCTGCAGGATTTGTTGCTGAGTTTCAACCCAGTTTTTAAGTAGCTTATTGTTTCCCTTACTGATTTCTTCATTGATCATACGATATATTTGAAGACTCTCTGGATGTCTTATTTTTCTGAATAGCTGGATCGTACTTTGTGTCACCACTGCAGCTATAGAGAGCAGACCTAATTCGCGTCTTATTGCTGGAGAGGATGTGGATTTTGCAAGTCCCAGTGCTGTTCGCCAGATGTAGCCTTCCAGTTTGGTCCAGAGCGTCGACGGGATTGTAGGCATTGCATCCATGCCGTATGTTAAGGACGGGATAACTTTAGCTTTGTAAAACTGGATTGCAGGGAGGAGACTGAATTTGCCATATTTTCTATGGACTGCTTGAAGCTGAGATGTTAGATGTTTCGCCTTTATCCATAGAGTTTGTTGCATTGTGGTAGCGTTCTTAGAGCTGTCAATTTCAACTCCCAAGTATTTGAACGATGTGACCACTTCAATTTTTGTTTGGTGGAGGAACCACTGTAGATTTTCTTTCTTTTTGGTCCCCTGTTTTTGAATAATCAGGACTTTAGTTTTTGATTTATTTATCTCCAAGTTGTTATCCTTTGTATATTGGACAAGATTGTCGAGTTGCCGCTGGAGTCCGATCTGCGTATGGTCCAAGATTATTAGGTCGTCGGCGTACAGAAGCCGATTGACCACTACATTGCCGACTTTAGGTGGGAATGACCTAATCATATCTTGGGAGTCTTTAAAGTCGCCTAGGAAAGATATGAAGAGTGCGGGGGCCAGCGGACATCCCTGCTTCACTCCACGATAAGATGGAATTTGATCGGATAGCAGTCCTTGGTTGTTCAGGCGAACGGCCATCCTAGTGTTCGAGTGAAGGGCAATTATGGGATCCAGGATGTCTTCAGGACACTTCCACGCTTTCAATTTGTTCCACAATAATGACCTGTCGACTCGGTCGAACGCCTGGGAGAGGTCAACAAAAGCTAGGAAGACCCTTGGTGCTCCCGATAAGACTTTATCTTTGATGATACTCAGGATCATTATATTGGCTGCCGTACTTGCATTTTTTTGAAAACCCGTTTGTAGTGGGTCTACAGAGGGGGATAGCCTTGCCCAACTCTGGAAATGGCTCAGAAGCATAGTAGCGAAAACCTTGCCTATCACGTCCAACAAGGCTATAGGGCGGTAATTCGAGGGGTCCTCCCTGACGCCCTTTTTAAAAATCGGAACGACGACCGCCTGGGTCCAAGAGTCAGGTATTATCTTTTGGTCTTTGCAATCTTTGAAAATTAGACTCATTGCTGCTGCCCAGTCGTCAGGGTTTCGCTTGAGGTCTGAGTTAGCGAGCCCATCTGGACCTGGGGCTCGAGATGGTTTTAATCTTGTGATGACTTTTTTTATCGCATCTTCATCAGAAAGATCTACCCAGTTTCTCGCTGGCAATTGTTTTGAAGGAGTCGTAATTGTTGAGGGTGCCTCAAAAAGATCAGAGAAATGTTTAACCCAATTTTTTTCCGCAACCGAATTGGTCATAGGAGCTTTCGGGTGATGGTTTGTTTGGTTGATCATAGACCAGAAGTCCCGCGATTTTTTCGAAGCTAGCACCTTAAGCATGTTTTCTGCATCACATTGGTAGAGGGAGCTCCGTACATGTCTCAGCCATTGTTTGTAGTTTCTCTTTTCTCTGAGGTAAATTTCCCATGAGATGTTTGTGTTCAAGGCAGCAGCTTCTTTCTTTGCTTTCCTTAGCGTCCTACGTTTAATTACCAGATTGGCGTTGTAAACGTGATTGTGTTGTAGCGTTGACTCGTTGGGAAATTTCCGTGGTTTTTTAAACGGCAAGAGTAGAGGAATGTAGCTGTCTTTAAAAGTTACATCTGGCATGCTTTCATGTGTGCATTTGCCATACAGCTCCCCATGTTGCATTGGAACTCACGCACCAACCATGTGGTTTGCACATTACTGGTCTCACATGCATGTACATGATGGTCCTGCGCACACACATCCATACATGGTCCATGTCACACATACAGGCAAGTATCAGACTACCAGCACACTGCAACATGTCCTGTCTCACACAACAATGCTTGGCCACTTACCGCTCAACTCCAGACGGGTCTTCCTCCGAAGGATCTGGGCATGGAACGCTGGGCATACGTGTTCCAGGACCCTCATCTGGATGTCACTCATGCTGACCCGGCCCCCGTCCTCCCAGCACTTCTTGACGTGCTTGATGTCGCGGGTAGCCACCCCCTCCGCGTTGATGGCAACCACTACATCGTCCCAGATCCACTCCCGTCCTTCCTTTTTGGCGTGGAATGTTCCGAAGAGGGCATCATACTGCCCCATGACATGCTCCACCAGGACACCAACTTCCTTCACACTGAAGCTGGTGGCCCTCTGCCTCTCGGGCTGGTGGTCGCCAGTGGTCTCAGATGGTGTTTGCCCTGACATGGCCGGCGACCCCCGAGGCAGGTGTGGGTGGGCAACTGGGTCCTGGGACTGGACTGTGGAGCAATGGTATCCCAGTCGGGAGTCTTCTGTTCCAGCAGGGGTGGACACAGCAACTGGAACCCTGGCTGATGTGCAGGCACCAAATACCAGAGCACATGGGCAACAGGCAGGCAGGCAGCAGCAGATTGCAGGTGGGAACGTGCTCGGGGCTCTGGGGGGCAGTAATTCGGCCTTCTAGGCAGGAGCGTGGTCTTCCATATGTTGTTGCGTGGCCAAATTGATATGGAGTGATTTGGCACGTGAAAATCTTGCACGTCAGCATGTAATTCAAGGAAAGGCCCTTTGCGTGTAAGCGCATCAGCACACGTACGCGGTTTCATTGGATCAAAGGCCCTTAGCGCATAAGAGCTTCTGTGACGTGGGCATAGTGGTTCAGCGTGCGTGAAAAGACTGCACGTCAGCGTGTGAATGGGTGTAATCCGAGGAAAGGGCCTACGCGCGTAAGTGACGTGAGACGTGCGGGCATTTCCATCAACACGGGTGCATGGTCATCGTACACGTCCAAAAACTGCACGTCCGAGTGTCAGCTCGTGTAATTGGAGGAAAGGGCCTTAGCGCGTACACGTGTAAGTGACGCTGTACGTGTGGTCTGCTTTAAAAGGTACGTGTAGGACCCCATTTCCTTGTACGTGCTTTTCGTGGAGAGTGAGTGGGTGAATTCTGTACTTCTTGTCGGTTCACACGCGATTACTTCACAGCGTTTCAAGTTTGTACTCCCTGTTTCCTCTGACAGCGTTCATTTTTTTTGTTGGGCTTGTTCCCTCAAACAGCGTTCACTTCTTCTTTTGTCCTGTCTCCTCAGACAGTGTACAATTCTTCTTTTGGCGGGGGTGTTGCCAACGCGCGTTTTGTTCACGTTCTTTTTCCAGGCAGACGGTGAGTCGCGCATGCATTTGCCAACTGTGCTTGCCCCGTGTGTCGCGTACCCCTTCAGAGGTCATTGTAGGCTGCGTGTAACACGCGTACGCTTATTTTTGTGTTTCTGGGTGCCACAGCATAGTGCGGGTTCATTTTTCCACGCACATGGTCTACGAAGGGTTGCGTGCACGTTACTTTTTGTTTTCGGGGTGCCTGTCCGTTGCGTGACCCGTCATCTTCCCCAGGGGTCAGAGACAGCCTTGCTAGAGCACTAGGGTAGGAATTCCATCTAGTACCCTACCCCTTTCACCCCCAATTGCCCAGGACAATTGTTTACTGCAACTCCCATACGCACAACAACATCAGTGCCATGGTTGGGAGGCGACCAAGCGGTGAGGGAGGCAAAGGTGGCCGACCTCCAAAAGGTGGGCATGGTGGGCACTAGGGGACGTGGCCAGGATTTGCAGGGTGCCCCTAAATCCCCATGTGTGGAGGACCAATCAGGGACACCCATGCTCCCCCCCATGGTTGAGGGAAACCTGGCTGACACCATCCCAGCTCAGCCCTTGTTGGACCAGCCCATTGTGGCACCTGACCCGGCACAGGATGACTCCCAGGCTGACTTTCAGGTCAGCAAGTCTAAGCCACGTGTGCCGGTGCAAGTTGGTGTCACCATGCCACGTGGATCTCGGGAAGCAATGTCATCTGCTGCCCCAAGTAGGCAGGGTGGGGAGGCTGCAGGGGCAGCTGCAGATCTATCCACCCCAGCTCTGAGTCTCCCAGCCGGGACAGTGTCAGTCGTGGTCCATCAAACTGACGTTGCCCCTGCCAACATCACACTTCAGCCAATGCCTGCACCAAGACCTATGGTCATTGTGCATTTGCACACTCCTAGTACCCAGTCCACCTGCGCTTCTGCCCCTACTGACCAGAGTGGCGCAAGCCACTCAGGCTCCGCTCCACCTTTGAAAAAGAGAAAGAAGGGTGCTCTGGCACCACAGGCTGAGACCCCAGACACGGCTACACAGTCCGGCACGTCAAGGAAGCCTAGCTTTAATGACGCCGAACTTGATGGACTTGTGACCTATGTGTCGGCACATAGCCACAAAATGGTGGTGACTGCAGGGTGCAAGACCACACCTGGTCAACGTAGGGCACACTGGCAGACCATCGCAGACCGCATAAGTGCCCTTGGATTTCTGAGGCGCAAAGCTGATGATTGCTACAAGCGGTGGAATGACCTGAAACGCAGAGCAAAGAACAAGATGACCTCAAATCATGCCGCTACTCTGGTGACTGACGGTGGGTCCCCACCAGAGGACAACAAACTCACTAAACATGAGTCTGTTGCTGGGACCTTCATCACAGAGGAGCAGATCCAAGGCGTGGGAGAGCTACCTGATTACGACGCATTGTCCGGTGAGTGCCCATGCATGTGTGTGTTATCCATGTGTATGTTGTTTGGGTGACGGGTTCTGATTAAGTGCCAGGTGAGGGTGTGTACTCATGAGTGTTATGGGTGACCCATGTGCTTCCTCCAATACATTCACGTGCCTTTGATTTGGGTATGACAGTATCCCTTCTGCCCACAGTAGCCAATTAGCCCCACATTACTGCTGTTGCACTTGCACACTATCATCTTGCAACAACATTGTTCTGATTTTTTCTGTGTTCATTCAGGCTGATTGTTTAGATTTTCCCATTTTTCATATGCTTTTTTCATCCCTAATGCCACATATGTAACATGCTTCTGTCATTGTTTACACCCCACATTGTGCCACTTTAGTTACCTGGTTATGTTAATGATTAAACCATTCAGGGCGAGGGAGTATTGGCCTGCTGATATTTATTTTTAGGGCCTGTTTGCATGTGGAACATGATAGTTGTTTCCTGTCATGTTGAAGTGACATTGATGTGTACATCTGCCTACAATCACTGTCTAATTGTACACTGGATGTGTTGCAGTGTGCGGCACATGCATATTTTGCAACACTATTCTGCATTCATCTTCTCATCATGTCCATGTGACATGGATGTGTGACAGTACTCATTCACTGACATATCGCTGTAGTTGTCTAATTTACCATGGCTATGCTACATGACATCTGTGTGCTGGCATGTGTCATGTATGTGTATTGGACATGCCACTCACAGTCTGATGTGTGATGCCAGTGCTACACGACATGCTGCAAATGTGTTGCTTTTCCATCTTGGTGTCCTCATTGTCTGCCTTTTTGACTCCCCTTCAGAATTATTGACAGTGCATGCATGCCAGGGTTATAGTCATGTGGGACGTGTGTAAACCATCTACAGGATCTCTGTCTTGTCAGGCCTATTTGTGTGCTATGGTGCTCATGCCTGTTTCCATTTCTTGTATTTCATGTTTTTGCAGTTGACGACGCACTTGATGCTGGTGAGGTTCAGGAGATGGTGCAGACCCAGGAGGATTCTCAGACATGACCAGGCACCAGTGGGGGATGTGGTGTGGTGGTGGGTGAAAACACTTTGGTACTGCAGACCATACTGTCGAGGGGTGCCTCTGGGTGCAGCTCCCCAGACCTCTATTCAGGTGCTGAGTTGGATGATGAGACTTATGTGCTGTCGCAGGTCATTGTTTCTGGCATGGATTCTGTTCTGTCCAACACACCTGCACCAGGGGTAGAACCCTCTATGGGGATGTCAGTGCTGGTAGGTCTGCCTTTGGCGGTTACGGATGCAGGGTCACACTCCACAGCATCTGATCCTGTTCCTGGGCCAGCAGATCAGAGAGGGAATGCAGTCCTGCAGCCTCAGGCAGTGTCAGCACAGCAAGGTGCAGATCGCCTTGCCCCGAACAGGTGTGGTGCCCGCCGACATGGTGGCCGTACGCCACCAGGCAATACTGTATGGGAAAACTCCATGTACGGTATGGCAACCCAACAGGCAGCATCAGTAGAAATGATGGCTCAGGCAATGGAGAGGTTGGCCACTTCCATTATCCCCCCTGAAAGGCAGATGGAGCAACAACCGCAGGCAACAGACTCCATTTGCCAATCACACAGGGAAGACATGTTGGCGTCCAACAGGGACCAACGGGCGGCACTGGAGACTCTGCGCAAATCCATATCAATAGAGTCACAGGGCCACAGGGAAGTCCTGAGGGTGGAACTCCACAACCTCAGGCAGAGTCTGCTTGAACTTGAGGCTTCACAAAATGTTAGGCAGAACAGCAGCTGGAGCAGCTCACACGTTCGCTCTCAGCTGAGCTGTAGGCAACAAGTGAGGCGATCCGGGCATCCCGCGAGGCCATGCGTGCAGAAGTGCAGGCAACCCGTGACGTGCTGCATGGGGATCTCCGTACTTTAATCCTCCAGGATCAGACCTTCCAGACCTGCATGCTTGCTGCCATGAAGGACCATACCAGGGCTTTGCGTGGGCTGCCTCCCATAGTGCCACCACCTCCTGATGCAGCAGCAGAGGGTGAAGAGAGCGACAGCAGTTCTCCCACAATGGCATAGCCGTGCAGGCCATGAGCCCATTGAGGTATTTTTTTTCTCGCAACATCCACGCAGGTGGGTGTTGGTGTGCACCCTGTCCTCGAACCTCCTGTGTGCCCTCCCCCTGGCACCCATATGGCCATTTTTAAATTTTTTAATTTTTTTTTACAGTGTGTTGCCTTGGTGGCTCCCATGGGCATCCACTGTATTCCAGCTGGGCACATGCAGGTTTGTCCTGAGTTTGGGTTAGATTCTTGGGTTTGTGACACGCACACCCGTCCTGCTTCCCGTTTCCATGAGCTTGCAAAGGGTGTGACCAAGTGACAGTGACTTACACAGTGATATTGGGCTCCCATGAGCTGTGTGGGCAGTCTGTAGTCAATACTGTGTGTACATCCCTAGTGGGTATTATTGTTGTATTGTACACTGCATGGTGTATTGATATGTGCTTGTGCATCCATGTCTTCCTCCTAATTTGCAGGTTCCTTCCTCATGTCTTCACAAGGCCGTCTCCTTTTCAGATGGAGTTCATGTTGTATGCAGTACACTGACACATTTGCATGGCAGCAACACTCTACAGTTGGAAGGGGTCGATGTGCTGGCTTATTCAGGTTGACTACCACTACTTTGACTTAGTACTCTCATGTTTTTGCAATGTTTCATGGTGTGTTGCTGTATTGTGTTGGTGGTAAGTATTTGTTCATGTGTGCTGTTTGTTATTGATTACTGGGAGCATATTGTCTGTGGGGAGTTTCCATTTGGGTCAGTGCACTTTGTGACACTTGTGTCAGGTCTTGTGCATTGCTTTGTTTGCTTTCACATTGCATGACATGCCATGGTGTGTTTGGTGGTGGAGCTGGGGAGGGGTTGGGTGACATGGCGCTATTTTCATGTTGTATTTTGCAAGGGGGTAGTCATTCATGCAGCATAAATGTGTGTTTTTTTGTGACACAGCATTGGTTGTCTTTCGGCAGTTAGGGATGCACACAATGTAACAATTCCAGGTGACCAATCTCAGGCTGGTATGGTTGTGACAGTTCACTGTCGCTTATGTCATCATCATTGATTGTCAGCTAGTATGTGCCAGGGCTGTGTGATTTTAGGTGAAGTAATTAGCCACCAGCTGCGTACGGGCTGCCTCACCACATGCCCTTTCCCCTCCCATGCGCAGCGGCCGTGCTTGTGGTTGGGGATGTGGGTGCATCACCATGTCCACCAGCAGGCCCCGGCGTGTTGCAACGTTGTGCAGGACACATGCTGCCACTATGATCCTGCACACTACTGGGGGCGCATATAGCAGCTGCCCACCAGAGCGGTCAAGGGAGCAAAAGCGTGACTTGAGCACTCCGAATGTGCGCTACACTATGCCCCGGGTTGCAATATGGGCTGTGTTGTATCTTACCTCGGGTTGTGTGGTGGGCTTCCAAATTGGCGTCATCATGTGGGTGCTCAGTGGGTAGGCACTGCCCCATGGGGAGGTGATGATGAGTATCATTAGTGGGGTGTGACATTACTCAGTATCTGACATGCATGCATGTGCAGGGGCATTTATACTCACCAAGCAGCCATGTATCGCCATGCCACCCAGCTTCTAGGTCCCGGTTTAGGGTTGACATTCTGTAAATGAAACTGTCATGGGTGGACCCTGGATAGTTGGCATATACTGAGGTGATGATTCCCTTGGCATCACATACTAACTGCACGTTGATGGAATGCCAGTGCTTGCGGTTTCTGTAGATGTGCTCAGTTGCCCTGGGAGGACTTAGAGCCACATGGGTGCAGTCAATGGCACCTAGCACTTTGGGGAAGTGTGCCACCCCGTAAAAATCCTGGACGACAGCCTACCTTTCGGCAGGTGTTCTGGGCAGGTATATATGCCTGCAGACTGATGGGCATGCAGTCATGATGGCCAACACCTGGTGCAGGCAGCGTGACTGCGTGGCCTGTGAGACCCCCACCACTATGGCAGTTGTCCGCTGAAATGAACCAGTGGCCAAGAAGTGCAGTACATTGAGCACCTTTTCCAAGGGGCTCAGTGCTTGGGAGCACAGGGTGGATGATGTGAGGTCATCCTCCCACTCACTCACCAGGTCGAGTATTATGTGAGGTGGAAACCTGTACCTCCCATACACCTGGCCATCAGGCATCCCAAAAAGGCTGGTTCTGGGTGTAACAATTCTGGGCCTGACTATGCTCCTCCTGCTCCTGCAGTATCCCATGACCACTGCTGCAAGGAACGGTATATTCATCTTGGCGTCTGAGCTTGTTTGCTGTTTGCGCACACATTTATGCTGCGCGGTTCCACGTACGCCTGCTTCCTGCTGGCGTACGTGTTTCCGGATTATCGCGTCTTTTTTGGCTCACGGGTTAGCCCCGTTCGATTCCATGAATACGTGTTGTAGGCGCGCATGTGGGCGTTCCATGCATTTGCATCCTGTACTTCCCCCGTGACACCCATATTTTCACACGTTGTTCCCCATTCCGCGTGTTACGCCCCGTGTTACGATTACTTTTGTTGTGTGCGCTTCGCTATGTGCGCTTTCACTGTGCGTGTAGCGCACGCTGTTTGAAGACGTGTGCGCCAGCATGCGCCATGCAGGATTTTAGCGCACATCCATGGATTTACACGTGCACAGACTTCCATGAATCGCTGTGTTCAGATTTCGCTGCGATTTTCGCACTTGCGCTGCGATTAGCACGCTTTCGCACGCTTGCATGGGAATTTTCAATGCACAGTAATTCCATGAATCGGCCTCTTTATATTCTCAAGTGTGAAGTGGGTTACAGTAGCTTTGTTGACTCCATCCTCAAGCTGTACCAGGGTTTAACATGCACCTAACCTCTGTTAAATGCTCTGGCTTTGCTCAGCTCTTTTTTATTAGGCTTTAGGGCCCATAACACCTGGTATGGCACTCAGACTGGGTATATAAAGCTAAATTAGAGCAGCAGAATGTAGGTAATTCCACTGAAGACAATGCAGTGTCAGAGGGCTATAATTAAGCAACAAAACCCAATCAATCGGGCTGTATTCGTTGGTAATGGCCTGGGACACGAGTTACAGGCCCCAATGCTGCTGAGGCCTTCATGAGGGGTTCCGGTACCGTTACCACTTGATCCACCCTGCTAGATCGGATATCATTCGCACCCCGGGTTTGCAATTCACAGACCTAGTGTGATGACAGCAATGTATTTTGTATGAATGAAGGGATGCTTTGCAGCATCCAATTAATTCATACAAAATACTTAACTAAAATGGCTGCCACACAGCTGGAAGATGTGTCTCCAAGCGGAGCCCTCTTCCATTTCCATGTCGGTCGGGAAGACTGGGCCGTAGCTGCCAAAACAATAAGGTGAGTGGGGTAAAGGAGTGGGGATGGGAGGGGAGGAAATAAGCAGTATGTGTGTCCGTCCATCTGAAATCCAGTTAAAATCCAGTTAAAAACAGCATTGCCAAAAATATAGATTAGATGGGTATTGGCCAGGCACTGCAATCATATATGCAGGTGCTTGCTCCATTTTCCAGCTATTGCCTTCTTGCTGCTGGGTACCATTATGCTAGTGCCTGGCACATGCCTAACCCATGCCTAAACCAAAGTCAAAACGGTTGAATTGAGTTTAAGGCTCCTTTCACAAATTCCATTTTGAATTTCATTAAGGCAATGCTTGAGTTGGCAATACGTTGATCTAATGAGGTTCAGCTGTACATCTTTCTCGTATTGGTGGATGTTAGGTGTATGCCTCAAATCAGCTCCATACGAATGTTAAACAAAAAAGGGGAAAGACTAACACTCTGGGGAGCTGTACGATGTGCACAACGTGATGGGCATTGTTGGGAAGGGAGAAAATCCATCCCACCACCCTAGGTGCCATAGGGTAAGGTGAGTGCCATTGGAAGAACTGTGATACACCAGGGGGAACGGGGGTGCTCTCAAGGTCCCTACATGTATTGTACTCAATTTAGACGTGTAGACATAGTGCGCACATATAAACAGACGCCATTTTGCAGATATGAAGTAGCCATAGTTGAAGCATGAAGCCTGCACGGCCATGCAGTATTTAGTGCGTTAGACACAGGCCACGAGTCTGAAGGCCGTGTGTCTGAATGGGATAGCTGAACCGGCTCAAGAGCCTATGAGAGAGGCCCACACTGATTGCTAACTTCCACAGAAACTCTCCTTTGTTCTAAAGTTGTTGCCAATATGCTTGGTCTAAGAAAGAATGTGCCCTGCAAGGCCATGAGACAGTGTTGGGCACCTTTGTGCATGTGTTATCACAAACAGGCCAGACCAGGCCTCTGACCCCCACCGAGCCAACTACGAGTTATTTATAGCCCTTACAACTGTTCTAGTCCCAAGACCCCTGAATTCCGAGATACCAGCTGACCCCAGACCATCGACCGTAAACCAATCAGCCATAAAAGATCTAAAAGTATGGTCACCCTACCTTTCTTTCATAATGACATGATTTGTAATGCAAGGTACTGGGAGAGATAAATTATAGTTAAAATGTGAGGGTGGAAGTCTTGGAAGCCGAAACACGCGACTGGGATGAGTGAAATGTGTGTGGGTCAGTGAGACCGCGATACTCCGCCTTTGCTTGTCTGTGAGCATGCAAGGTACACTGTATATTGATAGAGTAGTACAGTTAGCAAAATGTAGCTAATTGGTTCTTCGATCTTGGTTCCCTGGAGACGATGAGCCCGGCACACCCCACGTGATGGAAGACGGACGGGGATGGGACCAATGGCATGGCATCCCTTTGGAGTAGGACGACCATGTATAGGGTTGCACCAACCAGCCATGTGGGTTTCTACTGTATACGAATGATGCGTTATCCCCGTTTTAAGCTTCTGCTTGCACCATTTTTGCTTAGAATGTTCCATGGCAGCAGAGTTTTTTGCTGGTGCACCTATTTTTATATAAATAAAACGTGTTATCCTTGCTAGAGTTTCTTGGGCCTTTTTCCCTAGTGGGTTGTATTGTTTCTGGTGCGAACGTTTAGGGATGTGCCTTCAGCATGATGAGTCCTTGAGTACAATCCATCAGGTACAATTGAGGTGCAGTCCTTCATGAACAAGGTAAACCGTCGGAGAGCAACTTTGTCTATACCGAGGTGTGACGTCATGGTCTGAAAACAGGGCAGGTGGTCCCTGGTATCATACAATGCAGAGGGAGCGGTTAGATAAGGAGGCAGGCTAATCCATTGTCAGAATGCTAAATTGCATTGTGCGCAACTTGGAGCGGAGCAGTTTATGTGCTCTAATCTGATCATTCACGATAACGTAGGTATTCCAATTGAATGTTATTTTTCGAGTGGGGCAGTTTAGTTTTGTTGTCACAAAGCATTCAATGGTTTTCAACAGGAAGGGAGCATGTGGTCAAGGTGGTAGTTGTTTGGGTTGTCTTAAATCACATTAAGACTCTGTGAAGCTAAAAGGGGACACGACACCAACATGGCGACACCTTTATGAAACTGTCTCTGTTAAAATTAGTTTACCTTTAACCTGACTAAATAAAAGAAAAAATACAATTTGCCACTTGTTTTGTTAATGACCATTCACTGCACATTGTTGGTTGTGACCTTAAACCCAGTAAAATGAGCATGTGTTTGTTTGGTCCGTTTGTCTGACCACCACTTTCTGGCCCCCTAAACGTTAAAGTCAGCCAGTTCACTGTTCGGATGATCCATGAGATTAACACAAATCTGTCGAACTGTCAAATGCAGAAGGATAGTTCTTTTTGGGACTCGTTCTCAGCTACTGAGTCCCTTGAGTTAGAACAAATGCATTAGTGAAAACCTGAGAATGTACTCATTAGGAAGCAAACATGAAAGACCAAGTAATTGTGCTTTCATTATTAAACCTGATGGTCTGTCGCTACACGTCTTGAAAGTCGATCCTTTTTTTTTTGGGCACCCATTCTAAAGCTTTGCTACGACACAATTTTTCACATAAGGGCAATTCCATCTCATGGCTTACATCAATTATAATTCCATTACACAAGAAAGGCTCAATTGCAATGTCCAAAAATTTTCGTCGAATTGCGTTGATAGATGTTGCTGCAAAGATTTTTGCCTCACTTATACTCGTAATTGTTTCATTACAAACAATTAAGTACTATCACGCTTTCAAACTGGTTTTAGAAAACTGATGCAAACCCAACTAAATGCCACTATATTATCTCACATTTTGGCTTCTTCTCATCAGTCCAAAAATGGGCCGATTTACATGGCACTGTTAGATTTGTCATCGGCTTTTGACAGCATTATTAGAAGTGTGCTGTGGAAATAAATACAAAAATTCAACATTCTGTCTTATATTATTGCCACTATTGCTCTATTGCAGGAGCAAACAAACTACAGAATTTGCATAGATCAGACTGGGCTATTAACAGACACAACTCTTACAAAGATAGGAGTAAAACAAGGCTGCAACCTTGCAGCTATTTTATTCAATCTTTATATGGCTGATATCGATGCACTATGGGGCAACACCAATACTTTCCCGGTAAAGCTAGAAGACCTACACCTTAATTGGCTCAATTTTGCCAATGACTTGATCTTATTTGACCACACACCTTTCATCTTCAAAATCTAATATAATGGTTTTTACCAACAAAAACAAAGTGGCAAATTTCCATTGGAGCCTAGAAGGCAACCCCATTCAGCGTACAATGTGAACAACGTACTTAGGTTATAATTCAACAAACACTACTCTCTTAAGAAATTGTATAATTCCATATTTATTAAAGCTGCTCCCTTAATGAAAATTATTCTTTATAAACATTGTACATTTTCGCTTGTCCCTCTCCTCGACTTCTACTTGTTAAAAGTAGATGCGATTATTCTATATGGGTTAGATCTTTGTTTATTAGAAATTGGTAGCCACCTTAATAAAATCCAAGGCTTAATATGGAAGCCTGTTTTGGGTCTCTCCCAAAAGGTTTACCCAATGTTGTTCTTTTCCAGGAGTTGGGTTTGTTTTTATTGGCTTCAAGGCCCCAATTGAGAAGGCTCAGTATTTCTGGAAAAATGATCTATCCTTCTATAAACTCAGTTTATGAAGATCTGTCAGCAATGATTACAAAGGGGTCTCCCCCCTCAATCATGTTATTCAATAATCAAATGCTATCTGTACTCACTATGATTGCTCTGGAACCTGTGGATCTCTGGATACGCCCTTTGATCATGAAGATAAAGATACTACAACTTGATTGGACTACCATATCTGATCAAATCGCATATTATCAATCATATTCAGAATATGCAAAATTTAGGCACACCCAATTACCTAGATTGTCATATCTCACTGTCTTTTCATGTTGTCAAGCTAGGAAAATGTACATGAGATTTAGGCTAAATTTATACCATACTAATGTACAAACTAAACACTGGAAAAATAATAAGAATAATGATGGTCTATGTCGATTCTGTTGTAATATGCAAGAGTTGGAAACTTTGAAGCATTTGGTTATTTATTGTCACCATTTTGAAAGGCAAAGGGCTCTGATACTGGGCAAATACATTAGTTGTAACACACCATTTTCTCTCGAATTACTTTGGGTGGTGTGTATGTGGGGTCGAAACAACCCCTTAATCTTGTCATTGGTTCGTCTGCTAAAGATTCGTCAGGAAAAACAGACAGAATTTGAGGCAAAAGAAACAAATGTATAGTCTATAAATCTAACTTGCATCTTGCAATTGAACAATGTATTAGCTTACCAGCGGATGCTTAGAGGATTGTTTGCTATTCTCAATGATGATGGTCATGGACGCTATGGAGAATTTGTTCAAAGAAATACATATTATACATAGAAAGAGAGCTGGAATTCCTTTTTAAAGTTTGATATGTGATTTAATGTATAGTTAAATGTTGGTAACTTTGTTTTATATGTTTTCATTTTTATATAAGCTTTGTACAAGTTGCATGTAAGCATAAAACATTATATAACTGTTTTGTAAGGTGCTATGCACTAAACACAAAAGAAAAAAAGAAAAAAGAAAATGATTAACATGCAAGGATAGACAAGACTTCCCATCATAAAACACTCCATTACTCCATTTCATCCAGTCTTTTGGAAATGCAGGACACAGTTACCGAAACTGATGTTCTGAGCACTGTATGAACGTCAAGTGTCTTTGGTGCAAGGCAACATGTTTTATGAAAATTAATAATATGTAGAGGGGCAGATGTACACGTCGTCTCTAGTGCCTGACCCTCACCTCCATCATATTGGAAGAACAAGAAAGCACTGTGTGTGACACCAGATATCATCCCAATACTGCATCAAAGCTATGAGAGACGGTATGTGCTTAGACAATCATATCGAATGTATCCTCGCACTGACGAGGTAGAAGGATGTCTGCATACATCATTGAATATAGAAGAGCTATAAGTGACGTCTGACAGGGAAAACATGACATCATAAGGAGAGGACGCAAGGACAAACTGAAACGATCTGCGAATACTTAAATAATGAAAATGACAACTGAAGTAACAAAGCAACATTCATGAAAATATGAAGAAATTATATATACTGAGAAGATAAGTGAGAAGAGATGCAGTAGATGTGCATACAGAGAGACGCAAGGTAGATGAGACACATAGAAGCTTGCTGCAGTAGGGAATATAATGTGGACAAAGCAGCCATGATGGATGTCGGTTTCGTATAATAGTAAGTGAGATGCCCCAAGGAGACAAACCAGAGCTGCAGAGTTGACATGCGCTGGAAAACAGCTTTGTGCGAAGACCAAAGACCATCTGTTTGGCCTGGGATCAAGGATGCCACATCAAGAAATAATTGCAAGGCACAAAAGGAGTCTAAGAGGATAAGCTACATAGGCACAGCACATTTCTCTTAGATTAAGCAAAGGAGAAACATTTGCAAGTGCCAAATATTGAACAATCAAAGATGCAGAAAGCATATACAAGACGGATCAACAAAGTCTCCAGAGACCAAGAGAAGTAATAGCACTCAGTATAACTGAATCAAATAGCAATAAATAAAAGGTAAAAATTGACAATATCGTGGTCTCCACCCACATACTGCAAGACTGGAAAACAAGGCCTAGTCATTAAGCTCCAGACGCAGATAGCAATTTACCTTCACTCCCTTAAATGTCCAGAGGAAGAGCACAGTCAGCAAGGTCAACTACAAAGAAGAAGCCTTGGCTCAGGGCTTAACTGATGATAGATGGTAGGTTCATTGGCCAGGTGGGCAGGGATCTGACATTGTTCAAAGTACCTGGGTTACGTTTTGCTTATGTGCTGCTAACGTGTCAAATGTCCAAGGTTGGGATGGAATGCCAACCAATCATGGTGGCCTATATAGCAATGGATCATACATTGATGCAGAAGCCAATTCACTGCTGTTATTCTGCTATCAATCTGTGTTATACATAGTCAAAAGTAGTTCAATGCATGCCTTCCATTTAAGGAGCAGCCAGTTGTGTTACTACCACCGAAACGCAAGTATAAGTATATATGTTCCCTTAACCAATCCCTTCACCCAGTAGGTTTTTACTGTTTACCATGTAGGATAATATCATAGCTGGTGTACATCGAGGTATAAAGCTTTTGTGTAATTGAAATGTATTTTGATAGTGAGTGAGCTGCAACCTCTTCACCAGGTTTCCCTACTTTACTGAGCTGATAAATAAAGTAGTATTTTGCCATATTCTTTGAGTCTGTAAAGTTATTTGGGTCTGAGATTGTTCATTGGTAATTCCATCATCTGGCACTGGATTGCTCCAGGTGCTACTGCACATTTTGGTTGCGGTGCAGATGGTTCTGGTCCAGTCTCCCAGACCCAGGACCAGTCTCTCCGATTTTTGACATCTGCCACCATTAGCCAGAAGATCACAAAGTTTCCTGTGGAGAGTGGAGAAAAAACACACGTGTGAAAATAAAATGAGAGGGTTGGCTGGGGCCCCCTTGCAGAAATTCCTGTCCGGCCCCCGAGGGCCCCACAGACTGAAGGTGAACTGGTTGATTGGGGAAGAGTCGATACTGAGGGCCTCTAGAAGAGCAACGGATGTAAGTAGAGCAACGAAAGTGGCTATTAAATGGGAGGGATTGCATTGCATGTGTAAATATATAGAGGAACATGATTTGTTTTAAGAGAAATAGAGATATACTTCCATCCCTGGCCGTAAGAAGGCAGAAGGGCATGCATTACTCTCCAAGTGGGGTATTTTTTAGGGATTCCTGAGGCAAGGCCGAAATGAAGAATGCGTGTCAATCTCCAAGATGGGTTAAAACTGAGATGAGATACTTTTATTAGAGAAAATAAGAGAAGATGACCGTAAAAAAAATTAAGTGCACATTTGTTTGGGGTTATGAATATTTCAGCATAACACCTTTGGTCTGTTTGAACTAAGCAACATAAAAAAATAGTAATAGTTTAATAGGTTGTCACACTCTAAAAATCAAATGATTGACGTCAATCAAAGGAGGATAAAAGTTGAAAAAAAATAGTAAATAAAATAAGATTCTGAAAATGTCAATAATACAATAGCAGGACAGCAAGAATCGATGGGACTATAAACAAAGGAATTAAGAGAACATTATTGTATAGGCTTTAATAATGGTTAAAGACTTGTTTTTCTTTTTGATTATGGGCGTTGATTGATGGTGCTTGAGTGAATTGATCGTTGTAGTACAATTAGCCAAAAGTAATAAACGAAATAACAAAGCTGGTAAGTATGGATAGTTGAAAATGACTTGTCATTATGTGGGACACTCCCATGCTAGACCTATGCAGAACATTACAGAGATACAAAACCATGATTAGAAAGTACCATGCTGTGTGGGTAAAAGACACGCTGAGTAAATGTTCATGCCTTGGCCTCAAGAAGGTTTTCTATTACGAACGTATTGCAACACATGACAACATACTTACATGCTGCATATACAAGCTTGAAGTTACAGAAAAGGTTAGCCATTTCAGAATTATGGAAGATGAATCAGAGTGAGAATGAAGGCCCCCCTGAAAAGGAGTAGATGCGTAATCAGCATAAAAGGGAGGGCGTAATGCCCTTGGCTCCTCTTTCTCCACCTAAAGATTTCAATACAACTGAACAGAAGCAGGGATTTTATCCTTTGAAGGAGTTAAAAGCAGCAGCGGGGTATGTTAATTCAACATATGCACCCTCCACTTATTACAGTGAGGACAACATGGAAGAGAGCAACACTAAAGAACGTAAATATATGTCAGCACACAATGAATATAAATAGCATGATGAAAGAAGGGACAGACAGAAAGAGATAGAAGAAGAAGCTAAGACACAGAAAGAAAGAAAAGTTAAAACCAAGGAAGTGACAATAGTACAGAACGAGTGGACGGGAGGACAGACACTACTCAAGTTAGATGGAAAAGGCATTGATGATGTCAGAGAGAGAGAAAAAAGAGAAGAGCAAGAAAAGGAGGAAAATGAGCGAGAAAGGGCATACAAAGAGGGCAAGGAAAAAGAGAGGTAGCAAAAGGAAGAAGGAAGAAGGAAGAATGTGTGAAGAAAAAAGAAAGAGAAAGAGAGAATAGTGGAAAAGAAACATGCTGAAATAGAAACACAAAGATTGAAAGAACATAGGTTGCAAAGAAGGCGAGAGGAAGAAGAGAAAAGGGAGATGAGAAGAAGGGAAAAAGGAATGAGAAGGAGTGGGGGACAAAGGAATGAAAAAATAGATCATATAGTCAATAGATGTATAGTACCAATTGAAGCAGGAGAACAATGGGAAGTAGAGAGAGGGTCACAACAGGCCCGGAGGGAGCTGCAAGGGATACCAAAAATACAGACATGGGCTGTTGAACATGAAGCAGAAGGCATAGGGAAAAAGATTGGGGATTTATATAGGCAAATGAGGGAGAAGGATGGTTAAAAAACCAAGGAGAGCATTGAAGGATCTCCACCAAAGTAAACAGGAGAAAGATTGTATGACATAATGATGGACAAGCATAGAACACTGTCCCTAAGTAAACTATGTCTTGATGATGAGGAAAGGGACGACAGTCATACCAGCTGGGGTATAATGATGTCATACGAAGAAAGGGAAGAAAGCAAAAGGATGTGAGGAGAAGGCACATGCGGTTTTTTGGTATATTCAAGCATAGAAAGAGGGGTAAAGTGGTCAGATTTATAAATATCAAAAAGAAAAAACATCAGAATCAACACCCTATTCTGAACGACCACCAGCACGGTTGTGCAGTGCAGAGGATATATCCCAACCTTATGTAAGTATATGAAGGTAATTGCCAGGACAGAGATGACCACAATGTATTCCGTGACCACAAATGGCTAAAGATAATTTGAAATGTAATTTACCTACATTGACTGCAGGTGTGGGAAACTGCATTTATGAGTTAGGAAGAATGACCGCTGGAATGACGTTAACAGTAGGTGACATAAAAGGCCTGCTACCATCCTGGGGGAGAGAGCTGATGACATTTGGAGACGAGCAGGATATGTGACTGTGACAGCGCAAAATACAACACACAATGGAGCACCATTTAAAAATTGCAGAGCAAACATATAGAGGGCACTTATAGTACAATATCCTAACAAATCGTATATGGGCACGATTATGACAAGGAAAATGGGTGAGGACGAAAATCCTGTTGCTTTTATTCAGGAGATTCAAGAACGTTGGCGTCTTGAGAGGAGAGAACCGTGGGATAAAATAGTAGCATTATTCTATCATGTTTTGTGTCAGGGACTGCCTGAGCAAGTGCAATGGAAGATGAAGAAACAAGTAGGCATGGAAGTGAAGCCATGGCCAGAAATACAGTTGACTATTGTACATCATTGTCGATTATTACAAGAGAAGAACAAGAAGAAAGCTGAGAGTAGAAATAAGAAGGAAGCAAAGTTAGATCAGAAAAAAGTGTCAACATTTGCCATAGAAAGAGTAGTATTGACAAGTGGTGAAGGTGTGGCAACACAGGAGGTAAATCCCACACAGCTAAGCAATATAGGGTGTTCGATAGATCAAGGTGGGTATCATTTTTGGCCAAGCGGTAGAGGGACTGGACAAAGCGGAAGAGGCATATTTCAAAACCTTCAAGGGGGAGGAGGATTTAATGGAGGATAACCACAACAATGTTGATAGTGTGGGAGGATAGGACACATAGCCCAAACGTGTAGAAGCAGAGGGGGCATGCGGCAGAACTGTCACGCTCCAAGAGAGGGGATAGGCTATTCGCCACAGTATAATACAGACCCACAAGAATATTACGCCCAAGATCACACGCAGAATCGGACATGTGTGCTGCAAATACAGTAAGCGCAACAAGTTCCATTGCAATAACAATTGCCATAAGGGTAACCACAGCAAGCACCTATGTAAACACAGCAAGTACAAACTCTACAAGCACAGAGACAACAATCAATGGGGCCACAATGGAATGCCAAAAACAGGAGCCCAACAAGCATCTACACCCAGGATAGGGAGTGTGACCATGGTAGGAGGAAATCCTTTCACAGGTACAGGGATACATTTATATACACAATAGGAAAGCACACAGAGTGACCTGGTGTGTTCAGTAGTATCAGTGACTCCAAACCCCCAAGAGGAACGATAGGGGACAAAACATTTCCATTTCTTGTAGACACTGGAGCAACTCGTTCCTGTGTTTGAGAGGGAACTACCAAATGTCTGGCATTGTCATGAATGCGCAGGGATTATCTGGGGCTATGAGCTTAGTTCCTTTTACTGATCAATTACCAATCTCTATAGGAGAACATGACACATCTATGCCACTATTGAATTCTTGGCAGACACCAGTTAACATATTAGGACGTGACTTAATGACAGAACTAAACATGACAGTGGGCCTCATTACGAGGTTGGAGGTAGCCTTGCCGGTTTTACTGGCAAGGCTACCACCATACCGGCATGAAAATCCGTCACCCGCAATGGGCAATTACGGGGCTATTCCGGCCCCGCCGGACCCGGTAAATCCCCATTCCCATTTCAGCCCCATAAGGCTCAATGGGAATCGTGATGCCTGTAGCACCGGCACCGTTCACCACGGTGCCGGTGCTACTGGCTTGCTGTGCTCGCGGGTGCCTTTCATTCCGCCAGGGCAGACCTGGCGGAATGAAAGGCACCCACGAGCACAACTCTGGGTTTGTCAGTCCAGTAACAACAGTACCGGCAAGCATACTGGTACCATTGTTACCGAACCGGCAACCTCGTAATGAGGCCCAATGTCTTTTATTGATGAAGGGATAGTGTGTTCCATTCCGGGTATACATTACATGAATGTAAGAAAGTTCATATTAGCATTTACAGGCCAAAAAGCATTCCAAGGTGTTACTTTATATCCAGAAGTATTTTTGCATGGAGTGAATATTTTGTTGACATGGCTTCCTAGATTAGTAGGTAAAGTGTTGCGAATACCTGACACATTTTAGTTTAGGCCAGAAATACCTATGGATGATGAAGAAGGACAGGTTATTCCTTTAGAACTAGAAGCAGTAGTGGTAAGAGAGGAAATGGTGGTTGTTCATGGGACAGATGATGAGGGAAGAGGATGTAGAGCAGTAATAGCTCTTGGTGAAAGATACACATTAACACATTTGACAGATGTAGAATTGTTTAGAGATGAATAGTCAGATAATGATTTTGATTTTTCTTAAGTCCCACTTATTGGTTTAAAGTTGAGAATAGGGAAATACCGCAAAGAATGCCTTTGGTGAAAAAGAAACCGTCATTTTTACAGGAAGATTTAGAAAAGGTGCCATGCATCTTATGTACCAACAGTCCATATGATGTGGGTCTATTTAGTGGAGCAGCAGCAGTTAAATTATGCTCAAGACTGGAGCAATTCTGCCTCAAGCAAAGCAGTACCGCATGTCCAGAGAAGCAGACAAAGGAATATTTGAAACTATTTCCACTTTAGCATGGCATGTAATATTGGTGCCATTAGAATCCTGATGCAACACAGCCAGTGGCTCCCCAAGACATTTTTCATAGGGGTGGCCTGATGAGGCCACATGCAATCCTGGGGTGGCACACAGGATGCAACACAGGGGTGGAACCAGCCTCAACATTTTGGGGGGCGGGGGGCTGGATGGCAGTTTTAAAAACTGTTAGTGAGACGGGACATTAAACCTATTGCGCTACTGAACCCCCGTCCTAATACCCTCTCTCCAAGCCGATGAGGCTGAGTAAATATTATGCCTTCCTTTTGCCTATTAGATCTATCTTTCACCCCAACTCACCAGAGGCATAGCCATGATTCTGTAACAAGTGGGGCCTGGAGCTAATGTAGTAGGGCCCACATTAAGAAGAGCCTGCGGAAGGAAGGGCACTTGTTCTGCCTCTAGCCAAATTCATAGGAGTGACAGAGTAGTGAGGGAGGGTGAACCAATCAAGGGGGATTTGTACCCTTGAGAAAAGGTTTTAAATAATGGGTTGGTATGACATAAAAAGTATGTTAGATGCCAAGCCACCAAGCCACCAACAATGCACAGGAGCATTTTCAAACACATTTTCATAATGCCTTTGCCCGCTATATGCCAGTACTCTGCAAGTGTAAAAAAGCATTTTACCATTTTCATATTGATTGTGCTCACACATGTCCATTCTGGTGCACCCATATATGCCACTATTCCCGCATAGGAAAATATGCATGTTTGCTTTGTCCATAATGCCAGTAACAATACTATAACAAAGCATGTTTATGCTAGCTCTCCCAATACATGCCAGTATCCCCATGTCAGAAAATACTCCTTTTGGCTTTGCCTTAATGCCAGTCAAAAAAAGCCAAGCCACAGTAAGAAAATATATCCTTTCTGCCTACACAAATCCTCCACTCCACATATAAGAACACTCATCATGTTGTATTTGCTCCCTAACGGCAGTAAAACATGTCATGTCACAGTAAAAAAACATAGCCTTGCAGGCAGCACGAATGCCGCCACCACACTGTAAGAATACTTATGTTGCCTTTGGCCTTAACGTCAGTAATAAACTGCAATGCCACATAAGAAACCATGCTCTGGCTGGCTAGCCGGTAAGATAGCTCAGCTGGCTGAGCGCATGCTTTTGTAATCCGATTGTGATTCACAGGTTAAAATCCTGGCAAGGCAAACTCTACATTTCATACTTCAAAGTGACCTCCGTGATCTCTACCCTCCTCTGTGGACCTTGTACTATTATGTTGCTTTTGCACTTTGTTACCTAATCTCTTACTCTGTACTGTACTGTTCCCCCTGTTCACTAAGTTGTACCACCACCGTGATATTTACAGGTTTGGGCAATGTCAATAAATGCAATAAATAAAGCTCATTAAATGAATGCAAACTTCGGCTGGGTGATACATTTGATGTAAATATGTTCTCTGTACATCGCTTTGGCGAAAGCGCTATATAAATAGCATATCATCTCACAAATCCCCCCATATAAGAACATTTATGTTGCATGCATCATGTTACATTCCCCCATGTAAGAATATGTATGTTGCCTTTGACCTTACACACTGGTAGAATAAAGAGAGACATGCGCTTTCCATGTGAGAACACTCATTATGTTGCCTTTGACCTTAATGCGAGTACAACATTCCATGCCACAGTAAGACCCAGCCAGGCCAGCCTCGCTTTAGTATTTTCTTCCACCCCATCCCCACTCCAACCATCACATAAAAATACTCAAGTTGGCTTTCCTTTGCCCAAAAATGGCAAGCACAGGAGCACCCATAACATTTAGACTGTGCGCTCATTAACGCACAGTCACACCATTCACACTGCATTCATTCATAGGTGTGCACTTGCAGACACCGCCTAGCATAAAAACATACAACCACTTACACATACCCTTGCATGCATGCACACATACATTCATACATGCATACATACAATCCCTGCATGCCCACAAATATACTTTTATTTGTTCATGGTACTTATTGAAAGCATGGGCCATGTAAAAGCTGAGCCAGCAGTTAAGCCTTTAGCTGCAACATGGGGGTGGAGGGAGTCCTACTGATGGGCTGGCAGGCTTTTGTCCTCAGCCTCTACCCTTCACTTCAATGCCTGCTTTCTCACCTCGGAGAGCAGTGTATTTGTTTAAGTAAATACACTGCTCTCCAAGGTGAGAAATGTGACAGGTTCTTGGCTCGGCTGGGCTCTGGCATAACAGCAGTGATGCCTGCTGTGTCAAAGGGGTTGGGGAGGCTTGCAAGTAATGCACACTGCACATTTCCACTGCATTACTGGATGGGCTCCACCCATCAAATTATTAAAATCCAAACAGATTTTTACATTATCCACAGTGAATATTATGATAAGAAGGTATATGTGCTCATTTTCAGTGGAGCTTATTTCCATATGTCTTTGTTCATTCCCAAAACCTTAGTGCATTTTAATTTTCGGTGGGTTGAGAGGTTGTAAAGCATGTTTGTATGATTATAAAAATAATGTATTGAACTGTATAAAATACTGTAGCTCCAGACGCTACTTAGTAGTGCTCTTTTAAAGTGTAGTACTACTGACTCTGTCTGACACTGGAGGAGTGCAGGCAGAGAGAGACGCCATCATTAACACTTTCTTGTAACTACTGAAAAGGGTTTGATGTGACTTTCAGGTTTGGTTTCGGAGACGTCTTGGATCCCGAGTGGTATCCCATTTTTGGCAATCGTAGCTGCAATCACTCATGATTTAGTAGGACCAAAACCCTTCCACTAAATAATACTTTGAAAATAAATACTTTTCAGAGTAACTCCCAAAGCCTTTTACTTACACCGTTGTGCTATGACAACACATCTCGCTCACGGTATTAACTTGAGATTCAGGGTGCATTGCTAATTCGGGTGCATTGCTAATTCTCCTGTTGAATCTATAACACCCATCTCCCGTGGAGGATAAAAGCGCCGTGTTCAGCAATGTTGCTTGTGTTTTCCCAAATTTGGCTTCGCAATGTTACTCGCGTGCTTTCTCTATTAAATCCCCTGGACAATTGCCGTTTTAAAACATCCAGCCACAGCGCGGGATGCTGGAATTTAAAAAAGCGCCTCTGTGGTGTTTACAATGGCACAGTCTGCCAGCCCACTGATATCCAATGCATAGGGGATATGCGGCCCACTTTGGGTTGCTTTTCTGGATGTTCAATTTAATGGAACCGGCAGACTGTATATAAATAGAAAATGCTGTGCCGCTGACAGATCCGCCAGCATTGTGGAGCTGGCCTTGCAATAACAGACAGGCCAAATATGCCTAGCAGTGCAGCTGATGTACGTTATTGGCTGACTGAGGGCAGCGGGGTCATGTTTGCCTCCCACCCAGGCTCTAACCTAATGTGCACGTGTATCACCTCTACGGCTAGACATTGAGCTCACGATTTTAAATGGTGCTCACAAGACAGCCTTTAACCCTCCCAAGCCCATGCCAAGTGCCACCCCTGCTGCCACACACCTACCGTCCTCAGCTCTGAAGTACTGCTTGCCTGGAACCACTCGATCCCTGGCGTCAGCGCCACGGAAGCCCATGTCACTTTTCAGTGCCTGGATGGAACACAGCCTGGAAGCACAGCAGAAATGCGTGCGCTCAGGCTGTGTTTATTTACAGGTCCACTGAACATGTGTGATCAGTGGGGTGCGGACCACCATGGCTCTTTGATTCCAGTCCATCGGCGGGCCGCGCCAAGAAAAGAAATCACAAAAAAAAATGTTTTTTGCACTGAACTGGGCATGTTATTATTGTCCACGCATAGTTCAGTGTGAAAAAAAATTGTATTTTTTTTTTGCCTTTTCGCAGGGTGGCCATTGGGGGAGGCAGCATTTTTATAAGGGTGGCCATGGTCCCCCTTGGCAACCCTTTGGTGGCGCTCCTGAACACAGCTGAAGAGTTTTTTTTATTTTCACATTCAAATGGAGATGTAATGACAGCAGTTCTCATGCAGAAGACAACATTAGGACATAGGCATAAACCATTAGCTTATTATAGTGGGATTTTAGACCCAGTAATGAGAGGACATTATCTTTGTGAACAAGCGTTAGCGGCTGCTACTTTTGCGATTGAAAAAGCTGCACGTATTACAATGGGATGATCAATGATGTTATTCATTGAGCATTCCTAATTTGCCATTTTAGAGCAACCCAACCGTACATTGACTACACAAAGAGCATCAGGGTATGAAGTAATTATTTCAAACCCAGCGATCAAAACTGTTACATTAGAGTTGCGAATCTAGCAACATTTATAGTAGAACCAGCAGGGAAAGAGGACTATGTACATGACTGCACAACGTATACTGAATTTTATGACGATATTCCCCATGAGAGAGAAAATGCTCTTCGAGGGAGGGAAATTCTATTCATTGACAGTTCTTCAAAAATTGACCAAACAGCGGGAGTAAGACATATGGGATCGGCAATAGTAAAGTTAAAAAAGAATTGTGAATTTGAAGTCCTGACAAGTGCAAGACTGCCTTCACATTGCTCAGCAGAGGCTGCAATATTAGTGATGCTTATTGATGCGCTCCAGAGATATGAGGATGAGGAAATGACAGTGTACTCTGACTCTGCCTATGTTATGTCAACCATACTCGCAGGATTGTCACATTGGAAAAGGAAGGGCTTCCTCCACACAGCCGGCACCCCAGTGCGAAATGCATCTCTATTGGATAAACTCATCAAGGCATTAATGCTCCGATTGGCTATCGCTGTGGTGAAATATGCAGCCCATACTAAGAGCGTACACATGATTTCTCACGGTAACGAAGCTGCAAATTTTGAAGCGAGAAGGCCAGCGTTTTTTCCAAATATTTCTGATTTTGAAGTAGAACGTTGTGCTCTAGCACCTGGAGGAGTCTCTTGTGCTAGATGCAAATACCAATAAAGGTTTATACCTAAATAACCAGATAGACTCAAGGAATATGGCAAAATACCACTTTATTCTCAAGTAAATAAGGTAGGGTCAAGTGACAATAATCAAACAGATGATTGCACACTCACACATAAACTTGATTACAAAGGGGTCTTATACTCCAATATATGTCGTCTATGATGTCACCCTATGTAGCAAACCATAAAACTTATTAACGGGAGGGATTGCATTAGGGGAACATATCCACTTATAGTATGCATAAACTGCATTGGCTGTCTTTTATCTGTAAGATAACCCACAAACTACCTCTAAATACATATGAAACTGATTATAGCAAACAAAATGAATGTCAGTAGAACCATTGATTGGTTGGCATTCTCACCCAACCTCGGCTAGCAACACGTGAGTGATCAATACCCAGCTGCTTGGATCATGTCAGATTACTCCCCACTTTCCCAATTAGTCCATCATCTCTCATCAGATCGTCCTTGAGCCAAAGTCATCCATTTGTAGTTGACCTTGTAGCCTGTTCTCTGTTCTAAGATACCCATGTGAGTGAAAGCACATTACTATCTTCATTCGAGGCTTAATTGATAGCCCTTGTTTTCAACTTCTGAGTCACATGTGAAGAGACCACCAATTTGTTAGTTTCAGCCTCAAATTTACTGCTATTTGATTTAATTATACTGGGTGTCGTTGCTCTTTTTGGCCTCTAGAGAATTGCTCACTCTACCTTGCATAAACTTTATACACTTTAACTTGCCCAATACTTGGCTCTTGCAGATGTTTTTATCTTCCTTAATCTTAGAGAAATATGTCTCACGTCTATGACTCGTCTGTCAGCCTCCCTTTGTGCTTTACAGATATTTCTTGAAATGGCCTCCTTGATCCCCAGCCAACAGTGATTCCTCTTTGTTTTGCACACAAAGCTGTTGTGCCCGCATCTCCTGACTTTCCAACCCTGGTCTGCTTCTGAGGTAGTTGAATTGAATATTTACACGAGTCAGTGTCCATTTTCCAATAATGGCCATCCTTGCCACATGATATATTCTTCTATAACAAGCTTCTATATACTTTTTCTACCTTGCGTTACTGCATATTTACACTTATTGGCCAGTAAGTTACTTTATCTTCTTTCACGCTCTTGATTACTTTATCGTCTTGTACATGTTTCTATTGTTAGTTTAGTTATAGCGTTACTTTGTGACATCACTTTATGCTCGTCAGATTTCACTCAGCGCTCTATGATGTCCAAAGGTACATACTGACATCCTTCCATATGGCATTGTTCCACACTTTCAGTGCAAGGGTACTTTCGATATGGTTGTCTGAGTGCATACCATCTCTCATACCGTCAATAAGGTATGGGCATTACAAATGGTGTCCCACATATAGGCCTTCTAAGGCTGTTCCATAATGACGTGGTGAGGGGCGGGAGCTAGGGAAAATGCATCCACCTGTTCCTTTACATAATCCCCTCTGGTCGAGTTCTCGACCACATTCCTTTCTTCATTCTCTTTTTCATTCTCCTTTATCATCTCTTCATACAATCATTTCTTTGGGACCTATATCTTTGTCACCAATCACAGGGGACCTGCATTTCATATATGTTCATCCACACTCCAGGACATGTGGCAACACTCTCCTGATGGTGGACAGAATATCCACCATTCTACATATTTTTTATGCTCCTTAGGGTAGTAGAACTTTGTTCCTAGTGGTGCAAGAAATCATGATCTTCATCCCAATAGCTTTCTTGTCTGTCGGCTTGCATTGTCCCAACATGATCCTTATGAGAAAAAACCCTAGCAATACCAACAATAATACTGCTCCAAGTAACTTTAAGGTGTTTGACAACCAAGTTGTAATCCGAGACAAAAAACAGCCATCGTCCTCAATTGTGTCTACTTCATCCTCCATCTTCAGGGTTGACAACATCATTATTGCTTCTGTCAAAGTCCCTTTGTCCTCATCCTGAGCAGGTAAATGTACAGAAGAAGGCCCAATCTTGGCACATATCTGTTCTGGAGGGCCACGGGCTTGATTGCCTCAATTCTTTTTTTATCGCATTAAATCCTTTTATTGTCATGTTCATCGTTTGCAGCAGCTCTGATCTGGTTATTTGCAGCCAGTTGGTGTTCACTGCAGTCTAGCTTCTTGGCAAAAATATGACTGTGAATATCACTGCTGTTCTGCTGGACAATTTATGCTCATCTGGAATGACATAATGGGCTTCTATTGACTTTGCTGAGAAGTTATTGCTTCTCCTCTGTCTGCTTTGATAAAGCAATCTTTTCTTCCTCAGGTGCATATCCATCTTTGGGAAGTCTGTAATCTGCAGGTCACTTTGTTCTATTACTTAGACAGGTATGCTTCTAAGCACCAATGAACAAACTCCTCGCCTGCCAAATCTGTCACTCTGTATCTTCCACCTACGTCTATCCCTTTTCTCCATCCTCTTCCCTCATCATATAGCCCATGAAGAACTACTCTTTCCTCTCTGGTCGCTGCTGCTTCTAGCTGCAAGGGAATAATCTGCCATTCTTCATCATCCATAGGAATTTCTGGTCTGAACAAAAACTCATCAGGTATTCTTAATAGTTTATCAATCTGGGAAACCATGATAATAAAACAGTCATTTGTGGGTCTAAATGGACCCCTCATAATGCTTTCTGGCCTGTAAAGGCTAAAACAAACTCCCTCACATTCATTTAATGCATCCCTAGAGTTGAACTCCCTATTCCTTCATCAATAAAAGATATTTGGCCTTATTACGAGGAGGGCGGTAAGGGGTTAACGGTGCCAGAAAAGGTGCTGGAGCCATTAACCCCTTACCGCCCTATTACGAGGTCTGCTTGCGGGACCCGCTATGGCCGCCGGTTTTACCAGGCAGCCTTAGCGGGTCTCGCAAGCAGCCAGCATGCTAACAACAGCCCGTTATTAACAGGCCCGTTGTTAGCATGCTCCCCATTCCCATTGAGCCCTATGGGGGCTCGAATGAGAATGGGGATGTACCGGGTCCGGGTTTCTTGAATGAGGAATTACCGGGGCCTCCAAGGTGGGAATGATCCGCTAATTCCTCATTTAAGGAACCCGGACCCGGTACCCATGCTGCTAATAGCAGCATGGCTACCTCCTAACTCATAATGACCCCCATTGTCATGTCAAGTTATAGTCTATAACCCATAATATACTGACTGGCATGTGCCTAGAATATAATAATGGCATAGACATGTCATGTTCTCCTATAGAATTTGGTAATTCATCTGTAAAAGGAATTAAATTCATCGCCCCAGAAACTCCCTGCGCATTCATTGCAATACTTGACATTGGGTATTTTATCTCATGGAAACAGGAACGAGTTGCTCCAGTGTCCACAAGAAATGAAAATGTCTTGCCTCCTATCATCACCTTGAGCCTTGGTTCCTCTTGGGGGTCCGGTGTCACTGATAGTACTGAACACATCACGTTGCTTTGTCGGCTGTCTGGTTACGTATATAAATGCATCCCTGTACCTGTGAAAGGATTTCCTCCTACCAAAATCACACTCCCTAATTTGGGTGCAAGTGCTTGCTGCGCTCTTGTAGTCATTTTCCACGGTGGCAACACAGCCTGTTGTGTTGGTGGTTGCTGAGTCTGTACCTGTTGTGCTTGCATGTGTACTTGCTGTGGTTGCCCTTGTGGCGATTACATTTGTAATGGAGCTTGCTGCGTTTGCTGTGGTTGTAGTGCATATGTCTGAACCTGTGTGTGATCTTGGGCATTATATTCCTGTGGTTCCATAGTATATTGCGGAACATAGCCCATCCCCCCTCTTGGAAATGGCAAATTTTGCTGCATGACTCCTCTGCTTCTACATGTTCTAGCTATATATCCTGCCATGCATCTGCTTTGCAAATATTAAATGGCGCTCCATCACATGTTGTGTTTTGTGCAGTCACACCTGTGAATCCTGCTCATTTCCAAATGTTGTCAGCTCTCTCACCTAAATAGCTGCCAGCAAGACTTTTACATCACCTATGGCTAGCATCATTCCTGATGTCATTCTCTCTAACTCATAAATCCACTTTCCTGCACCAGAAGTTAAACTCAATAATTTACAACTTAAATTGTCTTTATCCATTTGTGGCCACGGTATATATTGTGGCTGTCCTCCCCCTTTCTCTAATAATAGGAATTGTGAAAATCTTGGTCCATATTCAAATCAACTACCCTTCTCGTCTTCCAGGTGGGGCTAGTCTTGCCTATTTGCCTTCGTCCTGGTAACGCCTTTAACCTGCTTACATAAGGCATGGATACATTCCCTGCACTGCACCATCGTACTTGTGGTTGCTCAGTGTATGATGTCGATTCTGGTGCTCTCTTTGTGGGGCCTTATAAGTCTGACCATTTTACCTCTTTCTCTGTGCTCGATTCTTTTGAAAATCTGCATGGGCCCTCCCTTTCGTCTGACATCATCATGCCCCAGCTTGTATGTTACCCCTTTTCCACAATTATCAAGTTCGTGTCTACTTAAAGACAGCATTCTATGCTCATCTGTCATAATGTTATCTGACCTACCTCCAGTTTCCCTCAAAAGAGATCCTTCTACATTCTCTTGGGTTTCATACCCTTGTTTATCTCTCCTTTGCCTATATAAATCCCCAAGCCATTTCTCTAAACTTTCTGTATCTTGCACATTAGCCCATGATGGTATTCTTGGTACTCCTATGTATACCTAATATAGGTTATATACCACAACCCCACGGATTGACCCCTTCAAATTTGTCAATCTATCCCTTCGGTCTGGGGCAGGCATAATTTGCATGTAAGAAGAGAGATAGATAGAATTCATTTATAACAAATCTCTCATATCTGGTGACAGGTCCCTCTTATCTCTGACTGTAAATCCTGAAAAAATTGACCCAGTAGACCTACAAAAATTAATCAATTCAATTTATTTTGTCAACATGACACATCATAATAGTAAAAACGATACAACCAATGACACACAAAGCTTCACATGGTGGGCATAAAGGCAATAATAGCAGAGTCAAACTGGTGATATGGTACTCTTTTTTTTTCTTTTTCGTTCATTTTATAAAGATACAAGTGTTTTATGTGAGTGTCATCCACAGCACAAAGTGTTAGAAATAACAAAAGTAAATTGTGAAAGGACATCCCCCGATGAATGTTCTACCAACGTGGTATGATGAACAGAAACATGTTGGGATTTTGAAATAGGGACACTTTATTGTGTTCGAATTATTATTTTTGTAAAAATGTGTCTGATGTACTGTTTAATGTTGAGGTAATAATATTGGTATGTGATTTAGTGTATATGTATATGTGAAGCTTTGTGTGTCATTGGATGCATAGTTTTTACTATTATGATAATAAATGTTTTTATAAATAAATTCTATCTATCTTTCTTCTTATGTGCATTCATGGTACCCCTGGAAACTCCCTACGGGGCTGTTGTGACCCTCTCTCTTCCTCAAGTTGTTCTTGTGCATTTATTTGCACTATGTTTTGTGACATAGATAATTAATCTCATCATCTTTTAGTCCCCTACTTCTGTTCATTTCTTCTTCCCTTCTCCATATCTACGTTAATTCCTCTTCCTTTTGCCTTCTTGGCAACCTACGCTCTTGCATTTGTTGCACTTCTACCTTCTCTCATCTCTTCTCTTCTAATCTCTCATTTTTTCCTTGCCTCATACTTTCTTCATTCTTCCCTTTGCTTGCATTCTGTTTCTTTCTCTTCCTTATATGCTCTCTACCTTTGCTTTCTTTTGCTGCTCTTCCCTCTCATGATCCCCATCAATGCCTTTATCATCCAGCTTAAGTAATACTTGTTCTCCCATCCATTTGAGCTGTACTATTGGTTTGGGGACAGGAAAACAAGAGAGAAAAGAAATCAAACAAAAAGAAAGAGTAATCAAATATTACATTTTTTTTGGCCATCAGCAAAATCTAACTAGTTGTGATGACTAATAATCATCATTCATTATGTCCTTCTAGTTTGGTAATGTGTGCGACAATTGACAGATAATTGTTATCTCTTGTGTGGATTAAGTCAAGCAAGCAAAATCCCTGATCTTTAATGTACGTTATTGAAGGTTTATTATTCCAATTGGTGTTGTACCCATGCATTGTGCCAGTGAAAACACTTTGAGATAGATGACATTATGAGTGTTACACTATCTTAATGTGTGTTGGAATGATCATTTTGAGCAGAATTTCTCACATCACTGGAGTTCAATCGTCCTCCTTGAGGTCTAGGGTTCCAGGTAGGAGTACACTGAAAGTCGTTCTGTAGAACAAAAGGGACAGAGATAGAATGTTCGGTGGGAAAGGGGAAAGGGAAGAGAGAAGCCGTGAGCGGAATAGAATAAGATCCTACCTCCGTATCGTCTGTGTGTGCAACGGATGTCTGGAAACTGTGTTCAGAAGGTGACTGAATAGCTGCTGCCGTACCAGCCTAATGAGAGTACAAGAGTGTTAGCAAGAGGTCGGAAATATTAGAATGCATGTTTCGAGAGAAAGAGTGTTCTGTAGCTACAAACCGTTGGTAAGCAAGCAGCCAGTGTCTGTTGCAACAGAGAATAGTCTGCGATGGCGTACCCACACTGGATCTTTTTTCTTAGATCTGACGGCTGCCAAGAAAGGGAAGTCAATAGATTGATAGAGTAGCAATGCGCTGAACCTTTGACAAGGGCTCCTTATAACGTCTTCCATGGAAGTGAGGGGGTAGAGACAAGACAAAGGAATCCGTATAACCTGGACTGCAACCTACATAACGCAGCGCCATCTTGGGGTAAGAACTGCACACTGCCCCAATACGCCACCAGCAGTGCCACAGAGACCAATGCCCCCTCAAGAACATCATAAAATTCACCATTAGTGTCAAATTGATCTTTCCTGTGAATCATATTAAATAAATAAATTGTTGTCAGTCTGTTCGAAATTATTCTGTATCATTCCTGAGACATTATAGTGATCACAGAAGCACTTACCCATTGTGCTGTGGGTAATGCCTCAATGTATATAAATGATAGCTTTATGTGATGGGTTGAATTATAAATTTCCTTGCTGCAAAGAACACCAAATAGCTAGTTTAAGTGTGTTGTTTGAGTAAAATGTAAATTCTGAATACCTTGGTCCCGGACTCACCCCAGATGCTCGGTTGTTCAGTTAGTGTAGCATAGGTGGTATGGGTTGTCTCTTCTTTAACATATAATCCTGCAAAGGCAGGAGAACCACATAATTATATTGAATAGTGCTCCAGGTGAATCCTGTAGTCTATGCTATATAAATGGTATTGTGCTTACTGTTGGTCAATCAAGATATCTAAAATTAATAAGTCACACTATAGTTTGTTGCCAATGGTCTATTGGACATTACAAGTAGTTGATAAAGTCCTTACCTAATTAAGGATGGGTTGTCTTGTTGAGAATCATACCAATCATCCTCACCCCCCTTATATTTTTGTACCTCCCTGAGATGCAGTTGGAACAGACTGGGTGCCCAGGAGCACTTCTTCAGGTAGGTTGGGTACAACTAGCATTGGAATGATCCGGTGGTGTCTCAGTACCTTAATATCTACTTTGTATTGTATTAGTATTTTATTGTATTTTAATAAATGTATAGAGTGCTTGTCACCAAAAGTGCTAGTACAAAGTGTTAAATAACTGTACAATCAAAATGAGTTATAAGGCATAGGTAACAAATCCTTGGACCACAAGGGGAAGCAAGTAGTGGTGGTCTGCCCCTACCCCAAAACATCCCATAAAATGGTGCGATTCTGAGGCTTCCTGTCTCTTCTCACTCTAGTCTGGCTGATGAAGCCGATTAGCCATTTGTTCTGCTGGTATTGGTGTAGATGCCCTCAAGAGATTGTCTCGTTGTAGTTCTGACCACCCCCACTTATGGGACCCAGTAACAGCAGTTGGGTTTCGACTCTTCCTTTCTTGTCCACTATCAATTCCCTCTTCTCTTTGGGATTCGTGACCATCTTCGCAAATGAAGTGTCTTCACAGGGACCTAATTTCACCAAAATGCTGGGGAAGCGGAAGTGATATCAGATGACCCTTGATCCCCTGATGACATCACAGGAAGTACAGTTATTTGACCCCACCCCCAAGTGACATCACTGGAAGTGATGGCAAATGACCTTCAGATTTTTCAGAGACATCTAGCACCCGGGTTTCCAGGCACTCTCATTTCATCCAGATATAAGAACTGAGGCACAGAGGGAGGTGTGAATTGTCCACAATTGCAAACTTGGGGAATGCAATTTTCCATATTTGACATGGGGGTTATATGTAAAGCATACATAATGCAGTACTTGTAACAAGGTAACCGTAATCTCTAACGCAGTCTACAGCTAGTGAATGAAACATCTATAGATCAATGGACACAGAAGTATTAATTATCTGTGGAGCTGCTGTGTTAAACAAGCCAAAAAGCACTAGCTGGGGAGGCGTGCACTGCTGTTTACCCAGGAGAAAAATGCTGCATGATCAGGCCTGAAAATGTAATAATTGACTGGGATTTAGCATCAATATATTTCCCTGGTCATAAATGTATCTTTGAGTCAGCTACCACTACGATGGAAGAAACCTATTAGACTGGTCTACATGCACACAGGGGAGTGCGCCTGATAATGTTATCCTTGCTGAAGTATAATACCTGGGAAAGGTTCTTTCAATGTACCCAATACCCCGGCCCAGAGTTTTTACTATCTAAGCGAAATACTGGGTGCTAGAGGACTTAAAAAGCCCCCAACATTTAATGTAATATCATTGCTGCGCATATAAATCTGTGGCAGCACAGGGTTATTTTAAATTCAAAACACCCACAAGTTGTTTCTCACCCGGGGACTCACTGGTAGACTTCAAGGCGCACACTGAACCTTACCCCTTTGTCGAACAATGGCATATTACATAATTTGCGGGCCCCCGGTGAGCCATGCTTAAAAAAAAATATTTTGTAAAGATGCCGAGTAATAAATGTTATGGCACACACCCACCCACCTAGAACATTAAAAAACACACCATCACATTCATACTCATTCACCCAGAAATCACTCACTCATACACCGTTTCTTACATCCATTCATTGCGTTCTCTACACAGGCACACACCAACCCACCAGAACATTCAAAAACACATCATGACATTTATACTCATTCACTTACCAATCACTCACGCACCGTTTCTTACCTCCACCCACTGCATTCTCTACACAGACACACATCCACCCACCCAGAACATTCAAACACACACCATCACATTCATACTCTTTCACCAACCAGTCACTCACTCACACATCTTCTCTTACATCCACTCACTGCATTCTCTACACAGGCACACACCCATCCATACCCACCCAGAACATTCAAAAACACACCATCACATTCATACTCATTCACCCACAAGTCACTCACTCATTCACCTTTTCTTACCTCCACCCATTACATTCTCTACAGAGACTCACACCCACATGCCCAGAGCATTCAAAAACACACCATCACATTCATACACATTCATCCCTCAGTCACTCAACCACACCTTCTCTTACATCCACTCACTGCATTCACTACACAGGCCCACACCCACCCACCTAGAACATTCAAAAACATACCATCACTTTCATACTCATTCTCCCATCAGTCACTCACTCATACACTTTTTCTTACCTCCACCCATTGCATTCTCTACTTAGGCTCCCACCCACCCACCTAGAACATTCAAAAACACACCATCTCATTCATTCTCATTCACCCACCAGCCACTCACTCATACATCTTTTCTTACCTCCACCCATTGCATTCTCTACAAAGACACACACCCACCCAGAACATTAAAAAACAACACACCATCACATTCATACACATTCACCTACAACTCATTCAATCACACCTTCTCTTATATTCACTCACTGCATTCTCTACACAGGCACACACCACCCACCCAGAACATTAAAAAACACACCATTACATCATTCGTACTCATTCACCGACCAGTCACTCACTCATACACCTTTTCTTACCTCCACCTATTACATTCTCAACACAGACACACACCCACACACCCAGAACATTAAAAAACACACCATCACAGTCATACTCATTCACCCACTAGTCACTCACTCATACACCTTTTAATACTTCCACCCATTACATTATCTACAGAGACTCACACCCACCTGCCCAGAGCATTCAAAAACACACCATCACATTCATAAACATTCACCCACCAGTCACTCAATCACACCTTCTCTTACATCCACTCACTGCATTCACTACACAGGCTCACCCCCCCCACCCAGAACATTCAAAAACATACCATCACATTCATACTCATTCTCCCATCAGTCACTCACTCATACACTTTTTCTTACCTCCACCCATTGCATTCTCCACACAGACAAGGACCCACCTGCCCAGAACATTCAAACACACACCAAAACTTTCATACTCATTCAACAACCAGTCATTGACTCACACATCTTCTCTTACATCCACTCACTGCATTCTCTACACAGGCACACAGCCACCCACCCAGCCAGAACATACAAAACACGCCATCACATCATTCATACTCATTCACCCGACAGGCACTCACTAATACACCTTTTCTTACCTCCACCCATTGCAATCTCTACACAGGCACACACCCACACACCCAGAACATTCAAAAATACACCATCACATTCATATTCATTCACCCAGCAGCCACTCACACCTTCTCTTACAACGACTCACTGCATTCTCTACACAGGCACACACACCCAGAGCATTCAAAAACACAACATCACTTTCATACTCATTTACCCACCAGTCACTCACTCATACACATTTTTTTACCTCCATCCATTCCATTCTCAGGCACACGCCCACCCACCCAGGACATTCAAAAAGACACCATCACATACATACTCATTCACCCACCAGTAACTCACTCATGCACCTTTTCTTACCTCCACCCATTGCATTCTCTACAAAGACACACACCCACCCAGAACATTAAAAAACAACACACCATCACATTCATACACATTCACCTACAACTCATTCAATCACACCTTCTCTTATATTCACTCACTGCATTCTCTACACAGGCACACACCACCCACCCAGAACATTAAAAAACACACCATTACATCATTCGTACTCATTCACCGACCAGTCACTCACTCATACACCTTTTCTTACCTCCACCTATTGCATTCTCAACACAGACACACACCCACACACCCAGAACATTAAAAAACACACCATCACAGTCATACTCATTCACCCACTAGTCACTCACTCATACACCTTTTCTTACTTCCACCCATTACATTATCTACAGAGACTCACACCCACCTGCCCAGAGCATTCAAAAACACACCATCACATTCATAAACATTCACCCACCAGTCACTCAATCACACCTTCTCTTACATCCACTCACTGCATTCACTACACAGGCTCACCCCCCCCCCACCCAGAACCTTCAAAAGCATACCATCACATTCATACTCATTCTCCCATCAGTCACTCACTCATACACTTTTTTCTTACCTCCACCCATTGCATTCTCCACACAGACAAGGACCCACCTGCCCAGAACATTCAAACACACACCAAAACTTTCATACTCATTCAACAACCAGTCATTGACTCACACATCTTCTCTTACATCCACTCACTGCATTCTCTACACAGGCACACAGCCACCCACCCAGCCAGAACATACAAAACACGCCATCACATCATTCATACTCATTCACCCACAAGTCACTCACTAATACACCTTTTCTTACCTCCACCCATTGCAATCTCTACACAGGCACACACCCACACACCCAGAACATTCAAAAATACACCATCACATTCATATTCATTCACCCAGCAGCCACTCACACCTTCTCTTACAACGACTCACTGCATTCTCTACACAGGCACACACACACACACCCAGAGCATTCAAAAACACAACATCACTTTCATACTCATTTACCCACCAGTCACTCACTCATACACATTTTTTTACCTCCATCCATTCCATTCTCAGGCACACGCCCACCCACCCAGGACATTCAAAAAGACACCATCACATACATACTCATTCACCCACCAGTAACTCACTCATGCACCTTTTCTTACCTCCACCCATTGCATTCTCCACACAGGCACCCACCCACCCACCGAGAACATTAAAAACACACCATCACATTCATACTCATTCACCCACCATTCACTCACTCATACACCGTTCCTTACCTCCACCCATTGCATTCTCTACACCGGGGCAGTACATTTCGACATAGCCAGTTCAAAGCAGACGTTTGTCCACACAATCCGGTTTGGTGCACCCTTTTCGGCGTGACCAGTTCAGTGCATTTTAATAAAAGAAATATAATATAGATTAGGTCCATCGCGAACTGTGTCCTGCAGGGCTGCGAGACTGAAGAGTTAACCACAAGGTCATAGCGATCTTACCGATTTCATATGCACCAGTTACTAATGTCAACCTAGGCCAGCATCCAATGAGTGTAACTAACTCATTATTAATGATCGGGGCTAATATAGGTAACAGGTGCAAATGAAAGCAATAAGATCTCTATGGCCTTGTGGTTAACTCTTTGGTTTCGCTGCTCTGCAGGCCAGGGTTCCGATGACCCAATTCTATATTTTTTTTAATTGTATCATAATAGAGCATTGCAGCATAAAAACATGCTGGTGCCAAAAGAACCCCGTGCCGGACTGGTCGTGCCGAACCGGGCATGCCAAACCAGCTAGTGCCGAACTGCACGTGCCAAAATGGGGTCTATCGCTCTACATAGACACACACCCACCCAACCAGAACAATGAAAAACACACCATCGCATTAATACTGATTCACCGACCAGTCACTCACTCACACTTTCTCTTACATCTATTCATTGCATTCACTACATTGGCACACACCCACCCAGAACATTCAAAAACACACATGATATGATAGATACGATGTGGCATATATAACACGCCTGTACACAAGTGTTTCTAGGCACAACAAGACAAGGACGGGGAAAGAAAGGGAGGACAAAATAACAATCTTACCAGGCATTGTGTCATTCAGATCGCGCAAGTGTGGGGAAGACGGAAGGGGGAAGTTCCACGGGGGAGGGAAGAGGGAAGTGCAGTTAACTCATAAGTGCAGCCAGCGGGTGGCTTATAAGTGCAGAGAGAAGGGACTGCATGATTGCAGATACAGACCCTTAAGTGCTGGGGAGCCAGGAGGCAGTGCGAGGGCAACTGGACATGCAGGAGCCTGGGCTCAAGTTCAAAAGGTGACCAGGTGAACAGTGCGCGGAGCAGTCAGGTGCATCATCAGCGGAGAGGAAGAGAGAAAGAAGAAGCGAAAAGGAAGGTCTTGAGTTGCTTCCGGAACCGGTGGTGGTTCTGCTCAGGTTTGAGAAAGGCAGGGAGGCTGTTCCAGAGGGAGGACCCAGCTAAGGAGATAGATCTGCTCCCAACCTTTTGCTTGGAGAAGCGTCTGACCCTGAGAGAGTTGAAGGTGAATGAGCTGAGAGCTTGATAAGGGAGACGTTTTGGAAGAGAAAGTTGGAGGTGGAGCGGTTCCCAGGCCCCAGAAAGCCTTGTGGGGAACCATAGAAGAGATTTCAAAGCTGGAGGGATACAATCCCTGTCTTCAGGCCAATGACAAGTCTCACAGCCCTTTTCTGGATAAGTTATAAAGGTTGAAGAGTAGAGGCAGAAAGATTTAGAAAGAGGCTGTTGTAATAGTCTAGCCTAGAAAGGACCAGCGCTCTGGAAACAGTGAGTTGAAAGTGTGGAAAGTGTGAAAAGAAAGAATGCGTCTGAGGAGGCGCAGCTGGTAGTTTGACTTCTTAGAGTCAGAGATGTGAGGAGTAAAGGAGAGGGTGGAGTCGAAGATGACACCAATGTTCTTAGCCTCACAGGAAAGAGCAGGAAGAGGGCCCAGAGTGGGCGGCCAGAGTGAGAGAGAGGAACGGAGGGAGCGGGTGTCCCAATGAGGAGGATGTCAGTCTTACTGGAATTAAGGCAGAGATCATTGGCGGCACACCATTCCTGAATTGTGGCCAGTCAGTCTGGTATGAGAGAATGAGGGAAGCCTGAAAGAGAGCTGAGTGTCATCTGCATAACATTGAACATTGGTGCAGAAAGTAGCAATGCGGTGGGCAAGAGGTGCCAGGTAGTGGTTGAAGAGCCAGGCAGAGAGGTTAGACCCCTGGGGAACACCCCAAGTAGAGAGAGAGATAGAAGAGAGGAAAGACACCAGTTGGACCCGAGAGGGTTGGTCGGTAAGAAAAGAGGTCAACCAGGCCAGGGCCTGATCAGTAATACCAAGGTTGTCGCAGAGGCGATTGAGCAGGATGGCATGTTTGACCGTGTCAAAAGCACATTACTTCTCATTCACCCACCATTCACATTTATACATCTGACATGCACTTCACACATGCAAAATACACATCATTTTTTTTGTAAAAGCCTTCTTACCTTTTTTCTTTCAGCTTTGGTCGATCTTTCCAGGCCACCCTCAGCTCCTCTGTGCTGCTCACAAACAGGAAGCTGCAAGTGCTTCCTCGTGTCTGTATGTGAGCTGTGAGGACATGAGGGGGAAGGGGTTCGAGCTGAACATGGCATGTGAGATGTGCCACATGTCATGGTCAGCTCCAAACGCCAACCCCTACTGAGCGCCTCCCCAACCCAGCCTTCACCCTTATGGGTGAGGACTGCGCCGGGGACGCCCAGCCGTGGTGTTGCGGGGGCATCTGCACCACAGGGGCTGCTGGAGACCCTGCTACACCAGAAGATTTCTTGTTTTCTTAACATTTCTTCTATTGTTTTAAATAATTGGGGTCACAAGGGAGTCTCCAAAGGTTGGAAATTGCGACCCAGGGGTTGCAGCTGCTATACCTGGTGACCCCCACATGACGTCTCTGTATCTGCCAATCCCAAACCAATATGTATCCTTGTGAGGTTCTCTGCCATCTTGCAGAACCTGGCCTGGGCCTGTTTAACTTCTTCTTCTGATTCTGAGGTTGAGCTGTCATAGAGTAAGTGAGATTTGTGCCCGATTCTGTATGTCGCTGTGAGGTAGGTCATGGTTTCTATTCACCACCAGCCCCACTTCTATCTGCTTGTTGGCAGGGTTTTTGGGAGGCTTAGTTTTCATAAAGGGAACACCTGATCTTGTCTAGACTCCCACATTCAGCACCAGGACTTCATTTTGCTCTCTTTGTGGAGACAGACTTCTCAGTAAGAACTTTTAAGAAGGTTGAGTTTGTTCTCTATCCCTGGTTGGTCATCATCTGGGGACTGATATCCATTCCTCTCAGGAACAAGCTGATACTCCAGGTTTTTGGTGGCTGCTTCTGTAGTATTTAGAATGGGCTTCCTTAGGCAAGTCTTTCTTGGCCTCCTGCAGACTCCATCGTTCTGTGGTTTTGCCATGTCAAGGCACGTTGGTCTCTTCTGGCCGGGACCTTCCCCCTTCTGGGTTTGGGTTAGGGAAAGGTTGCAGAATACACAGATAGGGTTACACAAGTTGCATAGATATCGGTGTAGGTAGGTATACATGTATGCAGAATACATGGTAAGGAAGTAATGTATGGTGGCATGTAAAGAAGGAGACTATGGGCCTCATTACACGGAATGTGGTAAGGGTTTACCAGTACTGGTAAGGGCACCGGTACCAGTAAACCCTTACTGCCTTACTACGAGGTCCCTTTGCAGGACCCGACCTCAACAGCTAGTTTTACCAGCTGTTAAGGAACGGGCCCGCAAAGGGACCTTGGTGCTAATTACGGTACTGCAATTTGAGGTACTGTAATTAGCTTCTTCCCCATTCCCACTGAGCCCTATGGGGGCAAAAATGGGAATGGGGAAGTGCCTTGGTGAATGGGGAATTACCGCCCCCGCTCACCTTGTAGTAGGGCGGTAATTCCGCCATCCACTAGGTGGACACGGTAAAATACCGACGGCAACCATGGCGCTAATAGCACCATGGTTACCGCATACCGTGTAATGAGGCCCTATGTCCACTATGTTGGCTAATGTAGTACAGTGCCAACCAATGATATGTTAGAATGAAGTGTACCATTTGTAGTAAAACAAACATAGGAGGAGCCATCAGTTGTAGAATATCCAATAGTAGTAGCCCTTGTATATACAACGTACAGGTGTTATATGTTATTTACCAATAGGATACGTGAATAAAAGTGTTTTCTTCTCATTAACTATGACATCATCTGAGATGTGTATTAGATTTAAAAGATTGTGTTCTGTATTAAATTATTGAGAGAATGCTGTCTTGCATGCACTCCCGGCCATCTTGCATGCACTCACAGCCGTTTATATTTGAATAAAGCTGGGTTTTCTCTTGCACTTGGTATTACTCAATTCATTTTGTTAATGATCACCTTTTATCCATTATCAGTGACTGGGACCACCTTAACACCTCTCACACACCATCTGGGCAATGACTTGGCCTGCTCGGATTCAGTAGGTGTTGTTCCCCAAAATGAATAGGGTGACCTTGACCTCCTCGCGGTAACGTCCTTCTATAATCCCATTCCCAAACCTAGGGAATTCCTGTGTACCATGCCGCATTTTAGGGTCATTCTCACATAGGTACCTTCAGAGACGTCTATTCGGAGACCGTTCCGAACCAGCCCCTTCTACTTAGGTGGGACAACCACCTCCTCGTCCTCATACAAGTCATAGCCGGCAGCTGTGGGTGTGTCTATGATTGGCAATCTGTCAGTCTTGGTGATGTGTGCCACCTTTAGCATCTTCTCGTCAGTGGGCAGCCTCTGTAGTGGACCTGGATGATCCCATGATGACACCACATGTGACAGATGGCCTGACAGAAACAGAAAGGATTGCTCCTATTTCAAAGGTTTTAATTATTATCGCACACAGTAGAGCTATGTTGTGGTTCTGTGCAGCTTCATTTAGAATTGCAGAACAGACAGACATTGATTATAACAAGGTGCACAAGCTAGAAAAGTGTTTTGGAGGGTGGCGCTAGGGCTTTCCTTCTCTCTCTCTCAACTCCCCTGGGAATCCCGCCCTAGCCCTAGTGTCGATAGCCCCAGTTAGTTTCTACAAATCAGTAAACTCTGCTGTCTGTTCACTAAATTGCTTGAAGAGGATGTCCCTGAGATGTTGGCTATCTGTCTCCCTCAGGGATTTCCTACCTATTTCTATACTACCAGAGATGTTAGTTCTACAGGGTGGTGTATGTGTGCCTCCTGATCTTATCACCCCTTTCTCTTTACTACTCTACTCCTCACCCCTACTCTCCTCTGTCCTACCAACTCTGACTACCTTCTCTTCACCATAACTTTATACCTTCTCCACACTACTACAAGTCTTCTGTCTCTACTCCCATCACAACTACTCATGAAACTCAAGGATATGAGGACCTGCTCGCCCTTTCGCTATTCAAGAAACCCAGGGATATGGTGCCATGCTCACCCCTTCACAATACAAGAAGCCCAGGGTATGGTGTCCTGCTCACCCCTTCACTATCCAAGAAACCCAGGGGTATGGTGCCCTGCTCACCCCATTCACAATACAAGAAACTCAGGGATATGGTGCCCTTCTCATCCCTTCACTATCCAGGAAACCCAGGGATATGGTGCCTTGCTCACCCGAGTCACAATATAAGAAACCCAGGGATATGGTGCCCTGCTCACCCCATTCACAATACAAGAAACTCTGGGATACGGTGCCCTTCTCACCCCTTCACAATACAAGAAACTCAGGAATATGGTGCTCTGCTCAAACCTTCATAATTCCTGTTCTCACTACTCTTAGCCCCTCCCAACTTCCCTGATACATCCTACTTCTTGCACCCCTTCTTATTTTCTTTTTTTAAAATTGTTATTGTGTTACATAGTTGAACAAAATCAACTTTTAACACCATTAAGATAGAAGTACAAAACAAGCCAAATAAGCACAGAATACAATCCACATACAATAGCATATACAATGAAAAAAGACATAATTCCTTTAAAAAACAATACAATCAGACAAAATGGAAGCAATCTTTCTCTGAAAAATGGTAAAGAATATTATGCAAGATTCATTATTTCCACTCAGCGCTTCCTCCGAATGAGCACACCCATGTTCGGCAGCTCTGAGGGCTCTCAACCTCAATTCTGATAACGAAGGGAAGGCCAACAGTAAACGCTTAACATATTCAAGTTCATTATCTCCACACAAGCAACATTAATGAAGTGCCCCCAGGATGTCTGCCCAGGTGCCAACAAATTCCAATGTCTTAACAGCATTAATTTTGAGTTTAGGGTAATCCCAAACCAAAGGATTACCCACAAAATAATGGGTATAACTCACAATGAATTGATCTTGACTGTGCTGCAATAGGCCCCTCTTCATTACAGATTTATAGCATTCAAATTGATAACTCAGAGGTTCACCCAGAACCAGGGCAAACCATCTGTCAGCAAAGACTTTAATATTGGCCAAGACACTTTTGTCCATAAGAGAAGCCCTGGTTAACCCAGCTTCAAAAATTAGGTTACTCAAAGAATTCAGTGGAGCGTTAGCCAATTCCCAATGCGTGTTTAGATAGGTTAGTTGGAACTTCACTAAGCATGGTACAATGCTAACTCGAGGTTAAGCACCTCGATCGGAGTTCGGGAGGGAAGTTTAAACAATCTCTTTAATAGCGCAGATTCTAGTTTAGAGACGCTTGCAAGATTGTCAAAAGCCCAACATTCAGCTCCGTACATTAAGATGGGTGACAGTTTAGAAGGATAAACTGAGATAAAATCCCACTAGCGATCCATTGCTCTCAATGACCTGGGAAGATTTCAGGTTGACATATTCAAGATGTGTTAAGCCACGTTGTTCACAGTCTAAATTAATACCCATGTATTTGAATTCAGTAACCACTTCTAATATGTTCCCCTCCAGGTGCCAACATGCACCCTTCCTCTTATGAATGGGTGCAGAGAAGATCATAACCTTGGTTTTGTTAGTGTTCACAGTCAAAGTGTTAGAATCTGAGAATTCCTTAAGACAATTCAAGGAAGACTGGAGCCCTGCAGGGGTTAGGTATAACAGCACAATATCATTGGCGTAGCGCATCCACTGGAGAGGTATATTTCCCAATTTCAGGGCAATTGAAGTTAGGTTAGTTAATGTCACGCCCATATCGGACATGTAAAGATTAAATAACAATGGACCTTGTTGCAACCCTGTTTCAATCCTTGGTGGGTAGAAATCCATTGGGAAGTCCTCCCGTGTTGGACCATTTGGACCATTTGTATCTTCACCCTTGTGTGATCATGGAGAGCAATGATTATCTTTAATAAACCCGGCGGGATGTTCTAGTCAAGGCGTTTATGTCAAAGTCTGTTCCTGGTAACACAGTAAAAAGCAGCACTGAAATCAAAAATGGCCACATATACTGGTCTCCTTCGAATATGCCATGCCTGCTGGAGAACAGTAATCAGGACAAGAGAGTTTATCGTAGTACTGAGGCCTTTCTGAATACCCGTTTGGTTTAATGGGATGAACGTAAGGGCATCAGCCCATTCCCATAGTTCATTTAAAAGTAAATGGGAAAAGATTTTGTCCGGAGCATCTAACATCGCTAACAGGTGATCATTTCCAGGGTCACCGTGATTGCCCTATATTAGTACGGGCACTATAATGTTATCACGACAAGAGGAGGGAACGGATTGGGCCACACTAATCCAATGAAATAACCAGTCAAGCGTGGTGGCTCAGGAGTAATATCAGCCTTAATCAATGATCTGCAAATACCATCGGGACCAGAGGTTCTCGAGGACTTACTTGTCATAATCAATCTGCATATATCAGAAGAGCATTTAGTGCACTGCCATTGGGAAGGAGACCAAACTATCGGCGACAACGTCATCACCCACCCCCCCCCCAGAGCCTTACAGATATAACCAACCCACACAGGTTCTGGGATGCCGTCAATGTCCCGAGACACAGGTTGGAAACCATTTATGACCCCCCCCAAAACTTGGTTGAGTCATTAGTAAGAGCAAAGTGCACTAGAGATCACAATTTGAACATTCAGTATGATATCTATGAGTTCTCAGCCATTTACGATAGATTTTTTTGATTTTTTTAGCCTGCATGGCATGATCAACTGAACTCAGTTCCAACTTGGATTACTCATGAAGGCCTTACACAGTTCTCTTTTCTTGAAAACAATATGTTTATCACAAGAATGTCGATTGGTGATATTTGGACCAATTGCCAATCATGCAGTGGTACCCTTTTTGGCAAACGAGGTGGAAATAATATCTGCGATAACATTCCTCAAAATCATTCATAGCTAGTTTAGCAGAAGCAACCTTGGGTCGTGGATCTTTGCTATATAGTGAACCGTAAAGGTCTCCAAAGATGCTTGTATGCAACTAGAGACTGCTACCAACTAACCATAACTCCATGAAATGCAGTTAAGGGCTGAATTGATGTGTAATTTCCCAAGCTGGGTAGGAACTGATGTCTGAGGTAATAAATTGAAACGAGTAACAAGGCGGAAATGGTCACTTTCCAGACGATGAACAATACACATATCTACGATCAAAGAAGAATCCCTGATTCTAGTGTATTGAGGAGGGGAATCAAAAGGGGAAGCTCCATTGATCATGAAGAATCCAACAGAATAGAGAAGACCAGCCCATTCCAGTTACATATTGCATGAATGGGAAAGCATCTTGTCAGCAGCGGGAGAACATGGAGATTCAACATCCCATTCTCATGAGTTATAATCTCTTGAGATTTTAAGAGTTAAAATCTCAACAGATAAGTGTATAGTTTCACATGATGACTAAAGTGTGATAAAGTGTGATAGAGCCTGTAAGGAGGGTCATGAAGGTTGATGATAATAAATTCATTTATACAACAGCTACCTTGATCAGCCGTGAGGATGATTTTACTGATGGGTATATTGGTGCAGCTCTGGATGAGTTCCACCAAGCCGAAAGGTTTTTTCACACCCAACAAAAATCCACCCTTTCGGCATCCTTGAGGTGCCTCTGAGGGCAAGTTAGACAAAAAATGCCAACCATCAATCACCAACAGATGAGTGAGCCAGGTCTCCTGGAGCACCACCACAGAGAGATTTTCAATGTGCTCCAGGAGTCTATCGTCTTCAAATAGGTGGAGATGCCCACGAGTGTTCCAACTAAGGAGCAAGAAGAGGGGGCATTCCATGCTGCTAAGAGCATGTTTTCCCATGCTGTTCAAACACCTCGGCTAACCATTCCCAATGTGTCTCCTCCCAAGATGCCTCATTCTCTGACTCAGTCCCCAATTATGTACTTGGGACATTGGGAGGGCATAACTACGATGTTCATTGAAATCATCCACAATATCCAGCTCAGTTGGTCTAAATCTTTTACCTTCGTCAACCTCGACAATTGAGCACTCATAACCCAAACGGTTAATTAGCGCACAATTGTCCATAATTTACATCAAGGTACTATCCGCAACAACAAAAAATAAGTGAAGTAGCATAGTGTACATTTTCACAAATATCTCTGTAGAGGAGCAGCTGCATGCCTTTAAAGGAAACCCCGCGCTCCTACCTCCCATATGTTGGAAGCCTGAGATCGTGATGTGTTTGGCACCAGCCGTTGTGCCAATACCGCAACATATGTTCGAAAAAAGATTTCCATTGAGACAACCCTATCAAATGTATCCCCCGAAGGGACGACAATTTGAGGGAGGAACTCCCTGAAGGAATATGAGAAAAGAGCAAAGAAAGAAACCTGTGACGTCATAAGAGAGAATAAGCGACGTTGCAGGATACTTGCTGAAGAGGATGTGTATGGATCCAATAGAAACTAATGACGTAGTGAAGAATCAAGTGAACTTTTAAATGTGAAAAAGAAGCTTGCACGTGCATGCAGTGCTGCTGCGAATCAACCGCTCAATAATTATACAGACGCTGAATGCAAGTAGACTAAGTCATCATAGAAGCTAGCTATATGTAGTGAATAGAATGCAGGGGAAGCCACCACTGTATAGGAGCTAGACATCGGTATCATGAATTTAGTAAGCCAGGATCCATGAAGAGGAAGAGAAAAACGATGTCGCAGCAATAATAAGTTGAATCATGGAGCTGCATGGCGAGGCTGTTTGGCCTGAAGTCAAGACTGAAGCAGCCAAGAATGGCTTACTATTCTGGAAAGGAGTAAACGTACAAAGGATGAATCATGCCTTGTTAAGGTGCAAAGAAATAACGCCAAGAGTGCCACATTTAATTTATTTAAGACATTTAAAAGCTGCAAAATGGACCAAATCGTGGTCTCCTGTCACATGAGCCAAGGATGAAAATAGAGCTGAACTTCGTCATAGAATGCGATAGTGAGTGCTCGCACTCCCATGTATTCCCAGAGATAAGGATACTTTGCAAGGCCAAGTTCAAAGACAATCTTCAAGGCAGAAGGCTTGGGTGATGAGAGATGCTGGGCTAATTGGGTGGGGAGGTAGAGTTAGGCCCATAAATTTGCACCTGGGTCTGGGCTTACATGCTGCTAAGTGAACCGAATGTTCCAGACATGGCACAAGCATGGCAACCAATTGTAGAGGCCCATATAACAAAGGACCTTATAGTTTGAAAACCAATAGGAACTCTTGTATCTAAGGTTTTTGAAGATGACATGTTTTAGAGGTAGGCATACGTTGTCCACCTGATGGCGGGCACCGAATTACAATCCCAATTCCTATATAATATGTACTTAGATGTTCCCCTTTAGCCTATCCCAATCCCCAGTAGGTTTTTCATTATTTGCCACGTAGTATGACATAATTTCTGACTTATTTTGAGTATATAACCATGCTTTTATGAAAGGATTGTTGAGAGAAATCGCGCGTTCGCCCACTGATGTTGGATCATTGTTAATAAAACAGTACTTGCCATCTTCCTAAATTGGTTCGGTTATTTGGACCCAGAATTATTCTGTGAACCTATCCAATGCATGCACGTTCCTAAAGGGCCATAAGCTCATCTCCATTAGTGAAACTACAATGGAGGTCACAGGTGAGTGGCATTCCATCTCGTGGTCTCCCCCCATGGTCATTCCAATTTCTGCTGCTTTTGCTGCTCTAATGAACTTTAAATTGGTGCTTCTCGCGACTTTTTGGGCCTTTCCATTCATTTTGGGTTCCTATGCTCCACTTACCACCCCTCGGCTGTACAGCCATTTCTGTCCGACCTAGCTAATAGGAGTGCTTCCGATTCAGCAACACTTCCTGCACCTCACTTTAGCTCGGAGGGTCACAGGTGAGTGGCTTTCCATCTCGTGGTCTCCCCCCTTGCCTGTTCCAATTTTCAGCTGATTTTGCTGCTCTAATTGACTTTAAATCGGTGCTTCAGGAGACCTTTCAGGCCTTTCCATCCATTCTGGTTTTCTATGCTCCACTCCCCACCTTTAGGCTGCCCCCCATTGGTGTCCAACCTCGCTAATACGAGTGCTTCCCATCCAGCAACACTTCCTGAGCCTCACTTTAGCTTGGAGGTGCTTGCAGGGTTTCCATCTCGTGGTCTTCCCTTTGGCCATTCCAATTTTTGGCTGCTTTTCCTGCTCTAATTAACTTTAAATCTACACTTAATGCGATGTTTAGGGCCTTTCCGTCCATTCTGGGTTACTATGCTCAGCTTCCCACCCCTAGCCCGCCCCTCCAGCCCCCCATTGTTGTCCGACCTCACTACTGAGAGTCCTTCCCATCCAGCAACACTTCCTATGCCTCACTTTAGCTCGCAGATCGCAGGTGAGTGGTTTTTCATCTCGTGGTCTCCCCCTTGCCCATTCCAATTTTTGTCTGCTTTTGCTGCTCTACTTAACTATAAATCTGCACTACATGCAATCCTTTGGGCCTTTCCGTGCATTCTGGGTTCCTATGCTCTGCTTCCTGTCCCCAGGCCACACCCCCCATTGGTGTGCGACCTCGCTACTGCGAGTGCTTCCCATCTGGCAACACTTTCTGAGCCTCACTTTAGCTCGGAGGTCGCAGACGAGTGGTATTCCATCTCGTGGTCTCCCCCCTGGCCCTTTCCAATTTGCGTCTGCTTTTGCTCATCTAATTAACTTTAAATCTGCACTTCAATTGATGTTTTGGCCCTTTCCTTTAACATCCTGCGGCTGCTTTGAGTAGCCATCTGCCCCTGGTGAGTTCTTCTTGTTACTATTTTGGCATTGGCACCTGCTTTCGGAGTGCATGCACCTTATCTCACTGCCCGGTCCTACAAGCCGTTTTCCTGGTCTTCCTTTCTCACCTTGCGCCTTCCAGCCCTCCCACATCCTCTGATTTGCGCAATTGTCCTCTTAAGCCACCCGTGCAGGGCAGCCCTCTGCCCGGCAGTCCTAGCGGTGAAGGACACGGAGGCAAAGGACAGCTCCCGCAGAAACAGCTCCAGACTGTGATAGCCATGTTGGAGAGTGGAGCCTGCAGCAGCCAACCCGCAGCGACTGACAAGATAGGTGAGGCCTGGACTTGGGGAACAGCAATTACTGCTCCCCACTAGACTGTCCGACCCATCCTATCGTCTTATCACAATATTATCTAAGAGCTTGTAGTCTGTTGCATACACCTCATATTTAGCCTGTTCATCTTAAAAGAAAACTGCTTAAGTACTACTGCAATGAAGGTACTGCCCCTATTGGCCCACCTTTCCTCTAACAGCACTTAGCTTGGCTGCAGCTAGTTAGCCATATCCTGCTTTTTGACTTTAATGTGTTTAACTAGTTATACCTCCATCTAGCCTGATTGTTTATTAACCATCAGTCTGAGAGCTACTGCTTCTACTGATAATGTCGGCTTACGCCAGCCCTAGACCGATTTGTGAATATTAGCATGAGTCAGATCTAGTAAGGAATGTGAATATTAGCTTGCATCACATCTAGACAGATTTGTGAATATTAGCTTGCGTCACATCTAGACAGAACTGTAAAGATGAGCTTGCGCCACTTCTAGACAGATTTGTGAATATTAGCTTGCGTCACATCTAGATAGAACTGTAAAGATTAGCGTGCCTCACTTCTAGACAGATTTGTGAATATTAGCTTGCGTCACATCTAGACAGAACTGTAAAGATGAGCTTGCGTGACATCTAGATAGAACTATAAAGATGAGCTTGTGCCACTTCTAGACAGATTTGTGAATATTAGCTTGCGTCACATCTATACAGAACTGTAAAGATTAGCTTACGTCACTTCTAGACAGATTTGTGAATATTAGCTTGCGTCACATCTAGGCAGGAATGTGAATATTAGAGTGCATCACTCCTAGACAGGAATGTGAATATTAGCCTGTGCACATCTAGACAGGAATGTGAATATTAGCCTGTGTCACACTTAGACAGGAATGTGAATATTACCCTGTGTCACATCTAGACAGGAATGTGAATATTAGCTTGCGTCAAATCAAGACAGGAATGTGAATATTAGCATGTGTCACAACCAGACTGAACTGTAAAGATTAGCTTGCATCACTTCTAGACAGATCTGTGAAAATTAGCTTGTGTCACATCTAGGCAGGAATATGAATATTAGCTTGTCACACATAGAAAGAACCATGAATATTAGCTTGCGTCACTCCTACACAGAATTGTGAATATTAGCTTGCGTCACATCTATATAGTAATGTCCACAACCTCAGTGTGCGGCTCCCAGTGGATGCAAGGATTAAATTCAAAACCCTCTGCATTGTCTACGAGGCTTTCTGGGGCCTGGGTCCAAAATACCTTCAGCTATCCCTCCGCAAATACCTCCCCTCTCGAGCTCTTCGCTCCTCTACCTCCAACTCCCTCAGGGTCAGTCGTTTTTCAAGGAAACGAGCTGGGGGTAGATCTCTGTCTTTGGCTGGGGCTCCCTCTGGAACAGCCTCCCTGCCACTCTAAAACTTGTAGAGAACCATCTCTGGTTCCAGAAGCACCTCAAGACCTTCCTCTTTTCTTTTGCCTTTGCTCCCCCTCTCCCCTGCTGATCTGTTCTCTCTTGGCACCGTGCACCTGGCCACCCTCTGTCCTCCAGGCCCAGGTACTTGCTCACTCTGCCACCCTCCTGCACTGCCTCCGGGCAACCCCTTGCACTTGGGTCTGTATCTGTACCCATACAACCCCGCCTTTTTCTTCCTGCACTTATAAGACCTACCCTGTCTGCTGCCTTAAACCTAGCACTTGCAAATTGCTGGCTGCACTAAAACTGTTTGTTGCCTTTTTTATTTATTTATTGTTATTTATCTGTTTCTCCTCTGCTTTGCACTTTCCACTTCTCCCCCCTTCCATGCACTTTTCCCCTCCCCTCTCCCATGCATTTGCACGTTCTCAATGTCACTGGGCCTAGTAAGTTTTATTTTCCCTGTTCCCCTCCCTTGCCTTGTTGCGCTCTGAAACACTTGTGTACGAGCGCGATAGAAATAAAATGTCAATATCAATAAGAAATAAATATCAATATCCATGCACTTTATTTGGGCATTAAAAAGAGTTAAAAAGAACATACATAAGATCCATACTTAGCAAGCTGAGAGCCCGGACCGTCAAGTTTGACAGTAATAGCTTCATATTTAGCTAAGAGGTCCAAAAGCAATGTCTCTAAAATATTAAATATGGCTGCAGAGGAACCACTCACATCAGCCAATGGGAGCAACCTCCAGTGTTAATAGGTCATTAGACTGGGATGATTCAGCAAATTGGTAAGAGCCCTGCAGGGGGCCGCACACTGGCTACACACGTCATAGAAGGTGCTCCCGTCAAAATGTCCAGTTCCAAATCCACTATTCCCAAGCCTGAATTATGTCCTGACCCCCTTTCAAAAGTCCTGGAATTGGAGTTGGGCACTATTTCTACTGTTGCCACGTTCGGAGCCATCACACCACGTTCCCCCTAAAAAACTCGTACATTCCAGTTGCATGGGCAACATGGGGTAACCAGAGGTTAGTGTGCCAGTAATTGGTGAATGTGGGGACGGAGGGGGGGCAAATGACTGCATCTGAATCGGGGTCACTATGAAAGAAGAAACAGTGGTATGTACTAAAGAAAGTTTCTCCGTTAGGCCTGCACTAAAGGCAGGCTCAATAACTCCTTCATCCATAGCACACTTGTGTACTGAGTAGAAATCTGTGATTTTCGGGTCAGACAAGGTGCCATTCTTTCATCTCCCGAGAAGCTCCTCTAGTATTTTTCGATGGGACAGAGCTAGACGCAGAGTCTGCTGAAGTCACATCAAGCTCATCCACACAAATAACACTAACTCTACGACCTCATCAAGTGAGGAGACAGTCAAGACCTTATTGGCCATTGAGCCCAGTTTTGCAAGGGCGCCCGTTTCGCTACACTTGCTGCAGTGGCTCCGACAGCACGTCTGTCTTTTCAGCGTTTTTGCTGGAGGAATGAAAGCTCAATATGGGAATTCCAAAATAAGAAGGAGTGAAATGCAGTTGAAAGTCAAACTCGCACGAGTGGGAGCACTTCCCATGTCCTCCCCTCCCCAAGTATGATGTGTCTCTAACTTCACAAGCAGCAACCTCAACAACTAATCTGGGCGTTCTAACAAAAATTGGAAAGAAAACCGATGGGGAAGTGGTCAGCAACCAAGGAGAGAACACCGTAAAACGGCAATCCTACAGAACTGCAAAACTCCCACAAAGCCGCACACTGCGCGCGTTCCGCTCCGGGTGCAGGCTATACGCTGGCCACACCTCCAAGGAAATGGACACGGAAAGCAGACTCCACAGGCTCCAAAGGACTCCAAAACTTCACACAGCTGCACACCGAACACGCACAGAGCCGGGTGCATGCTATAAACTGGACACACCTCCAAGGAAATCTACATGAAAGCAGAATCCACAGGCTTCACAGGACTCCAAAACTGCAAACAGACACACACTGTGCATGTACCGCACCTGGTGCTGGCTATAAACTGGACACACCTCAGAGGAAATGGACAGCAGACTTCATGGGCTCCACAGGACTCCAGAACTGCACACAGCTGCACACTGCGCGCATTCAGTCCTGGGATAAGGCTATAAAATGGACACATCTCCAAGGAAATAGACATGGAAAGCAGACTCCACGGGCTCCACAGGACTCCAAAACTGCACACAGCAGCACATCGCGCGCGTACCATACCGAATGTGGGTATAAGCTGTACACACCTCCAAGGAAATGGACATGGAAAGCAGACTCCACGGGCTCCAAAGAATTCCAAAACTGCACACAGCTGCACCCCACTTCTACACCCTCCCTACTAGCCTCACTCTCTGCTAACATTCACTCCCTCTCACACTAACAACTATCTCCCACATTATGTTCAGTCTTTCTCACTCCTAACTCCTAAACTCCTCCCCCCACTTCCTACAGAGCGCCTGCCTTCACATCTTTAAACAGTGTTCCAGGAGTCCCGGGCTCACAAGGCAGTGCAGCAGGGCCATCATGCCTTACATTGGAGAGCCACAACCATGGCTTTCCCCTTTCCCCCCATCAAGGGGAAGATTTGTGCTATGGAGGGAGTTGTTTCCAGTCACCTGCCAGCAAAATCCAGTGCGAAAAATACAAGTACCAGAATCCTCAGACCTACTTAACTTGTCACACCTGAAACAGAAATGCAGACCCGCCTGAAAAAACAAAAAAACTCAGCCTCCCTGAAGATTGATGAAGTCATGAAAACATGCGTTAGGAGGAGACACTAAAGACTGGTAACAGAGCACCTGCCTTCTCATCTTTAAACATTCCCCCACTTCCTGCACTGCACTGCAATACACTACACTAAACTACACCCCACTGATACTACTTAAATACCTCATTGCTAAAAATCCTCCTCTCCAACAAACACTCTGCTCTGCCATCCTTCCTCCACCTGTTCTCTTGGCCATTCGCCAACTCCACCTACGTCTGCACCCGTACAACCAAAGCTCTGCTGCTGTCTGCTTTTATAGTTCAGGACTCTGTATTCAGGGATTGTCTCACCCCACATTGGTTGCAGTGCTCAGCTAATTCCTTGCAAAAATCAGTGCCTGCCTTTTCCCCATGAGGTAGGCTACACAGCTGTTAGGCTTAAAAACCCCTCTGATCCCCTCTCCCTTTTCCAGCACAGTTTTACAAGCAGTTTGGAGTTTCTCTGTCATGCTGCATGCTGAAAGTTCACTTTTCTGTTTGGATGGTGAGTAGTCTGCTACTCTGATATGTTAGATGCGGTTTGGTGGTGTTGACATTTCACAGTCTGTTGGTATTGCTGCATTTCGTGACTCTAGGGTGTATGCTTCTTCCAATCTGGGTTTTCCTGGCTGCTTGCTGTTGCATTGTGGTAGATGTAGTTCTGGAAAGACAAAAAGAGAACTGTGGGGAGCAAGTGAATCGAAAGGCACTGAGAACGTATGAGTTGTATCAGTGTTGTCATTATTGGCTCAATGGGGGATTTTCCGGGGACCGATGACCCCTCTCCCCCATCTCCAACTTCGCCTACCTGCAGCAGGGCTTGTTTTGAGTTTAATTTTAGAAAGCATCCTACTTCAGTCTGATGGGGTCACTCGTCCTCTCAGCCAAACTATCCCTGTAGTGAGAAGGCCAGAGGGGAAGATATTCTCAGTTTTCACCAAACTATACACCATGTTTTAGTACAATATATGGATTATTGCACTATTCTATATTTTACTTCTTACCAGTACCGTGTTGTTTGGCCACTCAGAAAGGCTGGCCAGTCAGGCTTCCATATTCGTTTTCTTTCTTGTATTTACTTTTGTCTTTAATTCCTCTAGGCACAATACCCAAAGTTAGTGTGTAATCTGAATTAGGCCCAAAGGGTAAAAAGAGTTACACCAAAGTTTAATATTGCCCACATTTAGTTATTGGTATGTTATAGCCTTTCCCCATTTTTCAACAATTTTGTTAGAATGTTGTCAAGCTGGTATTCAGCAAAAAAAACACTTCCATTGCTCCTCTTTCGTCTTGTGGTACGAATGCAGCATTCATTATTGTTATGCTGGTGTAGAAAATTGGCACCTATTTGTTTTTCATTGCTCGTGGGGGCACAGTGACACAAAGTAAAGTAAAATGCACTTCCAAAAGTGCCAACTACCTCGCTGCTTCACGAGTGCCCTTTGTTTTGTTATCGCTGTGCTTTCTTTGCATATTCGTCTGTATTTGGCTTACCGGCACTGAGTTCTTCGTAGGACCATCGTACCGCTGAAGTGTTGCTTTGTCCCTGCGTTACCGTTACCTAGTAGCAGCAGCATGCCAGCCGCGTTGTTCCAAATGTGGATCCCGATCAAGTGCAATGCAAAAACCATATTATTTCAGTGTTTCTGCTAGCCGCCATGTTTAAATGAGACCCATTCAGTGTTAGATGCATGCTGTAACGACAACATTTAAGCTTTTCACACCACCCCCATGTTTTCTTCAATTGTTATTCATATCCATCATTATTCTTTTTTTTCTTTTTTTATGGAAATCTTAGTTTTTTTTACAAAACTTTTATTACACCCATTAAAGAAAAACGTCATTCATCGTTACATAAATTAAAAACAAACATCATTGAAACCAAATAGAAGTGTAAGTGGTTTCAACCCAGCACTCCACCTAAGTCAATGCCTAGCGTGAGATGCCCAGCTGGAACCCTTATTTATATATGTTTATGTCAAAAGTTCTTTTATTTCTGGATGATATACCCGTATATAACGCCCCTCTCTTTGAATCCTCCCCGGTCTCACTGAACCAAGAAGTAGGTTGTTTTGCAAAGTTAAAAGATTTTATTTGATGAATTGAACAATATATATATATATCCCACTTTTATGAATATGAACAATATCTAGATATCACACTTATTAATATTTATACACTGATCAGCAATGGGTGATATCACAACAATCAACAATCTCTTTAATCAATAGGAGTATGGGTGAGAAGAATAATGTAGCAGAGAATAACACTTCGGGTGGGTTCAATGAAATGCAATGATATGAAATTAATGCAGCACAGAAATAAAACTTGATATTAATTCAATCAAAGACAATGTAATCACTCTTTCCCCCTGTTACTACTCAATCTCCCCCCCCTAATATACAGTATGAAGAGATGGAATGAGGGAACACAGGTTTCAGGAATATACAATCAACAATTGCAGTTTCAATCCCGATTCCCCCAGCAAGCTTTGAGAACAGGAATGATTTTAAAACAGGTCAAATGCTTTTAAATGTGATTTGAAATGAATGGGAAAAATGCTAAAAATTGATTTTAATTTGCTAAATGGGATTCAGAACTAGTGGGAGTTACTTTGGATAGGTTCAGGTAGACACTAGCAATGATGTTTGATTGACTGGCAGATAGGAAACTGAATTCAGAGATTGAATGCAAGAAATAGCAAGTTTATATGGAATGAAATTGAGCCAAATGCAGAATCGCGGCAAACTTTTCAGCACGCGAGAAATGCGATTACAGAAAAACTATAATTTGGAATGGATGTTAGCTTCAATTTGACATTTAAATTTCGTTCCTAGCATGTACGGTTCAAAAGTTACAGAGGTTTTAGTAAAGGTCGATTTTTCTCAAAAGAGTCAAGATTTCAAAATGAAAGATGCGCTTTGAAGGTTAGCAACAAAGATTTCTTAAAATTAGGGACTCTATGGAGCCGCAAACTTCGCGACAGCACAGCCAACGATCCAGAGGCGCCCCCTGATGGTTTCTATCTGCCTGAGACGCTTGCCTTTCTCCAGCAAATACATATTAGCGCAAAGATGATTATGACTACAATTATCACAGGATTATATGGATTAGAGAAGGAGTCAGGATAGACAAAAGAGATTCTACAATGCAGTTCTGGATATGTTGGAATGGGTTGGATAGGATTACTTAAAACTAAGAGATGGCTATGGACAGTTATAGACTAAATACTCACAACTATGGCTTTGGAATGGAATAGGCCCGCCAGGATCTGGTCAAGGGTTTTGACTGGAATTTGCTTGCCACCGGACAGGTCACAGGGGCTTGGTTCTGCTCTCAGCAAGGCACTCTGGTCTGCACGGCCTACGGGACTGGATCCGATGGGTCGGTTCTGGGTACAGCTCTGCTCTACTGGTCTGGATCTCTGGGTTCTGGCAAGGGTTCATGGCCAGAAGCAGCAAAATAGCTCAGCCAGGCTGTTGGATTAGTTGTGCCCCTTGGAAGTTTAGGGGTTAAAATCAGGTTGCAAGATTTTAAAGGCCAGATGAGAAGTGTTCAGCTTTTTGGATTGGACCTTTTGCTTCAGGGTTCTGGAGTCTGGATATGGGTTCTTCCTCCAGAGCACTTCGCCAGTCGATCAGTTGATGGGTGAATGTGTGTGTGTCCCTGTGCCCTCAACAGTCCCTATTTATGTATTTCCCAAGGGGGTGGGAGGCTGATTATACTAAGCCCACCCTCTAGGAAACTGATTGGTCTAAGTATTCCCTCTTTCCTGTTTCGAGAAGGAAACAGTGTGTCATGATGTGTCATGTTTATGGTCCAGTGAGAAAAAACTCCCCTTTGTGTCTTACCAGAAAATCTATTTTTCATAAAAAACATATTCACAATATCCCAAACTTGCTAATATTACATATTTACATTACAGATTAATTAAGGCATGTGTCTATCAAAGTCCGATCTTCTGGACTGAAATACTGAAATAACAAAATACAGATCTGTGCAGAGCCCAGGCAGTAGCTAGCAACCCCAGCCAAGGTTACCATGAAAAAGGGAGTGTAGGAAAGTTGCAGTGGAAACATGAGATAACGATTCCCAAGATGCAAGCCATATATTCTTAGATTATAAGTCCCAAGGCTCTATGGGGAATAGCTCAAGGGTCTCCCCAGTGGAAAGAGCAACCATTACATTCACATTAATGTGAGCTAAAATACCAATAAGTGCAGGGTGAAATAATTCCAAACGTGGTCTCATCACACATGGACCATTATTGAAGAACATTGTCTGTTCATTAGTAATGAACACAGATAGGACACCTGCCTCTCTCTGCATATTACCAGACATGAGCTGCCACACAAGGAGGAATAAAAAGAAATCACCCTGGCTCATGGCCATGGAATAAGGGATGGTATTTTCGTTAATTGAACAAAACGCAGTACATGGGCCTCTCTCCCCCTACTCCCTTCTGGCTCATTACTTGAAAACCTGGCAGTTACCCATGGTTGATCAGTAGAAAGCCAACCAATAATAAACCCCAATGTTAGGCCGCCCAGTAAGTATTATGGCAACCAATAGTCTATTGTAGAGATGATGTCCTCCACTATTATCAATTTAGAGATAGTCTCAGGAGGAGCCATCAGATTGCTGTTATACAATAAGAAGTTTAACCCCTATAAAATGTATATGTAGTCAATCCCCTCAACCAATCCCTGAAACCAGAGGCAGATGTAACACTCACCAGGAAGACAAACGGCGAGTGGGCCGCTGTGCCCTGCCCCAATGGGACATAAAAGGATCTCGGGCACCAAAGAAAAAGTGGCCCACAATAGCAAATGGCTATTCATTCCTTTTGTGACACTGTTTGAATAGTACCCAAGGGGGAGTTTCTGATCCAAATGTGATGCAAATTGTGCATTTTACAGAATATTTATTCAGCAGCACTGGTCAAAACTACTAGACGCCTAGTGAAATAACTCATCAAACTGACCAAAAAGTGGCCCGCTTTGACCCAAAAACTGTTACACACCAGCATTTTGCGTTTCTGGTTCGGCCATGGGCCTATTGCCCTGTAGGCCAGTCTGAACCTGAGTGGAGAGCGGGTACAGCGGACATACCTCCCACATGGAAGAAGGAGCTGCCATGGCCACCAGACCTATATTTAGTAGGGTGCCGGTCATCATGGTCTGCATTCTGTAAATGTTCCCTAAGGTGTGTGCATGCTGAAGTCCCGGTAGACACTGCAAAGAAGAGAGAGGTTTGCTTCTGCAACATCAGATCATATAGGCAGCCAGGAAAACCAAGTGTTACCCCTGTCTCTCCCTTTCTGCCTGCTTCCATTGCACACTTCACTGACCCATGTTGCTGTGACCTGGGCCCTGGGAGTTTAATGGCCCGGCCCACACCCATCACTTGGGGCCCTGTCCTGATTTCCTGGCATTTCTTATCCTTTCTAGCTCCCACTGCACCATTCTCCCTCCCCTTTTGGTTCAGATGGGCTGTGACCATCATCTCATTCTCCTGGTGGGGCCATCACCCCTTTTCTAGGCCTTTGTGTACCACTCTGAAGCCCCCTCAACCCCTGTTCCCGACCATGGGGGTAACTTTGACTGGGCCCATAGCTTCAGTCCCCTGGGGCCCTGCCAAGATTTTTCTGTCCAAGCTGCACCCCCTCAATATCCGTTTCTGGGCCTTGGGGGTTTCCTTTCCCAGTCTTTGTCCCCATGCTGTAAACCATCCTCCCCTGCCCCTCCACCACATAGGGGGAGTCACCTTCCGTTCACAAAACAATTTTGCAGGCCACATTAGGCCCTATGGCAATGGTACATCAGAAGCAGTTTGTGGCGCGCACAGTTGGCATCATACAAACATACTTCTTATGGTATCATTTGTGGCAAAAGGCATTTAGCTTACTACACAACACAGTGAAATAACACATTAGGACTCTTAGGAATCCGAGGCACTGACTGTTAGATTTTTCTTTTAGGTTGTCTGGGTTTTTGAAGGCCCTGTACAGCAAAAGACATGCAGACTCCCTTATTCCTATGGTATGACTTGACATGAGAAACATCACAGAAAATAACATTGCAAAAAATGACATTGATCTTCAGTACTCTATGGCATCACTGGTTTTAGCATTAAGAGGTTGTAATGTGTAAGCCAAGGGGAGATTGTTGTGCATTATATGAATCAACACTATATTTTTAATATGTAACAAAGTAGCTCAGTGGGTTGAGTGATTGCTACTGTGATGTGTGTGTGATCTGCAGGGCAAATACTCTAATACTGGCAAGGCTAACACAGCCTCTCTTCCTTCCAAGGTCGATAAATCAGTGCCAACGTTGGTTGGGTGATAATTGTATGTGAATAAGTTTCATGTGCAGTGGCTTGGCAAAAGCTCTATTTAAATAACCAATAATTATCATTCAGTAGAGATTAGATTTTATTTCATAGCAAAAGTTGCAAACTGAAATTGTTTTTATGGGCTCCCAATGTTGGTAGCTCAGGCATGATGAGATTGCATGATTTGCTAGGGCTTACACACTTTCTTTAAGTAGCGAAACCAGTAAATCTGCCCCAGGAGGCAAAGTAAGAACTTCACCACACATCTTCCCAGGTATAATTCATATCAGTATTTGCTGAGGTTTGGGAGTCACATATTAAAATAACCTGACAGTATATGCACATTGTTATAGGAACAGGTCAAGCAAAAGAATGTGATTATACATTTATTTTGCCCATTCTGGATGCCAGGTTTTCCTGTGTAAATCAAAAGAATTTTGTGTTGTGCAATATATGAATGCACACTTTATTATTCATATGTAACAAGTCTATAGTTTGGGTGCACTCCTTTAATTACACCTGTGATGGTTAATGATTTTTGTCATGTGTGGGGCCATGCATAAAATGGATCTGCATGCTGTAGGAATTATCCTGTGATGTCACATCCTGTGATGTCTTCCCATTGCCCATGGTCATAAAGCCCCCATTTTTCTCCGTTTTTCTTTTTAAGACTTGCCCTGCCATGCACCCATGTGTGTCAGTCATAACACATTGGATCCAACTAACCTCTTAGTGACATTTCGCTAGAAAATTGTGTGGGCTTGATAAGCTGCTAGTACCTTTAGCCTTCAAACATCTTAATTACTAACATTAGTTTCAGGCTTGATCATCCAATGTTATCGGAATGTACCACGCTTAGTAGATTGTCCTTTCTTCCATATGTCTTCCCCTCCCTTGTATGGTTGCACTTTGAAACACTTGTGTATAAGCTAATAATAAATAAACAATCAATCAATCAATCAATGTTACCATTGAGAGCAAAGCCTGCTCAGGGGGGCCAGTTGTTTCCAGTTAGTCAGACCCCTAAACAGAGGTAAATATAATAAAGACAACGTAAAAAAAAGAACATTTGTCCCGAAATGTTCACCATTGTGCACTTGTGACCGCAATTAAGTCTGCCCACCATTAGCTCTGCCTCCATGACCCACCCACCTAGGGTGCTTTGTCAGGTGCTGCCCACTGGGCCCTTCGTCTGAAATCTGCCACTGCCTATAACCAGTAGGGTGTGGTAGCTAAGATTACCGTATGGTGTCAGTTATGACAAATAGTGAGTATATAAACTGTTTTTCTTTATACTCACGCTGAGAGTGACAACATTGTATGCTTGTATGCAGTCCCTGCTTTTTTTGGATGTTAATAAATCTTTGTTTTGCCTTGCACTTTGTTTCTTTCTGTCACTGAGTATGGTTTGATCTGGCTCCAGAACCTTTGTGTAATTTTGGGACTTTCCAGGCTATTGTCACAGAGGATGGTTCGCTAGAGTCCTCGGATTGTCGAGGGCTCCCTACCATGGCCCAAAGACTACAAAGGTGCAGAGGGGTATTATGCACAACAGAGAGAGGTAAACAGGAGGCCCCTTGGAGAAGTATCCTGTCCAGTCCCCGCATGACGGCCTTTGGGGCAGACGGCAGCTTGTGGGATGTTTTTACCCATGCATCCAAGCCCTGCCTCAAAAACTGTGCAGTACTGGCATTGAAAACATCATGATGGCCAGAGCTTCCCAGAAAATGCCCAGGGAAGTGCATGAAGAATAGGCTGCCACCCATTTTGCCGATGTTATGGGCACAGAAGGGTACTGCCTAAAACCACTATTGGACTACCCACACAGTAGTCTGAAACCATTGGAAATGGCAATGCTGATTGCCAAAAGTAACCTAGAATTGTGGGGAATTCATTTTCTTAAATCCCAAAAAGGGGTGCAGTACCAGTACTCACCACTATCAGAAAGCCGGCGTTTTAAAACCACCAGATTTTGTTTAAAACTGAATAAATGAACCCAAGGCAAGCCAAAGAAAGACTTACTGAGAGGTGGATACAATCTAAAGTTATATTCTGAAGTGACTTGAAGGTTTATAACAAGACTGGCTGAGTTGTGGATTTCAGCAGTTTAAGTAAATTTGGACTGAAAGACACTAAAAACCTAAATGTTTAAAAGAAATGAGTGACCTACTTTTGAGTGTCACATAGGTTGCAATTGTTTAAATGTCATAGTTTTAAACTTAAAATCAGCATCCTAGCTGCATATGTAAAAAATTGTCTTGACTTAAACTGGGGAACAAAAGTGACATTAGCTGGGGCCTGGCTTAAGGAACTGAATTCTGCCCACCAGCTACCCCCGACAGGAGTTGAGACTTGCACGACAGCTGTGTTCCCAGGCCTATCTGCCTTTTGCTGCTCCCACCAAAAGGGATATGACACTTCCCTGATTGAATTACCTGGGCTCTGCAGGAAATTGAACAAAGCCCTGTCCTGACTCAGGCAAATGTTTTATTACGGGAGCCGTAAAAAGTGGCTTCCTCCTGGAAGTAAAGGGGAGGAGCACTGCCTGTGAGAGCAAGCTGGCTTGGCAGAACTGGAAAAACCAGAAATTCAACCTTGTGCTGGGGGGAAACCACACCCCTGTAGCCAGAATATGGTTTTAGAAAAAGATGAATAACTCATAGTACGGACTTGTCATAATTATTTAAATGATACCATAATTCTTGTGATTTTTCTGCCCACATTTTAAGAGGTTTTTAGAACCGGTGGCATGATCTGGGGGCAAGCTAGCAGTTAAGAGGGTATTACTTAAAATGTATGCATGTTAAAAATCTGACACTTCATCAATTAATGTCCATACTCCTTGCGCACATGTGTGTAAATTTGGGGTAATGTCCGATATTGCGAAACCAGTTAAAAAGTGAAAATGTCGCCATTTCTGAATGCAAGCTCCCAGGAAGAGCAGATTTTGAACAGGGGATACCTCCTGTGATATGTGATGGGTGCATGTAATTTTAAACAAATGTGTACCTGTGCAAATATGTTTTTTGAGCAAACATAGATTGTGTGTAAAGTTGACAGGGGTGGGTTCTCTGTACCATAAACAGACCTCATCATGATGACACTTCATTTCATTCCCCCAATCAAGGGGAAGCGGATGAAGTGGCCAATGACAAGTGGAGAGGGGTAGAGCTTAGTGATGCTGCACACACACCCATTTTCAAAACACATAAAAGCAGACAGACAGGACAGATAGGGACCTTCAAATCCATTTGCTGCGGGACGCTCTGCCGGGAAAAACCATACTTTACCTTCATCAATCTCTAGAGAAAGCTGTGCAGAAAGATCCACACTTCAAATCCATCAATCTCCAGAATCCAGAGAGAGAGAGAGCTGACCCAGATCACTGTGAAGTGCAGAGACCAGACCAGAGTCCAGTCTAAAACCTGACCAGATCCGTGGCGAGGCCCATTTATTTCCAAAATATATTGAGTACCTAGCAGACTGTGCAGAACTAATCTCTTAGTTAAAATAATATAATTCAATCTATTTTAATCTAAGTAGAACTGCCTAAAAGCTATCACCTGTCATTTCTAGTTGCTAGCTGTCACTTGTCACTTTGAATTTTAACATTCCAAATCCGAAAAACGACCTTTATTTAATCGCTCATATCTCCGTGACCGTTTGTGCTAGAGACTTGCAGTAACTTTCCTCTGAAAGCTGGGAATCGTAGCTTTCTTAAGAATTTCGGATCGCATTCCTACCCCCGATACTTTTGCCACAATCGCGAAAAACGCACTCGCGAATTTGCCGCGATTTGCAAATTTCGCAACGTGTGAAAACAGCAGTTTTCTTGCTTTCAGTTGCCAAAAATTCGTTTAACCTACTAGTTACTCCTAGATCCTTGCTAAAGTGAGCCTGGACTAATATTAACTTGATACCACTCCCCCTGAACCTCTAGAGGGAATTAAAAGCATTTTAGCATATTTTTCACTTCATTGCCAGCACATATAAAAGCATTTTGGGCCTGTGTTTCCAACTTCTGTAGTCTAAGCTTGCTGGGGTGAACTGAATTACATTTGATTGCATTTCTGAGAACTGTGTGCTTTCCTTCCATTTCCTTGCATTGCATAAAGGGGGGAGGGGATTGCCAGAGAAAAGTGATTACGTTGTTTTGTTGAAATCATATTGAGTATTTCCTGTACTGCATTTTCTTTCAACATTGCATCCATCTGAACTTATATAAAGCATTCTCTACCACCTTATTCTTCTGTTCCTATTCACAAGTGTGCCAGTGCCAGACTATCCATTATTGATTACTGCTCAGATTCAGTGTGATATTCAATTATTAATTTATTATAAAGCGTGATATATATATATATACATATATATATATAGTTTAAATTATCAAATAAACCTTTAAACGTGCAAAACAGAACTACTTCTTGGCTCAGTGGGGTCAGGAGGATTCCAAGAGAGGGGTGTTATATAGGGGTAGTCATCCAGAACGCATGAACTGGACATAAAGATATTTCAATAAGGGTTTCCATTCAGTATCCCAGACTAGGCATTGACTTAGCTGTAGTGTTGAATTGAATCCTCTTACAAGCTGGAAGTTGAGGGAGACTCAATACTGAAGAACCTCAGTGGATTCAAGGATGTAAGTATGTCATAGTCCTGGGAAAACGGGGGAGGGGATTGTTTTGTATATTGGGGGGATGTGATGACATAAAGAGATAAAAGATAAAGTATCTTCTGACAAGTGTCGGGAAAGATCTCGTGGTAGACCCCATTGCGGGGTAATAATAAGAGATGGATAACCTCACCAGGAGTTGAGAAGATGGCTGTAATGCATTTATTTGTTTAGTAGTTGCTGGCACCAGCCTCGAGTTGCAAGGCAGCTTAGAATTTGTTATATTGGTGTATATTTCTGAGGATATGAAGTTGTGGTGTAAACCAAGGAAAGTGGTTCGGTGTGGGAGCAGCGAGGTGGGGCTGCTCAGGGCATGAGTGACTGGTGTGGTGTCACTCAGAAAGGTTTGGATGGAACAGCGAGGTGGGCCTGTTCGGAGCGTGAGTGGCGTTTTCGGTGCCGCTCTTAAATATTGGGTTATACAGGAGGAGTGGTTTTGAGTGAGAGAAGTATTGTTGGGGAAAAGAGTGAAAGGGAGGCAAAAGAGAGTGAGTCAGAATTGAAATAAAATGTGTTGAGTATTGGTAAATTGAATTGTGACGTGCTATCATTGGAGACATTCCCATCATTCAGCTATGCAAAGCAAAGACCAGTGTCCACATATGTGGACTATGACGAGTGCTGCGATTTACAGGCAAAATTAACAGAAGTCACGGAGGAGTATCCAGAGAGAGAGAGGAAGGCAGGGTAAAAAGGATGAGACTGCGAATGTGTCAAATGAATGGGTAGGAGGACACATTTGCTCACATTAGTTGGAGAAGGCATGGATGATTTTAAAGAAAGAGAAAGAAGAAGAGAAAAAGGAACAGGAGATGAGAGAAAAAGAGCAGAAAATAGTGGAGTCGGAGGAATAAGGAATGAAGAAGAATGAGGAAGAGAAAAAAAGCGCAGGCAGATAGAGAAAAGGAGAAAAGATGAGAAGGAAAAAGGGAAAGACTGAGAGATGCAGAAAGGGAAAAAGAAAAGCAAAAGGAGGAAGAGGGGGACAGAGAACGACAACTAGGGATATGAAGAAGCAGAGAAAGGCAAAGAAAAGAAGTCGACAATATTATTAGGGGACGTATGCAGACAAAGAGAGAGACCGGAGATAAGAACAGAGAGAAAAAGAGCTTAGAAAGACTTAAAGCTTAGAAAGACACTGCAAGGAAGTAGATGAGATTCTTAAAAAGAAAACTCTTCCAGGTGATGTAGAGGAAGGGATTATACGAAGGAGGGTTGGTAATCTGTAGAGGAGCAGAAGGGATGGTATCAGCATCATGATGGGGAGTAGAAAAGGGTCTCCACAAAATCGAGGGAGGAACATATTAAAGGAAATGATGAGCGGAACGTATAAAATGAGTCCCCTTGGGAGATTAGACTTTAAAGATTGAGAAGATGATGAAGGGGATAAAAGTGATGACACTATGTTTGAAGATGAAATGAGAGAGGAAAGCTGAGAGGAGGAGGTTGCACAAGTCCCTTCTACAAGCATGGGGATAGGGAAAGAGATAGCATGGCTAGATTTGAAATAACCAGTGAGGAGGCCAGAGGCTGTTGAATATCCCAGTCAACCGAAGATGTGATCAAATAGTTTAGAAGAGAGAATGCTGTAAGTAAACATACTAAGGGATTAACAAAAACAATTTGATTTGTAAATTGCCATCACTGACATCAGGGGGAGGGTAAATGGATATATGAATTGGAGTGAATGACAGCTGGGATGACCTTAGCAGTAGGTAACATAAAAAGCCTGCTTGCCGCCATATTGGGGTAATTATGAGATGACTTTTAGAAGTGGGAGGGCTATTCTGGAGTGACTGCAAAAAATACCAACCACGACGGAGCACCAATAACTGTTGAGCCAACATATGGAGACCACTGAGGGTACAGTACCCGACTCATCAGACATGAGCGCCTTTATGACTCGTAAAATGAGAGCAGATGAAGATCCGACGGTTTATATTCAGGATATTCAGGAGAAGTGAAGATTAGAAACCAGAGAACTGATGGGACAGAAACATACATTTTTTTTTATCACATTTTATGCCAGGAACTTCCTGAGGAAGTGCAAAGACAAGTGAAAAAGATTGTGGGAATGGAAGCAAAGCCATGGGCAGAGATTCAGCTGATGATTGTTTACCATTGTTTGTTAAAGAAAGAGAAAGAGAGAAATAAAATTGAGGACAGAAAGATTGAGGCAGCAAGAATAGATAAAAAAAACTGTCAACATTTTCAGTGGAAGGAGCAATATTGACAAGTGAAGGGGAAGGTTGTAACACACAAGGGACACAGCAAGTACAGCCAGGGGAGAGGGCGAAGGTTCATACCCAATGTCAAAGGGATTTGGATTTCACGCTCCACAAGGAGGCGGGTTTAATGTGAGGCAACCTAGATTTGGAGGACAGACACATCAATTTTCGGTGTGCAGGAAGATGGGGCACATTTCACACCAATGCAGAAGCAGGGGATGGATGTAACAGAATTGGCAAGCAGCCGATCCAAGAGGGAGGACAGTGTACCTCCACCATATAGCGAAGGGACACCGAACTATTATGCCCGAGATCACAAGCAGTATCAGACACAAGCACCAGCAATACAGGAAACACAGCAAGGGATACCATCCCAAAGACAGCAAGCACAATGCATTCACAGAAAGCTCTGCTGCAGATACAGGAAGCACCAATACAACCACAGGCACTAGCACAACAGAATGCAGTGACACCATGCAACATGAACATATTACTGCTGACACACACCCCTAGAATAGGGGGTGTGACAGTAGTGGGAGGGGATAATTTCACTGTCACAGTACTGGACATGTACCGATAATAGGACAGCCCATAGAAAGAGTTGATGTGTTCCATCCTATCGATCACACCAGACACACAAGAGGAACCAAGGATCGAGGTGACCATAGGTGACAAAACATTCTCCTTCCTAGTAGATACACGGGTGACTTGACCTTGTGTTAAAGAAGGGAAGTTCCCAATGTCAGGCATTGTCATGAACACACAAGGAATTTCTGGGGCACCCACTATGGTTCTTTTTATAGACTACCTATCACAATTGGAGAACACAACATGTCCATGCCATATTATAGACCCCCAAAACACCAGTTAACATATTGGGGAGAGATTTGATGAACATATTGAACATGACAATATTATTTACTGACCAGGGGATAATATGTTCTACTCCAGTAATCTATTATGTAAATATACAAGAATTTATAACACCATTCTATGTCCAGGAAGCGCAAAGAGGGGTGCTATTGAACCCAGAGGTATTCCTTTACGGAGTACACATTTTGTTAGCATGGCTTCCAAGAATACCACGCTGACTATTGGGGTTACCTAAAGAATTTTTGTTTTGACCAGAAGTACCCACAGACATGGAGGAAGGGCAGATAATTACAATTGAATTAGAAGCAACAATAGTGAGGGAAGACAGAGTGATTTTACATGGAGTTGATGAGGAAGGGGCAATTTGGAGAACAATGATAGCTCTTGATAAAGGGCACCAATTGAATGACTGAACAGATGAAGACTTCTTTATGGATGACTCCTCAGGTGACAAAGTGATGTTTAATACGTCGTACATATCAGTTGAAAATTGATAGTAGGGAGATATCTCAGAGAATGTTACTAGTAAAAATGGTGCCATCCCTTCTCCAGGAAGAGTTGGCATACATACCAATCACTTTGTGGACCAGCAGTCCATTTGACGTTGGTCTATTGTAGGGACTAAGGGCAGTCAAAATTAAATTGAAGCAGGGAACTATTTCACCTTGGTAAGACAATACTTCATGTCAAAAGACGCTAATATTGCTGCCTTAGTGCGACAAGGGATTGTGAGGGATTTCAGGGGTCAGAAATTGAGGCAGACAACTTGATAAAGGTTTTTCACAAGAAGCCATTTTATTAACTTAAAAGGGTGTGATAAACGCCTCGCTTTCCCTAACCTAACATGGATTTCCCTGCCTATTAAACTAAGACTAAAGGAAAACACTCCAATGCAAAATGGTATCTGTCCCTCACACTTATACTTACAACAAAACCATTTCAGGTATTTATACGGCTATTCAGATTCAACAAAATAATAATTAGGACCACATATTTTTGTAACCAGGGTTTGATGCCCTTCCCCAGGATCAAAGTAGAATTTCCAAATAAAAGTTCCAATGAATAAAGTTCATCAAATAATCAGATTCTACCTCAAAGGGTAAAACACAAAGTTCTGTTCCCAACACAAAGTTCCTTCACTTCTGGAGGGTTTCACTTGGCGTTGTGATTGCCTTTTCATCAAACAAAGTGCAAAACAGAATTCCTCAAGGCTCTTGTTCATCAAACCAAACGTCTTTGTCTTCACTCTTCCAAAGAATGTTTCTTATGATTTCTCTTCTCTTGAGAAAGACAACTACTACACACTTCTTCTTTATACACAACAATGTTTTCAACAGGTTGGTTTTACCACAGCTCAGCAAACACATTAGCGGCGTTGCCACTTTCGTTCCCCCACAACCTTTCACCACAATGCAGTACTTCAATGTTTTCTTCTTGGTTCACTAATCTGCCAGGACTACCTCTAATAATCCATTTTTTTGTGTACTCTCCTGCCAAGATGAATCTCCTAACACTACAAGTACTCTGCAGTGTGGTTTACTGCAAAACATCAGTAAAGTCTTTGACTTTTAATAACAATTAAATTCACAACTGGTTAAAAAAGGATAGAACACCCATTGATCCTGTTTGCTCCACTGATTGATTGGTCACATGCAATGCACGTTACACTCCTCTCCCTCATGTTTGCTTTTTCACTATCACATCAGGTAACTGTTGGTAATGTCTTTTGTTCAAGTTTCTTTCTCCAAGAAAGCTCTTTTCCCTTTTACTTCCAAGGACCTTTCTTTGACTTATGCAATGCTGGTTGTTATCTGTCTCACATTTTGCCTCCTCTTTAATTTGGTAATTCTGGTTAGAGTTTTGTTGTAATATTAACTCCTCTTTACTTTGCCAATGGTGGTTACCCTTTGGGTTCAATACTGCCCCCTCTCTCCTGGGGTAATGGTAGTCTAAGCCTTTTTAAAATATCTTTCTCTCTTTACTTGAGTAGTGATAGTTATAAAGTTTATAACAGAGTGCCCCGGGGCCACCTATCAGAGGCCAACTACCCGGTCTTTCCCTGCGCATCCATTTATCCCGCTACTGTTGGCCCCTTTTTCTCTATTTGTTGATTTTGGAGCATCTGACAGCTCTGGTTGCAGTCCCATGACTCATGCCTTCCCGAAAAAGGAGCCCACATTGCTCCTCTCTCTCTCTCTCTCTCTCTCTCTCTCTCTCTCTCTCTCTCTCTCTCTCTCTCTCTCTCTCTCTCTCTCTCTCTCTCTCTCTCTCTCCAGTGCTTGTCACCTACCAGAGCCAAAAACAAGGCATAGAGAGAGCTTCTCTCCTATGGCGTACCCTGCGACAACATTGCTTCCCACTGTGTAGCCTCTGCAACTCAGGCTTCTCCTTCTCATGACGCTCTCAGCACCATCAACCGGTACAGATACGACGGTGGTCCCTGCTGTACCAGGCTCTCTGCCCCTGCTTCATACACGGCCACTGATAACTGTTTCTGATACTACTGCTTCTCCTTCTGATCAGCACCTGAGGGGATATAAATAATCAGAAATTCCTGCTCAGGTGCAGGTTGTCAGAAAGACTAGACTGCATACCACAGTTCTGTGCCTCTGCGTCCCTTTTCTTGGTCCCGGTACCTATGATACTGTGAGACTTGAAGTCCCCAACATTCTTATTCTTCTTTTGATCCAATTTGTCGACTTTGCAATAGTCCTTTCTCCTCCCACTCAGAATCACACTGATTCAGAGAATGCAGCTACTGTGTAAGGGCAAGAAAAGCATGATTATTTGATAGCTATGACAAAGTCTGTTAAATGTATGTCTCAACAGCTTTGAGCACGGGAGTGGGGTAGTGGGGGTCGAAAAAGACTGATGAAGCAAATGAACAAGTTGATCCTGAAACCTTATTAAGACCGCCAGTGCTTTTCTCAGGGGGCAAAGTTTTGTGTACAAATTTTACCAGTCCGTCCATAGTCTGTTAAAATAACACATTCTTAATGATTCATATTGCCAATAAATAATTCCAATGTTCATACTTCATCAATATTTTGTGTTGCAAAAACAAGACATCTAATGATACATACATTTTTAATCACATCATATATAAAAAAAGTGTTCTACGCATTTTGGACCACACCCTTCATCCATCATGAGCAACTATCTTGTTGAATTCTACTTCTTCACTGTGTGTGGTTTATCTAGGGAGTAAGTACATAATAAACATGATGTCAATCATTGTTATTTCATTATTACATTTTAATGTCTACAGTAATTTATAATTTATTACATATACATCTACATTCTCTTAGTAGCACACACACTCATCATTGAGGAGTATTCAATTAATCACCTGGTTGATTTCCACAGTCAGAATGGTTAGTGATGGTTCCTTATAGTGTTTTCATGTCCGTTCACCTCACGGAACTCAGTAGTAAGAGCACCTCACACCTATCACAAATTGTCACAGATCAGATGTGTGTAACTATTGATTGCCTTACTGTATCACAACTAGAAATTATGTAGTGCACATATACATATCATAATAAACTACCTTGATGTGGTGCTGCCGGGTAACATCAATTCTGGATACATGCAGGAGGTCAAGTAAATTGACCAAGTACCAATGCTGAAATGCAAATATATAAATGCATCTGTCATTAACTCTGAAGTCACCTGTGGGGCACACATCTCAGCATCTTAAAAGGACAATGTTATGTTTTAGTGTTGTATTGTTGTTGTCCCTTGTAAGATTGTCTGGGTTTTTGTGTAGTGAGTCAGTTGAAGCGGGCACGGGGATTTTTCATGATGGCAACTCAGGGCAACCACAGTCTGAAAGTGATTTCATGGAATGTGAGTGGGCTCAATGATTTGAATAAACGCAACACGGTACTGGATCATTCAGACAGCTTGAAGGCAGATGTGGCCTTTTACAAGAGACGTTTTTGATGGACCCAAATGTGGATATGATGACGAGGGGTTGGGCGGGCTCTGCATTTTCATCTTGTTACTGTTCGAATTCAAGAGGGGTTTGTATATTGTTGAGGAGAGGCCTGCCCTTGACTGTCCTTATCAGCAAAAAGGATGATGATGGGCGGATTATCTACATGTCAATCAAAGTTCAAGATTCCGTCATTGGGATCTGTAACATCTATACCCCAAATGGGGGGATGTTCATTTTCAGGTTCCTCGCACAGTTTCTTCAGGGATTTGGTCAGGATGTTTTGATTCTGGGTCGGAGACTTTAATGAAATAATGGTCCCATACGTGGATCCAAGTAGGGGCACTGCAAGTAGTAGGACTGGAAATCATATGTGCTTGCATGCTTTGGTTGAGGAGTTTTGATTTGCGGATGTGTGGAGGTTAGCCAATCCCACTGTTACAAATTATACATACCACTCAGGATGCCGTACTATTTTCTCAAGAATTGATATGTTCATTTTTGCAGGCCAATGTACACACAATTTCTTACATACAGATATGGATGCTATACTAATCTCAGATCATGCAGCAATTTTGATTGAGGTGTCATTATCTTTCATAATTCCAAAATCAAATTACTGGAAGATGAACACTGCCTTGTTGAATGATTATGATGTGGTGGAAAAGATTGTGAAGGAGGCAGAGTTCTTTATATCTGTGAATTGGTCACCAGATGTGTGTGTGATATCAACCTGGGAAGCATTTAAACATTATATGCGTGGCGTGTTGATAGGTCTATCCAGCAAAAGAAGTAAAATGTTGGAGTGTGAGTTGATAGCCCAGCATGCGGAAGTCCTATAGCTGGAAAGGAGGTAGGTGTCAAATCCAACAGTAGAAGCCAGGGAGGCGCTAACATGTATACAATATCAGCTGAACAAGCTATTGTCAGAGTGGGCAGCAAAGATTATTTTTCAAACCAGGTGTAATTACTATGTGGGTTGCGAAAGATGTGACATATTGCTAGCGCACCACTTCCGGGTCCAAGAAGCAGAACGAACAATATGTGCAATAAATCAATCCTCAGGAGGGCTAACATTCGACCCAGATAAAATAAACAGAGAATTCTGTGATTTCTACTCAAAATTATATACTTGTTATATTTAACTTGTTATATTTGTTATGTTATAGTATAATTATATACTACGAACCGATGAAAGCTTAAGGGATTACCTAGATGGCTGTGGCTTGAATAAATGACCTACCAGCGTGAAAATATCCTTGGACCGGGGTCTGTCGGTAAAATAATTGATGGGGGCAATATCCCACTTAAATGGTGGGAAATGCCCTGGTCCAGATGGGCTACCGGCAGAGTTTTACTGAATCATACCAAGAGTTGTTTTTGAGCTTCTACTTGAAGTGTTCGTCACATCTAGGCGGAGAGGTGTATTTCCAGCAACGAAAATGCATGCATCAATTTCAGTCTTGCTTAAGAATGGGAAAACTCCAACTTTAGTTGGGAATTATAGGCCGATCAGTGTAATCAATACTGATAATAAGATCTTAGCCAAAGCACTTTCCTTGAGGGTCGACAACACCTTGAAACATTTTATGAATCCAAACCAGTCTTTGTGAAAGGAAGGAGCCCTTCCACTAACATGCAGAAACTAACATTGGCACTGCAGAAATGCGGTATTTTTGGACTCAGGAGTGGCTGTGTTTTCTTTGGACGCTAGGAATGATTTCGACAGAATTGAATGGAGTTTCTTGTTTGCACTTCTGAAGAATTATGGATTTGGCACTGATATCGTGGAATGGATATCGTTACTCTATTCTGAGCCAACAGCGGCTGTGAATACTAATGGATGGTTATCTGAGCCATTTGAACTGGGCTGTGGAACAAGGCAAGGATGTCCACTGTCGCCTCTGCTTTTCGTTATGGCGATGGAGCCACTGGCGGAGGGGATCAGGTGCGATGATGAGATAGAAGGAGTACAGTATGGAGATATGTTGCTGAAGGTATGCTTATATGCCGATGACATGATGTTGGTGCTACGGATCCAGGATTCCTCACTGTTGGCTGTAATGCAGCAAATAGAAGATTTTCAGTCTTTTTCAAGTTACAAAATCAATTGGACAAAATCTGAAGTAATGCCGGCTTCATCAGCCTGCTCCGGCACAGAGGTCACAAGGCTTGAATTTCAATGGTGTCCGGAACAAATGAAATATCTGGGTGTCTGGATAACGAAAGATGTTCGTCGCATAGTGGATGTTAACATCAATTGTATAACTTCGAAGCTCGAGGCGGAGCTGGCATTATGGTCCAACTTATCGCTATGGGGAAGGTTACTGCCATCAAAATGTCATCTACACCACGCATAAATTATGTGATGAGCATGTTACCTCTACAGATAAAAAAGAAAAACTTCAAGGAGATTGACAGCATGATACAAAACTTCTTATGGGAAAACAAACAGCCATGACTCCCATTCAGGAGGTGGGGGTCTAGGGATGCCAGATTTTGCATTAAATCCTCTATAATTTTCTGCAAACCACCTGTTACCATTCCTGGAGAATTCGCCCGATGAGTGGACAAGGACAAGGGTGGAGACTGGTCTGTACATGCCACTTTCACCAGAGGCACCGTTGACATCCGTGAACGTGAAGGGTCATTCAGCATCAGCGTGACTGGTTTTTTGAGGAGAATGTCTCGGAAAATGGAGAAGATGACTGGGGGACGGGTGGCTGTTCCAGGAAGGTCATTGGTTTGGTTAAATCAATGTGTCAAGATTGATGGGAAGCTACTTTTCTGCACACACTGGTTCTTAAGTGGGGTGTAGTGGATCAGAGTCCTGATCGAGGATAATAGGTGGTTGCCATTCCACAATTTGGTTACCTCAAAGCGCCATCAAGGATGCACATACATGAAGATCAGAAATTAAGGCTGGCATTGAGAGGGCTAAAAGTAACTAATGATGATGTTCATAGGAGATACCTGTTGACACTAAAAGAAAAGGGTCACTGTGCTGCTAGCATGCACACATTCCTAATGAGCTTCAAGGGGCTAAAATAACAACTTCTTACAGCCTGGTCAGGGGTGATGGCTGGGAGATGGGAAAAGATATGTGGAAATGTTGCCTTGACTTCTCTGAATCTAGCGGAAAGAGCATGCCAGGTGAAAATACTGAATAATGTATACTGGTTTCCTGTCAAAATGTTCGAGAGGGGTTTGAGTGATACCAATGTTTGTTGGGGCTGTGGTCACATGGAAGGCTCATTCGAACATATGATCTGGGATTGTTCAAAAGTGAGTTAATTTTGGTTGGAAGTCACAAGAATAATGAATCAAGTTTTAGTAATGGATATGGATTTTGACTTTCAGACTGTAGTATTGGGTGAATATTGCTTACTGGAAGATGTGTGCTACCCACAAAGGTGCTGGTTTTATAGAGCAGCCATTTCTGCAAAAATATTATTCTGAGAGATTGGAAACATGTCACAGTGCCAAGCAGGTCCGCTTGGATTGATGATTTATGCAGAATGTCTCAAATGGAGTGGGTAATTTTAAAGCGAAGGAAAAAAATTGAAATTGTATGAAGAAATATGGGGAAGGTTCTTGGAGCTAGTGTAAATAAGGGACTTCTGTGTGACCTGTCTGGCCCATGTTTCTGCAGGGATGGCCATGGAAAGCCGATACATTATTGTTTTAACAGGCCACATTTACAGATAACTGGAAAAGTATCCTCCCTGGGGGAATGTTCTGATAGAGTAATGGGGTACAGAGCAGGGGCAGTGAGTGGTGCTTGCATCCATAGATGCCATTCAAAATGCAGGTTAAGTCTGCTGTGAAGAATGAAAACAAACTGCCAAACATTTAACATGGCTGGAAGATGAAGAAGCACTATCCATAACCAAAATGCAAGAGCCAAAGTTATGCTTTAGAAATAATGGCACAGTGAAGGTTGGTGAAAAAGAGGGGTGCAAACAGGTGTGAACGTTGGCACAGCAGTTCTCATGGACCACTATTGGGCATGTGGTTCAAAAGCCAATATGCAGCTCCATCCAAATTAGGGGGGGGGTCATGCTCTCTGGTGGTAATAAATATACCATACCTCAGAGTGAAGTGAAGATTGGTGACTTCTTCAGATGCAGTAAAAGGGAAAAGTACTTTTTGACTAAATCAATAGAGGCCTATGATGACATACCCGATGAGCATAAATTGTTCGGTAGGATGGCAATGTTCTTCACGTCCTTCTTTCCTCCAAGTTTGCATGCATCCACAAATGCAAAATGGTTACAAATAACCAGATGGAAGTTGTTGCAAACAATAAATGCAACTGTGAAAGACTTTAATGCCTTATGAGAGGAGTTCAGAGCTGTAAGAGTTATAACCCTCCAGAACAGGTATATTCTCGATCTAATAACAGCAATGGAGGGGGGCGTGTGTGCAAAAACTGGACCTTCTTGATGTACATATATAGACCCGCCCATGATGTGGAAAATTGAACCCTCACAGGGGCCTTAACCACCACACAATTGCACACAAAACTGGTGGACGAGATTGAGAAGGATGACTGGTTCTTGTACCTGTTCACATGTATACCCATATGGTTGGCTAACATATTCAAAATATTACTGGCCAATCTAGTACTAATACTTTTTGCCTTCTGCATTTTAAGAATTGCAATAAATGGCTGCAAAAAAGCTGTCAAGGGGGCAATAGGAATGGAAATAGTAATAAACGTGAATGCTCATGTGCATAAATATACCCAAACGGAAGACACATGTGCCCAAGCAATGGAAAGTTCTATTACCCCTCCAGGATCAATGTTTGCTTGTCCTCAGGACCCTCACAATTACACTGAGCACTGGGTATATTGTGAATCCAATGGGAAATGCTCCTATATGACCTGTAGCGTGGATGAACATGTTACAAATACAGGCACCTTGAGGTGGGTGATCAAGATATGGATACCTAACGGGCCCTGTGTGAGGGAGGGCAAGGAGGAGGATGTGGTCGAGGACTCAACCAGAGGGGGAATGTTGGGAGGCAGATGGTTACGTCATCCATAGCTACTGCCCCTCCACCGGCCCAATACTGCATAGGTGAGAAGCATTACTCACAAAGGTAACCGTACCGGCCATATTCCAGGCCGGTACAACAGGAGATGGACATGATGTAAGCTAATTATGGCAAGAACAAATGAACCGACAATGAAACAACACATGTGCATGCATTAGACATGAAGCCAATGTGCACTTAATGGTATACAGTCTTTATAACAACACTTTTATATAGACATGCACATATAACAAAACCTTTATGACAAAAAATATGATGAAAATCTTTGTAGGGGTGGGTTAAAGGGTTAAATCTTGGGGGCAAAACATTTGGGGTGGGTTTTTAGGTTTGGGAACAGGGGTTTTGGGGGGATGGTTTTTCATTGTAAAGTTTTTGCTTAATGTGCATTCTACATAAAATGTGTCGTTATAAAGGCATGTAACCACACTCAACATGAAGAACACAGACAAAAGGCAATGTATGCATTCATAAATTAAGAATATTAACATGTCATCCATAAGACATGAAGAATACCAACATAAGCAATGAAGAAGCTGAACGCAACATGAACAATACGCAAATATAACTCACTATCATAGAAATGTGAGAGTAATGGGCAGTAATTATTTCCAAAATGGAATCTGCAACACGCTTCTAAGTAAATGAAAGGCCTCAAGGCTAAAAGATAACTCAAAATAATGAATTAACAAAATACAGATCCATGCAGACCCCAGACTGCAGCTAGCAACCCAATCCAAGGTTACCATGAAAAAGGGAGGATAGGAACGTTTCAGAGGAAGCATGAGATAATGATTCCCAAGACGCAAGCCATATATTCTTAGATTAATAAAAAGAACAACACGCCTTTGTAAGCCAGATGCAGGACAATTATAAGCTGAAGGGGAATAGCTCAAGGGGGTCCCCAGTGGAAAGAGGAACCATAATATTCACATGAATATTAGCTAAAATCCCAATAAATGCAGGGTGAAATAATTCCAAACACGGTTTCATCATACGTGACCCGCAATTAAAGAACACTGTCTGTTCATTAGCAATGAACACAGATAGGACACCTGCCTCACTCCTCATGCATATTAATAGACACAAGGCGCCACACAAGGTGGAAAACAAATAATTCACCCTGGCTCATGGCCATGGAATAAGGAATGGTATTTTCTTTAATTGGAGCCAAAGCAGTCCATGGTCCTCTCTCCTCCTACTCCTGTTTGGCTCATTACTTGATAACCTGTTAGTTGTACAAGGTTGGTCAATAGAAAGCCAACCAACCAAAACTCCCAATGTTAGGCCGCCCAGTACGTGTCATGGCAACCAATAGCCTATTGTAGAGATGATGTCTTCCACTATTTTCAATTTAGAGGTGGTTTCAGGGGGAGCCATCAGATTGTTGTTACCGAATCAAAAGTCTAACCCGCAAAGAATGTATATGTAGTCAATCCCCTTAACCAGTCCCTGTAACCCATAGGTTTTGGTAGCTAAGATTACCGTATGGTGTCAGTTATGACAAATAGTGAGTATAAAAACTGTTGTTTTTGATAAGCACGCTGAGAGCAACGACATTGTATGCTTGTGTGCTGCCCCTGCTTTATTTGGATGTTAATAAAGCTGGGTTTTGCCTTGCACTTTGTTTATCACCGTCATTGCACCTGGTTTGATCTGGCTCCAGAACCTCTCTGTAATTTTCGTACTTTGCAGGCCGATCAACACTTCTGTGTACATTTCATGAGCGACCCTGACAGAACTTAACTTAAACAGTGCACTCATTCATGTTCGCTCTGAAAACATCCCCTAAAAATCATGCCCAACAATAATGCAATCTTTAGTATTAACAACATGTCAAAAATGTACTCTGTCAAAAATTGGCCACACAAACCTATTGTGAATCACATTACTTCCCAAATATTCTAGCTAAGCATAAATGTGCTCTTCTTACTCCAGTCTAGGCGTATTTGTGGGTATGTCTTGGAGATATTTTTGCCATAGGATATTATCACCGGAAGATATTACGGCTAATTATTGTTGCAGTCATATTGTAGGCCTTTGGCAGGGTATATTAACTGAGTAACCCCACCCACAAGCACGTCAGTTTTGTACCAATCTGGTAACAACGCAGCACTTCTTGCTTCTTCAGGTGTGTGGATGCTAGCATGCTGCGCTATAACAGAAGGCCCTTTTCTAAGCACGCTTCAGCACCTGTCACGAATGGTTGGTGAAATGGCTTTCTTCTGGGCTCCTGCAACATTCACATCCATTCAGGGACTTGTTTGACAAGAAGCCTCGTAAAGCAGGTGCTATTTGTTCAAAATAAATAGGATCCTCTTTTTTGTGTTCTTCAAATGAAAGGGAATTCCAGAATGAAGAGAAAGAGACCTGCAGTGACGTTGCCTTGCAGCCAATACAAGGCTTGTTGATAATTGGCCTGACTGTGGCGCAGTGAAATGTGAGCCTTTCCCTAATATAAAGCATGCTGGTTTCTCTGATCCTTTTTTCCATTGCAAAAAAAAAGCACTGTAAATAATTGCCTGTCGGGCTGCAGATTTTTCATCGAGTCTATTGAAAATATTCCCAGTCTTTTATTAAGCGGCTTCGGCCTCAATGAAGATAAGAATGCCATGAATTCTACTTTCAGTAGCACAGGAGAAAAGTACACATATTTAAATCCCCATTTACTGAAAGCTACAGAACTCAAAATCGGCAGGTTATTAAGCTAAACTTATGTGTGCATAAAGCTAGCAAACAGGAGAATCCTTGCCGAGGCGCCTTTTGTTCTGCAATGCGTTCCAGTTAGCTGGCCACACTCACGCGATGGCTCAAAGAATCCTAGATCCAGGCATTGTGTGATCTGCGTTACATAACGAGCGCCCTGCATTGTAAAAGGGCCGCCATTTTTTTCAGTTAATTGAAAGGCACAATATGGGCACGGAAAGAACACGTTTTTCTTGTCTATGAATTCGGAAGTGGGATGGTTCCGTTGAATTGTGCAGTTCCAGATTGGATTTCAACACTTATTTACAAAGTTGATGAAAAGTACTTCTTTTAGGCGATAACATACTGCGAATGATGCGGTAAAAGAGGGTGTTTGTAGTTTATAATCTAGAGGGGATGGGTTTTTGGACCTGAAGACGTGGCACAGAGTCCAAGCAAGAATGACAGTCTGCAGATGAACGAGGAGCAATGTCCTTGCAACGCACCAATCTCTTACTCTTTGTTTTTCCAGGCTGTACCGTTTCCACTCCTCGCCGCCACTTTCACTTCCAATCCAGCTTGAATGACCGAGGTGAGGCAGAGATTGTAACTTCCCAGAACCATTTTCAGTTTAGAATGTTTGGAAAACATGCCTACCCAGACCTGGGCCTTAAGAGACTTTCAGTACTTCTCTGAACTGGGACTCCCAACTGCTGTCTCAACCTATATTTCTTTTTTTTTAAAATGTCTGTTCACTGTACATGCTGCCAATCCTCTTAGTCCCTGTCCTGGAAGCAAACCTACTCCCTCTACCACAGACTGTACTTCAGATACTACGTTTGGGCTACTTCTCCCCCTCACTACAATCTACCTTCTTCTTTCTTCCTCAATTCATATGTAGAGTGCATCCTTTGGGCTACTTCTTGCAGCAGTCTCACCCTGACTACGATCTTCAAGTTCTTCTCCCTTCCTCCTCGATAAGCATCCTAAATGCAGCCTTTGGGCTACTTCCATATGCATGCGCCTCCTCACAATGAGCTTTAGCTTCTTATCCCTTCTCCTCTTAGTATCCAAAACGCAGCCTTTGGGCTACTTCTCGCTGCACTCTCCTCCTCACTACGATCTTTAATTTCTTGTCTCTTCTCCATGATTAGTATCCTGTATGCAGCCTTTGGGCTACTTCTATTTGAACGCTCTCTCTCACTATGGTCTTCACCTTCTTCTCTCTTCTACCTCGATTAGTATCCAAGTCACAGCCGTTGGGCTTGTTTTTACTGCACCCACCCTCTCACAATGATCTTTAGCTTCTTCTCCCTTCTCCTCGAATAGCATCCAGAATGCTTCTCTCTGCACTCTCTCCCTCACTATGATCTTCAGCTTCTTCTCTCTTCTTCCTCGATTAGTATACAAAATGCAGCCTTTGGGATTCTTCTCACTGCACCCACCCTCTCACAATGATCTTTAGCTTCTCCTCAAATAGCATCCAAAATGCAGCCTTTGGGCTACTTCTCGCTGCACACCCTCCTCACTACGATCTTCAAGTTCTTGTCTCTTCTCCATGATTAGTATCCTGTATGCAGCCTTAGGACTTCTTCTATCTGAACTCACTCCCTCACAATGATCTTTAGTTTCTTCTCCCTTTCTCCTTGATTAGCATCCAGAATGCAGCCTTTGGGCTACTTCTTGCTGCACTCTTCTCCTCACTACGATCTTCAAGTATTTCTCTCTTTGCCATGATTAGTATCCTGTATGCAGCCTTTGGGCTACTTCTATCTGAACTCCCTCCCTCACCATGATCTTTAGCTTCTCCTCTTTTTCTCCTCAATTAGCATCCAGAACACAGACTTTGGGCTACTTCTCTCTGCACTCTCTCCCTCACTATGATCTTCAGCTTCTTCTCTCTTCTTCCTCGATTAGTATCCAAAATGCAGCCTTTGGGCTTCTTCTCACTGCACCCACCCCCTCACAATGATCTTTAGCTTATTCTTTCTTCTCCTCGAATAGCATCCAGAAAGCAGCCTTTGGGCTACTTCTTGCTGAACTCTCCTCCTCACTACGATCTTCATGTTCTTGTCTCTTCTCCATGATTAGTATCCTGTATGCAGCCTTTGGGCTACTTCTCTCTGCACTCTCTCCCTCACTATGATCTTCAGCTTCTTCTCTCTTCTTCCTCGATTAGTATCCTGTATGCAGCCTTTGGGCTTCTTCTCACTGCACCCATCCCCTCACAATTATCTTTAGCTTATTCTTTCTTCTCCTCGAATAGCATCCAGAAAGCAGCCTTTGGGCTACTTCTTGCTGAACTCTCCTCCTCACTACGATCTTCATGTTCTTGTCTCTTCTCCATTATTAGTATCCTTTATGCAGCCTTTGGGCTACTTCTATCTGAACTCGCTCCCTCAACATGATCTTTAGCTTCTTCTCTTTTCTTCTCGATTAGCATCCAGAACACAAACTTTGGGCTACTTCTCTATGCACTCTCTCTCGCACTATGGTCTTCACCTTCTTCTCTCTTCCTTCTCAATTACCATCATGAAACCAACCTTTGGGTTACTTCTCTCTGCACTTTCTCCTTCACCATGATCTTCAGCTTCTTCCCTCTATCTCCTTAATTAGTATCCAAAATGCAGCATTTGGGCTATTTCTCTCTGCACTCTCTTCCTCACTACGATCTTCGGCTTCTTTCCACTTCCTCTTTGATTAGTATTCTGTATGCAGCCTTTGGGCTACTCCTCTCTGCACTCTGTCTGTCACTATGATCTTCAGCTTCTTCTCTCTTCCTCCTCAATTAGTATCCAGAATGTAGCATTTGAGCTCCTTGTGCCTGCACTCGCTCCCTCATAACATTCTTTCACTTCTTCTCTTCTACTCCTCGATTAGTATCCAGAATGTAGCCTTTGGGCTAGTTCACTCTGCATTCTCTCCCTCAATACGATCTTCAGCTTCTTCTCTCTGCGTCCATGATTAGCATCCAGAATACAGCTGTTGTGCTACTTCTCTCTGGACTCTCCCCCCCACTACCATCTTCAGCTTCCTCCATCTTCCCCCTCAATTAGCATACTGAATGTGGATACTTTTCGCTGCACTCACCCCGTCAGAATGATCTTTAGCTACTTCTCCCTTCTCCTCAAATAGCATCCAAAATGCAGCCTTAAAGCCAATTCTCTCTGCACTCTCTCCCTCGCTAAGATCTTCTAGTTCTTCGCTCTATCGCCTTGATTAGTATTCAGAATTCACCGTTTGGGCTACTTCTCTGTGCACTCCCTCCCTCCCTACGATCTTCAGCTTCATTTCAGCTTAGATTTACGAGAAGAAGTGTTTCCCGAGTAAATCTGATAGTACACCATCATCTTATACCCTATGCTCCATCCTATCGCTATCTTGGAGTCCAAATTGAGCCCCTTGGTGATTACTTATTATGCAGACAGGGGGCCTCATTACGACCCAGGCGGTAAATTACCGCCTGGGTCGTACCTTTACCACCATGGCGTAAATTAAGTTTACGCCATGGTGGTTGGCGGACTTACCGCCCCATTCCGAGGTTGGCGGGGCGGAAAGTCCCCAATCCCCATTTACCCTTCCCCATTCCCATTTTTGCCCCATAGGGCATAATGGGAGTGGGGAAAGCGTTAATTACGCCACCGTAAATTACGGTGGCGTAATTAACAACAAGGTCCCTTAGCGCCATGGATTTTAACACCTGCTAAAAGCAGGTGTTAAATCCTCCATGGCGCTAAGGGACCTCGGAATCAGGCGGTAAGGGTCGGCGCTGTTTACGCCGCCGTAAACCCCTTACCGCCTGGGTCCTAATGAGGCCCAGGGTCGCATTACTAGGGCGTTGCAAGTGATAGCATTTATTTCTGCCTTTACAAACAAGCAGGGTGGCTTTACCCTCTGGGGAACGCGCCACCTTTATATCCAAGTGTTTGCCCCCATGATTATATATGGCCTGGAGTCATTGCACACAGTTGACCTAATATGGCTGCAAGTGCTGGAGGGCAAGTTCTGGCGACTGATATTGGGACTATCCCCTGGGGTACCTATGGCCCTGATTAGACTGGAACTGGGCTTTCCCTCTTTGAACACTATGGTATTGAAGAAAAGAGCAGGGTTTTACCTTAAGATGATAGGTGGCGCAATGAACCCCTTACTAACAGTGATACATCAGGAGGTGACCAAAAAACACACTACATCTCCCCTACATAAAGATATGACCAAATTCTTGGCTGATATCGGATGGACACATAGAGGGGCTACTATTACTAAGGAAACCCTAAATGCGCTAAGGAAAAATGTAGACCTCTGGGATTGGCTCGAGAATTTTACACATATAGGCAGTCTGAAGACATATCAATTTGTGAAATATAGATTATTCAATTATATGAAACCACAAGCCTATCTATATCTATAACCCTCTGGAAGACTCAGACGCTTCATTATTTTGTTCCGATTGGAACAATTGCCTACTCTGTATATCAGAGGAGCATGGGACAATATCCCGGTGGCTGAGCGTATATGCCGTCTGTGTAAATCCTCAGAATGTCTAGAGACAGCTAGACATCTTCTCACGGAATGCCTATCTATGAAGAATACAATCTTACGCTATCTTGGGGAATTTGCGCACGACCCTAAAACCATATGCGAAATAACATTCTGGCGTTATTGCACTAATACCAGCAATATGCATTTATTCATTGCATTATATAACGTTTGGCAACAGGTAGAGATTAGCCTGGCCCAGGAACTGTAATTATTCCAAACACTAGGGGTGCCAAGGAACTCACTGAGTAATCTTTATGAGATAGATGCTGTTTAAGGCTTGAAAATACTTAATTTAATCACATCCGAGATGCAGGCCGTCTTATGTAACACATGTGGATATGAATTGTTATGTAAATAGCTGAAGGAAAGTTGTTGAATTGTCTTTGTTTTGTTTTTAGCTGATTTTATGCTATATGATTATTAATTTATGCTTTTGGCATATTTATGAATTATGTATAATGTTTGTTATTTGTAATATGTGTAAAGTTTGAATTTATTTTCAATCTATACCACATTAAAGAATTAAATTAAATCAGCTGCTTCTCTCTTCCTTCTCGATTAGTATCCTGTATGCAGCCTATGAGCTACTTCTCTCTACCCTCACCCCCTCACAATCATCTTTAGCCTCTTCTCTCTTCTCCTCGAAGAGTTTTCAGAACCCAGCCTTTGCGCTACTTCTCTCTGCACTCTCTCCGTCACTATGATCTTCAGCTTCTTCTCGCTTCTTCCATGATTAGCATCACAAATGCAGCCTTTGGGCTACTTCTCTCTGGACTCTCTCACCCAGTACAATCTTCAGCTTCCTCTCTTTTCCTCCTCGATTAGTATTCTGAAAGCAGGCTTAAGTCTACTTCTCTCTTCATTTGCTCCCTCACATTAATCTTTAGCTGTCTCCCTTCCCCCTCGATTAGCATTCAGAACACAGCCTTTGACAGCCAGCACTCTCTAGCTCACTATGATCCTTAGCTTCTTCTCTCTTCCTTCTCGATTAGTATCCTGAATGCAGCCTTTTCTGTAATGCTCTCTGCACTCTCTCCCTCACTATGATCTTTAGCTTCTTCTTTCTATCTCCTTGTTTAGTATCCAGAATGCAGCTTTGTGTAAGAAGATTCAATCCAGCACTACAGCCAAGTCAATGCCTAGCCTGGGATACTGAATGAAAAACCCTTATTGATATATCTTTATGTCCAGGTTCATATTCTGGATGACAACCCCTGTATAACACCCCTCTCTTAGAATCCCCCTGACCCCACTGAGCCAAGAAGTAGATCTGTTTTGCAAGTTTAAAAGGTTTATTTGAAAAAAAAATAAACAGTATATATATATATATCACACTTTTATAATTAATTAATAATTGAATATCACACTTAATCTGAGCAGTAATCAATAATGGATAGTCTGGCACTAGCACACTTCTTTATAATCAATGATGAGTGGGTATAGGATGGATAAGATAGCAACAATACTTTTATGGTTTCAAATAGATGCAATGTGGAATGAAAATGCAGTACAGAAAATAACTTGATAGGATTTGAGCAAAAGACAATGTAATCACTTTCTTGGACAATTCACCCCCCCTTTATGCAATGTAAGGAGATGAAGATGAGAGCACACAGTTCTTAGGAATGCAATCAAATAGAATTCAGTTCAATTCCCCCCCCAGCAGGTTATACAACAGATAGGTGTTTTGAAACACAGGCAAAATGCTTTGAATATGGTGACAATGCAGTGAGAAATATGCTGAAAATGCTTTTAATTCCCTTCAGGAGGTTCAGGGTGAGTGGTATCTAGTTAATATTAGTTCAGGCTCACTCTAGCAATGATTCAGGGAAGGTTCTTAAGAGGCAAACGAAATTTAGCAGTTCAGGCAAAAGCAGCTATCTTTTTACAAGTAAAGAAATCGGGCCAAATCGCATATCGCGGCAAAATTCACGAGTGCGAGAATCGTGATTACGGCAAAAGTATAAGGAGTAGTATAAGTCGGTTCTAAGCTTGTTGAAAAGTTGAGATTCTAAGCTTTCAGAGGAAAGTTCAACCAAGTTCCTAGCATAAACGGTTCCAGAGATACGGACGATTAAATAAAGGTAGTTTTTCGGATTTGAAATTTTAAAAGTTCAAAGCGACAGGTTACAGCTTGCAGCTAGAAAATGACAGGTGACAGCTTTGCAAATGACAGGTGACAGTTAGGAGGCAGTTCTGGTTAGATTTAAAATAGATTGAATTATATTATTTTAACTAAGAGATTGATTCTGCATAGTTCTGCTAAGTACTCACAATATATTTTGAAATAGGCCTCCCCACGGATCTGGTCAGGTTTTGGACTGGACTCCGGTTCTGGTCTCGCACTTCACAGTGATCTGGGTCAGCTCTCTGGTTCTGCTAACAGTGGTCTGGGTCACTCTGGATCTCTGGCCTCTGGTTCTGGATACTGCTCTGCTTTCTCTGGGTACAGCACTGCTTCTGGATCTTTCTGCACAGCTTTCTCTGGACCCAGCGCTGATCTGCACGGCTCCTGGATGCTGCTACCGCTGTTAGGTTTGCTGGATGCTGAGGCCTACTGAGAAGAGTTCTCAGTTTGTGGGTTTAGGCCCTTGCTTTGAGTTCTGAATCAAGTTCTTTGGAGTTTTAAAGTCTAAGTGTTGAATCTGGTATCTTCTGGATGTTGTATGGTCCGGCAGAGCGTGTTGCTGCAACTGGATTTGAATCTCCTCTCTAGCTTCCAGTGGCTCTTTTTATGTCTTTTGAAAGTGGGTGTATGTGCAGCATCACTAGCCAGCCCCTCTTTCAACTTGTCATTGGCCCAATTCTCCCCTCTCCCATGATTGGGGAAGGAACTTTGAGTCAGAGTGATGCTGTAGGTTTTATGGGTCAGAGGATCCTCCCCTGGTCAGTTTGCCCACAAATCTATATTTGACCTAAAGACATATTTCATAGATACACAGTGGTTTGAAATTACATGCACCCATCACGTATCCCATGAGCTATACTCTGTTCAAACTCTGATGTTTCTAAGAGCTTGCATCCAGAAATGGCAACATTTTGCATTTTTTAACTGGTTTTGCAATATTGGTTTTTCATTAAAAATTATACACATATACACGGCCTGTCCATACATACTCCAGTAAATTCCAATGTCTCTAGCTTAAACACAGAGTCTGTAGTATACATAAATAGCAGGGTTTTGCCCCAGAACATCACACAAATTGGAGTTTGGGCTTGAATCGAAGGGACATTTTTTAAATGAAGGCTTTCAAAGTTATACATTCCTGTCATTTGATTACAAAGAGTTATCAGTGTTTCTGTAAAATATATATTTTGCTTTCAACTCAGTTCTCAGAGTGTTGGAGTCCGCCTCCAAGACTTGGGTGGGTCAGTGATCACATGTGTCTTCTGGCAGGCAGGCCTTTGTTGACAGGAAACAGTCAAAATCAACATATTCTATTCAAGTGCAAGAGCCTATTGTGTGGTCTCCAGGAGGCTCCCAGCCAGTCTGCCTTCTATCAATCAAGAGGTCATATGAGATTCTAACTCGTGGTGTGAATCTCTGGAGGTGAGAGGTTTCCCAGCCTTTGACCTGTTAATTAAATCAGATTGTCTTCTGGGAACAGCATGTGGTTAACATTTTAATTAACTCCCAGCCTTTGATGTAAAGGCCTCTCCTGCAACTCCTGACATGCAGTTTCCCTGTCAGAGTTTAGACCGCTAGCGCCGCCCTCAGTCAAAAGCGGGTACTGCATGCATTTTTTTGGATCAGTCTTGAATTCAAGCATTTCAAACAAGAGATATTACATGGATATCGTCCAGGTTCAACAAATGGCATTGGTGTAGTTCTGCAGTAAAATAATTGTGTGCCCATAAATTAGCCATGTTTGACCTGAAGAAAACGAATTCCCACCAGTTATGGGTTGCTTTTGGCAATCAGCATTGCCCCTTTTACAATGGTTTTAGGCTCTGTGCCCTTCTGTGCTCACAACATAGGCAAACATGGGTGGCAGCCTATTCTTCATGCATTTCCCTGTGCATTTTCTGGGAAGTTCTGGCCATCATGATGTTTTCCATGCCAGCACTGCACAGTTTTTGTGGTAGGGCTCGGATGCATGGGTAAAAACATCCCACATTTGGGATACTTCTCTCTGGACACTGTGAGACAGGCATGGTATCAAGAGATGACAAAAACAAATATATAGATTTGGAAAACCTTTATTTTCGGTGCTCAGGATGGAAAAATACCTATCTTGCCCTAACTATAAGGTGCAAATGTTCCCTAGTGAAAAGAAAACAAGGGAAGTCTAAGTCGGTCAGTCAAAGGTAAACTACTGTCTGTATCAAAACCCATGCTTGCCCTCACTTCTACAAAGTGATAGAGTGTGTGGGATTGGCAACTTAATAGTGTTCAAAACAAAGTCAGTGTGTAAACGGAGATCTTCCAGGGCTTCCTTCCACATGTTCAAGACACTCAGGATAAGAAAGTTCCACATGTTCTCAGGATTCATTTGGAAAAATTCACTGCCTTTTTTTTCTTATCTGGATTCACTTCTTCACAGGGTCTCTCAGGCTTCTCTTCCTTGAGCTTAGACCCTCCTGGTTATCCTTCAAAGTACCAATGTTCAATGCTACCTCTTTTCCAAACACAAAAGTATAGCTTGCAAAAGATCCACAAACACAAAAGTTAAGCTCACAAAAGTTCCATCAGAAAATATCACACTTAACCATGGAAAACCAAGTCCTTCTGACTTTCAACTTTAGTATCTCAAACGATTCCTTCTCACAACTAGGCCCACCTGGTGGTGGTGCAGTATGCAGACCGTACAATCCACCCATTACAGGTCACACAACCAGGTGCCTAGCTTTGCTTAAGTCCCTTGTTTTGTCCTTAGGGTGAGGTCTCTTTGGCCCTCTGGATCAGCCTCCTGCCTGGGGACCACCCCAATACTTCTCAACACTCTTACTTCATGCACGGTTCTTAGGGTGGGGTCTATTTGGCCGAATTGGATCAACCGCCTGCCTCGGAGCTAACACAAGGCTTTTCAACACTTCTCGTTCACTCACAGTCTCTCTTTTTCAGTTTTTTTAGCTCTGCTCTCACTTCAATTTTCATGTAGCTCACCTACTGCCATGGAGCTTTTCAAACGGATTTGTATTTCAGTCACACTGCACTCGCGCACAGCTCCCCTGCTGTCGCAGTACTTTTTTTCCTTCACAGAGACTTTCAAATGCATATAATGTTATATGGGACCACTCTGCTACTTTATATCCTTTGATAACCTCTTTATCATTGTCCACATCACAATGGTGCCTTAAGGGCTTTTGGGAATGAGTGCTCTTTCACTCGCGGTCACACTGTCACAAAGTACACAGTCTTTTCTCAATCAGTGCCAGGTTTCTTTCTCATTCAGAAACTCACTGGTCATTGACTTTGCTGCTCCTTCCTTCAGCAGCTTTACCATCTGAAGACAGGGTCTCTCCACCTGCCCCTCAGACCCTGCTGGGTCTTTTGCCTTACCCAGGGGAACGAGCACCACTCTGGCCACACAGAGTACATGAATGGCACACCCCACAACTGTCGTCTGGCAATTCCTTCAGCTCTCTGGAGACACAACCTTCTCTCCACGCTTTCTCCTGCTACACCTGGCAGTCTTAGAGCATCCCAGCGTCTCGCTCTCCATTGCTGTGGTTTGGGCAGGTCTGGCTCTGCTACCTCTCCTGCTCGCCATCGGCGTGTTCCAATTGTCAAGAATGTGTGTTCTTTTTATAGTCACCTGAGTACTTAACAGGGGACAGTTGAGATCAATTGCCTGATCCTGCTTGGCCACATTAGTGGGACAGGTCCAAAGGGGAAGTTGATGTGCCTTGATCTGAATCTTCCTCGTCCCAGTACCAAAGTGGTGTTTCTCATAGTAAGTCTGCACTCCTCTTGATTTCCTCTTCATCTCAGTACTTGGATAATTTTTGGGGGAAGGAGGAGTGTGCGCTTGAGCATACCCTATAAAGGCTGAGGAGTGTTTGAAATGTCACCATCAGGGAAGGGGGGATACCATATCTCACCCTCGGGTATTCCCGCCCCAATCCCTGCAGACCCTTTACCCAGGTGATCCTCCCTCGCTTGTCCACCCCCAGGGTTGGGATCCAAAAGCAATGGCCTGCCCCTGGGAGTAGGTTGGTAAAGACAGTTAGATTTTTCACAACACCCTCCCTCACTACTATATTTAAGTTATTATCCCTTCTTCACAATTAGTTTCATGAATGCAGCCTTTTGGCTTCTTCTCTCTGCACTCGCTCCCTCACAATGAGCTTTAACTTCTTCATCTTCAGGTTCTTCTCTCTTCCTCCTCCATTAGTATCCAGAATGATGCAGCCTTTGTCATACTTCTCTCTGCACTCAGGGTAGCACATGTATTGCCCTTAGAAGAAATTGTGTAGGTTAGCATATTTATTGCATGTGAAGAACTGTAAAGGCTAGCACATGTACCGCTCTAGACGTAATTGGGAAGGTAGCACATATACTGCACTCAGAAGAACAGTGAAGGTTAGACAGATCTGAGGGTGGGCGGTGTTGCACCTACATGGAGCACTTGTGTTGCACTTTATAAAGTTAGGCTGTCCATTATACTCAACGATATATGATGATATCCTATCCATTGCACTTAGAAGATTCATACGTTAGCCATCAAGTTTCCTTGATATTGAACTTAGAAGATGCCTGAAGGTAGCCCATTATAGAACTTAAAAGACATATAGTAAAACTATCAGGGTAGCCTGTCGATTGCGTTTAGAGAACCATATGATCCCAAGATCTTATGTTAGTCTGTCTGTTCACACCTAGATGTACTAAAATAGCCGGTCTAGCCTGCTTGGAAGACTTTGAGGGTAGCTTGTCCATAGTGCCTAGAAGAGCTTATGAGGGATCCTTCTGTTTTCACACAGATGATATGATCACACAGTGAGATCAAAGATAACCACCATCTGAGCTTAAGATACGCATAACGCACCACTTTGGTGGAAATTTGCTGCAGGCATGGCTATCCATCCACACACATTAAAATGCAGCTACGACTATGACAAATTTGGTCTAGCTAGACACATAAAGAGTCTCTTGCACTAAAGCACACTCATGACCTCCCTCAGCACCCACGCATGTGCCAGAACTCTTGGGTTGCTTACTGGAGCCTAACTAGCCCACCTAATTCCTAATCTTGGCCAAATGCACACATGCATTCTAAGCATTTTAATGAGAATGTTCCCATACCAGGACTACGTTCCCTGAGGGCAGTCCCACTACAGGCACGTTGAGGCCAAACAAATGGGAAAAGGCACTGCATAAATGACTACTACTTCTAATACTCCCTCTCTTACTACAATATTCAGCTACTTTTCTCTTCCTCCTCGATTAGCACCCAGAATGCAGCCTTTGGGCTCCTTCTCTCTGGACTCTCTCCCCCACTACACTCCTCAGCTTACCCTCTCTTCCTCCTCGATTAGCATCCAGAATGCAGCCTATAGGGACACTTCTCTCTGCACTCTCTCCCCCACTACATTCTTCAGCTTCTGCTCCCTTCCTCTACGATTAGCATCCAGAATGCAGCCTTTGGGCTACTTCTCTCTGCACTCTCTGCTTCACTACCATCTTCAGCTTCCCCTCTCTTCTTCGTCAATTAGTATTCAGAATGCAGTCTTTGGGATACTTTTGTATGCATGTACCCCCTCACAATGATCTTTATCTTCTTCTCTCCTCATCTCAGTTTGTATCCAAAATCTTCCCTCAGGGCTTAGCTGTTAACATCTCTTGACTGTTCTCCTCCCTCCACTTTTGCACACGATATTGAATTGCAATGTAGCTTGTGATAACATCTAAAAATATACTAACTGAATGCATTTAATCGATCAAAGTTGTATATTAAAATATTAATTTAAAAGAAATTAAATCAATATAGCACAAATATTAGTACCTAGTTATGATGGCACACTTGAGCAAAATGCTGCTAACTCCCATAAACACTCATTAACATAATAGCTGTTTCCCAAATTCCGAACTTTTTTCTCCTCCGTCTCCACTGCTCTACCCTCTTGCGGATTCCCCTTGTAATCTACACCCACCATTTCTTCTATACAATTCAGCCCTCTAGGAAATCCCATATTTCTTACCATGTTTCATATTGTGGTGTTCATCCCCCATTCCAGGGGCTGGAACGGGGGATATCAGCCCAGCAGTCCAGGTTATCGGCCAGAGCGAAGTGAGAGAGAGTAACAAGGGCTCTGGGCCGTTATCTCCCGTTCCAGCCACTGGAATGGTGGATGAAGTCCATTAGCACCCCAGGATGCCAAAGTGGTAACCCGGGGTGCAAAAAAAAAAGGATTTTCCTTCCTACACCGGGACGCACGTGGCGTCCTGCTGTAGGAAGGAAAATCCTTTTCCAAGATGGCCACCATGGAAAGGGAAGCAGGGTTCTGTACGGAGCCCCTCTTGCCTTTCCATGGTGGCCTGCAGGAGGTGAAGGGAAAGAGCGGATGTGGCAGCAAAATAAGGTAAGTAGGGCAGGGGGAAAAAGGGGCAGAAGGTGGCAGTGGGGGAACCTACCGTGAGGCGGCTTGGAATGCAGGCGTGTACTGGCGGTTTAAGCCCACATTCTTAGCCATCTGATTGGCTGGCTCCCCCCCCCCCCCCGCCTGTGCTGATTTTAATGATGTAACAAGAGGGAATTCATGTTTAATATGGGGGGGTGAATAATGCCAGCAATATTTGGCACTCACTGAACTGGTTCACCACCATTACAGAAAGCAAGCACTAGCAATACTATCCATTTCAGAGGTTAACCACCAATAATATGATATGATGATATGATAGGTTATTTATAACCTTTGCACGGACCCGTTGATTGAACCTCTGCGTTGCTCCGTGTCATCTGGCTTCCAAGGCGAGCATGTTGCACCTGAGCTATCCTCCCAAGACATGGAATAATGGTAATGGAATAATTACCACTGGTGATGAATGTGTCACTACCGGATTTGCAGTAAATCGACCAGGAAGTTATGCTACCCCAAGACAATTGCAATCACTACCCACTGTTAGCTACACTTTTTCTTAAAAATAGAGAAACCAAAACCTGTGTCTGGGGCAATGTTAACAGAAGGCATGCTCTTGCACTGCACCAACTTAAAATATGCCCTTATATAGTAGAAACATATTGAGGGCATTGTTGTTTGTACATGCCATGCATGTATGCACAGCAGCACACATGCATTGGATAGTGCACCCAAGTGTGCACTGAGAATGCTCAGAGATGCATGCATGAGAGTTCTGTATAGACATTCTCTATCCATGGGCACGCTGAGGAAATATCTATAGCGAGATCAAGTGCATACACTCGGCTTGGGCTCCACAAGCCACTCTATAACTAAAAATTTAGAAACATATTGTTAGGTGGCATTTAATTTTCAGAAAACGTTTTGTGGCCTAAACTTGGGCCTCATTACGAGTGTGCGGGTCCGGGTAACAACGGTGCCGGGAGGCCACACTCCGTGTTCTGCAGGCGGTGTGCCAATCCCGCCAGGTTGGCCTGCCATGCGGTACTGCACCCGCCCGCAGACCTTGACGATAGTATCGGCACCATTATGAATGGTGCTGGTGCTACTGAACCGCACCCGCCCGCAGTCCTTGATGGTAGCATCGGCACTATGATGAATGGTGCCAGTGCTACCGTCCTCCCCATTCACATTGAGTCCTATGGGACTGGAATGGGAATGGGGAGTAATTTTTTCTGGTGCCTGGCTATGGGGAATTACCGGGACCGCCAGGGCTATAATGACACAGTAATTCCCCATTGCCAGGCGTCGGAAAAAAACAACTCCGGCGGAAGCCGTGCTGTTTTTACCGGCCCAGCTACAGCCAGGGTCGTAATGAGGCCGCTTGTCTTTTAGGTTTTTTTGCAGTGCATGCCCAAGACTATGACGTCCATTCCTGTCTTTTTCTGGTGCCGTAAAAATGATGGCTTAATTAGTTTCCATTTTTAAATGTCTGATTTGGGAGAGAGACAGAATTCTACTTGGCCAAGGTTTTTAACAATTGTGTCTCTTCTCTTTATTAAAGAACAATCTAAGATGATGTATGGGTTGCATGGTTGGGAAAGGGCTGCTTATCTGTACGACTTCACTAGCCGTTGTAAATCGTTGCCTTCCATTCCCACGTAGAGCACGCACTTACAGCCAGGCTTTATCCCACACCCGACACGCTCTGCTAATGCACTGAACGTTGGATCCATGACACCAGGACAATTTCTTTCTCCCTGGGTTTATTTTGCTGATAACGTTTTATTGCGCATCAGAAAGACATCAATAGTTTTCATAAAACTCAGTTTAGAAGGCAATCAAAGATAAGGGAGGAATGCGGCGGGATGGAAGAGCTGGCAGCAACGTACATCGCCTGGGTGATGGCGCACTGGAGGGCTTATCTTTTTCATCTCTCTGGTCTAGATCCACACCTTGGGTGAGACCTGACATGTCCTGGGTGTCCTGGGTGGATGGGGTACTGGAGTGGACTGCCCTTCCGGATCTCTTTGGTCTTTGGGTGGATTGCGTACAAGAGTGGACTGCACTTCCTGATGTCTCTGGCCCAGTAAGGGATCTTGGGTGAGACCTGACATGTCCTGAGTGGATGGCATACAGGAGTGGGCTGCTCTTCCTGATGTCTCTGGCCCAGTAAGGGATCTTGGGTGAGACCTGACATGTCCTGAGTGGATGGCGTACAGGAGTGGGCTGCTCTTCCTGATGTCTCTGGCCCAGTAAGGGATCTTGGGTGAGACCTGACATGTCCTGAGTGGATGGCGTACAGGAGTGGGCTGCTCTTCCTGATGTCTCTGGCCCAGTAAGGGATCTTGGGTGAGACCTGACATGTCCTGAGTGGATGGCGTACAGGAGTGGGCTGCTCTTCCTGATGTCTCTGGCCCAGTAAGGGATCTTGGGTGAGACCTGACATGTCCTGAGTGGATGGCGTACAGTAGTGGGCTGCTCTTCCTGATGTCTCTGGCCCAGTAAGGGATCTTGGGTGAGACCTGACATGTCCTGAGTGGATGGCGTAAAGTAGTGGGCTGCTCTTCCTGATGTCTCTGGCCCAGTAAGGGATCTTGGGTGAGTTGTCCTGAGTGGGCTTGAGTGAGACCTGACATGTCCTGAGTGGATGGCGTACAGGAGTGGGCTGCTCTTCCTGATGTCTCTGGCCCAGTAAGGGATTTTGGGTGAGACCTGTCACCTGACATGCCCTGGGTTGATGTTAAACAGGAGTAGACTACTCTTCCTGATCTTTTTTCTCTTGACCTAGTCCTTGAGTGATATCTGACATGTTGGTAAGATGGCTCAGTGGGTGCTGTGATCTGTGTTTGATCTGCAGGTCGCAGGTTCGAATCCCGGCAAAGCCAACTCAGCCTTTCATCTTTCGAGGTCAATAAATGAGTACCAATTTCGATTGGATAATAATCGTAATGTATGTGAATGTGTCCTATGTAAAAGTGCTTTAGATTAAAGCACCATATAATAAACAAAAAAAAACATATTATGTCCTGGGTCAATGGTGCACAGGAGTGCTGTGCTCTTCCAGATTTCTCTGGTCCAGACCCGGACCTTAGATGAGACCTGCAAATGAATATGTCACGTAATAACATCGGTTTCATCTGAAGCCTCAGGAGCGTTAATCACATTTATAATATGTTTCCATTTCAGAATTTCTACATATAATGCAATCCACTTGACTCTTTGACTTCTACTGACTTGGACAATAAAGTTTATTCTTCTGGACGATTGACCAGGAAATGAAAATGAACGATACAGTGGTAAAGGGTTCCAGAAAGACTCCCCATTTAATTATTTTTGCCTGAGCCAAAGCATTTTTCAAAAATTACATTATTCCTGGGCTAATTTATGGCTGAGAGATGTGCTGCCAATTCAAAGGCACGTCTATTTATTCATATCTGACCCCCGCGCCGAGCACCCCAGGAAGTTGTAAACTGTGCTGCACATGACTGAAAGGTGCTAATGCTGCAGAGGTCTAGCGGTGGTGTCTCTTTAATGCCGGATATAGTCTTATAATATAGCTTGGTGACATGTTCCATAAATATGTTCATAACAACTGGGTTCCCGAATGAGCTTTAGAATGCGTGTGGTTTCTGTAGAGTCACAATATTTGGAGATTGCTTTTCATAATACACGCACTCTAATTACTGATGTCAACATGTTCTTGTTTATTATATGTCTCAATATATAAAATGTTGACATCGTTCCACAAATAGATTATCATGACATTAGAGCCAAGATACGACTATTTATCAAAAAGACAATCGTCACACGAATGGCATATCACAGTTATGGGGCCAAGTGGAGTTCATAGATGCGACTCATGAGTGAGGTTTAAAAGATTTATTTGGGATTTGACACAAAAAGATGAGCAACACAAATGGGTATCCCAGTGGCAAACAATTAAAGAAAGTATTTTTACTTCAGAAATGTGTTCCAAACAGAATTCTCTCCGGGTCTCTCCCTGGTGTGACTCACAGTCTCTTGTACACCACCGATCTTGGTTGACCATCTCTGGTAGGTTTCTGTTTGTGGCTCCAGGCTGAGTAGCGTTCTGCGGGTGAAGCCAGCACCCTGCTTCAGTCCACGCTTTGTTTCAGTAAGGTCCACAATGTCTCCCAGAGCTGTTTTTCAGGTACTGTGCTTGGTGCTACAGTGCTTCACTGTCTTTGCAGCATATTACTTTCCTCTTCAATAGATTGCAGCTCACTTCTGCCTTGGGACTTGCAGTTAGGCATTCGTTATTTCCCTTGAGCTGTCTGTGGGCTAACATTGCCATTCAGCCACAGCCATGAACCCATGTTCTGGCTGCCACATCACTGAAACAATGAGTAGTTGGTTGTTGATCCACTATCTCACTATGCATTCTGGCATTGTACCTCAAAGAAATCCTACATCATCTTTCTGTCCCCATCTTCCCCCCTTTTTCCAATGTCTCCCTCCTTCGTTGATGTTCCCCTTATTCACTGTCAGTATCATCAACTCCTCCTTGATAGACCTCACTCTCTCCTGCTGCCACTTAACATCCTTGTCTTAACATCCTAGCTTCTGTCTCCCCATTAGTTATCTCCACTCCTCCGCCTCCTCTCACTATATCAGCTCAGTCTGCACCTCCACCACCCTCTGCACCTTCATATCCTACCACACCGCCTGCAGCACTTTCACTTCTCTACACAACTTCTCCTCCTCCTACACCTTCTGCTCTCTCTGACTTGCTGATCCAATACTCCAAATGCCAACCCTCACATCCATTCTCCACGCATTTCTATAGAGTCCAGACTCCTCCACCTGGACTGGGTCCTGCACTGTTGGTTGCACCTGCAGCAAGTGGTTACTGTGGACCTAGGTTGGTTGTACAGTGAGGTATCAGGTGTTTCCTCTCTGTTCACTACTATGTCCCACCCAGCGGACCAAGCCTTAAATAGGCCGGCCCACCATTTTAGGTTTTATTTTCTTGCACATGCATACTGGGGCACACTCATGGAGACTGGCAGGGATTGCTGGTGAGGCTTGCATTTGTTCTGCGTGAAAGCCGTGGGACACAGTGGACACAGAACCAACCTCATGTCTTACCTCCAATATGGTAAAGCTGTATTCTCCCTCCTGAATTGTCACGCCCCACATCATATAGCGGGAGGTGGAACATGTCTTCCTGAATCCCACCCACACACACCCTAAGGACCAAGCAGAGGACTTTGCCACAGAACCCATATACAGAGCTATGATTTTAACCTTAATACCATAAACATCACATTGAACATGGATTATTCTTTTGTTCTGATGATGATACGGTTTTGCTGACATAATTGGTTCACAGGGCATCTCCTTATCTATATTGGTCATGAACATACTTTTGTCCTTGATAACTCTACTTTGTAGAAGCTCCCTATATGCTTGGTTATCCCTGTAAATACAACGTTCCTGATCAAGTACTAATGTATAATATGACAAAATTGTTCTACCGTAAACATATCCCACTGTCCTGCTCAGTGTCACTCCTGAGCACCTGACCAATGTGTCACTCCTGTCCATTTCTTGGAAATGCACTGTTGACCCATTTGCGGGAGAGTGGCTTTGGGCAAACTGATGCAATGGCGATGGCAGCGGCACAGGCAACTCAGTCTTTCATCATGGTAAGGCTGTTCAAAGAAACCCATCTGTTGAGTCATAGTATAGTTGGATGATTGGATGCAAAGCGTGTCAACATTGTCTGAGAAGGACAATCTCAACATGTGCAAATACGTAAGCAATACATCTCGAGCTTGGGGGGGGGGGCATTACAGGGTCAGGTAATGCCCTGGGCGTAAGTTACACCTGCCCAGTAATGCACTCCCAACAAGGAGTGTATTGTTATTAGTAACCCGGCACGTTGTACCTGGATATTATTTAGGTTTTTTCTTAAATTGAGAAATGGTGTGTTTGCCATTTCTCAACTTGGAAATAAACTACAAAACAAGATGACCGTCATGATTCAGGGAGAAGGGAACTAGAGGTAGTCCCTTCTCCCTTTCAACATCGACCATTGCTGCGACTGAGCTGAGCTGCGCTGGGAACACAGAATGTTCCTGGCACAGGAGAGTGATGGAGGAGAGCAAGGTAAGTGGGGAGGGAATGGTGTGGGTGGCAGATATGGAAAATGAGCTTGGGAGTGGGGGGTAGGAGGGGAAAGGGACAGTGGGCGCACTTACCTGCTTCCCGGCTGGAAAGATGGTGGCCTCCCACTTCCTGGTGAGGCTCAGAATTACAATTTTACCATCTGGTAAAGCCCCCATTCTGTGCCTCCTGATTGGAAGAGAGGGCCCCCTTCCAACCTCTCCAACCCTCTGCTGGGTGCTAATAATTATTATTCACATTCTTTGTTTTTAACACAACAGTTTTTCTGAAATCAAAAATATAGATAAACATTAACTGTTCGGAGAGAAAGAGTAATACCTAAGCAAGAATGTTGTGCTGATGTTAGGATATATTTATTATTCCGGATTTAATGTTCAGTTCAATTCCTTTGCCTAGCTTCATTCAGGGTTTTTGTGATGTGTTCACACCTTGGTGATGTGTCATCAAAATGAGAAGCACGCCAGGAGGAGTCAGTCAAACATGAGTCAGAGTTGAGATCCCTCAGGGGTGGATCCTTGAGAGTACAGCATTCCACCACTAACACTCTGTATCTGTCCCGGCCACTGGCCAGAATGTTCTGGCAAGCCAACCTTAGGCATCCGATGGATTGCTCATGAGGAAGCACGTTGGCGAGGTGCTCAGTTGCAGAACCATGGAAGACTTTATGGGCCAGGGAGGGAATCCTGAAGTGGATTCAGTGATTTATGACCAACCCGTGGAGGGCTTTCAAAGCTGAGAAGTGATCAAGATCACCAGGCCATTTCACTGATAATTCTTCACTTTATATATAAAATGGGTATTTGGTGAACACCCTGCATTGTCTCATTGCAGTATTTGAGGTAAATGACAAGGATGAGGATTAGAGAGATGTTTTGTACGCCAGTAGGGTGTGTAGAATCCCCACAGAAGCTGCATGTGGAAGAACATGGGTTTCTTTACTGGCACACTCGTGTTAAGAAAAAAAGATCCGTGTCAGAGTTACCACCAAGGTTGCTGACTTAGGCATCAGGCACGGGTCATGGGACACGTTCCAATGGCCATTCAAAAAAGGCATAGGGCAGAGGGTTCATGCCCGCAGGGCCATTATGGAGTATTTCAGTCTTGGAGTTGTTTAAGCAGAGACAATTTTAGTTCACTCAGGACTATATACACAAGTAACATGGCCAATGCATGGATCTCATCAGAATTTATTTTGACTTTGAGATGTAATTGCAAACCTTTGGTGTGCATATGTCAACTGATCATGTGACTGAGGGTTAGAAACAATGCGGCCAGATGGTCATTAAACAGGATAGATGTTGCTGATCTTTATGGCATAGAACGTGAAATGTCAGTGAATATGGGCGTGAATGGGTGAGATCTTACCTGTTCAAGCTACGTAGTGAGGAAGGCGACAAGCCAGCGGAGGGAGGACATATTGACAAAGACGGTATTCAGTGGACTGTAGGAAAGGAAATCTTCCTGCATTACTAAAGCCTAGTGGCGAATGGGGAAATACAATTTGCCCTTGCCATTCCATCTCTTGGCTAAAGTATGTGAATTATAAACCGCATAGGCAGTACCTTACATTTTTAGAAACACACTATTTCTCTGCCTTGATTGATTTTTCAGATACTATTTGGGTTATGGTTCTTTGGTTCAATGATGCTCCCTGGCTTGAAAGTCTTGACACATTTTTCCTATTTGTACAATTTACCCGATTCATTGGTGCCAGATGTGAGCTTGTGAGTTCCTTCATATATGACCTTAGCCCTAGAGCTCCCTCCGTATGTCGTTCAGTTGTGCCTGCCTCTTTATTTCCACTCATCTGACCTTACCCGTTCTTCCTGCATGACCCTCTATATCTGTCTTTCCTAATACTACCTCCCGCAGCCATCTCATAAGGTACCCTGTGCTCTGCATTCTCTCACATATTGTCCTTAAGGATCAGGTATTGAGCAGTCTGCTCCCTCAAACATACTGGCTCCCAAAGCTCAGAACCTTCCTCCTGCTGAGGCCTGGCGGGCTCCACTTAGGACTGCAGGTGTTGTGGAGCAACAACTTCTTCAAGGATCGAGGGCTTGAGCATTCCACTCCCCCTCCCATACCTGCGATCCCTGAGAAAATGTTGTATTGGCACCAGTGCACTGAATAATTGATGTTACATCGACCTTGGCATGGTGTCTGTTGTGGTCCACTCAATGAACATGCATAGACTGGTAACCTGTAACAGGGGCTTTATTTCCAACTTGCATATAAACAGATGTTGTGTTTTACTGTCCTTTCTGTTGGTAAGTAGTTATCAGAGTGTATTGGCGCCTGCTGTACAGATGGGCCAGCTGCAGGCTAATCTGGGCGGGTGTCAAGAGGAGCGCCGTGGTTGCTGTGGTATCTTTACAACTCCTCACGCTCAGAATGGAGCTGCGCGGGAAGTTTCCACCTCTTGCAGTGTCCGTCTTCACGCAACAGTGCAGGCGCGACTTCTTGCGAGATTAAAACTCTACATCGTTCCTTTTGTTGAGCAAGAAGGAGTTATTCCATCACAAAGTCTGCAAAATGTCCCAGTCTTCTCCTTTCTCTTCCTGGGCAAGTTCCTCCGACCTCTCCCTTATGTGAAGTGTTTCCATCTCTGCTGTTCTCTCCTGTAGTGCTTCATCTCTCATAGACTGTCCCTTCTAGAGCTTGAATTCCTTTATACTGCTCTATCTCTTGTTCAGGCCACTCTTCAACTAGCGACTTGTCATCTCCAGAACATCTCTCAATGTTATTATGTTCCTGAACCGTTGGACTGTGCACTTCTGCTGTTCTCTTTTCATATAGAGCTATACCTTCTAGGTTCCATCTCCTCTCATCTTGGGTGTGCACATGATTGGTCCCTCGCTGATACACTTTCACTGGTCAACTAAACTTGTATCCCGTCACAGGGTCTCTATCTGGCAGTTTAATTTTGATGAGGTCCCCCTCTCGGACGGTGCTTCGCTGTGGAGCTCTCCATTCCACGTTTTCATGCACTCTTTGTTTCTCCTCAATCGCCAGACTAATTCCTCTTTTTCTATTGTGTCATCTTCTTTTATTTTGACAGCCATGGTGGGACTAACATGGACGCTGCTCTACGGCCTCTGAGGAGGCAGAACAGTGATATGTTTGTTAACCCCTTTGGGGGTAAGACAATGTGCCACCACATCATCCATAACTGTGCCATGAGGGTCTAACACAGCTGCGGTGGCTAGTTGCATGGCCCCTTTGATAAACCTGTTGGTGCGTTCCACCAAGCCATTTGCTTGAGGATGATATAGGGCCACCTTTATCTAGAGGATTGTATTTTCCTTCAGTAATTTTTCAGTTTCTCTTGAGATGAGTTGGACCCCATTGTCCGTGACCAATTCCTTTGGTAATCCTTCTCTTTGGAAGATATTTTTGAGGAAGTGGATCACGGTGGGCATGGCGATGTCTGGGACAAACTCTTCCTCCACCCACTTCGATGGTAGTCTACCAACACAATCCCATGCTTGGCTTCCGGATTCATTAAATCTAATGGCCCTATAAAGTCCAGGCCTAATTTTTGCCACATCCCTTCCGGTACCTGCATTGAGTGTAGTGGAGCTTGTCTGACTTTGGGTCTTTTATCACTGTTGAGGCATTCATTATACCTTTGCATCATTGCTCTTATGTCCAGGTTCATGCAAGGCCACCAGTACGATTCTCTCACTCGCCTCCTTGTCATGTTGCTCCCCAGGTGTCCTGCCTGGGACCTACACATGATGGTTCTCCTCAGTGTCACTGGTGGGATAGCTTGATCGCCTCTCATTAGCATCCCCTCGTGTTCAAAAATCTCATCAGCTACCTCCCAATATGGACACAGGCCTTCAGGGATCGCCTTCTCGTCCGGCCAGCCTTTCCTGACCCATTATGTGACTTGTTTAGCCATGATATCTTTAGCAGTCTCCTCCTTCCAATGGTTCTCACTCGTATCCAGGAACTACTTGCTCCTGAGGTCACCTAGCAATGTAACTATGCATTCATCTTTGAGAAAGCTGGTTGTTGTGTCTTTACGTTCGGGCAACCTAGACATGCCCTCCGCCTGGGCATTTTATCCAACCCGCGATATGCTGTATCTCATAAGTATATTCTTGCAACCTTGATGTGATGCGGTAATGCTGGGGGAGGGGATGTTCCGGTACCTCCTGGACTCAGCATGTGTATCAGGGGCTTGTGGTCCATTACCAACTGAAATCTGATGCTTCACACAAAATTTCGAAAGTAGTCTTCCGCCCAGGCACATGCCAGCATCGCCTCTATGATGGAGTAATTCCTCCCCGCTTGTGACAGTGCTTCTGACGTGCATGCCACCATGTGCTCCTCATAACACTTCTTCTGGGCTAACTTCACCCCCAAACCATATGAACTGGCGTCAGTGGTGATCATCATTTTCCATTTTGGTTTAAATTGCTGGAGGCAGGGTGCATGCAGGATACCTTCCATGACCTCTTCGAAGACTTTCGACTGCTCCTCTCTCCACTGATAATCTGCTCCTTTCTTGAGCAGCTCCCTCATGAGGGCCTTGGTTTCAGAGAAGTTAGGCATGCATTTTGCATACTACTGGGAAAGGCCTAAAAACAACCTCAACTCCTCTTTACTGTTGGGAGGAGGTGTCTTCACTATGGCCTGCAACAGATCCTTCTTCGGACTGATCCCTGACTTGGATATCGTGTAGTCCAAGTACTCCACTTCTGCAGCTATTAATACCCACTTGTTGTAGCATAGCCGAACACCGGCTTCCTGCATCCTGGCTAGCATCTTGTAAAAGCGCTTTGTCATGCGCCTCCTGATCCTTGGCATATATCAGGATGTTGTCCTGAAAGTAGGACACATTCCCTATGTTCTTCAGCAAGGAGTACTTCATGTGTTGGAAAATCAGCACGGCTGAGGACAGGCCAAATGGCATTCGTGTAAACTGGTATGTACCAAATGGAGTTATGAAAGCTCTAAGGGTTCTTGACTCTTAATGCAGACTGATCTGATAATAGGCGTCTCTCACGATGAGCTTTGAAAAGACTTTGGCCTCTTTCATTAGCAGAATTAGTAAATTAATGCGTTGTAAGGGATAGCTGTCCGATACCACTTCAAGATTTAGACTGCAAAGGTAGATGCAAATTCGTAGATCCCCTGTGTTTTTTTTTATGAGGCTCACCGGGCTGAGCCATTCAGATGACTCTACTCCTTCCTTCCTTCCTTCCTTCCTTCCTTCCTTCCTTCCTTCCTTCCTTCCTTCCTTCCTTCCTTCCTTCCTTCCTTCCTTCCTTCCTTCCTTCCTTCCTTCCTTCCTTCCTTCCTTCCTTCCTTCCTTCCTTCCTTCCTTCCTTCCTTCCTTCCTTCTCATGCCGAGCTTTACCTACAGTGCACTTCTAGCTGTTGCTGGCACCGGTGTCACCTAGTGCTTTACTGGCATGGCTCCCTGTTTCAGTTTGATTTTGTGTAAGTGGTTCCTGATTTTCCCAGGTGTGTTGGAGACCCAGTAATTTTACAGTGACCCCACCAAAGACTGTGGGGTTGTGCTTGGTCATGCAAACTTCCACTTTCTCTCTTCCGACCATGCATTTGCAAATGTCTAATGGCAATATGGGGAGGTCTGACCCGGAATCTGCGATCACTCTCATCTCACGTCCGTCCACCTTGATGGTGCAGTGGGGATTTTCTCTGCGAGCTGTGACACTGTTGACCATGATGACTGTGGGACATCCCTCTTCTTAGGAGGAGGCCTCATACTTGACCTCATCACTCTGCACTGCGTTCTTACTTCTCCTCGTGCAAACCAAGGCAAAATGTCCAAACCTTCTGCATCTGGAGCACTACCTGTTCCTTGCAGGGTAATCTCTGCTATTCGCCAAGTGGATGGTGCTGGCGCACCTATGGCACTTGAGTGGCTCACATCATCCCGTGCTATCTTCTTTGGTACTGCATTGCCATCTATCTCACCTTCCTTTGTAGTGTACAACCTGCCCATCGGGTACTGAGAAACTACCTGCCCACTGCTTGCGCCTGCATAATGTTTCCTCTAACGCTCTAGCAATCTGGACGGCTTTATCTAGTTGAAGCTCCTTTTTGAGGATGAATTTGTCCTGGACCTTGCGATTGTTGCTGTGCACAATGAGCATGTCACAAATCCTGTCTTCTGACGTGCCGCCAAATGCACACATCACTGCCAATTCTCTTAGTATGACTATATTGTCATCAACTGGTTCTGCCAGCTCCTGTTTTCTGCTATAGAACCTGATCCTGTGTAGGACTATGTTTTCTTTGGACTGAGACCTCTTCGCTATCCTCCTCGCTGCTTCTTCATACGCATTGTCACTATCCCCTTCCCAACTTCTGGATTCAGGCATGCAAAAGTCCCCTGGCCAAGAATTGAGGAGCATGGCATTCTTCCGTGCCGCAGTGCTATCAGCTCCACCAACTGCCTCCAAATATGTCTGCAAAAGAGGCTCTCACTGAAGCCATGGTATGAGTGGCCTACCCAGGGACTTGTAAGAATAGCGGGGTGGCGTTGCTCCCTGCATCTTGATGGTCGTGAGCTATCCGTGAATCCTCATTGCCATATATGCTGTGGCCCACTCAATGAACATGCATAGACTGGTAACTTGTAACAGGGGCTTTATTAACCAACTTGCATATAAACCGATATTGCCTCGTACTGTCCTTTCTGCTGGTAAGTAGTTATCAGAGTGTGATGGTGCCTGCTGTACAAATGGGCCAGCTGCAGGCTAATCTGTGTGAGTGTCAGCAGGAGCGTCAGGGCTGCCTTGGCATCTTTCCCACTCCCCGAGCTCAGAATGGCACTGCTTGGGAATTTGTGCCTCTTGCCTTCTCCGCCTCCTCGCAAGAGATTCGGGCGCGACTTTTCGCAGGATGAACAACTCTACAGCGTGACTCAGCAGACTAGCTCCTTTAACACTGACCTGTGCCCCCAGAACTCTGCCTTGAACCTTCCCTATGTAGTGCTCCCAATGCTGCAGGGCAGCAGCTTGTTCTAGCACTGAAGGGGTGGATAAGTTGCTCCTCCCCCATGCCCGAAACCTCTCAGAAAATTCTAACTAGTGCAACAGAACACAGGCTAAATAGAGGATCCGGACATCATGGGACAAGGTTCCTTGACAGACACATTCCCAAGGCCCAGAGCTGCACCCTCAGCACTCCTCCTTGCTTTCACCCATCTTAGTAGCACAAAGCGCTGTGACATGGGCTCTGCATGTCACTGAGCCCAATGTTCTCAGAACAATTCAAGGGTGAGCATGCAATGTCCTTCCCACACCTGCACTTTCATCCACACAGCCACTGAACCCAATAATGAGTGGAGAACAGAATTAAATACGCATATCCTTGCTAAGAGTTCTTACAATTCACTGGCACAAAGTCAGCTAACACAGAGCTAGCAGGCACACAAAGACGTGCATTCCACAAGGCCCATCACTGTATTTTCTTATTTTTTTTTTATTCAAACAATTAATTGTAAATAAATACAAACTTTTGCTTATTAAAAGAAAATCTCACTGCCACATTACATAGCCAAACCACTGTTGTCAATTCTTGCTTCACTCCTATTGAGTTGTCCATCCTTCTTATCCATTGTATTATGGTTTGGCAATGTAATTCTGTTGCTTGCTATCACTCCCAGGCTTGGACTGATTCCTCATTCGGGATTTTCTGTTTCAAAATCTATGATAGTCTCTTTAGCATAGTCTCCAGAAACATTCCAAGAGCCCTTGTTGTTTTTTGATTTGGATCATCGTACAGAGCTGACCACCACAGTTCAGGGTCTAGATCGTAAGGTGCCATTAATATTGGCTGTAATAGTTTTCCCCTTTCTGATCTAAACTCAGGGCAAAACAATGTCAGGTGTCGCAAAGATTCTTCATCCTGGTTACACAGCCAACATTTTTTTTCACTTACTAGACCATACTTCATCTGGTTTGTTTTAGTTCTAAATATGTTTAGTCTAAAACGTAAAATTAGGTCTCAATGTTTATGGATTGCACTCTTTTTTAGGTACCCTGGCAAGTTTTTTGAACATTTAGTTATCTTCATTGACGGGGTATGATATTTGGAGGCTACTCGCGCACTTTCTGTTTGCGACCAATAGCAAGATCTTGAACCTTTTTGGCTGCTTATATAAAGTGTCTACTGATACATCCAGGTTTTGCAGAATCTCTTTGCATTTTCTTTTCCATTCGATCAAAGGCCAGAATGGCATTCTTCTGTTTTCATTTTTCAAGATTGTGTATTGAGGTGGACAATTTGTTGAAGCTATCTTTCTAATAGTAGCTAGCGCTTTCCATAAGACTTGAACCTGCATGGAATGAAGACCCAGTGCATGTCATATTGTGCTCATCGGAACACAGGTCGGAATTCTCAGTATTCTTTTCCAGAACCTTGCTTCAAGCTCGTCCCAGGTTTCCCACTGGATTCTCAAAGCTGTGTCACCTGCATATGTTATTGTTGGCATAACTTTTGCATTATAGAAGTCCACTATCGGTTGAATCGAAATTTGCAGAATCTTCTTTTTAGTATCATAGCTTGCGCTGTTGGTTGGTTTATTTTGTGAATGAGATATGTGGACCATGGCTAGTCGCTCCAGTCGGCACTTAAGATTGCTCCCAGATATTCTGTGCTCTCCATTATTGGTATGGCCTTGTTGTCTATATGCCATGTGAATGACCTTTGCATTTTTGTTCTTGGTTTTTTCATTAATATTATCTCTGATTTTTCTGGGTTGATTTTTTGTTGCTTTTCTTCAACATATGTAGCTAGGGCCTCCAACTTGCTTTGCAAACCTATGGGTGTCTTGTCCTGGATAATTAAATCGTCTGCGTATAACAGGTGACCTACTGCAGTTTCACCTATTTTTGGCGAGCAAGCTCTTGGGGGTTTGTTTGTTTGTTTGTTTGTTTATGTATTTGATAATGCACACCAAGCCCTTGGGTTCTAGCCGGTCTTTTATTTCCAAGATATAGAAGTTGTACAGTACAGACGCCAATGGGCAGCCTTGTTATAGCCCCCTTTTTGGCGGAATTACCTGGGTTAAGTTGCCTTTTTGGTCAAGCCTCACTTGAATCGATGTATCAGTATGTAGCGCTTTGATTGTAGCCACCAGATCGGCCGGGCGTCCCTTTTGTTCCATCTTGGCCCACAGGATTTGTCAATATACTCTATGGAATGCCGCAGACATATCTATACAAGCAAGATACAGCTTCTGATTGCCTTTGATGGTTTTCACTTTCAGTAAATTGAAGAGCAACAGATTTAGGCCATAATCTACATTTTGACAAATCCTGCTTGCCTGTGATTATAGTTTCCTGACGCTGTTATCCATTCCTTCAGCCTTTTCAACAGTATTCCAGCAAAGAGTTCACCTACCACATCCAGTAAGGATATTGGGCGATAGTTCGCTGGTCGCCTTTTTTGTGTTTGGGAATGGTTATCGCTGGGGTCCAGGATTCGGGAATTTGTCTCTTTTTAGTAATTCTTTTAAAAAGGACAAGGCATATATCTGCTCAGACTTCGGGTGCTTGTTTTAATATTGCATTTGTTAGGCTGTCAGGCCCTGGGGCTCGAGATGTGCTTGCCTTGGTAATCAGCGATAATATTTCACACTTCTTAAAGTCTATGTCCCATCCTTCCCCTTCGGGGCTTTCTTGTATTTGTTCAACCTCAGTAGCTATGTCACTATGTATTTCTTGGAAATGTTGTACCCATTTAGCTTTGTGTATGGGATTACGTAGTTTCGCGCCTTGCGGGTTGGCTTTCTGATTTAGTAAAGACCATAGGAATTTGGCGTTTTTATTTCAAATTGCCATCATCATTTATTCAGAGTCCTTCTGAAAAAGAAGTACTCTATGTGATTTAAACCAATTCAGATAAGCTCTTTTTAGGTCTTTCCTTTTGCTTGTAACACTCCTTTCCCCATGTTTGCTCAAGGCTCTTAGCTCTTTCGCTAATTGACTTTTTTCTCTGCTAATTCCAGGTTGTATTTGTGCAGTCTGGTCGTTATGACATTTGTGTTTGTAGCCTTTGTTTCTCTGAAAACAGTGAGACAAGCCTCGTATTCTACACCTGTTCTGGTGTAGCCCCCCATTTCTATATCATTCTTTCGATAGTGGGAATTGTTTTTTGTTGATAATCTCAATCTGTTCAGGCCATTTTTCACGTTGATGCTCTTTGTCCAGATTCTTTTACTTTCTTTGTTCCCTTTAAATTGTGCAACTGGAACACAGCAAGTGAGGATCAACATACTGTGATCACTTCTTGATGTCAGAGTTATTTTTAGGGAAGATATTGTGTTAAAGGTTTCACGATCAACAAAGAAGTAATCCAAGGTTGCATTTGAATTATGTGATGTCCACGTTACCTCACCTTGCAGATCTCCGCCCACATTCCCATTTACTTGTAAAATGTCTCGTATTTGCATTTACGTTACCCATCTTTGCATTCAAGAGTGTTTTTGTTGACTTTGGTTTATGAATCTGTGTCCTGTTTTCTTTTTAATACATTCTATGTGTTTAAGTCCCCACATATTAATATTGAAGCATTGTGGTACTCCGCTCTTATCTCATCTATATGTTTGGTGACCGTTTCTAGGAACACCTCACAGTCTTTAGCCTTTATATTCCAATAAAGGTTAAAGATTATTTGTGTTTTTTGCCTTTGTTCAGCTCCTCCCGATATTTCTTCTTCAATTATTGTTATTTGGATGAGTGGCGATGGTTGCATAGATCATACTGTATTTCCATTATAGTTATTTTTTATGATGGTTAAAAAGCCTGCAGATGGCCTGCCTTTTTGTCATTTGTACGCTTTATTCAATAAATACGTGGCCCCATTTATATTTGGTAGTTCTTGTAACCAGGCATTCTTGGATACAAACAATATCCGCATTCAGCAATTCCTCATTTATATTTTCAAACAGATGTTGAAATCCCCTCGTGTTCCACAAAGCAAACTGCACCTTTTTTGGGGAGTCCCGGCATTCGGTCTAACATTTTCTTTTTGTAGCTAGAGTCTCAGCTAGCCAATCCCATGTTTTTTCTGCATCGATCTTTGTCATTAATTGTGGCTCACTCGTCTTCAATGCAGTGGCCGTGCTGTCAGCGCAACCCTTTATCCTCATGCGGAGCACCGTAGGCCCTCGCAAGACTGTCGTGGAAAACCTTATTGGTTTAGACTTGGTATTATCCATATGTTGGTTTTCTTTCCAAGGCCCGCCTTTCCCGTGCCTCCTATTTGTTTTATCCTGTTTTATTTCTTGTTCCAAGGATTGTCTTCTGTAGGATTTAATGTCAAAACCAAGAACCCTACGTTCATTGGTAGCCAACCAGATTAGGTTCATGACTGCTTTGGAACTTAGATGGATGCATATTCGGTCTGTTTCTTCTTCTTTAGGAAAAGCCACAATTTGTATGTCCTTTGGTTCAATGACGTGTAATTGTGGGACATTGTACAAGAGTTTCATGAGGTTTGATCTATTTAGAATCAATCCATCATTTGCTTTCAATACTCTCTCTACTAGTAGTTTGTATGCACCGTACCTTTTGCCAGTATTTTCTTGATTTCGATTACCATTTTGGCTTTCATTCCTTTCCCTTCGTTTTTGATCCCCCTTGGTCGGAATGTTCATGGTAGGATGTGTTCTCTTTCTTTCTCGATCTTGATTTGATTGATCTACCATTGCTTTTAATAGATTCTGTTGTTTGATTTCTGTTATATTTTTTGCTTCTAGCTGGTCTCTGTTTTTCTTGCAAGGTAGCAAATGTCGGGGAAGTTATCACTATGCCCTCAGGATCTTTGGTTCTTCCTTCATGACTGGGCAATTCCTCTTTATTATCGAAGCTATCCACCTCAAACAAACTCTCATCTTCGTAGACTGATAGGAGCAATAGTGCTTCTTGGTCTTCACAGTCAGTCAGGGCACTTTCTTCCGTGTCTCCTATATACGTTTCTGTGATATATTCTCGTTCTTGGCCTTTTTGTTTTTTTGCCCCGTCTTCCTTATTGTTATCCACATGGGCCTTTTATCCAGTGCTAATTGGCAAATTTTCAAATGGTTTTAGATTATGGATGAAGCTATGTGTTCCCTCGTTGGTAATGCTTTTCAGCTTTGGCACATTTTTTGTCTTTTTGTTTAGATGCTCACTTGCCACATTTTGCTTTTTGTGTTGCTTTTCTAAAGCTTGTTTCGGCCTGGCTCCCATTTCTTTCTTCTTTTGTTCAATTATGCTCTCTGTATTGAATATGGAAAATAGTTCTCTGTTTTGGTTAAGGGGAGCTACTTCTTACTCTCACAGTATTTTTTCTCTCCAAGTTTATTGTTTGTCTTTGCTCGGGACCATTTGGGGGTGCCCGCTCTTCTTTTTCTTGTCTTTCAGAGTTATGCACAGATGTTTTGATGGCCATCTCACTTTTCTTTGTTTGTTTGCTGATACTTGCTTTTTCCATTGCTGGTTCTTGTAGGTTTTTCTGACATTGGACAATGTTGTCCGTTAATGTACTTTTGTCCGTAGTCAATCCATTTTGTTTATTAGATTCGGGTCTTAGAAGAGTAATGGTATCACTGAAGCAATGTAAAAAAGCTCTTTTGTCCTCGCGTGCATCCTCCATTAAATCTATGAGGGTCTTAAAGATGACATTTTCAGAGTCTTTTTCTCTGGCCCTCCTTTCTTTGGTGGCGTCAATGTAGGCTTCTACATATATTAGTTTACATTGAATTAGGGCTAAGAGAGTGGTAGGAGCTTGCTTCTTGCTTCTTGCTTCTGTGTCCCACTTGCCCCATGTTACATATTTTTTGTTGCCAAATGGTTGTCTTGTAGCATGTTTTATGATCTTCTGTATACAGGGCTGTTTACTTCCATTTACAGAACCTTTCGTGGTTTCTTTCTTTGAGGGGTTCTGTTTATTTTTTTGTGTGGTCCCAGCCAACTTATGTGGCTTGGCAACTACGTCTTTTCCACATTCTGAGTGATTATTGGTGGCTTGGCTTTGTGACTGATTCTTTGTTGAAATTTCCAGGCCCTCTACAGCATCCTCATACGAGGGAGAATCAATGCTGTCTCAGTGGATGCTTGATATCATTGATTTTTGTTTTTTGTCATTCGCTGTCCCTTTTGATAAATTTAAACATGCCTCTTCGCTAGGTAAGCAAAAGACCTCTTCAACCTCAGCCTCTGCTTCCAATTGTCTCTCTTGTGCAGGCGGGTCTGACCCGTCTACTCCCCAACCACCATGGTTCCAGCGGGGATGTGCCCCGGTGCCGCCGGCAGCTCCTGCGCCTGCACGTCGACAGCCGGCAGTGATCGCGAGCAACCAGTTCTCATCGCGTCGGTCTCCCCTCCATCGGGCTGCTCGTGACCAACCAGGTAAGCTGGGAAATACACAAGTGAGAGGCCTAATTTGGGAGGCTGTACACACCGCGGACGCTGCAATATTCGCGGATTTGCACGTACCTTGTTCAGTTGTTTTGGCCATGACTTGGCTCGCATGCGGGAGGGTGCTCGAGCCTTGATGATGGCAGGGAGCCATAAAACTTACTTGGCACTCTCCCCCGAGGGATTGTTCACATGCTAACAACGCACACGTTTGTTCTGGGGCAGGCAGAATCTTGAAAAGCCCCTCTCCTTCCTCATGTGGGGTGCTTGCAAGTTTAGATGGTCTAGAGTGTTTGGAATCAAATCCATGGCGCCCTTCTGCACCCCCTCGGCGAACACTCGACAAACACTCCGTGAGCGCTCCGCGTTAGGAGTGTGATTTTGTAAGGCAATAATGAGTGGAGAATAGAATTAAATAGGCATATCCTTGCTAAGCATTCTTTGATTCACTGGCACAAAGTCAGCTAACACAGAGCTAGCAGGCACACAAAGACATGCATTCCACAAGGCCCATCACTTTAATCGATAACCCTTCTATGCATGAAGCCATGCTTCTGTATGCCTTCATACATATTACACAGGTCAAACCTACAGAGAGCGTGTAAACGGCCGCAAATTACATATTGTTCACAGATCAGACTGTAAATACGAACAATCCAAAAAATCAGTCTGGGAATCGAGATCTTGTTGACACTGCATGCAGTCACACAGGACCCCTAATACTCAAGTTACAATGATACTACTGGCCATACCCACAAATGTGTATTGAGCCTGTGCCTCTGCAAATTTCCGTTCAGACTGGGGGAATGTTCTCGCATATCTACAGAGCGACTTTATGATTCAATGGTGTCCTCATAATATTAGGATCCTGGACCTGATGTAAAGAATGGTGGAAGGATGGTTCCCCATAATATATATAATTGGATGATAGTGTATTATTGTATATGAACTTCTATGGACCAGCACAAGAGTCAAGGGGAGGGAGGGTGAAGGGGAGTGGGGAGGGAAGAGGGGGGGTTGGTCTTGTTGTTAATTGTTGAAAATCAATAAAGAGATGTTAAAAAAAAAGAAACTCATAGAAAACATTGGTGAAAATGTGACTTCAGATGCGACCCTTATACCCAGCCACTGCAGAGTATTTGCCAAACATTGTGCCATATCCTAGATTCCAACTCTAGACTCACCTAGACACCTGCAGTTTGGCATATACCTTTGGCGTGGAACAAAAACTGTTTTTCCAAAAATCTGGCAAGATGCCCTTTGAGGAGCTGATGTGGACAATGCATGTTTTCAATTTCAACTAAATCTCAGTGTGACCTTAAATGCTGCTTGGCCTCCTTCTCATCTACTTTCGGCTGTGTTCGCTGAAACAATGAGGGCCACATACCCTCACTGCTCAGCATAAAAGGAATGGCGTGACTTTAATAAACTCCAATAGGGATCATGCACACGCCCTTTTTCCTGAACTGCCCGCCTATCAGATGAAATAACTTTAGCTGGTTCAGATTACTGCTGTCATCTCTTGTTTAGATCAAAGAAGGGTCATCCGGAACACCAGCTGCATGTATCTTTCAGTGGGCACTCACATTCATTCTAGCATCCTAAGCTTACTTGATACCCACACACTATTGCAGTGAACATTCCCATTTTCTCCGCGTTCAAATTCCCCTCTCCACCAAATGATGTACCCTCGTTTAGGTCTTGAAGTTCTCAGGAGACAGCTCTGCCCTTATTCCTTAACCCCTATTAAAGAAACAATCAACGCCTTTCTGTCTGCCATATCCTTCGTCTGCAACTCAGGTCCTCTCAAAGAGGTCATAATTTCCCCCTTGCTAAAAGCAAAGCATCCTCCTTAGACAGCAATGAGCCGTCCAAACATCTTGGCAAAACTGATGGAGAAAGCACCATTATTGCCTGGTTGTCCACATTTAGTGAAAGGTCGGATTCAGAATATGATGGAGCTCATTTTAAAAATGAGTGTAAATTGGCCGCATGGGGCCTCTTATGTTTGCACTTCTGTGCAAATAGGTTCTCTTTGGGCAATTTTCATAATTTGCACTGCAGGATTCAAAATAGAAGTGTGAATTGACGGAAGAAGCATCTTTACGCCTCTCTTTTGCACTCCACAGAGGAAAATGAAAATGAGTGAAAGCCACCTGTCATGCATGCATAGCAGGCAACTTTACAATGAATTCCTTTGGAATCTGCCTGCTTTTTGCTAGTGTTAAAAGCAGGCAGATTCCTTAAGAATGTACTGGTTTTATGCAGGCATGACAATCTTATGCAGGCGTAAAACCAAGTAGTTTTTAAAGGTGTAGACTAAACGAGAGGCAGGAAACTAACTCCCGTTCTGCCCCAGCCTGTCACCTTAAAAAACATTGAAAATGCTACAAAGCAAGAATGAAGATGTTAATACAGCCATAACACCATCAGTCTTTTGCACTTTCATTTATGCTCCAGGGACTTAAAAAAAAAATGAGCACTGATATAGTCTGGGAACAGACCTTTCATGTACATAGAAACAGCTCTCATTTGTATGTTGAATGAAATCAGGAACGTCATTCGGGAGTCACCGGGGGTGGAAACTGCGACTACTGGGGGTCACAGTTGCAACCCCTGGGGACTCCCTTGCCACACCAACTTAAAAAAAAAAAAGAATTCTTGCAACACAACAAGGGTTCTCCTGGTATAGCAGATCCTCCTGCATCACAGGGGGCCCCACCACACCAGGTCTGGTGGTTCCCCGGCCAAGTCCTCACCATGAAGGCTGGGCCGGGGGGGTGCTCAGCAGGGGTTGGAGCTGACCGTGACATGTAGCACATGTCATATGCCACATTCAGCTCCATCCGCTTCTCTGTCAGCTTCCTTGGAGCTCACATACAGGAACCAGGACACTCTTGCAGCTTCCTGGTTCCTGTTTATGAGCAGCACGGAGGAGCCGAAGGGGCCTGGGAGGAAAGACTGAAGCTGCAAGCAAAAGGTAAGAAGGCTTTTTGTGTAATATGATGTGTGCTTTGCATGTGTGAAGTGCGTGTCAGATGTATGTATTTGAATGGTGGGTGAATGAGAAGTGATGTGATGTGGTGTGTGTTTTTGAATGTCCTAGGTGGGTGTGTGCCTGTGTAGACAATGTAATGAGGGGATGTAAGAGGAGGTGTGAGTGACTGATGGGTGGGTCAATGAGAAGTGATGTGATGTGTGTTTTTGAGTGTTCTGGGTGGGTGGGTGTGTGCCTGTGTAGAGAATGCAATGAGTGGATGTAAGAGAAGATGTGAGTAACTGGGGGGTGAATGTGAAGTGATGTGATGTGTATTTTTGAATGTTCTGAGTGGGTAAGTGGGTGTGTGCCTGTGTTGAGAATGCAATGAGTGGATGTAAGAGAAGGTGTGAGTGACTGGTGGGTGAATGAGAAGTGATGTGATGTGTGTTTTTGAATGTTCTGGGTGGGTGTGTGTGTACCTGTGTAGAGAATGCAACGAGCGGATGGGTGTGTGCCTGTGTAGAGAATGCAATGAGGGTATGTAAGAGAAGGTGTGAGTGAGTGACTGGTGGGTGAAAGAGCATACATGTGGTAGTGTGTGTTTCAATGTTCTGGGTGGGGTTTGGTGTGTGCCTGTGTGGTGAATCGAGTGTGAGTGAGTGCAAGAGGAGATGTACGGGTGAGTGACCGGTGGGTGAAAGGGGATGCATGTGTGTGTGTAAGGGCCTTGGAGATGGGGATCACTGGAGCATGTGTGCCACATCCTTTATTGACTTTACACGTTTAACTGGTATTTGCGGGCAAAGGCAAGTTCATGTGTGCCATTGCCTGGCTAGACTGGCATTTTGGTGCAGTCAGTCTAGCCATTGCTTACAGTGGCATGACATTTATTACTCAGCATCCTTACAAAAGCAAGCACGATAAGTAGTGTTACCTCGCTAGACTGATGTTTTGGTGTAACGGCCTGTATATTCTTCACTAGCATGACATTTTATTAACTGAGCAATTATGATGAATCAAGCAAGATAAGTGTTCTTATGGGTCTAGATTGACTTACATTGGAACCAGTTTGGACATGTTTCCCTATTGTGACATGTCACTTTTAATGGCCAAACCAACGGGAGTATGTACTTACATAGGAGTACTGGAATATATTGGCAGAGCCAGTTTTGTGCCCAGTGCCAGTGATGATACTATAGAAAATCGTCCTAAAGCAAACATAAGTATGGTCTTATATGGAAATACTAGCATATGTTGGTGGAGCAAGTATGGAAATGTATGGGCACAGCCAGCATGAAAATGTTTTATACTGGCATATATTGCAGGGACCGGCATTATAATGCATTGGGAAATGCCCTGTGCACTTTTGGTGACTTGCATCTATTGTACTATTTTTCAGGATTTATTCTACACCCTACAAAACCGATTGTTGGCCTTTTACACACACAGTTGGCCTTTTACCCAAATCTTCCTAGAAAATGTGCGTGTAATGTACCATTTTAACTCATTATTCAAAACATTTACTCTCGGGAGGGAGAAGAATCCCCCTGGTTCCCCCAACCCATTTTCATTAGTTAGGGCTCTCTCGCTATGCTCGCTCGCAATCATATACTTGTGGCAAATATTTACACCCTCCAAAAAAACAACTCACCAGCCACCACTGGTGACTGGTATGTTTCCGGACCAGGCTCCGCCCCTTCTCTTTATGTTACATTAAAGAAGTAATCTTTGATTGATAAAACACATTCACTTCTTTCACTTACATTAGTGCATGCCCCTGCAGCGGCATAATCATCATGGACATTGCACACATGTGGTGGTCTGGACCGGTCCGGGGTATGGCATGCCCTGTGCTTTATTAAGGAGCTTAGGGGGGCCCACAGAATGGTTCAAAGGGGTGATGCCAAACTGTGTGCTACGCCATTGGGCACCCCTGAGTCTGACAAAGGGGTAGTGTGCAGTGCGCACCTTGAAGTTTGCCAGTGAGTCCCCTGATGAGAAGCAACTTGTGGGTATTTTATGTGGGTGTTCAGTCATAATATCGAGAAACAAAATGTCGAAAGACAATAATTTCGAAAAAATAATGTAAAAAAAAAATCGAATTCTTTATTTTTTTATTTATATATTTTTATATTTTGTTGGGGGTTTCGGAAGTAAAAAAAAAGGTTAAACAAAAAAAAAGTGGGGTTGAGGCAGAACCCCCCCCTTTTCGAATAAAAAACATAGTGAAAAAGAAATTCAATTTTTTTTTTTACATTATTTTTTCAAAATTATGACTTTCGACATTTTTGTATTCGATATTATCACTATAAACCTTTTATGTGTGCAGCAATGATATTACATTAAATGGTGTTTTTTTAAAGTCCTCTGGCACCCAGTATTACACTTAGATAATAAAAACTATGGGGGACCTTGGTTACATTGAAAGAACGTTTCACAGGTATTATACTCCAGCAAAGATAACATTATCAGGTGCACTCCCCTCTGTGCACGCAGACCAGTCTAATAGGTTTCTTCTATCGGAGTGGTAGCTGACTCATAGATACATTTATAACCAGGGAATTCTGTTGATACTAAATCCTGGTCAATGATTACATTTTCAGGCCTTGCTCATGCAGCATTTTACTCCTGGACAAACTGCAGCGCACGCCTCCCCAGGTCAGTGCTTTTTTGGCTTGTTCAACACAGCAACACCAACACCACAGATAACACATACATCTGTGTCCAATGATCTGTAAATGGTTCATACACTGGCTGTAGACTGCGTTAAAGGATTCGGTTACACTGTTAGAAATACTGCATTATGTATGTTTTACATATAGACCCCACGTTGATTCTGAAAAATGGCATTCCCCAAATGTGTAATTGTGGACAAATCATGCCTCCCTCTGTGCCTCAGTTCTTATATCTGGCTGAAATTAGAGCATCTGGAAACACAGGTGCTAAATGCATCTAAAAAATCTGAAGGTCATTTGCCATCACTTCCTGTGATGGCACATGGGGGAGGGCCAAATTACAACATTTCCTATGATGTCATCAGGGAGTCAAGGGTCGTGTGATGTCACATCCGCTACCCCAGGAGGAAATCCTCAAAGCTCCTGGCAATGACTCATCAGTACTTATTCTGCTCCATGTGCTAGCAGTATATGATACCATGGATCATGCCACCATTTTTAGCAGACTTAACACAACTATGGACATCAGAGAGCTTGCCTAAAATGGATTTCCTCATTCCTTGCTGAGTGTACCATCTGTATTAAAGGAATAGTGTGCTCAAAAATGTTATTGTCCCGAGCGCGAGGGCAGTCGAACTTAGAGCGATGCGCCAACAGATAAGATTAGCACAAGATGGCCGTGCCCGCTCGTTCATTTTGCATGTGTAAACGTGAGGAAAACTAAGGTAAAGTGCATTGGAAATGTTTTTACGATCGATCACAGTTTGCATAAAACCACATGCCCGAACGCTCGGGACAATAACATTTTTGAGCAGACTATTCCTTTAATGTAAAAGTGTTCAGCTCTTTCCCATCAAGACTTTACCTAGGTGTCCCCCTGGGATCTCCTCATGGCTATTTACTCTATACATTAGGCTTTGTACATCCGTCCTGAATAGATTCTCTCCTAATTTACAGCTCTGCACTGCAGATGTAAAAATCTCCTTTAGCCTAAGCAGAAAATCCTTCCACTGATTTTCGCACAGGGGCACTCCCATAGTGGCTGTGTCTAAATAATCTTTGACTCAATTCTTCAAAGGCTGAACTACTTATGTTTGTGTTTTAAACCCCCTGCACCTTTCCCTTTAAATTGCCAGCCTCCCTAGTCACCCATCATACACCGTCTGAAACTCTAAAAATACATCACAGTTCCTATAGAGCCCATTCAAGCTTCACATGCTGTAGAAAATCATTCTTTACTTGGAGATTGCTCGTAAGAAAGAGTTGATCAGGGAACTTGTCTCTTCTACTCTCGACTATTTTAATTCCAGGTTCATGGCTCTCCCTGAACATCAGAACCACAACCGCAGCCACATCAAAACTACACTGCTAGACAGATCCTGAGCAGTTGCTCGGGGGCGGGGGGATCAATCACTCCAGTCCTCATGGCACTAAAATGGCTCTCATTTGAAGCTACAATACATCCTAATGTATGTTTCTGACAAACAGAAGGCTATCTAAGAAAGCCATACATTCCCCACGGCCCTCCCCTCCTCCCGTGTCTTAGCCTGGAAACTCAAGTCCTTGGTCAAGAACCTTTTGACACGTCCCAAATTCGAACGAGAAAGCCATGGGTGACAAACATTTGCATTGGCTGCCCCAAAAATGTGGAACAACCTAACTACTTTTTTGAGAACTGAACTGAACTGCAAGATCAAGTGAAAACTAAAATCAGTCCTGTTAGGAAATTAGATTAGCAAACGGATCTAGAGAAGACCAGATGTGCACCCTTAGGAGTCAGACCATTGCAAGGCCTGAAAAAAACTAGTGTATAAACAAAAAACAGGAACCAAGCATTCTCTTGCTGCACAGAACCCTATTGCATCATTATCCCCGTCACAATTAGGATGGCCATAATGCTCTTGCACTTCAGGAAGTACCTCAATAACGTTTTCTCCAGGGAGTACGTAGGGAACACCTACGACCCTCATCTCCTTCTCCCAGGTTAAGACCACCACTGTGGGCCAGGACCTCCTGGATCCACAGCCAGAACTTATCCCATCTATGGCAGACTTAAACTTTTTTTGTAATCCTCAACCAACATTATAACATCACTGAAACACTCCCTAGCGGGAGTTGCACAATATAAACCCAGTTCCTCCCAAAATAATACAAAATCCTTCTCAACTTGCACACCATATTGCTTGCAGGGACTTGTCTACCTGTTTTTTCCCTTTAAAACATGACACACTCAGCTGCATCCCATTTTTTAACTAGCTATTGTTGAATGTTATATCATATATTTGTATAGCCTGATGACAAATAGGAATGTAGAATACTCTGTATTTTACCACAATTGTTCCCCACCCCTGGCACTTTGAAATATTATGTTTATATGTTACCAGACACAAATAAAAGGAAAATAAATAAAATACTACACTCATTTAATATACTAACGCCCACTTGTGCTTACACCCAAGCTCCAAGTGCTATCTTCAATCACTGAGTGAATAGAAGATTCTTTGTGCTTGGAGCCCCTTAGTGGAATACCCTTCCACTCAAGATTCATTGCAGCATGTCTGATATAATGATGTTTCGGAAGGATGTAAAAGGCTATCTCTCCCACCGCGCTGCCCGGCATCACTTTCTTGTACCCAACAACTCTCTGGGGCCACGAGTGCTGGGAAGATGTTAATCTGTTGTCATTTTCGCTGCCATCCTCTCAGCAATCCCAAGATGGCTGCCACCTTTGCCGAGCTGTAAACGCTGCTCGTGTGTCTCCCAACTTGCCTCCCTGCAAGCCTATTGGCCATCGGGTAGCATAATCTGTCCTACTGGGGAACGGCAGGCTTTAGCCATCCCCCTCTTCTTTCTAGGGCCTTGTCTGCTCCCTGTTCGCTACCTGCCTGTATCATGGGTCTCCCCTAAACCCCTCAAGTGCATATGGAGGTGATCCTGCGACCACCCTCAACGGGACATCTATAATTTCTCTGAAGGTTAGTTCCCTCAACCAAATTCATCCATCCTCTACCTCCTCACCTGCTGACTGGCACACCTCTCTCTCTTCTCATTTGGACTTCCACTCCCACCTCAAAAAATCGAACTTAGCTGTGCCCAGTGGCTGAATTGTGTTTTCATCTTGTCCTGCTCAAATTGAACTTAGATGTGCCCAGTTGCTGCATTGTGTTTGCATCCTGTCGTGCTAAAATCGAATTTAGCTGTGTCCAGTGGCTGCATTTAGCTGTGCCCAATGGCTGCATTGGGTTTTCATCTTGTCCTGCTAAAATCAAACTTAGCTGTGCCCAGTGGCTGCATTGTGTTTTCATCTTGTCCTGCTAAAATCGAACTTAGCTGTGCCCAGTGGCTGCATTGTGTTTTCATCTTGTACTGATAAAATCGAATTTAGCTCTGTCCAGTGGCTGCATTGTGTTTTCATCTTGTCCTGCTAAAATTGAACTTACCTGTCTACACTACCCTCTGTAGCCCTCCCGTCCTTTGTTCCCCCCTTCCTCTATGTGCCTAAGTAATTCAGACTGGTAGGTGTCCTCCTCACCACTGTAGCTCGCTATGTCACTCTCTATCTCTCCTATCTTCTCTAACTGCTTTGCTATCTCCTATCCTTCTCCTACCACTAAATCTGGCCAGAAGAAACTTAAGAAGGGCATACTTGGCTCCAACCCTGGCCTTCCTATTGCAGACACCTATGTCACGGCTTCAGCCAAAGAGACTCTCAATGATATCCTTTTCTTCGTTAACGCACCTGACCTATGGACTCGCTACATGGTCAACTTCCTCTCTCCTATCACCTCTTCTCCCATTAATAGTGGCACTCGCTGGGAGCTTCTCCTTGACCTCTTTGCCATTTCCAGATCCATCATTAATGTCTATTTCAATGGAACCATCATGGGTCAGGGTCCTCAACCCAACGCTTTTCTCTTTGACAGGCTCCTCCCTCGCCTCTCCAACCTTACCTCTACCTCTGGCCATGACCCACTGCCTTCTGTGCCTACTTCCTCCTCTGCAGAGGCTCCCTTGCCCACTGCGCCTTCCTCCTCCTCTGCACAGGCTCCCTTGCCCACTGTGCCTCCCTCCGCCTCTGCACAGGCTCCCTTGCCCACTGTGTCGTCCTCCGCTTCTGCACAGGCTTCCTTGCCCACGGTGTCTTCCTCCTCCTCTACACAGGCTCCCTTGCCCACTGTGCCTTCCTCCTCCTCTACACAGGTGCCCTGGCCATTCTTTACTGTCCCGGCTCCCTTGTCAGCCATGGCTCCCCTGCCATCCTTCACTATCCCTCTGGCTTTGTTGCCACCCTTGGGCGGACCACTGTCCTCTGTGCCCCGCCACAGAAGACCTTCAAAGATGGCAAACTGCTCCACATTGCCACGCTCAACACTCGCTCTGCTGTCAAACATCGTCTGACATCTGAAACCTCCTTGAACTCATGGATCTTGATGTGCTCGCCATCACAGAGACATGATTCAGGGATAGCTCTGTCACAAGCTTTGACACACTCATCCCTGAAGGCTACAAACTCCTCTCTGCACCCAGACCAAAGATGACAGGGGGAGAGTGGTGCTGATCTTCCCAGAATGGATAACTGTGTCCACCATCCCTACTCAGGCCTAATCCTCCTTCGAGTGCCTAGTCTGCAGGCTCTCACTATCTCCTAAATCTTCTCTCCTTATGGCCACCATCTATCGGCCACCAGGACAGTCCACTCTCTTCCTCTCGGAATTAGCTGACCTGGAATCCACTCTACTTTCCTCCTCCTCTCATCTCCTCCTGATGGGTGATCTCAACATCCATCTGGACTCTCCTCAGGGCCTTTCCAAAACCTATACAACTCTTTCTCCCTCTCACTCCTATCCTCTGGCTCCAAGCACACTGCAGGCTACAGTTTGGATGCTCTCATCTCTACTGACATCCCTCTCTCTATCCCTCTCACTACCTCTCTCTTGGACTGACCACTCTCTTTTCTCAACACACATATAGCTCTCCCCTCCTCTTGCAGCAACACACCCGGCACACCACTCGGTTTCAACGGTCACCAGACCCATGAAAAAAGTGACAGCGGCTGCCTTTGCCTCCACCTACTCTCCTCCTCCCATTCCTGAGGCTGACTGCCACCCTGACACAGCCCTCGCTAACCTCAATCTCTCCAACACTCTTGATACTCTTGCCCCTGTCATGAGGGTCCAACTGAAGCCTTCCAAAAGGTGCAACTCTTGGTACGACCCAGATCGGGCTGCCCTGAAACGCAAGTGTAGGGCAACTGAGCAGAAATGTAACTTGTCGGACGGACCATTTGACAAATTGGCTTGCCGCCTCCTACAAATGCAATATCGACTCTGCATCTGCTCCAAAAAAAGAGTCTTTATTCAAGCCTGCATCTCCTCAGCATCAAAGAACACGCCCAAACTTTTCAAAGTCTGCAAGGAACTGGCCAATCCTGCAGCAGCCTCTTCTTCTGTCAAACCCACCCAGGACCTTTGCTCGGCCCTGGCTGCACACTTCATCACAAAAGCCCAAGACATCCTTTCCTCCCTCTCTTCCACCCCACAGCATACACCAACACCGAAGTCTCCCTTGGCCGTCCCTCCACTTACCCTCTCTTCTCTCTCACCCATCACACCTGATGAGGTCACCAGACAAGTCCGGTCTATGAAGGTCTCATCCAAACAAGTAGTCCCCTGCCTCCCTAAAACCATTAAGGACAATATTGACTCCCTCACCCCAGCCTTGGCTGATCCCTGCAATCTCTCCTTTTCTACTGGAGTTTTCCCAACTACTCTTAAGCACTCCCTTGTGCACCCTCTGCTCAAGGAACCCTCTGCCGACCCCACCATTCTGGCATACTACCGCCCTATCCCTATGACTCCTTTCCTGGGAAAACTCCAGAAGAAGTTGACTATCTCTCAGCTGACCCTCCACACTGAATCCATTGGTTGCTTCCATGATCATCAGTCTGGATTTAGAGCATCCAGAGGCACGGAAACAACTGCTCTTCTGAGCACCTGTGAATACCTGCTCAAAAATCTTGACAGTAACACTCCCTCTGTCCTCATTCTCCTTGACCTCTCCTCTGCCTTCAACACGGTTAACCACAACATCCTGATCGCACGTCTCTGTGACACCCTGGGAATCACGGGTAAGGCTCTGGCGTGGTTAACCTCCTTTCTCTCTGACGGCCCATCCCAGGTGGAACTCAGAGCCTTTCACAACCTGTGGCGTTCCCCAGGGATCTAACCTATCCCCCTGGTTCTTCAACATCTATATGGCTGCCTTGGCACATGTAATTACCACTTTCACCTCTAACTTCCAGTGTTAAGCCAATGACACACAACTTTCTTTCAGACTACCCTCAGCTGCCTCCGCCTCCTCTCTCATATCTGACTGTCTGTCTGCTATTCAGTCATGGTGTGCTGCAAACAAACTCTTCCTCAATGCCAGTAAGACTGATATCGTTTGCTTTGGGACCCCTGCTTCCACTTTCCCACTTTCACTTTGGCCGGCCTCCCTTGGTCCTGCGTCCGCACCTACCAGTGAGGCAAAAAAGCTTGGGGTCATCTTTGACTCCTCTCTCTCCTTCTCCTCGCACTTGTCGGACATCTCTAAACCGTCTATCAGCTAAACATCCTCAGAGGTACTGTACCTTTTTTCACTTTCCCCTAGAGGCTCACTGTCTCCAGACCCCTGGTTCTCTCTTGGCTGGTTTACTGCAACAGCATCTTCCTCATCCTCCCTTCTTCTGCCAGCGCCCTCTGCAACTCCTCCAGAAGAGAACCGCGAGACATATCCTTGGCCTCAAGCCCAGGGATCACATCTCTCCGGCACTGAAATCCTTTTACTAGCTCCCTGTGACTGCAAAGATCAAGTTTAAGACACTCTGCTTTGTCCACAAGGCTTTCTGGGGCCTTGGACCTACCTACCTGCAATGTTGCCTACCTAGCTACTGTCCCTCACGAGCCCTCCGCTCATCTGCCTCCAACCTTCTGTGAGTGCACCGGTTCTCCAAGCAGAGATTTGGAGGGAGATCGTTATCCTCAGTAGGTGGTTGCTTCTGGAATAACCTCCCTGCTGCCCTCCATCTTGAGCCAGATCTTCTTAAGTTACCGGAATCTCCTCAAGACCTTCCTCTTCTCCGCTTCCTTCTCTCTCCCTCCACCCAGCTAACCTAGCTCTCTGCTCTTTCCCTCTCTCCCTCCTCTTCTTCACAGCTTGCTGAGTGGCCGCATGGTGTACCTCAAAGTCTCACAGGTCCCCGCCAGTCCTCTCTCGCACTTGCCTTAGGGCCCTAGACCCCACCCGGACTGCACTTGAGAAACAACCCAAGAGAGAGGCTTTCTCTGCACTTACCCCAGTCTCGACCAGGTGCACTTGCAACTCCCCCTCCCTATGACCGTCTGTGCACTTGCTTGATCCGAATGCACCGTGCCTGAACATCGCCTATCTGTTCTACCTTGTCTTCACCACTTAATTGCACTGGTAAAACAGCAGAATCACTGTCAGGCCTATTTGCTGTGTCTCAACTGTTAAATATATTATACGCACTTACTCTGCCTGTGCAGACTATAATCGAAGCAGAATTTCAAGGGCTCGGAGCAACTCTTGTTTTTCCCCATGTTCCCACCCTCGTTGAGCGCTTTGAAACACTTGCCTGTGTATAGGTGGTTTATAAATAAACAATACCATACCATACCATACCATACCATACCAAGGGCTTTCTATTTATTCTCTGTCCTCCAACAGTTTCATGCCCTGATCATGCTGAGGGTCTAATCAGAGTGTCGAACATATTCATTATAAATTTATCAAAAATAAAAAATGTAAACATTTTCTACGTACCTATTCAATAACATCTATTGTGAAGACTCCCAACTCCATGCATCAGCGACCAGCAAGCACAACAGCAGACGTGATATACCTGCCTAGCTGCCACTGACCATAATTCTTCAATGATAAATGCTCCCTGACCTTCTCCGCCAAGCAACACCTCGGAGTCTCTGCCAATTTAGACATGACTCTTCACAGGCAGAAATGTGTTCAAAATAGCACACTGCTTCCTCTGTCTATTTCCATGCAGTCTCCTTTTATTCCTCCCAGGCGACTAACCTCTAGTAGTGTGGAACTACTACTATAAGCTGCATCCTCGGTTCTTCCCAATCACTCACCCTTAGCCAGTGAAAGCATCTACAGCCCAGCCTATGGGTTTCACTGTTCTGACAAACAGATGCCCAAGAAATCCCACATCCTAAAGTCCCCCTGCTCACTCCCTATTGATAATTAGATCATAAATAATACACGTATTTCTCTTAATGCACTAATGTATTCACAGAGAAGCCCCAAAATACTTCAGCAAGGAAATCCAATAATATATATAGCTGCAGCCTGGACACATCAATCAAATCCTACTCAGATCTCGTGAACATTGCGCATTGGAAAAAGGCGGCAAAGGCTTCGCTGTCGAAGGTCCTTGGCAGTGGAATCAACCCACCTCCTGCCAATCACCGCTCTAGGATCAACTACCTTGCCTTTCCAAGAATTGAAAATCCCCTCTTCAAAATGTACTTCATCACTTGTAAAGTAGATAGTGGCAATCAGTGCATTTACATGACAAATGACCTGCCACACACCGTCCATAGAAAACATGCACAAAAAAACAACAAGGCACATGCCCATACCTGCAGGAATTCATAAGAGCATTCAAACATCATGAATCATTTACACACACAGACACACACACACACACACACACACACACACAAGACATTCCTGATCGCTATAAAAAGGACTTCTCTTGGCAAAGAAAGTCACCATCCATTTAATAAGGTAACAGGGCAATCAATAGGATAAAGAAGCCTATGATCTTTGGTTAAATCTGCAAGCCGTAGTTCGTAACCTACAAAGTTTGTGGTGCCGGTTACATGCCTAAGACATCAACAGTGGGTCAGATTTCCTCAGCAAGAGACTGGGCCGGATCATTTGACATAGCTCTTAACCCAGAAGTAGCGCCCATCTGCAAAGATCCAGATGTACTTTCAGAGTAAGCAGATGTGTCATTGACTCTTTAGAGCCTGAACATTACCCTGCCTCCAGCACATAAACTAACTACACCAGGAACAAAACACCAAGCTGTGATTCCCATTTTCTGCCCTTCCTCTGTCACATGCACATATGACATCTGGTCACATTCTCCATAAAGAGACACTCTTCCAGGCGAACCTTTGTCTTCAGGATACCACGCCTTTTAACGGAATTCAGGTCTCAGTAAGGTGGAATAAACGCCATATCTATAACCTGCAAATATCCTTCCACTGTTGAGTTTTGTTTTGCCAATCTCCAGGTCCCATTTGTTGTCAGGCATCAAGGTGGCTTTATTGGAATTAGCTCAAGGTGGAAAGATGCATTTCCGTTGCCACTGTAGACAAAACCTAATCCATATATCTATGCCAGATGATCTTCTGGACTTGTTAAGGAGACAGTGATGTGTCACGAGTTCATTACCTAGAACTTTAATTCTTGCTCCTCTGTGGGGCCATTTAATTTACAGGGAGCTTCTGTACATCCCAATTCATGTATTCATTCACCACCAGATCAATCTGGCCATGCTCGAATATGCCATCCATCTACATCTCTGTATTTAAATGCTACCAGAACTAATATTATTAAAATATCATTATTGTTTCGAAATGACATTTTCTTCATAGCCATTGCTTTCCTTATTTGTTTTTCCAATTATACCAAAGGATAAACGTCCACAATGTTTATGGCACATAAAATAAATCATTGCATCTCCTTTTCCTTGAACTATATCTTGGAAAATCCAATCAGGAACAAACTCATTATCAACTCAGAAAACTCTAGGATAGCAATGATTAGGGAGGCAGCAGCCCAAATTAAGTTATTGCTCGTATTGTGTCCATAAATAATATGCATTTAAAACATGCACATGTTAAATGATCGCTTGATTGACGGTGCCGCGGCCTGGTGCAAGATCAGGGCATTATTCTTCTTGAGTTCAATTGCATCCTGTGTTTGACTCTTGCGGAGAAGCCATTGGTAAGTAGCTCAGTGGAGAAGGATGGTCATGGGTATAAAGGAAGTCTTCTTTTTCTTTAAAAGTCTTAAGAAGCTCCAGGAACTTTGCTTTTTGGGAGGACAGTGTCAGTGACGTCTGCCACCGATTTTGTGAAATCTTCCATGCACAGAAATACATTGATATATGGCAACAGGTGAACATTCGATCAAATAAAGAAGTCTATTGTGGAAGTGAGGATACCATTCAAAGTATCCTGTGGCTTTAACATATAATTACCCAAACCCCTAAAGTTCCCTTTTTCCACCGGCAGCCCTATAATAATGAGCTTACTGTACCACACACTAAGCATCAGACCAGTTCCCTACACCTTATGCTGTATTGGCCTCATTACAAATTTGCTGGTATTTCAGTGGTAAATCTGCCGAAATACTGCCAAATGGAATTTCTGTTACCGAGACTTGATTCCACGGATTTATTGCAGGATTACAAGTGGTGGCGGGTGGTGTGAATCCCCATTTTTAGAGTCCACAGGACTGCATAGGGATATCACAGGGATATTCAAGGTAATTCCTCTGGCGGTAATTCCGCTAATTTTGCCCTTTTTGGCAGCAAGGTGGATTTTGCTGGAAGAAAACCCTCCACCTTACCACCAACGTTATAGTAGGCTGGTGCAGTATTGCAGTGGTAACAAAGGTACCACTGCAATACCACGGTTTTCCCCTGCACCGCCATACTCGTAATAAGTTCCTATGTCCCTCAACAACGCACTGTAAATTGAATACTCTGCCCACCTACCCTTCCCCTTTGCCTGTTTAGATGCAGGGACCAGGATTAGATAGTGTATGTAGGCACCACTAATTATTTAAACCCTGTTACACAATATAACCATGGCATGCACCCCAGTAACATTGCCTTGCCCCCCCTTTTTTTTATAAGCCCCATCAGTATATTCTTGCAGCAGTTTATGAGCTCTAGATGCTCTGGTCTCCTCACATATAGTAGGAAGCTCCTCGATTCCTATTGGTTCTTCTGTGAGCTCAGCCACGCTTCAAGTGTGAAAAAGCACAATGCGTTGAACTTTTTGTCAAAGGTTAAACTGATCATGCCCATCACAGACACTTTAGGATTGATTCCAGATACAGTCAGGAGGTTGTTCCCTGAGTGAATTACTGAGGTGGGATATTTGAGAGCAAGGAGTGGCGCGCCATGATTTTAGTGCGCCTTCCTTTTTCCGCAGCTCTAAATGGGGCATCAAGCATGGCCCAAGGTCTCAGGCTAGTAGTCAGAGTTGAGAAGGCTCCAAGCATTTCCAAAAAGGATCCTTCCTGACTTATCCGAGTTCAGCCATATCAGATTTGTGGTCATTCGCTGAATGTCCGAGTAGTTTGAGATTCCTGGCTATAGGGGGCCAATGACAGGGACTAAGCCGACCCCTGAGGACACCATAGGTAAGCGAAAGCAGTGATGAAGAGGAGGAAGAGATGCCCACAGACTGAGTGCCACTTGAACAAAAATGACGTCAATTCTCTGCTCAGACAGCATTACAAATGTCATCTCAAACATACTAACCTCTTCGTAAATCATTCTGCTAACTAGATTATAGACCCTATGAGTCGGGACTGTAAACAGACAATGGTTATATTTCAACCTGCATGAGGCAGAAAGGAGGCTCTTTGATCACAGAAACCGTTACAGCTGCCCAGATGTAACTACCGGTAGCAAGAAAAAAAAAACTCGTTCTTTGAAATATTGTGAGTATTTTAAATGTAATAAATCTGTCACAAGCATGCGCACAAGGGCGCCCAGCACGAGAGAAAACGTATTTTGTTTTGACAAGTTAAATAGGCGTTTCTGGAAAGAGATTGCAGGCTGAAGAGGGTCCGCGTCTCAAGGTGTTACTTCAAGAGGGGGCCCTGTTTCCCATACAGCAGGTGCTGTGCTGTAATTGTGCACCTAAAATGGTGTTTAGAGAATGAAGACATCCTTCTCTCCTCGATGTGTTAATAGCTGCTGATACCGAGGATGCAGGGGACCGACCTATAAATGCCCAGGGTAACCTAATTATATGCGTTCCTGCAGCCTTGGCGACGCAAAATAAACACATGTAGGCGCTACGCGACTCTCTGGGTAGGGTCAGCGCTGAGCAAAAATTCAAATAAAATTAATAAAATATGCATGATAGTTTCATGTATTCTTTGGACTGGAAGAAAAAGGTAACACCAAGCCACAGAGAAAAGATCTTATGCTGTAATGTAAAAGACCACCGTAAAATGGGATATCTTACTCAAGTTTAAAATTGCAAGACTGCTATTTGGAGATATTAACGGTCAACCCATCTAGACTATAGATTAGATAATGTGCCTTTGCACTCTGATTGAATGATTGATTGTCCAATTCACATAATTCTACATCCTCCTAAATGTTCCATTGGTGCCTTCCTACACCCACTGGGCATGGTTTGGTATTGTTTATTTGTAAAGCGCCTATACACAAAGCAAGTGTTTCAAAGCACTCAAGGAGAGAGGGAACAAGGGGAAAAACAACAGTCATTCAGAGTACTTGAATTTCTGAACGATTCAAGTCTGCACGGAACAAGTGCATATAATACACTTGTGTAGATAACAGCAAATAAGTTTGAATATGATTCTGCAGTTTTTCCAAGTGCATTCAGGCGCTACCATGCAAGGAAGGGAGACAAGGGAAAAACAGATAGACGGTCTTCAAGGCATGGTGCATTCAGATTGTGCAAGTGCCATGATAGGTGCAGGAGTGGGCGGGGGGGCAGGTGCAGGGGTGGGAGGCTGGGGGGATTTCAAGGGTGCCCAGTCAGTCAGAAGCTGGGGTAAGTGCTGAGAGATGCCACTCTCCTGGTTCATTGACCAAGTGCAGCAATGATGAGGCAAGTGCGAGGCCCGGAGGCAAGTGCGAGAAGACTGGCAAGGGTTCCAGGGACCTGTGAGACTCTGAGGAACACCAGGCGGCCAGTCAGGACGCTGCGCAGTAAAGGAGGGAGAGAGGGATAGAGCAGAGAGAAAGGTTAGCAGGGGAGAGGGAGAGAGAAGGGAGAGGAGAAGAGGAATGTCTTAAGGTGTTTCCAGAACTTTAGGAGATCAGGCTCAAGACGGATGCTGCAGGGAGGCTGTTCCAGAGGAAGGTCCCTGCAGAGGATGAAGATCTCCCTCCAAATCTCTGCTTGGAGAACCTGCTCACTCGCAGAACGTTGGAGGTAGATGAGCGCAGGGCTCGGAAAGGACAGTATTTAGGTAGGCAACGTTGCAGATAGGTAAGTCCCAGGCCCAGGCCCCAGAAAGCCTTGTGGGCAATGCAGAGGATCTTGAACTTGATCCTTGCAGCCACAGGAGACAGTGGAGGGATTTCAGCCCCGGAAAGATGCTGTCCCTGGGCTAGAGGCCAAGGATAAGTCTTGCGGTTCTGTTCTGGATGAGTTGCAGAGGGTGAAAAAGCAGAGGCAGGGAGAATGAGAAAGAGGCTGTTGCAGTAGTCCAGCCTTGAGAGAACCAGGGCTATGGAGACAATGAGCCGCTGGGGGAAGGTGAGAAAAGGAATATCACCTCTGAGGGGGTGTAGCAGGTAGTTGGACTTTTTAGAGATGTCCAAAATGTGATATGATATGATATGATATTTTATTTATATTGCGCTCGTACAGAAGTGTTTCAGAGCACGAAAAGGAGAGTGGAGAAGAAAAGAGTGGAGTCAAAGATGACCCCACGGTTTTTTGCCTCGCAGGTGGGGGCGGGCGCAGGGCCAGGGGAGCCCGGCCAGAGTAAGAGTGGTAAAGTGGGAGCAGGAGTCCCAATGCAAACGATATCAGTCTTACTGGTGTTAAGGCAGATTGTTTGTAGCACACCATGACAGACAGACAGATATGAGCGTGGTAGAGGAGGTGGCTGAGGGTAGCCTGAATGAGAGTTGCATGTAATCCGCATAACACTGGAAGTTAGAGATGAAAGTGGCAATCACACATGCAAGGACAGCCGGGTAGACATTGAAGAACCAGGGGGATAGCTTAGAACCCTGGGAACTCCACAGGTTGAAAGAGTGATAGTAGAGAGAAAGGTCCCAAGTTCCACCTGGAATGGGCAGTCGGAAAGGAAGGAGTTTAACCACACCAGAGCCTGATATGTGATTCCTAGAGTGTCATACCGACGTGCGATCAGGATGTTGTAGTTTACTGTGTCAAAGGCAGAGGAGAGGTCAAGAAGAATGTGGACAGAGGTAGTATTAGTGTCGAGATTTGAGAGCAGGACTTCAAGGGTGTTTAGAAGAGCGGTTTCCGTGCCTCTGGATGCTCTAAAAGCCAGACTGATGGTTGTGGAAGCAACCAGCAATTTCATTGTGGAGGGAGAGCTGAGAGATAGCAAGCTTCTCCAGTGGTTTGCCCAGGAAAGGGGTGATAGAGATAGGGTGGCAGTTTGCCAGAATAGAGGGGTGCACAAGTAAGTGCCTAAGACAAGTTGGAAAAACTCCAGTGGCAAAGAGAGATTGCAGACATCAGCCAAGGCTGGAGCGAGAGAGTCAATGTTGTCCTTAATGGTTTTGGAGTGGCAGGGGTCCACCTATTTGGATGAAGCTTTCATAGACCGGACTTGTCTGGCGACCTCATCAGGTGTGACGGAGAGAGAGAAGATAGGAGAAGTGGTGGAGGGGGTCCAAGGGAGGCTCCAGAGGTGTTGGTGAGTGAGGTGGTGAGCAGGAGAGAGAGGAAAGGATGTCTTGGGTTTTTGCCATGAAGTGTGCAGCCAGGGCCGAGCAAAGTCCCTGGGTGGGTGTGACAGAAGAGGAGGCTGCTGCAGGATTGGCCAGTTCCTTACAGACTTTGAAAATGTGGCCATGTTGTTTGATGCCGCGGAGATGCATGCTTGAATAAAGACTCTCTTCTTGGTGTGGATGCTGAGTTGATATTGCCTTTGAAGAAGGTAGCAGGCCAGTTTGCCAGGCCAGTTTGTCAGAGGTCCGCTTGACACATTGCATTTCCACTCAGCTGCCCTACACTTACATTTAAGGGCAACCAGATTGAAGTCGTACCAAGAGTTGCAATTTTGAAAAGGCTTTAGCTGGACCCTAATGACAAGGGGAAGAGTATCAACAGTATTAGAGATAGAGAGATTGAAGTTGCGAGGGCTGTGTCAGGGTGGGAGTCAGCCGCAGGAGTAGGAGGCGGAGAGTAGGTGGAGGCAAAGGCAGCCACAGTCACTCTTTTCATGGGTCTGGTGGCTTTGGGACCGAGTGGCCGCACCTGGTGTGCCGATGCAAGAGGGGAGGAGAGCTTCAAGTGTGATCAGAGAAGAGTGGTCCGTCCAAGAAATAGAGGTAGTTAGAGGGATCGAGAGAGGGATGTTCATAGAGATGAAAGCATCCAAAGTGTGGCCTGCTGTGTGCGTGGAGCCAGAACGTAAGATAGAGAGTGAAAGAGAATTGCATAGGTTGCAGAAGGATCCTGAGGAGTCAGGAGAGTCCAGATGGATGTTGAGATCACCCAGGAGGAGGGGTTGAGAGGAGGAGGAAAGTAGAGAGGCGACCAGATCAGCACATTCCAATAGGAAGAGAGTGGACTGTCCTGGTGGCCGATAGAAGGTGGTCAAAAGGAGAGAAGATTTAGGAGAGAGTGAGAGCCTGAGTAGGTATGATGCACACAGGCATCCATTCTGGGAAGATAAGCTCCACTCCCCCACCTTTCCTCTCAGGCCTAGGCACAGAGAGGATTTTGTAGCCTTCAGGGAGCAGTGTGTCAAAGCTTGTGACAGAGCTGTCCTTGAACCATGTCTCCATGATGGCAAGCACATCAATATCAATGAGTTCAAGGAAGTTGCAGATATCAGACGAGTGTTTGTCAGCAGAGCTAGAGTTAAGAGTGGCAATATGGAGCAGCTTGCCATCTTTGAAGGTGTTCCGCAGGGGGCGCAGGGGATGGTGCCACTCCCCCAATGGTCTATGGTGACTCCGGACATCAGGAAGGAGACAGCCTGCTGGCCAGCAACCCGAGTTCCATTAGAGATTTTCAAACTATGGAGACCGGACTTGGTTGAACATGTGAATGATTTAGCGCTCGCCATAAGAAAAAGACGGCACGCAGAAGCCCTATGCATAACTTTGAATTTACTACAACAAGCCACGTTGTGAATTTTAATGATTCAAGCACACCAGATGGACTGTAACACTGCAAATTTTACAACTTGTAATTCCACCTACATCCTGCAAACCTCTGCTACTTTCATTACTTCTGGTGCTGTCGAAGTGTCAGAAACGTATCAGAACATCTTGAAACAACTAGAGCGGGTCCAGCATTGTCATTTTGCTTACGCCTGTGCCTCCTCTATTGACAACAAGGAGGAGTTCCATTCTATTTGATTTTTATAACATCCACAGATACTGTGGGTCTTGTCCTTGCAAATCTGACTTTTGGTCCTGAGGAAGGCAGCCATTTGAACTACATGCCAAAACGTATTTTGCCATGCAAATTTGAACTCTAAACAATAGTGGGTGGGATGCCTTTGCAAACTTCAATAGGCAGTCAACGCGGACCCTGAGTAGAGCTGCAAGATTAGTGAGACATTGCTCTCAAATGAATAGATTACCATTGGATGTAATTTGATAGTCTTCTTTGTGTATTGAATAGATTTGCAAATGCAATTGGGTATTAATTCCCATGTGTGAATATTCCGACTCTTGAATTTAATTAGAGTTCAAAGACTAGTGAGGCATTGTTCTCAAATGAATAGATTATCATTTGATGTAATTTGATGCTTTTCTTGCATGAAACAGATTTGTAAAAATAATTGGGTAGTAATTCCCATGTGTGAGCACCTCGACTCTTAGGGAGTCCCTATGTTTATTTCTGTTTTTCTGTTTTTTATGCATAGTGTTAATATTGGATTTTGTGTAATCATGACAATTTTATGTAAAATGTTAAGACTTGATTTTGTGGAAGTATGACATTCTTTGTAATAAACTGTGACCTTTTCTATTAATAGGTCCCATGTTTTATACAGTTGACACAATGGCAAGAATGGCAAACTAAAATGTATGATTGAATCTTACATGTATGCGATATTGTGTTGAGCAATCAGCCGACAATAGGACATTACCCGAGATAGTGATTAGTAGTACTCAGCTAGTAGTGATCCTTTTTTCTTTTTTTTTTATTATTACAACTAAAGATCACGTTCCTGTTGGGACAGCTTTTGTTGATTTTTGATCCTCCCCCAAGGGTGGCAGAAGAGCCAGAGGGATAGTGGAGGGAGGCAGAGCAGCCAGGGCTGACAAGGTATGCCAGGACAGTGAGGAAAGGCGAGAGAGCCTGTGCAGAGGAGGAGGAGGGCACTGTAGCCAAGGGATCCTGTGCAGAGGAGGAGGAAGGCACAACAGGCAGGGGAGCCTGTGCAGAGGAGGAGGAAGGCACAACAGGCAGGGGAGCCTGTGCAGAGGAGAAGGAAGGCACAGTAGGCAAGGGAGCCTGTGCGTAGGAGGAGGGAGGCACAGCAGGCAAGGAAGCCTGTGCGGAAGAGGAAGGCACAGCAGGCAAGAGAGCCTGTGTGGAGGATGAGGAAGGCTCAGTAGGAAAGGGAGCCTGTCCAGGGGAAGAGGTAAGGTTTGAAAGGCGTGGTAGGAGATTGTCAAAGAGGAGAAGGTTGGATTGAGGACTCTGAACCATGATGGTTCCATTTCGATAGACAGTAATGATGACACTGGAAATGGCAAAGGGGTCAAGGAGGACCTCCCAGCATGTGCCACCATTAATGGGAGAAGAGGCGATCGAAGAGAGAAAGGTGACCACAAGTCCACAGAGTCCACAAGTCGGGCAAGTGAACGAAAAAGACGATGTCTGTGAGAGTCCCTCTGGCGGAAGCCGTGACGTTGGTGTCTGTAATAGGAAGGCCTGGGTTGGAGCCGAGTATTTCCTTCTTAAGTTTCTTTCAGCCAGATTTCTTGATAGGAGAGGGATAGGAAATAGAGAAGCAGTTAGAGAAGATAGAGATAGATAACGACATAGCTAGCTGCATTGGTGAGGAGGACACTTACCAGTGTGATGTACTGAGGCACAAGGAGGGGAGGTGGGGAAAACACACGGGGTGGGAAACAGTGGGTAGGTGGGATGCACAGAGGACAAGGTAAGACATGTAGGACGTTGATGCAGGATGTACTCGCAGCAAACATTAAAGTAAAGTAACAGTTGTGAGCCCAGCAAAAAGCAATCAAAAAAATTCAAAAATGGTAACAGCAAGCACACAGCCGTGTTCGATTTTAGCGAAAGCAGAATGAAACACAATGCAGCATGGTGCAAGGGTAACAGAAGCACCCAAATTCGAATTAAGCAACACACCCCAAAAACGTTTTGAAATGCAGCAACACTGAATGCAGATGGAGCAAGAGAAACAGAAGCACCCACATTCGAATTAAGCAACACACCCAAAAACGTGTTTAAATGCAGAAGCACTGAATGCAGATAGCCTTGCAGTCTTGACACATGTACAATGCCTGCAGATTTAGGTGGTCAGATCAGCTTGTCAAATCTATGAGTCAGTGGTTTCAAAAAGTCAACTGATTGGGTTCATCGCTAAATAAGGGAAAAAAGTATCTCCATGAAGAGTGACCATGAAAAGCAATCTGACACTTACATGCTTTGGACAGCACATCTCATGTATTACATTAATTGATTGCAAGTTCTGTCTGGGACAATATGTTTATCGAGAAGTGAGAAAGCCAGCATAGACTCCAGACTAGCCAACCCTAGAGCCCTAGGAATGTACACATCTATTAAAAAATGACTGGGGAGAAAATGGGTGTGCTCAAACATCTCAAAAATATGCCCGTCATAAAGTCAAACTTTTCTGGGTGGGTTCAACCTGCCGACTGAAAAACTTACAGAGGACTACAGAGGTTTAAGACAGTGCCCTATACAAATTGTTTAATTTACAACAAAATGGTCTTAACTCCTCTCTGAGGCTCACCCTTTAGGATCTGAATTCATCTATGGGGAGGCATTAAAAACTGTACTCCTCAATTGCAACAAAAGACACTACAATTGTGTATGAAAACATATATATATTTCTTTTTATTTTATTAATACGTTGGAATTAAAAACCACTTCATTGAAGACAATTACTTTTTTTAAAAAATATATAAAAGGACGGTATATCACCCGTCATGACTTCTAATATGCTAAGCAACAACAATTAGACAGAGACAAAAACACAAGTTTGTAAACCGAGTTTGTTCTAGAAAAACTGTCCTAGAATAGGACCTGGAAACATTCTGTGGATAAATAAAATGTAAACCTATACCATGAAATATAAGAAAGCAAAAAACCAATTACCACATACAAGAAAGTAGCTTAAAAAGTTATAAAGCAAAACTAGTAAATGTATACTGAAATGACCACATGACATGAAAAAAATGCAACAATAACATATAAGATAAAACACACCATTGATGTCAAATCTAGAATCTCTATTTCTATACTGAAACGTTTACCATAGTTCTAAGTGTATAACAGCTATAAATGCCTTATTGAGCTTGTGATAGCATTCTCACAAAAAAAACATTAGCCCGACATGTTTCATTCCCATTGACCTTGAATAGGATAAGTAACGGGAAATTCTTCAGGGGGTGATGTCACAAGCATCAAGTAGTATGTCAATTACTAGAAAGATATTGTATACATTTTGTGACATTTGTTGCAAAGAGAGGGTTCAACCTGCCAACTGAGGTGCTGACAGGATTTCCCGAGGTTCGAACCCCGCCACTTGTCAGAAGGGGGAGATCTAGACCCACCTTCCAATCTAATCAAGGCTTGAGTTCAACCATATAATCAGATGCCCCCGAGCCATTCCAAAACAGATGTGAGCGTGTTTGAAAGTCCTTGCTTGCTATCTGCTTCAGTTTTGGTTTGTTTTGGCTGTGAAGTTGGGAGTGGACAGAACTGATGGTTTTGGGGGTGTTTTGGAATTCTTTTGGCAAGCATAGAAGTGTTTTGGTGCAGTTTGTTTTTTAGTGTTGTTTTTGGTGTTTCCCGAGCTGAGTTTAAACTGCGGTTTGTCTGTTTGTGGGTTACTTTGGGCTCCTTCTCTAATCTTCTCTTTTTACCCTTACTCTCATTAAAATAAACTAAAGAACAAAACGGTTCATCTTGTACTCCTGACTTCCTGTTCTATTTGTGTCACCCGCAAATAAAAAATAAAAACCTTTCTTCACACCTTCCTTTCCTGTGTCTTTAGAGAACCCCTTTAGTGTGAGCCTGAGAAGTCTTCCTTTGCTTCCCTCTGTCCTGTTACCCATTGTTTGTGTGTTTCAAGAACCGTTTATATCGTGTGAGCATTGCACAAATGCCTTTGTTGTGTTTTTCACATTTATTTTATTTATTTTATTATATTTTATTACATTTGTTATACGCCCAGACCCGGGGGTATCACGGCGTTGTTACAGACAGTGGGTAAATGCAATCTTAAAAGTGAACACAGAGACACACAGGAACAGTCAAGTATATACAATTCAGTCAGATATGTACAATTGGAGGTGATGGTCTAGTCAGAGCAAGATCGTGCTTTAGATTCGGTTAGTACTTGTTGAATAGCCAAGTTTTCAAAGATGTTTTTAATTTAGGGAAAGATGTTAATTCATAATGGTAGCGGGTAGAGAATTCCAAAGTCTGGGAGCCAGGATTTTAAAACTGCTACCCCCCGCTTTCTCTCTTTTGTATCTTGGGATTTCGAGGTATGCGTTATTATTGGATCTGAGAAGTCTGGTCTGGGGTTTCTTCGTGACTGTATGGTTGAGGTATTTGGGAGCTTTATTGGACATGCATTTATGTGTAATGCTCAAGGTTTTGAATAGGATTCTGGCTTGGATGGGGAGCCAGTGGTGGTCTCTTCTGATGTTGGAGATATGTTCAGATTTTTTGATGCCTAGGGCCACTCTGAGGGCTTTGTTCTGCATAAATTGAAGTTTGGCTAAATTGAATTTGCGTCTAAGGATGATGAGTTTGGAGGTGTAAGGTATGTGGATGAGGCTAGTGTGTTTACTTGCTTTGACATAGTTAAGGTGGCATCTAAGTAAACATCAAGAGTCTTGACTTGTTTGAGAATGGGGATCGTGGTGCCATCAATGACGAATGATTTAAAGACAGGCTCGAGGGCGTCAATTTTGGTGGAGGAACCTAATATGAGCAGCTCTGTTTTGTCGTCGTTGAGACAGGGGCTATTGTTGGCCATCCAGTTTTGTATGAGAGAGTAGATTTGGTTGACCAATAGTAAGTCTTGTTCGTACTTACCTCTAAGTGGGATGAGGATCTGGGTGTCATCAGCAAAGTTGATGTACATGACACCCATGGCATCCAAGGCTGCAAATAGCAATTTAGTATAGGCAGTATACAGTGTGGGGGATAGGCAAGAGCCTTGCGGAACGCCTGCAGGGACTGGCACAGGGTCTGCTGATTCTTTGCCGATGGATACTCTAGAAGTCCTATCTGCCAAGAATGATTTGATCCAGTCAATGGCATTCTTAGCTAGGTTGAAATTGTTAGCTAGTGTATTACAGAGTTTGTCATGGTCGACCAAATCAATGGCTGCTGAGAGATCCAGAAGCATTAGTAGGCAGGGTTTACCTGCTTCTCTGGTGGCATCCATTTGGATCTTCAAATCAAGAAGGGCTGACTCTGTGCTATGGTTAGGGCAGAAACCTGACTGTCGGTCCCCTAGCAGTTGGTAGTGTTCCAGATGGTTTTGTATTTGGGAATAGGCTGTTTTATCGATTATTTTTAGGAGAAATGGATCAGTTGTAATGGGTCGGTAGTTAGTGGGTATAGTTGGATCCAATGTTGTTTTTTTTAGAAGAGGTGTCACCCAAGCTTTTTTAATGCTAGTGGGGACTGTGTTAGTGAGGAATGAGGTGTTAACAAATTCGGTGATGATCAGCGTTAGGGTGGGGGCGCAGAGTTTCACTAGGTGGGAAGGGAATTGGTCTTCTTCACAGTTAGAGGCCTTAAGTTTAGTTATGGTGTCTAGCACTTCTTTGTGAGAAACTGGTGTGAATTGACATGGGGGGCCAAGAGTGGTGTTCATTGGGGTCACTGCTGTGATAGGTGGAGTTTTGTCTGCTAGGAGTGTTTTTTTATTATCGATTTTATTTTGCAGCAGTAGGATTTTGGATGATAGGGCGTTTTGTATGGTGGTGCACAAGTCTTTGGTAGCGTTGGTAGGTGCTGTAGTTTGACAAGCGTTTTCGTGCTCTCTAAGGATGGGGAACAATTCTTTGCTGTCTGAGGACACATTGGTAATACGAAGGTTGAAAGAATTAGCTTTTTGGTTTGATTATTGCTGTTTTTTTTTATTGGCTTCATCAAAGGCTAATGCTGATTCTGGGGTGTTGTTTTTCTTGTGAGGTGTTCAAATGATCTTTTTATACATCTCAGGGACACTAATTCCTCATTAAACCAAAAGCAGGATCGTTTGTCGGGTCTACAGGTTTGGTGATAATGGGAGCAAGTAGATCAATGATGTGGGTGAGGCTTTCTTGGTCTTGTTCTGCTAGGTAGGCAGGGTTATTGGTACCTCGTACCGTGTTGGCTAATGCTGCACTCAGGGCTCGGGTGAGGTTGTCAGGTGATAGCTTTTTAATGTTTCTGGTTTCAAAGGTGTCTGTTTTTTTGGGAGTGGTGTGGTCTGTGCTAGTATGTCTATTGTGAAGTTGATTACAAAGTGATCTGACCTTTTAACAGGGAGGATGGAGTTGATGGACACTTGAGAGTTGAGCGTGAGGAGCGTGAGGAGCCAGTCCAGGGTTCTGTGCGAAGTTTCATTTCTGACATGGCTGTATGGCAGGTTAGTGCGTCAGGATCTAGGGGATCACTGTATCCTAGGTTGAAGTCACCGAGGACTATGCATTTAGTTTTGGGCATGATGATGGGAGTTAGAAGTAGAGGGATGCCCAGATCGGGGTGGGTGTTTTTGTTGGGTGATCTATACACTACCAGGAAGTTGGTGGTGGTTTTGGGGTTAGATGCATACTTTACTAATAGGAGTTTGTAATCCTGTATTTGTTCTAATGGGCAGTCTCTGATTTCCAGGGTGGTTCTGGCTATTATGGCGACTCCGTCTCCTTGAGTGTCTGTCCTATCTGTTCTGAGGATACTAAAACCTGGGGGGATAGCAAGAGCTAGTAGTGGGCATGCAGCTGGGTGTAGCCAGGTTTCGGTGACTACCAGCATATCAAGTTGTTGGTCCTCAATCAGGTCATGGATTTCTATTGCATGGGCTCCAAGTGAGCGAGCGTTGATGAGTGCACCTTTGAGGGTAAAGGCGGGGGCAGGAGGCGGTGTGTTGCCTAGGTCAGGGTGAGATTAATGGTTTTGGTCTTGGGTTGGTATTTGAAAGGTATGTTGTAGTGGCTTTTGTGTTGGTGGCTGTTAGAGGTGGTATCTGGTTTGGTGGATGTGTTGGGAGTTGTGGTGGATGAGGTGACTCTGAGGGGAGTTTTAGTTCTAGTCATGAGTCTATTGAGTCTGTCAATACCCAGGATGGGTGTTGTCCTATTGTTGGTGATATTGGGTTGGGTGTGTGTGTGTGTTTGGAGAGGTTGTGATGGAGGCTCAAGATGTCTAAGGTTGCTGCATTCTTAATGATGGCAGACGTAGTGTTGGAGGGTACAATTTGTGTGGGGAAAGGAGGGAGTGAGGGAAGGAATGGGCTGGGGCAGGGGATAGGGAAGTGCCATTGACATCCTAGTCTGGCTAAGCCTTCATCAATCTTAATGAAGTGTCCTCTTGTGCACTGTGTGGAATGGGGTATTATACAGAAGGGGAACATAATGGTGGTCAGGAAAGCCAGCATTATATAGGTTGGGGCTAAATGGACTAATGCAGGGCTCAAGATAGCAGTTGGGCACATAGGCTAAATGCAACTATCCAGCACATATAGGTGACAGGCTGATGCAGAACACCATTAGCATTTGGGCATATAGGCTAAATACAACTATCCAGTGCAGGTAGGTGACAGGCTGATGCAGAACACAATTAGCATTTGGGCATATAGGCTAAATACAACTATCCAGTGCAGGTAGGTGACAGGCTGATGCAGAACACAATTAGCATTTGGGCATATAGGCTAAGTACAATTATCCAGAGCAGGTAGGTGAGAGGCTGATGCAGAACACAATTAGCAATTGGGCATGTAGGCTAAATACAACTATCCAGCACAGGTAGGTGACAGGCTGATGCACAACGCAATTAGCAATTGGTCATGTAGGCTAAATACAACTATCCAGCACAGGTAGGTGACAGGCTGATGCAGAACACAATTAGCAATTGGGCATGTAGGCTAAAAACAACTATCCAGCACAGGTAGGTGACAGGCTGATGCAGAACACAATTAGCAATTGGGCATATAGGCTAAATACAACTTTCCAGCACAGGTGGGTGACAGGCTGATGCAGAACACAATTAGCATTTGGGCATATAGGCTAAATACAACTATCCAGCACAGGTAGGTGACAGGCTGATGCAGAACACAATTAGCATTTGGGCATATAGGCTAAATACAACTATCCAGCACACGTAGGTGACAGGCTGATGCAGGGTTCTATTAGCAGTTGGGCATATAGGTTAAATGCAATTGACCACCAATAGGTAAATAGCAGGCTAAATACAACAACAAGTAGTGCTTGGGCACGCGGGCTAGTTGTGGGTTGCAGTTAATGAGTTCAAACTGGAGGCTAGGTGCGAAGGGAAGTGTGTTACCATTGTGATGTTGAGTGAGGCAGTGGGCAATGTTGTGGCAAGCAGTAGGCTAAACTACATGCAGCGGTATAAAGTTAATGGACCAGCCAACTTACTTCACAAGAGTTTAGTGATGATCACAGTTCACTGTTGTTGGTAGGAGGGGGAGGTACAGCCTAGCGGGCGCGCGGCTCCATGCGGTCTTCCGCAGACAGCCGCAGACAGGCCCTTATGAGCGGCCCTTGGGGAGACAGTCCGGCTTCCGCCTTCCGGTTGTGTTGGGTGACGATTATGCGGCAGTGCGGCCAATCAAAGCCTGAGGCTTGTTTTGTGTTTTGCACATTCACACGTTAGGTGCATTCTCCTGCCCATGCTCTCACATGGCAAAATGACACTGTTTAATTATTCATTTTGTAACCACTACTGGAATGTGTTTTTTTAAAGCTATTGTTTTGGAAGTTTGGAATTACACTGTGTGTTTTGTACATAGTGACCATAAGCAACATGTTCCTTTATTTAGAGAGGGTACCAGGTAAGAGAAGATGAGGAGCTGGACTGTTCCTCAACCTCTTTGTCAGAGGTTAAGAGAGTCAAACAGCGAGAGTGGGAGGAGGGGCAGATGGAGGTTGGGTTGAATGATCAGGTTGGGGAGACATTGGTTAAAGAGTGGAAAATGTTGGTTTTTGATGGGGAGACAGAGGTTGAGGAGAGGGAGACAGAGCCTGAGGATGGGTAGACAGAGCATGGGGCGGTGGATGGTGTGGCTACCCTTGGTATATTATGCTATTCTTTATTTGTAAAGTGCCTATACACAAAGCAAGTGTTTCAAAGTGCATCTTGAGAAGGTTGTGGTAAAGGCAGGTGCAGTTGAGGAGAAGGTGTCTTGACCCTGGATTTAGGAGGAAGGAGAAGGAGGAGGTAGGCGAGGAAAAGCAGGGAGAAGTAAAAAACGGATGTGCAGGAGGCATGGTTGTAATACTATGGAGGGAAGGGGGGGCAATTCCCCCAAACTTTTATGGCATGGCTTTTTGTCCCCCCTCATCTTTTAGTGGGAGGGCCGGTTGCCGCACTGTGGCTACTGCATTCATTTATAAGCTAATTGGACATCGTAAGACTGGCTGTGATGCCCAGCAGGCTTGCGCTGCCTCATTACATAAGGCTGAGCTGAGCTCAGCTGCGTGTATGTTTGTTGGAGGGCTGGCTGCCTGCTGACCCTAGTGAGGGGTCACATTTGAACAATCGCATTGGGGGTCAGGGGATTATTCAGCGTTGCAAGAGTGGGGGGTGAGGTGAGCCACGAAATGCAGTGCTTGTAATAATCTCATTCACACCCTCAAACCGCCCACCCCTGCCCCAATCTACTTTTTTGGTAACATTAGTGGCAGATGCCATTTATACACATAAAAAAACTAAAAAACTGCAGGATCATTACAGATGCAGGAAACACATCTATTAGAGCTCTGTCCAGGCACTCTCGGGAAAAATACATGGAAACCTCCCAATTTGCACATGGAGGCACCATGGAAGTGACCTTAAAATAAATTGCCGTAAGTAAGCAAAGTGGCAAATAACTTTGGTGCAAAGTACCTAAATTGCACTACTGTTATGTATGGAGCAACTCTATAGTCATTAGTCATTGTCCCGTAGGATAGCTCAGCGGAAACGTGCACACCTTGAAAACAAGAGGACACGAAACAACACATATTCAATCCCGGGTCTGCGCTTTGAAATCTCTGGTTAATATGCGCGTTATAAATACGCAACTAAGACAAAAAAACAACAACAAAAAAATAAAATTCCTGTAACAGTGCCTCGATGCCCCCAGGCTGTGAGAGCGCTTTAAAAATGCAAATAAATAAAAAATAAATAAATTAGGCTTTTTAAAATTATAATGATATATTAATAAGCTTTGAAGTGAATCAGAATCACGCACAAAGCTTCAGGTAAGACTGTGATTAAATGACTATCCGAGGATCCCATACTTTTGTTATATGGTGAAAGTGGGATGTGGACAAATAAAGCAACTGTGCACATCTTCCTAGGTTTAGTTGATACAGATATTTATGAAGAGTCTGCTTTACATATCCTGTGCTTAAATAATTATTTCTGGCAATACCTTGGAAGCAAACCACATTGCATAATAAACTAGCCTTTCATAGTAAACTATCTGTGCACTATATACATTGTCACAGAAATATTTTGAGGTTTAGTTGATACAGATATTTATTAAGATTTTGCTTTACATTTCATGTGCTTAAACACTTATTTCTGGCAATGCCTTGCAAGCAAATCACATACATAATAATCTAGCCTTTCATAATAAACTAACTGTACACTATATACATTGTCATAAAAATATGTTGTGGAATGAGAGTATGGCTTTAGTTTTATCCTCCTCATCCTGCATGCAAAGTCACAATAGCATCATGCAGATTAACGTGAGCCTACCAAATCCACCTTGGGTTTTAGAGCCATAGGGTCTCATTACAAGTGTGCCGATCCGGAAACAACAGTGAGGTTATTAAGCATACGGGCACTGTTGTTTCCGGAATGGCACACTACAACTCTGCAGGTGGGTTCCGTTCCGCCTGCCAGGGTCAGACCTGCCGGGCGGGATGGCACCCGTTTGCAGAGTTTTCACGGGAGCACCAGCACTGTTACTAACAGTGCCGGTGCTCCTGTGTCGTCATTCACACGGAGTACTATGGGACTCCATGGAAATGGGGACTAACAGTTCCAGTGCCTGACTTCCCGGCTGCCGGTTTTGGAATAGCCTGGTGGCACCGGGAAACCAGTCACTGGTAATTTTTTATGGGTCTGGCGGCAAACTGCCAGTAGCACTGGCAGGGTTACGAACACGGGCGTACAGTTCTATAGAGGACAGATACATATACATACTGTCATTACTTTGATTATTTTTACCATTAGCCAAATGCAGCAATGCAGAAACCACAAGGCACAAGAGATCCAGAGCAAAGTTTTCAGATGCTAAAACACGAATGAATAATGCTATGGAACTGCAGGAGCACCTATGGGACCTGACAGAGCCAAGTGTGACTAACCTATGGAAAATATAGTATATCGCGGACAACCTAGAAACTACATTATAAGGTTTTGGAAAATGACAGCAGGCCTCAGGCCACTGAGCAAGAGTCCAGCTGCAGGGAAAGGGATTAAATCCTCATAATTCGGAGGTGGAGAGCTCAATTTCGTGGTCTCCAAACACGTGATACAACTGAAGCAGACAATGGACAGTGATCAGTGGTGAGAAAGGTGAGCCGATCCCAGGCACTAGACACGGACTGCAACAAGCATGCAACAAGTGTTGCGCCAAGCAGGAGAATATTTTCATAAGGCAAAGGTGGTGCACACAAGTCACAATACAGACATATAGGGCTTCATTACGAGTTTGGAGGCAGCCATTCCCTTAATAAGGGCATGGCTGCCTCCAAACTCGGGTCCGGGTTCCCTGAATGGGGAAATACCGGGCCATTCTGACCTTGGAGGGCCCAGTATTTCCCCTTTCAGGGAACCCGGACCCGGACCTTCCCCATTCCCATTCAAGCCCCCATAGGGCTCAATGGGAATGGGGAGGAAGCTAACAACGGACTCGTTAATAACGGGCCCGTTGTTAGCTCCCTGGCCCCCTTGCGGGACCCGCTTTGCACGTTTGGTAAAACCAAACGTCCAGAACGGGTCCCGCAAGGGAACCTCGTATTAGGGAGGAGTGGGTTTAACAACACCGGCACCATTACCGGCGCCGTTAAACCCATTCTGCCAGTCTCTTAATGAGGCCCATAATCATTCTCATCACCTTGAAAAGGTCCCCAGTGAGCTGAGAACCATTCCGGGTCCCAGGCCCCAGGCCTGGGGACGTCAGCTCTAGCCAATCACAGTTTAGTACCCTAGGGGTGGGTAGCAACAGGCAAGAACCAATGGTAAATCCACAATACTGCAACAATGTTATAGTTAGTGAATTGGGGATCAAAAAAAACAGCCAACTGAAATGGAAGAGCAAGTAGAATAACATAGATATGTACCCATGTAGGTTATTATGCTCCTGACAGCCAATCCCAGGCTGCGATAGGTTTTTGGGGAGAGGCCCAAGTAATGATGTGACGTGTTTCTTAGACAAAAGTGGCCTGCGTGCCATTTACTGTGAGACATGCTGGAATTTTCCTGAGTTGTTTTATCGATCCCTGTTGGTTTTGGCTGTAATAAACTGCAGTTTGAACTTGCCGTTGACTGAGTCCTCTGTGTATTCTGGGGGAGGGTGTTGCGCCCTCCAAGTCTGCAAACTTCCAGTATTGCTCTGGCATATCTGGGGGTTCTCACCAACAATAAGATGCTCATTAATGTTGTTATATATAAGCTCTCTCACATGTGTATCATTGAGGCCTCTGTTGTGGTCTGATACAATATCCTAAGCAGCACTAAAAGCACATTAACACTGCACACTAGCCAGGGGGCCACATATGCTTTCTGCAGCTATTTGAATAAATGCATATGGCTACGCTGACCACTTGTCAAGTCAGCATTGAAGCGGATCATCATCACTACCAAACTGACACGTGTTGAGGACATAGGTATAAAATATTTGGTTTGCAATGGGCCCACCAAATTCTCACTAGGATCTAACATATGGCAACCCATATTAGGGGAGGAGCCAGTCTCATAGCCCCTTAAATTTTTCCACTATCTGAAAGCTCACCTTTGTGCTACCTGAATGAGTCTCAGGAGTTGTGGAGGACTAGTCTGCACTGTACGATAACCCCCTTTGTAGAGGTGCCGTCCAGCACTTTGTTGTTGTACTCTGACCTCGGACCCTCTCCCAGGGTTGTAAATATCTTTATAAGTATCCTTACACATGGCTAGCATGCACTCTTACAAATGTCAACACCCTAAATTTTCCTCATCCTGATCACTTGATGTTTAAAACTTGCCACCTTGACTTTAAACGGAGCATCAAGAAAAGATTCCAGGGGCTATTACTTATTACCCTCCATCCCAGCAATGCATTGCTCCTTTATGAAGATTTCGAGCAGATCGTATTTATAGCCAGTTGCCCTGCTTTTGCATCCACAGACAGTTCATGTATTATTTTAGATCGTTCTAATTACAACAGATGAACCAGTGGCAGCATCTTACAGAGTGATGAAGTATACAGCCTCATCCACGGAGCTTCTTAACAATGGCTGCAGCAAATAAAAAAGTCTACATTTGCCACTGTGTAGGTGTTAGGACAGCAACATACAATCTTCAGCTATAGCTAATTGTAGTCACTGTGCAGCACTGTGTTTGCAGATGGTCCAGCATTCGTGGGTTTGAATTCCACCGATTCAGCACTGCATTTTGCATATGATTGCAAGCGAGATGGTGACATGACTGCAGCTTTTATAACATATGATGTGGGAGTGGCTATAGCGGGTGAAGATCTTCTTGGCCATACTTACCATCTTATCTAGTGTGCGTACTGGCTACTGAAGCGGGTCTCCACAAGACAGAAGACATGGGCAAAGCAGGGCATGTGCATGGTTCACCAACCCTCAGTACAGCTAGAGCATTCAATTCATTGTCAGCTGCCACAAAACCAACTTCGAAACCACAAGGCGTGAGCCAATGTGCCATTAAGTCCTTTACTTTCTCCTAAGTAGCAAGTGACATTTGGCGGTTGCTCTCCTGGCCTTTGCTGACGAGAGGTACCGGAGAAGGATCTTAATATCAAGTGATGGCCATGCATCTCCTGCCCTGATTATTAGTCCACATGCCCATGGTTAGCTGGACTTTTTTACCCTCAATGTGGCCCGATGCCATTCCCACTGCTTCTTCAACATGGCCAAGAGGTGCAGTACTGAAGTTCACATGAAGTAGTGGTGACTCCGAATTTTCCAGAAGGATCAACAAGACCAAGGAGCCATATTAATCTACAGTGTTCTACAAAATATTATGGAAGTTTACATTTTGTCATGGTTGCCAATGAATAAATATAGGTTTTTGTGCATTTGCTGATATTTGTGATACACTCAAATGCCTTCGCAATGGTGAGCTAGCACACTGAGGGAGAAATAGGTTGTCTACGTGCTTAACAACGTTTTTTTTTTTAACTTTTATTTATTGGCATAAAGGTCAAGACAGGCACAGTTCAAATTACATAGCAATGAGCTGACAACATAACCGTACAATCGGCACCACACCATGGTTAGGTTATACATCACGAGCTGATAACAACTGATATCGCGGGGAGGCGTCGAGAAGCACAAAGAAAAAGCAAAAACCAATAGGAGAAGTTATATCACCCGTGGCATGTCGGGTTGTCCTGGCAGGGGAGATGAGGTCAGTTCCACTTCATCTCTGCCATTTAAATAGCTACAAAATTCCGACCAGACATTTTTGGGGCGAGATGTTGGAGGTAGGGATCCAATGTATTCCTCTTCGCACATTTGTGTCCAGGTAAGGGCTTTCAGCCACATCATAAAAGTGGGAGGATTGCGGTGCTTCCAGCATTGCAATATGCATCTTTTGGCCACCATAATACTTACATTTACAAATGTTTCCATTTTCTTTACACTCTCACCTTCCCAAGCACCAAATAGTATGGCAAGTGGCTCCATAGTCACCGGAGAACCAACTATTTCGGAGAGTGCCTCTGTCACGGCCGTCCAGAATGTGTTGAGGGCGGGGCAAGCCCAGAACATGTGTACATGGTCTGCCTCACAGGATTTGCATTTGGGGCACACAGGGGTCGGGGTGCCTGTGAATGACGCAACTCTATACGGTGTGTAATAAAGCCTATTAAGGAGCTTAAATTGTATGCAGCGGAATCTGGCGCTTAGGGAGACCATTCGTGTGTGTGTACACATTATGCCCCAGAGATCGTCTGTGATTTCCACTCCAAGTTCCCTACCCCAAGCCTCGCGTGGTTTAAGAGAGTTGTCCGCAGTGTTATTCAGTTGCATTTTGTACAAATTAGAAATTATGCTTTTGGCACCTCTGGAATTTGCTATATATTGTATTTCAGGAGAGTCTGGGGGTTCAATAGGGCATGAGGGCCACATCGTCCGTACTGCAGCTCTAAGCCTATAATACTGCAGCATTTCGAGTGGAGAATTGGAGTGATCAGGGCACCATGTTTGGGGGGTGATAAAAACACCATCGGAGAAGAGGTCAGCAAGGGCACGGTATCCCAGGTTTTCCCAGTAGCGTATGAGATTTGGGTCATGTGTGGGGGGGAGTCCGGGGAACTGCCACAGGGGAAGCCACTTGTAGTATGGGCGCTGTTCCTGGTCAGAGCCTAGGATGCTCCTCCAGGCCCTAAGCGTAGCGGCCACCGGGTCCGCATGAGCATCTGTTTGGAATGCGCGGTTCAGTAGCAGGGACATGATATTAGTTCCACCTCCCGCCAGTTTCTCAAGTTTTACGTGTATGGGCGGATTCTGGAACATGTACCAATGGGAGGCATGATGGGCCTGTGCAGCATTCCAGTACAGGCGAAGGTCTGGGGCCGTGAAACCCCCTTTGTCATAGGGCAGGGTCATGTGTTGCCACTTCTTGCGGACTGAGCCTGGATGCCAGAGAAATTGTGCGCACTCCGAGTGGAGCTTCTTGAAGTATTGAATCCCAGGCCAGATCGGCATGTTAGCAAAGACATACAGGAGTTTGGGGACCACTACCATCTTTATTAGAGAGAGTCTGCCCGCTAGGGATAGAGGTAGATTGCGCCATTTGGAGAACTTGGAGAAGACTAGGTGGGCTGCTGCCTCGTAGTTGTCTGTCAATAGAGAGGCCTTGGCTAGTGATATTTGTACCCCGAGATACCTAACCCCACCCGGGGACCAGCGTAGAGGGTACTCACAAGACGGTCGTTGGGTTGCCACAGCAAGAGGGAAAATTTCGGACTTAGAGTAGTTGATTGTGAAACCTGACAACGTACCTATCTTGGTGATATCACGGATGATCAGGTCCAAATATGTGGAAGGATTTCTGACATACAGGAGCACGTCATCTGCATATAGAGAGATGATCTCTGGTGCATCCATTAATCGTATGCCTTTATTGCCGTGCCGACCCCTTACATGATCAGCCATGGGTTCTATAGCGAACGCAAAAAGGAGGGGAGAGAATGGGCATCCCTGACGAGTGCCCCTGTGTAGCGTAAAGGGAGAGGAGGGAACAGAGTTTACAAGAACTCTAGCTCGTGGGTCCGTGTATAACAGTTTTATGTAAGAGGTCATTTGTGGACCCACACCCATTTTCTCCAGCACGACCCACAAATATTGCCATGAGACCATATCAAAAGCCTTTTGGGCATCTAGTGTTACCGCCACCGCGTCCGCGCCTGGGTCAATTCTGGACATCACATTAAACAGGCGGCGGATGTTCAGCGCTGTGGATCGACCCGGGATGAAACCGCACTGGTCCTCATGGATCATGTGGGACATGAAAGGGAGAAACCTGTTAGCAATTATATTAGCAAAGATTTTCGTGTCGGTAGTAATAAGGGATAGGGGCCTGTAAGACCCACACTCGTCCGGGGGTTTTCCAGGTTTGGGGAGGACAGTTAGTAAAGCTTCTCTAAGGGAGGGGGGGGGGCAATTCAAATGAAGTGATTCGGCCCAGACCCCGTGTAGCACAGGCGCTAGTATAGCCACATGCTCCTGGTAGAACTCGGAAGTGAGCCCATCCGGGCCAGGCGCCTTGTTTTTGGGAAGGTCCGATATCACCTGAACTATCTCCTCCAGGGTAAATGGGGCGTCTAATATTTCCCGGGTGTCTTGGGAGATAAGGGTCATAGGGATGCTCTCAAGGAGGTCGTCTAGGTTTTGGGCAGAGTGTTCTGGTTGGGGACCATACAGATTGGCGTAGAAGTTAGTGAAAGATTTCACTAGTATGATTTGTCTAGTATGGACTGATCTGACCAGTGCCTCACTCCACTGCCATCTATGATGTTGTCAATGCGGGTCCCACCAGTCTCAGCACGCACTAGCCTGGCCAGGGTTCTACCCGGTCTGTCCCCCTCCCCATATCTACGGGCCGCAACAGGGTGTTTATAGTATTGTACCTCCCTCATAGCGTGTGACTCAAACTTTTCCAGCTCTGATCTGATTGCAGCTAGGGTCATTGGGGACTGAGTGGTCAGGTAGTTAAGTTTGGTTTCCGAGTTGGTTAAGGCCTGCCTTATAGCTTTCAGGACCCCAGCTTCTCTAGAGATGCACATCCCCCTGATATAAACCTTGAACGCCTCCCACCAAATCCCTACGGGTGTATCGGTTGTATTGTTCTTTTCAAAGAATGTAGTTATATCGGCTAGGATCTCGGCTTTAAAGACAATGGCCCTCATTACGACCCTGGCGGAGATCCATGGTGCAATTTGCACCATGGTCCATGGCGCAGAGCTGCCAACTCCGCCATGGGGGTTGGCGGACTTACCGCCCCATTCCGACCTTGGCGGGGCGGTTAGTCCCCAATCCCCATTTACCCTTCCCCATTCCCATTTTTGCCCCATAGGGCATAATGGGAGTGGGGAAGGTGTTAATTACGCCACCGTAAATTACGGTGGCGTAATTAACAAGAGGTCCCGTAGCGCCATGGATTTTTCCGCCCGGAAAATCCGGGCGTAAAAATCACCATGGCGCTACGGAAAGTCGTAATCTGGCGGAGAGGTACGCCATGCATTACGCTGGCGTAAACCCCTCTCCGCCAGGGTCGTAATGAGGGCCAATGTCTGATACGGCGGTGGATTTGAAGCGCCAGTGGGGTCTTAGCGGCACTGCGTCACCGAGTTGAATCTGTAGGAGTACAGGGGAATGATCAGATAGCGTGCGTGCAAGTATCGTAACCTCTGAGACCCTCCCCACCAGTCTGCCAGAGAGTAGAAACAGATCTATTCTCGAGGAACTGTCATGCACAGTGGAATAGAAAGTATAGTCTCTGTCATGGGGGTGGAGCGTTCTCCATACATCATGTAAACTGAGAGAATCCATATGTAATAGGAGACGTTTGGTCGCTCGTGGTGTGGGTCTGCGACTGGTCGTCGTCCTATCTAGTAAACTGTCCAGTGTTGGGTTCATGTCCCCCCCCATATTATGGGGACGTCTATGTATCTCATGAGTATGGCCGTCACTCCGTCAAAGAACTCGGGGGAGTCAATGTTGGGTGCGTATACGTTGACCAGTAAGCATTCTTTGTGAGCCAAGGTGCAATGCAGGATCACATATCTGCCTTCTGCGTCAATGTGCAATGAGCGGAGAGTAAAATGGATAGATTTGTGAATGAGAGTCAGGACCCCTCTAGCTTGGGTGGAGTATTGGGTGAAATATCTGTTAAGACCCCAAGTTTGTGCAATGTTCGACGATAGGTGTTTAAGGGCATGTGTCTCTTGTAGTAAGAGAACCTTGACCCCGTGCCGTTGTGGGTAGGCCGCAATCCTACAAGATTTCGTGAAATTTGTCAGGCCACGTACATTCCATGACATCATTTTAATCGCCATGTAGGCAGCCTACGGGACATCCCAAGCAAAGGCACTGCCCTTGATAAACGCCATGAGTGCTGCCATGCTGCACTGTTGCCATCGTGTGTAACCCGTCTTAACCCCTGCGCCATTTTGAATATAACCTACCCCAACTTTCCAACCCCCCGCCCTCACCGCCCTGTCCCAACTAGCAGTGTGTGAATACCCACCCCTAAAGTGAACTATTGGATGCCATCCCCAACTTGGCAATACATGAAAAAAAGCCCAACCGGGGCGAAGACACAAACATTTAGATTCTACAGGAATTGCAGCTGCAGTGGGGGTCACCGCTGCCGTTCCGCCCACCAGTATTGATACGAATCTTGAATAAACAACATAATCAGAGGCTTGGCTAACATAAATGAGGTTCCAGAGCAAGGATGCGTGTATTAACGGGCATCAAGACTAACCCATAAGGGGAGGACAGCGGCCAGTTCTAGTCGTTGTCCATCGGGACCGCTCTGCCAGTGGAATCTGTGCCTCGATGAACTTTACAGCCTCGTCCGGGACCGTGAAGAAGTAGAGCTTGTTACGATTGGGGAAAAGCATAGCGTATTCAATCTTCCTATCACGTAGCATTTTCTTCACCCCAGCGAATCAGCGTCTCTCCATTTGCACACCTACTGAAAAATCGGGGAAGATCCTGATTACTTGTGAATCCATCCTTAATTCCCCCTTCTCCCTGGCCAGGCGGAGTATGATCCCTGTCCTTGTAGCTGAGCAGTTTTGCTATCATAGGTCTGGGGAAGTCCCCTGGCCGCGGCCGAGGTGCCAAGGAGCTGTGAGCTCTTTCGACCGTGAAGAATGGCGAGAGATCAGGGTCATCCAGGAGATCTCTGATGAGTTTTTCCACCGCTAGTTCCATGCGCCCTTTGAGTGCAGTTTCAGGGACCCCAATTATGCGAATGTTATTTCTCCGCGACCTCGATTCGAGGTCATCGCATTTAGATTTGACCTGTTTCATGTCTCGGACAAGCTCTGACACTGTGTTTTGCAGAACATGCACATTGTCTTCAGTGGTGCCAGTCCTCTGCTCCACTTCGGTAATCCTAGCCCCGTGCTGGTCAAGCTTCGCCCTTAATGACGCCACATTTGCATTAATGTCATCTAGCTTTTCATGAAATGCTGCAAAGTTTTTAGCCATGGATTCCATCATAGTGGCCAAGTCCGGCTGCGGGGGGTCCGGCAGAGGGTCGCCCTCCTCCTGGGTTGTAGTGGACGGTGCCTGGTCTCCCTTGGGTGTCGCCCTGGCGAACTTGTCCATAGCCCCGGCTTTGCTAGTGGCACGCGATCTGTTAGACATTCTTCCGGGGAAGAGTCAGGGCCAACACGACGATATAGATGGTGGAGGAGGCCTGGATCGCACCGTATTGTGCTGGACCACACTGAGGCCCCGTCGCGGTCACAGGCGCTGCAGGTGGAGAGAGCCGGGGGAGGACAGGCGAGCCCTGTGTGATTTGTGTTGCTAGGAGTGTGCCTGGGACCGCAGGGCTGCGAGCCGTTAGTGAGTCAGGCAGGGTGTCCCCACAGGGCTGAACGGGTGAAACTGTTCACAGCTACGTGCGTTTAGATAGTGGGATGATGTCCCCCCTCTGCAGCCCCCTGGAACCAGCAGATCCGAGTGGGAGATCCCCAGCCCTTGAATATGTGGAGACCAATCAGACAGGGCCCATCCAGGTGGCCATGGAAGTGATAGGATAGTAAGTCACAGCGGGTGGACCGCGGGGGCCCACAGGCACCGTGGGCACAGAGAGTTGGGGGGGAGCGGAGCAGGCTTATGTTTAGGCAGTCTCCCTTGGGCTGTATCTCAACACACTGGGCGAAATACCAGTAGTGGGGTGGGTGGAGGACCCCCAGCAGGGCATAGAACAGCTTCCAGCACCCACCTTATAGTGGCTAGACCCGTATGTTCCTCGGCGCAGGACTGGGGCCAATGAGGCACGGGAGCCGCGGCCAGCCAGGGGTTAATGTCGCGATCCACACCGCCGAGGGCTGTGCAGCAGTTGAGTGTCCCACAGTCCAGCACAGGTGCGCCACAGGGGGGGGGGCAGCGTTGATAGCTTCTCGGTGGAGTAATGGGGCCAATCCTGTTTATTGCCGCGGGGGGCAGTGCCCACGTCCCGCGGCCGTTGCAGGCCGGAGATGCCGCTGCATGGGTGGTGGGGAAAGCAGGTACGCTCACACGGCGTCTCCGATCCTCCAGCCCGGGGGGGGCCGCACATGTATGCAAGTGGGCGCCGGGGCTCCAGCCCAGTCCACGGCTGCAGGAACGGCCCGGCACTCCACCCGGCAGGCAGCCGTCGGAGCAGCCCCGCCGAGTAGGCCAGCCACACGTACACGGCTGGGGCGGCGGGTGTCTCAAGGCCCCGCCTCGCCTGGCATAAGCGGGAGAGAAGATCCAGCCGAAGCAGAGGGGCCGCAGGTAGTCGGCAGATGACAGTGCCCAGAGATAGAACACGGCAGGGGCCCGGCGGCTGACGCTACAGCGGGCAAGAGCGGCTACACAAGAAGGCCGGATGCCGCCGCCGGCCCAGGCACCTAATACTCAGGATGCTGGCTCCGATTCCACCCCAGACTTCGGACACAAGGAGAGGAAAGCAGCAGCAGAAGAATCGTGGCAGTAGCGGTAGGGGATGATGAGGATTAGCGCCGATACAAAGCAGATTCTAGTGGGCAGGAACGGAGCTCGCTGGCTAGGCAGCCATATTGCTTGGCTGCTCAACAGCGCCCCCTTAACAACATTTTTAATTGAATTGCAAACGTTATTTTACACCAACTTTACTATAACGTCTCTGGAACAATATTGTTTAACTGAATTTTACATGTATTTATTATTGCAACTTAACCATAAAATCCCTTTAATAATGTTTTTTTCACATTTATTTTACAAACATGTTACATTTCGACCAACAAAACTTAGTCTACACATATCAAAAATAACATTAAGATAACAACATAATACACTTTATCAATTATCCATACATTAAAAACAATATTAAAATCAAATATCATGGTAACCTTAACCTACCCTGCTTTTTTGTGTTTGCAATATTCTGTTTTACTCATATATGCTTTATAGTGCAATTAATGTAATGTGCGAATATTTGTGTATTTTTAATAGAATTTTAAAATGTTTTCATGTATTTATGTTTTTGATGTGTGTTACATTTGTGCTGCTTTTGTTAGTATTTGCAGTTTGCATTATTTACTAAAAGTAATTTAGCACATATATTAAATGTTTGCATTGTTAATGTGTAATGACTATAAATGTTGTGCATGTATTGTTATTTATTGAAGTCAATGTTACTAAGCTTCTACTGTATGTGATATTTTAATACTTTTTAGTTGTTTAGTGTATTTTCTAATAATGTTATGCTTATTGTTTAGTAAATTATATATACTTACAATGATGACATGACCTCACCCTCCGGGCAGATCAGCATGAAGTAGGCACTTTGAAATTGTTAGATCTGTCAGCATCTTTTGACACTGGTGACCACTCCATTCTGTTGTCTCGCCTAGCAGCTGTAGGCCTCCCAGGAACCATGCTGTCCTGGCTCTCTTCTCTTCTATCGGGTCATGGTCAACCACTCTCTCTTCCGCCATTCCTGTCAGTATCTCACACTCTATCATGCATGTGGTGTTCCTCAGGGTTCTGCTCTGTCCCCCATCCTATTTAATATCTATGTTCAGTCGCTGGTTGCCCTCATTGTCTATCGCGGCTTCAGATTCTACGCCTATGTGGACAGAACCCAGATCCTGGTGCAGCTGGACCTCAACCAGGCTGAGGTATCATCGAGGATGTGCAAGTGTCTGTTAGTCGTGAAGGGATGGATGGACAGCAATTGGCTTAATTTGACCAGAGATAAGACTGAGGTGATGGTGGTGGACTCTCCTTCTAGGGCTTCTCTTCAGACTTCCTCTCATTGGCCGCCTGCTCTGGGGGAGCTCCCTGTTCTGCTGGCTTCAGTCAAGAATTTTTATATTTCTCTCTCATCCTCTCTGTCATTGACAGTTGTAGTTAGTACCAACTGTAAAATAGGCTTTGTCCCACTGAAGCTTCTTCGGAAGATACTCCCTTATCTACCGGGAGCCTTATGCCCTCAGGTGGTAACCTTGCTGATCACTAGTCATATTGACTATTGTCATGCCCTCTATCTGGCGCAGCCAAAGGGCCTGCTCCAACGTCTTAAGCGTTTGCAGAACATGACAGCAGGGGTTGCCACAGGATCCCAATATGGAGCTCATATTACTCCATTTTGGGATCCCCTAGTGCCTGGCAACACTTGTGTATAGGTGCGTTATAAATGCCATATCATATCATATCATATATATCATATTACCCCGGTGCTCTCCATTGGCTCCCTGTGGAGTATAGAATCAAGTTTAAGGCCTTCTGCTTAGTCCATCTGGCCTACTTCCATCTTGGCACTGCATTCTTACAGGACAAATGTATACCTTACATCCCTTCTCTGACACCGAAAACTCTGCGAGCCTGACTGGGTGGACTGGCTTTCTCGGTGGCAGCAAGGAAAGCTTTGGAATGAGTTGCCCACAGCAATGCGAAATGTGAGGAATCATCCCCAGTTCTGGCACTTTCTTAAAACTCTGCAATTTTAGATAGGTGGTGGACTATCTGCTGCATTGCCTCCTAGTGCCAAGATGCCCTTGTGGTGTATGTGCACTCTATATATTTTATTAACATAACATAACAAGTAACATGTAACTTGGAATGGGAATATAGAGTAACAACCTTGGGCGAATCCTTATTTTGGATGGATTTATGATATTAATTAGATGTGAAAAACCGGAAAATGACAGCAAAAATGGATTCCTTCTACTGAAGCTGCCCAATAGAGAAGAACAAAAGTATTAAAGAAGACCAGAATCCATAGCTTGCGCCAATAATGAAATGCTTCTAATATTTGAATTGAAACTGAATTTTGTTGTGCTCAGTTGGCAATTATTGCTCAAACAATTTCACTTGTATAATTCTCTTAGATTCCACAGTGTTACTATCTGTTCACTGGTTCAGTCAATTGTTCTGACATCATCAAATGTCAAGACATAACACAAAACAGAAAACTACAAGGATCAGCAAGGCAGAGCAAAAGATGAAAGTTATCACTTGTTATCCAGACCATATACATTTTTAAATGCATGACCTAGATAAATCACCAGTTGCAATTCTATCACATTGGGCCTCATTACAAGTTTGCCGGTCCAGTAGTAACGGTGCTGGTAAGCGAACACAATGGATGCAATGGACTATGGATGCACCGGCACCATTTATGAATGGTGCCGGTGCATCTGACCTCCCCATTCCCTGACCTCCCCAATGTGAATGGGGAGTAATGGGTACCAGTGCACACGAATGGGCAATTACCGAGTCCGGGGGGGCATAATGACCTGATAATTGCTCATTTAGGGGTGCCAGTAAAATTTGCAAGTTTGCCGGCAGCCTGCCGGTTTTACCGGCAAGGCTACCGCCAAACTTGTAATGAGGCCCATTCTTTGACATCTGACTTGGCATTTTGGATTCTCGAGTTGTGGAGGTTTATTTTTGCTTCCACAATCGGCAGTTTATAAGACTTAGCTGCTGATTTATTATCTGCCAATGACCCGGTACAATGGTTTGCTTTCCAGGCATAGAACAGCTTGAAGGTTGAAGATTAAAATTTGTGTAGCTCCGGTGAAAACCAGGGTTTAATGATCTTTCCTTCAATAATTTTTCTATCTTTTAATGAGGGAGAGAATTAGTTATAAGGTCAAGATTAGCTACAAGAGAATGGGACATCGTAGCCGCTGAATTGATGCTCACAAAATTAATAGCGGGGTAGAGTAGAGGTTCAATTTTATCACACCTAAGTAACTTCAGATTTCTAGCCATTGTGACCTGTAGTCTTCAGTACTTCCGTTTCAGGGGAAAATCAGCCATAATGGTGAAAAGCACAAAGGCATGATCAGACCAAGGGCAGGGAGTGACCTCCAAGTCCTGGCTAGTAATATTAGACATTGAAACCCAATCAAGAGTATGACCTAGATTGTAGGTGGGAGCATGGATTGCTCATATCCCAGGTCAGTAAGTACCTGCTCTAGTTCTACCGCCAGGTCATCTTTTGCATGACCCAACCGGTAATTAAAGTCTCCCAATAAAACAAAGCGAGAGTTGGGCTTGAGAATGGCTAACAAATAATTAGATAGCGCCAAGATGATGTTTTCGGTTGGAGAGGGAGGCCTATAAATCAAAAGCAAATTCACAGTAGATGCTGCATTAACGCCCAACTTAACATGCAGAAACTCAATGCCGCCCATTATTTGGCCACGTACTTCCCAAATGCTCAAGTCAGCTTTAAATATCAGAGCTAACCTACCCCCTCTACCTTCTATTCTGTCCTGTCAAAGCATAGCATACCCCTCAGGAACGGCAAGGTTGATGGACGGGCCCTTTGCGCTAGAACCACAGGTTTCAGTCAAAGCGCAGATATCAATATAGTTCTGTTCTATATAAGTGCAGACATCATGAGCATGTTTGACAAGAGATCTTGTATTCAGAAGCACAAAGGATAATTTGTGTACTAGGGTAATCCGGCGTTTGGCAATTTTTGCACTACCTTTCCTACCTCTGGCCTTTGAGTATCAGGGGAAACATTACAGGTGGGAGTCGAGGGGGCATCAATTGAAGCCCATTTTACCACTCCCAGGTTCTGCGGCCAACGAGGAGGCAGAGGAGGCAGCGCACCCGTCACCAGGTTACACGCGTTAGGCAGAACCAAATTATTGGGCAAGTGTTTCGCAAGAGGGGAAGCAGCACAGTTTAAAGGCTAATAACGTCGGACGTACCGTAGTCTCTTCACAGGGCTTGACAACTGGGGCATTGAAGATATTTCTAGAAGCTGTGATTGCAGCTAGGACTTCTGTTATCCCCATGACGACGAGCAAACGAACAAAGGAAATAGCCCACACGGCTCGAATACGGACCAACACACACCGGCTCGTCTCTTTCGCGCTGGCGCATTTGCGCAGGGTTTGAGGAGAAGTACACGCTAAAACTACAAAAGTTTATGGGTAATGTAGTTTTGGAGCTGTATGCGCGAGTCACGTCAAGGACTCTGTTTAAAATCGCACTGTACTAAGGATCGAGCAAGATTAATTACAGAGGTTCAAAGACACAGATATAAATACAATCAGATGAATATTAAAATGTAACGCCAATATAAGATCAAGCAATTAAAATGTAGTATGAAAGGGCTAGCAACAATGTAAAATATAGGTTAAAAATGATAGTAGATTCAGCAGCAACACAAGAACGAATAAATGTGTTGAGAAACTTCCATGTTTAAAGCTGTTCAAAATGCAATCAAAGTACACACAAGTAATATGAAGTCATTAATGTACAGTTCTGAAATTGTGGATCCCTCGAAATATTACTGTGGAATGTTTTTTGATTTTTTCATGTAAGGTATTGTGAATTTTTTGTTTCTGAAACTCCATAGAGACTTCATATTAACCTTAATTATGCCTGTATATATATATATATATATATATTAATATTCCAACAATATCCACTTTTACTCAAAGATTATATGTTAGGTCAGGGTTATAAAGTTTGGCATGCTGTTTTTTGTATTGCAAAGCTTGGTGAAAAAGTCATTTGTATTCTTTAGGACTCTCTATGAACCTTCTAACATTGTTAGAATGGTTTATAGTCAAAAAGTCGAATCCAATAATGTCGAAAGTCAAAAAGTCGAAAACAAAAAGTCGAAAACAAAAATGTCGAATTTTTTTTTTTGGTTGCTTTTTTTTCGAAATGGGGGGTCCCCCCCCCAACCCCCCTTTTTTTAAATTTTTTCTTTGTTTTACCCCTTTTTTTTACTCCCGGAGCCCAAAAAAAATATATAAATAAAAAAAATAAAAATTCGACATTTTTGTTTTCGACTTTTTGGATTCGACATTTTTGTAATTCGACATTATTGGTTCGACATTATGACTGGACACCTGTTAGAATGTCTCCTTGGATATGATATGAGGTCCCCATTCATATTCTTCCTAAAGACAACACATCTCTAAATAAATACATTTATTTTACCTAGGAGCCTTAGAATTATTAAAATGTTAATGGTGATTACTGTGTTGCTGTAACAATAGAGGTGGAGGCTAGAGTCAGTCCTTTATCTGTAACCCGAGATTAGCCAGATTGGATTATCCTCAAAATACAGCCTTTTTTACATATCTTATGATGAAAGTTTGGATCCAGCCACATTTCTATGCTTGAAGTCATCATTTTCCTTGAAGGTGATCATGAAGGTCTCCACCACAATTACTAAAAGTAGATAGGACATGTTTCTCCATGTAACTAAACTAGGGGAACAAGACATTTACAATATATTCCATTGATGGAAGAAATGTACAGTATACTGAGAATGGCAGCGACAGAATCATCAAATGTCTGCCTTTGACATTGAGTCAAATTAGAATTTTATAACACACAATTGAAAGCCTTCTCTGTCTTTAGCCCAAGAAGACCTTGAACTCTTCTCTACTGAACAGGATAAAGCATGTCAGATTAGTCTTGTGTTGTTAATGAACCATTTCTCCTTCAAAATAAATCTTGATGTGGATGAAGGTTTGATAGTAGTAAGAGACCAGGGTGCAGGCAATAATTGGCTTTGCCTTTGGCATCTTCCTCTAGTTTTCAAATTGTTTCCACAACTGCCTCTTTGAAACATTCACCTACAATTATCCTTGAAGCAAAGGATTGCAGTATGCGAGGAGTCAGAAATGGGAAGCGGACACAAAGTTTTAGTATTCTCATTGTCAGACATTTTATTTAACAGAAATGGGTTGGGAAAACATCTCTCCAGCCTTATCCTACTTAAACAACTAAATCAGTATGTGTCAAGTAGCTACTAATTTAGAAACCATCCTTGTGTCCAAAACATTCTAAACTGACCCTCACACTAGAAACAAAAAACTAAGACTACAAAGAAATATCTCTGACATGTTTAGCGGAAAAGTGTTTTTAATCAAAACATAAAAATAAATCTAAATAATGTGTTCCAAGGAGAAACTTTTGATACCAGAGGATAGTTGAGATAGTTTGGCAGAAGGAGAAATTTGAAAACCTGAGCGCTTGTACTATTATGTTAGAAGTGGATTCAGCTGTGGGTAAATGCAAGGTGTGGGTCGCCTGCCAAGCTTGCCACAATTTGTAAGTTATAGAGCAAAGGTTGCATTCACACTGCGCACAAATCACAAAAGTTCATGGGTAAATTGCATGTATTTATTTGATTGTAGGTCAGCCTGACACGTGTTTCGAGCTATGTGCTCTTCGTCCGAGGCTGCACATATCAAATACAAATGTGTTTTAAAACCATGTCAAAATAATGTTTCCATTGAGGTAACACAAACCAAAAGACAGTTTAGCAGGGCAGAGAACCATAAACTGCATGACAATTCATTTGGGTTTGTGCAAATAAAAAGCAATAACAATTTCGGAATTATGCATTCACAGAAACATAAAATGTTACCCATCCATGTAAGTATTGCATATAATACAAAAAGGATATCAGGCGGCAGATATGCACATAAAGATGTTTGACTTCTCTTTATGACCTTCATAGATTCCCTGGTATACTTCCCTACCAGGCATCCTGCCACAATGTAAAAGCCTCTTCACAACTTCAATGGATTACCTGGTGTTCTCCCCTGCCAGGAGTCCTCCTTCCTTTGGAGTATTACAGATCCCCTGGTTTACTCCCCTGCCAGTTATCTTCCCCAAATGTCAGCTGCCTGGTGCCTTCTCTTCACCAGCTTTCTTATTGGTTTCACTTGTTTGGTTCAATATATTGCATCAGCGTTTGCTTTGTTCTGACCAATGTCTTTACTTAGGGGAACACTTCTTTTAACGTACCTTTAATAGGGATGAGGATTTGGGTATCAACCGCATAATTGGTGTAGGTGATACCCAAGTCGTCGAGCAGGTCAACGAGTGGCTTAGTGAAAATATTGTAGAGTGTCGGGGAGACGCAAGAGCCTTGAGGAAATCCACAAGTGACTGAGGCTGGAGGTGCTACTGCAGAGGGGGAGAAGACCCTCATAGTTCTGTTGCTTAGGAAGGACTCTATCCAGATTATGGCTTTAATTGAGGAGTGTGCCACTGAGGTAAGATTTTTGCAGAGAATTTACTGATGGTTTACTAAGTCAAAAGCTGCTGAAACGTCCAATAGGAGGAGGAGGAGGGCTAGATTGCCGTTATCTTTGATCTCGTCCATTTGTACTTTTAGATCCAGGAGAGCTGATTCAGTACCGTGACCTGGGCAGAAAACAGATGGGCGTAGGCCTGGGAGGTTATTAGATTCCTGATGGTTTTGGATTTGCAGATAAGCTGCTCTTTCTAATATTTTGAGGAGAAAGGAAACTGTTGTGATCAGGTGGTAGTTGGTAGGAATGTTAGGGTCTAGCGTGGGTTTCTTCAGTCGTGGGAGGACCCAGGCATCTTTTAGATTAGCTGAAATATTGCCCATTGCGAATGAGGCATTGATCGGGGATGTGATGAAGGGGGCGAGTTCAGCAACGCAATCTTTGATGAGTGAGGCGGGACAAACATCCCCGTGACATCTGGAAGGCTTAAGTCTTTCAATCATTTTACTAACTTCTGCAGTTGTGACAGGGGTAAATTCACACTGTGTGTTGGTGTTATGGGGTATATGGACATGGTCCTGATAAGTTTGGGCAGGTGTTAGTTTCGTTTTGGATTCAATTTTCCTTTGTAGTAGGGTGATTTTGATGATGCCTTCCGTATGTTTATGCACTAGGCACACCGTTGCTGCACTTTTTCTGGTTGGTATTCATATATTCTCTTTTTGGAACAGGGATTTAACATTAAAGGTTGTCTGCATTTAAGTTTACTTTGAGTATTGTCCGAAATATCAATCTCACATGAATCATTCAGTTGATTTCCTCTTTCTCAATATGCCCCGGGGTCTCCAATGGGTCTGGGCTGACTGACCACTAGTTGTGGCTTCTCCAATTTGTGCCGTGCCTTTGCTGTGAAGCTTCCTCCTTGGATTGGCTTCTCACAGAATGCTGACGTCCTTTCAGCATTCCCTGCAACTCCACGGTTACCCGCCGACTTCACTCTTTGACCCGGACTGGAGAACATGGCTTCCTGCTATGACTGTGCTTCCAGGAGCTCTGCTGTGCTTCCTGGTGCTCTAGCGGTCCTTCAGGTACGCCTGCTATGCATCTCCTTCCTTCATGTCATGCCGGGGTCTGTAATTCACGTTCGGGCTCTCGCCAGTACTGCTTCTTGGAAATGTCCCGGGCAATCTACTTTGAGTTAAAAAACGAGTCCCCACGTTAGTCTTTGGGCTTTCTTAGTTTGCATTAATTCTTACCTCCTCTTCTTCATCTCAATATTTGAAGCTTTATGGGAGCTGAAGTCCATGGATACAATGGGATTTTCATAAAGGATGTTGCTCGAAAACATCACAAGCAGAAATGTCAGAAACAGAAGTTGTTTTATGTGGATTATGAATGTTTGAGACATACACAGAGTTTTGTCTAGTGAGAAATAAGGAAAGGGTTTTCTGATTTTCACAATAAGGGGAATTTAAGGTATGACTACAAGCCCTTAACAATCTAGATGTTATAGGGTCTTTAGCAGGAAAAAGGGAGGAATACTGCATCTCATGCAATGGAATCATCCCCTCGCTTTGGTAGTTGTTTCCTCCTGTGGAATGCTTCCTAATACAACCACCTGAGGGTCAGGATCAGGTAGCAACTGGTGTCCCCTGTCCACATGGGAGGAGGTCAATGCTGAGGAATCAAATTCATCACAAGTAACTCACAAAGATGTGGAAAAGCAAGACTACAATTTGGAAGGGCGATATTGTAAAGGTATATTTTGATGGAATCGGCCTGTACAAAGTTAGGATTGATGTTTAGCATGGTTAATAGCTTCAAATATTCTTTAGCAATTCCACTTGAAGAGGTAATTAGCTCTGCATCTTCATTTCTGATAGCTGCAGTCGTGACTTTGCCATGCTTTATCCTTAAATACAGCAGTTTCCTAACATTATTCTGCCTTTATTCAAAAGAAATCAATTGAAAGAGTTACATACTGTTACAAAACCACCTGCATATTTACTCATGTTAAGGTTTGTGTTAAGACTGTATTCAAGAACATTCATGTCACATGAAGTAAAGTGCAACCTCTTAAGCCTTCTTATATCTTTTTGAGCTTCATAGCTTGCAAATTCATTGATTTGTTTGTGTATTTGCCAATATGGCTAGTGCCCGGCTCAGAAGAGTGGCCTCAAAAACCATTCAAGCTCACTTCATGTGACGTACATTCTGAGCAATGTTCATCAAAGAAATCAATAATGTATTGATCACTTTTTCCTCAGTACTGAGCCAAGTTGATTACCTAAAGTAATTCTAAATCTTTCAGATGGAACTGCGACATTCATTGAATCAAGTGTGAAATGTATTTAATCATGATCTGAAAATAATAATTGCTTGAACAACTGGGTTACATATTTTGTCATGGTAATTGTGTGGAATCAAGTGGTAGTCCAGTTTTTTGTTAGTTTAATGGTTGTTACTATAGAATGTGAATGTTTGACTTGGGTATTAAGTCTACTTGGGCCTAATACATTTGCCATCTTGATGAGATCTCTGAGAGCTTGTTGGGAATTAATTTTGTTAAAGGAAACTCTGGACTGCCAAGCAAGTAAAGGGTCCATTGCCAAAATAAATGTGTTTTAAAATTTCATAATTTCAGCGTTGAAAACCTTTTAGAAGTTTGAGTTTTCTAGCATCATCCATCAAAATCCCTTTTGTGATCTCTCAATTTTTGCATCACCGATTTGTTAAAGAGGATAGCCACAGCATAATGTTTTGTTTTTGCCAGGTACGAGAAATCTTTGCATCATGCATACATGACATTGAGGACATTTTCCCAAAGGCAATATGCATTTCCTGCAACATTTCCTGCAACATAATAATGTCACATCAGAGTTTTCTAATGTAAACATCAAATGTATGTCTCTCTCATATGATTGTCTGAGCTCCTTTGCTAAGTGGGTCTTATTTTAGACATTTAAAGGCAATCATATGTTTATGTTAGCATCAAATAAGAGGGATAATAGTGAGATCTAGGGCGAGGGCATGCAGGATGGGGAGATAGTAAGGCACACCTGGTGGTGGAGAAGAAGAACTGTGATACATGACAGGACAGAACCAAATTGTTGGTTTCTGCAGACACTGCACACAATAGTGACCAATGTTCTGGACATATATTCCTCTGTCACAACTGATTTCAATGAGCCATTGATCTTGCAACATTGACACCTTTAAAGTAAAGATAGGGAGTTTGATAAACTGACCAGTAGTTGAGAACAAATCATTTAATTCAAAGGAGGGTAACAACCTTTTATATATTAACATTCGTATATCATTGCATTATAAGAGAGGTTTATGTTGACTTCATGTGGCTATTTGGGATATAGAAGATGGGCCATCCTCCGGTCTGTTGCCCCTTTTATAAATAGTATTTCTGTCAAGAAAGATATCTAACAGAGCTGGGCCTAAAAAAGGTTTTTTCTGACTCATTAAGTGATATCCACATGATGGCAGGATCGTAGAAGCCATATTTGTGCCCCAGCTATTTTCATCTACACTTTAGATCTTGGAATGATTTACATGATGTATTTGTTTTTGTGGCAAAGTCCTGTTGTACTGTAAAGAAAAATTCAGAACCACTCTTCAAAGTGCAGGAATTGATTCTATGAAGGTTTTGATGGCATTGATTGCAGACTTGTTGAGTTTTAGCTCTTGATTTGAGATATTCATGGTGATGTGAGTAAGATCTCTTTCCAGGGATGCATAATCCAATTTGATCAGTATTGTCTTTCAAAGCTCGTAGAACAGATGGCAGTAACCTCTATGACCAGTTGTTTTTACCAATCGAAATACTTGGCCTTTGCATGCATTGGTGTTTGGTGTTGTTTGTGCTCCTTCCTGCTCTCTGTTGTGGTGTTTGTAAAGCCATGCTGACTATGGGCCTCATCACGACTTTGGCGGTAACCCTTAAATCCGGCGGTTGCGCTATTACCGCCGGATTTAAGGGTCCGCCAAATCAGGACTTCGGCAGATTTCGCCCCAGCTCTTGGCTGGGGGGAAATCTGCCAAAAATTTGCACTATTACCGCCGGCAGGAAATCCGCCGGCGGTAGGAGCGTGAATTTTCCCCATTGAGCCCAAAGGGGAATGGAGCATTCCTGAATGGGCTCAATGGGGAATGAGGAATTACATTACCGCCAAACTCGTGATCCGGCACTATTAGCGTGGGGGAGTTCGGCGGTAGGGCTAATCCCGCCGGCGGTAATACCACCGGCGTTACCACCAAAGTCGTGATCAGGCCCTATATGTGATTTGCCATAACGTGAATGCAATATGTGCCGCAGAACAACGTGTATAATTCTAGTGGTGTAGAACATGGCTCTTAACAAAAACCATTTGCAGATATGTTCAAGATGAGCTCAGTTAAAGTTGAAGCAGGTAAGCAAAGGGTAATATGTCAATTAACCTGGAGAAGTGAACTGAAATACCCATTCACAGGTTCCTTTCGAAGATGTTTGCCAGATTGGAACACGCCTTGCTACCCGAAAGTAGTATAATCAGTTTATCGAGCTTGTGAGCTTATTTCATTACTGTGTGGGTGCCATGAGTATCTCAGTTGTGTCAAACCTGCCAATCTTACCCTAGCCCTGTGTTTTATTTCTTTTTCATTACATGACACTCTACAATGAAACTGACATTTATTTTCCTGTATTACATCTCACCCATTCATGGAAAATCACAAATTTGGCAAGCAAATGATCTGGCTGCATCCTAGCTGCCATGCGAAGTTGTGTAAGTTTTCATCAATGGTGTCAAGTAAAAAAGAAAGTTGAATATTTTTTCACTTGTGTTTTTCACAACTTTCACAAAAAACATGCTTCTAGCGCTTATCTGGAAATGGTGCACACTGCACAAATTGAGTAAATTGAATACACCAAACCGATAGGTTCACACTATCACCCAACATCACATCACTTGTTGTAAATATGAAGTAGATCACATTCATGCCATAGTTTCATACCATTTATTAAGTAGAACTGTTAGGAGCTTTCGTGGTGCCTTTACACCTTCTCATTCTGAGGAGCCAACCTGGGTGAACCCTGTAGAGGAGGTCCCAAATAAAGCCTGCACTCCCATCGCCCATTTTGAAGTACCAGGAACGTTCACACCAAAATATGTGATGTATGATGAGCAAATAAACCAGCAGAGAGCCGCAGTAGGGCTCTACCCAGTACCCATCAGAAGAGCAACACCTATTGAAGTACCAATACCCAGACAACCATGGACAGTAAGGTATCCATTGAGAAAACCCTACTGACAAATGAGACGAAATGAAGATTGCCTAAGTACCGTCCCGGAAGAAACCAAAAGGTCTTAACGGAAGACGAATGGTGACGTCACGAGAGCCTAGACGGATTCACAGATGGAACAAATGGCCAACCAAGAATGACACAAGGAGACGAAACGCCATGAGAAAAGAGATTGTGAGCTTAAAGTGATAGAAAGCTATCAAAGCATAAGAGAGTTAAGCTGTAAGCAGGATGAAGATATTCAACCAGCTAACGCCTGTAAATATGCTTGAAACTGCAAGAAAGCTTAGAAAACAGTGCAGCTTGCTATGCTAAGTAGAAGAATAGCGCGGCAAGCACCATTGTATATAATCTACCTCAAAACAAAGCATATTATTATAAGTGCGATTCCACCTTACACGAAAAGCAGAATCAACTCAGGTTACTAGAGGTCAAACAAGACAGATTCATATTCTAGCAAAATGAGAAGAGACGGCTGAACCGAAACTCAGCAGATGCAACTCAGGTCAAGAGAGCTAAGTTCATACCAATAGAAGGAACAAAGAGTAGCTACATCTAATTGAAACTTAAGAACAGAATATCCTGTCTCTGAAAGGTAAAGATAAGGAAGCGTAGGCAGGTGGCAAGCCGAATAAGAATTAAATGCACAAATTGAGAGAACCTAGGAAAATTCATGGTGTCTGCATAACGTGACAATCCGAGCGAGGAGAAGCATGAGTTCACACCTACGCTTGGCATCCGCCCAGGAGGAGATATCAGAACTTTCCTAGACAGAAGATGCAGTTTCGAGGCCAACTACATTAACATAATTGACACATTGTTGTTGAAGTGATGATTGATTGTAACCTTAATTGGAGGAAGGCCGGGTAGCTCAGGGGGCACCCTGCACCTGGCTGACCATTCTGCGTGCTGCTAAGTAAAGTGGAAATTTATGCATGGGGTTGGTGCCAACCCAATCACAATGGACCACACAATCTAGGGTCCTATAGCAGTAGAACCAATGGGACGTTGTACTTTTAGTGATGTCTACAGTAGTCATTTTGAAGGAAGGGCTTAGATGCCCACCTGACAGTATTTACCCAATCCCCTCACTCTGTTACCATACACAGATATAGCACCTATATTAAAGTTACCTTTTCCGAAACAATAGAAATGCTTATTAACTTTTGAGTGTTACATGTCACTTATGATGAATTTTCAGTATAAATGATGTGTTTTTTATGAAGTTCGTTGGAGTTGAAGCTCGACAGACTATCGCATCACTGCTGATTGCCATGATTCGTTTTTTGTACTTGTCATTAAACAGATCCCCTTTGCCAAACCATTGAGTTGTCCTTATTGATTGGTGTTGGAGTAATAAATCTGCACCCCCATCCATCTCAAGGTGCAGCTATCTCATCTTAAAGTACTCTCGGGTAAACCACGGCTCTATGGGCCGGCCGGGGGTCTCTTGGGTACAACCCGCAAAGGTGTGCCGGAAAGATCTAACCAAACTCTCAAGCGGTAACAAGGCTGAGCAGTAAAACTTTGATTAAAGAGATCAATGGTTTGGTCTAAAGTAGAATTGACATACTCAAGAAATCATCAAGCGATAGATTGTCCAGACATATAAGTATAAAAATACACCTATGCATTTATCAACAGTTAACAGTATGTAATATTTCAACTTATTGCAATCTGGGGGGAAAGGATGATACACAGGCCTTATCATGCATAAAGCAGTACCAAGCCACATTAGATAAACCTATTGGCCCTCATTACGACCCAGGCGGTAAGGGGTTTACGCCGGCGTAAACTTCGCCGACCCTTACCGCCTGAGTACGAGTTCCCGTAGCGCCATGGTGATTTTTACGCCTGCTTTTTGCAGGCGGTAAAATCCATGGCGCTAAGGGACCTTGTTGTTAATTACGCCACCGTAATTTACGGTGGCGTAATTAACGCCTTCCCCACTCCCATTATGCCCTATGGGGCAAAAATGGGAATGGGGAAGGGTAAATGGGGATTGGGGACTTACCGCCCCACCAAGGTCGGAATGGGGCGGTAAGTCCGCCAACCACCATGGCGGAGTTGGCAACTTAGCGCCATGGACCATGGTGCTAATAGCACCATGGTTCTCCGCCAAGGTCGTAATGAGGGCCATTGAGTCCAATCCCTAACCTATGAACACTTTTCCCACAATGTCCAAGGTAACCAATTTCTGACTACTTTGCAGAGTTTTAAATGTTATCGATGGTTCTCCCAGAGGAAATAACAGGCCCAATGTTGCAGAAGTGGGCACCTACGAATACCAGCCACTCAAAGGGACCATATACAAAATTAATATGCCCTGGTTCTACCATCAAAGGCAAAGTAATAGTATATGCAAGAAAGGATTTACAGCCAATGCTAGCAAATGGTGACTTTTAAAACAGTTATGCACACCAGTCCCTCTTCCCTCAATTAGAATGAACAATGATCCAGATAAGTCAAGACCATTGGGGACAGCTGCTCCAACAACATGTTGAAGGTCAGGGCCCGTGTGTGCACAGTGTACTTCAGATGACAAATTTGATGCTGGGTCGAGCAGTTTCTGTTCATGTCGGTGTTAGAGCACCATGATGTAGGTGATCCAGGCAACAGGATGAGTCCCCTCTTTGTATGATGGATGCCTGCTGCAGGCGCAGCATGAGCTTGTGAGGCTGGACTTGGAACTGGTTAGGCGCACCAGTTCAAGTGAGCGATGCATCAAACAAGGTCACCCCTGTTGATAGAGGAGCAGAACTCTGCCTTGCGGTAGATGACTTTGGCAATGGTTGTCTTAGTTTTAGTATTCCAGCATCCATCTGTGGCCTCTTGTTATTCTGATGGTAGTCAAATGATGAAGTCTCCAGATTCCCTGTACATGTGAAAGTGTGTGCTAGAGGGCCCCAGGCAGTGAAACAGGAGATCGATAACATTGGAAGTCTGGGTGGCTGTTCAATTAAGGACAGCCTGCTCAGGCAGGACCTCAAATAGGGTCTAGGATGTATATTGGGACTTTTTGCAGCCCACTACTCAGCCAAAACCAATTACATGCGCACAAATAGCTCCTTTACCAGGATCTGGTCAGATCATGAAAAGAGGCATCCCATACATGGTCACATTCTGCTGCTGCCAGCGTGGTAGGCAGCCAAAAGGACAGTGTGGCATGCAGACAGAGATTGAAACAACATGGCCAGTCATTTAAAGCATGGTAAAGCTTGATACTATTGGAAGTACTATTGGAAGTAGTAGTGAATCTAACCAAATTCAATTTCCACAGATATTAACAACTAGTGGATAGCTTGAGGAAAGAAATGAATGATCTTAACTTGGGCACAACAGCCACAAATAATTATAGCAAATTGGTTGATCCCCTAAAATGTTTCCAATTGGATCTGCAAGTCATGAAATTGAGCAAATGTAGAAGAGATTCACGAGACCATATATTTTTGAGAATGTATATATTCACAAAAAAGGTTGACAACATCCAAAAGAGAGTGAAAGACAGGGACAAGGGACTAGGCCGAAGGAGAAGGAGAAAGACTAAGATGAAGGAGAAGGCATAGGATGAAGGACTAGAAAGAAAGTGAAGACATTTGATGAAGGACTGTTATTGTGTCTGTCTCAGCCCCAAATGTTCATACAACAAATGCAATGATAGCAATCATTTTTTTATGACTAAGATAAATGTTGTTTGCAGTAAACCTCTGAATAAAATGACATGGATGTTCCTTTATTTCTTCCTGGTCCAATACTAACCCCACATTCCTAATTCTGCTCAGATCTTCCCACCCTGGTGCTCTCTCATGTAGATGGTGGGAACCTCGCCCTGATGTGAGTCTTTAAAAATACACTTTGGCTCCTCAAATCAGTATTTAATTCTGTCTCTCACCAGGTTCCAGGTAAAAGTAAATTTGATCACATTTACTCAGTCTTGGCTGAGTTGCACTGATTCCTTTTTAAACCCGTTATTAAGTTGTATCTCAAATACATTGCTTTTAAGGCATCTGCCTCCCCGTCTGGCAAATCAACTAATGATATCTGTGGGGTATAGAGCCACTTGAAGCAAAGATGTTCTGCAACTTATCATATTAAAAGTAAATTGATCACAAACTTCACAACAGCCACTTTCTGTGGCCCTACAACGTTTGTGGACTGGACCTTAGTACACCCTTTAGCTCATCCCTTCCCTTTTCAACCTTTGTAAGGATCTGAAACCTTTTCTGTTTGTGAATTAATCCAGAAAATCTCAATTTTCCTTCTTATTTTCTTTTCCTTTTTTTACTGAGCCTATTTGCCTTATGGGTTAGGTCTGTGCATTATAAAACGACTATAACAGATAACTAAATGCAAATAACAGAGAAGGATGAAGCACAAGGCCTAGGTTGAAGGAGAAGAACTAGCATGAAAGCCTTTGATGCAGGACTATGAAGAAGCGCTTTGTCAAAGGAAAAAACATTAAGGCGAAGGACTGTGATGAAGGATAGGGAACAGGATGAATAACTGTGACAAATAAGAAAGACTATTACAAAGGAGAAGGACTGGAATTAAGACCAAGAACTAGGGATCACGCTTTATCGTAAATTAGAAGGACTATGATGAATGACAATGATGAACAACCATGACTGAGGAGGACTATGTTGAAGGTCTATGATAAGGGGAATGACTATGACAAATGCTATGATCTAGGAGAAGCACTTTGATGAAAGCCGTTGATGAAGGAGCAGGACTATGATGAAGGAATCTGATGCAGGACTATGATGAAGGAGAAGGACTACAATGAAGGACAATGATGAAAGACTATGATGAAAGAGGGGGACTAGGATGAATGACTATGAAGAAGCTGAATGAATAGGTTGAAGCAATATGATGGAGGAAAAGGACTATGGCAACAGAATATGATGAAGAAGAAAGCCTATGATATGTAACTATGATGGCATTTTATGATCAAGTTCTATGATGAAGGAGGGCGTTTATGATGAAGGACAATGACAAAGGAGAAGGACTTGGATGAGAGACGATGGTGAAGGACAGAGAGTATGATAATGGACTATGATGAAGGAAAACGACTATGATGACAGAGAAGAATCAGTGCAAAGGACAATGGATATTACAAAGGGATATTACAAAGGACTATAACAAAGGAGAAGGAACAGGGCAGAGGATTGTGATTATTAATTCTGAAGAAATAAAGACAAAGGAGAAGGACTTTGTTGAGGGACAAGGTTGAACACTATGATGAAGGAGAAGGACAAAGGAGAATGGCTATGATGATGGAGAATGACTATGATTATTATGAAATACTATGACAAAGGACTAGAAGAAAGAACTGTATGCGGTAGGGCATCACATATAACAATCTGTGATGCACTTAATGCATGCAAATAACATTACCAGTTGCTATGGCAACCTACCATTCAGCTTCTTAATACCAAAATATAAACACTAAATCAGCACCAGATGAGCAAAGAGCAAAATTCACTTGAGATGCTGCATTTTGCAGCAATTGCAAACTTTTCACTGACTAGTTTTGATGTCCCAATTCAAAACTATTATCATAGTTTTTCATAGCGGAAGTCAATGCAGAAGCAACATATGACCTGTGAAACAAATACTTAGTAACAAATACTTTGAACATTTTCAGTGTCGTGACCATCTTGAGTTTGCAGACCCAAGTTGTGGTCTTCAAACCCTGTCATGGAAGGTGTTCCAGGGGGCATGCTAGAGAATTCCATAACCCCAGGACGGAGAATGTAATGCTCCAAAGAGGTCATATTGTCCCATTTTTCGAAAACCACCCCTGATTTTGGCTGCAAACTTTGAGTAACTGGAAGCAGATCTGGAGATCCAATGGTTTGGGGATATTCAGCGTTCAGTATTTCCTCAAACAATTAGGGATTTCCCACAGGAACATGCAATTTGGGGATGCTTATGATTATGACCCTCACTGATGGGACTGCATGAAACTTTCCCAACAAAAGAAACAGCCACTCGGAATGTTCATGAGGAGATTTGTGTCGCTCTGTCCTGCAGGGCAATCACATGAGAGTCACAAAATCATTTCCCAGTCAGTATTGACCCACGACAGAAAGAACTGCACCAAACAGTCCAAAGGAAATCTAGAGGGCACTCTAAACATTTTGGGAAAGATTTGGGAATGTGTATCTGGGTGGGGAGGCTGCAGGGATTTCCCAAATAGATTTGCTATTTAAATGTACATAGAGACTTGTCCCTGAAGTGAAGGGGGTAGGGTCCTTCTGCCTGCTGAGCATGGAGAATAAGTATGTATGATTTATTTGCACACCTTGTTTGTTTACTGGTCCAAATTCCTCTGAACTATGCAGAAGTGAGGCTTAGTTACATGGACACCGCCGCATTCACGAGAGACTCATCTTGGCTGAAGCCTGTGAACAGTCCCTGGGCAAGCATCATTCTTTGGTAGAGATCAGTGCCTGTTAATGCTTGGCAAGTCAGACAGAAAGGGCAGGAGCAACATGCAGTCGATAACAGTACGCGTGTCTCAATGGGGCCATGATCTCCCAAAGAGAAAGAGCAAAGTGGATCGCGGGCCTGCGAAAGATCATCCTTTCCTCACATTCATGGATTATAAAGAAGCAAGTCTGATTGGCAACGTGTGCAGCTGACAGCTTCAAACCTTTGCACTGGAAATGAAACATTTTTCCACGTTAATGGAAGCTTTTATAGATAATGGCTTTAGTTCATGAATGCTAGAGTGTGTTATTTCTGGTGCTGGGATAAAAAGAAAATGATGTGGTATTCATTAAACTGTCCAGCCAAAAATAACATCTGTCTCTCATGAGTACAGGAGGCGTTCTCATTTTATACCTCCCCTTATTTCGAAACCGCCTACAGCAGTGGCAGCGTTTTTTGCCATTTCTCAAAACTCATTCACAGTGAAGTAATAACACCACGTTAGAACTGGTGGGAGTTGTGTCATTGAATATCATTAGGTGACCTCAGTCTCAAACAACCCATAGCTCAGGACAATACAAAAATGCATGGGGCGAATATAGAACTTTTAACAATTCAACTACTGAGGCGTAAACTTGTACTTTACGTCACAGGTGATAAACCTGATTAGCAAATAGTTTAATAGTCTTAGATCTGTGAATCTGGCTGCTATTGCCATTAATCTGACTGGCGCCATTGCCACAGGGCGTGTGCACATGCAGCTACATTGAGGAGAATGAGAATGTCTGTTACTCAGAAATACTCACAGAATGCAGCATGAGGATATATGTCTTGCAGCTAGCATTAATGTAAGAGCCTCTTCATACATTGTGAACAAATGACTCTTCCACCACACATGCCCTGGCATTTTGCACCGTGCTCCTGCATATTGCCTCATGGATGACAACACATGACATGAAATTAAATGCAACCAAAATTGAGCATATGATTTGCAGTAACTTGAAAAAAGGGTAAACCTGCCCACTGCTGATTACAGACCTCTGATTCCTCCCCGCCACCACCCTCTATTCTGATCCCCAATGTAAAGCCTGTGTAGAAGCTGATTCTTCTTCTTCCACCATCTGGTGCTATGCATTACTTTCCTAGGGGTTATTATGGTAATCAACACCTTTGTACTGTCCAGGCATGATTATGCCAAACGCGTGTTCCTGGGCCTCCCAGAATATTTACTAATCTACTGCCAGAAATTCCCCAACATTCTGCAGCTAGACTCTTTCTAAGACTGCGAAGATGTGAGCAAATCACTCCAGCTCTCCAAACAATACTTTGAATCCTGGTAAGACATGGGATACAATTCTGAACCATCTCCATCACCCAACATGCCTTCCACAGCAGAGGCCCAGAATCCAGCAAGAAGAAATTCAACCACAAAGAGCTGGTTAGAATGCTTCCCTGCAGTAACGTAACCTTAGTAGCAGTGCCACACTTTAACTGGAAACCCCAAAGAGAAACCACCTTCTCATTCCTGTCAACCAAGTTACAGAACCTAATTGTCACAGGATCATCTAGCCTTATCTCAAAACCTGCCTGTTTACAAGACAACAGACAAACTAACATGGCCCCCTCCCAACCAGACGGTTCCAACTCTGGCCCCTTGAAACACTGTTTGAAGTAGAGGCACCTTTATAAATATGCAATAAATAAATAAATACATAACATATAAGCCATTGCAGGCTGTATCTTAGAGAGCTGATGGAACCAGTCAGATGAACCAGCATTGACATTCAAGGCCAGACCACTCGGACTGTATAGCCCTCATGGGCATTCACTCGAATATTGATCATAGCACTAACCTCTCAAACAAGGAGGAAATACTGATGGCAGGCATTTGGATCAGCCTTACAGACATGTGCAACATACCTACACACAACAATTAAAACAATAACACATCGGAAATCAGACTGTTTCCCCAACTGCTTTCCCCATCGGACATCATGCATAAGACACATCACCACTTCAGAATCATAACTAAATCGAGCTCAGAATAGTAAGAATACATCATCCTCATTTATAATACCACAACAGAATCTCTGCTTTTAGCCCAGTGGCAGATTGGAATGCTTAACAGTTCGGTCTAGTCCTAAACTCCAACAACAGTACCCCTCAAGAGCCCCAAATCACCTCTCATTTCTGGAACTAGCTGACTCACCTCCCCATCTTACACTACACACATGGAACCCCATCACATGGCAGCTTCATATCTTCAAGGAATACACCACCAAGTTAACTTCAGCGTAGCTGGTCAGAGCTCAATGCGTGATCTGCTAATTATTTCTTCCTACCACATATACTTACCCCTCCTCCACACTAGCATCTCTCAAAGAGTCCCAGCACTGTCATCTAATAGATTTTCAGTTTTTATCTCGGACCCTACCACAAACCATATATTATAATACTGGATCTCCTCTCTTTTTCTTGCAGACGCATGTACAAAGAGCCAGGCAACAAAGAAGACGTGTTCTATACAGCAACTGTTGTATGGTTTGGTAGTGTAATATAATTCACTGGATAGCCCCTTTCACATGGCCGGCAACAGACCCCATCACACAGGCAACACATAGCAACATATTTCCACTCACCAAGATAGCCAAAATAAAGATCAAGTCATTCATCTTTCCCCATAAATATACACCATCCCACTCCTTCTTTTATTCCACAAATAACCTGTGAAGCGACACTTAAACAAATGCCTAACCATCACAATTGCAGTGGAACACATTTACCTATGATTCACCTCACTCACATGTTGAACACCAACTACCCTCTTCCGCAAATATAATCCTATAACCACCACATACGCAGTGGACCATGTTTACCAAAGATTAGTCACTTCTGCGCATCAGTCACCAATTCCTTGCCTTCTTGGCACACAGGCCCTTCATCCACATGCATACTGTGAGGGGTCAGAAATGCGAGACGGACAAGTAGAGTTTCCTCACAAGTTGCCATTTTATTAAACAATAAAGGTGAGACAAACGCCTATCTTTCCCTAGCCTAACAAAGGTGTCCCTGCCCATTACACTAAGACTAAAGGAAAATGATCTAATGTCCAAAGATCTCTGTCCCTAACACACTTATACTGACAACAGAATAATACAGGGATAACCTGACTGTTCAGACTTCCCAAAATGACATTCAAATTCACATAGAGAACTTTTAAACATAGGCCCTTGTAACCAGGGTTGAATCCCCTTCCCCTGGATCAATTGAGGATGTTTCAGATCAGAGTTCAAAATCAAGAAAGTTCTTTCAATGGCCAATTTCCACTTGAAATGTATCGCAAAGTTCTGTTCATTCCATAGGACCGTTAATTGGCAGTATACATGTCTTAGTTTCAAATAAGACTTCTTGCTCTTCAACTGCTGTTTAACAACCCCAAAAGACTTTGTTTTCTTATATCCAGTTATGCAATATAGTTGGTGTCTTCTCTGAAGAATAATCATCTTTCATTGAATCACATTTCATCTCCTTAAGCAACACAACGTTGTCCGAATGATTCAACAATAGTTCATCAATAGACATCAATGGATATACACTGTGTTCCACCACAACCTCTCACTACATTGCAGTACTTAACTTTGTTCTTCCTGGTCCACTAGCCTCCAGGACTAACCACTGACTGCCCCTGTCCTGGTCCACTCGCCTGCCAGGATAACAACTAAACTCTGACTACTAGTAACAGTACTTTGTGGTGAGGTTTGCTTAAGATGTTCCACACTAAAACCTTTAATAGGGAAAGTAAAAATAAACAGCAGCTTCTTAAATGATTCTTTGACTTTCAGCAACCACAAGAGGGTTACACCTTCTTCTATAAAATACCTTTGACAATGTCTCTTACACTGATCTGTTTGCTCCAGGAGATGCAGAGTATACTCCTCTCCCCATTGATGATTTCTACAAGAAGGGCTTCTATTCTGCCACCTTTGGTTTTCTCCACTTGACTTTCTTTGGCATAGGCAATGCTTGTTACAATCATCTTTTGCAAATGCTCTTCCTTTCTGTGAGTCACATTCACCTTGTTTGAATATTGCTCTATTTTGGCTTTGGCAATATTGGTCACAGCACTCTGTTAGACTCTGTTTAAATATTGTCCCCTTTTGGCCTTGACAATGGTGGTTACAATATTTATTTTCACTCGGGTTGAATATCGTCCCCCTTTGGCTTTGATAATGGTGGTTACAATAGTCCTTTTCACTCTCTCTCACAAAAACAATAGTTGCACCCAAATAGCCTCCATTCATTAGTTTGATATTTAAAAATGTCCTTCTGATTCAACGTTCTGTTATGGAGTGCCCCGGGGACATCTAACCAAGGCCAACTCACTGGTCTTTCGATGCACCTCCATAGGACTCACTGCTCCTGTTTCTTCTTACATTGGGGAACCAGAAGCCTGACAGCTTCGGTAAGATGTCCATAGCTCGTGCCTCCTGCAGTTGGATCTGCCTCTGCTCCAATCACACTCCGGTGAACGCCACACACCGGAGCAGCACACAGGATCAGGAGAGCTTCTCTCTCCCACGGAACAGTTTGCTTCTGCACCGCTTCTCATTGTGCACTCTCTGAATCCCAATGGGCACCCGACTTCTGCCACAGCTTCGACATGGCATCCTGCTTCCAAAACAGTGGCTGCTGCATCTCTTACTGCCTCTTCAGACCTTTACTGCTTACACTGCTTCCCTCCCCTACTTCTTCTTCTAATGCGCCACTAGACTGCATACTGCAGTTATGCACCTCTGAGCTCTTGAAGTCCCTAATTTTCTGTTTCATTCTAGAATCATTTAATTTACTCTGTTTTGTTTTGGGAATTTGAAAGATGTAGATTTAGGGGAAGTTCTCAAAGGAATTAATGGTTGTTTCTTGCTTTCACAATTCAAATATATTGTCGAATTATGACAATCAGAAGTATTAATTCCCTGACCTTTTATATTTCACTTCCCGCTGTCTCATAGGGTTTTTCATACTTTATGCCTTGGAGAATTATGGGAGAGGAAGCCTTACTATGATAACAAGCTATCAGATATTTAGGCATGAGGGAACCTTGACCCTCAGAAGAGGATAAATACTGTGTGTCCCCTGAGGGAGTCCTCACATTCTTTCGATGACCTTCTCCTCCCATGTGATCCACCTGGCTAATATCACCCCCAGGATCAGGTAGCAACTGCCTTTCCCTGGCCACATTGGAGGCGACCTTTGGCTGGTATTCTGTGAGGATTCTGCAGGATTCATCACAATACTCAATGGGAAAAAACATCTCACGTAGGACCATATGTCATACAAATTCCTAACTATAAATGATGTGGAAGATATGTTCCTATATTTACCTCACCTACACTGAGGACACAGCGTAGTCTCCTGCTTACCACACAGTAGTGGCAAGCGCACAAAATGGTCTGCACTTCACAACTGATTACCTAGTGTCATATAAGGCCAAACCACAAATAACAGAGGCAGATAACCTGACATGAAAAAGTGGCTAAGGTTGTTTGCCCCCAAAAAATGCAGTCCTCCAGTGGTGTGCACCGAAGGGTATTGTTTGTTTTCTCTGCTTGTTTTAGCTGGTGCGATGTTCATGCTGCATATATTGTGGGGATGCACATGTATCCATTGATAACTGATTAAATCACCAACGATGAAGACCTTTTTTGTGTTTCTGTTGAACCTCAACACTTTCAGTCTGGGACTATTTTGTTTTTAGTTTAACAACGTTGATTGTTTTTAGTGGTTAATATATGTTTAATTATAGAGATATGTATTTCATTTATGTAGTGGTAAGCACTACTGTGGGCATCCAAGTGGGATTGGTTCCCATTTTATGAGATGACAAAATGGATTTCAAGATATGAACGTACAGCGCTGAAAGGGCAATTCTCCCACAGTTCGCTATTTTGACAGCAGGACTGTTTTTTTTTGGCCTGTCTTCCATTGATTGACTGGTGCAGAGATGCTCCATGTCTCCGTTTTTGATATTTGGGGGATTTAAATATGATTGGAAATATGTTTCTAACTTTCACATTAAGCCAATGGGGTAATACTTGTTATTGCATTGTTTGTCTTCTTGAGTTATGTTATGTCAGGGTGCTTTTTTTCAAATGAGCAAATTCACCACTGTAATGGTTTCACATCACTGAGGCTTATCCGGGTGGTAGTGTATTGTACCACCCCCCCCCCCCAAGGATGTCCAGGTCGGGGTTGGTAGAGGAAAATAAAAAGTGAAAAAGAGCAGGGAGGTGTATAGTGGGTAAAAGGGTATGACAAATAGGCTATGAAGGAAGATGTGCAAGGTAGAGGACAAGGTGCAACGTTTGTGGGATTTTTGGTGCAAGTTGATCCAGTAGTTACACAGAAATTCGTAGTGTACATTATATTGTGTCTGTAAGGCAGTCACCAAGTGATAATCTTTTCATAGTGAACGTGGTGTGTGGTGGGTTCAGGATGTGTTCAAGCAGATCTTTGTGGTATTTAGGCTACATTGTTTGGGCTTGCTATTACTGATATGAAACAAACCCTGGAATAATTGATAATGGATAACCTTGCCACCTTCTTTGCAGACAAACTTACACTGACCAGACAAAAATTGACATGCACCTTTTCTGCTGCTTCCTTCTCCTCCTTCTGCTGGTCACCCCTACTTAGGTTCTCTCCTTGATACATAAAATGAAGGCCTCAGCTGAACATGTAGTCTGCTACCCTGCCTCAAGCATAAAGGACAGAAAAGGTACCAGTTAGAGATCGTTTTGCCTACATTTTGATATCTTGGTAATATGTTGTGGTAAGCTTGCTGGGGTATCTTTTTAGAGTGTGCAATAATTCAGAACACTGCCCAGTAATTATTTTACCAGGGTCACTAATGGTAAGCAAGTACTGGACTTAGTACACTCTTATCTTATGTACAATGCCACAATATGTCCTTTTGGCTGTGTTTCAAAATACATGTATCATTTCACATTACAAAATATTTATATTCACACACACATAGCACTTCTGAAAAACTCAATTCACAATAATCAATTCACCTTATATCGTGCCACATGTGGTAATGTGAACAACCACCTGCAGTAAACTGAGTTTACCATCTGATGCACCTCAGTCTATGTGCTAACATGATAATGCAGACACATAATTCGAACTCTGAAGCTAACTTGTTCTTTTCTTTGTGGCTTTATGAAAGTTTACAATTCTGAAAAATGAACAAACAGATGCACTATACTGTGCTACATTTTACAGACATTTATATTTGAACATTGATCAAATGCATTTGAGTAGAGAGCTCACACACAGTAAATTGCTTTTCAAGTAATAAGCATCAACTACACATTTGGTGCTGGCTGGCTTACGCGCAGTTATCTGTAACCTTGAATGTTTCTTTCACTATTCTTGGCAGCTATGAGCCTCTTGTTATAACCAAAGCTTGCTTCATAAATGGGGAACCCACGTAAAATATAGATTGTGAATTACTTTAAGAAAAAAAACATATTTCTGTATCACAACAGGCTGTAAAATATTTCTTTCATACCTCACACTCTCAATTACTGCATAATTTCCCAGATCTGTTGGGGTCAGTGGATTCATGAACCACAATGTCCGGATAGGCCTTCATCGCTTTAGCTAGCAACATTCCACCATTCCGTCTAATGGACAGGACAGGGAGTTGTTAACACATACAATCCCCATCTGAGCCTGGAAGTAACCCGCAGAGTCCTTCCCCAGCCTCTCTGCTTGTTGCGCCACCCAGGGTCAACTACATATAAGGGTGCTTGAGACTGCAAACTCTTCTGATGACTGCCAACCCAGGAGAGAGAGAGACAGCCCACAAGACAGTCAGCCTGCAGCACTGTCGGCAAGACACAGGAGAGTCAGTCTGCCCAGGAACTAACTTCCAGCCCTCAAGCCAGTCACTTTTATTATCTCCCTGTGTTCCTCCTTCACATATATCTGAACCTGTATAAATGTATGAAGCATCTGCCAGTCAAATCATCTCCCCTTGACAAATAAGTCCATTAGATAGCACGCGATTTTCTTTGTGCCTTTGACTAAGATTCAAGCAGAAGCACTAAAGGAAAATGTTACATTCATCCGGCACTATTTCCTCCTTCTCTACTAATAAACAATGGAGCCAGTGTAAATAAATCAACTTGCATCTCAACCCTGTCATGTATTTACCACAATACAAATCTAATTCAAAATTTCCCTGCATTTCCAATTAACCTTGCACAGCTCAAATGCCTTTGCATTTTATGAAATGGGTCACTTTATCTCTATGCACCAATGTTTTGCACTCATAAGCAATGGACTAAATTGCATTGAATATTAGTAAGGGAATAGATTATTGCGTCCTGGTATGTTAGTAGGATTTATATGTTAATTTTATTTTTCAATGCATTTAATCCATTACTGAGGTGGGGTGCGAATTGATAAAGACATGCTCTGCAGGGTCAAATTCAAATTAGCTGGCATGTACTTTAAGCATTATAATACTGACATCTACTAGGCACAGCTTGAGTCTCACACATGAGTCTCACACCCTTGGCTCTAGTTAAAATTCAAACCTTTGCTAAAATGTTGATGATGAAATATGGAGCTACCCTTGTTGAAATTCAGAATAGGGAACATTATTTCCCCATTACATTTCCCTACATACCCTCCTTTTCTTTCTGCTGGGCCACAACCAAAATCACTGTAGGAAAAAACAAACATGCAATAATCTCGGCTTCAACACATAATGAGGTGAGGTTGTCCTTAGAAGGACTTCCATTTTAAAGCCACTTGATTATTTTAGAATTTGGTATCCTGATTTTTACTATTAATTCTGTGTTTAGTCAACGTTCCTTGATGTTTCTTGGACAAAGCTGAGGTGGACAGTCCTCTTTTCATTTCCCGAGTGGGCAGATCCCCGCCTCACTCGCAGCTGGGCTCAGCATTTATGTGCCGGTGCACACGGTCGTGTGAAGTTGAGAGGTGAGGTGGTCCTTAGTAGGACTTCGTTTTTAAAGCAACTCGATTATTTTAGAATTTGGTATCCTGATTTTAACTATTAATTCTGTGTTTAGTCAACGTTCCTTGATGTTTCTGGGACAAAGCTGAGGTGGACAGTCCTCTTTTCATTTCCCGAGTGGGCAGATCCCCGCCTCACTCGCAGCTGGGCTCAGCATTTATGTGCCGGTGCACACGGTCGTGTGAAGTTGAGAGGTGAGGTGGTCCTTAGTAGGACTTCGTTTTTAAAGCAACTCGATTATTTTAGAATTTGGTATCCTGATTTTAACTATTAATTCTGTGTTTAGTCAACGTGCTGTGAGGATGTTATAATTGCTATAGAATTCTGTGATTACGTTCCTTGACGTTTCTGGGACACCGCTGAGTCGGACAGTCCTCTTTTCATTTCCCGAGTGGGCGGATCCCTGCCTCACTCGCAGCTGGGCTCGGCATTTTTGTGCCGGCGCACACGCCCACAGAGCTGACGGGCGCCGCGGGCACGCTGTCAGCACACCGAAGGCGCGCTTAAGGCGAGCGCGTCTGTGCCCATCCGTGTCCCGGATGTACCGGATGAGAGGCTACTTTTCACTAGAAGTTCTCTCCTGGACCTTGCCCCAACGAATACCAGTCTCCCCAGGGGCTAGAAAGGGGACATTGAACCAGGAATTATATACCAAAGACAGCTCCCCTCCGTGGTGGCGCGTAGCCGTAAAGATGCTGTACTGATGTTGCTTAATTCTCGCTCCTTGCCTGCACACGCAGCTGAGGCCAATGACCTCCTGTTAGATTGTCTTCCAGAGTTTTTCTGCATCATGGAGACATGGCTCCAAGACAGCTCGGGTCCCGCATTGGTGCAGGCTATTCCAAATAATTATAAAATAATCAACCTTGACCATCCCTCATCTCATGCTGGTGGTGGGGTGGCAGTTATTTTTAAATCTGAATATATTGTCTCCAGAATTACCCTTAATAATGATCTTAATATGGAAGCCTTGTTGGTTAAATGTATGAACATTTCTCACCCTACTTATCATCTTCTTGTATATCACCCTCCTGGCTCATATGTAGGGTTTCTTGACCCGTTTGTTGACCTGGTAGCTGACCTTTTGCAAAAATATACTAACTTGATTGTGCTAGGCAATTTTAATCTTAAATCTAACCCACCTAGATCCCAAACGATTGATTTTTTTTTACTAGCCTAAATGACCTCAACATTCAACAACTGGTCGTCGTAGAACCCACACACAAATTGGGAAATACTCTAGACCTTGTATTTGCTAATCCCAGCTTGGTGGCCGTCTCTTCTATAGAACAGTGGTCTGACCATTTTCTGATCACATGTACTCTAAAAAACAACCTTGCCCTATCTAAAACCCGACCATCGCAAGTTTGGCAACGGGGCTGGCGCTCGGCAGACCTACAGAGGCTCTCTAAACTGGTCAAAAGTAAATACCAGGAATACGCTCAACCCTCATTTTCCATATTATCGCATTCTCTGAGCGAAGCTGCTGATATATTTGCCCCTAGTCGGCTCATTCAACCACACAGACTTCCCTCTCAACCCTGGTTACTCCCTTACTTAAAGCTGCCCGGCTTAATCTTAAGCAGACAGAACGCAGGTGCTGTGTTGGCTATGACCTCAATGCTAAAGCTCAATACAAAACCTGTTCTGCTGCTTACTTTTCCGATATCCGTGAAGCAAAAAAATTGTACTTCACCCAGACGGTGGAGTCAGCCCTCTGCCAACCTAAGGCTCTTTTTTGGCAGTTAGATCTTTATCCTCCTCTGAGAAAACTACTCCTGCACTCCCCTCGACACAGGACCACTGTTACTCTCTAGCCCAATTTTTTATATCTAAGATTGAGGCTATTCGATCTACCATCCAATCGTCTCAGGTGCTTTCCACTGCAAATGACGACTACACTGTTGTGGGTAGTTCGCCAGAAGTAAAAGAGTGGTCTACTTTTCCATTGTTCTCTGAGGAAACAGTTATGCGGGCAATACAGCGTATTAAATCTGGCTCCCCTTCAGACATAGTTCCATCAGCAGTCATGAAAAAAATTGCTGGTGACATTTCTACGGAACTCACCTCATCGGTTAATGTTTCCTGTCAGAGAGTGGTTATTCCTGCTGAACTTAAAATCGCCACTGCGATTCCCCTTTTGAAGAAGCCCTCGCTTGACCCTTCTCTTCCTTCTAATTTCCGTCCTATCTCCCTCCTCCCACTTCCTATGAAAGTTCAGGAATCTTTGGTCTCCCCTCTTCTCTCCACTTTTCTAGAGTCATCTACACTGCTTGATTCTGCCCAATCCGGCTTTAGGCCTGGTTGGGGCATGGAAAGCGTTTTGGTGTTGGTCCAGGATGACATGGCCAGGCTAGTTGATGCTGGTGGGTGGCATTGATTTTGCTAAATCTTTCAGCAGCCTTTGATACTGTCGACTACTCCACCCTGTTGACCCGCTTGTCCTAGATTGGGATTGCGGGTCAGGTCCTAACATGGTTTTCGTCATTCCTAGCCGACCGCGCTCAGGTGCTCTCTCTCCCTCCTCATCTCTCTTGTGCTTTACACCTTGCTTGTGGTGCCCCTCAAGGCTGTGCCTTGTCGCCCATTCTCTTCAACATGTACATCTGGCCTCTTATTTGTCTCATCCGCTCCCTCACTGTCAGGTGCTATTCATATGCCAACAACACCCAGTTTCTGATTCGTCTCAATCTAGATCCTACTGCGGTGTTGTCGCGCCTCCATCAGTGCCTGACTGCGGTAGGTTAGTGGATGGGCCAAAATTGGCTGAAGTTGAATGGGGACAAGATAGAGGTGATGCTGGTGGGTGCCCCGCCCTGATCCTTCATTCTGGGTGTCCACCTTTTGGCCCTCTTCTTTGGGTCCTTTACCTGTTCCAGTGACAAAGGTTAAGAATCTCGGTATTACCCTTTCTGATTCACTGTCAATGAATGGCCAAGTCTCAGCCGCATGCAAAGTAGGTCATTTCCATTTTAAGATACTGAAGAAGGTTCTCCCGCTTTTGCCAGTCTCTCTCCATTCCCCGGTTGTCGCTGCCATGGTGCTCAGCTGACTGGACTACTGCAATTCACTATATCTGGCGCAGCCTAAAGGCTTAATCCAGCGGCTTCAGCACCTTCAAAATCTGGCTGCATGCACTGCGACCAGCTCCCCCTATGGTGCTCATATCACCCCGGTACTGCGTGCTTTACACTGACTCCCTGTTAGCCAGATAGTTGAGTTTAAGTCTCTCTGCATTGTTCACCGAGCACTTCATGGACTGGGGGCAGAATATTTCCAGTCCAAGTTTGTACACTATCTCCCCTCCCGTTTGCTGAGCTCTTCATCAGCCTATCTGTTGGTGGTCCCCCGATGCTGTCATGAACGGATTGGAGGTTGGGCTTTTTCTGTGGCCGCGGCTCAAATGTGGAACAACCTGCCACCAAAGATTAGGGCTATACCTAACCATTTAGCCTTTATCTGTGAAGACCTTGCTATTATAACTCTGCTTTGGCCTTTACAGGTATTCCTCCCTCTCTCCTTCTTAGCGCCAAGATACCTCTGGTGACAGTGCGCTTTAAAAGTTTACATAACAAAACATAACATAACATAATCAATGTGTGATCTTGGGCATGGTTTTACCTTGATCTTAATAGTTAAGAAACAAAAAACATGCAATCAGTAATATTCACACACAAAAACATTATATATTTTTCTTTCTGAAAAATCTTTTTTTGTTGTTTTTTTGTTGATATTTTAGATTTCTTTTTTGTATCTTATATTTTAATCTTCTGATCATCTTTATCTTTTATCCTCTTGATCTCCTATTTTTTTGGTTTGTTTTTTTAGAATAATTTTGTTTGTATTTATTACTTTGAAAACAACCATAAATCCATAAAACTGTGCCAGTGGCCTCAGTCTGATACAAACATAAATATTTGTAAAAATAATAAAATAAAATATGATGTTTAACAGTGAAGTCTGAAATTGTCCAGGAAACTATCCTTGGTGAAGTGAACTTCCGTCCTCTATTAGTGGGACTTCTTTTGGGTTCATCATTTTCACCCCCTTTTTTGGTCCAGGGGGCTTTCCAGGGGACTCCATTCCAGTGGCAGCCATGAGAGGTCAGGGGCTTCCAAGGATCCGGCGCACTCTAAGTCCCAGAGCGCTAATAGAAACATGTATTATTCTCCAAGATAAAAAGAAAAGGGCAACTTAAGAATCAAGTAAATCAATCCATTTACTTTTCCCTTTTCATTTGGAAATCCGAAATCAAAATTAATGATGCAAACAAATGCATATTATACACAAAATACCATATAATGCAGCGAGGACATCTCTTAGGACCATCTGAAAATAGCATGAATTGTATACACTAATACAACACAGCACTTTTTCAGGCAACTGTTTCTAACATAATCGCTTAGTACAACATCTAATAAAATAATGCATATTAAATAAGCCTTTACTTATTTACAATACCCCTTTCTCTTAGTTACCTATTTATACTTGTAGATGTCTTCCTATCGTAATATGACTTTGCCCTGTCAACAGCCTTTTCCAAATGTTGCTGCGTAAATGCAAAAGCATATTGCAAGTGCTTTCTCAGTTCATCCACATATTCATGGATTGTGGACACATTTACCAGAACCTGTTAATTTGTTCTGTGGAGCAAGTGTTACAGCAAAACCATTTTCCTACTTGTCAAAATTTTGTGGGGGCTGATATGTGTTGATTTAGGGGTGTCAACCTGAGAGCCATTAATACTAGAGGAAGCCATAGATCCCATCTAGATCCTGCTTTAGCTACAAACTTTTCAACATGTAAACTATTGATATGTAACACCGTTCCACTCCCCCTGAAGAGGAGGGCCGGTAAGAAAGGTGTAGCTTCCTCTTCACAACCAAGATTTGCCACATTTCTCTCAGTAAAATGACTTCCACGGTCTGATTCCATTCTTTGAGGTAAACCAAATCTTGAAAAAATATGATTCACAAGTAAAGTGGCTGCCGTTTGTGCACTGCAACCTAGAGCTGGAATGCCCTCCACCCATGTAGACATTAAGCAAACAACCGTTAGCGTGTACCTGTTCCCCCTTGATGATCTCCTCACAGGCCCTATAAAATCTACTTGTAAACCAGACAATGGGCGTGTCAAACCCCTTTTCATTAATGCTGCTCTATGAGCTGGTGACACAGGCTGAAACTGTGCACCCACTAAACATCCTCTGGTGTAGAGCTCAACATCTTGAGACACGTGTGGCCAATAGACATAGGCCCTCATTAGGACCTTGGCGGAGGACCATGGCGCTATTAGCACCATGGTCCATGGCGCTAAGCTGCCAACTCCGCCATGGGGGTTGGTGGACTTACTGCCCCATTCCGAGGTTGGCGGGGCGGTAAGTCCCCAATCCCCATTTACCCTTCCCCATTCCCATTTCTGGCCCCATAGGGCATAATGGGAGTGGGGAAGCCGTTAATTACGCCACCGTAAATTACGGTGGCGTAATTAACAACAAGGTCCCTTAGCGCCATGGATTTTAACGCCTGCTAAAAGCAGGTGTTAAAATCACCATGGCGCTAAGGGAATTCGTACTCAGGCGGTAAGGGGCGCCATGGTTTACGCCGGCGTAAACCCCTTACCGCCTGGGTCCTAATGAGGGCCATAATCTTTTAACATTTCTGAAGTTTTCTGTGAACTGCTATGGCATGCAGTTATGTCATCATGGTCATGATGTAACATCAATCCCTGAAATGACAAAGGCAATACCCATTGGATTTGGCCTGTCACAGATTCTCTAATCCTCATTGTAACCTAACTCTCTTTTAGTTTTTTAATAACACCCTCAATTCCTTTAATCCTTTGCAGTCCTCTTCATTCAGAGGATTGTGTTCTGCATCGAGCAAATGGTTGTACAATGGGCCTAGAATAGGATCCTTCTTTTGTGCCTTAACCATTTCTAGATCTGGAGTATCAAAACTCCATTGTGCCACAGGCTGTTCAACTATTTTCGGCATTTTGGAGCGTGTTATCCCATCCACCTGTATTTTACCAAGCAGGTGTTCAATAAAAAATAACTCGCCCATTAAAGCTCCTATTTTGGCTAATTGATCTGCCTTATCATTTCCTTTCCTTATCCTCACCTGGTGTTTTCAAGTAACTCATATTTTCCTCCCCTGGATTATCAGGTCCTTTTCTGACACAAGTTTGTCAATAGCTTGAATCATCTTGCCATCTCTAAGTGGATTCTTGTTATATGTGAGCATGCCTTTCACCTTCCAGCCAGGTAAATACTACACAAAACTATTTTGCGCATAATCAGAATCAATGACTAAAACTATTTCTATGAGTCTATTTTCCACTGCTGTAGATATTGCCTTATAAATAGCGGCCAATTCTGCCACTTTTAGGGCCTATTCTCATACTTACTCTTGAAATGCTGCCACATTTAAACCACACATTTCCTATTCCTGCCAAAAGTATTTTTCAGCATAATTTTTCTACGTGGTATGCACATTACATGGCCACAGTAGTGGCCATGTAGTTATGGTTAAATTGCTGTTTCCATAGGAAGAACACTTTTTGGGTGGCTTATAACTTCGCTCTCCCTAGACAAATCCTCACCAAACTTTGCAAAAAAAGTATTTGGGTCACTCTGAATTTCTTTGCAAAGTTTGGTGAGGATTCGTAGAGAGGGGGCAAAGTTATAGGTGGGGTCCCAAAACTTTTTTTCCCCATAGACATAATGGGAAAAAACTTTGCTCACGCCTTCAGCCCAAACCGCTGGACGGATTTACACCAAATTTGCGGCAGGAGCGGCGGCTTAGTCCCGAAAGCGTGCTTTGCTTTATTTGGTGTAAATTCGTCCAGTAGTTTTTTAACAAATGACAAAAATGTAAGTGAAAAAAATTTGTGATATCTGTGTTCACTACGCGGACACACTTCCCTGTTCGCTCCGCGGACAGGACGGTGATTGGGCCAGCAGCTTGCATGATGTCTGCGGACATCTGACGTGCTCTCTCATTGGATGCAGTGAAAGCGTGCAGTTCGTCTGGCTTCAGAGACGCCTGCCATCTTTCTTTCCCTCATGAGAGGCTTTGTCAGGTCAGCAGGAGCGTGTCTGTCTCCTGTTCCTCCCACCCCCTTCATGCCCGTGTCTGCCCACCCCCCGCTCATGCCCCGTGTGTCCTTTCTGTCCCCCCACCCCCGCTCATGCCCCCTGTGTCCTTCCTGTCCCCCACACCCCCGCTCATGCTCCGTGTGTCCCCTGTTCCTCCAGCCCTCCGCTCACGCCATCGCACACGGTGGCCAGCGGAGGGACGAGGAGCGGGATCTGCCGCACGAACTCATGTTCGTGCGGCATGTCCATGTTTTTGTTTGTCCCCCCACCCCTGCTCATGCCCCGTGTGTCTCTATCCCTTCCCCCACCCCCTGCTCATGCCTCGTGTGTCTCTCCCCTCCCCCCACCCCCTGCTCATGCCCCGTGTGCCTCTCACCTCCCCCCACCCCCTGCTCATGCCCCGTGTGTCTCTATCCCTCGCACCCACCCCCCGCTCATGCCCCGTGTGTCTCTCCCCTCCCCCCACTCCCTGCTCATGCCCCATGTGTCTCTATCCCTCCCGCCCACCCCCGCTCATGCCCTGTGTGTCTCTATCCCTCCCACCCACCCCCCGCTCAGCCCCTATATCTCCCACCCAACCCCCGCTCATGCCCCGTGTGTCTCTCCCCTCCCACCCACCCCCGCTCATGCCCCGTGTGTCTCTCCCCTCCCACCCACCCCCCGCTCATGCCCCGTGTGTCTCTATCCCTCCCACCTACCCCCCGCTCATGCCCCGTGTGTCTCTATCCCTCCCACCCACCCACCGCTCATGCCCCGTGTGTCTCTCCCCTACCCCCCACCCCCGCTCATGCCCCGTGTGTCTCTATCCCTCCCACCCACCCCCCGCTCATGCCCCGTGTGTCTCTATCCCTCCCACCCACCCCCCACTCATGCCCCGTGTGTCTCTCCCCTACCCCCCACCCCCGCTCACGCCCCGTGTGTCTCTATCCCTCCCACCCACCCACCGCTCATGCCCTGTTTGTCTCTCCCCTCCCCCACACCCCCCGCTCATGCCCCGTGTGTCTGTATCCCTCGCGCCCACCCCCCCGCTCATGCCCCGTGTGTCTCTATCCCTCCAACCCACCCCCCGCTCATGCCCCTATCCCTCCCACCCACCCCCCGCTCATGCCCCTATCCCTCCCACCCACCCCCCGCTCATGCCCCGTGTGTCTCTATCCCTCCCACCCACCCCCCGCTCATGCCCCGTGTGTCTCTATCCCTCCCTCCCACCCCTGCTCATGCCCCGTGTGTCTCTATCCCTCCCACCCACCCCCCGCTCATGCCCCATGTGTCTCTATCCCTCCCACCCACCCCCCGCTCATGCCCTGTTTGTCTCTCCCCTCCCCCTACCCACTGCTCATGTCTCGTGTGTCCCTCCCCTCCCACCACCTGCTCATGCCCCGTGTGTCTCCCCGCCCACCCCCTGCTCATGCCCCGTGTGTCTCTCGCCTCCCCCCCACCCCCTGCTCATGCCCCGTGTCTCTATGCCTCCCACCCACCCCACTCATGCCCCGTGTGTCTCTATCCCTCCCACCCACCCCCTGCTCATGCCCTGTGTGTCTCTATACCTCCCACCCACCCCCTGCTCATGCCCCGTGTGTCTCTATGTCTCCCACCCACCCCCTGCTCATGCCCCGTGTGTCTCTATTCCTCCCACCCACCCCCTGCTCATGCCCCGTGTGTCTCTATCCCTCCCACCTACCCCCGCTCATGCCCCGTGTGTCTCTATCCCTCCCACCCACCCCCTGCTCATGCCCCGTGTGTCTCTATCCCTCCCACTCATCCCCCGCTCATGCCCCATGTGTCTCTATCCCTCCCACCCACCCCCTGCTCATGCCCCATGTGTCTCTATAAATCTCACCCACCCCCTGCTCATTCCCCGTGTGTTTCTCCCCTCCCCCCCACCCCCTGCTCATGCCCTGTGTGTCTCTATCCCTCCCGCCCAGCCCCCGCTCATGCCCCGTGTGTCTCTATCCCTCCCACCCACCCCCCACACAAGCCCTGTGTGTCTCTCCCCCCCCACCCCCTGCTCATGCCCCGTGTGTCTCTATACCTCCCACCCACCCCCCGCTCATGCCCCGTTTGTCTCTCCCCTCCCCCCCACCCCCTGCTCATGCCCCGTGTGACTCTATCCCTCCCCCCACCCACTGCTCATGCCTCGTGTGTCTCTCCCCTCCCCCCACCACCTGCTCATACCCCGTGTGTCTCTCCCCTCCCCCCACCCCCTGCTCATGCCCCGTGTGTCTCTATGCCTCCCACCCACACCCGCTCATGCCCCGTGTGTCTCTATCCCTCCCACCCACCCCCCGCTCATGCCCCGTGTGTCTCTATCCCTCCCACCCACCCACCCCCTGCTCATGGCCCGTGTGTCTCTATGTCTCCCACCCACCCCCTGCTCATGCCCCGTGTGTCTCTATTACTCCCACCCACCCCCTGCTCATGCCCCGTGTGTCTCTATCCCTCCCACTCATCCCCCGCTCATGCCCCATGTGTCTCTATCCCTCCCACCCACCCCCTGCTCATGCCCCATGTGTCTCTATAAATCTCACCCACCCCCTGCTCATTCCCCGTGTGTTTCTCCCCTCCCCCCCACCCCCTGCTCATGCCCTGTGTGTCTCTATCCCTCCCGCCCAGCCCCCGCTCATGCCCCGTGTGTCTCTATCCCTCCCACCCACCCCCCACACAAGCCCCGTGTGTCTCTCCCCCCCCACCCCCTGCTCATGCCCCGTGTGTCTCTATACCTCCCACCCACCCCCCGCTCATGCCCCGTTTGTCTCTCCCCTCCCCCCCACCCCCTGCTCATGCCCCGTGTGACTCTATCCCTCCCCCCACCCACTGCTCATGCCTCGTGTGTCTCTCCCCTCCCCCCACCACCTGCTCATACCCCGTGTGTCTCTCCCCTCCCCCCACCCCCTGCTCATGCCCCTGTGTCTCTATGCCTCCCACCCACACCCGCTCATGCCCCGTGTGTCTCTATCCCTCCCACCCACCCCCCGCTCATGCGCCGTGTGTCTCTATCCCTCCCACCCACCCACCCCCTGCTCATGGCCCGTGTGTCTCTATGTCTCCCACCCACCCCCTGCTCATGCCCCGTGTGTCTCTATTACTCCCACCCACCCCCTGCTCATGCCCCGTGTGTCTCTATCCCTCCCACCTACCCCCGCTCATGCCCCGTGTGTCTCTATCCCTCCCACCCACCCCCTGCTCATGCCCCGTGTGTCTCTATCCCTCCCACCCACCCCCGTTCATGCCCTGTGTGTCTCTCCGCTCCCCCACCCCCCGCTCATGCCCGGTGTGTCTCTATCCCTCCCACCCCCCGCTCATGCCCCGTGTGTCTCTATCCCTCCCACTCACCCCCTGCTCATGCCCCATGTGTCTCTATCCCTCCCACCCCCTCGCTCATGCCCCGTGTGTCTATCCCCTCCTGCCCACCCCCGCTCATGCCCCGTGTGTCTCTCCCCCTCCCCCACCCCCCGCTCATGCCCCGTGTGTCTCTATCGCCTCCCACCCACCCCCCCGCTCATGCCCCGTGTGTCTCTCTGCTGTTGCCCCCCACCCCCTGCCACGTGTCTCTCTCTCCTGTTACCCCCCACCCCCCTCTCATGCCCCGTGTCTCTCTCCTGTTACCCCCCACCCCCCTCTCATGCCCCGTGTCTCTCTCCTGTTACCCCCACCGCCTCTCATGCCCCGTGTCTCTCTCCTGTTGCCCCCCACCCCCGATCATGCCCCGTGTCTCCCTGCTGTTTCTACCCTCCCCCCTCTCATGCCCTGTGTCTCTCTCCTGTTACCCCCACCCCCCTCTCATGCCCCGTGTCTCTCTCCTGTTGCCCCCACCCCCAGTCATGCCCCGTGTCTCCCTTCTGTTGCCCCCCACCCCCTGGTCATGCCCCGTGTCTCTCTGCTGTTGCCCCCCACCCCCCGGTCATGCCCCGTGTCTCTCTCCTGTTACCCCCCGCCCCCTTCCCTTGCCCTGTGTCTCGCTCATGTTCCCCCCACCCCCGCTCATGCCCTATGTCTCCCTGCTGTTGCCCCCCGATCATGCCCAGTGTCTCTCTCCTGTTACCCCCAACCCCCCTCTCATGCCCTGTGTCTCTCTCGTGTTCCCCCCACCCCCCGCTCATGCCCCGTGTCTCCCTGCTGTTGCCCCCCGCTCATGCCCAGTGTCTCTCTCATGTTACCCCCCACGCCCCGCTCATGCCCCGTGTCTCTCTCCTGTTGCCCCCCACCCCCCGGTCATGCCCCTTGTCTCCCTCCTGTTGCCCCCCAGCCCCCACTCATGCCCTGTGTCTCTCTTCTGTTACCCCCACCCCCTCTCATGCCCCGTGTCTTACTCATTTTCCCCCCGCTCCCCACTCATGCCCCGTGTCTCCCTGCTGTTGCCCCCCACCCCCCGCTCATGCCCTGTGTCTGTCTCCTGTTGCCCCCCGCTCATGCCCCATGTCTCTCTCCTGTTGCCCCCCACCCCCCACTCATGCCCCGTGTCTGTCTCCTGTACCCCCACCCCCCGCTCATGCCCCGTGTCTGTCTCCTGTTCCTCCCACCCGCTCATGCCCAGTGTCTCTCTCCTGTTGCCCCCACCCCCTCCTCATGCCCCGTGTCTGTCTCCTGTACCCCCACCACCCGCTCATTGCCCGTGCCTGTCTACTATTCCCCCCACCCGCTCATGCCCAGTGTCTCTCTCCTGTTCCCCCCACCCGCTCATGCCCTGTGTCTCTCTCCTGTACCCCCCACCCCCCACTCATGCCCCGTGTCTGTCTCCTGTTGCCCCCCACCCATGCCCCGTGTCTGTCTCCTGTTCCCCCCAACCCCCGCTCATGCCCCGTGTCTCTCTCCTGTTGCCCCCCACCCCCCGCTCATGCCCCGTGTCTGTCTGATGTTCCCCCCACCCCCGCTCATGCCCCGTATCTGTCTGATGTTCCCCCCACCCCCCGCTCATTCCCATATCTGTCTCCTGTTCCCCCCACCCCCCGCTCATGCCCCGTGTCTGTCTCCTGTTCTCCCCACCCCCCCGCTCATGCCCTGTGTCTGTCTCCTGTTCTCCCCACGCCCCGCTCATGCTCTGTGTCTCTCTCCTCTCTCCTCTCTCCTGTTGGCCCCATTCCCCCGCTCATGCCCGGTGTCTGTCTCCTGTTGCCCCCCGCTCATGCCCCATGTCTCTCTCCTGTTGCCCCCCACCCCCTGCTCATGCCCCGTGTCTGTCTCCTGTAGCCCCACCCCCCGATCATGCCCCGTGTCTCTCTCCTGTTGCCCCCCCACCACCGCTCATGCCCTGTGTCTTCCTCTTGTCCCCCACTCCTATGATGCCCCTTGTTGACCTCTTGTTCCCCCCACCCCCCGCTCATGCCCCGTGTCTTCCTCATGTCCCCCTTCTCCCTGCTAATGCCCCGTGTCTCCCTTCTTACCCCCCACCCCCCGCTCATGCCCCATGTCTTCCTCCCCCCCACTCCCCGCTCGTGCCCCGTGTCTCCCTTCTTTCCTTTCCCTCTCCCCCCCTCACCCCCCGCTCATGCCCCGTGTCTGCACTGTTGGAGCAGGGCAGACACGGGGCATGAGCGGGGGTGGGGGCCCTACCTTGCCCTACCCCCGCTCATGCCCCGTGTCTCTCCTGTTCACCCCCGCTCATGCTCCGTGTCTGTCTCCCTCCTTTTCCCCCCGCTCATGGCTCGTGTCTCCCCTGTTCACCCCCACCCCCTGCTCATGCCCCGTGTCTGTCTCCTGTTCCCCCCACCCGCTCATGCCCCATGTCTGTCTCCTGTTCCCCCCAACCACTCATGCCCGTGTCTCTCTTGTTACCCCGCACCCCCCGCTCATGCCCCGTGTCGTCCTCTTGTACCCCCCTCCTATGATGCCCCTTGTTGACCTCTTGTTCCACCCACCCCCCCTCATGCCCCGTGTCTCCCTTCTTCCCCCCACCCCCTGCTCATGCCCTGTGTCTTCCTCCCCCCCACACCCCGCTTATGCCCCGTGTCTCCCTTCTTCCCCCCCACCCCCCGCTCATGCCCCGTGTCTGCACTGTTGGAACAGGGCAGACACGGGGCATGAGCGGGGGTGGGGGCCCCGTGTCTCTCCTGTTCACCCCACCCCCGCTCATGCTCTGTGTCTGTCTCCCTCCTTTTCCCCCCGCTCATGGCCCGTGTCTCCCCTGTTCACCCCCACCCACCGCTCATGCCCCGTGTCTCCCTTCTTCCACCCCACCCCCCACTCATGCCCTGTGTCTCCCTTCTTTCCCGCTCATGCCCCGTGTCTCCCTTCTTCCCCCACCACTCCCCGCTCATGCCCAGTGTCTCCCTTCTTTCCCACTCATGCCCCGTGTCTCCCTTCTTTCCACCCCCTGCTCATGCCCCGTGTCTCTCTCCTGGTCTTCCCGACCCCCCGCCGATGGCCTGTTGTGTTCTCTTTATAAACCCTGCCTTCCCTTAACCTGGTGTCCATCTTGGTAAAAGATTTTCCTTCCTACACCGGGACGCCTGCCTGCGGCGTCCCGGTTTGGGAAGAAAAATCTTTTTTTTACCACCCCGGGTTCCCACTTTGAGAACCTAGGATGCTAGTGGTCTTCCTCCATTGAAAAGGACGTTATGGTTACGTTGCACTAATAAAAAACTATGAAATTCAGTAAAAAAAAATGTGTTAAAGTGACTTTATGGTTAAGTCGCACTAATAAAAACCTATGAAAATCAGTAAAAAAACTTTGTTAAAGGGACGTTATGGATAAGTTGCGCTACTAAACACCTATGAAATTCAGTAAAAAAACTTTGTTAAAGGGACGTTATGGTTAGATTGCGCTACTAAAAACCTATGAAATTCAGTAAAAAAACGTTGTTAAAGGGACGTTATGGTTAAGTTGCGCTACTAAAAACCTATGAAATTCAGTAAAAAAACTTTGTTAAAGGGACGTTATGGTTCAAAGTAAAAACGAAAAACCCCTGAAATTCGGCAGTTATGGTAAGATAAGCAACCATAACTCGCGCCATTGTGCACTGCTAACACTAACACCCAGGACATCAAAGATGACATCACACATGTCATTGATGACATCACTGATGACATCACATGTGCATTTACTTTTCATAAAAACTCTGTACAAGGGATTCTTATAATGCTGACCAAAAACTGTCAAGGATCATTGGGATAAATATCATGAGCTAATTAGTGCATTAAGCAATGCATTGATATAAATAGCATTCTATTATGAAGTTCTATCCAGTATACTAAGCTACTCATGCAGAAACATAGGCCGTGTGTGCAGCATACATGATGAAGGTGCCATATTCATAATCTTGCCATGTTGAATAGTGAAATGATAACTGCTTTCTTATTAGAGTTTTGCGTACTGTGAAACATGTAATAAGTAGATAATAAAACCCACTTAATACATAATTATTACAGACAAAACACAGAGACAACAACACATACAAATATGAGTACATACAGGGACAGTGAAGTAAACAAAAAAGCAGAAGTAGTAGCAGAAAGAGTTCATAACCTAACTGATTGTCTTTATGCAGAGAAACTATTGCTCTGTTTCAAAGCTGCTACTTACCATATGTATGTGTATCACATGATGTGACTGCATCCAAAGGAAAGGAGAGTGAGTATAATGTATATAAATATGAGCATATACAGGGAAGGTAGAGTAATAAAAATAAAACTATGAGAAAGTGCTGATAACCCTAATGATTATCTTCATGCACAGAAAGGATTGTTCTCTTTCAAGCCTGTGTCTTCCGCTATGTATATGTTTCATATAATTTGACTTGACCCTAAGTCTACAAGTACCTTTTCAATTTTTACTTCCTGACTGTTACTGAAGAAAACTATGTGGCTTAGATATGTCAGTAAAGGAAAAAAAGGGAGAGCCAGCCATGTGATGTCATCAGTGATGTCATCAATGATTTTTTTGATGTCATCTTTGATGTCCTGGGTGTTAGTGTTAGCAGTGCACGGTGGCACGAGTTATGGTTGCTTATCTTACCATAACTGCCGAATTTCAGTTTTTTTTTCGTTTTTACTTTGAACCATACGTCCCTTTAACAAAGTTTTTTTTCTGAATTTCATACGTTTTTAGTAGCGCAACTTAACAATAACGTCCCTTTAACAAAGTTGTTTTACTGAATCCATCTATATATACAGTTGGTAAATCCTTGCATGTTTCTTCATTGAAAGCCTTGTGTGGGGATTGCTTTAATTCCTTTAAACCTGTCTCTAGCTCTGTGTCATCAGGCACAGACAGCTGCACAATCATGCAACTCCGCTAGCACTTGAGCAACCAGGCTCTTTTTATTTTGTCCATATGTCACTTCTACTGGAAATCCCTGAAGTGCCAATGTCCATGAAGTGATTCTTGACTGGGCCAAATTCCCTGATCTGATCCTCTCACTTTGCAAACATTGCAAAGGCTGGTGGCCTGCTTCCCTTGAATTATGGGACAGAAATGTTGTAATGCCCATGCAGTGGTCAGAAGCACTTTTTCACATTCACAAAATGAGATCTCTACCTTTGACAATGCCTTGCTAGCATATGCAATTGTTTTGTTATTTGCATCATGTTTTTGATATAACACTGCTGTCATACATTCATCTGTGAACCCTATTTCTACAAGGAAATCCTGTTTTTTCATTGGTTATTCCAAACATGGTACTTTCATTAGACACCCTTTTAGCATGGCCACTGTGTTCCTTTTCTCATTTCCATGGTGCACCCTGCTTCAATAATCTCATCAAAGGTTGTGTAATCTGTGCATAATTTTCAATACATTTTCTGTTGTAACTTGTCATTCCTAACAAACGCTGTAAACTTTTCAAGTTATTGGGATCTTTTAGTTTCGGAACCGCTTCCACCTTTTTCTTTTGTGGGTTTAATCCATGCTCTGTCACTTCATGGCCTAGGAGGTGTGCCCTTTTTCTGCACCACTGTGCTTTCAGTAAAGATACCTTTGCCGCAACCATCTGTAGCTGAGCAAGTTCATGTCTAATCTAATTGAAACGGCTTTTCAAATCTTCTTTTTTGATTAGCACATCAGCCACATAAACTATTGTTCCTCTTTCAGCAGCATACGGGAGTGCCTTGCTCAGGAATATCCTAAACTAACTCCCACCATTGACATATCCAACAGGGGTACGGGACCATGCATATTGTGATTTGTCAAATGAAAATCCAAATGCATTTTGAATGTCTTCAGCTAGTGGCACATACCAGTATCCAGCTGTAAGGTGGTACATACCTTTGACCTGTAAACCTGTGCAAGGCCCTGATCAATAAATGGAAGGGGCCACCTTGAAACAGGTACCTTTTTGTTTAATTCTCGTAGATCTGTACACAAGTGCCATTGGCAATGGGCTTTTAGTACACCTAATATAGGAGTATTTGATGTACTATGAATATTAAGAATAAGGATGTGGTTTCGAAGCTAGGTATCTGTGCGCTAGTGATCACTGATTATATTATGGTCGAATGTACTCAAAAAGGGGTGCAAGCAGCAATCACTCTAATCCCGCCAACCAATCCACCCTGGTTGGTGCTAATAGAATAATTTGATAAGAGATGGGATGTTAATGCGCTTTACACCATTACAGTAAGGCAAGAACAGTAGCATATGGATATTTAATTAGATCATGAACAGCCGACACGTGTTTCGACACTCAGGTCATCTTCAAGGCTGGGTAGTTGAAACAAATTATAAATTCAAAACAAAAAATCATGTAAATGACATGCACATCAAAATATATAATATTGCAATGCCTCGATTAAATACATATCATGAGGAAAATAAATATGACATTGTCCAAAAATACATAAGAATAACAATGTCACATTGATACATGTGGACCAGAAAGTATTCAAAATAAGTAAGTCAAATGAAGATTTAAAGATACATCGCATACCACGTGTCAGGTTGAGAGGGAGGAACAAATGTTGCGCAGGCGGTTGCAGTGACATAAGGAAAAAACAAAATCACAGTAAACACAAACATCATGATTGGCATATTTTTCAGTAAAATTCATGCTATAACCCCAGATTAGTGAACTAGGTGCCCTGCATTCACCTAATGCACCGGAATCGGCCCGCATGGATTCAAGCATAAATCACCTAATAGAATTAATTGAGGATGATCTCCCAGCAGAGATAGAGAAAAGGAAAGAAAAGCATCAATGGGCTATGGAAAAATAAGTGCTTAAAATGCACTGCAACCAATTAGTATGACAAGTTGATCTGAAATCTGGTGGAAATACTGATAAGGCGTAGCAAACAATAGGTTAGTACCCATGAGGTAACCACTCAGATCAGAAAACCCATTAAGGGTCAAGTAAAAAGTGTGACAAAATGGGTGTTCTTACCGCGCACAAATGTGGTCAAGAAAATCCTGGGAACTCCTAAATTGAAAAGAACAATACTATCAGAAGCCAGGTGGCTAGACGAATGAATACGTGACAATGAAACCAAAATAAAAGTCACATACCTAATGGAGGGCCGTGAAACTGCACAGCTCAAAGAACCAAGATTGTCATACAGATGACAGGCAAAGAGAAAGTAAAGCCGAAATGGCTGAATCGAGTATATCGCCTAAAAGGTAATTTGAAAGAAGCACAGATTTAGGTCCAAGGGCTACAGTTAATTATCTAATGTCAGGTTGATCTGTGGAATGCAAGCAGTCATTCAGCAGCAATTACCTACTTGTTAAATCGAGCAACGCTGCAGAGTAATGGGGTAATCCCAGCAAGCAACACCAGAGGTAGCGTGTGTTGAGTCAAAGCTGCCGCGTACATCACAAAGTGATGTAGGCAACGTCGGAACGTGTTACGTCGCGTTAGTGACGTAACAGATAAACAAAGCAGATCTGCAATGGACATAGCTTTTCAGTGAGTAGGGCAGAGGACCTAATGATGGGCAAAGTAAGTGAAGCAGTTTGATAAGACATGACAAGTTAAACACATGAAACCAAAGTGAGGTTGCAAAATAGTATAGATAGAAAAGAATTTGGGCAGAAATGACGTGTGAGCACGTTACATTTAACTTGAACTGAGGTCAAAGAGAAAAGGATTGGGCTGAATCTAAAATTGACCTATCAAGTGAGCAGGGTCAGCTATAAATGTGGACCGAAATGAGTACACTATTGAAAGATGTTGAAATTCTGAATATTGATGTGAAAATTAAATGGTACATGACAGAGGGTGAAAGGAAATACTAACAAATGCGGCTGACAACAATTAAGAAGTCACCAGAAAAATTCCAACACCAAACGATTGGTTGAACAGAAATCAGGGGCATGCACCATCATGCCCACGAAATAGGTCTAGAGGTAATGCAAATTGTCACTATGCTAGGATATAGAAGAGACTTGCAAAGTGAAGTACAGGCCGCCATGGTGGAATACAACAGGTGACTGACATTGAATAAAATAAGCGCTGGTGCTTGAATACAAGGGGCGAGGGACCCCGGTGCAGGCCGACCAGGTTCCTATTATTATAAGTCAAAAATAGAGAAAAACACATATATCTAGTTGATACAGTTAGAAAATCCCAATTGTACAACTGAGAGATCATATACCCAATGATTAGACACCAATGTTACAGAAATACGTACATCTTATTATCAGAATTGAGACCTCGAGTTGTACAGTGTAAGAAACATATAAGTTTGGCTTCCATTTGTCTCAGCTTGCGTTTGAGATTGCCACCCCTTTTGCCCCAATGCACTTTCATTAATCCAATATAGCGTAGATCAGAGATATGATCCAACTGATGTTCAAGTTGCCAATGAACGGCTAAGGGAGATTTAGGTTCGCACATCTTGAGACTGGCCAGATGTTCCCTGATGCAAACTCTGAGCTGACGAATAGTGCTACCCACGTAGAGCTTGCCACAAATACATATTATGGTATACACCACGTAGGTGGTTTTACAGTTAATGAAATCCCGTATGACCACTTCTGAGCCAAATTTATCAGAGAAAACTTTGCATTTGGGGTGTACCCATGGACACTGATTACAATTCCCACATTTGTGAAAACCCTCCGGTTGCTGTAACCACGCAGATTTCATGAATTTATTGTCAAAGAAAGAACGACTCACCATCGTTTTGATCGTTGGCGTTCTTGTGAACGTAAATTTAGGCGTAGGTGTCAGATATGGTGCAAGGTCATGATCCAGTCTCAGGATTTGCCAGTGCTTTTCAACCATTTTATATAGTAGTGAAGAATCATTGGTAAATTGGGTGACAAGTGAGATATATTGTGGGGATTCTTTAGACTTAGTGACATCAGCCAAGAGGTCAGATTGAGTTACATTTGCAAACTATGCGTATGCTTTATCGATGACAGAGCTTTTGTAACCCCGATTTAAAAACCGCTGATTAAGTGTATTGCATTACTTATCATAGTCCTTAGGGTGGCTACAGTTATGTCGGGCCCTGTGAAATTCGCCCATTGGTATATTGTCAATGGTAGCACGTTGATGATTGCTCTGTGCGGTCAGAATTGAATTAACCTTGCTCGGTTTCCTGTAGGTACTGGTATACAGGTGTTTACCTTCACTGAAAATATGTAGATCCAAAAAGTCAATTTGTTTCGAATCCCATTTACCACTAAGACTGATCCCAAACACATTGGTTTTAGAATAGGTTAGCAATTCCACAAAAGAATCTTGAGTGCCTCTCCAAATCAGAAAAATGTCATCAATGAAGCGCCGCCACATGATAATATTCGAGACAAATTGTAGTTGATTGAGTATATGGGTTTCTTCATAAAATGCCATGAAGAGGTGAATAGGCCTAATGATTCCGCTAGATTCTAAATGTTTGATTATTTTAGCCAGTGACTCCAGACATGCCACGGGCAACCTATATTGCCGCACAAATACCGGCTCCCTACCATGTCCTTCTGGCAGTTTTGCAACATGCAAATCATTCAGCCCACAGTCATAGGTATCTTTGGCAAAAAACATGTTTGAAATCCATACATATTTTCCTCAATTCATCTTTTTCCTCTTCATTTGTGCAAGCTTCCGCAGCTTGAATCTGCTCCTCTACCATTTTAGAAAACTCTGGAAAATTCCCCAAAGGAGGAATCTCTGTTCTTTCCTCTAACAGTGTGGATGTGTCTCCTTGGAGAGCTGCTACACTGAAATATTTTGGAGCATTGACCTCCACTTTAATATTAGATTCACCTAAATCAAATAGGTTACAATCATCCTGATGACAGCATACAATTTCACTTGGCTCATAAGGGTACACAGACTGAACTTTAAAGATTCCCTTGTGCTTAGACTCCAATGATTCTGGCAATTCACCTTGTGCAGTCACGCAGCTTTCAGGGATGTTCCCGATCACTGGGTTACTGAAATCAGCAGTGTAGTAAGATTTATGTACTGACATTCCTAATGCTGTATCCTCTTCCAAATTAATGTCTTGACACCCTTTATTGTCCACCAGGATTTAAATGGGTCAAGCCCCATTCTATAGCAAAGGTGTATATTCATATTCTAATCCTTGCTGCTTTTTGCATTCATTTAGGCAAACAAATGCATCAGAATCTTTTATCTGTCGTCCCTTCCTGTATTTTGATGTTACTGTAAATTGTCTGATCAATGCAGGAATGGTAATCTCCTTTTTCACTTGTAACTCAATTGCAAATGGCATCATTTGGGCACAATGATAAGCTTGTCTCTTGTCTTCAAATTCAGATGCAGTTCCACCCAATCTGGATCAGAACTTTTGATTTACTAACTCAAATACCATACACATTCTGTGCATGATGTAATTTCCCAAATAGAATTTGTTTTGTGTTTTCCACTTACGATCCACACATTGTGCCTCATTACAATACCAGCGGTAGCCGTGCTGGTATAGCAGGCACCGCTGCTGCTGGTATCATTCCTTTTTGGCACCTGGGAATGGGCAATTACGGGCCATTACGGCCCTGCCACACCCGGTAATTGCCCATTCCTGTGCGCCGAAATAAAATGCTCCCTATTCCCATTGAGCCCTATTGGGCTCAATGGGAATGGGGAGGCTGGATGCACCGGCATCATTCAGGCCAGTCCTTTTCACTAATGAAACTCTTTTTATGCTCAAGCACCAAAGTGGCTTCAATCATTTCAGAATGCCTATTCACATAGATAGGGATCCATGGCTGCCCTTCTCCCATGCGTTTTTCCTGATTTAACTCTGGAGTAATATTTGGGTTGTATTTTTCTTCATTTAGATAAAAACACAACATGTTTTCATCTATTTTCTGTTTGCCAGTTTTTCTCAGGGTGCAAATAAATCTCCAATGACTGCTTCTCTTTTTCTCCTCGCATTTCATCCCGACACATGAGAATGACAGTGATACTAGGCACACAGCCATTGTGAAGATATACTTTAACTGCACTTTCTGATTTATCAACAGTGTGGCATTCTTTTACACTATTGCTTTGGGTCATTATTTTCTTAGGTTTCAATGGCTTTTTAGCTAAGAACAACAATACCCCATTTACCCCATAAATGGGGGGCGATAATCTCCTCAGACAATTTGTTCCTATGAGGAAGGGTATTTCATTAATGGGTGTGACCAACACTTCCTGTCTCATCCGATGCTTCCCTATCTTTATGACAACCTCAGGGACACCTTCGAAAGTTATTTCTTCCCCATTGAAATTGTGCACAGGGCCTTCACTTTGTCTCACCTTTACATGATTTTGTGGGGATCTCCCTTCATTGATACTTTTCAACAGTTGTTTTGACATTATTGTTGCCTGGGCACCTGGGTCAATCATTGCAAATGCATTATATTTTTGTTCAATAGTGATTGGAGAATATTACCTATCGTCATCCTCTTCTAGTACGCCTAGAAAATGAGAATTGTTACTAATTTTCGTACTTTTATTATCTCATTTCTACTTTTTGCTAGGCAAATGGTCATCTGAAATGACATTTTACCCTCCTTTGTGCCCACTTCATCTTGAATTTCTTTGTCTATTCTCCTGGGCTTAGAACCCATTTGGAGTGTAGCCACTGACTGCCCCTGTATCCTGGGGGCACTAGTGTTCACATCCTAATTTCACATTGTACCTTCCCCATTGTCTGGGTCCTCTCTACTTACTTCTACATTGCAACCTATTGGCTGTGTATTTTCACAAGTGTCACGTGACAGCATATTAGTTTCTGGTGTGTGATACTTATCTGTATTTTCTACGGAGGCTGTCATTTGTGTCCTTTGGAACATCCGTTGCTCAAAATACTACTCAGGTGACTAACCCGCACCTGCCTTTTAGGCAATTGTTTCCTCTGTAGAGGTATCAACAGTATTTTGATTATCAAGTAAAAACCTATCTGTTGATCCCAATTCTTCATTTTGTGTTTCATTTTCACATTGGATATTCTTTTTAAATCTGCTTCCTTGTTCTTTGGGTTTTCTTGTTAATTTTGTTGTTCATCTTCACACACCTGAATGGTCCGGTTCAACTCAAAATTAGATCACACGCCCATTTTGTGTGTATTATAATTCCCTTTCTCACTTTCATTCATTTGTTTTCTTGTTTTTAGATTGACAAGCAATTCAGTATTTTTATTCAAAGACGATTCATGTGCATCTGTGTTTTCATCAGGCAGAGGTGATTAGCTAGTCACTTGTCGGTACATAGAGGCTCACTCCTATAACCTTCTGTACCTTCACTTGGCTGTTGCATTTGAACTGCTCATAATTTTCCTGTCTGTTCCAAAAACATTTTGACTTGGGCCTCTAAGCATTGAAACCTGTCCATGGGCCTCATTAGGACCCAGGCGGTAAGGGGTTTACGGCGGCGTAAACAGCGCCGACCCTTACCGCCTGATTCCGAGGTCCCTTAGCGCCATGGAGGTTTTAACACCTGCTTTTAGCAGGTTTAAAATCCATGGCGCTAAGGGACCTTGTTGTTAATTACGCCACCGTAATTTACGGTGGCGTAATTAATGCCTTCCCCACTCCCATTATGCCCTATGGGGCAAAAATGGGAATGGGGAAGGGTAAATGGGTTAATGGGGACTTACTGCCCCACTCACCTCGGAATGGGGCGGTAAGTCCGCCAACCACCATGGCGTAAACGTAGTTTACGCCATGGTGGTAAAGGTATGACCCAGGCGGTAATTTACCGCCTGGGTCGTAATGAGGCCCCATGTCTCTGATTCCTCTCTTTGTGATCTGGACCGGTAATGATTAAACTTTCTGTGATTAGGTTTGTTCTGATATCTTTCAAGAGATACTTGTGTTACCCATGGATTCACATGACAAAGGAGGTGGAGTATGTGGAGTGACCATCCTTTGACCATGGTCAACCTGTGGGGGGGACTGATTATATTGGCATGATACATAATTCATATTTTATCTTTCATTTAGTGGGAAATGTTCCCTATGCTGATTTCCATTTTCAATTAACCTATCCACATATCTTGGTCTTTCTTGGTGGCCACATACATGTTACGCTCACCTGGTATCCACAGGACGCCGCCCAGCTGGGTTACTCGCTGGTATGCTTCTCAGCTTTGCCCTGATGTGGTCTGGGGGGAAGGTTCTGCCTGAAAATACAGGAGGACTGTGTTCAAGACTGACCGACTGAGGTAAGTATCCTCCCTCCACCCCCGTATGATTTCAGTCCCTCTGGCACCCTCTCCTCACATTGTGGCAAAATTAGGCGTGCTCTCTGTCCTGCCTTCTTTGCAGGGGTGCGTTGTCTTTCATGGGCGAGTGCGGTCCAGTTACTTCACTGACGCCGGCCTGTTTGATATTGTACATGTAGGTCTTATTGCTGTTCTTTGCTATCCTGTACGCCTTTCTTTGTTTAAAATGTCTCTTTTTTCTCCCTTAGGTATGCAGAGCTTCAGCGCGGCGAACTGGCTTGGTTGAGCCCCGCTGGTAAATGATGGTGCAGTAAGAGCGCTATGATGCGGTAAGTAAGCGCTATGCGCAGCGCTGCAAAGTCTTGCCTTTGCTAACCTGTGTTTTCCTTCCTTGTAGGTTGCGGTGTTATTGAGCACGAGTGGAATGTCCGGAGTGGTGCCAGCCGAGAGGCGACCAGCCAGGTAAGCCTTTTGAGCAGTTCGTAATTTGTAAATGTCTCTACTGCTTTCTTTAATGTTGCTTCTATCTTCCTCTTTCAGGTCGTTCTGTCCGGGAGGCGTGCAGATTCGAGGAAGCTGTTCTCAGTAGCTGTGAGTGTTTAAAGATGAAGACTGCAGGTAAGATGCTGATGCTAATGATGTTCCTTTTTTCTCCTTGCAGGTTCTGCTTCTCTGAGGTTCCAGGGAATAGCTGGACACGGTGAGCATCATGTTGCAAGCTGCAAAGTAACGCGAAGCGTGTTGTCTTGCTCGGGTGTGGTTTAAATAGCCCGAACAAAATAGTCCCGGTAAAGTAGTCCCTAGGCTACCACACCCAAAACACTAGACCGCATTGCTTGGTTCTTAGGACACAAGCTATGTGGATGCCTCCATGATGGCTTACAATACAATAAAGTAGTTCCCAAACACATTGTTTTTCATGGTGTATGAGCCTGGCGCCATAGGCGCCAGGACTGGCCCCATGAGGGCTTTTGAAGAGGATGCCAGGTTCTAGAGGCACAAGTCTTGACTCCACCTGGCCAATAGGTTTGCCAGAGGGGGTTTTGGGCGAAGGTCGTGACAATACCATTGTATTAGGGTCAAATCTACTCTGGGCCCCTTTTGTCTGGTATGGACCATTGCACATTTGATTTTGATTGTTATTTAGGCCTTGAATATCATGAGGAAACTCCACTCTGGGACAACTACCAAGGTATCTAAGAACTTCTGTCGCTGGGATCAATGGATTGGAACATTGGAGTCTGGGGTGATGTCCTCTGCAGAGTCACGCCCCTTTGATTAGGTGTCATGTCATTATTTGCCTCAGTTTGGGCTGATTCTAGTGGCATCTTTACTGACTTTACCTCCAAAATTGCTGGTGTGGATTCATTAGACTTTTGGTTTGCCTCTTTATTCCTAGGCCCCTCCTCTTTATGACCAAATATCACTGTATACAGTTTGGGCCTTTCTTCTATCATCCACTCTAGTGGTTTTTCCCTGTCAAATTCAGAGATTAATTGGGAGACAATTTATTTTTGGAGCCCATTAAAGTATGCAGTTTTAAATTCTATGGAATTAGTTTTAAAAGTCACATCAAAACATGAAAATTCTCTTTTTAAGTTTTGAAAGAACGGGTCGAGGAGATTAATTTTGATGTGCCGCCATCCTATAAGCAGCTTTCTTGTCTTACTGTATAGACTGATAAGGTGAGAATTGGTGTCTAATCTGTTTCTCAAAGTCTGCCCATGACAAATGTTCTTGTTCATTGAGACCACGAATGATACTAGCAGATGCTGCATCTAGACTGAGGTGAAAATACCATCTAAGTTTTATTTTATTTTTAATTTATTGATTGATTTATAATAAACCTTACAATATAGAACTTTGGGCAAATCTAGAAGAGTAGTGATTCCTGTGTCTTATTAAGTTCGATCAGTCATTCTTAGGTCATCTGCAGCTATCGGAATGGTTTCTATGTTCAGAATGTTTTCTTCTAGAAATGTCATTGCTGCTTGAATATTGGCAGTGTGTTCCCCGAGACAGAGTGCGTCCCATCATTCTACGGTGTTTAGGCATGTCGATTCTCAGACAAATTTGGCTAGGTGCTTAGTTTTGCTTTCGCATAGGGATTTGCATTCTGTTTTTAAATGGAATAATGATTCAGTAGTCAGACCATCGTAGTCAGAACATGACTGGATAGTAACTCAGGAACAAAGACAGAACTACAAACTGACCGTACATCACACTCTGGAAAGCAGATTGATCAACTCAGTCCCTATCTATGGCTGTTTCTATGTTAAAAATTGAACATTCAAAAGACCATGGGGCGGTTCCTGTTGCGACTGTCATTGGAGTAGCTGCATTGGGAGGCGCAAAAAGGTTAGAAAAGTGTGTTGTCCAGGATTCTTCTGAGGCAGATTGGTGGATTGGGCATCCGGTTGGAAGCTAACATCTTTATTTAGTAAATCCCATATACCTCTGGTGTTTTTGTTATTTAAGGCTTTTAACATTGTCTCTGCATCATGCTGAGCTCTCAGCGCTCTAGACGCGATTAGCCAATTTCTATATTTTTGTTTCCATTATTTTATTTGTTGGACCATTCCAGTAATCTTCAGGTCTTTTCACAGCAATTTTTTCTCTACTGCGGCTTGGGGGTTAAATGAGTGTCGTGGCTTGGAGAGAGAGTTGAAGCTTTCTTTCCCGTGTTTAGTGAATAATTCAAGAAGCCATGTATAATCTGTATTAGCATAGTTCTGTTTGGTATGGGTGTCTAATAGTTGGGTCATGATATTAATGTCATGTGCATTGATCCGCAGTTTGTTTTTTCCTTGGGTCATCCGGAGTTTTGGAACAAATATATTAATTTGTCTCCTCATCAGGATCTTGCATGTTATTTCAAGAAGATTGTGGTCGCTGACAGGCATTTGTTTGATTTTAAAGTTGGATATGTTTTGCAGAAGGTTTAGTGAGGCAAAGGCATAATCTATGCATGCTGAGTGCTGGCCATTATGCCAGATGTGCTGTCCTGGTATGTCCCTAGCCATCTGGCCATTTAGCATATGCAGATCGCGGGCAATAGTATTACTGAGCCATTTGTGAGTGTTGTTAGATAATGCCTCTTTATTAATTATTGATCCGTGGGCATCTAAGAACCTCATATTCAGGTCACCACACACTAAGATGTGGAGATTGGTATTGGTTAGTCTGGAGACGTTTATGAAATCAATGAGTGCATCGAGAAGTTAGTCCTAGTTGAATTTATCAATGTTGTTGTAGATGTTGCATAGAATCATCGTTGTTTGTCAGTTATTATCCAATGTTTGTCCTAAGGATATTAATTGAACGTCAGGGTTTAGGTTGTGTACCTTTTGAACTGAAAAGTCTAGGTCTCTTTTAATCAGAGTCAGCAGCCCAGAGTAGGGTCTGCCTTTGTCACATTCTAGAGCTTGATTTAAATAGCAATCATATCCATCGCCTATTGAGATCGATCGTAGCCACGTGTCCTGGAGGCATATTATATCATATTGTGCTAACCCCAATGTATGGTGATTCAGAAGGTGCACAAACCCTTGAGTGTTCCATGAGGCAATTGCCAGTAAGTTCCTTTGTTGGCAGGCTTGGCTCTAGTAGATGGATATAGGCGCTGGCAGAAGTGCCTTTGCCAGCCAGGCCAGTCCTCAGCATTGTAGTCATTTGTCGGTCGATTCATTGTTCCAAGGGATGTCATAGGCTGGGCCATGGGTTGGGTGATGCTTATTCTTAGAGGTATGTAGGTTGATAGATACGGCTCTTTTTTGTTGAGTGCCGGTCTCACCGGGGACATGTCTGGCTCCAGTATGTTGATAGGTTTGGATAGGTGATTCCGATTACTTCTGGTTTTTGGTGTATGCGCCTTGTACTCTCGAATTTCAAACACAGTCAGGGGAAGTCTTCTGCTTGTTCCAGGAGGCCTCTTTCACGAGGCTGGAGTACAAATGTAAGATCACCCAGTCCATTCGTGTTTTGGTGGTCAACTGTACACATTTTATGTCTTTGTTTGTTATATGTCTCAAGTGCAGACTGAGGTGGAGGAGTTTCATCACAGCTCTCTGGTTTAGAATAAACCCATCATTTTCCTGGAATAATCGCTCCACCGTGATTACGTTAGATTTGATCTTCGGTGAGCATTTCTGTTGTAGTTAGTTGTTTACCGTCAGTCTAGCAGTTGGAGTGGGTCTTTGTGTAGGTGAAGTAAAAAGCACATTTTTGTAGTGCGCTTGTGCTTTTCTTCTAAAGTCATGAACCAAACTCCTGGGCTGGAGTTAGTACATATGGGGAATCATTACGACTTTGGAGGTAGCCATGGTGCTATTGGCGCCATGGCCGCCTCCAAAACCGTGTCCAGGTCCGGGTTCCCTGAATGGGGAAATACCGCACCATTCTGAATATGGAGTGCCCGGTATTTCCCCATTCAGGGAACCCAGACCCGGACCTTCCCCATTCCCATTCGAGCCCCCATAGGGCTCAATGGGAATGGGGAGGGAGCTAACAACGGGCCCATTACAAGAGAGCTTGTTGTTAGCTCCCTGGTCCCCTCGCGGAGCCCTTGTGACTGTCTTTTTTTAATATAATGGTTTTGAGGATAAACCAGACGTCCAGAGTGGGTCCCGCGAGGGGACCTTGTAATAGTGAGGAATGTATTTAACGGCGCCGGCACCATTACCGGCGCCGTTAAACGCATTCCACACAACTTGTAATGAGGCCCATGGTCTTTGTTGTTGCAATATGAGGTTCTTATGGAGCGCTTGTTCTTTTGGGCACAGGAACAGGCAGGCAATTAAAGGTCTCGGAGGGGTCAGTTTTGGGTATGAGCACTCTGTCACTTTTTTCCTGTGCATGTATGGCTTCGACTAGGTCACTTAAGTCATCTTGGTTTATTGAATCGTCAAAGATTGGACTCATTGGTTCAGGAAGTTGGACAGGTAGGCTGTCATTGATGGTCTCTGCCATTTGGTCTTTTGATGTGCATACCTTGGATTGGGTTTCTTTCAAAGCATTCTTTGTTGGAGGGATTCTGATATTTATGAGGAAGGCACGGGAGCCGTTTGATTTGGTTGTTTTGGTCGATGGTAAGTTTTATGTTTTTTTTGTCAGTTGGCAGGCTTGTTTGCTCTTGGTGGTGCCGTGGCAAAGATAGCAAATCGATTAGTCGTTGAGGCAAGAACATGTTGGTTGTGTTCTGGGCCATGTTGAGTTGCAGTCTGTGTTGTTAGGGGGATAGTGATGGTATCTGTTACTTGTAAAATGGAGGTATCGCCATGGCGACCGTAGCACAAGAGCATTCTTTGCCTGAGTTTGTGTGTTAATTGGAGGTCGTTTTATCCATTCCTCTTGATGCGAAGGGGCGCAACTCTTTGTGGTAATCCGGGGTGTGGGGGCAGTTGGTGTGATAGACACTCATGTCAACACTGCCGTGGGATCCAGAGATTTGCGGGCCTGGTTGTGCAGGTGATTGAACAGGGAGGTCACTTTGGGTATCAGAGGTAAACTTTGATAGCATGTGTAGGTTGCGCATCCATTTGTAGTTTTCCAACAGAGCAGAAATCAGTGAAGTTTTGTCATGTTCTTCGTGTCAGGCAAGATCACATAATCTGTTTTGCCACAACAGTGAGGATTCGGCCTCTTTGTCCAATCTATCATGGTCTTTAGATGTAAAGACTTCTAGACTGATCAGCTTGGTATGGGTCATTGCAAAATGTGTTGCTTAGTCTTTTAGGGCCCTGTGGAGGGCTTCATATAATTTGGTGAATGGATTGAGCGAGATGGTGAGGGCGGCTATGATGCTGGAAAGCTGCCAGAGCTTCTGGTTATAGGTTGGTAATTTCTTTGGTTGTTTCCATAGGGGGTATTGTTTCAGCCAAGAGAATCTGGTCGGGAACTACGGCTTGTGAGGTTTGAAATAAGGTTGTCGGACTAGCATTTAGCTGGATTTAGCTGGATTGGCTTCCTTTGAGGTAAGTGAGAGTAGGAGCAGCCATCTTCAAGGGTCACTCTTTCATTGAGGATTTTGTGATGTTTTGTTTTGGGCTTTGAAGAGGTGTTTTGGGTCCAGGTCTGTGTTGAGTTGCAAGGGATCCTTCATTCTTGGGGTTTCTGTCTGGCTCAGCTATTATGTTGTGCTCAGGTTTGAGCTCCAGAGGGTGATATGATGCAATCTGTATTTCCAGTTCTGCGATGTCTCATTTAAGATGCTCAACTAGGGAGCTTTGAGGGGATCTGTTTTATGGTAGGGGGGTTCACGCTTGCTGAGGAACAGGTCCGGGTGATGTATTTGCGAAGAGGATGAACAAACATTCCAGTGAGGTGTATAGAACTTGATCTGAGTTTGAGCCATGATCCTCGAGGCTGTGTGTCCTGATGGCGGGTTTGGTTGGTTGAATTATGGACAGCTGTATTTAAGGGGGATCGACTGGAATCGCCTCCTGATTGAGGGCTCTATTACCTGGCAGTTTATCAGGTCTGGCAGGGGCCGAGGAGGAGGTCTGTAGCATTGGAGTTGTTGTGTTAGGTTCATCGTGGGTCTCGACCCGACTGAGGGTTGTGTCTGTTCAGGATGATTCAAGAGGATTGCGTAGGCATGAGGAGTGGGGCAGGGATGGGCTTGCAACTCTAGGTTAGACATAGTTGACGGTGTGCGATTGGGGGACATGAGCACAGGGGGGTCAGTAGGCTGTGGAGCGGGTGGGGGTGTGGCTAGAAAGTTAAAGGCAGATGCTTGATCGTGAAATTGAGTTTTAAAAATGTCAAGTTGGTGGGTGATCGGGGGGACAGGAGGACACGTCAGCCAGGGCTTCCTTCTGGAACAGCCTCCCTGCCTCCCTGAAGCTTGAGGAAAACCAGCTCTGGTTCCGGAAGCACCTCAAAACCTTTCTCTTTGCTTCTGCCTTTTCTCCTCCTCTCCCCTGCTGACCTCCTTTCTGAAACTCAATCTGCACTGCATCCTGATCCTCCATAACCCAATCTCAGCTTGTGGTACTGTCATTTACTCCATCCTACTTGATCGCCTTGGTACCTCTTTTGACATTAATGGGAAGACCCTGGAACGGATATCATCATTTTCTGTGACTCAGTTGAGATCTGGAACCTCTTATCTCCTACAATCATTTATAACTGTGGAGTCCCCTTTCCTCTGCCTGCCTTTTTAACGCCTACCTTTCCCCCCTGGCAGACCTTATTTCATCTTACTATTGCACCATCCAGCTCTGTGCTTTTGATACTCACATTGCCTTTAAGATAGATGGTGCCTCCTCTCTTTCATCCTGCAATATCTCCTCATGACTCATCTCTGTCCAAAAATGGATGTTCAAAACATTTTGTTCCTTAACACAATCATTTACATATCTACGTCTATACTTCTTTCACTGCCTTTCCCATGGCCTTCTATGGGCCCATCTCCCTTCTCAGCCCTGTTTGACAGAAACCTGGGTTTCACACCCAGATCTTAATATTTTATGAGAAATATCCTTTTCAGCTCCACCTCATCAGGCATACACTTCCATTCCTCAGCTTCTGTCACAAGCCAGCGGTGATGAGGGCCCTTTTTCTGTCTAGATTAGACTACTGTAAAATTCTCTGTCTAGGCCTACCAAAGTCCTCAACACACTTTCTTAAGCTAATACAGAATATGGCAACCAGACTCACTCTGCGACTCAGACTTAGTAATCACATTATTCCAGCACTGGAACCACTGCACTGGCTATTAATTGGATCACAGATCTCCTTCAAAAACCTCTGTTGATTAATCTAGGCTATCCTTAATGTAATGTCACAATCTACTGGCCTACTAGGCATTTGAGACTGTCTTCAGCCAGGTAGTTAGTTGCCAACTGCCGTAAAAGGATCAGGTTGGGTGACATAATCCTTAGGTCTCTGGGACCACATCTGTTGAACTCCCTTACTCCATCTATTAGGAATGGGAAGAGTCATTGCAATTTCAGAAAAGACCATAAGACATATCTCTTCAAGACTTCTCTTTGACTCTGTGGGGGCTTATAGGAGAACCTTCTCCACTGCCTCAGATGTATTATGAACCTATGCATTTATGTGTGCACCTGCCCCTGACTGACAACCCATTCACCCTTGGCCTACCATGCACTGATCTATGTTAGTTTCCGGGCTAAGGTAAATGTGCTCCCCCTGACTGGCACCCTGTGCACATGGCCTCACCTTGCACTACATTGTACTCGCCAACGTTGCTCTGCAGCTCCAAGGCCTGTATTTTTGCATTTGTTGTCTTGCTGGGCATGCCTGAGTTCTGCATGTTTCCTATACTTATCCATTTCCCCTGCCCTCTGTACTATTATGGCCTAGTATTACATGGCTCCGAATGTCTCCGTTCTGATGTGTTTTGCTCCTCCTCTCCCCCATTTCCTTTACTTGTGCTGCTGCGCAGTGGTCAAAGTGGTCAAAGTGAGGGGGAAAAGTAGTGAATTGTGGACTTTCTGGAAAAAAAGGCTATTGTTGCCAGTGCAGGCTGGTGATTTTTTTAAATTGAGTGGACATAAACATTTGGCACAAATATGGGCAAGCGAATGAATGCAACGAATGAGCACAAATCAATCACACAGGTTTGGAGGAGTTCTCCCCCAGAGAACATTTCTTAAATGATGGGTTAAAATGATGAACTTTACAGCACACCTTCTATGAAAAATTGGGTAAAATGCTACACAGTTTACAATTGGTAATGATACTATAGGGAAATGTACATGCTGGCTCTGCCATTATATTCCAGTATCCCACGTCAGAATATACTGCAATTGGCTTTGCCCTTAATGCCAGTTGTGCTCTTGCACCTTGAAGCATATCTTGTGCTAGATGGAATCCAATATATAAAGCTAATTGTATGTATGTCTGTGTGTATGTTTGTCCGGCTATACAAATCCACACTGTTGAAACAACGTCTACCAAATTTTACATGGACTACTCTTTTGTCTGGGGCAAGATCGTAGTCTATGGGTGGATGCAAAAATCTTATATGAAAAAAATATTTGGGATGTGTGTATGTTTGTCCGGCTATACAAATCCACACCGTTGAACCCCCTGCTACCAAATTTTGCATGAATTCCTCATTTGTTTGGGGCAAGATTGTAGTCTATGTTTGGATGCAAAAAATGAATTCCTTAGACACCCTCATTGACTGATGTTCACCCCGATTCACTACAGTATTTAGTAGAAGGAGGCAACATTTGGAAAAGTGTCTGAAGCAAAATGTTCGATGTGTTGGTTATTCCTTTGAAATGTATTACTACTGTGAACAGTTCGAAAATGTTTATGGAAGTATTTTTAAAGGGAATTAAAAAAAATGTCATTTCTTTTATCACGCCACTCCAAATATGGGAAATGGCAAGGTTACAGTTTACTTAAGTTCATTCACAACAAAAGAACACAATCAATCTTTCTTGGACATTTTCTCATATGTGCTGAAGCCATTGAGTGACTAAAACATGCTGCACAAAAAAGGAACATCGATTGGAAAAGCTCCATCTGATGCAAAGTGAAAATCAATATCAAGAGCTTCTGAAACACAACAACAAACAGCAGCACGACTTACCAACCAGAGGACAAGAGCAACTTTCTCCAGGGCAAATGAAATGCCAGAGCAAACTGAAGCAAGACTTGCTGACATGAGGACAAGTGCAACATCCTCCAGGGCACATGAGACACCACTCGATCAGGACACGGGCAATGTCGGGTACCCTAGCTAGTTACCAATAAAGATCTCAGACAAAATAACCAGACAAAAAGAAAATATGGCAAAATACTACTTTATTCTCAATTCAATACAGCAGGGCTTACTGGCGAACATTGGACTGATATTTGTACGCTCACATACAAACTTGATCATACAGAGATTTTATATCCCAATATATGCGTCATCTATGACGTCATCCTACGTGGCACACTGTAAAATCTATTGAAGGGAGGTATTGGTTAAGAGAACATATGTACCTATGGTCTACATAGGGGTTAGTACTTCATTGGCTGGCCCTTATCTGTAAGGCACTCCTTAAACTACACCTAAATACATATAATACTGATTATAGCAGAGGAAATGGCAGCGGATCGGTCTATGCAACATTGTATAGCACGTTGCCCCATAGATCTTCTGATTGTTTGGCATTCTCACCCAACCTTGGACTTCCGACTTGGTAGCAGAATTTAAGCTAAATGAAACCCAGGTGCTCAAGTTACGTCAGATTACTCCCCACTTTCCCAATTAAGCCATCATCTCTCATCAGTCTGGCTATAAGGCAAAGTTTCCCATCAGTAGTTGACCTTATAGTCTGCTCCCTGTTCTCGGACATTTGATGGAGTGTAAGCACATCACTATCTTCATCCGAAGCTTAATGAAAAGCCCTTGTTTTTGACTTCTGAATCATATGTGCGGAGACCGTAAATTTGTCAATTTCAACCACTTATTTACTGCTATTTGAGTTACTTATACTGAGTGTTCTTGCTCCTCTTGGCCTCTAGAGGCTTGCTCATTCCATCTTGCATAGACCTTATCCACTTTTAATTGTCCAATACTTGGCTCTTGCAAATATTTTCTTCGTCTTTAATCTAAGAGAAATATGTCTTACATACAATGTTTATGCATCTGCCTCCCCTCATGCCTTGCAAGCATTCCTTAAAATAGCATCTTTATTTTGCTTTGCTTTTAAAATGTATACTGTGCACCTCAGGACTCAGAGGCTTATGGACGCAACTGACGCAAAAACAAACAAATAACATGATCCTTCATCCCAGGCCAACATAGACTCCACTTTACATTGCACACAAATCTTTTTCTCCAATGTATCCTGCTCTTCAACCCTGGTTTATCTCTGAGGTAGCTTGAATGGTTTTAATATGAGTCCTATATTTGTACACAAAAGAGAAAGTTCATGCAATTTAAGCCCACAACTTTCTCATCTATATTGATTTGGGGCTGTATAACATCCTATTACCATTGGTCCTGAAAAAATGGACTTGGTACACAATTAATTTGTACAAGTTTAACAATTTTAATTCATTCTCCAATATGAAAAAATGCTCCTAAAAATGTTAAAAAGACAGACCCAACATTTCACCCACATGGTGGGTATATCATGTACCTATTCGACTAAATTACATACAATTAAACACATTTAACAATTTCACAAACAGAAATGACTTTAACACACTATACACTCTAAAAGTGTCATCTTTCAAAACACATATCCCAACATCTTTCAGTTCTTCTTAGTTTTGGATGCATGAACTTTCTTCAGTGGAATCTTAATTTCCAAGAACATTTCTTTATCAGTACCATGCAATCCAAGGTCAAAGGAAAGTTCCAATTTCAATGAAGGAATTACCTCCAAATAGGACTTTTAGTAGGGCTTGTGTCCAAGTGCACAAAATGTAGCTTCCAACTCCATGTATCAAGTTTGGTATTCCAATTCACAAAATGCTAATTAATAGCCCACTGGTTCAGAGATCTCAGGGTTCGTCATTAAATCCTGTGATTCAAGAGTTTTCAAACAGTCTCTTTATATCAGACTGGACCTTATTCTGGTGAGTTCATTATTTTCCCCACCGAGGTGGAAACTCTATGTATCAGAAGGATCAATTCTGCAGATCTCTTAGCGAACGGGAAACAGGCCCGACATCCATGTTCCTATTATGGCTGTTCTAGCCACGTTATATTTTCCTCTTTAGCAAGCTTCTGCATGTCTCATCTACCTTGTGTTACTACGTATTTACACTTATTAGTCAAGAATTTACTTTATATTCTTTTTATATATAATTATTTATCATTACGTACATCATGTTTCTCTTGTCACATTGTTACTCTTAAGTATTTCCATATCATTTCAGTATGTTCAGTATGTTCTTGTGTATCTTCTTCATGACATCACTCTGCCCTCATCAGATTTCGCTCAGCGCTCCATGATGTCCAATGGTTCGTGCTGACATCCTACCACTCTTTTAGTATGAGGGTACATTCGGTATGGTTGCCTGAGTGCATATGGTCTCTCATACACTCGATGTGGTATAGGGACAACACATGGGGTCCCACATAGAGCTCTTCTCCTGCTGGTCAATCTTCTCTTCATACTGCCGTATCTTTGAGATCCATATCTTTGCCACCCCCCTCAGGGACCTGAAATCTTTATTTGTTCATCCACACTCCAGGTCATGTGACAACAATCTCCTGATGGCACCAGAATATCCAACATCCTACATATATTTTACGAACCTTAGGGTAGTAGAACCTTCTTCCTGGAGGTGCTAGCGTGCTTTTCCTTATATTCTCCCTGGTACTTTCCCTAATTTTACATTTCTTCACCAGTTCCAGCATCTATATCAATCATTATTTTCATCCCAAAAGCTTTCCTAGCTGTCTTTTGGTACTGTCCCAAGATGATCCTTATGAGAGAAAATCCTAGCAATACCAATGCTAGTATTGCTCCAAGTATTTTTAAAGCATTCGCCAGTCAGGTTGGAATCCAAGATAATAAGATTGAAAACAAGTCATCTACTGCTGTCTCATCTGCTTCATCTTTCATCTTTGTATGCAGGGTCATCAGCATAGTTATTGCTTCTGTCAGGGTTCTATTTTCCCCATCATGTTGGATGAATGCACAGCAAGAAGGCCCAATCTTGGCGCAAATGCCTCTTTCCATTGCTGTAATTAGGTTCAGGACATACCTGTTCAGGAGAGTCATCAGCCTGATGGCCCTCAGTTCTTCCCTGATTGCATTGAATCCTTTATTTGTTGCATTGATCATCTGCGACAGCTCCCCTCTAGTGATCTGCAACTACTTGGCGTTTACTGCAGTCTGGAGTCCTGGCATAAATATGGATGTCATGTTCACTACTGTCTTGCTGAACAGTTTATGCTCATCTGGAATACCATCATAGGCCCTTATTGATTTTGATGAGAAATAGTTCTCCCTCTTCAGTCGCTGAAGATTGAGTGACCACTTCCTCCTCTGGTGCTCATTCATTTTTGGAAATCCATCAATATTCAGGTCACTTTGAGGAATCACTAATGCTGGAACATGTATTACTACAATAGAGCATACTCCACCCAAGTCCTTAGGTAACTGCATGTGAGCCCTTGACCCACAGGCCCAATATCGGTCCATCAATACTGCAGCTCCTCCATTCATTCCTGGGACCATGATTATCTGGCCACATCCTTTGTTTTCTCCAACCAGAACCAGGCCTTCATTCTTGAAGCATGTTGTCGCCTTGTTTAGTGGTATTATAGATACTGGTCCTGCTTCATTGTCAACCCATGTTAATAACTTAGGGGGTAATTCATAGAATTCGGTGCACAAGTGGCGCACGCGGCTGGCGCACAGTGTGCGCGTGCAGCAGTCTGCGCCACCAGCGTGCGTCAAAACCCATTTCAGCGCACAGCGTATTCATGGATTTCAACATGCATAAGCAGCCGTGGCGCAGAGTGGCGCAGCGACCCTGCAAGAGTGCCAGTTACGCCCCCAACCCCGCCCAGTGTGCCATGACCAGCGCACAAATCCAGTACATGGCGCAAAGGCCAGTGGACCAGCATACAGCCCCCCAACCACGAAAATGCGTGTAAAACTCCCCCTGCACCTCTCAGAATACACGTACCTCTCCTGCGGCAGCGTAAACGCATGTAAAACTCCCCGCGCACCCCACTGAATACACGCACCCCGCTCGCGGCTGGTAAATAGTGTAGAAAAATCACCACCCTGTGGCGTGGGCTGCCTGTGGGGCATGCCCAGGGTGAATGGGGTGCCTGCGTGTATTCTGAGGGTGTGCGTGTAGTTTTACCCGCGATAGGCCTAGTGTGTCCGGGGTACGTGTATTTCTGGGGTGCGCGTGAAGTATCACACACGATAGGCCTAGTGCAAGCGGGGTACATGTATTTCGGAGGTGCGTGTGAATTATCACACGCGATAGGCCTAGTGCGAGTGGGGTACGTGTATTCTGGGGGTGCACGGGACGTGTTACACGCGATAGGCCTAGTGCGAGCGGGGTATGTGTGTTTCGGAGGTGCGTGTGAATTATCACACGCGATAGGTCTAGTGCAAGCGGGGTACGTGTATTTCGGGGTGCGCGTGAAGTATCACACGCGATAGGCCTAGTGCGAGCAGGTTACGTGTATCCTGGGGGTGCGTGGGGAGTTTTACACGCAAAATGCCTTGTGCGAGCGGGGCATGTGTATTTCGGGGGTGCGCGTGAAATGTCCCAAGCGATAGACCTAGTGCGAGCCGGGTACGTGTATTCTGGGGTGCGCGGGGAGGTTTACACGTGACAGGCCTTGTGCGAGCGGGGTACATGTATTTCAGGTGTACATGTGAAGTATCACACATGATAGGCCTAGTGCGAGCGGGGTCCGTGTATCCTGGGGGTGCGCGGGACGTGTTACACACGACAGGCCTAGTGCGAGTGGGGTACGTGTATTCTGAGGGATGCGCGTGGAGTTTTACATGCGTTTTTGCTGCTGCAGGAGGGGTACGTGTATTCTGGGGGTGCGCAGGGAGTTTTACATGTGATAGGCCTTGTGTGAGCGGGGTTCGTGTATTCTGAGGGGTGCGTGGGACATTTTACACGCAATAGGCCTTGTGCGAGCGGGGTACATGTATTCAGAGGGGTGCGCAGGGAGTTTTACACATGTTTTCGCTGCCGCGGGAGGGGAACGTGTATTCCTGGGGTGCCCCAAAGCGAATTGGCAGTGTGTGTCCTCCCAGGTCTGCCCTCTCCCCCTCCACAGGCCCTGCAGGCAGCCCACAACACAGGGGACTACCCTGCACCCCTGGCCATGCCCCACAGGCAGCCCATCCACCCTGCCCATGCTTCTAGCCAGCCCACATGTCACCATGCACAAGTGAGCACCGACACATGTTCCCCTGCACCCTCACCCAACCAGCAGTGACAGGCACCTGCCAGCAGGCCCCGACTCATGTCCCTCCACCCACTCAAACACCCACCCACCCACCCAGCAGTGACAGGCACCTGCCAGCAGGCTCCGACTCATGTCCCTGCACCCCCACTCACCCACCCAGCTGTGACAGGCACCTGCCAAAATGCCCCTACTCATGTCCTCCCAACCACTCACCCATCCACCCACCCACCCACCCACCCAGCAGTGACAGGCACCTGCCAGCAGGCCCCGACTCATGTTTCTGCACCCCCACTCACCCACCCAGCAGTGACAGGCACCTGCCAGCATGCCCTGACTCATGTCCCCCCACCCACTCAAAGCAGTGACAGGCACCTGCCAGCAGGCCCCGACTCATGTCCCTGCACCCCCACTAACCCACCCAGCAGTGACAGGCAACTGCCAGCAGGTCCTGACTCATGTCCCTGCACCCCCACTCACCCCCACTAACCCACCCCAGCAGTGACAGGCACCTGCCAGCATGCCCCAACTCATGTCACCCCACCCACTCATCCATCCACCCACCCAGCAGTGACAGGCACCTGCCAGCAGGCCCCGACTCATGTCTCTGCACCCCCACCTGGATGGCTCCGCACTGTCTTCCACCATTGCAAGCCCTTTTGGGGGCTCACCCGGCCCTTCCGCTACAGTGGCAGACGCGGCACCAGTCCACTCGCTCCCGGATGATGGCAATTCCTGGGAGGGTGGCTGGGCCTTGCGTCGCCACCCGGTGGAGGCATCCCCACCACTTTTCTCCACAGCGTCCTCTCCACCCTCTTCTTCACTCAACGCTGCGTAGAGGGAGACACATAACACAAGCATCAGGGTACTGTACAATAGTCCCCTAGACAGGAAGCAATAATACATGAGTGGCACTGTCAAATGTCACATCCATCCTGTCCCTCCACAACACATGGGTCAATGCAGGCAACACACATCCAGAAACAGACACGGCACATGCAATCAACATCGGCATCCATGTACAAGGGCCTCTATTGACATAAATGTTGGCTTCAAACTCACATGCATCATGGCTCATACTGATCCCATGCACACACATCACCGGAGGGTCATGCATCAGGGCTCGTACACTACAGACACAGTGGATACAAGGATGACTAGACTGCATAAATGAATCAACACATCGTCATGGACATGTGTCATGCATCCATGGCATTTCAAAGTCACACACACGCTACTCAGACACACAGACATGTACACCATACATGCACATGAGAGCAGCACCCATCTCTCACACCCCATCCATGTCCAAGAACAGTGACAGGCATACATTCATGTGTGCCTTCCGCATGCTGCTTCCCATGTTGCATTGTAACACTTGCACTATCCATGTGGTTCACGCATGACTGGTCTCACATGCATTACCATGATGTCCCTGCACACACACATCCATACATGGCCTATGTCACACATACAGGCAAGTAGCTGACTACCAGCACACTGCAACATGCCCTGTTTCACACAGCAATGCATGGCCGCTTACCGCTCGACTCCAGACGGGTCTGCATCCTGAGGATCTGGTGGCGAAGCACTGGGCGAATGCGCGCCAGGACCCTCATCTGCTGGTTGGTAAGCTGGCCCCGGTGCCCCACTGCATCCTCTGCCTCTAAGAGGTGCCGTGCCTTCTTGAGGGTCCTGGACTTGTAGTCCTCCCAGCGCTTCTGGACGTGTCTCAGGTCTCGGGGTGTCACCCCCTTCGCGTTGATTGCACCCACTATATCCGTCCAGATCCTCCTCCGTCCTTCCTGGTCGGCGCGCGATGGTGTGAAGAGGGCATCATAATGCCCCACAACTTGCTCCACCAGGACACCAACTTCCTCATTGCTGAAGCTGGTAGCCCTCTGCCTGTCTGGCTGGTGTGGGTGGGCAACTGGGTCCTGGGGCTGGGCTGTGGAGCTATGGTATCCCAGTCGGGAGTCTTCTGTTCCAGCAGGGGTGGACACAGCAACTGAACCCCTGCAGATCGCTGATGTGCAGGCACCAAATAGCAGGGCACGTGGGCAGCAGGTTGGCAGGCAGCAGCAGATGGCAGGTGGGAGTGTGCTCGGGGCTCTGGGGGGCAGGAAAATGGCCTTTTGGGCAGGAGAGTGGTCTTCCGTGTGTTGTCGCTTGGCCAGCTTTGTATGGAGTGATTTGGCACGTGAAAAAAGTGCACGTCAGCGTGTAATTTGAGGAAAGGCCCTTAGCGCGTAAGCGCGTCTGTGACATTACACGTGCGACCGTTTCCCTCGTGACGGGTGCATAGTGAATCAGTACGTGAAAAACAGCACATCCGCGTGTTAATGCGTGCAATCCGAGGAAAGGCCCTAAGCGCGTAAGTGACGTGATGGGCGCGGGCATTTTCCTCAGCACTGGTTAAAGGTGAGCGGGGCCAGCAGTTTGCTGTACGTGCCTTTCATGGAGACCGACGTGTGTGTTGCTACTTCATGTTGTTTCGCGCATCATCACAACTTCACAGCGGATCAAGGACGTATCTCTTCTTTTGGCGGCGGTATTGGCTATGCGTGTTTTTCATTATCGCGCTAGTCTGACGGTGAGTCACGCATGCTATTTTTCCCACTGCGTGTGCCCCTGTGTATCGCGTACCCGTTTTCGAGGTCCTAGTAGCCTGCGTGTCCCACGCATATGTGTTTTTTGTGTCCCTGGGTGCCACCGCGTTCTGCGGGAGGTTAATTCCACACACGTGGGTTACCGGGGTTGCGTGTACGGTTTTACTGCAGTTTTGGGGTGCCTGAGCATTGCGTGACCCGTCACTTCATCACCGGGGTCACATGCAGCCTTGCAGGTGCAGTGGTGCTTTTAACATCTTGTATCCCACCCCCTTCACCGCAATTGCCTAGGACAATTGTCGTGCACACCTCCCATTGGCACTTCTCCATCTGTGCTGGCACTACTCCATCTGTGCCATGGTTGGGAGGCCACCAAAGGTGAGGGGTGCCTCAGCTGGGCGTACTCCTCATGGCGGGCATGGTCAGGGACGTGACCAGGGTGTAGGGGGACTCCAGGGTGTCCAGGGTGGCCACAGAGGGGGAAGAGGCAGGGGTGCGCCACTTCGGCACGATGTTGTGCCATGTGTTGGTGCAGTCATGCCACCACCCCCTGTGGTTTCCCGGGAGATGCAGCTTCTGCATCTGGCACTGGCACCCATGTGACCCGGAAGGCCGTTTCATCGACTGCCACGGGCCCAAGGGTAGTGGTAGCTGCAGGTGCAGCTGTGGACACCACCATCCAGGCTCAGGGTCTGCCAGTGCAGGCTGCCTTGGCACTTGAAGAGTCCATGGAAGATATCCAGCGGGTCAGGAGGAACACCGCAGGTGCACGCAGGGCTGCCCTGACCAAGACACGTGTCCCTGGGGCAGTAATGTGTTCTGCTGCCCCAACCAGCCGGGTCTTGGCAAGTGCAGGGGCAGATGCAGCCAACAACACCCCGGTTGTGAGTCTACCAACCAGGACAGTCGCGGTCAATGACCCTGGCACAGCGGATGTTGCTGCGCATGGTCCATTCCAGGGCACCCAGCAGCCACTGATGCAAGTCAGGCATTCGGTCGACCTTCCACCTGCCACTCCCTTGGTTCAATCCACCGGTGCCACTGGCCATACTGATCAGGGCGCATTCGCCAGCCAGGGTCCGCGCCACTATCCAAGAGGAGGAAGGTTGCATCTGCAGAACATGCTGGGACCCCAGATACAGCCACGGCCTCCTGCACGTCAAGGAAGAAGCCTTTCTGTGCACAGGAACTGGACTCCCTTGTGGACTACGTGTGGGCCAACAGGCGTGACATGCTAGTGGGGCCGAATCGTCACACTTCGGCTGCCCATCGGAATACCCACTGGAAGCATGTTGCGGATAATGTGAGTGCATTCGGCCATGAGGTGCGCACAGGTGCCGAGTGCAAGAAGCGTTGGGATGACCTCAAACATAGCACTAAGGCCAAGCGTGCCTCTAATTACAGCAGGACTCTGGTAACTGGCGGTGGTTCACCACCTGAGGAGAATGACCTCACTCTGCACGAGTCACTCGTTGCGGAGTTCATACCAGCAGAATCGGTCGAAGGAGTGGGAGAGATGCAGGACTTTGATGCCCCGTCCAATGAGTGTTGTTGCGTGTATGCCCATGTGTGGTTTGCCTGTTTGATGTGTTGTGCTTGACTGCCACTACATGCTATGTGTACTTGGTTCTCATGTGCTAGTCATGCAATGCTTCACTGATGCGTGCTTGCTGTACAGGATGGTGGACATGTAGTGCAGACGGGGACTGTCCTTATCACCACACTTGCACCCTACTCACATGCCAGTCACCCAGATGCTCCTCCGATCCCTGTTCCAGCTCACTGGCCCTTCTGCATGTAGCCAGGGGTGTCTTTCCTCTCAGCACTGGGACTATGTCATTGCATGACTGACGTGCATGTGTCCTCTGCCTGCATGCGGGTACTCCACGTAGGCATGCCCCCTTGCCCCTCCAACCCCCCCAGCACCCCAATTACACCATTGCACTTGTGTGCATCATCTTGGCATACTGCAAAGGTCTGTTCAAGCCTCCTGTGTAAATGCTAACTTCCACCAGCCAACCTGCCAGACACATGCAGTGGGGTACATCCTCTGCCCTTCATGCAGGGTGTCTCACTTGGACTGTGCAGATGGCAGATGCTCCGCAGGGACATGAGTGCCCATTCATGCTCCATGTGCATTCCATGCATGCCCCTATGTGTCCTTGACTGGATAATCATTGTAGTACGTGTCCAGGATGATCAACATTTCATGTCATTTCTTCAGCCATCCCATGCCCACTCTGGCCCAGTCCTGCATCACACACATGTTTATGGTGTCACAGTCTGTGTGGGGCACAGTTCTCCCCCTGTTTCAGGCCCACTGACTCTGTCCAACTGGAATAGTGGCTTCTGTACACATGGGTGTACTACTGGGGTTTGTCATGTGTCCTGCTTACTGTCCCATCATCATCTGCTGTGTTGTCAGTTGACTCAGATGATGCCATTGATGCTAGTCAACACTGTCTGCCAATACACATGTCTCTGGTCACCCTTTTGCTACCATGCAAGGCATACCTGCATTTTCACTCAGGGGGGGGGTTGCTTGTAGCCATGCAACCCATTGCATGCACATTGCATGTGATGCCTGAACTTGCCCTTGCACTGGCTTCACGTTTTTTGATACACATCACAAAGTACTTTTTCATGTAGATAGTGAGTAACGTACACAGGTTCTGCACTGCATCAATCGACTTCTGAGCCGTGTAACACCGTTCTACATGCCTACTCACTGATGCTATATCAAAGTGACCTGGCATGCATGGCAGGTTCTCTTTTGTGTGTGACATGTCTGCTTCATGTGTTGGCTGTCTGTGTGATGACTATGTGTGTGTGTGTTATGTGCTTCTGACATGTGTACTAATGTTTTTTTCTCTCCACTTTTCAGATGATGATGCAATGGAGCCAGAGGATGGTGTTGTCATGCCAGACACAGGGTTGTTGTCACAACAGCAACCTGGCACAAGTGGGGGTCGTGGGGTGGTAGACCACGAGAACCCACATGTGCTACAGTCCATCTTGTCTTTGGCTGGCGATGAGTCTAGCCCAGATGACCACTCTGACATCCATATCGAGTTGGATGTGCATCAGGTCCATATGTCAGGGGTAAGTGATTCTGATGTGGACACTCCTCTGTCCGCGACACCTGCACTGAGGGGCCAGACAGTTGTGGGACCTCCGCCTGTGGTCGATCGGGACGCAGGTTCACCCTCCACACAAGTCGCTGATGTGCCTCGGACATCACGTCGACGGGGGCATGTAGTCGTGCATCCGCGGGTGGTGTCAACCCAATGAGGACAGCCGGTCTGTGGGTCCCACAGGTGTCAAACCCAGCAATGCGGTGGCCTCGCGCCACCGAGGTATACTGAGTGGGAGCAAGACATGACTGCCAATTCAGAACGGCAGGGGGCAGCACTTGATAACATTGCTGTGAGCATGGAACGTGTGGCCCAATCCATGCTCCCCCCTGCTAGGCAGGTGCTTCTCCAGCGGCAGGTGGTGCAGTTCACAACCCGCTCACTCAGGCTGGGCTTGGCAGCCTTAGACAGGGCACACCAGGCTGAAATCTAGTCTCTGCGTCAAGCAATTGCTGCTCACGCAGAGGCACACATGGAGGCCATGGAGGGTGAGTATGCTTCCCTCATATCCACTCTGGGTGTGCTCATGATGACCCAGAGGGAGCGGGCAGAGGAGAGGTTTGCACAGCTTGAGCGTACCATCTCGGCTGAGCTACGTGCTTGCCGGGAGGTGCATCAGTTGTCCAGCCAGGCCTTGCAGGAAGAACTCTGTGTTACACGTGTTACCTTGCAAGAGGAAACATGCATATCACGGGAGGTTCTGCATGCAGACCTACGTGTCATCGCCACACAGAACCAGGCTCACCCATCTGGCAGACTTGCTGCCGACGAGGGGCAGCTGCGGCTAGGCGTGATCAGGATCCTGTGCCACGTCCTCCTTTTCAGGATGAGACAGACTCGGACGATGAGATACTTCACACACAGGTCGAGGTGTGCAGGCGTTGAGCCCATGGAGGTTTTTTTTTTGTCTCAACATCATCTCATGTGGGTGTTGAGGTGCACCCTGTACCTCCCCCCTTCTGGGTGCCCCCCCCAGGTCGTATGTGGCCATTTGTTGATTTTTGCTTTAAGTTTAGTTAGTTAATATAAACTTTTTGATAGTTATTTTAATTAGGTTAAGTAGGTTTTTCATTGTTAGTTTAATTAGTTAATATAGTTTAATATTGTTTGTCTATTGTGCATTCATGTGATGGTGTGGTGCTTTGTGGCTTTTGAAAGCATCCATTGTCTGTTCCAGCTGGGCCCTTCAAGCTTGTCTCGTGTATGTGTTTGCAGCTTAGGGTCCTGACTCACATAGGCCACTCCTGCTTCCCTTATCCATGGGCTCGCTAGGATGGTTTGGTGTTACAAAATTTTGCACAAGGGCTTTGGACTTTCTTCATAACTGTGGCCTATCTGATGCTGTACTACTTGTGTTAACAACCCTACTGGGGATTGGTTGCGTTTTATCCACCCCATGTCTGTAATCAATTTGGGTGAGTACGTGATTGATGTTTCCATTAATTGATGTGGATTATGATGTATGCTATTTTCGTGCCTGTATATGTGCTTGATGTACTTCATGCTGTAGACAGTAGCCTGCACCCTTGGCCTGTCAAAGTGACACTGATGGTGGGAGGAGTTTGGATGTAGGTCTGTAACCTGGCCCAGTGACAACCAGCATGAAGACACACACACAGGGAACTTTCCTGCCTTATTAATTTGTATTATGCCCTTTCTGCAGGGAGATGAGCCTCCAGACTACCTTTGCCAGCAGACACAGGGCGTGTCATCCAGAAAACTGGCCACGTTCAGTGGTGCAGACGTTTGGATGTGTGCGCAAGCAGAAGCACAGGGCTTGTGTTCAGACGTTCAACAGAAGCAGACGTGTTTCCAGGAGCTCCAGGAAAGGTGAGCAGCACAAGGGCCCACACCGCAGCCAACCTTTCACCAGGCCACTTGCAGATGTATGCTAAGTAGCACCAGTGCTGGGGAGCTTTCCCAGGTATTGTTGGAGAACCGCACAGTACAGCTGACATGTCTAGAGGGCCAAATGCTAAGTGGCTTTACAGGTTGTCAGGGGCACACGCAGGGGCCATCAAACATATCCTCGAGTCCTCCCTGCTCCACTTAAGCAGAGTTATTAGGGCAGTAGCGTTCATAGCCAGAAACTGATACAGCGCACAGGGACACCCAGCGAGGCACAGGCTCATGGGCAGTGCATGTCATTTGCATGTGCAAATTGCCACGTGCACTACCTATTGAAATCTGCGGCTGCTAGAACACAACTTGTACTGAAGTTGCACCTCACTATACGCGTCTAGCAGCTCACCCAGGGACCATTATATCATGTGTGATTGTTCACGCATTGGTCTTCCATTTCCCGCACGCCCACATGCGCCTGCCTTACTGCATTGACAATGTATGAACCATCAGGGGGCCAAGCTAACGTATGGGTACAAAGCAGCTGACAGGGATGTTGGTTTGTAGAGAAGTAATTTACTTTGGGGCATGGATGGTGTTGTGTGTGTGTGTTGTGAACACAAATTCAGATTAGTAACTCAAGCTCTCTTTACAGCATTTAACTGCTTCTGTTACCAGACTTGAGAGTGCGCAGGCAGGAGGCCAGCACTCACCCCGGAGATAAGTGTGTCTTTGCCTTGCATTTGACTAATTTGGTACAATGTGCATGATGAACATGTTTTCTCAAATTGAGTATGTGTTTTTGTGAATAGTTGTATTTTGCCTACTTTCCCTTGCAAATCCACCTCCCCTCTCCTGCCCCTCTTTCCGGTTATCATGAATACCAATGCCTGTCTGAACAACATATCCCTGACCCTCCTTCCCCGCCAGGGTCTCAGAGGCCTGTGTAAGTTTACCTTGCAGGCGCCCAGACCACAGAGGGGGTGGTTGGTTCGTGCCACTCCTGCGCCTGGACACCGGAGCTGTGACACTACCCATCAGTTGTTGCATCCTCATTGTATGTTATGTACCGTAAATGGTGCCCATCCTGTTGGTCCATCGTTCAACTGTGCTACCTTGGTTGTTCTATCATTGTGCTTTGACATTTCCTGCTACTTCAAGTCATCTACTGGAGACTCTTCTGGGGGTTTTTGGTGCCTACAGGCTTTTTCCCTGGTTTGTGGGTTTGGCTACTTGGAGTTCTCTGCAATTTGGTATTTTTACCAGTCAAGGTGGCCTCTGAGGGGGCTGGACCCTATTTACACGCAAGCTGGAACAGGGGGACCAAGGGGTAGGGTGATCCTTTAGCCAGGTAGACTTGAATGAAGAAGGCTACATACCCCAGACACAGTTGTTCAAAGGTCAGGGTGATGTGTAAATGAGGGAGGGCCTTTTGTTGTTGGACAGTTGGCTTGGGCTACAGTGTTTTGGGCACCCTGACATTGTAATTGTGGGGTACTATGTACATGATGTGTTGTGGTGGTCTATGCCTGTTCCTGTGTTGTCTTTACTTTTCTGGTGTCAGGGGATTGGTGGGTTTGACATGCTGGGGTGTTCACATGGGCAATGTTCACATGTGATGTGTACAGGACACTGAGGGTCACTTGATTTCACATGCATATGTTGAGTGCATGTCCCTAATGACACGCACAGTTGCACAATGATCCACCACACGTACAACCACTCTTCCATGGCCACAGGTGCACACAGAATGCATTCTCAGGCCCGCTGTGTCCCTGCAGCACATGATCTATTACGATTTGGGTATCCTGTACATGCGTCATTTGTTTATTGATTTGATTTGTCATTTTCATGTGATGCCCAAGGTGTATCTGCAACACAAAGCTGCTCAATGTGCTGTGTGCTGAGCAGTGTGTTCTAGGAGACACACACAGAACACGGGTTCGGGAGTCTGGATTTTGCCATGCCCAATGTGCATGTGAACAGGCATTCAGTGTTGTGTTCATGCTATGACTGGTGGAAGGCATTTGTGTCTGACTTTGTATGTGTGGGAGGTTGCTGGTCAGTCATTTCATCTGATTCCATTTCAGGCATCATTGTCTTGGGCCAGCTTTCTTTTATGACATGTCACTTCATATCTTATTGGTCATGTGTTGGCCTTTTGCTATTGCATGCCATGTCATGGTGTGGCAGACAAGGGTGATGTGGTTTGGGAGGGTTTGGGTGACATACCAGGGATTGTGATGGCCTGTTTTGCGGGGTGGTGTGATACACACCTTGCATGTGTTCCTTTTGGTCACACAGGATTGGTTATGTTTAAGTAGCTAGGGATGCACACAATGTAGCACTTCTGTGGCAACATTCTCAGGGTGGTAAGGTTGTAACAGTTGACTGTCTCTTTGTCATCATCAATTGTCACCTGGTATGTGCCAGGCCTGTGTGCACTCCGCAGGGGTGGGAGTTTAGGCAAAAAATGTGGCCACAAGCTGGGTCCGGGCTGCCTCGCCACATGCCCTTTCCCCTCCCATGGGCAGCGCCTGTGCCTGTGGTTGCGGATTTGGGGGCACCACCATGTCCACCGGTACGTCCCGCCGTGTTGCAACATTGTGCAGGACACATGCTGCCACAATGATCCTGCACACTACTGGGGGTGCATATAGTAGCTGGCCACCAGAGCGGTCCAGGGAGCAGAAGCGTGACTTGAGCACTGCGAATGTGCACTCCACTATGCCCCTGGTTGCAATATGGGCAGCGTTGTATCTTACCTAGCATGGTGTGGTGGGGTTCCGGATTGGCGTCATCATGTGGTTGCTCAGAGGGTAGGCACTGTCCCCTGGGAGGTGATAATGGTTGTGATTATTGGGGTTTGTGTATTTGGCTGTGTGTGACATGCATGCGTGTGCACAGGCATTTGTACTCACCTAGGAGCATGTGTCGCCATGCTGCCCAGCTTCCAGGGCCCGGCTCAGGGCGGACATTCTGTATATGAAAGTGTCATGGGTAGAGCCAGGGTAGTTTGCATAGACAGAGGTGATTATTCCCTTTGCATCGCATACAACCTGCACGTTGATGGAATGCCAGTGCTTGCAGTTTCGATAGATGCGCTGAGTGGCCCTAGGTGGACGTAAGGCCACATGGGTGCAATCTATGGCACCAAGCACTTTGGGGAAGTGTGCCACCCTGTAAAAGTCCTGGACCACGACCTGCCTTTGTGCAGGTGTTCTGGTAATGTATATGTGCCTGGGGACTGAGGGGCGCGCAGTGATGATTGCCAACACCCAGTGTAGGCAGCATGACTGCGTGGCCTGTGAGACCCCCCCACTATGGCAGTTGTCCACTGAAATGACCCATTGGCCAAAAAATGCAGGACATTGAGCACCTTCTCCAAGGGGCTGAATGCTTGGGAGCACAGGGTGGGTGATGTAAGGTCATCTTCCCACTCCCTGACCAGGTCTAGGATGATACAGGGTGGAAACCTATACCTGCCATAGACCTGGTAGTCAGGCATCCCAAAAAGGCTACTCCGGGGAAAAGAAATGCGGGCCCTGGCTATTCTCCTACTCCTGCGGTGTCCCACGATCAGTGCTGCGACAAATGGGGCATTCATCGTAGCTGGATCTACGTGTTTGTTGTTTGCGTGCACTTTTATACTGTGCGCAGGGACGCTTCCGCCTGCCTTCGTGTGGCGGACATGTTGACGCCTATGCGCGTCTTTTAGCATGCGCGGGTTTCCCGTATTCGATTCCATGAATATCTGTTGTTCGCGTGCGTGTGGGAGTTCTGTATATTTCCCTGCAGTATTTCCCCAGTTACGCCTTCTTTTTCATGCGTTGTTACCCATTCAACGTGTTACGCCCCGTGTCCTGCCCCCTTTTTGGTGTGTGTGCCGACGTTGTGCGCTTTCCCTGTGCGCGTCGGGCATGGCCTTTGGGATGTTTGCGTGTGTGCTGAGTTGGGGGGTGGGGGTTTGGGTCTGTATGGGTGCTTGTTTGAGAGTGTGCTGAGTTGGGGCGTGGGGGGTTCGGGTCTGTATGGGTGCATGCTTGAGAGTGTGTGTGCTGAGTTGGGGGGTGGGGGGTTTGGAGTTGTGGGGGTTCGGGTCTTTATGGGTGCATGTTTTTGTGCGCGCTGAGTTGGGGCGTGGGGGGTTCAGGTCTGTATGGGTGCATGCTTGAGAGTGTGTGTGCTGAGTTGGGGGGTGGGGGGTTTGGAGTTGGGGGTGGGGGAGTTCGGGTCTTTATGGGTGCATGTTTGTGTGTGTGCTGAGTTGGGGGGTGGGGGTTCGGGTCTGTATGGGTGCTTGTTTGAGAGTGTGCTGATTTGGGGGGTGGGGGGTTCGGGTCTGTATGGGTGCATGTTTGTGTGTGTGCTGAGTTGGGGGGTGGGGGGTTCGGGTCTGTATGGGTGCATGCTTGAGAGTGTGTGTGCTGAGTTGGGGGGTGGGGGGTTTGGAGTTGGGGGGGTGGTGGTTGGGTGGTTCGGGTCTTTATGGATGCATGTTTGTGTGTGTGCTGAGTTGTGGGGGTGGGGGTTCGGGTCTGTATTGGTGCTGGTTTGTGTGTGCTGATTTGGGGGGTGGGGGTTTGGTTGGGGGTGAGGGGGCCATGGGGTGGGGGGTTTGGTTGGGGGTGAGAAGGCCATAGGGCATAGTGTTTGGTTGGGGGTGAGGGGGCCATAGGGCATTGTTTGGTTTGGGAGTAAGGGGGCCATGGGGCATAGTGTTTTGTTAGGGGTGAGGGACATGGGGCATTGTTTTTGGTTGGGTGTAAGGGGGCCATGGGGCATAGTGTTTGGTTGGGGGTGAGGGACATGGGGCATAGTGTTTGGTTGGGGGTGAGTGACATGGGGCATAGTCACGACCTGACCTGGCAGCCTGCCTCCTTAACATTGAACGCTGGATGACCCAAAACCACCTCCTGTTAAACCCCTCTAAAACAGAAATCATGGTGTGCGGCAACCCAGATCTTCTCCCGCACCCACTGCCCTGGCCAACCGCCATGGGCAACTCGCCGATACCCTCCAAGACAGTGAAAAATCTTGGATGCACCCTAGACTCTGACCTAACACTCTCGCGCCAAGTCAACAACGTCTCAAAGTCCTGCCACTACCACCTCAAAAACCTTAGGCGCATCTTTCCATATCTATCATTTCCTAACAGAGTCTCTGCGGTACAATCAATCGTCATTGCTCGGCTGGACTACGGCAACCCCCTATACCTCGGAATCCATGCCTACCAAATGAACAAACTTCAAAGAGCACAAAACGCGGCGGCCAAAGCGTTACTTGCGCTTGGTCCAAGAGACCACGTATCCCCAGCCCTCAAGACACTGCACTGGCTTCCAGTAGCCCGTAGGGTAGCTTTCAAAACCTTATGCCTCACCCATCGAGCAGTACATAAAACTGGACCGCAATATCTTCAAGAAAAACTGATAGCTTATCACCCCACTCGCACCCTTAGATCAAGCACAGCCGGCCTCCTAGTAATTCCTAAGACAAACTCAGTCAGGTTGGGCGGAGCATCATTCTCAGCCCTAGCCTCAACCCTGTGGAACTCTCTCCCACCCCACATCAGGCTATCCGAGGAGCTAACAGCTTTCCGCAAACTACTGAAAACCTGGCTTTTTCCCTAAAACCAACCGGTTCCGTTCTAGCATCACCAAAATAACACCGACCCAGCGAAGCACCTATAGCAAAAAAAGCAACAAAAAAAAAAATCGACTATCACAAATTGACGAAATAAATTAAAACGAGTAATGTAGACCTATACAGTGAAGTCAATAATACAAATTGATCACTGGATAAAAGAAAAATAGAGCGTAGACGAGCTTGGAAAGCCGATGTGTGTGGTGAACAGATGACTGTGGAGTGCGGACGACTGTGGAGCGCGGACGACTGTGGAGCGCGGACGACTGTAAAGGGCGGATGACTGTGGAAGGCGGATGACTCTGGAGGGCGGATGACTGTGGAGAGCGGATGACTGGGTAGCGCGTACGACTGGGCAGGGCGGATGACTATGGAGGATGTATACCTATGGAGGGTGTATGCCTGTAAAAGATGACTGTAGAGTGCGGATGACTGTGGAGGACTGTAGAGGGCGGATGACTGTGGAGGGCGGATGACTGTGGAAGGCGGATGACTCTGGAGGGCGAATGACTGTGGAGGCCGGATGACTGTGGAGAGCGGATGACTGGGTAGCGCGTACGACTAGGCGGAGCGGATGACTATGGAGGATCTATGCCTATGGAGGGTGTATGCCTGTAGAAGATGACTGTAGAGTGCGGATGACTGTGGAGGGCGAATGACTGTGGACGGCGGACGACTGGGCAGGGCGGATGAATGTGGAAGGTGGATGCCTGTGGAAGATGTCTGTGGAGGGCGGATGTCTGTGGAGAGCGGATGTCTGTGGAAAAAGGATGATTGCGGAGGGCGGACGACTGCGGAGGGCGGACGACTCGGAGGGCGGACGACTGCGGAGGGCGGATGAGCTGAAAAAATCGCTTTATGCAATTTTTTCACAGTTTGGGCAGATCTTGGATATTTTGGTGTCTCGTAGTTTAAAGATGAGGGGTCAAGCATCTGTCATCTTTAAAGAAGTCAGCAGTTCCACCAATGCCTTGCGCTCCATGCAGGGGTTTCCATTCTACGATAAGCCCATGGTAAGTGCATGTGTTCATTAATGATTAGTTTAATAAAGCTCCTGCATAAAAAAAGGCCACTTAAGGCTGTGGGTGCAAACATTAACTGATGCCACTGTCCTAATACCAGCAGGAGCTTGCCATTGCACATCCTCCACTATACCTGCATCTAGAACTGTACCTGCACCCTCTCTGTGAAAGTTGCATTCAGAATTGTTCCCACCTGCATTAGAATTATACCCAATCTTAATTAGATGCTGCGCCCAATTAGCCTCTCTGAGAAAGTTGAATTAAGAACTGTTCCTACCTGCATCTAGAACTGTACCCTGCACCCTCTCTGAGAAAGTTGAATTTAGAATTGTTCCCACCAACATTTAGAAGTGTACCCAATTGCATTTAGAAATTGCACCCAATACCCTCCCTGAGAAAGTTGAATTTAGGACTGTTCCCACCTGCATTTAGAAGTATATCCAACTACAGTTGAAGTTGCGCCCATTAGCCTCTCTGAAAGTTGCTCAACTCAGTAGTATACCCAACTGCATTAAGAAAGTGTACCCAATTGCATTTAGAACCGTACCAAGTTGCACTTAGAAGTATATCCAATTGCTTAGAAGCACCAATTAGTCCTTGACTAGTTGAGCCCAGAAGTGTACCTATAAGTGTGAGTCACCGACCCTAGAACTACAATCAGAAAACCCTCCCAAATCAACCTCACACCAATCATGAGCGCACCAACTCCACCAGTGCCCATCAGAAACCCAAGACCACTCATCTCCTGAACCCCACTGCCGACCCACCAGCACTGCCCGTGCCCGCTCCCCCACTACCACACCCCACCCCGCAATCACCCACCCCCCACCTTGCCATCATACCCCTGCCACCTCCCCCTCGACCGCACCCTTTCCCCTCCCTAAAAACTGCGCGCCTAGCCCTAGCGAGAACCAAAGCTGCCTCTGTCTCCCCCTCTAACCCCCCTACCCTCTCTCACACCAATCGCAGCAAAGAAAGCGTGCGGACTGAACGAGTGTGCCGACTGGACCAGGGTGTGAACTAGACGATGATAATGACTAGACGAATGTGTGGAACGGACGAATATGTGCAACGGACGATACTTAATATGCTTTGGAATGAAGGAAACACTTGAAAACATACATCATACCACACCCCACGCTTACTCTCCCCCTTACACCACCACTCATCTAGAACACAGAGATACTATGACACCATTCGGTATAACTGTTCTCATATCTACATTCTCCCGCTTACTCCACATCACTCTAAGTAATCATTGCTGGTTTCACCCCCCCCAGCCAGGCGTTCTCCTCAGGCCTAACGCAGCCACACTCGTTCTGGGTAAAACCGACCAGAGCGAACACATACTCCTGACCGCTCAACCACCACACCTACAGCTAAGAAGCAGCTACCACTCGATTTCCGCACCAGCTGCACACATACCTGGTGCGCACACGCACTTTTGGACTCCCTCTACTCTCTCTCTACTGACCTGAACTTCGGTTCCCAAGGGCGTTCAACCTACCAGCGCCTTCAGACCATACCAATGGTATATAAGGCGCTATATAAATGCAAAATAACAATAACAATAACAATGTTGCAATGACGTGTGCACCCGTGTGTGCCACGCACGGGTTTGGCGCACATCCCAAGGGAAACACGCGCAGGGACTTCCATAGATCGCATGCGTGCGCATGCACCTGTTTTTTCACGCTTGTGCCAGCTTGCGCCAAGATTTTCGGTGCACGTTTGTTCCATGAATCGGGCCCTTAGAGTACTTGGCCCGTGATTCTAGGCATCTGTCATTCACAATTTTAATTTTTACTTTACTATGCTTACTGGTTCCTTCTTCATTAAGTGTTCAAGGCAAGATAATAATCCTTTTCCTATTCGGTACTGGTGACAACACGCCCATACACCAATAGCTGAGGTCTCTCCCACCATCCTGGCTCTCCTGATCTTTCAGACATATCTGAACAGTCCATCCTCTTCATCTCGAACTTTTTTATTTGTTCTCCAATTTGGGATGGACACATATGTTTTTGCTTGTCCAACCCATCCCACTTTCCATCCTTCTTGTTTTCACATAAGTATCTTCATATGGAAATGTCCCTCTTGATCACCATCGTAACGTTGCCCATTTTGCTTCAATTTGCCCTCTGGTCGTACACTCTGCTAGATGACTGAGCCATTTTGCATCATGTGCAGGCATTTCTTTTGCAATAAATGGCCTTGCTGTGTTCAAGGCATATGGCATTAAGGAACAGAAGCAGCAGCTATCATAAATAATCTTTTGAATGAGCCGAATTATCAAGATATGTATGTATATCTTCATGATCTTCCGCAACATCCCTTTTAAATAAAAATTGGTGCCTAAGATGCAATTTGTACTTTTATTGGGGATGATAGTAAATGTTTCATAGTCACCCACCATGGCGGTCATCATGAATTGGGAGGTGTCTGGGATACGGCACACCTCTATTAGCATTACCGCGACTCAGTCAGACACAATTTGCACCAGATCCCTAGTTGCTGTAAGGCAGTAAATCCCCATTCCCATTGGGCCCATTGGACACAATGGGTGTTTCTTGGTGCTATTAGTGCCGGTATAATTAGCGGCATGCTAATGGCGCCTAAAAATGGGTGGAACAGGGATAGAGCCCAAAGCCTGTTTCATTTTTTAGAACATGTCTAAATGCCATAACAATCAGGGAGAAAACAGAAATCATATAAAAAATGATATCACAATTCTGGTTCCACAAAACTCATCGATTTTCTTGATGGCAATGAACCTCTTATATTCTGAAACCTCCTCATCTTATTTTGACTCTTAATATGTAACTCTGTAATTATCTATGGATCACACCTTTATATCAAGAACTGGAAGATAATTGCTATGATTATTTTGAAAATAATGTGTTTATTCTTAGGGTTGCCGAGAAATGTTAAGATATTCACATGTCTTCTTACTAAAGCTGGATAAGAATGTAATATATATGTAAAAACAGCATACAAGAATGTGTGTATTGTTATTACAATAAGTAACATAAGAGATGGAGTGTGCTTCTTTACTTTCATCTCCAGTCATCAAAACATTGTCGCTTTAACCTATCTAAAAAGATTCCGGAATAACTACAAGTCTATTTATTCGTTTAACAAATACGAAAGATAGTTGTCTCTAATTTAAAGTGTTTCTGTGCACCGCATTCTCCTTGTCTTTGTTCTTGGCCATTGAATGAGTCTGCCAGCACGGAACTTCTTCTTTGCTTCACTGCCAGTAGCTGCAGGAGGGGTCGGGTTCTCCTTTATATGGTTTGATGTTGTACAAATGCAGCCAGGCTTGCCTTCCTTTTAATTTAGCGGCTGTGGGGGTAACTTCTTTCACCTCATAAGGTCCTTTAAAACGTGGCATACTCCAAGTGCATACAAACTTTCGTACAAGCACCTTGGCACCTGTGAATAGACTGGGTTGCTTTAATAATCCTCTGAATCAATGGAATGGCTGTCTTTGTCACTTCTCTTTTTCTCTTTAACCCTTCCCTCTGATTCTTGACCTGTTGAGAGATGAAAGAAACACTTGCAGTCATTGTTGTTAGGTAATCATGCATCTCATCACCGAGCATCTTCGCTACACTGTGGGCATCTGTTTTCAACATAGTTGGAGGAGCAAGGGGGTTCTCATGCGACGTCTAGTCACCAACTAAGTTGGATGGTGTTCTGAGCCTGGCTGATTTCTTAGAGCATATAAAGCAAGGGGACGGCAATGTAGCCATCCCTACTTTAAAGTAATTTTTTTATTTTTGCAATCCTGCCTTTTAACAGTCCATTTATTCTCTCACAGATACCATTTGCCTGTGGATGTTAAGCTGAGGAAACAGTATGCTTTAGTCTAACAGAATAACTATTTGTTCAAACAATTCATTTGCAAAATGTGGTCCATTGTCAGTTCGCAAAACCTTGCACACACCCCATCTTGGGAATACCTCACACACAAGGAACTTGGAGGTGCATGTGGCATCAGGGTGCATACATGAACCTGCCTCGATCCATCTAGAAAAAGGACCCACCATGACTAGCATGTATCTGTAGCCGTTGCATGACTGCAGCATATCCACATAATCAATATGGAGGTGCTGAAATAGGTCATTGGGTCTAGGGATTGCTCCTGTCACTGTTCACAAAGTGTGCCCTGCAGTACATTTCTGACACATGATGCAATTTACAAAAAAGGGTGTCACATGCTCTAACATATTTGGCGAAAACCAATCTTTGGCAATTGTAGCAGTGAGATTCTTGAGTCGTATGTGCAGGGAAGTGAAGCTGCTCCCGCGCTACCCTCAATAATGCTAGAGGAATAACTGGCTTTCCAGTGCTAACGTGCCTCCAAATGACCTCTGTGGGGGATAAAGAACACCCCCGTTTACTCCATAAATCCTGCTCTTCTTGGGGGCTCCACCGTGTATTCCAATTAACTGGACAATCCACAGCATGTTACAGCACTCCTTTACCAACATGAATTGTCCTGCCATCTGTTTAACACATTCTATTTCAAAATTAGAAACGGTTGGGAAATAGGCTTCCTTTTTGGCTTCTGACTTTGTTTCTATGAGAAGTTACGTCTGTCCTTTTAAAATGTGCTGCACATTTTACATCTGCGAGCTTCAATGGGAGTTCTATTGCTTCAATAAGCTTATTCAATAGGTCCACATGTTGCACTGAAGTGCCATCTGTACACAGGAAACCCCTCCTTTTCCGGCATGACAAATCAGTCAGAGTACACCGTCACTTCTTCATCTTCAAATCTCTGAAGTGCAGTAATAAGCACCAGTAATTATGCAGCCTGTGCTGAGTAATGCAACGGCAATATTGCACTTGTCACTACCTCAAATTCACCCTCTCGGTTCAGCTTCACTACCGCTGATCCATATTGCCATTTGCCAGTTGTTTGGTCAATTTTTGAAGAACATCACAAAAGAGAGCTTTCCCCCTCCTAGGAGCATGTTCTCTAGCTTGAGGAATTTCATTATAATTTTCAGTATACGTTGTGCAATCATGTACACAATCATCCTCCCCTGCTGGTTCTGCTATGAATCTTGTTCGGTTTACTGTCTTGCATCTAACAATTTTGATTGCATTGTTTGAAATAATTACCTTGTATCCTGATGCCCTATGTGTTGTTAGTATACTATTGGGTTTCTCTAAAATTTCAAATAATGCATGCTCTACAAAAAGTGTTACTGTACACCCCATTGTTACACTTGAAGCTTTTTCCATCGCGAATGCAGTAGCAGCAAAAGATTGCTCACAGGGATAATGCCCTTTCACAACTGGATCTAAAATCCCACTAGAGAAAGCAAATGGTTTATGTCCATGTCCTAATGTAATTTTCTGTGTAAGAACTCTTGTCATAACTTCTCCATTTGAATGCGTTAAATGTTAAATGTTAAAGGTATTTATACCGTGCACCGCCACCAACGGAATTGGTCCCCAGGTGCTCAGGCAGAATTGTAAACAAGAGGGTGGACGGGTTAGGTTAGTCGTTGAAGAGGTAGTAGGAAAGTGAGAGTAGTGGTGTGCTTTTGGCGGCTTCCGTTTCGGTTTCGTCTGTGTGCTGAGCTTTGGTGTGAGTATCCGACCAATGTGAGTCCTTGTGTACTGTTGGTTCAGTTTATGTGTTTGTTATTATTGCGGTGTGGTGAAGTGAGTGTGATTTGCTGGGCGAGAAATGGTTGTGTGAATTTTGTGGGTGTGTTAGGTATGCAGAGCTTTGAGTTTGAGTTAGTAGCTTATGTATCCTAGTTCGTGCAGATCTTGTTCTGTTTAACTAGCATTCCGAAGATAAGCTTTAGGTAAGCTTAATTACTATTTTCCTTTCTTGTCCATCTAATTATGGCAATTGATGGCGTGAGGCGTTCCTGACTGTGTTGTATTTCAACTTAGTGTAGTGTTACGGGGTGTGTCTAGTCCCCCCTCTGGTGTTGGCATTGTAGATTAGCATTCCCTTACTTCCTCACAGTCTATTTCTGTTGGTGGTCTGTTGGTGCATGTGTGTAGTTCGGAGGCCAGGGTGCTATTGTTAAATCGTCCTTGTACTTCGTTCCTGGTCTAGCTATGTATTGAATCTTTAATTTCATCCTGTCATAGCTGTCCCTCAGTTGGTAAGTCGTAGAAGGTCTTACTTGGATTCTGTATGTAGTTGGTTGCTTAGTAGGATCCGGGATCGGATTCTTCACTCATCATTGTTTCTGCTATGTGTATGCCTCTGTGGGCGTTCTTCCAATTATGCAATGAAGAGCCAGGAGTTGAGGAGTTTTCTGAATAGTAGATGATTTCTTGTGTTACGTATCTTCTTTGGTAAGTCTTTTGGTGCAAGGTGAGAGTAAGAGGATCCTCCAAGTTTTGTTTTGTTGTAGGGTTTCAGTTCCAAGCAGATGTCGTTGCTTGATCTGAGCATCCTTGTTGGGTAATGTGCACTACATTTGTCTCTCAGGAGCTCTGCGCCTTGTTTGTGGATTGCTCTGTCCGTGATGCACATTGATTTGAATTTGATTCACTGTTTTATTGGTAGCCAATGTAGTGTTTTTAGCGCTGGTGTGATGTGTTCTCTTTGGGGTAGTTTGAGGAGTAATCAGGCTGACGCATTTTGTATGCATTGTAGTTTTTTTTAGAAGTCGTTCAGGCATGCACAGGTACAGGAAATTGGCGTAATCTACTCTGGACATGACGAGAGCGAGGATGGTAAATGTTTTGTTGGCAAATGACAGGAATGGTAGGATCCTTTTTACCGCTCACAGATAAAGAAGCATTTTTTGAGTAGAGCGTTTTCTTGTGGCTCTAGAGTAAGGTTGTTGTCCATCAGGACACCCAGGTTCTTTACAGTCGGCGATCGGGTTGGGCTTGCACCAAGTTCCCTGGGTCAAGGAATGTAGTGGTTGTCTCCTCCATTTTTTGTGATGATCATTAATTCTGTTTTGCCTGGGTTGAGTTTGAGGTAGTTCGAGTTCATCAAGTTGTATATATCACAAAGGCAGTTCTCTAATGTTTTGTTTTCTTCTGGAGTGTCTTGTATTTTGAAGATTATTTGTGTATCATCAGTGTAGTTGTGGCAAGTGAGGCTGTGCTTTTTGATGATCTTGATTATTCATCCATATGGTCTCTGTTCTGTTTGTTAAGAAGGATTTGATCCACAGTAGGGTGTTGTCGGTTATTGCCAGTTCTTCCAGACTCGTGATGAGGATGCCGTGGTTACCTGTGTTGAATGCTGCAGATAGGTCTAGAAGTATCAAGGCAGTACTCTTGTCTGAGTCTGCGTTTGTTTTTAGGTCATCCCATATTGAGAGGAGTGCTGATTCCGTTCCTCTCATCGGTCTGAAACCTACTTGTGCCTGGTAAAGTAAGCAGTGTTCTTCTACAAATTCTTGGGTGGTTTTATATATGTATGTTTCAAGCAGTTTAGCTGGATATGGGATGTTGTAGATGGGTCTGTAATTGCAGAGCTCCTCTACATTTCTTGCTGTATCTTTGAGTAGCGGCCTGATGTACGCTGATTTGAAGGATTGTGGCACTTTCCCTGTTTATTTTGACAGGTTGAAGACATTCCTGTGGTATTCCATGGGCGTTCCTTGTTTGAGGATTGATTTGTATATGTGCGTAGGGGCAGGGATCCGCAGGAGAGCCAGTTTTGTTGCTTTGATTTACCAGTTTGATGAAAGTCTCCACTGATATTTTGGGTAAGCTTTGGAGTTTGTTCGGGCGTTCCTCGTAAGGGTAGGTGGGTTCTGTAGTCTGATCGTATGATCCGTTTTGTATGGTTTGTTGGATGGCAATGATTTTGTTTTTGAAATGTTCTGCTAGGTCATTCCATAGTTTCATCGATAGTATTGGCATGTTGTTGCAGCCAGGGGGATTTTTTATTTCATTTATGATTTTAAAGAGTTCTTTTTGGGTGTTTGATGCTTTGAAGATTCGGTTGTCGTAGTATTTCCTTTTTGCTTTTTGTATTTCCTTTTTGTATGAGCAGATATGTTGTTAAAATTTCTATTTATTTCCAATGCTGTTTTTGGTCCTCCATTCTAGTTTGAGTTTTCAGTTTTTCCTTTTCATGGCGGTGAGTAGTGGGGTGAACCATTTTTCCTTTGATCTTTTGCGTGAAGGTGTGAAAGGTTTTTCTTTGGCGATTTTGTCGATTGTTGTAGTGATCCAATTGTGGAGTAGAGCTACTTTTTTGTCCAGGTTAGCTTCTTCCATAGTTGTTGCTTGCGGTTAGCTGAGTTTCAGAAGTTCAGTTTGGTTGGAGTTTTTGATGGTTCTCCAATTTCTTTTCATGGTGATCGGTGGTTTGACTTGTTGCTTGTTTATTGGAATGGTAAGTGTGATTATGAAGGGTATGATGAGGTGGTCGCTCCAGAGTATTTGAATTGGTGGTGCTGTGGTGATGAGTTTTTTATTGGCAAAGATTGCGTCAAGTGTATGCCCTGCCATGTGGGTTGCTCCTTTGACTAGTTGATGTAGATTCATTGCTGCTAGTTGGCTCGTTAAAGATTTTTGTGTGTTTGTGGTTTCTTCATCGAACCAGATGTTGAAGTCTCTGAGGATGATCAGGTGATTATACTCGATGGCTAGATTGAAGATTGCTTCTGTGAAGGCATCTATGAGTGAATAAATACAATTCTTCATGATAGTCCAAAATTCCTAACACAGGGGGTGTACTGATTGCCTTTTTTTCATTCTTCAAGTCTTCTCATCTGTCCATGCTATTTAACTCTTGCCCACCTGAGCTCTTTTTGATGAATTTGGGGGCTCCCGCTGAAACCACCCATTTACCCATGCTTCTAACCCCACCCTGAACCACTCCCACACCTTTTATTCCTTTCCCTCACACCCTATATATTTAGCATTCAGTATTTTTTTCAGGTAAAATTGCACTCATTATTTCCTATTCGATACAATCACTGCATACTGAATATGTGTACTGTACTAAACCGAGGTTCTACAATAGTTACCTGCAAATGGTTGCATTTCTCTCATTGTTTGAGGTCCTGAAGGCTTCTGATATCTCAGGTGTCACTTTGTTCCCTTCTTGAGAAATCAACTGTGTTATATACAAGACCTCTTCCTGACAGTATTGTAACTTTTCTTTGTCCACCCCATACCCTTTCTCTGAGAGTATGGTCATAAACTGAATCTTCTCTACATCCTTCTTCTGTTTCACTGCACACCAAAATATCATCCACATATTGGATTATTGCACTTTCGTTTTAAGTCCATCTGGTGGACTTTGTTAAAGATTGAAGGGGACTCACAATACCATGGGGCAAATGAGTATGTTTCAGGTGGATATTTCTATACGAAAAGGAAGTCTTCATAGAGGGGAATTGAAAAGAATGCATTCTTTAAATCTATAACTGTGAAATATTTAGCCTAGAATGGGATGTTGCCCAATATTGTTGTGGGATTTAGAACTAAAGGAAACTCAGCTTTGACTATTTTGTTTTGGGGATCGAAGATCCTGTATGAATCTCCACGACCCTTCCCCCATTGATTGTTTCACTGGATACACAGGTACACAGCCATTTTACGGGAGTATTGGGTATTGAATGGCACCAGGGTCCCTGGCGCTGTAGCCCCATGCTTTGGGGCCACGGGGGAAGGGGGCCGCTTACCTAGTAAGCAGCCCCCCCTCCCCCACGCGTCACAAAAGGATCTTCGTTTGATCCGTGATGTTGCAAAGCCACACAATGGGTATCGTTGGAAAGGGGAAGATCTCCCCTTTCCAACGATACCCGCCTCGATCTCCGGCTTGAAATACAGCCGGAGATCGAGGCGGAACAAGAAGGGCACTCACCTTCTCTCTCCAACGCAGCAGCCGAAAATGGCTGCTGCGGTGGAATTACTTTCCGTTTCACGCCGACGTGCGTCACGCACGTCGGCGTGAAACTGAAGGAAATCCAACCCCCGGGCAGTGAGGGGGGACCTCCCCCTCACATAGCCCGGGGGTTGGATTACAGTTTTGAGCGATCCCTGCTTTGCAGGGATCGCTCAAAACAAGGTGCCGAACAGGACGAGCTATCTCGTCCTTGGCACTGCGTGTGCACTTCCAAGGACGAGATACCTCGTCCTTGGTACTTAAAGGGTTAAAGTGGAAATGGTCTGAAATATACCTTCAACTCTTCTCGAGAAATGGGCTATTGTTTTGCTTGTGGAAAAATGGCTGCTGGCTCAAGCCTCATTTTTACTGCTCCTACTCCTTTCAATAGACCCACATCATATGGACTTGTAGTCCATTAAATATCTTGCACTTTCTCTAAATCTTCCTGAGAAAATGATGGTTCCTTTTTACCAGTGCCATTCTCTCCGGTATTTCTCTTTTTTTCTATGATTAATAATATGTGTTCATCATCTGGGTACTCATCCCTAAACATTTCCTCATCTGTCAAATCTGTCAACCTGTATCCTTGACTGAGTGTTATCACTGTTCTCCATCCTCTTCCATCATCCTCTGTCCCATGAAGAACCACCCTTTCCTCTCTGACCACTGCGGCTTCCAACTCCAAGGGGATTATCTGCCCTTCTTTATCATCCTTGAGGATTTCTTGTCTGAATAAAAACTTATTAGGTATTCTTAATAGTTTACCAATCAGCTTGGGTAACCATGATAATAAAACAGTCACTCCATACCAAAATACTTCTGAATCTAATGGAACTCCTCGTAATGCCTTCTGGCCTATGAAGGCTAACATAAGCTCTCCCACATTCATATAATGTATCCCTGAAGTGGAACACACTATTCATTCATCAGTAAACTATATCATCATATTACGTTTCATCGTCAATCATGCCCTAATATGTTAACTGGCGTCTGCCTAGAATATAATAATGGCATTAACATATTGTTTTCTCCTATAGAGACTGGTCATTTGTGAAAGGAACTAAGCTCATCACCCCAGAGAATCCCTGCGCATTCATGGCAATACCTGTCATTGGATATTTCCCCTCACAGACGCAGGAATGAGTTGCTCCAGTGTCTACACAAAATGAAAAAGTCTTGCCTCCTACCGTCACCTTGACCCTTGGTTCCTCTTGGGGATCTGGTGTCACAGATAGTACTGAACACATCAGGTCGTTCTGTGGCCTATCCTATCATGGATATAAATTCACCCAAGTACCTGGAAAGAGGTTTCCTCCTACCATGGTCACACTCCATAATTTGGGTGCGGGTGCTTGCTGGCCTCCTGTATTCATATCTCATTGTGATATCATGGTCTGTTGTGTCTGAGCTTGCTGCGTTTGTACCTGTTGAGTTTGCATGGGTACTTGCTGAGGTTGCCCTTGTGGCGATTACATTTCGAATGGCACTTGCTGCGTCTGCTGTAATTGCGGCAAACGTGTCTGAGTCTGCATGGGATCCTGGGCATAATACTCCTATGGTTCTGCATTATATTGCGGAACATAGCCCATCCCCCCTCTTGGAGTTTGCCAATTTTGCTGCATACCTCCTATGCTTCTACATGTTCTGGCTATGTGTCCTATTCTTCTGCAATTAATCGAGCCTGTGGCCTCTGAACTTTAAATAAAACCTTGCCAGACTGTCCAAGCCTGTCTGAAGATGGTTTTCCACCAGTTCAAGACGTGGGGTCCAGGAGCAATTGCCTGCGGAAACCAACCCCAGATAGCAGTTGGTGCCAACTACTTCAATCTTTACATCATTCATTGACCATGTAAATGTAGGTTTATTACTACCAAAGGTCGCCATTTTGGTCCTGGAAAGATTTAAGTGTAGACCGTTTAGCTTGAAGTAGCTGGCTGAATAACTTAAGCTACGCCATAGTCCCTTGGTGGTAGGTCAAGTGAGCTTGCGTCATCGGCATATAGAAGTGTGGGGTAACTAACTCCTTTTATAACTGACGGCTAGTCACGGAATTACCGGCAATTTTCCCGGTCATTTTCTCAGACCAGCAACCTTGTAATGAGGGCCTTAGTATTTGGTTACTAATATAGCGGTAATAGCACACTGCAATGTGTCACACGAATACTCATTTGACTGCAAAGTTATCTGCTTTAAATTCTGTGTTGCTGTCCTCTCGTTAGTCTTTTGAAAGAAGAACTGACACATTTCTATCACAACTACTATAAAAAGGTATAAAAAAGTGCAGTGAACAGTCTGTTTTTCAGCTGTCTTTAAAAGACATGGTGGACAGGAGGCAGCGTTGTTACCCATAGTCATTCACACATGCCACTTGATTTAATAGTGGTGGAGACACCGAGGCTAGCATAGATAGATGAACACAGGCTTCAGTTCTATAGCTGCTTCACGGAGAGCAACATCTTGGGGGCGTACTGCATTGGCAAGGCATCTAACCAGGGATCAAGTCCTAAAAAAAAGTGGGGGGCTCTGACATAAGCAATTGGAAGTGACGTCACATGCGCATTTCATTCAATTTTCGTGTTGAAGAAACTGCAAAATTCAAATAAGCGTTTGCCAAGACAACAGAACTTCCTTTAACATTTCTGCCTGAGTATGAGAAAGGCGCATCTTCTATAACTCAAAAAAACATGTCCGGAAGCAGAAAGTCAAAAGCGGAGATTGAAGAGCTTACAAATAATTCATGTTTTTGAATTCATTGGCAACACACAGGGTAGAAGGTGACCTCCCTCTGAAAAAAGTGGGTGGATGCCGTCCATCTGCATGTTCCCTGAACTTGTGCCCTGCATCTAACTAATAACATGCATGTATTGGAGGGCTGGGAACACTGTCCTGAGTAGGACTTTGCCTCTAAAGGTGCACCTCATAAACCAGTTGGCCTAGGCTACCACCTTGTTTATTTATGCTGCCAAGTAATGCCTCTATCTTCAAGGACAGGCAGCCAGTTACTATGCTTACCTGCTATTTGGGTGAGAGAGGAGACCTTCTGGGGCCTCTGCTCGGTTTGCCTCGCAGGTTGCTTTCTCCGCTGGCAGCTCACTTTCATCAACCTAATGCGTGAGAATGCCAACTCGTGCAACCAGTGCTGTGGCTGCCTGGGTGAGCCCAAGTGCATTTATAGTGCAAAGGTCATCCAGTACGCAATGCACAGGCACCCCCATTGCAGCACTGTAACCACACACAGGTGCAGTGCAGCACTCATTCCCAACGTCTTCCTACACTTTAAGTTTTAAAAGAAATTGTTCTGGAATGAACTATTTTTAAAATAAAAGTACAGGAATGGAAAAACTTTTTTTTTTAAAAGCAGAAGAGTGCTGCTCCCAACTGCCCACTCAATGCGGTCACTGCTGCTATGCAGTGGCTGTGTTCACCACTCTTCGCAGCCCAAAATCAGCAGAGTCAAAAGTGGACTGTGTTAAAGGGAACAGTATAAGGAACACATTAAGGGTGAGCTGAGAAAGGATAGGTTCAGATTCTGTCCTTCTGATTGCTATGCTTGTTGGGCTACATATTGTATGAGCCAGTCCAATCAATGAATGATGATGCAAGATGCCTGCATTTTATTGTTTATAAACTTCTGTATGTAACATAAACTCCAATGAGGTTCTTTCTGAAGAACACCGAGGAGAAAAGTGGAGCAGAAGTGCAGCTGGGCACAATACAGAAAAAAACATAGGTAATAAATGCAGTGTAAACCAAACCTTGCATTAAAACACAATGGGGCACAACCCAGGAACAAGATCAAATGGGGTTTGGCTATGGGGGAGCAAGTTTGCAATAGGGCATAACCCAATGACAAGGGAAAAATAGTACAGTAACACAAGAGTAGGAGGATCTCAACAGTGAGCACATGAATGTTGGTGCAAAAAACAGGAGTAAAGCACACAGGGTTGCCACCCAGGAACAAGACTACAGCGGGCACAACCTAGGAACAAAATCACTGAGGTTCCCAAGCCAGGCGTAAGATCACAATGATAAATGCCACCTCTTACAAGCTTGCCAATAATTCCAGCCGCATGAACGTAAAAAGTCCCAGAACCAAGCACTAAGATTCCAGTTTCCCTCAGGGATATGTAATACTGTAATCAAGGTATGCACATTTTGTATTGCCTTGACTATGGTAGGGGAGGAGTCAGGTTAGAAAACACAGCACGCAGATCCCACCAATTTACATACGCCACCACGCTCAGCTAGGATAACGTTTAACAGCATCCTATTTTGAAGGGCCACTAATCTAATGGCCTTTTGCTCTAGCGTCATTTTGTATAGAATATTGGTGGTTCTGTTGATGGTTTTCTCCAGTACCCTTGCTAGTCTTCTAATGTCTTCGGAATTCATTATTTGTCCCCAAAATGGCACAAAAGGATTTTGCTACATCGCCCAAGACTTGTGAAGGAGTATCACCATTCTCATCGCGCCTTGGACGAGCTCTAGAGACTTCACAGATACTAGCCACATATACCCCTGGTAACAAGATACCCAAATAACAAGTACCCTGCCAATCTCTAGGTCACCAAGGATAAGCTTCATTACCACCAACAAAGTAAACGGGATCTCCTACATACAAAGGCCTCTCCTCACTGGTTAGATTTGAAATGTTGGTACAACCCTCAAATGTACCCATTGGCTGAGAACCATTCCTTTGTATACAGAAGGAAACAGAGTTGGGGCTATGATTGATAGTATAGGAAGGAGGCATGGCATCCCGGTTGCCTACGGGAGCCATCTTGAAAGAAATCAATGATTGAAAAGGTCTAGAGAGTCTATCAGAAGGCCTAATAGAAGCAACATTGAGTTTGCTCCTATTTGCAAAGAGGGAACATCCCAAAGGTGTTAGGACTCATTTTTTGAATTCATTTAGGTTAGTCCCATCAAAGTTCCCAGAAATACTGTCATTCCAACGACCAAGGAATAGTGCCCTCAGTGAGGCGTAGCATGCAGTAGTTAAAGGAAGAGGATGAATATACCAGCCCAACCCCTTTTCCCCGTTTTGTGGCAAGTGTGAACACACCCAGCAATTCCTCCTGTTTAGAATCGCATGGGTCGCATTCATTATCAATAGAAGAGTGCTATTATGATAACCCTGTCTATGTTGGGAGTCTCGAGGAGGAAGAGTGTGCAGATGCATGAAAGTTGGAGGCACAGTGGAGATAATTTCAGTAGGTAACAAAGTCTCAAGCGGACGCACCCCTTCCATGTACCAAAACCCAAGTGCAAATATAATAACAAACCAGACCAGTGCTGTTATTGCAAAACTATGGGTCCTCAGGGACCCTGATCTCTGATGAACAGATTCTTTGTCAGCCAAAAGAACCAACAGCTTGTTCTGCACGAGTAGATTTAGGAAAGGACATTGTTTCTCAGAGTTCATTTAGAAGCCTCTCCGTTAGGCTCTTTTAGTTCATTCATCGGTGGCTCCTGACCACGTGGCCTATCTTGCTTGGAGGTAACTTTGGCGGTCCTTCCTCTTATTCATTTTTGTTCAGTGAAAGAGCGACAAGGAACTGGCTCAACCATGATTCCTTGTGGGCACAGCCGATGCTGTGCTGTAAGTCTGATTCCTTGGACGCAGATCGTACCTCAAGACTCCATGTATCGTGTGATCTGCGAACAGAGTGTCGTTGCTTCCTGGAGGAAGTGATGGAGCAAAAACAAGATTGCTCAATGGTGCAGAAAGATCTGAAGAAGAACTTGAAGGCAAAGTGGCAGTCTCCCCAGGCCCCACGGGCTCAGGAAGGATTTCCGGGACACCCTCGGTGTCAGTTAGAACAGATTTGTGATGCAAAACAGAGGGAACAATTTCTTTCTCTTCTCCTTCGTCGTGAGGCACAGGAAAAGGTATCTTCTTGATGTGAGTTGTGTGAATCCAGTGTTGTTTTCCTTCTACTCGTACAGCGGTCTGTGTGGCCAATAGGACATGAAACGGTCCTTTCCAGCGAAGTGCGAGACAGGATGCTCTTTCAAATGCTTTAGTGAGCACCCAGTCGCTGGGTCGGAGTCGATGACCTGGCCCTTTGTATTTTTCTGGGAGGGCTTCTCGCACCTGTTGATAAATCAAATACAAGTTTTGAGTTAACTGGTCAGAAAGGAGCAAATGCTCTACATCTTTTAACTGCGTAGGCTTGGGTATATTCCAAATATTGGCTGGTCTCCCCATGATTACCTCATAGGGAGAGAGCCCAGTTTTCATTTGTGGGTTGTCCGCCTGGACAATAGAGCTGTCGATAAGGCATCTGGCCATTTCAAATTGCTGCTGACGCAGATTTTCGAGATTTTGTTCTTCAGTATACCGTTATGGCGTTCTACAAGTCTGTCGCTCTGAGCATGTCTGGCCGAATGGAACCGTTTATCGATCTGTAATCCCGCGCACACTTGCAGGATTACAGCAGCGATAAAATGTGGACCATTATCCTACCAAATTACCCTTGGCAAACCAAACCTAGGAAAATATTCCTTCAGCCTGGTTTTCGCCATTGTCATTGCTGTGGCATCTTTTAAAGGGAAAGCTTCAATCCATTTGCTGAAAGCACAAATAACTACCAGAACATATTTATAATTCTTACAACGCACTATTTCAATGAAATTGAAATGTATAACCTCAAAAGGCACAGAGGAGGAACCAAAACGACCCCTTGGTGTCGATGTACCCTTCCCCACATTATGCGGTAAGCATACCATGCAATTTTGGACCAACCGCTCGTTCTAACAGTTTACAAATCTTCCTAGAACCATGAGCCATCGTAACCATAGCGGTGACATAAGCAACGGGTAGCATCCATCTTTGCTGTGCATTAATTACCCAACAACCTTCATCGTCTAAACTTGATAAATCCTCAGCCCATTTCTAAAGCTCTTCTGGAGTGGCATCAGCCTGAATGTCTTTTATGCAATCAATTCCTTTGTCCATTATACAAGTGTTAGTGACTTGTCTCATTATATACATTTCGGAATGCAAATCGGTGGCAGTCTGTTTGGCTATCCTGTCAGCAAAAGTGTTTCCTCTCCCCACATCATCTGTTACTTCCTGGTGTGCTGTGCACTTCATTATTGCTAGTTGAGCAGGAAGCGCAAGTGCTGAGAGTAGCCGAACTATCGCCATGTTGTATTTTAGTTCCATGTGAGGTCAAGAAACATCTAGCTGCCCATAATCTACCGAAGTTGTAAACCACCCCAAAGGCATACTGACTATCTGTAAATATATTCACACTAAGCCCTTTGGAAAGTTCACAAGCTAGAGTCAATGCGGAATTCTTTTGGTTTCCATAATAGTGCTTAATGTAGTGATGGCATAAGCAGCAGTGGATGTAGCATCCGGAAGTTTGAAGCAGGAGCCATCGCAAAATAGCTCCCCTTGTGGGTCTTTTAACAGTGTATCACTTAAGTCAATCCTTCCTTTAGTTTCTTGCTCTGTGGTATAGAGGCAGTCATGTGTCTTCTTGTCAATTTCTTGCGGAAGAGGCAATAGTTCAGCCGGATTTAATGTGCAACATCTCTTAATTTGTATATGCGGTGCAAATAGAATCAGCTCGTATCTTGTTAATCGTGCTGATGTCAGATGTTGCGTTGTGCTCTGTTTAATAGAATGTCTACAGAGAGAGGTACCATCACTATTAAGGAGTGACCCAGAACCATACCTGCACTTGGTTTTACAGATGCAGCGGCAGCAGAACAGCTCTCAAACATCTCAGCAAAGTGCATGCATCAGGGTGAAGCGTGGAGGAAAAATAACCGCACTGTCTATTCTTCCCTCCATGTTCCTACGTTAACACAGCCAAAGCGCTTCCATCACATTCATGCACATACAACACAAAGGCCTTATCGTAATTTGGTATGCTCAAAACTGGTGCTGAACACAACAGAGCCTTGAGCAGATCAAAAGCTTTCTGGCAATCCATGTTCCACGTTCCACGGTAAAAGCAAAGAAATGCCCTTCTTTTTCAATGCCAACATTGGTTTTTATCATTAATGAAAAGTTAGGGATCCACTGTCTATGGTACGAGGCCATGCCTGTCAAGGCTCTGACCCCTTTCTGTGTATTTGGGACAGACATGCTAGAGATGCTTTGTATCCGTTCAGGTGTCAGTCTTAATACTGAAACTTTTTCAGTGAAGCCTTATGCCCATGCTCCGCTAGATGCATAAGCAACAACATGGTGCCCTCCTTGGAAGCAACTTCTGAGTCTGCAGCTAAAAGAAGATCGTCAATATAGCTTTACTTTAAATGCTTGGACTCTCAGTGTACCCTTGTGGCACACGGCTGAATGTAAACGAGCATCCCCCTAGGGTGAATGCAAATAAATATCTACTGTCAACATGTACAGGAATACTAAATAATTCATTCTTTCGATCCACAACACTAAAATGAGTAGCTGAAGCTGGAATCATTGTTAATATTGTAGTCACATCAGGCACAATTGAAAATTGTGGAGCAACAATCTTATTGATAGCACGTAAATTAATAATAAAATGGAAAGGAATCGCATTATCCCCTTTCTTATACACAGGTAGAATTAGACTATTACACAAACTTCCTGCAATTTCCTCAATCACTCCTCGATGTACAAAATCAGAAACAATACTCTTTAAAGCTTGCTCACCGTCAACTGAAATCTTATACTGTGGAATGCGTGGTACTTTAACACCTGGTTTCAACACAATTTTAACAGGTTCAATTTGTAAAATACCAACTTCATTGTCATCAACTGCCCATAAAAATGCCGGAACTTTATCAAATTCAGTCGGTAAAGGCCTAGTCAAGAATTGAGAAACAGAAGTTCGCTGAGGTGAAATCGTCAAATGCACTCCATCCGGAGAACAATAAATGACCGCATTCAATTCTTTCAACACATTTTCACCACAATTCATCATCAAAAGGAATGGACATGAATCCGTGAATGGCCCCAGTGAAATTGGTACTGGCTGAGAAACCAGACTAACCAATGGCATACCGGAGAACTCTACAGAAATGTAGTTCTGCTCGGTCAGTGGAATATCTGGAACCTGTGAATAATCAACGGAACACTTCTGTGCTCCTGTATCTATCAAAAGTAGATGTTTCCTATTCCCCACCTTCATTTCTACATAGGGCCCTTTCTGATTGACGGGAATAGGTACTGGTTCCAGACTCCGCTCCGGGCTGGCCTAACAGAACAGTACATCATCAAATGCAAGACCCTCAGAAAGATAAACAGTCAAAGGATATTATCAAAAATGTCCCCATTATTTGCACTTTGCTGTTGACTATCTTGTGAATATGACTGTTGATTCTGAGTGAACTGACTTCTACCAGGACCCCCTATCCCAGGACGGCCTCTGGATCGTCTACCCATGGTACCATACGTGTTATTCGATCTCTGCTGAAGGATTGGGCATTGTGCTCGCCAATGACCTTCTTGTCTGCAATAAGCACATTGGTTCATGTGTACAGGACCCATCTGTGCATTACTCTGTGGTGCAAATTGTCCTCTAAACTGTGTATTCCCACCTCTAATTCCTCTTACTATTTGCTGCAACAATATTTTTGTCTTCAAGTCTCCCTTCTTCTTTTCTATCCTCTCTTTTTCATTTTTTACCCTATTTTCATAATACTGAGCCATGTGCAATACTTCAGACCGCGATTTAGCTTGCCAGGCACTTTCAGAAGTCATAATTTGTGAATGGATATCAGGAAACAATCCACACACAAATGTATCTACAAACAACATTTTTTCTGGCACGGTACTCAAATCCTCACTGCTAAAATCTGAAAACACTTGTTCGAACTGATTAAAAAACTTGATAGCGCCCTCAGATTTCCCCTGGATGCAAGCTGTAAGCTTGTCCCAAACTATTCTTCTTTCTGGAACCAAAGTCTTTAATTTAGTAACTATTCTGTCTGGCAGTGTAAATATTATCTGTGGCGGTCTCTCACCAGCCTTCCTTTCTCCATCTATACGTACCAAGTTAACCCATGTGTCACCCAATCCTGCCAAATCATCTACAGTCCTAATCTGTTTCCATAAATCAGCAGGTAGGATCACAGGGAACCACAAGTCTATATCAGCCAATGTGAAAACTGACGGATGCAAGACAGATTCTATTTCTTTATAAAATCCTGTTGGATTTTTCCTAATATCTGGAATCGTCTGTCTAATGGTATTCACTTCCTGTCTAGAAAATGGGACATGAACAAACTGTGAGACATAATGAGCTTCAATAGTAGTGGCTGCTGCGCCTGTTGCAACATTAGCTGGAATTTCTACTTTAGGAACAACTGTCAGAGAAACTTCCCTCATCGTCAATTGAGAAGTAGGCAATTCTGAACATTCATTAAGCAACAAAGCTAAATCAAGTGACAAAGTAGTCAAAGCAGTATCTGGCGAAATTGCTCTCCTTTAACTGACCATCAAATCTGCGGGACAACAAACCTTTTTCTTCATACACTCATCCTGCAGGTACTCCACCATTACCTGTAACACATTCCTTTGCATAGCCGGAGCATACTGACTAAACGTGTCATATACTTCATTGGGAGAAATTGAAACATCCGAAATCCATCTAACTGCTCTTGTGCAAATACGCGTCTCTTCACTCATTGGTTTACAAGAGGGAAGAAATTGTTTCTGCACATACGAAGCATCCAATCTATCGCCATCCATATCATCATTCTGTAACCGTTCTAACTCCCTTTTAAACTCAAATATCCTCTCATCATGCTCATGTACTTTCTCTGCAGTGTCCCTTGAGTAAGCTAAGACATTCAAATAACTCAACCCTTGTGGGATATCCATGTTCGTCATATCACTCCACATTTCAGCCAAATGCATTCCCATCCCTTCTATCAAATTATTCTGTTCGGGAATACTTTCTTGGTCAAAAATTGCAGTTATGGCAGCTGATTTTTCAATTTCTTCTATACATTGCTTAGCCTGTGCATACAATTCTCTTTTTCTAGCCTTTGATACTGTTCTATGAGTCACTAATGTTGGATCGGCTGTCGCTCCTTCAATCACTACAAATGGAGCAGAACCACTTGGAAAAGAAAGTTCAGACAAATCTTGTACACCAGGTAGTGGAGACACTACCGGTGGTGGTAAAGATGGAATTACGGGAACAGCATCTGTTGGTAAGGGCGGAGATGCAGGGAGGGGACAACAACAGGAAGAGGAGCAACGGCTGGAGGAGGAGCAACAACGGGAGGAACAGCAATAACAACGGGAGTAGGTGCAACAGCGGGAAGAGGTAAAACAACAGGAAGAGTCACATAAGGAGGTGATGCAGTGGCAACAGTCCTACGCCCATTCAAAAGGTTATCGATTAGCTCTTCTGAGGTATGAAAATCCTGAGAAGGATATATTTTCTGTATCCCAAGTTGAAAAGCCCTAGCCATACTTCTACTAGATTCTGACTGTTTCTGTTGATCATACAATAATGCTTTCTCAGAATTAGACATATGTCGATGTGCATGTTTCTCTTTACTCTTAAGTTGCTGCATAGCTTCCTTTCTCCAATTCTTAATTACATCAAATGTTGCAGGCCTAGCCTTTTTCTTTAACAGTATAGACTCTAAATACTCTATACGGGCAATTTCAAAACTACCATGAACTGGCCACTGAAAATCGGAAGCATGTCTAGTTTGTCTGTGCCAAATGTTGTTGAATACTATACTACCAAGACTGTACTTACAGTACATAGTACACGCCGGTGAACCCTGAGGTGGCGCTGGTCGGCCATATTCCAAAGATTGTCTGTCTCTGTGGAATAAACCCCTGAAACAGGCAGACAATTTCCCAGTCATGTTAGATCACTGGTGTTTCCTGGCATTGTTTGAACTCACGAGTGCAAATCTACAATCAAATATCAGGATACTTAGGAATCGGGGCACGAATCACCTGATCACAAAATGCAAAGGAGGTCCGATTGGATTACAAAGGATCCTTGTGGTTAGTGATTTCGGCAAAGAGCCTGCATCGATATGGGGACCCTCGTCAAGATGACCTCTCGAACCACATGCTCACCGTTCAGGAATTGGAGTGTGCAGTACTGTTGAGGTGTGGCGTCTCATACAAAGGGGCCCCCTTTTTCTCACTCTCCGATCCCGGTTCCAAAGCCGCATCTTCTTTTCAGCGAGTAGACATCAATCTTGAGGGTCCCTATTCGGGCGTCATCTGAAAGACCAAAGAAATATCAAGGCTTAGTGCTACAAAATGAAATACACCAATCATAGGTCAAAAAGATACAAATATCTTTTATTCTGTAGAGTTTCAATGCAAACAGATAGCTATCTGGCTCCCACCACCTCGCAGTGTGTACCAGCAGACACAGTGAGGGGTGAGAGTAATGGACATTTTAACAGATACACATTTATACAGTTTTTCAAACATTGTCCAGCTCGAACTGATAAATTACATTCTAGGGTTTGTGCCCAGTTCACATATCAAATATTACTATGTTGTACAACAGATTAAACAAGTTTGCATGTCCATGAAGTTACAATGGTGCCGTTGGTTCTCTGATCCACAGTAAGCCTTGTTTCAAGAGTCGCTACAATGCAGTTCAGAAAAAGCACACGATCTGAGTTTGTTCTACATTGTCTTGTTGTTTATATGAGGATGAGGCTTGTGAGTGCAGACAAAGCTTGGATTTCAGTTCATTCGAGTCAAAAGGTTTCTTTGCATTGAACAAACAGTCTGCTCTCAGTCAGCCTAAACATGAACAAAATTCAAACATCTTTCGGCTTGACTGCAAATTGAAAACACAGTCCACCATTTTAGAACAGAAAGCAGGAGTCGAAATCAAAAGGGCAGATGAATCTTAAAATGGCGGTGAAGTTGATCAGTGATCGGATCATTTCAAACGAGGTTTTCCGTGCAACGCGAATGGGCTTAGGCCAATATTCATAACAAGGCAGTATTATATGAATGCAGTTTAACAAAGCGTTGTATCTTTTCAGCCTATGAATTTGGCAGATGGAATTCTACCATAAACTATAATGAAGACAATTAAAATGTTTCCAAATGGATGTTATAGATTGGATAGCTACGAACAGCTATTACTATCTAGAATATGTTGTACCAGTGTACTACTCGGGAACAGAACTTTAAAACAGAAGTTATACTTCAAGGTAAATATAAGCTTGAAAGTATTCCATACATTCTTCCATTATATTTTAACACTATCATATTTTTGAAAGTTCCCTGAGCATAAAGGCAACTCCAGCAATTGTCATTCTGAGCGCCACCTCATTTGAAAAGAAAAATAGCAGTGATAAAAACTCTGTGGTGAAAGAAAAATAGAGAGTTTTAAGAAGACTTGCTGAGGTGGTTAAGCTGGATATATTTTCCCACACATAAGGCCAATGTATTTTACTATCCGTTCGAGTGCAATCCTACTGCCAAGCAACCTGACATTTCCAAAAATCATGCAAGGTGGAATCAACAGACAGATCTTCATAAAATAGAGAAGCAGTGAAGTTTACATTTTTCAAATGTAGGAGTCTCCTTGTATTGGGAACAATAGTTATGCCAACAAGTAGATAATAATTCTCCATAATTGCATCGATGATAGCTAAGAATGTTTGCATATGTAGAAGAAATTCTGCCGCAAAATCATGAAATGCGACATGGGCACCTTGTACAAATATCCGGTTAAGATATTTAATACTCAGAGAGAGCCATGGTTTCCAAAACATAGATCGTTTTTAACTTGTATTAATGGATTGTACCAAATATATTGTGATATGAACTGAGAAGATTTGACAACTGAGGGAAAGATATAGGTTCTGATGTATCGGGGCGTCAGACTAATGCTAGTGCATATAATGAATCTATTTCCCCCTTAATGAAGTAACAATCAGCAAGAGTTAATGGGCGAACCATCAATCAAAAGCAGCCAATTGACTATATCATTATTATCAACATGCGTATACGATAATTGCGCTTGTCTCAGAACAAAAGCCATGTGATATTTTTTAGAGTCAGGAAAACCAATTCCCCCAGAAACCCGTGTTTTTAAGTTTGAATAAAGAAATTCTGCACTTCTTCTTCCCCCATAAGAATTAAACATGATTCTTTAGATTTAAAAATGGATGGGGGAATGAGGATTGGTTACATATATAGAGGATATAAAATGATAGGTGAAATGATCATTTTAATAGATTCTATACGACCCACCAAGATAGATAGAGGGGCACCACAAATATGTTATTTCTTTCACTCTAGCCAGAATAGTTGTAGGGTTTTGTTTGATAATATCCTTGATTGATGAGGAAATGTGAATACTAAGATATTAAATGCCTTTGGAACACCATCTCATACCCAGAGATTGAATATGATGTTTGGTGCAATGAATATTAAGAGGTAACATCTCTGATTTACCTGTATTTAACTTGTAACCTGAAGCTAATGAGAATTGAGAAATAATGTCCAAGAGGCAATGCAAACTTATATCAGGATTTCTTAAAAGTAGTAATACATCATCTGCATAGGCCACCTTTTTTTACCTGTACTCGTCCACATTCAATGCCCTGAATCAGATTTTCTTGTCAAATTGCTTCAAGAAATGGCTCTAAAGCTAATATAAAAAGAAGTGAAAGGGGGCAACCGTGACGTGTACCTCTAAATAGTGAAAACAATGGGACATTTTCCAGTTAATAAAGACAGAAGTTCTGGGATTGAAATAAAGCACTTTGATTATGGATATAAATGTAGCATGGACACCATGCCATTTCAGGGCTTAAAACATGTAGTGCCATTCCACCCTATCAAATGCTTTTTCTGCATCTAATGCTACAGCCTCACAGGGGTCTTTGGATTTGTGAAAAGTATCTGAGATGTATAAGAAAAGTCTTACATTAGATGAGGATAGTCTATCTTTAACATATCAAACTTGATCATTTTTAAGTAGTTTAGGTAAATTTGGCAGGAGTCTATTTGCTAGAACTTTAGCGAACATTTTGCAATTTCTATTAATAAGGGAAATTGGTCTATAGCTTTGAGGAAGCTCAGGGTCTTTATTGGGCTAAGGGAAACAATTAACATGGCTTCAGTTATTGATCCCTGTGCTTCTTTATGTGTTATGAAATGAGAAAACAGTCTGTTAAGTTTGGGTACCAATATGCTGTTAAAGTGAGCAAAGAAATCAATTGGAAAGCCATCTGGGCCAAGAGCTTCACCTTTTTTAAGGTCTTGAATGGCTTTATGGATTTCAATAGGGGAGATAGGAGCATTTAATGATTGGAGATCTACTCTCGAATAAGAATCATGGGAGACCAGTGAAAAGAAAACCTGATCATGGGTATTGTTGGGTAGACCGTCGGAAGTATATACTTTTTGGTAAAATTTGGAAAAAAAACTTCATGATTTCTTTCTCTGAGAACGTCCTGTTACCTGTCTGGTCTTTAATACCCACAATCTTGGTTTTTATCTCTTTTGAGTTTAAGGTATGAAACAAGTGATTAACTGGATTTATTAGAAAATTGATACATTTTTGCTTTATGTTTAGAAAGGTTTACACAGGAATATTGTGTAGTAGTATTGTCATATTGAAATCTAAGCTTAATAATATCGTTGAAAGTGGACATAGAATTAATATGTGAATAATGACATTTGAGGGATTTGAGTTGTGAAAGAATATTATCTGATTCTTGTTTGAGCCTTTCCTTTTTATTGGCAACAAAAGAAATAATATGGCCTCAAAGTACTGCTTTGTTGCAATCGCAATTGTTTGCAACGGACGTATCTTGGCTTTTATTATCTAAGAAATAGTCATTGTGCTGCTTGGTAATTAAGTGAGTACATAGTCCATCTTGCAAAAGAGCAGCATTGAATCTCCATCTATTAAAAAGGCTACGTTTTGATGAAGTTGTGAGTTGAATGTGGACTGGTGCGTGGTCTGAGAGGGATATACATTCAATTTGGGCATTTGAGAGGAGGTGAGCCATAGATTTAAAAATGTATATAAAACCTAATCTTGTGAAGCAGTTATGAGGGCTGGAAAAGAAAGTATACTCTAGGTCAGAAGGAGGATGAGTTATACGCCATGCGTCAACTAAACTAAATTCAGATACAAAGTTTGTAAATTGCAGTTGGGATTTGGTATTTTTGAACTGTACACTAGATTTTCTGTTAATTAAAGGATCAATCATCTCATTACAATCAACACAAACAATAATATTCTGCGGATTTGAATGAATAATGTGGTTTCTTAGTTGTAACCAGAATGAAGTATCAGGAGATGTGGAACCATAGATATTTAGGATGGTATATTCAATAGATCCCACCAACATTTTAACCAGTACACACCTACCTATGTCATCAGAATTAGTTGCTCTTATTTTACAATTGAACGCTTTATTGATAAGGATAATAACCCCATTCTTTTTGCCATTAACTGCACTTGTAAATACTTGACCTACCCACAGACATTTGAGTTTGGCTGCTTCTACTTGTGAGAGATGTGTTTCTTGGATACAAGCAATCGATGGCTTAACTCTATTCTGGTTGAAGAGTACTTTTTGTCTTTTAACAGGGTTATGTATCCCTTTAACATTATAAGTGGTTATGTTAAGTGGCGTGATTCAACAGTAATGTAAATAAATGCATTAGATAGCCAACCAACAGTGAGTATTGAAATATCTCCATATATGATGTAAAGTTTTAATGATAGAAACACAAGAGAGATGGGTAGACAAACAAAGTCAACATAGAAATAACTTGAGATAGAATGGTGACTAGATACAGTCACTGCTATCCATGTTGAAACGAATAGGGGTGGATAGCCGTTCGAGAGAGAGCCCGCCCTCACCATTCCAGTGGAGAACATGCTACAGTGTACAGTGTACCAATGAGTAAAGTCTGGTATCTATGTTCAAGTGATTAGTCTGGATGTATTTTATGACATTGGATACAATGTCTCAAGTCTATGGTGTTTTGAAAAGTAGAGGGGTGACCATAGATGGTGACTTTAAGAATAGCACATTGTATGATGCCATATCTTGCATTTAACTGTTTCAGGGCAGGTCTAAAGGTGAGTTGCAACATCTTGGGCAATGAAGATCTTCTTCCCAAAAAATCTGTTTTATTTGTTTCACTTTATTCCTTATGAATAAGTCATGAGTATAATCAAGCAGTGCAAATATAAGAGTTCTGGAGGTATGATGAGGGCTGTGAACCATGTTGATAGGACCTCCTTTGGATATTTAGTTGGACTGACACTGGCAATTCCAGGAACTTAGGAAGCAAAGTATTCAGAAAAAGAATAGGATTATCTTTCTCAATTTCTTCTGGAAGGCCTACAATGTGTAGGTATTTCTCCGGTTTCTGTTTTTTAGGTTCTCTGAATTTTTCTGTAGGGATGTAACTTCTATTTCTAGTATTTGTACCCTATTGGTGACATCTTCTGCATCGCTTATTCATTTTTCTACTTCAGTTATTCCTGACTCAAAGGCGTACCATTTATCATCAAGCATTTGTAGTTTGGCATTGTAACGCTCACCTTAATGCTGCAGGAGCGCTGGGACCCTTGGCGTCTGAGGACGTGAGATTTGAAGTGCATCTGGTCTGCTGTGGGCTGCCGGATGAAGCTGCCATGGGACTCCTGTCTAGACACAAGGATGTATAAGTGAGACACCGTGGAACTGGTAAGACCCCTTCCCAGGTTCCCCCTAAGCACCTCCAGGTTTCCCCCTCCCTCAGAAACCTTGACTAACCTACTGTGTTGAACTGTGGTGCTCTCCTTCCTGCTAACTCTTGCAGGGGCGCTAAGTCTTCAGGCTGACCTCGACCAGATGCCTCCTTGCCTTCTGTCTTTAGCTTGCTGCACTGTGTCCTTGCCAATTACTTCACTGACAACAGCCCATTCCTGCTGTGGCTGACAGTATGTGGCTGCCTGTTGGCAGTTGGAACGCTGTATTGATGAAGGATAATGTCTTTACTGGAGCGTAGTACACACTGTGGTTGTTTGCAGTCTTTTTCGAAGTATACTCTTCCTGCAGCGCAGAGCGCGTTACGCTCCCTTTGACAGGTGTCGATATGCAAATGCGCTTTTCCTGTGTGCGCTCTATCTGATATGCAGTGGTTGGAAGAGGGATAGTTTTTTTGCCTGTTGTGCAGAGCAGAGCGCTTCTGTTTTGACGTGTCTAACCTTGTTTTGACTTCACTTGCAGGGGCTGAACTGAAGCAGGCGAGATCACTGGATACAGAAGGAAGCCCTCGGGGAAGAGTCAGGAGGAGCCGGAGCTTCCGAGATGACTGGTGTGCTGGTAAGTGATCTTCTTCTGTGTTGCCTCGAGTTGCCATTTCCCCTGCTGTCATGTTCCTTTCTTTCCCTTTCCTTCAGGTTTGCCAGAGTGGAATGGAGCATCAGCAGTGATCAGCGGTGATCGTTATGCTGCGAGGGCAGATCAACGACAAGCACAGGAGACTTGCATGGGTGGGGTTTAAATAGGAACCCACCCATGCACATTAAACCGTACCTCAAACAAGGAAACCCTGGCCCGATTGTTGGCCATGTTGGTAGTGTTCAGCTGGCCTTTTAAAGCAGCCATGTTGGGAAGCTTCAGGAACAGCAGTCCTTAGAAGTCTGGAATGCCATAAAGCAGCCCAACCTTTGCATTTCCTGGTGTGCCTTGTCCCAGCTAGGGCGTGTGTGGTTCTATGTGTGCAATGCCTGAGAGTGTTACAGGTGACCATGACAGGCATTTGTGGCTTCCATAAATGGTTTGAGAGCTCTAATTTCTGTCAGAATGGTTTGCATGGCCAGATCTAAAATGTCCTCTTTTAGCGCAGGTGATTCTCTTTTCTGCCCTTTGAGGGTATTAGACAGCGATGAAGGTACTTCTCTGGTTTGTGCCTTTTTTGAATGCAACTATAACAAAGGTTCAATAGATCAAAAGTTGTGACAATATAAATTTCAGAGAACTATATATGTAATGTTCTGATGTTGTATTGGAGTGACTTGCAGTGGGATAATACAGATGTGTTTAGTAAAAATGATCACGTTAAATCAACAAAGTTTCCAAGCTGGAGGTGGTAAAGCATTATTTTATTCAGCTAAACAGTGCTACTGGAACTGCACACAGACACATACATTATAAGTACTAGGAGCTAAAATTGAATAGAGCATGCCAGCTTCCAGCTTTAAAAATTGTTCAGTCAAGCCAGAAATAGTCTTTGTGATGTTATTCTAATGCTGGAACAATTCGTATTTGTATAGTATTACAGTTTAATAGGTTTCATTTAGTATTAATTAGAGTTAAATGTTTCCCTTCATTTGATGCACTTCAAAACCTTCTTCTGCAGCTTTCTTTATCATTTATATGTCTGCCTTTGATAAAGGAAGCACTTTCGCCGGGCTTTATTAACGAAGTTTGCTCGTTTTGTGAAAGTAAAATGTCACTTGTATAACAGCGCTCCTTGAGCTCCGCTCAATCCAGCCAGCTAACAGGAGATGTCGGCGTAGTTGTCACAGACCTCTGAGCTTCGGCCTTGCTCGACGGATGTCTCGGAGATGAGCGAGCGCAGAGGCAAGTGCTAGGAGAACGCCGCATGGCCACCATGGATGATAAAGGTAGCTGCCCAGTATATTTTACAAGCATATTATTTAAACATAAAAAGCACATCATTGATGTTGCATGGCACCGGAGTGGGGGCACACGGATCAGTTGTCTGTCTCCATCGGCACTAAGCCATGCCCCCACATGAAATATAAATAAATAAATAAATAAATAAAATTTGATAGATGCAAGTCACCAAAAGTGCACAGCAGCCTTTCAGAATGCATTTTCATGACTTTTCACACAATATATGCCAGTATAAAAACATTGTCATGCTGGCAGTGACCATACATTTCCATGCTGGCTCCATATATGCCAGTATTCGCCTTTTAAGAACAGACTCATCACAGGATTCGAAATTGAAGGGAGCTGGGAGCTATTTAGCTTCCAGTCTAGGCGAGCCTGGTTAGCTTGACACCAACAGCTACCGGGAGCTACTTTTGGCTACGCAGGCAATTGGTGCCTTACAAACATGCACATGTGACATTAACTTTGAGTATTTGAAAATGCTAATAAAGAAGAATTAGGACACATCTAGCACATATATAAACACAGTGGACAAAATGTCACTGTGTGCATCTCATGTGCAAGTTAGATTTGTTGTGCCCTGGGTATTTGCTCCTGGTTTCCCAGTGGTAGCTCATGCATTCTGGATGATGAATGACAGCCAGGAGCTAGTATTAGCTCCTGCTCATTGAATTTTAACTTTGAACCCTATCATGTTCGCTGTGCGCACAATGCCAGTAATTATACTATAAAATAATGTGTCAAAGCTGTCTCTGCCAATATATGCTCCTGTTGAATTGACCATTAAATGTGCCATATCACAATAAGAAAAATTGGACAAACTGGTTCCAAAGAAGGCCAATTTAGGCGCGTAAGGACACTTATCATGCTTGCTTCATCATAGATGCTCAATTTTTAAAAGTCATGCCACGGTCAGAATAACTAGACGGCTACAGAAAATGTCCAGTAATAAATGTCATGCCACAGCAAGAAATGGCTAGACTGACTGCACACATTCACACACAACACAAAAACACACACAATCAAATTCTTACCCATTCACCCACCAGTCACTCACCCATACACTTCTCTCATATCCACACACACTGCATTCTCCACACGTGCAGCCATCTATCGAGAACATTCAAACACCCACATAATAACATGAATACCCATTCACCCACCAGTCACTCAGCCATACACCTTCTCTCACATTCACTCAGACTGCATTTTCTACATGGGTACCGACCCACCCTCATTCTCCACACAGACACCCACCAGTCAGAACATTCAAACACTTACATAATCACATTCATACCATTCACCCACTAGTTATTCACCCATACACCTTCTCTCACATCCACTCACACTGCATTATCGACACAGACACCTACACGCCTAGAACATACACACCCACGCACACACGCTCACATGCAGTCACAGTTGTAATGAAGTACACAACGCAGTAATTTGGGCACGCCTTTTATTGTTTGCTCAGGTAAGAGCATTAGGCGAATCCACCAGCCAACCAATAATCGTATTCCTCTCTGCAGCTGACTCTCTTAGAATCCCTTGGATGTCACTTCAGCATCGCGCCATTCCACATTCCACGTACTCACATAAATATAAAACAACATCCATACACATTCACCCACCAGTCACACACCCATACACCTTCTCTCACATCCATTCACACTGTATTCTCCACACAGGCACCCACCCACCCAGAACATTCAAACACACACAATCACATGTTCACTCATTCACCCACCAGTTACTGACCCATACCATATAAATACAAAAAGCTTTCTTACTTATTTCCCACTGAGGCTTCGGTCGCCGTGTCACTCCAGGCCTCTGGCTCCTCCGCGCTTCACAGACAGACCAGGAAGTTGGAAGAGCTTCCTGGTTCCTGTATGACGCAGCGCGAGTAAGCTGGAGTGAGAGTTCCTCCTTCCCACATTGTGAGCTAAGTTCGGCCCCGTCCCAGTTCACCCAAAATTATAAAAAATAAATATAAAATAAGTGAATGAGTTTGGGCCCACTTGATAATGTGCGAGTCCTAATACAGATTCAGAGAAATACTTGCGACTCTAAATCAGCCCCTAAGTTTGCTTCTCAATATAAATAAATATGTTGAGCATTTGAGGCCTATATGTACTCGCTCCCAGGACTATTCGTGCCAACTACCCATACACTTCGAGCTTCATACCCGACCCCATCTGCAGTCACAGCAGTCGTTCCTCAGTGCCACAAGGTCAATGGCAGATGTATGCTTTATCGCTCCCATGTAACATAAATAGTACAGAAAAGCTGCAGAAAGAAATACGATACACAAATAAACAAATAAAATAGCAATACTTTGTGTGAATCTTTTGTGAAAAATATGCACCACAGTTTGGGATTTTGCTCAGAATCTCTGGCCCTTGATCTCATGGTTAAAGCGTTGCCGCTTAGCCTTTGCCAGTTCACAAAGCATTCACTGTTTTAGTTACGTTTTGCATGTTGCTGTGGGATGTGGACTGATCAAACACACTTTTATGAGAATGAATGATGCAGAAAGCATGAGTTGTGTATTGCTGATGTTCAAGCATATTCAGAAACATACTGGAAGGGTGCAATTAGCGTTCTTGTGGCCACAATCATGTGTACGAATATTATTACTAGAAAAACACATCAGCCCCTAATCAGAGCTTGTTCCTTGTGTGAACACAAACAGACGAGAGCTGAGAAAACCACTGCCTGTAGCGAGATATGGGAAATGCAAGTTTTGTGTTTCTCAAGTGGATTCACCTCTCTGAATAAGTGGCGCGTTTTACTTAGGCTGGGGCAGCAATGTCTCGTTCTCATTGCGTAGATTACAAAAGGGGTGCACAGTGATTGGGTTTTGGATCATTGGCGAGGATGTCTTTTATCTTTTGGTTGAGAGCGGGTGTCCGGAGTCCCGTGAGCCCCACCCCCATTCACAAAGGACACTCTGACGCACTTGCGTTCGGTTCGGGCTCCCCGGTCGCTCTGATGCGGCCGGGAACGCCCGGTTTATTTATAGTGCATGCAGCAGAGTGCAACGTCACTCTGCCGTGTGCGTGTACCCTAAAAGGGGCAGCACCATATGCATGGCTATGACTGTATTCTCATTGCCAGCAGATGTGTGCAAACGAAATCTAACTCAGGCGTTTATCATCTCAGACTGATGTGCACTTTTGGTCAATATGGAGCACAGATACCACTTTTGGGTGATTTACTATCATATAGTGGGACTCATTATGAATTACTGGCGAAATTGTCTATCCTTGCCAACACCTGTCCCTTGAATCTACCTTTGCATTGGGAGTGGCGTTAAAGTGGTTTTAAGCCCAACAGGACTCCATGGGGATGTTTTTGGATTTATAGTGAGCAGTAATTCCGCACTGAAAAGCAGGAGATTTCGAGTGGTAAATTGGGGGGGGGGGGTTTGCATCCTATTATGTAGTGGAAGTAAATCCTCCACTTCACCTCCCAGTTTAGATGTGGAAGTTTAGAAATGTGGCAGTTTGCAGAATTCCCACCACGTTATTCCCATTTTTACTGGTACCACTGAAATCATAATGAGGCCCATTGTTATTTATAATTTTAACACTGTGGATCTCAAATCAAGTACGGCGATGAGGGAAAAACGGTGGCTAAGCAGTAGCGACTTGGTTACCACTGCATTACCACTGCATTATCGCACTGCCATGTTTGGCAGTGCATTGGTGGATTTTCCTCCAGCAAAAAGCTGAAAGTAAATCTGCCATCTTACCGCTAGAAATCCGCAAATTCAGCAGAATTACTGCTGGCGGAATAAATTTTAAGCAACTTGGCAGGAAAGGCACTCCCGCTCTGATCTAGTATCGTGTATTTGGCTGGTAGGGGATGGTGCTCTTGTGGTGCTCTAAGGAGACTTCGAGGTTGGTAGTCGTTTTACTAGTTCTAGTTTTTTTATTTTTTTATTTTTTATTGATTTAGTTGATTAACATCAACCTTTCAAAGGTATACTTTACAAACAAATCAAGAATTTGCATCACATTTTAAAATAATTCTAACATATTTTCACTCTTGGAGTTAAATAACATTTAAAAAAAGATATTACGATGGAATGACCAGAGAGAAACAAATAAAACATTTAATACATCACAGCGAGAACATCTAAAAGTTTTGGAATTGAGTGCCATACCTGTGTAAAGTGTGAAGGTGACAAACAAAAATAAAAGTGCAAAGAACAGTAGATGTATATACACTTTCTGAGAGTACATTGTAAGTGAAATCATCTCATATACATAATGAATGGGTAGCCAGGGTATGCTAGATAAGCACGTCATAGAATTGTGCATAACGCGTAGCCAATCGTGCCAAAGCTCCTCCAACACTATGGCAAGAAGGTGGTCAGATGCAACAATTCAGACTGAGAACGGTTTCAGTGAGGTTATTCACTGTGTTTCACACATTGACATATAAAACACAACTTTCAGGCATTTTGAGTGTCAATATCTTCCCTCCGGTCTCCATATGGGTCGTATGAGGTTAAGCGATTCCAGAAAATTCACAATGGCTATGTTTGTCGATGCTCGTTGACAATTAAGTAGCACATTCTGTTAAGTTTCGGGTGTTATTATGCGATATTGGAAGAACAGATGATAGAAATATTTTATCCTCTCATCAAGCAATTGAGCGCACATAGTTGTAAGATTCCCAATGGTCTCATGTTGTTCTGCTTTTAGACAAAACCTGCAAAAATGTTCCTCTTTACTAATTACGTTACGTTTAGCTAGTGCATCATTGGGGTGCCAGAGGTTTAGTCTAAACCTCATGAATTGGTTTCTTGATCTTGGTGCTGGAAATTTGACTAGATATGATTCTACACTATTTCTTTTTTTTGGCAAGAAAACGTTCTCTTTAGATAGATGCAATTTCATGCATTTTTCTCTTGTTATAATCCAGTCATGTTGCCAGTGTTTGGTTTTAGCTCTGTTCGAGTTTGAGATTAATAAGTACTCAGGCACACCAATGCGATTCATGGATTCCTGGGCTTTTGATCTCCAAGTTTGCATTTTTTTGTGATTCGTAGTAGTCATAAAGGCAGATATTACGCTCATTAGCGAGTCTTCTTGGGCTGGTAAGAGATATTTTCTATAAGCAGAGTGTATTTTCCACATATACTGGGAATTTAAAGATACTAATTCTAGTTCATGTCTGATGGCACAGATGGATGACTCTGGGGTAGATTTAAAACTTCTCTGCAGAAAAGTCCCTCCATTCTTAGCCAGTAGATTTCAGGGTCCCATGCTCTAGTTCGGCGCCATATATTAGGATGGGGACAGCTTTATGTTTATAAAAGATCACTATGGGCATCACAAAAAATTTACCATAGTTTGCCTGGAGAACGCAGGCTTGAGCTATGGCTGTTCTCAATTTCCTTTGCAGGTCCTGAAGGTAAGGGATATTCGATGGATGGTTGTTGGTATTGAGGCCTACGTATTTATATTCATCAACAACCTTAATCTGCTTCCCTTGAAGGATCCATTATACACTGGCTTGGTCTTGCATTGCTTAACACAGTTAATCATTATCTTGCATTGGGTCTGGTTGATAGTCAAAAGATTAATTTGTACATATTCGCCTGGCTGGTTCAGTAGGGCTTGTAATCCCCTGGGAGATTTAGCCAAGAACACTAAGTCGTCGGCATAAAACAGCCTGGGGATGGAATGTTTGCCCAACTTTGGTGAGTCAGACACTACTTCTGTGAGGTGATGCTGCATGTCTGCAATAAAGAAATTAAAGAGTGATGACGCTGGTATGCACCCTTGTTTGAGCCCCTTGTAGGTGGGAATGGGGGTCGATAGATTCCCAGCCATGGATAGCCGGATTTGTAGGTTGTTTTAGAGTGTAATGGGTCTATCCAGTAAAGAAGAGGATTAGGACAGGCTGCTCTAGTTCAAGACGTATTCAGTACCTTTAGAAGGGAAGTTTAGTTACGTAATGCAAAATGTTTCAAAAGTTATTCTGGATACTACGAATGGCACCAAGCCAGGGCAGGGCTTGGAGCGTTGGCAAGATGTAATCCCATGGTTTACAGGTGAGGATCTATGTGGCAGCTCAAAACATTTTATTATTATTATTATCATTATTATTATTATTATTGTTGTTTGATCATTTATTGAGCTTGGACCTAGCTTCGGGAAGCAATGGAGCACTTTACAGTCATAGGGGGAAGAATAAGGATATGGAGCATAGAAACAAGAGAGTGTGGATCTAACAACAGGGGTGGGTGCAATCAGCAGAAATGGATCTACAAGTAACCAGGGGAGGAAACAGTGGTGATCAGATCACCCAGTCTCAAGTAAAGTGGGAGTGGACGGTGCATGGACATAGGTGTTAGGGAGGAGCCATGTCTTGAAGAGGAGCGTCTTGAGCTCCCTCCTGAACTGTAGAAGTGAGGGGCGAGTCGGATGTTGATGGGGAGGAGGTTGCAGAGCCGTGGGGCATAAACAGAGAAGGCCTATCTTCAGTTTTCTTTTCTAAGGAAACACAAAATCCTTCCACTGGAATAACAATATATTGATTTAAGTTACTTTCAATTAAGATAAGGTGACCTTCAAAAGAATCATCCATTAACCATCTGCATAGTATGAGTATACGCTGAGGCTTAAATGATTGCATTATTTATTTAGCACATTTTCAAAGACAAAAACATGTTTGTATCAAATTGTATACGCACAATGGTGAGCAATACATTTAGGATATTACCTGGGATCTTCTGGTTGAGGGTTGGTTGCCCATCATGTCGGGCCATTTAAATGGTGTGATAGAGGGATTTGAATATTCAAGGTGTATTATTTCTAGTTTTCTGGAGTTCAGCTAAAGGTTGTTGTCAGTCATTCAACCATGCACCATCTGGTGACAATTTCTAATGGTCTTATCAGAGGTTTGGTTGGTATCTAGGGTCAAAGCAATTTTGGATGCATGGCAAAGGTTCAATTACTGTGGGCAAGGGCTTGATGTATGCATTGAAGTGAAGTGCTAAGGTGACCATGTGAAGCTTTATGGGAGTACTCAAAAAAGTAGCTGTGATGAAATCTCCCAATCTGACCTGTAGTCGTTTGAGGTCTCTTAAAAAATTGGGGTGGTATATCATGTTGTATGCTGTTGATAGGTCCAGAAGAATGTGTACCCTAGTTGTGTTAGCATCTCAGGATATTATCATCTCTTTTCTCAAGCAAAGGTAATGAAGGCCATACAATCTTTACTGATAGAAAAGCCCCTCTCTAGATCATGGAGATTGCCCCTTTATTTGCAATAGGGGATCAAAAACTGCTGGAGAACGACCGGACAATCTCTTAAATTGCTTGATCGGCAGCAAAACCGTATGGAAGGTGATTATGCGTAAAGCAAAAGATGTCTTCCTCTCTCAAATATCACATTTCTGGTCAGGCAGGACCTAGGGAATGATGAGACTGTGTGTAATTGACTAAACACAGGATTATATTCTCTGACTCAATTTGATTGAAATTGTGTGTGTAAAGACATAGGGCCTCATCACGAGTTTGGTGGTAACCCTTAAATGCGGCAATAGCGCTATTACCGCCACATTTAAGGGCCCGCCAGATCATGACCTTGGCGGCAAATTTGCTGATTTTTGACGCGTTTACCGCTGGTGGGAAATCCACCGGCAGTAATAGCGAGAATTTTCCCCATTGGGCCCAATGGGGAATGAGCAATAACCGTTCCGCCAAACCCGTGATCCGCCACTAATAGCGCCGGGGGTTTGGCGGTAGGGCTATTAGCGCTTGCGCTAGCACCAGCGTTAACGCCCAAATCGTGATGAGGCCCATAGTCAAAGCTATAGGTAGTCAGCATTTTGCTTATTGCTTTCTATCTCAGAAACAATTAAAGGATAGTTCTGGGACTTTTTTTGTATTGTCCCTACGGTTCGGCCATGTGTTTTTAAGCATAACTCGGTAGATCGTAGAAAACTTTCCTATGGACCTTACCCGACTTTTCGTCCATTAACGCACTCGAAATCAGCCGCCATTTTCTGATAATCCTATCATTTCCCCCCATCGACCTGGCTCACCTGCTTTTGCGGCACTAAATCAAATCCCCCGCCCCTGAGCCTGACATCAGCAGACTCGTACCGCCCATTTCCCAACGCCAAAGCACGTTTCGTGTCAACAATCGCTGCGCCTCAGCTAATGAAGTGTCGCCATGGAAATGGCAGGACGCCTCTTTCCTCAATAAGTATAAACACACCGTTTCACAACACACAGCAGCAGATTTTCGATTCCATTACTCTCTCTGTGTTACTTTGAGTATTCTGTGACTCGTTTCTGTGCTCTGGTCAGCTACCTTCGCCGCTTCTAGGCCTTGTGAACACCTGTACCATCTCTGTAAATTATTTTACTTTCTTTACCACACAATGGCTACAATAATGCCGTATATGTACGAGCCCGAGTACACCGAGGAAGAACTACTGGAAAGGCAAGCACGCGAAAACGATGGGGATTCGGACGGCAGTTGGGAGGACCAGTCAACGGATGAAGAGCCTGGACCATGTCGCATGGACGGCGTCTCCACCTGGTGCACGTGGAATCGGTGCGAGCTAATGCCAACTGAGGAGGAGAACTGCTGCTGCCGTGAAAATTCCGGGTGCTTGGCCTACATTTCGGAAGGCGAGCCAAGTCCGCAATGCATCACCGAGCTGCCAGAGTTCAGGGAAGCCTGCCTCTCACGGACCGTGTTGAGGATGATGATGGTGCTTATGCACGAACTTCGCGGCACTGTTCGTCCGCGTAATCCGAGTAACGAGTAAGTATACTCTGGTTGTGATGTCAGTGATGCCACTACTATTTCATGGTCGTCTCCCACATATAAAATTACATCTACATGTCATTCGAATGCATGTAAATTGGTTCCATATTGTGCATTTTCTAGATAGAATTTTTTTCAAAGCAGAATGACATTTTTTACCTGAATCGACAGTGATAAGAAATCAGCCGCCATTTTCTGATAATCCTATCATTTCCCCCCTGTGCCCTGGCTCACCTGCTTTTGCGGCACTAAATCAAATCCCCTGCCCCTGAAACAGACTTTATCAAAACATTCATATTCCCCGCCTCTATCCGTGACTTGACTGTGCTGCCCAGGCGTCTTCTACGTGACTCCACACAGAACCCGGAAATCAACACAGATTAGCTCACAACACAGCGCGCCACAATTCGGAATATGAAACTGTACTTTTAAATCAAACCGCAAGATTGTAAATTTGGTAAAGTACATTTATTTGACATCAAATGTTTTGAGAATATTCAGCGATTTTCATTTTTATTTGCTCACGTTCCAAAAAGTTCGTTTTGAGGCACGCGATGTTCCTTTGCTGTACACAGGGTCTTAGATCATCTCACAATACAGCGCCACAATTCGGAATATGAAACTGTGGTTTAAAAGCAAACGGCAAGATTGTACATTTGGCAAAGTACATTTATTGGACATCAAATGTTTAGAGAATATTCAGCGATTTGCATTTTTCTTTGCTCTCGATCCAAAATAGTTCGTCTTGAGGCAAGCGATGTTCGTGTGCAGTACACAGGGTGTTGGTTTACGATAAAATAAGCTCTTCGGTCGCACTGATAATCGCATGGCTGTTCCAACAACGAGGCACTAGGCCACCACAGCGGTCTGTATGTTGCATCTAGCCGTTAGTACCGCGTAAGGGCATACTTGTACTTGGCGATCGTCCCATAAAATGGTCAGGGTGGTAACGTTGTTCACGCGGAGAAGCAGCTGGTGGTTAAAAAAGCCATCCGCCGGTGTCTGGTACTCGTGACACATACAATAATGAATGATGTACCTGTTTGAAAAACATAAAAAATGAAATTAGTCTCACCATCAGATCTTTATTAAAATTATTCATTTTATATATTAGGTCGGGAAATTATTCCATAGCTAGGACAGTGCAACTGGGTATTATACGTCAAAGGGGGGCTGTAGGATACTGAGACAGTCCCCCAGTGCAGGGGTTGACAGGGAGGCAGTGCAGGTGGAGAGTGGAAGGGCCCAGGACCGAGGTCGCAGACAGTGGACCAGTTGTAGCAGGGGAGAGGGAGAGAGAAAGCAGAAGCAAAGAGGAAGGTTTTGAGGTGCTTCCATAAAAGGAGATGGTTCTCCTCAAGATAGTGCGCGGTACAAAACAATATGCCACATAGAACGAACAAGTACAACTTAACCCGTCTTTAAAGCTACTGTATAGTAATTAAATTGCGGTATAAACTCATCTAAAGAGTTACTTACATTATACTTGCATTTTCCATTGTGTCTGTGCATAGGGCAGCCCCGAAATACCACTCCTTCTATGCCGACGTTATTTCTTCTAATGAACGAACATTAAATGGCTATCGGTTCTGAAATTTTATTCATTATCGTTTCTTACGTTATTGCACCACACCCCCAAAAAGAAGTCTTTCGGGATGGTCCCGGCCTGTCAAGGTCAAATAACAATAGAACCTTATACTGAGTCGTGGGCCATTCTGGCACCCGAGCAAAAAATCAAAGCAGCTGACCTTCACTTTGAACGAGCACACATTCCTAGTTAGCTACATTCAGTGTAAGGCCATCTCACAGGACTTGAAATTTACACTCCATCTTTGCATTTTGTCTGTGTGCTTTGCAGCCCCAGGGAACCATAAATACGGAGACATTCTATATTTTTTGAAAAATGATTTATATTACTGTTTGGTTTAATTTAATGCGCAAATGAACAAGGTTGGATAGACACATTGCATGTACACTGAGCAATCACTTTTATTTACACAATACATAGCTACACATATTCAATGGGCCTGCGACATGAGGAGACTCGAGAGCAAAGTCACAGGTGACACCCGGGTGGTTCGCACTACTGCACGGTGAAGGGAGGGGCAAGGGTGGAGAGACACATTGCATGTACACTGAGCAATCACTTTTATTTACACATTACATAGATACACATATTCAATGGGCCTGCAACATGAGGAGACTCGAGAGAACAGACAATCAAATTACAATCATTTAAACCGTGATGTGTATTTCTCAATGAGCTCTGCTTTAGGTGGACATAGAACAGAGGCAATGTTGGGTGGCAATGCAGTTGTCCCCTGCACAGGTTCGTTCACAACTCCATGTATGTGCCTATCTAGGACATCAACAATAAGTCTCTCAATAAACTCATATTGCATATCCTCAAACACTGGTTTGATCACCCATTGTTTACTTCTTTTAGTGAAGGCCTTATTGTAGCGAAGCGTCCCTAAAGTTCCGGTCGTCCTACTTTGTTGACGGCCAACATTATGGTTATGTGCCAAGACCGCTAGAAGAGTCGATTTATCATGCCCTCCATGCCAAAATGCAATCATTTTGGCCTGTACTTTAGGCACATATTGTGGAACACCTCCAAATCTCCTGTGTGGCAGAATTCCGTGAGTCCCCTCAAATCTCTTGTTATAGTTTTATCAAATACAATCTTTTCAATGGCTTTGTGAGTGGGTGATGAAGGAATCAACCACTTCTTCTTCCGTGCCTCCTCTGTGGACAAATGGCCATGTTCACAATTGTGGAAATGTTGGTTTGTGGTCCAGCGGTGAACGTTGCTACAGTGTAGCATTACTGACCGCCATTTTTCCAGTAGAATTTCCAACGACCCTCCACATGTTTTTGAGCTCCACCAAAGATGGTTGCTGATTGACTTGGACCACTGTGAAATACCTTGCATATCTTTTTTTTTACCTGCAGCTGACATTTTATTATTGATTGTTTTTGCAAGATGCCAAACGTCAAATTGGTGATTTATATTTTTGTACTCTTCTCTCATTGTCTTGGCAATTGAAACGTGTCTGTCCGTGGCTATCAGGTCGATCACCATTCCCCGCGATTGTAGTTCTTGCAATGAGGCTACAAAGCCAACTTTCTCCATGGCCACTGAGGATGTGCTTTGTGACACCTGCACGACCACCGAACTCACAATTTTCTTACTTTCCATGTCCTGAAAGTGGTAGGTGCAGTACTTGGCTGAAAATCCAGGGCTGTCGCACTGTCCATCACCGGCTAGCCTGAACCGTTTGCCCGAGAATGTACTATCAATAGACATTTTTTCCATTCTCCAAGCTTCGCTAATGGCTGGAAATAGATAATCGGTTTGGTATTTGTAGAACTGAGTTTTCGCAATGAAATGGATTCCCACAAACTGAAAGAAAGACTCTAACTTTTTAAAACTTGAACCACTAAAAAGTGCAGCCGCTGCACAAAGTAGATTGCCTGCTGGCAGTTGCCCCAGCATGGGTTGTGCAGACCATGAGAAAGGATGATATTTTGTACAGGTGGCATGTATTTTAAGGTTAGTGCCTCGAATTGCACGAGTCACATTAATCAATGGCTCCCCACATACTTCCCCACCAACCGAATGCCCACATTTCATCCTAATAATAATATCAATCAAACAACTATCGAATACAATGAATTTGGCCTCTTTCCTTATACTGTCACTCTGCATCCCAGCTGGTTCGGCCTGTAACGTTGAGGACATGTCACTCACATGAAAGGTAGAATCTCTGATATCGTCTTCCGCTATGTTCAGTGATATTGATGGTGTTTCATTGTCGTCCACTTCATTCTCTTCCATTGCAACATCTGTTCCTTCTCCGGCGATGGGTGAATAAAACAATTTCTTCAACTTTCTCGCGGTCTTAGTTTTTGCGGGTGTGGATTCTGTGAATTGATCTCCGACTGCATCCGAACTACCAGGAGGACATTCACTATCGATGGCTGGATGTGGTATAGCTCCGTTGTCAATCACTTCATATTCTTCCCATTGGCACGATGCATCTCCAGTCTCAAGTCCCTGCCAAAAGGTTTGACAAGCAACATCTCTCGTTCGCTTCACTGTCTGTGTAGATCTAGTTCGTACACCCACTCGCAACTAGAGGACAGATTGGAAAAGGGATGTTCAGTTTAAACACAACTTACAGTATTGAACTATTAACAGTGAAAAACAACATAATATAGTGGCCAGGACACTAACCTTCTTTTGCTTTCTTTTCTTTGAAACTTTCTTGCCTCGAACTTCAACATCGGGACGCTGTTGCTCCGACTCGTGTGTGCATGTCTCCACTTCCTCTTGCGCTGCAACGACTATATTTTCATGATAAGCACATCCATCACGCACTGACGCTCCATCGACTCCCTGAAACATAGAACTTTCATTAGTATGTATAATAATATTGAAAACACAAAATGTACTTGGGGACCAATACCCACGTACATCTCAATAGCAAAACACGAATGAACGCTTTGTGTAGAACATTCAAACGACAATTATTCACGCATAGTTGATCTAGTTAGATGTAACTGTCAAGATCCATACCTCGGGCTCCTCATAGACTTCCATTGATGATATTATTGAAGATGATGCTTCAGTAACTCCCTGAAACACAGTAATTGCATTAGTATGGTTTTCTATTTTGTTAAAAAGAACATAAACTTTGTGCAGGCGTCAACGGCTCATCTAAATAGACCTGCACAAATGATCAGTTGTCTAAAATAAATAATGGATATGTAAATATGATTCGATTTGCTTGATCGTATGAAGTTTCACCACCCAGAGATCTGCATCAACTACTAGGGGTGATGTTCTTGTAGAAGAAGCTCCGTCATCTCCCTGAAACATAGTACTTGTGTTAATAAAGAAGGAAGTATAGCGGATGTAATCACGTCATATGATTTCGCTTGATCGAACTGTCAGTATCCATACCTCGAAATGCATAAAAACATCAAGGGATGATGTAACTGCGGTGCACACTTCTGCAAGCTGTTGCGCCGACCCGTAACTGCATGCTCCCCCTTCTTCTTGGACTAATGCTCCATCGACTCCCTGAAACATAGGACTTTCATTAGTAATGAACACAATATTGAAAAAAGAAGACACATAGGAGGGCGACGACAGAAGGACATATCAATGGCTAAAAACGAAAGAAACATTGTGTGTAACAATCACGCTACAAGAATGCAAGATCTGATGATCTCCATCGATGGAACTGTCCGGAAACGTACCTCGAGCATCTGAGTGACATCAACGGTTGTCGTCAATACGTTGGACTCCTCAGCATCTCCCTGAAAGACAGTACTTGCATTATTTTGGATAACAATAATTATAACTGAAAACAAAGACTAGAGGACGAGTACAAGGGTGTACCATTAGGTAAAATAATTACACGATAAATTAAAACTATTGATTTACATGCCTAAAACAAGTCAGTGGCAGAATAGCCAAGTAAGATTACCCGATAGGCGCTTGAAGTGGCTGATGACTGCAATAACGACACGGATGGAGAATCTTCCGCCTTCATATTGAGTGGATACATAAATGGGGAAATTATTGTTAGCTAATGCTACACACTACCGCAAGGCCGAGAGATAAATACATAAACTTGACTCACCAGTGGAGGGATGTGGACGAATAGAGTGGGAATAGCGGTTGAGAGCAATTTTCGCCTCGCTCGCGGTGTGTTCTTCTTTATTAGCAATGATGTGGAGTACATGTCTGAGCTAAAGTGCCTGCTGCAGATGCGGTATCGATCACCCCTCTTGTCCGCAAAGACTTCTAGGACTCTACTTTCAAGCTCAGATGGTGGATATCCGCAATATCGGACCCATTCTCTTATCTGATCTATAGTCTTAGGGAAAACATGCATTATAGTACCTTCAGATTAATTATGGGTCTTCGAAGGGCAACCGCCAATGGAACAGGCAGGCATTGTGGAAAGTTCTGAAAAGTAAAGATCAACAATTCTCTATGAATACCAATGTGTTAAAAAATTAAATGACACATAAAAGGTTCAATGCAAGGTTCGTTTTGGTTCTTGGAACTATACACGTTATTCACATGCGGATAAGTATTTGAATAACTTTAAAAAAATAGAAAAATAATTTCACTAAACTCAGAACATGTGACTAGTTCCTTGCATGTACTGTCTTGAACGAAAAGAAATTGGACGCAAAATGATTATGGTACATGGCCTTACCTTGACGAACAAACAGTTAGATGCAGGGATCAGAGTAGTTTCTTGTCGTAGAACAGGGAGCAGTTCACAGGTTGCAAACTGACGAGTTTCCTCGAAGTGGTCACGGAAGTTCACAGAGACGAAGAGCAGATAACCAGCACCTTCACGGGTTGACTAGCAAAGCGCAAAGAAGTTCTTATTAGAAATATGAAGTGGGTTATAAAGAATTCAAAACAGGGGTGTGTTTGTGAATGAATGACGTGTATATGTCGTGGCATTATGCAGTTTGCAGGGGGCCGTCCAGCGTGAGGGGGGATGCTTGGCAGGAGACACGGGGTCTCGAGGTAGACATGGGAACAACAACCCATGCTCTATAGACCACTTTGAAGTGTACATGGTCTTTGGCACCTCTTGGCCTTTATCGCTCCCTGACAGCTCCACTTGCCAGCACAAGTACCCCGGTGCGAACTGCCTTTGATAGGGCGGGGGGTGGATTGGGGCGGTGGTCGTGCAGACAAGACGCAGGAAGACTCGTGAATGGAGACACACTTATGTGGATTGCAGGGGGCCGTCCAGCGTGAGGGGGGATGCTTGGCAGGAGACACGGGGTCTGGAGGTAGACATGGGAACAACAACCCATGCTCCATAGACCTCTTTGAAGTGTACATGGTCTTTGGCACCTCTTGGCCTTTATCGCTCCCTGACAGCTCCACTTGCCAGCACAAGTACCCCGGTGCGAACTGCCTTTGATAGGGCGGGGGGTGGATTGGGGCGGTGGTCGTGCAGACAAGACACAGGAAGACTCGTGAATGGAGACACACTTATGTGGATTGCAGGGGGCCGTCCAGCGTGAGGGGGATGCTTGGCAGGAGACACAGGGTCTGGAGGTAGACATGGGAACAACAACCCATGCTCTATAGACCTCTTTGAAGTGTACATGGTCTTTGGCACCTCTTGGCCTTTATCGCTCCCTGACAGCTCCACTTGCCAGCGCAAGTACCCCGGTGCGAACTGCCTTTGATAGGGCGGGGTGGTGGATTGGGGCGGTGGTCGTGCAGACAAGACTCGTTTGCCGCAGGGCCTCACCAAGGAGAGGCCATCTAACTGCATGTAAGAGGCAGGCTGCAGGATCTAGTACATGGAAGGCAGGGGGGTGAGTTTATAAATACCTCACCCTCCCAGGAGAATATATGGGTGCAGTTCACCCTGGAGACCCTGGATGCCTAGGCTTGATGCCAACCCGCAAAATAACATATGTATGTCTGCTGCATATGGGTTCAACGGTTATGTGGATTGAAGGTGGGCGGCCAGCGTGAGGGAGGATGCTGGCCGGAGACATATGGTGTGACAAGACAAGGCACAGGAAGACTATTCAATGGAGACACACTAGATTCATTTAAAAAATCAAAACAACCATTGTTAAAATATATGTTGGGTTTTATTTTAGATCTTAATTTCAATTGAACATAAATAATAAACATTACACATTGTAAAGTTCCGGTTGCAGCACATCCAGGGAAAATCCGCGGTATTGTCCACTGTCGCTGGGGAAATGTTGTCTAATGGCAAGTACCGCACAGGCAGGTATTACTCTACGAACGCGGTGTCCGAGCCTCCCGTGAAGCCACCAAGTGAAGCAACGATAGGCCACCAGCCTGTACCACCTGTGAAAATGAAAGATGCAAACTGTATTAAAATGACAAAACTTTCTTATCACTGTCGATTCAGGTAAAAAATGTCATTCTGCTTTGAAAAAAATTCTATCTAGAAAATGCACAATATGGAACCAATTTACATGCATTCGAATGATATGTAGATGTAATTTTATATGTGGGAGACGACCATGAAATAGTAGTGGCATCACTGACATCACAACCAGAGTATACTTACTCGTTACTCGGATTACGCGGACGAACAGTGCCGCGAAGTTCGTGCATAAGCACCATCATCATCCTCAACACGGTCCGTGAGAGGCAGGCTTCCCTGAACTCTGGCAGCTCGGTGATGCATTGCGGACTTGGCTCGCCTTCCGAAATGTAGGCCAAGCACCCGGAATTTTCACGGCAGCAGCAGTTCTCCTCCTCAGTTGGCATTAGCTTGCACCGATTGCACGTGCACCAGGTGGAGACGCCGTCCATGCGACATGGTCCAGGCTCTTCATCCGTTGACTGGTCCTCCCAACTGCCGTCCAAATCCCCATCTTTTTCGCGTGCTTGCCTTTCCAGTAGTTCTTCCTCGGTGTACTCGGGCTCGTACATATACGGCATTATTGTAGCCATTGTGTGGTAAAGAAAGTAAAATAATTTACAGAGATGGTACAGGTGTTCACAAGGCCTAGAAGCGGCGAAGGTAGCTGACCAGAGCACAGAAACGAGTCACAGAATACTCAAAGTAACACAGAGAGAGTAATGGAATCGAAAATCTGCTGCTGTGTGTTGTGAAACAGTGTGTTTATACTTATTGAGGAAAGAGGCGTCCTGCCATTTCCATGGCGACACTTCATTAGCTGAGGCGCAGCGATTGTTGACACGAAACGTGCTTTGGCGTTGGGAAATGGGCGGTACGAGTCTGCTGATGTCAGGCTCAGGGGCGGGGGATTTGATTTAGTGCCGCAAAAGCAGGTGAGCCAGGTCGATGGGGGGAAATGATAGGATTATCAGAAAATGGCGGCTGATTTCGAGTGCGTTAATGGACGAAAAGTCGGGTAAGGTCCATAGGAAAGTTTTCTACGATCTACCGAGTTATGCTTAAAAACACATGGCCGAACCGTAGGGACAATAAAAAAAAAGTCCCGGAACTATCCTTTAACTTAATATTTTCCTGTGAAAAAGGGAGTGAGGCCAGGGTGTGTCCAGGTCCTCATCTAATTTTGTCTCTTTTAAAAATGCTTTCAAGAGATTTCTTTCTGGGCTTGTGGTAGATCACTACGAAGCACGAGTGGATGTTCTCCTGTAGGTGAATGATGCAGTGGTCCTAAGAAGAACTGTTAATGTTTTCTCAAAAATAGTTTCAGCACTTGAGCTAGAAAACACTTAATTAAACATACAGCCATAACCAATGTGATGATCTGTGGAAAAGTAAAACAGTTCCCACAGAAGATGGCTAGCGAATGGTCCCTAATTGGCACCATTTCATATTTTGATTATCTAAGCCTCAGACTCTTTGCTAATGGGAACTTGTTCAATCTTTTGGAGAAGAGTTCCTTAAGCTTTTAGCAAGTGGGTAGGGGGATTCTAAAGTTCCAGTCTCAGTTCTGCACCAAAAACATTTTTATACAACATTGGAAACTAAATGAGTCAAATCTACTTTGGGAGAATTTTTCAGGGTAGATTTGTGGGGGAATATATTGTGCCAAAAGCTGAAAGTGGACAATTGTGTAAATTAGCAGTTGTATCTCCCATGACACCCCTCAACATGGAGCTCTAGATTTCCTCTATCTATGAGATCTCAGCTCTACCATCTTTGTGGCAAGAGTTAAACCCAGCACCAAAATCTTTCCAACAAGCATATCTCAGACGGTCTTGGCATGCAAGGTGCCTTCCATGTGCCATGATTAGATATCTGAAAGGGTGGCTTTATCAACTGGCACTATCGTGTGTTGGGAAAACTCCAAAGCTCATAGTCAATAAGACATCAGATGGCCTTTTAAGAAGCAGAGTGTGTGTGTTGAGTCTCAGCTGAAGCCTAGTGGGGAAGAATCATTTAATCATCTGGTTTTATCATCGCTGTTAGACCTTTGTGTTTGCAGATTTGTGGGGATGCCTAAAATTAGGTAGGTATTAATGGAAAGGCAGATCAGCCCCCCAACCACGTACAATACTTTATTGTATTAGCCCGCATTTTTCTTGTCTGGCTTTTTTTAATACGGATATGGTAGCTTGGTGGCTAAAAACGACTCTCTGGGAGTCTGGGAGCCATAAAATAAGGTACGTGCTTTTATTGATGAATCAAACCAGTAATTGTGGAATGCACAGATGATCAGACAGAGGAAAATGTTTAACTTGAAGAATTGAGTCCAATACCGTTGCACTGTGGGCAAATTAGGTCTGGAGTCGCCGAGGCTATATAGTCTACGGGCCGAATCATTGCATTTTTTGCACAGCTCAAACTGACTTTGCACTGCTGAAAAGCGACTTTGCACTGCCGACACAAACCCTGATTCATGGAATTGTGCAAAGTGTATTTTTGCAGTGCAAAGTCAGTGCAAAGTCATTTTGTGCTGCAAAAAGGACTTTGCACTGCAAAAATACAATTTTCACAGTTCCATGAATCTGGGCTTGTGTCGGCAGTGCAAAGTCACTTTTCAACAGTGCAAAGTCACTTTCAACTGTGCAAAAAATTCCATGAATGGGACCCTCGCTGTTTTATTCATTTTTAGCAAGATTTCAGAAGTGCATGGGGAAGAGAAATAGCTATCTTAGTTTCCTTTTTTTTGGCATGTGATTTTATATAGTGTTTTTAATAGTTTTTTGTTTCTTTTCATTATTATATACTATTTTATTACTTTTTACAATTTCTTCCATTGCATTTTGTGTTGGAACACCTCTCAGAAAATAGTGTTTTTCATGATGATGATGAGGAAAACACATTTTATAAAAGGAAAAATGGAACCCATAGTGCACATCCAAAAAGAAAATGTCTTAAAAAATAAACACCAAAATAAAGATAATCCCCAACTTGAACAAATACTCAAACCCAGCAGGTCAGGTAGGCATTACCTGACCCTGTAAATTAAAATTAAAATTAACAAAACGAACAAAAACATCACTTGCTCCGTTGCAAAGCGTACCCAGATTGGCTTGATCCTAAGAACAGGCAATGAATCCTGTTTAGACTTCTGCCCAATTTTGGGTTGGACATAAGTGTACGCGCACCTTATCTGGCTCTACCAGTCTGAGTATTACACGACTGCACCTTTTATTTGACATCGTCCTTTGCTGTAAACTCTGTTCTCTGTCTCTTTCTACTATTGTGCCTCGCATTACCTCGGCGAGGTAGAGGAGAATCTGCTCTTTCCTCCTGGCATTAGATACAGGATGCATATCTGGAAAAGCGTATTGTTTGAGACCATCATTGACACCTCATTATTAATTTGCCATTTGAATGTGCTTCCCACCCACTCCCTGGGAGACCAGATGATTGAGGGTGGGGCAGTAGGTGCTGCACCCGCCCAATCCTGGAAACACTGGAGCAAATACATGAATACAATGAGCTTCTGAGGCAAGGCGGCATTCTGCCCCAACGCAGAAATTAGCAAATGTTTGTATGCATTGTATTATATTGAGCAATAAAGATAACGTTTTGAGCAGAAATTACTTACATAGGATATTCACACTCAGGGAAGGGCGCTCAGCCAACCGGGTGGCTGGAAGAGCAGACGAGAATACACTGCATACAATGTACCCCTTCACCAGGTGGCGCCATTTTGATTGTGCAGAGGCATCAAGGAGTGTCCCCTGTTGCTTCTCCACCTCCCCACCCTCCCTCAATCCCTCAAAACAAAATATACCCTTTCTGTACTCCCTGCCTCCTTCCCCACTTACCTGCTGCATCAGAGCTTTTTACTCCGGTCCTGGTGCTCTTCCCGCCTGCACCCACTTCCATAGAAATGAAAAAGGGACTTAGTCCCTTTTCCTATGGCATTCAGACATCTTTTTTTTCCCCTCAGGAGACTGGGTTGCATAATACGCGTAGCCCATTTCCCCCAAATATTCTTTAAACTGTTTGCACATGAAGGCAAGTCCCTCGATACGAACACTCCAGAGTAAATACAAATAAGCCAAGAGATAGCTTTGCAAGGAAAACAAGGTTTACTCATGAAAAATCCGAATTCCAGCAAAGAACTCTGCTGCTCGAGAGCGCTCTGCTCTAACATCATCAAACATGAGGTTATAAGTACAAAAAGCATCATCGCTATACTGGACATTTAGTTGCTCTTGACCGGACAGGCACCGTTCATTCCGGGCCGCCTCATTACGAGGTCTGCTGTGGGTCCCGCTCAGGACGCCTGGCCAGACCAGGTGTCCTTAGCGGGACCCGCTAGCAGACCAGGATGCTAACAATGGGCCCGTCATTAACGGGCCCGTTGTTAGCATCCTCCCCATTCCCATTGAGCCTCATAGGGGCACAAATGGGAATGGGGATGTAATGGGTCCGGGTCCCGGGAAAGGGAATTACCGGGCCCTCCAAGATTGGAACGGCCCAGTAATTCCCTATTCCTGGAACCTGGACCCGGTACCCGGTATGGATGGCTACCTCCATACTCGTAATGAGGCCCACTGCCTTCCCAGCCAACAAGTGACATTTGAGTCTGAATTTTGAATAGTTCCACTAATAGTCTGACTTTGATTCCAGTAGAGAGGGTACAAGTAGAGAGCTGGGGCAAAAGCGGGAAGAGTCAAAGGCAAACTGATGTACAAGGTATGGAAAGGTTATTGGGATAGGAGGACCACAGATGTTGTGGGGCAACTCACAGCAATCAGACCAATAAAATACAACCCGCTAGAGAAAACGACTAGGTGCACCCTCTTTGAGAAAGACGAGAGCTTTTATTTTGAGTACAAAAGAATAAGGTGAGAGGGTATTACATGGTATTACAAATCCACTGAAAAAGAGCTCTCTGACATCTCTCATACAAGATTCAGGTTTGAAACACAAAAGTATCATTCATGACGCATTCGGTGTACAGTGTTAATCCCCCACTCTCGTTGGCTGCCATCTATATACATGCTAATGATTACATATAGCCCAGCCTCCGATTGGTTCTGCTGTCTTTTCACTCATCTTCACCACACGTGAGTAAGTCCTCGTCCATCATGGAATTCTGCAAAGCAATTGGTTAACATGAACTGGCACCACCCTACCTTTGATCCACACCACATGACATGCACCTGATTATCAGCGGGAACTCAGTTGGAAGTTACGAGGCCAGCCTGGTCCTTGTGGGCAAAGCAGATATGTTCTCATCCCAGACACATTGGGGCTCCCATCATGCCCTCCCCCCTGTATGGACATCATTCTTAGCCCTCCTTGGCACAACGCATAGATCATGTCGTTCTCTGTTTTCTCCTTCATCAGTATCCTTCCCCAAGAGAGAGCCTAGCATCCACTAATCAATCCAGCTCACAAAGGATTTAGAGCCCATTGCCCTGCGCATCTGGTAGTTCAAATAGGTTGACTATCATTCTGGGGGGCGCCAGTGTCTTAAATCTTGGTTCATGTTTTGGCATCCCAAGACCTCTGCCTTCGCTCTCAGGAGTATGACCTTGGTACTAGGCCGCAGCGCTTCACTTCTTCGGCTGCACATATTCCTACCTAATTAGTTCAAAGGCCTAACTGATGTGGGGGCATATGCGTTTTCTTTTTTTTTTTCTTTTTTTTTTAATTTAAAAACTTTTTTGGGTGTAAAACACTTTTACAAATAACTTCAATAAATACATTTTACAATAACATATATTAAACCAACCTACAATAAAGAAAAAACATTCCTCAATATCAAATATTCATATGCCATAATTCATCAACGTTTGTTTTTTTTGTCCTAAATAATAAAACAATAGTTTTCCATTTTGGTTCTGATGTAGTTTACCAAACGGACCGTTGCTATTATAGCCGTGTTACTCGCACCCCACATACAATGTTTCCATATGCAGTTTCTTGCAAAAATCGTATTGGTATTTGTAAATTCTTTCAACATGATTATTCGTATATTTTCAAAGTGAAGACAGTGTAAAAATAGATGTTTTAAAGATTCTGCATTCTCTTTACAGAATCTACAAGTTTGATCCACTTGAGTATCTTGATTGTTCTTCCAGTGTCTCGTTCTGACTTTGGTGTGAATCAGATCCATTCGTAATAGCACATATATTCTACGAATCGTTTTATCTGGACAAAGCAGTAAATATTTCAAGCAAGGACTTTGTGGATGAATACATTCTGCGTATTGATCAAAGGACAAGTAAAACTGTACTTGTGTTATGCATTCTGCTAATCGTCAATAAACAGTTTTTTTTCATTTTATTTGCATTCAAATCGAGATCATCTGCTCGTATATTGATTTTATCCAAGATCTTATCCATTCTATGCTTAAATTTTGCTATAGATACAGGATGGTTCTGAGTTAGCGTTTTAGCGAATTCTGTATAGATGGAATTTCTTGGAGGGTCTAACATTTTGAAGTAAATTGTCAATAAACGCCAGTGATATCGTGCTGCTAAAGATGGTAATCCTAATTCATGTCTTAAAATAGCATTCGGAGGGAACATGGGCAGGCCTAAGGCATTTTTCCATAAAATTCCTTGTAAGCGATTAAGGAAGGGTCCCAGATCTTCTAAATGTAATTCGACCCCATATAATAGAATCACCTCAGCTTTCTTATTATAGTATTCATACAGTGGAATCAATGAAAAATTACAAAATTTGTGATAGACCATTTTCATTTGTCCTTTAAGGGGTCGCATTTTCTCCATTAACTGTTCTTTAGCTTTTTTTTAGGAGATGTTATTTGAAACCTTATAGCCCAAATAGAACAGTTCTGGTACCACCTTTATTTGTGTTAAATCAATGTTCCAACTAAAGTGGCATATTTTCTTTCGATTTGAGAAGATCATGATATTTGATTTTTGGGGATTGACCATAAGAGTGTTACTATTGCAGTACATAAGGAACCTCTCCAGCTTAGCCTGTAGTCCTGAGTGGGTTCTATCAAAAAGAAGAACATCATCTGCATAGGCTAGCCATGATAACTTGAGATTTCCTAATAGCACTCTAAACAATTCTTTTTCATTCCAAATCATATCAAGATCGGCCATATGCAAGTTAAACAGTATGGCTGCTAAATTGCATCCTTGCTTTATACCAATCCAAGTAGGGATGGCTTCTGTGAGAGTGCCTTCCCGGTTTATTCTTACTTTAAAGTTTGTTTTGTAGTGAAGCATAGAGATCAGTGTTACTAAGTATGGCGGAAAATTAGCACTTAACATTTTTTGCCATAGTAACCCTCTGATGACACCGTCAAAAGCAGCTTTGAGATCAAGTGAAGCTACAAAGATAGGACTTTTGTCAGGTGATTTAGAGGATGCTATCAGATGCGCAAGAATGCTTGCATTTAAGGTTGTCCCCATTGCTTTTCGCAAGCCTACTTGGGCTACACTTAGACAGTCGGTGTTATTGATCACACTCTCTATTTCTTGCAAAATCAACAGCCAATATTTTGGCTGCTACATCCATTAAGGCTATGGGCCTAAAGTTGTTAGGGTTGTCGATGGGCCTCTTTTTGTGTATAGGTATAATAATGGATGTGAGCCAAGACGATGGAATTCTTTTGATTCTGAATATTGCCTTAAAGTTTTCTAAGAAAACGTGTGCCCAGAATAGAGGATTGTCTTTAATAACACATGGGGGCAAACCATCAGGTCCCGCGCATTTAGACACTTTTAGTTTGTTAATGGCATACCGAATATCTTCAATGTCCCATGGACAGATATCAGGAATGTTTGTACATATTGGAGCTCTTTCTAAATGAGAAAATGCAGAAGGAATTGTATATTTATGATGGAAAAAGGAGGTCCATGTTGGGCCATCGATTGTTGAATCGAATTCTAAGTGTTGCTCTTTATTAATGGATCTAAGATGTTTTCATATATCAACACAACCATATTTTGGTTTTGTTTCAATAATGTATAAGATCGACTTCGTGATATATAATTTTTAAATTGCATAAGAATTTTATTTTTTGTGGTTGTAAAGCAAATCGAATCCTGGAGCACAAAGGACTTCCTTATTTTCCTCAATTCCATGTTTTTTTTGTGTTTAAGCTCCAAAATGTCAGGAGAGCCACAGGAAATTGGATATTTACTGTGATCTTGAGATTTTTGTGCAGTGGCTATGGATCTTAGGTGAAATGCAATTGTCTTTAGATTCCATTGCATAATAGATTTCATCTCTTTCGGTATCTTGCTCTTACATATCCAAAGGTCTCGATTAACAAGAAATGACATTTTTCTACAGGTGCTTGTATTCCAGTTAATCGAGAGCCTTGTTCTATTGCTCTGTATCATTGACAGCGTGGAATCACATGCATATTTAGCAATTCTACACACCATCGAGGAGGTAATCATTAGATGGTCCCCTAATGCGGGATCTATTATACTTGAGAGAGACATCCATTCAGATAAGATTTTGGAGCCCACCAAGTAGTCGATCCATGAAGAATATGGGCCTCTTTTCCATGTATATACCTCACGAGTAACATTCGTTTGAATAGTATATAAGTCATGGCTATCGAAATATTGCACCCATTTTTCTCCTTTTTCATGTGTAAGTCTCGCATAAATCTTGGATTTGTCATTCATTTTGATACCTGGAGCAGATAGAAAGGTTGCATCAAAATCTCCTCCAATCAGTATTTCTGCATGCGGAGATTTTTCGTAAGCCTCCTGTAAAATTGTATCAAAACTTTCGTATGCTTGTGAAAATGACATACGAGATGGGTTCCAATATAATGTGATCAAAAAAACATTACGACTGTACAAAGAGTCTATTGTCACATCTACCAAAAACAACAAATCTGAATGTAAAATCTGGTTCACCTTGAAGGAAAGTATGTTATTAATAAGGATCGCTAAGCCCCCTGCTGGTCTACCACCTCGTCTACCATCTGCATGGTGTACAAAAGAAGTAAAACCATCAAACTGTAGTTCAAACGTGGACATGGTTTCTTGAATCAAAAATATCTGTGGTAACATGCCCATCTGCGCATTTTGTAACCATTTCCTAAAATTATTGAACCCACAGCAATTCCATGTAATGATTTTTAACTCTCTCTATTATGAGGGTGCATGCGTCAAACTTATCACAGAAGCATCCTTTATCAAAGGTTCCAACCAAGATAAACCATTTAGTGCTGTAGTAAGAGAGTCTAGCTGTTCCATCATTTGTTTTGAGGTATCTACATTAGAAGTAGCATGATTTGCATTGTTAGCAGCAGTTGGTATAATTGGTGGTTGAAAGTCCAGGAACGCCATCGCCTCTTCCACTGAATAGAATGCATACAATTCTAGACCCAACATCATTAGATCAGATTTGTGTTCCCACAATAGTTTTGCAATAATGGGCGAAAGCACAGTTGAAAGCATACAGTTATTATTCATGTTAGATAGCCTAATGCTTTTAATATCATTAGAAACTAAATTTCTAAGTGAAGGAATTTTATAAAGCGATTTCATTAGGAAGGAGCGATTAATACGTTCCTTTCCATTCATCATTGTATCACTCTTCCACCCAATAGATGTTTTCATAGCCTCAGGAATGTTGTTAAATGCTACTAAGGTTGATTCAATGATAGTCAAAGGTTGAGTATTCGCTTCCTGTCAAGCCGCACCCGACATTGAGTCATTAGACAAAAACCTATTACTTACATCTTGTGGGGTTACTGATACTCTAGGACTGTTTTTATTTTCTACTTGAGTGGATGTAGCTTTTACTTCCAAGCTGGTGGCAGGGCTCACTTTAGAAGAAACAGCTAAATTCTGTGGCGATCGGGCATTATTCGATAATTCTAGAAAATTATGTGCTTGTTGTTCAACAGGAGTAGGATGAATTTCAGCACATTTTTGTACCATAGTTGAAACTGTCAGAGGTTGTCTAGTTGCCATACTTGGTACAACTTCTGTATCAAGGGTTTTCATATTACCAGTATTAGGAGTTGTTTTTTCACCTTCTACCTTACATTCTGTTTTCTTTGTGTTTCCTGTTTTTTTTATTTGTGTTTCATGACAATATGCCTTCATTTTTGTTTGAGTTACATGTGCCCCCTTAAGGTCTTAGTGGGTAGTAAGTAGATTGTTCTTTTTCCTCCACCCTGGGTTCCCCCTTATCATCTTGTGGAGGTATTTGTAGTACTATTTTACTTTCTTCGTTTAATTGACTTAAGTTCAAGGCATGATCATCTGGATTTGAGGTCGGGGGTTGTTTCTGTGTTTTGCCTTTCTTGTGACCAACAGGGAGTATCTTCATTCCTTGATGTATTCCAATGTCATCTGTGCGTTTCTTGTGCCTTCTTTTTAACGCTCTTAGATAGTTTTTTTTGCTTTTCTGGATATGTGATAGGGCCCTTCAGCGGATGCAATTGTATTTTCTGCATCTTCAGAAATTTTCTCCAACTCCATATCCTTCTCTATTCCAAGTATCGCTGAGGGGCTATCAGGAGAAGCATTCTGCGTTTCACTCTCAGTTGTTGAGGGTGTCACTATCTGGGGCATTTCGGAATGATGCAATTGGGGATTAGTTTGATACAAGAATTGTTCAATCTGCAAAAGTCGCTCATGTTGTGATTTAGCAATTTCAAGTATATCAATCGACCCCCCATTGTCATCAGAAGTTGTAGGTATAGTCTGGTTCCTTGCCATATGTGCAAATGACTTAGGAATTCCATGGTGCAGTAGGGGATCATTCATCGTTTGTGTCCCTATAGAGTTTTGTGAAAATGATTTCAATGCCAAACCTTCTTGTTTTATTATCAGGGCGGTTCTTGTGGGACATGCTAAATAAAATGTATGACAGGCTTCTTGCGCTAGGATATATCCTTCTACTTTACTTAATTTTCCAGAGTTTATGGAGATGTTATTTTTTGTATCCTTCAGTAAAGTGTGTGTGAGTTCATGTCCTTTGTCTAACAAGTTAAGAATTCTAGTTATTACCAGGAAATCTTGTGTTTCTTTCTCTAATAGTTCAGAAATGTTTCTTTCTGCTTGTACAGGTACCTCAAGTGAGTGGTTGTTATTGAATACAGGTATCGAAGTGTCTAACTCACCAGATATGTACCTCTCCGGTATAGATTTGTATTTCGTTGCCAGTGTAGAAGTTGGTGAGCTAGTGGATTGATATGGCTCTTTTGATTTAAGTTCCTCTCCATTTTGAAAGAAGCTGTGTGAGAGGTTCCTATGTTCTTTCATATTTAGTTTATGAAAATGGACATGTTCTCGAAATTGTCCAAATGTGGACCTAATGAAAGGCGTTCCCTTTTGTCCAGGTCTGCCATAATGACAGGTGCTAACATGGATATATCCGCAGCAGGAAGAAAGCTGTCTCCCTGAGTGTCTGCATCCTGTGTATTTTTTTTGTTTATATTTTCTTTTTCAGCGAACGGATCATAGGTGATGTCTTCATTTGCATCTTTCAAGGAGCACAAAACTTTGCCTTCTTGAGTCTCTGCATTGAGACTCGTTTCATCAACATTGTCAGCGACTTGGACTGACACTGAGAGGAATGAACGTTTTTCTTTTGAAAGAATAGACAGGCTTTCCGGTTTTTTTTTGTTGTTGTTTTTAGTCGCAACGGGATTGTACCTAAGGACTCATTTAAGATAGAGTCCTTAATTTTTTCCCCATTACGCAACGTGATTTCCATCTTTGTATTAAGCTTCTGCTGTTAAACAAACTACTGTCTCGCAAGCTTTGGTTCTCCAACGTTCGATTGTTCCCAGCCCGTGATTGCCTTAGACGAGAATCTGGTATTCACCCAGATTTAACAGCGTCACGGCTTAGCAGCACCCTGCCCCAGTCCACTTTTACATGTGATTATGCCAAACCTTTGCCGAGAGCTCTGTTAGAACCTCATTCAGGAGCTTTTGGGCTTGCAAATATCCACACACCAGAGCCAGGTATTCACTCAGTAGAGGGTCACCGGAGATCAAGTTCTCAATAGTAGGAGCCCTTTATTACCAAAATGCAATCAAAAATACTAAACCAATGGCCACTAAGGCTGGGGGCTAACTATCCTGTGCCCCGCACCACGAACTGCGAATAGCAACCAGTACTTGGCTGTACTTCGCAGTGCGCGGCACAGGTGCACCCTGGTGTTGGTATTTAAGGTGATGGGAGGGGCGTCACTCGGCAGAAAGGGCGGAGCCACCATCCACAAGAAATACCCTAGGAAAAATAGAAAAGGGGTTCTACATATGCAGCTTCGTATGGTTTCCACTACTAGGCTAATATAGGGAGAACACAGTTTCAATGGGCTTCAGTGTGAGCAATAATAAGAGCACACAGTCACCTCCTACTTCCTCCGTGAGAGTCCAGGAAAGCCGCGTGTCCCCAGTAAAGATGTCCTCCGGGGCTAAATCAATAACACGGCACCAGGGCTGGACCGGGCTCCGTGAAGCTGCAAGTGTGGCGGCGAGCCACAACGTTCTGATATGGGACTGTCCACAGGCAGCAGACAGTACTTGGCGGTACTTTGCAGTGCGCAGTACAGGTGCGCCAGGGTGTTGGTATTTAAGGTGATGGGAGGGGCGTCACTCGGCAGAAAGGGCGGAGCCACCATCCACAAGAAATACCCTCCTACTTCCTCCGTGAGAGTCCAGGCAAGCCGCGTGTCCCCAGTAAAGACGTCCTCTGGGGCTAAATCAATAACACGGCACCAGGGCTGATCTGGGCTCCATGAAGCTGCAAGTGTGGTGGCGAGTCACAACGTTCTGATAGGGGACTGTCCACAGGCAGCAAACAGTACTTCGCTGTACTTCGCAGTGCGTTTTCTTTGCTGCGCTAGCGAGTCGCGATACAATGATGAGGGAAGGGATAAGGCGTTTCAGTAAAAACACGGGCAGCGAGGATTCAGGCCTACTCGTAAATGCGGTCTTAGTTTGTGTTATGACTGTCATGTATATATCTGTACTATGTCCAACATAATTCAATCGCCTCCCTACTGTTTACCTTTCCCCTTTAGGATTTCGTAGTCCCACCAATTGTCCTTACCCAAGATACAACCACCTCCTCCTACACCGTCACGTGCTCCTCTTCATACTAATATATTTTTCGCAATCTAAATCGTCTAGGAGGGGTAGTAGTCTGGATGTGCATCCCAACAATATCAACAGGGGGAGTAGAGAGAGATGCACTCAGCAAGGTATTAGCAGGCAAGGACGTTGATTGGGTTGAAGACAACGCATTGGTATTTCAAGAGACCAATTTTGCATGGAAAGACATTCAGTGTGGTAATGGTAAACAGAGAGTGGGGAGAATCTGGGATGGTTGTAAAGGATGAGAATAGTGAAGTTACACATTTTGTTTAGGGGAGAATGAGTAGAGGAAATGACCAAGGAGTAGGCGTGAACAGTAGTCCAGTTTACTGAGCACAAGGTTAAAGATGAGGGTTTGGATTGGTGGGTGAGGTGAGGGAGGGTCGTTCTTCTGTCAGTGAAGGTGATACTGGCTGCAGGGACTGTGATCGTAATACACTTGTGGAGATTGGAGTCATTGGGAAACAGGACCCCAAGGTTGCGAACCTTGGGATATGAAACAATACATTTAGGAGATAAGGAGATGGAAAAAGGGACAGTGGGGTTGGCTTTGAAAGCCAGGAGAAACATGATTTCCTTCTCAGTTGGTGATGTGCTTGGAATTGGTGGGCGTGGAGGTGAGAAAGGAGAAGGGGAGCTGAGTGTAGTTAGCAAAGAGGTGGTAATGAAAGCTGAAACATGTGATTATTTTATCCAGGGATGATTAAAAAAAGGTGAAGAGGTTGGAATCAAGGACTGATCCTTGAGGTACTCTAACTGGTAGTGGTATGAAGAAGGTGGTGTTAAGAGTTGCAAGACATGGGGAAGGAGTGGTCTGATAGAGGGTTATCTAGTTGACGTCAGTGTCTTAAGACCAAGTTGGGAGAGTTTAATGGAGAAGTGTGGTCTGTCCACAGTGTTGAAGGCTGCAGAGTGGTCAAGCCGAATGAGAATGGAGGAGAAATGAGTGGTGAGCAGTGGTCAGAAAGTTGGAGAGGTGGGCAAGAGCAGTTTTGGTGCAGAATATACTTTGAAAGCCTGACTGAAAGGGATTGAAGAGCCCATGTTTTTTGGGGCATATATGTGTCTTGATACAAAACAAGACTACCTTTTTAGGGCAGATATATATATTCTAAAGGCATACAAGGCTTAGCAATGAATACAAAATACAATATAAGCTGAACCTAAATGTAGGAGTGCAAATAAAGTTCAGTATTTATTTTTTAGATTTATGGGATTGGAACAAACTGATTCTGAGCAAATCAATAGAACAAGCTCGTAGTACAGCACCTTAATACACCGACCTCCCGAAGATCAATGATGTAAAATGATTGTCTTTTAGAATTGAGCCATTATTTTCACAGGGGAAGATTTTCCAAAAACATATTCTTAAAAATGCAGTTTGACTAAGTGGGATTCAATCCACTGTGTAAATGTCTGCAGAAGGACTAACATAATGGGCCTCATTACACGGACGGCGGTAAGGGTTAATGGTCACCGTTAATGGCAACGGTGACCGTTAACCCTTACCGCCGTACTACGAGGTCCCTTTGCGGGTTGGAGGATTTAACGCCTGCTTCTTGCAGGCGTTAAAATCCAACCCGCTAAGGGACCTCGGAGCTAATTACGGCACCGCAAAATTGCGGTGGCGTAATTAGCGCCTTCCCCATTTCCATAGAGCCCTATGGGGCAGAAATGGGAATGGGGAAGGGCAATGGCGGAAAGAGGATTTACCGCCCCTCCAACCTTGGAATGGGGCGGTAAATCCCCTTTCCGCCAAGGCGGTGCCGGTATTTTACCGGCATGAGCCATGGCGCTAATAGCGCCATGGCTCACCGCCTACCGTGTAATGAGGCCCAATGTCTTTCTTGTTTTTCTAGTTCTGACTGAAGTCTGTCAGAGCAAGTCTATTAGAAAAAAAGACAAGAGAACAACAAGAACATTTCAGATAAGGGCTATGGTGTGACAGAAATAACCACGTGTGGCAAGCAGAAGGTATACAGTTCCGTTTGCTTGTTCAGCGGGTTTTCGTTCATGAAAGTGTCCCTCTGACAAGGTGTAAAGGCTTTCCACAAGGGCTGACAGACTTGTCCCACCTTCTCTGAATGACTGCTCCTAAGTTTACCCCCTCATCCTCAACCAGTGGGAGTCTGGCTGAGTGGCCTTGTATATAGGACGGGAGGATTACAAAAAGTTCAGTGTTTCATTTGTGGTTCAGCATTTTTTTTAAATGTTATTTATTAAAGAATATTTGGTTACATAAACATTTTTACACTGTAAAGCAATACAAATCCAATAAAAAAGAAAAACATTTCATATCATTACTTACTACAGTTAATGTCATACAATCAATTCACTAATACCACTAAAACAATTTCATATTTCCATATCATGAATACAGTTTAAAACATCTTGATTAAAAGTACAAATAAAACACACACTTCGTAATTTTATCTAAAATGCAGCACATTCAACATTAGGTCTCAGATATTACTCTTCACTTTGAGTAATTTTTCGATTTCTTTCCAAATGTAAAACATGGTGCGATTCAGCACCATGTTTGAACCATGTTTGGTCCATTTGCACATTTTCCAATGTGAAGCAGATCTTACGATGACTCCTCTTGAGGCTATCATTGACTGTTTGCTGTCTCAACTATTACACAATCATCAGGTGCATTCAGAATAAGGAATCTTGTGCCAAACTTCTAATCTGGACAAAGTAGGTTATAAACCCAGCCATAATAACATTACAAACTGTATGACTTGTCCATGTCTAAAAGGCCTGTTGAACATAAAGTTTGCATAATGATTTAGCAGAGAGTAGTGCAGTGTTGTTGTTCCTGTCCCAAGCTCTTGCCTTTTCTTTAATTTTTGTACCTGCTATAGCCAGATTATCACACGCTTTTATATTATGATCGATATGTTCAAGAAAAGTTTGAACATCCTTAATCCAAATTGTTAATCAACCTCTAGGACATTACATCCTAACACATTCAGCATAATTACCATACATTGAGTCTGGTTTGTTTTGCCTGAATCGCGGTCTCAATTATAGTAAAGCACTACTTATTCTTTTCAGCGTAAATAGAGCCATCAGGCCTAGTTCATATTGGATCACTTCGATAGGGAAACAATTAGGTAACCCCAGTGCCCGACATCATAGTTTCCCTTCCAAAGGCTTCAACCACTCAATCTCTTTATCTGTGACGATCTCTAGACCATACAAAATTCAATTTTTAGTTCATCATTCTCACCCAGGTTCATTTTAGGACATTTCTTCATGTGGGGATATGTCTACTGTGTCAGGCAGGATGAATTGCGGCATCATTAGTCATGTTTCTCAGCATCTGTAGTCTGAATGGATTCGGCTGTGGAGGACTGAAAGCTCAAGGCAGTCTCCCAAAATGGTGATATCAATAATCAGTGTCTTTTGTCAGCTCCCCAAAACACGACACATACCACAGTTCACTATACTGCTCTGCTACACCACCTGGAAGCAGAAGCAGAACTTTTCAGAATTACATCCCCAACAGTGGACTGTGGTGGTCTCATAGAAGACATGGAATCAATCACGATATACTTTACTAGAAGCACTGGGACTGGACTTCACTTTACATCACTACATTAGGCACAACTCATGATGGTAGTCTCTTATAAGACCTTGAACCCAAACATGCAATTTTAGACCTTCCTGGTACTGTATTGTTGGATATCACAGTGCCAAACATTACCCTTCATCGCTGCACTGCTCTGTAGTGATCCGCTTAAGCCTTGCAACCACAATAAACATCTCCCTGATGCTGTCCTGCTGGATGGCATGCAGCCAGAACCTACATCTCCCAAGGTAGCACCTACTGAGCTATTGGCAATTATGGAGATTGATCCAGCACTTCCGGGGATTTCCAGAACTAGGTTGAATCAGTAATAATTAAATCATTAGATCCGGGAAGAAGGCACTCCTGGTCATGAGCTCTCATCTGGATCTGGTTAAAGATCTGCTCAATCAGATCTGGTCTCCGGCACCAGGGGCATTTCAGTCCACTTTGATTCCTGACTAAACCAACTCTAGGGCTGATGTATTGTTATTTTTGGGAACTGCATGAGGCAGTTTTCTCTTCAGAAGTCTGTGTTTGCTGACTTCTACCTTTAAAAGGAGCCCTTGAACTCTCATTGCGGGGAGCTGCATTTTTTATTCTCAAGGCTGGGGCTGCATTTTGGTGCTAGTGTACTGGGGAGACCCCCAGCCGGCCCATAGAGCCGAGGTTTGCTCCCAAGTACTTTAAGACAAGATAGCTACACCTTTGAGATGGATGGGGGTGCAGATTTATTATTCCAACATCAATCAATAAGGACAACTCAATGGTTTGGCAAAGGGAGTCCGTTTAATGACAAGTACAAAAACGGGGAGTCATAGAAATCAGCAGTGATGCGATAGTCCGCTTCAACTCCTAAAAACTTCATACGAAATATAACTTTTATACTCAAAACGCGTCATAATCTGACGTGCAACACTCAAAAGTTAATATGCATTTCTATTGGTTAGGAGAAGGTAACTTTAATATAGGTGCTATATCTGTATATGGCAAGGGAGTGAGGGGATTGGGTAAACACTGTCAGGTGGGCATCTAAGCCCTCCCGTCAAACATGACTACTGTAGATGTCACTAAACGTACGATGTCCCATTGGTTCTACTAACTATAGGACCCTAGATTATTTGGTCCATTGTGATTGGGTTGGCATCAAACCCATGCATACATTTCCACTTTGCTTAGCAGCACGCAGAACGGTCAGCCAGGTGCAGGGTGCCCCCTGATTCACCCGGCCTTCCTTCAATCAATCATCACTTTAGTGGCTATATGTCAATTAGTTCACTATGGTTGGCCTCGAAACTGCATCTTCTTGTCTGGAAAGGTTCTGATATCTCTGTCTGGGCGGATGCCAAGCATAGGTGTGAACCCATGCTCCTTCTCGCTCGGATGGTCATGTGATTCCCACAACGTGAATTTGCTGAGTTTCTCTCTATTTGTGTATTTAATTCTTATTCGGTTTGCCATCTGCCTATGCCTCCTTATCTCGACCTTCCAAAGACAGGATATTCTGTTCTTAAGTTTCAATTATATGTAGCTACTGTTTGCTCCTTCTATTGGTAGGACCTTGGCTCTGCTGGCATGGTTTGCGTCTGCTGAGTTTTGATTCAGCCGTCTCTTCTCATTTAGCTGGAATATGAATCTTGTCTGGTTTGGCCTCTAATAACCTGAGTTGATTCTGCTTTTATAACAAAGTGCAATCACACTTATAATACTGTGCTTTGTTTTGAGGAAGATTATGTACAATGGCGCTTGCCGCTCTATTCTTCTACTTAGCATAGCAAGCCGCACTGTTTTCTTAGATTTCTTGCGGTTTCAAGCATGTGTACAGGTGTTAGCTGGTTGAATATCTTCATCCTTCTTACAGCTTAAGCTTATTTGTGTTTCAACATCGTTCTCTTCTTCTAGGTACACAATATCTTTATTCATGGCATTTTGTCTCTTTGTGTAATCTTTGGGTCGTCATATCTTCTATCTGCGAGTCCGTCCGGGCCTTCGTGACATCACCATTCATATTCCATTTTTTGGTTTCTTCCGGGACGGTACTTAGGCAATCTTCCTTTCGTCTCATTTAATGGTAGGGTTTTCTCAATGGATACCTTACTGTCCATGGTTTTCTGGGTATCGGTACTTCAACATGTGTTGTTCGTCTGATAAGGACAACTCAATGGTTTGGCAAAGGGAGTCCGTTTAATGACAAGTACAAAAACGGGGAGTCATAGAAATCAGCAGTGATGCGATAGTCCGCTTCAACTCCTAAAAACTTCATACGAAATATAACTTTTATACTCAAAACGCGTCATAATCTGACGTGTAACACTCAAAAGTTAATATGCATTTCTATTGGTTAGGAGAAGGTAACTTTAATATAGGTGCTATATCTGTATATGGCAAGGGAGTGAGGGGATTGGGTAAACACTGTCAGGTGGGCATATAAGCCCTCCCGTCAAACATGACTACTGTAGATGTCACTAAACGTACGATGTCCCATTGGTTCTACTAACTATAGGACCCTAGATTATTTGGTCCATTGTGATTGGGTTGGCATCAAACCCATGCATACATTTCCACTTTGCTTAGCAGCACGCAGAACGGTCAGCCAGGTGCAGGGTGCCCCCTGATTCACCCGGCCTTCCTTCAATCAGTCATCACTTTAGTGGCTATGTGTCAATTAGTTCACTATGGTTGGCCTCGAAACTGCATCTTCTTGTCTGGAAAGGTTCTGATATCTCTGTCTGGACGGATGCCAAGCATAGGTGTGAACCCGTGCTCCTTCTCGCTCGGATGGTCATGTGATTCCCACAACGTGAATTTGCTGAGTTTCTCTCTATTTGTGTATTTAATTCTTATTCGGTTTGCCATCTGCCTATGCCTCCTTATCTCGACCTTCCAAAGACAGGATATTCTGTTCTTAAGTTTCAATTATATGTAGCTACTGTTTGCTCCTTCTATTGGTATGACCTTGGCTCTGCTGGCATGGTTTGCGTCTGCTGAGTTTTGATTCAGCCGTCTCTTCTCATTTAGCTGGAATATGAATCTTGTCTGGTTTGGCCTCTAATAACCTGAGTTGATTCTGCTTTTATAACAAAGTGGAATCACACTTATAATACTGTGCTTTGTTTTGAGGAAGATTATGTACAATGGCGCTTGCCGCTCTATTCTTCTACTTAGCATAGCAAGCCGCACTGTTTTCTTAGCTTTCTTGCGGTTTCAAGCATGTGTACAGGTGTTAGCTGGTTGAATATCTTCATCCTTCTTACAGCTTAAGCTTATTTGTGTTTCAACATCGTTCTCTTCTTCTAGGTACACAATATCTTTATTCATGGCATTTTGTCTCTTTGTGTAATCTTTGGGTCGTCATATCTTCTATCTGCGAGTCCGTCCGGGCCTTCGTGACATCACCATTCATCTTCCATTTTTTGGTTTCTTCCGGGACGGTACTTAGGCAATCTTCCTTTCGTCTCATTTAATGGTAGGATTTTCTCAATGGATACCTTACTGTCCATGGTTTTCTGGGTATCGGTACTTCAACATGTGTTGTTCTTCTGATAGGCACTGGGCAGAGCCCTACTGCGGCTCTCTGCTGGTTTATTTGCTCATCATATGTCACATATTTTGGTGTGAAAGTTCCTTGTACTTCAAAATGGGTGATGGGAGTGCAGGCTTTATTTGGGACCTCCTCTACACTCCCCCCCTGGGTGATTCATCGACCACTTCCACTTCCTCCTCTGGATTCATCTTACTTGGTTCCTCTGTATTCATCTTCACTTCATCGTCTGGGGTTCATTCCTTCTTCATCTTCTGGGTCTGTACATGATGGTTTGAAGAAGTGTCTCTTTGGAGTCCATATCTTTATTACTCCTTTTAGGCTTCCTGCTGTCCTTACATGTTCATCTTTATTCCATGTCATTAGTTGACATTGTCCATTTGGGCTGCAGTAAATCCATCTTCCCACATAACTTCTGCGTTTCCTAGGATAAAGAAACTTTGTTCCCTCAGGTGCAAACCTGCTGGCCTTCACAAAGTCTCTTATTTCTTTATCAGTCAGATCTTTGGGCTTCCATCCTGGCTTGACATCAATCATGATCTTCATCCCTATGGCTTTCTTTGCAGTTTTCTGGCATTGCAAGATTATTATCTTGATAACACACAATCCTAGTAATATCATCACTAGCAGGGCTCCCAAGAACTTGAATGCATCTGCCATCAATTGTGGAACCCATGAAAACAGTGATCCAAACCAGCTGTCATAATCAACTTCGTCAGTTTCATTGAACATCTGGTTCTGTAGTTTCGTCAGCATACCTATGGCTTCTGTTAAAGTTCCATTTTCTTCATCGTGAGAAGGTATTAATGTGCAACATGATTCTCCAATGTTTGCACAAACTCCTCCATCCATAGCTGTGATCATGTCAAGGACATATCTGTTCTGGAGATTCATCAGTTGGATTGCTCTTAACTCTTCCTTAATCGCATTGAATCCTTTTATAGTCGTGTTGATCGTCTGCAGTAACTCCCATCTGGTTATCTGCAACCATTTAGTATTGACTCCAACTTGGATTCTTGGCACGAAGAGTGTCATGAACACTGAGGCTTAACAGCCTGTGTTCATATGGGATTGCATAAAATGCTTCCTCTGATTTAGCAGAGAAGTAATTTTCTCTCTTCATTCGAGTTATCAGTTCCACAGATCTCTTCTTCCTCCGGTGAGCATCTGCTTTCGGGAAGCTGTCAATATTCAGGTCATTTTTCAGAATCACCAATGTTGGAATGTGGACATTTACTATTGTGCATATGCCTCCCCAGTTTTTCGGTAGTCTGATATATGCTTTGGATCCGCATGCCCAATAATGATCCATAATTACTGCGGTTCCATGACCATTCCTGGAGCGTCAAAGATTTGTACACAGTTCTGATTCTCTCCCATCGTCCTTGTGCCATTGTTCCTGAAGCACAATTTTGGGCTTTCTAGTGGCACTATCTGCAAGGGTCCTCCTCTGTCTTCCACCCATGTCAGCAGTTTTGCAAGTTTTGGCCATAATGGCTTGCACAGTCTTTGTGAGTTTTCAATTGCTTCCTTGCAGGCTCCGAGGACCATCCATGCTCTGCATATCACTACTCCTTTCTCCCATCCGTCTGGTGAAAGCACTGTTCCCCAAATCTACATTTGGCCTCTGTTTTTCCAAATGTGAGCCTCTTCTGGAGTTTTTCCTTGGACATTTATTCTCGGGTTTACTTCCCATCTTATCCCTGCTCCTTTAAGTCCAGGCTTCTCGTACCTGATGACATGACTCCTAGTATGAGCTCTGTTTCTTGTCTTAATGTCTTGGACATAATCATCTTCATCGGGGTAAGCTGTTTCAGTTGCCCATAACAATGAGGCATCACTTCCCATGAACTGGCCTCTGGTCTTGCACATTGCTACGTGTGAGCGACAGTGTGCTGTTGGGACATCAATTTCTACAGCCACAAAGATCTTGGACTTCCCCATGCTGTACGGTAGGAGCGTGCAAACAAAGCATTCCCCTTCAGAATTTCGTCTTCCAACATCCTTCATGTGTTGGTACCAAATGTTGTTTCCCAGATGTGCTGTGCTGTCCAGGTAGTCGTTTAGTTCATTGTCATCCCCATGCATGCTTCTCTTGATTCTTAAGGTTTTCATGTAGTTTGCTATTACTACACCTCTGAATGCGTCTGTATGGCTTTTTCTTGCTGGGGGATTTTCAGGTATCCCTGTCCATGGTGCAGGCCTCCTCATCTGCGCCATTTGAGTGGACAAGAGTTTGGCAGCTCTTTCCTTCTCTTCATACACATTTTCCCTGCTGGATGCAAATGCCCTTGCCAACCAGACTGATGCTGGTCTGGTATATGGCTGTATTGTGGAATTGGTACTCGTCTCTGGTGTGGGAACATATGTGTTTGGCAATACAGTCTCTGGGATTTTGTTCTTCAGTTCCTCTTGCAGTTTCCTTGCTCTGGCTATGTGCTGGAATAATGAGTCTACCATCAGTTGTGTCCGTGCAGAGAGTTTCTCCAAGTTGACTTTTGTTTTCTTAAGAGTTTCTGATATGACTGTTTCTGTTGGTTTTTCTCTTAACTCTTCTTGTTTTCTCACAACATCTTCTGTGAAGTTTCTTATGGCAGGAAGTCTCTTCTTCTCTACTGCTTTGGTTTGTGGTTCTGCAGTTATTGACACTAAGCCTGTTTCATGTGCACTCAGTGTTTGTGTGCGTGTAGTTGTCAGTGATGTTACTTCATTCATCGCTTGCAGACCCTGTCTCCGGCTTTTCTTCTCATTCGTTACCACAAGTGTGTGTGTATCATTTCTAATCACTTCCATTTCAAGTGGAATGACTATGTAAGGTCTGGGTGCTTTTGTGGGTTTCATGCGTGCATTATTAGGTGGGTGCACTGAAATTGGAATGCTTTGTGCACCAATAAAACCGTTAATGACAATAAAATAATGATGAATATGATGCATAGGACTCTCTTCTTGTGGGAGGACCAGGTTGCTGCTCTGGATCCCCATCTCGATCATTCACCAAATGTCAATGTAAGTATTCCCTTACCCAATATTGCCTTTCAAGTTCTGTGTTTAAGAGTGTCAGGTGCTCCACATGTGTCACCCCTCTTGTGAGTGACAATTGTCTTTTATTTCAGGATACAGTTCCTATGCTAGACTATGGGAAAAATCAAATTAAGTAACACTTCAGTGAGTTCCTTTACTCTGCATGTTCAAACTAGGTAAGCACCCAATCCACTCCTCGGATTTGCTTCAGTCCTGAGGACATCTTGGATACCGATCAGTGTGAAGAAATAGGGAAAAATAACAACAGGTATAAAAAGTGAAGTTCTTGACTCTGCTTCCACGATCTGTCCCTCGGCGGAAGCTTTTTTAGAATCTCCTCAGATAGTTCCTCTGATGGGTAGAAAGTTCCACTTGAAGCATGATTCCATGCAGGAGCATTCCCATCTGTGCAAAATTGGCTGGATCTCTGATAAATGTGAGGACGTCAATATAGATTGGTCTCCCACTAGCTCTGGGAAGTCAGTGACTAGGCGAAAAAGGACATTGTGTGCCAATCTGCTGTCTTCTGGTGACAGGGACATCTGTCCTGTCTTTGCTGAAGTTGAGGATTATATGTTTTCTCCTAAATGTGAACAATGTCTGCACTGTCCGGTCGCATGGAGTGCGACTAGAATTATGTTCTTATTTAAAAGATGGCTTAAATCTTCTGTATTTGCTGGGTCTCGAAGAAACGTGAGTGTATCTGTTGTTCTCCCAATAAGAGTTGGACAGTCTTCGATTACGCAAAAGAACAGTGTGTTGATAAGCTCATCTATTTCCGCCTGTGTTGGGAACATTTGATTCCTTCTTACTGTACTCAGGGAGTAGGCTAAGTTGTTAGGCAATGACAGTGAGGAGTTGTCATATTGTCTTTTCGTTTTCAGGATCTTGTTAAAAGTCTGTGACACTGGTGAGCCTCCCTACCAATCACGGGTATGATCTTAGCACTAAATCAAAATAGGTGACTAGGTCCTTTGTGATGTCTCTACTGTGGGACACCATAAGTGATTCCGAATAGGTTCTCGGTGTGGAACGAGTCGGGATACTGTATTTGCTTCCAATGTAAATATTCTTGATCAAAATGTTGGCATATTCTTTTCTCGTCAAGGCTTAAGTATGCCTCAGTCCAAAGTTCAGCAGTCAATAGACTGTGTTGTGGCTTGTATGTGCAATCTTCTTCTTCACCCTGCAACTAGGATGCACAGGGTGTCCGATTGTATGTCCTTATCCCCGTTTTTGCTTAGAGGAAGTGTCCAATTTAAGCCATAACTTGCAAAAGGTTCTTTGTTCTTGTTTTGCTGGTCATGCATCCTTCTTCCTCGTCATGGATCTCGTCTGCATGTGCTGTGGTTCTTCCCTATCACTCATCAATTCCTCTTGTTGGGGTGCAGGCAGGGGGCCTTCTCCGATGTAGGGTTTGATATCACTGAGAAGATTCCAAGCTCTCCTGCCTTGTAGCTTCATTGTGGTTGGAGTGCAGTCCTCCACTATAAAAGGACCGTTGAATCTTGGCTCGTCCCACTTTTTCCTTGTATGGTTCTTCACCAGGAGGGCATCTCCACGGAAGACGGGTGGAACACGTAGACCTTGAACTTCGTCTGTCATAGTGTCTCCTTCTGTGTTCTGTGTTGCGCTGCACCCTTTTTTTCGTCGCTCCAGCTGGTCTGAAATTACAGTAAAGCAAGATGTCATGCAGTTCAGATAATTTTGCATTTCAGACCCTAAAACCTCTCCTGTTGACTGGGCATCACATCTAGCTCTATCTCGGAGTGTTAAGGGAGTTCTCATTCTTCTTCCTGTGGCTATCTCGTGTGGCGTAAAATGATGGTCAGAGCCTAGTTGGTTCCGAAGTGCATACAGTGCCAGTGGAAGGAAGTGCAACCATCCCTTCTTTAGAGTAAGCTTCAACTTGGCTATCCTTACCTTTAACAAGCCGTTGAGCTTCTCACAGATTCCATTACCTTGCGGATGATAAGCCGAGGAGAACTTGTGCTTTATACCAAGCAGCAAGCTAATCTGCTCAAATATTGAATTAACAAAATAAGGGCCATTATCTGATCTCATGACTTTGCATACCCCCCAACTTGGGAACACTTCCCTCACTAAACAATTGGCCGCACAGGTAGAGTCTGGGTGTGTACACGGACCTGCCTCTATCCATCTAGAGAATGGACACACCACAACAATTAAGTATCTGTACCCGTTACATACTTGAATCATGTCGACAAAGTCGACATTGCAAGTGCTGAAAAGACCCATTTGGCCTTGGGATGACTCCTCTCATTACTTTTAATGTGTGCCCTGCTGTGAATTGCTGGCAGATTATACAGTTCACCATAAAGAATGCAACATGCTCCGCTAAATTCGGTATGAACCAGTCTTCCGCGAGCGTTGCTGCTAGGTTCTCTTTTGTCATATGGGCTGGGTAATGTCGTTGCTCCAGCGCTATTTTTAATAGGGCTACAGGCATTACTGGTTTACCAATGCTATCTTGTCGCCACAAGCTGTCAGAGGGGTTTAAAGAACACCCTCAATACTTCCACAGGTTCTTTTCTTCCTGTGGTGCCTCCCCTTGGAGTTCCATTAGCTGTGTTTGCCCCAAATTGCTATAACTCTCAGGTGCGGTTCATGTGACCATCATTCTTTCGTTGGCATGGATAACTTCCACTGCCATGATTGTTTCACCTTTGGATGCCATTCGTTTGGCTTCCGTGTCTGCTGCTTGATTTCCGCGTGAGATAAAATCTGTCCCTTTCGTGTGGGCGGTGCATTTCACGACCACTATGCCCACTGGGAGCGGTAGTGCCTTTATCAGCCTGTCCAATAAGGCTGCGTGCTGCACTGGCGTGCCGTCTGCTCGGTGGTAGCCCCTCCTCTTCCAGCACGCTAGGCCTGCGTGCACTGTTGATGTCACATAGGCGGAGACACTGTACACCGTTACTTCCTGGTCTGCGTGATTTTCAATGACGAGTATCAACGCCAATAATTCTGCAGCTTGCGCTGAATAATGAGATGTTATTTGTGCACTAAGAAGCACGCAAAATTCTCCATTCACTGTGTGTTTCATCACAGCAACGCCTGTGTATCTTTGCCCATCACTTTCGTCGATCCTCGAAGACCCGTCAATAAAGACGATCTCTCCTTCTGCCAAGGAATTTCTTTCACCCTGGGGATTTCATCATAGAATTCTTCATAATCTGCACAGTCATTTATCGGCTCCTCTTCAGTGACTGGCTCTGCTATAAACGTAGCTGGGTTTACTATTTTACATCAGATTATTTTAATCGATAAGTTTAATATGATCACTTCATAAGCAGAAGCTCTTTGAGACGTCAATGTGCCCTTTGGTTTCTCTTGGATGGCGAATAGCGAGTGCTCAACGTACAACGTCATTGAGCATCCCATCACAATGGTTGTAGCCTTCTCTATGGCGAATGTTGTGGCAGCTAAACTTTGTTCGCACAGGAAATTACCACTCAATACTGGGTCCAAATTCCCACTGTAGTATGCCAGCGGCTTGTATCCCAACGTGGTTCTCTGCGTGAGTACTGTTGTCATAACGCTGCCATTCGTTTGTGAAAACAGGTAGAATTCCTCTGCATAATTGAGAATCCCGAGAACTGGTGCTGTGCAAATAGCTCTTTTGAGTTCAGCAAACCCTTTCTACATGGTTTCAGACCATTCAATCTTTTCCTTCGTCACTTGGGCCTTCTTTAGGGCCTGAAGTAATGGCTTAGTGTAAGAGCTGTAGTCGAAAACCCATGCCCTAACATAGTTGCATAGGCCTAAAAAGCTCTGCATTTGCTTTATCGTGTCTTGCTTGGCCGTGTTCAATATGGCTTCAGCCCTTTCTGGGGTCACCTTGTTTCCCTCGTGTGAGATCAGCTGGCCTATGTACAGCACTTCTCGTTGACAATATTTTTAATAATAATAACTTTTCCTTGTCAACTTTATATCCTTTCTCAGCCAGTATAATCAGTAGCTGAATAGAATCGTTCCTGCATTGCTTTTCTGTTGCGCTGCAAATTAGGATGTCATCCACGTACTGCAGGATGACTTTTTAATGCAATATTGCTCAAGTCCATCTGTAGGACTCTGTTGAAAATAGAAGGAGACTCACAGTACCCCTGTGGCAGCCTCATGCTTTTCAGACGCATTTATCTGAACGTGAATGATGTCAGATCTTGTGAGTCACGATGCAACGGGATCGAGAAAAATGAATTTTTCAAGTCAATCACCGTGAAATATTTTGCCTCAGTGGGTATGTTACATAGAATTGTAGACGGGTTAGGGACTAGAGGGAACTCGGCCTCAGCAATATCGTTTATTGGTCTCAGGTCTTGCACTAGCCTCTAAGACCCCCCTTTACTTTTTTATTTCACAGGGTACACTGACGTATTACATGGTGACTCTGACATCACTAAGATACCCTGGCCCATCATGGCAGAAATTGTCTTAAAAATCCCTTCATCTGCCTCTCTGGACATGGGATATTGCCGGGCTCTTGGTAGAATTGCTCCTGGTTTCAGTTTAATCTTTACTTCTCCAACCCCCTTCAAGAGGCCTATGTCATAGGGGCCTCTAGTCCATAATGAGACAGGCACCTTGTTTATGTCGTCATCAAAATATTCAGGACGATTTAGTGCCAACATCATTCTCTGAGGTACTTCTCTTTTAATCATCTTTACCCAAAAGGTGAGACTCACTTCCACCATTTTTTCTCCCAACTCTGCTTGCTCTTCAAACAGATCATCATCAGTGACGTCAGTCACTCGATATCCCTCTTCAATGGCAATTATTGCACACCATTGACTGCCCTCGTCATTGTAACCGTCACCTAAGGCCACTTTCCCTTGTATTGCAGCTGTGTGTATCATCAAGGGAAATACTTGTCCCTTCTCCTTGTGCATCGGTATTCTGGGTCTGAATAAGAACTCATAAGGGGTTCTCATGATTTTGTCTGCAAGGCCTGGCAATCCTGCCATAAGCACACGCATGCCATATGCGAACATTTCTGGCTCTAGTGGTATTGCTGTCATGGCTATGTGTCCTGAGTATGCTCTAATCATTTTGCAACATTTGAGTAGTGCATTCCGGGAGTGGAAAATACTATGCCCTCCTCCGTGAACGAGATTGTCATGTTCAACTTTGTCATTAAATCTCAAACCAAAATATTTACTGGGGTCTGTCGAGAATATAGTAAGTGTACATTCATTTTGCATTCGCCTATGGAGACTGGTAGTGCATTTGTGAAGGGAACACGACTGGTAGCTCCTGTAAAACTCTGAGTATATATGGCCTCGCCAGACGAAGGAAAACTTGCCTTCACGTATGCACGAGCGTGCTGCACCCGTGTCAATTGGGAAGGAATATTCTTTATCCCCTATAACGATATCTACCCTAGGTTCCCTGTGAGGGTCTGGTGTCACTGATAGGATATAACACATCAGGGTTCCCAGTGAGCTGTCCTAGTTTATATACAAGTTTGGCCCACTGTGTGCTGGTGTATTTCCCCCATTCCCATTGTTACTTCCCATTCCAGGGTTCATGGTCTGCGATAGTTGCAGTGGTGCCTGTTGGGATTGTCCTTGTGGAAAATTCCCCATGCTTTGTGGTTGCACCCCTTGTTGTGCTCCTTGTGCTTGTTGTTGCACCGTGTGATTCTGCGCATCACCCTGCTGTAAAACTGCAGGTGGATTTGCCATGCCTGCTCCCGTCCTTTGGCCGTTCTGCATCGTGCCTTGATTTCTGCATGTGCGCGCCAAATGCCCTGTCATTCCACACAGCCAACAAACTGGCGGTGGTCGGATCATTTGCCCATTAGACATATTTTGGTTACCATTTTGCATATTTTGAAAACCTCCTTGATTATTTTGAACACCACCCTGATTGCTCTGCCATCCTCTTCCCCTAAATCCTCTTCCCCTGTGGTAAAACCCCGTATTGCCCTGATTATTTAGCTGGGGACTAGCCACCTGCTGCATGCTTGATTCAGCTGTGCTAGTTATCATGGCTCCCTCAAGAGCATATTTTGACAATTTCTTTTGCACCAATTTCGCTTCCTCACCCTTACGAGTTGCTTCCTTTTTGCAATTCTTTTCTTGCAGCAGTCTACAATAATGTGTGATGGTCAACTGTATTTCAGCCCAAGGTTTGGCTTCAATACCCACCAATTTCTTGAGTTGTTTCTGCACCGGCTGTGGCAGCTCTTGGCACAATATATGGTAAAACACAGGTATAGATTTCGTCCAAGATTCATGAGTCTCGAGCACCCATGTGTCTTGGAAATTCTGTATATAAATTAACGGATCCTCAGAATCCTTCATTTTTTGAGTCATTATAGCTACCATATCGGAAGTATCTGGGTATAGCACTCGTAGCGCTTTCCATACTACGGCTCTACAATTGTTAAATGGAGCTCTGTCATGCGATGTATTAATTGTAGTTACACCAGGGTAGCCTGCTCATGCCCACACATCGTCTGCTCTCTCACCAAGTATAGCGATTAGGAGACCTTTGATGTCCCCTATAGCTAGCGTGTTTCCTCCTGTCAGTTTTTCTTACTCATGTATCCACTTTCCGGCTCCCGACGTCAGCATTGGAAGTTTGTTTTTTAGATTTTCTCGATCCATGTGTGGCCATGGAATATGTTGCGGTCTTACTGCACCCTTCTCGAGCAACGGAAACTGGGATGCAAAACTCTCTCTTTCTTCACTCATGGTTCTTCTATCTAAGGCAGGGGTAATATTCCCACATTGTCGCCTGCCTGCTAGGGATCTAAGTCTCTCTACGTAGGGCGGTGAAGACACCCCCCTCTGACCGTGAGATACTTCTCCATGCCAGTCTGACTGTGTGGCTGATTCTGATGCTCTTGGTGCAGACTCACTAGTGTCTGACCATCTTATTTCCTTTTCTCTTGGTAATCATCTTTCACTTCGCCTCCCTTCTTCATTTTCCTCGCGCTCTTCCCTTTCTGAGTCGGACAGTGTCTGTCCCCAATTCACGCAACTTCTTGCGTCTTCATTGTTTCTACTGATTTCTAACCTATCAAGGGATAGTTCCCTATTCCCACTGCTTCGGATGACATCCTCAGTGTCATACAGCTGAGTGCTCTCTAGGCGCTCGTCTTCCCCCTCCCCCTGGGGTATTTGTTCTAGCCCCATTTCATCATATATTCTATCGATCGTTTCTCCAATGCTTCTGGTGTCAAAGTGATCATCAATATTTGCCCTAGACGTGCCTGGTACTGAATCGTACGCAGGAAAGAATTCTTCAATGTCTTCCCAGTCTACAACTGGAGCAGGTTTTTTAACCTCTCTCCCCAGATATTCAAGATCGCGCGGTCTTTGTCTTCGCTTACGTTCTACATCGTCATCAAATTCTTGGTGATTCCTCGTATCTTCTCTGACCCTATCTTCTTCCTTTCTCTTTTCATTTCTACGTTCATCTGCCCTTCGAATTTCCTCATCTCTTCGTCTTCTTATTCTTTTCTCACGTATCCTTTGCTCTTCCTCTAACCTTTGCTGTTTCTGTCTGTCTTGATCATTGGCTGTTCTTGCGTTGCGATCGAGCTGTTTTTCTTGCTCTTCGCGATATAGCTGTTCTCGCCTTTGTCTGTCTTTCTTCCTTATCTTTTCGTCTCTTAACTTGTTCTCTCTCTCCTTTCTCCTTGTCCCATCTAACCTCCCCTTTTGTTTCACGTCATCAATGCCTTTGCCATCGAGTTTCAATAAAATGTGTCCTCCCATCCATTTGTCTTTTGCGAATGCTATCTCATCAGTTCTATCTTCGCTTCCCTTCCATCTTTTCCCTTCTCTCTCCTTGTCGAGAGATGCACTTATCTGTGCCTGATCTCTTCTTTCGTCATCGCGTCTCCCCTTGTCCCTCGGAACTGCAGAGGTAATATTCTTGTTCTTATCTTTCCTTTATTTTCATCACTACTATGAGTAGGTGACTCATATGCGGGGTTGCTGTACTTTGTGGCTGCTTTAAGTTCCCTCAACGGGTATAATCCCTCGTCCTTACTTTCTTCAACTTTTGTTTTGTGTGGGGCAGGTGGCGCGGTAGGCGTCTCACCCCCCTCTATGCATACATTAAGTATCCAATCTGTTGGCAGCTCTTCCTCCTTTCTCTGTTCATACATTTTCCTCAACTCGAGAACAGCAAGGCATTTTTCTAACTTCTTGCCTGTATATGTGGCATGCAAATATGTCATCATATGTTGTAAGACTGCTTCAGATAAAGACCCATTTTGTGGCCATAGCATAAACATCTTGTGGGCGGTACCTTTAAAACACTCTGTACTATATTTCTTTAGTTTAGGTGCGTGTTTCGGCAACTGTTTGCATAAGTGTGCCAACGGAGTCATGTCTTCCATGCTTAAATCTGTTCCCTTTCCTCTTACATAACACTTGTCATTGCTTTCGTGTGACTTAAACACTTCTAACAATATGAGCGAGCACCAAATAGTGCAAGCTCCAATCCAAATTTCCACAAAATGTTATACCTTCTGATTTACTCCAAAAACATCAATTCACATGCAATTTTATCTCTATTATTAAATTGCATAAAATTTCAATCAGTTTTCTGTAAGAATTTTTTTTACATATGACGTCACAACAAAACATACAAGACAGACGCTTGACAGACTAGATGGACACCAGCATTGCACAGATATCTCTGCCTCTAATCGTTACCACTTCATGGAGTGTAAACGTACTCCTTTCACAATGTCTTTAATCGTGTGGTAATCTATTCATTCCCTGTTATGTGGGACTCTGGGTACACGTTTCTTCTAGCCGCTATAATAAAGCGTAGGAATAAGGTGAATCCTCTTTCTTCTCGGGTGTTTGCCCCGGTAACCTCTCTCTTTACTTTTATTACTCTCAAGTCATTATCCCCTCCGCCCTCCGTTACCTTTCCCTTTACTTGTTCTAAGGCATGCACTATTTGCCAAAACATTAAATTTTTTGTTTCACTCACCGTTCGCATGGTTCCTCTCTGGACCCTCGGGATCACCACCTTCGTTATCGCCTTCTTCAGCTTTTCACCGTAGGTGTGGAAAGGGATGTGTGGGGAACACAAGTCCCTTCAGGCCCTTCCTGCAGGTTCTGTTAAACTACCACTGACTACGGGGAGCTTCACGTTCTACTCAGCCGAATGGCAAAGGACTTGTGATATTGCCGAAGACCTAGAGTTATTTTATGTCGACGGTCAATAGGTGTCTTACTTTAATCAATAATCGATAGTCGATAACCATCAAATCTCTGCTACCAAGTGTACTGGGGAGACCCCCGTCCGGCCCATAGAGCCGAGGTTTGCTCCCGAGTACTTTAAGACGAGATAGCTGCACCATGAGATGAATGGGGGTGGAGATTTATTACTCCAACACCAATCAATAAGGACAACTCAATGATTTGGCAAAGGGAGTCCGTTAAATGACAAGTACAAAAAACAGGGAGTCATAGAAATCAGCAGTGATGTGATAGTCCGTCTCGCCTCAACTCCAACGAACTTCATGCAAAACATAACTTTTGTACTCAAAACGCATCATAATCTGACAATCAATCATCACTTTAGTGGCTATGTGTCAGTTAGTTCACTGTGGTTGGCCTCGAAACTGCATCTTCTTGTCTGGAAAGGTTCTGATATCTCTGTCTGGGCAGATGCCAAGCGTAGGTGTGAAACCAAGCTCCTTCTCGCTCGGATGGTCATGTGATTCCCACACCGTGAATGTGCTGAGTTTCTCTCTATTTGTCCATTTAAATCTTATTCGGCTTGCCACCTGCCTACGCCTCCTTATCTCGACCTTCCAAAGACAGGATATTCTGTTCTTAAGTTTCAATTATTCGTAGCTACTGTTCACTCCTTCTATTGGTATGACCTTGGCTCTGCTGGCATGGTTTGCATCTGCTGAGTTTCAATTCAGCCGTCTCTTCTCATTTAGCTGGAATACAAATCTTGTCTGGTTTGGCCTCTAGTAACCTGAGTGCATTCTGCTTTTGTTGCAAAGTGGAATCACACTTATAATACTGTGCTTCGTTTTGAGGTAGATTATGTACAATGGTGCTTGCCGCTCTATTCTTCTACTTAGCATAGCAACCCGCACTGTTTTCTTAGCTTTCTTGCAGTTTCAATTATATGTACAGGCGTTAGCTGGTTGAATCTCTTAATCCTACTTACAGCTTAAACTTCTTTGTATTTCAACATTGTTCTCTTCTTCTAGGTTCACAATATCTTTATTCATGGCATTTCGTCTCTTTGTGTAATCTTTGGGTCATCATATCTTCTATCTGCGAGTCCGTCCGGGCCTTCGTGACGTCACCATTCGTCTTCCATTAAGGCCTTTTTGGTTTCTTCCGGGACGGTACTTAGGCAATCTTCATTTCGTCTCATTTAATGGTAGGGTTTTCTCAATGGATACCTTACCGTCCATGGTTTTCTGGGTATCGGTACTTCAACAGGTGTTGTTTTTCTGATAGGCACTGGGCAGAGCCCTACTGCGGCTCTCTGCTGGTTTATTTGCTCATCATACGTCAAATATTTTGGTGTGAACGTTCCTGGTACTTCAAAATGGGCGATGGGAGTGCAGGCTTTATTTTGGACCACTAGTGTAGTAATTTAGCTGCCTCTTTTGCTGTCTGGAAACTGTATAGTGTGATGTACATTTTCTGTTGTTTCATTGATATCTGCTGGCTCATTTTTCTTTGTGCCCTTGAAACTACAAGTACCAGAATACCATTCAAAACGATAATTGTTCAAACTACTTACACGTGACCATGTATAGTATTGTAAACAATAGCTGTTATTATTAACCAACTCAGTGGTACTGAATTGGATCAGTATCCAATTTAACTGGGGAAATAAAGAATTGTACAGTGTAGAGTTACCCCTTGTCAAATGTGTGCATCTCCTCCAATCCTGATTTTTGACTTTGCATTTAAGGACTTGCATTATTGTGCTGCATTTACAATAGGGAAAGCAACACTACATTGTAAGAATGCAAATGAAACCAGGCAGGATTATTGCCTTACATGGGACGTTTTGGGAGAGCTATTATTGCAAATCAAACTGCACAATTTCTGAAAAGCAAAGTATAAATACACAATTTATAGTAAAGGGATAATATAATGTCAGTGTCCGACTCTAGGGGTTAACGGTATTATTTAGCATGAGTTCATCTACAGCCACACACTTATTTTTACAGTGTGCTTGTATTGATTGTGTAATCCTTGGTGGATTGCTTGATTAAAGCAACCTATCTGAATATTCGGTGGGTTCTTGCCAGATGAAAACTCAAAACATTGTATACTTATATGAGCAGAAATCTTTATTGTACATGGTGCATGTTATCTGCCTGATGATGAAGGCTGGCAGTTTCACTGTATTTGCTTGGTTACCCAATCTTTTTAGACCACTTCTCACAAGTGTAATCTCTCCCCGATATTCGAAATGAGCACAATTAACAGGGAGATTCGCACACGTATTCCTATTTAAATTAATTTAGATGTTAACGTTTATAAGCATTTGCTTTCAACAGGAATCTTCCCATTGGTTTTGCTTTCTCTATTGCTGTACACAAGGATCTCTGAGTATTGGAGCCAGTATATCAAGTTGTCGAATAAATTAAAATTAGCTCTAGAGCAAGCCATCTTCTGGTGCCAGATGGTCGAGTGTACAATGTTGGTGGTGATTTGTTTTTTTTTCCAAGAAGGCTTCGTTATGGCGGGGTTTGGAAGGCCGAAAGAGCTGATCAGCTGATGGCCTCTGACAACATTGGAAGTGGTTTAGTACTCCCTTTAGGCACATGTGCATTGTGGGTCATATAGTCCCATGACATGTATTCTCCTGAATGCGTTAGGGTGCACTCGGGTATGCATAGGTCTTCTGAATTTAGTGAAGCAGAATGAATTCTTATTGGTCTTCTTTCCTGGACACGTATTCCCATAGGAGATGTATAATGAGTGAGGTAGAGTGCATTCTGGGAGTCCTGTGTGGCCTCTGTACTGGATGAACGAGCATGCATTCTGACATTTGGCATGCGATCCTTCAAGGTCAATCAAGGTCCTCCTACATTCCAACTCGATAAAAGAAATGCCACCCTTGAAACTCTAAAATCTATCAGAATCCTACTCCTAGCCGTACCAAAGTTTCAAAAACAGCACCTTATAGTTCATAATTCATAGATCAGCCGCACAGTCTCCAGTACTCTCCAGTACTCTATTACTTCCCCCCACCTTCATCGCAGGCATAGTTGAATAATGTACCTGTGTTGCCCCCTCTACTAACCAATCTCTCTTACCCATGCACTTGCACCAGCTGGCCACACTTTTAATTATTATTTATTTTCTTTTCTTTATTTTCTTATTTATTTTACTGTTTCCTATATACTCCACTGCCCCCTCCCCTTTACTCCCTGCACTTTTCCCCTTCCCCCCTCTCCTGCACTTACACGATCTAAATGTCACCTGGCCTAGTAGGATCGCTGTCTCTGTTCCCTCCTTTGCCTCGTCACGCTTTGAAACACTTGTGTAAAGGTGCATTATAAATGCTGTATCATATCAGTTGTAGTTCTGGCATCTGATGGCAGTCTGGGCCTGCACAAGGCCTATTTTAATTGCCTACATAGCCACTGGGCAGTTATATTTGATATCAATGTTCAAATTGTACCCTGTATTCGTAGGTCATGCACACAAAAATTGTAATCTAGGTCTTGGAATAGGCATGTGCTCCAGTACTCTCCAGTACTCTATTACTTCCCCCCACCTTCATCGCAGGCATAGTCGAATAATGTACCTGTGTTGCCCCCTCTACTAACCAATCTCTCTTACCCATGCACTTGCACCAGCTGGCCACACTTTTAATTATTATTTCTTTTCTTTTCTTTCTTATTTATTTTACTGTTTCCTATATACTGCACTGCCCCCTCCCCTCACCTAGTAAATTTATATGCAAATGAAAATCTGATGTTTTGTAAGCATTACAATCTTCAGCAGAAATGAACATAGCCTCAGAATAATTCTTCTATTAGGATAAATAATAATCAAAGTGCATATAAATATATGCATGCTGCTTTTATTTTTCTCCAGAGAAGGATAAGCAACCCCCCTACAAACCCAGCCTTCAGATATATAGCCCTGATCTCTAAGATGTAAACATACCATTTTCTGATTGTGACTCACTGTATTAATTACTCTCATATTTAGACCCATTTTGATCAGACTCTAATCTATCCACTTTGGACATCCTCTAGGACTAACCTCCTCCATCCAAGTTAAAAACAAAGTATTCATTGGCAGGGGTTTCTTCGAGCAAACGGATTTGGAGAATGTTTGAGGAAATGCTGAAATATCACCCCTTCTCGGATGTCGTGTCACATTACATTCCAGGCTATATTTATGTCTGAATGATACTTTTGGTAGGCAGTATTGGGGTACTGTGCCAGAGAATGAGGGCTAAAGGTAGCAGGCAGCGGGGCATGGGCGAGAGCTGGAGCAACATGCCAGCCTGCTCGGAATGTTGACAAATGCTACAAGGCAATGCCTACAGTTCAAGCAACCTGATTTATTGCCTGCCCACCACAGGGGACGCGTGAGTGGATCATTTTCTTCATAGCTGGAGACTTGCCGAATTCCAACATTCTAGTAACCAAGAGTGCTCAGCCATTGAATCAGGCTGCCTCCACATATCCCCTCAGACAGTACCTTCTATGATCCCCCAACACTTAGTACTGAGGTCCTTCTTTTCTAGCCAAGCAACCATTAGCAGTCACTTAGGTTTTTGGTTTATCATAAAGGCGCTGAGCCAACTCCCTTCTCCCTCAAATACAATTGTATATATCTTGAAATGCAGACATTAGTAAACTGATCCTTGTTTTCTAAAATAACATCTACATCACAGGCTCATAGTGTACCAGCAAACACTTGAACCCATTTACACAGGCAAATGACCATTAAAAAACAAAACGGCTTGACATACCCTTCCCCCATCTTCTAAGATAGAGCAAACCCAGAGAAGTCAAATGAAGAACTCGTAACTGGGTACAAAGAGCGCTGGACGCACTGTGCAAACTCTCTCATGAATTTCAGAATAGTAGGTGCTGCTTCGATATTCTTTATGGCAGCCTTTTAATCATTGGTATCATTCGCCACTTCAAACCCCACACAAGCAAATGCATCATTCGCCTGAAAGTCCATCTGATTATCAATGTTCGTTGTACTCCTCACCAACGGCTTGTCATACTTTTCTAAGATACAAAATCCTTAACGTTTATTAAGGGGGAATTATCTGCTCCTGAAATATTTGTCTTAGAGTTCCCTTGCTAAATTAGACACGCCCTAACGCTCCATTTCTTTGAAGACGTCCTTAAAGCCTTTGCTCCTAGTCATCTGCAAAGAGTGACCAGAAATAGGCCCAGTAACAGGAAAGGGGACTAGCCTATAAGTGGACACTTATTGACCTTTCTAAATAAAGTTACATTTTGAAATAATGCAAACCTACCTTTTTCTGTCAGCATTTCTTTTTTTTCACAAAAGCTCTACACATGATAGAATAAATATTACACAATGTGCACGCCTCTCTCACTATGCTGGGCTCTTCACTATAATTTTTCATGTACTATACCTCTTCAACGAAGCCTATATTACATCGAAGTGCATGTTCTCTCCCCTTCATCCTACCCGTTGGCCAGCTTCAACCTTCCTTTGCAGACCCCAGGCTGAGGACCCCGGTGGGGGCGCAGTGTGCTCTTTTCCAGACTAGCCCCAGTGCTGAAGACCCTCAACCGGGACAGCCGACCCAGCCATTTAAGACGAAGTAGCAATACTTTGAGATGAATGGGGATGCAGAAGTAACTCAAACATCAATAATCAAAATGACACAGGAAGTTGGCAAAGTTGACTGTTTTAATAACAAATATCTAAAACAGGGAGTTCAACGGACGTCTCATAGCATGGTCTCTAAATGCATTTCCGAAAAAACGGTATCCGTTTGGTCATATTTTTGTAAACATATTTTCGAAATACCATTTTGTCGAAAACTATTTGCTTAATTTTTTTTGTTGAATGTATTATTTTTTATTTTATATGTTTTTTTGTTTTGTAAGTAAAAGAAAGTGTCAATAAAAAAACAGGGGGTTGGGGGGGGCTATTTCAAAAATAAAATGTAAAAAAAACATTCCAAAACATTTTTTTAGGCAATTTTGTGCTGACAAAATGGCATTTCGAAAATATGGCATTCGAAAAAGTTATTATAAACCACAAAAAACATCATACTTATAATAAAAATCTGTCATAGCTGACATCAACCTACCTATTTTCTAACGTCATCCTACGTGGCAAACTATGAAAACCTAGTGGCAAATGTGATAGGCTTAGAGGGAACATCTAGGTATACGTTCCATACTAGTCTAAGAAGTGATAGGCTCCTTAACATCAGGTGGGGTCAACTAAGCCCTCCTCTCAAACAGGTCACTATGAACATCACTAAATACACAAAGTCCTATTGGTTATAGAAAACTATAGGGCTCTTAATTACACAACCCCCTACAATTGGTTGGCACTCTTACATCCATCAGTACTTTTCCACCCACGTTAGCAGCACACAGGCCGGACTTCCAGGTGCTGGTGAGCTGGTCATAACCATAGCTTCCCACCAATTAGCATATCATCTATCATCACCTCAGTGGTCTGCACGTCAATTAAGCCTTTGAATTTGGCCTTGGAAATGTTCTTTGCTCTGGAGAATACAGGGGAGTATAGGCACATTCTGCCTCTCTGTGTAAGTGTGGTTCATCATGTTTGTCCAAGTTCATCCCTCCACATGACTGAAGACCACAAATTTGATCTCTGGTGCATTTAAAAACTACTATTTAATGAAACTCTGGCGTCTTCCTTGTTTTCGTCCATGCCTTCTGAACAGGAGTTTCATTCTTTCCCACAATTGTAACTAATGTCTGCTCATCCCAGTCCGATAAGACCTTGGCTTCTTGGGGTTGATCCAGCCTCGCCTTTATGAGATTCACTTCTGTAATTTCATTGTTTTTCAACTGCAACATACTAGGAAAGGCCTTCCTTCTCTGGTCCAGCTATGCTATAACACGGCGTGGAAACATCAATTCTTTACTTACTCCTATATATGTATATGTTGGCGCATGCTGCAATCTATTCACTACAAAGCTAGCCTCAAGAATACTTTGTCTACTTGCGTTTCTTTGCATCTGTAAACATGTAAAATGACTTAATATCTTCCTTGTGTCTGTAGCATACATTTCTTCTTTTCGAGCCCGAGATGTCACTTATCCTTGATACTGTCTTGATGCCTTATAGACTATATTCACTTCTCTCGTCTCTGCATCTGTTCTATGCACATCAGTCTGGCTTCGTGTGATGTCACCAGTCTGCTCTTTCATTTATTGGTCCTGTTTCTTCTGGGATTTCATTCAAATGGCCATAATGCTGTCTCGTATGCAAGTATGGCTTTCTCAATGGGAATCTTGCCTCCAGGATTCTCCTTGGTATCGGTATTTGCACTGGTACTGCACGTGTTTCAAACTCTGGTTTCCAACATATAGGCAGTATGGGCGAGATGGTTGAGGTGGGGGTACTTGGCTACTTCTCTAGAACCCCTATTGTGGCGATGGTCGCAGTATAATGTCGTCTTAACATAACATAACTGTCCCTCCTATTGTACTTGTTCTGAGTATGCAGCCAGGCAAGTACTTTGAGTGACAGCCCTCCCACCTGACTTCTCTTTCCATGCATGTCCCCACCATTCACTTTATGCACAGTTTGGATGCTGCCACTTCTGGCCGTCAGCTAAAATCAAGGGCCGACCATGACAGCAATGATTTTCAACCAGCCCACGACAGTAACACGTTGCTCAGGTGAGCCCTTGATTAAACTATGCCACATGCAGCTTCGTTCTTTCCTTGTGGTTATGTGATAAAATGAAACAAGTGAAATTGAGCAAAATTCACACAACACTGACCATGCATTTTAGTATATTGGGCAAAAATAATCCAGATAGTTTGGAAATATTAAGGGTTACTGGCGTCAGTGTAAATGGCAGGAGTAGGAAGTAGCAGTTTCGCAAATGAATATGGGGGCCAATAGAACTTTAAAACGGACCAATCGTGTGCTCTTTTTTAGTTCAGTACACATACATTACACGCTAATCACACATAAAATTTAATTATGAGAAGAGTTCAAGAGTAACTACAATTTCAGAACTGCTGTCAGCCAACATGGGAATAGACCCAACTGTCGGTGGGATTTATCCAAAATCAGCGGGCAGGTGTAGCGCTCTTGGGGCGTGCTCTATATTGCGCCCTCTCACAGACTGCAATGATTATTGCGCTCACACCAAGCAAATATCAACTCCTTCTCTTGAAATTGCCTAAATATAAGAGATAAACTTGACTTTGCCTACAGAAAACATTGGTCTTCCATTGACCATGAGACACACGTGTGTTCGCTGTTTGCAAAGCCTCCAAATACCCAATATTTGCAGATAGATGAGATAAACTGTTAAAACTGAATGGTGTAGCACTCCTTAAAGTGGTTGCCGCAAATGTCTAGCTCGACTTTCATAGATGGCGTGATGCATGCGGAAACCGTGACTCATTACGTGTAATAATCGAGAAAGAGAAGCAATCGTTCACAGTACATACCTTGAAGCAACTCGTGGTACTGTTACAGACTTCTGGGGTGCTAAAGGACGCGTTAGAAAGTAGCCGATAGTGGGGTGCATGTCTGTATGTGATTGAGCTCCTGCACCGCAAGAATCAGCTCTCGGATAGAAGGCTTCAGTGTGGAGTTCATCCAGTGCCTGCCCGGGAGACACATTGGGCCGCATTAGGACCCTGGTGGAATGGGTTTAACGGCACCAGTAAAGGTGCTGGTGCCGTTAAAGCCATTCTGCCCTATTATGAGGTCCCCTTGTGGGACCCGCTCTGGACGTCTGGTCAGACCAGATGTCTTTTGCGGGTCCCGCGAGGGGACCAGGGAGCTAACAACGGGACCATTATTAATGGGCCCGTTGTTAGCTCCCTACCCATTCCCATTGAGCCCTATAGGGCTCAATGGGAATGGGGATTTATTTTTAGCAGGTCCATGGAATGGGCAATTACCGGGTCCGCCAAGGTCGCCATGGCCCGGTAATTGCCCATTCCATGGACCAGGTAACATTTCATTACCGGCGGCAGCCTTACCCTTAATAAGGGCACGGCTACCGCCAGGGTCCTAATGAGGCCCATTGACTTGGAAATAGTCCGTTATTATACCAACATTTAAGAAGGGGGGACGAGTGTGCATAGCAGTGCCAAACCTCTGTCCCCCTTAACTGAGTACAGATAACATGATAAGCGGTTCAAATAGTTCCATTATTGCAGAAATCAGGATTATTGAGCCTTTATTTAAGGTAAAAAGTGCACATGGCACTTTTGCATATTTGGGTTAGAATGACCCACCAAGTGAAGGGTGCTTTAAAATGTTACACACATATCATAAGAGTATAAAGATATATTATGAATATGAGATACAAAGTGAGAAATGCTTAAATAAATAATGAATGGCTCCCTGAAGGATTAAATACAGTGACAGACTGAGATGTATTTCAAAGTGGATACCTCAAGCAATAAATGGTATGCACTTCTAAAGCCAGGTGCTGAAACCCTGACTCATGCTGATAAGCAGCAGAGGCCAACATATGAAATGGTCTTTGGCAGCATCTTGCATTGAGATAATTGAGTCTGGGAGGTTAAACTTGGAACTTGGCAGGAAAAGCAGACAGGATAATTATGGAATTTGGATACATTTATCTATGTTGTTAATAAGCAGAGCGTAGTGAACTTATGTAGACCAAGTTTTACAAGACCAGCTGCATTATTTAGCATCATATAATAGAGGTTATTTTTTTCTTTATTAGCATTTGGTTTCAAAATCAAACCTTTTTGCTACAAAACAATTCACCAAAAAAGATAATTAAAAAAAAACAATTCTCATGCTTCTTTCAAAAAAGCTAATAATGCCAGTGTTAAGGAGATCAGTTCACCTTGCCTTAACAAGTAAGTTGGAGCTGTGCCGCTGGCCGTGTATCCGGAAAGTATTTCCCATAGAGCTTAGAGTTTCTCCTACTCTCTAGTGTCTCTATCCAGTCCAGGTCGTATAATTTCCTTTTAACCTGTGCTGGGTTAGCCAAAAGGGTAGCTTCAGATGCATTCAAGTTAGTCAGTATGGCCCTACAGGCCATCCTTCAGGCTATCAGTAGCTGGTCAGTTTTGTTTAACAAGGCTTTCTTTAGAACTGCAAAACCTCCCTCATTATTATCCATAATCCCCTCGCGGTAGAACGACAATATCTTCCATACCGTAAGGATATACAATGAGTTCAGACCCAGTTCTGCCCTTATAATATGGATAGGCATGCAGTTTGGTAATGATAGAACTCCTCTCCAAAAAATGCCTTTGAGTTTAGGCCAAACCCCTGCAGACATGGTAAATGCCACTTCCGCCTGCAGACATGGTAAATGACAACTCCGCACCATAGGTCAAGATTGTTAATAAGAAGAGCGTACTGAACGTATGTAGACCAATTTGACAAGACCAGCTGCATTTTTTGGCATCATATAATAGAGGTTATTCATTTCTCCACGGTTTAAAACACTAACTGACTTGGCAAGACCCCGAGAAGCAGATAAGGGATTGACAGTGATGTGATGAAATTGGTTTTGGCAGGAGTTGAAGAATGTCATAAATGTGTCTAGTTGGATCTAAAATAAGCTTATCAGTTTGTGCATCAGAAGAAATTGTTAATGCCAAGTATGACTAATGTGGACTTGGTGTGCATCAGATAAGCCATCAGATCATAGGGAATGGAGGGTTTTTTACCTATCAGATATATGCTCTAACAAAGTAGCCATTTGCATGAGGATGTTGCATCATCCAGAATAGCCTATTTTGGTAGCAGGTTAAAGGCAAAATGTTGCTGAGTGCTTTTCCAGGGTGTCTTGTAAACTCATCTAATAAAGACTACTGAGAAAACCACCCGGGGGCCTGTTCTTTTGTTCCAGTCTTTACCTCAAGAATTATTCACAGATGCCAGAAACTTGATGAGAAGAATATCACTGTTCAAGTGGCTCTACATAATTACCAGCCAATAGCCCTCCTGGATGCTCCAGGAAAATTATTTGCTTGGCTAATCTTGAGGGCTCTAGTAATGTAGGTTAGGGAGGCAAAATGTTTTGACATCTATCAGTCATGGTTCGTCCCTTGATTGGTTACAGCTGATCATTTGTTGTCTTTGAGTTTGGTTAAGAAGAAGGACTTACAAATGGGGCAACCAGTCTATTTGGCATGTATAGACTTTAAATCAGCTTTCAATGGTGTAGATCGAGGAAGGTTGATTAAAAAACTACACAATTGGGGTTGCCTGCATATCTTTTAGCTATGATTCAAGATCTTTATTCCCAAACCTCAATACAAATCATGTTGAATCAATAGGGGTTGTTAACAAAATCAAAGCCAACGGATAGAGGGTTAAAGCAGGGGTGCATTTTGGACCCTGCTTTGTTTAACTTCTTTGTAGCCGACTTGGGGGCTATTTGTCTACCATCGCTGCATTTTCAAAAAAAATGGGTTTAGAGGCTACTGTTTGCAGATGATCTGGTCTCAGTTGACCAGACGCCAGTGGGTCTTCAAAGAGAATTAACGATGTTGGAAACTTAAGCAAATGAGAATGCTCTGAGAATTAATGTAAATAAAACTAATATGTTGCTTCTGACATCGAAAACAACTAGAAAGTAACCCTATTTTAGTTGGCAATTGTATAAAGTTCCCTTGGTAGTTGTACATGAATACAGGTACCTGGGCATTTGTACAAATGATAACATCACCTGAAGCCCCTTATAGAGAGGAAATAACCCAACAGGTCAGAACAGCAGCGTTGCAGGCCTTGATTATACAAAAAAGTATGAACTGTTTTTGTACGTCACAGTGGTAACTTATTATAAACAAAAGGTTGTCCCAATCCTGTGCTATGGGGCTGAATCTCAAGTGGCCTATAGAAAGGTTAATTGGAATAGGATAGAGGGCCTTTTCTGGAAAAGGGTTTTGTCCCTACCGGCTAGTTTTCCTGTACAAATAATTTGTTTTGAACTGGGACTGCTCTCCTTGGAAATTGTGGTGAGGTTGAGAACCTTGGCTCTTCTCAGAAAGTGCCTTGATTCTCCCCCTCGTTGGTAACTTATTGGAGTTCAAATATAGTGTTCCTTACAAAATTGGAAGGAAGATTGTTTGGAATCATTGATGGCAGCAGACATCTCTTTAGACTCATTGTTGGTGACATCTAATAAAGCTAAGCAGAAAATGCGGAATTATGACTGGATCAGGACAAAGGAACAATGTACTCAATATAACGTTTTAGAAAACGTCCAGGATGAAGCAAAAGCATTACATTGCCTGCCTATAAACTTAAAGAAATTTATGTGCCATAGATATTGAATGAGGCTCTTGTGAGTAAGGGGGTCATTACGACCCTGGCGTTAAGGGTTTAACGGCGCCGTAAAAGGTGTTGGCGCCGTTAAACCCTTAACGCCTGATTACGAGGTCCATTTGCGGCTCCCGACCTTAACTGCTGGTCTGGACCAGCCTTTAAATTAGGGACCCGCAAAGGGACTTCCAAGGTAATTACGGTACCGCAATTTGCGGTACCGTGATTACCGCCTTCCCCAGTCCCATTGAGCCCTATGGGTCAAAAATGGGAATGGGGAAGGGCCAATGGTAAAGGGGGAATTACTGCCCCGCCAACCTTGGAATAGGGCGGTATTTCCCCATTTAACATTGGCGGACTCGTTACAATTCCGGCAGCAACCATGGTGCTAATAGCGCCATTGGTTACCACCGGTGTTGTAATGAGGGCCTAAGTTTTAATTTATTACCAACAAAAGAAGTTAAGGGTTGAAATGGCCAATAAAACCCAGATGTTGCTGTTTTTGTGTTAAAGATGAATTGGAAACCCTAAAACACTTGTTGGTAGTCTGTCTGCAATAGTAGAAAAATGGTCTTCATTTTTCACTGAGTATTTTCAGGATTATACTCTTCTAACAGAAGAGAAAGTATGGGCAATGATTTTTTGTGGACAACATATCTTGGTAATCTTGGCAACTATGAGATTTCTTTTAGCGATTAATATTTTAGAAGTTGATGATGTGGTGGGCTTTTGAATTGAATTAGGTTAAATATGAATTTGGGTTCATTAATTTAATATTTTAGATGTATGTTATTGGACTATAATGAACTTGATTAAGATGTATCGAAATGAAATTGATTATATTGAACTTTCCTTTTGTTATTTGTTTTTAATTTGTGAACTGTTGGTTTTATGTATGAATTTGATGTATGAATTTTAAGATTGCATTGAAAGGTTGACATTTTTCAGCCATAACAATATATTTAAAAAAGAAAATATTTATATGAAAAGAGACCATAAGTACAAGCATGGGACACATATTGGTCAAAAGAGTTGGATGTTCAGTCCCACAACTTCACTCACAGCCTCATAGTCCATACTCAGGACAGTGTGATGTGATTGTGTTGAAAATGTCACACATGTCCATGGAGATTCAAGATTTACTTAGATTTGCACTTCATGGTGCAAAGGATCAATAATTACATCTATTGGTCCCCTGAAAATGTGGTGTCCTGTAGGTTGTGTCTAGATGAGTTATGTTGGAATTGTAAAAGTGTTGGGGGTACCAATTTGCATATGTTATGGTATTGTCAGAAGATCCAGTCATACTGGGGAGAAGTCCTCAACATTTGGACCTTGTGCTGGGCCTTTCTCTTCCTCGCAAATCAACGTTGTGTGTTTTGGGCCTATTTTCATCCGGTATTGGCTTGTCTGTTGGTAAGCTCTCTTGGGTTTATAGAGCTCTTATGGTGGCTAAGAAACATATTTTGTTGCATTGGAATAGTGATTCCAGCCGTACAGTTGATGACTGGCTTCACAGCCTATCTCTCCTTTATGGCAGGCAGAAGGTGTCATTCCAGTATAAACAGCAACTTCATAAGTATGCAGCCATTTGGAATGATTTTAATTACTTGTATGTTTAGCTCTCCCCCTTTTTTTCTTTTCCCATTTACGTTTTTTCCTTAAGGTTTTTTCCTTTTTTCCATTTGATAAATAATGGACCCAATTCTGTTATACCCTGGATGTGGTTTGAATTAATTGTCTCTTATGCATAGATTGTTGATGTTCTTCTTTCTGAAAATTCAATAAAACCTACAAAAAAAATGGTCATACATATTAAACTTACACTCTGAACTCGTAACCTTGTTGACAGTTCCTCATTGTTATGTACATAAAAGCTATGGTAGCTGGATCTGTGGCTCAATGGACTAATGCATCCACTACAGGGGCCTGTGTTTGACCTCTTAGTCACAGGTTCAAATCCAGGCCGGTCAACTAAGCTGTTCAATCTTCCGAGGTCGATAAAATGAGAACCATTAATTGTCTGTTATTAGTACCCGGCGAGAATGCAATACACATTCCTTACCAGGCCGAGAATCCTTCGATTCTTGGCCAGGATTGCAGCCGTCTTGTCCTTGGCGGGGGGTGTGGCAGCCCCTCAGCCAATGAGGAGGCTCGAAGTGGGGCCATCCCCGCTCCATGGCTCAGAGGCTGCCCCCCACCCCCGCCGGGGATGCAAGTAATCTTTTGTTTTCCTCCTCCCTGCCCTCCCCACCCCACTTACCTGCTTGCTCCTACGTCCCCGGTGGGGGACAATTGCAGCCTCCAGCAGTGTGAAGACTCGGAGCGGGCCATCCCCGCCCCGCGCCTCCACACGGCTGGAAGCTTCCATCGTCCCCCGCCCGGGACGCAGGTAGGTTTTTTTTTTTCTTCCCCTTCCTCCCAACCCCACTTACCTTCTGCTTCTTTTTCTTTTTTGGGAGTGGACGTGCTGGGAACACTTGTGTTCCCAGCGCGCCCGCTCCCGATGGCCACCATGGAAAGGGAAAACGGACTCCGTTTTCCCTTTTCATGGCGGCCGTTTCTTGGTCGTTTCTTTTTTTTTGTCCCAAAACGCTGCAGCGTTTCGGGACAGAAAAAAATGCTTTTAGTGCCCCGGTCACGCACATAGTGCGGGCTGGGGTACTAACAGCAATATGACCCTCGCGGCGGGGGCATTACCGACTCAGGTAATGCCCCGGGGCCTTCGTATAACTAGGGGCCCTGGGGCATTACCTGAGTCGGTGATGCCCCCGCCGCTCGGTTCATATTGCTTAATTAGCGCAAAGATGCTGTGCACTCTATAAATACACCTGTTATTTTAGGTATGGTCAAAGTAGCCACTCTAAAGGATGCTTGCTGGACTGAAACACTGAGGTTGCTCTGGGCCTGCGAACAGCTGAACTGAGGCTGAAACAGTTTAAATATTCAGTCTAAATATTCTTAAGAAAATACTATCTCAACCTCTGATCCTGTTACGGAGACCCTTTGTAAATTTAGGGATTAACTCACTAATGCAAAATACACAATGACAGAACATCAGACTGAATGCAAATAAAAATCATGGATTGGGGCAATTGAGCATGAAAATGATAGATGTCCATATTTTTTATGCAAATCACATCACACACATCATGTGTGTAGAAAACGAAAAGATCTGATGGATGCATTAAACAAGCATGCTTTTTCCTTGAAAACCTGCATGACATGGCCACAGAAAACCCCTGTTCCCCCAGGTGGAAGATAAAGGAAGACCAGGGGACAAGGACAGAAAGCAGGGCAGTTGAGATGAGAACTTTACAGAGTTAGAGCTTGACTTCATGATTGCGTGCATGGCTTCCCATACGCTCTTCAGCCTCCATGTCTAATGTTTCAGCATTGCTGTGTGCACTGTCCTGCAGCTGGGGTAGACCGACAATATCAATGCCCTTGGTGTATACTAGCATACCTCTTAGAGGTGAAGAGCATTGTAAAGAGGCGCACAAAGGAAAGGTGACAGAGGGGAGGGTAAATGAAAGTAGGGCTAGTGGAGGACCTGCCACCCAGGCAATGTTCACTGGAATAGAGGAAGTAGTGGCTGGGATGATCCCTGTACTAGCAGTGATAGGAATAGCATAGGCTGTTCCTTGGCTGTCTACAACATTGAACAATGGACCATGGCATGCAGAAACATGTACCCACACCTCCTGGCCTAGACCCCTGATGACTTGGATAGAAAAGATGTGCCCAAATGGCATTTATAAGGTCAACATTGGTTGAATGGTTTCACAGGGTGAGCAGGCTTGGCCCAGAAGTGCTGAGGCAATCATGAACACAGATACCTAGAGGGCTATGGTGGCAGACATGGCCGAAGTCCAGGGGTTGGTCATGGCTAAACTGTCTGAATTATATCATGTGCAGCAGTGGCAAGTATGCCATAAACTGTTGCAGCCTACCCATGGCATAAGTGCGGAAACTGCATAGCGGAATCCCTGAAGTTGTATTTGCATTTAGGGTATCTTCATCCAGCCGCAGCACTCCCCCCAACATGGTGGCAGATCGGCAGAAGAGACACCCCAGGAAACACTTGCAGTGGACTCTGCGGCTGGACCAGCAGGTTCTGGGGAACATATTCTCTGCTAATGGCAATGGCTGGGTGGCATTATATTCATATTTTGACAGTACACTTGTGGATAGGGTTCACTTTATTTTTCTGAATTTTGTTTTCATGTCATAGTATCACAGGAGTCCCCAAACCTTTTGTGGGCAATAAGCAGTATTTGCCCAGCAAATGAGCTTATAAAGCTCCAAGGATCATAACAGTGTTCAGTTGGTGGCAGCATTTGTAAAATACAAATTATATCTGTAAAAACGTATTATATATGTTAGTGTGCAATAATTACAGGTGATATGCTAAAGGTAATTAGTGGCAAATGCAGCATTTTATTGGCAAATGCGGCCAGTAAAGTTGTTCTCGGTATGAAAAGCAGCACAGTAGATGTGGGTGACATTTAGTGATACATGGTGTATTTTAAGCACCTCTTGACAGTAACAAAGGCCAAAGTTGCTGCACCAACTTCAAGAAGTTCTTTTTGGGGTTCTACCCCAAGGAATTTTCAGGATTTGTAGTGGCAAATTGTGCATTTGTAAACACCTGAGAACAATAACAGTGATCAGGTTGCTGGGAGATTTGGAGCTATTTCCCTAGGAATATTGGAAACAGCTTAGGACTTAAACATTTTACAGAATGAACTGTGCCCTTCTCTATTCCCCTAAAGAAATCTCAGACTTTTCAGTGGCAAATGGTGCATGTTTATGGACATTAGATCAGTGAAACTGATTACAACTTGTTGTATTAAAATATCACTTTAAAATACTAGGAGTTTGGTAAAGTAGCAGATGATGAAAAGTATTTTAATAGGACAGTGCAATGAGTATGGAACACTTCTGAAAAATATTATGGGTGGTGTAATCAAACATAACCACCCACTAGAAAATAGACATATGCCACTTATTTAATAAAGGATAGCTAGCTTTACAAGGCAAATAGAATGACAATGTATTCATGTAGGCACTGCAAATAACCTGGAAGGTACAAACAAATTGGAATTCAATTGATTTATTTGGGCTCATATAGCGCTTTACGCCAAAGTGCTTAACAATGACAAAAGACAAACAAGAGTCAATCAACGGTACAGTTCATGAGAACAAAATGTACATTTTTTTAAGTATGAAAGTGGGATTCAAATGAGAGCGAAATAAGAGATATGAATCAAAAGAGCAAATAGATAGAGGGCGAGAGTTCCAGTGTTTAGGGGGTAATGGGGAACAGGAGCCAAAGTGTGATTGGGCACTGGGAGGACGAGAGACTGAAAGAAGAAAAAGAGATTGGGATCGGAGAGGGCATGACGGTTGATACCAGGAAACAAGTGAGGAAAGATATGGAGGTGCCATGCCATAGAGGCCCTTAAATACGATGTTCAAAGGGTAACCAGTGAAGAGAGTTAAGTGCAACAGAAATGGAGCTACAATTATTAAGGGAGCATCTGAGACGAACAGAAGAGTAGTAAATATACAGCAGTGGGGTGAGAGAAGAGGCAGGGAGACCAGGAAAAGACAGATGAACAGTAATGAAGTTGAGTCAAGATAATGCTAGTGACTAGGAGTTTAGTTGCCTTAAAAGTTAAGACGAGCGAGCCTTACGTTTATTAAAATGATGAAAGTGGTAGGCACGCGCAATGGTAAGTATTTGGGAGGAGGAAGACAAAGAGGAATTGAAAGTGATACCAAGATTACGAGCAGAGGTAATGTAATGTAATGTAATTATTATTTGTATAGCACCTTTTCCCATTGATATGGGCTCAAAGCGCTGTAGGTTGAATGCCCTCAGAGGATCGAAGTCCAGGTATGGGAAATTCATCACAGGAGTTTAGAATGCGTGTGTGCACTTTAGCCTATACACTACAAAGGTAGATAGGGGTGGCCAAGTCCCTGCTAGCCACCGATGTCGAGCTGGTATGTGATGGGCGATGAGAGGAAGTGTGGAGAGAATGCGAGAGCTGAAGGCTCATTATGCGCGCAGCTAGACTGAATTTTTGCCATGGGGGGGGTAGCTGCATTTTGTTTGGCTGGGGTGTTGTGCAATGTGTCTTAGAGTAGTGTATGGTAGCAGATGCGTGCGGGTGGGTGGTCATGACTTTGGCTATCTTCCATAAGCATGGAGTGTGATACATACCAGTGTGTCCTAGCTGGTTTCTTGGATACGTTGATGCAGCTGAATTTAGAAGGGGTGAATTCAAGGCATGGCTAAATTCAACACATTGGCTATATTGAAATTATGGCTGTATAAGCTTTGTGGCTATATTTGAAAATGCTGCTAAATATAACAGACACTATAGTGAAAATGTAGCTAAACATAACCCAGTGGCTAAATTAAAAATACAGCTAGGTATAACACAGGATATACTCAAAAAACAACTAAATATAACACAGTGGCTATACTCAAACTGCAGCTGAATTGAACACAGTGGCTATGCTGAAAAAGAGTGCAGCTAAATGTAACATAGCGTTTAAACTCACAATGCAGCTACAAATACCACAGCGGCTATACTATAAAATGCTGCTAGATATAACACCATGGCTTTACTCAAAGGAGGCTAAATATAGCACAGTGGCTAAATATAACACAGTGGCTAACTCAAATGAAGGTAAGATTAACACTGTGGCTATACTCAAAGGCAGCAAGGCCGGAAGCTACACAGTGGCTATACTAAAAAAAAAAGCAGCTAAATATGACATAGTGGATATACTCAAATGACGGCTAAATTTAACATTGGCTATTCTCAAAAATGCAGTTAAATATCCCACAGTGGCTATACTGGAGAAAATGAGTACAGGAGGGCACAGCATGCATGTCGCCTCAATGCCACACTAATGCATTTGTGGGGCAGCACCTCTACCACATGTCCAATGGACACACCGACCGCAAAGTATAAGCTGCTCCTGTTTAGGTTGTAGCAGCTGAACGTGGCTACGAGGGAGCAGGCACTCAACTCACTGGCCCCAGCACTCAGCTGGCCCTCTCAGACTGGTAGGTCAGGTGTCCCAGTAAAACTTTCAATGGGGCTCACGAATGCTCTTTTTCGGTCGGTGTTAAGGGTAGAATAAAATCATGTGTTTACAAAAGCAAATGATACGAGTTTGGGGTGACTAATCGGCTGAAGCCGCTATCTAGAGCTCCCGTTTCCGGAATGCGTGTAGATCTGGGACCTTGCCATAGTTATTACATGTGTGTATTCCTATTACAATAGTAAAACCAACACGGAGAATGGCTCACTGCCTCCCCAGTGTCTGTTCTTCTTGTGGCACACAGACACAGCTATATACCGCCTCGTGTATTCCTCCCCAAGCGATGAATAACGTTTTATTGGGATATTTCGTGAATTCTTCAAGAGGAGAACTTCCGTTTCCTTGCTCCCCAGACAGACTGTTCCCCTGGCACTGCTTTCTTGGCGCTTCCCAGCAGGGCATAATCATAGTCACGTGTTTGCTCTTCGGCTCATGTTCTGAGTTAGAACTTTGAAGAAGGGTCCGCATCTGGTTTGAAAGTTTGAAAAGTCTTCCAAGGAATTTGGTAAACACTGAACTCACACATTCCATTCGTGGTGTCAAAAGAAGACGTTCATGACATTGCAAGTACAAAGCAAATACGAATGACGCAGGAAAATAATACACGACTTATTTTCTCTCAAGAAAGCAACATGTCTGCTTCTCCATCAGGAAGAACGAGGCAGGTGCAGGGGGCCACCACAGTACCCCCCAAGCAGGAAACCCTTTCACTGAGGTGATGGTGGGAAAAGTGGGGTTTTAAAAATAAATGTAATTTTACTTAAGTGGCAACATTAGAACTGGTGCCAATGTGTTCAGTCACTGTGTGAGCAGGTACAAATCTGAATTAGCATACCATACATGCCTACATTATCCGTTCCATTCGAGAGAGACGGCAATCCAGTCCTAGTTTTCACATTGGAATACTGGGATTCGTAGTCCTGTATTTCCCCATTACAAACTTAGAATTGCAAATCCCAGAATGCAAAGTTGAATCCAGGACTGCACTAGTGTCTGCACAACAGAGTGCATAATGTTGAAATGTATGCCAAACAGCCACAGCTACCTAACCATCATTTGGCCACATATAGCTCATTGCAATAATTACTGCATTGCATACCCTCCGCTGGACGATGACAATTATTGATTTCATGTATTTATTTATTTTAATTAAGATTACTACATTAGATGACATGTCTGCTATTATTTTGCCCCAATGGCGCTAACTTGGAAAGGTGAATATCATATGCGAGGCTGCTGAATTGTGCCAGCGGACTTGTTGCACTGTTTGTGTCTAGTTGATATGAGCGCATGTCGATCACACATTAAGAACAAGAAAAAGATGAGAAATTGAAAATATTCTGCATAATTAAGCAAAACCAGAGCAAAATAACACATGAGTCCATTTCACACTAAACCCTTAATTTGCTCCAAACTGGTCAGTTTGAATAATGCGGCCATTTATCTAAACATCTCTCAGCAAAGGGTATCTCTTTTGCTCTCCAACTTTCATTCCCACACATAAAGAGCAACACATGTTCCTCCTTATGTCATCTTCATCCATCATCAACATAAATAAATAACAAGATCAATGTCTGTTTGCGCAAATCAAAATGCTTCTCTCATTTCATCAATGATTTCCTAAAATGACAATTCCCCTACCCCCAAAAACCCCTCCCTCCCTAACCTCAAACCCACCGTTCCGGGCTGCTGCTGTAGTAGCCCTTCATCACTTTGCCCCTTTGGCAGTCCCCCTGTCCCAGGTGTTCCCACAAACACATCGGAACTGCCCCTTTTCCTCGCAGGCCAGAGTCCCATTTCGCCAAATGGATTTTACTGCATTATACCACTAATATATACATTGGATGTGGGTAAAGGTATTTATTTATTTAAATAGCACAGCAAAGCAGGAAGCATTTGAGCGCTGACAAACAAAAAACAAACCAAATAGAATAAAAACTAAAACAGAGTCTCACAAACATCAGACACAATACTACAAAATATAAATTAGCATTAAACAAGAAATAGCCCTCCGCTATAACTAAAATACATATATAAATTAACGGATGAGCTTCCACACTTCATCGATTACAGTCTAAATTAAGTAGAAATGCAAGACTCCAGTAAGTGGAACTACCTGCACAAACTAATTTAAACTGGTTAAACATTAGTCAAACACAATTCTCAGATTAGTATCAAGTGCCCTTTTTCTCAAGCTCTTGCAAATGCTCAAACACTCAGGAAGGTAACTTTTGCCACAACTGACAATAAAACAATCTCTGTTGTTAGGAGGCCAGCATTCATCAATCTGTACCCTGAGTCAGATCTTCAAGTCATCCGATCTTATAGCCTCATTCCCAGTGTAACCAGGCTGAGACCTTGTTTCTAAGGGCTTCGCCCAGTTCCCTCTTTCTGGGCTTCTACATTAGTAATGACAAAGTTCCTTTGATCCTGAATCAGCTCGCACGTTTTGTGATTTCCATGATTGCCAGTAAGAGAAGTCAGAAGCGCCTTTAAAAGCAGGATATGGACTCGCCCAACTCTGGCTATTTAGCCTGGAACACGGTTTAGTACTTCCAGTCATAAACATTGAAGCCTGTATCAAGGAGCTATTGAGTGGAGTTGCAGCATTAGATGGGAGCATTTCAACTTTAGTTATATGCTTTTGCAGGCTGAACTCAGCGTGCGCTTTTATAGCTGTGGGGTCCATAGCTCCTTCCTAAGAATAACCTTTAGGAATACATTGCCCCCATGCCCCCAAGCTGTTGTCCGGTTCACCAGCATTTTCGGGCGTCATACCCATTTTCCTAGGTAGCTTCATTGCTCTTTTTTCAGTTGATGTCAACTCCTGGGATGTTGTTGAAAATGCACATGTTATCAGAAACTGCAAGCGAGTTATGGAACACTCCAGCAACCTCCTCCTGCATACGTTTAGGGCCGTGGCAGGGGGGAGGATGTGCGGGGTTCTCCTCCACAATAAATTGTGCTAAAATGCAGTAAACAAAGTCGTGAAATGAGATTCGGTGAAATCCCTGCATGCAAATAACACAGAACTAAGAAATCTTCCATCCGCAGCCACTGACGATGCACGCCCTCAGCATCTGCCTCATCTGCTTCCCTGAGCCGGACACCAGACGTTTTGAACCCAGGGCAAGTGCAAGGTTGCACGATGTTAGCACTAGGGCAAAGTTTGCCCTATTTCTAAAAACACTGGGACATGTTTGAAAACCATTGAAACATGATAAGTGTAGGTTGGCGTGGACACAAATTGCCGTAGTGCAAAAAAGATACATTTTCACTGCATTTTTCCCTCAGGGCAAACGTTTCTGAGTGCTGATCAAGGTCAGACTGGGACAAGAAATAGGCCTGGTCACCCAAAATAAAAGTGGCCCACCCCTCGCCTCACTACCCTTGAACTCTGATGACATCACCAAAGGTGATGTCATTTCACCCCACCCCAAAGTGACATCCCGGGAAGCGATGAAACACGACCTTTCACCCCTTGACAAAACAGGAAGTGGCATCAAATAGCATTGTCCCTAAGTACACTGAATTACTGTGAATCCAAGCAGACGTCTAAGGCCAAATGATTATGTTATAGTATAGCACTAACGCTTAAGCTCTTTTTTTATAGAACACATATGCATACAATATAACCCACCCTGTGTTGGTACTCATTTATCGACCTAAGAAAGATGAAAGGTTTTTTTTCTTACAAGCTGGCCCAGGCATGGCCAGAAACCGGCCCCCCACTCCCCAGGGACGATTTTGGCACGGCCACGGGCCAAAAGGCAGAGGGGCCAATCCGACCCTGGTGCTAATACAGGATGGTATTAGCTCTAGGGCACACCTTTCATTTTCTGTTCATTTTTATATTACATGTAACCTCTAAATGGTCAGCTTACTTTGAACTCTAAAAAGGTTGTTATGTAGAGGATCAGCTTTGCTTTCTGTAAAACAACCCTCATTATCCATCCCTGTGTCCAAGCTATTGAAGATATTAATCGGCATCTCTGTGTGTACCCACGACAAAGGCCTTGTTTTAAAATACCAAGAAATCAGAAGTAAATGAGAACTACATTATCGGGTTAAGCTTTATTCAGTGAACTTGTATTTTTTAAGAGGAGAACAAGGTCAATAAATTCAGGGTTTGATGATCTAGTAAAATGCATTCCTAATCCCATATGCCTCAAACAGACCCTTAACCCTGACTAGGCAGGGCTATAAGACCTCATCCTTTTTATAAAATATATACCTAGATGTTCAGACAAGGGTGATTATATACAATAAACAGAACGTGGTGTATTTTTAAACAAAATTATTTTGTCTAATTATGCGCAATCTACATTTTTCAAAAAGGAAATAGTGCTGTGCCAAAACATAGATCTTCTAAAAGTGCACAGAAAAATAATAATTACAGCAGCATATTATTAAACCAATTGTCATATTTTACATTTAAAAAGCATCAAAAAAATCCAGCCCCGGTTTGTGAACTGGCATCTCAGGCCAAGTTTGCAGCATAGTGGTACTCCTCTCCCCTCATATGCCAACAGGTGGACATTGAAAAATGTTTGTGCCATCTCTATGTCTTTGCAATGTGATTTCTGGGAGGGAATATACTGATACAGTCAAGTCAACAGTCAGTGCTTGGCGAAGGTTGTTTATATATTTATTTAGTTATTGAGCAGTTGTTAGGTGCCTATACAACAGAATTGTGTTTCCAGGTGCCGCAAGGCAAGAGTGGGGAGGGAACAACCGGAGTAAATACCAGTGGCAAAAAACAGTACATATACAGTTGTGGTCCAACTAGGCCTTGTGGCATTCAGATGTGCAAGTGCAGTGAAGAAGTGCAGGAGAAGAGAAGGGGAAGGAGAGGGTAATGGGGAAGGTATGGGAAAGTGCTGGTGGGGGCCCAGGAGGGAAGTGCCAAGTGGAGCCAGGAAGGGGGCCACTGGCTAAGTGCTAGGGCAGAGGAACCTCAAGTTGGGATGTGCAGCCGCCAGTGAGGGGGCCTTCAAGGGCAGTGCTGGGGGTAGGTGGAGGGTATGGGTGTTGACTGGGTAGAGGGACTGGTAACCTGTGGGATTCATGAGGGACCAGGCCATCAATCTCAGTTGCAGTAGGGTAATTAGCAGGGAAGCAAAAGAGGGAAAGTGGTAGGAAAAAGCAAAGTTTTGAGAGGTTTCTGGAACTTAAGGAGGTCCGGCTCAAGTCTGAGAGTGGCAGAGAGGCTGTTCCAAAGAGAGGCACCAGCTGAAGAGAGAGACCTTCCCCCCTGCTCTGCTTGGAGAAGCGTTTGACAAGTAAGGAATTGGAGTTAGAGCAGCAAGGGCTCTAACAGGGATGGATTTAGGGAGACAGTCGAGAGATTTTAGGGCTGGGGAGATATGATACCTGGGCTTGATGCCAAGAATACATCTTGCTACCCTAGTCTGGATTAGCTGAAGGGGGTTTAGGGAGGGAGAGGGGAGATTGATGAAGAGGTTGTTGTGTTAGTCCAGCCTAGAAAGGATCAGAGCTCTGGAGACATTGAGTTTCTGGGGAAAGGTGAGGAAAGGGAGAATGCCTCTTAGGAGGTGAAGCAGGAAGTGGACCTTCTTGGCAAGGTCCAAGATGTGAGGGGTGAAGGAGAGAGCTGAGTCAAAGATGACCCCAAGGTTTTTGGCCTCACACAATGGTGAGGGTGGAGGGTCCTAAGAGGATGCCCACAGGGTAAGAGGGAAACAGGGCACCTGTGCCCAATTAGAAGGATCTCCGTCTTACTGGCATTAAGACACAGATCGTTAGCCGCACACCATGCCTGGATGGCGGTCAGACAATTGGGGATGAGAGAGGAGGAATAGGAGGAACAGGAGGAAGTAGAGGGACAAAGTTCTCCGAGGTAGAACTCACTGCATTGTCAGATGTGGTAGTTCAACATGCTGATGAATTTTTCAGGAGCCGGCACTGGAAGACCAGTGTGCAGCAGAAGAGTGCCATATGGGCAGAAGTTGTGTCAAGGGTGATGGCTGTTGGATCTGTCCCTGGCACCAACAGAGATTGCAGGAAATGGTGGCTCTAGCCTAATTTCCTGGCACAGGAGGGTGTGTGCTGTCACCGGAGAATTCACAGTGGACCCCCTTCACTTCATGCCCTGGGAGGAGACAGCGAACAGCACTCTGCATATGGAGGGATTGAGGGGATATGAAGTGTCGAGGCTGGAGTAGGGACCCGAGGAGATGGTGTTGTAAGTACAACTGCATGTCCATGTGCATGTACTCCCCAATTGCATGCATCCACCAGCATAGCGGCACAGAATGGGCATTGGAAATGGTTTGACACATGGCAGGCACAGCAAATGGGCAGTGAGCAGACACATGTCAGGAGATGTGGGTGAACATACCAAAGCACATGCAATGCAGCTGAAATGTGCATGCATGCACATGAACACATGACAAGCACCCATGTGTGCCAAGATCGTCCACAACAAAAGTGATGCCCCACCACACCCACGACAAAAGCCCACCTTGGCAGTCCATCATTTAACAGGCATATGCATGCATATTGTACACACTCAGCAGGAACCACCACATACATGCATGGGCACCCATCAGAGCAATAGCACCCAAGCGACTCACATGAAATGTTGAACTCTGGAACACACACAATGTGGCATTAGAGTAATGAAGTTCACAGGTGGAAGCCGGCCCTCTTCAGGAAGGCCCACAACAGCAACACCCCTTCCTGTTTGCCCCTGTTTGCCACGGTTTGCCACAGCCCACTGTAGCTCCAAGCTGTTGCTGACATGCATGGATAAACTGTAAGTAGAGCATCCAGCTACTCAACTTGAACTTGCTACGTCGATAACTCACCACAAGCTCGAAGCGCTCTCTCGACCGTCTCATGCAGAACTATATACTCAAACATTTACAAAATTATACTTTGTTCATTCAATACTGCTCTCGCCCACTGTTTTGCAGATTGCTAGCACACTTAGATATCTGAATGCCTCCTCTCCAGCTACCTATCCCGTAGAACTTGCATCTGTTGATATCTGTTTCTATACCATTACTGAAATACCTGGTATTGTAGTATCTCCAGATTGTGGTTCGTACGTTATCAGAAATAGCCTAATTCTCAACCACCATTCTTGTGTTAATATAGTCACTGATCGGATGTGTTTCGAAATAGCCTATCTGCCACTGAACTAATGTTCACCGAAATAGCCTCGCTGCCATTGAACTACTGTGTTTCGAAATAGCCTACCTGCCACTGAACTAATGTGTCCTGACATAGCCTTTTACCTGGCAATTCTGCTTGAAACAACCTAAATGTCCCTGACATAGCCTACTTCAACATAGTTCAACTGGTAGCTCAACACCACCGTCGCAGTATGAGTATCACATTCCAATACATTAGTACACTAGGTACATTACTCATCCTGAACATTGTACTGCTCAGTGCTAAGTGGCATACATCCTACTGCCTAGACTCGGCCAGTTTATTCAATCGCACCATGACTGACATTCCTAGGCCATACCAGCCCACTCATTATACTACACAAGCATTCTCTTACATACCCAATTGCCTCTCCAGACTCACCAGACTCAGAATACGCACACTACCTATGCTCATCACAGCCCTTCCCACGCATGTAGCATACAGAAACCTCAGACTTAGTATGCGCACCTCCTTTTGACACAACACTTCGCACCTTGGTCTGCCCACCCCCAACCACAGCACCACTCTACCATCTAAAATTAAGACCACTCACATCCCAACCAAGTCACTTAACTCTATACCCAAAGTAGATAAACAAGCACAATCACATACAAACAACGCTACACCAAATTACAAATGTGCTCTGCTCAATGTCCGTTCTCTTACCACCCATGCTCTTGAAATCAATGACCTCATCACTAGCCAGGACCTAGACATATTAGCCATCACTGAAACATGGCTCCATGAGGCCTCAGGCCCGACCATAACCCTAGCCATACATGCAGACTACTCTATTCTCAGACAGGATAGACCATCTAAAATAGGAGGGGGGTAGCTCTAATCTTCAAAAATACAACACGCCTCAGACATATACCCCACCCCTGGTATGGTAACACGGAAATCCTATCAACCAAACTATCACTCTCACCTAATAGCACCATAAATATTCATGTCATCTACCGGCCCCCAGGACTGCCGACAGACCTCCAAGGACACATCACCCGCCTACTCAGTGAAAATATTTAAAAAACGACCAAATCCCTACTCCTTGGTGACCTTAACTTAGGATACAATGATCCGAACGATAAAGCGGCTATCTGACTCTCTAAGGACTTCTCAGACCTAGACTTCTCCCAGAAAATCATGACCCCCCCACCCACTCTAAAGGCCGAACTTTAGGCTGACTGGTCGACCACAACTGTGACCCCACTATCACTTCCAGCACGGTCTACCCCTGGATTGACCATAGTTGTATCCAATTCCACCAACATCCCCACAGCGCACAATATAAAAAACACTACTCATGCACCTGCCACCTTAGTCAGAAACTCAAAAAAGTTAACTGCAAATAACCTTCGACCTTATCTTGACACACCATACCTAGCACCCCCGTTTTCGCAAGACCCTAACATCTTAGCGGATATATTTAAAGACAACCTTACCCACGCATTCAACACCATTGCCCCTCTTGAAAACAAGAAAGAAAAGAAGTAATTCCACTCAAACTCCTGGTTCACAGAAGACCTCCAAACCTAATGCAATAACAAACGGCAAGCGCTCAAAAAATGGCAGGCAAATCCTTGTGGCATCACTAAAGAAAATGTTAAAGTTACGGCCAAAAAATACAAAGATGCCATATTCAATGCCAAATCTGAAACGTTTAACCGCTGAATAACCTAAGCCAGCTCCCAAACGAAATAACTCTTTACCATCTTTAACAAACTCACAGATCCTCCAATCTCCACTGACGAGATTGTCAAAGATGAAGCTTGGTGCACTAGCATTGAGGCGGCCATGCTCAAAAAAATAGACCTCCTACAACCAAAATTCTAGACCACCACAAGGCCTTATTAAACCAGAACCAGCCATCATAGACCACACACATAGCTAAAAGTATTAACTTCAATAAATTCACTTTCAAAGACATCTCTGAATCAGAAGTCATAGACATCCTTAAACATTTTAAACGATCGCTTTGCAAGGGCAATATTTGTCCCCCTAAAATCATTTAAGAATGTGCTGAGTCACTGGCTCCACTCCTGACCGCCTTCATCAATTCCTCCTGTAAAACATGCATTGTACCAGCAAGCCTCAAAGAGGCTTGGGTGCGTCCCCTATTAAAAGAAAACCACTTTAGACCCCTCCCAACCCAACAACTACCGGCCTACATCTACCGTCCCATTTCTTCTTAAAATATTGGACAAGGCTGCTCATAGCCAGAACCAACTGTACCTAGAAACCAATGCCATCCTAGGGGAAAGACAGTCAGGATTCCGTAAAGGGCACAGAACCGAAACCGCACTGTTGGATCTAGAAAATCAAATCACAAAAATCCTTGACACAGGTAAGCCCGCCCTCCTCCTCCTCCTAGACCTTTCAGCGGTGTTCAATCTTGTGGATCATAAAACTCTCACCACACACCTCACGCATTCAGCACACTTATCTGACCAAGCAGCCTCCTGGATCACATACCTAGAAGGAAGAGCAATGAAAGTCTTCTCTAACACAGCCAATGCAGCCCCCACCATCATCCACTGCAGTGTCCCACAGGGCTCCTGTATGGCTCCCACACTATACAATCTCTTCACAAAGTCACTTTTTGATAAACTGGATGCACTTGGGATCGCATACACTAACTATGCTGATGACACCCAAGTGCTCCTCCCCCTAACCGGCTCTTATCTTATCACACATACAATCCTTCCTTCATTGTTGTTTTTACATGTTATTTCAGAAATTGGCAAATTCTTCTGTATCAATGTACATACCCCTCTAGAACTGGAAGTGAATGGTGAACAAAAAACGTTTTCACCCATCCCTGTTTCAATTTCTCAGCATCCATATCCATTAAATGTGTCTCCTGTAACAAGGCTATGTCTGCCCCATCTCGTTTAATCGATTCAGAATCCTCTTTCTTTTGTTTCCACAATTTGCCAGATTAACATTCCAGCAGACAACCCTCAAGTAGTCGATGGAAGTATTAGCCATAGTCAAATTGTTTGATCCCCACCCTGCGAAGAACCACATACATTGCGCAAACATACAAACAAACCACTTACAGACAAACAAAAAAAAGTAACCACTTGGTTGTGTCAAATTCAACCCAAAAGAGCCTTACCTCTCTATTCTTTGTTAAAGGAACTCTGTTCCCCCACATTACTTCTAGTTTGTGCTATTAACTTCCATGTCTAAAACTAATTGTCACGTAACGTAATTTTCTGATTCAAAAACAGTAACGGTAAACCCTTATATATGTATTCTTCCCAGTGTATGGAAGCACATACTTGTCTCTTTCCCACCAACTAGGATTAATTTTAATTTATTGAAGGCAGCCAGTGCTATAAAAAATTCCGAATCCCTCCAGATGATCATTATGTCAGTGTTGAAAAGTTTTCTCAACTACTGGTTAACCATCAGCGAGACTTCCCTTCACTTCTATTTTACCCTATACCAATTATTGCTGTTTAATACCAGGCTGGGCACAAATCTAGTCCCAGAAAATCCATTTGTTGGCTACGTTAGCTCCAAAACCTCCAAGCACACATCTAGCAGTAACTGTTGGAGACTTAAGGCACATTGCTTACTGAGTGATTGTTATCTAATACGTTGCCAGATACCATGAAGAGCTGTGATTGCACACCCTAAATACGCAGATTGAAATGTGAACTTCAGCCATTGTCACCACCCTTCCATTGCATCTCTGCCTCATGAACAATTATGTTGATGCACTGTAAGCACCACTGTGGTAACTCCTCTACAACATCACATGGTTTTGTCTGTAACCACTTAAAGTGGATTGCCCAGTAAATGATTCACTTTCCTTACATTTCTACAGCCTGCCAGACAGAAGCAATAATTGTATGCACTTAAATGGTGTGTTTGCTTATTACAAAAACACCAAGAGGTTTGAGGGAAAAAAGCCCATAAGCAATCCCTCTACAAAGGTGGCCAACCTTTCAAAAGATATATACAACAATGCTTATTGATTAAGTAACTATGTTGCTCTACAAAGAGCCACAACCACAACCCAAATCAGTCAAAGGTCAGTCTGAGTCAGTTTGTTTCATAATACATACATATTTTAATGTTATTTTGCACAAAAAGTTTTTTTTTCAATTTTGATATAAAAACGTATTCATTTAAATTTATTTTTGAATGTTTTTTTTGGCATTTGCTTAATAACATTCATACATTTCAGTTTCCACGTCACATGCCTACCTTTGTCAACAAATACAAATAACTTTAAACAACAATATCCTACACATGCTTGTGTTCCGCATGATGTCCTTGGGGCAATCGCTCCAGAGCTCGGGGTGGTAGTTTCCTGACCCTTGTCCCAGTTGGGGGGCTTCACTTATCATAGTGGTATAGTTGGATGGGCACTTTTAAAGTATTATTTGCTTCAGTGGGAGTGTTTAAGGGGGCTTATCGTCGGACGGTTGAAATATGTCCCAGAGTAGTGCTTTCCATTGCCACACATTTGTCAATGCTATCTGGTTCCGATCTGGTTGCTCCCTCCACCCACACCTTGGTCTTCACCTCTGCCCACCTTTCAAATTCTTTGCCCCACTTTCCATATTGCGGCCCAGCAGGTGTTTTCCAGGCCATTGCGATGGTTCGTTTGGCCAGTATACAAGCCAGGTCCATGAACCTGTCCACGTGCTTGTGTTTGCTGATCCGGGGATAGGCGCCGAGCAGGCATTCCTTCAGTGACCACTCATACCTCTGTATTCCCACTTCTCTGCATGCTCACTCTATTCGTACCCAGAAGTTACGCACCCACACACACTCCCAGAACATATGTAGCATGTCAGCACTCTCACCCTTGCACCACGGGCATTGGGAGCTGGCTTCCTTTTTAAACATGGGTATTCTGTTTGGTGTCATGTATGTGCAGTACAGCACATTTAATTGTATTAGTTTGGAGCGTTGGTTCCAGGATACAGCCTTGGGATTGTGGTTATGGTTGCACCTAGGTCTTTTTCCCATTGCTCTTTCAGCGCTGTACTTTTGGGGTTGGGGGTGTCTATCAATATACAGTACAACCTGGATATCGGTCTCCAGCCGTCATTCAGATTGTACATTAGGGTCAGTAGCAGGCTCTCTTGTGGTTCCTCCGGCCAACCCTCCCATTTTTCTTTGGCAGTTTCCCAGACTCTGCGGTACCAGAGGAATTGCCCGCTCGGTAGCCCCTCTCTTTCTTGTAATGAGACAAATTCCCGGAAGGCCCTGTCTTCATATACATCACCCCATGTGTATATCCCCATCTCTTCCCATTTTCTCACTATTGCCATGTCTGAGCTGTCTTTGTATGTGTCGGCCGCTATCGCACCTCTGGTGAGTAGGGGTTTACCAGTTTTAGTAGATTGTGCGCTCTCTTCCAGATCTTCCTGCCAAGTGTTATCAGTAGCGGTGTTTGTTGTGGGCCCTCAAGTCTAACCCATAGTATTTCTTTCAATTGGGTGGGAGCCACTGAGTGTTGGAGTAGGTTTGTATCTAAGTTGGGTTCATCTGCTAGCCATTTAACTACATGGCTAAGTTGAGCCGCCAGGTAGTACCGTTCCAGATTTGGGAGTTTCACCCCACCCCTGTCAAATGGCAAGTACAATATTGCCAGTGAAAGTCTGTGCCGAGCCATGCCCACAAAAAATCTAGAAGCAGTTTCTCCAGGGAACGAAAAAAGGATGCCTGTATGTAAAAGTACAGGAACCTCGGGAGGATAATCATTTTAGTGATGGCTACCCTGCCTAATAGCGACAATGGTAGTTTCAACCAGAATTTCATGGACTTCTTCAAACCCGGTACCACCTTAGCCGTGTTGTGTTCATGCATTTGTTCCGGTGTGTGTCTGATGTTCACCCCCAGGTACTTGAAGGTGTCCACCTCCCATTTGAGTCCCACCGCCGGTAGCTCTTCAACTTCCTTCCCCTTCAGCCCCGCCAGCAGAAATATGCAGGATTTGGTCCTGCTGAAGTGGATCACCGATACATTTGCATAGTTATCGAGTATGCCAAGCAATACTGGTACGTTCCGGTGCGGGTCACTCACGTACAACAGCAAGTTGTCTGCATAAAGCAACATCAGGTGTCCATTTCCCCCAACCCAGACACCAGCGTCCAGATATTGCTTCCTAAGGTACACTGCTATGGGCTCGAGACCCGGTACATATAGCATCACGGATAGTGGGCACCCCTGTCTTGTCCCTCTCCTGATATCCCAGATAGCTGACACCAACCTCCCTGTTTTAACCCTGGCCTTAGGATTTGTGTATAGTATTTGCACCCATCGGATGAATCCCTCTCCAAAACCGAATCCCCTCAGTGTTGCCACCAGCCATTCCCAAAATATCGAGTCGGACGCCTTTGTGGCATCCAGGGAGAGTATGGCATACTGTTCTTGGGATGCCGCTGTTTGCTTGAGTATATGTTGAAGTCGGCGCAGGTTCAGCGCTGTGCTACACCCTGGTATGAAGCTGTTTTGGTCACTGTGAATCAAGCCCCCCATTATTCTATTTAGGCGCTTGGCCTATATGGTAGTTAGGATTTTGACGTCGTAGTTTAACATCGCTAGTGGGCGATATGAGTTGCATTTGTTCTTTGGTTTCCTGGGTTTAGGTATTGGTATGATTAGGGTCTCCCGCATGGATTCTGCCAGTTCCCCGTTGGTGTATGCTTCCCGGAAAACCTCAAGCAGAACCGGTGTGAGGGCTGTCTCGTATGTTTTATAGAATTCTGGGTGAGTCCGTCGCTTCCCGGTGTTTTACTGGAGGCGAGCGATCGTAATGCCTCTGTGATATCTTCCCCTGTTATTTCAGCCTCTAGAGATTCTTTCTGTATTAGGTCTATTTTGGGAAGGCCAATTTCGTCCAGTGTGTCTAATATATCAGTTTGTGGCACCTCGTGGTCATGACTGTACTGGTTGGAGTAGTATTCCCGGAAAGTGTTGTTAATTTCCTGCTGCGTTTTGCGAGTCGTGCTGGTAGCATCTTTGATCTCCGTAGTTTGAGATCGTGGGTGCTCTCTTTTGCACAGCCACGCCAGCAACCTGCCCAGTTTGTCTTCCTCAGCATGTGTTTTCGCAGTTTTCACTGCATAGTTGAATTTGGCAAGCCTCCCCCATGCGTCCTGGCAATCTCCTCGTATCTTGGTTAGTTCCACCTCCTCTTCCCTTGTCCCCGTTGTGTCTGACTCTTTGGACCTCATTACACGGAATGCGGTAAGGGTTTACCGGTACTGGTAAGGGCACCGGTAAACCCTTACCGCCTTACTATGAGGTCCCAGCCGTTAAGGAACGGGCCCGCAAAGGGACCTTGGTGCTAATTACGGTACCGCCATTTGCGGTACCGTAATTAGCTCCTTCCCCATTCCCATTGAGCCCTATGGGGCCAAAAATGGGAATGGGGAAGTGCCTTGGTGAATGGGGAATTACCGCCCCCGCTCACCTTGGAGTAGGGCGGTAATTCCGCCATCCACCAAGGCGGACACGGTAAAATACCGGCGGCAACCATGGCGCTAATAGCGCCATGGTTACCGCATACCGTGTAATGAGGCCCTTTGTGTTTTATCTCCTCCTCCAGTTTCTCCAGTTCATTTCTCAGCATTCTCTGTATGTCCCCGCACCCACAATTACCTCGCCCCACTACCTTCAGCGCTTCCCAAACTGCGCTCCATCTTTCAACGCTACCTATGTTCTTTTCCACATATTCCTCTATTTTGTCCCGTAGCCCTTCCGTGAAGTCCGGGTCTGTTAGGGAGTCTGGTGCCATGCGCCATAGTGGTATGGGTGGTCTAGGTCCCTGTGTTCACCAGTTGATCAGCAGCAGTGAGTGGTCTGATATTGACCTGCCTAAATATTGTGCTGATTCAATTTGCGTTTGGTGCCCTTTGGCCGCAACTATGGAATCTATTCTTGTGTGGAGTGAGTGTGGTGATGAGTAGTAAGAGTAACCTTTGTCTGTGGGGTGTAGTCCCCTCCACACATCTACTAGATCTAGGGCGTCTATTAGTGTGTTCAGTGCCCCAGTTGCAGCTCACATTTAATCGCTGCAGGTCTCGACCTGTCTAGTTCCCAGTCCCTGACACAGTTGAGGTCCCCTCCCCATATGAAGAAACTTTCGCGGTATTGGGCTAACTTGGCCCCAACATGTCTAGGTGTTTTGGGATCCCGTGGTTGGGGAAATATGAGTTTATTATGCAGACCTCCACCAGCTCAATGCATCCTCTCACTATTATGTACCTGGCCTACAGGTCTGCCTCCCAGCCCAGTAGTTTAAACAGAGTTGTCGAGTTTATCCATATGAGCACCCCTCTGGCGTATTTAAAATAGTGGGCTCCATAGCACTGCCCGTCCCAATGTTCAGCTATTGCGGCCATGGTTTTCTTGGTCAGGTGGGTTTCTTGTAACAGTGCGATGGCCACCCCCTTTCTGTTGAGGAAGGATTTCATCCTGTTTCTGAGTATGTATGTCCCCAAACCTCAGACATTCCACGTTATCATTTTGAGTTAATTAAAAACGTATTCATTTAAAAACACAATGTACAGGTATACAAAACAGTGTAGAAAAAACAGATCATTCTTAAAACAATCATAGTAATCGGACCTACAATTGAATTATCTAAGAAAGTGCTAAGTGCTGTGCAAAGGAGTATCTCAATCAAGCGTGCTTTCCATTCATACTGTTTAAAAACACCCTAACATCATCTTGAATATGGCTTGCATCATGAATGCTTACCTCTTACTTCTATATATGTCTTTGTTCTCTCTAGTGTTTGCACTGTACCTGGGCAGAACCCAAGTAACAAACAGCCGTTCCTAGCCAACCTGCTTACGAAATCAATAACCTGGCAACCGCGTCACTGAAGGCCAAAGTTAGAACAGAGCCTGAACTTCTCAAATCAACTCAGTCTCTAGTTTGGGGGCAAGCATGAGCATTCCTCTGGGCAGGCAGCATGTGTGCAAGATTAACCCTACCTAGAGGTGTCTTCGACATAGCCCACTGGTACTGTAGTCTGACCCCACCCTTTAGACTCTAATATATTTTGCCATCGGGTGTTCTGTTACATGCGGTTTAAAATTACTTCAATGTGTATGCATTAATGGCACTTGCTCAGGTAGGCAACAGTTTGACTTCAATACAAACTGTATTTGGCTCTGTTACATTTTGTCCCATCATGTCATGCCAGTGAGCCTATAAGATGCAAAACCTAGCCTTCACGCCCATTCCTCCAGTACAGTGAAGCCTCAAAAAACTCAAACAAAGCCGATGGGGCACTGGTCTCCTTAGAACCTCGATCCCCCATATTTGGCCCCCCAAGCGATGCGCTCAACCTGAATTTAGCCCCAACTTGTTATCTTAAATGAGAAACTTACTTTAATTTGGCCATACGTACCTTCTAGGACCTTTGTGCACTTCTCGTTCTGTACATCTTAACCTCCGCATCTTATGGCCCGCACTTTACACTAGAAGAAGGCCCCTTATGTATGCTTTCACTGCCTCGTAAGGAGCCTGTGCTTCCTATTAGAAAAAGGCACCTTAAGTCATTTGACTCCATGACAGGAACCAGTGCCGAAAAGCTCCTGAAGCCGTTATTAACAGTAAACTTGCAAATTAAAATATATTTTGAAAAAAAACTTTTGTATTATTAATATTTTTACAATGTAATAAATACATTCACGACATAACATACACAATACTACCAAATGAAACTAATGTTAAAGGGAAATAAAATAAAATCAGTTACTCCAGGTCAATCCTTGACACCTGCTTTTAGCCAAACTTCAACCCCTGCAGGGTCATCTGTAGTTTTCACACCTCCATCCATGTAAATCTTCAGGATTGCAGGTTTTACAAACATTGTTTTGATGTTTTTCTCTAATGCCATGGCCTTTGCATTTTTGAAAGCTTTCCTTTTCTCCACAATCTCCTTAGGGTAGTCAGGATATATAGCCTGGGGTCATACATCCAGAATGAGTTTTCCTTTTTCCCTTGCAGCCTTCAGGATCTTCTCATTGACTCTTACGTTTGTAAACACCAGAATAATCTGTCTGGGTTTATCACCCATAGTTTTGCCAGCTCTATCAGAGTAATCCATATCACCAGAACTCACAATCTTCTTTCCGAGCACCTCGGACAGCACCCAAAGAACACGTGTATCCACGTCTTTATCCAATTCAGTGCTTTCCTGTAATCCCAGAAGGCGAAGGTTTAGATTCCTACTTTTAGCCTCTAGAATCATGTTCTTTTTCTTCAGGTCTGAAATCTCTAAACTCAAATCTTTGTAGGCTCTATAGCTCCATGCTACACCTGAGGACAAAGATGAATGACCAGACTCTACCTTTGTGACTCTGGACTCCAGGTGGTTAATTCAGGGCGAATTTCATCTCCCCCACTTCCTGAGAGACCTCCAGCAAAAGGGCATACATATCACTGCTGCTAGGGCTGTCTTACAGCTCGCCACCTTGCTTAGACTTCTTTGAGATTTGGTTTTCAGGACCCTCTATCTTCTTTTTACTCAGGTTACTCATTTCCAAAGCCTTAGTGACTGCAGTATCCTCAGGCAGGGGAGGGAGCAGCTGGCCTATGATGCTACTAGGTCGGTTGACATTCCAGAATCGCAACCCACATAAATGTTAACACATAGGTGTCCGCTTCAGGACATATTTCTCTCGAATAGAATTTAATTAATGCCATCATTCAATTTTAAAAGAGACACACTCGAAAATTGTCCACAGGACTTCTTACAATACAAACGTCTGGTTCCTCATTCTAATACAACTGTTGCAAATCTTGGTATTAAATCAACACATGCGTTCTTTAATTCTACTTTTGATTGGGAAATACTCACAATAGACCCACATTTAAGTTATATTGACTATGAAATTACTTTTAGTTTGTGGCTTACTTTTTTAACCACTAACAGAATTAAAATGATATACTTTCTTTAATCGTCCTCACAATGGAGTCTATCAATATACACACGTGTGCATGTCCATGGTACGAGTGGTTCTGGCTCAAATTTAATTTACTTTTAGAAGTGCATTATGGGAAAACGAATATGCTTAAAATGATTTGAGTAGGGCAGCTTGGAGCAGTTTTTCTTCGGCGTGGATGTGGGGAGAGTAGCAGTGCAGCATTTGGGGGCATTTTAAATGTATAATAAGCACCACATGGAAGGCATGTCACCTGTTTGCCATGCAAGGAATTTCCATTTGATGCGGAACGAAAAATAATACAATGTTTTCTTCTGTAAACTGTCAGCAGATCATGTCAGCTCTGATTTCTTGCACACGCAGCACTATGTATTAAGCAGCACTAACCATCAATCATGGACCGTAACGTTGGACTTGTAAGTGCCATTTCAAATTATGATACTGCTAGGCTGCTATCCAGTTTCTGATCATTTAAAAAAATATGCGCACATCAATATTTCGGATATTCAATTGATTAGCATTGAACATATTTCAATCCGCATGATGGGCAACGCAGAAAATAGTTTCTGAGACAAAAGGAATGCAAAGAGCTTCAAACTCTAAGGGCCTCATTACACGGATGGCGGTAAGGATTTACCGGTACTGGTAAAATACTGGTACTGGTAAATCCTTACCGCCTTACTATGAGGTCCCTTTGCAGGTTGGGGGATTTAACGCCTGCTTTTTGCAGGCGTTAAAATCCAACCCGCTAAGGGACCTCGGAGCTAATTACGGCACCGCAAAATTGCGGTGCCGTAATTAGCGCCTTCCCCATCCCCATAGAGCCCTATGGGGCAGAAATGGGAATGGGGAAGGGCAATGGCGGAAAGGGGATTTACCGACCCTCCAACCTTGGAATGGGGCGGTAAATCCCCTTTCCGCCAAGGCGGTGCCGGTATTTTACCGGCATGAGCCATGGCGTTAATAGCGCCATGGCTCACCGCCTACCGTGTAATCAGGCCCTAAAAATCAATCCATGTTTGGTTGAATAACCAGCCTGAAATGCAGGTGTTTTGAGAAAGTGAAGCATCAAATCTGTTTACAGTGTGAGGTATAGCTATCAAGCTACACTGATCAGTTGCCCCCAACATTTGCTATTTATCAATGTTTTTCCTAGCTTTTTAACCCACCAAATGGGAAAATGGAACTCAAATACAGATGTTTACACTACCTCAAATATTCGTAATGGTATAATTTTCAGCGGAGTAAACGATGGTTATAGATAGTATCAGGTTTCATTTTTTGGATGGTAATCTTTTCCTTATTCTGCGGCTGCCACACATTGCGTTTCTAGTGAATTAGCATTCTACCTAATTTCTTCTTTTCCCTTTTGCTATGTACTATTTAGGGCCATGAGAAAGTTCCAGACCAGCGTGAAATACCTGTTTGCCAAAGAAAGGGTCATTTGTTTCATCCTTAAGCGCATGTATGCCTCTCATCTTTTGCTATCTCTCCTGTTTCTATGGAGCATTGTCTCCTGCAGAGAAGTTTGAGGAAATTAACAAGGGGGGTCCTGGGAGTCCCTCTGCCAGACATTAGTCCTGGTTACGAGATACTTACCCAGAGTCTTTAGCTCACTATCTTTCACAGAGAAGAAATATCCCAAACATATCAGTCTTTGTCCTGCCCTGGGGCAGTCCAGCACCGAAATGCAATGGCAATTCTCCTCTGAACAAGAGTACCAACAGAAACCCCAGACACGTGTTTCGGACTGGTTGGACCTCATCAGTAGGGTGGATCTGTGCCTCTCTAAGAATAGTGAGCAAGGGGTCCACGTCTGGATTCCCCTAGTAACTTAGGGTGAAACCCAAAGTTACTTGAATATGCAAATTAACAAGGGGGGTCCTGGGAGTCCCTCTGCCAGACATTAGTCCTGGTTACGAGAGACTTACCCAGAGTCTTTAGCTCACTATCTTTCACAGAGAAGAAATATCCCAAACATATCAGTCTTTGTCCTGCCCTGGGGCAGTCCAGCACCGAAATGCTAGGCAATTCTCCTCTGAACAAGAGTACCAACAGAAACCCCAGACACGTGTTTCGGTCTGATTGGACCTCATCAGTAGGGTGGATCTGTGCCTCTCTAAGAATAGTGAGCAAGGGGTCCACGTCTGGATTCCCCTAGTAACTTAGGGTGAGACCCAAAGTTACTTGAATATGCAAATTAACAAGGGGGGTCCTGGGAGTCCCTCTGCCAGACATTAGTCCTGGTTATGAGAGACTTACCCAGAGTCTTTAGCTCACTATCTTTCACAGAGAAGAAATATCCCAAACATATCAGTCTTTGTCCTGCCCTGGGGCAGTCCAGCACCGAAATGCTAGGCAATTCTCCTCTGAACAAGAGTACCAACAGAAACCCCAGACACGTGTTTCGGTCTGGTTGGACCTCATCAGTAGGGTGGATCTGTGCCTCTCTAAGAATAGTGAGCAAGGGGTCCACGTCTGGATTCCCCTAGTAATTTAGGGTGAGACCCAAAGTTACTTGAATATGCAAATTAACAAGGGGGGTCCTGGGAGTCCCTCTGCCAGACATTAGTCCTGGTTACGAGAGACTTACCCAGAGTCTTTAGCTCACTATCTTTCACAGAGAAGAAATATCCCAAACATATCAGACTTTGTCATGCCCTGGGACAGTCCAGCACCGAAATGCTAGGCAATTCTCCTCTAAACAAGAGTACCAACAGAAACCCCAGACACGTGTTTCGGTCTGGTTGGACCTCATCAGTAGGGTGGATCTGTGCCTCTCTAAGAATAGTGAGCAAGGGGTCCACGTCTGGATTCCCCTAGTAACTTAGGGTGAGACCCAAAGTTACTTGAATATGCAAATTAACAAGGGGGGTCCTGGGAGAAGTTTGAGGAGCCACTACCTGCAACAGATTCTTGGAGCACCAAGTGCACTTAATTTTACTGTTGGTTATTTAGAATGGTTTCTCTAAATATGTCGGTGGTGAAGATAGTTTCACTTATGTTGCCCCCGTACTCCCAAGGCGTGTTTTTAATTTGTTGAATCAGGCGTACATGTGGCTTTCCCTCCAGAACTTTGGTATTTTCCCCATATTACTATTGGCCCTTCTATTCGATTTCATCAACAGAAAGTGGTTAGTTACTTCATTTGAGCTTACTTCATTATTTATTTTTCATGGGGGGGTCCCTCCATACCCTGCCTCCACTCCCTGCCCACTCCACCCCTTTCCTTTCTTGCCCCTCGATACTCCATACTCCTAAACATACCCAATGTATTGTATTCCCATGAAGTAATGTACCACAAAGTAACTTACCACAAAGTGATTTATACTGATGAAACCACATTAGCTGCTACGGGCAATTCAGCAGTTACATTCCTCCAACTATATCTTGGTCAACTATGACCTGAGGGCTATGACTAAGAAAATCTTCTCCAGTGCATCAGGATGTGCGCCAGGGATCTGTCCTTGCCCCATTGCTTTTCAACCTTCGCATTGTTGAAGTTGTGATTGGTACAACTTTTGATGTGCCAACCATCAACTGGAGTAGAATGAGAGAGTTTCTGTGTGTGAGTCATATGGTTTTTCATCAAGAACAAACCGGGTCCTCAATATATTATTAGCAAGCCATGAACAGATTTGTGCTACTCACAGATTAATGACTCCAAGTGTATGGGCAACGGACAAAAGTGTTCCTAATTTAGGGTTCACTGTTCTGTCAATTCATTTGGTTCTGCTTTCCTACGGGTGCCTCCTGGACTTGTCAGGCAGCCAAAAGCAGTTTAGCGGAAGCCACTCAATGGATTGCTCCTTTTTAACTGGTATGTTGGCGGCTTTGTTTCGGAGACTGTGGAGGTGTACCACAATGAAGCAGCCTTTGCAGCATTCAATGTGTTGGGTGTCCTGACCCACGTTTGGGCTATTATGCTGCAACATTTGGTGCTGTGGGTTTAGGAAATCCAAGATGGTGAAAAATCACACATTTGCGCCAGAATCCAGGAGAACCACGCAGTTTTGCACACACCAAAATGGTCCCCTGACCTGCCACCCACCAGTGCACCGAAAGATGGTTCTGTTCAAAATCTGTTTTTATTAATGTCAAAAATTGCTAAGATCATGGGCCCGAAACCACCAAACAAAAATCCAACTATGGTTGAGTGTTTTACTTTACTCTACTGCAGATCCACATCAATGAGATGTCAAGCAAGGATCATATACCATCAAGTAAAATCCTTTCTTTAGAAATGTATTAATTCAAGACAGCTGTCAAAAATAGGTACAGTACCAGCATTGGACACTGACCGGCACTGGCGCTCTATAAATCCTGACAGGAGAGCTGTCTTGCCGAACTGTGCAGTGAACAGAAGGGGGTCTTATGTAATTAAAAGTTCAAAAGACTTGCTTTTCCTGAGAACCATTAACACCTCAGAGACACACACAACAGCCCAGGATATCACATGGCCCTGTTGATTGAGAGGGAGGAGTTTCCCCTGCAGCTTGCAGGACCCAACACAATAGACCCTTTCAATTGAATAGAAATGCAGATTAGGGTGTAGCTGGCAACAGCTGCCCTGTCAAGAAGGAGAGGCCTGTGATCTCTGACTCACCAAGCTTCTGGGGGCGGGCCAGACTGGATTGTGGATTCATATTGCAGCAAATATATGTTTAAGTTAAATTGCATATAAAATCTTTTATTAAGCTCACAGAAATGTACAATTTGGGGGTCCTTAATATGGAAAATGCCCTCACGATCTGAGACCAAACTCTACTTTGTGCGGTGTTCTGGGACCGAACCCCGCTATTTATTAATATAGAAGACACTGGCCCTCATTACGACCCTGGCGGAGAACCATGGTGCAATTTGCACCATGGTCCATGGCGCTAAGCTGCCAACTCCGCCATGGTGGTTGGTGGACTTACCGCCCCATTCCGACCTTGGCGGGGCGGTAAGTCCCCAATCCCCATTTACCCTTCCCCATTCCCATTTTTGCCCCATAGGGTATAATGGGAGTGGGGAAGGCATTAATTACGCCACCGTAAATTACGGTGGCGTAATTAACAACAAGTCCCGTAGCGCCATGGATTTTTCTGCCTGCAAAAAACAGGCGTAAAAATCACCATGGCGCTACGGGAACTCGTAGTCAGGCGGAAAGGTACGCCATGCTTTACGCCGGCGTAAACCCCTTTCCGCCAGGGTCGTAATGAGGGCCACTGTGTTTAGGATAGAGACATAGTAATTTCCATTAATATGCTCAGGGAAGGGGTGCTGGTCTGTGTAAATTTTGAGGAAAACCAACATGGCGAAAGTCACTAAAAAGCACAAAATGTTGCCATTTTTGAACCCAGGCTCTGAGGGGGATCAGAGTTGGGCGAGAGTGTATCTTAAATTAATCTGTGAAATGTGTATGTAATTTCAACAACGTGTGTATCTGGGAAACCTGTTAGTTATGAAAAATTCATTTTCTAAGTAAATGCAAAGGGGAGTGTTCTTTCTGTATGCCATAAAATTAATGCCTGATGACACTCCATTCCTTCCCCCAATCAAGGGAGAGAGGAGGACTTGGCCAATGACAAGTTGTGAGGGGCAGGCTTAGTTATGCCCACGCACACACCCACTTGCAGAAAACATAAAAAGAGACTGCTTGGACAGGCAAGACATTCATTTTTCCATTTCCTTGCGGAGCATTTTGCCGGACCACACAACATCTAGAAGGAACATCCAGAACTTAGACTCCAGATAGACTACAGAACTTAAAGCAAATGCCTAAACCACAAGCTGAGAACTCTTCTCAGCAGGCCTTCAGAATCCAGCAATCCAACCAAACTATTCTACAGCCGGGCGAGCTGTTGGATTCTTTGCCAAGAACTTTTGCCAGAACCGGTAGCAGACCCAGAAAGCAGTGCTGTATCCGGAATCCACTTGATCCAGACCAGCAGAACCACAGACCAGACCGGAACCAGAGAGACCAGAACCAGAGAGACCCAGACCAGACCGCGGTGAAGTGCAGAGCAGAGCTCACCCAAAGAGCTGTGACTTCAGAACCACCCGCCAGGAGTCCAGTCCAAACCTGATCAGACCTTGATGGCCTATTTCAAATTTATAGTGTGAGTACTCAGCTAGAACTGTGCCAGAACCAATCTCTTAGTCTAAAATAATCTGATTCAAACCATTTTAACCTATTTAGAACTGCATCATAAGAAATTGTGTGTCCATTCTGCAAAACTGTCATCTGTCATTCTGAGCTTTACTTTTATTTTGAGAATCTACCTCCATTAAATCGTCCGTATCTTTTGAACCGCGTGTGGTAGGAACGTGGTTTAACTTTCATCTTAAAGCTAAGATTCTAAGCTTTCCTACTCCTTATAGTTCCTCCGTAATCACGATCGACGCACTCGGAAAAAAGTGCCGCAAACTGACAGTTTGCTTCATTTCAACCACGTTTAAAAATATCTGTCTTTTGCTTCCATTACTGAATCCCGTTTTCAACCTGATAACCATCCCTGAATCATTGGTAGGGCTGACCTGAGCTGATGTAAAGTATCTCTCACTCACCCTGAACCTCTAGAGGGAATTAAAAGCATTTTCAGCATATTTTTCTCTTCATTGCCACCACATTTAAAAGGATCTTGCCTGCTTTAAAATCATACCTGATTTCCTCTAAGCTCGCTGGGGGGAACTGGAAATTTGTATTGCATTTTGTATTCCTGAGAATTGTGTGCTCCCCTTCCATCTCCTTATCTTGCATAGGGAGGGAGGGAATTGTCAAAGAAAAAGTGATCATATTATCTTTTGTTGAAATCATATCAAGGTTATTTCTGTGCTGCATTTTTCCCTCATTGCTTTTCCCTGAAACCATAAAAGTATTTTCTGCTACCTTATCCTTCCTATACTAACTCCTCATTGATTGTAAAGAAGTGTGCTAGTGTCAGATTATCTATTGTTGATCAACATTATATTCATAAGTGTGGTATCAATTATTAATTTATTCATAAAAGTGTGATATATATATCTTGTTTACTTTCTCAATAAACCTTTTAAATTGCAAAACAAGCCTACTTCTTGGCTCAGTGAGATCAGGGGGATTCATAGAGAGGGGTGTTATAAAAGGGTTTATCATCCAGGGTATAACTTGCTATAAAAATATATAAATAAGGGCTTCTCTTGGGCATCCCAGACGAGGCACTGACTTAGTGGGATTGTTGAATTGAAGTCACTTAACAAATTGGGGGCTCTACCGGGATCAGGCGGTCTGGTTGCAGGCAATCGCACCCCAGATCACTGAAACAGGGTCAGATAGATGGAGAGATCAGGGTCCCTTACATGTTGCCCTGAGTGAACTATATATGGCCCCTAAGGCCAAGGATGAGCACAATAAGATTGCCAGGGTAGCGGCATATTTATATTTATATATGGGAGCCATACAGGACAAATGTGCTGAAGGCCAAGATCTGGCAAATAGGCAACTGATGGCATTAGAGAAGGCCCAATCTGACCTGGTCTCTTCTGAGCAGAGGCTACAGAGGAGCCAGGAGTCAGAAAATGATAGTAGGCAGTATATTATTATAATAAAGGAGGATATGGATATCCTGCAACAGGAAAAGTCTGACCAGGATAACAGATTTCTGGCCTTGCAGAAGGAGTACCAAGAAGGTTTGGACGCTCTACTGCAGAGCCAGAAAAATCTGGAGCAACAACTGGACTTCAATAGGGCATGCGCAGAGCAGGTAGTTACCCTGCAAAGCCACCTAGATAGGGAGAAGACAGAGAGCAATAAACTGATTTTGAAAGACCTGGATACCCAGGCAGAGTTTGATTAAGAACGCCAGAAAGCTGGTGCCTTTCAAAGGCAGAGGGACGACCTGGCAGCACAGATGCAGGCTCTTAGTCAGGAAAGGGACACCTTAGGCCAGGAAGTCTGCCAATTAAAAGAAAAAAATGAAGAAAATCACTTGGCCCTCCAGGGACTGGGTGACCTCGAAAAAGAGCATCAGAACTTGTTAAAGCACACCAGGAGGGTAGAAGATGCTCTGGCAAGAAAGGAACAGGCCAGTAGGGATGGGACTCAGGAGGTAACCCTCCTGCAGCAAAGACTGGCCCAGTATTCCAGGACCAACCAGGAAGCACAGAGAGAAAATGAGGCTCTATGTCAGCACAATGATAGGCTCCAGCAACATGTAGCCATGCAGAAGAGACTGATAGAGTCTAGTAAGGCCTTAACTGAGGAACTGAAAGCGCAGGCTTTTGCATTGCAACAGGGAGCAGAGGCTGACAGAGATGAAGTTCGCTGGGAAAGGGAAACACCTGAGCATAACCTCAGGAGCCCTAGTACCAGAGGCCTTCATCTCTCCCAGTCCTTGGACTCTGCCACCCCCATGTCCCCTGGCGCACATAAGCACAGGGCCACAGGGAGGGCAGATTACTATCCAGCCAAAAGTATGGGTTTCATATTCCAGTACCTCCCAGGAATGGATGGCCAGGCATCCGGGTATGGGCACCCGAGCACAGTGCAATTTAGTGGGGAACCCCAGGAAAGTAGACCCACTAAGGGCATCCTAAAAACCTCTGCCCAGTTAGGTCAGTGGGGGCGGTACCCATCAAATCCTGGCAGCAAGGAGGGATCTGAAGACTCCTCCGAGCAGCCCAGGACACAGGAGACTAGGTCCCCACATTCTGCCAGCCATTCCTAGGCTCGCAGAATCCGGGAAAACCTGGAAGATCAGACGGGCACCTCTGGGAGCAGTGCCTCTGAGTCAGAGGATGAGTGGACCAGGGTTACCCGAACCAAAAAGGCCAATAAGGCAAAAAGTGCCTTGCTTAAGGACCCCTTAAAGCAGATCAAGGCAATAAGGAGTGTCATCACCCCTTATCACAAGAACGCCAAGTATTCTGTTTGGGCACACTTGGAGATTTATGAGCAAATGATGGAAACTTTCCATTTGAAAGACAGCAGTAGCTGCATTCAGTATGTAAAATGGACATTCTCCCCAGAATACTCCAGTTTCTTTGCGGGGCTGGAGGACCAAAATCATTCAAGATGGTCCACCTACAGGGCAGCCATCTTGAAACATTTTTCAGTTCACAGAAATCCCCAAGAGGATCGCAAGGCAGCCTACAATTTGCAATGTGGGGAGGATCAGGCCCCACAAGAATTTGTGCAGGAGTTAAAGCGTGCTTTTGCGCAGAATACAAAAAGGGTACGCACGGACAGTAAAGAATTTGTTAATATGTTTTTCCATGCCTTACTCAAATACATAATGACCCAGCTCGTGAGAGACTTTCACGAGAAAAGATCTTTAGACTGGGTCATTGAGCAAGCCACCCGCATCTATGAGGTGCAGAAACCGGTGGAAAATAAGAATCAGCCCAAAAACCCAAAAACCAACAGCACCCCTGCTGCTGCCAAGGTGGCCGAGGTAAAGGTTGCCCTTGTTTCAGATTTGGAGATGGGGGGGCCTAAAAACCTGCCTGCACCGAATAATTCTAAGCCCAGAAGGCCCTCGGGCCAGTCACAGACAGGGAGTCAAGGAGGTAGTCCCACAAATGGGGTCCCTCGCTCCCCTGACTATGTAAGTCCCAGCTATAAGGGAAACAGTCCAATCCTGGGTTATGTGTGGACTCCTCCGGCCTAAGGGGGGGGATCCAACCAAGCGCCCAACCCAGGGAACTTCCCTCCGCACTTCCCCCAGGAGGGCAGAAATTCTCCAAATCCTGGGCAGAACTTGTTCCCCAGGTATCCACCCAACTTCCAGCCCCAAAATCATCCATCCTTCTTTCCCCAATTCCCTGAGCCCAGACAATCGAATCCGGGAGAGGAGAGGCCAAGGGTGGAGGGGTACCCAAATCTTCCCAACCAGGGGTACTACCAGAGAAGGGATAGCTACCCTTCCCGGGATCAGCCCGGGGGAGAAAATAGAACCCCGTATCAGCCTGAGCGGGTTTCACAGTTAGAGCGCCAGGTCCAAAATATGGCACGGGATCTGGGTCACATACTGAGGGCTCAACAGAACCCTCAGATGAGCATGCCACCGCAGAATGCCCCAAACTCTGGGCCTGGTGCTCCAAAACAATGATGGGGCAGCACCCCGATAACCCACCGGTTCCCAGGGAGGAGGCACAATGGGAAGGGGGGTGTAAAGCCTTGGAGGAAGCTTCCTTCCCCACTTGTAAACAGCCCCTGGAAACCCAGGAACCGGAAACAAAATCTCCTACCCCTGAAAGTCTGCCATCCAAGGAGCAGAGAGGAGGTAGGAGAAACAAAGGACCCAAACAGACCCATTTTGTGGAGGAGGTACAGGTCTTCCAATTTGAGGGAGAGGGATCCTCAGAGGATCCTGGGAAAAGGTTCCTCTCCTTCAGAGATGGGGGAACTCCTCCCAAGGAAAAATGGGTCCCAAAAGATTCCAACCCAGACTGGGTAGATGTGGGGATTGAGCTGTCGCCACCCATCATTCTATGCCAGAACCAACAAGACCGAAAACCCCTGGTTCAAACCCATCCTGGTGACTGCCTCCAAAAAGGGGGGGCGGCCCAGAACCGGAATCAGGGGAACCCAAAACGCATCCATAGACTGGGTAGATGTGGGGATTGAGCTGTCGCCACCCATCATTCTATCCCAGAACCAACAAGACCGAAAACCCCTGGTTCAAACCCATCCTGGTGACTGCCTCCAAAAAGGGGGAGTGGCCCAGAACCGGAACCAGGGGAACCCAAAACGCATCCATAGACTGGGTAGATGTGGGGATTGAGCTGTTGCCGCCCATCATTCTATCCCAGAACCAACAATACCAAAAACCCCTGGTTCAAACCCATCCTGGTGACTGCCTCCAAAAAGGGGGGGCGGCCCAGAACCGGAACCAGAGGAACCCAAAACCATATCCGGTTGCCAACTTTTTCTTTCAGATTCCCGAGACTCTCCACAGAATTTTGCCCAAATCTCTTCTCTCTCAATGTCCAAAACCAGAAAATTAGCCCACCAGTTGTCAAAAAATGTGCATTATCTGTGCCCCCTTGAGGAGAAGGAGGGAAGATACTATGCCCCGGTACAAGTACAGGGGCAGGGTACAATTTTGGCACTGGTGGACACGGGATCCCAAGCTACCCTTCTGTCCAAAAGGGCCTTTGATGAGCTAAATTTAGGAAGGGGGGAGAATTACCAAATTCCTCTCACCTCTCTTCCTGGACAACTCCAGAACTTTGACGGGAAGGAAATTCCCGTCGAGGGGACTGCAGATTTGGACATCAAAATTGGGCGACACAAGGTGAAGCACCCGGTCATAGTAGTGACTCCAGAGGGCACCCCTTGTTTACTAGGGAATGACCTCCTGAGAAGGTTGTCACCCCTTATAGATTGCATGAACAAGGTCCTCTGGACCCAGACTTGCCGACCAATAAAATTAAAACAGAGTGTCATCCATGTTAGTCTAAACAGCACCTGCCACATGGTTGAACAAAAATCTGACCAAGTAGAATTTCACTTCCAGAATAACCAAATTCCAGATGTGACAGTAATAGCAGTAGGACAACAGACTGGTGGTGGGGGGTCCTCTCTATTTCTGAAAATCAACATTCCTTATAGTTTAAGGTGGTATTCCACACTGGAAGGAAACACTCTGAAATTCTTTACTAATCCACAATCAGACATTCCCACTCCGATAGTCCAGAAAGATGTGAAATCAGCTCAGAGCCTGGCTGATATTCAGCAAATGGGAGAGCAGTTGTTCATCCGTGTTCAGTTAAATGATGGGAAGGACTCTGTTCTCGCCCGAGTGTGTGTGAACAATGGTAAGAGCTTCATCAGCGAAGCCATGTTCCAACAACTCCCAAAAGATCCAGCCATTCCCACATTCAAACTGATAGACAAATGGCAAATGGATCTGGAAACACCCAATTCCAAACATCTCCTGCCAAGCAGGTGTATGCTCAAAATCTCCATTGGCAACAAGAGCATAGTCCATAATTGTTGGGTCGTGCGAGACGTCACTGCCGCCTTTTACTTAGGCAGTGACATTCTCAATCGCTTTGCCATTAGTTTGGACCTAATAAACTTCAAAGCTTGGTCCTGATTAGCGTAGCGAACAATCCCATGGGCTTTGAGGATCCAGAAAAAGCATTTAGGTCAGCTCAATTGCTACCTTATGCAGTTGAAATTCAGGTTAAAGAGGAAGTCACCATCCCAGAAAGGACCCGACAATTCTCCCTGGAAGTGAAAGTTAAAAGAGGACAAAAATTGAAAAACCCTGATGCTTATATTCATCTAAATGCTTTTCTCCAACAGCAAGGGTTAGGGGTAAACCCAACACCATTAGTCAACATAGAACATGACACCATTCCAATAGAGGTGGATAACAGCGACTTAAAGAGTATTACTCTAGCCGCAGGCGCCATTATTGGAATGGCGGTTGATGACCGACATTTCTCCATTGATTTAGGAAATGAACTGTTAGGACCAATCCCCAAGGACTGTTTTGACAGTGACAGTGATGACAATACAACACCAAACAGGATCTTTACCCGGCATCGGGGGAACTTCCTGGTGTACACTTCCTGCCCTTATGTTAAGGAAGATGTGACTTGTGACTTCAGGAGGGATGAGGTGATTTTCCAGGTCCATGTGGGCTGCCTTTCCCACCTGAAGCCTCCAGTCCAAATCAGCACTCTGACCAGGGACTTCTCCACCCAGCTGGAGGAGGCCGTTGAGATAGCAAAACCAGAAGTCTTCCCAGGCTTCAGGCAGATGGTGGAAGAGAGAGTCAACCTAGCTGATGGCTGCGTGACTCTGGAACAGAAGCAAAAGTTGAAACAAGTGTTCTTGGATTTCCAAGATCTCTTTGCGGTAGACTCAGATGACTGTGGTCACACCGACATCCACACAACAACAATTCCCAAGGACCCTGGCATGAATCCAGTTTTTGTGAAGCAATATCGCTTGCCTCTCGCATCCATGGAGTCCCTTACTGAAATAATTAAGAACCTTGAGTCCCGGGGAATAATCCGTCCAGTTTATAGCACCTTCAATAATCCGGTGCTGGGAATATTGAAGCCAAACAGCCAGTGGAGACTCTGCGCCGACCTTAGGGAGCTCAACAAACGGGTCCATACTTCCCGATGGCCTCTTCCCTACATTGACCAAGGGCTGGCCCAGATCCAGGGGTCACAGGTATTCACCGCAATAGACCTGACCAATGGGTACTGGACTGTGCCTGTCAGTAGGGAGGACCAATACAAACTGGCTTTTACCTTTGGGGGCCAGCAGTACACATGGACCCGGACTCCCTTCGGATACCTCAACTCCGGCAATGAAACCAACATTTTCCTACATAAGGCCATGCCCGACTTGGGTGCGAGGGGCAACCTGGCTTATGTAGATGATGTCCTCATCAAAAGTTCATCTGTGGAGGAACACATACCGGAGATCCGTTATGTTCTGACACAGTTGAGGGCCGCCGGAGCAAAACTTTCCTTCCAAAAAGTGCAGTGGTGTAGAACCCGTGTTCATTTCTTGGGGCATGAGATTACTCCTCAGGGTCTCCGTCCCCAGGAAAAGAAAGTGGAAGCCCTCCAAAAATTGAAGGGTCCCACAACTCTGTTGTGGGAACTAAGGAGCCTCCTTGGACTGACTAATTACAGCAGAAAGTTCATTGAGGGCTACGCAGAGATCACCAGACCCCTGATTCATCTCTTGAAGGGGGGGTCAAGTGGGAATGGGGTCCAGAACAATCCGAGGCAGTAAGACAACTCAAAAGAAGCCTCTCACAAGTGCCTTGCCTAGCTTACCCTGTCAGAAACAAGGAGTTCTTCCTGGAGACAGGGTTCTCTAATACGTGCTTGATGGCAGTATTATACCAAAAGCATGACAAGGTCAATAAAGTAATATCCTATGCGAGCAAAACTTTATCCTCTGTGGAGGAAAAATTCAACGATTGTGAGAAGGCACTCCTGGCAACGGTGTGGGCATTGAAGAATTACCGCCCGTTCTTCCAGGGGGAACACATCATAGTGGAGACTCCACACCAGCCTCTGCAATACCTCCAAAGTGACAGAATCAGGGCTGGAAATGTGAGTAATTCCCGAATTACTTCCTGAATTCTGTCAATGCAAGGCTTTCCTGTGGAGGTCAGATATGGCCAACACAAGAAGAGTCCCCTCGCGCAAGGTCTGGCTGACTTGCATGATTGTGCCAGAGAAAACTGTCTCAAGGACGAAAGTCTAAAAATCAAGGACAACATGGAGGCATACCTTGATTCCCCACACAAAGTCTTTGAAGAAGACAAGTGTGAGGGAATGCCCACTGTCTATGTGGATGGATGCTCTTACCATGTTGACAACAACAGGGAAAAAAGAACTGGTTGCCGGCATAGGGAATGCATGGGTGAATGAGTCCCCAGAACCCTCCGCTGGGTACAAAATTGGTCCCCGAAGTAGTCAGGTGGCAGAATTGATGGCTGTGTATCAAGCCATCCTCACTGCTGTCCAACATCAACTCCACAAACTGGTCATAATCACAGATTCAGATTATGTACAGAACGGGTTCGTGGAGCACCTGGTTAATTGGAAAACCAGAGGCATGTTATGTGCTAATAACAAACCCTTGAAACATGGGAAGTTAATCCAAAATATTGATGGTCTGGTCACCTCGAATGGGATGACCATCTACTGGAAGAAGATCAAGGGTCATTCCAGATTAGAGGGACCAGACAAAACTGGAAATGACTTAGCTGATCAGCTGGCCAAAACCGGGGCCATCCAAGGGGATCTAATAGAAATAGAGTCCCTGTTGGGGGAACTCTAGGTCACTGCTATCACTAGGTCCCAGACAAATGCTCACAATGATCTTTCAACTGCACAATGGAGTAAGGAGACCCCAGATGCTGATTTGATTACGGCTCAAAAAGGGAATCCAATAATTGGTAAGTTTTACCAACACATTGAGGACCCTGAGAACTTTCCCCTGACGAATACCGATTACCTTGGGAAAGAGGACCTTAGAGTGTTGATGAAATGTCCAAAAATGTTCTGAATCCAAGACGGGTTGTTGGTAAGGAAATCCCAAGCTGGCCATGATCAGTGGGTGGTTCCTACCTCATTCCGAAGCCTGATGTTGAGTCACGCCCATGATGCGGCCAACCCCGGTCATAGGGGGTTTCATGCAACACTTGAGATCTTAAGAGAGGTTGCAGACTGGCCACACATGGGGCAGGACCTCGACCAATACTTGAAGGGGTGTCTTGTGTGTGCACAATTTCAGCCAACATCTCTCACACACCGTGTGCCTCTCCAAAAGAGGGGGATGAGACTGCCATGGTCAGATTTGCAAATTGACTTCATAGGCCCCGTGATTCGCTCCTCTAGGGGGAACAAGTACATGTTGACGGTCACATGCTTGTTTACCAATGTCTACGAATAGGTTTTGCCGCTTTGCTTTGTCATCCTAGGAGAAAGAAAACCTGGAGACTGACCACGGAAGACGACCTGTGGACCGGGAGCAAAGATCTGAGGGGTCCGGGGTACTGCCCAATACTCCCATCAGGACCAGCGAGGAGAACCGATCGATCCACCCTGATGGAGGAAAAGATGCTGAACTTTGTCATCTGCGGAATCGGAAGAAGATGATGCGGACATCCCAGCGCGTGGATCAAAACATCCTTTGCACCCGATTCCCCTTCGACTTGAAATCAAAGCACAGTCGGGCGGGGGGGCTTGTTGGGTGTCCTGACCCACGTTTGGAATATTATGCTGCAACATTTGGTGCTGTGGGCTTAGGAAATCCAAGATGGCGAAAAAGCCCACATTTGCGCCAGAATCCAGGAGAACCGCGCAGTTTTGCGCACACCAAAATTGTCCCCTGACCTGCCACCCACCAGTACAAAGAAAGATGTTTCTGTTCAAAATCTGTTTTCATTAATGTCAAAAATAGCTAAGATCATGGGCCGGAAACCACCAAACAAAAATCCAACTATGGTTGAGTGTTTTACTTTACTTTACTGCAGATCCACATCAATGCCATGTCAAGCAAGAATCATATACCATCAAGTAAAATCATTTCTTTTGAAATGTATTAATTCAAGACAGCTGTCAAAAATAGGTGCAGTACCGGCATTGGACACAGACCGGCGCTGGCGCTCTATAAATCCTGACAGGAGAGCTGTCTTGCAGAATTGTGCAGTGAACAGAAGGGGGTCTTATGTAATTAAAAGTTCAAAAGACTTGCTTTTCCTGAGAACCATTAACACCTCAGAGACACACACAACAGCCCAGGATATCACATGGCCCTGTTGATTGAGAGGGAGGAGTTTCCCCTGCAGCTTGCAGGACCCAACACAATAGACCCTTTCAATTGAATAGAAATGCAGATTAGGGTGTAGCTGGCAACAGCTGCCCTGCCAAGAAGGAGAGGCCTGTGATCTCTGACTCACCAAGCTTCTGGGGGCGGGCCAGACTGGATTGTGGATTCATATTGCAGCAAATATATGTTTAAGTTAAATTGCTTATAAAATCTTGTATTAAGCTCACAGAAATGTACAATTTGGGGGTCCTAAATATGGAAAATGCCCTCACGATCTGAGACCAAACTCCACTTTGTGCGGTGTTCTGGGACTGAACCCAGCTATTTATTAATATTGCAGACACTGTGTTTATGATAGAGACATAGTAATTTCCAGTAATATGCTCAGGGAAGGGGTGCAGGTCTGTGTAAATTTTGAGGAAAAACCAACATGGTGAAAGTCACTAAAAAGCACAAAATGTTGCCATTTTTCAAACCAGGCTCTGAGGGGGATCAGAGTTGGGCGAGAGCATATCTTAAATTAATCTGTTAAATGTGTATGTAATTTCAACAACGTTTGTATCTGGGAAACCTGTCAGTTATGAAAAATTCATTTTCTAAGTAAATGCAAAGGGGAGTGTTCTTTCTGTATGCCATACAATGAATGCCTGATGACACTCCATTCCTTCCCCCAATCAAGCGAGAGAGGAGGACTTGGCCAATGATAAGTTGTGAGGGGCAGGTTTAGCTATGCCCACACACACACCCACTTGCAGAACACATAAAAAGAGACTGCTTGGACAGGCAAGACATTCATTTTTCCATTTTCTTGCGGAGCATTTTGCCGGACCACACAACATCTAGAAGGAACATCCAGAACTTAGACTCCAGATAGACTACAGAACTCAAAGCAAAGGCCTAACCCACAAGCTGAGAACTCTTCTCAGCAGGCATCAGAATCCAGCAATCCAACCAAACTATTCTACAGCCAGGCGAGCTGTTGGATTCTTTGCCAAGAACTTTTGCCAGAACCGGTAGCAGACCCAGAAAGCAGTGCTGTATCCAGAATCCACTTGATCCAGACCAGCAGAACCACTGACCAGACCAGACCAGAACCAGAGAGACCAGAACCAGAGAGACCCAGACCAGACCGCTGTGAAGTGCAGAGCAGAGCTGACCCAGAGAGCTGTGACTTCAGAACCACCCGCCAGGAGTCCAGTCCAAACCTGATCAGACCTTGACGGCCTATTTCAAATTTATAGTGTGAGTACTCAGCTAGAACTATGCCAGAACCAATCTCTTAGTCTAAAATAATCTGATTCAAACCATTTTAACCTATTTAGAACTGCATCATAAGAAATCGTGTGTCCATTCTGCAAAACTGTCATCTGTCATTCTGAGCTTTACTTTTATTTTGAGAATCTACCTCCATTAAATTGTCCGTATCTTTTGAACCGCGTGTGCTAGGAACGTGGTTTAACTTTCATCTTAAAGCTAAGATTCTATGCTTTCTACTCCTTATAGTTCCTTCGCAATCGCGATCGACACACTCGGAAAAAAGTGCCGCAAATTAACAGTTTGCTTCATTTCAACCACGTGTAAAAATATCTGTCTTTTGCTTCCATTACTGAATCCCGTTTTCAACCTGATAACCATCCCTGAATCATTGGTAGGGCTGACCTGAGCTGATTTAAAGTATCTCTCACTCACCCCAAACCTCTAGAGGGAATTAAAAGCATTTTCAGCATATTTTTCACTTAATTGCCACCACATTTAAAAGGATCTTGCCTGCTTTAAAATCATATCTGTTTTCCTCTAAGCTCGCTGGGGGAACTGGAAATTTGTATTGCATTTTGTATTCCTGACAATTGTGTGCTCCCCTTCCATCTCCTTATCTTGCATAGGGAGGGAGGGAATTGTCAAAGAAAAAGTGATCATATTATCTTTTGTTGAAATCATATCAAGTTTATTTCTGTGCTGCATTTTTCCCTCATTGCTTTTCCTTGCAACCATAAAAGTATTTTCTGCTACCTTATCCTTCCTATACTAACTCCTCATTGATTGTAAAGAAGTGTGCTAGTGTCAGATTATCTATTGTTGATCAACATTATATTCATAAGTGTGTTATCAATTATTAATTTATTCATAAAAGTGTGATATATATATCTTGTTTACTTTCTCAATAAACTTTTTAAATTGCAAACCAAACCTACTTCTTGGCTCAGTGAGATCAGGGGGATTCATAGAGAGGGGTGTTATACAAGGGTTTATCATCCAGGGTATAACTTGCTATAAAAGTATATAAATAAGAGCTTCTCTTGGGCGTCCCAGATGAGGCACTGACTAAGTGGGATTGTTGAATTGAAGTCACTTAACAAATGCTGCTCAGGGTGGATGGAGTAAGTATACCTCAGCTCTGTTCTATCTGGACTTTAGTATACACTTCTGGGGTCCCAAAAGGCCCTCTAACAGTTACCAGAATCACATCTGTAATGGAACATAAACGTTTTCTTCTGAGAACATCAGGACCAATGCCCAGGCAAAGCCATCTGCGGAGTGGATTGTCAAACTTAGAATCACAAGAGGGTGGAAGGCAAGACTTCCAGACAACTAGACAATAAAAACACTCCTCTAATGAAAAAGGCTTGGTACTCCACTTTGCAAGGAAAACAAGATTTATTTTATATACAAAAAGGAAAAAAGTATCAGAAGGTCCCTTAGGACCAAACTGACACAGAGCAATATGTTTGTTCAAAGCAGGTACACGCTTTATAAGGAAAGAAATTGTCACTCATGATGTGAACAATATACAGTTTTTCCCTCCACCCCCATTGGCTACCACCTATATAATGCTACCAGTCCCTTATAATCAGTCCCTTAACCAATTGGCCACATCCTAATCTATCCCTACCCACTAACACATGGTCCCCCTAGTCCATAACCTGGGTTCCCCGCTACTGGACTGGTGAGTTACCTGGAATGTTACCTGCCGCATCGGCCGAGTCATGTGGTGTACACGTGTTCATTAGCATGAGCTCAGTGGACAACTCCAAGTGAAATTGGCTCTTTGAAATAACAATAGGCTCCTCTTGATACCAGACATGTTGGCACCCCAGCAATGCCTCCCCAGCAGTGAGCTAGATTTGTTGGTATCACCTCTTGCTCTTCATATCACAAATCACAGGATGTTCTGTTCCTCGCTTCCCCCTTATCACTTGCCCACCTGCAGCTCTCCTTATCAGTTGCCCACCCACGTACACACCCCGAGGACCATATAAATGCGTCTGATTCCTATGAATGTATGTACTCTGTTCCCCAGCTGCCTGGTAGTTCAAATAAGATGCCCATTTACTCAGAAGGCGCTAGCATCTGAAATCTAACCTAACATGTTGTCAGCTCAAGACCTCTAACCTGACTCCCATGGATGTGTCCTTCGGGAAGGCCACAGCCCTACCCTCAATCTGCCATTCACATTCCAATCCCGGTTCGTCAAAGGGCTGCAGCTGGATACAATTAAACCATTATATATTTGGCATGAATTACACTGTTCTCAGCTTCACTACTGGGGCTTGGTAAATGGACATAATTCAAAGTCTTCATTATGCCTCACCACTGTAATTTACAACAAGGAATGCAAACTGTTAGGCCTCACTTCCAAATGGCGGTGCTTCAGTATTTCCGTCACTCCAGCCCCATGTCTGAACCACCATTGCCACACATTGTCACTTCTACTATGGATATGATTTCACTACCGCTACACAATACCACCTGTGCCCTATACCTGGACCTACCTAAGCCTCTATAACTACTTTAAAGATACATGTGTTGCCTGCCCCATATTTTCATATGCAAACCTATCATATGGCAAGCTCGCAATTGCAATGTCTACGCTGCTGCTGCTGTGCATTTTCATTGTCTCGTGTACTTCCTTAGTCTGAATCGTTTGGCCGTGGTTGGATGCTGCATCTGCATCCCAACATTCCCTCCTTTAGTTAATCGTCCATTAACTAACCAAGCAGCTTTCTTCCTTCTGTAATCATCATCTTTGCGCACCCATACTCTGCACACATGATATAAACTGCCCCCATCCTGGGCATATTTTTCTCGGGTACAGGTGAGGTAAAGAGAATCGCTATCCCCAGCTAAGTCAACCCAATGTTCCACATCATTTTAAGGATCTGTTGGGGGTGATGTTAATGTCCCCGGGGATCTGTAGGATGTTCTATTCTCATCACACATGGTATATTTGTCTCCTCTGGGCAACTCTCTGTGTGAGTGTACTGATATTTTGTAATAGGAGTAGCTCCACCTGCCCTTATCAACACCATCATCATGGCACTGTTCCGGAGAGTCTTGGTGCAACATTCGTGGACCATATGGCACGTGCAAAAAATGAGTAGCAAGATGAATACTTTGGCAAACCAATAACTTCATTTCTATTTCTAGCCAGATTGGGGCCCAGGAAAACATGGTATCGAACCACTCACCAGCTTACACTCCCGCTTCTCTCTCCATTCCTGTCTTCAACTTGTGTAGGGCCCCTATTATATGGGACAAGGATGCATTGTCTGCATTATATGGGGGGATGTACGCGCAATCAGACAACATGATCTTCTTATAGAACCCCCACCTGCCATGGTCGTCAGTAAGTCCAAGACACATCTATTCTGCAAGGTCATCAGCCGGATCAGTCACAACTCACTTTTTATAAAATTCAGACGCTGCTCTGTTTCGTTTGCCAACTGGATCCTTTCCCACCACACTGTCTGCAACCATTGGGCGTTGGCTCTAGCATGGATGCCTGGCACCAATAGGGAAGTGGAAAATGTCCCTGTCTTGGTATAGAGGCAATATTTGTCTGGCATGGCCTTCAAAAGTTTGGAAGAGTCTTTGGACAGGTAATTAGATAGTATCTGTTGGCGTCTCCGAAATGAACGTGTCTTGTGCCTCACTTGCGGTAGTTCAGATGGTTCTGGACCTGGCATTGCACTATGGACAGGTGTGCGTCAGGAACCACTAAGAGAGCTGAATGAAGGGTAGTTAATGAACACATGCATTTCCACGATGGTGAGAGATGCATTTAGCCTTACTGGCCGCAAGCACATTATATGTCCATACGTGCGGCTGTTCCTCTGCTAAGATCATGGTTGAATAACATCTTGTTGCATTTGCTGTTAGTTCCCACAGGTACAGTGCCATTTCCTCAGAAGCAAAACGCATATTTTGCTATTGTCTATATCTTCATTGGAGTCTATTTTGCTTCGATACACGTTAGCGTTGACACATTTGTACCCCATATTGCAAAACAATTCTTGTTAATGTTCAGTATCACTTCTTCATCGAATTCCGCCAAACCCCCTGCTGCACAGGTTACTACTGCTGCCTCTTGTATGTTGGCAACAAACAGTACTCCACCCATATTTAGCAATGGGCATGTCCTGCACCGTGGGTCCTTTCTTTTCTATACACATTCTTCATCATTTCTGTCCATCAGTACAACTTTTACTTCATGCCCTTGGGACATACTTCGTACCCGGCAGAAAGAGCCAAATGAACTAAACACTGCGCTACCAGAGGTGGCAGCTCTTGGGGTATTAACAGTTTAGATGATCCTGACGCATGAGGGAGGAAGGAGCCAAAGTAACTCCCATTTGACCTCTCGTTCCCCACTGAGCGCATCTGACTGTACCATAGATTATTGAATTCTGCATGTTTCACGTCCGCCAATGTATGAAACACCACACCTTTATATTTGCCATATTCTTCTTCCACCCTCTGCCTAACACGTTTCATAAACCAAGTATTGTTCTAGTTTGTTTTATATTGACAACCTCATCTTGAAAACATCACTCTGTCTACATCCTCTACACCCCCCTTTATCTATCCCCACCATATAACCTGTTCCAGAAAATATACACAATAATCTACAACAAACCCTAAACAAATGTACAATATTGACAATATTACACAACACTTGTGGTGTGAAACCTGCAGAGCAAAAACAAAGAGGTGATGGCTGGAAGGTTTAGACTGACTCTTAACCAATGGCGTTGCTCTGGGCAACCTTCCAGACCATCGTTCTTCGCCTGCCAAGCCATTACAGAAGGGGAATAAACCATATGCAAATCAGGCTTGGTCCAGCCCAAAAGGGGCAGTCCAGCCCGAACTGCTAGATCACATCCCTTCTGCACGAGACCACAAGCATCCCCAAACATATTTCGGCCTTGTTGGGCCTCATCAGAGAGGAGTAGCTTGGGTCTCTAGGCCCAGCAGGCACGGGACCCACGTCTGGGCATAACCATCCCACTCGGGGTGACAAAGCAAAAACAAAGAGGTGATGGCTGGAAGGTTTAGACTGAATCTTAAGCACTGGCGTTGCTCTGGGCAACCTTCTAGACCATCGTTCTTCACCTGCCAAGCCATTACAGAAGGGGAAAAACCACATGCAAATCAGGCTTGGTCCCACCCCAAAAGGGGCAGTCCAGCCCGAACTGCTAGGTCACATCCCTTCTGCACGAGACCACAAGCATCCCCAAACATGTTTCGGCCTTGTTGGGCCTCATCAGTGAGGAGTAGCTTGGGTCTCTAGGCCCAGCAGGCATGGGACCCAAGTCTGGGCATACCCGTCCCACTCGGGGTGACAAAGCAAAAACAAAGAGGTGATGGCTGGAAGGTTTAGACTGAATCTTAACCACTGGCGTTGCTCTGGGCAACCTTCCAGACCATAGTTCTTCACCTGCCAAGACATTACAGAAGGGGAAAACCATATGCAAATCAGGCTTGGTCCCACCCCAAAAGGGGCAGTCCAGCCCAAACTGCTAGGTTGCATTCCTTTTGCATGAGACCACAAGCATCCCCAAACATTTTTCAGCCTTGTTGGGCCTCATCAGTGAGGAGTAGCTTGGGTCTCTAGGCCCAGCAGGCACGGGACCCACGTCTGGGCATACGCCCTCCCAGCCAACGCTGATTTAAACCTGCTGATTGACACCTTCAAAGACTCCATGGCTAAGGCAATGTACACCGTTGCCCCCCTGAAACCTCATAAAGACAAACCTAAAGGTCACCTGAACTCATGGTACACCCAAGAACTCAAAGTACTCAGAAAAACGAAAGCCAAAGCACAACTCGCATGGAAGACTAACCCTTCGGTGGAACACAAGTCCAACCTCACAAACTTATCCTCGCTTTACAAAAGTGCGATAATTCGCACCAAAAAAGATGCATAGAACACAAGGATTGCTCAGTCAGGATCCTCCCCCAAGAATTATTCAAAATTCTGAAAGAGCTAGAAAATCCTATTTCACCTCCAGACACCTGCTTGAAAGACACATCCTGGTGCATGCCCTTAACAACAAAATTACAGGACTCCAAACCAAAATTGAGGACAAACGCCAACAACTCTCCAATAACAAGGTCACCAACCTTAGCCCACTCACGCCTAACAACACCAGTTCGGGCTTCACATTTAAAAAAGATACCACACTTGAAGTACAAAAAATCATCACATGCTTAAAACCTTCAAACTGCAAAGGAGATAGCTGTCCCGCCCAGATCATAAAAGACGTAGCCAGAGAACTCTCCCCCTTCATCACCAACCTCATTAACATGTCCTTCACCAACAACTCAGTCCCCAGCAACCTAAAACAATCATGGGTCTCCCACTTCTAAAATAACAATCCCTAGACCCAGCCATACCCACCAATTACAGACCCATCACCACAGTCCCTTTCCTACTAAAAATCCTGGACAGAGTCGCCTACATCCAAATTCAGGAATACCTGGAATCCAACCAACTACTAGGAACACGTCAATCTGGCTTCAGACCTCAACACGGAACAGAAACTGCCCTTGTTGATCTCAAAAGCCAGACTGATGAAATTAAAGACAAAGGCAATGCCGCAATTCTACTCCTCCTAGACCTCTCAGCGGCCTTTGACCTGGTCAGCCACAAAATCCTTTGTAGTCACCTAGCCACCGCAGCCCACTTCTCCCCTCAGCCATCACATGGATACAATCCTTCCTGGCAAATAGAACCATGCAGGTTTTCTCCACAACAGATGCAGCAGACCCCATCCCCATATCCTGCGGGGTCCCTCAAGGATCCTGTGTATCCCCCACTTTGTACAATATATTTACAAATTTCCCTATTTGACCAACTGGACCGTCTGGGTGTCACCTACACCAATTATGCAGATGACACCCAGATACTCCTCACCATCTCACGCAACTACTATGCCAATGTCTTCCGGATCAATGAAATATTCTCCATCATTCAGGCATGGATGGCCTCTCATGGCCTCTGTCTGAATGATGAGAAGACAGAGCTCCTTATCCCTACGGCCAAAAATGTGAAAACCCTCGGCTTCTGCCTGGATGCCAACACCAACCTCTCCAAACACACCAATATGATCGCCTCAGCCTCCGCCTATACCAGCAAGCTCATTAGGGCCAGCAGACCCTTCCTATCTCCCAATAGCTGTTTCACTCTCGCCAGAGCCCTCATACAATCCAAACTAGACTACTGCAACAGCTTGTACCTAGGTGCTAACCAATCCGTACTCAACAAACTACAGTTACTGCAAAATAACGCTCTGCGCGTAGCCCTTAGCATTCCTAGACGAGAGCATATCTCCACTACCAGGAAAACCTGTAAATGGCTCTCCATACACAAGAAAATCGATCTAAAAACTATCTGCCTCACGTACAAGTCCCTTAACCACCTAGTACCTCCTTATCTAGCTAACAAATTCACCATGAAACTTACCAACAGAACCACCAGATCCTCCAACACTTTATGATTTACCCTGCCCAGATTCCACTTAAAAAGAGCTGGAGGGGGCAGTTTCACAGTACTTGCCTCCCAACTCTGGAACACCTTACCTCTCAACATCAAAACTATTGAGTCCTTCCAGATCTTCAAGAAGCAGGCCATCAGCTGGCTCCTGAACAAAGAGTAGCCTATTGACACCTGACCTTACTGCCCTTGCTCTGCAATCTGGCGCATCCACTGTATATGATTGTATATTACAACTGTATTCTTGCTAACTGTATATTACCTTTTAACATATGACTGTAAATTGTATTCCTTTATATATTATATGTATGTATCAATGTACGAAGTATGCAACACAAAGATACTTCACATTTATGTAACCGTCTTCTTAAGCGCCCTTCTACCTCCGGGTTTGGAGCGCTATACAAATAAAATAAACAAACAAACAAACAAACCCGTCCCACTCGGGGTGACAAAGCAAAAACAAAGAGGTGATGGCTGGAAAGTTTAGACTGAATCTTAACCACTGGCGTTGCTGTGGGCAACCTTCTGAAGGTAGAGAAGAACAAGACAACCATGCAGTGATCACAGTATTCTTCATGCTCTTCATCACTAGCACTAATGTATAATACAGCTAAATTAACACAGCACTGAAAGAAAATCCCACAGGGGAACTGTATGGGGTGCCTTCCGGATATCAGAAAGGTGGACACAGTACTGCAACTTCTTCACATTAACGCCAAATGGTGTTGCATACACAATAGTGTAGGGCTTGTTAAACCCGTTGTTAACTCCAATGACGGATGTAGTTCTTTACATATATGGTATCTCATGGCATGATCTGCAGTGGTGGTAATCTTACTTCATTGGGTGCTATGCTGGCCTCTGAGCTATCTCTTTTTGATGCTGTCTGTCGATAACGTGTATGCATCTTATTAACTGATGCAAATACCCTGTATACTCCCCCCAAAATACTCTCAGACGTGTGAGCATCAGATGCACTACGTGTAGGTGAAAGTGGCTTGTGCATTCTTCTGCCCATCATGATTCTGTGAGGCGAGGGGTAATGGTCTTTGCAGGGTTACGTTCTCAAACTGAACAAAGCCAGTGGCAAACAGTGGACCCAGTTATTTTTAAGGGTCACATACAACTTTCACAGTTTCCCTTTCAGAAGTGCGTTCATCCGTTCAGCAATCCACTTGGCTTGAGGTTGATAAATTGAGCATACCTTATGCCGAATGCCTAACAATGCAGCTATCTCTTTGAATATCTCATTGAAGAAGTGAGTGCTATTATCAGATTTAAATACTTTGCACACTCCCGGAATGAAAAATGTGGCTGCTGAATTAGCATCTGGATGTGCAAGTGACCCCGCCTCAACCCACCGGGAGAACAGGCACACAATGACAATTAGGTACCGATAGCTGTTGCATCTTTACCCCATATCTGTGATGTCTATAGAGTGCTCATGGAACGGTCAACTGGGGCGGGGCAATGTGCCATGCAGTGTCCTCAACATTTGTCCCATATTATACAAATGACATGTAGTACAGCTAGCTCCAAAACCATTCAACAATTCCTGCAGGTCGGGGACAAATCAGTCCTTCTGAATTTCTGCAGCGATATGCTGCTTAGATACATGCACTGGGTGATGCAGCTGCTCAAAAGCAACCATTACCAACTCTTGGGGCATCACTACTTTACCTGCGATGAACTGTCTCCAGATAAGATCTGCGGGCGATTGCATAAATCCCCTTTTTTGCCACAACTCTTTCTCTTCCTGGGGTGCCTGCCCCTGCATTTCAATAATTTGGGTGATAATTTGGGTGATTGGCACGGCGGTATATGGAAGCTCTAAACGGCTGGTGTAGACCAGCCGTTAAAGTAGGGACCCGCAAAGGGACCTTGGTGCTAATTACGGTGCCGCAATTTGCGGCACCGTACTTAGCGCCTTCCCCTTTCCCATTAAGCCCTATGGGGCAAAAATGGGAATGGGGAAGGGCCATGGAGGAAGGGGGAATTACCGCCCCGCCAACCTTGTAATGGGGTGGTCATTCCCCCTTTCTCCATGGCGGAGTCGGTAACTTACCGGCATGGACCATGGTGCTAATAGCACCATGGTCTTCCACCAGGGTCGTAATGAGGCCCAACGTCTTTAAGCTCTTGGAAACATGCAACCATCCCTTCTGTCCATGTGATGGGGCTTTTCACCTTTTTGGCCTCCTTCAATCCTTGTAATAATGGCCTTGTGTAGGTGGTGTAATGGAAGATCCATGCTCTACAATAATTGTACAGCCACAGCAACTTCTGCATGTGTTTTACTGTGACTGGCTGTGGGGTGCTGAGCACTGCAGCCACTAGCTTGTGTCTTACTCTCTTCCCTTCTAAAGAAATAAGTTGTCCTAAATATAACACTGCCAGCTGACCGTATTGCATTTTGACTCTGTCTAACTTGTACCCTTTGCCTGCTAACAATTGAAGTAGCATGATGGAGTCCTCTCTGGACTGCTGTTCGCTTGCACTGCACAGCAACAAATCATCAACATATTGGAGTATGATACTGGGCACATGTACGTTCCCTATGTCAGCATGGAGTACTCTGTTGAAATTACTGGGGGACTGACAGGACCCCTGTTGGAGCCGAATATGATGGAATCTCATCCTGCGGGGTATTAGGAATCGGGATGCAATGGGATGGAGAAAAATGCATTCTTTAAATCCATGACAGTGAAATACGTGGCTGTGGTTTTATGTTACAAAGGATAGTTGCTGTGTTCGGTACAACCCAGAATTCATCTTGAACTACACTATTTAAAGGGCATAAATCCTGAACCATACTCCAACTAGGCCGCTTTGATTTCTTGATAAGTTATATAGCCATGTTACAGGGCGACTCTGACGGCAGTGCAATGCTCTGAGGGGACTACCATAACTCAATTTAAAGGGACAGAGACCACATGGGTCCTTCCATTTGACTCTGACCTACAATTATTAATTCAGAAAGCTAATCTTTGAGGGCTCAGGGTCCTGACGGTCTCACAAATGACATGATCAAAAAGAATCCTGAAGCTTGGATTCCGTTCATCCCCAAACTTTTCGACTAGGTGATGCAGTTCAGAGAGGTACCTGACACGTGTAGCGAGGCTATAATAGTGCTGATATTCAAGAGAGGCAATAGGACAGATCCAATTAATTATCTCTCTATTGCTCTGCTGGATGTGTTAGGCAAACTGTTCGCTGCCCTAGTTCTCAATCATTTGCAGAAATGGGTAAGGGACAAGAACAGATATGACCTACATCAGACAGGTTTTGTATGGAGAGGAGGGACTTACTTGAATGTGTTTCTTGCGAATATCTTAAAATGGAACGTATTTAAAAATAAGGCAAACATCTACATAGTGTTTATTGATTTGAAAAAGGCTTTTGATAGCATCGACATGCAGCTCTTATGGAACATTGAGACCTGGAACTGTCCTGCCAACTTGCTATCTGCAATGAAGGCCTTATACACATCCACAAAAGTGCAAATCATCCTTAACACTGAAGGCCTCCTAGCTAAGGAGATTAATACTTACAGAGGGCTGACACAAGCATGCACATAGGCCCCCATGTTTTTTAATCTATTCCTCCCTGACCTGGATAGACCTATGGAATCTATTAGAGCCTTCCCTCCTAAGATCGGTGGATGGAATTTATCTTGGATTTTATTGTATGATTTAGTCCTGATCGATCAGACCCCTATCAGACTACAACGAAGGCTACAAGGTCTACAGGAATACATGACCAAGAATGGCCTTGAAATAAATACTGCAAAAAATAATGTTTTGGTCTTTGGTTCAATGACAAGACAATAAACAAGATTGTTCAAATGCTACTTAGCTAAGAGATGCGCATTCAGGTAACATCTATCTCCTACTTAGGTACATGCATGAACGCTAGTATAAATGATTTTCCATGCCATTTGGAGTTGAAATTAAAAACTAAGTACATGACTGCCCAGGGTCTTTTGATTCATAAAAAATATGGAATTTTTTTTATTATTCAGGTGCTAACTTTCTATAATTCAAAAGGGGTATAAACTCTCACCTATGGTACAGAAGCGTTCTTTTGCACCTCTGGAGCTCTGGTCACTCCTAGAGGGCACTTTCTGGAGGAAAATTCTGTGACTTCCTAGAGGAATTTTGATCTCAATAATTAGATACAAACATGGTTTAATATCAGTGCATGCCAGAACTGTGTGGAAATCATTAGCCTTTTTTTGTAAATGTATTATGTTGACATCAGTTCCTCCATATCAAATATTGATTGTAGAAGTTACTAGGGGTAAGAAAAGTATAATTGAACAATGAAGTGAGAGATGTCGAACTATTTTGGATGTTTTGGGAATCAAACAAGAAATGCCTAAAATAAATCCAGACTATGTCAAGAAGAAACTATGGCAATATAACTTGATTCAGAAGGTGGAGACAAAAAATAAACAACGGCTCCAGACCATTACAAGAAATGAAGCTAAAGCTTATAATTGTCATCTGAAATATCTAATCAAATTCCTATGCCCCGTACTGATATACAGGTTTATGAAATTCTGTTTAGACCTATATCCTATGAATCAACTTACTCTACCTTACAGGCGAGATGTAGATTTTGTGAGGAGAGGGAGCTAGAAACTTTAAAACACATCACATTGTTGAGTACGGGGTTAACAAGGCTAAGAAATAGATACTTGGGGGAATCTTTGAAACAAAACAATTGTGTAATGCAGAAGATTGGTGGACTCCACTCTCGTTAGGTGAAAATTTCCCCATTATTTTTGCTTTAACTCAGTTCTTAAAGGAGGTATTTCAATAGACCTTTATCTTAAGTAGTGCAACTTTGGAATAACAAGAGGGATTTTGGTTAGATTTATTACACCTTGCAACATAGTTTGTTGAATTTAGTTTGTTATCATTGTTAACAGATCTCTAAATGTTAATTCTTGTTGAGAAAAAGGATGTCAATGGTTTTAATGTACATGGTTGAATGGTTTGACAAAGGTTTGTAATAAACCATATGATTTGATAATTAAAAAAAAGCATGCCATGTTGCAATAATGCGGTGATGGTGTCATATATTCCCTCGTTTGCCTTTTTGGCCAGCGGGTACTGCTTTACTCTTGGTAATAGTGCTTCTAGCTTCAGGGTAAGGTAAAATAAAAATTCAGATAGTACTATCCACGGTCTACTGGTCATACTGGACACTGCGTTAAGCAATACTGTGACCCCATATGTAAACAAATCTGTGTACTGATACTCCTTGGGTCGATCCCTCACTCGCTAATCCTTGTGCAACAACCATGTACCTCACACAACATATTCCTGGTGTCAAACACATCACCCCTTCCTCTGTGAATGATATTGTCATGTTAAGTTTGCTGAGCACATCTCTCCCTAACAAATTCACTGGGGACACAGCTGAAAACAACAACAGGGCTCATACCTCTCTGTTACCTACCTTTATGGGTAATTCTTCTGTGATTGGACCTGATTGTATTGCCCCAGAGAGCCCTTGGGTGTCCAATACTTCACCCAATTAGGGAAAATGCCCCTCCCTCCAAAATAATTGTTTTCCTATCATCACGCCAAACATTTGTTCCTCTTCTGGGTTGGTGGTGACTGACAGGACTGGGCAAGCTAAAGGTCTCTGTGGGCTGTCATAGTCTTGGTTGGTATTCGTTCCTGGAAATGTGAATTGGATTCCACCCACAAAACTGGCTCCTTGGTAGTGAGCCACTGTGCCGTTGGGTACTGCATTGTTTCTGGCACCTGAGGGACCTACAGTGATGTCTGATGTAGTGCATAGACTAGCGTGCTGTTGGGCACTGGTATGGGCATCTGTGAATACTTGGCCAGGGCATTAGGCAGGGTGTGGGTGGAACACCATATGGAACGTTCGGAGGTACCATTGCTTAGGCCTGTGGATAGGGGACTGGCCCTCATTGTGTATATGGGGGCATGCATGGGTCATATACAGTTGCAGGTCTGCTCCTACATTCTTGTGAGAAATGGCCCATCCTCCCGCATGTACAACACTATCCTGTGCTCCCGAACCGCAGGCCCATCCCTCCAAATCTTCGTCTGACCTCCCTTTCCTCTTGTATACCCCCCTTAAGGTCCTCCATGGATCTGTCCCTGATACCCAACATTCCAGTCATTTCCTCCCACCAAAGTGGAGGCTAGTCGTACCTCTCCCAGAATGGCCCTCTGGTCCGTCTATCCTCCTTGTGGCCGAGTCACTACCACACCCTCAACCATCAACTTCACTACTTTCTTCTGCACCAATTTCACTTCTGCTTTTTCTGCCTTGTCTCCCACTCCTTTTCTTTCTCCTTCACCCTTTTACAGTAGTGTACAATGATTGATTGTATCTCCGCACACCCCTTTGCTTTGAGTTCTACCACCTTATCTAATGCTTTCTGTACGGCTTTGGGGGAGTCCTTGCTTCACTCTGTAATAAAGGAATGCTATGGGCCGGTCCCATGGCTTACCTGTTTCAGCCCTCCACATCTTCTGTGTTTGCAATAAATATTGTGCTGGGTCCTCATCGTCCTGCATAGTTTGGGCCATTATTGAGTGGAGATCTGGCATGTTGGGGTATGCACACTGCAGCGCCACCCAAACTCAGGCCCTACCATCATTAAAATGGGCCCATTGTGGCTTTTGTCCTCATTCTGCGCTCTGGGATACTTTGCCTTAAACCAAGGTTCCACTGCCTGGTCCCCTAATACTGCAGCAAACAAACTTTTTATGCTGCCCACAGCTAGTGTGATGCCAATGGTCTGTTTTTCAAATGCGTATATCCATGTACACGCACCTGAGCGATGGTAATGGCCCTCATTAGGACCCTGGCGGTAAGGGGTTTGCGCCAGCGTTAGCTGCGCCGACCCCTTACCGCCAACTACGAGTTCCCATAGCGCCATGGTCATTTTTCCGCCCGCTTTTTGCGGGCGTAAAAATCCATGGCGCTATGGGACCTCGGTGTTAATTACGCCACCGTAGTGTACGGTGGCGTAATTAACACCTTCCCCACTCCCATTGAGCCCTATGGGGCCGAAATGGGAATGGGGAAGGGTAAATGGGTCAATGGGGACTTACCGCCCCGCCGACCTCGGAATGGGGCGGTAAGTCCGCCATCCGCCATGGCGTAAAGGGACTTTGCGCCATGGCGGAAAAGTCCGCCGACGGCGGAAAAAATCCGCCAGGGTCCTAATGAGGGCCAATGTCTTAATTAAATTGTTCCTGTCCATGTCCATGTGCAGCCAGGGCACATATTGAGACCTAACGGGGCCCTGGCGTATAACGTGAACTGTGCCTTTAATGGCCTCCCCGTCATCTTCCCACCCCATTTCCCTTTTACTACCACCATCCGTCCATGATAAAACCTCAATCTGGGTCCCCACAAATGTTCTACCAACAGTGATGTTATGGGCAGGGTGTTCGTTCTCCCCCTGCTCTTCCTGCGGGTCTCACTCTTCTTCTTCTACAACTGCAGTAATGTCAGCGTCAGACCGAAGCAATCCATAATCTAAGCTCGCAGCCCATGGCCTTCCTCTAGGCTGCCCTTTGGAATACTGTCCTTTACCTGTCCCTGTTTGCAGTGCTGTCAATCCGAAACAAAATGTCCACTGCTTGCCATTCACCAGTCCCAACCTCTGCTCTCTGCCCCTCTCCTCTGTTCAATTTCAACCCTGCTTATTACGCTGTCCTTCTCAATGCTGTCTCTAAATCTCTCTGCTCTCTAAATTGCTCGAGCAGCTATAGGGTTTGTGATATTCTTATATTGTGAGGGCACTGAAGGAAGAGGGGCAGTGGTGGGCAATGGTACATATGAAGGGTTTGTGTACCCTGCTGCTGCGTGCATGGGATAACACCCTACTGAGGAAGGCAGCGCTGTGCTCAGAGGACGGAGGACCCTTGGTTACTCAGAACAGCAGACGTGAATGGGGCCGGGACACTGTGGAGTCTTCCACCATCCTCCACAGTTCTAAGACCCCATTCCTGTACTTCAATTTTCTTCCCCTTATACTTGGCTGCCAAAAATGTATACATGTGGCCCAAAACTTCATTGTTATTGGTTCCCACATCTGGCCATGGCTTATACATGCTCCCTCCTCATCTTGGTCACCAATTCCCATACACAAATACTCCAAGGGAGTCGACGGCTCCATTTTGATGGTCCCTATATGTTAGTAACGTCTCTAATCAACCCAGGCTCTGATCCAGCTGTGCCTTTATGTCCCTTCCCACCCTTTTCCAATTGCTGTTCCCCCTCCTCACTAGTAACTCTTCCCACACACACACCTCATTTCACCACACTACCATAACCCACACACTCACATCAACCACACACATATTACTGCCATCACTCAAAATCACATATATATATACAACTAAGCTGGATACCACCTCGATCCTTATCACAATAAAAAACTACTATTTGTCCTCACACTCCTTTATATCAGGTGGAGGGATCCCTAGCCCTCTCTTATACTGGCCTTTACCCTTATTCCTTTTTTCTCCTTATTTTTTCAGCGCTGCCTTCTCTCCCCCTCCCCAATCGGAGAGGATCCCATCACTCTCTTGTCATCCTTTCACCTCATATTATATACCATGACGTCAGTCCATATAACTACATATATATAATGCCACGTTGTCTTTCCACTCTACACCCACTACACCATCAACACACACACACACATCTCCACACTCACACACCTCTTCCCCTTATTGTTTTCTACACCAAAGGTGCACTTACATCTAAGTGCTCACCCGTTCTTCCATTCCGGGGTCCCATCAGTAATCTCACAATCCGGGAGCAGAGCCCTGCTCCAAAGAGCAGACAGGAATTCAGGCAAAATGACTCCTGTAAACCTCTCCAGTTTGTGCACAGAGGACTGGTCACTGCAGGTGGGCGCGGTACCACCAGATGTGCATCCAGGAATCTTCATCACTGTGGAGGGACTGGGATCATGCCGGGGTCACCAAATTCGTACGGCAAGACCTCCAGACAACCAGACAATAAAAACAATCCTCTAGAGAAAAAGGATCTGTGTGCCACTTTGCAAGGAATTATTTTGTGTACAAAAAGGAAAACGTATCAGAAGGTCATGTAGAACCAAACTGACAAGGAGCTCTCTGTTAGTTCAAAGCAGGTACAAGGTTTACAAGGAAAGAAAGAAATTGTCACTCATGACATGGACAATATACACTGTTATCCCAGACTTCATTGGCTACCACCTATATACATACTACCAGTCCCCTATAGTACCTTGACCGATTGGCCACATCCTAATCTACCCGTGGTCCTCCCCAGCCTATTGCCTGGGTTCCCTGCTACTGGATTGTCGAGTTGCCTAGAATGTTACCCGTCCCATCGGCCGAGTCACTTGGTGTGCACCTGGTCATTAGCATGAGCTCAGTGCACAACTTCTGAGGTCAAACCGGCCTTATGAAATATTGGCCTTATGAAATAACAATAAGCTCCTCTTCATACCAGACATGCAGGTACCCCAGCAATGCCTCCCTAGCACTGAACTAGATTTGTTTGCATCAACTCTTGCTCCTCGTATCACAAATCATGAGATGTTCTGGTTCTTGCTCCCCCTTATCAGTTGCACACCAGTGCCTCCGCTTATCAGTTGCCCACCCACGGTACATCCCCTTTCTGCCTTTGAGGGCCACATTAATCCGCCTAATGCCTATGAATGTATGTACTCTATTCCCCAGCTGCCTGGTAGTTCAGATAAGACACCATTTTTTCAGGGGGCACTAGCATCCTTAACCTAACCTAGCATGTTGGCAACTCGAGACCTCTAATCTGACTCTGATAGATTTGTCCTTTGAGAAGGCCCAGCCTTACGCTCGCTCTGCCATTCACATTCCAATCCTGTACACATTCCAATCCTGCTTCATCAAGGGCCTGCAGCTGGATACAATTAAGCCATTATATATTCGGCATGAATGGCACTGTTCTCAGCTTCACCACTGGGGCTTGGGAAAGGGACATGATTTGAAATCTTCATTATGCCGCACCACTGCACTTTACAAGGAATACACACTGCCAGGCCTCACTTCCCATAAGGCGGTGCTTCAGTATTTCCCTCACTCCAGTCCTGTGTCCACACCACCATTGTAGCACATTGCCACTTCTACTATGGATATAATTTCACTACTGCTACACAATACCACCCGTGCCCTATACCTGGACCTACCTAAGCCTCTATAACTACTTTGAAGATACATGTGTTGCCTACTCCATATTTTCATTTGAAAACCTATGATATGGCCAGCTTGCAACTGCAATCCTTGCGCCCCTGCTCCCGTGCACGTTCACTGTCTCGTGCACTACTAGATTTTCCTGAATGGTTTGGCCATGCTTGGATGCTGCACGTCAATATGCCCCTACAATGCCTTCATCACTGACTAACCAAATGATTATGATACAGGACTGCCTCATGCACCCATCCTCTAGTGATCATTGTAGCCAAAGTGACTACAAGCAGACCTGCTTGGAATGCTTGGAACTTTGAGCTATATCTGGGCAGATATGTCAACGGCCCTGTAATGTCCTGATTCGCCAGGGTCCACTTTGGCCAGTTGCTTTAGTTGGGCTAGTGGGGCCTTGGTCAGGCAAGGCTCACTATGAATTCATGGCCCGAAGTTGCCAGTCTGCGGTAGACTCTCTTGCACTTTTTAAAAACCTTTCCTTGCCCCAGTACCGAAGGTGCTTTTGCCACTATTCATGTAATTGATCAAACTTGGCACCAGAGACAGGGTTTTACTGGATGGCCTCAGGAAGACTGTTTAAGTACAAGTATATTTTACCTGTATGTAAGTAAATTGATCGCACCTAAGGATCTATGTCATTGTAGAGTTTGTGGCTTTCATATTTTTATTAGTTATCCAACAGATTGATGTTCATCTGAATACTGTAGTAGTTATTAGGAGTGTCTGCTTTGGGTTGAATTTCTGTTTTTGTTTTTATTTAATTTGAATATGCACTATTGTATTTAGTGTAGATACTTCTCACAGGCCAATACACTGAAAATGAAATGAATAGTATTGTATGGATCACGTTATTTTCAAAGGTGACCTTGGCGTTTCCTAGGGAACGGTAACCAGTGAAAAAGATGTGCTGCTGGGACCACTGAGCCACTGGCAGTAGTGCATTGAAGGGATGCCAGCACCAACGCCCGCGCTTGGGCCAGATTTCGCGATGGAGGTCCTTAAAGGGCCTGCATGGTGAAAAGAAATGTTTCTCTCCTTGCCATAGAAATAGAAATAGACAGCAGTGCTTCATACCAACAAGCACTGCATCTGTGACAGGACAAACCCAGTGAATATAACTCTTGACAGAAAGATCAGAGCACTTTATGTTTCTGGGAATGCTTACAAGAAGATAAAAGCGTGGCTCTGGACTCCCAGATGTTCACTCTCTAGGTCGGTAATTATTATCAATCTTTAACAGATGTATGGATGGACAGTACGGCTAATCACCAGTAGACTGGTGTTGGGTGTACCAGAGATTTCACTAAGGGGCTGCAAGTGGTCGATGCTGGTTTGGATGATTCTAGCCATGCCCCCACACTCTCTTAGCACCCGCTATTACCTGCTGTTGTTTGGATGGGAAACTCCTGGAGTGTTTTTCTGCCACTTCACAACCTAGAACATTCCATGCCATGCAGGAAAGTAATCACCACCTAAAGCCCCTGCTGAATAATGAAGCAGGGGCTCACAGTCCCACCCAGCTGCAAGAAAAGACCCTGCCCCTCTCTCCAGGCCTACCTGCTATATGCTGGCAGTATGCTTGTGGGGTGGCCCTCCATCTAAGCCAATTGCAGGTGGGATTGATCCCTGCAGAGTCCTCAAGGTTGTGCACGGTATCAGGAGCAGGGACAATCTTGCTCAGGAATCAGTGGGGCCTGCCAGGTGGGGATAGCTGCTACTGAGCTGTGAAACGGTTTCTCGGGTCATAGGCCATAATGAAATCCCAATGACTGGCCTTGGAGCTATGCTAGTGTGTACCACCTGACCTGGGACGAATGTGGGTTATCGGGCTGAGGCTGCTAGACCCACAGCAGTCCCAGCAGAGGGAGGGAAGAGGTCAAGAGCCTGGGTGGGCAGCGATGAATCCTAATCTAAACTAATAGTCTGGCTATGGAATCTGACCAATAGTGGGAGGTCGCCATGTTCGGATAACTAGGCCTAATGACAGCTGCACATGACGGGCTAAATGGGCATAATGGAATGTGACCATGCTGGGCCGACTGGACCTAATGGAATATGGTCATTATGGACTGACTGAGCACAATGAAATCTGGCAATGATGTGCTAACTGTGATTGTGAGTACCTAGGGTGAGATACTTGACAGTACATTGCAGGGAGATACTGCCAGGCAAGGCTGCTTTAGATGCCGGGTTAATGTAGGGATTGGCATGTGCTGTAGGGGCTACACATAACTTGGGGGATATGTGCTTGGCATCATGCCAATAGGCATTTACATATGTGTGCAACGTAGCAAGTACCTATACAGGAATTGTGAACCGTCAGATGACCGCGTCCGCTTTACACACTAGATGCCCGAGATGCTGTGTGGATACTGGCATGGCAACGTTACCCTTCCATACTGTGTGCACAGGATGACACGGACATACCTCCACTGTCTGCGAGCTGGGCCACAAATCAGTACCCTGCCCGTCATTGGGGTCAAGTCCTAAAAAGGAAAGTGGGGGGACTCATCAACAAATGCAATGGGATGTGACGTCGCCAGAAATTAGCATATCAAGGTGAAACATGCACATTTCATTAAATTAGCTTTGCATAACCAGCCAAATTGCACAGGACGATTGGCATTTGCCTTTCATAAAATCAACACACACACGAAACCAAGAGAGGATATTTTCTTCTAATAGTTTTTAGGAAAACGTTAAAAGGTGTGCATGTTTTAAACTCCAAGAGCCAATGCAAATGGACATTTTACCTTTAGTTGTTTGTTATTTTTCATCAGGTTGTCAGTGATGAAGTGTCCGGCCTACAAATCTGAGGACTGTGGTTAGATACCCATGGTGGGCTTTAATGCATAAATTCAAAGAGGACATTAATTGTTTCTCATTTTAGCTGGGGGGACTGAGTCCACCCTCTGAAAAATGTGGGTGGACTACGGCCCCCCCGCGTGTACTCTCAACTTCAGCCAGGCTGTCATAATACCCCGAGCTACATCCCAGACCCTCTGATCACCTCCTGTTCTTTATGAAAGGATGGGATGTTGAGTAGAGCCCCCTCCCACATTTCACATCAAATGCGATTGCTGTGCGTCTTGGCTAATTCATAAAATGACTGAAGGTGTACTGCAATACTTGATAAAAAAGAACATGTAGATTCACTGGCACATAATATGGTGCATGAACAGTGACGGGCATTGTGTCCTGGCAGAGTATTTAGGACTGGTATTACTTCCCCTGGCATACACTATCGGGCATTAGCCCAGATAGACACTGATTTCCCTATTATACCAAGAGATGTAACTGTTGTGTTTCCAGTGTTTTGCGCCATGCGCACAATTTACTTGTTGCACATACAGGATTTGCTCTCAAAGAGATCTATGACAAGGCTGCAGTCTATTAAGAATTAAGATCTGTAATTAGTTCACTAAAAATGCAAGCACGCTACACCAAAACCTCTCTATTCTTTGCCTTCGTCGATCTAAATGCAGCATTTGACTCTGTCTCCCGTATAAAACTATTTCAAAAACTAAGTAGAGATAATTGTCCACAAGATATAGTAGACATAATATATGCCTTACATTCTAACACATCTATTCGAGTTTGATTATCTACCATCGGCTTGCTATCGAAAATAATAGAAACATCTAGAGGATTGAAACAAGGATGTATTTTGGCCTCTGCGCTCTTCAATTTTTTCATTTATGATGTCCATCAAGTATTTTCCTCAATCTCAACAGATTCACCAAAAATGAATGGCACAGTGATACAAGCACTGTGGTATGCCGATGATTTAGTTTTAATATCTAAAACACCTACAGGTCTCCAGAATTTGATATCTGCGCTTTCAATCTATTTTGAAGAAAATGAGCTCTCTATGAACATTAAAAAATCCCAGATACTAGTGGATATACCAAGACGCTCACCAAGTTTTAAGTTTGTATGGATGGTCAAAGATACTATTCTAGATATTGTACCCAATTATAGATATCTGGGAACACAGTTTGAATCGAATTTAACAACCACCGAACACCAACTGTCTCAGCAAAATAAATTGACAGTTGCTACCTCGCAAGCAAAAATAATTCTTCACAAATATGGCAAATTTTCCATCATGCCTGTTCTATGCTATTGGATACAAAAAGTGACACCTACATTGCTTTATGGTTTGGAAACACGAGATATCATTGATGTCATAAATTTTGATAGATTGGAAGCTAAATATTGGAGATGCCTACTACATTTGCCTCAATCAACCCCAGTCTCATGTATTAGATATGAATTAGGCCTTACGTCTCTCCGCGCCAAATACCATTGGCAACTTTGTGCACTATTCAGAAAATGCTTAGTAAACATAACTGCGGATACTATTAAAGCCACTCTGTCCAACTACTTATTCTCATCTAATCATAACTTTGTTATAAGATGGACTAACTATGTGTATCAAATTTTGGCTGCAGCAGATATAGACGTTGAGACCTTAGTTCAAAATCCTGAACGAGCGAAGAAAAAATTTTTTCTAAAAGATTGGCTGACTAACCGAGAGATCTGTTTAGGTTACAAAAATTTTAACATCCTCATCTTCCCTGACAAAAAATTGGGAACTATGGCAAACTATTTGATTAAATCGCCCTCACCACATGTTCGTATGGCGATTATGAAATTACGTTTCAACTTATGGCCTACACGAGATATCTTGGCACAGCGTAGACAACTAGCCGAATCAGATAATGGTTGTAGATTTTGTAACAATCTGCTTCAAAAGGAAACTTTAGAGCACTTAATTGTTGAGTGCCCTGCATTATGTTCAATACGAATCAACATGTTTAAAAGACATTTATCCACTGTTGCTAATATCCAACCGAACCTGAGATGGTCTTGTCTACTAAACTCACCTAACATGAGTATACTTATTGCCTCTGTCAATTTCATGAATAACCTTTGTTTGCCTATGACAATAGATGATTAATTTGATTAATTTTAATTTCATGAAAAATTTTATAGATTTTGAATTATTGTATAAAATCATTTTTGTATGACAATCTTGTAAAAAATCATAAATGATTAAATACAAGTAAAATAAAAAAAAAAAAAAAAAAAAAAAAAAATTAGTTCATTATGAGAATTGCCTCAACATTTAATTGATTTTTAGCCAATATAGTTTGGAAACAATGTTTTAAAATGTGCCATTGGGTTTCATTTTTCCATCTGTTTGCTGGAAGTGGGTGACCTCCCAAACCTCCTCGAAAGGTGTGGGCTTGTTTATTATTCTGTGGGGTTGGTGTAAATGTGCAGTGCTGTTTTTAGCTGTCAGTCAGGCCTGCTGTTAATGACGAATTCTGTCCAAAAGCGAGTGACTGAGAGAGAGAAAGAGAGACTGAGTCAGAGAGAGGGATAGAAATACAGAGCAAGGCAGGTGTTGATGGTTCGTCCATGCCCCCATGCGGTCCCGTAGCCCCCAACTAACAAGGACGACACCTTACCCAGGTCCTTGCTGTTCGGGCTTCCCGGTCGCTCTGCGCGGCCGGGAAACGCCCTGTTTATTTATGCTGCACGCGGCGGCGTGCAACGTCACGCCGCCGCGTGCGTGCCCGTCATTGGGCAGCGCCACACTCCTCCTTTTTCCAGGAGAACAAACAAGCACACACTACAATTATGCACTGCACACGATACACCATAACAATAACATTTTAACATTCTCCGTTGTCGGAAACTCCCCTTTATTACCAGCCACCCGGGTCCCCTTACTTCAACAGTGATTACCGCTACAGTATTCAGCCAAATGTCCAAGTACGTAATCGGTGAGGCGAGCAGGTTTCCCTCGCCCAGCCCTCTGGGGGTACCTCCTGCTCACCTCCGGCACGGGTGATCTGTCCACAGGTGTTGGTCTGGCTGAAGACTCAGGCAGGCCCGGTGTTTCATCATTGTCCACTGGGAGCTCACCGGGATCGGGCTCAAGAGGCGGGTCAGTTCTTGGATCCCGTAGCTTCTTGAAGAAGCTGACATTTCGAGTGACCGCAGACCGGCCGTCTGATGCAGTTATCATGGACCCTTTTACCCCGACAACGTCCAACGGTTCTGGCTCATAGGGCAGAGAGAGCTTTCCATGTGGATGTCTGTTGCGAATGAGGACCTCGTCCCCTGGTTCCAGTCGTTGTGGGCGAAGCCCTCTCTGAGCATTCTCCTGCTCGATCCGTGCCTTTCGGTCCGCCTCGACCTGCCGATCATCGATCACGCTCGGTTCCTTTTCCCCCATTTCGGGTAGCAGCCCACATGGGCAACGCCTGAACAGGGCCTCCGCCGGGGCCACTCCAGTGGATGCGTGGGGCGTGGTGCGATAGACCCTCAGAAATTGGTACAACGCTCTCTGCAATGGCTGTCCCTGCCCCTGGGCAATTCTAAAGGTCTTGTTAAGGGTCCTCATGAGCCGTGCAGCTTCACCATTGGCCCTTGGCCACAGGGGAGTGATTTTCCTGTGCACCACCCCATAGCTCTGCAACAGCTCCGAAAAGCGTTCGCTCTGGAATGGTGAGCCATTGTCCGAGCACAGCGTCTGAGGGAATCCATGGGCCGCAAATATTTTCTCCACGGCCACCACAACGTGCTCGAACGCTACTGAATCCACAAACTCCACCTCTGGATATCTGGAATACTCGTCAACTACGACCAAGAAGTGAGTGCCCATCGTGGTGGAGCCGAAGTCCACATGGACGACCTCCCATGGTCGCGTCCCGCGAGGCATCACCTCTATCTCCGGCTCTCGCTGTAGTGGAGAAGCCGCCTGGCACCACACACAGGCCGCCACAAAATCATCCACCTTGCGCTCGAGTTCCGGAAACCACACTTTCAGCCTTAGGCGGGCCTTGGTCTTGGCGGCACCCTGGTGACCATGATGGGCCAGCGCGATCACGTCACCCACCTTCGACTGGGGCACCACAATCCGGTCACCCCTGAGCAGGAGTCCGGACGTAGAAAATGATAGCTCTTCCCGGACTTTCCATAGCTGCTCCAGCACAGTCCTGGCCTCCTGCGTGCGCCCTGCCAGGGCCTCCAGCACCGACTTCCAAGAGCCGTGCTGCATGGACGGCTTCAGGGTGTTAAAGCACTCATCCTCGGCTGCCGCCACCTCCAGCTCTTGGAGAGGCATGGCATTCGGTGTCGCCGCCTCCACTACCACCCGGACATGTTCTTCGGCCTCCTCAGTGCACGTGTCTGGGTCTCCTCCGCCGGGTGCCCCCGGGTGTCTGGAGAGGTAATCGGCCACGTTGTTCGCCCCAGGCCGATAGATTAGAGTGACCCCATACTCCAGCAAGGCGAGCATCCATCTTTCAGTCCGCGTGGGTGGCTTGGAAGATGACCCCGCCAGGATGGGCAGCAACGGTTTGTGGTCCGTCACGACCGTCACCGGGCGACCCAGGACATAGAGACGGAAATGCCGGCATCCCCAGAGCACCGCCAGTGCCTCCCGCTCAATTTGCGAGTATCGTTGTTCCGCCTCTGACGGGGCCTTGCTGGCGTAGGCCACCGGGCGGACACCCCCATCCGGGTCTACCTGGGTCAGGACGGCGCCCAGTCCGAACGGGCTGGCGTCAACAATGATCTCCGATGGTAACATGGGATCGAAGAAGGACATGGTGTCCTCGGCTGCCAGTGCACCCTTAAAATCATCAAACGAGCCCTGTTGCAGCGGACCCCAGTTCCAGATCGTGTCCTTTCTCGTTAGTACCCTGAGCGGTTCCGACCTGGAGGCAAGATTCTTGATAAACCGTCCACAGTACGTAACCATGCCCGGAAAGCTCTGTACCTCAGACACAGACTCCGGAGGCTGCGCCTTCTTTATGTCCTGCACCTTCTTGGGATCAGGAGACACTCCCCCCTCCTTGAACACAAAACCAAAGAACTCTATGGATGGTCGGAGGAATTCACACTTCTCCTTGTGCAGGGCGAGGTCCAAGGACTGCAGTCTCCCAAATGTCTTTGCCAGACGCCGTAGATGATCGACCTCCGTTCTCGCGAACACCAAGATGTCGTCGCTAATATTCAGAACACCCTCCAAGTCCGCTAGGGCACCCCGGATTATGTTCTGGAATACCTCGGCCACCAAGGAGACACCAAAACTAAGCCTCTTGTAACGGTAGAGACCCCGATGTGTGGTGAAGGTGGTGATATATCTCGACTCGTGGTGGAGGACAACCTGGTGATACCCCGCCCTGAGGTCCAGTTTCGAGAAGAAGCAAGCACCTTGTACCTCTGCAATGATATCGTCAATCGTCGGGGTGAGGTGTCTTTCTCTCCTGATGGCCTTGTTTGGGAGCCTCATGTCAACGCAGATCCTGACAGCGTCGGGCTGCTTGGGTTTTCGTGCAACTACTATGGGGGACAATACCACTTTTGCACAGAGTACGCAAAAGTGACAATACCAAGGGCCTCCGCTGCAGCACAGCTCAGCAACATGTTGGTGCTCACAGGTGTCACATAGAACCGTGCTTTAATTTTCGAGCCATCATGCTCCACCTTGGCCACAAACGCACCGTCCAGGGGAATAGGGTGACGACCACCAAAAGCAAAGATGCAGGCCCTTGGTGCAGCCAACTTGGGGGGTTGGTCCATAACATCATAATGTCCCCGTGCCATTACATTGACGGATGCCCCAGTGTCCACGGGGACCGGAACGGGAGATTGATTCACCTCGATTACACACCTGGGCTGTCTCCTGTTCTTACTCTTCAGGACCCCCACACTCGAGACAAAAAACACATTTTTTTCCTCGTCCTCCTCCACTTCCTCCACCTGGGCGTCCTCCTCGCTCTGATCCACCTGAGCGACGTTGGGCGGGCGGCCCTGGCGGGTGAAACTTGCCCGGCCTGGCCCTCCCGGTACCAGCACGGGCGTTGCCGCCTTGCATACCCTGGAAATAAAATGGTCTGGCAAGCCACACCGCCCACATGTCTTTCCTGCCGCCGGGCACTCTGCTGGGTGGGGCAGGTCGTATCCACACTTTATGCAAATTTCCCCTACCCTTCCGGCCCTCTCTCGGGGAGCACCTCCAGGCCTTCTGACACCCCTGCCGTCGCACCACATTGCACATACCTCCTCAGTCTTGATGGGGCGCGACCCTGCCTCCATCATGGTTGCTCTTGCCTCTGACACCTCATGGCACCTCCCCAATTCAAGGATGCGCTGCAGCGTGATGCCTGGTTCTCGTAGCACCTGGCGCCTGAGTTTGCCTGATGAGCACGCCTGGATGAGCATTGTCCTAATTATGTCCTCTGCATCCCCCCAGGCGCAGGCTAAGGAGAGACGCCTCAGGCGGCCATAGAATGAGTCCAGAGATTCATCGTCCTTCTGCTTTGCCGATAGCATCACAAAACACCTCATAGTCCGCGTTGGCAAGAGGCAAGAAGTAAGCCTGCAGGGCAGCCTTCGTCTGACCATATGACCCATCCCCAGGCGGCAGCGATTCAAAGATCTCTTGCACGGACGGTCCTGCCGAATACAGCATGGTTGCCAGCCTGGTGTCATCATCCACCACCTGGGCCGCTCGAAAGTACATGTCCAGACGGTCCACCCACCTTCTCCATCTGGGCCCTAGGCTAGATGGTGGGCCCGACACATCAAACTCGGGGATGGGCTGCAGAGCCGCCTGGGTGCGCACCTGGGCCATGACCGGAGGGTTCTGTGGAGCAACGGGTCCCGCCGCCGGCTGTACCAAAGGTGGAAGACCTTGAGGAGCCGCCTGAATAAGTGGAGGTTGCTGCACAAGCTGCCCCTGAGGTGGCGCACGTGGTGGGGGTGGAGGAGGCCGCTGAACTGCCGCTGCACCACCTTGGTCCTCAGTGTCACTCATGAGTCTGAGCGCACAGGCACCCCAGCATGGAACAACGGGGCCGCAACTCAAACTCCACAGTCACTGCAGCACCTTGTGATGATGAAGAGGGTGAAATCAGCGTGGCCACCCACCTGTTGATGAAGATGCACCACCTTGATGATGAAGAGGATGAAACAGAGTGTGTCCCTCAGCCTGATGATGAAAGAGATGAGGATGAACTGTTCAGCCTTCAAATGTTCCAAAAATTAGAAGAGGAAAAAGTGTGTGGGTCATATAGATCCTAGGCCCAAAGCCTTCCTCCTTGCTTCGACTCGACGTAGTAAACCCAAAAAAAAGCCAAAATTGAAGATAGGCACATATTCCTGCAGGTATGCCTTCCTGCTGTCAGGGGTTCCAAAAATTAAGCTTGGGGCCGCTTCCGAGCCGAAACTGGAGCCTCGTGAAGTCCCACAGCTTGTGTTCCAAAATGGCCGCCAGCCGCGTGGGTAACGCACTACCCGCGGCAAAGAAACGAAGTGTTGCATCCACCTCGTTTCGGTGAAAAAATTGTATTAATATTCACCGCCGGGTCCGGGCATCGTTTCCCCCACTCGTCGCCACTGTTGAGGGTTCGTCCATGCCCCCATGCGGTCCCGTAGCCCCCAACTAACAAGGACGACACCTTACACAGGTCCTTGCTGTTCGGGCTTCCCGGTCGCTCTGCGCGGCCAGAAAACGCCCTGTTTATTTATGCTGCACGCGGCGGCGTGCAACGTCACGCCGCCGCGTGCGTGCCCGTCATCGGGCAGCGCCACAGCAGGCAAACATAGACATACACAGCCCCACACACACATACACAGACAGAACAATTAATTAAACAGCAAGGTACTGAACAGCACTGGATAACATTCAATTTTTGGAAAAGGTGCAGAGTGGATGGGTGGGAGGACGGTCTTTACCTGCAGTGACACACTGGGAGTCATTTTCTTCATTACATGGAGGCATAACAGCAAGGCATAATGTGTGTATGACTCCTTTTAACGCTCTGCCCCATTTTTGTGCTGTTCCAAGGTGTAGGAGGACAGCAGAGTAGCATACATCTCTGCTCTGCTTTGCTTTCCCCCTCTGTCTTGGTGGAGCACCCACTTTTACACCTACATGAGATTTTCATGCAGGCGTAAAACAAATGGATTCCAGTGAAATACGCTTTGTATTTACACCTCGTACATAGTACGGGGGATTCCATTGGAATCCATTACAAAAACAGCATCTGCAAAGCGTAATTTGCAGGAAGCGTTTTATTTCGCACACACTGGAATGTACAACCGAAGAGTAAAGGCAATTCCACCTTGCTTTACTCCGGAGGTTTGCACTCAACTTTTTGAGTGTTTAAAATTGCATGCAGGGGAGCCACCAGCAGGTTGGTTCAATTACATTTATTTTCAAAATCCTACTCACTGACACAGAGAGATAGACACACACACATACACAGTTAAACCATAAGATTGGGATACGCACACAAACACAGCTACAGACACAGAGATTCTGAGGGAGAGACAGCAAAAGGGCGAAACACAATCACACATGCTCTCATAAATGGAGGAAAGCAAACTAAGTACTGGACACTACTCAACCGCTCACAAGCATACAGAAGTGGCCTGGATGTGAGAATGGAGGTGTATTCCAACACAGACAGCGAGAGATGGAGAAATAGAAAAACAGAGTTAAAAAGCAAGAGAGATAGAGACAGAGAGGGATAATGTGAGACACTGAGACATAGTGAGAGACACTCAGTCAAACTCATCTGAGACAAGCTTAAAAGGATAGATGTTAACAAACGGTATTCGCACAGTTGACATAATCAGGGGCGTTGCTAGGGGGGGCTAAGGGGGCTATAGCCCCTGATCTTTTGGTTGTAGCCCCGGATAGAATCTCAGGAGCTACAGGCAAAAGACTGGCTAGCCCCCAGTCCCAACAGTTCCGACGTCAGCTTAGCCCCGGGTCTTTTCCAGACCTAGCAACTCCCCTGGACATAATGCCAACTTGACCTACTTCGATTTGACCGCATCTTTTTGGTCGAATTTGGTAGGTCAAATGGTATATTTTAATTAAAAAAATAGTTGTGGGTGGGGTAATTCAATAGATTGAGGTGGGGGGTTGGCGTGTAGCCAGGTTCTCCCTCAGCAGTAGGTCAAAAATAATTCGACCAAATAAATTCGGTCAAATCCGCAGTAGGTCATGTTTTTTAGGTGAAACAACCCATATCCTAACAAACATATGCCATGGAGGCAAAACACTAAGACCATGCGTTTTAAAACAAGTTTCCAGGTCATACTGTTGACTGTTTAACTTTTATTGTACTTGCTTCAGGATCGCTATGGAAAAAGAAGGGCAACACCTAAAACTATATTTAGAGATTAATCTGTAAATCCAATAATGTCCAGGAACATAACAGCAATTGCCACTGGCACTTCTAGGCAGACGAACACTCCCTTGGTGCTGTTTGCTCACAAAAATGGTATTAATGACACATGTCAGATGTTTTCACACAATCTGCATTTTCAAACGTAAGGAAATGGACTTCAACGTGGCCAATGCATTTTAGACGAAGAGGCCATCATCAGGGCATGGTCTTAAAGAACAAAAAAGTGTACTCATTATGCTTCCTCAATAAAATACTAAACACTACTATTCCAAATAGAAAGATACCTGTATTCAAAAGTAGCAACAAACTAGATTAATGAGTAGTAAAATGTAACACTTAGTAAAACTAGAAGCATATACAATTCCTGTCTTCTAACAAAAAACAACATAAAAAAATGTACCTGAACCACAAATCCAAAAGCAGATCAAGAGTATTTACAACTGTAAAAATAAACAGAATTGAGCAGTAAGGCACAATATCTTCTCAACAGGATAATATGATATTGTTTTAAATTAAGACAGTCCATTAGACTCACCAGCAAGAACAATTTTCACATTAAAAAAGATTCCAGCTGCAGCTGTACCCTGAGGCTGAGAGAAGAGAACACAATGAAGTGAAATTTAAAAACGAATGAAAATAAAGATGAAAATAAAAAAGAAATATATGTGTTATCTTATATCATCCGTAGCATGAATAGTAATCTATAAAAACGTATTGCCAGAATTGATGTACACTTCTGAATACGTTGAAAATCTATCACAAGTTGGAACATGAGACACACAAGGTAATCTTCAACATTACATATTTGGTAAACTTGTTCATTTTAAATGAAAATAATCATGAATGATGAAGGTAGTGGTTGTAAACATATATATCCATATTGAGTTAATCTCCTTTCTATTGCAACAATGAATGCCTTATCTGAACAGGCACACCCAGTCACAAACTACCATATTCTGACCCTACCACTTTAATAAAAACTAAAGTACAGGAGTATGACTCCTTATCCTGTAGTATGGGTCTTCCCCAAGTTCAGTTTATTATGGTACACAAAAGAATCTTCTTGCAACCAATCTCATTAATCTGTACGATTTGTCTATTGGACTCTCCCGGTTTTCAGGATGATTCTTTAATTGGCTCTTCTTCTTTATACCTGTCCAGTCTACCCCTGCACTTAATCTCCCTTGACCCCGCCACCTGCTCTTCTTGCACTTACACTTCCTGGACGCCCTGTCTGCACTTGATAGGCTGGCATTGAGTCATTCCAACCCTCTTCATCGCAACTAGTTCTTGGTCCCCCCTTCCTCTGCTTCTCTTCCCCAGCCCTGTCCTACTGGCCTCCCCTGGCACTCTCCTTCTCACAGGGCACTGTTCCTGCACTTCCCCCCTCCTCTTCTCGTTACTGCACTTGAACGATCTGAATGTCACAAGGCCTAGTAAGATTGCTTCCTTTTGTCTCCCTTGTTCCCCCATGCCCTAGACTTGTGGTGTCTCGAAACACTTGTGTATAGGAGCATCATAAATATCCTATACATAAATAAATAAATCTCTTGTTTGTCTGTTCCAACAATTATCCTATTCCTCTTATGAGTTCCATCAATATCTCTCTCTGTTCTTGATACAGTCTTTCTTGTCTTTTTCACTTGTGAAATGCAAACATTAAAGTTCTAATACTCTTTCTCAATCTCTTTTATTCCTCCGCCTAGACTGGGATAGACGTTCCAGTCACCTTTCTCACTCTTTCTGGGTACTTCCTTTGTTTTGACTGTGACGAGTAGGAAGGTTTTGATAATGATTGTCACTTCTTAGTATTTTCAAAGCTTGCTGTTGACTACGACAAGTGTACGTGTTCCAGTACTGTTTATTATTCTCTCTCTGTACCTTTAGTACTTCTAATGCACTGTGTATTTAATACACTTCAGATATACTGAGATGATTACGCATGTCAGAGTAATATTGAGTATTCTCTCTCAGTTTCTTTAATACTTTAGATGCACTGAGATGAGTATGCATGTCCAGGTAATGCCTATTATTCTCTTTCTTTTTCTTCACCACTTCTTGTATACTGAGACGAGTATGCATGTCTCATTAATGCTTATTGTTCTTTTTCGTTCCGCTCTCGGGTCTCCCATTTGCTCCCTCACCTTTGGTTTATCAGTGTAAAATCACCGTAGTCCTGTGAGGACAGGGGATTATTTCTACTTGGCTCGGGATAATTTCTTGCTCTGGTGACCAACCAGCTTGTTTCTCGGCTACTCCTTCGGTCTAATTCGCTTCTATGGTATCTGTGTTGTTGAGGGACCAATGAGTCCACTGTATCTCACTAGCAGTCATGCCACCACATTCCGAATGCAATGCGTCGAAACCTGCTCTGGTTCTCTCGGCTTCCCTGCACGCCCGAACTCTACTTCATCAATGACATTTGTGATGTCATCTTGAATGTCCTGGGTGTTAGTTTTAGCAGTGCACAGTGGTGGCACAAGTTATGGTTGCTCATCTTACCATAGCTGGTGAATTACTAGGGATTTTCCGTTTTAAGTCCCTTTAACTAAGTTTTTTCATTGAATTTCATAGGTTTTTATTAGTGCAATTTAACCATAATGTCCTTTAACAAAGTTTTTTCAGTGAATTTTATAGGTTTTTAATAGTGCAACTTAACCATAATGTCACTTTAACAAAGTTGTTCCCGAACATCGCTGGACTGCCCCGAACATCCAGACTGTTTACGGACATCAGAGTTGAAAAGCCACCCATATCCAATCCCATCCTCATCACCCCTCACATCTCGAGAGATTGTTTAATTAATTTGACAAGTACAATTTTGTGTTTTTTAAGTTAATGAATGAAAAGATCCAATCTAAAATGCAGAATGCAAGTTTAGTGTGCATTCGGCATAGTAGATTACATCTTTTGCCCATAATACCGAACAGGGCATCTGAGGTTGTGGGGGTGACCCCCACTCCCCCAGTTCGGTATTATGGGCTGTGGGGATTGCAGGGGTGTCCCCAGCATACATTAAAGGCACTACGGGGGACAAACAGGTGAAATCCCAAAACATCAGATTATAAAATACAGGTAAGTGGGCTCCGTGATTTTTGTAATTCAATCTTTTGGGATATGTTTCTTTTTATGTACTTCTGTTTTTACCACCTCTCGCTTTTCACCATCCAATCAGCGGGCGCGTCCGATATCCACGGACATCACATTGTCTTCTGGGCCAATCATAGGCCTGACCCCGGACCGAACAGGAAAATGAGTCCGCAGGCCGAACCCAGATATGACTAATTGTTTTTTACCTACTGTTAGGTCGCTGTAAACAAACTACTGGATGGATTTACACAAAATTTACAAAAGCACACTGTCTGGACCAAGCCGTTGTCCTGCCACAAATTTGGTGAAAATCCATCCAGCTGTTTGGGCTGTAGGCGTGAGCTAATTATTTTTTCCATTGCATCTATGGGAAAAACTACACATTTTGGGACCCCCTAGACCTTTGCCCTCCCTGCATGAAAGCTCACCAAACTTCGCAGACTCAAGCTAACGAGGCAAAGTTTCATGAGGATTCGTCCATTGGGGGGCAAAGTTATAAGCCTCCCCAAAAGGTGCTCTTCCAATGGGTTGTGCATATTATGGTTACACGTAAAACCGAAAACCCTGTAAAATATTACATACAAGGACATATTGTGGACAAAATAAAAAACCACTGCCCGACCTGCACATGTACCCCTTCCCTATTTCATAGCCGGCCATCCCCTCAAAATCTGTGTGATCAAAGACGTTACGATAATACCTCAATCCCTTCCTCCCCTCACGACCAATGTGTACAAATCCCCAATTCGCCACAATATTAATACACTTCTGCTACCCCTTCTGTTTCCTAATAGTATTTATGAATGTGTGCAAATGAAGGTTGATATGTAAATTATTCCTCAGTGTAAAATCCGCTCACCGGCGCACAGTACTGGTGGGAATGACCGCAATTAAGCAAAAGGGAGGTGTCCTATGGACACCGCACCTGCCCAGCCTATCCGCAATCACAATGGAGGCATCCGTACTACGCCAGTATGGACCGCATGTCTGCATCTTGTGAACCACTATAACTACTTGTGGGAGCGGACGTTTGTCCGATGCACAAGTGCACAAGTACACCCATGCTCATCTCTTCCTCTGTCTCCTGGTAACACCGCCCCTGTCCAGCATATGCGAAGAAACTTGTAACAAACTTTAAGTAGTTTGAGGCCCCACCCACGTCCTACAGGTAGCTGTACACATAAACAGGCCACCTGCTACAGACTACAAACATCCAGCGTGTCCCAAAATGGTCAGCTAGATTCTACCGACAAGCGCCCCTGCCAGAAGTAGCAGGACGGAGAGCTCATCATTCACATTAATCAGGAGCAGTGCCAGCAATTGTCGCCACCCATAGCTGATCCGCAGGGGATGAAACCAGAAGGGGGAGATCTAACACATGGGAGAGCTGCAACCGTGCCCCAACGCCTCCGCAGAGACCAGGTGAGCGTAACAGTGACTGAGACATTGCTCAATGAGACAACGCCTACAGCCGCCACTCTAACCCTCTCACTAGACTACCAGATCTTCAGAGCTGATCGTCTAGGCCAGAGAGAGAGAAGTGTAGTTTTACATACCAAGAAACATCTGGACTGCCATACTTTTAATCACATAAGCCAAGAGGGCTGTGAAAGTCTTCTTATAAAAGTACAAATAAACGCTAACATATCCTTGAGCATCCTGACAATTTACAAACCATCCAGGGATATATTGTTATTTTAGGAACAATTTCTCGACCTCCTTAACATCGCTACCAAACTCACAGCACCAGTGATTGTACTAGATGACTTTCATATATGGCCAGAAGACGAAGAAGACAAGAAAGCCACTTCAGTCATTACTAGCTGTTCTGGATGCCATTGGCTACACGCAATGGACTAGAGAACCTACTCATGTCAAAGGACACACGCTCAACTGGGTCCTGACACATCGCCTGCACACTACACTGCCCATGGTCTGATCACTTTATAGTGAACACCTTAGTGCACCCACCAGCACCCCCAGCAATACTGGATAAACAGCCCAAAACTACAAAAAAATCAGCAACTTTAAGAATGTCACTCCTCTTAAACTTTCTGCCCTACTGGTACCCAGGCTACTCCCACTAGACTCCTTCAATGACTCCACTGATTTGGTCACTCGCCTTATATCCGCTATTAATTCCTCCATAGAGATCCTTGCTCCAGAAAATAAAAACATCACAAATTCATGGTACAGTGATAACATCATCCAAATAAGACCTTTGAAAATATCCCCGGAAAGGGAATGGTACAAAAAATCATGTCTTTACAAAGATTCACTGAAAAAGTCCCAGTCTGTCTTGAGTGAAGCCACATTTAAGAATCTTAACACCAGAATTTCCAACGCTGGGTCTAGTCCCAGCAAAACTCTTTAAAATTCTTAAGTAATTTGAAGGAAAGTCCACAGTCAATCAAACCCACATCAGAGACTCAACCTGGTGAAGGAAATACATGATGAGTTTTCAGCCAAAATCACAGGGCACCAACTAATCAGGCAATTACACACAGGACTCTGAAGCCTTAAATGTAGTCTATGTAGTCAATGTAGTCTATAATGCCATCCAAGTTTGGATGGCCTCAAACTGTCTGGCACTCAATAGGGATAAAACTGAGCTCCTCATTTTGGCCTCAGGACTCGACTAAAGAAACTGACAATGAAAGCTTTATCATCGCTGGCAGCAGGATCACAGTAGCTAAATGTGTAAAGATCTTGGGGGTGTATTTGGTGCTTTCCCCTCTCTCCTCAAGCACTCCCTTGTATTTGTATTTGTATTTGAATTTATTTGCAAAGCGCACCAGCCCTGTGGCATCTGGGCGCATTTCTTACATGTGGATAAGTTACAAGGATTACATACATACATATGGATAACTTACATGGTTACATATAATACATACAGATTAATGAGGTGCAACAAGTTCTGTAAATTGCAGAACAGAAGTGCAGTTGAGTAACAAGGGGAAAGGCACATTCCTAGTTTTCTTGTGTGGAGAGCCACAATTTTGCATTTTTCCTGAAAATATGAAAGGTGGGTTCGATTTTAACATAATGGGTAGGGAGTTCCACATCTTGGCTGCTAGTACTGGGAAGCTACTACCACCTGCCTTCTGTAGTTTAAATCTCGGGATCTTGAGACTGTGTGACTGTGCAGATTTGGTGGGGCAATCAGAGATGTTGCGAGAGAAATTTTTAGTCAGGTATCTAGGCGTTTGGTTCACGAGGCATTTACGTGTTAAGGGTACAGTTTTGAAGGCAATCCTTTGATTGATCGAGAACCAGTTCAGGTTGCGTCTTGATTCAGAAATGCGTTGAGATCTACGGATGTTTAATGCTGGTCCAATGGGATTGTTTTGTAGTACCTGCATCTTTTTTAGGTTTCGTTGGTTAGAACCCAAGTAGAGCGCATTACAAAAGTCTAGTTTTGAAAAGATTAGTGGTCTGACTAGGGATATGGAAAGGTCTACAGGCCATAATTAATTACCAGGTGTATGCCGTGGAACAGTCCATTGTATTGATTTGTCTAGATAATGTAAGAGCAGAATCGATATATATGCCTCATGTTTTGACATCATTAGAGACTTTGATGTTGTTACCATCAATGTTGAAGGAGTTAAACTGTTTGTCTAAGCTGTTAAGTTTTGATTGGGATCCTAAGAGCAGTAGCTTCGTCTTCTTATCATTTAGACAGAGACCATGATTAGCTAACCAGGCTTGGATGATAATGTAGATGTCATTGAGCGCTTTCGCGTCAGTTGCATAGTCTCAGTGATAGGGATGAGTATCTGGGTGTCATCTGCATAATCAATGTAGGTGACACCCAGACAGTCATGGTCATCAAAAAGAGGCTTCGTGAACACATTGTATAGGGTGGGGGAAATGCAAGATCCTTGGGGGACTCAACACGCGACTGGTGCTGGTTCTGCGGAAGCCGAAGGTGCGAAGACCCTCATTGATCTGTTCTCGAGGAAGGACTGGATGCATGCATTAGCCCTATCGGAGAAGATGATTGCAGATGTTACGCTCACCTGGTATCCACAGAGGCGCCACACGATACTGGATGGATGTCTAAGCGCTAACCCATACCCTTATCTGCTTGGTTACGTGCCAGTCCTTGGGTAACGCCTCGGTTTTTGTGCGTTGAACTCTCCGTCCTGCGTATCTGTGCAGGGGCGCATGGTTGATGCGGGTGTTCCGTGGACCTAGTTGCTTCACTGGTCCGTATGCCCTTATGTCGGGTCCAGACTGGCTGTGACTCCGACTCTGCTTGCTGTGTTCCAGGTGAGTTACAATGTCTTTTCAGTCTTTATTCTGTATCTTCCTTTCCCTTCATTTTCTCTGTCTTCTTAGTGTCTTTGCTCCACTACGCTGTGCCCTAACAATGTCTCTTTTTGTTTTCACAGGGATGATTGCGATTTTCGGAGTTGCCGCGCCGCATGGCGAAAACCACAGTGAGTTATTGATGTGCAGAGCGCTGCGCTGTTTGTTAGTGTTAATTGCTAACATCTGTTCTCTTCCTTTCTTTGTATAGGTTGCGGCGATGTTTCGGAGTGATGAGCGATTGAATCGCTGCTTGCCCAGGTAAGAATTGCTGTTAATGCTGTCCTTGTTCCTTTACCTTTGCAGGCTGGAGTGAAATCCGGAGATGGGCGAAGTAAGCGAAGCGCAGGATGGTTTCAGGACCGGTTACTCACAGGTAAGTGTTCTTGCTCGCTAATGCTGTTCGTGTTCTTCCAGGTTAGAAATGGAATCCGTATCGAGGACTCAAGATTAGGCCGCCAGAGAAGCAGATGAGCAGGAGCTGAACACGGTGAGTGTTACGCTGCGGGAGTGCAGAATAACGAAAAGCGTGTTCTGCTGTTTGGGTGTGGTTTAAATAGCCCAGGTAAAGTAGTTCCAGGCCAAGTAGTTCCAGGCACAGCCACACCCAAAACACTAGACCGCATGGCTTGGTTCTAAAGAACTGAGCTGTGTAATAGGCCTCCATGTTGGATTAAGGTCCACAACTGGTGTTGCTTTATTCCTGATAATGAGCCTGGCGACAAAGGCGCCAGGACTGACTCCATGTATTTTTAGGGCCTTGAGGCCAATGTGAAGGTCCTTAGCCCCACTGCTGCCAGGGGCCTGTTATACCTGAGGGGGTCAGGGGCATGGATCATGACAGCACTCCCCCCTAAGGCCCCTCTCAAGGTATTTCCTCCATCTGGCCCTGGTTTGGTCAGATGGTTCCGATGAAATCGGCTTACCAGGCGTGGTGCATGGACGTGCTCGCTAGGCTCCCATGTCCTGTCCTGAGGGCAGTATCCCTTCAGTCCACTAAGTAATATAACTTGGACCTGGTGAGTTTAGAATCTAGGATGTCCTTGACCTTAAATTCGGGTTCTCCGTTAACCAGTACCAGATTTGGTGGTGTTTTGACCCGAGAGCCAGGCTGAACAGGTTTTAAGAGTGGCACGTGGAATACAGGATGGATCTGCATATTTGGTGATAAAGCTAGTTTTACTCCCACAGGATTTATAAAAGCCTTGAGGGTATAAGGCCCTAGATATCTGTGACGAAATGTTTGTGTTCCTCTTATGGGCACGTGCTGAGACGCCGACCAGACTTCATCTCCGACATGGTAGTCTGGGGCTTTTCTTCAGTGTTGATTAGAGTATCTTTTCTGTCTTTCTTTGGCTTGGATCATGTGTTCTGCTGCCCTTTTGAAGGCTTGAGTGATGGTCGTATGTAAAGTCGTCACCGCAGGCATTTCCAGGGCCATGGGGCTATCTAACTCGGAAGTACGTGGGTACCTTCCATATACGGTATAGAATGGACTCGGTCCAGTACTGGTGTGTAGCGAGTTGTTATAGGCATATTCGGCTATCCACAGCACATCCTTCCAGCTTTCTTTCACTTGATGTAACATGCCCTGTAGGTATTGCTCTAGTGTCTGATTCGTCCGCTCCGTTTGGCCATCAGTTTGGGGATGGTGACTAGTGGACAGACAAATATTGATTTGGGCAATTGCACAACACTTCCTCCAGATGTTAGACACAAACTGACTACCTCAGAAATCAGGATGGAGGGGAAACCATGTTATTTTACGATTTGCTCTAAAAACACCTTTGCCAGACTGGATGCGTTTGGTAGACCCTTACGCGGAATGAAATGGGCCATTTTAGAGAATAGGTCAATAACCACTAGGATAGTGTTGAACCCTTGACAAGGAGGCAAATCTGTGATGAAATTGAGGGAGAGTGTGTGCCACGGTGCAGGTGGAATTTCCAGGGGTTGAAGAAGGCCTGCTGATCTTTGTTTCTGGGATTTATTCTGTGCACAAATGCCACATGACAGAGTAAACTGCGTAATGTCCTTTCGCCAGGTCGGCCACCAATAATTTCTTTTCACCTTGGCTAGGGTCTTGGCAATTCCTGGATGTCCTTCTATCAGGGGGTCGTGATAACCAGAAATTACTTGTTCTTGTAGTGCCTTATTCGGTAGATATAAATGCCCTCTGAAATATGGGAGGTGGTTCTTTGTTGTGTAATGTTCACCTTGAGTGGTCCAGTCTTGTAGAGCCTCTGCGTTCATTAGGAGCCGAATTTCCTTTTGGAGTTCGTCCAGAGATAACGTTGTTGTAAGTCCTAATCGTTTTGTCACCTGGAATAATGGCCACCGGTTCTGGGGTTGAATATGCATTCTCATCAATACCCATGTGGGATAGGGCGTCAGCTTTTCCGTTCTGGACTCCAGGTCAGTACGTGATTATGTAATCATATTCTGCAAAGAATAAAGCCCATCGGAGTTGACGGGATGATTGAGCCTTTGCCGTCTTGAGGTATTGTAGGTTGCAATGGTCAGTGATTACTGTGATGGTATGTCTGGCGCCTAATAGGTATTGCCTCCAAGCGTTAAAGGCTGCCTTGATCGCTAGGAGTTCCTTGTCTGTTATTGCATAGTTAAGTTCAGGTGTAGTACATTTTCGTGACCAAAAGGCCACGGGATGTAACTGGCCTGTTTCGGGATCCCTTTGGGAAAGAACAGCCCCCATTGCCATGCTGGAGGCATCTGTTTCCACTACATATGGGAGATCTGGGCGGGGGTGTCGTAGCACCTGGGCTGAGGTAAATCTTTTCTTGAGTTCCTGGAAGGCCTTTAATGCCTCTTCTGTCCGTTGGAACAGTTTGTTGTTTTTTCGTAATAAAGAAGTGATCGGGTGCACAATCTGGGAGAAACCCAGGATGAATCGGCAATAAAAGTTTGCAAAGCCGAGCATACTTTGGACACCTTTGACTGAAGACGGTGATGGCCAGCTAAGGATGTCGTCTACCTTGTGCATATCCATCCTGACGCCTCTGGGAGTGAGGACAAAACCAAGGAACTCGACTTCAGTGACATGTAAGGAGCATTTTTCAAGTTTGGCGTATAGCTGGTGCTGTCAGAGTTTTGCAAGGACGGAGCGAATGTGCCTGACATGGTCCTGTTTAGAAGAGGAGCACACCAATATGTCGTCAATATAAACTAGGGCACATACGTCGATCAATTCCCATAGTACATTGTTCATGAAGTACTGGAACTCGGCGGGAGCGTTGCAAAGCCCAAAGGGCATCACCTGATATTCATACAGCCCATACTTAGTACGAAAGGTGGTCTTCCATTCGTCTCCTTTCTTTACACACACGAGATAGTATGCCCCTCTGAGATCCAATTTGGTGTAAATTTGGGCATCCTTTACTTGGCCCAGCAGTTCTGGGATAAGAGGTAGAGGATAACGGTTTTTAACTGTTACCTGGTTTAGTGCACGGTAGTCGATGCACGTTCTCAAGTCCCCCTCCTTCTTGGGTACGAAGAATAGGGGCGAGGCTGCCAGGGATTTGGACGGGCGGATGAAACTGTTTTGCCAGGTATTAGTCCAGATATGATTTCAAATGGAGATTTTCAGGTTCGGTGAGTGCGTAAATTCAACTACATGGGATTTGTGCACCAGGTAGGAGGTCGATCTGACAGTCATATAGCCTATGAGGGGGTAGGTATTAGCCAGTTCTTTTTGGAAAACATCTTGGAAATCGTGGTATTCGCTTGGTAGTGTACTTGTTACACCTAGTACCAACGCCTCTTTATCTTGGACAGGTGTCTTTGGGTCAGATAATGGCATTTCCACTTGGTAGCACACATGAGCACACTCATTTGAGAAGGCCAATTTCTTTGCTCGCCAGTCGATGATAGGATTGTGAGACTCCAACCATGGCATCCCTAGAATCACCTGGAACTGAGGGGCCTTGATAAGGTTGAAGGCAATGGCTTCTTGATGTCCGTCTTGGCACAGAAGAGTCAATTCTGCTGTGCGTTGGGTTACAAGACCAGAAGCTATCTCTGTGCCATCGACAGTGGTGACCTTCTCAGTTGTCATTTTCTGACAGAGGGGAAGTCCCATCCTTGTTGCCAGGCCTTGGTCTATGTAGTTACCAATGGCTTCGCTGTCTATGTATGCCTCCACAGCATGCATCTGAGACGGTTGTTGGTGACTAATTAAAGTCACAGGCAGGGCAAGGTGTGAGGTCTGTGGCTCTTTTCCTTCGCTCGACAAACAGACCTCTACGCTTGCCGGGCCTTGAAATTTTCCGACTCTTGTTCTCCTCCTTCTTTCTCTGTGGCAACAACAGTTTTCCTGGGAGGCTTTACTGGGCATTCTCTGAGGAAGGGACCTGATTTTCCACAGTACAGGCATAATTGCTGTTGCCTCCTTTTGTCTCTTTCGGCCTTGGTTAATGGGCTCCGTACCCCCCCCAATTTGCATGGGTTCTGAAGTGTTTTCTGATGAACGCGGAATATTCTCCCTTGAGCGTACATACACAGTCCGATTATCCGTTCTGGCTCGATCTGTCCTTCGATCTTGCAGCCTGTGATCTAGCTGCACCACTAGGTTGATGAACTCTGCACAATCTTTTGGCGGGTTTACCACCTGGGCTAAGACGTCTTTCAATTCCCCCCGTAATCCTCGATGGAACAATGCTGTTAGTTTCTCCTCAGGCTACCTAGTTTCAAAGACAAGTCTGTTGAAAGTGGCGATATATGTTAACAAATCTTGGCTGCCTTGGCGGAGGGACAGAAGTTCGTTATCCAGAGTTTGGCCCTGGGTGTGTCTGGCGAACAGCTTCCCCATCTCCTGTTGAAACCCCCCGAAATCCTGCAGGAGTCGGTCATCCTGACTTACTTACGGTATGGACCAATCCGCGGCACTGCCACTCAGATATGACAGAACAAAGGCAACCCACTATTGATCGTTAGGAAAGTCTCCGGGTCTGCAAAGAAAATGGAGGCAGCACTGGTTCATGAACACTGCATATCTTCTTGTGTCCCCTGTAAAACGTTCCAATGGGGCCAAAGTAACCCCCCCAGGGAGGACCACCTGCACTGGATTGACAAATGAGGCTGAAACCGATGGAATACTTCCTGGCAATGGAGCCTGCCCAGCCTCTGTTTGGATTAATTGTCTGGCCAATTCGTCGGTGCGGTCCTTGGTGACAATCAACTCCATCCTAACGGCGTTGGTTTCTTGCCGGGCGGAGTGTACCTTAGCCCGTAATTCCCCCTGTAACTGGGCTAGTTGGTCAGTCTCTGATGTTTCCATGAGGTCCAGGTGGATTTTTAATTGAGGCTTCGCGTTCTGTTACGCTCACCTGGTGCCCACGGGGGCACCACACGATACTGGATGGACGGCTAAATGCTATCCTGGACCCCTCTCTGCTTGGTTACATGCCAGACCTTGGGTAGAGCCTTAGGTTTTTGTGCGTTGAACTGTCCGTCCTGCGTATCTGTGCATGGGCGCGTGGTCGATGCGGGAGTTCCATGTCTTTATTCTGTCTCTTCCTTTCCCTTTGTTTTCTCTGTCTTCTTAGCGTCTTTGCTCCACTACGCTGTTCCCTAACAATGTCTCTTTTTGTTTTCACAGGGATGATCGCGATTTTCGGAGTTACCGCGCCGCATGGCGAAAACCACAGTGAGTTATTGATGCACGGAGCGCTGCGCTGTTTGTTAGTGTTAATTGCAAACCTGTGTTCTCTTCCCTTCTTTGTACAGGTTGCGGCGATGTTTCGGAGTGATGAGCGATCGAAGCGCTGCTTGCGGTGAAATCCGGAGATGGGCGAGGTAAGTGAAGCGCAGGATGGTTTCAGGACCGGTTACACACAGGGAAGTGTTCTTGCTCACTAATGCTGTTCTTGTTCTTTTAACTTTGCAGGCTGCAATGAAATCCGGAGATGGGCGAGGTAAGCGAAGCGCAGGATGGTATCAGGACCGGTTACTCACAGGTACGTGTTCTTGCTCGCTAATGCTGTTCTTGTTCTTCCAGGTTAGAAATGGAATCCGGATCGAGGACTCAAGATCGGGCCGCCGGAGAAGCAGATGAGCAGGAGCTGAACACGGTGAGCGTTACGCTGCAGGAGTGCAGGATAACGCAAAGTGTGTTCTGCTGTTTGGGTGTGGTTTAAATAGCCCAGCTAAAGTAGTTCCAGGCCAAGTAGTTCCAAGTCCAGTCACACCCAAAACACTAGCCGCATGGCTTGGTTCTAAAGAACTGAGCTGTGTAACAGGCCTGCATTTTGGATTAAGGTCCAAAATTGTGTTGATATATTCCTGATAATGAGCTTGGCGCCAAAGGCACCAGGACTGACTCCATGTATGTTTCTGATGGAGTTTTAAGGCCCTTGAGGCCATTGTGAAGGGCCTTAGCCCCACTGCTACCAGAGGGCTGTTATACCTGAGGGGGTCAAGGTCATGGATCGTGACAGCAGAGGACATTATGATTTACTAAGTTGAATGCAGCCGACAAGTCTAGAAGTAATGGTAGGGCAAGTTTGCCTTTGTCTTTTAAATTTTCAATTTGTGTCTTGAGGTCGATCAGAGCCGTTTCTGTCCCGTGTTTGGGTCTGAAGCCGGATTGCCTGAGACCGAGGTGGTCATTTATTTCTAAATGTTCTTGAATCTGCAGGAAGGCTTCTCTATCCAAGATTTTTAATAGAAACATAACTGTGGTGATTGGTCTATAGTTTGTGGGGATATTGGGGTCTAGGGTCAGTTTCATTAGTAGCGGGAGGACCAGGCGTCTTTTAGGTTGTTCCGGACTATGCTGGTTTCAAATGAGGCGCTGATTAGGGATGTGATGAAAGGAGCCAATTCTTTTGCTTAATCTTTGATGATCGGAGCAGGGCAGATGTCTCCCTGGCTTCTTGAAGGTTTTAATTTTGTAATTATGTCCTCAACCTCCTTAATAGAGAGGGGAGAGAAGTCAAATAGTTGCTGCGTTTTCATGATATGATATGATAGGTTATTTATAACGCGCTTAATACCCAGAGGTTTCTAAGCGCAGCCCAGGGATCGAACCTGTGTTGTTTTGTGTCGTCTTGCTTCCAAGACGAGCACATTGCCGCTGAGCTATCCTCCCGAGACTGGGGCGCTGAAGGGGCCGTTTGAGAGGTTTTAGGAGAGAGGCAATGTTTCTAGGCTTCTTTTGTCACTTGTAACATTGTTATTTTACCCAGGAGAGCTTTCTGGATGTTGGTGCACCAGGTAATATCAGGTAGTGAGGCTGAGGATTCTAACTCTTTGAGTATATAAAAAAGTTCTTTAGTACTGTATTTGGCATTTATGATGCGGTCATTGTATGTGTCTTTTTTTGCCAGTAGAATAGACTCCTTGTAGTTAAGGGAAGCTATTCTGAAGTTATCTTTGCTTGTGGCTGACGGAAGGCTCTTCCAGAGAGCTTCTGTATTTCTTTTTCTTTTTCGTAAATATCTGAGGTGCGGAGTGAACCATGAGTTCAGGTGGGATTGGGGTTTCGCTTTATGCAGTTTTGGTGGTGATATAGTGTTGATAGCCTTGAGTAAGATGTGATTGTATATGTCGACTAGGACAGTAGGGTCAGTATGAGTGAAGGCAGCGTTAAAGATTGGTTGTAGCAGAGGAAGTAGATTCTCAGTTGTAATGTTGTGATTGTTCCTCATGCATAGAGGTGGGGCGAGATTCTGGGAATTGGGCTGATTGCTTTCCTTTATAGTCTATGTGATAAGATGGTGGTCCGGCCAGGAGCAAGGAGTGTTGGCTAGGATATTAGTGTTGCAGTTGTCAGACAGCTAATCTAGTATCCTTCATTTGTTGTGTGTCGGTTCAGTGATGCAATGTTTGAAACCTAGTTCAGAGATCAAATTACCGATATCTAGTGCCTTGCGATCTTTCGGGTCCTGGAAGCTGAGGTTTAAGTCACCCATTAGGATAATTTCGGGTCCAGGTTAGTATTGGCAGTGAGGCGGAGTGTAAAGTCCTCTTTGAACGTAGAGAGGGGACCAGGTGGTCTGTAAACTTGATGGATAGTAATCATGTGTGAAGCTGAGATCGGTTATTTTACAGACAATAATTCTGCTGACCGAATAAGATGACTAGATATATGCCTAATGCCTAATGAGGTTTTGGCGACAAATGCGATGCCTACTTCTTTGGTTTGATTGGATTCTCTGTCAAGGTGGATGGTGGAGTACTCATCTGGGATGGCGAGAGAGTGTAAGGGCCCTGCCACAGCGTTAAGCCAAGTCTCTGTAATCGCAAGAAAGTGAAGGTTGTTAACTGTATGACATCAGCAATATCAGGGCATGGGCAGGTAGAGATCTTGCATTAATAAATGCACCCTTGATAAGGGAGGCAGTATTGTTAGGAGTGTTTTTCCGAGGAGAAGTGTTTTCCCTAGGTAGGGTAGTGTAGTCTGCTCGATACATTATGGAATTAGCAACTGTAGCAGTTTTTTTGGCAATAGGTAAGATACGTGTTGGCTTGAATCTAGATCCTAGTCTTCAATTCCTGTTTGAAGTGAGCATGGTTAGTTAGGAGTGGGTCTGGTGGCAAATTGTTTGATCCATTGGGCCGCAGTGAGGTGATAGGTGTTGCTTAGCATAGGTTGTGTAATGTGCGTAGGTTTGCATACTGGTAGAAGGCAGGATGGTAGGAATTTGGATGGTGGTATACTGTTGGATAGGGGTAGTCTCTTAGACATGGATAGACAGATGATGGGTGTACTAAGCATGCCGTTCGTGTGCAATGGGCTATTTCTAGACTTATAGGCGGCCAAGATAGAGAGGTGCGTGGAGCTGAGCAGGATTAGGAGGAGCGATAGAGTTAGGCACAAGAACATGACTTAACACTGAGGGTGCAATGCTGGAGTATGGTTGAGTGGTTATCTCTAGATAGCAGCCAAATGGTCCAGATGGCTATTCGTTGACAAAGGTGGGAGCTAGTCTGGGGTGGTACGACTAGCACAATGGCGTAGGTTCCTAGGGCGGTCTAATTCAGATGTATTCAAGTCACGAAGTAGTCAAGGTAATGAAACAGGCAATACTACCAAGATAGGCGAGGTGCAATAATCACAGTGTTAACAAAAATGGGCAGGGTGTACAATTCTCTGTATTCACGGGATAGGCAGGGTGAGGCAGTCAAGTACTCTCAAAATAGTTAAGGTGAAATATTTTCAGTGTACACGAAATAGGCAGAATGCAATAATATCACAAAATAGGCAAGGTGCAGAAATCAGAGTGTACACGAAATAGGCAGGATGCAATAATATCACAAAATGGGCAAGATGCAGAAATCGGAGTGTACACGAAATAGGCAAGATGCAATAATATCACAAAATAGGCAAGGTGCAGAAATCAAATGTGCATTAAATATGCAGGGTGCAAAGTTCACTGTGTTCACGGACTGGGCAGGATGAACCCGTCAGAGGTACCCTCAGGTGGGCAAGGTATAGCCCCTCCTTAAAAAGCCTCCTGCCAATCCTATCTGTTTGGCTAACTATCGCTCGATCTCTATCACTCCTTTCCTAGGCAAACTCCTGGGCTTACTCTCCACACTGCAACTGTCGGCTGTCTCCATGACCACCAGTCTGGCTTCAGAGCAGCCAGAGGCACGGAAACTTCTCTCCAGAACACCCGTGAAGATCTGCTCTCCAATCTCGACACCAACACCCCTTCTGTCCTCATCCTTCTTGACCTTTCTGCTGCTTTCGAAACAGACAATCACACCATCCTAATCAACCGACTCCGTGAGAACCAGGCCATCACAGATCAGGCCCTGGAGTGACTGACCTCTTTCCTCCTGGACCGACCCACCCAGGTCTAACTTGGGTCCTTTCTTTACACCACCTCTCTCTCTACATGTGGTGTTCCCCAGGGCTAAAACCTCTCACCCTGGCTCTTCAGTCTGTATGTGGCCCCTCTAGCCCACCTAATCTCCACCTTCTGCTCTAACTTTCAGTGCTATGAGGATGACACACAGCTCTACTTTCAGCTCTCTACAGCCTCCTCTCTCACACATTCTAGACTGTCTATCCACGATTCACGATTAATGTGTCTCCAACAATCTCTGCCTTAATGGCAGTATTATAGAGATCCTTCTCATCGGGACCCCGGCTCCTGCTTTCCGTTCTCACTCTGGCCGCCCTCCATGAGCCCTCTTCTTTCAACTTCCAGTAAGGCAAAAAACCTTTGACTCCACTCTCTCTTTCTCTGCTCACATCACAGATCTTTCCAAGAAGGCCCGCTACCAGCTGCACCTCCTTAGAGCTACTCTTCCTTTTCTCACTTTCCCCTAAAATCTCATTGTCTCCAGAGCCCTGGTTCCCTTTAGGTTGGACTACTGTTACAGCCTCTTTCTCAATATGCCATCCTCTACTCTCTGCCCTCTGACCTCTGCCCTCTGCAACTTGTCCAGAACAGGACTGCAAGACTTATCCTTGTCCTCAAACCCAGGGACTGTATCTCTCCTGCCCTGAAATATCTCCACTGGCTCTCGGTGCTGCAAGGATCAGGTTGAAGAAACCGAGGTCCGGGGAACAACATAAGACCACTGCCCACTTGGCTGGTAGGCCGCCCCCCCTTGCGGGTACTAATAAGCTTTAGCATGCATGTGTGTTGTATAGTAGAACACCTTTTATGTTGCATCATTCTTTTCTAGATAAGAAGGTTATGTTTTTTAAGGAACAACTGTTAAGACTAGCTGAATAGGTTGGGGCTGCTGCACCTGTATGAAATAAAAACCCACTTTAAGAAAATGTATTGGTGTTCGTGTGATGTACAAACGTAATACTTAACCTGTAAATCGTGTGAGCACCTGGCCATATGGTTGAAATAAGGGGCAAATGGTGCGTATCTACCAACATGATGGTAATTGTTGGCAAAAGGTGCACATACCTGGGTATTAATGGCACTGTTGTCTATACCTGGGCAAATTCGTGAAATATGTAAGAAATGGTGTATGTACCAAGGCCTCTGATGCTAAAATCTAGCTAATGGGATTAGTAAGTACACTTGGGAGTATGATGGCAATAACTGGAAAACCAAGCACTACCTGCTATTTTATATATGTCCACTGGCATATCCCAACATGAAATGCCAGTATCTGTGCACATTCTTGTAATTCCTGCCACAGGCGTGTCTGGGCCGTTGGTTGCAAACATGCACATGTGGTGCCTGCCTGGCTATGTGGTAGGGAAAGGTGACATATGGTGGAGTATCTGAGCAATGGCAGGACCTGGGCAATACTTTGAATACCTGAGCATTTGGAGGCAATGCATGTCAACACAAAAATAGCTCCATTATACGAAAGCCTAAACATTTGGCTTTTCTCAATTCGTGTTTTAAGTTCTTTGCAGTATGCACATTCGCCTACTGGTGCTAACGCTTGTAGCACAAACATACAACAGAGGTTTATGCTAGAAACCTTCTTTTATCTCTTTTTTAAATTATTTTGGAATGTGTGTTCCTGCTTCTTTCAACACTAATAATAGACAAAGCTGTGCTCTTTCTAGGAGTTCACCACATCGTGTCAACTACATTTTGCAAATCCATACATTCCTGGACCACCCTGTCAATCTTCAAACCTCCTTTCAATTAACTTCTATTCCAGGCACTGTAAAACTATATTTTTTTTGTTTTACTTCATAAAACTGAAGACTATGAAACATTCCTAGAAAGACCACTATAGGATTTTCATTACAAAATCCTACAACTGTAATTGACAAGAGTGGAAAGAAGATGGAACCCTTCCAAAATTAAATGGAATTTAGATTAATATCTCGATCCCTGCTTGGCATACTATTTTGCAGGGATAATTCCTGCAGTTCCTGATGTGCACCAGAATGTGATACATTTCTGATTGTAGTTCAATTAATTACACTGTTCTTGTAAACTGTTGAAAACAAACCGTAAAAGCACTACATGCCATTAGTCAAGACGTGAGCAGCTTGATGTTTTTTTGGCTTCCTGTCTCCTGGTGCTATTAATTTTGACTTTGGTTACTCTATTTTTTATATCATGCAAGAAGTGTGTAAGGTTCATAAATCCTTCGTTCCCTCGTGTTTTCGAGCCATGTATTTTTGTCAAAATATCTCTCCAAGAGCCTCCTTTGAATTTGGTGGTATTCTTCTAGAAATAACTACATTTACTATTAACGCATGCATGCAGTAATCTGAGGAGCACTAGATTATTAGGCAATGACCGCTGCAAAATCGAAAAGTGGAAAAACAGCAGTAATCCTTACCGCATGCAAAGCATAAATCCGTCATTGGGCATTCTAAAAACAGGACAAATATTCCATAGTCCATTCGGTATGTTGCATAGTGACAGCCCAATAATAGCCATAGCAGGTTCAAGTGGTAGTGTAGGTCGTGGCTGACAGAGCAGCGTAAATTTTACTGAGCAAGAGTCGATGGCCCTGGCCGAGGACGTTGGCCTTTCAAATGACGTATGTCCAATGGAGATGCATTCATGACAGGTTCACCACATTGTGCACCCACTCCACTGATGGAATCAGGTAAAGTTGAAGGCTTGAGGAATGCGGGTCAAGCGCTGGTGGAGACACATTTTGCATTTGCCTTTGTATTTGCCCTTATACCGTTCGAATTTAGCAAGGGAGCAACAGGGCGCTGTGGAATGTTGGTTTCCCATCACAGCAAAGGTGTAATCAAACCCCAAAGGGGGACAATTCGGACTGTGCATCTGGGAGGTCCTGGCCCACACTTGTGGTTTTCTCTGGAGTTGGTAGGCATAGGTGTTCCATAAGAGCTCTCTGAAGGGCCTGTTTTGGGAACTTGAATTCCCTCCGAATGCAAAGCATATTAGCCGTCCTGATTCTGACCAGGATAATGTTCCAGTAGGTAGTAAGTAGGTATTAAGTACATGTTGTATAGTTACCCTTGATTGTTTCTTGTTCAGATGGATTGCCTACTCATGTGAGTTCCGTTTTTGTAGGATTGACCTTCAGGCAGCTGCTTGGCATCCAGTTCCAACTGCCAGATGGAATTACCAATAAACAATCTCAAACCCAAATAACCGGACAGACTCAAAGACTATGGCAAAATACTACATTATTATCAGCTCAAATAAAGTATGGACACCTGGTGAACAAACAGAGATTGCAGCTCACTCAATCTCATCTACATTTCGATTACACAAAGGCTTTATGCCTTGATGTACGGCAGCTATGATGTCATCCTACGTGGCAAACAGTTAAAACCTATCAAATGGAGGGATTTAGGTAACTTTATTTAGGTGTTATTAACATAATTGGCTGTCCCTTACCAGGTAGGCACGCCTTGAACTACTTCTTACTATGTATAGATTAATAGAAAAATAGCAGCGGATTGGCTTCTGCAACATTCTATGGTACATTGCTACATAGGCTCTCATGATTGGTTGGCATTTTCTTCCAACCTTGGACATTCGGCTCGTTAGCAGCATATAAGCAAAACGAAACCGAGGTCCGGGGAACAACATAAGACCACTGCCCACTTGGTCAATTTGCCTACCATCTCTCATTAGTTAGGCCTTAAGCCAAGGCTTCTTCTCTGTAGTTGCCATTGCTGACTGTTCTCTTCCTTAGGGAGATACGTACATCGCTATCTTCAGTTGGAGCTTAATGAATAGGCCTTGATTTCGAGTATTGCACCAGGTGCGAGGAGACCGCAATTTTCTCCATTTTGACCTTTTATTTAGTGCTATTCAATCCAATTAAGCTTGGTGCTGTTACTCCACTTGGCCTTGACTTGCATATGCTTTTTCCATCTTTAATTGTTCAACACTTGGCACTTGCAAATGTTTTCTGCTTCACTTAATCTAAGAGAAACCTGTCATGCCTATGTAGCTTATCCTCTTTGACTCCCATAGTGCCTTGCAGTTGCCTCTTAATGTGGGATCCTTGATCCCAAGCCAAACAGATATTTTTTGTTCTTCGCACAAAGCTGTTGTCCAGTGCCTGTCAGCTCTGCAGTACTGGTCTCTCTTCAGGGCTTCTTGCTTATTATTTATACAGAGTCGACGTCAATCTTTTCATCATGGGCACTTTACTGGCTTTATATTTTCTCCTGCGGCAAGCTTCTATATTTCTCAACTAACTTGCATTTCTGTGAACATACATTTGCTAATTCTCTTCTTACTTATCGTCTTAGTGTATATGATTTCTTTGTATTTGCATTCATGCTTCTCTTATTACTTCAGTTATATTTTAATTCTTTAAGTATTTGCATGTCATTTCAGTGCGTCCTAGTGTCTGCTCCTTATGACTTCACTTTACTATGGTCTGATTTCACTTATAGCTCTTCTATATCCAGTGGTGTATGCAGACATCTTTCCACCATGTCAGTGTGAGGGTACATTCGATTTGGTTGTCTGCATACCGTCTCTGATATATTTTCGATGCAGTATTGGGATGATACCTGGTGTCACACACAGTGCTCTCTTGCTATTCTTTCAGTATAATGGAGGTGAGGGGACGGGCACTTGAGATGACATGTACATCTGCCTTTCTACACACTGTCTGAGGCAAGATATCTTGAACTCAGCTTACATTGAGGTACAACTGTGTATTATTTGTACATTGGTAAAGTGGCATGTTTGGGTTGAAAAAAACGGGATCATAGCATCTCCATACAGAGAATTAGAGTCACTGAGAGGATTAAGCCTTGTAAGGCTCTGCAGTTGAACTGTGAGTGGGGTGGAGCTTCCTCCACACCTCTGGATTACAGCCAGTGGGGATAGTGGTTTGAGCTGAGTGGGGGCCCCACTGGAGGTACCACAGGAGGTTTCACAGAAGGGAACCAGAGGGGCAGTATAGTGAGCGGTGATAAGCGCAGGGAGCCTGGTCCTCCAATGAGAAGAACTCCCTAAAACTACTTTAGCCAGTACAATCCCTCGCACATGGTTCCATGAACTGCAATGCGGCACTCACAAAATACCAATTTGTCTCATTGTTCCTGCCCTCTCAAGAAACAGTGTCCACCACAGTGTTGGACGAAATGAGGGGCTTCCGCGCTGATAATGGTCACAGACTAGTCGGCCTCGACAAGAAAGTCGATAACATGGATGACAGACTTCAGGGGCTGCAGGCCAACCAGACCTCAGTCGAGATCTTGGAAACCCAAATGGACATGTGGATTTCGGAGTTGGAAAGGAGGAAAGAGGAATGTTCGCTGAAAATGGATGACTTTCAAAAAATGCGAGCGATGGAACAATCTATGATTTTTGGGATTTCCAGAGAGAGAGGGTGAAACGCAGAGGGACATCGTCAGAGCGATAAATAATGCATCCGGAAGATATTCAATGAGGACAACACCACAGAGCCCACTATCGATAGAGCGCACAGAGTGGGAGGAGGACCCCAGGGCACCCGCTCTATATTAGTCAAATTCCACTATTATTCAGAAAAGGCCAACATTTTAGAAATGGCGAGGAAAGTGTGCCCAGTGGAGTGGGGGTCAGCACAAATCACCATTTTCCAGGATCTCTCCTTGTTTACACTGAATAGATGCATGCTCTGTGTTCCACTGACTAAATGGCTCAACTCCAAGGGAGTGCAGTACAGATCGGGCTTCCCCTTCTCCTTGGCATTTGAATATGAGGGATACAAATATAGACCGATCACGTAAGAAGATATTAGCAGGGTCTCCCACGAACTGCATGGGGAGGACGCGGCAAGGCCAACAGCCGCATCCTCAGAAGAGGCTTGTGGTGTGGCTCCAAGAAATGGGGGGCCTAGAGTCAGACGTTGAGTCAGAGGACTGCGCAAGTTCAAGAAACTGAACCCACCGTCACCTGCACAGGTTTGATGCTGAGTGCAGGTTTGATGCTGAGTACTGAACTCAGTAGGCGATCCAATAACTGGACTTTGCTCCTCTTGAGGTGGTATATGATCATTGATTAGCTCCTGGTGGTGTGAAACTGCAAGAGGTGTTGGGGAAGGGGGGCTAGTGGGAAGATGCCTCTCCTTAACACAAGAGGAGACCAGGTCCTAGGTGGGTGGGTTAGGGGCGAGAGGAATGCTTATAGTGGAAATGAGGTGGGGTAGTCAGGCGTGGAGGAGGGTGAGGGGGCAGTTAGGGGGGGCTCAGAGAGGGGAACAATAGACACAATAATCCTGGGGGATGGTTGGCAGTCTGGCTCGGCAAGGCGATGGACAACATCATGGGCCAGACGCTGGAGTGGGGGAGTTGTGGGTGTTGTTGGTGTTCTTACGGGGGGGGGTTCAAAGAAGTTCTGTTGGTTTGGCACACTGCACAGTGACAGGGGGAAGGGGCAACACGGGGAAGGATATAAAGACACTGGTCTGGGGAATGACTTCACATGATGGGGGAGGTAGTTTGAGGGGCTGGATGGGACCTAACGACTGATACAGCCACCGCCCTTAAGATCGGCTCACTGAACGTGCAGGGTTTGAATTCTCTGTTTAAAAGATTCTTAATGATCCTCCAGTTCAACCATCTGATATTAGACCTTACGTTTCTGCAAGAGACCCATTGGCAGAAAGGTAGGAAGCCGTCCCTGAAAGCGAGATCAATAGACGATCTATATCACGCTTCAAGACCATCTAAAAAGAAGGGGATGGCGATTGTTGTGGCCAACAAGTTAGGCTTAATAAAGGATGCTGAACTTAAGGACCTGGGGAGGGGATTCATTTTTGTCAAAGGTGAGATGAAAGGGAACAGAGTGACAGTGGGGTCGGTGTATTGCCCAAATGAGGGACAAGAAGAGTTTTAGGACACAGTGAAAGGGAAACTCCAGTTATTCGTTGAAGGTGTGCGGTGAGTTTTTAAACTGGAACAAATTCCAGGAAACCACGACGACGTGATTTTGAATAGAAGTTCAGTATTAATACTGCTCAATTATGTGCCAAAGCTGAGGATAATAAAAACCGACGACCTAAAGATCGTCGAACCGAGCCATAAGAAAGGAAGGGCGCAAACATACCTTCACATTACATCGACCACGATCAAAGATCTACTAAGAAGAGAAGCAAGAGAACTATTGAGGTTGGGATATGACCTAACAGAATCATCAAACAACAGTGATCATTCACGCAATAAGCCCCACACTTCAAGGGGAAATGAAAAGTCACAAATTCATCATTCGACAAACAAACCAAGTACTCAAAAGCCCCAAAGAAACAGGGAGCGTTCCACGGCCACAGAAAAGCAGAGGCTGAACAACGATATTACAGCGCATGTCTCAGCCTCCTCAAAGGGGCAAATTAAACCTATCTTGAAGTATGGCGAAATAGGGAAAAAAACTGACCCAAACAACCAATCGACCTTTATCAACAGTTCATCTTGGGAGAATCTACGAAAAACATTCAGCCAATCGGTACAACTTACAACGCCGGATAAAGCCGAAACCAAATCTAAGTCGACAGGCACGAGTCTATGGGCCTGGCTTCCTAAAGCATTGATACCAAGGAAGTCTAAATAGCAATTCAAGTCCCTGGACAACAGCCACATAGAACAGCAGACAACAGATGCGGTTAGACACAAAATCCGCCTATGTTCGTGGAACACCAGGGGTTTCCACCACCTGACCAATCCAGGCGAAATCCACCTAGGAGACTACGATATACTCTGTTTACAAGAAACGTGGCTAACAAAACCACCAACTTTAGATGGCTACGAACTCTCCCTGGCGCCAGACTTGAAAAACACGAAAGGCCGTCCATCCTCTGGCCTTCTGACAGCTATCCGCATGGGGCATGGCTTACAACTGGAAAAAGTTCTAAGAGCAAACCAACATCTTTTAGCAGTGCTTTTAAAATGGTCCCACCAAAGTGACCACGACAAGAAAGAACAAAGCACATCTCTGGCCATCCTAAACATATACTGGAATCCAGCTAAAATAGAAGCGTCTACTTTTCTCAGAGAAATGGAATCAGAAATTGATGACATTTTGACAGTCCATCTAGTGACGCACATATTAATTTGCGGTGATTTAAACGCTGCATGTCCACAGCAAAAACTGAAAAAAGCTCAGACTCCAGCCATTCTCAGAGGGATGCAGTGGCTTGACCTTATGAAATCCAGACAGTTTCAGAACTTAGACACGGTTTTCCCTGACCAGTCACGTCCACCGACTTGGTCTAATGGGGTCTCCGAGCCATCAATCGATCATATATTTGTCTCACGACCATTCTTGGACCTGATTTCAGTCTTCAAGGTGAAACAAACAATGGCCAGTGACCACAATCCCTTAATTGCAGCATGGCAAAGTACCAACGACCCAGTTGAATCGTTGATCTATCAGGCTGAACTAAACCCACAAGGAAACAGATTATGCCTATCAGCGAAAGATATTAAAGACCTATTAAACAAGTACAACAAGGCCAGAACAAGTGAAATGGAGTTTGAGACTGACTATGGCCCCCTGCTAACAACATACAAGAAGCCCTGCCTCACGAGATCTGGCTCCTCATCAGTAAAGCACTCGTAAGACACACGGCTAGTGGAAAAACGACGATAATACAGCAAAACCATTTGAGATGCCGCCAAGCTCGATGTTAACCAAGCGAAAAGCGCCAAAGCGAAAGCAAAATCTACTTACCGCTCCTGGCTAAAATCACATCGAAGAATTCTATACCAACAGGACTCGGAAGCAACACTGAGAGCCATCTGTACAAAAAATGCTAAAGAATTTTGGACATTACTGAACTCCAAGTCATCCACCAGAAGTGTAAACATCCAAAATGCTATTGGCGAAGTAACCTGGGAAAAGTATATAAAGGAAACCTTCAGACTACCTTGGGGCCAGAATCCCTCTATGTTAGAGAGCCAAGATTCACCCTGGGCTAAAATTAACGACCAAGAAGAAATCTTCGACTTAATGAACAACTTGAAAAACGCAAGGGCTCCTGGACCTGAAGGTTTCACAAACATCGACCTGAAGTCCCATCCGGAAGCCTGGTCCTCCTGCATAAGTCAAGTTTTTTCACGATGCTCAGAATCCAAATCAATTCCTGCTTCTTGGACTACAGCTACGATTGTACCAATATACAAGAAGGGTGGCATTAACGATCCTGCTAATTATCGTCCCATAGCGCTCCTTGATCCGATAGGAAAGCTATTCTGTTCCTTGCTACTGAAAAGGTTCCAACAGTGGGCCCTGGACGCCGCGTGCAACAATCCATTCCAATCTCGATTCAAAAAGAACCTGGGAACTACAGTCAACATCCTTTTAATAAGCATATTGAAAACTAAAGTGCTTGAAGGGGGGCCTAGGTTACATTTGGCCTTCATTGACTTTTCCCAAGCATTCGACACAGTTGACAGGACTCTCTTATGGAGTAAACTGAAAAACTGGTCCTGTCCTGAAACCATATTGAACCCCATCAAAGCGTTGCACACGAACACGTCAGTCCGAGTCAGACTGAACTGCCAAGGTTTACTATCAAAACCTATTGCGACTCAAAGAGGAGTCAAGCAGGGGTGTCCTTTGGCCCCCTCACTCTTTCTGGCCTACCTTGGCGACTATCTGTGAGATCGTTCCCACCCCGGATGGGTCAACATACTATCAGTAGATTACTCTACGCTGACGATCTCATACCGATTGATCAAACGCCTATAGGATTACAGCGCCAACTTGACAACTTGTACGACCACGTAACATCTAACAACCTGGAAGTAAACAAAGGTAAAACAAAAATAGTTACCTTGGAAAAAACAACAAAGAAAATGGAAAAACTAAAATGGTTCTTTCAAGCGGCGGAGATCGAAAAGGTCCAAAACTTCAAGTACTTGGGCATCGTGCTGTACAACAGCAAAAAAGAAACAGCCATGCAAGAGCATCTAAGAATAAAAACTAGGAAACTTGCTACGCAAGGAAAAGCAATTGACCAGAAGCTAGGCCAATTTTCAACGATCCCAGCGATCGATTTTTACAAAATGAAGGTGGTGCCTGCTTTAACCTACAGTACGGAAGCGATGATACTGCTCCCGCATGAAATCTGGCCCAAACTCGAAGCTTATTACTGGCGAACAGTTCTCGGTCTTCCAACTTCTACGCCCGTAGCTTCTATTCGCAGAGAACTGAGTCTTTTGTCCCTTCAAGGGACTCTGAATTGCAACTCCCTAAGACTTTATAGAATAATCCTGCTCCCTGAAAGTCCACTGCTATATGGACTGATCAAAACGGAACTAGCAGTTGAATCAAATAAACCTGTACAAACCTGGAAGTCATACATCTCAGGGCTTTTGAAAGAAATCAAGTGTGACGAAGACGACTTGATCCAAGACCCGGTAAAAATCATGAAAAAAATCAAAGAGTTAGACTGGATCACGACGCTCGCAAAAGCTTCAGAAAATAAACTAACACTTCACTTGCCACCAAACACAAAGAAAATGAATGAATTACAGGGATATATCAAACAATTCCCCAACAGAAAAGCAAGAAACTGTATTTTACGAGTGAGACTGAACTTGCTACCTACAAACGAAATCAGAACCATCAGGGGTTTATCAAACTCACCACACTGCAGATTATGTCACAACACAAATGAAAAAGAGACAGTTCGCCATCTCCTCTTGGGTTGTCCAGAAACAAAATCAACCAGGACAGCCTATATGCGGCATTTTTCTTCTGATCCTTCTCTAGACAGTGAATCTTGTTGGTGGTCAAGAATGATTAGCGGGGACAAACCGACCTGGCTAACGGCTACTTCGCAACTTGTGCACCAAATCATGGCAAAATTGGACAGCTTGGCTCCTTCGGAAAAGATCTCTTCCCAGCCCGAAGAGGCCGTACAAGGCTGAAAAATCCAGTAGTCTTACTTTCTTTTTTAAAATGAAATCTGCACAAAAGACAAAATGAGACACGGACTATGAAAAGTTCTTTGTAAAAATCAATTTTTTTATTTTTGATTCATACAAATAAATAAAAAACAAGAAAAACAAAATGAGGGACAAGAAGAGTTTTAGGACACAGTGAAAGGGAAACTCCAGTTATTCGTTGAAGGTGTGTTGTGGTTGGGGGGCACCTTAAACATGGTCCTCGACCCAATGTGGGACAGAAAAAGAAGGAATCCCAGGTAGTGTCCCAAGCCCAAGTAAGGAAATCCACCCCCCCCGTTCATGTATTATTCAAAGGTTTGTGATGCATTCTCAAGAATAGACTACATCTTTCTGGAGGACGGGCTAAAGATTAAGGTGACAAATTCAACCACAGAGCCCATACCTTGGTCGGACCACGACTTGGTGAGACTAGACTTAGGGGACTAGTTAAGGGAGGGACGTAAGGGGAGGTGGATATGTTAAAATCTCTTGTTGAATGACAGACAGCTGGCCCAGGGAAACATAGCATCTATAACATAATTGTCCTTCTTCAATAATAATGGAGAAGTGGGGGTGCCGGGAGTATGGAAGGCCTTTAAGACAACGATTCGGGGTGAACTCATAAGACTGGGGGCCCACAGGAAGAGGGAACGTTCTAAACAGGAGTTGGGCCTGAGGGAAAAAAAGTATAGACCTTGAAACCAGGGGGGGGTCATCGAACATAGGGATGACACCAGGAGTTTCAGAGAAACTTAGAAAGTCCAAAGCACAATTGAGGTCCTTACTGATAGACCAGACAGAAAGAAAATTGATGTTCCTTAAGCAAAGATACATGGAAAAAGGGGAACGGGCAGACAAAGTACAGGCCTGGAAGCTGAGGGAACAAATGAAGGCAAAAAGGGTGGCAGTGATATGACCTGAAAAAGATCTATAGCGACAACGCCATATGGAGGAATTCCGTAAATACTATGAACAACTCTACTTCACTGAAAACAGGGGAGACGGAACACATATTGATAGATTTGTAGACAGGTTGCTATTGCCGGGTATAACATCAGACAAGGGGGCTGTGCTGGAAGCCCCAGTGACCGAGGAGGAAATAATTCGAACCATAGGGAAAATGAAAGGGGTAACATCCCTGGGCAATGATGACTTTACGGTGCACTTTTTTCGGACATTCCGTTCCACCCTAGCGCCGTTCATGTCTAAAATGTTCAACTATGCATTAGAAACCAAGGTGATTGGGGTGCTAAAAGTGGGGATCCTGAAAGAAGGGAAAGACCTTGACCCTTTGTCAGTCCTTCCGATATCATTGTTAAACACAGACATAAAAATCCTTGCGAAAACTGCTGGGAAATAGGCTTGAGCAATTAATGCCAACGCTCATACATGGGGATCAAGTGGGGTTTATTTCCAGGAGCCAAGTGTCTGACAACATTCTAATGACGATAGATTTAATGCACTTTGCACAGGAGCGAAAGCTGGACACATGCCTGGTTTCCATCGACATTTGACTGGGTGGAATGGAGCTATATGGGGAAGGTGTTGTAAAACATGGGGTTTGGCCACAATTTCCAGTGGTGGATCATGGCTCTGTATAGAAACCCGACGGCCAAGGTATCAGTGAATGAGGTACTGTCGACCCTCTTCCACTTAACAAGTGGCACTAGGCAGGGCTGTCCATCGCTTTCCTGATATACGCCTTGACAATGGAACCGCTGGCAATAGCAATTAGGGAAAATCCAGGGATCAAGGGTATCCAGTGTGGGAAGGTGAACCTTGAACTGTCCCTGTTCACAGATTTTATCCTGTGCTATCTAGTCGATGTCAACCACTACCTTCCTGAGCTCTTTATGCAGATAACCTACTTTGCTCACCTTTCGGGCCTCAAAATTAACGTGGCGAAATACAGTTTGCGAACAACAATATTCCGGACGTGGAGTCCATTGGGGGATGAGATTTGAACTAAATATGACTACCAACCTGGGAATATTTTTACCAACGAATTTGACCTGGTTGACAGATGTCAACTGCACTCCAATGATGGAAGCAATAAGAGCTGACCTCTCCCATTAGGTGCCTCTTACTCTCTCGTGGTGTGGTAGAATTATATCTATCAAGATGAACGTCGTGCCACATTTGCTATATCTATTTACCTCCCTCCTAACGTCGCACCCAGTTAACTTTTATAAAAATCGAAAACACCATGGTGGCCAAATTCATCTGGCAGGGGAAGCGACCTAGGATCAATGGAACGGCTCTAACACTCCCTACCCAAACCCTCCTCTCTGGAGAACTCTTATCAATTAAACTACCTATGTCACCCACACAAACCATAACTGTACACCGTGTGTATAGACCACCAGGTTCTCTTTCCTCCTTTGAGGAAGATATTACTCTACTCCTCACAGCCAGCTCTAAACCAGGATCACAAGTCATGCTCCTGTGTGACTTTAACCTAGGCCTAGACAACCTTAAAAACACCAATGCATCGGCCATCGCTAATAGTATCTCAGAATTAGGTTTCTCACAATGTGTCTTCTAACATACCCATAATAAAGGCAGACTATTACACTGGATCACTGACATCAACTGTGACGTTAATATCCTCTCCAACCAGCCTTGTGCCTGGTCTGACCATCGTATTATTATCCTTAATGTACAGGATGGCAATCATTCTAACCTTGACAAACAGTTAGCACCTCCTAGACTTTCTAGAAATTTCTGCAACATAACAGTGCAAAAGTTACTCCCGCTACATCAACCCCTTACTAACTCTTTTACCCCGAATGATGCCCCAACCTCTCTAGTTGACCTCTACAACGCCACAATATTAAATGCTATCAACAAAATCGCACCCCAAAAAATGCGAAAAGCTAAACCTCGTTCACATCTGAACGCACCTGAAAACCCTGCACAAGAACAAAAGAGCTGCCAAAACTCTATGGAAAAACCTCCCTTCAACAACTAACAAAGATAACTTCCTAATAGCCTCATCCACCTATAAAATAGAAATCTTCCAAGCAAAATGTGAATCCTACAATGAGCGGATTACTAAAGCTAAATCCAACACGAAAGAACTATTCAGTATCCTCAAAGAGCTAGAATCCCCTACAGTACCACCTGTCTCCTGCACAAAAGATCTCACATGGTGCACCAATATTCAGAAAGCTCTCTCTGACAAAACAGAGCTGCTTCAAACTAAAATAGAGATTAAAAAAATGTTTCTGGCCAACAATACAACCCAACATGCAACTAAAGTACCTCTACCTGACCAAGATGACTTTTTTAAATTTTCCCCCCTCACCACCAAGGATGTCGAGGACATAATTACGAGCTTGAAACCATCCGGATGCCTGGCCGATGTTTGCCCAGCAGCAATCATCAAAGAGACTGCGAAGGATCTTGCTCCCTTTATCACATCCCTGATATATGCTTACTTTGCAACCAATAGAGTACCCACTAACCTGAAGCAAGCCTGGGTTCTGGGTTCTGCCTCTCTTAAAGAAACCTGCCCCCCACCCAAATATTACAACAAATTATAGACCAATTACCACAGTACCGATACTCTGGACCGGGCTGCCTACCTACAGATTCAGCAGCACTTAGAAAGTAAACACTTACTAGGGATCCATCAATCAGGCTTCCGACCTAGACATGGCATGGAAACAGCCTTTATAGATCTAGTAACACAAATGGATACTATAAAAGACATAGGCAACCTAGCAATCCTTCTTTTACTAGATCTATCAGTGGCCTTCGACTTAGGGGACCATAAAACGCTTTGCAACCACCTCTCATCTGCGGCTCATTTCTCTGATGATGCCACTTCTTGAATTAAATCCTTCTTCAACAATAGAACCACAAGAGTGTTTGCTCCCACTGCATCGGCTATACCTGTTCCACTCACCTACGGGGTCCCTCAGGGCTTTTGTGTCTCTCCCACGCTCTACAATATATTCACTAAGCCCCTTTTCGATGACCTAGATCGTTTGGGTGTCTCCTACACTAATTACACGGACGACACCCAAATCCTGATCCCCATCACTGGCGATTACAACACAGACTCTAAACGCTTAAATTACATTGGGCCTCGTTATGACCCTGGCACTCCCGTAATGAAGGGTGCCGGTACGGGACGGGCACCGTTCATTACGGGATGCCTTATTACGAGGTCCCCTAGCAGGACCCGCACAGAACGTCTGGTCAGACCAGACGTCCTTAGCGGGTCCCGAAAGGGGACCAAGGAGCTAATAACGGGCCCGTTATTAAGGGGCCCGTTATTAGCTCCATCCCCATTCCCATTGATCGCTATGGGGGCTCAAATGGGAATGGGGATTGGTTTTGTGAATTAGGAATTACTGGGTCTGGTAACGTTGGAATGACCCAGTAATTCCTCATTCACATAACCCGGAGCTGGAACCCGCTATGGAGGCAGCCAGACATGGCTACCTCCATACTCGTAATGAGGCCCATCTACTTAATTATCCAAGCTTGGATGGCAGAAACATGGCCTCTGTCTTAATGACGATAAAACAGTTACTTCTAGTAGGAACCCAAGCTAGACTGAACAGACTGGACACAAATTATATGTATTTAATATTGACAGAAACAATATCTAGGTATCCAAAGATGTAAAAACCTTAGGTATCTATATTGACTCCTCACTCTCATTGTCGAGGTAAATTAATGCAACCGCCTCCATTACGGCATACACTTGCAAGCTTATTAACGCCTGTAGACCATTTCTGACAACTGTGAACTGCATTACTCTAGCGAGGGCATTAGTGCTATCTAAACTCGACTACTGTAATGCCCTGTACCTAGGTACCAACCAACACAACTTTAAAAAGTTACACATTTTCAAGAACACTGCACTTCCCGATCACTTCATATCTCAGAACTGAGATGTAGTGTACATTGGTTATCAATCAATCAAAGAATTAGACTCAAAACTCTCTGACTTACTTTCAAATGCCTAAAAAATCTAGCACCTAAGTACCTGTGTGACAAATTCAAACGAAACTCCTCAGACCGACCAACTAGATCCCCCAAGCTAACTGCCTTATTGTCCCCAGGTTTAAGCTCCAAAAGGCAGGAGGTAGCAGCTTTCCGGTCCTATCAGCCAAAATTTGGAACGCATTACCTACATCCCTTATAGCTGAGCCTTCCTTCTACAAATTCAGGAACAATGTAAAAACCTCGCTCATCCTGAATGAATGTTAACAACTAGATATCAGTGTTTATCCCTGTCATTTAGTCCTTTCTGCTGGAACATATTCCTTGCACATGCTCCCAACACTGTAACTCAGGCTGCAAGTTTCTGTAAAGCCTATTGCATATTTGCTGTACAGTCTAACTATACCTGTAAAAATATGTATTTTGGTCCGAAATGTAATTACTGATTCCATGTAACTGTAATATTCCATGCAACTGTAAATACTTATTCCAAGTAACTGTAAGAAATTTGTGCAGATGCCTCAGGGCTTGGCGTGCTATATAAATAAAATACAATACAATACAATACAATAGAGATTTCGGAGGATTTGGGTTCCCAGACTTTCAACTATATTATAAGGCAGCCCAGTTGCGTATTCTCCTCAAACATACGAGGGATGACATGGGCACTTATTGGACATATTTAGAAGGCTCATTCACCCACCCTAAGAAACTTAGGGACCAATATTGTGCCTGAATAAGGCGGTCCTGGGAAGGGTAAAGACCCAGCCATCTATTGGAGTGTTATGGACCCTCTTGAAGATGGGGGGGTTCAAACGATCAGGTTTCATCCTGGCCGTCTCCATTGAGCTTGGTATGGGGCACATTTGGACTTGGGTGGATGTGAATTTCGACACATACAGGTTTGGTCCGATAGAGGCCTTGAGAGGGCAGGGCAACTCTTTCCAGAGGCGCTATTAATGGATTACGAGATGGTAGCAGAATTGGTAGGGAGAGAGGTACTGAGTGTGTTTGAATATCTGCGTCTGAAGGGCATACTAGCAGAAGCAGGATGGAGTACCAAGCTGTCACGCCCCCTTACTTCCTTCGAACAAACCATTAATGGGGCGAGCACTAGGAAAGGGATATTATCAAAACTGTACAGGGTGATGTTGACATCGGATACAAAGGGGCGACAAAATCATAAGGAGGGAACCCTTTGCTATTGAAATGTAAGAAAACACTGAAGGAAGCCGAATGCTGCACTGAGAAAACGGTGGGCAGGGAAAGAATGCATTCCTTCTATAGTTGATAATTGCTTATAATGTCCATTGATACAAAAGAAGACCACATACTCTTCACATCATTAAAAATGTGAAAGAGCTCTTATGTGAGAAGTATAAAAACAGCAGCCCTTAGACAATCAGTGAGGCAGAACAATGGGACATGGAGGAAGGTTGTTTTCCTAGAATGTGGGAGGCCATGCTTAGATGCTTAGAACGGGGAGAGTGGCATTAGCACAAAAATGGAAGAGCACAGACGCACAGCCAAAAGCGGATCAGATGAATAAGGTGTGGGACATATTCATGATCGGAAAAATGACAGCAATAGTTAATGACTGTGTTGAGTGTCCATCTTGAAATGGGGAAGTGGTAAACCGGGTCGGTGAGCCACCAGTGGAACCTTTGAAGTGGCACACTTTTACCTGTACCTTGGGCATAGCAGACCCCTGCCCCCATTTATTCACTGGGGAGGGCTCGATGAAAGGGCTTGGACAGAAGTCATGTGAGTGCAATTGTAACCTATCCTGGGGGAGTGTCACAGTTTAGTCTCAATCTCTCGTCAGGTACAAGGGGCCCATGTGGGCGTCCTGCAATGTGCACGTTTAAGAAGTTGCGAGGGAGGTGGGGAGGGGGAAAAAGCGAGAACAAGTTTTGTGATTGCCTATTGTGATGTACGTATTCTTTAAAGAAAATGTTAATAAAAATCAAAGTTTAAAAAAAACTGCATCTGGATTAAGGATTAACATTTAGGCTGCCTAATCATTTAAATTATATGCAACTCAATGTAGATCTATATACATTCTGCAGGAATATAAATCTCAAAGCATTTTTCAAAAGATTAAAAAGACTACGGGGCGCTACAGAGGACTGAAATTTAAGAAGTGTATCCAATTTTCCTCCTTTCTTTATTGTTGTTGTTTTTTTGCTGCAATATGTTTTTCCGATCTTTAAATAAAAGTATTTTATCATGCCTTTTTTACTTTTGTGAGTTGGTTGCCAAGAAAAATAGGTTCATATTTTCCTACATGGGCGTGCAGATGGAACGTGTAAAGAGAGAAAATCTTTAACCTTCTTAGGGCCTCATATGTTATGTCTTTAGATATTGTGTGGCGGGACCCTCAAACGTGCGCACACTGTCCCCTCCATGCAATTTGTATTTTCTGCACAACGAAGTGCAAACAATGCACGGTAGTCAAGGGTGACCCTTGTTTCTGTGCATGTTTACTCTTCGTAGAGATAACAATTGTAAATGCCTCCTGCCAGGTAAGTGAATGGTGGGAGGCATTCACAGTGATTCCTATGGAATCCGTCAGCCTTTAGGTAAGTTCTAAAAGCTGGTGGATCCCAATGCATTTCTGTCAGTATCAGAATCAGATGCTGGCGGGAATGCATTCCCATTTCTATGGCAGAGCGGGCAGGGGTGGTGGAATCAAAACTTCCAATCATTGCCTCTCCAACCACCCCCCAGACCCTTTCTCCACAAAGGGAATCATTGTAAATCTGCTGGTTCATAAAATGCATGCACAGAGGTCTTACACATGGAACTGGGGGATGACCAAGCTCCAGGAGGACTCCCAATATCCACCTGCGTTTCGGACCCAGCTGAAGCTTGAATGCATCCTTGCGGTGCATGAGTCTTTCTATTAACCTGAAATGACATAACATAACCTTCAACCAAAGAGGACGCCTTGGAATCACAGACAAAACCTGCATCTTATCATTAACCACAGGGAGCTTTCCTGAACCTTGGTCTTTGCAGAGACTTAAAAAGCATTCAGTCCAAAATGTTACATTTTCCCACCTAGATATCAGGCGCAATCTGGCTCACTCTAATTAAACAATTTCAGTTGTCACTATTCACCGTTGACCTTTGCCACCTGCATTTAACCCAAGGTAATTTCAGCATCCGACTTTGACAAGAACTACTATGCCAATCAGAGGGCAACATGTGGCCGCTTCATGGACAATAGTGTTTGCAGCTAAGAGGCATCCTACATCAGGCTCCGTTCATTGGTTAGGAATCAAACTTCAGCAAAAGGTGCGTGGGATCATATTGCGAGCTACCATGACATATTGTTTCATTTGAAAGACTAGCTCAACTAATTAAAAGGTCATTCTCAACTGAAATTGTACTTACCAAAATGGATCCGATAGAAAATAGCTTGGTACTGAAGACAGGCGCCAACATTTTACTCTGCTTAGAGGACAATCAATCAAAGACCCTTTTATTTGCCCCACAACAAACAACATTCCAAGAAATCATGCCTGTGGCACGCTCTGATTGCAACTGCTGGCTATGCTATATATAGCGTCTCGGAAGATCATCGCTAATCAGCAATGTTATTGAACACTCTCTGAAATAACGGAAGGTTAGCTGTACGTCATTGAAAATTATGAGCACAACATTTAAGCTATATTAATTTCTATACATAGCATTATTAAAGTTTCTTTTTCTCTAAAAACTGTCCTTCTGCACACTTATTTAGACTGGTGCAAATGTATATGTGGATTTTGTTAAAAAATATATTTTAAACTGGATCGAAATCTGTTGTCCCATTTTATTGTATTCGGTACTCACAGAGGGAGGTTGAAAAGCATTGTGTCATGAAGACCCCCCATAGCACGTCGCTGATGGCATCCTCTATATTAGCAAACCCAGCCTACCTGCAACATCAGAAACCATGAATACCTTTTGCACCCGTGCCTTGTGGGACTGGTGCGTAACCCACCACACTGACTTCCCGCATGCCATCTATGAGCCAATCTTCATCAGTAGCACACTTGGCAGGAACCTAGGCAAATGCTACAGTTGTCATAGTAAAGGCTTTCGTCTGCTCCCATCTGTGCTTATATCACCCACATCTGGGGCTCTGCCCAGGATGCTACCAGTTGTATGTTGGCGTATGTTGGCACATCTCCGGTGTCTGCTGTCCCATAGGCCAAGTTAAACCCAATAAAAACCCGACATTCAATTAAGTAGTCTCATTCACTTCACCAAAACAATAGCCCCCTACAGGTGAATCAGAATCCGGCAGCATTGCACCCTACGGCAGGTCTCTGAACCATATAAAGACAAATTTAAACGTGGTAATTATTCAGAATATAAATACCATTAAAAACAAAGAAAATAATACATCGTATCACAAATATTGCATTGCTGGAAATGATAATATTATAATAGTAGTAACATTGTTTGAGTGCTAATCAACTTAGGCCGAACATAATAAGAAAGCATGCGTGTGGAATTCAGTATCATTGCGGCATAAAGGGCAAATACAGGTTTACCCTTCCACTTTCCAGTCACAGTTTGGACAGGGATCCAATTAAAAGCACATTCTCGTAATTCAAAATGGCTGCAACAGTGAGTGAGACCTGGTTTGATATTTAGTTCTCAACAAACCACGTATTGTTTGATGCTTTAACTGAGGCACTTCTCTATGAAGGGGAAAATGCCAACAAAATATATCATTGCTTTGTAAGATGTTTGGAATTTTGTTTGGTCATATTGAGCTTCTCAAACCAGAGAGACAAACTTAAGGTGTGTAGATAGTACCAAACTATTGCCAACCAAGGACTATGAATGCATTTCTGCAAAGCAAAACATAATTTAGAAGCTATTGCACAGGTTTAGTATCTTCTTCTTCATCAATACCTATCTAGCTATGTGAAGCAAACCTTCATGCAGATAAAGGTATCCCCAACATCTATTTGCAAGCTCTGTTCTCTACATTTTGTACCATCTTTGCATTTTCATATCTCCATAAACCTGCTCCATATAACGCAATAAAACAATTCTTTATAAACTCTTATCATCATATAAATATGGTGGGGTCTTAAGCTATTAGCATACCCAAGGAAGCCTCTGGTGACATGGGCTAATTCACCTTATGTGACAGGGTCAGGGTCCAGGCCCTTTTAGGGGGAGAAGGGGCTGACTCCTCTCAACCTAGGTAGGCAGCCTATTAGGGCATTGCTAGAGCCTGACATACCCCAGAGGTGGTGGTATGGAGTTGTGAAGGACCCCAATCCTTGATTGCCCAGAATGCATCAAGATGCATGACAACATTGGTATCACTGTCCCGTATACAATGTCTATCAGCCTCTGTTCTGCCCATGTTTTTTGTGTTTGTATTTCCAAAACACATCTCAGAGACCAGCCCATGCAGCAACCAAGAAAGGCAAGATCAGAGCCACAGAAATGAACTGGTTATGTCTAGCTGAGTGACACAGAACATTGAACTCCCATGATAACCAAGACGCAACCTCACATCAGCAGATGGGCCCCGTACGGAGGAAGAAGAAGGAAATCAGTAAGAATCAGGGAGAGGAGTGCAGAGATAGAAGGAGAAGTGATATCCAGGAGAATAGAAGGGTGAAAGAGCGAGACGGAGAGAGGGAGATAGAGAGAGAACCTTGAGTGGTGAAAACTTGGAAGACTGACCCTTGAGAGGGAGGGATCCAGAATACCAGACCCCTTTACAAAGTTCCAGGGGGTGAAAGCTAGAACATGCCATTGCCTTTAGGACCTTCCCTAGAAACCTGGGAGAAGACAGAAGGCGTTACCAATGCATAACTATAACCTCTAGGGAAGTAGAGACACCTGGGATGGGATGAAGGGATCTGAAGTGACCCCAGGGGAAGATAGAGGGAAGACATAGGGACCCTCTTATTATGGCTAGCCAAATGGTTTACAAAACACCTGTTGAAACATAGAAATAAAACCCTTGAAATGTCGTACGTGGTTGTTGAGTTCTTGATGGTATCCATGACATTTATCATATGCTCTTCACCACTAAATTGGTTTATAAACTGAATCCATAGATAGCCATATTTATCCACACTCATAATTAATACCCCAACCGAATACAAATCAACCTTTGTTCATCCACCTTTGTTGACCTACACATAGATGCATGAACTGAGAAGAGTCCTTTAAGAGATGTTGACGAGCCCTTTGAACTACAGCAATCAATACCACCACATCAGGATACAATATCTAAGGTACCCATTGTCCTACAACATGGTTGCCAATCCCCATTTTTGGATGCAGAGCCATTCACTATGGGGAACATATGCGTTGTTGTGTTACACCTTGTGCAGAGCTCACAACTAGCAGTCATCATTCTCATGGTCTGTGATTGGCATTGTAGAGTGTATGTGGCCAGTGTTGGGCCTGTACGTTCCTATCATGTATTTGCCCTGATGGGTGATTTGTTGTTCTTGTGCATGTTTGCACTCTCTGCGTTTATTTCATTATGTCTTCACATCACTGGTTACCAGATTATGTGGTATTACTTACTTTCTAGTAGTAAGGAAACAGATGTCTGTAAAGAATGTGGCTTTCATGCCCTGCCAAGAGGGTGGAAATGGCCTTTAACGGCCCACTAGCCTGAGTTTTTGTGAGGGCCTCAGCTCGGGCTGTGGCCCATTAAAGGCCGTGTCTGTCCTCCTGGCAGGGCATGAAAGCCATTTGCATCCCTGGGTCCGTCCGAGGTGTGAATGGCTTTCAAAAATGTTCATCAGGAGATCCACGTTGCTAGCGCAGCAATCTCCCAATGAAAACATAAATAAATTTTTAAAAATTAAAGATGGCTGCCGCCATATGGAAAAGGAACGAAGTCCCTTTTCCATGTCTATGGCAGCGGCCAAACGGAAGGAGCGCCGGGACCAGTGCGCAATGCTCCAGTTTGCATGTAATTGTAGGAGGCGGGCGGCAATAAGGAGAGGCTCCCTGTTGCCTCCCCACATTGGAAAAATGAAGAAAAGAAAAGGCACCACCCGGTGAAGGGCCTTGGGTTGCTGGGACAGTGGGCGGGGATTGTGTATTCTCGCATGATGTTCCAGCAACCTGATTGGCTGACCATCCCATAACTTGCGTCAAACAAAAGAGCAGCCTAATTCACAAAGTGCATGTGAATGAGGGCAACTTAGAGGTGTTCATTCAGATGTCTTCCCCCACCCGTTTGCCGATTTGAGCAAATAAGGGGTGAATTTCTGCACATTTAAAAGCACAACCCGAATTCAAAAATAGGATCCAATATTAAATGCACAAAAATACAGGGTCTTCCTTCTGCACCTGGAGGCAGAGGTGCAAATCATGGCCGGATCAACTTTGTCATGATTTTTCCTTTAAGTGTGACAGAATCTGGTTAAACCATGGCTGTCACACTTGCATTTCCATCCGCAAAACAGGTATGGAAATGCTTTTATTCTTTACAAGCATTTCAAAGACAGGTCCCGCAAGGGCCCATCTCTGTGAAATGTGCTCCCAGCAGCCACATGGTTTCTGGGAGCCTGTCATACATTAGTTTCAGGAGCACACTCCTGACACTAATGTATGTAAATGAGCCATGGAGCGTAGCTTTACGCTATTGTCCAGCCCCTCCTCAAAAGGATAGGTCACCTTTGAGAAAAAGTCGGGCTGCACATTTCAGAAATGAGCGCAAATGAAAAAAAGCGCATTCCCTGTGATTTTGTCATTTGCGCTCATTTTTTAGCATCGACCACTGTTTGTTTGTTTGTTTATTTATTTGTAATGCGTGCCAGACCCATGGGTATCAGGGTGCAGAGGATACATGAATACTTTCAGCTTGAGATTACATATTTTCAAAGAGGGAAGGACAGGCAATTAGTATAGCATCAGTCAGCTATTTGAGAGGTATATACATACAATCAGAATCAATACAACATTACATAATATACAGGTTGAGTTTCAGCATCTATTGATTTAGTAGTAACTATTTACAGTGCAGGATCAAGATGCTAGGATACTAGCTAGGTACGCTAATGGCCATTTTCTTTAAGCAAGTTAATGATATTATGTCTGAAGTTCAGATAAGTTTGGTCCGCACTCAAGGAGGGGGTGGAGTTCCAAGTCTGAGCAGCCTTAACTGGGAAACTGCTCCCTCCAACTTTAGTCAATTTGAACCTAGGTACTACTGTGTTTGCAGTCCTGGTTCGGTGACTGTTGGATCTTCTATTGATTCTTTCTATGAGATAGCCAGGTGCAGCATTGTGGAGGCACTTGTGTTTTAGAGAGGCAGTTTTGAGCACAATTGTGTCACTGGTAGAGAGCCAGTTATTCTGTCATCTTACCTCAGAGATGTGCTATTTTCTAGCTATGCCCAATGCCGCTCTGAGGGAATTGTTCTGGAGAATTTGAATGTTGTCGATAATGTTCTTATGAGCACCTACGCATAGGGAGTTACAATAGTCCAATTTTGACAGAATTAAGGCTCTGTCCAGAATGGTACAGCTATTCTTCGATAGAAATGGTTTACCTGCTCTAATTAACTTGCATGTGTATGCAGAAGCAGAGGGCAAGGAGTTGACCTGTTTAGGAAAGGTGAGGGTGTCGTCTAGGTAAAAACCTATGTTTTTACCTATTTAACAACTTTTATTGCCATCAGTGTTAAAAGAGGTGTATTTGCGGCCAAGTTTATTGAGATTGATAGTGGTTCCCAGAATGATAAATTCGGTTTTGTCATCATTCAGACATAGACTGTGGATAGCCATCCATGCCTGGATGATGGAGATAGATTTTATTTACCAAGGCCAAATCCTTGTCATAATCCCCAGTAAGTGGTATGAGAATCTTGGTATCATCAGCATACTTGGTGTAGGTGATACCAAGATAGTCCAGATCATCGAAAAGGGGCTTAGTAAATATGTTGTACATTGTGGATGAGACACAGGAACCCTGTGGTACTCCACATGTGATCGGAATAGGGTCTGCTGCTGATGATGGCGAGAAGACCCTCATAGTCCTGTTACTCAGAAAGGATTGAATCCAGATTATGGCCTCCTGAGAGAAGTGAGCTGCTGAGCCCAGGTGATTGCATAGGACCGTGTGGTCCACCAAATCGAACACAGCTGAGAGATCTAGAAGAAGTAGTTAAGCCGATTTCCCCTTATCTCTAAGCTCCTCTATTTGGGCCTTCAGATCAATTAGTGCAGTTTTGGTGCCGTGTTGAGGTCTGAAACCTGATTGTCATGATCCAAGGAGGTGGTTGAGATCCAAGTACTCCTGTATTTGGACTTAGGCCACTCTGTCTAAAATTTTAAGTAAAAATGGCACTGTTGTGATGGGCCTGTAGTTGGTCTGAATAGTTGGATCTAGTTTCTGTTTTTTGAGGAGGGGGAGTACCCATGACTCCTTTAGGTTGCTAGGCATAGTGCCAGTGGAGAATGAAGCATTAATTAGCTTATTTATAAAGGGTGCTAGGTCTGTATCTCCTATAAATTCTAAACTGTACAATGTATTTACATCTGTAGATAAAAATAATGACCACATTCACTTTTACATCAGCAAAGGCCTACAGATGTTTGAACTCTGAACAGTGAATTTTATTGATTAACCGTATAATTAAGAGACCTTTTTGCCGTTTGTTGGCCATATTGCTAAATGAAAGTCTTGACTACACATATTTGCTTAGTGCTTAGAAGACATTGAAATTGTATTGTGGCAGAAACAAAAATACAAAGACAACTATGCATGAGCCAGATTCTCTCTAACTTAGCCAAGAGAAGTGAAATGCCTAAAAACTACACATTCCAGGTGCATTCCAACACATACATTAAGGTTTTTACTGTAGCTTAACACTCCAATCCAATAGTGAGGGACTATTCCCAAGTTCATCATGTTGTGACATTCCTTAAGTAGTATGACATCTTTCTTGCAATATTTTAAAATGCAAACTGATAGAAATCATATTGTAATTAGTAACTATGACATTTAGGGCCTGATTTACTGAATATTTTGCACGCTGAATAGTGACTTTGCACAATAACCAGCACGCAAAACTCCCTCCATCGATTCATGGAACTGACTTTGCGTGCCTCTCCGTGTCTTTGCATGTTCCCGGCACGTCTTTCTGTGAAGTCGAGTGCTGTGCACGAGACTCCACGCAAAGTGTGGGACAGACCAACGCAAGGAAATAAATACGGGGCAGAACATGCATATTCCCCATTCTCAATACAGAATGAGGATTCGTGTGGGCATGTTGAGGGGCAGGTCATGCAAAGAAACCACATGCCCATTTAAGTGCAAACATAACCAAATGTATGGATTTCACTGCATAACATCACATCGGGAAATGTCACGCCCAAACCTCCTGAACTCACCACCACATGATAGCACAAGGAAAGTACAACACACGTACAATGTTCAAAGGAACAACGCATATAAAGAACTCAATGCACATAGTTCCAACATCAGTCAGCCACAATGAATGCAAGAATACTGGGAGTCATTGTAGTTTGTCACTGAAGGAGGCGGAGGATACAGAGACACAGGATTTTCTCAACACATACCACGCTGTTTGGGATGCCAGACAACTAGGTGTATGCAAGTTACCAGTTCTGAATCCATGTCATACTAGAACTGGTCAGGGAGTGGGAAGAAGACCTTGCTTCCCCCACCATCTGCTCCCATGCCATCACCCTCCTGGAAAAGGTGCTGACAGCACTTCATTTCATAGCCACTGGTTCCTTTCTGAGAACGACAGCTACTGTTGGTGGCATAGCTCAAGCCACACAATCCTGCTGTCTCCACCAGGTGTTGGCCTGCATAACATCACATGTGAGTGTACATAGGCAAATACACTTGCTGCGCACAGTGCAGAAAAGGCAGAGAGTGTGCCAGGAGTTCTATACTGTAGTACATTTCCAAAGTGTACTTGGAGCCATTGATTGTAAACATGTTGTGCCACACCACCCCGATTGACGGAGCACATATACCACAAGTGGAAGCATTAGCATTCCAGCAATGTGCAGGTCATCTGTGAGGAAAAAGGAGTCATCATGCAAGTCAAAGGAAAGTTTCCCAGAAGGACTCATGACAGTTACATCTACCGCCAGTCATGACTCTACATGGCCCTGGCATCAGGAAATTGTGGCAACAGCTGGCTCCTAGGGGAATATCAACGGTCATTTTTGTGACAAAGTAAACAACTGACCATAACAATACATGCCAATAAAAACCATCAACACATTTGCAGGGGACAGGGCCTACCCGCTATCAAGATTCCTGCTTAGGCCATTCAGGAATCCGGTAACACCATCTGAGGGCAGATACAATGCAGCACATATAGCCACTGGACCCATATTGGAGTGCACATTCGGGGTGTTCAGTCACGTTTCCTCTCCCTTGACCACTCTGGTTGGGTATTGCTATATGTCCCACCAATAGTATGTAAAATCATCCTGGCAGCGTGTGTCCTGCACAATGTTGGCACATGGCGTGGCATACCAGTCAATATTCATGAGGGTCATCGCCCTTAGCCACAGGCACCACCCATGCCCTTGGTCAGCCAAAGGGCACAGGGAGAGGCTGCACTCAATCAGCTTGTGCAAAAATACTTCTTATGAAAATCTGCCCTTGTGGAGCACACACAGTGAATCCATATCCCTGGTGCCATTCAATGATGACTTGGGACAATCCTACGTGCCCATAACAATACCCTAAGAATGTGTGTGTGGAAGAGGCAAACTGTGCATGGCCATAGTCATAAAGTAAACTGCAACCAACACTGACACAGTAATTGCAACTGTAAACAACAGTGACCATGTTGCACACACCAAAGTGCACAACACAAGCAACAAAATTGCTGACCACAGTAACATGGCCAACTCCAACAATAGTGCATGCAGACCCACAACAACACACAGGAGTAAATGTAATCCCCAACTAACACTTGTGTGGACCATCCTGGCCACCCTATGTGTGACTTAAAACAATATACAGCTTGACTGGCAACCCCATTCCCTCACCACAATTATGCCTACAATTCCCATCTACAGCAACATAGTCACAGAGAATACAAAAATTACAGGTCCACTAAAAGAAAGATGCACATCTCACGTCACACATTTCCCCTTGTGAGCCTGGCACAGCTTCAGCATGGAATGAATTCCTCCTCCCCATGGTAGGCTCACAGAGCAGTCTACTCTGCTGATGTGTCGCGGGCAGGCCTCCAACATCACTGTCCTCCACAATACCAGAAAACATCTTCCCATTCAGAATGCCTCATGACACAAAACAACACAAGGTCAGAACAGGTAATATATCCATGCACCCAATTACACTGCAACATATCCCCCCCTGAGTGCATGCAACAAATTCAAGCAAGAAATTACCAGCCACCCATCTCCATGTGCCTCTGCACCCATGCAGCCAGACCTTCCGACCACAGGCCACTGCACGTGAAAGGCCACACACAGTGAAACCTCCCCCACCCACAACACTTACACTGCCTGACCCCCTGAGTGCCATGCAGTGAAGGACCAGGTACCACTTACCTCTCGTTCTTGTGAGGGGACATTGTGAACACGCTGATCCAGCTGGAGTCAGAATGTCAGTGAGAGGACTCCCAAATAGAGATCGCTGAGAGGTTTGAAACCTAGGATCCCCTTGGAAGCACTATCAATGCCACGGTATGGCATCCCCTGATTAACATGGCATCAGAACAGTGCAGTAAACACTGGCAGGGGAGCCGATAATGAAAACTGCAAGATGACGGAATGCAAACATCTCATCAATTGCAGTGATACAGGATCTGGCAGAAGGCAGCTACTGGTCAAAGAGGCCACAGTCATACAGGAAGGCAGGGTACATAGGCAACTGTCGTAAAGGAGACAAGCAGACAAGAGGAAGGAATGAGAAACAGAGTTCAAAGAGAGTGACACACGAAAGGGAGCAGAGAACAGGCAAGAGGAAGGAAGGCAGAGCTCATAGGGACTGGACTGAACAGGGACCAATGTGCTGGTAACTGAAGGGAACATTGACATGCACTTATCAGCTCTCAACAGGGCAACAAAATATCTGCCGGTGCACCATGCATGGTGCATGCCCCACAGGAAATGACAACACCACGCCAATATTGTGTGCCTGGTGTCTGTGGTGAACCTGGCATCCCACAAATGGGCTGCAATGCTGTGCTGTGCATGGATTTGTCTCGAGACAGCACCCCCTGAATGGGCAGAAGTGCTATGAGTGGACTGCTAACATGGCTAGACATGTCATGAAAAGCTGAATGAGCGGGATGCCGTGTGACAGGCAAGACCCATACAAAACCTGCATGCAATCACTCGCCAGCCTCCCATCACCATGTGTTCCTGCACCCATGCATGTGTTCCTGCACCCATGCAGCCGGTCCTGCTCATTGCATGATACCTCACCAATAAACACCACACAGTGTCAGCCTCCCTCAAAACAACCACCCTGCAGCCAATTCCCCCCTGATTGGCATGAAAAAACAGCAAGCATAGATCCATCAGCCTACCATCACCATATGTCCCCGCACCTATGAATCCGGACCTGCTCATCTCAGTCCAAGGCAAGAAAAATACCCTGAACAGTGCCAGACTCCATGCCACCAACAACACCACAACCTGTTCCTTCAACTTACCTGTACAAGCTACCCACCTACCTTGCACCCACAACATCACTGCTGAAACAACATTCTAAGCTAGCAAAGACGTGCATTGCATTAAAGTAAACAAACTGGACAGCCTTGACAACTCCCATATTGAACAAGGCAACCGCCAGGGGCCACCCAGTGTCAACATCAAGAAGTACCAATAACAGTGTGAACAACTATCAACATGATGACAACTCCCTACAGAGAAATAACGGGCAGTGAAGCAAACAGATCTCAAGCACAGCATGACATACACTTTGGAAACAGGTGCCAGTCAGCCCCGGGATGCGGCCACATATTGGGCCATTGATTGCAGGCATACAAGTTCTACACAACCACTGTCAGGTGTCACGTGTGCCTTTGGATCAACCATGGATGCAGTGGAGGAAAAGGACACCAAGTGATGAGGCAAAGGTATGGGGAGTGGAAGTACAAGAGTGGGAGCCAATGTGAAGGTTGACAGAGGGCAAGAGGGAGACAGGACTCAGAGTGAGGAATGTGTAGCTGTGGGGTGGAGGGAGAGAGGGATAGGGGAATCGTGGTGCAAGGAGGAGACTGGCTGGTGGGGATATGAGGGAAGAGATTCTGGCTGTCACAATGGGTGAGGGCAGAGAGAAGGTGGAGACGAGAGGAAGACAGAGACAGAAAGACCGGGAAAAATGCACCATGGTCTGAGAGTCTGAAAGGCACATACATGGAAAAATAGGGCATGTTGGGTGAAAGGAAGGACAATAGTGGGTGAGAGGGAAGGGCAGAATGGGAAACAAAGACCCCTTGTGAAAGGGCAATCATCAGCTCCTCATCACAAAAACAACACATGCAACCCACCATGGCATGTAAACCAGAAAGACACCCATGTCCGCACCATCCACGCAAAAAATCCAATTCAAAAACATCTCGAGACCATGCACCAACCACCAACCCCACCTTGTTGGACAACACAGTAAATGGACATGACAGCAATACCCAGATTTTGCCTCACCCTCTAACAGACTATGCACCCTGGACGAGACAGTCCCAGTAATTGTGCTGGGATACAGGGACACAGATAAACAGAAGCCTGTGGGAGTGGCCAATGTACCATATGCATGTGCCACAATGTACACACACATCGTGCAGTCACTCACAGTGCTGGATTTGGACAACAAATAATTAATAAACAAAGTCATGCAATACATCCAGGTGGAGAGAACATACTGAAAACAACATCGAACAACAAAGGACTTAATTGGGGAAGACAGGTAAAGTCTGTCAGGGGTACACGTGCATAAAACAGTACAACCCTAGATGCACCAAGTGTAGTGAACCTGTCCTGTGGAGTCAATGGAGATAAAATTATCAGATATGTGTTACCAGAGGGAAGGCACTGAAGGGGAGCAGTTGAGGGCGTGTCGACCTGACAATGGACGTGTTTGTAAGATGTGGAATTGTAGCAGGGTAAGTCATGTGAGCGGATAAGGGTATGGAGTGGGCTCTGGCACAGGTGAAAGAGTAGTGTGTACAGGGAATACACCTGCAGGACCCTGTAGAACACATGAAGTGGGGGGAGGAGAAGGGTGGCGGTAAGAAGACATCATAACGGTCAGTGGTGAACAACCAAAAACACATAGCCTAGATGCACAGAGAATGCAGGACATGAATGAGGATGTAGATCCAGAATATGGCAAATACTGCCAATGGCTCAAGTGTGATAAGTGCTGCACATTCCCATTGATTGGCTGTCAATTGTGGAAGGGCACGCTCAAAAACAATGCACGCGCATTCATGTGGAATGGTACATACACACACATGCATGTGGACAAACAAACATCTGCACTGACATTCACTGACATTCACTGTGACTTAATGATTACACCTGCAGAAAGTAAATGTGTGAGAATGCATGCAAAGATTGTGGTGACAACTAATACAGATATTACACGATAGACAGTGCTCATCCTTACCTGCTGACAGAGCTGCCGTGATATGATATGATATGGCATTTATAACGCGCCTATACACAAGTGATTCAAGGCACGAGGTGTTTCCCTCATCCCCTCCACCGGACACTGTACCTCCACATTTATGAATGGAGTGCCAGTGTCTGGCAGAGGGCATGGGGACTAGGGAGGTGAAAGCATGCAGGGTGGACCGCCCATGGAGTGCAGTCACTGGATGAATCAGGTTACTGCAACAACATGGGACATTGTATGTTACCCGCCATAGTAGCAAATCATGCATAATGCACACATATGCAAAAAGGCCATCAACCCATTGTTACCTGTACATGTCATCCTGTTGTTCTCAAGTCAACCATGGCAGTTCGCATGGCTGTATCTCCAGTAGTGCACTCATTATTCCCTTGTGAGGGCAACAGCACATCTCTCAAGGTTGGCAAAAAAAACAGCCCATCTCGAATAGGGGAAAAAAACAACACATGCCTCCATGCTGGACAGGGGAATGAAAAAATAAGAAGAATGTGTCCATACCGATTGGAGGGGCAAAAAAGAAAAAAACAGACCACACCGGTCAGTTTCAAAACAAATACAAAATGTCCCTTCTGGACTGGAGATAAAACAATGTCCATTCTGGAGGGGCAGGGAGAGGGTAGATGTCCATATCCACATGAGTCGACAACAAAAAAAATAAAAAAATAAAAATCACAAAAATCCCTCCATGGCCTCATGGATATCACACAGAGGTAGTTGAGGAGGTATGGGTTGCTGGCCCGGCCATCCTGCGGTAAATCTGCAGGCGGTTGTGGTGGTGGCAGTGGATCCAGTCCGTGGAGTGCCAAGGCCTGGACTTCACTGGCCAGGGCCAGCCGTTACACAGATGCATGTACCAGCACTCTAAAGGTGGCGAGGTCACGTTGCACTTCATCCCGAATGGCCACAGAGTCTATATGTGCGCTCAATCGTGACACATGAAGTTGCTGCGACAGTGTATGCCTCAAGGCATCCATCCCCTCGTAGAGCTCTGTCCTTGTGGCTGAGAGTTCATCATGCAGTGAAGCCCTCAAACTCTCCATCTCATGGCGATTGGATCTACGACATGCCAACATCTCATGCCTCATGGCATCTCTATGTGCCCTAGCATCTGCATGCAGGGACTCCTGCAGACACTTTAGATCAGCCCGTCGGCCCTTGATGTTGGCCTCTACACCCAGTTTGTGGGAGTGGCTTGAGGACTGCATGTCTTGTAGCCGTTGCGCATGCCGGGCGACGGGTGTGGACATGTTCTCGGCCCAGCGATCCATGCTCTCTGTAACATGACAACACATCGCCATGCCAGATGGTGGCACACAACATTTGCTGCTCCCACATTGTGTCTCCAGCATGCACATGTCCACCACATGTGAAGGTCCCACGACAGTGTGATGCAGGGGACCAGGCCCATTGCTGCGGTCAACCTGTCATTTGATGCAGGTCTGTAATCCTCCATCGGACATCAGCCCCAGAACCTGACACCAACTCATGTCAGGGAGGTCTTGCAGCCATAACCACTGCAAAGGTGGGGATCACCACTGACTGGCCATGTGAAGCCTGCTGCACTGCCACAGAGTCAACGGTTTCAACTTATCTGGCCATTGTGGCACTCACCTTCTCTCTATGCCAGTTATCCACTTCTGGTTTTGCATCTGAATCAGCAGAGTCAGAAGAGTGCGAAAAGACAGAAGCATGACTGATAATTGCCTGTAACACCTGTGGATTTTCCCAGCGAAGGACACCACACCCTCCACTGGTGGACTGGAAAACCAGTTCCTCTTCTTCTTCTTCGTCCTCTTCCTCCTCCCCTGTATCTACTGCATAATCACCTGCACATGGACAGAGAAAGACAGTTTGAGTAATGGTTTTCCTGACAAACATGTACATGTACATCAAAGTGCAGACAGACACAAAATGCCTGGACACCCGTACATCTGACATTGTGACTTGGCACACTGTGAGCCACGGATGTGTGCCATTTGCTGACATGTGGCACTCCCTCCCCACCAACTCCTCAGTCTTGTTCATGCCATTAGTGGACACATAGACGTACAAATGTGACGTACAAAATGACTGATGGGCCATGCAACAAGCATGTCAACACACTACCCAGGGATAAGTACTGCAAATGGGGCATTGTGATGCTGAAGTCCAGCACATGGCCTCAGTTAGCTGGCCAAATACACAGATGCCATCATCATCGGAATATGATGGCTTAAGCGTGATTAAAACGTGTACTTGGTAATCATGTCATAGCAAATCACACATGTGGACTGCTCATCCATTACTCTCCATTGATACATATGCCACATGCATGAGATGCCAAACAGTGATGTCCTTGCCAAAGTGCTCGTTTGGATGCATTGGGACACAGCCCACATGCATTCCCTCACCATAGGCGTGCTCATCATTCCCCCAACATGCCAACCACTGACACATCTTGACGAAATGTGACTCTGCACCCTGATCAGGACAGCACAGCCATTGCATTATTGTGCAGAGCATAGTCCATGTACAATCAATTACGTAATAAGTGTGCAGCAATGATGTGTGTGGCGCATGCCAATTCACAAACCTCTCAGTGAAGGCCTCCCTGTGCTATGCCAAAATGTGACTACACATATGACTGTTACCGTCGTGTGTGTCACATCAATGATGACACCAGGCATACCCGCACCCTGTGTGTGGATTCACGTGGCTGTGAGTGACCTGCTGTATGCCTAGCACAATGCATGGATATGCATTGGCAAATCACAATGCGAGTCATGAGAGTGCCAGTCTCATGACACAGTCATATGGAGTGTCAGGCAATGACCGGCCGTGAGTGAGTGACTGACATCCAATGGGCTTCATTACATGTTTGGCAGTCTGGAAATAAGGGTGTCGGCACCCTTTCCGGACTGCCAAACTACGAGTCTGCCGGTACAAGTTCAGGCCCCTACCAGCAGTGTTTTCACTGAAACACCAGCACTGTTAACAATGGTGCCGGTACTTCAGTGTCTCCATTCAGTACGCCACAGGAATGGGGATTTACTGTTCCACCGCATGTCATGGTGTCCTGGTAGCATCGGGATGTCAGGCGGAGGAAAGATTGTTACTGGGCTACCGTCGACCCAGTAACAATCTATCGATAGATTTTGCCACTGACCCCATAGTGAGCTCCAATGACTGTCTCTTTGTATAACACAGGACTTCATTATAAGTTTGGCCGTCCGGGAATAAGGGTGCCCCTAGCAACATACCAGCATCCTTTCCGGACTGCCAAACTACGGTTCTTCCGGCAGGGGCACAGTACTCCTGGCAGGCCTGACCTGCCGGGAGTTCAGGCCCCTACCGGCAGGCTTTTCACTGAAGCACCAGCACTGTTATTATTAACAGTGCTGGTGCTTCAGTGTCCCCATTCCCATGGAGTCCTATTAGACTCCATGGGAATGGGGATTTACCATTCCGGCCGCCGGTCATGATATCCTGGTAGCACTGGGATATTGGGTGGCGGAAACAGTGTTATGGGGTCAGCGGTAGCCCGCCGCCTATCAATGGGTTTTAATGTTGACCACATAATGAGGCCCACTGTCATGTAATGGGTGCTTCATCACACCCAATGCGAAGTGAATATAATGCGCAGCAAACACATACAATTTGGTGTGCAATATATTCAGCCTTGCCCTGTGTGACCGCATGTGGTAGTACCTTGCATCATATCTCTGCCACTCGTACAGTCATAAGTGATCTGAGAACATTGACATGTGCATCTACTACACGTGTGCCATACTGTACCCACACTCGATCACATGGATCAATCACAAATTTCTCCTCAAATTCCATACTCCAGTGTACAAAAACTCCCTTACAACACTGCAACAACATGGTTTTCACTGGCTACAGGCCAGCACTGATTAGAGACGGTAATGCCAGCACTGTCAGTCGAAGCATGGCCCTGCTCTTTTGTGCATGATTCACCCATGAGGCATGTCTGATGGCGAGGAGTCTGTGTCTGTGTGAATGTGGATCCCATACGACATACCATGATCCGCCTTTGTCATACATACTGCTAAAGGTCATTTGTGTTCTGTGAGTGGTACGTCAGTGCAACAGTCATTCCCTACCTTCATACATCCTGTATATGTGAGTTTGTTGGGGTAGCAGTCCCTGTCTATGAGCATCACCCTACAATGATGTGTCAGTAGTCAGGACCGGGTATGCTTGGACTTAGAACCAGCGCCTCCTCATCTACAGATCCCATGAAACAAGGAGCCCTCATGCCACATCTGAGTGGGCTAAGTAGCTGCCATGCCACTGTATTACTAACAGATCACACATGTCTGGCCAAGTAATCACACATGTCTGGCACCTTGGATCATTTGTGTATAGGCGCCATACAAATGCCCAATAATACATAAATAAATATGCAGGTCTCAAGTATACAGACAGGCCAATGTTTCCACAATGATTTGTGGAAGAAGGCATGCGTCTGTCATGCATCGACTGATGAACACATGCAGGCCTTTCATGTCAGACTGGTGATTCTAATATGAACTGGATTTACATATTTGAAAATCGACTAGGCACATACATGACATGCAATGCAGACAGGCACACTTATTGGATCATTCATGCCCATATCATCCACATCGGCTGTCTACAGACATTTCAGTTGGAGAGTACCAGACTGGCCACTTTGTCATGATGAACCACCATCCCCTACATATGATATGCTTTGTCTAGTGTTGCCCATTGCAATATACAAGTTAAGTTGCATCTATATAACACCTGCTACACAAGGCAGCGGTATGTGGGCACTGAGCCCGGTAGACTGGTCACACCACAGTGTGTAATGGCAGGCAGATTAGCTATGTATTCTGAAAAGGCATCCCGTAAGAGCAGTTGACGGTACAAACATGAACTCAGCAGCAAATGATGTGTGTGTTCGACATAAATCCCATGTACCTCATGTACAATGCAAAGGGACAGGCCACAAGAATGTTGTAAAGATCGATACATGTGGCTTTTGCATTTGTTGGTGTGACACAGAAGTGTGTCGTGTGGGTGATTTGTGCATGTCAGGGGTGCACGTCATGGGGTCTTTCAATTTTCACATAATTTGGACATTGAAACCCTGCATGCAAGTACTTGCACAGCTGTGAAGTCCAGAGACAGTGCTGTGTACTGTCATTCTGACATGTGCCACACATGTGAACCACACAACATCCTCCCAGAACACAGGAAAAGTGACAGAGGCCCACTCGGCAGCAACCACGCATTGCCCAAGGATGGGTGCCAACTGCAACCAGCTGTACTGCAACGCATATATAGGTAGGTCAGCCATGATTGTCTGAACATACGATGCACACAAATGTCACTCACCAGATGTGTCTGCATAGATAACTGCACCTCCAGCACCTTGCGCCTGCTCAATGGTGATACATTGACACATGGCCTTTTCAAATGAAGTGAACGACTCCTCCTGTGGTGACTAACCTCCAGTGGCCAGTGCAGAGGCCAGGTTGGCACTAGGCTTATGCTTGGTCCTTCGTGTGAGATCATTCAACTACTTCTGGACCAGTTCAGCAGTGAGATTCTCATAACCTAAGGCATTGATGAGTCCTGTGACATGCTGACAATGCACAATTCATTGTGTGGGTGTATGGGTGCATCCTTTCATGCTGGTACATCTCATGATGGTGATTGCTAACATAGCCAATGAGGATCAGAGAAGCGCCACTTCCTCTGTGGACCCTTATCCTCTGCCGTTTCATGGGGTGGACAATCTTCCTGCACTGCAGGGCATTCTTTCTTGGTCCTAGTGACGCTAGGTGGTAATGCTTCATCCGTGTGCCTCCGACCACATCCTCATCCAGGTGGAGGGTCACCAGTGGGCTGAGGAACACCACTTCCTCACCATGTCCGCGTCAACTCCCTTTGCCTTTTGGGGCCCTTCCACTCATGTTGCAGATGTAATGGATGAGTAGAAGGGAACAGTCTACGTTATGTCCAACGTGGATGTGTGGTCCAGCAAGGCTCCAATGTACACCAAAATCAGAAATATGCATTACATGATACTCAGAGGCCCCCGAGATAAAAGGGAATTGCGTACACGATACCCAGAAAGCTTCCAAAAGGTGAAAAAAGCTGTACATGATACTCAGAGGCACAGCGAAACAGAACATTGCTTTTGTGACACACTGTAGGCCTCAAAATGGACAAAAATACATGTGCATATTCATAGAGGCAACCCCCAAAAAGAAAGGAAACGGCTTGCGTAAAACCCCAAATATGAGTATGTGATTTTCGTCCACCTTCATACATTCGTGCGCACAAGCAGTCATGCGTGTCAAACCCCTTAAATATCACTGTCATCGCCTGTGGCGTGTGGGTGCCTACATGCAGCGCGTGCCACCTAACTTACACACTAAGGGCCTTTACTCTGTTTTCAGATGCCTCAGATGCTGCTGTGTCAAACCACCACTGCTCCACAGACCATTTCCAGGACCAGTTTGCCCAGCCACACCTGCCTCAGGGGTTGCCATGTCTGCGCCATCATCCTGATCAGACAGCACCCCCACGGCAGTGAGGCAGAGGGCTGCCAACTTCCCCTGCAGAGAAGTTAGCATCCTGGTGGTTATGGTCCTGGCGAATTATAATGCCCTCTTTGACCCAGCAAATCAATGGGGGACAGAAGGACGCAATCAGATGTTGGTGAACATCATGGCTGCCATCAATGCAGAGGGGTGACAGTCCACTGCCCGAAGAGCATGCGCAAGCGATGGGAGGACCGTAAATCCAGGACCCAGACCAAGACATTGCAAGCCCTGAAGGCCAGTGCCACTGTGGAGGTGCACCATGCAGGCAGGTGCAAGTTTTCCACCACTAATATGTGGGTCCCTGCGAGGTTCTGCCAGGAGCTTTAAGCCCAGATCTGCGAGTGGAAACCACGCCTGGATGCTGCTGGTCAGTAGCCATGTGGTGCACTGCTCTAGAGTACATGTGTGTTGTGCGTGGACCTGCATGTTTGTAGTTACTCCTTTATGTATGTGGCATGTGTGTTTCAGTGATGCACTGCGGCATGCGGGTCCCAGACAATGCTCACCATGTGTGAAGTCTGACATCTGTTGATTGGACATGTGCAGGTATTTGCAGTGTTTGTAGTTGTACAGTTGTGCCATCCGTACACATGCGATGTCACTTGATGATTAGACATGCTTGGGCAGTAAGGGTGCCAGATTATGATGTTGTGCCCATGTGAGGGCCATGCATGTTAGACATGATGTTGTGAGAACCATTGCAGAGTGTGGCAATCTATCCTCAACCTCTGGATGTGTCACGTGTGTATGGATATTTGGCAGTGTCTTGTTGTGGCATTGAAATTTCAGGGACATTGATGTGATCGGGCATACCACTACACGTGTATTCTTAGTTGATGTGTGATAATGCTATGTGTATGTGCTTGGGGCTATGGCATACTCACATGTGCCTCTGCAATTTGTGCATGTATGTGCTGCATGCACTCAGGTCAGTCTGTCAGGGAGTCATGTTGTTTGATGTAATTGTGTGGAAAGACACCCAAGCAGATGTTTGCATGGCCATGCTTCATGTAGAGCAATCATGAGTGTCTACTGAGAGCCAACATTCCACAGTGTGTCTTGCCATCAGTTTTTACCCAGCAGTACCTGGGTCCATCTGTGCTTCCATGCATTCCGTGTTTGGCCAACCTACCAGTTGACTCCCTGGTTACTGTCATGATTCCTACCCTCGGGCATTTGGACCAGGTCCCTCTGTCCCGGGAGCAGGCATCCAGATACTTGGAAAAAACCCAGCAGCCCTGGCAATCTGGGTACGTAGGAGCCAGGCTCATAGAAGGGGTCAGTCCTGGCGCCATAGGCGCCAGGCTCATTAGCTTTCACTTACCTCATACAGACCATGCTGCTCAGCATTCAAGCCAATGTGAAGTCTGAAGGGGGACTACTTTATTTCAGGGACTATTTTCTTACTCGGGTGTGGTCTTGGGAACCTCTTACCTGGGACTACTTTGAAGGCTATTTAAACCACGCCCGAAGAGCAGTTTACGCTTCGCGTTATTCTGCATCCTGCAGCGTAACGCTCACCGTGCCTGCAAACCAGCATCCAGTCTTCTGCCACGCCCGCCTCGAGTTTGGAAATCCTAGAAAAAAGGGAGAAAGAAGGAAAAAGGTTAGAACAAGAACAATACTTATTTCCTCACCTGATTCTAGATCCATCGCGCCTTCGAATAGGAAGAAAGACGTTATTTGATGCGCATCGCATCGCCTGCTGCAGCGCCGCGCTATACTCACCAGCCTTCGCAGCACCTCCACGATCCACCTCTGTCTTCATCATTTCTTCGCCAAACTCCGGCACCTAAGGGGAATAAAGAACAGCAAGGTGAGCCAAGAGAATAATAAGGCAATATTAGTCACCACAATAGACTTACCTGATTTTACCGCCGGAGGCATTCTTCATCTCCACGGGCCGGCGCAGCCTCCGTTGATCTTCGCCGAACTCCAGCACCTAAGGGGAACAAAAGGACAGCCAGGTGAGCCGAAAGAACAAACCAAGGGAATCTCTTTCACCATAATAGAGTTACCTGATTTTACCGCCGGAGGTATTGTTCCTCAAAACGCCATAATTTCTCACTCTGCACCTGTAATAAGGGAAAAAGCAACTGATTACGTACAGGTGTCATTTACCGGACAGTGTTGGATAATACAGACTCTTACCTGAACTTTACCAGCCGCATGAGGCAATCTTCTCTAGGGTCAAGCTGCAAGCTGCAAGGAATCGGACAAGAGTGAAAGTCAGACATTTTGAACTCTTACGAACTATAAACTTACGGCTTCTCGCCAGGAACCTCAGAGTCAATATTTTTCTGGAACTCTCCAATTCCTTCGGACCAGTGAAGTAACTGGTTATCCACGTGCCCCTGCATTCTACGCAGGATGGAGAGCTCATCCTTTAAAAACCTAAGGTGAGAATATAAAAAGAGACATCAGAGGTGATTAGAGGGGAGAACAGTGGGGGGGGGGGTTATCACTCATATCCACGGGTGGCTAATTCCCTTTTCAGGAGAATACTTCTTCGGGTCAAGCAGACGAGATTAGGTGGGCCAGTCCAGTCTGTCATCCCTGCACTACGCGTCACGTGGGTGGATACCGCAGCTGTCCAGTTCCGATCGACGCCCCTGTGGGAGCCAGGTGAGCGTAACAGTTACTCCTGTGCTAAAACTCCCATACCAATGCAGCAGGTTGCAATTTGGTCACCTTGTGCCATGCTATATTTCTTGGTATGTGTCTGTGGACCACGGTCTTTCTGCTGTGTTTACATGTGACTGTGCTCATCATTGACCCTGGATTGGTGTGTCTGCTTTCATGGGACTTGTATGGGCATGTGTATGTGTGTGGATGTTGTTGGTTAACCCATGGTGACATCATGTTACTGTCAATGTTGTGTATGCCACACATGCTTTCACACTGTAGACTGATGTCAATGTTCTATGTCTCCTTTCTATGTCTCCTTTCCCCCAGTTGGTGCAGCTGGAGAAGAAGGCGGAATGAGTGCTGTGGAGCGTGGATGCGGGGATCAAGCAACCCGACCAAGGCGCAAACCCCAGCCACTCCCCTGAGACAGATCTTCTTCGGGGAGAGATGTGGCTGAGGGAGCACTAGGACCATCAGGCATGGCTGCTGGGGGTACGTCCCAGGAGGTGAAGGAGGCAGGGGACTCGTCAGCAGCGGTGGGACACGGTGATGCCCCACAGGGGCCATCCACAGGGAAGACACCCTGAGGTCATCTAGGTTGATGGGGGTGGAGGGGGTGGCCATTGCAGCCCAGCCCATGGGGGCAGGTGGGGGCATTGAGGAGGGTGTGAATGTTGTAACCCTGACCCGGGAGCATGAGCTGTGCAGGCCACTGTGGAGGTGCCTGCTCAAAATCTTGTCCCTGGGACATCAGATGCAGCGGTGCCCACCTTCTGGGATGACTCCACCCATACCAGCTGATTTATCCATCTGAGATCATGTGCTGCTGGCTGGTCTCACGAGGCGGACTGCAGTCATCCGTGATGATGCACAGGCTGTTCGTGGTATGCTTGTGCATCATCACAAAGAGCTATGCCGCCTCATGACATTGCTGTCAACAGCTATGTTCTTTGGTGGGCTCTGTGGGCTGTTCTCTGTTGCGACCTCCTCCTCTGTGCACCAGTCACCCTCCAGGGTGCCTTCCGGCTTACGTTCCAGCATGGCCCCCTGTGCACTAGTCCCACCACGGACACCCCACCTGGTGAAGCTAATTTCCCTGCCCGAGGTGGGAGTGCCATCAACGTCTGATGAGGTGGTCACCATGCCTACCCAGACACTGACACAGCCACATGCAGTGGAGCCTCAGCAGGCACCTCTGAGCAGTGCAGGTGCCGTACGCCCCCGACAACTGTCACCATGTCAGAGGGTGGACCTACACAGCGTGCACTCAGCATGACAGCAGAGCAAATGGAAACTGGGAGGAGGCAGACTCTGACAGGGCATACCAACCGAGGAGGCAGGTGGCACCTATGAGGCAGGAGAAAGATAGGGGGTCTTGCAGGCTTTTTCTTCTGTTTTCCGGTGATACCAGAGGCAGCTGGCAGCAGAGGGGCAGCGGGCACGGGAGGCGCCAGTGATAGTGGCTAGGTCTGAGGTAGCGCTGCAGCAGATGTAGAGGTGGGCTGTCATCCTGGAGGTAACTTGCAGGTCGGCAGAGGAGGCAGAACAACAGATGGTGGCCGTCCTGCAAGGCCTCCAGGCAACAATGGTGGCCTGTTGGTGGGAGTATAATATGGCCTGTGACTTAGCCCTGGTGAAAAGAATGTTGGAGATTGGTGAGGACTAGCCCGCTGCCTTTGTATATATTTATTTAGGGATAGGTTTAATTTGTGTTTTTTTTTCTTTTTCCCTGGATTTTAAAGACATACCATCCCTGTTTTTCATGTATATAGTTATTCAATACAGGTTTTCCATGACTTTATTCCACGCTTCGTGCAGTTCATTTGTCTGTCTACACATTTGATTTTTTTAAGTTCTCCCAGTGCATCAGTTCATTGCAGGTAATTTGTATTGTGGGCAGACGGTGTTTGCCATGTTGATGCTGTGATGTTTGCAGGAGGAGAGGTGCACATGTGCCTGACATGTGAGGGTAAGGTCATCAGATGGCTTGATGGTACTGTTAGGGTCATTCCGGGGCCAGAAGAGCAGCACCTGGGGTCCACGGACCTCCGATTTACGGAATGCCCTAACTCCTTCCCTTGTCCCAAAGAAGTCAAAGTCCACACAAGGAGCAAGCATTTCTGCAGTTTATTAGCACAAACCACAGGGATCATCTACATGGAGTACTCCAGGCAAAATCACACATACTCCGGCTCGCAGGCGATTTTGTAGGAAAATGACGTTGCTATTTATGTCACTCAGCAAATTCCATTCCGGAACCTAACGCCACACAGGATTGGCTCCCTGAGTGGTAGGTCCAGTATGGGGACATATAGTGCACAATATAATTGGAAGCCGCTGGGTCAGGTGGTGTGCTTGGATCATCCCTAAAAATTGCTACTCTGGAAGTGATAGATCAGCCATCACAGTGATTGGCTAGTGATTCCCGTCACCTGCCTCTAGCCCCCAGTGTTCTGATTGGCCAGGACATGAGCACCACAAGCCTGGGACAAAATGTTTTCCCCAACCCGCAAGACACCTGGCCATGAATAATGTGTATCAACAATGTGTGACTGTGTGACAGTGAGTAACAATTGTGTGGATATACTACTGCCATGAGAGCGTTCCATTCCCAGTGTATATCGTTGCTGACATTTTGCGATTTGTTAAAAGCTCGGTCTTAAGCGTGAAGCTGCTTGTTCTTTCCCAGCCTGCAGATCTTGGCATCACATCAGCTTTGGCCGAGTCACGTGTGAGGCCACTGTGAGGCTGAATTACTTTGATTTGTTTTGTATTTTGCATTAACGAGTCCCAGCTGGGGCCAGTATCACCTTGGCTCGATGTGTAGAATGTCATTTGCAACATCGTGGCCTTGGCTGCCATTGCGTCTGCCATGGCGGTTGTGCTTGCACAGCATCTCGCTGCTTGAGGGTTCTGTGTGATGATCCTGGCTTGCTGGATTTTCCTGAGGCCTTCTCTGGCTCTGAATAAGTGTTCTGCATAATGTCCATCGGTTAGAATGAGACATGGTCAGTCAGGTCCCTCGAGTGCTCCTGTCCTTCCATAGGGTTAATAGCAAGTAGCATCTGCAAGCATGTGCACAATCTCTTCTGGCATTTTGCATTTCTCCGGTACTGTAGCGGCGTAAGTGGCAAAATAATAAACATGCACACAGTATGTATATGTTACTGTCCTCTATCTCATAGAACTGTACGCATGTATTCTTCATGCAGGTTGGTTAATGACTGTCCCGAATGTGCGGAGTGCAAGTGCGTTTCCTGTCTAACATTGCTATGTTGTCATGACGTCTCTAACGACTTGCAGCATGGCTTTTGTGGTGTTGTTAGTCGATTCTCTTGATGTAGTCGTCTCCAGATCGGTCTTGCCTCTCCTCACACACTTTGGGTAGGGTTCGTACCACTGCAGGATCGTATGGTCAGCTGGCCGGGTATCTTTCGTGGTGCATATCGATGGTGGGAGCAGTGGGGATCAGTGCAAACTCATACGGTCGGTGGTCGTTTTGTCGTGGATACTTCTTCCGGTTGGGGGGTCCATCGGAAAGGAAGGTATGTTCGGTTTTTCCCTCTTCAGTGCACTGGATGATTTTCATTTTCCATTCCGTGTTTGGCAGTGTGGTTGGCATGGAGGCTTCAGTTGTGTGTGTGATGATGTACATATGGGAATAAATAAAGGAGTGTAGAGTATGACCGACCCTCGGTGCGCTTAGGTCATTATGTCAGGGTGTATGGCGTGCAGTATTACTGAGTGCAGTGAGGTCCTACTCCTGACCTGATAAGACAAAAATGGTTAATGAATTGCATGAGTAGTTTGCACTCACCATAGCGTAGTGTTACACATAAATTGCGTCCAATATTTTCAATTTATTGGGATTCACTTTCAGAAAAGATAGCCTATATTTTCTAAAAGTGAATACCAATAAATCGAAAATACTGGTCACAATTTATGTGTAACACTACGTTGTGGCGAGTATGAACTACTTGTATGATTTACATATGGGTATGGGTGTTGTGCGAGCGTAAACTACTTGTATGATGTACACATGGGTATGTCTGTGTTGATGTGTGGATGTCTTATGTTTGTTTTTGTTGACTCTCATTGGAGATGGATTGCCACCTGTACATTTGTATTTCCACGTGTTCCACATGTTTACGGTGTGTGTAGTATCTGGTGTCCTCTGTATTGGCTCTGCACATTTGCTACTGGAGATGGTGTTTCTTTTGCATTGTTTTCCTTTCATGTCCACTGTTGTTCATTTGTCCCCTTTGCACATGCTTGGGATTGTGTATGTGCCCACACTCTATTCACTGTAGTGTGTAATTAGCATTGTAGGTGCTGCAGTGGGAAGTGGGTTCACTTTGGCTGGGTGGCCTGGACAAATAACTTGTGCATTTGACATTTCATTGATGTGACATTCCCATGTCATGGTCACACAACCACTGACATCTGCAGTCACACACTGCCCGTCTCATGTCTGCCACCGGAATGAAGTTGTGTTCCATGTTTGCTGGCTCTGTGTGACAGCACACAGTTCCAGTCTGAGTCACACACTCTCAGACTGGCTTCTAATCACCCATTCACAGGCCTGTCATGTTTTCATGCCAGACAGGGACTTTGCCACTCCTTCCACCCAGGCTACTTATGCACGTGCTGTACTCATTCTTCATGGATATGTCCAATCTATGATTCTCTGTACTTCTGCCATCAACAGGCATGCATGTGCTTTGAGGCCTTTGCAATGACACATGACCAGTATGCACATGCCACTTTTCATTGCATTCACATGACACATGTACAAGAGGTGGCCACAGTGTAGGTGGAGCAATAGTGTGCTGTCCAGTTGAGGAGCTGCAGATCCAGGTCTGCTAGGGGTTGACAGGCGATGTTCTGGTCCTGGATTCAAGACCAGGGCTGCCAGTTGATTGTGTGCTACCATTGCATAGTGGGCGACCCCATGGAAATCATCAAAGGGATGAAAGGTTAGTGCCTGGGCATTGCAGTCTTCTGGGACCATTTCTGAAAATGTGTAAAGTCTGCAAGGAGAGAACAAAAACAGTGCAAACACCCGGTGGGCTCCCTGCACACCGGAGAATAATGCCTGTAATTTGTAATGCTTTCACATTTGTTATATTCGTGTGTTAAACTTAAAAATAGCTTTGCATATGCTATGACCCATTCCCATTTTAAGGTAAACTTGTATGCGCATCAGAAAACATATGAAATCGGTGTGGCGAAGACAGATAAACTCATTATGTTTTGGGATGCACAGATTCAATGCGGCGCTGCCCAACTATGAAGTGGGGGAAAAGTTAGAAGATCCGCCTCCAGCTGCGAGCTGGAGGTAAATCTGCAAACCTTGTGCCCAATGTAGGCGGAATGACCACTGGCGGATTCACGACCACAGTAATTCCGCCGAAATGCCCCATTGACTCCTATGAACTCCAGATAAATAGGGACTAACACCGCCACTTGTAATACCGCCAGACCAAGTGGCGGTAATGGTAATTCTGTTTGGTGGTATCTTGGCAGATTTACTGCGGACATACCGCCAAACTTATAATGAGACCCAATATTCTATGCAGGCATTCCCAAAAAGTGTAAGTCTCATTCTGTATGTTTGCTGATGCAGGCAGTGTAGTCAGCAGCTTGTTCTGCCCCTACACTACAATAAATAAGAATCCTGCCTCTTCCTTGCATCTTTTCTTGAATTCTGTACTTTACAGACAAAGACCATGTGGTACATTTCATCATAAAATGTAACCATTTAATATGTATTTTAATGATTCCCAAAAACTGTAAACACATTTTTGGCATTTCCACTGAGTGGATACATTTACAGAACCTGCATCCAACACTAACACCCCCGCTTCTCTCAGATAGAGTTACACATATTAGGGCGCACCCAGAGAAGAGCGCTAACCCTGCAGGGGAAGTTTCCCTAATGCGTGTAAAATTGCTTCTACATAAACGCCATCTTAGCGTAAACAGCCGGAGTTCCCGCATTTCAGAACAGGAGGCCATGTTTGTTTAGTCACTGCTTGATAATAGGATACACTCGTCTCGATGGCCGTGTGCAGATATTTGAGGTGACCTTAGTTGGAGTGGCGTTTTCAGTCGTGAGCATAGAGCTTCATCGTGAACAAGATGCACAATCCATGAGTACTGTGACTGCACAGCAGTCATAACAGGGACCTAACTAGGACATCCCTGTCTGAGCCGTTAACAGAGCATGCTCGTTTCCAGAGGGTTCTGTAAAATGAGCTGCCCCTAGTGCTCTTTCACTGACACTGCAGTGTGATCAGGGCCTCCCCAGAGGAGTCCAGTCTGTTCCTGCACCTCTCTGTCGATGTACTCCCGTGGAGGGTCATAGCCCCCTCCTAGTGAGGCCTGCCCTATATAACTATGCTGCCTCCCGTGTGGCACACATGCAGTGCAAGCCTTCGGGGCTTGACTGCTCATATGGCAGGCTTTGCCATTGCAGGCCATACACATTGGCAAAAGGGAAACACTCATTTGCATGGGGCACAGTCATTTTCTGCGGGTACTGTGTAACGTGCATGCTCTTCAGCAATGCAAGGAGCCGAATACTTCTGAGCACTAGATATAGCATTCACCCATACCCTGAGCGCATGACCCCTACCTAAAGTACTCACAGGACATGCCATGTGCATACTGCAGAAATGCAGGGCCTTTAACAAAGCCCTGTGCACAATACCACTCTTCAATGTGCTGACAGGCATGCCTCAGATGTAGGACCCAAACTGACAAAACATGATATAATGTTATGCCCTCTGGGTACTGAACAGGTGGTGTGGCCTATGACACAATGTGTACATAGTTGTAGTACACATCCGCACAGCAACCACAGGTAGGGCCTGTGTTCCCTCCCACAGTACTCCTGGGGCACGGAGCATGGTCTCTGTCTGATGCATGGTCTGTGGCCATGCCCAGGTGCAATACTCCCACCGCTAGCCACCCAGGAAAGAGCCTGTTGCCTTGTTCTTTAGGCAGATCATTCACCAAAACCTAGAGCTGGTGCCTACAATGCACATACAAGGCCTGGTCATTGGTCATGCCATGTTAGTACCTATCCCTAACCATGATCTGCACCTAGGATCTCTCTACATGTTCCCTCCGCATAACACTCACCATTATCATCACTGTAGCCATTGATGTTGTAAGTAGTGGTGCCATGAATGCTGGCATCCATTATGCCATTGATAATGCCTGTTAAGGTGTCCTCTGTAATATTATAACTGACGACGCCTTGAGCACTTAATGGCAGGGCATGGTGGTGTTGCTAACCATAAATGTTGAATTGTAGTGTTGTTTTAGACTTTGCCTTATATTCATAATGCTGCTTCATTTTCGTTTTCTTAACATACCAGCAATCCACATTGTCCCCTAACAAACGCTTTGGTAGTAATGTATTTTTAAATGTAACGTTATATTAAGACCATTATGGCTGTGGCACCTGCAGGGCTCAGAGTATTGCCAGGAAATGCAGACACTGTACCCAGACCACGACTTTAGGTCATGCCCCAGGCACAGTATTTCTACCTGCAGGAGGTGCAAGCGTGGACTTTCAACCATGCCCCAGTTATAGTGCTCTGGCTACAGTGTCTGCAAAACATGGCCAACTGCTGTGTCCTAGCCCAAAGATACTGCCTGCAGAGCTTAAAGGCCAGGCCCTGCAGCTGTACCCCAAAGGCACTGTACCCAGAGCATGACCTTGAGTCATGCCCCAGGCACAGTATCTCTACCTGCAGGTGCTGCAAGCGTGCACATTCAACCATGCCCCAGTTATAGTGCTCTGGCTACAGTGTCTGCAGGGGATGGCATGCTGCTGTATCCCGGGCCAGTTAAAGCTCCTTCAAAGATCGCACAGGTCATGGCCAGACAGTGGCGTCGCCAGGAATCAAATTTAGGAGGGGCACAGAGGGGGCCAAAGGAAAAAGTAGGGGGGCACAGACACAAGTGGGGGGACCTATGAAAGGTAATGTGTGAGTCACAAGCACTCCTGCAGAGAGGCTTTTGTGCACACCAACTACCCACACCCCACTGTACCTCCCCTCCCATCAGAATGCAAGCAAGAAAGAATTCAGTGACTAATGGCCATCATTATCACTTTTGTGGACTACATTCTGATGGGAGGGGCTGCAAGCTGCTCGATCACTGCTCACTTTGGGACAAAAGGAGTATTGCAGTGTGTGCAGACATTTGCCTCAGTGAGTGTCACAAATAACACCACGAACAGAGAACACCAGTCACTGCTCCCCTTAGGTAGGTGGGGTGCAAGGGGGGACACTGCCCCCCCCAGCGCCCCACCTGGCGATGCCACTGCGCCTCATACCCAAGCTAAATATCGTCGGGCCTTCTGCTTACAAGTCCAACCCTCGTACGGAGGAATCGGGGCCCCAATGGAAACAATGTGGGGAAATCCAGGCTTTTCTCAAAATGTAAATGCAGCAGATACGGAATTGGGAAATATATGGAAAAAAGGCTAGTCTATCCCAGGCGCTGTTGTGGGAATTAAGCGCCTGACAGTTTTGTGGTGCAAGACTGTGCCTTCTTCGGGATGGTCTCGCTATCCTAGCGGGGAAGGCGCAGGCTATGCTCACACCAAGGGCAGGGGTTCGAGCCCATCAGGGGTGTACAGCCACCATTGCACAAAGGTGCAAGAGAGTCTGCAATTCCACTCAGAGTGGTGGACAGCCACCTTTTGCTAAATTGTGCAAGAGAGTCTGCAATTCCACTCAGAGTGGTGGACAGCCACCTTTTGCTAAATTGTGCAAGAGAGTCTGCAATTCCACTCAGAGTGGTGGACAGCCACCTTTTGCTAAATTGTGCAAGAGAGTCTGCAATTCCACTCAGAGTGGTGGACAGCCACCTTTTGCTAAAATGTGCAAGAGTCTGCAGTTCCACTCAGAGGGGTGGGCAGCCACCTCTGGCTAAAATGCCACCTTTTACTAAAATGTGCAAGAGAGTCTACAATTCCTCTCAGAGCCGTGTTAGTAGCGGGGCATGTCTCATTAACCCTTTGCTGTCCGTCTTGCCATCTGAAACCTGCCTGTTGCCCCCAAAGTGCAGCGTTGGGTGTGAATATCTGCAGCCTATCGGCACGTTTGAAATCAGTGCCTGTGGCGTTCCTGCAGTGTCTGTAGAATCAAGCCCCTCACCAATTGACTTCATCATCCCTACCCTAAAACAATAATGCAAATCGTGCTTGGAAATAGCTGCCAACTTTCAGGGCCTTTCTAGATATTTTTAAAACAACTATGCAATGTGGGGTGCGGGCATGCACAGCACCACTCTTTTGTGGAAGGAGATAGCCCCATGTGCAAGTGGAGGGGCACAGGGACTGAGATAGACATGTTTGCTCTCTCTCTCTCTCTCTCTCTCTCTCTCTCTCTCTCTCTCTCTCTCTCTCTCTCTCTCTATCTCTCTTTATGTGTGGCTTCAACTATCCGACTATTTTTACTGTAAGCAGCACCTGGTGAACTCTAAAACCATGGAGAGAGACTGTGTCAGCCACCTGCAGCACTCTCTACTGCACCCACCCTACCCCACTCTCTCTACACCCATCTTCTCTACCCCCACCCCACTCTATCTACCCTACCTCACTCTCTCTACCCCACCACCACTCGCTCTACCCCCACTCTCTCTACCCCCACCCACCCTTACCCCACTCTCTCTACCCCCTCTACCCCCCACTCTCTCCAGCCCCACCCTACCCACCCCCGACCCACCGCCCCACCCCACTCCCTAACACCACTCTCTCTACCCCACCCACCCTAACCCCACTCTCTCTTTCACTCACCGACCCCACCCTCACTCGCTCTACCCTATCACCCACCCTAACCCCACTCACTCTACCCCCACCCACCCTACCCCCACCTTTTACTTGCCCCCACTGTGTACACCATCCTACCCCCACTCTTTACCACCACTCTTTACCCCCACTCTTTCTACAGCCACCCACCCTACCCCCACTCTCTTTACAGCCAACCACCCTAGCCCCACTCTCTCTACTCCCACCAGCCCAACCCCCACTCATCTACCTTACCCAACTCTCTCTGCCTGCACCCACCCTACCAACTCTCACTGCCCCATCGTCCCAGCCTACCAACTCTCTACTCCCACCCACGCTAACAACTCTCTCTACCCCGACCCACCCTACCCTCCCCCTCTCAACCCCATCCACATGTGCTACCCCCTCTCTCTCTATCGCCACCCTCCCTACCACTCTCTACCACCACCCATCCTATCCCCTCTTTCCTTTCTAAACTACCACCTCTCTTTACCCCCACAAACCACCATACACCCTTTTCCCACCACCCACCCTACCTCATCCTAGCTCCTCTATTCCCCACCCACCCATCTTGGCCCCTCTCCCTATGCCCTCTCACCCTTCCTCTCACACACTTGCTTTATTTCATACCCTCTCACTCTTTATCGCTCGTATTTCTTCTTGCTCATCATCGATGGCACCCTCTGTGAATGGCTTTCTCCTTTGCTCTATTCCCGTCTAATTCTATTGCACACCTGCACCCCGTATTGCATCCTCCTTTCAACCTTTGCACTCTCCTCCTTGCACCTGGTGCCTATAAATGCAAAATGCAAAAAACAGCAGTAAACACCCAAACTGTTGGCATTTCCAGTGCTTGTTTTCAGTGGGGTATGCGCCCAAAAGGAATACCACGGAAGATGCCTGTCAGTCATAATCCACTGACTCTATGGGGGTCATTCAAAGGTAGGCGGTAAGGGATACCGGGCACCGGTAAGGAGGCCGGTTCCGGGAATCCCTTACCGCCCTACTACAAGGTCCCTTAGCGGGTCCCACCAGAAACGGCTGGTCTGACCAGCCGTTGTGGACGGGACCCGTTGGGGGACCAGGACGCAAATAACGGGCTTGCCATTCGCAAGCCCGTTATTTGCACCATCCCCATTCCCATTGCGCCCTATGGGTGCTCAAATGGGAATGGGGAATGGCATTTTCAGTGGGGACTTACCGGTCCCGCAAAGGTCGGACTACACCGGTAAGTCCCCATTGAACTATACCAGTGCCGGACCCGTTATTGGTGGCAGTCATGGCGCAATATAATTAGACATACATTATTTCAAAGACAAGCCATATTGATTGTGTGGCTGTCTAGTGTTAAAAAAAGCATCCATATGGTTTTTAAAAAAGTTTAAGGTAGTGTCTTTAAGACAATCTATGTGCTCACTCCAAGATTAGTTTCTATTTGTCAACTTCGACATGCATTAGGCCAGAGAATGCGCTTGGGCAAATGAATCAGAATGCAAATAAGGTAATGGCGACAATAGTAAGGGTGCAAGCAACATTATAATTTCATTGAGACTAAGATGTCCCTACAAGATTTCCCTGGCCCTCTCTAATGTCAGTCGGGGGCAGGGAAATCTGGGAGTGGACAGTATATTGACATGGATGTAACCACGGTGTGCAGTAAAGGTGACCGCACTTGGTTAGGGTCACAAATAACACTACAAACAGAGAACACAGTCACTGCTCTCCTTAGGTAGGGGGGGGCACAGGGAGGGGCACAGGATTTCAGAGGGGGGACCCTGGCCCCCCCCAGGCCCTCCCCCTAGCGACACCACTGTGCCCAGAGGCTGTACCCCGAAGGCACTGTGCAAAGGGCATGCCCTCTTGTCATGCCACAGACTCAGTATCTCTACCTACAGGTGCTGCACATGTGCAGTTTCAGCCATGCCCAAGTTATAATGCCCTGGCTACAGTGTCTAGAGGGCATAGCCTATTGCTGTGTCCTAGCCCAGAGATACTGACTGCAGAGCTTGCAAGCCATGCACTACGGCTGTACCCCAAAGGCACCGTACCCAGAGCATGACCTTGAGTCATGCCCCAGGCACAGTATCTCTACCTGCAGGTGCTGCAAGCATGCACTTTCAACCATGGCCCAGTTGTATTGCCCCAGCTACAGTGTCTGCATGGCGTGGCCTCTGGCTCTGTCCTAGCCCAGAGATACTGACTCCAGAGTTTGCAGGCCATGCCCTGCGGCTGCACCTCAAAGGCATTGTACCCAGAGCATGACATTGCTTCATGCCCAGCACAGTATTTTACCTGCAGGAGCTGCAAGGTGGCTTTCAACCATGTCACACTTATAGTGCCCGACTGCAGTGTCTGCAAGGCATTGCTTGCTGCTGTGTCCCAACCCAGAGATACTGCCTGCAGAGCTCACATGCCATAGTCTGTGCCTGTACCCTGAAGGAACAGTGCCCCTGTCACGGCCTTGAGGGATTAAAAGGCACTGTGATCCCACTTTCAGTGTCCACAGTGCATGACCTATGATTATATACTAGATGTATCTTTTTTTAAATGCAAATCTGCCTCTGATATTGTTTAGTTCTTCTTAAGCGTTTTTTTCTGATTTTGGTCTATGTTTTGCTTGTCTTTGTCTACTTCTTGGATCACGCCTATTCTTAAGAAAGAATTCATGGACCTTGGAATGGTAGGGAATTACCGTCCCATCACCAATGTCCCATTTTTATTAAGACTTTGGACAGGGCAGCATATTTACAATTTCAGAACCACTTGGACAAAAACAATCTATGAATTTCAGTCTGGCTTCTGTGCTAGGCACGGCACCAAAACAGCAATGCTAGATCTTAGAAGTAACAATGGTAAGCATTGTGGATTATGGAAAGTTGGCTCTGTTGATGCTTCTCGACCTCTCTGCAGCTTTTGATCTTATTGATCATAGATCGCTGCTCGAGAGGTTGGGAGGTATCACTAATTGCTCTCAATCGGCAGTGCATTGGGTGAAATCTTTCCTGGGGCCTAGGATGGAGCATGTTGCCCCTGAGGGATTTCAGGCACCCGCAGAATGGCTGACCTGTGGTGTTCCACAGGGAGCCTGTCTCTCCCCATCCTTGTTTAATCTCTCCAATTGGCCACTCTTTGACATCCTTGCATAGGCATCAAATACACCTATGATACCAAGGTGGTCCTTGAGATGTCAGGGAATTATGAGAAGGACCTGCAGCGCATCATCCATGCGTATTCTTTGATCCAGGGATGGATGGCTGCCAACTCCCTGGCCCTGAACACCAGCAAGACTGAACTCCTACTGGTGGGTTCCAGTCAACACTTGGGCAATTTTGTGAGCATATATACTCTATTTATAGTAGTCGACAGCACAATCCAGGTGAGCACCTTGGTTAAAACGCTCAGGGTCCACTTGGATTGCAATATGAAAATGAAAAAACACATTCTACAGATTAAAGCGGCGTGTGCCAACACAACAAAGCTCTTGCGGCAGATTAAACCCTATTTATCTCCAAAGAACGCATCTGTGTTGGCTACAGCCCTTGTAAATTCACGCTTAGATTACTGTAATAGTCTGCTTGCAGGTATTTCTAAAAAACCTGAAAATTGAAAATGGTGTTGTTAGAGCAGTTTTTGGCCTAGCAAGAAGCAACCATGGTACCCAGGCTCAGAGATCTCTTCACTGGCTACCAGTCAACCATTGTAACAATTAAAACATTCTGACATTGACTTATAAATGTTTGGCAAATGAGGCTCCCAACTATCTTCTGAAAAGGATAAAGTCCCTGTGTTACGATCCCTCCGCTCTAATGCTCTTGATATTTTGTGTCTGCCCAGGCACAAATTGAAGTGCTTTGGAGGCACCAGTTTTGATGTCTATGCCCCTTGGAACTCGATTTATTTGTGCCTGCGAAACAACCCACATATATCAGGTTATAAAAAAGCTATTAACACTGCTATTTAATTGTAATCAGTAGACTTCCTCACATCCTCTTTGCTATACCCTGGAATTTCACCCTGAAGGACCCACCCTGGATTTCTTGACATTTTCTTGGCCTGTTCCCAGGCCTCCTTACTTGTGCACACTTAGGCCTTCGGGTGTGTTGCACTCTACAAGAATGACCTGATAATAATAATAATAATAATAATAATAATAATAATAATAATAATAATAATAATAATAATAATACTTTCACATTCAGAATCTGCTCAGTGATGCATAGTCTAGTTCCAAGACGTAAGGGATGCTTTTATTTTAAGCCTATACTGCCTCTTCGATGGTGGTTTATGTTTACTTGACTAACCTTTAATAAACTTATCTCCATTGTTTTGTGGTTTGAGTTTTACCCTCTACTTGGTTTGTGCAATGATCTCCCTCTAACATATATATTTATTGGCTGGATATATGTGTACTTTATACATTTCAATACAAATCTATGAAACTAAAGTTATTTTTTTCCCTGGCCCTGAAGAAGCAAGCTCACACACGACTGAAAAATATAAAACTATTATAATGAAGACTTTAAAGTTTCAGGCCTGTGCTGCAAGTGAGAAGGTTAGGTTTATGCTGCATGCAAAAACAAGTGGTCCACTAAAGTTTAGCTAAGCTCAGAATATCTGGAATAAGCCTGGAACGCCACTGCAAAAGGAAACTGGGGAGCAAATGCACACTTAGCCTGTACAAAGGCAGTCTTCTGTTCTGCAGATGTGCATTGCAACCACCAAATTGTTTTGTGCATGACACAAGGGAGATCTTTAAACTCTTTAGAAGACTAATACGTCATATATGACCCAAGGGTTGTCCACATCTAACCCCTGGCTGATTTGCTACAAGAACTCTTACAAACAGAAATCATGAAAAAATCTCTCATCCTATATCTCTCTTTCCTTTGTTCTCTTTACTCCTTGAAAGTGCAGCCTATACTGAGCCCTCACTATCTCGATCTTCATGCTCCCCTAGCTGCTTGACATTCTGGGTTCCTCTCTGCTACATCTCACTAACTTCCACACTTCTGCACGTTTCTTCTCAATCCTTTCGATTTACTTGCAGTTTTCGGCAAGTTTGATCATTCTATACTTTGCTCTTCTTTAGGGTTGCTTGCACTTTCTTTGCTGTCTTCCTATCTTTCTGCCTTTCCTATTCTATATCCTCGACTCTTCAACGCTCCCATTATGTTACAGTGTTCCACAAGACTCAACCCTTTTCCTCGTCTATGTTCTCTTCATAATATCCCACTTTGCTCTTGTATCTCCTGCCATTGTTTAAATTGGTACTTCTAAGCCACCATTATACATAGCTGTAAGGTTACCCCATTGCAGGATAGCAGAGCAACATTATGAGCCAAGATATCACCAGACCGAAATCCAAGAAGTGCAAGAATGAGAAGATCAGAAAACAAGGAATCTCCTGCTATGCTCCCCTGCTCTGGAACAATCTTCCTGATAACATCAGGGTAGTTCCCTCCTTCCTGCAATTCGGGAAAGATCTGAAGACCCTGTTTTTCAAGGAACATTTCAATGATAAATGATGACCACGGTCTCACAAGGCGATTCTCGCACCCCTCTCTATATCACTCCCTTTGTACAATTCTCCACTGTTTTTGCGCTATATAAATCACATACACCATTTCTATGCAGAGTTATTCTATAGGGAGTTCTACATTTTTATATTCTTTCTCTGCAACTTCATGTCACAATCTCTGACTGTCTTTTTGCTGTTAAATATGGATGCTTTCCCATTCATTACCTTTGGCCTCATTACAACGTATGCAGTCCTGTAATGAATGGTGCCGATAAAGGACCGGCACCGTTCATTACGGGCCACCACATTACGGGTCTACTCGCGGGTGGAGGTAAGGACGTCTGGTCAGACCATCCTCCCCATTCCCATTGAGCCCTATTGGGCTCAATGGGAACGGGGATTTACCGGGTTCCTGGTCCCGAGAATGGGAATTACCGGACCCGCCAATGTCGGCATGGCCCGGTAATTTCCTATTTTCGGGACCCAGACCCGGTACCCGGTTTGGGGCTACCTCCAAACTCGTAATGAGGCCCATTGTATTCATTCACAGCTGCAATTCTGTTTCCCCTGCCCTTTCCCCCCACAGTCTGAATACACACGATAAACAGTACATTGCATTTCCGGAGAAGGACTTTACCGGATTCTGTGCAAGAACCTTCTTACTGTGCAGTAGAACCCTATTAATACTTCTTTTAGATGAAATGACACAACCTGTATTGTCCCCCTCCTTGATTGTATTGCTCCAATGGAGGAGGACATGAAAAAGATTGTTTTAGAACTTAAACCCACATCATGTGTCTCAGTTATTTGTCCTTCAAGTCTCATTGAGGACCCTATTCACTTGTTTGCCCCCATCTTGTTTAACATTATTAGCTCGTCCTCTAGAACATCTATTGTTCCCTCTAGCTTGAAAGATGTCTGGATAACACCTATTCTGAAGAAGCCTAACTTTGATTCTGGGAATTTTGGACATTACCATATCATTACCAATGTACCATTTTTATTGAAGATACTGGACAAGATCACTTATTTACAACTTCAATAGCATGTTGAACGACACGGCCTTCTAAGTTCACCTCAATCTCGATTCTGCATCATGCATGGCACAGAGATAGCCCTGATGGACCTACGTGGAAACTTGGCGGAAATAGCCAAAAGGGGCAAGCTTGCTCTTCTGGTTTTGCTAGATTTGTCGGCTGCCTTTAACCTGGTGGATCATTCCCTCCTATTGGACACTATGAGACACCAGGTTTGCTCCTCAGAAACCACATTCTCTGGACTTGCCTCATTTCTTGGCCCTAGAACAGCATGTGTGGCTATTGACAACTTCAAGGGCCCTCCACAGCCCCTCTTATGTGGGGTACCACAGGGTGTCTATACCCGTCTGCTGTTCGACAGGCTTGATACTGCTGGTGTCGTCTACACTAATTATGCAGATGACGCCCAGCTTATCCTAGAACTTGAAGGAGATTATGATACTGATGTTCTTCGCCTAAATAGCGTTTATGAAATGATCCAGCACTGGATGATTCTTAACTCACTGGAGCTGAATAACGAATAGGTAGAATTTATGATTGTAGGATCGCCTCAAAGAATTTCGAAACTTGAAGCATGTTATCCCAATTTTCTTTTGTCTAACTGCCCTATTGCGGTCAGCCCCCATGTAAAAACTCTTGGTGTCACACTAGACTCTGGCCTGACAGTGAATCAACATGTTTTACAAATACAATCTTCATGTTCATACATTAATAATCTTCTGAGACAGATCAAACCTTATTTGTCTCTAGAACATCTTGCCTGCGTAGCTGCAGCACTTGTTAATTCGCACCTGAATTATTGTAATTGCCTATTGACAAGCACTTCAAAGAAAAATCTTCATAGCCTTCAAGTAGTACAAAACAATGCGGTCAGAACAATTTGCAAACTGGGCCCCGCACAACCATGTTACTCAGTCAAGACGAGAATTGCACTGGCTGCCTATTTGCCATCGCATTTCTCAGAAAATCTTGACTTTGTCATATAAATGCCTTACCAACCAAGCAAGCAGTTACCAAGCTAATAGATTAAGAAAGAACACTACTACTCGCTCTCTGTGGTCCAACGAGCAATTTAAACTTTCTGTCCCCTGGCATTAGATTAGACATTTTTGTGGCTAGTGTTTTTCTGTTCAGCCCCACTCCTTTGAAACGCCATACCTGTCTGCATCCAACTTGCGGCTAGTCTTGCAGGCTTCAAAAAGGCTGGTAAGACATTCTTTTTTAATTGTAACAATTAGATTGGAATTACCTTTGGTTTTCTGCCCTGGTCCTGACCCTTGGTATTGGCCCTCTTTCTTTCAGCGCACTGAGGCCTTCATGCGTGTTGAGCCTTATTTGAATTCAATAGCATAACATAACACACCTATCACCCACCTCAGCATATCTTTTTACCCCTACTGCGCTTATCCTCTTTTCCTCTGTTGTTGGTGTCTTTTCTGACCCCTCATTGACATTCCTCTCTTGCCTATTCTTGATGGTTCCAATGCTATAACATATATAAAAAAAATGTATCCTTTTCTCACCTTTCAGGCTGCTAAGGGCCTTTGTCTGACCTTAGCAATATTCCTGTCTTGAATATTTCTCTTCCTCTTTTCTCTGTCTCCCTGCTAGCAAACTCTCATCCTTACAGTTGACTCATGATCCCAGATCGCTCCTTCTCTTGTCACACCTGATTAGTTCTTGTTTTCTTCTAAGCTCTGATTAGGTATATGTGTATGGGAATGTGTTCATGGTCTTGCTCCTTCTTATCTATCTTCCTGTATCACTCTTTATTCTCCCACTCGTCCTTCTTTTCATCCTCTTTTAACTTTCATCAATAAAATCATATCCACTTATAATATACTAAGATCAACATACCCACACTCACATTTCATACATAGCACAACAATGTTAATACACAAACACCCGTCAGTCGTTTTTCTAAGTTTACAGGCTTCAATAGAGCCTTAAACCTTATCCACAGTTTAAAAAGGGCCATATTTAATCTAGAATCAGGGGCAATTAGACATTTCCTCAGAATTGATTACTCTATATATCGTCCGTCCAATGCACTAAGTCTCACAAATATACCATCTGCAGGTGTCCTAATTTGTTCCAGCAAGTTAACTTTATTGTATTTATTAAATTTATAAAGCACCTTTCGCCAAAGTCGCTGAACAATGAAAGAATCAAAAATAAACAGTACAATCATGTTGGTACATATGAGTATTAGTTACATCAGCAGAGAAAAACAGAGAATTTTAAGAGACGAGAGACAAATGAAGATAGAGTTTGAGATTAGTCTGTAAAATATGGAGATGAGGAGGAATTAACTGAAACAGAACAAGTGTTCCAGTGTTTGAGGGCCAAAAGAGAAAAAGAATGGAAACAAGATGAGGCACAAGCAGACTGCGAAACAGTCAACATAAATAGATTTTGAGATTGCAAGGCGCATGAGGGTCGTAGAACGAGAGTACAGCGGAAAGGTAGGGAGGGTGCAGGCGATGGGTGCATTTGAAGACAATTGAAAGAAAGTAATACAAGAGATGGGATTCAAAAGGAAGTAGTGAGATTGAAAGTAGGGAAGATGTAATAGAGGCCTGAGGGGGTAAAGAAGAAAAAGAGGTGAACAGAGGAGCTATAAATAGAACGAAGAGGGAAGAGATGACAGGCAGAGAGACAGAGCAATATAGATGAACAGTAGTCAATACAGGAAAGACGAGGGAAAAGAGAAGGTTTTAGTGGTGTGAAAAGAAAGATAAACATGAGCACGACAAATGCTAAATAAAGCATGATGGCATGAACGGGCAATAGAGGAAATATGGAGAGGAAAAGAGAGGGAAGGATGAAAGATAACGCCCAAATTGCGCACTTAGAGTGGAAAGGAAAGAATGAATGAAGGAAAAGAAAGGGGGATGGAGTGGGAGAAATATTTGAAGAAGAGAAGAACAGAGCCTCCGTTTTTGAGGGATTGAGATGAAGAAACTGAGAAGACATCCAGTTCTGGACAGCTAACAGATAGTTTGAAACAGTAGAATGCAAGACAGATTCAAGGTAAGAGAAAAAGACAAAGATCTGGGTGTCGTCAGCTTAGGGGTCAAAGGAGAGATGGAAAGAAGGGATGAGAGCAGAGTGAGGAGAAGTATAGAAGGTAAAAATGAGAGGGCCAAGTACTGAGCCTTGGGGAACACAATAAAGAAGAGGGAGCGAGGAAGAATAGTGTCCAGCCCTAGTGACAAAGTAGGTCAGTTGCGAAAGATAGCAGTGCAACCATTTGAGAACTGGCCCCGAAATACCCAAAGTGGACAGGGAAGAGATAAGAAGGGAGTGGGCCACAGTATCAAACACTGTAGATAGATTGAGAAGAATAAGAATAGAAGAAAGCTTAGAGTGACCAGCTGTTTGTAAAGAATTAGAAATATGAAGAAGCACAGTTTCTGTGGAGTGCACGTCGGAGGCAACCGCTAGGTGGTGCGGCTTGATGGCTTAGGGTACCATTCCCCTTTAAGCTGTTTGTCTGGGCCAGACTCTTTTTTGTCTGTCACAGTTAGTTTGTGTCCCTGCCCCGTGACCTTATTTACTGACCTCATAAGAATGCCTGTCACTAGAGATGGAAAGCATAAGACCACTTCAACAGTAATGGATATTTGTGCTACTCCCAATAAATCCACATAACTTGGAGTCATGGAGGCTCCTAACTTTGACAGCAACACACTGGGTCCACTATCTCGGCCTTCATGGAAACAAGTGGATGTTTCAGTGACGCCAGGTAATTGTCCCTTAAGGAACATTATGGCCAGAAGCAGCCAAAGAAGACAGCAACTACAAAACGAGGAAAGGGAATAATAGACTCTCTGAACACAAGCCAGGATTGGAAAAACGATTGTATAACAACTATGAAACAACAAAATGACATTATAGGACGCTTTGAGACTCCCCAATTGGAGTATCCAAGTCAGTCAAAAGATGATATTACTGAATCTCAAACAGGGAAGACTGACTGTCTAACACTCACATTGAGCATTGCATTGCAATCCACCACTAAAAGTATGGATAATCTTGTTACCAAGGCCCTTGTCAACTCCAACTTGGGAAAGAAGGCAACTAAAGCCACCAGTAGCTGGCAGATTGTTAAGGAGAGAATTATCTCTGACTTGGGTAAATGTGAGAATGTTATGGATTTTCATGCCTAGGCAGCTTCCCTTGATAAGATAATACAACAGTTAGATGGTGTCGACAGACAGGCAGTTCCATGTAAGACAGAGGCAAGCTGCCAAACCGATTTGAAGTCAGTACTTAGTCCATTGGCTGCTAATGAGTTACCTGTTACAGGTAACACTAAGCTCCAGGATTCCGCACTTAAAGTAGACACATCGAACGGTTTTACTGTTCCTACTGTTAATTGTCATGATGCCTACCCCCAGGCATCCGGACCAAGCCCATCAGCCCCGGGAGCAGGCATCTAGACATTTAGTAAAACCTCAGCAGCCCCGGCTAGGGGCTATCTGGGTTCAGTCCTGGCGCCTTAGGCGCCAGGCTCATAGTAGGAATCAGTCCTGGCGCCTAAGGCGCCAGGCTCATAGTCATTACTTACCTCAGGCAGAACATGCTGCAAATGACTCCAATCCAACATGAAGCCTGAAAGGGACTATTTTTCTACAGTGACTATTTTTTACTCGGGTGTGGTTCTAGGGACTTCTTACCTGGGACTACTTTTGAGGGTATTTAAACCACGCCCGACCAGCAACACACGCTTTGCGTTATTCTGTATCCAGCAGCGTAACACTCACCGTGCCTGCAGCCTGCATCCAGTCTTCTGCCACGCCCGCCTCGAATCCGGAGCTCCCAAAACAAAGAGGAAAGAAAGGGACAAGGTTAGAAAATGAACTTATTTCTATTCCACACCTGATTCTGGATCCATCTTGTCTCTGGACCTGTAAAGAACATCATTTCTGCACGCGCCGCACCTCCAGCTGCAGCGCCGCGCCATACTCATCAGTCTTCACAGCATCCTTCGGGTAAGCGCTGCCTCCATCATTTCTTCGCCGAACTTCAGCACCTAGGAGACAAAAGAAAACCACAAGGTGAGCCGAGGGAACCAACAAATATAATTCTTACCACCATAGACTTACCTGATTTACCACCGGAGGCATCCTTTTGTGACTCTCCATATTTTCACGTGCCGCATCTGTAAAGAGAGACAAAACAACACGTTTTCCTCGTGCAACATTTACCGGACAGCGCCGGGTAATACAGACTCTTACCTGAGTGTCACCAGCTGCCACAAGAGCATCTTTTCACGAGCCAGCTGCAAGACAAGAAAGGAATGGGGGAACAAGAGTTGTCAAACCGGATATTAAATTATGCCTCTTATTACAAACGATTTGTATGTATATTGGCCTATGCCAAGTTGCTTAAAAATTGTACGCGAATAACTCTCTGCGGCAAGGTCTTGACCTTAGAAATTGATGTAAGCCGCCATCTTGAATCAAGCCTCCATTTTAGGTTAGAAACCGCCATTTTGGGGTTTTATACAAAGTCACCCTTTAATCTAAAATGGCTGTCACGTGTGTCCTTGTTCCTGCCTTAACCACTCCAACCTCTGTAGGGGAGTTAATGTCCAACCTGCCCTCAGGCTACATGTTAGGGTCATGTAGACCTTGTCCTTTGTTGATCTCGGGAGCAGGGGATTACTTAAATTAGCAATGTTAAACTACAGGTGTACAAGAACAGTAATGCTATCCGAATATAATATGCGAAATATTGTTTGGTCTGTATTAAAGCAATATATAAACAGTGTAGATGTTAAATTGAAGAATAATGGAGTGTGTTAGTAAATGTATTGAAAAGTAAACCGCATGCATGAGATATGTAAATTAGGAAAGTGAACCTGGCGCGTCCCTAGCCCAGTGCATGATTAACCTGTAAGGGGGCTGGACATCATTTTACAAATTGTATAAATGCGTCGATGTTCAGCTAGGAAATTCCCTCACTGCTCATATTGAACCCTGCTGGTGGTCTCTGTGATGTATTGACGGCCAAATAGCTATTTGTGTACTTTGTTGAATACTGTTCAATTTTGTAATAAAGATTCCGGGAATCTTTATAAGCCCGTGTCGGTGTATTTTCCTTTGCTCGGTGTAACAGCCGTAATATTGTATTTTTTCTGATTCCACAGATGGCGCCCGAATAGGGACCCTAAAGGTTGACTTTGTCTCGTTGAAGGTTGGCTCGGCTATCGGAACGGATGGTGTCAACAGAACCGGCCACTCTAAGACGAGAAGTGAATTCCTCGACGAAACTGCACGATCCGATCCCTGGACGGTGAGCTATAGCCCGAGATGACGTCTTGACGAGGGTGCATATATTTGAGTTGGGTAAATTTGCCGAAAATCACCAGGCACGTGGGTCCTTTGCATTGTCCTTAGTAACCCGATCGGGCCTCCCAGTCCTTTGGTCAGGTGAATCGTGTCCCGATTCTTAATTTAACCCTGACAAATTTGAATTTGGAGCATTGTACGCGCGAGCACAATTATTTAACCAGGTAACACCAGAACGTTGATATGCCTGGGAAATTGTCTGCCTGCTTTAGGGCATTTTTACGCAGTGACAGACAATCTTTGGAAGATAGCCGTCCCGCACCACAGGAGGGGTCGCCGGCATGTACTATGTACTGTAAGAAAGGCTTTGGTAGTATAGCATTTAATGACATTTGGCACAGACAAACAAGACATAATTCTAATCTTCGGTGGCCAACCAATGGTAGTTTTGAAATCCCTCATATAGAATATTTAGAGTCTGTATTAGTAAAGAAGAAGGCTAGGCCTGCAGCATTTGACGTGTTGCACAGTTGGAAAATAGAAGCTTTGCAGCAACAAAAGAGTAGAGAGAAACATATACATCGACATATGACGAGTGTCGCAAAGGCACGGTTATATGATCAAAATAAGCAATTGGAGTCAGTTAGGAACACGGACAGGGCATTTCAATTAGGCATTCAGAAAATCTACCCTTCAAAAGATTTTCATACGTCAGACAAATTGATTAATAAACTTTTGCATGAACGAAGGCCTGATGCCTCCGCGCCACCTCCATATGTCCCTCCTCCTGGCACTTTGCCCCTTCCTGTTGTAGATCCCCCTCCCATAGTTCCTCCGGTCCACCCTGTTGTTCTTCCAGCCGTCGCCCCTTTGCCTGCCCCCTTGCCTTCACCTGTTGTTATTCAGAATGTGCCTACTCTTCCTCTTCCAAGTGATCCTGCATCGCTTGTAGTAGACCAGGGAGCAAGACCAAGGGTTGTGACTCGTAATACTGTGTCGCCAGACCAGAGGAGTGAATTGACTGCTTGGGCTAAACATTGTATGGAGAAGGGTGAACAAGCTGATGTTTTCTCCACACTCGAAAATTTAAAAGATATTCCTGAGAAAAATGTTTTTATTGAAGGATTAGGGACTCATTTAAGTATAATGTGGAATAGACTAAATGATGTAGATTTCCCACAAGGGTTACGGGATTTGAACACCTTAGCGTTGTCCAGAGATACTGCGGAGAAGGTATATGAGCATGCTGAGAGGATTTTTGAGTATAGGAAGGAGTTGGAAGAGTTACAGAACGAGGAAGTAGATGGTGATAGTTTAGGTATTATGTACTTACAGAAACGGTTTTCTCCTCGTCGAGAATTAAAAGGTGAGGAAGCACGAATTTGTACAAAGGACGCGATAAGATGGATTTCGGATATGTCAATAACTCTAGATGAAGTATATGACACATTCAGTCAATATACGTTAGAAATGCAAAAGAAAGTGATACATGTGATGGTAGAGCACCGGCAGAATGAGTGTGTCAGAAGAAAGATTTGTTGTCCCGCAGAATTGTTGAGTTTTTATAAGAGAGCTTTTGCGATTGATACTTCTTCGACTGCCTTAGCGCTTGATTTGGCTCTGTTGCTTAGTAAGCGTTCGGAGCTGCCTACTTCTTAGTTGCCTATGAGAGAGGTCCCTCCGTCATTTGTCCCAAAATTTGAGATTGCGGCTGATGCTGCACGAGGTATAGTAGCCGGAGAAATTCCTGCACATTACGTTTCACAGTTTGTTCGAGTCCCGTTTTCAAGACCGGAAGTGAACACCATAAAGCAATCTATTCCTGATATATGAAAAAATCCGACAGGATTCTATAAAGAAATAGAGTCGGTCTTACAGTCGTCAGTATTCACTCTAAGTGATATTGACCTATTATTTCCCGTACTCCTGCCAGATTAGGACTATAGATGACATACCTGTGTTGGGAGACACATGGGATAACATGACTAGGCTGGACAGAGAAAGACCAGCTGGCGAACGACCACCTCAAGTGATATTAACCTTGCCTGATAGAATTATTGTAAAATTGAAAACTATGGTTCCAGAAAAAAGAATCATATGGGACAAGCTTACGGCCTGTATCCAAGGAAAGTCTGAGGGTGCCACCGATTTTTTCAATCGGTTCGAGCAGGTATTCTCGGATTTCAGTGGACTAGACTTGGGCACAGAGTCAGGGAAAATGTTGGCGATAAATGTGTACGTAGATTGCTGCCTGACATCCAGTTACAGATTATGTCCTCTGAAAGCGCTTGGCAGGCGAAGTCCAAATCAGAAGTATTGCATATGGCTCAGTATTATGAAAATCGTGTAAACACTGAAAAAGAGAAACTTGAGAAAAAAAGGGTGACTTGCAGCAGATTGTTAGAAACCCTAGAGGGGGTAATCAATTTAGAGGTCAGTACATTCCACAGGGAAGTGCGCCCTTGGCTCCGGTAACTATTAACCAGTGTGCCTATTGCCGGCAGGAAGGCCTCTGGCGCGCACACTGTCCGACCTTACAGCAAAGGTCATTTGGGAACATGGGTAGACGATCCAGAGGTCGCCCAGGTGAAGGGGGCCCTGGCAGAGGTCAGTTTGCACCAGAATCACAGCAATCTCCTTCACAAGATAAGCAAGTTTCGAATATGGATAATAGAAACATTTTTGATCACCCTTCTGCCATGTACCTCTCCGAAGAACTGCATGATAATATTTTGTTCCGCTAGGATTGCCCGAAGCAGGATTTGGAACCTACGCCTATTCCCATTCATCAGAAAGTCTGCTACGTTGAGATGGCGGTGGGAAATAGGAAGCATCTATTTTTAGTGGATACGGGAGCACACAAATGTTCCATTGACCATTCACGGGTTCCAAATATTTCCCTGTCAGGGCAATCCAACGTTTCCGTAGGGTTTTCAGGCACACCTGTAGTTTGTCCGGTCTCTTTGCCGGTACCGATAACACTGGGTCCCTTCACGGAACAGTGTCCATTTTTACTTACCACAAACTGTGGGGAGAACTTGCTGGGGCTAAATTTGTTGAAGGCATTACACGCAGTAATTCATTGTTCTCCGGATGGAATTCGGGTAACAATTTCACCCCAGCAATCAATCGCCTCTCAGTTTTTGACTCAACCTTTACCGGCAGAATTTAGTAATGTTCCAGAATGCTTATGGGCAATTGATGATAATGATGTGGGCATTCTCCAAATTGAACCTGTTAAAATAATTTTGAAACATGGAGTAAAATTGTCTCGCATCCCGCAATATAAGATCTCAGTTGAAGGCGAACAGGCTTTGAAATGTATAGTTTCTGATTTTGTACATCGTGGAGTAATTGAGGAGATTACGGGTAGCATATGTAACAGCCCCATTTTGCCAGTGTACAAAAAAGGTGATAATGCGATTCCCTTTCGTTTTATAATTGATTTACGCGCTATTAACAAAATTGTGGCTCCTCAATTTCCTATTGTACCTGATGTTACAACGATATAAACCATGATTCTGGCTTCTGCCTCTCACTTTAGCGTTGTTGATCTTAAAAACGCGTTTTTCAGTATTCCTATACACAAGGATAGTAGGTATTTGTTTGCGTTTACCCTAGGTGGACGCTCGTTTACATTCACTCGTGCACCACAAGGGTACACTGAGAGTCCAAGTATTTATAGTAGGGCATTGAAAGCGCAGCTTGATACCCTCAAGTTGCCTACTACTTGCACGTTACTACAGTACGTAGATGACCTCCTCTTGGCCGCTGATTCTGAGAGTGCCTGTAAAGAAGGCACCGTGTTGTTGCTTTGTCATCTAGCAAAACATGGCCACAAAGCTTCACTTAAGAAATTCCAATATTGTTGCCAGGAGGTCGCCTATTTAGGCTATCTCCTGTCAAAGGAGGGAAGACGGTTGACACCTAAACGAATAAAGACCATTTCTGGTATGCCTGTCCCAAATATGCAAAAGGAAGTTAGAGCCTTGATAAGTATGGCTTCTTATTGTAGATTGCGGATCCCGAATTTTCCGTTAACGATTAAACCAATGTTGGCTTTGACAAAGAAGGGCATTACTTTGCCATTGCCATGGACCTTGGAACACCAGACATCATTCGATTTGCTCAAATCCGCGCTGTGTTCGGTGCCGGTTTTAGGAACTCCGAATTATGAAAAGGCCTTTGTATTGTTTGTGCATGAACGTGATGGATGTGCTTTGGCTGTGTTAACGCAGGAACATGGAGGGAAGAATAGGCCGTGCGGCTACTATTCCTCCGCCCTTGATCCTGTAGCATGCGCTTTGCCAAGATGTTTGCGCGCTGTTGCTGCAGCTGCTGCGTCTGTAAAACAGAGTGAGGGAATAGTCCTGAGTCATGCGTTAACCCTAATGGTACCTCACTCTGTAGATATTCTATTGAATAGAACTCAAACGCAACACCTCACTTCTGCACGATTGACAAGATATGAACTGATCTTGTTTGCTCCCCACATTCAAATTCAGAGGTGTTGTGTATTAAATCCGGCTGAACTTTTACCTGTCTCACAATATATTGTTGATGATGACGATACGTCACACGATTGCCTTTATATGACAGAACAAGAGACCAAAGGCAGAATCGATTTGAAAGACACGCCTTTGAATAGCCCTCAAGGAGAGCTATTTTGTGATGGCTCTTGTTTTAAACTTCCAGACGGTACATCCACGGCTGCTTATGCTGTCACTACTTTAAGCACGGTTGTGGAAACTAAAAGAATTATGCATAACTCTGCGCAGGCCGCAGAAATTATAGCGTTAACTCGAGCTTGTGAGCTTTCTGAAGGGCGTACAGTGAATATATATACTGACAGTCAGTATGCCTTTGGGGTGGCCCACAATTTCGGTAGACTTTGGAAAGAACGAGGTTTCTTGACCTCGCACGGAATGAAAATCCAGCACAGCACTTTAATAGTGTGATTGCTTTCAGCACTTGCACTCCCTGTTCAGTTAGTTATCATAAAATGTTCAGCATATCAAAAAGTTACAGATGATGTAGGAAAAGGGAATGCCTTCGCCGATCAGATAGCTAAACAGACTGCCACTGATTTCAGTTCAGAAATGTACGCTGTAAAAGAAGTTGTAAATGTTTGCACTTTGGGAGAAAGTATCGATGTTGTAAAAGATATTCAAGCAGATGCTACCATAGAGGAAACTAAGAGATGGATCGAGGGTGCAGGAAGATTGGATGATGATGGGTGTTGGGTAGACAATGTTGAAGGGAAATGGTTACTCCCTGACGCCTACATTACAATGATGGTTATTATGGCTCATGGTTCGTCACATGTGTTTGCACGGAAACTAACAAAAATGCTACACAGTGTATGGGCCAATGATAAGATTTTCAAAATTGCGGAGCCTTTTGTCCAGAACTGCATGGTTTGCTTGCAGCACAATGTAGGAAAAGGTACCTCGACTCCTAGAGGAAGTTTCGCTCCACCTTCTGTCTCGTTTGAGGTTATTCACTTTGATTTTATTGAAATGGAACGATGAAACAATCTTAAATATGTGTTGGTTGTTATTTGCGCCTTTAGTAAGTGGGTTGAGGCCTTCCCGGTTAAAGATGCAACAGCCATAACCACGGCAAAAACTCTGTTGAAAGAGTTTTTCCCTAGGTTCGGGCTGCCGAGAGTCATCTGGTCTGATAATGGGCCACACTTTATTGCCACTGTAATCATGCAAATTTGCAAAGGACTACAGATTGACAAGCAGTTCCATTCAGCTAGACATGCCCAGAGTGCCGGATTAGTGGAAAGGCACAATGGCATTATAAAGAACAAACTCGCTAAGACGTGTGCTGGCACCAAGCTAAAATGGCCGGACGCCTTACCGATCGTGTTACTATCGATGAGAACGACCGCTCAAACTAAGACTGGGCGCTCTCCCTTTGAGGTGGTAATGGGGAGACCTGCTAATATTTGGGGTATGCCAAAAAGTCGCTCATTACGGGATATAGAAAATGTGCTTCTTTCAGACTACTGTAACCAGTTGACTAAAAATCTGTTTTCAATTTATCACCAGGTGCAAGAGGCATTACCTGTACACTACGAGGGCCCCGGTCACAGTCTACGACCGGGGGACTGGATCCTCACGAAGGTTTTTGTAAGGTCATCTTGCCTTGCACCTCGGTGGAGGGGTCCCTACCAAGTCCTGCTAGTCACCCAGACTACTGTGTGGGTAGCGGGTCGTAAACACTGGATCCATGCGACGCACACCAAACGGATCCCACAGCCCGTGCCATACGATACAGAAGACACAGAATCTCTTCCCACTGCTGCAACTCGCGTGCCTGAAACAGCAACAACCAACAGGGGAGAATCGGGGACCGCTTCAGAATCCGCAGGGCCGGACAAAACGGCCATCTTGTCTCCGCACTCCCCAACAGTGGAACTTCCGGATCAATCCTTTCTTGATCCCATTTCCGTCCGTTCACCACTTCCAGGAGGAAGTGACGACACTTTGTTCTCACCAGAAACTGCAAAATATAATTTTGCCCAAGGAAATAAATGTACAGCATGGTCTGACTGTGCGACTGAAAAAAATAATTTGAGGGCTTGTCTTTTTGGCCCGATTGTACGGAAAGATTCTGTTGGCTAAGGGTTGTGGGAAAGACATTAAGAAGACGCGCGACTGGAGTCGCCAGCAAACAAACAATTGGTGTTTTTCGATTGAAGACTACGATGCCTGCACCCGCTACCGCTCATACTGAACTTTTAGATAAAAATGTGACTAGCAGAGACAATGATCAAGTATGTAAGGGGACCCCCAAAGTGTATTGTTGCCTTCTCGTACTAATTACTGGATTTGTAATGACTTTTGGGTTTGGGTTATGATATCTGGAATAAGCATATCCGTTAGAGGACTTTTTACCTACTGAAAATGTATCTGTTTCTTTGTTGTTATATACAGTGTCTCCCTGGTATATGCTCAGTATTAGGGGGATGTTGCGCGCAAGCAACAGGTGTATTAGGGAATAAAATATATGCTCCAAAGGAGCTCTCCAAAGAGTATGTGTTGAAAGAAACTCTGGTATCAGACCTAATGGCAATAGATATGTCCCACAATGATTCAGGGTGTATGGACGATGACGCATGGAGTTGCTAGCAAGCAAATCAGAGGTAGTATTAGCACTTGGCATAGGCCAAAAGGAGGGTTTGTCAAACCGGATATTAAATTATGCCTCTTATTACAAACGATTGGTATGTATATTGGCCTACGCCAAGTTGCTTAAAAATTGTACGCAAATAACTCTCTGCGGCAAGGTCTTGATCTTAGAAATTGATGTAAGCTGCCATCTTGAATCAAGCCTCCGTTTTAGGTTAGAAACCGCCATTTTGGGGTTTTATACAAAGTCACCCTGTAATCTAAAATGGCCGTCTCGTGTGTCCTTGTTCTTGCCTTAACCTCTCCAACCTCAGTAGGGGAGTTAATGTCCAACCTGCCCTCAGGCTACATGTTAGGGTCATGTAGACCTTGTCCTTTGTTGACCTCGGGAGCAGGGGATTACTTGAATTAGCAATGTTAAACTACAAGTATACAAGAACAGTAATGCTATCCGAATATAATATGCGAAACATTGTTTGGTCTGTATTAAAGCAATATATAAAGAGTGTAAATGTTAAATTGAAGAATAATGGAGTGTGTTAGTAAATGTATTGAAAAGTAAACCCCATGCACGAGATATGTAAATTAGGAAAGTGAACCTGGCGTGACCCTAGCCCAGTCCATGATTAACCTGTAAGGGGGCTGGACATCATTTTACAAATTGTATAAATGCGTTGATGTCCAGCTAGGAAATTCCCTCACTGCTCATATTGAACCCTGCTGGTGGTCTCTGTGATGTATTGAGGGCCAAATAGCTATTTGTGTACTTTGTTGAATACTGTTCAGTTTTGTAATAAAGATTCTGGGAATCTTTATAAGCCTGTGTCGGTGTATTTTCCTTTGCTCGGTGTAACAGCCGTAATATTGTATTTTTTCTGATTCCACAGAGTGAACATCGGACATATTGAACTCGATGAACTTAATACTTACTGGTACTCACCAGGAACCTCTGAGTCAATACTCTCCGGAACTCTCCCGAGCCTTCAAACCAGTGAAGTAACTGGAATCGACGCGCCCCTGCAAATCCACGCAGGATGGAGAGCTCATCTTTCAAGAATATAAGGTGAGATTGCTGTGAAGGCATTTCGGAGGTGATTAGTTGGGGAGGACTGTCGGGGTGCCATCACTTGAATCCACAAGTGGCTAAATCCATCTCTCCACTTGCAGGAGAATATTTCTACGGGTTAAGCAGACAAGATTAGGAGGGCAGATCCAGTCAGTCATCGCTGCACTACGCATCACGTGGGTGGAGACCACAGCTGTCCGGGTCCGACCGACGCCCCTGTGGGAGCCAGGTGAGCGTAGCATTAATATGGCCGTGCACCATCCAAACACCAGGTACCTATAGGTTCCATAATTAACTGTATATTCCTCCCTCAAGGAGAGACGTACGTATTACGCCACAGATTTTGAGCCCATATTTAAAAGGACTGATCATAGATCAAAGAAGTATGGTGGTTGTGAACACCAGCCGAGAGATGCCCTTCAGAACAAAGTTTTGGCATGGCTACAGTCTAAAGCTGGAGATAGTTGCATTAGGACCCAGGATCGTAGACTTTTGCAGAGGGTCTGAAATAAGGAATGGTCTTCAATGAACAGCTTAGACTGTATTGTCATCAGCTGCGGCCGTAGTCATCTCCCATCTTTTCTGAGCTGTTGTAAAAAATAGGACAAATTGGCATCTTCCACGAATCTAAGAATTGAAACTGACTGACTAGTTTAATTATTCTGTATTACATGGCTGTCCTATTTAATTGTTTAATATCTCCTTACCCGGTATTTTCCTTTTTTTCCTTTTCTTTTTTCTCCTATATCCATATTAATATTCTATGTTATATTATTTGTTTATGTGTTGTATCGCTCCGAGGCCTATGGGCGAGTTGACGCTTAATGTATAATAAATAATAATAATAATAATAATAGTGTGATGGGTGGAAACCAGACTGCAAGGGGAGAAGAAGAGTGAAGAGTCAGGTAACGTGTTACCTGGGTATAGGCGGCCCATTCAAGAATTTTAGAGAGAAAGGGTAGAAGAGAAATAGGACGGAAGTTAGCGGTGGAAGACGGATCAAGAGAAGTTTTTTTAGATTAGGGCTAATAAGCGCATGATTAAAAGCCGTGGGAAAGCAAGATTGCTCTATCTGTCTTCCCTTTGAGTGCCCAACCACACACCCTTCACCTGAAGTAATGGACGCAAGTCCAATCTCAATGCCATGAGAACATTTCTTAAGGCTGGTGTTGGAGACTTTCAAAGGTACTTTGTGGGGTCAGAAGAGCAGTCTGGATCTCCATATATTCTTTGTGCTTTTTTAGGCCAAGCAAATGGCTGTGATTTAAGCCCAAATGCCACAGTTTTACTTGCCTGGTGAATTCTTTAATCAGTATCTGGGATCATACTCCTGCTCCCAGTCCGGTAGCCATCCAACTGTAATGAACAATGTCTCACACAAGCTACTGAAACAACTTAACTGTTCCTCATCCCTCCCATATTCTCAGTCAAGTTTTCACTCCTTTTCTTTGCTAGTCCCTAGGCTCTGTAACAGATTTTCTCTCTTACTACACACAGCAACCACTCTTGACACTTTCCGCACCTTGCTTAAGACTCACTTACTCCCAAACTTAATTATTGACTCTAGTTGCATCATTTGTAGTTAATCTTTCATTTTTTAACTGCTTATTTAAAATTTTATGTACAGGACTTTAGCAAAAGCACTTTATAAATTCAAAGAAATAAATGGGTTAATGGGAGTGACCAAGTACCCAAGTTTCCTTTCCATGGTTTGCACTGGCAGAGTCTTTGAAAAGAACTCTCAGAGGAATGTTGAAATTCGTTCAGTTAGCACCCCGGGCACGGGTGTGAGAGAATGAGCTCACTCCAAACATGTCCTCAAACTAATGCTTGAAGCCCACATTCTGAGTGAGGAGCACGCTCCTTGTACACACCCGCATTGATTTACCTTACCGGTCCCCGCTCCTCTACCTAGCCTTCACTGCCTCCCATATGTCCTGCAGTTAACCTACTTCTTACCACTAATCTCCCATTTCTTGATGGCCATCGCCCTAGCCCACTCAGTTTTCAGCTTCTTCATGGGACTCACCACTCACTCATGCCATGGTAATAGAAGAGAGGCATGCGTGCTGCGTCTGTTTTGTTTTATTTTTTATTTTTTACCATACTATTGGCCCCTCACAGGGTGCTAATAGCAATAAAAACTTGGTCAGCTGGGATACATGCAAATTCACCAATTCGAAATTCTTTTGTGAATCCATCCAGATCAAATCCATGATTGCGAAAAAGAATATTGGCGAATGGAATATATGTTTAAGTCAGGAAGGGGCACAGAAAGTCAAACAAAGGGGACGTGTACGGAATGCAAAAGGAGAGAAGGGTACCGAGGTGCTGGGATTATGGGGTAGAAACCCCCACATTGAAAAAAAAACAAATGGATTGTTAAAATTAAAAGAAAAAAAGAAATTTAGTGCAGCCATACCCCATTCTCATTATATAGAAATTCGAGTTTGCGACTTATTCCCATCAGTAATGGCACTGGGCCTAGCATATAAATTTGACCCCGAGATGTTAGCTGTCCATCGGGCCCTCTGCTGACGGTATTAATTTATAAGTATTGTCCAAGATCATTTATACGAGTATGGGCCTGATTCTGTAGACATTTTTTTGGCCCAAGTGATGGGATGCTCTAGCACAAACATAATGGTGCACAATGCACAAAGGGCGCATCCGTTCCTTCCCCTTTGCACGATTATGCAAAGCAGTGGTTAGATGGAGGCCTTTCTGTGCATTTTAAAGCATGCTCCTGATTGACAAACAACTTGTGCTTTGAAATGCACAGAACGGAAATGCATTCTTCTGTGCCTATATGGAAGAGTTGAAGAGAATTGAGCAACGCAGAGGAGGAAGGATAGCTCCAGGGCAACGCCTTTTGTCTTGGAAACAAGACAACACAGGTTCGAGTCCCGATCCCACGCTTAAAAACAACTTGTTGGCATTGGTAATAAGCGTGTCATAAAAGAACAATTATATTAAAATTAGAGGAGCATTTCAGACGATTCATCCATTTCTGAATACACGAGACATTAGAAGTACGAAGTCGGTGCGTTTCTATCCTTTAAACAGATGCAGTAAAGTTTTTTTTTTTTTGCTTTGCCTGCCATTTCACGGGTCACTGTGAAATGTGCTCCTAATACCCACACAGTTGCTGGGTGCTTATCAAAAATCACAGTCGGAAGTATTTTGCAAGAAAGTGGGCTGGCCATCGCATGAATAGCACTGGGGCGCAACACCCGGAATTCCAGTGCCACCTTTGTGAATCACTTCACCTCTGCATGCAATCATGCAAGTAAGGAAAGCATGTCTACTTCCTGGTAATGCTTTTGACGGCCTTTTATGGTGATAAGAATAGTATCATCAACCCGGTGGATATCAATTTGGATTTGGAATGAACATCTCTTTCTGTATTTTTCTCAAGTTGAACTGGATGCTTTTTGTCATTCCCTGTAACTTTTGCAATCAGGCTCGCTGGATGAAATCTGCCATTCCTGGGTATCTCATGTAAAGCTGTAGCATGTGGTCCACTGGAAAGATTATTCTGTTACTGGCAGGTCAGGGAAGCAAGACAGTGCCACTGAGGCATTTTTATTGATGGTGCTCTGTCAAAGCTGTTACCGCGGGAATGCAGCGAGTATACTCTCATGTGCCCCCATCATCATCATGGTGGCCTTCAGCTTGTTGAAGGGAAGTCTGTAGGTGCTATTGTCGGGGTGGTCAAGGAGGGTCCCGTTCATTACAAAGAATTCATTTTGCTCACACCATATTGATGACGGGGGATTGTAGCAAAACTAGGGCAATGTTGCAAATCTATATGTATCAAGTGGAGTCAATTGTGGATGGGATACGTTACTTATAGTGTTACAGTCATTTAGAGTTTATACATATTAGATCTTCACACACGTAGAAAGATACAATATTAAAACTGCAATTGCAACAGAAACACAAATCCACACAACAGTGTGCTTTTCTCCACGGTTAGCTGTTAGACATGCATTCTAAGTAGCAGGGACATTCTTGACGGAAAAGAGAATTAGTTACCTAGTAAGAAGGTTGTACAAATAGGGCAGGGGTCACAGTCCTTGTAAGGGAACAGCATCCCTTTGTAGTAAAATCTTTAAAGGGGGTTAGTCATTTATTTAGTGATAATAAACATGAGGCCCGAGGCCAGGGTCCGGCGATTGAGTGTTTTTCCAGGTCATCAGAGACTGTATGTGGCCGCATAAATTAGAAGGTCTTTTTTAGGTTCCAGGAATCTGTAAAACGGAGATCACAATCTGTAGTTCAAAGAAAATCCCATTTATGCAGACCTTCCTCCGTTTCCTAAAATATGTCAGCGGGACCATTTCAATCATACTTAAAGTTAAAGGTCTTAGGCCAGTTATTGCTAGCAATGAATTATGTTTCCAATACCAATGTTTGACCATGTACTGAAGTAAGGAACTACTACAACAAACCATAAGAAGAGGTGTGTTTTGAATATGATATGAAGATAGTTAATGAAGCCAAGCCTGACCAATGAAAATGGAAGAATTGGGGAAAGATGGGATTTCTTAGAAGAGGTTTTGTCCAATCATATTTGTGCGGTGGATGGTAATAAAGTACTTGGGAGTGTTGCAAAAGCTATATAAGCTTCCAACTGATGTTCAATTGTTAAGGCCTGTGTTGGTTGGTCCTGCAACACCATCTAACAGCTCCCCGTATCTTTTGTGCAATACACTTGCTTTAAGTATAACTTTGTACTCCCTTCTTAAGTGGTGGGCCTGTTTTGGATTAAGGTGATTAAAGGCCCACCCCCCAACCCACACTGTTTAGAGTGCTTTTGCTGTATGGGGGGGCAGATGTGGCTCATGCTGGGATTGAGGAAGCAGCATTGTGACATAGCGCATAAGGCTTTTATTGACAGATGGAAGCTAAAATATGGTGCTTGCCTGCAGGCAGATTTATTTAGCTTTTCAGCATGTTTGCCACTCTTCATTTTGGGTGACCTAAGCTTCCTTCCTGTTGGGTGACAAAAGAGAAGGGTAACAGACATCACTAAAAGGGAAGATGTGTCAGCACTGTTTGTTTTCTTTGCCTCAATCGTTGCTGCGGTGATGGTTTTCGTTTGGCCTCTTCTCTAATGGCTCTTAAGTTCAGATCTGATGGCAATCTGTTTACTGGAGATTTTGTGCTTGGTGCCCTTTCCTCCTGATAGGATGTTTACTTCTTTCATGCTCCCTATAACTCTGGGTACTGCCCGTGGCAGAGCAGTGGCACAAGGTAGGGGTTGCCCATATCTGCTCCCCAAAAGGGATAGAGGATCTGTCAGATGCTGTAAGCGGATTCAATTCAACACTACAGCTAAGTCAATGCCTAGTCTGGGATGCTGATGGAAACCCTTATTGATATATTTTTATGTCCAGTTCATGCACTCTGGATGACAACCCTTATATCACACCCCTCTCTTAGAATCCCCCTGACCCCACTGAGCCAAGAAGTAGGTTTGTTTCGCAAATTAAAAGGTTTTATTTTAAAAATTAAACAATATATATATATATATCACACTTCTATAGTAAATTAATAGTTGATAGCACACTTTCTGAGGATGATAGTGATCAACAATGGATAATGTTACAGTGGTACACTCTTTTTGATGGCTTAGAAGTGATATAGAGAGGATGAAGTAGCTGAGAATGCTTTTATGGCTTCAAGGACAATGCAATGATGAATAAAATGCAGTACAGAAATAACTTGATAAGATTTAGCAAAAGATAATATAATCACTTTTTCTCTGCCAATGCACCCCCCTCTCCCTTTGCAATGTAAGAAATGGAAGGAGAGCACACAGTCTTCAAGAATCCCAACAAAATGCAATACGAAATGCAGTTCCCCCCTATCAAGCTTAGAGAAAAACAGGTATGATTTTAAAACACAGGCAAGATACTTTGATGTGGTTGCAATTAAGTGAAAAATATGCTAAAAAGGCTTTTAATTCCCTATAGAGGTTCAGGGTGGGTAATATCTAGTTTATATTAGTTCAGGCTCACTTTAGCAATGCTCTATGAGTAACTAGCAGGTTAAAACGAATTTTAGCAAAGGAAAGCAATGAGCTGATGATTGTTACACATGGCTGAAATTGTGCAAATGTCAAATCACGGCAAATTAGTCGCACGCGTCGAGCGTAATTACGGAGGCACTATAAGGAGTAGGAAGTCGGTTCTAGGTTCGTTGGAAAGCCTAGAATCTTAGCTTTAAGATAAAATTTCGCTCCTAGCACAAACGGTTCCGGAGATACGGCCGATTTAGTCAAGGGAGTTTTTCGGATTTTAAATTTTAAAGCTCAGAATGACAGATGACAGTTTTCAGTTTTAAAGATGACAGAATGACACGATTCTAGGAGGTAGTTCTACTAGGCTAAAATAGTTTGGATTAGATTATTTTAAACTAAGAGATTGGTTTTGGCAGAGTGCTAGCTGGGTACTCACACTAGATTTTGGACAGGAATGCGACTTCGTCACCGATTGGGTCAGGATTGGCTGGACTTCTGCTAGTGGTTCTTCACAGCGGTATGGTCTCTAGTTCTGCTCTCAGCACTGCACAGTTCTGTTCTCTCTGGATCTCTGGTCTCTCTGGATCTCTGGTCTCTGGAGGTTGATGGATTTGAAGTCTGGAGTCTCCCGGCAAAGCGTCCCGCAAGAAAGTGGAAAGTGAATCCCCTGCCTGTCTTTCAGTGGTCCTTTTTATGTCTTTAGAAAGTGGGTGTGTGCGTTGGTCATAACTAAACCTGCCCCTCTCACTTATCATTGGCCAATTCCTCCTCTCTCCCTTGATTGGGGGAAGGAAATGTGAGTCAGAGTGATGCTGTAGGTTTTCTGGTCCGAGGATCCTCCCCCTGTCAAATTGCACACAAATTTATATTTGATCCAAACACACATTTATCTATGTACCATTTTTCTAATATTATAGGTCCAGTTAACATATTTTCTGTAGTACCAACCGATCTGATCCCTGTCTTTGACATAATTCTGCCCCTTTTTGTCCAGATAACGACCTTTAAACCTTTCCAGATTTGACACAACTGTACACCCCCCTTCTATACACATTCAAGTAAATGTTCATTTGTCTAGCTTAAACACAGTGTCCGCAATATCAATAAATAGTGGGGCTCTGCCTCAGAACATGGTACAGAGTCCTAACTCCTTTTAAAATGTGCACGGAAAAATCCCAAGAATAATGATATTATTTATATAATTTTGACAAGACCGCACTGTGAATTATCCTTCTTTTTAAAATTATGCCCTGGTCAAAAAGGGCTGTGACTTCCCACATCACATGGTGGAATAACTGGTTTATCCACTTCCCCCAAGCTCAGCTGGCTCTCACAAGCACTGCCCATCCCAGTTTCTCCCAAGAGGAAGCCACTTTATGACCCCCCCAATATAACATTTGCCTGAGCCCAGGACAGGGCTTTGTTCAACTTCCTGCAGTCCCCAGGTGCTCCTCCCCTCAGAGAGGTGTCATCTCCTTTTGGCAGGGGCAGCAGGATGCAGCCAGGCCTGGGAAGAGTTGTTGAGCCAGTTCAACTCCTGTCGGGGGTAGTTGTCAGGCAGAATTCAATTTCTTTAAGCCTAGCTTCAGCTAAATGAACTGTTTGTTCCCAGTTTAAATCAAACTTACAATTTTTACACATGCAACTAGAATGCTGATTCTAAGTTCAAAGCCATGACATTTAACAGTTGCAAACTATGTGACACTCAAAAGTAGATCACTCATTTAATTTAAACATTTCGATTTTAGTGGTTTTAAATCCAATTTCAATGAAGCTGCTGACATCCACGGCTCAGCCAGTTTTGGGCTCTTCATCTTCCCAGATTTTGTATGCGCACAACGCTTCATTCTGCCAGATGTCTGCTGGTGTTCAGTGAGATTTTTGAATATCCTGCAATGTTCGAAATAGGCACTTTGAGCTTGCATTCAGGAAAACAAAGGTGATTTTAAGGCGCCTTTGGTCTAACAACACTGTTATTTTTCCTTTGACACCACCTTTCACCCCTGGCGCTTCCGGTGCATCATGCTGGCACTGGTGGGTGGCAGGTTTGACAACCATTTTGGTGTGCGCACAACCGTGCGGTTTTTCTGGTTGTGGGATGGAATGATGGGCGGCGACAGCTCATCCCCACATCCACCCAGTCTATTGATTTAGTTTTGTTCTGGGATAGAATGATGGGCGGCGACAGCTCATCCCCACAGCTACCCCGTCTAATAATTCAACATGGGTCAAAACCATTGACAATGCTCGATCCTGTCACCCCAGTCTTCCCTTTCCCAATATAGCCCTATGCTTTGAATTCGATCCAGATCGCCATGTGTCTTTGCAAATAATCATGACTGTGGACCTCTTGGCTGGGGTATTGAATGCGGGAGGCTGACATGTTCATGTTGTGATGAACTTACGCGCAGTCTCCCAAAAACATGAACATTCCTAAGAAGTGCTAGAATAGGTGGAGAACCATGTGTAGATCCCCTGTCAGTGAGTAGGTGTAAGAAAAGGAGACGGTTCTCATTGTTATTCTTTGAGTTTCCAATTTAAAAAGTGCCTCCAGATATATATATTCTGAGAATGATACCAAGTCGGCTGTGCCTGTCCCTAGGGAGGCCTAGTTGTCTTTGATGCTTGTCAATGGACGCATCACAGAACCTTGCACTGTTGCAATAACATTTTGCACAGTATTTGCACTAGGGGAAGCGTGCATAACATATGCCCATGAGCCATATGTAACCACAACGTCCAAAAAGTCAATGGATTTTTACAATGAAGAGCGGCCCAGTTGTAGTCTTTCACCCTCCACATTTTAGGGACCAGCAAACGATATATAATAAAACGGGTTGTCATGTCTTCCTTTCCTGTGTTTATTTCCATAACAGCAAGAGGCGCAAACTCGCCAAAACAAAAGACACAACTTTACCTTCAAAAGTGAACACCACTTCAATTGTACATTAAAGAAAATAAAAACAATAATTACCATGCGTAAAGATGAACCTAAGTGGCACCAGCCACTTCTATACGTATGAAAAGCATTAAAAAATTACATTTCTGTGAATTCTTGCTTTGGTATAAGCAAAATATTCAGCGTCATTCTCTCTATAAGGCAGATTGCAAGCACAGTGCCACAGACTCGATGCTTAAGCTTGCAACCATGGCTGTGGTGTGGGCGAATAAGTCCTAGAATTTGATCAAATAAACATATGGCAAATAGTTGCCAAAGTGGCCATATAACCCACATATTTCTTAACTTGAAGTGTTAATATGTGTAAAAAAAAATCAACTTTTTTCTCTCAAAATGCACACAGATAATAGTGCAGGCAGGTTTGACGATGTATTTATGATTTTACTAGACATGCATTTGACATGGAACATGGCAATCACCTACACACGGCTGCCCATTTCTCCCCCGAGGCCATTACATGGATTAGATCCTTCCTCGATGGCAGAAACTTGAGGGTTTTTTCGCCCATAGATGCTGCAGACCCTATACCCATCACCTGTGGCGTACCTCAGGGCTCCTGTGTCTCCCCTACACTGTATAACATATTCACCAAGCCCCTTTTCAATGATCTGGATCATCTCGGTATCACCTACACTAACTATGCAGATGATACTCAGATCATCCTTCCGCTTTCTGGAGATTATGGAAAGGATTTGGCCTTCGTGAATAGGGTTTACATCATCATCCAGGCATGGATGGCCACCCACGGTCTATGCCTGAATGATGATAAAACTTAACTCATCACCTTGGGTACCACTGCCAGCCTAAAGAAATTAAGCCCAGCTTACTCCTCCTTCATGATTGATGGCAAAATCATCAGAGTGGGACATGAATCAAAACACTGGGCTTCTACTTGGATTCCAACTTCTCCTTTAATAGACAAGTGAACTCACTAGCCTCCTCCACGGCTTACACGTGCAAATTGATCCGCACAGCCAAACCCTTTCTATCCGTCACCAGCTGCCTAACCTTGGACAGAGCCCTCATACTATCCCGCTTATACTACTGTAACGCGCTTTATCTTGGATCCTCCAAAGCCATTACTATCAAGCTTCAAACCCTCCAGAATAATGCACTTAGAGCAGCTTTTGGCATCTCCAGAAAATACCACATAACAGTATACAGTCAGCAGAACAATTAGACCCCCATTAAAGACAAAATCTCCCTTAAAACTGCCTCACTCACCCACAAGTCCCTTAATAACGCGGCCCCCATCTACTTGACAGACATCACAGACTGACATCCTCGAGACCGACAAGGTTAGCATATAGAGACTGCCTCTCCGTCCCTAACTATAAACGCTCTACCATAGGAGGCAACAGCTTTCCAGTGAAAGCGGCAAAACTGTGGAACTCCCTACCACCCACTCTTAGAATGGACTTATCCTACCAAAACTTCCGCTCCAAGTTGATGTCTTGGCTGAAGACAGCCGCCATCTAAACATACTGAACCAGGACGCCTCTCCCTCCTTTCATCCGATTATGCAATTGTTAACTGTATATATGTATATACTGTGTGCTCTCCTACATTATTACTGCGTATATGCCATGTATATATTTTACTGTCTGTAACTAAGCTTCGCAAATTCTTGTACCTGCTGCGCCCTGTTACCCTCGGGTATTCCGGCGCATTACAAATAATAAACCAAACCAAACCATTCAAGAAAAATCCACAAAATGCTCACAGCTAATAACAATAATAGGTAATTAAACAAAAACACACTAATCTCCAGAATTCACACATTTTTCACAACCAAATGTCCTGCAAAAAGTGGTGGGTGTGTTATTCGTAACTGAAGCAAGTAGCTCCTTGTGATCTTGGGCAAGCAATACACGTAGAGCTCTTGTGATCCAACCATGGCGAGGAAAGGAATTTTCACTTGTTGGTGGACACGTTTCTTACAGTGCATCCTGGTGATCTGCGGCAAATAGTGGAAGAGTGTATTGTGTTTGCCTGCCTAGTGACTTTACAAATTAAATTAGCACATCTTGAATAGGTCCACTTTAAGATGTTGGAAAGTGGGATGAACATTATCTCACATTATCTCATCCATTTATACATTCTATCTTCAGTTCTTCTTACTGTAGCGAGTAAAGGTTTGCTTTCAGCACCCAATCCATATAAATTCAGCCGTATCACTCATCATTAAAGCATTCCACAGTGGACTGGCCACAAATATCTTTTTCTCCATTTTCAAGATTCTGTTACATTGATCCACCTTTCAACAGGCAAGACAGAGGCCGGGTCTGCTGGCCCACTGGCGAAAGAAGACATACTGCACACTACAGGCTCAACACGTCAGTGCCACAAGAAGCATGCATACATGTGGTGTGCAATGCAGATCCCCTACCTTAAGAGCAGTCACCAAGTGACAGGCTATTGGTGGCCGGGGCAGTTGGACACTGGAGTGAAGGGGCAAGGTGAGATTTCCTCATCCAGGAAACACAAAGGAAATCCAAAAGTTGGTGTCCCACTTAAGAATAAGCAATCTTTGTAAGAAAGCTATTCCAAACCTCAAAGTATGCACCTGGCCTGCCCTGTACTACAGAAACTCTGCACCAATTTTGCTAATTATTTTTACTGAGGCAGAACTTACCCTTGTGCAAAAATACATTGAAAAAATACAGATTTACACTAGTATTATTTTTGTCCCTCAACAAATGTCATGCACAAATGGACTTGCAAACAGTGCAAAGTGTCTGCAAATTGGGTGGATAAATCTGCCAAGATAAAATATGTCGTCCTAGTGTAAAAGTATATTTTTCATGAATACAGCCTGATAGTAAGCGTTGGCCTAAGCACATTCGCATCGCACTGTAAATCGCATTTTAATGAACCTGAAATGGCCTGAGTACGCCGCCATTTTAAGTTATCCGCCATTTTGATTAACTCCAGCTTTCTGGCCCATGTTAGAATTTGTGTTTTCGGCTACAGCAGAGCAAAATGAACTTTTTACTGTGTCAACGTAGATAAACATGCTGAAGCTGCTGAAGTGGTTTGTTTGTCCTGTACTAAGGAAGCCTTGGAGCTAAACAAGAGCCATGCTAATCAGTAATTTAGATGCCATCTGTACCAACAGTATCTTCCCCGTTCAAATAGTGAAACAGAATGATGAATAGCTGAACATGTTGAAAGGGGTCCTTAGGAGTCCCTCGCGATATGGAAACAAGGCAATAACCATACACGAAAGGATGCGCCACACACGAGGTTAAAATTCCGAATGCTAGGGTTTATTGCAAGCAAAATAGTCCCAATTGGCCAACTATGGACTCACGCCCCGCGACGTGTATTCTCTAGACCTTGAGGGATGCAAGAGAGCGAATTACATACATCAGTTACATATATACGAAATGCATATCATACAATCAGCTATGAAATGTGTAACACCCCCCTTTTATTGAGTTTCTTTAACTCGGGATGATGATGGACATTTCCGACGAGTATGACAATTATGACACTTTCGATGTCTATTCTAGTAACAATGTGCAATTTAGAAAGTGCGTAGGCATCTTCTAGTTGTTGAACAGAACACGGTGCTTCTGTTCTTGGAAGCAAGCTGCACACGGGGGAAGAGTGACATTCCAAGCTTTGCTATCTATGAGGTGCTATTCGTGTCCTGGGAGCCGACACACTCTAAAGGGTTTTGTGAAGAGGGGCCGTAAGAAGAGCATATTTGCAAGCCTTTAGCTGCTTTATTCTAACATATTCTACCACAGTACGAGACTGGCTGGCAGCTGTGAAATGATTAATGCCCTGCAGCTCTCCCTCAAGGCTACAGAGACGGAGCGTGGGCATTCCTTTCTGGGCTGCTCATGAGGAGTTTCAACAAACTCCTCAGTCCCGCGGCCTTGCCCTTTCCTATTCAGACAACAATGTTAACAGTTGAGCAGAGTAAGCAGAATTCGCAAGAATTGCAAGCTGCAAAGCAGTTTAGACAGAAAGCAATGAGCAATGGTTAACAAGCAAAATGGCGATTCTTGCTACGTTTAAAATGGCCGCTTGTCGGTCAAGCATAGCAGTCTGTATTTCTATAATTCTGTGCATAAAACGGTTGGCCTTCGGCCATCAAGATACGTCTATCATCCAAATGAAGGGTATTCACTTTTCCAGATTGACAAACCCTCCTTTTGGCCGTATGCCAAGCGTCTTATTCATTCATTGTATCCTCCTCTGATGAGGATAAGTCTGGGGTATCTATGTCTGAACCTTTCATACTATCATAAGCATCATCTTCATCATTAATGTCTATAGCCATGAATTGTTTTACTGTTTTTGTTTCATCAGTGTCTCTGTTATTTCGGCCATGCGTTTGTTTTCCTCACGACACCATGTGCATACATCCCTTAGTACATCCCTCAGTTATCTCAGTGCAAACTATTGGTAGGCATTGTATGCAACAGCAACATGTTATGAATATACCAAGTACCACCACTAGTATCGAAATTAGCTTCCATCCCCAGGACCGCAATAGTCCCCAAAACCAGGATCCTATCCCCGAACCCCCTTCTTCAGTAGAGAGTGTGGAACTAAGGACATGTAGTTTCCTGATGGCTCTGAACATGGTAGGGGAGTAGTCATCTATGAACACACAGCATGCAGTTTTTACGAGTTTGCAAACTCCCCCACGAACAACTAATATTATGTCAAGAGCCATTCTGTTTTGTAGTGCCATTAGTCTTATTCCTTTCTCTTCTAACGTCATATTGAATAAAATATCCGTTGTTGAATCTATTGTATTTTTTAATATTCTAGACAGTTTTCTTATATTATAGGAATTTTCTATTTGGGCCAAGAATGGTATAAACGATTTGGCTACATCCATTGCTATCATTCCATCTTCACTACTCCTTCGGGTTCTACCTTTTAATCGCCTCACTACTTCTGCAGTTTCTAAGAGGAACACTCCTGGAAACAGTAGACCCAGGTAACACGTACCTCCTCAGTTTCTAGGTAACTATGGATATGCGCTTTCCCCACATATGAAATAAACAGGGTCTCCTATGTATACTGGTTCAACTTCATATTTTAGGACCACTGTATTCATGCACCGAGAGGACGTGCCTACTAAGTAGGTACCTTTTTTCTTCAGGCATAACGGGACAGTTCTTGGGCTGTAATTCACCGCATAGGAAGGTGGCACAGCGTCTTTGTTCCATTCTTCTCTCATGCGGAACGTCATTACTGATGTTTTTCTGGCGGGGACAATCTATCCTGCCTATATTGTTTTGTTATTTTTCGTGTACTCTTTGGCGTGGGTTTTGGGATTATTACACGTGTTTTATGGAATATGGAGCAACCCACAGGTCTCATTATAATTTACTCAAATTCATTCATATTTGTTTTATCTAATTGACCCGTACTGCTTCTGTTCCATTTCCCAAAAAACATTGCACCTAAAGATGCTCTGCATGCAGAACTTAATGGGAATGGTTGTACATACCATTCTATCCCCTTCCCACCATGCTGTGGTAAATGTGCACATACCCAGCAGTCTCTTTTCTTTAAAATTGCATGGGTCATATTCATAATAAGCAACAATGTGTTGTTGCCATACCCTTCTCTATGTCTCTCTTCAATTGGAGATAATGTACCAGTGATCACATGAACTGGGCTCTCAGTAGTCGACACATTCATTTCTGATAAGAGTGTTATTATGGGTGCTTTGACTCCATCCACCATAATACCATCGCTATTGTTACTGGTACTACCACACTTATGAAACACAGAACCAATGTCCACTTTAGTACATTATTCTTTTTACCAGGCCTTTTCCCTGAATTTACAGTCTCTAAAACTATGATTTCTTCAGAAATGGTGCAGGAGGAAGCTGAAACCGGTCTTGATTTGTTCTTCATCGTCCATCTTCTTGCTGACAAAGTTCGTTGCAGATGTCTCTCGTTCTTGATGCCAAAAGTTCAATGAGAAATGCCACAGTTCGATTCTGCAAGCCCTTTCACAGCCTAGATCACCTATCCACTCCGAGCAAGATTAGTTGTTCTTTCTCCCACTGCTCAGACGATTTCTGAACAGTTCTTTATTGACAGAGTACTATGTGCATCCAGCTTGTCCCGCTCTGGCTTAGGACACATGTACTCTATCAGCCTTAGTACTTATGTGTGTCCAGCTTGTCCTGCTCTGGCTCCTGACACATGTACTTTATTATAAGCGCACTGAGGAGCCGTGAGTCTTGAATTGTCTGACTTGCACAACTCTCACACTTCTCTCCTCTACACCCCTGGTTCCTACTCCGTCCGTGAGTGGAACCAAAGGCAAAAGAAAAGCACCAAAGATCTGTGGATCACTTTGCCTGTCGAGGCCGCAAATTATACTGTTTCACTCCTGGTATTGTATGATCGTGAATAGCGCTGTTGCACTTCCAGTATCAGGCTCAGCGTCAGCCTGCGGCACAATGATGGGTAGTGATGAGCGCTGTGGCAATGATGTAGTTTCTTTCTCTGGCCTTGGTGCGTTTGTAGAAGCTGGTGGGCGCCAAAGGGGTACACGCGTTGTTTCTGCTCGTGTTTGCAATGCAGAGTTTGTGTCGCTTGGCAGTGATGTTGTTTCTGCTGAGCAATGTTGGGGCACTTTTCGCCCTTTCCCCTTCCTGGCAGCCTCCTCAGGCTCTGGTTCGAGTTTCACTTCTCGCTTAGGCTTTGTTTCAACTTTCACTTCTCGCTCAGGCTGATGCTGTGGCAGTGGACTGGCAACAGTTTCTTTCTTTTCCAGGACTGTTGTCTCTTTCTGGTCGTCTGGATCAGACAAAGTTTTCAGTGAAGCTTGGAACTTTTTGGCATGGGTAGCATGAATCCAGGCTTTGCGGCCGTCCACCCGTATGGCCGTCTGGGTCGCCAGCAACACTTGATAGGGCCGCGCCACCTGGGTGCTAATGCTGTCTTCCGCTCAAAATGTTTCAGCAGCACCCATTCTCCTGGCTCCAGCGCGTGCCGCGGTCCGGTTTATCGCCTCCTGCACCTGCTGATGAATCAAACTCAACTTCTGCATTAACAGGCCACAGTACGTGCTTAACACAGGATGCTCGACCTCACATAATCTTTTGGGCTGCGGTGCGCCCCATACATTTGCCGGTCTCCCTATGATAATTTCATAGGGAGAGAGCCCAGTTTTAGCCTGTACAGATGTGCGCATGCATAAAAGTGCTAGAGGTAATGCATCTACCCAACTCAACTTGCTTCCGGCACAGATTTTAGCTATCTTTGACTTTAAGATACCGTTATGTCTCTCAACAAGCCCGGCAGAACTGGGAAGCCTGGAACTGTGGAATCGTTTCTCTATCTGTAGACCTGCACAGATCTGTAACACCACTGTGCCCACAAAATGCGGGCCATTGTCGGACCATAGGACACGGGGCAGCCCGAACCGGGAGAAATACTCCTTCAACATTACTTTTGCCGTTGACATGGCAGTACAGTCTTTTAAAGGATATGCCTCCACCCACTTGCTAAATGCACAAATCACCACTAACACATATTTGTAGTTCTGGCACCTTTCCATTTCTATGAAATCAAAATGGATCACCTCGAAAGGCATAGAGGGTGGGCCAAAACTACCTACTGGAGTCACGGTTCCCTTTCCTACATTGTGTTGCAGGCACGTAATACAATTCTGCACTAGCCTTTCTGCATTCTTTTTATGTGCTCATTTTTCCATACTGTGGATAAATGCTGTACCATCTTCTTCACGCAAATGTGGGTAGGGCTATGCGCCATTGTAATCATTGCGGTTACGTAACAATTTGGCAACATCCAGTTCTTGGTCTCTTTGTCCACCCAACATCCTTCCAAATCTAACTCAGCAGAGCCCTCAGCCCACCCCTGAATCTCTTTGGTCGTGGCCTCAGCCTGCATTTCTTTGACTGTGGCAACTCCATTCTCGATCATACAAGGTACTTCCTCAGTCTGTACTGTAATCATTTTATTTCCCAAATCAGTGGCTGTTTGTTTCGCAATCCTGTCTGCAAATGCGTTTCCCTCTCCCACTTTACATGTTACTTTTTTATGCGCCTCGCATTTTACTATAGCTAGGCGCTTTGGAAACGTGAGTGCAGACAACAATCGTACAATCAAAGGCCCATGCTGAATCCTGGCCCCATGTGATGTCAAGAAACCCCTCTCAGCCCAGAGTCGACCAAAGTTATGAACCACCCCGAACGCGTACTGACTGTCAGTATATATGTTTACATTAAATTTTCAGAGAGTTCACAGACTCGGGTCAGTGCTATTATTTCTGCAGCTTGTGCCGAATTGTAGGGGATTCTCCTGCTTTCTACAACACTCTCTAGGGTAGTAATTGCATATGCAGCAGTTGATGTGCCATCAGGTAATTTAAAACAAGAGCCATCGCAAAACAACTCTCCATCTGGCTCTTTCTGTGGGGTGTAGCTCCAATCAACTCTTCCCTTTGTCTTTTCTTCAGTGACCATTAAACAATCATGGGGTGGTGATTCGTTGTCACCAATTTCTGCTATGGGCAGTGGCATTAATTCTGCAGGATTCAATGCGCTACACCTCATAATTTGGATGTGGGGTGCAAACAAGATGATCTCATATCTTGTTAGTCTAGCAGAGGTGAGGTGTTGCATCTGTGTTCTGTTTACTAGAACGTCGATGGCATGTGGCACCATCAGAATTAAAGTATGCCCAATACCATTCCTTCCGTTTGTTTCACTGACGCAGCAGCCGCTGCAACAGATCGCAAACATTGTGGAAGTGCGCGCGCTACAGGGTCCAGCGCGGAAGAATAATCGCTGCTTGGCCTATTTCTTCCACCTTGTTCCTGTGTCAAAACCGCCAATGCACATCCTTCACTCTCGCTCACAAATAGTCTAAATATTTTCTTGTAGTTTTGTGTGCCTAAAACTGTCGCAGAACATAATGCAACTTTCAATTGTTCAAATGCTTTCTGACATTCCTCATCCCATTGTAAAGGCATCCCTGCATCCTTTTTAGTTAATTTTATCATCGGCTTCACAATCAACGCAAAATTACTGATCCACTGGCGACAATAAGAGGCCATGCCTATTACAGCTCTTACTCCTTTTTGAGTTTTTGGAATAGGCATACTAGAAATACTTTCTATGCGTTCTGGTGTTAATCTTCTCCCTTCTTTCGAAAGTAGGTAACCCAAATAAGACACCTCCTTTTGATTATACTGGAATTTCTTCAAACTTGCCTTGTGACCATGGGTCGCTAGGTGTGTCAATAGTAATATAGTACTTTCTTTGCAGATCTCTTTTGTGTCAGCAGCTAGTAACAAGTCATCTATGTACTGCAAGAGTGCGCAACCTGTTGGTAGTTCTAGCATATCTAGCTGTTCCCTTAGTGCCCTGCTGTAAATGCTCGGGCTTTCTGTGAATCCTTGTGGAATGCGTGTGAATGTGAATGATCGACCTCCTAGAGTGAACGCGAACAGATATCTACTGCTTTTATCCACTGGAATGCTAAAGAACGCGTTCTTCAAATCAACTACACTAAAGTATTCTGCAGTGGCCGGTATCATTGTCAGTATTGTTGTGACATCTGGGACCAAAGGGAATTGTGGGTCTACCACTTTGTGCAATGCGCGCAGATCAATTATGAAACGATATGGTACTTCATTGCCTCCTTTCTTGTAAACTGGAAGAATCGGGCTGTTGCACGTGCTACCTGCAATTTCTTCAACCACCCCCAATCTCACCAGGTCAGTAACAATACTCTTTAATCCCTTCTCACCTTCAACTGAAATTTTATACTGGGGAATTTGTGGTAATGTAACACCTTCTTTCAAAGTTATTTTTGCTGGCTCTATTTTTAAGCATCCTACATCGATATCATGCATTTCCCACAGACAGGTTGGTACTCTACTTAGCTCTTCTGGTAACGCTTCTGACATAAATTCCATCACCGGTGCATCGTGAGGCCAAATCATGAGGAACACCCCATCTGCCGTACAATGTATAACTGCCCCCAATTTTCTCAACAAATTTAATCCTAACAAGTTCTCCCCACAATTTTCTGTCAGAAGAAATGGACACTGTTCCGTAAATGGTCCTATTGTAATTGGGACAGCTTCGGACACGGGGTTAATTACTGGTGTACCTGCGAACCCTACAGAAACATTCTTTTGCCCCGACAGTGGGATCTCCGGAACCAAGTGGTGGTCTATCGAACACTTTTGTGCCCCTGTATCTACAAGGAAACGGTGCTCCTTATTCCCGACTCTCATTTCTACCTAGGGTCCTCTCTGATTCACGGAAATAGACACTGGTTCCGACCCCTGCCATGGGCTGTCCTATTGCGAAAATAAGAAATCGTCCGATGTGTAGTCACCGCTGCTGCTATAATACGTGTTTGGCTGTGTATCAAAAATATTCCCATTTCCCCCTCGGTGTCCTCCACTCTGATAATTTCTCTGTTGGCCCTGCCCGCCCTGATTTTGGTTCGGAACAATTTGGTTCAATGCCTGGTTCTGTTGAGCTTGGTTTTGACCATGGGATTGGTTTTGATTACCTCCATTGGTATATCCCTGCTGCTGCTGCATGCTATTTCTGCTTGGGCCATTTGACCCCTGATGTCCTCTATGAGGCCTTGTCTGGCCAAACCCACCAATATTCTGTAGGTGCGGGCATTGCGCTCGCCAATGTCCTTCCTCTTTACAGTACGCACATTGATTTAATCCCAATGACACCCCGTGCATATTATTCAAATTTCCCCTGTCTTGTGCATTTCCTCTACCTCTATTGTATCCAATTACCTGCTGCAGTAACACCCCTACCATCGTTCGAATCGCTTCTTTTCTCATCTCCAATGGGTACCCATTACACATCTCACTTACTTCCTCCACTGACATTCTTTTGTTCGACATCCATCGTATTGTTTCCCCCACCCATGCCTGAAATCTTTGTTTATCACCTATTTGACCCGGTCCGGCAAATTCTTTGCACCACCTGGAAAAACTGTCGGCCGCGATTTTTGCATATACAACCTCGACGCCTCCTTCCTACCTTTCTTAATACACTCATGACTATATTCAGGTGTAGTAAACATTTCAGCATATCTATCTTCCATTTCATTTTTCAGTTCAATGAGTTTGTACACATGTTCTCTTACATCTTCATCTCTTTGCTCACTGCATGCTAACTTATTCAAATCTAACAATCGTTGTGGCGGTAAATTCCAAAGTAACTTTTTCCATTTTCCCACCAAAAATTCCCCCATGTATTCCAACACTACCTGTCTCTCGTTGCTTCTTCGGTACCCATATAATGAGGCCAAAGCTGCCGTCCCATCATTTCCTTCTATGTACATTTCTGCCTCTTGCTGTAATTCAACCTTTCTTTATTTGCTGATCGTGCTCCGAGTTACCCGTCCAAATCCTGTTCCTTCAGCCCCGCCTCTCGCCTCCCCGGTCTCAATTTCGACTTCGGGGGGGGCGGATGGTGCTGAATCTGTCTCTGGAGCGGGAGGTGCGGATGGGACAAGTGACACAGGTGGCATCTGTGAAGGGCCTTCCTGGGTGCTGGGAAATTGCATGTGTGCGGTCTGCGCTTGTGGGAGGGCTCGAGCTGTGGGTGGGGCGTGGGTTAATGCTTGCGTGAGGGGAAGTGCTTGAGCTGCGGGAGGGGGTATGAGAGCTACTGGTTGGGCCTGCGCAGTCACTACAGGCGTGTTTGGTTTCGATGCTGGTTTTGGGCCTCGACCCGTATGGGTTAACAAATGTTCCATTAATTCGTCTGCTATGTGTAGTTCCCGCTGCGGGTATATTCCTTCTATGTTCATTTGCTCACGTCTCCCTTCCCGTCTTAGACTTGCCGTCCACTCCTCCTCCTCCTTTTCTTCTGCTACCTCAATCTTCGATTTGTGCCTACGCGCATGCTTCTCTCTACTCCTAAATCGGAGCATTGCTTCCCTCCTCCAATCTTTGATAGTCTCAAACGCTGCGGGTCATGCTTCTTTCCTTATCAACACCCTTTCTAGGTTATCTATCCTCGCAATCTCAAAGCTACCATTAATCGGCCACTGATGGTCCTGTTGCTTTCTAGTTTGCCTATGCCAAATTTCACAAAATATTATCGCACCCACACCATATTTTGCATACATGTCATAAGCCGGCGTTCCCTAAGGCGATGCACTTTGGCCATTTTCCAAGGACTGTCTACCGCAGCAGAAAAGCCCCGCTAAAGTGGACAGTACTCCAGGCATGTTTTTAACCTTCTCCTTGGTTAACCAACCTTACTTTGGATGTTTGAATTTGCAAAATCAACACTCTACCAATAATCAGGGTTTTGTTTGAATCGGGGAATGACTCATCTGATAAAACAAGTCGCCTGTGTCCTGACGCAACTCCTCCCAATGTCGTGTCTGCGCTTCTCTGGCTTCTGCCTCGTTTCGGGACCCTCGCCTCCTTTGCCCTCTGGCCCGGTACGTCGATCAGGGATCAGATGTGTGCAGATCTGCGAAGGAATCTCTCCTCACTTCTACAGGGCACCCCGTAAACCTATTGATCCCGGCTCGATCGTCCCGTCCTCACCGTTCTTCCGCCTCTACTCCGTTACAACGTCTACAAAGGGGCAAGTGGGGGAGGGTCCCTATTCGGGTGCCATCTTGAAAGGCTGGAAACAAGGCAATAACCATACACAAAAGGATGTGCCAGACACGAGGTTAAAATTCCCAATGCTAGGGTTTATTGCAAGCAAAATAGTCCCAATTGGCCATCTATGGTTTCACGCCCCGCGACGTATATTCTCTAGACCTCGAGGGACGCAAGAGAGCGAATTACGTACATCAGTTACATATATACAAAATGCATATCATACAATCAGCTATGACATGTTTAACACCCCCCTTTTATTGAGTTTCTTTGAGCTCGGGATGATGATGGACATTTCTGACGAGTATGACAATTATGACACTTTCGATGTCTATTCTAGTAACAATGTGCAATTTAGAAAGTGCGGAGGCATCTTCTAGTTGTTGAACAGAAAACGGTGCTTCTGTTCTTGGAAGCAAGCTGCACACGGGGGAAGAGTCACATTCCAAGCTTTGCTATCTATGAGGTGCTATTCGTGTCCTGGGAGCCGACATGCTCTAAAGGGTTTTGTGAAGGGGGGCCATAAGAAGGGCATAATTCAAGCCTTTAGCTGCTTTATTCTAACATATTCTACCACAGTACGAGACTGGCTGGCAGCTGTGAAATGATTAAATGCCCTGCAGCTCTCCCTCAAGGCTACAGAGAGGGAGCGTGGGCATTCCTTTCTGGGCTGCTCATGAGGAGTTTCAAAGAACTCCTCAGTCCCGCGGCCTTGCCCTTTCATATTCAGACAACAATGTTAACAGTTGAGCAGAGTACGCAGAATTCGCAAGAATTGCAAGCTGCAAAGCAGTTTAGACAGAAAGCAATGAGCAATGGTTAACAAGCAAAATGGCGATTCTTGCTACGTTTAAAATGGCCGCTTGTTGGTCAAGCATAGCAGTCTGTATTTCTATAATTCTGTGCATAAGACGGTTGGCCTTCGGCCATCAAGATACGTCTGTCATCCAAATGAAGGGTATTCACTTTTCCAGATTGACAATGTGCTTTTGAAGAAATCTTTGTTTTTACCCCTTGAAAACTAAGCTGACATTAAACTTAAGAACAAATGGTAGACAAATATAAGTAACTGAAATATGGACTGTTACCTTTTTCTTCAATGTTTGAAAAACATATGAAGTGTTTAACAGAAAACAACCAGCTATTCAAGAATGTATTAGTTATGTGGAAAGGCTATGTACCCTAGGTAAATGTGTTACACGAAGAGGGGCTGGACGATGTGAGAGAAATGTATAAATACTCATGTTTTTGAAATGTCCAGTTCTCTCTCATCTCACAGTATCTGCTTGCACACATTGCGGGGTGTTAAGAGACAGACAGCTGTTCTGCTAAAATAAAGTGTACTTGTACCTTAGTACTTGTGACTGGCGTATTTCTATTATTTGTTATTAAGCCTTGATATTCTTTTAATCTTTCACTAGATGTATTGATCTGAAGATGCTGTGCTTTGACCAGGTTGGAATCTAATGGGCAGGCTGTGAAGGGCCTTATTCACAGAAGCATTTTATAATGGCAAAGCCCCATTGGAAAACACTCTGGGAATCCGGGCCTACCTTACTTGTCTGTTAATGTTTTGGTATCATGTTGTAAAAAGATGCAATGTGTTAGAAAAAGAAGCCTTGTGGTATAGGGCCACATTTACACTTCCAATATAGTGCATTTCTTACTAATAAAATGTGTAACAGATGCAGAATGTGTCTCATACTCCTACTTAACTTGTATGTAGATTTATTCTCATGCAAAGGCTTTGTTGACACGCGTACCGGATGATCTTCTCCTACCTGGTCCTGGTGGAGTCGTCTGCTCTTTCCTTCTATGGCAAGCACGCCGCCGGCCTGGGAAAGGGCTAGGCTCAACCGGGGCCCGAGTGGGAACGGACCAGGGGTCCCGCAGACTTGCTGTGACCCGCTGACAGTGTCAATGTCAGGTTCAGTTTCAGTAATAGGTTTAGCTCTTACCGTAGAACAGGAGCGGCTTCTGGTGTCATACAGGTGCAGTCTGTCCATGTTAAAGGCCAACCTACCAGTCTAATGATATAAGGTGTCAGGATGTCCTCTCAGCAATGTAGTCCTGAAGTAAGGGGTAAACGCTATGGGGTAAAAAGAAAATTCTGGAATTGCAGGACGATCTAAGGTGAACAGACCAACAGGATAGTAGAAGACTTCAGGTGAAGGATTGGAGAAGGTCCAGGCATGGGAAACCCCAGCGGAGAACTAGATAGGGTTTCAAGGAGGAAACAGCAGCTGGAAGGTAACTGGGAGACCCAGGTTCCAGAAAACAAGGAAGGATGGTAAGGCAAGGCAGGGATCAGGAAGTGGAACGGGGACAAGGAGAAATAACAGCAATGAAGAGTCAAGGTACTCACATGCTCTGAAGTGTCTGTGTACTGGGCAAGGAAGCATTGTGATATGAGGGACTCTGTGTCCAATTGATAAATGTAGAAACACTAGAGTACATGATAAATGTAGAAACACTAGAATGCTACCCAAAGCTCGCCGAAAGGTGTAGTGGGAACACAGGAGACCCCTGTAGCGGGGAATCGGACAGCATGGAACCTCTGCACAAGGAGGGAGCATGACCATAACAGGCAGATTCCCAGGAATGTTCACAATGCCCATAGCCCTTCCAATCGACTAAATATTCTAAGGTACCCTGTTGATAGCCAGAATGACAAATGCGCAAAACATTGTATCCAGGCACATTATCACAAAACACTTGAAGAGGATAAGGTGGAACTCAAAGAGCAAAATTGTTTGACTTGTAAGGGCAGAGGAAGGAAGAGTGAAAGACTGGATAAATCCTCGACCAAGATGGAGGCAACGTCAGTCGGAATGCAGCAGGATTGATATTTTGGAAGACATGGAAAGGTTCAAAGTATCGAGGGGCAAGTTTGTATGGAACCAGGTGTCTAGGAAAGTACTAGGAGGACAACCAGACTAGATCTCCTGTTACAAAGAAAGGACATATGAGTCTAAGTTTGTTAGCTTAGTTCTTCATTCTTTCTTGGGCTAACAATGATTGGTTTAGTGCTCCCTTCTGGCCTCGGCCACAGTGGGTATTCATGCTTCACCACCGAGTTCATTCGGAAATGAACGTGGATGGTAACCATAGGAGACAAGAAAAGAAGATTTATTCAAGGAATAATGGTTGGCATTGTTGTAGGCAAACTCGGCCAATGGTAGAAGCATAGACCAGTTGTCGGAAGCTGCTGTCAAGTACATCTGAGATATTGTTCTAAGACTTGATTAAGGTGTTCTGTTTGCCCATTGGACTCAGGATGGAATCCAGAAGATAGATGTTGATGCATCCAAACCTTTGAAGTACACTGCGGTCCAAGATCTGAGACAATGGAGCTGGGGAGCCCATGCAATTGAAGGATGTCTTTGATGAACACTTTTGCCATTTCTTGGGCAGTGGGAATCTTTCTCAAAGCCACGAAATGTGCAATCTTAGTGATCTGACTTGCAGTTATCAAAATCATTGTCATGCCTTGCGAAGGCAGCAATTCTACAATGAAATCTGTCAATATTGAATGCCATGGTTTATTAGGGCTTGAAAGGGGCTGTAGTTTCCCTAGAGGAGCATGTGTGCTGTGTTTGTTTTGAATGCAAATTGGACAAGATGCAAGATATTCTGTAATGTCTTTCTTCCTTTTAGACCACCAAAAGGATCTTGACCCCAGATTGTTGGTAACCCGTATGGCTTCTGAGACCTGCAGAAGCATTGTCATGGCATACGATAAGAACCTGTTCTTGAAGGCATTCCGTGGGAATATATAGACAATGACCATTGAAAAGTTAACTGTCTTGAGCCTGTAGGGATCTCTGGTGAGGAATCTGTACTTCGTCTATTTCAGGTGTGAGCTGGCAGACCCGTTGCAAGAAAGATTGAACAAGAAAGACACATTTTTTATAAGCAAGGACATGTTCAAGACCAACCACAAGAGTTGTTGTTTCCTTATACTTTCACGATAAAGCATCTGGTATTAGATTCTTTGTTCTGGGCAGGTATGTTAAAATAGAAGTTGAACTGAGCAAATAAGTAGGACCATAGGGCCTGTTTACTGTTTTGACAATCACATTTCTGTAAGGTCTGTACATTCCTTAGATCAGTCATGAATTCCACAAGAAAATCGACTTCAAGTAGGAGATGTCTCCATTCTTTGAAGGCCGCCTTAAGAGCCAACTGTGCAATATTTTTACCCATGCCAATGCACCCTATGGCACCCCTTTGCCAATGGGGAAAGAAAACTGCAAAAAATTGAGGCAATAACCCACGTGCGCGCCAAATTTGCAAAACTGCGCAGGGTTCATAATCCACAAAAAAGCTGCACCCCATGACCGCACAGGCAAAGTTGGTGTGAAAACAGGAATCACTGCTGTCACCTGTCACCTGAATCAAGGCCACAGAAGGGAAAATCCGAAAATGCCCTTAATAATTCAGTCATTTTCACAGTGTATTATTGAAAGGAAAAGTGAGCTGAAATCAAAGATTCTCCAGGTAGTCAGAGGAATCCAGGCCTCCCTGCCTGACAGTTGCTTAAGGAAATTAGCTGTCAAACCCAGTTTAAATGTGTTCTTTTTCTGGAAGAAATAGCAAAATGCACCTATTTAAAACATGGTGTGACGGGCTTAATTCTTTTAAATGTTCAAATCCCTTATAAACTGTGCTTATTTTTATATGTGTTGATGAAAAGACTTTATTGTGAATCTTACAGTAACCCAGTGGAAGTAGCTGCTTTATTTTGATTGGACAGTGCCTGGCCTGGGAAAGTTGACATCTCAGCTTGACACTCCCTTGAGAACGGGAAGCCTAATGGTTCCCGCATAATGACAACAAGGAGCACAATGAGGCCGCATTAGACATTTGTCTCTGGCTGAGTCAAGAACAATGGCAAGCTGCCCAACTGATCTCTACAGGAGACCTTCCCTCTCCAGGAAGGGGACACACCTCCCTGATCAAAGAACTGGACAGCTGCTGCCTGGGAATGGGAGGTCACAAAGGAGGACTTTGATGTTAAATCCTTATTTGCGATTAAAGTTTAAAACTCTTTAGCTGTGCAACCGAAAGAAGGATAAATCTGAAAATTGGTAGATGTTAACCTAATTTTAGGCCAATGCTTTTAAGACATTGATGAAATCTGTACCACTTAAGGAATCAAAGTTTCAAAGAAATCCTTATGGTAGCAGAACTATTAATGTTGCAAGCCTAAGATTGTATGTACATGATCCACTAATAAGCGCACAGAGGTGTACCGAATTAGAAATTAATAATCCAAACTGTTATGATTAAAATTGATGAAATCCCATGAAATGAGAAAGACAGCCCTCACCGAGATGGAAATTGGACGCCAGGATAAATCATAAAAAATGTAATGCATTTGTCTGATTTTAGTAGAGGGCATAATTGTAAAAATGTGTATTTATGGGAAAGCTAAATTGTTGTCAAAATCAATGTGGAAGTTCATTAATTCGCATCATAAAGATGACAACTCTGTTCAGACCGCCAACCAGGACAAGGCAAGTGCCTGTGGACACTCACAGCCATGGAGGCGTGTTTTGAAATTTCACCCACACCATAAACTTGGGGATGGCATTTGATAGTATAAATATAGGAACTTCACAAAACATTGGACACTGCTTCCAGAACCCCTACAGATTTCTGCGCAGCACCTTGTTCCAGAACTCTTCATCTTGTAACTGACTCCAGACTTCTATGAAGATCCAGATTTCCTCGCAGAATCTAGACTTTAGCATTGCTGAACTCTTGCTAGCTAGACCCAATTTCAAAACATCCAAAACTTAAAAGAATAATTCTGCTTCAGGTTGGCTTGCTACCATTAAGGCTTGCCCGCTGAAACTTGCATCCTGTAATCTGCCGTGTCCAGTGACCAGAAGGGCCCATCCAAACCCAGTCTGAAGCGCAGTCCAAAATTGACCAGAACTGCTCTGCTGATCCAATCCCTCCACAATCTGACCAGAACCGAATGGTCCAATTTAATTACAAAGGACTGTAAGTATTAATAGGAAGAACAGTGACTCATAGTATATCTGCATCGTATTACCCAATCTCAGTCCATCCCATCTTTAAATTCAGAACCCTAGTATCGTTAGAATCCTTCTTGCGCTGATTTATCTCATCTGTGTTACAAAACCATAACTCCTTAGTGATTTTGAGTAACTAAAGTAAATCCCAGAACGAAATTGAGTATCCACCACGTGAATGGTTGCGCTGGCCATGTAGCTGTGAAGATTCATGTGTGGCCTCCTCTTTTTCATAGTCATTAATATAGTGTAATAAAACGTATCTGTCATTTTTAAAACTGAATTCCTGTTCATTTTCGCGCCTATTTTTTAAAAATGTCTCTCACTAAAACCTCCATAACGTCTTCAATTTTAAAGATAGAAACGAAATTGCAACTCTCACTGATACTTAAGACCCTTAGCTACATCCACAACCAAAAACCGCATCGCGCAACAGTGTATTTGACCTGTTTCTTTCAAATATCACATATTAAAAGTTTGCAGCGAATTTGCAATCTTAGCCCAAGTTACACGTGTCTTTTTCACATTTCAAAGTGTATATTATAGCTCATGTGTGTTAGGACCTGTTTAGTGTTGCTTTCCTTAGAATTTTTCTCCATTTAAGCCTTTTTGCACCATTTTGCCTTATTTTACAAAGCGATTGTCACCTGTCAGTTTAAAAGTGTCACTTTCAAAAAACTGTTTTCTCTCTTGTTTGGGGAGGGAAGATTGTATCTAAACTCTAGACCTTGTCATTTATTCCTGAATACCTGCTGATTAATTACCTTTGTGTAGGATTGCTCATTTGTACTTAAAGAACTTTGAAGGAGGAAATAGTAACCTAAACGCTATCTGTTCACAAACCAAAACTGTTCTTTTTCCTGGGTTTTCTATTCTGCATCATTATAAGTGAATTCAATTGCTTTGCTTATTTTCGGAATTGTATTGTCGCCGTTAGGTGATTGCTGTCCCATATATATATATATATATATACAACTTACGTGTGATTTGAATTGAATATTAAATAAATAAATAAATATTTACCTTTACAAACTAGCCTGATTTCTAGTTCAGTGTGACCTGGGGGTATTTTGAGGATGGTGTGATATGAGTGGTATATCATTCAGAATATTGAACTTATAGACAAAAATAAATATGGGTTTCATTGCGCACTACATGCTAGGCGAGACTTGGGTGTATCCCTTACACAACATTCTCTCTCCAAAACTGAATAATTCTTCCAGCTGCGAGTTTTGGATAGTAGGCATTTTGGCATTCAATTTCATCTTCTTGTTCTTGTGATAGAACTGGGCCAATTGTTGCCTCTGAATCATTGGCTTTGATCACAAAGGGCTTTATGGTTTCAGGCTGTTTTAGGGTAGGAGCCAGCATGAATTCCATCTTGAGATTTTTGAAAGCTGCTTCCGCGGCTGTACTTGATCTGAAAAGTTTGAGATAAATTTGCAATAAACCTTTGCTGAACCTAGGAATTGTATTTGACGGACAGAAGCAGGCTACAGCCAATGAAGAATTGCTTCCACTAATCTAGGGTCCATTGTGATTCATTCTGAGGAAAGGATATACCATAGGTATGCAACAGAAGAGGCATTAAATGTACATTTCTCAAGTTTTAGCCAGATGATAATTCTGTCGTAAGCATCTTAATATTTCTTGTCCCTGAAAGACGTGTTCAGAGAAGGTCCAAGTCCCGTTAGAAGAAAGGACTTTGCACTTCATGCCGGCAGCTGCAGCAACATAAAAGAGGGGACTACAGGCTCCAAGGTACAGGGAGTCTTTTTGGTGCCTAGGGCACATGGGGATGCACACATGTGTTCATCTGCAATATGTCTCATGTGGAGACTATGATTTCAAATGGGCCTTCCCAGCCTGAGGTCTCGATTGAGTCTGACGAATATCAGTCCAAATGTTCTACCATGGAGTCCACTAACCTGTGCCAGGCCTGGGAGCATTCTGTTATGGTGGGCATTACTGGTGTCATGAAGGGAAATCACTTGCTGTGGCTGTTAGACAAGGTCTGGTTGATGAAGACTTGCTGTTGGATGATGTGCGGATAGATACACCTTCACAGAAGCAGGAATGTAAGCACCATTTTGCCCAGGACAGCCAGTCATTGGAGATATCTGACAGACACCAGTTCAGTATCCCCAGGACTGTGATGTTCTTGGGCACGCCAATGGGTGATGACTTAAATACACCAAGTGAGCCACGTACCGGCCAGTACGAAATGTATCTGCACAAGACTAGATGCCCTGGACTCATACTCCAGAGGGGACTGGTGGGGCCCACTCGAGAGTGCTCTGGATTCTCCTTCAGCTCCCGGAGATAGCCCAGGTGATGACTGGGTTGACCTTACTAATGACGGGTCATCTACATCCAGGGTGGCTGCCCAAACAGGATTTACTATTTTTGATTCATTTGGTTTGGCGCCCCCAAATTCAACTGATTGGTTTGTTCTTCCTCACATAGAGAGGTTTGTGTAGCATTTCTTCCACAAAAAGCTGGACAGTGGGTCCAGGAGGAAGATGCAGGCAGAATACCCTATGTCTGCGATGAGGGAAAACATCATATGGTCCCGAATATAGAGCCTAAACTGGGCGTATTCTTTTCCCGTCATGACAAAGATGTCTCCAAGGCTGCAGACATGGCGTGGGCTAACAGCCAGAACCATTTGCTTAATATTGTGGGCCCTGTCCTCAAAATCCTTGACTTGAGAGGGGAGGCTTAGGTTACAGAGGTTCAATTGGACCCACAGGCTGAAGAAGAAGAAGAAGAGTTGTCTTTTTGGGGACACAAACACCTCTATCATACAGGAACGAAGAAAAGGGGTTCTACTGAAAATCAACCCCAAATTGATAGGCCTGGCGAAGGCCTCAGTCCAATGTCGAGGGGAAGGATGTGCTTTTGGACACACTTCCGTGAAGGATATTGGGAGGTTTGTCTCTACCTTTAATACATTGGATAGGGCACAATCCTCTTTGAAGAAAATATTCCAGATGCAGGTTTCCACTCGGGCCAGTCAGGGTAGGATTGACCCAACCAGCCGTGCCCAGGCCTGCTCCTGTGGCATTTACAGACCCTCTCTCCATTATGCCTCAGGATTCCAGTGGTATTGCCCACGGCCTAGAGGAAGGGATGTCTTCTTTCCCCAAAGAGCAACACAGCAGAGGCGCTAGATGGGGAAACTATCAACAGCATACCAGCTGTAAGTATCTCAGCTCCCATCCCAGTGGGTGGTCGACTTCAGTTCTTTTTCCATAAGTGATTACGGGTGTCAAGAGATCCCTGGTTGCTGGATACAGTCAGGGGGTGCCACATAGAGTTTGTGCAGTTTCCACAGCTGTTTCACCATCCTCCTCCTCCAATGGAGTGGGGAACAAGAAAGAATGATCAGCATGGAGGTTTTGCAGTTACTGGCAAAGAAGGCGATCGAACCCTGCCTCCCGAGTCTGGTCAGTTTCATCAGCAATAATTTTTGGGGTTGAAGAAGGATTGATTCATTTCCGCCAGTATTCAACCTTCAGTACTAACAATCGGTATGTAGTATACCGGCACTTTAAGATGGAGACAATTGCCTTGTTCAGAAATGTATTGATGCCAGGCGATTGGTTGACTCATTTGGACCTGGTTGATGGATACCTTAACATTCCAAATGCCCCAGAAAACAGGATGTTCCTGGGCTTTCGATGGAAGGACCGTTTCTTTTGGTTTTGCTAGTTGGTCCTTGTACTGTCATCAGCCCTGTAAGGCTCTCCAAAGCTGTTAAGCCCAGTGGTTAGGTTTTTGCAGCTCAGGGGAAAACGTTTGTTGATTTATTTAGACAACATATTCATCAGGGCTCCATCAGCAAAGATTCTTGAATTGCATGTGCACCAAATGGTGCGTTTATTGGAAACATTGTGATTTGTTGTCAATTGGGACAAATCCGGGCTCATTCAGTGCCTGCAGTTCCTCGGTTTCAAGGTCGACTGTGTCTCCTCTACCCTTTGGTTGCTGGTTGCCAATGACGAGCATCTGAGATATAAGTAAGAAGCTGGTTGAGGCAGTGCAAAGTCAGTTCCTGCCTCTGTGGCAGCTATTCAAGATATTTGGGCTGCTCACAGTTCAATCAATTGTCCCTGCCCTTCTTCATTACATAGCTCTTCAGAGGCTGAGAAATGAGGGGCAACAGGGAAACACAGATTATTCCACCTGGTTCTGGCTTTCTTCCAAAGCACACGAGGAGCTGCCGTGGTGACTACGTCCTGTCGGTGTATGAAATGGCAGGCCATTTTCGACACTTCGACAAGTCTACTGTTAGAGATGGATGCCAGCCTTCATGGTTGGGGGATATTGCTTGAACTAGACTTTCCATTGGCAGTTGGTGGTCAAGCAATGAGTCCAGCAAGCACATCATTGTTTATAGATGCTTTCAGGTTCCATTGCGGTCCGAAGCTTTGCAAACGATAGGTGATACTGCATCATTGTGGTGTGCATGGACAGCCTGTCAGCATTTCATTGTATAAACAAACGAAATCCTCAGAATTGTCAGATCTAGCCATAACCTTTTGGGACTCTTGCCTTTCCTGTCAGTTGAAGGTCCAGGCCCTATGCATACTGGTGGTATCCAATGTGGTTGCAGATCGATGCTCCCGTGACTGACAAGATGTAGCGGATTGGTATCTGCAGCCGGAGGTGTTTCATCAACTGCAGTTGTTATGGGGTCCACTTCAGGTTGATCTCTTAGTCTCAACACTTAGCTTCTGGGATTTTTCAGCTGGCAGCTGGACTCGGGTGCTCAGGGCATGGATGCATTCGTTCAGCATGGGGCGAAGGAGTCCTGTATGCATTCTTGCCATCCTCCCTGATTGCTCAGCGTGCAGAAGTCGTGTTGTTTGCACCTCTGTATTTGCAAGAATGGCTTAATTTTCCAGAGGTTCTACAGTTGCTGTGCGATGTTCCACTGCTGTTGCTGACGTATCCCGAGATTATTTGGAATCCTGAGGGTGGTTTAACCCCATGGTCCTGGACAGCTCCCATCGGTTGATAGTGTGGCCGATGACGGGAATCGTTGCACCACACACTGCATTCCGGCACCAGCTGCAGCAGTGGTCCGGTGATCCTGTGCACCCAGAACTCTGCGATCCTATACGTCTGCATAGACGGCTTGGGGGAGTTGGCGTTTTCAGAGGGATGTTGACATCCGTCAAACCCCTGTAGTGGCAGTTACCAATTATTTGGCAGAGCTGGCAAGGCCCTCTTTCACATGGTAAACCTGTTCCGGTCGGCAATGTACACTTATCACGACCTGGTAGATGGGTTTCACACCCCTTGGTTTGTCGCCTGCTTCTCTCTGCCTGCTTCGTGGGATCTGGATTTCGGCTCGTCTGGCTCCGTGTTATACTTTGGGATGTGAATTTAGTATTGAGCTTTTTTTAAACTTTGGCCTTCCAACGCTCAGCTTTCCCTTAGGCAGCTGTCCATGAAATTGGTCACACTGATGTGCCTTGTCGTATTGCGGTGGGTGACGAATGTACGCGCATTGGACATTAAAGATTGAGTATTATCTTCTTCTGGGTTGTGCTTTTACCACCAGTGCATGAAAACTGCATCTAAAGCCATTGATTTTCCTTCATTTTCAAATAATCCGCAATTATGTGTTGTTCAGTGTTTCAAATGTTACGCAAATCCACGGCTGCTTTGAGGAAGACATCCGCTGCATTGTTTCTTTCCTTCCGGAAGCCAGTGGCCACGTTTCTTCTCCCACTTTAGCCAGGTGGGTGAAAACAATGATAGGGAGATGGGGGTTGACACAGAATTGTTTGGGGCCCACTCTGTTAGAGGTGCTATGGCCTCAAAAGCCTTTTGGGCTGGTGTCCGGCTGGAGGACATCCTCAGGGCAGCCAATAGGTTAATGCAGCTCCATTTTATATATCTTACTGCAAACCTGCTGTGCATGCTTCAACGGCTGTGTTGTCAGTGCTTTGAAATGAGCCTCCGTGCCATGCCCTACTGTACTGATTAGTCCTAGGATTGGATGGACTGTCGTGATTCTCTAAATGGCACGGAGGTGTGTATTATACCTCCCTTCCTGCCCTCTCGTTCTGTCTGTTTACTCTCAGATGCGGATGCTTTGGGGGACAAGGCTTTCTACTAGATTTGGTGATGGACTGTCCGCTGGTGGTTCTCGTTATGTGGATGACAAGATGGCAGGCGCTATAGTATGTTAGGATTAGAGCTCGGGGAGTCATGGATTTCATGGGAAGCACCGAGCGTGGGGGCCAGGCCTGGCTCTAGGAGCCTACCATGGGCCAAGCCCATGAAATCCCTGGCTCCCCCAGAAAAAGGAAAAGAAATAAACGCGGCCCTGGCAATCCATCCCCCAGTGACCTTTGTGAGCCAGCCTGATTATCCAATCCCAGAGGGCCTCTGGAATGACCATGTTACAGCCTTTGAGAACTATGTGGTCATTAAAGATGGACAACTCGTGATTTACTAGGTCCAGTCATCGGATGTCACCTCTTATGGCCTCTGCCTCGTGTCTGGCTTGCTGCTTGAAGAATGCCAGTATCTCTGATTTGATGGAATGGGTAACGATGCTGAGGGCCATGTCTTGCTCGGATGTGGCTGCTAGGTCAGCCCAATCCACTGGGATAGGTTGGAGATGGTGCACCACGTAGTTCATATATGCGTCTGAAATTGAGGGCCCCACAAGAGCCGAGCCTGTCAGGTGGTAGGACAGGTAGTCTGCTGGATTGTCCTCCTTGCCCGGGTGATATTGGATGTCGTACTTATAATCTTTTAGGCGCAGACCCCATCTGGTGAACCTTGGGGCATTCAGGCCTTTGGGTCCCCGTAAATCATCAGGAGGGTCTGATGATCCAGTATGACTGTGAATGCTTTCCCATATTTGAACAGATGTAAGAATTCACAGGCCCATACCATGGGCAGACTCTCCTTCTCCGCCTGAGAGTATGTCTGTTACTGGACTACTGTAACAGCCTCTATCTTAATCTGCCTGCCTCCACACTCCGCCCTCTGCAACTCATCCAGAACAGAACTGCAAGACTTGTCCTTGGCCTCAAGCCCAGGGACCGTATCTCTCCAGGACTGAAATCTCTACACTGGCTCCCAGTGGCTGCGAGGATAAAGTTCAAAACCTTCTGCATTGTCCACAAGGCCTTCTGGGGCCTGGGGCCTAAATACCTTCAAACTCTCTCTTCCTAAATATCTTCCTTCCCGAGCCCTTCGCTCATCCGTCTCCAACTCCCTCAGGGTCAGCCGCTTCTCGAAGCAACGAGCTGGGGGTAGATCTCTCTCCGTGGCAGGGGCCTCCCTCTGAAACAGCCTTCCTGCCCCCCTGAAACTTGAGGAGAACCATCTCCGGTTCCGGAAGCACCTCAAAACCTTCCTCTTTGCTTCTGCTTTCTCTCTCCCTCTCCCCTGCTAATTCTTCTCTGAAACTGCACTGAATCTGCAACTGGGCCACTCTCACCGACCTCGGTCCTGGGCCCAGCCACTCTCCACTTGCACTGCCTCCCTGGCAACCCCTGCACTGCGGGACTGTCTCTGTATCCCTACAGCCCCCCTTCCCAGCACTTGTTCTGCACTTACCTTGCACTTGCCACCAGCTGGCCCTTTTATTTATTTATTCTACTTACCTTGTACTGCACTTCCCCCCTCCCCTTCCCCATGCACCTCTCCCCTCCCCCTCCCCCTGCACTTGCGCGATCTGAATGACACCTGGCCTAGTAGGATAGTTGTCTGTCTTCCCCTTGTTCCCCCCTCCCTGCCTCGTCGCACCTTGAAACACTTGTGTATAGGCGCGGCACAAATGCCTTATCATATCATATCATATCATATGTGGCCTCGAGGCTCCTGCTGGTGTAAGCGATGATGAATACGTTGGAGTGGTCGGTGATGTCCCTCTGCATCAATATTGCACCCAGACCCCCACCCCGGGCTGGTGTATATGATCACTTTGGTCTTCCTTTGTGCGTCAAAGTACACCATGTCTTCAGCCCAGGCAATGTTGTTGTGAATCGTTTCAAACGCACTTTGGCAGTCCCTTGACCATTGAAACGGTTGATCTTTATGGATGAGTAGTCGAAGCGGGTTGCTTACTGTGGCTTAGTCCTTGAGACATCTGGAGCAATAACTCACCAGGCCTAAAAAGGACCATAGTTCAGACGTGTTCTCAGGGGGCTGTGCCGTATTGAGCGCCGCAACTTTGTCCGGGTCGGGCTGCATTTCCTGTCTGAAAAGATATGACCGAAAAACCAAAGCAACCCTTTTCCAAACTCACACTTGGACTTGTTGAGGGTGAGACCAGCTGCCTCGAGTGCGGCACACACTTTGTGCAGGGCCAAATTGTGTTCTACTTTGAATTTTCCGAAGGCCAATACATCGGCCGAGTAGGTGAGGCAGTTGGGCACATGCCTTATGACAATGTGAATCTCCTCCTGGAATATCTCGGTGGCAGAGGAGATGCCGATCTGAGTCTTTTGTATTGGCACAACCACAGGTGTGTTGTAAAAGTAGTGATGTAAATGATTCGGGGGCTATCTCTATCTGGTGATACCCTTTTGTGAGATCCAGCTTGGAAAACACCTTCGCCCCATGGAGTAAGTGTATCATGTCTGTGATTCTTGGTGCTTGGTGATGTTCATGCTCAATCGATTCATTAGTTCTCCGCATGTCCACGCATAATCGTATGGATCCGTCCGGTGACTTCTTGGGCACCGGAACTATGGGTGACACCCAAGGGGTCAAGCCGGTGACTGGCTATTTGTGGGCCATCAGCTGGTATAGGATGTTTACCAGTCCCATGTCGACCGCTGTCTGGAAGCTGAGTATGCAGCCACTGTTAGTTTGATCACCTGCTGTTGTAGGAGTTTGTCTAACTACTTCTCCACTTGCCTCTGTATTTTCACGGGTATGCCCCGGTAGTGTTGGGCTACTGGGCAGACTTCAGGATTTATGTGCAGTTGTATCTTCCTATGTTTCAGTTTTTCCAGCCATTTAAACAACTTCGGGAATGCTGCATCCACGTCTTCTGAGATGGTGAAATATTTGTGGGCCATCAGCTGGTATAGGATGTTTACCAGTCCGATGTCGACCGCCGTCTGGAAGCTGAGTATGCAGCCACTGTTAGTTTCCGTCTTTAGGATGTGGACGGTATCTTCGCTGCAAAGGTCTTGTGGGTGCACCAGGCTGTTATCACGCCTTTGCAGGCTAATGGCGTGGTTGACCCATATGGCTAAATGTCAATTGTGGGCCTTTTGATTTTTGGAGGCTGGACGAGGGCATTGTAGGCCTCCTCGCTCATGATGTTCACTGTCACCCCTGTATCGATGAGGAACTCCAGCGGGGTGTTGTTGATGTGTAGCGTGAGTACTGGGCTACGCTGGGTGGCCGTACTGTTGTTGGGAGCCCACATGTAACCTTTCACACGCTGGTCATCACCTGATGATGGGGAATCACTGCTCGATGGGGATCTCATCTCTATGTATCAGACAAATCTTCTCCTGCCACTTCGCCTGGAGCCCTCGGGAGTCCGGTGGTCCTCTCGGGTTCCCACATTTCGGCATTCTCGTTCTTCTCTCCTCTGGTTCCTGGGCACCCCTTCTGGCCGAATACCTGGCGGGCTCACCCTGGTGCTTCTACGTCGGCGGGCTCGCCCTGGTGCTTCTCCATCGTTCCTGCATTCTCTGCCTTCTAGGAGTGGGGATTGGTGCATTTTTGCAGGCGGCCGAAAGTGGTCATCACCTCCGCATATGGCACATTGTTGCCCCACGGCAGGGCATTTGCCCGTGTGGGGATACTCATGCAGAGGGCGCAGTCCCCTGGCCACTCGTGGCCCATGCATTGAGGTGTTTTAGTGCTTCCTCTCCTCGAGGGGGGCTGCAGGTCTCACGTAGCCACGCTTTCCCATGCTTGTGATGCTTCCCCTTTTTCTGCCATGTGTGGGGTGAGGGGTGCTTCACTCCCCCTCGACGGGGCTGGGCCTTCTCCCAAAGGCATGGCTTGCCTGGCGTGGGCAAAACCTGAACTGCGTATTGCTAAGCAGTAAGCCCAGATGCACTCTTAGAGAACCTAAGTTCAATAATTCACTTCACACAACAATAATTCGGATTTTCTTGTGGTGCCACAGGCTTATGTTAATTTAGCTGACTTAATAGAACTTTTTTCAAAATGTATGATACTTATTAAGTTAATATAATAGCAATTTCTTCAAAAGAAACTTTAGATTCAATAGGCCAAAAATGTCACAAACAACATTTACAACAATCTTCAGGGATAAGGTTCATTTTAATTGACCCATTACCATTTTCTTCAAAGTAAAATTTCAAAACAAGGCTATAAAGACAATATTGTATATACATTCTTTAAGAATGACATGAACCTTCATAGAGTCATGCAATTGTTCCTGTTTGTCAGTTCAAACAACAGATACAAAATATCAGATACAACTCTTTCATGTGCGTAACAGTTCCCTTTTGGGACAATTTGTGGGAGTTCTTGTGGAATAACCGCTCCCTCCAGGGAAGCCCTTTTGTAGTTATTGCAAAAGTGACCAACGCGTTTCAGATCCTAAAGATCCATCTTCCGGGTGGGGCTTCGCTGTTCTTGTATTCAAAAAGGTGAATAACAATGGGTATTTTCTTTAAATCTTTCCCTGTGGAAAATTAAAAAATGACAGGTATTCTCATCTATTTAGATAGAAAGGCTAACTGCCAAAGCTAAACTCTCAAAGGGAGTTAAATGTCACTGACCTCTCCCGGAGGATTGCAGTGGTCCAGGGTTGAAAACCTATTTCAAAGGAAAGCAATAAGGTAACTTAAGGCAATAATCTCATTTTCAACAAGCCAATCTCACATGATTGAAAGGTCCATTGTTAACTATATCCAAGCACTCACTCAGTCTTCAGAATGAAGCTCACAGGAGACTGGGAAGAGGCAGATTGCGGCAAGAGAAACCCTAAAAATAGAGTATGTGTAGATTACTCATGTGTTTAATTCATCCTAAGGTGACAGGAAGTAGGCTTAAACAACGATCGACGGTGAATATAATAAGTTAATCGGTGGCCTGATTCAATTAATAGACCAATGGTGCGTATTATGGTGTGGGCGTCAGCGATGCAGGAGGGGGAAGGGTGCTCTCCTCGGACTCACAGCGGGGAGGCACGCCGACGCGCGTTGAACATGCCTGATGGCACCCTGCTGGCCCGTAGGTCGCTGCGCAGCACCACAGCAGGGCCCCTGCTGCACTGCATGTGTCCGTTGTGATCTCCTCGTCATCAATGTTCAAGGCTAAGGTGAGCGGGGACCGCCCGCGACCCAGCCAGCATACAAATGCATGGAGTCACCTTAATCTGCGGTAATCAGGACACGGCAGGCAGAGCGGCTGTTACATACGTCTGCTTTATTAACTGCCTTTAACAGACCTGCCTTTCACACCGCTGCCCGCTTCCCTTACCCCAACGTCATTTCCTCCTGGGATGCGACCCAAACACGGACCATCCCACATAACGATGTGGAGGAGTTTGTATGCTGCGTCCGCGACATGACACCGGCCTGAAAGGAGGGTCGGGCTGGAGCCCCCGTTGGAGTCTGGGCTGGACCAGGTCTTTCCAGGCTAGCCCACCCGCAGTTAGGATGTGGTCGTTAGCGAAAAGAGGCCAATCTGAGGGAATGTGTCACCCTCATCGCGGATGGGATGAGGAAAGATAGAAGTTCGAACTTAAGAATGCTGGGAGCTGTAGTTCCTTAAAATTGAGGTTCAGTTGTTGAATTGTTTCTTGCTGCCATGCAAGTAAAATGAAAAGAGAAGTGCATAATACTCTCCCCATTTCCATTAATTAAATTACGACTGTGTGTTCAATCCTAGGACTAATTGGTATTCTACCAAACTTGTCGTGTCCTAAGCATGTTCTTTGAAATTTCCATTCCATTCCTGAGTAACAAGCTTTTTGAGAAGTGGGTTCTGTCGGTTTCCTAAAATGAGGAGAACAATAGGATCCAACTTGGGAGCCCTGCCATCCCCTGCACACTATATTATACTGTCGAAGGACATTCAATGGTTCAAACAAGACTCAACATGAAAAACATGTTCAATTGTGTTCAATAATGCTCTCAGTTTAAGAAATTAGGAATATTTAATCAAACAGAAATTATTTTCAATTGTAGGTATATTGACATTCAAAGCAAAAGAAAAACATCCATGAGTTCAATCTAGTTGGCTGACACGTTTCGAGGAATTTTCCTCTTCTTCTTGAGCCTAATTGAACTGAGGAGCATTCAAAATAATTGTAGAAGATGGAGAAATTGGGGGAGGAAACGGGTAGGGAGGAGGGTCGGGGGGGAAAGAGAAAAGTAGTTTCCATGAGAATGTTTTTCATAGTATAACAAACAGACAACAAAAAGATACAGCGCAGATGGTGAGATCTAAATCTTAACGGTGAGGGTAAATACAGAAAATACAGGGTGCTTAGATCATCGTGGTATATCATACTATACACTTTTAAGCAATATTTCCATTGTGCAGTGTCCTACTGGTTTTAGACATTCAGTGTCTCAAGAGCACCCGGTGAGCACCAATTTATCAAGCATTAGTATGCTAGGTTGTCAATATATTGCAGTGCCAACCCATTGTATGAGGGGCTGGTAAGTGACTAATATAATGCTCTCGATGGAGTCTGGATAATGTTACGGCATCAGGGACCAATTAATTTATGTATAAAAGGGCAATGATAATTCTGGTGAGAAAAATGAAAATGGTAGACATAATTATTCACATTCAGGTAAAAATGAAAGGAGATGTCTTTCTCTTGGCGTACAAAAAAATGAATCCTTCAATTGCAGGGAATGCAATGTAATTATATTTTGATGGATTCAGCAAAGTTAACCTTATCTGTGGGTTAAGAGAAAACAGGGTCATATGTCACCTGAAGTGTCGGATCAGGCAAGCTGTTTAATACATTGTGTTTGAACAAATATAAGATAGTTAGGGAAATCGAGCAAACTCACTTGTGTTACGCTTGGGAGGTCACACATATGCAGGTAACTCGTGGCTAAAGATTCTTCGCACAGCATGTTCAAAAACTCCTTTTCTTTAGTGCGAGTTTGTAGCACAATGCATGTTCTAAATGGGAGAGAGCAAATATAGGCCATGTAATTAAAACACACTCCTATAAGTAGGAAAGGGAATAACTATTGGAGGCTTATATCTCTGAATTGAAGTACCTGTTTAAAGCAAGTGTGTGCGCATGCGCGTAGGCATAGTGCATGGTAGTTGCTATGGAGATGGTCACTGGAACTGCCAGTCAATAGTGTTTGTACGGTTCGCAGCTGTTCACAAAGGAAAATCGATAGTATTCAGTATCTCTTGGCCGGTATCTGTAGTGATCAAGAGAGAAGAATGATCACCGTCTGGTCCACGAGCAAGATAACTGTAATCAGTATGTACGGATCAAGGGTTACCTGACTGTGCGCAGCGTCCGCTGTGGCTCGCAAAGCTCCCCTCCAGGATGTGTGTGGTTGCCACGGCAATGGTGGTCTGCAGCATTCGTATAGGAAGTCGCCATATTGGATAGGTGAAGTGAATAACTGGGTGGGTCATAGAGACTAAAGAAGGACTGCATGCTACCAGGTTCTAACATGGGTTCCATGTTGAAATGTATACTGTAGAGTAGGTTTTAATCCGGAACAGTAAATAAATAACGATTTGTATGTACAATGATTCAGGCGGTACGAAACCAAGTAGTCTGGCTCAATTTAACATCGTAAACCGTATTAAACAAATTAGATATTCCAAGTGTGTGTCATCTGCATAATTGACCTACCCAGGGGCAGACAAATTTGAGGTGCATTGTAGGGGCAATGTAATAAGAAATAAATAGGTCAGAGAGACAACAATATTCAACTTGTTATTACACATATTGGACTGATGCTGTAAATTGGTATGAAGCGGGTGCCCTTTTACATGGACTACCATTGGTGTATCAAATATTATATTTTAAGTACAATATTCAGTATTGATGCTATGGTAATCAGGATCCCGTTTAGTTTCTTTTATATGAGAATATAACAAGTGCAACACAGTTAGTGATCAGTTGACAACCACATATCAGTATGTTTGGAGTACCCAACTGTAGAAATGCAATCACAGAAGAAGACCTTGTTATAGGTTACCGCTAGTAATTCATAAAAGGTTTTTTTTTAACTGATTACCATATGATCCTAATATAGACCACTGTATAAGCAATGGTGTGTGGTATTCATCCTGTCTGTCTCCCGCTAAGCAATGACATCATCTGCAGGGGAACACTCTAGTTTTAGAAACCTAGTTTGTAATATGGAGAAAGAGGTAGTGAAAAATAGTTATGGGAAAAACGCGTTCATAAGGATAGTTATATCCATCTGATCAATATACGACATCTATGTGGAAATCAGTGGAATTTGAACGTAGGTTAAATGAAGCATCTGAGTGAGAACTCTTCGTTCAGACCTTTTGGGACAAGTATGTCCAAGTAGTGGATCCAGTACTTGTCTCGTCTCGATAAAATTGATTGATAATCCCCCCTCTATGGGGGCATCTCACCACTTCCAAAATTTGAAATTTTAGTTGTGCTATGGAGTGATGGTTTTCCAATAAATGTCTCGCTAATGGTGATTTAATGTTTTTGCATCTGCTGGTCGATTTGTGTTCGGTCCACCTCTCCTTCACAGGTCTAGTTGTTTGACCTACATATAACAGTCCACACGGACATTTGATTGAGTAAATTACTACAGGCGTAAAGCATGTTCCATAGTCTTTCAATTTGATTTTTTTCCCAGTCTGGGGATGGTTGATGGAATCACCTTTCACCACGTTGTTACAGTGTGAACAGTTAAGGCACGGGGATGTGCCTTTTTTCTTTGTTGTGAGGGATAGTTGATTCTCTTTAGGTTGTCTTTCTGCCCTAACCTGTTTGTCCCTCAGATTACAGCCTCTCTTGAATGCCATCATTGGTGCCTTAGGGAATAGTTTGTGAAGTGTAGGATCATTTTAAAGTATTCCCCAATGTTTTCTGATTGTCTTGCTAATTTGAAAACTCTGATGAGAACATTTGGATATGTATAGAAGTGGAGGTTCCTTCTCTTTATCTTTCACAGTCAATAGTTGTTCCTTAGTTCTTGGATCATATCTTTCCTTGGATTCAATCAATACCCAAGGTCTGTCTGTTTCCTAATCAGACCTGGGAGTTAGTCCTGAACTTAATGTGTCTCCAGTAAGAATCTTCCTTGTCATTCTAGTAAGGATTAGTTGAGACTCAGTTTTACATTGGTAGTTGCAAAGCCTGTGGGTGGAGCAAACGTTACATGTTTCAATTTTGCTGATCAAGGCATGAGACATCTTATGTTTCCCAACAACATTTTGTTTGAATAATAAATGAAGGAGTGGGCAATATTTTGTTTGCTTGTCTCCAGATAGGCTTGTAGGCGATGGAACGCAATACCTGGTTCAGAGTAAAGGAAACCATGACGAGGAGGGAAGTCATAGTCCAATATGGCCTACTGGATTCTGGATCCAAGAAGAATATTCACACCCATGTGATCACACCCAGACTATGTGACAATGCAATGGACCACCATTGAAGAATGCTTTTGGAAGCGGGGGTGGGATGAAATGCCCTGGTTGCGTTAATGGGAGTAACTTCCTGAACCTTGTGGTCTTCTGCAGGCACACATGATGTTCTATCAGGCGGTAGGCAGCAAGTGGACGGAAAACAAACTTCCAAGGACCTGTGGCAGCCCAGCTACTCACCAGAGACACTTGAACTGGTCCTCTTGGAGGGTAGCCAAAACAAATCTGGCAAACAGTTGGAAATCTCACAAAGATTTCATAGGTGTGGATTAGAGGAAACAGTAGGGACAGAGGAGAAGGGGGGCAGCCTCACAACATGCCATGAGGAGATAAGAGGGAAAATAGAGGCAGAAGGAGAAACAGGACAAGCACTATCATAGTTCCAGAAGATTCTTTGAGGCCAACAATGTTTATGGACAGTTCTGCAGGCATGGAAAATGCCATGGCTAGCACTTTCCTTTTCTTTCATAGTGCCCATCATGCCTGTCCTTGGCTCTGGCTCTGGATTAGTAAAACTCCTCTGACAGTGGTGCAAGGCACGTGGCATACAGCTATCACTGTGTTGCCAGACATCTTGGGAGCTCTCCACTCTGCTGTCCTCTACCAGTTGCTGCCATTATACGTACAAGAAATCAGCAAAACACTCAATGCTCAGAGTGTGCTCCTTCCAATGCTGCATCGTATGACATCAGAAGTGAGAGACCACCTCCAGTTGGACTTGGTTCTACAATGACCATCGCAACAACTATGATAATGCAAGTCTTGGTATTCAACCGGAAAGGCAATATTTCTTGATAGAGGCCCTTCTAGTACTGGTTCCAACAGGATGTTGGATTCTTGTGGTCTAATCTCTGAACATCTTTTTTGGAAGTGATCGAGACATAATTTGCCTGGTAGGGAGGTAGCATCGGGAGACTGTGCTTTTTTAGTTTGGGTTTTCTAAGGCAGCCAGTGGTCTGTGTGGGATCTGGGTTTAGGGGGGTTGTCGCCATTAGGATTCATCTGTTGGGAGCAAGTGTGAGTTCTCTGTGGTGTTGCTTGATTAATAAGAAATCTTTAGCTTTCCTCATAGGATTCGATCTTGACTCAAAGTCTGACAAGTTTACATTGCTTGCTTATCTCGTGACTATATCATTTTTGCACATGGCATTTTGAGGGTGTTCATTGAAATAGAGGACAGTGCAAAGTGAAGGAGGTTGTAATTAGCGCAGTAGGTAAGCTAGACATTTGGGTATGAGGGATATTAGTTATGAGAACTCCTGTAGCTCTCTTCGAAGCACTTTTGAATATCCTTCTTGTCATTGTACATGAGATTAAAAAGCTGCTTACTTTCTGCAGGCATCCAAAAATATCAAGGCTTTTTTAAAAAAAAAAGTAGATTATTGCTACGAAGGTAAAGCCAAACACTGGTTCTAGCAATATCCACTGAATTGTTCCTATTCACATCTATTTGAATGTAATTATGTGTAATTAGCCAACAGTAAATGATATCAACTGTGTGAACCTAATTTTTAATTGCAATGTAGTCCTGGCTCTCTTCTCATTAGAAGATGTCTGCAGGAATTATTTACATTTTGTGCCACCTTTTTTATTTTCTGCAGTGCTGTAGTTATGGTTAAATTGCTCAATCCATAGGAAGAGCACTTTTTTGGTGGCTTATAAATTCTACCCAATCCCATAGACCAATCCTCATGAAACTTTGCAAAAAAGTAAATGGCCCTGTCAGTTTGATCCTGCAAAGTTTGGTGAGGTTTCGTCAAGGGGGGGAGAAAAGTTATTGGGGCAGTCCAAAAATATTTTGCCCATGCCTACAGCCCAAACCGCTGGATGGATTTTCAGCAAGTTTGCGGCAAGAGCGGCTGCTTGGTCCCTAAAGCATGCTTTTATAAATTTGGTGTATATCCGTCCAATACTTTTTTTTAAATGTCCAAAAAGTAGGTTAACAGAATTACTGACATCTGGGTTCGGTCCACGGACTCACTTCCCTGTTTGGTCCTTGGACAGGCCTCCGATTAGTCCAGTGTGCCGCGTGAAGTTCGAAGACATCAGACGCGCCCGCATATTTCTGGGAAACACCTGCCATGTTGGATTTGCGTACAGCACCCGTTGTCCGTGAACATTTCTGTAAAAACATATTGAAAAACACAACATTGCACATGAGGATGGGATTGGATATGGCCGTAAAAAGCCCAAAAATGTGTGTTTTTCAACTCCAATGTCCATGAACATTCCTAATATCTTGGGCAGTCATGTGATGTTGGCGAACATCTGAGATATTCCGGGACCTCTATGCTTATTTGTGCAATACAGGGTTGGTGAAAATCAGTTTTTGGATGGCTTATAACTTTGGCGGCACTCAATGAGACTGCATGAAATGTTTCGGAATTTCATTCCAGACCTGACTCTGAATGCTTCTGCAAAGTGTGGTGCTGTTTTGCCAAGCGGGAACAAAACTAGAGGGGATCCCAAAATATTTTAAAGGCTTATAAATGTGGTGCCATTTGACAAATATGCACATCAGTTTGCAAAAAGATTGTAGACCTAGATATAAATGCTTTTGCAAGGTTTGGTGGGATCTTGTCAAGAGGGGGCAAAATTAGAGGCAGTGTCTTAACATTTTTAGATGGCTTATAACTTTGTTGCTGTTTGACGAATGTGGACAAAACGTTTTCAGAACGATTATAGACCCAACTTTGAAAGTTCTTTCTAGCTGTCATTGACATTTGGTTTCTCAGCAGATGCTTACTTTGTCCAGTTTTTCCCATTGTCCTGGATTCTGAGAACTGCAGGTTCCGTGCACTATGACCTTCGTCATGGCTTTCAGTGTCCCCTTCTGTGACCAACACTTCCTCATAGTTACAATTCGTTGGGTTTCTTGGCTCTCGATTGTATGTATGCCTCTGGTCTTCAAATACTTCTTGTTCCGATCCTTCATTACTGCTGGTGTTGTCATTGCTTTCTGTGTAATTTTTAGAGTGTATTTCGATTGGTCCTTTCACTGTATTCCAGTTGAGTTCCTTTCATTGATGTTAATGATATTGTGTTCTTCGCTGCTTACTTTTATGGGTGCTTACTTTTATGGGTGCTTCTTCTGCTACACGTGCATCTTTATTGTCCTTCATGTTTGCAGTTGGGAGCGGGCATGCTGTTGTGCCACTGCTTGAGCTCGGCTTCACTGCCACAGCATTATGCGTTACAGTGTCAGCCGTATCTAATGAGGTATTTATCCCAATGCTTGTTGTGATTCGGCTGTACACACTTCCAGACTCTTGGTAGCGCACTCTGTTCTGCTCACGACCTCCAATTTCTGTAATATCTGTCACATCTGTGTTTGCGTTTATGCCCATGCTTGTGTTCATGTTGCAGTAAATAGGTGCTTCAAAATTCAATGGCTCTGTCATTTGTCCATCGTTTGTTGGTCGGGTCGATGGAAAACCCAGCCTTGAGCAGCTGCACGTCGGTCACATTTAAGTTCGAAGTTTGCAAACTCAGATGTGCAAGTGTTTTGAACTCTCTGCTACACACGGACTCACACACAATCACATTGCATTCTCAGCATTCCTGGCATTTGTGGTATTCCCTGCATATCTCACAACATCAGTGCTTTCACTTACTTGACACAGGGCTTGCCGTCCTGTTTTGGTTTTCTCTCTAGCACTCCCGGTCATCGCTGTATCGGTCATCAGCATTTCAACTCCTCCCACCAGTCGCAGCTTGGATGTTGTATTCGGCCAGTTGGAGGCATGGGTGGGTCCAAGGAGACCATCAAGCCTGTGAAGCCTGGAATATGATTGGAGTAAGACTGTACTCCTTTTCGGACTCACTGTGATACAAACTTTAATGTAATTGATGGGATTATCATTTCACAGTTTGTAAAGATTAGCATAACTTCAAATTTAAGTAAGAACAATGCATAGTATATAGTTTCATAAGGTGTTGCTTAATATCAATATTTTAAAAACTCCCATAAATTCATGATATGTTCTTTCAAAATCCCACTCTGCATTGTAGTTACACTTAAGCAAATTGTGATATCGACCCATGTTATAGGTTACTACTTCTTCTGTAAAGTTTACAGAGTATGTTTATTTATATTTTATTTTATTTGGGTTTTTGTCAAGTGTGGCTTTACATTCAGAAAGCACTTCAAAGCGCTCAGGTGCGGTGCAGAAGGAGGGAGCCAGGAATGGTTTACTGCTAGGCACATGTGATGCATTCGAGAGCCTGAAAATAGATAAGAGTTAACGGAGAGAAAGTGAGGAAGAGAGACGTAGCGGGTCATGGAATATTCACAGATAAGTTAGCGGGCGTCATTCCAGAACCTGTCAAAAGAGAAAGTGAATGGGAAAAGCAGAAAGGAATAAGGCTTGAGGGACCTGGCGGGAGGTGGCTGGAGTATTCATACAAATGTGACAGGGCTGCATATGTGGCCCACGTAGGAGGATGGCCCAGGAAGAGTAGTGACAAGATGTGTAGGCATAGGTGTGTCCAGGCAGTGTCCTGGGGTGGCGCGTGCTAACCCTGGAATCGGATTGGCCACCCCAGGTGCCACCTTATTTTCGTAAACTATGATCATTATGTCTGTGTGCGCTCGTATTTCATGCCACCCCTTCATAAGACAGTGCCCCACTTGGGCCACCCCAGTCAAAAGACTCTGGACATGACACCCTGTGTAGTGTCCTAGTTCCCAGACTAATGTGAAATCATCACAAGGTGCATTGCGCTTATAAGCACAAAATCCAGTTCTAAAGTTGTGCCAGTGAATAACAAATTTATGAAGTTAGGCATTCCAATCATATTTGCTGTGAAAGTTTGGATTACAATGTCTTTGACTAAGCTGTACCATCTCAGGAATATAAGTAATGCTTGCATGACTGTGGTGATTTTTATGGAACCTCTTATGATCAACAAGTTGTGGGCTAAGGGTGGGAGCCACCAATGATCTGTAACATTAAACAACTGATATTTTGGATTAAAGTAATTCAATTCTGTGGATGTGATTTTCATGCTGTCCTATAAATGGTGTAGTTTTACCATTGTGAAATACAATGGCTTTGCACTTGTTGAACAATTTCTGGCCACATTTGATGTACACCAAACGGTCTTCCCAACTCTTACAGTTCTTATGATTGCTTTTGAGATTGAACCCGTTTTGATTATGGAGATGTAGTGCCAAATTGGAAATTGTTCACAAGGCTGTCTAGGAAACGGATTTTGATATTAGCTTGTAGCATTTTGACAGTACTAAATGTGTATTCATTCTATTTCAAGTTGGTTGTGTGCCTTGGAAGTTGCATTCCTTGTTTTAATGGCTATATTTACAGGAACACCTTTTTGGGGAATCCTCTTCTAGACTGAGATTATGAGGAAGATGCTTCCTTCAACTTCAAGCTGCTATTGGTGATAGAAATGATTCTCACCAAGGCAAATATCTTTGGCGGAAATACCAGATTTGGAGCAGTTTAACATCTTCTTCAATAAATAGCAATGCTTTAACAAATGTCATTCTGAAATTCCATCACTTAAATACAGTGGTGGATGGTGAATGTTTTAATTAAAGGGGATGAAATATTTGTCACAAATATGCGAAAAGAGACCGAGCACAACAACGGAGGCTGACCAATCAAAGGAGGGTAGAGGGTTCTGCCCCTAAAACCCCATAAATATCTTTCTTTAATAGCGGGTTAAAGTGGTGCAATATACACCACACTTTATGTGAAAAATTGGGTAAAAAGTGGGACAGTTTGCAATCAGTTTTGTAGGATAATAAGAAATCCAATAAATGTAAGTTTCACAAGGGTCCATCGTCTCCCTATCTTCGTCAATCTCTACTTGGAACATCTAGGGGAACTCTTTGCAAACACTGATGTCAAGATACATCAATATGCAGTTGACACACAGTTTTACATAAGGGTCACTTTCACAACCAACATCCATCAACATAGGCCCTTTCTGTCCCTCATCCAGGCTTAAAGGTCCAGTACATTTCTGTAGCTCAACTGGACAAAGACCAAATACATTCTCCAAGGAAACTTTACCAAGCATGCCCAAGTTCAGAATTGTCTGAATGCCATGAAGCTCAATGGATTCATATTTAAATATTCTAGAAACATTACATTTGCTAATAATTTCTGTGATTAAACATGTTCATCAATATCTCAGATTTGAAAATTGTATTCTACTTGTGTATTATTTAATTGATTCACTACTTACATCAACAAACCAAATTTGAAATGTTCCGCCTTTCAACTCCCTAATTAATACATGCATGTGTTTCCTCCATTCAGGTGTGGACTAACCTCTGGTTACAACTATTAGAGGCAATGTATTGCTGTCAATTTCACAGGACCTGCACTCATTTCACACTTCCTGTGTTAAGTGTAGTCAAACAGGAAAATGTGCTTCTTCAGGGCCATAAAAAAATATATAATTCCAGAGATTTGGTAAATCTAATTCCAACATAGGGGATGCTGCTTAGCAGTCAGAAAATGGCTGCTATCCAGAGCCGGCCTTAGGGGGGGGCGAGCCGGGCAACCGCCCAGGGCACCACGCCCCCCAGGGCGCCATAAGCCCCCACCACGCCAGCTCAGGGGAGTCTTTCAAGGACTCCCCCTAGCTGGCGTTGTGGGAGAGGGCACGGCAGGCAGCCTTTTGCTGTTAAGAGCGCCCGTCACTGTGGGTGCATTTAACAGAAAAATGCGCCATTAGCCCCCCACCACGCCAGCTCGGGGGAGTCTTTCAAGGGCTCCCCCTAGCTGGCGTAGTGGCAGAAGGTGTATAATAATAATAAGTGGCCCCTTCTGGCCCATCCCCCCTTCCGCCCCCTGTTAACCAATGGCGTGCGGAGGGCGGGGGGCCAATTCGCCCAGGGCAATGCTGCCCTTGAGGCCGGCCCTGCTGCTATCTGCTGAGGAAGGGCTGGTGCATGTTGCTTGGGAAACATTTGATAAAGTACAGGAGCCAGCCGTGAGGGCAATAGCTATTGGTTTCCAGCTTTTAGTGACAAGTGGTGTGACTGGCACAGATGGGCTGTGATTATGTATATAATTTACCCCACCAATACTCGCTGGGCACCTTATGGTTGAGTGGCCATAACACAGGTTGTGCTAGAGGCTGGTCGTGTTGGGGCACAGATTGGTCACTGGTCCGTTGTGGGGTGTTCATGCACGAGTGCATCACAGACATAACATAACAAAAGGGGAGAGTGGCACTAAAAGGCAGAGTAATATGCAGGCATTTACTAGCAAACAAGTAAATCCAGGCCGGACCCTGATGCAGAGCTGGGAGCAGCGTCTAAAGCAGATGAGCAGGACATGTCACGCCTATGACAGATTCTGGACAGCATTCAAACTGGCCTCACAGCTGTAAATGACAAGCTAGATGGCATAATCTCCAATATTTCCACCTTGAATGCCAAAATGGAACAGGTAAATATGAGGGTGACGGAAGCTGAAACCCGTATTGACAAGGCTGAAGATGACTTTTAGGCACTCAAGTCACAAATGTCCACTATATCCAAATATCTGAATAGGCGTCTACTAAAGTGTGATAACTAAGTATCCCGTTCTAGGCAGAATAATATCTGTATCTTGGGCCTGCCAGAGAACTTTGGGAGGCCCCATGGAAAGAGAGGTGGAGACCTGGCTCAAGGATTTGCTGGCAATCTGCCGCTGTCTGATGCATTTGTGGTTGAGAGGGTCCATAGATCGCCTATGACTAAACTGAGGCCAGGAGCACCTCCAAGACCAATAACAGAGACAGGGATGCCATTCTGTGTTTGGCTAGGGAGAAGGGTCCCCTTCGCTTTATATCTGCCATGATACATATCTTCCCGGACTTCTCTACGACGGGTCAACTAGAGCATCGATCCTTAATGGGGGTGAAAAAGTTGCTGAGGGAGAGATCAGTTCAGTATGCAATGTTGTTCCCTGCAAGTCTGAGGATCCAACACAGAGGTAAAGCTCTCTTCTTCATGATACCTGAAGAGGCAACACCATTTATCGAGGCGCACATTCTGCTCCATCGCAACCTATCCAGCAGATATTAGGGAGCAGACCCCACAACATGAGTTATTGAACTGCAGAGGCTGTGCAATTTGAGGCTCTAGTACTTTCAAAATCCCTTCCATATACATCTAGTAGGAGAACATGGATGGGCCACTGTAACGTACTTCGATTAGTGCTGGTGGCACCATTGTGGGCGGTTGTATTATAGCAGTGAATTCATAATGTGTTTGTGATCCTTCATTTGGGTGGCGGGAGCTGGTAATGGAGACATGTGTGGCCGGCGGCAGCGTGCCTCCCCCATGCAAGGCTGCCTGTTAATGGTTGAATATTATGTTGGGTCATTGGAGGAAGTTTGTGTTCAGTTGTTGGGGTGGGTGTACATCCCCCATGTTGGGCGGGGCTGCGGATGGGGGAGGAGGGTGTTATTCTGTGGGAATGTTATGTTAAGTAGGGGAGCATGTACTTGGTCACTGCATCATTGGCTCTACAGTATTGTTTGAGGTGCAGGAGGCAATGAGGTCACCCTTACCAGTAACATGCATGCACTGAGGAACTGTTACACATTAAGATACTGAACTGGAACGTACGTGGGCTGGACAATCACTCCAAGTCTAGAAATATAGCGACGTACATCAACAGAAATTCTCCTAAGGTCCTCTGCCTCCAGGAGATACACACAGTAAATGGGACGAATATAAGCTTTGCTAGAACCTGGGGTCCAAATAGATTCTAAACAAACTGCTCCACGCAATCTCCGGCTATACGTGCAGCAATATATAAAGCCCTTAAGTTCCAACTGCTGCACTTGCATAAAAACCCAGCAGGCCAGTATGTGATGATACACAGGCTCTTGGTAAATACTGAAATATTGTTGGTGAATACATACGACCGCAGCTTTTATGACACTGAATACTACGAAAACATAGCGAGCCTACTGGACAGGTACCCAATGGCTCCTATTGTATGGAGGTGATCTTAATACATTAATAGACCAACATCTTGAACACAGGGATGCCGCCAAGACCACCAACTAAAGCAGCCTCTAGCATTATTCGTGTGATGGCTAGATTGGGAATGTGCGACGCCTGGAGACAGTTGCACCCCCAGATGAGGGCTTACACGTATGACTCTACAGAGCATGATATGTCATCCAGAATCAATGTTTTCCTAGTCTCCTGATGTCTGATGGGGAAAGTAACCATGGCTTATATCTTAGCATAAAACTCACCCATAATGATACAACTTCACTGGGGGGTGAGAGAGTGGGACTACTGCACTTGGGGGTTGAAATCAGATGTGCTGCGAGATTTGGTGTTCAGGGTGGACATAGAGGATGATATCCGCAATCGTGAACAATGACAATAATACGGTTTCACAGAGTACGCTGTGGCAGGCCTTCAAAGTTTATATTAGAGGAATGGCCATGTCCAGGGAGTTTTGGGTGCTTAAGATGATTAGGCGAGACCTACAGCAGAGTGAAAGTAAGTTACAGGAGCTGGAGAATAGTTATGCCTCTGACCCCAGTAACGGCATGCAAGCAGAAATACAACCCGTCTTGGTACATTTTAAAGAGCATGCCAGCAGGGAGGTGAGATACTTTGCTAAACCTATGTCTGCAAGGAGATATGGGGAGGGGGAGCATCCTGGCAGAACACTAGCAATGCCGATAAAAACAGAGAAGGGGCCCTTACAGGCAGCCTCCATAGTGGATGGACAGGGAGCTCAAAATACACTGACCGAGCGATCAACAAGGTATTTAGTGAATTTCACTCAGCCCTGTACAAAGACACCGACCAGTGAAGCGGATATTCATTCCATATTAGTAGATATTCCACTGTCAAGGTTGTCAGAGAGTTTCAGATTGCAAGTGAATGTCCCATTCACAATTGACGAAATTATGCAATTTATAAAAGAGCTCCCAAGAAACAAAGCGCCAGCGCCAGATGGGCTTATAACTGAGTTTTATATGGCATCCCTCCTTACTTGCTGAATGTCTGGGAGGAATAATTGCAAAATAGGACCCTCCCGGAATCATTGAGGGAGGCAGTAATTATTGTACTGCTAAATCAAGGGAAACCGGGTGACGAGTGTGGGTCATACCGCCAATTGTCATTAATGGCTATGGACACGTACATCTATCCAAAAGTTATTGCCAACCGTTTACTTCCCCTAATGCCACATCTAATACTTCAAGATCAGGCAGGATATATTCCGGGTAGGTCTACAGCGCAAAATATACAAAGGCACAAAGGCTGTTCAATGTTGTGATATGATATGATATGGTATTTCTAACACGCCTGTACACATGTATTTCTAGGTGCCACAAGACAAGGGAGGGAAGACAGGACAAACAATCTACTAGGCCTTGTGTCAATCAGATTGTGCAAGTGTGACAAAGAGAAGTGCAGGGGCAGGGAGAGAGGGAAGTGCAGGGGGAGGGAAGGGGGAAGTGTGAGCAGGGCAGCATGGCTCTGAGTAAGTGCAGCCAGGGCAGCCAGGGCAACGCAGCACTGGGTAAGTGCAAGGAGGCAGGGGGGATCTAGGGGTTACAGTTGCAGCCCCAAGTGAGCAGGAGGCAGTGCAAAGATTACTGGTCATGGAAGAGCCTGGTACTGAGTGAGACTCTGAGGTTACCAAGCAACAAGTCGGTGCAGCAGCCAGGTAATTTATCAAGGAAGCAAGAGAGAGTAGGCGGAGGAGAAAGGGAAGGTCTTAGGCCGCTTGCGGAACTTTAGGTGGTCTGGCTCAAGTCTAAGAGGGCCTGGGATGCCTTTCCAGAGGGAGGAACCTGCAGAGGAGAGAGATCAAGCACCAATTTCTGCTAAGAGAAGTGTCTGACCCTTAGATACTTGGAGGTGGCTGAGAGAAGGGCTCTAGAAGAAAGCTATTTTGGCAGAGAGAGTTGGATGTATTGAGGACCCCAGAATGTTTGAGGATGTTTCAGAGGGTCTTGAACCTGATCATTGCAACCACCAGGGAGCCAGTGGAGAAATTCCAGGGCTAGAGAGATTGGTCCCTGGGCTTGAGGCCAAGGATCATTCTTGCAGTCCTGTTCTGGCTTAGTTGCAAGGGGGGAAGGGTAGGGTTAGGCAGATTGAGAAAGAGGCTGTTGCAGTAGTCCAGCCTGGAGAGAACCAGGGCTCTGGAGAGAGTGAGCTTCTGGGGGAAAGAGCGAAAAGGTAGAATACCTCTGAGGAGGTGCAGCTGGAAGTAGGCCTTCTTGGCAAGGTCTGTGATGTGAGGAGAGAAGGAGAGATGGGGTTGAAGATAACACCAAGGTTTTTTGCCTCACAGGAAGGCAATGGTAGAGGGCCCAAGGAGGGCAGCCAGAGTGAGAGAGGGAAAGCGGGAGCAGCGGTCCCAATGAGAAGGATCTGCTTCTTACTGGCATTAAGGCAGAGATAGTTGGAGGCGCACCAATCCTGAATAGCGGAAAGACAGTCAGGAATGAGCGAGGGAGGAGAGGAGGCTGAGGGAAGCCTGAAAGAGAGCTGAGTGTCATCCACATAACACTGACAGTTAGAAGACAAGATGGAGATCAGGTGGGCCAAAGGGGCCAGATAGACATTGAAGAGCCAAGGTGCGATAATAGAGCCCTGGGGGACACTACATGTGGAGCGAAACGTGGTGGAGAGAAACAACCCAAGTTGGACATGAGAGGGACAGTACAGGAGGAAGGAGGTCAGCCACGCCAAGGCTTAATCCATGATGCCCAGGTTCCTGCAGTGTTGACTGATCAGGGGGGCGTGATTGACCAAGTCAAAAGCAGAGGAAAGGTCAAGGAGTATGAGTACAGAGGGAGAGCTGAAGTCATAATCAGAGGGCAGATCTTCATGGGTGTTCTGGAGAGCAGTTTCCATTCCATGCCTCTGGCTACTCTGAAGCCAGACTAATGGCCATGGAGACAACCAACAGATTCAGTGTTGGAAGTGAGCTGGGAGATGGCCAGCTTTCCAGGAGTTTGCCCAGGAAAGGAGTGATAGAAATCAGGCAATAGTTTGCCAGACTGTCAGGATCGGCCAAAGGCATTTTCAGGAGGGGGTACATAAGGGAGTGCTTGAGGAGAGAGGGGAAGGATTCAGCTGCGAAAGGGAGATTGCAGAAGTCAGCCAGGGCTGGAGCGAGGGAGACAATGTAGTCTTTGATGGTTCTGGAAGAGCAGGGCAGCACCTGTGTGGACAACACTTTCATATCAGACTTGTCAAGAAACATCATCAGGTGTTGTCGGAGAGAAGGAGGAACATGGCAGAGGAGAGGGAGAGGTGGCCAAAGGGGGCCTATGAGAGGTAGAGGGAGAAGAAGAGGAAACCAAAGGACAGGGTGTCCTGAGCTTCAGTGCTGAAATGAAAATCTAGAGTTGTTCAGAAGGCCTGGGAGGGAATAGAAGAGGTGTAGAATGCAGTAGGATTGGCCAGATCCTTGCAGATTTTAAAGAGTTCAGCTGTGTTGTTATAGGCTGCAGAGACGCAGGCTTGAATTTGTGCAAGTAAATATGGGACTCTTGACCTCCTCACCTTAATTGTGTAACACCTTCCTGTTCTTACAGATGATATTCTTGATTTTCAAGCTCAAATCTATAAAGGTTGTGACACAAACTAACTGTTGTGACAACTGTTCTTTTGGTTGGCTTCTATGTGATTACTTTAGTCCCTTTTGGCTGATCTCCATTTTTCTTTTTTTGTGTAGCATCTTTTCACGTAATTTGTCATAAAGAAAAGTAGCTTCAGACTCAAAAGACTCCTTCATACTGCTGTTTTGTTTGTGTCTTAAAAACTGCCCAAATGGTAGATTGACCTGCAGTTGTTTGACTGTAATACATTCAAGCGTTCCAAAACAATTTAATGCACATTTAGAGGCAAGAGACCACATTCAGGTCATCTTGCAAAATGTAGATGCACCCCCTTGTAAAAAATTCTAAAATGCCCTCCTACTTGAAAAGATCAGACCAAAAGAGCTTCCCTGTAATGCAATCCTATATAGGGTGGGTCCAAAACCCGAATGAGCAAAACCAATTCAAGAAACAATAAAGAGTGCATGGATTGTAAGAAAAACAAGTTTTATTGCATGCAACTTTGTCCAGGAAAAAAACAAGCTTCATTCAACACGCCTACATTAAATGGCACTGTACAAAGGAGAAAACCACAAGCATTACATTTAAACAGTTACAAGACACATGTAAAATTTCTATGACCCAATTGGCTAATATCGTTAGTCCGCTAAAGAAAACCACACATTAGTTGGCTCTATTGGCCCAATTCTACCCTTGTGTCACAACAAGTACGGCCCCTCTAACGGTGACCTAATGCCTTAGTCAGCTATAATTTTCCATCCCCATTGACTGGTAGCTTCAGGCACATTCTTTCTAGTCGGACCTTTTCCCCAGTGGCCAATCCACCCTGAGGTGTCTCATTGTGTGCTTCGCCCCTCAGAATTGAGCAATGCCTGTGAGGTGTAGAGAGGGTGACAACAGCAACAGATACCCCATCCCATTCCCATGCGACCAGAAAGTTTGGCACCTCCTGATGGCTCTGACCTTTGTGGCGGACGAATGGGCAGCTCCTGCTGCAATTCTTCTTTGGAAACATGTTGCATTTCTGGAACACACCCTTCCCTTCCTCCTATGAGGATATGTGGCCTTATAAAAAATGTCACTAGGACGTCACTCTTTGAAAATTAATTTCTCTCATTTATGGGCTTCAGGTTCTATTGAGTGACAATTTTTCACCGAGGGCAGTACAATCACAACCTGATCAAGTCCCTAAGGCCACGGCTCAACACTACCCTGTTCCCACCGAGATGTGTCCTTCGCCACTAATGTGCTAAGCCATGTCGGCAAAACAAACTGTTATAATGTCCTTTGGTCGAATCCTGGGATATTGCTAGGCCCTACACCATCAACCAATCACTGTGCGACATTTCACACCACCTCCAAGGACGCTTGCACCATCTGTGCACTGGCTCGGGGAGCAGGAAGTAGATCTAACTCACTAAAGAAAACCAAAGTCAAAACCGCGGCATAGTCATCTGGGGTAACCAAAAGCTACAACTTCTAATGCGGGCTAGTCCAAGCTGGCAAAACTCTAGCTGATATAACCAAATGCCTGCTAATAAACCTTGCATGCATTTTGTCTTAATACTCGCACTGTCTTATTCCTAGTAACTAAATAAAGCTATCTTCAATACAAAAGTGTGACTGCCACAACCTCTGTCTAACTGTACCAGTCTCCAATCTAAATCACTAATGTTCACTAGCAGATGCCCCTAATACCACCCGGGCCTACACCCTAAACTTTGTTCTACAGTGTATCTGGACTAACTACAGTCATACGTGGCATGAATGCCACACATGATGATAAGAATGACGGCACTATTTTTCTGTTCGATCAAAACTGCCTTAGTTTGTACTTTCTTTCACGTTGGGGCATTAGACTTGCATACCAACATCTGACTCAACATTTCTTTAAAAACCTGCATAAAACACCGATAATAGGGCATTTCAGCCAAGGGAAATGTGGTATTGGCATGTCACTAAATATTCAACTTCTTCAGAAAATGTTCCATAATTGAGTGTTAAGCAATTTGCTGTCAAGTCAAGATATTCACTTGGAAATTATCACCACAAATTGCATTTTAAAACAGTAATTGACATTGTATTGAAAATCAAGTAAACACTGTTAATTCTCATCTGACAAAAGTACTCACAGGGCTTGAAAAGAGATATAGGCCCTGATTCATGGATTATTTGCGCTGATAAAATGGGATTTGTGCGCCATTCTGCCCGCAAATCCCCATCTGTTAAACATGGATTTTTGGGCAGAATGGCGCGCAAATCCCATTTTTTCGGTGCAAATAAGCCATGAATCAGGGCTATAGAAATCTGTGTCAAGCTAGCATTGACACTGTTGTGAGGGCAACTGGTTTGACAATGCAAACAGAGAACCCTTCTTTCATCAGGAAGCATACCATCAAGACAAAGACAACACCATTGAAATGGTGGTAGACGGTGCAATGAAATTCTTACTCCACAAGTACTTCTAACAGACATTGATTTCAATGCTCTGTCTGAATGACAGTTGAGTGACAGGCAGAGCTGATGGAGTCCTCATACAGCTAGATAATACCTAATGTGTCTACTTTGATGTCGATGAAGAAGTAGAAAGCAACACCAATTTTGAAAATACAGCACAACAGTGTATAGCTTGTTCCTATCTGAATACAACATATTGGGCGAAAATAACTAAGTATGGTTCCAGCTCCACTGAAATACCAGTTAGGGCGTGTGCCTGCTATCATAGAACATTCCCCAAAGGATGTTCTCCGTCAGTAGATATTTCTGGAAACATGTAAAGTAATGATGAATCTGGGTGAGTCAAATTGATCTTGTAACTTACAGAAGTATATAAATATGACCTGATTAGCTTATTATTGTGTTACAGATATTGCCACAGTAAGATCCTTGAAAACCACATGCCCTCTCAAACCTTTATAAACAACTTAGAAACATAGCCACTTCCCAGGGCTATCTAACAATGCTGTGTCTTTTTCAGCTAAATGTATGATTAAAACAAACAAGTAACACATTACCCCCTTCTGAACAACCCATTAGCATTAGTGGCAAGGTTGTATATTTGCCACTCGCCTGAAAATAGTATGTTGGAATTCTGGGAGTAGGCTGCCAGTTATATAGTGCTTTAATCATGTTAGCTAATAGACTATCACTAGTTGAACTGGGAAAAGTAAGCAGGTCCTTAGTATCTGAAAGAGCACATTCCATATCAAAGTGAAATAAATGCAGAAGACAAAATAAATTCCACTTGCAAATATACGAATGCATTGCCCAACTGGTCAATTTGTGTAGATGTATCTTGAAGACATGGATGACCTGTAGGACCATTACACAAACCACTCATTATATTCCAGAGGTGTCAGGGGTGATGCTTTGGACGTATACCAAATGCATCAGGAAAAAGAGTGTCATGAGAACCCCGCATCTGCACTTAGAAACCTGTGGGTATTAAGCACGTTATACATACGAAACTAAGACATATTCCTGTAACAGCTCCTCGATGTCCCCGGGTTCTATGAGCGCTTTAAAAATGCAGACAAAAAAATGAGTGTCTGGGGAAAATCTTGAAATCTTGTCGTTTTCTACTCCTTTTCCCAAGAGGAAAACAAGGTAGATATGATGGGAGACCCATTACGATCAGTCCATTATTGTGCTGTTCTCTAAGAATATACTCTGAAGGCCCGAATCTTCAACATAATATTGTCTTTATTTTGCATCTTCTGTTAGGGGAACTGCCCACCATATGATGGGGAACTCTTTGGTGAAAAGACTCCATGAAAATGGGAACACTGACGCACTGGCACTGTTTCTAACGGTGCAGGTGCTTCCATGACCACCATGCCGATAGGGACCTGAAAACCAACAAGTCAGGCCTGCTGGGGAATCCATGACCCCTACATGCATCGTTGTAGTATGGTGGTCCAAAAAGGGTGCCGGTACGTTGCTACCGGCACCCTTATTTCTAGACCGCAATACTTATAATGAAGCCTATTGTATCTGACATAGAATAGACAACTAAGTGGATAAAATCATAAGAAACTCTTGTGAGAAATCACAGAAATTCGTCATACATTTGCTACAAGTTCTAGAGACAGAACACATAACTGTTAATGATACTCTGGATTTTACATACACTTGGAAATTAGCATTCAACCTCTGCACCCATGTCTTACATGCAACTGTCCTCAGTGAACAATGTATGTGTATACATATACATGTAAAATTGTGAAAATGTTCCCTTCCAGCGACTTTGAAGAAAGCAAATAAAAACATGCTCTGTTCTTTTTGCAACTCTGGACATTGTATAAACTCTAGAGGTACACAAGAAATTACCAATATATCATTACAATGCTTCTTAAAAAACACAGTAAAAACCCACTTCAATTATGGACAAGTGTCCCTCGTTAGGAAAACATAGACCAATCTAGAAATACCTTAGTGTGTAGGGTTACCTACTATGGGCCTTGTCATGCGTTGGAATTACTGCCAAGTTAATTTACCATTAGCACCACCTGGTCTCACAGAGCTGCCACAGGATGATGAGTGGTTGCGACATCATGTAAAACCCCATTCTTTGGATCCATAGAGCTCCATGGCAATGTTTTCAGATTTACCACAATTGGTAATACAATGAAACAATTCCAACAATTTTTGGAGGTAATGTGGAGGATTTACTGCCAGACATATGTTAGAGGTTTATCCTCTGCTTCAACTCAAAATTAGGAATTTGGCGGTGCAGTAAACCTAGTAATAATTCCATTACTGCCAAAGACGTAGAGGTAATGTAAGCTCCATCAGAGGCTTAGCATACTGGCAAACTTGTAATGAGGCCCTGTATCTGCTCATTATATGGCATACACAAAAGAAAGACGGGGTGATTGGTGGGTAATGGTGCACTGGCCATCCACAACGATTACCTGCACTTTTTCACAATGCCTACTTAACATGTTAAACGCCACCGATGTACTCAATACAAGTGTATTTTTCCAGTTGCAGGTACTGGCATTATTGGGCAAAACCAATACAGGAGTGTTCTTTAAGTTCAAGCAGTATCTTTACTGTGCAAAGATAACTTGTGGTTATTTTTACAGTATTTGGCAATGGGCAAAGCCCTCATAAAAGTGTAAATACAATGACAATACAGGTTCTGATGATGGCATTTCCCATTACCCATATATTTGTACACAAAAGAGAAGGTTATATGATCAAATCCGCTGGCTTTGTCATCTAAAGCTATGTGGTGTTGTATAGCGTCCCCTCACCATTAGTCCTGAAAAAATGGACTTGGTACATAATACATTTGTATCAATTTAACAATTTTATTTCATGGTCTGCCTCGTGAGGTTTGATACAAGGGGCTTCCCTTGTTTTTGCCTTTGGTAAAACAAATAATTCCCATTACCCATCCATCAAGAGTGTATTTTGACTGTGGCAGTGCAAAGCAATCATGAGTGTTTTTTCTCAACTTGCCAATGCTGGCATTATTGGGCATACAGACATCACAAGTGACTTCTTATGTAGTAGTACCATAGATTGAGACAGTGTAATGCTCACCTGCTTTGCCTGGTCTTGCAGGGTTGCCATGGATGTCCATGCCACTCTCCTACAGATCCCACATGCCAGTATGAGACTGCCCACGAAAGATCGGTGTGAGAGGGGTAGGGTTGTTTGCCAACTGACCTCCCCTGTGTACTTATTGCGTACTTGCGTGTACTGTCTCCCAAGTGTTCGGTACTTGCCTGTGATTCTTCCACCTAAGAAATAGGACAGCGTTCATAATAAACCATGTGTATTTTTTTTGTATTTTCGTATTTGTTTATTATTTGTATGGCATGCCAAACCCTGAGGTAACTGTGCGCTTGAAAAACGTAGAGGTTACAACATAATAAGGCAGACAGATTATGATCAAGAGTGGAGACAACAATAGGGACCCTGGTTACAAGTGGGTCAGATAACAATAGGGACCCTGGTTACAAGTGGGTCAGATAATGAGATAAAGGAGATAATGCACAGTAGTTTAACTAAACAAGATGTTGAGCTGTAGCATAGATAGACAGTGGTCGGCTAGCATAGTGATTACATCTTAGTGGGGGTGCTTGTTGCTCAGCCAATTTCTTATGCTGGCTTTAAAGGTGAGGAAGGAGGGTTCCTGTCTAAGAGGGATCGGGTTAGAGTTCCATCGTTTTGCAGCTCGCTCCTCTGGCTGTTTTTGGGTTGTATCTTGGTACCACCAAGTTGTGGGAGTGAGATGATCTGATAGTATGTGTGGGTTGCTGTTTGCAAATTTTGTCAGCATGGTATTTCGGGGTTGAGTTTGTGAGGCAATTGTGCGTGATGACCAGGGTGCGTAGTGTGATTCTGTCACGTATGGGTAGCCAGTTGGCATTGTGCCTGTAAATGGAAATGTGGCAGGATCTGGGAAGACTAAGTGCTGCTCTCAGAGAATTATTCTGCAGTACCTGGAGTTTATTTAGATCGTGTTCGGACAAGCCAAGGAATAGTGTGTTGCAATAGTCAATTTTAGATAAGGCAAGTGCTCTTGCCAGCGTTAAGCAGTTGTTTGTAGATAAGTAAGATTTGCAACTGTAGATCAGTTTATTAGTGTAGGCCCTGGAGGACGCCACACTGTTGACCTGTTTTCTGAGAGAGAGAGTTGAGTCGAGGTAGACCCCCAGTGTTTTTATCTCTTTGTAGACATTGATTATATTGCTGTCAATGAAGAAAGATGACTGTCTAGTATCGAGTTTACTCAGGCGTGCCTGAGTACCCACGATCATTAGCTCAGTCTTACCGTCATTGAGGCAAAGGCTGTTGGTGGCCATCCAGGCTTGGATTTCGAGATAGATATCATTTAGCGGTTTGGGATCCTGGTCATGACAGCCAGTGAGGGGGATTAGGACTTGAGTGTTATCTGCATAGTTGGTGTAGATGACACCCAAGTGGTCCAGGCAGTCGAAGAGTAGCTTCATAAATATATTGTATAATGTGGGTGACCCACAGGATCCCTGAGGGACACCACACAATATCGGAGTGGGGTCTGCTGAGGCTGAGGTGGAGAAGACTCTGGTGGCCTGATTTGATAAGAAAGATTTAACCCAGTCGGATGCATCAGTGGAGAATGCTGCCGCTGTGTTAAGGTGCTTGGTGAGAATTTGGTGGTCGACAAGGTCAAAGGACGCAGATAGGTCGAGGAGTAAGAGGATTGATAACTTGCCTTTGTCCTTCGCCTCGTCATATAGCCCTTATCACCAAACCAACCCTTTTACAATGAGCTAAGCTGTCCTTGGTGCGTTATATGGGGGAGGATTTGGGGTTGCCTTGAAGCAGTATGAATCAGTTTCTTCACTTAATCTATCGATATAGACCAGCTGACGTTGGCTTCTGCTGGCAGTTATAGAGTTTAAGTGTTGATGCTGCTTCGCTTCGGTCTTTTAAAGTCTGTAGGTACTTGTGCCCTCCTCTCTCTGTTTTCTCAACAGGGCATCGTAAGATATCCAGAGCTAGCAAGCCCAGTTTTGATTCTTTTAGGTGAGTGTCCTTAATTCTCTTGTCCCTATGTCCCTTTTCTTGCTTGCTCACAGAGTCCGCACTCAATGGTGCAGAGTGCCAGGTAAATGCAGGAACCTTTTCGTGCGTAGTCTGGAATTAGCTCGTAAGTGCAGAAATCCTGCAGAGTTCGGAAGTAGCAGGTACGTGCAGGAACCACAGTGTTTGGAACCTAGGATCCGTGCTGGTAAGTCTGCTCAGGTACGTTTCCAAAAACAGCTGTGGATGCTTTATGGGCTCCTGTGTAGTGTTGTATAAAGAATTACATACGGCCACCTTTACACAGAAACGACCTTGAGGGAAGACGAAATGAGCGGAGAAGGAAGGAAGAGGAGGGTCTGCAAGAGCCAGGGACAGCCAGGGACAGAATCTGGAAAGGGAGAATAAATCAAGTTCACTGATACCGTGGCTATGTTCTTCTTCTGTGCGCGTGTGAACCCAAGGTGAATGAAACAACTGGCGATGAAGGGAAACGACCACAGCGAGAAGTGAACACATAAGGGCTGTCTGCGCTTTTGATCCCGGCTGCTAGAACAAAAAAAGTAAAGAGGGTCATCCGCCCACTCAAGTTACCAATCCGGGCCTGTGATACAAACAAGAGGGCAATCCGCACAATGTGAAGAGGGGCATCCGCTGTTATGCTCACCTGGTATCCACGGGGACACCACCCAGCCCTGGTTGGATGATTTGCACTCTCAAACCCTCTCCCAGACCCTTGGTAAGGCCTCTGGTTAAAGATGGGTCTTACTATTGTAAAAGGTGGATTATCCGTCCTGCTCCTCATGGCAGGGGCACATAGATGTGGGGGGGCGAGCAGCAACCAAGGTACTTCACTGGTGCAAGCCCCCCTGTGGGAATCCAGGCCTGCTGCGACTCCGTAGGTTTGCTGCTTTACAGTCTTTATATGCAGTTCTTATGTTCCTCTTAGTTCGAATAATAATGTCTTGCTTCTTTCCTTTTAGGTATGTAAAGGTATTTTGGTGTCGTCATGCAGTTTGAAGATGAGCATGGGCCGGTAGGTGAAATCGCGGTGTGCGCGATGCTGTCCGGTGAGTAATGAGCGATGCGCGGCACTGTTTCGCCTTTTATATTGCTAACCTGTGTCTTTTCTCTCCTTGCAGGTTGGGATGTTACTCGCAGAGCGCTGCAATGTTCCAGCAATGATACTGATCAGGAGATGACTACCCAGGTAAGAATTCTGTGGCTTTCTTCATTCGGGAGGAAACGTGAGTAGATGCTTACTAATGCTGTCTTTCTTTCTCCTCTTTCCAGGTTATGGTATTCCAGGATTCATGCGGTGCCGGATGATGGAGTTCGTACCTTCAGGTGAGTGGAACTGAAGTCGGCGATGGATTGAAGACAGGATACTGTTCCAGGTAAGTTTCGTAGTGTTCTTTCTCTCTCTGCAGGTCCTTGGTTTCAGGTAAACTGGCATCAAAGAACTGGACACGGTGAGCGTTACCGTGCCCACAGCGGAATAACGCAAAGTATTTTCTGCTGTTTGGGTGTGGTTTAAACAGTCTCAGGTAAAGTAGTCCAGGTAAAATAGTCCCAGGCTTGCCACACCTAAAGTAGTCCAGGTAAAGTAGTCCCAGGCCTGCCACACCCAAAAGACTAGACCACATAGCTCAGTTCCTTGTACAGTTCCTTGTAACTGAGCTATGTGTGTGCCTGCATGTTGGATGAACCCCCCCAAATTAGTCACCAATCCTGGCCAATCCTGGCCTCTGACAGTGATAAAAGGGCAACCCGCCAAAAATAAAAAGGGCAATCCACCCGAATAAGGTACCGATCCCAGCCCCTACACAAAACAAGAAGGCAATCTGTCTGCCGATCCCAGCTCCTACCAATTTCTAAAAGGGTGCTCAAGCCTCCACCGTCCGAGTAACGGAAGAAAAAGAAACAAAAAGGGCCAATAGCTCTCCAGGACGTGTCTGCTGGTCCCGGCTCATCCACAGCACTCCGTTGCTGGCTCCAGCCAACTTCAGGATGCCACTGAGCACTGCCACAATGCGCAAGAGGGCTCCTGAAGACTACGGTCTACCAATGCCAGCCGCAACAGCAGCAGCCCCATGTTCCACCAGGAAGCACGTCCCCCTGAGCTCATGGTAACAGAGAGAGGGACACTGATCCATACGAAGGAATGGGTACTAAATGAAACAGGCATCAGCACGAAGCGCAGCACACAGGGATAGCACAGAACTGATACATTTTGCAATCACTCAGATCTAACAGACAGGGAAACCATAAAACCAGCACCTAGAAAATAAGGGGAACCATTTGAGAAGTAACACAACACTGACAGAGTGAAGGAATAGGGTATCAGAAAACAGAGTAACAATGCTAGAAGAACAGGAGATCTAAAGAAAGGGCCAAGGAACACCCTTGTCCAGAGCTGTGTTCCTCAGAAGACCACAGCCATTTCAGCTGCACCTATAGCAGGACAGATGACACAGATGGAAAGAATGGCTGGAGGAATTCTCTGACTTTATAAAAGCGATGGGGGACGACAAACACACAGCATGGTTAGATATATTTACCAACCTTGCCGGGAAAGAGATCAAGGTAATCCTCAAAGCAATCGTGCCACACGAGGGAATTACATATATCTGCCATCGCAGCTCTCAAAAAGAAGCTAATTACACAGCCAAATAAAGATTTCGAGAGATACACGTTTAATGCATGCCAGTAACTGCCACATGAAATAGTAATTGACTTCTTAATCGGACTGCAGAAGAAGATAACACAATGCGATTTCGCAAACTTCACTGATGAGGCAATACATCTGCGAATAACAGAGAGATTCACCTCACCAATATTTCGAAAACACCTCCTGAAAAAGAACCTCCCACTTGAAGACGTATTGGAGCTAGCACGTATCTATAAAAGGGTGGAAATCCAAGCTAACGAAATAGAAATAAACAAAGGAAAGTGAGAAGATAGCTGCCATACACACAGATCTTACAACACGGCCAAAAGGTTATGCGGCTTTGATAGAGCACCTCGACGACCCATACTTCAGCAGAGCGGGAGAGACAGTATGTGCTCCAGGTGCGTGCTGGAATTTCCACACAGAGGACCATGGCCAGCAATAGGGCATCAATGTCCCAGATGCGGGAGAGGAAATCCCCTTGATCTGGTATGCAGGGAAGGAATCACTTTACTGCTGAAAGATACAACACTCCCTCAAAGAAGAATGAGTAGAGCGAAGCACGACGTACACCTGAGGGCGGGTGGAACCACTGGACGAATATTACAGGGAATACACAAAACCTCCAAGAGAAGGAGTAGGAGATGAGAGAGAGTGGCGCTAAAGAAAGAAACTACAGCCAGGGGGAATGTTCTCTGCATCACCAGATGATTACCACAGCGGTCCGAGTAGAATGGCGGGAGAGCAGAACAGTGATAAGTGGGGGGAGATGTCGTATATATAATTACATAGGGCCACCTTTACACAGAAACGACCTTAAGGGAAGACTGGAAGTGAGGACATGGGAGGAGAAGGGAGGAGGAGGAGCTGCAAGAGCCTGGGACAGCATCTTGAAAGGGAGAGTAAAGCAAGTTCACTGACACCGTGGCTCTGTTTTTCTGTGTACGTGTGAACCCAAAATTAATGACGGGGCTTGAGGCTTGAAGAACCCAAATGCAAAATAGTGGCTGAGATTTAGCAAATCCTGTTAGATGTCCAAATCCTGTGGGATCTCGTGCCAATGTCGAAGTTGGCTCCACCTCCATATCCTCACCAGGTGAAACCATGACCAGGGCGATACTTACAGTGCGTGTGTGGTGTGGGTTGCAAGCCTGATTTTGGCCCAGTGTATGTGTGTAATATGGGTGAATAGCCTGCTCCGGACTTGTGGGTGGCTACGGTCTGACAGCCAGCCAGCATGAACATGTCTTTTTACAGTAGCAATACCTGCACTATTGAGCACAGAAAACGTGTGTGACAATGCTAGCAAATATTGTGGGCACATGCATCCTGAAAATGTGTTGGAAAATGCTCCTGTGTTCTGCTGGATCTGTTGGATTATTTCATGTATTACCTGGCAGAACTGATGGTAAATTGTATTACTTTTTACCCAACTTTCACAGAAAATATACTGCACAATGCACAATTTTAACCCATTATTTAAAAAGAATTCTTGGGGAAGAACTGGCCAAACTTCCCTTCCTTTGCTTGTGCTCCTTCGCTACATTTGGTTACAGACACTGGATCACTGACTGTCTTTGCTGGGAACTATTTATGCTTCTCCATTGAAAAGATTCACCAGCTGCCACTGGGCTTGGAGCTAGAAGCCAAACACTTGACCAGTCAGAAAGCTTACAACACAGCGACAATAAATGATTTCCCCAGGACCGCACTTACTAATTTAGAAGAAGAAGCTGGGATTTGAATACAGTGTGCACTCCAGCCACTTAACCACATATCTTTTGCCTTATAGAGATTACTTGACAATACACAAATCACATAATAAAATAAACTGACAAATATATTAGGTTAGTAAGAGCTCCATGACAAAGGTGTTGCCCCAGGCCCTCGGGGACAGTTGGTCTAGACCACACAGAAATGCCAACAAAGGTGCCGTAGCCCTGAGGCTAGGATTTAATGCCGTCAAAGACTGTTGTGCTGCCTGTCCAAAGAAATAAAGATGGTGAGATACCTAAAGGTGAGCATGGACATAACCTGGCACGGATCAGCCCATGTAGAGAGGAAGAGAACACACTGAGGAGTTACAGAGCACAAAGCAGGTTGGGGGTTGGGGGGGTTACACCACAGTGAGACAAATAATCCCACTGTCAGACACATGGAACACTGACACTAGACACAGATCAGCTTGGGGAGGCAATTATAGACAGGAACAATGCCAGTTCACTTTGAGGAGCACACTGCCATTTTGGAGAGCCAGAGGGAGCATGCTAGAAAGCGGCAAAGAGAAGCCTTCAAACATGATACACAACATAGCACGATCAAATGTGACAGCAACACTATAACATATTAGGAAGAGGCATATTGCCATGGTGAGCAATAGATTAAACAATGTCATAGACAGAAAAGGAGGGCTTTTCGTGCACTTGGAGGACACTAATCATTCTCACTGCACTGCTTTGCTGGCATTGCCAAAGAGATTTAGTTTGTGTGAACTCATTAAGAGCTATTTGCGAGGCCCGTGAGTCCCCCTGGTCACTCCAAACCATCAGCAAGCGGGGGCTGAAGGCAGGGCACGATGCCAGTTAGGTGATGCCTGCCCCTGTCCCAAAGATATTTCATTTAAGCTTACAATTGCAAATGAGCAAGGAAGACTTGGCCCATGTTTTGGGGTCCAGTGGATTACAACTTGTGTCAAACTCGAGTTAGCCACTTGGCCCGAGCCGGCCTGATCCTTGCCTGGCTTGCCCTCCTGTTCACTCAGCTGCCTGTTCTCTGAGGGCACTGCTCATCTCTTAATGACTGGACACAGGAAGGCTAAGCTACCTGACTCCTGCTACGCAGATGGAGAGAAATGTCAGCGTGTAGCACACGCTCTGGTCTATCACTGTGCCTGCCACACTATTGAGGCTCCGGGAATTACTTAATTGGTTGGATGTTTAGTGGTAACAGGATGACTTAGCGAGCCACAGGGTTTTTAGGACTTCAACAGGTGTTTACATTGATGCAATGATGAAGCCTTCTGGACACTGTAAATGCTTCTCAATCTCCATTGTTGATAGTGTTCTCCATCTAATTGTGAGCAGAGTTTGTTTCTGGTAATGCTTTCAGTCTCCACTGTTGATAGTGTTCTCCCATCTACTTGTGAGCACAGCTTGTTTTTGGTAATGCTTGTCAGTCTCCACTGTTGAAAATGTTCTAACTTTCTACTTGTGACCAGAGCTTGGTTCTGGTAATGCTTCTTAGTCTCCACTGTTGATAGTGGTCTTCCTCTACTTGATAGCAGAGCTGTGTTTCTGGTAATGCTTGTCAGTCTCCACTGTTGAAAGTCTTCTCCCTCTAGTTGTGAGCAGGGCGTTTTTCTGGTAATGCTTGCCGTCTCCACTGTTGATAATGTTCTCCCTCTACTTGTGATCGGAGCTTTGTTTCTGGTAATGCTTGCCGTCTCCACTGTTGATAGTGTTCTCCCATCTACATGTGAGCACAGCTTGTTTTTGGTAATGCTTGTCAGTCTCCAATGCTGAAAATGTTCTAACCTCTACTTGTGACCAGAGCTTGTTTCTGGTAATGCTCTCAGTCTCCACTGTTGATAGTGTTCTCCCATCTACTTGTGAGCACAGCTTGTTTTTGGTAATGCTTGTCAGTCTTCAATGTTGAAAATGTTCTAACCTCTACTTGTGACCAGAGCTTGTGCCAGGGCAGGTGTGGGTGTTGCAAAATCGGAAGTGTTTTATGGCCACTTGTGAGTGGTTGTCCCTCCTGTGCAAATATGCACGTATGTGTTCTTATAACTTCATGCAGGCCACACAATTCGTTTAAGGGGTGCATTTCCTCAGTGGAGAATATCAATTGGTCCTTGAAAGTTCGAACAACAATTCATATCAACAGCCACAGGATTTATGAGCTTCATTTAATTTTTCCTGTCATGTTGTGTCTTCTTCCAATAAAAATAACCCTCACAAACACATGTTTAGAAAAACGTGCATCCTGTATCCTGATAAAAGCTGAAGAAGCCTTAGATACTGTCTATGCAGGCTCTACAATGGAGACTCCGTATAATATCGAAGGCGGTTTGCTGATCTTTTTGTGGACTTTCAATGCATATCATGCCTGTAAATGCTCTAAAATGAAGAACCTGTAAAATCTTAAAGAATATTACTAATGTCCATATAGGCTTTGATTATGAGGAGCCTCTAATACCTTGAATCATATTAGCTAATCTCGGTTTAGGCTTAAAAATGGATAGCCTGTCAAAACTGGCTATCTGTTTCTTACAACGTTTTCATTGATGGGACTTAAGGTGTGTATTGGTTCACGTGGATGTTGAGGTGGTCTTGGTAGTTGTGTCTGATAGATTGCCCAGGTGCCCCTGGATCACATATTTAGATACCTCTGGCGCTTCTGCCGCTTCAAGCCGTGCTTCACCGGCATAAAAGATGCAGCCCTGACTCACCAAAGAATATCTCAGGTACTGCATTAAAACGGGCGCTGCTTAACACAAGATCTCTGAGCAACCATGCCAGTAACATCCATGACATGATTGTTGACTGAGATCTTGACATTCTATGTCTCACCGAAACTTGGATTAGGGATGCCATTGGCCAAGCCATCAGCCTAGCAATTCCACCAGGGTACTTCATCATCTGTAAAATAAAACGAGTCAGGAACAGGGGGTGGGGGAAACCATCATTGCCAGAACCCACTTAGGACTATTCTCCTCCCCAGCCTCCTGTCAGGCTAGTGAAATACCGCTTGCCAAGATGACTCCCTCTCCCGAATGCTTGAATATTGTCCTGATCTACAGGCCCCCTTCCCTAATGCCAGAGTTTAATGAGGAATTAATACAAATTCTGCAATCCTTGGAGGTTCCTAATCGGGCCACTATCTTTCTACAAAATATGAATCACTGGAAGGGGGATGAATCAGACAAAAAGGCCATCGTGCTCGAAAGATCCCTGAACAATTTCGAATTCCAAGTCATTAACGATGATCCAGCCATGGACAAAAACCATATCCTTGATTGGGTGTCTTGCAGCACAGGTTGACCGGACACTGCCTTGTATTTGGTCTGACCACTGTTCCATCGATTTCCATGTTCATCTCCCAGACAGGCCCTCCAGAAGACCTAACATATCCAAGTCAGTCACCAGTAGGAATCTTAAAAGGAAAGACTCCAAGAATCTAGCAAAATATCTGAACCTCATTATGTCAGAAACCCTGAACTCTGATTCAGCCGAACATCTTGCTCTTTTATATCACAAAAGGTTGACAACACTTCTGGACAAAGCTGCACCACTTAAAACTAGACTAGTCAGAGACAATCCCAGCCACCAGAAATGGCTTGACCAGGACCTGATCACACTAAAAAAGCAGAAACAAAAACTAGAATCTATATGGTTAAAACATAAAACCATGGAAAATAAAGAAGCCTGTAAACAGGTGGATACAATTTACAGAAATAAAGTGATTGATTGCAAAACAATTTTACAATCATGAAATATCCCAAGCGGCTAACGGCACTAAGAATCTCTTTGAAACACTCAGACTTCTGAAACCCAATGACCTCCAAATAGGATTCCAACCTACTAATCTCGATACTATCACAGTACAGGCAGCCTTTGCAGATAAAATCATCAAAGCAAGAGAGAAGATAGAGTTAAAGATGCAGGCCAGAATCATCACATCTCAATGTCCCGCACATACTGATGTTGAGATGCCTAGACACCTTTTGTTTTCTATTTTTTAAATAAACATCCGTGAAATGGAAGATATCCTTACTTCCATGAAGCCAACAGCCTGTTCAGAAAATACTATTGTGCCCAAAATCATCTTGAACATAGGGTGCTCTTCGCCACTTTTCTCATGAGGTTTGTTAATGCCTCCTTCCATCAAGGAAGGGTGTCTAAATCTATCAAAACTGTCACTGTCACCCTGCTTCCCAAAATGTCCAACCTCGATCCAAAGCACCCCAATAACCGTAGACCCATCAATAATTGCAATTTTTTGCTTAGGGTCTTGGATAAGGCTGCTTATATGGAATTCCAAATCTGTATTCTACACCCCAGACAATCTGGCTTTAGACCAAACTATAGCACAGAAACCACCTTAGTGGATCTTCAAGAACACATGCTACATATTTTAGAAGATGGTAGAATAGGCATCCTGGCCTTGCTGGATTTATCCGCGGCCTTCGATTTTGTGGACCATGCACCCTGAAACAGACACTATGCCACCTAGGACAATGCTCGGACATAGCAGTTGACCAGTTTCTCTCCTTCTTACCAGACCGCGATTCTTGCTTTCATTGGGGTCAGGCAATCTCACCCACCAAATCTTTCTGGTGCAGAGTACCGCAGAGGGCTAGCCTGTCACCTATTTTGTTTAATCTGTACATCCAGCCCCTTTGTACCCTTCTAAACAACCGTGGGCAGTTTTTTACACACTACGCAGATGATACCCAGCTGGTCCTAGAGGTCACAGGAGACTACCCTGCGGACTCCGCTGCTCTGTCTACAATTTACCACCAAATCGATGACTGGATGTCATCTAACTGGCTCTGCCTAAATTGTAATTATTGATCTTTGGGTCAAAGGCAGCACGGGCCAATTTAAGCCCAGCCTACTCCAGCTTTCAAATTGATGTAAGTAGCACCTTGGGCAACTGTCTAGAGGCCTCCCTAAATTCTGATGTTCATGTCAACCTCCTGACACAAACCACTCTCTCCATCTTCAAAAAAAATATGGCCATTTATCTCCAGAGACAACTCTGCAAATATTGCTTCAGGCACGATTCTCACAAGACTGGACTACTGTAATGCCCTACTGATAGGAGCCTTTTGAGGCGGGAGCACATTTCAACTCACAAAAGGGACCTACATTCCCTACCCATCCAGGACCGCATTAACTTTAAAGTGGGCATTATTATTCACAAATGTGTGTACAGAGAAGCCCCCTCTTACCTGAAGATGCTGGTCCCTCAGTACTGCCCGGCTAGAGTACTTCGTTCCTCTAATAAAATACAGATTGCTTGTCCCAGGTTCAAATGGGAGATGGGCCTGGGCAGATTATTCCAGGTCAAAGCAGCTACATTCTGGAATTCACTCCCCTCAACCATGGCCCTAGACCACAATCCGTGGACTTTCAGAAAATCCCTAAAAACATTGTTATTTAAGTAAGCCTCATTCCACTGCCCAGTGATTCTGTCCTGTTTCTTTTCTTTGTCCTTCTGTGTCTTTGTTGCACCCTGTTGCCTGCTGGCTTTCGGCGCATTAGAAATAAATAAATAAATAAACAAACAAATAAATAAATAAATAAATAAATAGATTACCCCACAAGCAAAACTGGTGAAATTTTCATGAACTGTTCGAAATATAAATTTGTGGCACTCATATATAGCTCTGTGAATGGCATCCCTGTTACTACCCTGAGGTATCAGGTGAGTGCTGCAAGCCTGCATTGTTCCTCTCAGTGGCAGACAGTTAAACAGGTAATTTAATTTGTTGAAGTGATGAGGCCGGACAGTATTATGTTTAAGATATGTTTATTTTACGTATATCTTCATAAGGCCCACCAGCAGTGCAGTGTTCAGTCATGCAGTCCTCTCTCAACCGCCACCCATACCATTCTAAACCCTTCATAGACTCAACCTTCCACACAGCACATCACAAATCACCCCCAAGTTGCCAGTACACTACACATTTCCCTCATCCAGTTTCTCCCTCACTTCTTCATCACTGGCTCTCTCCCTGTTAGCTTCTCTCTCATTAACCTTCACAACCCTGTTCATATTCCAAATCCTTCCATCTTCCATCCTCACTGAGTTGTGGAATGTGCCGTCTGCTTTAGATGGTCGGGACCACCGCGTGGGACCTTGCCTCAAAGGTCCAGGTAATCTGATGCTGACAAAATCCCCCTTCTTCACCGTCCTCTCTTTGACAGACTTCCTCATATCATAGCTGAGATTATTTGCAACTTGCTTCTCTCTCCTAATTAACCTCGCTTGCTGCACGCTCTCCCGCATCCATCTCGCCCTTCTAATCCTTGGAGGACACAATGTGTAATTGGGCTTTCTACCTCTGCATAGCTCAAAAGGAGACAAACCTGTTGTTGTATGCAGGAACAACCTTTGTGCCACTATCCTGCTCAACACCACCTACTCCCGGTGCTCACCATTGACCCAAGCCCATCTTATGCAGTCCTTAATAAATTTGTTAAAGCGCTCTGCCACACTATTGGCCTGCGGATGATGAATAGCAGTACACTTGTATGCCATTCTCCATAAGATAATTGCATATCTTTCTCAAATTAAATTGGACACCATTATCAGTTAACAACTGACACAGATATACTTTACCCCTGAACACCTCCTCCATAAAACGAATCACATCTGTCGTCATTATGTACTGTGTTATCTTCACCTCCACCCAGTTGTATAACATCCACCAAAACAATGCAGTACTTGTCAGCACCCCTAGGTGTAGGTCCAACAATATCCATGCCTACCCATTCCCAGGGCATTTGTGGCACACAACTAATGTCACAGGACTCTCCCTCGGTACCAAACTCTTCTTGCTCATAATGCATGGAATACAGATCCTCACCACCCTCTCCACCTCAAGATCACAACCGGGCCACTTAAAGTCAGCTCACACAGCCTGCTTGGTTTTAGTAATGCCTTGATACCTCTCATGGGCTATTTCGACAAATCTCTTCCTACCTCCATACGAGGATATCATTCTGTTACCCCACATTACACAGCCTCCCGCCATATGTAACTCTTCTAGTACAGAACACAGGCCTTCTGATTTTGCTGTTAATGCTTAAATGTAAGCCAAGTGAAGGCGGCTTTTGTCATCAAAAAGATGTTTCTTTTGGCTTTTGTTTTTGAAACATGATATAAATGTGCTAACTGTACAATAGTTGCTCAAAGAAAAATGCTTTGATTATTTGAATTAAATTTACTGAAATGTACTTTTTCGTGCCCTGTCAAGTCAAAGTAACAGCTTGAGTAGTTAATTGACATATACACAATTGAATTTTTACCTTCACCCTCTGTCTGAGGTCAATGAACTTTTCTTTTTATGCCTAACAAATTATTTTGTATTCTTTTGATCTTATACTTACTGCAGAATTGGAACGTAGGTTCCCAGGAGTGCATATGGGGCTATCGTGTGGCAACACACAATTTCGTTTTGCAGTCTTCTAAATTGGTACCCCTTGCCATTTCTTTTTTTTGCAAGCCACCACTCTCCAACACACCTTTAACTTTCCCGATAATCTCATCCTCTTCCATCCCATCCTCCCACTCCTCTTTCGTCAACATCTTCTGCTCAACATGCAGAATGTAATCTTCCTCATACTCTCCCCTTTCGTCACCCACACCTACACTCATGAGGGACAAACAATCAGCCTGAATGATCCTTTTCCTGGGCATGTATTCGATTTCAAATTAGTACTCTTGTAGGGACCCAGCCCATCTCCTTCTTCTTGACGAAAAACCATCCAGTGCTTTCTTCTGTAAGGTCTCCTTCATGGGTTTGTGATCAGTATGTACAATATATTTGTGTCCCCATAAAAATATCCTCAATTTGTCTATTGACCATTTGACAGCAAGCAATTCTTTCTCAATTGTGGTCTAGTTTACTTTGGCACCTCCAAGTAGACGTGAAGCAAACGCTATGACAAACTCCTTATCTTCTTCCACTTGAGTGAACACTGCACCCAACCCTATGCTGCTGGCATCCATGGAGATTATGGATTTCCTGCCTAACTTGAAATCCTTAAGAGAAGGGGTGGATCTTGATGCATGTCAACTAATCAGCACACTTAGAATACCATTCATATTAAGCGTGATTTTTTAACAGTTAGCAAAGTTGGAACTGAATCTTGAATAGTATTCGGCCATACCAAGAAAGGAGTGCAGCGTCTCCTTGTTTTAAGTATATCTTCATAAGGCCCACCATCAGCGCAGCTTACATGCATTCCTCTCCCACCTCTCAACCACCACCCATAACATTCTAGACACTCCATGAAATGAAATGATGAAATGATATTTTATTTATATCGCGCTTGTACACAAGTGTTTCAGAGCGCGACCAGGCAAAAAGGAAGGGGAGCAAGGGAGAGAAAAACAGCAATCTTACTAGGCCCCATGACATTTAAGTAAGCGCAAGTGCATGGGAAAGGAAAATGGGAGATAAGTGCAAGGAGGGGGTTGGGGGAGTGGAAAGTGCGAAGCAGAGGAGAGAAAACATAAATAAATATTAAATACAATAAATATTAAATAAGGGATTTAAATCATGGTAGTGCAGCCAGCAAGTGGCAGGTGAAAGTTAGTCAGAAAGGTATATCTGATAAGTGCAAATGAAGCATGGGAGGGGCATTGTATGGGTACAGATACAGAACCCTAGTGCAGATGGTGGCCTGGAGGCAGTGCAGGAGGTTGGCAGGGTGAGCAGATACCTGGGTCCGAAAGAACAGAGGGTGGCCAGGTGAACAATGCCATGAGAAGAAACAAATCAACAGGGGAGAAGGGGGGCAAAGGCAGAGGCAAAGAGGAAGGTCTTGAGACGTTTCCGGAACCGAAGATGTTTTTCCTCAAGTTTCAAGGTGGCCGGGCGGCTGTTCCAAAGGGTGGCACCAGCCGAAGACAGGGATCTACCCCCAGCTTGTTTTTTTGTAAAACGACTAACCTAACCCTGAGGGAGTTAGAAGTAGAGGAGCGAAAGGCTCGAGAGGGGAGGTATTAAGGATGCACTCAACCTTCCACACAGCACATTACAGGACACCCACACGTTGCCTGCACACTATAGGTGTCCTTGTATCAGGGGTGACTTTTGTTCAGTCCTGTGTTTTAAGCACCTCACCACACACTCCAGGAGAGATCTCAACATTTATGCTCAGCCATATATTGTCTGAGGTGGCCTCTGACATTTGAATACTTTACATTATTTTATTTTTTATTTTATAATGTACAAAGCACAGTCCTGACCCAAAGGTATCGGGAGCTGTACAGATCAGTGCGTGCAGTGAAAATGTAATAAAAGACTATTTTTTTTGTTTACAACATTTTTTTATTTGCTTGGCTGAATAATTCAACCTTTCAAATACTTAATTTCTTACATTCAAATTCATGACTTTACATTTCATTCATACAATTATAGTCCAAAGACCTAAAATAAAGGATTCTAAACATTTCCAATATAAACTTACAAAAGAATACATAAAATACATTAAATTCCTACAGAATAACACATGAAATCCAGAACAATTATTACACATCTCCTTTCGCTCCATTAGCTCTAATGGAGGTCAGATTGTATAGCAGTATTAACAACCTGGACCAATGCTATCTGTATTGACGTTTTTGTGGAACATAGTAACAATTTCCATATTTCCTCTCCAGAATGATAACTTAAAAATTGACAATGTCTGCCGAAGTAGAAATTCCTAAGAGATATCAAGGCTGGACAACGGATTACAAGATGATCAAGGGTTTCAATTTGCCCATTACAATGACGACATGCATTTTGATCGACAGGAATCATCCTTCTTCTCGCTAAGACCTGTTTTGTTAGACACAGGGGCTATTGCATACATACACTCTAAGATTAAAAACTCAGCCTGGTTAAAGCTTGATGCAGCCTGCAGTAGCTGGTGCTGCCAAGGAGAAAACAGTTAAAGGAAATGTTCAAATATACACCTTATTTCTAGCCATACCAATACTAAAAATACATATCTCTTTAAAATAATGTTTTAAAAGATGTAAAATCGAAAATTATAGAGGAGATGGCAAGGAGCAACTGAGAAGACCCCCATCCCATTATAATAGTATTGGAAAACAACAGTTTGAGCTTTTGTGAAGGCATGGAAAAGGCACTTGCCAGGCACTGCTGTATTGATATTAACTGGCTATTGGTAGTAGGTGCAAAATGATGCGAATCCCTGAGCATCTAAGAGCAGTGCCAGGAAAATGCCTACTTATACGCAAGTCAAAACGGTTAGCTTTTCCAATGAATGTTTTTTACAAGACTTCACTGAAGGGCACGCATAGTGTGTATAACTCTAGAGGCTGTAGGCAGACCTGGTTAAGAAATTTGTATTACACCAGTAACGGGTTTTACAACTAAAAAAACTCTAAGAAGACTGCTTTGAAAAAACACTGGTAGGTAGTTTCGGTGCAACGTTTGATGGTAAGGCTTGAATAAAGTGAGCTCAAAGAGTCCCTATGAGGAGGTGTTTTGGATGGGAGGGGCCAAAACTGGGTGGCAATGTGCATACGGATTAGCATGACCATTGGCAGTCAGTGGGTGTGCAAATTATCAAACAACACCTACAGGTGTGTCTCTACTCATATACCATTTCTCCCTATCTGTAGTCTAATGCAATCGTTTCCGCTCATGGGTTGAGCAAGCACCACGTAATAACTCAAACTAAAAAATAAAGTGTATTGTCTTTGTGGAGGCAGAAGGATAAGAGTAAGTGTTTAGCCTGGAGGAAAGATTGTGGAAGGAATCTGGTGTGAGCCAACAGTAAAATACACCCGGCACAAGCACAAGAGAATACAAGGGAAGAATAAAAAGGGTTGTCGGATGGGTAGTTATAGAAAAAAGAACAGAAACGAACAGTAAGAAAAAGACAAAGCAGGAAAGAGATTGGAGTTACAAGACATTTCAGCCAAAGCATTGCCAAGTATAGCAATAACTATATTTCTAAACGTTGTGATTTCAGAAAATGTTCTAGAACTATGATGGATTCTAACTTACAACTTCTCTCTAAGGGATATCCCCTGCTTTCCCCCCTTCCTGGGCATCGTTTGACGGGCAATGCCATCTCTTCAGTGTCACAAATAAGGCGCCTGTGTTTCTCCCTTTAAAAGTAAAGCCCCTGTCGGACTCAGTAGCCACAGTAACACTTGTCATTGCTGGTCCTTTCCCTTTGTATTCTGCATGCATTTAAACAACACATGCACAGTTTATGCATGTGCATTGTATGCATAGCCACCATTTTACTACTGCATTTTGTGACTTAAGTGACTGTCAAATTGTACATAAATTGAAAATACTGCATTTTGCACATTAAACCCAGCATTTCATTTTTGGTATGTTTCAGGAAGTTCCTGCACTCATTCATTGACAAAAACACTTTTGACATGGCAGGAAGACCCTGCCCCACACTTGTTAGCAGTTAGGCACATTCCGGCTGCCATCTTGGAATGTTCCCGGTCCCTTTTCTATGCATTGCAAATGAGGAGCAGAAACCTTGGATATTGTTTAAAGTTCTCCAGCCGTTGCATCCCTTCATATTCCCAGACACCACTATTCATTTAGGTAATTTGCCATGCCATGTCTATTGTCATACCAGCAGGTCAGGCAGCCATACTCGACCGCTCATCAATCAAAGAACACTATTGATTGTTTAATATTTAAAAATGGCCTTCGACGCCTAGGAAGTTCTAGTAACAAATAGAATTCCACAAGTCACACCCTTGCTTCCGATTCAATGCCTTAAAGTAGACGTTAGCTGTGTGTCTTGTCAGAGAGTCGCAGGTATGCTTTGAAGATGCACCTGAAGATGCCTGTGTCGGTGTTTGTTTTCCTAGTGGAGAGGTCTCATTTCAGATACTGGACCAGTCTGTTGATGTTGAGCCTCTGCACTTTGCTTGACAAGTATGCTGGACTCTGCTGAAAGATGGCCTGTGAGTCAGGCAATGTACTTTGAACTTGCCCAGCAGTCCTCTACAGGAAGCTGGTGGAGTGACTTAATAAGCGGCCTACATGCTTAGACTCGACTGCTCTAGGGGAGTCTGACAAACAAATGCTGTCATGTGGTCTGGGCGCTCCAGTATAGCGCAAGTGCTTCACAGCCACCACCTGATCTATTGGTATACGTGATATGAACCAGTCTCTTGAAGAATGGCCGCCATTCTTGCCTGTTCAGCGAGAACCTTGGAAAGAACAACCATCTGAATACAATCCTATCTTGCGCCATGTATGGGTCAATATTTTAGAGGAACCGGATAGGCTTTCATTTGAAAGCAGTGACCATGGGACACAATTCCACTTTATAAACTCTTCTTATCATCCTAGCCAGTCCATGTTCCCACAAATGGGAGAGAACTGCAGTCGTTCTCCGGACATTCTATAGTAAACAGTGCTGAGCAACACTCACTTTAATATCACCAACAGTTTTGAGCCTTTCTCTAGCATGATACAGGACATCAGTACAGTGGCCGAGCAGGGCCATGTTATCTAAGTTTTAAAAATGTAGTATATATATATAAAATAGTGTTTTTATAACGCGCCTAATACCAAAGAGGTTTCTAAGAACGGATCCGGGATTCGAACTTGTGTTGCTCTGTGTCCTCTTGTTGGCACTCGGCTATACTACCTGTGCCAAGTAAATGCTTAAATAGAACGTAGCAAACCGGTTTTGCGGCAGTCCGTATAATCTAAAAACGTTTTCACTAGGGCAAACAAAAAAACACTGTTTTCCTAATATAATTGCTGCATAACAGAAAAAAGAAATGTGTGGAAAGCGGTCTTCTTCATTTGCGCCGCAGTGAAAACATTTGAGATAACACACTTTGGGGATGAACCTGTTTATACAATTCCATATTATCTCAGCAGAAACACTGGTGCTAAATGAATGTGCGCCTTTATTTTATGCACACGCCCACCATTTTGATAATCAGTGCACATTCGCTGTCAATCTCAGCTGGGTCCTGTTGATTAGCATACACGCAGCTTGCACTGTTCCTCTGTGCACAGGGCCTGCATCTGAAAATGCGTTTAGCGACGGTTGGCCGGCATCTTGGAGCTCGAGCTGCGCCCTATGGCAGCATGATAAGTGTGCGTATTGTTTTTCTTGGTCAAAGGACAGGTGGTAGGTGGATGGTGGCTACCAAAGGAGCTGCTGACTTCTGCCTTCAAGCTTGCACTGGAGCTCCCCTACTGCATGCGTGGCATAATGGCGAAGCTTACACACGTGTAGTGTCGCTGATCCGATGTGTCTTTGCTGCATTATTTGGCGAATGATTTGGTCTGAACTAGTGCCGCTGAGAGTTCCTTGTCCCTGCCATGATCAGGCCACAGCGTGTGATCCTCTATCGTGAAAGTCGGCTTGTGCTGCATAAGCGAAGTACTATCGTGGCAGGGTGTCTGTTATCATGGCATGGGGTCTGTTATCATGGCAGGGTCTCTGTTATCATGGCATGGGGTTTGTTATCATGGCAGGGTGTCTGTTATCATGGCAGGGGGTCTGTTATCATGGAAGGGTGTCTGTTATCATGACATGGGGTCTGTTATCATTGCAGGGTGTCTATTATGGCAAGGGATCTGTTATCATAGCAGGGTGTCTGTTATCATGGCAGGGTGTCTGTTATCATAGCAGGGTATCTGTTATCATCGCAGGGGGTCTGTTATCATGTCAGGGGGTCTGTTATCAAGGCAGGGTGTCCGTTATCATGGCAGGGTGTATGTTATCATGGCAGGGGGTCTGTTATCATGGCAGGGTGTCTGTTATGGCAGGGGGTCTTTTATCGTGACAGGGTGTCTGTTATCATGGCAGTGGGTCTGTGTTAGGCAGAGTCCTGTGCAGTGCCCTTGAGGGCCACTATACACAATTAAGACTACAGGTGGTAATACAAGTTCACCTTTGGTACAAGCCTGTAATACACTGTTAAAGTGGTAGCCGTAGCGGAGCCGCCAGGCTTATCTCAAGAGTATATGAGCAGTATATCTATCTATCTATCTATCTATCTATCTATCTATCTATCTATCTATCTATCTATCTATCTATCTATCTATCTATCTCTATCTATCTATCTATCTATCTATCTGTCTGTCTGTCTGTCTGTCTCTGTCTATCTGTATGTCTGTCTGTCTGTCTCTCTTTCTGCTATATCTATCTGTCTGTCTGTCTGTCTGTCTGTCTGTCTGTCTGTGTATCTGTCTGTTTGTCTCTCTGTCTGCCTGTCCATCTGTCTGTCTGTCTATCTGTCTATCTCTCTGTCTATCTGTCTGTTTGTCTGCCTGCCTGTCTGTCTGTCCTTGGGTCTAGTTTTCTATTGGTCTATCTGTCTTTGGAATGTTATGTATGCAGTTAAGAAACTCTGCAAGAGATGTATATTGCATGAACCTAACTAGAAAGCAACAGTGTTCTCTACAGAAAAAGGAAGTGGAACATAGTGGGAGGGATCTTCTTGTCAGTCTATTTGTTGATGATGTGCTCCTTAAAGGGATGGTCTAGTAAAAATGTTTATTTAAAAAATAGATAGGCCACATAAAAAAAAATACTAGCATTCTCCGTTTTAAAACTTCCTATGTAAAATTTTGAGCTATTCAAGCTCAAAATTCGCAATAGCAAGCACAGGGGCGCAGCCATTTTGTGAAATGGAGGCCCTCCTGTGCTGGCTTTTGCTTTTGCGGCACTAATGAAGGAAAAGCCAGCCAGCTGTAGTAAACAAAGGCTACCGCTGGGTGGCTTTCCCTTCATTAGTGCTGTAGGCGGAGGAGGGTGACCGGAGACCAGAGCAGGAAAGCTGCAGCTGAATCTGGGTAAGTGCTATTTATTTATTTTACAAAAAAAAGCACTAGCTGTGGTTTTTTTTCTACGTTTTCCGGGCTGGAGGAGCCCGGAAAACTTAGAAATAAAACCGCAGCTTTAAAAACGTTGTATTTATGTTTGCGGTCGCTTTTGAAGCGACCGCAAACATAAATACAACGTTATTGTGTTGGAAAACGCTGCGGTTTTTCTTTCCAAGTTTCTCAGGCTCCTCCGGCTCGCTTCAAAAGCGACCGCAAACATAAATACAACGTTTTTAAAGCTGCGGTTTTATTTCTAAGTTTTCCAGGCTCCTCCAGCCCGGAAAACTTAGAAAAAAAACCGCAGCTAGTGCTTATTTTTTGTAAAAAAAATAAATAGCACTTACCGAGACTGCATTAGTTGGATCCGTCGGTTGGTCCCCACCTCACCTCATAAAGCTGAACCAGGTCCTTGGGGATGTGGTACATAGGTTTTACTTGGGTGCTACCACTGGAAATTCCCCCAAACCACTGGAGGTTTGCTTTCGGGACTCCCACTATTCCTCAAGCTCTAGATTTCACATTACAAAATCCTGCTGTTTATTTTCTGCTTAGGACAGCTTCCTCCCCTCTAGAAGGAGCTTTCTAGCAGCCAAATCCTCAGTGTAGAAACTACCGTGAGACCTGGTGGAGACCTGGGAACGAACTGAAACTCAGGATATTGGTGAAAGTCTGGACCCCTGGGATACCAAACTACCCACCATTTGGGCAGAGTGGCGAGAACAGCCATCATGGTCACTATTCCGCTCTGTATCTACAGCCCGCAGTGGAATGGGTATCTGAGCTGGGACACCAGATTACTACTATCCTGAAAGGCCTCCTCCATCTCCCTACCTTTGCCAAAAGCTTGAAAACCTCTTAAGCAATTCAGCCTTGATAATCTTGTTGCCACAGGAGAGATCCCCTTTCTTAGCATAACTCATGGAGGGCATTATTTGTGTTTTCAAGCCCTGCAAGAAGCCCATGTACAACTCAATTGTGGTAATGAAAAAATGCTTGACAGTTGTTGTATCGTTACCTGCGGACCACTTCCAACCCATGTGACAAAATGACTACTGCTCTGCAGGAGTACAGGGGTGAGTAGTGGTTAAACTACCTACTCAGCCTCACACTACCACTAAACCAGCAGTAAGCAAAATCAGTCAATCAGACACAGCCTGACCGGCATGCCTCCTTCACTTTTGTGGTAATGTGGGCAGACTATATTCTCAAGAGGGGTGTGAATTGATAACAGTAGCAACCCAAACAGCAATAGTAAAACGACTTTCCAAATACAATAATGCCCAATCAAGGTTTTATAATATAGACATACTTCAATTAAACAATCAAGAATGAAAATACCTAACTAGAAAAACACAAACAAAAACCCACCACTGTGGAAAGAACACAGAATTGCAGAACTAGTATGGAATAGCACTCTGGATATTCTGGCAAGCAACTGTAGCAATGTCACTATTCAAGGATATGTCTTTGAAGAAATTGATTGGAAAGTGACTTATAGGCCACTATAGTTCCTAAAAGTGGACATGGGGACATCACATCCTGACAGTACCTTTTTCTTGGCCTTGGGGTCTTCAATGGTATCAAACTGGGCTTCTGTGCGCTTTCATTGAGTTTGAACCAGGTTCGAGAAGCAGCGAGTTGAGTGGATCCCTGCAGTCGGTGCCAGGATGGGGCTCAGTGAAGTTTGACTTGGTGTTCAATGCATTATATGGTTTGAAGGGTACAACAGGTTTGGATTGGTGGTTGTGTCTTTTTGAGACAATGTTACCGGTTCAAGTTGGTTCTTGACATAATGGCTGCCAGCAATTTTAATCATGTTGGAGTTGGGATGAGTTGAAGTCCTGTTCGTTCAATGTGGTGCTTGGAGAAACAGTAAGACAAAGTGAGGCGGTTTTCGAACAGAGGCAGTGAAGAGCACTGCTGCTGTGATGTTGCATTGAACTGGTTCAAAGATGCAAGTACTGTTTTGAAGATGCAAACAGTGCCAAAGGAAGCTGGCTTACAGGGCCTGTGCTGAGGATGAAGTATGCAGGCTTAAAGAGGCACTACTATGGGGATGAAAGATGCAGAGATAAAGAAGGGCTGTGATGAGTAACAGGGAGGCACGGATTTGAGGAACTGTCATCACAATGAGGGTTAAGGTGGTAATGAGGGAAAGTGATTAGAATGAGGGGTGCAGAATAACGAGGCACTATGGCAAGGATGAGGGATGCAGTTTAATGAGAGATTGTGGTGAGGATGAGGGATGCGCAGGTAAAGAGCAGATGTGCGGAGCATGCAGGATTCAGTTCTAATGAGGGACTTTGAAAAGGATGAGGAATGCAAGCTAATGGTGACTGTGATGAGTATGGACGATGCAGGGGCAATGGGGAACTGTTAGGAGGATGTGGGTAATGAGCGACTATGTTGAGGGTGCAGGATGCGGGCTAATGAAGGATTGTAATGAGGATGAGGAATGTGTGGTAAGGAGGGTCTTTGATGAGTATGCAGGATGAACGGGAAATAAAGGACTGCGACGAGGATAAGGGTTATGGGGTACTTAAGTATGATGATAATGATGAAGTGTAAAGGACTAATGAAGCACTGCAATGAGGATGAGGGGTGACTGGGGTAATGATAATGCAGAACTGGGCCGAGGCTCCACATGGTAGTGATAATGATGGACTGTGACATGGATGAGATATTTGAGGATAGAAATGCATGATGACAATGATGAGAGATGCAGGGTAAAGAGGCACTGCGATGAGGATGAGTTTTGTAGGGGTAATGATGAACTGTGATGAGGATGAAGTTTGCCGTGATAAAGAGAGACTGTGATGGGGATGAGGTATGCAGGATAATGAGGGACATCCATGAGAATGAGGAATGTAGGCATAATGGGGAGTGCTGAGGTAGTTGTGGGTTGCAGTGGTAATGGGGCACTGTGAGGAGAAGAAGATGAGGGATGTGGGGGTAAAGAAGAACTGTGATGAGGATGAGGGATGCCGGGTTAATGAGTCAGTGTGATGAGGATGAGGTATGCTGGGTAATAAGGAAACTTAGAAGAGTTTGAAGGATACAGCGGTAATGAGGGATTGTAAAAATTATGAAGGAGGGATAATGAGGGACAATTATGCGGTATACTGTTGGAAATTATAGACTCTGATGAAAATGAGGGATGCTGGTGTAAGGAAAATGGCATACTGTGACGGGATGAGGTGGCAATGAGGGACTGTGACAAAGATGACAGCTTAGATGATAATAAGGGATTGATTTGATTTGATTTGAAAGACACTTATTGAGCGTGACATTCGCCCAAAGGCATCTTGGCGCTACTAGCAGGAAAAACGGAGGAACTAGAAGAGTAGGGTTTTCAAGAGTGTACGAAAAGCCAAATGATTGATGGTAGCTCTAAGAGGGCATGGGAGGGCATTCTAGAGGCCTGCCTCTACCACAGAAAAGGAACGATCCCCTATGCAGCTGTATTTCACCGTAGGGACAGAGGTAGGCAAGCGTCGGATGAACGCAGTGCCCGTCCAGGGACACAAGGGGTAGACGTAGTCTGCTGATATTCTGCCCCTTGTCTGTAGAAGGCACGATGAACCAGGCACAAAGCTTTGAAGCAAATACACTTAGCTAGAGGAAGCCAGTGCAATTTAAGAAAAAATGGGAGAGATATGAGACCAGGGTGGGTCAGGTAGACGTGGCCTGCCGTGCGGCCTAATTCTTTAGGATCTGAAGGCGTTTTATCAAGTAAGACGGTTGGGCAAGAAATGCTTATATTGCATTCCCCAGTGAATCATGCACCACTTTTACTACCTTCTTGCCTTGTCACCTAGACGAGCGGTGGGTGAGGCTGGAGCCTGTGCTTCTCAATGGGATCGACCACTGCAATAGGATCCATGTTCCATTAACTGACAGAGGACGTGCAATGCATGCAGTATGTACCTGCATTCCTCATTACCCTGTCATGCCTGTTCTGCCCAAATGGAGTCACACTCTAATACCACCATTAAGAGGCTGAGTTGATCGTTTGGTAAAGCGGTTGTGTTGCTGATGGTGCCATTGGGTCAGGCTGTGCTAGGCCAGGGATGGGTTTTTGGGAAAATGGTTGGGTTGGGAAAGGGTCATAGTGTGGCGCAGTCACTTGCTTGAGGGAGAATGGCAAACAGCTAGAGTGTCATCTAGTATTCCTTTGCAGCACCCATCATTGTTGGAGGAGAGTTCTGCAGTATCTGGGACTGTGGTAAGTGATGTACACATCTGGAACATGTTATTGTGCCACAGCCACAGTGCTGGCCCATCAATAGGTTGCCCGAGGTACACTCACCTGTGATATCCCGATTAAATGTCTTCTGGCAGAGGTTGTAAATGACATGGTAGTCATACCGCACAGCAGGCTAGCTGAATTACTCCCACACGCATGACCGGACGGACGGTAATGATATGGGTATTCTTTAGTCTCTTGTAGAGTGCTAATAGTGTGATGAATAGTGGCAGTATGCATATACTTTCTTAATGTGACATGGCATTTTCTACTTGGCATCAAAGGTAAATCAAACAAATTCCCTGCTTGCGCTGTCATTCCTCACCCGTTGTGCTGTCATTTCTCCCCCCTGTGCTGTCACTCACCCCCCTGTGTTGTCATTCCTTACCTCCACTGTCATTCCACGCCCCAGCACTACCACTTACTCCTCTCCCATCCCCTTTGTACCTACTTCAAGCTCCTGATCCTGGAGTACCACCTTCACCCAGCTCACTCCAAGGTCAAGGTATTCGCCCATCTTCAGCAGGTACTCATCGAGTGACTCTGTCTCTGCCACAACCGCCTCCAGATTGGTAGCCAGTTTCTCCTAATCATTCTCGGCCTGCCCCTCCATATCCACCATCTCCTCCTCCTCAGACTCGTCATTCCCTTCTATCTGACTTAACCTCTGATATAGAGGTAGGAGAGTTGTACTACTCTCAACTTCTTCTTCTATCAGCACTCTAACAAAATGAAAGAATGTGTTGCCTAAGATCTCATCGTGCAAAACACAATTGTTTAGTGTATAAATGAAAGGTGACAGGTTTATTTTTCACACCAAAAACAATATCCCAATAACAAAAAGTGGATGCAAAAATACAAAATAAAAATAAACGTAGATGCAAAAAACCACAATAGTGCCTATGGTGCCTAATTGTGCCCCAAGTGTCAGTGTGAAAAAGACAAATAAAGGGGTTCCCGCAAAACTCACACAATGACAAAGGCTTTTCTACAAACAAAGGAAAAGAAATGTGTTTTGAACCTTTTTTCACATGTCTGGGATGATACAAACGGAAAAGGAACAGGGGAAAATACTAGGAGAACGTTTTACAATGCTATAAGGGGTATACATGTATGAATTGAGAGGGAGCCTGCAGAACGAAAACAAGTAGACAAAGGCGAATACAATTGGCACAAGACAACAAAAACACCACAAATATCTAACACAGTCCCCAAGCATACTCCAAAGCTCTTCAAAAATGACTGGTTTGTGAGTATATCAGTGCCACTCTTAAAATGACTGCCAGACAAAGCTCACAAACAATGCAGGAAGCACGCCTGGCTTTTTAAAGGGCTTTAAACCAGTTTTAGAATGGCTCATGGCCTCTGACTGGCTGGTCGAAGCCTCCTTCCTCTGGAGTCTCAGGCCTTGCGATTAGATTGCAGGCCTCAAACCCTGCCTTATATACACACAGTGATTCGACTCTTTGGAAAACCTGCAGGAATCCAACAGGGCTGGTTATACTGTCATGGAAAAGTACGGCATTCCTCTGGGGCACTTTTTGGGAAGTTCGAGCACCCCTAGTTCTTAAGAAGCTGGTTGTATGTATCATGTGTGTGTGTGATTTATTTTTACAACACCTGTTCAGGTGTTGTTGGGTACGTATAAGTGCATACTTCTTTCCAGATGTGAAATGTACACAAGTCGCCACAAATCAGTCTTAATCAACATTCCAATACTCATTGGGCCTCATTCTAAGTTTGCCAGTCCGGAAACAACGGGGCCTGTAAGCTGATCAGCACCGTTGTTTCCGGACAAGAAAACTATGGGTTTGCCCAACAGGCACAGTGGCCACAGTAGGCAGACCCGTCATGGAAGCACTGGCACCGTTAACAACGGTGCCGGTTCTTCCGTTGTCCCCATTCCCATAGAGTTCAATCGGACTCCATGGGAATGGGGACTTACAATTTGCCGGTGCCTGACTTTACGGGCCGCCGGGGTTGTAATCTCCCGGTGACACGGGAAGTCAAGCGCCGGTAAATAATTACGGGTCCGGCGGCAACCTGCCGGTAGCACCGGCACGGTTACCGCCGAACCCGTAATGAGGCCCATTGCTTTTACTTGTATTGTTAATGGAGTTTGTTCACATGTTTTTTATTTGGTGCAAGAAAGTCTACACTTGAAAAAGCACCATCCGCATAAATCGAAGAGTTTAATGATAAACATGAAATGGTAAGGCACATGACAAATATGACAAGCGCCTATAGTTAACCTTTTGCTCCCTTCTCCACCACCTTCCCAGACACTAGCATTAGTTAACACTGCAAAAATAACACACAGACATTTTTGTTTTGCTGTGCAGATTAAAATAACATTTTCCCAGTACAAATCATCGACTTCTGTTGTCGATTTAACTGAGGGCAGGTGAACCATGCATGGCATAGCAGAACCCAAAGGGAGTCAATATAGGAATAGGGAAATGGCTGGGCAACGCCCGAGCACCCAGTACACATTAAAGGGAGCTGGGTAACACATGGGCTTCCAGAGGAAGAGGGGATCCCCGTGACAAGGCTGCATCACACCTGTGGGTGTATGGTGTGTCTGCCAGTTGTCACGGCGTGTTGCTCCCTACCGGATAGGTGCAGCTCAGTGAAAGGTCATTAGAATGTTGCAGAGGTCAGTGGGAAGCATAGATTGATGGGAGCACATGCATCTGAATGACCGCTCACATGGTGAGATTAGTTAAGCCTACCTATAAACACCTTTTGACTCCGGATCAAGTGAATGTAAACAGCACATCCCCCTTTCATGTTGTGGGTTTTAAGCAGCATAATATCTTCAGTTAGTCAAATAAAAGGTACCAACACTTGGATTTTGTTTTTTCTTCTGGCGTTTAACGAAATTGCCCCACTCCCCTCTCTTGCCAGCCAATCTTTTCATTTTTAGTTTTTATTACTGTGTCATATAGCCGTATATTTCAACAGCTTAATCTTTGCCTGTATGCTCCTCGATGAACTTTGGGCGTGGGCGGTGACAGAGAACCTCATCAAGCCCAACCAAACTGGAGTCCAAAAGGGACTTAGCACAATGACCAATTCAGTTGCCCTCCAAATCGCTATCCAACAGGCCTGGCTTACCTTAAGGGACATAAATACATCAGTTAAAACATTATGATACAATTGGCTAACTGCTTAACACAGCTAAACGTAATACATCCATTAAAATTCCAAAACAATATTCCCACGGCCAGACAATCACATCAATATTACATCAATCACTGAATGGGACCAGGTCACTTTACCACCAATATATTTCAATGATATTGTGGTTCAGTATATTTCAATGATAACGCTTTGGCGACCCGAAACCGAAAAATAAAATGAGGGTCGACCTTTGTTTAATAATGGAAATGAGTGGCCAGCCAACTGGTCAACAGGTAAGCAAGGGGAGCAGAAGCAGTGGGGGGGCCGCGTGCAGTAAAATGGTCCATAAACAAGTGGCCATGATCCAACTGAAGTTTGGTTGCCTGATGATTTTACAATTGTATACACGACTCATGCTAATGACTCGACCAATCTGACGGCAATCTCTGACTTCACGTTTGGCAAAGTTGAGTAAAAGAACATGTGAAAGGCACCTGAATATGTACTTTGAAAAGCACAGATTATTAAACAATACCCATACCCAATGTGGTTTCTGCCCTTTCCTCAGGACTGACTCAGTGGTACTCACTATACTAGATGGGCGGTGGATTCTAGTGCTGTCGGAGCCCTCATCCTTATGGACTTATCATTGATTGTATTGCAGGTGGATTTGTAGAGCGCTAGCTATGGCCAGAAGGCATGTAGGTGCTGAAAGGCCACAGATAGAAGGGAGGGAACTGACCAGAGTACCCAAAAACTTAGGAAAGATACATTTTCAAAGTTTTTCGAAATGACAGATAGTTGTCGATATCGTGAAGGGACGCTGGCAGAGAATTCCACAAAGTCATGGCATTTTACACTGTTAGCCACATAATCCTTCTGTCTCGATCCCATGAACTGGGCATAGTGGGTCTTGCGAATGAGTGATTCAAATTGTTCCTTGCCAACAGACAACAAATCAATTCTCGTCAAGCCTTTGAATATGCATCAAACTCTTTAAGTTGTTGGGTCTTGGTGACCCTATCATTTTACATATGCACAGCTCCACCCAGATACATCTGATTCCCCTGTTCAGGGAATGCTCTAAACCTTTGCTCATGATACCCCAGCCTGATGGCATGACACAAAATGTACATATCGCAAACATGCATTATCTCCATTCATGAATGAATGAGCAACAATATCCTAAAGCTGATCCGAATTACCAGAATGACTCCTGTTTGGAGTGCCCCCCAGTTTTGTTTACCTATACTCTCTGGCCTACATCAGAGCAAACGTTTTTTTTTTAACTTAAAACATTAAAAACCTTTCACTTTCTTGCTTTCTGGCTGGCAGGCCTAGAAATGTTGGCACTAGCTATCTAACACCTGAAGCACTTGTGTATGAGCGTGATATAAATAAATGATCATATCATATCACTAGTAGAGTCTTCCTGGGCCTACCCATGTATGTGCTGCATCAGTTGCAGAAGGTGCCGAATATGGCAGCCTGGGCCCTGCTATGTTGAAGGAGGTTGGACCTGCTTTCCCTGCATGCCACAGTGGCTACCAGTCAATAAGAGAGTGCAATTCAACATGCATGGCCCATAGAGCCGAGAGGAGGGCTCAGGGGCAATGCGTTTGGCTTGGAAGCAAGACAATGCAGAGCAACACAGGTTTTAATCCCGGACTGCACTTAGCAACTGTTCTACTACATCAATGTGCCATTTGATATCCTTCTTTCAGAATTTCTAGATTTTGGTTGGCGATTTTCTCTGCACTCGCCCCAAAGGTATGCAATCTCTTATCATAAAACATCCAATACCTTATGGAACACTTGGGTTTTAGGAAACAGGTGCAAAACCTACATTTTCATTAATCTCTTCCACTTTAACAACTAAATGGCACACCCATTGATCTCAGGGTCAACCAGCTACACCATTGGTTATATCATAAAAACCTACACAATATACAATAATATAACATAACGTAACATGTGCAATGACTAGCCCATGAAAAGTAGAACGCAGCAAATTGACTCTACACCTGGTATATCCCTGAAATCTCACATATGTGTATAGTCGTTCCATGATTGGATTCTCCATATGAATCCTTAATGTTGACTTAATTACAGGCACTGTGTTGGCGAATGTACATGCTTCTCTGACTGCATTTCCGAGTGACATGATGTCCAAAGCCATTAAAGTAATCCTGCTCATCTTTTATGTATTCAATACGGAGATAATGCACGAAATTGAACTTGTCTCATATAAGAGAAAACATACGATTAATTGTTCACAAGAGCGGGATTTACTTGAATTGCTCTGGGTCAATGGCTTGATAGTAATGACTCTTGGGAGTGACCTTTAGTCAGCTGGTCACAGCTCTAGTTTCCTGCTTCCTGTTGAATTCTAACCTTGCCAGGCGGTTTGAAGGAATTGCTGGAGCCATGATTTGCCCATCAACTCTTTTATCTAAGGTAGTACATTTCCTCTAAAAATCCACTTATATGGAGTAGTAATGTATGTGTTTCTGATTGTAAGTTGTAGTTTTATGGGATGCAAACTGAATAGGTAGACAATCACACTGGCTACAAGCATTTTATTACATATACAAACTATATGCAATGTATACACTCTTGAATTTTGATAACAGTTGCAGAATTATGTTTGAAAATCTCTCTCTCTTGTTTATCATATTGACATACTTTTTGCAATCGCCACTTTGTAAGTGCCTGGTTTCAACTTGCCTTACCACATGGCACTACCATGCTTGAGCCATTTCAGATGGCTCCGTGCAAGCTGGCTTCTAAAAAGCTTTTCAGCAAATAATGTATGTTTTCTCATCTATCTATCCATTAAGATTTTTGTCTTTTTCAGGATGTGCTAGTGTTTATTTAAAATCTTAAAAATACATTGTTTTTACTGAATGCTTAGAACATAGTATATTTCAATATTGTCCTTGTTTTGCCCTATTCTTACTCTTTGGTGCCAGCCATTCAGTCCTGCAATGGTGCCATGCTTTTTCTTCCGCTCTGCTGATATTCTCTGATTTACAGCCTATCCTCTGAATCATTTATTTATTTATTTTATTCATTCTAAAGGGCACCACTGCCCAAAGGCATCGAGGCGCTGTTACAGAGTACAGGAGAATGCTTGCATTCTCATTACTGCTGCAATTTCATCTGCCCCTAATAAACTATCCATTTTGTGTGTTCTCTGTAACATAAATATAGTGTTTGCAAAAGAAAATGATTTGGGTTATTTGTGTAGCGCTGAGGTAGCTGACCAAGAAAACTTAATTGCCTCTGGACACTAGATACAATTTTGAGTTTAAGCTAACAGAGGCGCTTTAAATTCCTTCATGAACGTAGTTAGATTGTTCAAAAGCCAAATTCGCCTGGGAAGGGAATTCCTGGGGCAAATTCGCCTTTTGTCTGTGTAACAAAAGGCACAAGGCCTGATTTACAAAAGCATTTTACATTGGCTCAATTTCATTGACAAATGTTTTGTAAATGAGAGCCACTGAATTTCAAAAATAAAGCGGGAAAGAGTATCAAAATTAAAGAGTTTATACACTTCAGAAGTACATTTCTTGTTTATGTTTGTTTTCTTTGTTTATTTCTTATATAGCACACCAAGCCCAGAGGTATCTGGGTGCTTTTACTTAGAGTACAACAAGGTTACAGAAAGGCAAAAACATATAGTAAGGTTACCCTAGTGTTCAAATTATATACATTATATACATTTTAGGGTAGGGAATATACAAAGTGCATAACATAACTTTAGAACATTCTAAAAGAATTTATACATTTTAGAATAAAAATATACAGAATACATAACACAGAGTACATAACATCGTTTAAGATAGTCTTGAGGAGAACCCTGGGAGGCAACCTGGTGGTATCAAACAAAACTATGGGCGTGGTCAGGTCAAGCAGCTTGGTGGAAAGATCACGTTACTCTCAAGTGATAGTTAGCTTGATTGAGAAAATAGCCAAGTTGTAACCTTGTTCCGGCAGGAGAGGAACACTGGATTGGTCCTTAAAGAAAGTGGTAGATTGTTCCAAGACTTGGCCGCTAACACTGAGAAGCTAGCTCCTCCGGCTTTGGAGAGTTTGAATTTAGGTACGTTGAGGCAGTGGGCATAGTTGGTTTTGGTAGGTCTAGCGGTGACCTTTCTGGAGAATTTGTCTGTCAGATACTTAGGGACTGAGTTGTTTAGGCACTAGTGCGTCATCATGAGTGTTCTGAAAGTAATCCTGTCTTGGATCGGGAGTCAGTTAGTGTTCCGTCGGATTTGAGAGATATGGTAGGAGCGAGGAATGTTTAGGGCTGTTCTGAGAGCATTATTTTGCAATTCCTGTAACGTGTGAAGGTTTCTCTGGCTGGTTCAAAGATATAAGGTATTACAATAGTCTAGTTTGGAGAATGTAAGGGCTCTTACAAGAATGATGCAGCTGTTTGTAGAGAGAAATGTGATAATATATAGTAAAATATATGTAGGGAATGTGCAGTGGTTAATTAACCTTTGGAGTGAACCATTATGTGCACTAATTCGGTTCACATTAAAATCACCGGGAAATCCTGTTTGTGTATGACTTTCAAAGCAACAAAGTTATTGGTGTCTGCTTTAATTTTTTCACAACTTTTTTACTGTTCTTCTGCACTTTTGGGACTTTCTATCGCTCGTTTATCTCCGCTCAAATCTGTATTTCATGCCTCTATTCGTGTTCTTGGTCAATTGGCTCCTCCTGATTCTATTTCCTCTTCTCCGGTTCAACTTGGATAGCATTCTTTTCATGATCGTCTAAAGTTCAATTTTCTATGTCTGGTTTTTAAAGCTCTTTATGTGCTCGCTCCTCCTAATGTTCTTTCCTTGTCTCTTTTTATCTTCCTTCACGACCTCTTCAGGCTGTCTACCATTTCCGTCTTGTAGTTCTTTCTCCTCCCTGTGCTCAATCTCGCTTTCTGTATTTTTCTCTTCTTGCACCTTTAAATTGGAATACTCTCCCTCTCTCTCTTCGATCTATTACTATTTATTCTTCTTTTCGGTTTTCACTATGATCCCATCTTCTTTCATCTGGTTAACAAGGTCTTACTGCAATTACTGAAATACTTTGTGCTTTAAATATTGATGTCACTTTTTTGTACTGTTTTTTATTCTATGCACAACGCTTTGATGTAAGGCGCTATATAAAGTAAAATAAAATAGAAAAATATATATACAAGCTCAGAATGAATACAGGTGGAATCTTTTGGTTGACAGCAGCAACAACTCGTACAGGGTAGTGTTGAATACGCACTCCTGAAAAATATATGTAGTCATTCATGTGCATTTATTGATGAAATTCTTCAAAACAGAGTGAGATATAATAACCCGATATAATAACCCGAGGCTTTGTGATGATCTTAAAATGAGGGTCAGTGAGGGGGACTTTTCCACATGTTGTGATACAAGAGCGCGCTTGGAAATGTTGCAAACTCCCAAGTCTCCGAGGAGGCAATCCCCTTATTTCTTGGGGTCCTTTCTAAAGTCACGCTTTGGGCCTGATTACAAAACATTTGTATTCTACCTCAATGCATAATACATATTTTCTCCCGGTGGAAATGCATAGGCAAAGTATGGAAACACAAAGTAATCCCATTCTGCTGCTCAGGGAAGAAATTGGGCTGAGCGATCCATTTACCAGTCCTCCTAGTAATTACCACTTAACCGTCCTCGAAACCGTTGGGTGGAAATGCCTCTGCTTAGTAGCGGAGACACTGATGTCCCCTGTGTGAGTTTGCCACTGTGTCCCCATGCCTTGGGGCAGGTGGGATCCCCTGGACTCCCCCCACAAGCAACACATCCTGATAAGGCCCTTGTGTGCGCCCTCTAAAGAAAGCCCAGTATTACACAAGCAAATATGTGAGACTGGTTCGATTTTTGCCCAGTGTCTGCCAGCTCCACAATAACCATTTGGTATAATGGAGCTGGCAGGACCTGGAGATGTTGACATATTTGCCATGGGAACATCCTATGGCAAATGGATCTCCACTGTTGGTATGCCAACTGTGACAGAGAGAGACAGCTGCAAGCTGGGAGTGCCCACTCATAGGAGCACCACTGTCATTGATGCATTTCTGTGATCAGTCGCTCCAGGTAAGGGCTGGCCATCGCTGAGTGGCTGTGTATGAATTGGGTACACTAAAGACAGCACTATCCTTCTGACAACATATCAACAAAAAGCCCAAACCACCTGCTACCAGCTAATTCTCCTCCAGAAGGTAAAATCCATCCATCCACCTGAGGACTTCAAAAGCATTGTCCTGACCTGAAAACCTCCCACATAGATGGGGAAACACCCTCCACACCAGCATTCCGACGAGGCACTTGCTCCACTTAGGACCATCTAATGTGCCACAACATGACTCATAAGAGGAAACAAGAACTCTGACCACTTTTCTCCCACCCTAAGGGAGCAGCACTGACTTCTTCGCCCAGCCGAAATACTCCTCAACCGTGCCTTCATTGTTTTATAAGGATGCAAAAAAAGGGGCTATGAACTAAGAAATCGCCTGCGCTGAGTCTGCTATGATTTATATGTATGTAAGGATAAGTCCTGCAGTATGTGTCAAGGTAAAGGAGCTGCACCCTACAGGCCCACCAAAGCAAAGAGAAATTAGTAGATACCCTAGACATCAGTGCACATGGAGCACATGTATAAGCAAAAGAATACGATTTAATGTAAGGTCGAAACACGTGTCGGCTGTTCACTGGCCACAGTCATAAATATTTTCCTCATGCAGGTTGACCTGCACCGATGTCACACTTTGATTCTTTAGTTGTGATGATAAATCAAATCTTATTCCTTTGCTTATACATCAGCTCCACGCTCACTGTTTTCTGGGGTATTTGGTAATATATCTTATAAGACAACCACCACTGACAGATCAGCCAACCTAGCTACAAAACTCTATTTCTCAGGTGGGCTGTGGTCCTCCAGGAGGAGGGCCATTTCTACACTCAAGACGAACTGGGAGTGCAAGGAAAAGAACAGGAAACAGAACAGGAAACAGGCCTTCTCTTGCGGAGCCCCTGCCTACTGGAACACCATCTGGGTGGCAACCGGAACCATGCCAACACTCTTGCAATTCATGAAGGAACACAAGGCCTTATTCTTCAGTCAATAATGAGATCTTTGCTTCCTTGCATCATATCCCACCCCGTGGCTGGAACATCCCATGTCACACATTGTTTGCAACCCCTTTACCGCATACAGTATCCTCAACGGAATGTGCAGTGCCTCATTGCTCCTTAACTAGGTTCCTCCAAATATAAATACAGAAAATTAGGTATTAAATATGTTTTTAAATTCTGCCAGCCTTAAACCAGGATTTTCCCTTTGTAGTTAATTGTGACACTAACCTAGCTGCACACACCTGCGCCTGAGGAATGCAACACCATAACTGATGATTATTCGAAGGGCTTTGGAAATGGAGTCGGTCAGGGGCCTCCATTTGTATTTTTTCTGCCATGGTTGATTCTAGGAGTTATGCTTGCATGTCTGTTAGTGTTTGGTTACACTTTCCTTGGCTGCACTCGCCTATAATATTTTAAACACAGACCACATTTAGCATTTTTCTGAGCTATTTGTATAATCCGCGTCAAACCCCTTGGATCCCTATCGAGTTGCTTCACAGCCACTATTACAGAGGGAATATTGCCAGCCCAGTTATGCAAAGCCAACATTGACAGCGATCCACATCTCTCCCAACAGATGTTCGTTCGGTCCAGTGGATCCTGCAGTCTGGTGCCTTGACTTCCATCCATAACATCTGCTTGATGTTTAGCGCTCTCTGCCCTGGGACTGGGATTAAAAATAAAGAAAAAAGAAATCGGAAAAGAAAATACATTGTTTTGCAAGTGTTTCCCTTCATGGATTTTTTCCTTTCTTTTTCTCATCTGCCCCCTTATGCTGACAGGGAGCCGCTGGCAAATGCTGCAGACTTTCCGTCATACGGCGCATCTTGGCTCCATCTGTCTCGCTTCTCTGCCTGCAGACGGCGGAGGGATAACAGCCTTATGTGCGCCGATTCCCCAGCTCAGTTACTGTGAGTGGGAACTACTTTTCAAGACACCACAGCTCGTTACCGCACAAGCACAGTGGGTGCCCAATGCAAACAACTCTTGGTGGTAGCCCTCCGCATGTGACCTCAAAGCGACTTCAGAGACAACACATGGGCGTTCATTCAAAAGGGATTAGCGCCGACTATTTCGTCTCTCATTTCCCCCATATGACCTGCTTTACAGCAAGTAGCGTTTCCATGCGCCGGTAGAGGGGTTCTCTCTCTGAACATGTGCATTATCATAACATATGCCTAAGTACATTGGGGCCTCTGTTTAAAAAGGAAGCCAATTGCATGTACTTCTAGACATATTTAGAAAATTAGCAGCTGCCTTTGCAATCCCGTCAAATTGGTGCCAGCCTTTACTCAGCTTTCACTAGTAAGGATATCTGCATAACAGGCATATCCAAAAATATTCTCCTCTTTGTTCGTGTCTGATTCCTTTATTATTTTAAGAAATAGTTAGTCTTTCAAAGATTGGATAGCTTACAATGATCTAATATTCTAAAGAGACTAAACCAGAGAAATATTTCTCCTTAACTTGCCTACTTTTTCAATTGATCCACCCGTTGCAAGATGGACATTTTTCCAAATACAATGTCCAGTTGGCAGTTTGGATCTCTATGAGATTATTGGGGCTTGACTGTAGGCAGGTCATAAGGAAGTGGTGCACTGGGCATGGCCTTAGCCCAGAGTCGTTGCTAGGGGATTAGGGGGACTAGAGCCCCAGGTCTTTTAATTGTTGCCCTGTATGGAAGCTCAGGGGCTACAACCAAAAGGGTAGCTAGCCCGGAGTCCAAACAGTCCCGACATTAGCTTAGCCCCAGATCTTTTCCAGACCTAGCAAGACCCCTGCCTTAGTCACTGGCCAATGTGCAGATAGTGTCAATTTGTGCTACCTGCGGAAAGTTGCAGAAGAGAGACAACACACTTGATCTCTTTAAGGAAGCTGGCACTTTAAGGCTGGCAGATGGGACAGGGGTATGGCCTGCGGCAATAAAACATGGAAGGATTCTACTGGGCATGTCCCGAGACCATGCAAAGAGTGCACACTTGGTATTCTTGTGGTGTGTGGGACAAAGTGTCCGCTTGGCATGGCCCAGGTGAGGTTTTTGCAGTCTAGTATTTACAAGTCTCTATTGAAGTGATGGAACATTAATTAAGCAATAAGCCCCAAGCAGGGTGGGCATTACCACTTCTGGTAATGCCCCGGGGTCCAAAAGTTAGGGGCCCGTAAGACTGGGGTACTAAAAGCAGATTTTTTCTGTCCCGAAACACTCCAGCGTTTCGGAACAGAAAAATAAAATCAAAAAAATGGCTGCCGGAGAAGGGAGAACTGAATCCGTTTTCAGTTTCCATGGCATCCATTCAAAATTAAAGGATAGTTCCGGGACTTTTTTTTTATTGTCCCTACGGTTCGGCCATGTGTTTTTAAGCATAAATCGGTAGATCGTAGAAAACTTTCCTATGGACCTTACCCGACTTTTCGTCCATTAACGCACTCGAAATCAGCCGCCATTTTCGGATATTCCTATCATTTCCCCCCATCGACCTGGCTCACCTGCGTTTGCGGCACTAAATCATATCCCCCGCCCCTGAAACAGACTTTATCAAAACATTCATATTCCCCGCCTCTATCCGTGACGTGACTGTGCTGCGTAGGCAAACGCGCCCAGGCGTCTTCTACGCGACTCCACACAGAACCCGGAAACCAACACAGATCAGCTCACAACACAGCGCGCCACAATTCAGAATATGAAACTGTACTTTTAAATCAAACCGCAAGATTGTAAATTTGGTAAAGTACATTTATTTGACATCAAATGTTTAGAGAATATTCAGCGATTTGCATTTTTCTTTGCTCTCGATCCAAAATAGTTCGTCTTGAGGCAAGCGATGTTCGTGTGCAGTACACAGGGTGTTGGTTTACGATAAAATAAGCTCTTCGGTCGCACTGATAATCGCATGGCTGTTCCAACAACGAGGCACTAGGCCACCACAACGGTATGTATGTTGCATCTAGCCGTTAGTACCGCGTAAGGGCATACTTGTACTTGGCGATCGTCCCATAAAATGGTCAGGGTGGTAACGTTGTTCACGCGGAGAAGCAACTGGCGGTTGTAAAAGCCATCCGCCGGTGTCTGGTACTCGTGACACATACAATAATGAAGGATGTACCTGTTTTAAAAACATAAAAAATGAAATTAGTCTCACCATCAGATCTTTATTAAAATTATTCATTTTATATATTAGGTCGGGAAATTATTTCATAGCTAGGACAGTGCAACTGGGTATTATACGTCATTTCCAGTAATCCACCCCCTCTCCTCCGCCTTTTTCAGAGCCGCCTGAGCGCCAGTGGACCACTTCGTCACTGATATGATATAATATGGCATTTGCAACGCGCCTATACACAAGTGTTTCAAGGCGTGGCGAGGCAGGGAGGGGGGGGGACAAGGAGAAGACAGACAACGATCCTACTAGGCCAGGTGTCATTCAGATCGCGCAAGTGCAGGGGTAGGGGGAAGGTAAAAGTGCAAGGGGAGGGGGGAAGTGGAGTACAAGGTAAGTAGCATAAAATAATAAATACATAGGGCCAGCTGGTGGCGAGTGCAAGGTAAGTGCAGAACAAGTGCTGGGAAGGGGGGGCTGTAGGATACTGAGACAGTCCCCCAGTGCAGGGGTTGACAGGGAGGCAGTGCAGGTGGAGAGTGGAAGGGCCCAGGACCGAGGTCGCAGACAGTGGACCAGTTGTAGCAGGGGAGAGGGAGAGAGAAAGCAGAAGCAAAGAGTAAGGTTTTGAGGTGCTTCCGTAAAAAGAGATGGTTCTCCTCAAGATAGTGCGCGGTACAAAACAATATGCCACATAGAACGAACAAGTACAACTTAACCCGTCTTTAAAGCTACTGTATAGTAATTAAATTGCGGTATAAACTCATCTAAAGAGTTACTTACATTATATTTGCATTTTCCATTGTGTCTGTGCGTAGGGCAGCCCCGAAATACCACTCCTTCTATGCCGACGTTATTTCTTCTAATGAACGAACATTAAATGGCTTTCGTTTCTGAAATTATATTCATTATCGTTTCTTACGTTATTGCACCACACCCCCAAAAAGAAGTCTTTTCGGATGGTCCCGGCCTGTCAAGGTCAAATAACAATAGAACCTTATACTGAGACGTGGGCCATTCCGGCACCCGAGCAAAAAATCAAAGCAGCTGACCTTCACTTTGAACGAGCACACATTCCTAGTTAGCTACATTCAGTGTAAGGCCATCTCACAGGACTTGAAATTTACACTCCATCTTTGCATTTTGTCTGCGTGCATTTGCAGCCCCAGCGAACCATAAATACGGAGACATTCTATATTTTTTGAAAAATGATTTATATTACTGTTTGGTTTAATTTAATGCGCAAATGAACAAGGGTGGAGAGACACATTGCATGTACACTGAGCAATCACTTTTATTTACACAATACATATTTACACATATTCAATGGGCCTGCGACATGAGGAGACTCCAGAGCAAAGTCACAGGTGACACCCGGGTGGTTCGCACTACTGCACGGTGAAGGGAGGGGCAAGGGTGGAGAGACACATTGCATGTACACTGAGCAATCACTTTTATTTACACAATACATAGCTACACATATTCAATGGGCCTGCGACATGAGGAGACTCGAGAGAACAGACAATCAAATTACAATCATTTAAACCATGATGTGTATTTCTCAATGAGCTCTGCTTTAGGTGGACATGGAACAGAGGCAATGTTGGGTGGCAATGCAGTTGTCCCCTGCACAGGTTCGTTCACAACTCCATGTATGTGCCTATCTAGGACATTAACAATAAGTCTCTCAATAAACTCATATTGCATATCCTCAAACACTGGTTTGATCACCCATTGTTTACTTCTTTTAGTGAAGGCCTTATTGTAGCGAAGCGTCCCTAAAGTTCCGGTCGTCCTACTTTGTTGACGGCCAACATTATGGTTATGTGCCAAGACCGCTAGAAGAGTCCGATTTATCATGCCCTCCATGCCAAAATGCAATCGTTTTGGCCTGTACTTTAGGCACATATTGTGGAACACCTCCAAATCTCCTGTGTGGCAGAATTCCGTGAGTCCCCTCAAATCTCTTGTTATAGTTTTATCAAATACAATCTTTTCAATGGCTTTGTGAGTGGGTGATGAAGGAATCAACCACTTCTTCTTCCGTGCCTCCTCTGTGGACAAATGGCCATGTTCACAATTGTGGAAATGTTGGTTTGTGGTCCAGCGGTGAACGTTGCTACAGTGTAGCATTACTGACCGCCATTTTTCCAGTAGAATTTCCAACGACCCTCCACATGTTTTTGAGCTCCACCAAAGATGGTTGCTGATTGACTTGGACCACTGTGAAATACCTTGCATATCTTTTTTTTTACCTGCAGCCAACATTTTTTTATTGATTGTTTTTGCAAGATGCCATACGTCAAATTGGTGATTTATATTTTTGTACTCTTCTCTCATTGTCTTGGCAATTGAAACGTGTCTGTCCGTGGCTATCAGGTCGATCACCATTCCCCGCGATTGTAGTTCTTGCAATGATGCTACAAAGCCAACTTTCTCCATGGCCACTGAGGATGTACTTTGTGACACCTGCACGACCACCGAACTCACAATTTTCTTACTTTCCATGTCCTGAAAGTGGTAGGTGCAGTACTTGGCTGAAAATCCTGGGCTGTCGCACTGTCCATCACCGGCTAGCCTGAACCGTTTGCCCGCGAATGTACTATCAATAGACATTTTTTCCATTCTCCAAGCTTCGCTAATGGCTGGAAATAGATAATCGGTTTGGTATTTGTAGAACTGAGTTTTCGCAATGAAATGGATTCCCACAAACTGAAAGAAAGACTCTAACTTTTTAAAACTTGAACCACTAAAAAGTGCGGCCGCTGCACAAAGTAGATTGCCTGCTGGCAGTTGCCCCAGCATGGGTTGTGCAGACCATGAGAAAGGATGATATTTTGTACAGGTGGCATGTATTTTAAGGTTAGTGCCTCGAATTGCACGAGTCACATTAATCAATGGCTCCCCACATACTTCCCCACCAACCGAATGCCCACATTTCATCCTAATAATAATATCAATCAAACAACTATCGAATACAATGAATTTGGCCTCTTTCCTTATACTGTCACTCTGCATCCCAGCTGGTTCGGCCTGTAACGTTGAGGACATGTCACTCACATGAAAGGTAGAATCTCTGATATCGTCTTCCGCTATGTTCAGTGATATTGATGGTGTTTCATTGTCGTCCACTTCATTCTCTTCCATTGCAACATCTGTTCCTTCTCAGGCGATGGGTGAATAAAACAATTTCTTCAACTTTCTCGCGGTCTTAGTTTTTGCGGGTGTGGATTCTGTAAATTGATCTCCGACTGCATCCGAACTACCAGGAGGACATTCACTATCAATGGCTGGTGGTGGTATAGCTCCGTTGTCAATCACTTCATATTCTTCCCATTGGCACGATGCATCTCCAGTCTCAAGTCTCTGCCAAAAGGTTTGACAAGCAACATCTCTCGTTCGCTTCACTGTCTGTGTAGATCTAGTTCGTACACCCACTCGCAACTAGAGGACAGATTGGAAAAGGGATGTTCAGTTTAAACACAACTTACAGTATTGAACTATTAACAGTGAAAAACAACATAATATAGTGACCAGGACACTAACCTTCTTTTGCTTTCTTTTCTTTGAAACTTTCTTGCCTCGAACTTCAACATCAGGACGCTGTTGCTCCGACTCGTGTGTGCATGTCTCCACTTCCTCTTGCGCTGCTACGACTATATTTTCATGATAAGCACATCCATCACGCACTGACGCTCCATCGACTCCCTGAAACATAGAACTTTCATTAGTATGTATAATAATATTGAAAACACAAAATGTACTTGGGGACCAATACCCACGTACATCTCAATAGCAAAACACGAATGAACGCTTTGTGTAGAACATTCAAACGACAATTATTCACGCATTGTTGATCTAGTTAGATGGAACTGTCAAGATCCATACCTCGGGCTCCTCATAGACTTCCATTGATGATATTATTGAAGATGACGCTTCAGCAACTCCCTGAAACACAGTAATTGCATTAGTATGGTTTTCTATTTTGTTAAAAAGAACATAAACTTTGTGCAGGCGTCAACGGCTCATCTAAATAGACCTGCACAAATGATCAGTTGTCTAAAATAAATAATGGATATCTAAATATGATTCGATTTGCTCGATCGTTGGAAGTGTCACCACCCAGAGATCTGCATCAACTACTAGGGGTGATGTTCTTGTAGAAGAAGCTCCGTCATCTCCCTGAAACTTAGTACTTGCGTTATTAAAGAAGGAAGTATAGCGGATGTAATCACATCATATGATTTCGCTTGATCGAACTGTCAGTATCCATACCTCGAAATGCATAAGAACATCAAGGGACGCTGTAACTGCGGTGCACACTTCTGCAAGCTGTTGCGCCGACCCGTAACTGCATGCTCCCCCTTCTTCTTGGACTAATGCTCCATCGACTCCCTGAAACATAGGACTTTCATTAGTAATGAACACAATATTGAAAAAAGAAGACACATAGGAGGGCGACGACAGAAGGACATATCAATGGCTAAAAACGAAAGAAACATTGTGTGTAACAATCACGCTACAAGAATGCAAGATCTGATGATCTCCATCGATGGAACTGTCCGGAAACGTACCTCGAGCATCTGAGTGACATCAACGGTTGTCGTCAATGCGTTGGGATCCTCAGCATCTCCCTGAAAGACAGTACTTGCATTATTTTGGATAACAATAATTATAACTGAAAACAAAGACTAGTGGACGAGTACAAGGGTGTACCATTAGGTAAAATAATTACACGATAAATTAAAACTATTGATTTACATGCCTAAAACAAGTCAGTGGCAGAATAGCTAAGTAAGATTACCCGATAGGCGCTTGAAGTGGCTGATGACTGCAATAACGACACGGATGGAGAATCTTCCGCCTTCATATTGAGTGGATACATAAATGGGGAAATTATTGTTAGCTAATGCTACACACTACCGCAAGGCCGAGAGCTAAATACGTAAACTTGACTCACCAGTGGTGGGATGTGGACGAATAGAGTGGGAATAGCGGTTGAGAGCAATTTTCGCTTCGCTCGCGGTGTGTTCTTCTTTATTAGCAATGATGTGGAGTACATGTCTGAGCTAAAGTGCCTGCTGCAGATGCGGTATCGATCACCCCTCTTGTCCGCAAAGACTTCTAGGACTCTACTTTCAAGCTCAGACGGTGGATATCCGCAATATCGGACCCATTCTCTTATCTGATCTATTGTCTTAGGGAAAACATGCATTATAGTACCTTCAGATTTTTTATGGGTCTTCGAAGGGCAACCGCCAATGGAACAGGCAGGCATTGTGGAAAGTTCTGAAAAGTAAAGATCAACAATTCTATATGAATACCAATGTGTTAAAAAATTAAATGACACATAAAAGGTTCAATGCAAGGTTCGTTTTGGTTCTTGGAACTATACACGTTATTCACATGCGGATAAGTATTTGAATAACTTTAAAAAAATAGAAAAATAATTTGACTAAACTCAGAACATGTGACTAGTTCCTTGCATGTACTGTCTTGAACGAAAAGAAATTGGACGCAAAATGATTATGGTACATGGCCTTACCTTGACGAACAAACAGATGCAGGGATCAGAGTAGTTTCTTGTCGTAGAACAGGGAGCAGTTCACAGGTTGCAAACTGACGAGTTTGCTCGAAGTGGTCACGGAAGTTCACAGAGACGAAGAGCAGATAACCAGCACCTTCACGGGTTGACTAGCAAAGCGCAAAGAAGTTCTCATTAGAAATATGAAGTGGGTTATAAAGAATTCGAAACAGGCGTGTGTTTGTGAATGAATGACGTGTATATGTCGTGGCATTATGCGGTTTGCAGGGGGGCGTCCAGCGTGAGGGGGGATGCTTGGCAGGAGACACGGGGTCTGGAGGTAGACATGGGAACAACAACCCATGCTCTATAGACCACTTTGAAGTGTGCATGGTCTTTGGCACCTCTTGGCCTTTATCGCTCCCTGACAGCTCCACTTGCCAGCACAAGTACCCCGGTGCGAACTGCCTTTGATAGGGCGGGGGGGTGGATTGGGGCGGTGGTCGTGCAGACAAGACACAGGAAGACTCGTGAATGGAGACACACTTATGTGGATTGCAGGGGGGCGTCCAGCGTGAGGGGGGATGCTTGGCAGGAGACACGGGGTCTGGAGGTAGACATGGGAACAACAACCCATGCTCTATAGACCACTTTGAAGTGTACATGGTCTTTGGCACCTCTTGGCCTTTATCGCTCCCTGACAGCTCCACTTGCCAGCACAAGTACCCCGGTGCGAACTGCCTTTGATAGGGCGGGGGGGTGGATTGGGGCGGTGGTCGTGCAGACAAGACACAGGAAGACTCGTGAATGGAGACACACTTATGTGGATTGCAGGGGGGCGTCCAGCGTGAGGGGGGATGCTTGGCAGGAGACACGGGGTCTGGAGGTAGACATGGGAACAACAACCCATGCTCTATAGACCACTTTGAAGTGTACATGGTCTTTGGCACCTCTTGGCCTTTATCGCTCCCTGACAGCTCCACTTGCCAGCGCAAGTACCCCGGTGCGAACTGCCTTTGATAGGGCGTGGGGGGTGGATTGGGGCGGTGGTCGTGCAGACAAGACTCGTTTGACGCAGGGCCTCACCAAGGAGAGGCCATCTAACTGCATGTAAGAGGCAGGCTGCAGGATCTAGTACATGGAAGGCAGGGGGGTGAGTTTATAAATACCTCACCCTCCCAGGAGAATATATGGGTGCAGTTCACCCTGGAGACCCTGGATGCCTAGGCAGTTAGTCAGCAGCAGGCTGGCCTGTGGTGGCAAGGCGGCACGGGCCAGAGGGGGTCATCTCTGTACCCGGTGCCCAAAAGGATGATTTATTATGATCAACCATATTGATTATTTACCTATAACCATGTTTTGTATCAATAAAATCCAACAGCCTTTTATTGCCAACGCTTGAACAAAGTGGTGTGGTAAGTATTTTTGGGGGAGGAGGCAAGGCCGGGAGGCTTGATGCCAACCCGCAAAATAACATATGTATGTCTGCTGCATATGGGTTCAACGGTTATGTGGATTGAAGGTGGGCAGCCAGCGTGAGGGAGGATGCTGGCCGGAGACATGTGGTGTGACAAGACAAGGCACAGGAAGACTATTCAATGGAGACACACTAGATTCATTTAAAAAATCAAAACAACCATTGTTAAAATATATGTTGCGTTTTATTTTAGATCTTAATTTCAATTGAACATAAATAATAAACATTACACATTGTAAATTTCCGGTTGCAGCACATCCAGGGAAAATCCACGGTATTGTCCACTGTCGCTGGGGAAATGTTGTCTAATGGCAAGTACCGCACAGGCAGGTATTACTCTCCGAACGCGGTGTCCGAGCCTCCCGTGAAGCCACCAAGTGAAGCAACGATATGCCACCAGCCTGTACCATCTGTGAAAATGAAAGATGCAAACTGTATTAAAATGACAAAACTTTCTTATCAATGTCGATTCAGGTAAAAAATGTCATTCTGCTTTGAAAAAAATTCTATCTAGAAAATGCACAATATGGAACCAATTTACATGCATTCGAATGATATGTAGATGTAATTTTATATGTGGGAGACGACCATGAAATAGTAGTGGCATCACTGACATCACAACCAGAGTATACTTACTCGTTACTCGGATTACGCGGACGAACAGTGCCGCGAAGTTTGTGCATAAGTACCATCATCATCCTCAACACGGTCCGTGAGAGGCAGGCTTCCCTGAACTCTGGCAGATCGGTGATGCATTGCGGACTTGGCTCGCCTTCCGAAATGTAGGCCAAGCACCCGGAATTTTCACGGCAGCAGCAGTTCTCCTCCTCAGTTGGCATTAGCTCGCACCGATTGCACGTGCACCAGGTGGAGACGCCGTCCATGCGACATGGTCCAGGCTCTTCATCCGTTGACTGGTCCTCCCAACTGCCGTCCGAATCCCCATCGTTTTCGCGTGCTTGCCTTTCCAGTAGTTCTTCCTCGGTGTACTCGGGCTCGTACATATACGGCATTATTGTAGCCATTGTGTGGTAAAGAAAGTAAAATAATTTACAGAGATGGTACAGGTGTTCACAAGGCCTAGAAGCGGCGAAGGTAGCTGACCAGAGCACAGAAACGAGTCACAGAATACTCAAAGTAACACAGAGAGAGTAATGGAATCGAAAATCTGCTGCTGTGTGTTGTGAAACGGTGTGTTTATACTTATTGAGGAAAGAGGCGTCCTGCCATTTCCATGGCGACACTTCATTAGCTGAGGCGCAGCGATTGTTGACACGAAACGTGCTTTGGCGTTGGGAAATGGGCGGTACGCGTCTGCTGATGTCAGGCTCATGGGTGGGGGATTTGATTTAGTGCCGCAAACGCAGGTGAGCCAGGTCGATGGGGGGAAATGATAGGATTATCAGAAAATGGCGGCTGATTTCGAGTGCGTTAATGGACGAAAAGTCGGGTAAGGTCCATAGGAAAGTTTTCTACGATCTACCGATTTATGCTTAAAAACACATGGCCGAACCGTAGGGACAATAAAAAAAAAGTCCCGGAACTATCCTTTAAGGTAAAAAGGTAGTCCCTTCTCCTTTTTCATGGCAGCCATTAAAAAAATAGGGAAAATGTAAACAAAAAAGATGGCTGCCATGGAAAGGAGGGAAGGAACTACGTGCAGTCCCTTCTTCCTTTCCATGATGGCCTGTCGGGGATCAGGAGCTAACGTGCTGGGGACAGAAGTGTTCCTAGCTTTTCTGCTCCTGAAATGGACCAACAAGAAGGTAAGTGGGGTTGGGAGGACGGGGAGGGGATTGTTTGGATTGGGGTTGAGGTGGGAGAGAAAACGCCTCGATCCCCGGTTGGGGAAGATGGCAGCCTCCAGCCGTGTGGTGGCTCGGAGCAGGGATACCCCGTTCGGAACCATCTCATTTGCTGAGTGGCTGCCACACCCCCCCATGGGGGAAAAGAAGGAACATAGTGGGGAGAAGGATTCCAGGGATTCTCGGTCGGGTAATGCAACGGCGAGGGCCAATGAGTTTGCTTGTTACAATCTCATTGTCACTCGCTGGGTACTAATTGGTATTCACAGTGACACCAGCCTGTGACCCTGAAAGTTTAGCCCAACCTGTCTAAAGTTCCAGCTTGTTGGCTCTTGGCTCTTTCCCTCTGCCGCAATTGTTATTTATAATGGAAGTTTTGTGTTGTTACATTGGCTTATTCCCAAGTGCCCACATTTTACCAAAAAGGATGACAATGACTCCCTTCTTGGTGTTCAAAAACTCCACATCTTGTGGTTTTATTTTTTCAGTGTTAGAATATTCTGGTGCCCTATGTGATTACACGTATTTCAATGACTTGCTCATCTTTTACAAATCAGGGCTGGCAGGCCACTGTTAATCCAGTACGTTGATGACTTGTTGATGGTGTCACCATAATATGTAGCCTTTTATAGTCTGTGCTTCTTACTTTTGCTAAACACGACGACACACCAATAATGTATTCAACCCTTTTTTGTAGTCTGTGCTTCTTACTTATTGATGAACACGAGGACACACCAATAGAGTTTTCAGGTCCCGGTGTGTAGACTGGCCACCCGCCACTCATCTGCCATAATCTGATTACAAAAGGGTTGAATACATTATTGGTGAGGATTTGTCCAGGGGGGGCAAAGTTATAGGGGGGTCCCAAAACATTTTTTTTCCCATAGACTGAATGGGAACAATATTTTGCTCGCGTCTACAGCCCAAACCGCTGGACGGATTTTTACCAAATTTGAACCAGGAGCAGCGGCTTGGTCCCGAAAGCGTGCTTTTGCAAATTTGGTGAAAATCCGTCCAGTAGTTTTTTTTAAAATGACCAAAACGTAGGTCAAAAATAAATAATGATATCTGTATTCGGTCCGCGGACGGACTTCCCTGTTCGCTCCGCGGACAGTGTCCTGATTGGCCAATCGGCTTGCGTGATGTTGGTGGACATGCAACGTGTTCGCTGATTGGACGGCGTGAAGCGTGAAGCGCGTCAGATTTTCTGTAGCGCCCGCCATCTTGGATTCGCGGTCGTCCGTGGGCAGCGCAGTGAAACTTTGTTCAAAATTTGTATTTAGTAGAGTGTGTTGGTGTGTAGGAGTGTTGGGGGAGGGTGGGAGTGTATGAGATAGGATGAAAGTTGTGTTTTTTATGTGTTAGATGTTCTTTTTGTGTTCGATTTGTCTGCGGACATCACAGGTGTTCTGAAATGTTCTAAATAAACTGAATGGGGGGTGTTCTGAGGACTCAATATGTGTCCGTTTTGTTCGCAAGCAAACTGAAACTGTTCTAGGAACACTCGCAGTGTCCTGAAATGTTTCGCAAATAAACAAAATGGGGGTGTCCTGAGGACGCTATCCGTATTGTTCGTTGTCAAGTTGAATATGTTCTAAGAACACTCGCGGTGTCCTGAATTGTTCGCAAATACACAAAATGGGGGTGTTCTGAAGACGTTGTTGAACACTCGCTGTGTCCTGAAATGTTCGCAAATATGAATGGGGTTGTGGCTGACAAGTTGAATGTGTTCTAAGAACACTCGCGGTGTCCAAAAAATGTTCGCAAATAAACAAGATGGTGGTGTTCTGAAGACGCTTCTAAGAACACTCGCGGTGTCCGGGGAATGTTCATAAGGGGTGTCCTGAGGACGCTGTCCGTATTGTTCTCTGTCAAGTTGAATGTGTTCTAAGAACACTCGCGGTGTCCTGAAATGTTCGCAAATAAACAAAATGGAGGTGTTCTGAAGACGTTTCTAAGAACACTCCCGGTGTCCTGGAATGTTTGTAGGGTTAGTCCTGAAGGCGTAGTCCGTATTGTTAGCTGGCGAGTTGAATGTGTTCTAAGAACACTCATGGTGTCCTGAAATGTTCGCAAATAAACGAAATGGGGGTGTTCTGAGGACGCTGTCCGTATTGTTTGTTGTCAAGTTGAATGTGTTCTAAGAACACTCGCGGTGTCCTGAAATGTTCGCAAATAAACAAGATGGTGGTGTTCTGAAGACGCTTCTAAGAACACTCGCGGTGTCGGAGGAATGTTCGTAGGGGGTGTCCTGAGGACGCTGTCCGTATTGTTCTCTGTCAAGTTGAAAGTGTTCTAAGAACACTTGCGGTGTCCTGAAATGTTTGCAAATAAACAAAATGGAGGTGTTCTGAAGACGTTTCTAAGAACACTCCCAGTGTCCTGGAATGTTCGTAGGGGATGTCCTGAAGGCGTAGTCCGTATTGTTCTCTGTCAAGTTGAATGTGTTCTAAGAACACTCGCGGTGTCCTGAAATGTTCGCAAATAAACGAAATGGAGGTGTTCTGAAGACGTTTCTAAGAACACTCCCGGTGTCCTGGAATGTTCGTAGGGGGTGTCCTGAAGGCGTAGTCCGTATTGTTCGCTGGCAAGTTGAATGTGTTTTAAGAACACTCGCAGTGTCCTGAAATGTTCGCAAATAAACAAAATGGGAGTGTCCTGAGTACGCTGTCCGTATTGTTCTCTGTCAAGTTGAATGTGTTCTTAGAACACTCATGGTGTCCTGAAATGTTCGCAAATAAACAAAATGGGGGTGTTCTGAGGACACTGTCCGTATTGTTCATTGTCAAGTTGAATGTGTTCTAAGAACACTCGCAGTGTCCTGAAATGTTCGCAAATAAACAAAATGGGGGTGTTCTGAAGACATTTCTAAGAACACTCGCGGTGTCCTGGAATGTTCGTAGGGGGTGTCCTGAAGGCGTAATCCATATTGTTCGCTGGCAAGTTGAATGTGTTCTAAGAACACTCGCAGTGTCCTGAAATGTTCGCAAATAAACAAAATGGGGGTGTCCTGAGGACACTGTCCGTATTGTTCGTTGTCAAGTTGAAAGTGTTCTAAGAACTATCGCGTTGTTCTGAAATGTTCGAAGGGGGTGTCCTGAAAGCGCTGTCCGTATTGTTCGCTGGCAAGTTGAAAGTGTTCTAAGAACACTCATAATGTCCGCGGACATTAAAAGTTTCCATAGACCATAGTTGAAATGTTTGACTCTATGGATGTGATATGCTGTGATGGTTGTTGCCAGGGCATAGAGTCTTGGGTGCATGGCCATTTGGCCATGCACCCAAGACTCTATGCCCTGGCAACAACCACCGCAGCATATCACATTCATATTTGCTTATAACTTTGGGTGAAAAACAAATGTATAAGGAACAAAGGTATTAGATACTATGGATGTGATATGCTGCTATGGTTCTCCTTATTATTGTATACTTACTGTTTGGTCTAGTAATGGGATCCATGTTTTTCTTGTTAATTTCTGTGATAAAAGAAAATAGCATGTTAGTATTAGTATTTTGTAATGACTTATTACATTGTACAATCAATATACTTTTTTTTTTTTGGACCCTCATATTTAGTAGATTACAAATCAGAGTACTGTGCAATTTGTTCAGTTTCTTTATTTGTTGCTAAAATCATTGGGTCTGTGGGAGAAAAAAAAAATCCATGTTGGATTAAAAAAAAACCTTTTTCTGTTATGCTACAGTTTATTTGTTTGTTTGTTTTCAGTGTTCACTTGTTGTTTCTGGCTAATGCTTAATACTTTGGCTTGTTGTATTTTTTTGGAGCAGTAACATATTATTTATTTGTTTTGATATTATAAAGTTTTGGAGCAGTTAGATACCAATTGGCGTTTTCTAACTGTCTATTTTTTTTAAATATATTTTAGTAGTATTGATTTATCTATGTGGATATTGTTAAATTTTGGGACAGTTAGATACCAATTGGCATATTCTAACTGTATATTTTTTGGTCTAATTTAGTGGTATTCATTTATCTGATTAGTTGTTGTAGAATGTTTGAGCAGTTAGCTAGCTTTTGGAGTATTCTAACAGTTTATATTTTTTTTAACACAAGTTTACTTAGGGTTTAAATACAGTTTAGTTATCAAATTTTGGTTTTAAGAACATCAAATAAGCGTTTGTAAGATTTCCTGGTAATCTCAGCTTTAGAGTAATGGTACTATCATTACATTCAAACCATCCACATTTCTTTTTTATATATGCAGTGTAGTGCCCTGAATTGGTTGTGGCTCCTGCGTGGTAGATTATACCTATTGTGAAGGTTTTCTTACCAAGTGATATTTGACCATGTGTGAATCCAGTCAGCTTGCAGTTGTTTTTGGTACCATCTGCATTGTAACGTAGAAGCATTAGTGTTATGTATTTACTATGTGTTTGTATTACCAACGTGGAGCGATTATCTGAATTGCATAATCTACCATGGTTTGCATTTTGTACAAGTCGCTGAAATGGAATGGATTCACAATTTGGTATTGATATATATATGAAGCGTTCATTGGGGAAAGATTTCTTTTATAGGTATGTTTTTGTTTTCCAGTACTTGTAGTAAGTACATTAGAAATTCTTGTGGATATTCCTGTGAATTTATAGTGAATTTCACCATTTCACCATTCCAGCACAATAGTCCAATTGTTATTCCAAAAACACTATACGTGTTGTCAGGATTGTTTGCTGCATTTCTGTGAAGTACTAACATTTGCAAACACAATGGGTCTGTACTGTGTAAGTAAATGTTGTCAACAATTGGTGGTAATTGAAATAGAATATTCATTGCTACATTTGCGTAGCAACTTACACCAACTATATTTGAGAATTTAAATGGTCCAGGTAGTTCTGTATCTAACTGCTTTTTTTTGGAGTTTGTCTTCCTTCTTTAAAGAAGTACTTGGTTTACTTTCCCTAATTGATTCTTTTTTGCTTGTGGTACTTGATGAAGTATTAGTTTCTTTTACTCTCTTTGGAGGATTTGCAGTGACATCCTGTTGCATTTCTATTTGATTTATTTTTCTTTTATAACGTATTACTTTTTGTGGAACAGAATATGTGTTTAGGTGGGGGGGTGTGTAGTGAGCGAAGTCTATTGTATTCTAAAATGCAAGGAATATCAGCGTTTATTTTTCTTGCATCAAAGTTGATTAGAAATAGGCCGTCAAGTGTACGTAAGCGTGATATTGCTACATAGCTCATGCCTTCTTTAAAGACTGTGTTACCAATATCTATCATTGCTTTGTCTAGGGTAAGACCTTGTGATTTATGAATCGTGACTGCGTATGCAAGAGTTAGAGAAAATTGTTCTCTGTGTACATACATATCTTTGAAGAGAAGGAAACTAGCTGTTGAGCGTCCTATCCTTTTTACTTCTGAAAGTTTGTCAAAGAGTATATTGACAAACTGAATTTTGTTGTCGCGTGGGTATGTTTGAAAGCCAACAACTGTACCCAGTGCTCCATTAACTAGTCCTTGGTCCACGTCAAGGTTACGTTTAAGCATTACTCTGCAATTTATGGATAATTTTAATATCTTTTCTAAGCCTGCTGTGTTTGAGATTGATTTTTCTAAACTATTTAGTCTTGTTGTGGCTTGGTCACAAATGGGTAGTGTCATACCATGTACATCTAGTTTGTATGTGGCGCTAATTTCCATGATTGGTTGCATTTCTTTACTTAGCATGATTTCATTGAATTTGAAACAGCTTGCAAGAGTTGGCATTAAGGCCATACAATTGACATTTTTGTGGGCTAATTGTTCCATAACATCTGTAGCACATGCATTATCGCCATAAAGTGCATTAATGTGCCGAGTTTTCAATATTCCTTCTTTTTCTTTAGAAAGTATACCAACTCTGATACTTTTAAAAATGTTGGCATAAGTGAGATCTGCAGATTGCCGCATGTTTTCTGTTAATTCTCTGTATTGGAAATGTTGCCAAAGGTTGACATTTCCAATGCTGCCAACAGTTTTACGGCAGAGTTTGTGTCCTAATGTTTTAAAAATAGGCTCACCTTTTACTGGTGTTAATTGAAGCAGATCTCCAAAAACAATTATGTGTTTTCCTGCAAAGAGCTCTTATAGTCTGTTTTGAGTACTTCTTGTAATCTGGGGTGAATCAAAGCTAATATCAGGTTGGAGACCATGCTCACTTCATCTATTAGTAGCATTTTCATTTGTTTCAATACTCTGTGTAATTCCATTGCAGCTTCTGCAGAAAGTTTGTAATAGTCTAATTTGTTCTGGTGTTCTACTGGTAATAGTAGTAATCGGTGTAATGTAACACCAACTATGTTGTAGGCAGCTAAACCTGTGGGGGCAGTGACAACAGCTGACAGTTTGTTGTTTGTCAATTGTTGAAGGAACTTACTAATGATTTTGATTAGGAATGTTTTGCCAGAACCAGCTTCACCACTGACGTACAGTAGTATAGGTTTATAATTATGGCAGGAACATTCTTTATTTTCATGTTTTACACCATGTGCAATTTGTTTTGTTACTTCTTGAAAAATGCTACTTTGCTCATTGTTTAGTTTTGATTGTAGTATAGTTAAGTCTTCCTTATCTTCATACTGACACATGGTGTTTTCTACTTCTATCATGGCTAATTCTGCCTCATTTAATATTAGTGGTTCTCCCAGTGGTTTTTGGCTTCCTGTTACAGAAGGTTGACTACTGTCAGGAGTGTCCTTATCTAGTTGGGCTTGGAGTTCTTCTTCGTGTTGCTGTTCATTGTGCTACATTGTTTTGTACTGTGTAAAGTTTACATCAGTTATAGTGCTTTCATTTGTTTTGAAAGCATCCTCATATGAGTCATAGTTATCTAGTAATTGTTCTTCTTTTCTCCATGGTTTGAAGAGTTGTACATGTAATATACTTCTTTATGTTGAGGAGTCTTTAATGACAATTTGATATGATTAATTAAATTTGCTTTAGTGAGTTTAACTAAGCTGCCATCACAGTTTGTCACTCTATATTTACCTTTTTATCATCAGGTTTCATATTATTTTTGTATGTGTAGTTTTGGGCTATGTGGTATAGACACATGTTTTCCAAAGTATTACTTCTGTTTGGGTAGTATGTGTCCAATACATTGTTTTTTAAAATGTCTTGGCTGTTGGGATCATGTTTGGCTATTGTTTCTATGTCTTCATATGATTTTAGAACTCTTTTTCTAGATTTAGCTGGACCAAGACTTAGCCATACTATATTTTCAGATTTACCATACAATGCAGTATCAGTTAAACAATCAGTCGCTTCATATGATCCACATTCTCTATGTGTGAGCATTTTTATGCCCAAGCTGTATCATTTCTGAGATACTGTTTTATCTGATGACAGGTCATTCCAGAGGTCTTGGAGCTCTGTCTTTTCTGCTTTAGTTAAGTATGCTGTGACATATAGTGCAACTGCAGTAGAATTGTCTGCAATGTACTGCACATCTATGTTTGCATTCCATAAGTGGGCAATGATTGCATTATAATCATTGATATATTTTTCTTCTTCTTTTCTTTTTATGTAATATGTATTTTTAGGTGACTTACCTTTAACAATATGTCTAACTGAAGACATGAGGTTGTTCACTTGACCTGCATTTGTAACTGGTCTAGGGAAACCAAATCGGCATTTGGTGTAGTATTTCCCTTTGTTTTTGTATTTTCGACAACAATATTTTCCACATTTGTGTCTTTGAAATTGTAAAGGTTGTGCATAAAGATCACTATTTGTGGCTTCTGATGGAATTTCACAAGTGACATATTTTTCAATAAACTGTAAAACAGTGGCATCACTGTCTTGACCAAATTTAGGAGCATCTTTAATCCATAATAGCATGTGGATATGTGGTGCTCCTCTGGCTTGGTATTCTTTTCTCCAAAAGAAGTGTTGCACTTCTCCAAGGGGAGGAACAGTTTTATTACAAATAAAATGTAGCATAGCAATGAAGCGATAGTGAAAATATCTTGAAACATTAACAGGATCCAAAGAACAAAGTTCTCCAGGTGTTAGCATATCTATGTTTGTTTTGTTTTTATTTGATATGCGTAGGAAATCATGTAAATCTTCCCATGCATATTCTGCACAACTTAATGTAACAAACCAAGTGGGTGGGCCAAGGTTTCTGATCATACAACGTGCATCTCCATGACGTCGAAACCAGTACTCTTTAGTACCACGCATATTTGCTAATAGATTTGCAATATTTGATTGTAAAACCTCATACTTTTGTTGCACTTTTTCTAATAATTGTGTAGCTGTCATATTTTGAAAGTGTGAACCTGATTTTAATATGTGTGCAACTCCGTAACATAAAGTTGCTAGTTCACTTTCAAAGAGTAGGTGGAATATGTATTACACATTTTGTCTAAATCTGGGATCTTCAGAATACATCTGTAATGAGCGGTATTCTGAAGCTGATATTTGAATAGGTCTATCATCATACCTTCCTCCTTTGCCAGTAGGAAAGAGTAGAGGAAAAGCACGTGCTTCTATACTTTTTTCCCATATGCTGATTGACGATCCTTTTGTTTGACGCATTTGGTAAGTTTCCAGTGCATCTTCTACGGTGTCATTACAGTGCAAAGGATGAATTGTATAATGGTCTAAAGTATTTGATATTGTAGCAGGATCTAGTAGCTCAAATTGACCAGCTTCTTGTGTTTCTTGAATTATTTCAGTTGTATCTTTCAAGTTTTCTTCAATATTAATTTCTTTGTAATATTCATTATTCTCTTTAAGATATTGGAAGGCTTGTCTAACTTTATATAAATCTACCAGCTGTTGCCATATTTTTTTGTCTTTTGTAGGTACTCCATTTACTAAGATAATTAAAGATTGCTGCATTGGATGTTGCACTCCTAGAGTATGCACATTTTCTTTTAGATCTAATGGTAAATAAACTACTTTTCCACAAATGCCTTTTACCAATTCAGAAGGAGGTAATTTTGCTGTTTTTGGTTGAAGGCGTATTATTGCTTGAAATGGGTGTACTGTTTGGATTATGATGCTCTCATATAAATTAAGTTGTTGTAGGGGTTTTGGTACTGGGTATAATTCCAAATTATTTATGATAGTATGTGAAGGAGTTTGGTTGTTGTCAAGTTTTGTAGTGCAGTAACTGCAAAGTATTAAGGGCTCAGTTATTTCATATTTGTTTTCTGCTACAACGTAGAGAGCTAATTCAAACCATTTAGAATCTTCATTGTCTTCTATTTTGTATGATAGGTCTACAGTTTTTGTGTTACATTTATAAAAAGGTCTACAGCAACATACACATACATGGTTTGGTACTTCAGCTGATGTACTTTTAAATTTTAGCATTTCTTTTTTGTATGTGTTTAGCAAAAAGTTGCCATGTGTAGAATTGTTGCTTAATTGGTTTAAAGCTATTTCATTCTGTAAATGGCTTTCACTTCCAAAATATTTTTTCTGGATATAGTGAATTTCTTCAAGTAGGTCTTTTGCTGTACCATGTAGAAGGATGTTATTTAACTTTGCTAGTGCTAAAGCAGGACTTTTAGCATAGTACAGTTTATAGACTAGATTTCTTATAGTTGAATGATGTGTTGATATCCTTTTGATATCATGGATAGTGGTTTTACAAGTAGGTCCTGTAATGCAGGCCAATGAATGTCCTTGTAGTCCTGTGTACTTGCGCACTGGACAAGTATCCAAATTTTGCAGTAATTTAATTTTGATTTTGTCTTTGCTTTTTACATATTTATTGAGGAATTGGCGTAAAGATTTGAAACATTGTTTGGGAATGTTACACATTGACGTGCATGGCCATTTGTACACTAGACGTTCTGATTCAGTTGAATGGAGGGGTAATTCTAAGTTTTCAGGGCATATTTTTGTAAGGAGTACTTCTTGTTCCATTATGGTATTATTCACTTTTTCATAACCTCGACCACTGCCATTTATGGCAAATGTATTTGTTTGCTTTTTTTTGTACGCTTCTTCATTAAAATATGGTTCTGTGCTCGTAGTGTGATTCCATTCACCTCCGCAGATACTTAAGAAGTTCTTTCTGTTGACATTTCGCTTATTGAGAAGTCTTTTTTGTAATTTAGTTATTAGTTTTGTTAGTGGTTTCATTTTGTTTAACAGTAAAATAAATAACTTTCTTTTCAGAAGAATTGCACTGTTCATCAACGCTTCTAAGATTAATTTCCTACGATAGGTTTTAAGCATTGAACCTGATTTCTCTCCTGTTTTTATAAGATTTTGAAGGACTTTGTGACGGTACATTTTGGCTAAAATACTTTTCTTGGTATGCTTACTATGCACTATATTAAAATTTGAAGAAGTAGTTTTATCTGTAGTGATAGCTGATTTTCTGTTAATTGTTTTTTGGTTTGTTTTACATTTTGATAGAGGAGGCAAACTTTTTGTACTTGAAACTTCTTGTGTTTCACTAAATGACTGTATTAGTTGTTTTGGTTCAACTTTGTTTTACATATTCTGCTAGAGATGGATGCTTATGTTGGACACTTTTATTTTCATTTGCTCTACTTTTGCGTTGCTTTATACGGACTTGACCTTTGGTAGGCATTCTTGAGGGTCTGTTGAAAAAAATAAAGAAGATATGGGTTGGGGTGTTCTGGAATGTATGTGTGCATGAGTGTTTGCGTAAGATGATAAAGATGTATGTAATGGTGTGTGATTGTGCATTGGGAACTACAACTAGTAGGGATAGGTATTCTTGAATTTATGTGTTACTAAACTGGGGTTCAGATGACAAAAAAAAGTAAGCTACTGGTGTGGAAAAGTACAAATAGTAAATCTAATGTATACAATTAAAACAGTTGTTTGTTCTGTAATATGAAAATTGTAGCGGTTCAGTTGGGTAATTTGTGTGTCCAAAAATAGGAATTTGTGGGCCATTCTGGCTGTAAATCGCTGTTTAAGACATGGAGATTTTTGGACAAAATGGTACACAATCTCTATTTTTAGGCACCAAAATAGCTTGTATTAATGTTATAGTATGTTTGATTAATAATACAAATATTATGGTGATATTCTACTTACTTTTTTTCTTAAATTAACAGGTAACTTCTTAGTTCTTCTTTGTTCTTCGAATTCGGCTGCTTCTTTTCAGTAGACTGGTCTTCACTGCAATTGTAAAAGCTTCAAATTAGTAACTTTGTTTGTATATAGCGCTGTTTTTAATTTAGACATTGATTTTTTTAATTGAAATCCTCAGTGCCTTCTTTAAAACCATTAAACTAATTTATTTACATAAGATACATTGCATCAGTTCAGTACATATGATATGTTCTTAATGAACAAATTGTATTGAATGACTAACTGTAGCAAAAAAAATATCTTTAATATGTCTTGTGAAATTTATAATATACCAGTGAATACTACTATTTCTGTAAGTAAGCTGTTCTAGGTAATAGCGCCTCAATGTCATGTCTAAATTAAAGTAATTAAGTAAACAAATTAAAAAAAAAATATGAAATTGTATAAGTATTTTTTTAAAGATTTAAACATAGATTGTGCTTGCATGCAATTTTGTTTTAATATATGTAGTCTATATATTTCATAATGTTAGTTTAACATGATTTGAGTGTGTGTGTATAAAGAAAGTAAATAGTATAAAGGTTTAGTATAAAGGTTTATAAGTGATAGATGATTTTAGGATATTGAAAAAAATACAGTAAATTCATTTTACAGATTACACAAGCTAAAAGTCTGTTTGAAAATGTGTTCATATACTGTACAGAAAATATGCATACCTGAAGTTTGTGTTCATGCATATGGATATGCATGGAGCTGCAAGTAGAAATCTTGGAGACTTGTACAGTATTTCTGGTAGATGGTGCTTGCCAATGATATGACACTTGTACTCAGAGAGATTCACAGTACATTTGCAGTGCTGATCTATGATGATGCAGTTAGATCTAGAGGTCTTGAATGTGTTTGGTGCATGGTCATGTGATTTTTTAGCCACATCCAATGAGGGAATGGCAGAGAGAGTGAAGTGGAAATGGTAGAAGGGCTGTTCATGTTACGATATGTCCGCGGACATGGCGGTAGTTCGCGGACATCGGGAGTTACATCTGGGGATTTTTGGGTTCAGAAGTCATGCAAATGAGAATAAGCACTGAAAGGGATTGGTCAGGAAAGTTTAGTGGATGTGTTGTGCCAGGAGAGAGTTTCCCAGATACTCTTTTTGCTGAGAGAACAAAAGATAGCTATGGCTGTGTGTTTCAGAAAACAGATTGTTTGGATTTTGGGAGATTTGTGGATACATTGGTTGAAGGTGCATTCAGAAAGCTGTGGAGTAGCTGTAGATCTTGGATTCCCACATGTGGAAGTAAACTTGCATGGAGTACGTGGAATGAAGTGGTTGGACTTGCTACCTCTCTGTGCTACTTTGGAGACAGAGCAACATCCAGACATAATTGTAATTCATTGTGGAGGGAACAGTTTAGGACATGTGACTGGATTTGTTTTGCAATTTGCTAGGAAAGGAGGACTTGGGAAGGTTATGGACATGTTTCCTGATTCTCAAGTGATATTTTCACGGATTGCTCAGAGACAAATGTGGCTTTGTTCTTCTTCATTTGGTCCACAAATGGAAAAAGCAAGGCTCAATGTTAATAAGGCTGTTTGTGCCTTTCTAAGAGATTTTGGCATGTCCTCTTTTCACAATAAAAATATTATGTTTCGTAGTACATACATTTTTCGCAGCGATGTAGTCCATCTTACTTATGCTGGCAATCAGATTTTTCTGAGAAATGTACAAAATGCATTGTGACCTTTTTTGGAATTACAACAACCATTTTGAAGTAGGTGTTAAGCATTTATAATTTTTGACTTACAAACACCACCCAAAGGCTCTTTTCAGAGCCACCACTTCTTCCCAGAGAAAATTGCAATGTTTGTGATGGGGTAGCAACCCAATTTTTTAAATGTTCGCGAACTGTCCGCACAAAGGGCCCTGCTTCATTTATTTTCACTTCTAATTTTTAACTATGAAAGGTGGCTCTGAAAAGAGCCTTATTTTTTTTGTGATTTTTGATATTTTGTATTTTTTTGGGTTTTTATACACAACACACTAGGAGAGGAGGGGAAAGGAAGGTAAAGGGGGGGACACCAACTACAGGGATAAGAAAGGGCGAGCTGAGAGAGGGAGATGTAGAGTGGGTTTTATTTGGGTAGTGAGCAGATCTTCTCGTGCTCTGAGACGATAGTCTCAAAAGCACTACGAAGTCGCTCCCCCCTGCAGAGTACTGTGTCACAGTACATACATACAACTGTGACCCTCGAAAGGTAAGGGTCATCAGCATTCTGTATGGCCTGTGAGGCAGCTTGAGGAAGACGCTGTCCCACAGAGGTGGTCCTTGTGGTGACAGGATCAGAAACAGAGGATGAAGTAGAGGAAATCAACCTGCTACGTTCTTCGCAAGGTACAACCCTGCGAATAGCCCCATAGTGAAATGACCACAAGTGTCGCTTCATAGTAGTGGTCCCAAAGCTGTACTGACCGTGCTTCCCATGACTGAGTATCATTTTGCACTCATTGCAGGTAACACGGTTCGCACGAGCCTTAGGAACATTACCATGAATGATAAATAACCGCCACAGCCAAGACTCATGCCTAGTGCGGGTAGTAGGGTTTTCCTCCCCCTCATTCTCATCATCCTCTTCTTCCTCCTCTGCATCCTCACTCCTGTTCCCCTCTTCAGGCCCTTGGGGAGGTGGTGGTGGTGGAGGGGGTGGGGGTGATGCTGAAGCAGGTGCAGCACCAGGTGGCAGTTCAGCAGCCAGGGATGCCATCAAAGATGCGATGGAAATCTGCAGTTGGCAGCAAACATCGCTGTGTTTCGAAGAATAGCCAGAAACACAATGAGAATAAGCTCTAGGGCGTGGTCTTTTATAGGGGTGCTTGTGCGCGGTCCGCGGACATGCGCGCTGTCCGCAGAAAGATCGAACAGAAAAAAAAGTTTGAAAAGTTTCAAAAGGTATGTAGAAACTCAGGATTACTATGTGGGACTTGTGCCATGGTGAGATTTTATTGAAAAATATTATGGATTAATTGAAAATGTACTTTTAATTTGTTCGGGGACCCGAACAGTGTCCGCATTCAGAACACACGATCAGCGTGGGCGCGGTCATATGATCCGTTCGCGAACAAGTCCGCGAAGGAAGCGCATGTCCGCAGGACACCAAATGCACGAGATTGGCTAGCGCATGGGCGTTGATGTTCTACGGACACTGTTCGGGTCCTGAACTAATTAAAATTGTGTCACACGTGAAACGAACATTTCAGGACACTGCGTGTGTTCTTAGAACAGTTTAAATTTGCTAGCGAACAGTAAGGACAGATATACTGTTCTTCAGGACACGTTCAATTTCGTTCATGTATGAACATTTCAGGACACCAATTGTGTTCTTAGAACATTTTCAAGTTGCTAGCGAACAGTATGGACAGGTATAGTTATCTTTAAGACACCTCCATTTTCGTTTAATTACGAACAATTCAGGACACCGCGTGTGTTCTTAGAACAGTTTGAACTTCCTAGCGAACACTACGGACAGATATAGTGTTCTTTAGGACACTTTAATTATTTTTTTTTACGAACATTTTAGGACACCGCGTGTGTTCTTAGAATAGTTTCATCTTGCTAGCGAACAGTACGAACAGGTATAGTGTTCTTCAGGACACCTCCATTTTCGTTTATTTACGAACATTTTAGAACACCTGCACTGTCCGCGGACATCTACATTGTTTTTTTTTTTTAAAAAACAAAACTATTTACAACACAATATAAAAATTAAACTTTATTTAACATATATTAATAATTTATGACAGAGAAGGTGAGGCAGAAACAGAAACAAAAACAGGAGAATTAGGGTTTTCATCATGATTGTTATTAGGTGAAAAAGGGATGGAAGTCTCATCAAAACATTTTGGGTTATGGAGAGTGTTTGGGGATAATTGACTGGGATATGGTGAGGGGGACAAGTACATGTGGGACAATGGAGTGACGTTTTTGTTTTAAAATGATCTTCAACAAAAGTTTTCAAATTATTAAAATTGGTCAACAATAAATCAATTTTTTCTTTTATGTTGTCAAGCGTGTTTTCCATAACAGCTTCTTCAGAGGTAGTTTCTATTTTGTTATGCTCTGTACAAAAAAATATATATATGTTAAATGTATGCAAAATAATAATATTTAAATGGTTTATATTATAAAGTGTTTACCATTAGTTTCACTATCTTGTGACATTTCTTCATGTGGGAAATGTTCCTCTAGCCATTCCAGAGTACTAGACATTTCTGTGAGAGAAAAAAAAAAAGATAATATATTTTTTTATCTAATACAGAAAGTTTATAAATATATGAATAAAATTAAGTACACTTACTATTTCAGGTAAGATATGTCCTATGTACTCAGTGGGTCTGCTCTTGTTCTCAGTTCTGTTGTGTTTGTGAGGTAATTATGTTGGAAGCCAATTTATTTTCTTGTGGTATATTCCATTTTAGAACATAGTGCATTTAAATGAATGGTTATTGTGTTGTATATATGGGTTACATTTATTATGTATTAGTACATATATGTGTTTGTGTGCTTTTTTTTGAATTTGTTAAATGTTCCTATGTTATGATATAACAATCAAACATACCCCCCCAGAGTTTTTTAGGTAGTGGTACTGTTATTCGAACATGTCCGCGAACATTAAATGAGTTCGCGGACATCAAGTACAGTAGAAGAGATTCAGTCAGTTCCATATGATATGTATATAAAGTGAAAGTCATTATTGTTAAGTTGCACTACTAAAAACCTACGAAATTCAATGAAAAAACTTTGTTAAAGGGACGTTATAGTTAAGTTGCGCTACTAAAAACCTATGAAAAATCAGTGATGTCATCAATGACATTTGTGATGTCATCTTTGATGTCCTGGGTGTTAGTCCTAGCAGTGCACGGTGGTGGCGTGAGTTATGGTTGCTTAGCTTACCATAACTGGTGAATTTCAAGGGTTTTTCGGTTTTACTTGGAACCATAACGTCCCTTTGACAAAGTTTTTTCACTGAATTTCATAGGTTTTTAGTAGCGCAACTTAACCATAACGTCCCTTTAACAAAGTTTTTTCACTGAATTTCATAGGTTTTTAGTAGCGCAACTTAACCATAACGTCCCTTTAACAAAGTTTTTTCACTGAATATATATATATGGCAGAAATCACCTAATGGTGACAATACAATTCAGAAAATAAGCAAAGCAATTGAATTCACTTATGATGATAATGCAGAATAGAAAACACAGGAAAAAGAACAGTTTTGGTTTGTGAACAGATAGCGTTTAGGTCAATAGTTCCCCCTGCAAAGTACTGACGTACAAATTAGCAATCCTACACAAATGTGAGTAATCAGCAGGTATTTAAGAATGAAAGACAATGTCTAGAGTTTAAATGCAATCTTCCCTCCCCAAACAAGAGAGAAAACCGTTTTTGGCAAATGACACTTTTAAAACTGATAGGTGAAAATGTCTTTGTAAAATAATACAAAATGTTAAAAATACTAGAATTGATGAATTGATAAAGATTCCTAGGAAAGCAACACTAAACAGGTCATAACAAACATGAGATACCTGCTAAACAAAAGTAAACACTTTAGATCAGGATGGGATTGAAGAAACCTTTGGATGGGAAAAGACACGTGTAAACCTTTGAAAACTGCAAATTTACAGCACACTTTTACTATGCGATTTTTGTTAAAAATGGTTTTTGGTTGTGGATGTAGCTAAGGGACTTAGGTATCAGTGAGAGTTGCAATTTCGTTTCTATCTATAAAATTGAAGAAGTTATAGAGGTTTTTACTGAGAGGCATTTTTGCGAAATAGTCGCAAAAATGAAACAGAAGTTCAGTTTTAAAAATGACAGATAGGTTTTATTACACTATATTAATGACTATGAAAAAGAGGAGGCCACACATGAATCTTCACAGTTACGTGACCAGTGGAACCATTCACGTGGTGGATACTCGGTTTCTTTCTGGGGTTTACTTTAGTTATTCAAAATCACTTATGAGTTATGGTTTTGTACAACAAATGAGAAAACCCAGCGCAAGAATGGTTCTGACAATACTAGGGTTCCGTATTTAAAGATGGGATGGGTTGAGATTGGAATAATACAATGCAGATATACAATGGGTCACTGTTCTTCCTATTAATAGTTACAGTCCCTTGTAATTAAATTGGACCGTCACGCTCTGGTCATTGGATCGGGTCAGGTCTAGAGGCAGCAGGGCACCTCTGGAGGGATTAGATCAGCAAGGCGGTTCTGGTCAATTTTTGATGGCACCTCAACTGGATTGGGATGGGCCCTTCTGGTCACTGGACACGGTAGATTGCAGGATGTAAGTTTCAGCGGGCAAGCCTTAATGATAGCACGCCAAGATGAATCAGAATAATTCTTTTATGTTTGGGATAGTTGAATTTGGGCTTACCAAAAAAGAGTTCAGCAATGCCAAAGTCTGGATTCTGCAAAGAAATCTGGATCTTCAAAGAAGTCTGGAGTCAGCTACAAGATGAAGAGTTCTGTAACAAGGTGCTGCTCGGAAATCTGGATGTGTTCTGGAAGCAGTGTGTCTATGTGTGGTGAAAACTCCTATATTTATCCATCACAAAGTTTATGGTATGGGCAGAATTTCAAAACACACCACCTCGGCTGTGAGTGGCCACAGGCACTTGCCTTGTTTTGGTTGCCAGTCAGAACAGAGCTGTCATCTTTACGATGGGATTTTGGAACTCCCACATTGATTTTAATGAAAACTTAACTTTTGCAGAAATGTACATTTCACATTCAACCCTTCTCTCTGTGCAAGCTATTTTTGTCATTCTACGGATTTTTATCAATTTTAACCATAACAGTTCACACTCATAATTTCTAATTCAATACATATCTGGGTGATGACCTCTGCAACATGGGTATACAATCTCATATTTGCACCATTAATAGTTTTGCCACAATGAGGGTTTTGGTGTATCTTTGGTTCCTTATGTAGTAAGAACTCCTACCAAGTTGTCAACTGTCTAGTATGAGTGCAGATTTATAAGTGTATATTTTTCACTCGTCTACTTATTTTGGCTGCCATGTTAAATGTCATAAAGTTCTGAGTCAAAATAAGTAATTTCCCTTCAAAATCCAGGCCAGGTTTTTTTTCTTACTTCCCAAGTGAGCAAATGACCAATCCTTTGAAGTTCACTGAGAAGCCTCCTCCACATCCTGCCCCTCCTCTTAGGAGGATGGGTGTCCAAGCCTTCCTTTGTCCTTGGGTCTGCCAAAAACGCATGGCTAATTAGGTCTTTGTTCTAATATGCAGGAACCTCCAGCACCAAATAGGGCTTACTGTACCAATGGAGTGTCAACTGAAGTGTCATTTTTCCCAGGCTAGTCGCTGTCCAACCAGAATATTGCAGTTACTTAACTCCAATACTGGGTTGCTTTTAAAATTCAGAATGAAGTCTTTTCTTTAACACATATAAAAATAAGCATGGTTTATAAGGGATTTAGACATTTAAAAGAATTAAGCCCTTCACAAACAAGCTTTAAATAGGCACATTTTGCAATTTCTTCAGGAAAAAGAAACACTTTAAACTGGGTTTGACATCTAATTTTCTTAAGCAGCTGTCAGTCAGTGAGGCCTGGATTCCTCTGACTGCACTGGAGAATCTATGATTTCATCACACTTTTCCTTTCAATAATTCACTGGGAAAATGATTGAATTTGGCGCCAAAACAGCACTTTGAAGGTTCCATTGATTAGAAGCTGTATTTAAGGGCATTTTCGGATTTTAGCCCACTTTTGTGGCCTTGCTGTAGGTGACAAGTGACAGGTGACAGGTGACATTCAGTGATTTCTGTTTTTGCACCAACTTTTACTTTGTGTGTCAGGGTGTGCAGGCTTTTGTGACAGTGAACCATGCACAGTTTTGCAGATTTGGCGCGCACAGGGGTTAGTGCCTCCATTTATGGCAGTTTTGTTCCCCCATTGGCAATGGGGTGCAGTGGCATGGGTAAAAATATCCCGCCAACCGCCCCCCCCCCCCGACTTCAGCATGACGTCCAGTCGTGCGGGAGTCAGGCACGTTGACATTTTTTTTTTTGGTCCATGTGCAGTATTCAGTTGCTTCTCCCATCAGCGATGGATGCGACACGCTCTCCTTGCTTTTTCTGGTTGGAAGTGTGGGGCGACACTCCGGATCCCTTGGGTATTTCCTCCTGTTCCCGAGGAAGTCCTCCTTGCTCATTAGGTGGATTTAGTTCCAGTACTAGAAAACAGAAAATAGCACGGTCATTGAATTTTCCCCAATACTGTTCCCCGAGGGGTATAGTGGGGCAGAAGCATGCTTTTAATAACAATTGACAATATTCCCCGCCTATATTCGGTGATAGTCTTAACACTCTTTCCTCGTACATACTCAATGAACATTTAATCAATTTTATTTTCAGATCTCCGGATTTTCCCCCTCTGGGTTTCCGGTAGGCTCTTCTATTTGCCACAAAGTATGCCTGCGATGGCAACTCTTTAGCTGGTTTATGTGGACCCACTTGTCTTCCCTTCTGTCACATATCCCTTGGGGATGCGGATTCTGTAGGCGACTGGTGAGATTCTGTCCACAATTTCAAAAGGACTCTGCCAACTTGGGAGAAATTTGCGCTCTTTGCTTGGTTCCTTTGGAAATTGTACAAGTAGACCTTGTCTCCTACTTGATATTCCTTTTTAATTGTCTTAATGTCATAGTGGGTCTTCATACTGTCTGCAGATCTTTCTAGATTCTGCTGAGCATGCGCAAAAGCATGTTGAAGGTGTTTTCTCAGATTCTCAAAATACTCATCAGTTGTAGAAGCATTTATCACGGTCTGCTCTTGGGTTCTGTAGAGCAGATGCTGGGGTAGCACCATCCTTCGTCCAGTCATGAGCTCAAATTGAGACATTTTTGTTGCAGAAGAAGGGGTAGATCTGATGGGGTAATTGAATATCCCAACATGTCCCAGAATCTACCACAAACCTTTTTAATATGCCCACAATAGTTTCATTGTACCTCTCAACTCCACCACTAGAGGACCGCCAGTAGGCAATGTGTAGTTTCCTATTTACCCCAAGTATCTCCCACATCTTTGTTATCACTTCGCTGGTGAATTGACTACCTTGGTCTGACTCAATCCTTTGGGGTAGTCCAAAATGCGAGAAGATGTAATTGACCATCAGGGCAGCTGCTGTTTCTGCCTTGCAATTTGGGGCCGGGAGACATTCCACCTATTTAGTAAACAAGCATGTTACAGTTAACATGTACTTGTTCCCCCTACAGGATTGAATCACGGGCCCGATGAAATCGACTTGCAAATCTGACCAAGGCAGTGTCATCCCCCTCTTTTGGAGGGGAGCATGGTGTGTGAGTGATGTTGGCTGAAATTGTGCACACACAAGACACCCCTTCAAGTATTGGTCGAGATCCTGCCACATGTGTGGCCAGTATGCAACCTCTCACAAGATTACTAGTGTCGTATGAAACCCCTGATGACCAGCTGTGTCTGCATCATGGGCGTGACTTAGCATCAGGCTTCGGAATGAAGTAGGGACCACCCAATGGTCACAGCCAGATATGGATCTCCTCACCAACAAACCGTCTTGGATTCAGAACATTTTTGGACATTTCATCTACACTCTGAGGTCTTCTTTCCCAATGCAATCGGTATCCATCAGGGGAAAGTTCTCAGGGTCCTCAATGTGTTGATAAAACGACCAATTATTGGATCCCCTTATTGAGCCGTAATCAAATCAGCATCTGGGGTCTCCTTACTCGACTGGGCAGTTGAGAGTTCATTGTGAGCATTTGTCTGGGACCTGGTGATAGCAGTGACCTGGATTTCCTCCAACAGGGACTCGATCTCAAGTAGATCCCCTTGGATGGCTCTGTTTTTGGCCAGCTGATAAACTAAGTCATTTCCAGTTTTGCCTGGTCCCTCTACTTTAGAATGACCCTTGATCTTTTTTCAATAGATGGTCATCCCATTCGAGGTGACCAGATCATCCATATTCTGTATCAGTTTTCCATGTTATAGTGGTTTATTGTTAGCACATAGCATGCATCTGGTTTTCCAATTAATCAGGTGCTCCACAAACCCGTTCCAGACATAATCTGAATCAGTGATTATGACCAGTTTGTGGAGTTGTTGTTGGACAGCAGTGAGGATGGCTTGATGCACAGCCATCAGCTCTGCCACTTGACTACTACGGGACCGATTTTGTTCCCAGCGGAGGGTTCTGGGGCATCATTCACCCATGCATTCCCCACGCCGGCCACAAGTTCCTTTTCCCCATTGTTGTTAACATGGTAGGAGCACCGATCCACATAGACAGTGGGCATTCCCTCACACTTGTCTTCTTAATAGACTTTGTGTGGGGAATTGAGGTACGCCTCCATTTTGTCCTTGATTTTAAGACTTTCGCCCTCGAGACAGTTTTCTCTGGCACAATCATGCAAGTCAGCCAGACCTTGCGCGAAGGGACTCTTCTTGTTTTGGCCATATATGACCTCCACAGGAAAGCCTTGCATTGACAGGATCCAGGAAGTAATTCGGGAATTACTCACATTTCCGGTCCGGATTATGTCACTTTGAAGATATTGCAGAGTCTGGTGTGGAGTCTCCACTATGATGTGTTCCACCTGAATGAACGGGCGGTAATTCTTCAATGCCCACACCGTTGCCAGGAGTGCCTTCTCACAATCGTTGAATTTTTCCTCCAATGAGGATAAAGTCTTACTCGCATAGGAGATGACTTTATTGACCTTATCATGCTTTTGGTATAATACTTCAGTCAAGCATGTATTTGAGAACCCTGTCTCCAAGAAGAACTCCTTGATTTTGACAGGGTAAGCTAGGCAAGGCACTTTTGAGAGGCTTCTTTTGAGTTGTCTTACTGCCTCGGCTTGTTCTGGACCCCACTCCCACTTGACGCCCCCTTCAACAGATGGATCAGGGGTCTTGTGATCTCTGTGTAATCCTCAATGAACTTTCTACTGTAATTAGTCAGTCCAATGAGGCTCCTTAGCTCATGCAGAGTTGTGGGGTCTTTCATTTTCAGGAGTGCTTCTACTTTTTTTTCCTGGGGACTGAGACCCTCAGGAGTTATCTCATGCCCTAAGAAATTGACACGGGTCCTGCACCACTGTGCCTTTTGGAAAGATAGTTTTGCTCCGGCAGCCCTCAACTGTGTCAGAACATAACAGATCTCCGCTATGTGTTCCTCCACAGTTGACTTTTGATTAGGACATCATCTACATAGGCCAGGTTACCCCTTTCACCCAAATCAGGCATGGCCTTATGCAAGAAGATATTAAATTTATTGCCAGAGTTGATGTATCTGAAGGGAGTCCGGGTCCACGTGTACTACTGCCCCCCGAAGGTAGAGGCCAGCTTGTATTGGTCCTCCCTACTGACAGGTACAGTCCAGTACCCATTGGTCATGTCAATGGCAGTGTATACCTTTGACCCCTGGATCTGGGCTAGCCCTTGGTCAATTTAGGGAAGAGGTAATCGGGAAGTGTGGAACCGTTTGTTTAGTTCCCTCAGGTCAGCACAGAGACTCCACTGGCCGTTTGGTTTCAAAATCCCCAGCACCGGATTATTGAAGGTGCTGTGGACTGGACGAATCATCCCACGGGGCTCAAGGTTTTTAATTATTTCTGTGAGGGACTCCATGGATGCGAGAGGCAAGCTGTACTGCTTCACAAACACTGGAGTCATGCCAGGGTCCATGGGAATTGTTGTTGTTTGGATTTTGGTGCAACCACAGTCATATGATTCGACCGCAAAGAGATCTTGAAAATCTAAGAACACTTGTGTCCATTTTTGCTTCTGCTCCAGAGTCTCACAGGCATCAGCTAGGTTGACTCTCTCTTTAACCATTTGCCTGAAGCCCGGAAGGACTTCTGGTTTGGCTATCCCAGCAGCCTCCTCCAGCTGGGTGGAGAATTCCCTGGTTAAGGTACTGACTTGGACTGATGGCTTCAGGTGGGGAAGGCAGGCCTGGCGGACTTGAAAGATCACCTCATCCCTCCTGAAGTCACAGGTCACCTCTTCCTTAACATGAGGGAAGGAAGAGTACACCAGGAAATTTCCCCCATGCCGGGTGAAGATCTTGTCTGGTGTTGTGTCATTGTCACTATCACTGTCAAAACAGTCATTGGGGATTGGTCCTATCAGTTCATTACTTAAATCTATGGAAAAATGTCGGTCATCAACTGCCGTTCCAATAATGGTGCCTGCGCCCAGAGGGATACTCCTAAGGTCGCTGTTATCCACCGCTATTGGAATGGTGTTGTGTTCTGTATTGACTAATGGTGTTGGGTTTAACCCCAACCCTTGCTGTTGGAGATTATGTGTCAGGATTTTGCAATTTCTGTCCTCTTTTAATTTTTACTTCAAGTGGGAATAGGCGGGTCCTTTCTGGGATGGTGACTTCCTCTCCAATCTGAACTTCAACTGCATATGGCAGCAGTTGAGCTGACCGAAATGCTTTCTCTGGATCATCAAAGTCCATGGATTACCCGCTAATCGGGACCAGACTTTGAAGTTTATCTGATCCAAACAAATGGCAAAGCGATTGAGAATGTCACTGCCTAAATAAAATACAGCAGGGACATCTCAAATGACCCAACAATTATGGACTATGCTCTTGTTGCCTATGGAAATTTTGAGCATGCACCTGCTAGGCAGGAGATGTTTGGAATTGAGAGTTTCCAGGTCCATTTCCCATTTGTCTATCAATTTAAAGGTGGGAATGGCTGGGTCTTTTGTGAGTTTTCAGAACATGGCTTCGCTGATGAAGCTCTTACCATTGTTCAACCACACTCGGGCGAGAACAGAGTCCTTCCCCTCATTTAACTGAATAGGGATGAACAACTGTTCTGCAATCTTCTGAATGTCAGCCATGCTTTGAGCTGGTTTCTCATCATTTTGGACTATAGAAGTGGGATCTTCTGATTGTGAATTGGTATAGAATTTCAGAGTATTTCCTTCCAGTGTGGAATGACACTTAAGACTGGAAGGAAGGTTGATTTTCAAAAATAGAGAGGACTTCCCATCACCAGTTTTTTGTCCTACTGCAAGTGTTGTCACGTCAGGGATTTTGTTGTTTTGAAAATGGAATTCAATTTGGTCAGGTTTTTGTTCAACCATGTGGCATGTGCCATTTAGACTAACATGGTTGACGCTATGTTTTAATTTTATTGGTCAGTTAGTCTGGGTCCAGAGGACCTTGTTTACACAATCTATTAGGAGAGACAATCTACGCAGGATGTCATTCCCCAGTAAACATGGTGTGACCTCTGGAGTCACAACTATGACCGGGTGTTTCACCTTGTATCGCCCAATTTTAATTTCTAAATCTGCAGTCCCCCCGACAGGAATTTCATTCCCATCGAAGTGTTGAAATTGTCCAGGAAGAGGGGTGAGAGGGATCTGGTATCTTTCCCCCTTTCCTGTATTCAGCTGATCAAAGGCCCTTTTTGACAGAAGGCTGACTTGGGATCCAGTGTCCACCAGTGCCAGAAATGTACATTGCCCTTGTATTTGGACCGGGCCATAACATCTTCTCTCCTTTTCCTCAAGGGGGCAAAGATAATGTGCTTTTTGGGTCAATTGGTGGGTTAATTTCGTTACTCTTGATTCTGACACAGGGGTAGTTTGGACAGGATTTGGTTTGATCTGTAAGAAAAATGTGGCAGTTGGATATTGGGGGAGTTTTGAGCTCCCCTGGTTCTGATTCTGGGCCGTCCCCCCCTTTTTGGAGGCAGTCACCAGAATTGGTTTAGGCAAGGTGATTTTCTGGCTTGTCATTCTGGGGTTCAATGATGGGCAGTCTTAACTCAGTCCCTCCATTTACCCAGTCTTGATTAGACCCAGTTTTCTTTGGGAGGAGTTCCCCCATCCCTGAAGGAGAAGATCATTTTCCCAGAGTGCTCTGAGGACCCCTCTCCTCCACAAAATGGGTCTTTTTAAGCACTTTATTTTTCCTACCCGCCCTCTGTTCCTTAGGTTGCAGACTTTCGGGAGCAGGAGATTCTGGTTCTGGTTCCTGGTTTTCCAGGGGCTTCTCACAAGTGGGGAAGGAAGCCTCCTCTAAGTCTTTATATCCCCCTTACCCCTGTGCCTCCTCCCTTGTAACAAGTCGGTTGTCGGGGTTCTCTCCCCGTCATTGCTCTGGTGTACCAGACCCTTGAATTTAGGGGTTCTGGGCTGCCATGTTCATCCAAGGGTTCTGCTGAGCCGTCAACTTGTGACCCAGATCCTGTGACAAGTTCTGGACCTGGCGCCCGCTCTGGCTGGTACGGGGGTCTCTGGTCCACCCTAGGTGGATCACGGGAAGGGTAACTGTCTCTTCTCCCATAATACCCTTGGTTGGGATTTTCCACAGGAATATTTTAGGCCCCCCCCATATTAAATCTGGAGATGGGGGGGCTTAAAAATATTCCATTGGAAAATCCTTCTAACCAAAGAACCAGAAGGCCCTCGGGCCAATCCCAAACAGGTATTCAGGGAGGTAATCCCACAAATGGGACCCCCAACTCCAACCTTCACCTCCGCCACCTTAGCAGCAGCAGGGTTGTTTTGGGGTTTTTATTTGTATTTTTATTCTCTACCGGTTTCTGCACTTCATAAATACGAGTCTCCTGTTCAATGACCCAGCCTAGTGTTCTCTTCTCGTGAAAGTCCCTCACCAGCTGGGACATGATGTATTTAGGGAGTGCATGAAAGAAGGTATTAATGAACTCCCTACTGACTGTGCGCACCCTATTATTGGTCTGCGCAAAGGCACGTTTTAGTTCTTGCACAAATTCTTATGGGGCCTGCTCTTCTCCACAATGCAGGTTGTAGGCCGCCTTTTGGGCCTCTTGGGGGTTCCTATGTACAGAAAAATGTTTTAAGATGGCCGCCCTTTAGGTGGACCATCTTGAGTGGTTCTGATCCTCCAGCCCCGCAAAGAAGCTGGAGTATTCATGGGAAAAATGTCCATTTGACATATTGAATGCAACTCTGGCTATCTTTCAAATGGAAAGTATCCATCATTTGCTCGTATAACTTGAGGTGCTCCCAAACTGAATACTTGTCATTTTTGTGATAGGGAGTTATGACGCTCCTAATGGCCTTGATCTGTTTCAGGGGATCTTTCAGCAGAGCCCTCTTAATTTTGTTGGCCTTTTTATCCTTAGTCACCCAAGTACACTCATCCTCTGACTCAGAGACACTGCTACAGGAGGTGGCTATCTGATCCTCTAGGCTCTCCCTGATTCTGCGAGCTTGAGAATGGCTGGCAGAATGTGGGGACCTAGTTCATGATGCCTGTGGCGCTCAGAAGAGTCTCTTGACTCTCCCCTGCTCCCAGGATTGGCTGAGTACCTCCCCCCCCCCACAGTCCTAGCTGGGAAGAGGTCTTTAAGATACTCTTTGTAGGCCTAGTTTCATGGCATTCCCTACCAAAATTTAGAGACTGATCCTTTGGTAGGCAGTATTTTTGAAGCTCCAGTTCCCTGATTCTCCCCTCACTGGAGTCTTCCTGATCAGAAAGATTTGGGAATCGGTAAAGAGATGCCCGCCCATCCATTTCTGGGAGGCGCTGATCTGTCAGTTCCATGTTGCTAATTCTACTGAAGTCTACCAGCCCGTGGCCCTGGGTTCATATGAGCCAGTGGGCATGAAGGCGGCAGAGTCCATATTACTGAAGGGGTTAGAGTCCCTGTTTGCAGGGGTCCTGATGTTATGCTCTGGGGTTTTTCTGTCGCTTCCTACCTCTTCCCTTTCAGCCCCTATTCCCTAGTGACATTCCAAAATCTGACTCTTTTGCTCCTCTATTAAAGCCTTGCTAGTCTCAATGATTTGCTTTTGCATGGCTATCTGTTTGTGGAGCCTATCATTCTTTTCACAGAGAGCCTCATTGTCTCTCTGTGCTTCCTGCCTGGTTTGGAAATACTGTGCACATTTTTGCTGCAGGAGACTCACCTCCTGAGATTTGTCATTATTGGTCTGGGTGTTCCTTTCCAGAGCATCTTCCACCCACCTGGTGTGCTCTAGTAGCTTCTCATATTCGGTTTTTACCTCACTGAGCTCCTGGAGGGCCAGCTTTCTTTCCTCTAACTTAGTTTTTAATTGGCTGACTTCCTGGCCTAAGGCGTCCCTCCCCTGACTTAGAGTGCCCCTCTGTTCAGCCAGGTCATCCCTCTGTTTTTTAAATGCAATAGATTTCTGGCACTCCTCATCAAATTCTGCTTGAGATTCTAGGTCTTTAATAATTAATGTATTGTTTGCCTCTTTTAATTGGTCTATCTGGTGTTTTAGGATGACCATCTGTTCTGCTCAGACTCGATTAAAAGTTAATTGTTGCGCCAACTTTTGTTGACCCTGTTGTAAAGAGTCAACCCTTTCCTCACACTCCTTTTGAGGTGCCTGTAATTTGGTATCTTTCTCTGCCTTCTCTTGCTGTAAGAGAGCCAGATCTTCTTTTAATTTGGTGATATACTGCCTAGCCTCTTTTTCGGATTCTTGGCTCTTCTGTAGCCTTTGCTCTGCAGAGTCCAGATTAGTTTGGACTTTCTGCAGTGTTTCCACTTGCTTCTTTGCCAGAACTGTGTTTTCTGCATGCTTTCCCTGTATTACTCCTATGTGGAGGTACAGGTAGGTCGCTATTTTGGCAATTTTACACTGCTTATCTTTTATTTTTGGGGCCATATACAGCTCACTAAGCGCTTGGTGTAATGGACCCTTGTCCTGCTATGTATCTAGGTCTATGGCAGTGACCTGTTCTTTTATTTCCTGCAGCCATACCTGTTCATCCTATTCGGGCCACTCACCCCTGACAAACAGTTTGTGCAGGACGTGTTCCCTAGCAATATTAATTTCTCTGGGATTGCCATTTTGGAAATATCAATTTCCTTATGACTTATTTTATGGTTAATTTACTTTTACTTTTACAGACAGGCCCAATTTTTTCAGTATTTATTTTGAGAGGTGCTTGTACAGTGTAGCACAGTACCCCAACCCAGCAAGGTGTCTGTACCCAGAAGGCTAGTATGCTGTATTAGATTGTCACGGGTGCTATTTCGAATTCAGAATCACGGCACAAGCCCCAAAGCTGTTAAGGATTTCAATCAGGCACACACCCAAGTCTCGCCTAGCATGTAGTGCGCAATGAAATACTGTCTATAAGTTCAATATTCTGAATGATATACCACTCATATCACACCCGTCTCAAAATCCCCCCCAGGTTACACTGAACCAGGAATCAGACTAGTTTATAATGGTAAATTTGTATTTATTTATTTAATATTCAATTCATACATAAGTTTAATATACATATATGTATATATATGGGGCAGCAGTCACCTAACAGTGACAATACAATTCAGAAAATAAGCAAAGCAATTGAATTCACTTATGATAATGCAGAATAGAAAACACAGGAAAAAGAACAGTTTTGGTTTGTGAACAGATAGCGTTTAGGTCAATAGTTCCCCTTCAAAGTACTGACGTACAAATGAGCAATGCTACACAAATGTGAGTAATCAGCAGATATTCAGGAATGAAAGACAATGGGCCTCATCACGACTTTGGTGGTAACCCTTAAATCCGGCGGTAGCGCTATTACCGCCGGATTTAAGGGTCCACCAAAGCAGGACTTCGGCAGATTTCTCCCCAGCTCTGAGCTGGGGGGAAATCCGCCGAAAATTCATGCTATTACCGCCGGCGGGATATCCGCCGGCGGTATTAGCGTGAAATTTCCCCATTGAGCCCAATGGGGAATGGGGCATTCCCGAATGGGCTCAATGGGGAATGGGGATTGACATTACCGCCAAACTCGTGATCCGGCACTATTAGTGCCGGGGAGTTTGGCGGTAGGGCTAATACCGCCAGTGATAATACCGCCGGCGTTACCGTCCAAGTCGTGATGAGGCCCAATGTCTAGAGTTCAAATGCAATCTTCCCTCCCCAAACAAGAGAGAAAACCGTGACAAATGACACTTTTAACAGGTGAAAATTTCTTTGTAAAATAATGCAAAATGGTAAAAATGCTGGAATTGATAAATATTCCTAGGAGAGCAACACTAAACAGGTCCTAACAAACATGAGCTGCCTGCTAAACAACAGTAAACACAGATCAGGATGGGATTGAAGAACCCTTTGGATGGGAAAAGACACGTGTAAACTTTTGAAAACTGCAAACTTGCAGCAAACATTTACTATGCAATTTTTGATTAAAACGGGTCAATACAGTTGAAATTTCATTTCTATCCATAAAATGGAAGAAGTTATAGAGGTTTTAGTGAGAGTGTATTAACGACTATGAAAAACAGGAGGCCACACATGAATCTTCACAGTTACGTGGCCATCACAACCATTCACGTGGTGGATACTCAATTTCTTTTTGGAATTTACTTTAGTTACTCAAAATCACTAATGAGTTATGGTTTTGAACAACAAATGAGAAAAATCAGCGCAAGAATGGTTCTGACAATACTAAGGTTCTGAATTTAAAGATGGGATGGGTTGAGATTGGGATAATACAATGCAGATATACTATGGGTCACTGTTCTTCCTTTAATACTTACAGTCCCTTGTAATTAAATTGAAACATCATGCTCTGGTCATTGGATCGGGTCAGGTCTACCGGCAGCAGGGCACCTCTGGAGGGATTGGTTCATCAAGGCGGTTCTGGTCAATTTTGAACGGCACCTCAATTGGATTTGGATGGGCCCTTCTGGTCACTGGACACAGTAGATTGCAGGATGCAAGTTTCAGCGGGCAAGCGTTAATGATAGCACGCCAAGCTGAATCAGAATTATTCTTTTAAGTTTTCGGATGGTTGAATTTGGGCTTAGATAAAAAGAGTTCAGCAATGCTAAAATCTGGATTCTGCGAAGAAATCTAGATATTCAAAGAAGTCTGGAGTCAGCTACAAGATAAAGAGTTCTGGAACAAGGTGCTGCGCGGAAATCTGGATGTGTTCTGGAAGCAGTGTGTCTATATGTGGTGAAAACTCCTATATTTATCCATCACAAAGTTTATGGTATGGGCAGAATTTCAAAACACACCCCCTCGGCTGTGAGTGGCTTGTTTTGGCTGGCAGTCAGAACAGAACTGTGTCTTTATGATGGGATTTAGGAACTCCCACATTGATTTTAACCAAAATTTAACTTTTGCACAAATGTACATTTCTAAAATTATGTCCCCTAATAAAATTGGACACATACATTGCATTTTTGATAGGTTGATTTCACATTCAACCCTCCTCTCTGTGAGAGCTTTCTTTGTCATTCTACGGATTTTTATCAATTTTAACCATAAAAGTTCAGACTAATAATTTCTAATTCAATACATAGCTGGGCGATGACCTCTGGAACATGGGTATACAATCTCATATTTGCACCGTTAATAGTTTTGCCACAATGAGGGTTTTGGTGTATCTTTGGTACCTTATGTAGTAAGAACTCCTACTAAGTCTTCAACTGCCTAGCATGAGTTCAGATTTATAAGTTTGTATTTTTCACTTGTCTAATTATTTTGGCTGCCATGTTAAATGCCATTAAGTTCTGAGGCAAAATAAGTAATTTCCCTTCAAAATCCATGCCATGTTTTTTTTCTTACTTCCCAAATGAGCAAATGGCCAGTCCTTTGAAGTTCACTGAGAAGCCTCCTCCACATCCTGCCCCTCCTCTTAAGAGGATGGGTGTCCAAGCCTTCCTTTGTCCTTGGGTCTGCCAAAGACAGCATGGCTAATGAGGTCTTTGTTCTAATATGCAGGAACTTCCAGCACCCATTAGGGCTTCCTGTACCAAGGGAGTGTCAACTGAAGTATCATTTTTCCTAGGCTGGTCGCTGTCCAAACAGAATTATGCAGTTACTTAACTCCAATACTGGGTTGCTTTTAAAATTCACAATAAAGTCTTATCTTTAACACATATAAAAATTAGCACGGTTTATAAGGGATTTGGACATTTAAAATAATTAAGCCCTCCACAAACATGCTTTAAATAGCCACATTTTGCAATTTCTTCAGGAAAAAGAAACACTTTAAACTGGGTTTGACATCTAATTTTCTTAAGCAGCTGTCAGTCAGTGAGGCCTGGATTCCACTGACTGCACGGGAGAATCTATGATTTCAGCAATTTTTTTTTTTAAATAATTCACTGGGAAAATGACTGAATTTAGCGCCAAAACAGCACTTTGAAGGTTGCCATTGATTAGGAAGCTATATTTAAGGGCATTTTCAGATTTTAGCCTACCTTTGGAGCCTTGCTTCAGGTGATAGGTGACAGGTGACATTCAGTGATGACTGTTTTTACACCAACTTGGACTTTGTGTGGTAGGGTGTGCAGCCTTTTGTGATAGTGAACCATGCACAGTTTTGCAAATTTGGCATGCACATGGGTTAGTGCCTCAATTTTTGGCAGTTTCTTTCTCCCATTGGCAACGGGGTGCAGTGGCATGGGTAAAAATATTCCACATAACCATTGGCCACTATTTGTTTATGGGCACCTAACAGCTAGAAGGTTTTGGCTCTGTTTCTTGCCGTCCAGAGGTCACTGTTTACCAGACAGCAACTGATGTTGGTTACTTGGGATTTCAGTGGTGATTGCAGTTATGGTGAGTATCCCCAGATGCAGCAGGAATCTGCTGTGCCTCTGAAGTAGGCAGAAGAAACCTACTGCTGCCTGGGAGCTTTGGGACTGGTCCAGTCCATATGGAAAAACGTTTCTGGGTACCAGATTTTGCAACAATTGCCCAGCAGAGAAAATATACATTTCGCAGATAACAACATACATTCGTAGACCAAGTGTTTCAAGATTTAGTTTGCGTAGTAACCCTCGACTTGCTTCTCTACCTGGTTATGGGAGCTTTCTTGTTTTAGTGTCCTCACCTCACCGACTCCGTGTTTGAGCATGGTCACAGACTGCAGGTGCTCAAAGGACAGGGAATTATTAGAGCATGTGTGTAGAGGAGCAGGTGCATACGTCAATCCTAGCTACTGCCCCCTCACCTCTGTCATACTGGAACAACACGAGAAGAGCCATATGTGGGACAGCAGTTATCATCCCAATACCACATTGAGTGTATGAGAGAGAATATAGTGAATGTACCCTTACACTGAGAGGGTGTTAATATGTCTGCACACACCATTGGACATCGTAGAGTTATAAGTAAAATCAGACAAGAGCAGAGTGATGTCATGAAGGAAAGACACAAAGACGAACTGAAACGATATGCAAATACTTAAAGAATAAAGGTGTAACTGGAGAATAAGAGAAACATGTAATCAAATATGAATAAATTATAAGCACCAAAGACACAAGTGAGTGGAGATTAAGTGAATGTATGTACGCAGAAACGCAAGGTAGTTGAGGCATATTGAAGCTTTCTGCAGAAGAAAACATAACGTGGCCAAGGTGACCATGATGAAAAGATGGACGTCAGACTTTTGTTGAAACCAATTGAGCTACATCAGAAACAGAACAGGGCTGCAGAGTTCAGGAGATTCTTGAAAAACTGTTTTGTGTGAAGAACAAAGAGGAGTCTAGTGGCCTGGGATCAAGAATGCCACATCAAGGAATAATTGTGTCAAGGTAATTTCTGGGGCCGGCAGAGCCGTACCAAAGGGTCTGTGGATTGCCAGCTCATGGAGGGCCCTAACTCCCTCCCTGGTCCCAAAGAGTCAAGGTACACAAGGAGCAAGGATTTACTGTGGTTTATTAGACAAACGCACAGAGGTCACATGCCAATGCAAGATTCAGACACATATCACCGTAGGTCTGGCTCGCAGGCCATCTTTCTTCTCGTGACTAAACACCCTTCGTCACTTGGCGGACTCTCTCCTGAACCTATCAGGGCCTAGGATTGACCCGCTGACTGGTAGGTCCTGTATAGGTCCTGGATACGTCTGTGTCAGGTGGTATACTTGGACCATCCCCAAATGTTGTTACACTAAATGTGTTAAAGTGAGCAAGCCTGGTAATTGGTTGGCAACCCTTGACATCTGCCCCCAAAACCCATGGTCCTGATTGGTCAGGCTGCGAGTCCCCAAGCTTGGGACAAACGCCATACCCAGCTCGCAAGACACCTGTTCTCAGTGCGTATCTACTATGTCTATGTAATTGCAACTATGTGTCTTCGTATAACAATAGTGTGAAGACGACTAATGCCATGAGAGTGCTCCATTCCCATTGTAGATGGTGTCTGAAAGGTAACGAATATGTTGCAAGTCGCTGTCCAGCCGCGGGGCTGCTGCTCGTTCTGAGCATCTAAATCTTGGCGTTGTTCACATCTTGTTCACAACCTGGCTAAGTCACGTGGTTAGAGACCACTCTTGCAGGCTCGATTGCCCTGAATTGGTGTACATTTTACAGGGAATGTTTTGCTGCTGCCACCGACGTTACCTTGGCAGAGGACATGGAATGTCATCTTGCAACATGATGTCCTTGATGGTCGGTGCTTACGCCGTAGGCGATTCTGCTAACATAGCATCTTACTGTTTGGGCTTTCTCCGCGATTGTTATGGCTGGCGATTTCCTCTTGAAGCCTACTCTGGCTTCCAATATGGAGTTGTCATAATGTCCATATGTTAGTGAGCGCTTTACGGTTGGTCAGGCCCCTTAGGTGCTCCTGTCTTTCCATAGGGTTAGCTGCATAGAGGCATCAGCAAGTGTATATGAGTTCTTCTTGCTTCTTCCGTTCCTGTGGTGCTATAGCGAGCCTAATGGTAAAATAACAAACATGCTACTATGTAGGTGTCACAGTCCTCTATCTCACGAACCGTACATGTTCTTCATGTAGATTGGTGTGTGTTAGTGTGTGTGATGTGCGTGGATAGCGCGTGTGCTTCATGTCTAATGGAGCTATGTCGTCGGGATGTCTCTAATGACCTGCATCATACCAGCCTTTAATACAGTGCCTTTAGTCGAGTCGGTCCATGCAGTTTTCCCCAGCTCGGTCTTGTGTCTCTTCATCCATTCTTGGCAGGGTTAGTGTTACGGTGGGACCATATGACCGACTGGCTGGGTACCACTTGCGGTAATTGTCCCTGGTTGGAGCAGTGGGGATAGGCATAAGTTGGTATGACCGGCGGCCATGTTGCTTTTAGAGGTTCTTTCGGTTAGGGGGTCAACCAGGACTAAGAGCTGGCTCGGATTTTTCCTCTTCAGTCCCACCTCTGGTCAACTTGTCGACCACAGAATCATGGAACCTTTTATCATCCATCAAACGCCACACTTTCGTTATCCTACCCAAGTCTCCATAGTAGTTAACATGATCTTCAAAGGACCAGTACATGTAGACGCAGCCACTACCAGGCTTGCAGTAAACCCACTTTCGTACATACTTCTTAGGGTTTGCGTGGATTTTCTAATTTCATTGTAGGAGGGTACACGTCTACCTGTGTTATCTGTTGCCTCAGCCACTCTCTTTCTTCCAGTACGTTGTCCATATGTTGGTCCTTATCCATGGCCATCAGTATTTTCATTCCCACTGCTTCCTCTGCTTCCTTTTTCCATTTTGCCATGCAAAACCTCACACCGAATAAGGAAGCCACTCCCATCACTAATCCTCCGGTTAGCACCTTCAGGCCATCAGATAACCAGGAAGGCATCCAGGACCATACGTACGAAAACCAGCTCTTGTCTGTCTCGGTACCTTTCGATTCTTCTTCCATCTTGGCGTGCATACGTGCCAGCTGTGCTTCGGCCTCAGGAAGGGTACTGGTGTCTTCATAGTTTGCTGGGTTAAACGTACAGCAGGAACTCCCTATTTTGGTACAAACTCCTCTCTCTATAGCCGTGAGGAGGTCCAAGACGTATCTGTTCTGCAGTCCCACCAGCTCTTCCTTTATTGCGTTAAAGCCGTTCACTGTTGAGTTGATTGTCATCATTAGCTCCCATCTTGTTATCTGGAGCCACTTCGTATTGGCGTACGTCTGAAATCCTGGGTGTATTAGTGCTGAAAAGAACATTGCAGTTCTGCTGAACAGTCTGTGTGCTGCGGTATCTCGGCTAGTGCCACCTCAGATCGTCACCAAAAATAGTTCCCTCTCTTCACTCTCTTCACTTGGTCCTTCTCGATTGTTGCGCTCGTCCTAGTGATTTGGGTGGGTGGTAGCAACCTCTTCTTCCTGCTGTTGCCTTAGCCCATTTTGGGGAACTTGCTTAGATTAACATGCGTTTTGGGTACCACTAGTGAGGGTATATTAACATGCGCCAAGGAACATACCCCTCCAGTTCGGAGGGAGTTTCTCGTATGCTTTAGAACCACAGGCTCAATAGTGGTCCATCAGCACCGCCGTTCCTGTTCCCATTTGTGGTACCTTCTACATTCTTCTGTATCCTTCGATCTGCCCCATTTCATCGGTGCCATCGTGCTGATAGCATAAGGCAGGTGTGGTCAGCGGGATTATTGTTAGTGGCCCATCTTCCTTATCCATCCAAGTCAGCAAGCTTGCACTCCTGGCCCATTCCTTGAGGCATTTATCATTTTCTTCCTGGACCTTGGTTACAGCGGCTCATGTTAACGTCAATGCCTTGCTCCCTACTACGCAATCCTCCCAGCCATCCTTAGTGTATACCTTGCCATACACCAACACCTGCAGTCGTTCCCACCAACCGGGTTCTCCGCCTGACTCCTTTGCTCCTCATTTGCATGGTAGGTACTGCAGCATCACTTCTTTCATTTCATCTTTCTCAGGTCCGTCAGTAATATATCGTAGAGCCTCTGCCTGCTGCCAATAATTGTCCATCATCAGTAGTGTCTTGATGAAGTTGTCCTCATAGTGAAATGTTTCCTTTGATCTCCATCTTAATGTTGCTGTCTTCCCTTGGAATCTCCTCCGTGTCGGGAACATAGTGAGGTACAGTAGGCATTGCGCTGTTGCCGCTGGCACTTCTGTTGCTACGTAGGTCCTGGAGGCCCCCATGGCATACAGGATCAGGGACCAGACATAGCAGCTCTCCCATGTTGCGTCCTTACCAATTTTAGACATGTGTTTATACCACATGTTGTTAGCTACGTGTGCAGTGTCAGTGAGATATGTGTCAACCCCACTTACATCAGTTCCCACGCTACGCTTACCTCTTCTTACCTTATTTCTTCTTCATCAGGACCACCTGACACAGTTGTCCTTGCCGCTGCAGTTGGGGAAAAGTTAGTATTTGATGCAGCGGAAACCTGCAAAGCAGTGTAGGTGCTTCAGAGCACCACAGCTAAAATGCTCATGGATAGCAATAACCACACAGGTTTTAAAACTCTTTTTATTGAAGAAACCATTTTTACCTGCTGTAGACATTGTAGCATATGAGATGATAAAGTTGCCCACCAGAAAATTGCAATAAAAGGCGTTATTATGTTGGTACTTGTAAGTGTTTTAAGGACTAGGTAATCATTTAATGCCCATGCAAACATTTGCTCCCATATATTTTGCACGGATCGGTGTTTGAGGGTTGGTATAATATGGTGAAGTTGTGGGTAGGTTTGGGCTAGGTACTCAATAAATGCGTAATAGTATATTCGGGGTGGCAGCGGTCTGTCATAGGCAGCCCTCCGTATAGCGTGAATGTACTGATGGGACAATGCTTTGGGGTAATCAATAGGAGGCAACATCTACTATCCTATAACCCTATCTTATACTATTTATACATCAACAATCACAGTCGCGACAACCTGCATGTGCGAAGGAAGAGAAGGAGAGAGAGAGAGAAAAAAAAGAAAGCACTTTGATCAATGTGTTAACACAGTGTATTCCTAATGAGATTGTGCGTGCTGTATGATCATTCCTATTTAGCATTGGATAGTTTCTATTACAGGTCCTTGACAAGAGTGGAAAAGTATTATACAGTTCTTGATTCATAAATTCTTGGTATTGGGGATAATGTTTGTTCACTCTTCTATTTGCACTAGAACAACAGTGGGGACACCAGAGGCTTGTGAGCGTCTGACCATTGGATGGCCGGGGAGCGCTGTGTTATCTGCAGCCAGGGCGTTATAAGTATCTACAGGGCTCAAGGTCGGGGCATCACATTTATCTAGGCCCCGTTGTCTGCTTCCGCGGTATTGGCACTGTCAGCTTCTCTAAGTGCAGGCTGGGGCGGTACTGGTGCCTTGTAGGATTTTACATCCTGCAAATACTACCAAGCTGACAGGCCTTTGAGCTTGATCGCTCTCTCCACTATTGCTTCTACGGTGTAAGGCCGGTGAAGCGCAGCGCATTCCAGCGCCTAACAAAGTTTTTCAAGAGGACACGGCCCCCCACCCTAATAGATTGTTCTTTTGTTGCATCTTGATTGCTGTCGTCTTTGTCTTAACCATCTTCTGCTCTCCCTTGGATCCGTTGAATCTGTCGAGAGATAAAAGAAGCGCTAGAAACAAGTGAATTTACATAGACATACATTTCTGCGCCAAGAACTTCTGCAATCCCTGACTGCTGTGATAGGAGGGGCTAGTGGTAGGCACATACGGTGTTCTGTCACCACCTCGTGGGGTGTGAGGTTGTGGTCAGAGCTAGGTTTCTTCCTCAGATCAAACAGGGCTAGGGCAAGCAGTGCAACCAGTTTCTCTTTGTGCTCTGCTGGATTTTGGCAATGATTTCTTTCAACAAACTGTTGAGGCGTTCACACACGACATTGGCTTGAGGATGGTATGCACACACAAGCTTATGTTCGATTCCTAACAGGGTGGTTATGTGCTGAAAGAGTTCATTAATAAAATTGGGACCATTGTCAGACCGCAGAACCTCACAGACCCCCCATCTAGGCAACACTTCTCAGACTAGGAACTTAGTCGCTCTGAAAGCATCGGCATGGGAGCACGGACCCGCCTCAACCCATCTTGAAAATGGGCAGCCCACCACTATCATAAACCGATAACATCAGCATACATTGATCATATCTATGTAATCAACATGGAGGTGCAAGAAGGGGCCGCCAGGATGGGGAATTACTCCTGTTATTACCCTTAATGTATGTCCAGCAGTGAACTGTTGGCATATCAGACGATTACTGATAAAATTGGACACATGTATGTTTAAATCTGGAAAGAACCACAATTCCCCAATACGTGCTGCAATGACCTCTTTCCCTGTGTGTGTGGGATGGTGCATTTGCGTGAGAGCTATTTCCAGCAGCGCACGTAGCATTACCACTTTTCCAGTATTAATTTGGCGCCATAAGGCATCAGTTGGGGACATTGAACACCCTCTTTTTACCCAGAGTTCTTTTTCATCCATCGGTGCTGCTGCCTGCCGTTCCATAATATGACTTTCCGGTAAATGATTGTACCCTTCCTTCATTAACAGTTGCCTCAACCTTCCCTTCTCTTTTTGTTTTTCTGGTATGTCCCACATCTCTCCAAAATACGATGCATGCTTTGCATGATAATCTGCTTCCCAGTTCCCCTTTGATATTGGGTCCTCCCTGTTAGTGTGCGCCTGATACTTCACCAATGCCAATTCCGCTGGGTATGCAATGGCCTCTATCAGTTCTCCCAGGAGGAGCGCATGTTGCACGGGGGTCCGGTCCGCCCTCCTAAACCCCCGTCTTAACCATCTTGCCAGCACAGAGTGTACTGTTGATGTGACATAAGCACTATCCGAATAGACAGTTACCCTTTTCCCGTCGCATTCCCTGAGTGCCAGCATGAGAGCCAATAATTCTGCTGCTTGTGCTGAGTAAAGTGAGGGGAGCCGAACACTCCTCACCAAACACTCCTCACCACCTCGCTTGTCCAGTCCTCTCTCAGCCTTACCACTTCTGCGCCTGTCCTGCATATACCATCCCCTTGGTTGATCGTTGATGATCCATCAATGCACGGTACCTCTCCCCCCTGAAGTGCGTCTTCCTCCACCTTCTGTGTTTCTGTGTATATCTCAATAGCCTGTGTGCAATCATGAACATATTCCCCTTCTTCGTATTCTTCTGCCAAAAACTGCGCTGGGTTTACATTCTTGCATCATACTATTTTTAATTCGGGTCGTGACAATATAATCTCATACCCCGTTGCTCTCTGTGTTGTCAGTGTATTCTTTGGCTTATGTAGTATTGGGAAGAGGGTGTGTTTCACATAAAGGGTTGCTGAGCACCCCATAGTAATTGGTGATGCCTTTTCTACTGTGAATGCTGCAGCAGCCAAATGTTGTTCGCACCGGAAATGCCCTAGCATCACTGCGTCCAATTGGCTGCTGTAGTACACTATTGGTTTGTGACCCATGCTCTTTTTTTGTGTCAGCACTGCCTTCATGACCCGACCATCAGAATGGGAAAACAGGAAGAACTCCGTTTTGTAATCTGGTGTCCTTAATACAGGGGTTGTGGAAATTGCTTGTTAAAGCTCGCCGAAGGCTTCCGTCATTTCCCTTGTCCAACACAACTGTTTGTTGTTCCTCTGAGCCTCCTTTAGTGCTGGGAGGAAGGGACACATATAAGTGCTGTAATAGAATACCCATGCCCTGCAATAGTTGCATAGTACTAGAAATCGCTGTAGTTCCCTTATCATCTTTGGCTGGGGTATAGAAAGTATTGATTGCGTTCTGCTAGGGACTATGTGCTTGTCATTTTGCAAGATCACCTGGCCGAGGTACAGCACCTCTCTCTGGCAGTATTGTAGTTCGGCCTTGTCCACCGTGTATCCCTTTTCTGCCAGTACAGTGAGCATGTTTATTTAGTCTTCCCTTACGCTCTTCCTCAGTGACACTGCAGATGAGGATGTTGTCTACATACTGCAGCACTGTGCCTTTCGTTTGGACATTAGCCAAGTCCATCTGTATTATTCTGTTAAAAATGGAAGGTGACTCGCAGTATCCTTGTGGTAATCTTGTGTGTTTCCATTTCTGGTTGCGGTACATGAAGTTTGTTAAGTCCTGTGAGTCTGGGTGCAAGGGTATTGAGAAAAAACTTGTTCTTAAGATTGATGACCGTAAAGAATGTGGCTTCAATCGGGATGCCGCATAAGATAGTGGCAGGGTTGGCAGCCACCGGGTACTCTGACTCTACAATACTGTTGAGAGGCCTTAAATCTTGTATGAAACACCATACCCCTCATTTGCCTTGCAAACAGGGTACACTGCAGTGTTGCATGGATATTCTGATGGCACCAGAATTCCTCTGTCTATAAGGGCACTGATTGTCTCATAAATGCCTTATCTGCTTCCTTAGTCAGTGGGTACTGCCGGGCCCAGGACAGGATTGCCCCTGGCTTCAGTTTTATTGGCACTCCTCCTATGCTTTTTATGCACCCAACATCGTACGGGCTGGTGGTCCATAACACCTTGGGTACCTTTGCTAAATCCTCCTTGTAGAATGAAGGCAGAGCCTCTATGGCCATAGCCATCCTCTGCACCACCTCCTTGTAGGTTATGCGTATCCAGATGCACACGTTCATTCCCAGCATCATTTCACTTTTTCCCTTTGCTTGTGTAAACAACTCCTCGTCTGATACTTGTGTTAGCCGACATCCTTCTCCGAGTGCTATTATTGCCCTCCATGCCTTCCCTTCGTCATCCAACGCATGTACCACAACCCAATCATCTCGTGTCACAATCCCTTCTATGTCAAGTGATAAAAATGCCCCTTAATCTTCATCTACTGGTGTTTCTGCCCTGAAGAGGTATTCACTGGGTCTCTTCCACACCTTCCCTGGGATCCCAGGCAAACACGCAAGGGCCATGTCTGTTCCGTACTGGAAGACCTCTGGGTCAACAGACTCCCCCCTCTGTACCCATTGCCCACAGTATGCCTGAAACATTTGGCTGGCTGTGAGCATGTGAATGCCTGGTGTGGAGCAAATGATGCCTTTCTCTGTGAAGGAGATCGTCATGTTCAGTCGGCTCATTATGTCGTGTCCCAGTATGTTTACAGGTGCGTGCTTGGAGTAAAGTAGGGGTAGTGATAAGTCGTGATCTCCTATTGATAAGGAGATGTTATCAGTAAAAGGAACCACCTCTGGAGCCCCAGAGAATCCTTGAGTGTTCATGGCATTGCCTGACAATTTATACTTTCCCTCCCGTACATACGATCTAGTCGCCCCAGTGTCAACCAGAAAGGAAAAGATCTTGTCACCTATAGTCACCCATATACGAGGTTCCTCTGCAGGGTTAGGTGTGACTGATAGGATGGGACAAAACAAGTTTGTCTGTGGGCTGTCCTATTGGGGGTACAATGACTGTCCATTCCCCATGTATGGGTTATGCCCCACCAGTGTCACCCCACCTATCCTGTTCACAGGCACCATTGCAGTGGTGTCCAGGGTTTGTGTGGAGTCCTTTATTTGTGTCAACTGCTGTACTGGCATTGTGCTTTGGGGCCGCGGAGCTGCCATGTTCTGTTACTGTGGCTGCTGTGTTTGTGACACGTGTGCATGTGTGTCCGCTGGCATTGTCTGTTGCTGTACATGGGGCAATGGGCTGTGTTCTGGTACATTTTGGAGTGGCCCTGTCTGTCATACATCATGCAAATAATACCCGTTCTGCCCATTCTGGTAGTTCTGTTGGCCCTGTTCGCCCCATCCTGGTTGCATCCCCCTGCTGTGGCAGGTGCGGGAGATATGTCCTAGTTGCCCACAGGTCCAGCATAGCTGAGGTTGCTGCTCTTGCCATGGGAACCCCATTCCCCTTTCCCCCTGTGGGTAACCCCTGACCCCACCACCTGGGCGCCCTCTCTGGAATCCTCCCCACACCCTATAGTTACCTTATTAACCACCCATTCCCATGTATCCTCCTCCCAGTTGGGGCATGAATTTCTGCGCTGTGTTATACTGTTGCTGCTGTTGGATAGTTTCTTTTTAAATAGCTTGGCTTCGTCTGCTTTACTATCCTCTGCCTTTTGCTTCATTTTATCTTGCCATAGCCTGCAGTGGTGTACTATTATGAGCTGTATTTCCGACCATGCTTTAGCCTCCATCCCTACCAACTTCTTTAGTTGTCTTTATACTGGCTCCGGTAACCCTTGTCTCAAGATGTGATCAAATATTGCTATTGTTTTATCCCCCGGCTCTTGAGTTTCAAGGCACCAACGTTCCTGAATCTCCTGAATGTAGCTAAGGGGATCCTCATTGTCATGCATTTTGCGTGACGTGATTGCACCTATGTCTGATTTGTCGGTATATTGCATCCGTAATGCTTGCCATACTGCATGTCTGCAATTTGCAAATGGTGCTCCGTCGTGTGCGGTGTTGTGCGTAGTCACCCCCGGGAATCCGACCCTCCTCTAGATATCATCCGCAGCGTCACACAGTATAAATACCAATAAACCCTTGACATCGCCCACCAACAGCCTGTGCCACACCAACAGCTTCTCCATTTCATATATCCATTTCCCCGCCCCTCCACTTAGGGAAGGTAATCTCAGCTTGATGTTTTCCTAGTCTGTGTGTTTCCAGGGTACATACTGTGGCATGCTCCCAACCCTCTCCAGTAAGGGCATCTGTGAATATGCGGCCCTCTCTTCTGGTGTGTGTCTGTACTGTCACATCTGAATAGGCCAACTCTCATCCTCTGCCGCTGTATCTATGTCCAATGAACCTGCCTTGTGAGCATGCATGTCCCCTTGTTTGTGTTACTGTCATGCCATCCCTTCTATGCCCTGGGAAATCCTGGAGCTTGCTTGTATAAGGGGTCTGTGGTTCTGCCCCCCCCCGAGCTGTCTCTTGAATGGTGCTGTCTGCGCTCCTTTCCCTGTCCCTCTCGACTTGTGTTTTGCACTCCACCGACATCCCCGTACCTGTTTGTGTTATATAGAGTATACTAGGCCCTCCCCGTCCCTCTGCAATCGGGTTATCATCTCTGCTGTCATCTTAATCTTCGCTACAGAACCCATCAGAAAACATCAGCTTGCGCACGTGTCGGTAACGCACGGTTACCGTTTCGAGATCAATGTTCGTTAGATCGCATGCATCTTCCTCCTCCCGTATCTCCACGTGCGCTACCTCGCCACTTACCGAGGGTGCCTTAGACGTGCCCCTGCTGCCCACTGTACCCCCATGTGGAACCTGTTCCTCATTGTGCCTCTTCCTGTCCAACTCTTCCTGTATCGCCTCTCGAACCCTTTTGAGTGCCTGTTCCTCCTCGTCACCCTCATTGCGCTCCCTAGTTATTCTCGCCAACCTCAGCTCCTTCAACTTCCCTTCTTCATATTTACGTGTCTGTTGTAATAGTACCTTTTTCCTCCACAACGCCACCTCTCTCTCTGTGTCTTCTATTTCCTTCTTCTCTATCTTCCTTTCCACCTTCCCCATTTCTGCAATCTGCCTCATTCTCTCTGTCTCCCTTTCGACTTCCTCTTCACGCTCCCTGTTTGTCTGAGCTGACCGTACCTGCATTTCCACTCCTTGAGCTCCAGACCCCTTATTATCGTTTCCTTCCACTCCCTTCTTTCCTCTTCCACCTTTCCCTCAACATCTTCCCTCTGCTGGTCTTTACTTACCTCATGCGTCATCTTCCCTCTACACCGCTGTCCCAGCTCCAACCCCTCTATTGCCCTTTGCTGCACCTTCCGCCACCCTGTCGTGACTCCTTACAATTTCAGTAGTACCTCTGCCGCACCCATTCATCTGGACCAATCCCTGCAAACTCTGTTTTCGCATGCAACAAACCCTCCCCATCAAGAACTGGGCTGATGGCCTCCTCCCCTTCCCCGTGCGGTGGGATATCTGGGCCATGTACCTTCGGAGTGTATGGGGGTGGTTTGTACGTGGGGTTAGAATACCCTTCTGCCGCTTTTAATTTTTGGGGCTCCCTTACTTCATCTAGGTCCCATAGCGGGTATACGCCTTGCTCATCTTCCTCCTCCTCTATGTTGTCAGAGGTGACGCTGGGTGGTGCTGGAGGTGGCGCGCACAAGTCCGCGCCCTCCTCCTTCACCCCCCACAAGCTCATCATCCATGGGCTGTCCGCATGGAACATACGACATAACTCGTATATTTGCATACGATTAGCTAACTTCTTCCCTTTGTATGTGTTTTGTATGTGAATCAGTAGTGATTGCAGCGCGTTTGGAGAAAAACTGCTGGTGGGCAGCCATGGTCGAATTACTTTCCCTTCGGTACCTTTGGACCATTGTACGCTATATTTTATGATCTTATCTTTGTAGAGGGGCAGAGTGAGACACATATGCTGAATATGGGTTAACACCATTCCAGAAACACCATGCATTTTCCTCCCCTTCCCCGCTGTCGTCCCGTGAGTGACGATACCAGTCCGTAATTTACCTGACCTCTAATTGAGGATTTTGACACTGCACTGTCAAGTCAGGAGGGAAAATTCACAGGTTATACAATGCAATATATACAGTTTTCTTCTTTCTTTTTTTCCCTTGAACGAGCCTCTCCGGCTCTTCACCTTACGCAGCATACTCTTGTACAGCTCCGCCTTCACCTGAACTGCCGTACTCCGGTGCACCACCTCAATTGTGCGAAGGCGCTGTCTGTGCACTGCTGCTCAGTCACCTGTCTGACAAACCAAGAAACACTAGCTTGCTAATCCTCCACCAATCCACAATGCAGGGTCCTATGCAATGGCCTATAGGTGACGTCACCAACTGATGTTCAAATGAGAGGAAAAACACCTCATGCGCTGGTAAGACACCAATGTATTATTTCAATCCCACCCACAAAAATCCCCATAGTTGTCTTCTCACCTCCCAGGAGTGGAATATCCATTTCCAACCTCTTAACTCTACGTGATTGAACTGCACCCGCTGCGTCGCCTAATGGATGATATGCCTCTCGCTGGAGAGACTTAACCAGTCAATGGACCTTCCACACTAGATAGCCTCAGCTCACCTTCATGGGAATACTTCTTCTACTGGCCGAACTAAAATGTCCAACTCATAGGGATCCGCTTTTTCTACTTTTCATTCACTGTTTGAATACGTCACATGACGGACCGATCCTACGAAACACCAGAATCGAATTAACCGCTACACGACTCGATCAGACGCTACCTCTACATACCTTGACACCAATTAATAGAGGCAATCCACATTTCCCCTCTTCCCCAATTCACACATCCCTCTCCCACCCACAGAAATGGAGTTGCTCGTTGCATGGACCACACTTACGTTGTTACATAATTACCGGTGCTGATCGGCTGCTGACTCCCTCCTTTGGCTCGTCTTTCCCCCTTTGGACTGCGTGGACAACTCGCCAATCGCGGGCGGGATGATTTGAAGTCGGCACCCGATGACCAATTCGTCCGGTTGCGCAGGCCGGTTGTCTTGCAATTCTCTTAAGGGTCCTACAGTCCTCCGAGGTCTGACGGCAGAGGAGGCAGCACCTGGCCGACCTGACATCACAACGATCTTGCTGGGGCCTCCAAATTGTCAGGGTAATTTCTGGGGCCGGCAGAGCCGTGCCATGGGTCCTCGGACACCCAGCTCACAGAGTGCACTAACTCCCTCCCTGGTCCCAAGAAGTTGAGGTCCACACAAGGAGCAAGGATTTACAGTGGTTTATTAGACAAATGCACAGGGGTTACATGCCAAAACAAGATTCAGGCACATCTCACCATAGTCTGGCTACCAGGCCAGCTTTGTGTCCTTGTGATGTAACACCCTTCATCACTTGGTGGACTCCCTCCTAAACCTATCGGGCCTAGGATTGGCCCGCTGACTGGTAGGTCCAGTATAGGACCCTACAGAAAGGATTACAACTGGACAGGTCTGTGTCAGGTGGTATACTTGGACCATCCCCGAAAGTTGTTACACTAAAAGTGTTAAAGTGAGAAAGCCTGGTAATTGGTTGGCAATCCTGGCCATCGGCCCCCAAAACCCACGGTCCTGATTGGTCAGGCTGAGGGCCCCCAAGCCTGGGACAAACATCGTTCCCAGCCTGCGAGACACCTTTTCGCAGTGCGTGTCTACTATGGCTCAGTAATTGCAACTATGTGTCTGCGTATAACAATAGTGTGAAGACGACTAATGCTATGCGAGCACACCATTCCCATCGTAGATCAAATATGTTGCAAGTTGCTGTCCAGCAGTGGGGCTGCTGCTCGTTCTCAGCCTCTGAGTCTTGGCGTGTTCACAACTTGGCTAAGTCACGTGGTTAGAGACTACTCTTGCAGGCTTGATTGCCCTGAATTGGTGTATATTTTATGGGGAATCTTTTGCTGCTGCCACCGACGTTACCTTGGTTCAGGACATGGAATGTCGCTTTGCAACAAGATGTCCTTGATGGTCGGGTTTACGCCGTAGGCGATTCTGCTAATGTAGCATCTTACTGTTTGGGGTTTCTTTGCGATTGCTACGGCCTACGATTTCCTCCTGAGGCCTACTCTGGCTTCCAATATGGAGTCGTCATAATGTCCATATGTTAGTGAGAGCTTTACGGTTGATCAGGTCCCTTAGGTGCTCTTGTCCTTCCATAGGGTTAGCTGCATAGAGGCATCAGCAAGCGTATACGAGTTCTACTTGCTTCTTGCATTCCTGCAGTGTTATAGCGAGCCTAATGGTAAAATAACAAACATGCTACTATGTAGGTGTCACAGTCCTCTATCTCACGAACTGTACATGTTCTTCATGTAGACTGGTGTGAGTGAATGTGTTTGAGGGGCGCGGATAGCGTGTGTGCTTCATGTCTAACGGAGCTATGTCATCAGAAAGTCTCTAATGACCTGCATCATACCAGCCTTTAATAATAGCCTTTAATGCAGTGCCTTTAGTCAAGGCGGTCCATGTGGCTTTCCCCACTTCGGTCTTGTGTCTCTTCATCCATTCTTGGCAGGGTTCATGTTACGTTGGGAACATATGGGCGACTGGCTGGGTACCGCTTGCGGTAATTGTCCCTTGTTGGAGCATTGGGGATAGGCATAAATTTGTTCGCCCGGCCGCCATGTTGCTGTTAGTGCTTCTTCCGGTTAGGGTGTCGTCCAGGACTGAGAGTCGGCTCGGATTTTTCCTCTTCAATTGCAAAGGGAGTGAAGAAGATAAGTTGTGTACATAAGACATATTTCTCTTAGATTACTTAAAGAAGAAAACATCTGCAAGTGACAAGTATTGAACAGTAAGAGATGCGAGATGCATATGCAAGGTAGAGTGAGCAAGTCTCCAGAGGCCAAGAGAAGTAATGGCACCGAGCTTAATTAAATCAAATAGAAGTAAAAACGGTTGAAATAGACAAAATCGTGGTCTCCTCACATGTGATTCAGAAGTCAAAAACAAGGACTATTCATTAAGCCTCAGGTGAAGATAATGGTGAACCTACACTCCCTTAAAAATCCCAGAATAGTAAAGCAATAGTAAAGGCTGCAAGGTCAACTATAAAGAAGAAGACCTGGCTTGGGGCCTGACCGATGAGAGATGATGGACTAATTGGGCAAGTGGGAAGTAGTCTGACGTTGCTCTCTGCACCTGAATTTTGTTTTGCTTACGTGCTGCTAACGAGCTTAATGTCCCAGGTTGGGAGAGAATGCCAACCAATCCGAGGGCCTATGTAGCAACATGCTATATAGTGTTGCACAGGCCAACCCACTGCTATTATTCTGCTATAAACTATATTGTATTTGTTTAGAGGTGGTTCAAGGCGAGCCTACCAGATAAGGGGTATTCGATATTATTACTAATACTTTTATGATGTATAGGTACATATGCTCCCATAACCAGTTCCTCCCTTGAATAGGTTTTACAGTTTTCCATGTAGTATGATGTCATAGCTGACATATATTGAGGTATAAAACCTTTGTATGATCAAATTTGAGTGTGAGTGTGTGGATTACAGTTTGTTGTTCACCAGATTGCCCTACTTTATTTTATGCTAATTATAAAGTAGTACTTTGCCATATTCTTTGAGTCTGTCTGGTTATTTGGGTCTGAGATCACTATTGGTAATTTCAGTCAGCACAAAAGATGCTTCAAGGTGCTAGAGCACAGGTGACTTGATTGATCCACTTAGCCAAAAAAACAGGGCTGGAAACAGGGTACTTTACTGTTTCCATAGCCTCCGATATACGCAAACTTTACCAACAGAGCCTGTGTAGAATAGGCTGCAATTCAAACAGACCTTCTACAGTCCTTCTTCAACTGATGCGTTCCAGCATTGAACAACAATATTGTGCAGATCCTCTCTCTTTACGAGAGATTGTGAGGTGAGGGGGAAACTAAGCCTCAAATCATGAGATGCACACATTCAAATATTTTGGTTCCCACCCAATCAATGGGGATTGTCACGTTCAAACTTTGTGATTCCCTACCATAGCTTTGGGGTGGGATTTACATTTCCAGGAAGGTCCCCGAGACTCTGTCCCACTAGTTTCAGTAGAGCAGATTCTGATCTGAGCCAGCAAAAGACCTTTGTAAGGGTATGCTCTTATCATCCATTCTGATCATTTAAGACTGGCTTCCTAGCTTCGTGCCCACAAACCGTTCAGGTGAGGAAAGCCCCCTTCATATCGCCATTTATATCATAACCCCCCACATGTGGGTAACCAGGGCTGCCTCAATTACACCATCCTGTATTTTAACTCAGTTCTCTGTAGATCCACCAGTGGGGTGCCACCTGTACATCAATCAGTTGTGCAAGAATGCTGAGACAGAATAAAACTGGGTACTTCGGGTACTTGTTGTACAATGACCATGAGATGCTTAGGGTGTTCCAGGGGCACATCTATTCCATGTGTGTCCCTGGTGATGCATCCCATTAAGACACATCGGGGAAATAGTCTGTAACCTGTCAAGGAAAAATGCACGAGATGTATTTTAAGACTTTGATCTCACAGCACGCCCAGTTCAGGTTATAATTAGCCAACAATTTGCCAAACCGTCTAGAAAGTCCACTATCATTTTCAGACCTACTTAATTTCAAGTCTAACTCTTTTAGGCTAATGGAACACCCAAGCAACTACATGTTTTTCCTCTTCATAATCATATGTCACTATGGGAAGGGTTCATAATCCGTCTGAATCTTGAAAGTAGACTCTGTGAGATACAGTCTAAAGCATCATAAATACCAGACAATCATGTAGCATTCTTTTACAACAGTATCCTGCCCCATTTCTCTGCCCATGTTTTACCTAGAGATGATGGGTGGTTTTGCCTTTTTCATCCAGTTGTGGCAAAACAGCACCTATCCCTATGTCGCATGTACCTGTTTGAACAATGAATGGCTGGCTACTTGAGTTGCTCTCAGTACTGGAGCACTGCATAGTTCATATGTCAACCTTTAGAAGGACAAAGAGCAGCACTAGTTCTTGCGCTGGAGGTGCTTCATCGTAACCCTTCCAAGTCCAAGATCTTAAAAGAGTTGATGATGAGCTTTTTCTTTTGTAACTCATGTAGAAATGTATGGAGGTGGTTTACATACTCTTTCCAAAAAGGCAACCATGTCACCCTTGTAGGTGACAAAGATGATCTCCAGCTGAATAAGTGCATAATTCCACATCATTTTAAAAGTGGCAGGTACATTAACCCAAAGAGCATGACCCAGGACTGATACAGGTTCCCAATTGTTGGAATTGCTGTATTTTCCATTGCACATTCAGTTAAAGCAGTCTGGTGGGTAACCAGGTGTCAACTGAAAAGCTGTCAGAAACGTATCCGAAATTGAGTCACACCCTACCTATCCACTACCTCATCAGCTTGTTTAATGGCAGGCCCATACATCTTGGTGTCCCCACTGAGATCACTGTACTGCATGCACAATATCAGTTCTGTGGTCCCTGACTTGGGCACACACATACCAGGAATTGACCAAGGACTTTGAGAGGGTTCAATCACCCTGAATGTCCTGATGACCAAAGTCTCAATGTGATCGTAGAACTGGCGACAGTCTGACATCCTGAATATTTTGCTTTTTAAAGCATGCTGTCTTTACTCTCAAATTCATTGTCACACCATGGAGTGAGACCTGGAATGGGAGATGGGAGTGAACCAGAAACTGTTTGAGCACAGTTTGACAGCCCTCACTCTCTCTGCATATGTGTTGTGGAAATAACCTGAATTCCTGCACTGAGCTATCTCTGGAACTGAAGTCTAGCAGATATGGGAATGGTTCTCTCTCTCTCTCTCTCTCTCTCTCTCTCTCTCTCTCTCTCTCTCTCTCTCTCTCTCTCTCTCTCTCTCTCGCTCTCTCTTTCTCTCTCTTTCTCTCTCCCTCTCTCTTTCTCGATCTCTGTCTCTCTCTCTCTCTCTCCCCCGTTCTCTCTATATTTCTTCTCTCTCTTTCTCATGCATTTATAACATTAACATGAATAACTCAAAGGGCATCGCTAGGTGTTTTCAAATTAACTACTGAGAACTCACAAGCCATTTTATGACAGTGTAGGGGAAGCACACTTGTGCGAATCTCTTCCTGTTGGAGGCTTCATCAGGGGAACCTCATGGCCCTCCTGATATCCAACAAGGCTGGCCTTCTGATCATAACCCCTTTATTATGCCCGGACTATCCTGTAAGTCACCCTATGCCTTGTCCGCAAGCCGGGCTATCTTTTTTATTGAGGCCAAGCCCACAGTCCTCAATACCATGGGTAGGACGATGTGGGGTTCCTAACATTTTTCTTTGATTATGTCAAGGGGAAGCAGGCACATTATCTCGCAAACCGCAGAAACTCTTATTCGTGTTATTTTAGCACTGGCCGGAATCTATGTTTTTCCAGTCGTCCACCCCTTTGAGATGTCCTACCTTTGGTCTTGGGGACGTGGTTTGAGCAGTGTTTAGGGTGCTGCTGTTTACGGCTATCCTCATGTTTCTGAGTAGACCCTTGGTCCATTTGGTTTACTCCGTGTGCCACTTATTGAAAAATGCAGAAAAGAGTTAATAAACTGAATTGGAGATAGATTAGTTAAGTAGGAAGATGGAGCGGGACAGATAGTAGTGAGAGATAGCTTTTGGGTAGGATTTGCGTATGCAGGGCTATGTGGTACGCTCAGTGGGCCTCATTACGACCCTGGCGGAATGGGTTAAACGGCGCCGTAAAAGGCTGCAGCGCCGTTCAGCCTGTTCCGCCACATTACGAGGTCCCCTCGCGGGACACGTTAAGCACGCCTGGGAAAACCAGGCGTGCATACCGGGTCCCGCGAGGGGAAAAGGGTGCAAACAACGGGCCATCTCGTTATGGCCGTTGTTTGCTCCCTCTCCCATTCCCATTCAGCCCTATGGGGGCTGAAATGGGAATGGGGATGAACCGTGTCCATGTCCTCGAGTGAGGAATTACTGGGCCATCCGAACTCGGAATGGTCCAGTAAGTCCTCATTCCGAGGACACGGATGCGGTTTTGCCGGCAGCCATGCCGCAAATAGCGGCATGGCTACCGGCATACCTCGTAATGAGGCCCAGTGAGTTATAGCAGGAAAACATCACAAGTGCCTTCTGGTGAGAGTTTATGGATAGGGAATCTCAGGGAGCACCTTGGATGAATGATTTTGTGTGACACCACGAGAATTCTGGGGAAAATAGCACTAATTGTTTCAGAAAGGAAGGGAAACCAAGCATTCCGTGTCTAAGTGATTGTAAGTTACATATGTGACATGAATACAAAAAGGTTTTCTTCAGTGTGAGCATCACACTAGCGACGAGCTGGGGGAGCAGGGAATCCCTGATGCATCTTGTGCAAGACCAATGCTCACCTTTTGTTTGTCGGAGGAAGTAGCAGAGATTCAGAGAGGAGGGTGAAGCACCAGTGAGTATCAATCTCTTGAAGTGAGGGGACGAGACTCATGCCATCAGGTAACAGTTGGGAGGTGGCGCAAGGAATCCTTAAGAGTAGATTGTCAGAGACACATGCTTGCATGATTGGTGTGGGCGGAAGTAGCAGTAAATGTCTGTCTCTTAAAAATAAGAGTGGACGAGACACTTGGCATGGGTTGACAACTAGCAGGAGGATCAGGAGGAGCAGGGTATCCATGAGAACAGCTTGTCTGTCACTCATGCTTGCATGATTTGTGTGTGAATAACGTAGGAGGGATGCAGGGAAATGGGTGATACACCAGCCAGTGTCCGTCTCTTGAAGTGAGTGGATCAGATACATGTCATTGAGTGATGCCGCCTGAAACGGACAGTAGGCAGACCCAGGAATCCATGGGGGAAGCTTATGACAGACACATGCGTTCTGGATTTTTGTGGGTGGAAAGGACAGAAATTGAGGGAGAAGGGCAATACACCAGTCAGTGTCCTTTTCTTGACGTGAGTGGATGAAGCAAATATTATTGGTTGACACCTGGGAGCAGGTGCAGCAAATACCTAAGTGCAACTTGTGCAAGACTCCTCCTTGTGTGATTTATGTTGGAGGATGAGAATGAGGGAGATATTCAGGGACGTGGGTGATTCAGCAGTAAGCGTCATTGTTCGCCCTGCTTTTGGATCTCATATGTCCCATCTGCTGAAGAAACTGCATTAGCTTCCCGTTGCTACTCAAATCTTCTTTAAAATATCTATGTGCATTGTGCAACGTGCTTTGCATGGCATTGGAGCTACGTACTTGCAGGCTAAATACGCACATTATGTGCCTACTCACTCCATGAGATCTCAATCTGCTCTTCTTGTAGTAGTTCCTCGGTACTGACTGTCACGTAACGGGGGGGGGGCAATCTTTTTCGGTGGTGGCCGCAAAGGCCTGGAATGATCTTCCTCTGGCCCTATGGGGCACTGTGGATCATTTCACCTTCCGCAGATTACTGAAAACTACTCTGTTCTAGATTTGCCCTGGAGTCTATTATATAAAAATTCACCTATTCATGTGACAGCGCCAAGATGCCCTCTGGCATTTACCAAGTTCATCAAGATGCCCTCTGGCATTTACCAAGTTCATTTAATACAACATAACATAACATTCTCATGAAGAGAGTGAATGAGGGATATGCCATCAGGTGACATCAGGTAGGGGGAGCAAGAGGAGGCAGATGAGCAGGGAATCACTGAGGTCTGCCAGTGAGAGATTTCCACCTGCATGATTTCTATGGAAGGAAGTAGGAGAGATTAAAGAAGTCCAGTGAAACACCAGTTAGTGAGTGACTGATTTAAGACAACATAACAGCCCCTAAATGAGCCAGAGGCGGGATAGAAGTGATGCTTGTGTGCGTTTCCCTTCTGCAGTGACATTTACAATGTACACTGAGGATGCCAGAATTGCACATGTCAATTGAATATATCATTCAACTCACATTTAACATCCCCATTCACAGGTCTCTCTAGGGTACATGCACTAGTACATGCACAAATATTACATCATGATAATGAACATCCACTGGGACTGACGGAAGAGGTTGCACTTCCTGTTTCTTCTTCTACCTCTGGCACAGAAGGGGAGTGGTGGGTATCTTATCTACTAAAGGCCAGCTGTAGTTCAAAGTGGGAGGAGACAGGTAATTCAAGGTCTCTATCTCTGCTGCTCCCATCCATTGTTAAGTCAGACAATAATCATGCCAATGATGATATGGAAGACAATCAAGACACAGATTATTATGATCCATCCGAGTTCAGCGAGGAACCTGCATTCCTCCTGGAAAACAGTTTTACTGAGAAGGAGGAGAATGACCCCAAAGATACAGGGGTGGACTTTGAAGCTTGCCCTCATCTTTGTACATTCTCTTCAAGAAACAACCTTCCTGTCACAGATCATAAAGTACATGACATCATTTCTAGCCTTATAATATACCACCACCACCATCATACAGAAATGAGCCCCATATGTATGTAATTAGCTCCTAACAAAAGATTTGCAATACTTCCCACAGTATAAACAGAAACTAAATCTGGCCACTTGCACTCTCTGCCAAGAAATGGTGTGCCGAGGGAAGGCAGGGCCCAACCTGGGTATCACATTTATGAGGTGTCCCATATTCTGTGACCCGACGCACAGACATGGGACAAAATCAAAAGATCTGAAGGGAACCCCTACCCATACCATTAGCACACCTCTGCATAGTCTACACAATTACTGCACATGTGCCATTGCTTGGGTCACCAAGCACTACACAATCCATACTCTAGCAATGCATAATATATATCCTCCTTTTCATCAGCCCAGTGTTTGCACATGGACAAAACTATCACAGTCAGTTGACGGACAGCATATATAATGTTGGCAATGCAACTCTTGCCCTACTTGTTTGTGAAAAACCGAGAATTCTGATGGCTCACCAGAAAAACTGATCATTATTGGGAAATCCTTGGGGACTGTTCTTTCTCTTGCAGGGGAGTACTGTAAGATTCTAGCTACAGTAGGGCTGGTACTACAGCAGTCTGTGGGGCATTCATCTTTGACCTGTGGCTCAGTTGTCAGACAATGGATGTCACAAGACACTGGGGGATCTTTCCTTCTGGTTTCAGCTGAGTGGGGTCTTGAAGTAATGCAAGGCAGCAGCAGGTGTATGCATGTAGTATGGTATCTGTAAACATTGTGCATGTACAGACTTCAGGGCAGATGATTGATTGATTGATATTTTTTTATTTATTCCTGGCAGATTGCAGAGGGGAGCTAATATCTGAGAGAAGGGGGAGGAGACACAGTGTCTGAGGCCTTGTAATTTTCAATTGTGCTGTGTTGCAACAGACAATAGATGAAATGTCCTTTCTGACTTATGAATTGGCAGGGCAATGTGCAGCCCCTGCTTTGCACATGTCACTTAACTCGTTCTCATACCCTTTATCATCAATTGTGAGCCTGTAACACAAATGGTAATTATGGCCCAGATGATCTGCTCATAATTTAACCGGGCGTACCAGTCCAACCGTTGGAACTCTACTTTGCACATGTTGTACAGTCTATGGAAGCAGTGCAATGTGTACATTACTACAACAGAGGTCAGACTGGAGCATGTTTGGCACCTGCTGTCTAATGTTTGTACTGTGCTATTATTTCTCAAGGAGACCATGTAGTGGGTTAGCCATCACAATCTCAGTGAGGTTCTCCCTCTGGTGTACTTGTTTGAGCTGAACCTGTCCAACATGGTGAGGGCCCATGCCTCCGTAGGTGAGACAGATACAACATAGCTGATGAGAAACTGGCTTTTAACCTTGCCTGTTGATCCACAGGTAGTTGCAGTTAAAGATAACATTGAGTGTCTGCTGCCTACCTCCTGGGCACTTCAGTAAGGATGATGACACAGTGTAGTATTGGTTCAGCAAGTGCTCCATCTGGCCAGCAGCAGTTGTACAAGTTGCTGTTGAATTGCTAACCTGTTCTTCACAAATGGGCAGTCCAAGATAGTTTTTAGTGTGGCTGGGTTTATTGTCCCTAACAACAGGAGAAGCCTCACAGTGCCCTATGTTGAACAATGGGCATTTATACAAGCGGGAAAGACTATGGAATGACATCTACCACAAGCCAACACACCAGTTCAGATGAGGTGATGAGTTGTTACCAAGTACATGTCAGAAACTAAAAGGTTAAGCAGGGTCGTTTCCTAGTGCAACTAGTTGAAAACTGATAGGTGCAGTAGTGATTCGGAGGCCCTGACTCGTTACTGACATATACAGACATACACAGAAATGCCATTATTATATGTTATTTTTGATTTGTATTAATGTCACGACAAGTAACCCATGTCAAAAGTTCTCAGGCTTTTTCAAAGGGCATAGGCCCCACTTAATGTTATGTTGGGATGCACGTACAGCACCCCAGCCAGGCAACATTTTTCAGGTTCAAGAAAACCTATTAGAATGCATTTTGAGCCACAGACAGCACATTCATTGTCTTAATTAGGTCTGATACATATCAGATACCCACATATAGCAACACAGAAAGAGTAACAAATGTATTAGTGTTGTGGTGGCAGAGGTCATAGATAGGGCAGCATTATAGAACATGTGTTTTAGTTCATGTAACCATAGTAACATAGGGTAGCGTGAGGTGCAGGAAGGATTTAAATGACCAGAAGATGGAGTCAGCAAGGCCGAGTGGTAGAACCAAGGCTGGAGTTTTCACTTGGCATAAGTGTCACCATTTTTATGTTAAGGCCTAGCACACAATGAACAGAAGAGAACACAGGACTAGGTGTGGTAGTTCAGCTCCAAAGACAAATCCCCTTTCCCGTTCCCCAGGAGAGAAGCTGAGGTCAGAGGTACCCATGGTGCGCAGACTAGTTGTATCCAGTTGCAGAGCCTGAAGGTGGTGGGAACAGAATGTTAGTTGGTAGAAGAACAGGAAGGGATGCGCCCTTTGTAAGACAAATTAATGATAATAGGGCACAGCGCTCTGTGATGCCAATGAGCCAGGCAAAGATTTAGAAAACTGCTGCCCCTACCCCGGGGGATGACACACCATATGAATTACACCTGGATACACAACTTAAGCAAACAAATCTTAAAAATTCAGACTCAACAGTGGTGCCCAGGTTATGTCATCCCTAGGCACCTGGGGTTGGGAGGAGACAAGGGGGAAGCCGAGTCTGGAACATCTTGTGATTTGGGACAGAAGGAGCAGAGGCGATGCCAATACATTTAGTACAATGTCTGGGGTGCAGCTCGTTTTCGCTTTGGCCTATACGTTAATGAGGAAACCTATTGTCTAATCAAAGCAGAGTTGGCCTTGCCAATTTACTTTAATTACATCTGGAACAGGTGGGTGCACATCATGTGACAGTCCCAAATGTATGAACTTATTGATAACAACTCACCAATCATATACCTGGGATCAACAGTGATAATTTATTTAGGTCGGGACCATATTTCTAGGGGAATGGGGTAGCGTAGATGTGGCCAATCGGTCAAAGGACTATGGGGGGGATTAGCATGTTCTGTCGGTGGTAGCCAATGAGGGTAGTGGGATTATGCTGTATTCATTATTATGCATAGTATTGTTAATTAGCTGAAATCTCCACTATATAGACTGTAATACAAGGAAATGGATAGAACAGACGAAGTGGATGGAACAGACGAACTTGGTGAACGGACAAAGTGGATGGAACGATTGAAACAGATGGAACTGATGAAATGGACAGAACGGATTAATTAGATGGAACGGATGAATCGGACGGAACCGATTAATTGGACGGAACAAATTAATTGGACAGAACTGATTAAGTGGATGGAACGGATCAAGTGGATGGAACGGACAAAGTGGTTGGAACGGACGAAGCGGATAGAATGGATGAAGTGGACTGAATGGATGGGAAGGATGAAATGGGTATATGGAATGGATGGAGTGGATCATGTGGGTGAAGGGTTGAGTGGATGGAATGGATGGAAAGGACTAGTAGATTAAATGGATGTAACGGACGAAATGGAAGAACGGACAAAGTGGAATGAATGGACAGAATAAATAAAATGGATAGAATAGATGGTACGGATGGAGTGCTCGGTCTCAAGCGCTTTACTGATAACCACCATATCACACTACTACGCGTACTCTCTCCTATACACCACCGCTCAACTAGAACACAGCGATACTATGACACTTTCGGTATAGCTGTTCTCATACTAACACCCGCCACAAACTCCTCATCATCCTAATTAAACACAGCTAGCTGAGCACACACTGCTAGCTTGTGCGTCTCCTCAGGCCTAACACAGCCAGAAATCAGTCCGGGTGTCCACCCTCCAGAATGAACACATCCAACTGACCTCCCCACCTACCGCTAAGAAGCAGCTATCATGCAACTGCCACACCGGCTTCACACATATCTGGTGCACCCACGCACCTTATGACTCTCTCTCTCTCTATTGACTTGAACTATGGTTCCAGAGGGCGTTCAACCTACCAGAGCTTTGAGATCATACCAATGATACATAAGGCGCTTTATAAATGCCAAGTAACATAACATAACACAACTTTGAGATAAGAGGAGCTCTGCGTCAGTACGGTTCTATGGGATCGTCTGACACCCTTTTTGTATGTAATAAACCTTGTTTTCCCTTGCAAAGAGGTGCAGTGGTTATTCTGTCATTTGAATTGTTTTTATACCCTGGTTTTTGGGCTGCCATCTTTTCACTTCTCAGACTCTATTATAGAGTACAACCCCATTAACGTTTTTCACGGGTGCTATTACCCCTTAAACTTCACAGACTCTCTCCCTGGACCCTTACATCCCATTAAGTACATGGGCTCTCTCTCTGTGCACTGTCACCACTTAAGCTTCAGTGGCTCTCCCAGAGAGTAAAGCCACCCCTTAAAGAAATAAACTCTCCTACAATGCACTGCTAAAATGAACAAACCCTTGCACTAATTGTTGTCACTGTCATGCATGGGAGTGCCTCTTTGAGGACAGTTCCTCCCGCATGACTGCTGCATTCTTGTCTTCTGCACAGTGATCTGGAGAGGCAAGGATGGTACATATGCATATGCCTCTCCCTGTTAGCCACAACTCCATTGGAGTCCAACCCCTCCAGGCTTAGGCATGAGTCAATGCAAGCAATAGGAGTTTTCATGCCTCATCAGGATTCCTGGTCCCTGAGATCCTGCCAAAATGTGCTGCAAGTGGCATGTAGCACCTATCAACCTGTCAGGGTGAGACTGGCACTGGAGGCCCACTGCTGGTCTCAGTTGCTGGTGCCACTAGCACTATTTGGGAAAGACAGTTAGGTGCAGCTGTTTCATCCTGCTTTTTGGCACAGTGTGCCCGATGACACTGTGCTTCACCCTGGCACTGTCATGTACTAGCAGCCACATCTTCTTAACCACTGAAAGGGAATGGTGATGGTAGCCGGGTCACCAGAGGGTTCTGTGAAGGCAAAGGTTCTCATTTGTATGGTTCTTTTCATCATGCAATAAGTGGTTTTACATGACCATCTTGCCTTGGTGTCAATCTTGCCATTTTGCACCAGCTTCACATTTACCCACAGCCCATCATCCCGTAGAAGACCTTCATGTCCTCCCCTCGAAGTTCTTCATCGGAGCCAGGTCAAAGTACTCCCTCCCCCAGGACCATGTCTGCTGTGTGGATGGGTAGCGGGTTCATACACAAGAATCTTGTGCCTGCATTGACCCCTCTGCAATGGCAGGCACAGGCAATGCTTCTGCAGCACCACATCCACATCACCCTCCTTTAGCTCCTGGCCCTCAGGTAGGTCCACCAGTAGCTGTAGCACCACAACAGGCTGGTCCTCTTCCGAGCTCCATCTGAAGGTCCTCACCCTCCAAGGCACTGTGCTCTAGCACCTTGAAGCTTCTCCTGTGCCAGATGGAATTACCAATAAAGATATCAGAACAAATAACCAGACAGACTCAGAAAATACACAAAGTACTACTTTATTCTCAATTTAATAATTCATGGTGAACTGACGAACAATTGACTGATGCTTGCACACTCACAAACAAACTTGATTACACGGAGGTTATATGCCCCAATATGCATCCTCTATGATGTCATCCTACGTGGCAAACTACAAAACCTATAGGTGGGAAGGATTGGATAAGGCAACATATGTACCTATGAAATGCATATGGGTTAGTAGTTCATTGGCTGCCCCTTACCTGTAGGACATGCCTCAAACTACCTCAAAATATGTATAATACTGATCATAGCAGAGAAAATGGCAACAGATTGGTTTTTGCAATATTGTATAGCATGTTGCCGCATAGACCCTCTGATAGGTTGGCATTCTCACCCAACCTTGAACTTTTGGCTTGTTAGCAGGATGTATGCAAAACGACACCCAGCTGCTTGAGTCACGTCAGATTACTCCCCACTTTCCCAATTAGTCCCTCATCTTTCATCAGTCCAACCATAAACCAAAGTTTCCCGTCTGTTGTTGACCTTGTAGCCTCCTCTCTGTTCTGGGACATACAAGGGAGTGTAAGCACATCACTATCTTCATTTGAGGCTTAATGAATAGTCATTATTTTTGACTTCTGAATCGCATGTGAGGAGACTGTAAATTTGTCCATTTCAACCTCCTATTTACTGCTATTTGATTTACTTATGCTGGGTATTTTTGCTCCTCATGGCCTCTAGAGACTTGCTTACTCCATCTTGTAAGAGCCTTATCCATCTTTAATTGTCCAATACTTGGCTCTTGCAGAGAAATATGTCTTATGTCTATGGATTTTCCATCTGCCTTCCTTTGTGCCTGCCTTGCAATTAGTCCTTGAAATGGCATCCTGGGTCCCAGGCCAACACAGACTCCTCTTTATTTTGCACACAAAGCTATTTCTCCAACATCTCCTGACTCTGCACCCCTGGTCTGTTTCTGAGGTAGCTGGATTGAATCGTTGCAGGAGACGATGTCCATTTTCCCGTTTTGGCCATCCTTGCCACGTTATTTTTTAACTCTATACTAAGCTTCTATATGTCTCATCTACTTTGCATTACTGCGTATTAACACTTATTGGTTAACAAGTTACTTAATTTTCTTTGTATATGATTACTTCATCATTTTGTACATGTTTCTCTTGTCACTTCAGTTACATCGTTATTCTTAAGTATTTTCATATCATCTCTGCATGTCCTCGTATATCTTTTTGATGACATCACTCTCCCTTGCACTAGGCTGGCTAGTGGACTCCCTGGCCATGCAAGGAACACACAGAGGGTAGATATCTAATCAGCACCCCTCTTTTAACTCTGTACAGGCACGACATTCTCCTTGGGATCGTGTCCTGTGTATGCATAGTGTTCGGGACACACTTTTTTTGGTCGTGGCCTCCCCGCTGGCTCTGATATGCAGCACCAATCTTGAGTTCCCATAGATTGGCCAGACCCTCAAGGTAAGACATTTCTCTGCCTGCGTAGGGGGCTTTTTTCAGTTTATATGCAAAACTTACCCTGAACTATTAGTATGCATGCTCTTCTTCGTGGCTTCATGCACACATTTACGGTACCATGCCATGACCAATGGCTCAAGCTTTTCCCCTCTTCTCTTTCCCCTAAGGGTACTATGAATCTGCCCTGATGAAGGTGGCCTTATAAGTTTTTTTCCAACACCACCAAAATGCGGATTTCAGCAAGGGGGCTTCCCCAGATCCCGGGTTTGACAGACAATCAGCGGTCCATTTGGACCAAATAGAACACCCTACACCTGGGAGCCTATGCATATATAGTTTGTACTATACCCTCTGCACGAGTAGGCAGACACAATGAGTTTTTTTTTTACCCATTAATTGGACCACCAGGATTTCACAACAAATCTCATTAGTGAAAACCATCTAAAGCTATGTATAGCAGATTGAATCAAAAATGTATTGTCATAAATCATACTGTTAAGAACCCCTAAATACAAGAACCAAGGATTTTCTAACAAGATGTATTAGTAAAATCCGTCGTAATCTGTGTATGGCACATTGAATGAAAGCCTTTGCTTTGAATTACATTGTTAAGAGAAAGCCCAGTCACGATTTAAGACTGGGGCAGTGTGACTATATTTATTTGTTTTTGTATATATAACAATCTCTGTGTGTATTCCCTAAGAAGAAAACAATTCTTTTTTCCTTGATTTGTCAAAATGTTATTGTGTTTCTTCAAATTGACTTTTTTCGACCAGAAGAATTCCTATCTCTATCAAACTGAGAGATGCTTTTCCTTTTCCTCAGTACTGGGTTTCTGTTCACTTTGAATCACTACCTTTCTTCTTTATCTTTTAAAATGTGATTGGCGGAATACTCTTTGTTCTTTGTCAAATTTATTTTTTTATGCAATTTGACTCTACTTCAACTAAAAAAAAGAAATCTTATTATTTTCAGTTTTTTCATTGGTATGCAAATATAGTGCTCATTGTCAATAATTTAATAACAATTACAATAATAATATATCCAAGACGTCACGACATGTGTGTTGTTTTTTGTATAAATCATACATTTAGCAAGGTAACCAGGATTTGATTAAGTCTAGGCCCGAGACAAGAGACTCCACCCATTTAGCATAATTCATAGGGTGCCAGTACCGCTTTCCACGCAGCGTTCCTTTCTTTGATGTTCATACTTTTGGTGCCCAACTGCCAGTCCTAAAAAGGGCACCCCAACTCCTATTTTTGTCAGGTATCACTCTGCCCCCGTCAGATTTCACTCAGCGTTATATGTTGTCCAAATGTGCGTGCTGACATCCTTCCACTCTTTCAGTATGAGGGTACATTCGGTATGGTGGCCTAAGTGCATATTGTCTCTCACACATTCGATGCAGTATCGGCATAACACATGGAGTCCCACATATAGCTCTTCTCGTGCAGTTCCAGTATGATGGTGGTGAGGGGGTGGGAGCTAGGGACAATGCATCCACCTGCTCCTCTACAGGAAACTGGCACTGCTTAGTGAAGGAACCTAAGTTCTTTGCTCTTTGCAAATGCTGCACACTACAACATGTGTTGCATTTGAGAATGTAATGTTACTTGAGTTTCAGTGTGTTGGGACTTGTGTTCCAAAATGGTTTTATTGGGGCTGAGCGTTTCCACACCACATGGACACGACTGCACACATTCTGAATTTATAGAGATGCCTAGCAAATTAATAAGAGTTGGTGTCCATGTCTTTTTTAACATGAATATTGCTTCCATTTCAACTGAAAAAAGGAAAACATTTGTCTTGCAAATGCTCTCGGGATACATAAGAAACAGGCTCTTGTCTCTGCTTTGTGCAGATCATTAAATAGTTCAAACTCTGTGAGTTTATTACCCTAGTGCCCTTTCGTGGAAGTGTTGCTTGCAAATATTTCTGTTTTTATAAACCACAAGAATACACAGCATGACAAGAACATTTTTAAGCTGCTGAAACCACAGACTCAATGTTACAAATTGTTACATTGCACTCCTTTCACAAGATGGTGACTAAACAGCTCCGTCACTGTAATTAGGGTATGCATTTATGAGTAGCATAGTAACAGTAACTGACACAGCTACTACCGTGTGCATGCATCGTATGCTAACTATTAATAAAATGTTCTTTGAGAACAAGGATTCATTTGCATACTCTAAATTCAGAATGTGAACAATCAGGTTTTGCAGAAGTTGGGATTGTCCCAGAAGAATCGCAGGTGCTGCGAAACGCGTTTTCTCAAGAGAGGATAGCACCAACATATTGATAAAGGACCTATTTTATATTACGTTTCCTAACATACATTCGGCAACATCTTTATAAAATAAATTAACCGTTGCATGCCTACAGTCTGCCATGATGTTAGCCTAAGAGCACACCTTGCAGGTGCAGCAGTGCTGGCAACTCCAAAATGACTGATGAACTGATGAACTTTTCCACATGACTGCAGAATCGTTTTCATTTTTTCAGGGCAGAGGTCCTGGAAAAACACTATTTTTTGTGGTGGATGGAGCTTTTATTTTAATGGAGCTGTGGCATATGCATTTCTTGGGAAGATGTACCGCAAACCATTAATTTTTCTGGGGATTTTCTGGGCACAGCAGTCAGTGAAAATAGAAAAAAACAGCAAAAGCTCTTGAAATACTCCTGTTGTAACCTTTCAGCTAGGTTTCAGAAGACACGGCAGCCACACATTCCACTTCACTCTCCCCTCTCCATTTTAGGCCTGACACTGTTATCTACTCTTCCCAAGTCCACATGGCGAATCTCCTAGAATAAAACAGGTGTCATACGTGGATGTGGTCAGTGACATATAATCATTGCAGGCTCATAGCACAGCAATACCCCACTTTTATAATTAATGAAAGACTTCAAATTAGAGGGGTCTGCTGTAGTCAATCAGAACTGGCATGTGGTATGGGTTATCATACCTTTAAAGCAGCTTCATGTTTAGCACATTCTAGCACTATGTGGCACCCAGACAGAAAGCCTTACACCATGACCCGCATAAACCAAAGTATGGACCACTCAGTGTTGACAGTGTGTTGGTCATGGCTGCATAAGCTATACTGGCTTGCAGGGAGATCACCAACTGCAAGTCCTTTTTGGTGGTACTTATGTGCAGGGTCGTCATTTGGGGGGTGATAGGATTCGCAACTGCAACCCAAGGCAACCCCTGTGCAACCACTGGCACTGTCTTTGCATCCCATGTCTATGGGGGAGGGCTTGGATTTCAAAAATAAAGAATTTATTTTTGAAGTCATTCTGACTTCAACAAGAAATTATTGCTGGTTTGGTTCTCCGTGAACTTCTATTTTGAAATTCGAGTATCTCCTCCCAGGACATGGATCCATCCAGCTCCTTAACTCTGCTGCGCATGACAGGAACCAGAGCTGGTTCCTTGAGTGTGTGCTGGATCATGGGAGCCAGAGTCATGCCTGCAGAGGAGGAGCAAAGAATTTGCAAAAGGTAAGGACATGTATTTTTTAAGTGTAAAAGTATTTGTGTGTATTATGTAATGTATGTATGTGTATATATCATGTAATGTGTGTCAATGAGTGAATGATGTATGTGTGTGTGTGTGTATGTGTGTGTGTGTGTGTGTGTGTGTGTGTGTGTGTGTGTGTGTGTGTGTGTGTGAATGAATGCTGAATGGGTGCATGTGTAAATGAGTAAGTGAATGTGTGTGCTTCTGTTAAATGCCTTGATTACTTACTGGTCTCAGTACTTACCTTTGAAGTACCTTGCCGCATACATAAGTACTGGGATGAGGAAGAGGGATGTGGAGGTAATACTGGGCCGAGGAGTTGATTTTGGGGGTAAGAGGAGGAGAATGGGAGGTAGAGGGGATGTGTGGGAAGGGTGAGGCTGGAGATGGGTGGGCTCATACATAATGGTCATCAATGATAAAGCATGCATGATATGTATTAGGGGCTAAACTGGCATTTTCGTACAGCCAGTCTAGTAATTTCTTACTGTGATTTGACATTTGTACTGAGTATCTATAATAAAGTAAGCATGATAAGTGCAGCCAGTATACCCATGTCTTACTGTGTCATGGCATATATAATGAAGTAAGCATAAGTGTTTTTACGTGGCGTGGAGTAGCATTCTGGTGCAGTTAGTCTAGCCATTTCTTACTGTGGCTCGACATTTTGTATTGGGCATCTCTGATAAAGTAATCATGATTTTTTTACTGTGCATCACCAAGGCTACAAAAACATGATAAGTGTTATTATCATTATCAAGTGTCCTGTAAGGACCCCCAACCCCTCATATGGACTGACCATCTCCTACCTTCATTTGATATTAGCACCAACAACCCGAACCACATACAATGCCCCCCGGCACCAGCTTGTCTGACTAGAAATAAGCGAAACATTACCGTAGAAATCCTCATTCCATTGGTTCTACCTACCCTTAATACGATCCCTGACACATCGGACCCTAACGTACTTGTAGACACCTACAATGGCGCCATGTCCAAAGCCATTGACATCATTGCCCCCTTAAAATTACGTAAAAGTAAACCTAGAGCCCATCTCAACTCCTGGTACACACCGGAACTTAAAATACTAAGAAATAAGAAAACGAAAATGGAAACCCTGTGGAAAATGAATCCATCTGAGGAACACAAAATTAATCTCACCATTGCATCCTCCCTCTATAAAACAGAAATAATTTGCACCAAAAAGGAAGCCTACAATGTAAGAATAAACAATGCTAGCTCCAATACTAAAGAATTATTTACCATCTTGAAGGAGCTAGAAAACCCGAATCCACCTATGGACATGTCCGTGAAGGATCAATTATGGTGCACCAGCATCCAAAACGCCCTTGCGAATAAAATCACTGGCCTGCAAACGAAAATTGAAAGTAAAAGACTACAACTCTCCAACAGTAACCTACCCACCCCTAGTTCACCTACTACGTCCTATACCAACTGTGGCTTCACCTTCAAAAAGGTAACCGCACTACTAAATTCTAAAAATTATAACTTCTCTCAAACTGTCAAACTGTAAAGGGGACAGTTGTCCCGCACAGATTATAAAAGATGCCGCAAGAGACCTCTCCCCATTTATTTCTAAACTTATAAACGTATGATTCTCTACTAACTCAGTACCTAACAATTTGAAACAGTCATGGGTCCTCCCTCTTCTAAAAAAACAGACCCTGGACCCAGCCATTCCTACTAATTATAGGCCTATCATCACTGTTCCCTTCCTGCTAAAAATCCTGGATAGAGTTGCTTACTTGCAAATCCAGAATTATCTAGAATCCAACCAATTACTGGGACTGCATCAATTTGGCTTTCGACCTCAGCATGGAACAGAAACTGCCCTTGTTGATCTCAAAAGTCAGATCGACGACATCAAAGACAAGGGTAAGGCTGCTATCCTACTCCTCCTAGACCTCTCAGCAGCTTTCGACTTGGTCGACCATAAAATACTCTGTAACCACCTCTCCTCTGCTGCTCATTTCTCCCCTTCTGCTGTCACATGGATACAGTCCTTCCTGGCCAACAGAACCATGAGGGTCTTTTCCCCTGTGGCAGCAGCAGACCCCATCCCCATTACTTGTGGTGTCCCACAAGGCTCATGCGTTTCCCCCACTCTTTATAATATCTTTACAAAGCCTCTCTTTGATAAATTGGATCGTCTGGGTGTCACCTATACAAACTATGCGGCTGACACCCAGATACTCCTCACCATATCTGGCAATTACAATACTGATGTCACCAGGATCAATGACATTTTCTCTGTCATTCAGGCATGGATGGCCACACATGGCCTCTGCCTGAATGACGAGAAGACCGAACTGCTCATTGTTGGTTCACCTAACAACCTACAAGATCTGAGCCCCAACCATTCTAAAATCATCATCGATGGCAACACCATCCCTGTCGCCAAAAACGTGAAAACTCTTGGTTTCTATCTTGATGCCAATATCAATCTCACCAAGCAAGTCAACTCTACCGCTTCCTCCACCGCCTACACAGGAAAACTAATTCGGGCCTGTAGACCTTTTCTCTCTACTAATAGCTGCCTTACTCTAGTGAGAGCCTTCATACAGTCCAAGTTAGACTACTGCAACAGCCTCTACCTAGGTGCCAACCAAGCTATAATTAGTAAACTCCAAGTCATTCAAAATAATGCGTTACGAGCAGCACTAAATATTCCTAGGCGAGAGCATATCTCCAACACTAGAATCACATGCAAATGGCTTACCACCCAACAAAAAATTTACCTCAAAACTCTTTGCCTCACATACAAAGCTCTCAACCACTTAGCCCCCCCTATCTTACCAATAAATTCACCTGGAAGCAGTCCAACAGAATTACTAGATCTTCCAACACCCTAGGTCTCATGGTGCCCAGATTTATCTCTAAAAGAGCCGGAGGCTTTAGCTTCACTGTCCTCGCCTCCCAACGTTGGAACTCCCTGCCACTAAACATTAAGTCGGCCAGTTCCTTCCAGTCCTTCAGGAAACTTGCCATTGGGTGGCTATTGGCACAAAGTCAAGTAGTATGCTAGACACAGTTACTATCTGTATATATTGTACATGTACCAGTTATGTCTTAATTGGCCTTGGCCTGTACTCTCTGTATATAACTTTTGCTAAAAGTATCACTGTTAATTACCATGTATTGTGCTTTGTAACATGTACCAGCACCCACTTACTCCCGGGTCCGGAGCGCTTTATAAATAAAATAAACAAACAAACAAACAAACAAACATGTCTGGCCTATATTGTGCAGCCGGTTTTGACATGTTGTCTTATTGTGGCATTGCATTTTTATTAGCAAAGCAGGAAGATAGCTCAGCGTATTGAGCGCTTGCTGCTGCGATCTATGTTTGATCTGCAGGTTCGAATCCCAGCAAGGCCAACTCAGCCTTTCATTCTTCTGAGGTTGATAAATGAGTACCAACTTTGTTTGGGATGATAATTGTATGTAAATATGTGCTATGTGCAGTGCTTTTGTGAAATCGCTTCATTAATAACCAATTATTATCATGAATCATAGCATTAATGCTCCTGTGCACTGTTGGTGACTTGCATCTATTGGATTTTTGGATACTGTAATATTGCAGCAATTGGCATTGTAGGGGCCCTACTTATCACATAATTACAATACCTGACATGCAGCTATAGGTGGAATAATATGGATGTAACAGGGCATACTGTGCTGAAGTGGTATATCTATGATAGTGCCTCGGCCTGTGTTGATTCTATTAGGTCCGACCCTATCATATCATGACCCAATCCAGGGTATATGACGGCAGCACCCTTGTTAAAACATGATTGGTATCAAACATATTCTATTTTATCTGCCTTTCTTGGGAACCAGAAAATTGAGGATTGTGTCGGAAGCGGCCACTGATTCCTGTTACTGATATCTATTCTCTGAGGCACGGCTTGACACAGCAGTTACTCTTGTGAGTGTACAGAGGTTCTTTCTACTGATCTTTCAGCCCGGGAGCGGCGAGCATAGCGGAGTGGTACAAAGTGTTTGGCAGAGTTCGCCACGGCTCACGTGGTCCACTGCAGAGTTTGCTTTTTGGGACCCGCTGCATCGCAGGGCCTTGGCTCGGCCTGCCTGGATGCCACCTTCTCCTCCTTTCTGTTGCGCAATGCTTGATGCGGTAAGAAGGTGTACTACAAATCGTTCACCGAATATGCGAAATTCCGTCATAAGCAATCGCCAAGACTACCATATTTGATACTCTGCCCCTGCGCTGAAACTAGAGCCCTTTACATGCGATTCCGTCTAGACCTATTGCATATGAAATCAAGAACGAAACATTGGGAGAATACTGTTAATAATACTAACAGTACTAGCTGCAGATTTTGTAATAAATCGGAAGTAATCGAAACTTTAAAACATCTTTTTCTAATATGTCCATTCTTTGAAACCGAAAGAGTGAAAACGATTAAATCCTTCAGCTTGACAGACTCGAGTTTTGTAAGAGAATTAATTTGGTCGCGTTGTATGTGGGGCTCCTCAAATGCTATTATTTTAGAGACAGTACGTTTTGTGAAAATCATTATGGAGGCACTATCATCGAGCTTAGAGACTGCCCCTCATTGAGTTACAACTTTTAGTGTTTGGCTCAAGACTATATACATACATGTATATGTGTATATATATATATGTATGTATATATATATATGTGTGTAGTTACTACTAAGTTTTCTTTTATATGTTTATTTTTTACCATACATTATGTCTTGCAAAAAGTCTCACACGCGATTTCAGCAGGGTACGTGCATCACAGGGGTTCGCGTGAAGTCATTCACGCGATCGGGCCTGGGGGAGCGGGCTATGTGTATTTCAGGGGTTCGCGTGAAGTTGCTCACGCGATCGGGCCTGGGGGAGCGTGCTACGTGTATTTCAGGGGTTCGCGTGAAGTTTCACACGCGATCGGGCCTGGGGGAGCGGGCTACGTGTATTACAGGGGTTCGCGTGAAGTTCCTCACGCGATCGGGACTGGGGGAGCGGGCTACGTGTATTCCAGGGGTGCGTGAGAAGTTCCACACGCAAATAGCCTGGGTGCGTGTATTTCAGGGGTGCGCGGGAAGTTCCACACGCGAATAGCCTGGACGCCTGTATTTGAGGGGTGCGCGGGAAGTTCCACACGCGAATAGCCTGGGCGTGTGTATTTCAGGGGTGCGTGTGAAGTCATTCACGCGATCGGGCCTGGGGGAGCGGGCTACGTGTATTTCAGGGGTTCGCGTGAAGTTTCTCACGCGATCGGGCCTGGGTGAGCGTGCTACGTGTATTTCAGGGGTTCGCGTGAAGTTTCACACGCGATCGGGCCTGGGGGAGCGGGCTACGTGTATTTCAGGGGTGCGCGGGAAGTTCCACACGCGAATAGCCTGTGCGCGTGTATTTCAGGGGTGCGCGGGAAGTTTTACACGCGAATAGCCTGGGCGCGTGTATTTCAGGGGTGCGCGGGAAGTTTTACACGCGAATAGCCTGGGCGCGTGTATTTCAGGGGTGCGCGGGAAGTTCCACACGCGAATAGCCTGTGCGCGTGTATTTCAGGGGTGCGCGGGAAGTTTTACATGCGATTTCTGCACGGTACGTGTATTTCAGGGGTGCCGGGGAGTCCCACATGTGATTTGACAGTGTGGGTCCTCCCAGGTGTACCCTGTACACCCTCCACGGCCCCTGCAGGCAGCCCACACCACAGGGGACTACCCTGCATCCCTGGTCATGTCCCGCAGGCAGCCCACCCAACATGGGCATGCCCCCCAGCAAAGGCACATGTCTCCTTGAACTAATGAACACCAACTCATGTCCCCTTGCACCCGCACCCCCCAGCACTGTGGGGCACCTGCCAGCAGGCCCCCACCCATGTCCAACTCATGTCCCCCACCACCCCCACCCCCCAGCATTGTGGGGCACCTGCCAGCAGGCCCCCACCCATGTCCAACTCATGTCTCCCACCACCCCCACCCCCCAGCCACCATGGTCACCCTCCACCAGGCCCCCACCCATGTCTCCCACCACCCCCACCCCCCAGCCACCAGGGTCACCCTCCACCAGGCCCCCACTCATGTCTCCCACCACCCCCACACACCAGCAGTGCAGGGGCACCCTCCACCAGGCCCCCACTCATGTCTCCCACCACCCCCCACACACCAGCAGTGCAGGGGCACCCTCCACCAGGCCCCCACTCATGTCTCCCACCAACCCCCACACCCCAGCAGTGCAGGGGCAGCCTTCACCAGGCCCCCACTCATGTCACCCACCACCCCCACCCCCCAGCCACCAGGGTCACCCTCCACCAGGCCCCCACTCATGTCACCCACCACCCCCACCCCCCAGCCACCAGGGTCACCCTCCACCAGGCCCCCACTCATGTCACCCACCACCCCCACCCCCCAGCAACCAGGGTCACCCTCCACCAGGCCCCCACCCATGTCTCCCACCACCCCCACCCCCCAGCCACCAGGGTCACCCTCCACCAGGCCCCCACTCATGTCTCCCACCACCCCCACACCCCAGCAGTGCAGGGGCAGCCTCCACCAGGCCCCCACTCATGTCGCCCACCACCCCCACACCCCAGCAGTGCAGGGGCAGCCTCCACCAGGCCCCCACTCATGTCACCCACCACCCCCACCCCCCAGCCACCAGGGTCACCCTCCACCAGGCCCCCACTCATGTCACCCACCACCCCCACCCCCCAGCCACCAGGGTCACCCTCCACCAGGCCCCCACTCATGTCACCCACCACCCCCACCCCCCAGCCACCAGGGTCACCCTCCACCAGGCCCCCACTCATGTCTCCCACCACCCCCACACCCCAGCAGTGAGGGGCACCCTCCACCAGGCCCCCACTCATGTCTCCCACCACCCCCACACCCCAGCAGTGCAGGGGCAGCCTCCACCAGGCCCCCACTCATGTCTCCCACCACCCCCACACCCCAGCAGTGCAGGGGCAGCCTCCACCAGGCCCCCACTCATGTCACCCACCACCCCCACCCCCCAGCCACCAGGGTCACCCTCCACCAGGCCCCCACTCATGTCACCCACCACCCCCACCCCCCAGCCACCAGGGTCACCCTCCACCAGGCCCCCACTCATGTCTCCCACCACCCCCACACCCCAGCAGTGCAGGGGCACCCTCCACCAGGCCCCCACTCATGTCTCCCACCACCCCCACACCCCAGCAGTGCAGGGGCAGCCTCCACCAGGCCCCCACTCATGTCTCCCACCACCCCCACACCCCAGCAGTGCAGGGGCAGCCTCCACCAGGCCCCCACTCATGTCACCCACCACCCCCAACCCCCAGCCACCAGGGTCACCCTCCACCAGGCCCCCACTCATGTCTCCCACCACCCCCACCCCCCAGCCACCAGGGTCACCCTCCACCAGGCCCCCACCCATGTCTCCCACCACCCCCACCCCCCAGCCACCAGGGTCACCCTCCACCTAGCCCCCACTCATGTCACCCACCACCCCCACCCCCCAGCCACCAGGGTCACCCTCCACCAGGCCCCCACTCATGTCACCCACCACCCCCACCCCCCAGCCACCAGGGTCACCCTCCACCAGGCCCCCACTCATGTCTCCCACCACCCCCACACCCCAGCAGTGCAGGGGCACCCTCCACCAGGCCCCCACTCATGTCTCCCACCACCCCCCACACCCCAGCAGTGCAGGGGCACCCTCCACCAGGCACCCACACATGTCCCCCTGCCCCCAGGTCCTGACGATACTCAATCATGGCAGTAATGGCCAGCATACCCAGCACAAACACCCAGGCAAGGATTGCATCCACCCACATAGTGAATGCAATTACATGATACAACCCCAATGGCAAGTCTGTAAATGAACACATGTCCGTCACACACACATACACAATGGGTGCAAGTGAATGTCAAAACCCATATCATGACATGTATGAAACCAATGAGAAAATACCACAAGTGAAAGTTAAAAAAACAAGTATTAAAGATGAAAAATAAGTAAAAAAATCAAACATACAACAATGGGGATAACAAAATAAATGGTCCATGTCCGAGAACAAATGTAAAAATAAAAAAAACAAAGTAATCCAAAAACAAATTTTGTCCAAAGCAAAATCATGTGGAAGTAAAATAATGAAAAACCATTTCCTCATGGTGAACACAATAATTAATAAAAAAAATGTTTCTTCAAAAAGCAAACTATATACACGAAAATTCCAGGGTCCATGAGCCCAACAGCATAAATGAAACCTACTACTACCTAATGAAAATAATATATACAAAGAAGTGGCCATTGTCCGAGCGGTCCAAAAATACAAAAATTAATAAAGGAAACCTAACACTAACTAACTAAATAACTATATACAAAGGCAGCGGGCAAGTCCTGCGGCTCACTCGGTGATGTTGCTAGCCAGGGCATCATCGAACTCCATGTCGATGTCCTGGAGGCGGGACTCTGTCCTGGCCCCGAGGTCTCGCAGGGATAACCCCATGTCCAGCTCAAACTCCCTGCGAGCTTCCTCGAGGCACTCAGCCCGCCTCAACGCCCGACGCATGGAGAACTCCGCCCTGACCATGGTGAGCCGCTCCTCTTCCGCCCGCTGCCGCTCCGCACCTATCCGCTGGACCAACTGCTCCCACACGGATGACACCACCATCCCAGGGTTGCCCTGCCCTCCGGCCGATGCCTGCCCCTCTGATCTTGAAGGCCCCGAGCCATGATGCCTCCCACGTCGAGCCTGCTGCTGCCTCCGACGCAACTGCCTCTGCCAGCACGACGGCATCCAGGCTGATGGAAACCACCGACGCCGTCGTGCACGTGCCCTGCCCGATGATGCTGTCACATCTTCCATCTGCTGGGGTCCAGTTGCTGTGTTGTCCACCCCTGCTGGACCTCCGACTCCCAACTGTGGCAGGGATGGGATCCCCACCGAGCTGGCTGCATTGGTCGGGGCAGGTCCACAGGGGGCCCTGGTGGCATCTGGGCCGGAAGACGGCAAGGAGAACGACTGGTGTATAGCCTGCACAGAGGAGGAGAGGGCCGCCAGATTGGACAACACATGCAGGAAACCCCCGAACATGGCCGATCCCAATTGGGCCACGTCGGCACGGTGCACTTCGTGATGACGTGCGTCCTCCTCCCGGGAAGCACGCACGGCATCACGAATCACAGCCGTGCGCATCGCGACCCCAATCAGGACCTTCTCCACACGGCCAGGGGTTCCCACGTCCGCAGGTGGAGTGGAGTCAGGTGACATGGACATCCCCTCTACCTGCGGACGGGCCTGGGACGGGGCATCCCTGCTGGTGCATGGTGGTGCACTCACAGGGTCAGGGACAGCGACATGCACAGGCCCCTCCACGGTGACCTGTGCTGCCTCCTGCCCCTGGCCCTGGACTGCACCACTTGCACCAGCAGGGATGCCCCCACCAGGCCCCATGTGTGCCCCAGTGGCGGCCTCCTCCTCCTCTGTGCAAACCACCAACCTGGATGGCTCCTCACCGTCTCCCACCGTAGCAGGCCCCTGTGGGGGCTCACCCACCCCTTCCGCTGCAGCCGTGGGGGCATCCCCGCCGCCTTGCTCCACAGCGCCGTCTCCGCCCTCTTCTTCACTAGCTGCTGCGTAGAGGGAGACAAAGAACACAAGCATCAGGGCACTGTACAATGGTCCCCTAGACAGGAAGCAATAGCAGATGAGCACCACTGTCAAAGTACACTTCCATCATGTCCCTCCACAACACATGGGTCAGTCCAGGCAAAACACACACAGTAACAGGCATGGTGCATGCCATGGACATTTCCATGCATGTCCAATGGACTCTTGAAACATTCAATGATATGTAACTCACATGCATCATGGCTCATGCCTATCACATGCACACACTTCACCTCAGTCACATCCATCTGGCCCCAAACACACCAAACACAGCGGATACAAGGGTAATTTGGCTGCTTCACTGAATCTGTGCATTGTCACACACATGTGTCATGCATCCATGGCATGCACAAGTCACAGACACGCAGGTCAGGCACACAGACATGGCTACCATATATGTACCTGGCATCAGCACCCATCCCTCACCCCCACCCATGTCCAGGTACAGAGACTGGCATGCTCTCATGTTCAAAATCTGCATAGGGCTCCCCATGCGGCATTTGAACACATGCAACAACCATGTGGGTCACACATCACTGGTCGCACATGCATTACCATGATGTCCCTGCACACATACATGCATACATGGCCTATGGCACACATACAGGCAAGTATCATAGAACCAGCACACCGCAACATGCCCTGTCTCACACAGTAATGCTTGGACACTTACCGCTCAACTCCAGACGGGCCTCCCTCTCAAGGATCTGGGCGTGGAGCGTTGGGCGTACGCGTTCCAGGACCCTCATCTGGATGGAACACATGCGGCCCCGGCCCCCCTCCACGAGGCGCCGGCCCTTCACAAGGGTCCTGGACCTCAAGTCCTCCCAGCGCTTCTTGATCTTCAGGACGTTGCGGGTTGCCACCCCCTCCGCGTTGATGGCAACCACACAGTCGGCCCAGATCCTCTCCCATCCTTCCTTGCTGGCGCGGGACGATCCAAAGAGGGCATCATACTGCCCCAGGACATGCTCCACCAGGACACCAACTTCGTTGTCAGTGAAGCTGGTGCCCCTCTGCCCCTCTGGCCTGGGGTTGCCACTGGTGCCAGATGTGGAAGTTCCCGACATGGCAACCCCAGAGGCAGGTGTGGGTGGGCAACTGGGTCCTGGGGCTGGGCTGTGGAGCGATGTAATCCCAGTCGGGAGTCTTCAGTTCCAGCAGGGGTGGACACAGCAACTGGACCCCTGCAGATGGCTGATGTGCAGGCACCAAATGGCAGGGCACGGTGGCAGCAGGCAGGCAGGCAGGCAGCAGCAGATGGCACGTGGGAGGCTGCTTGGGGCACTGGGGGGCAGTAACTCGGCCTTCTGGGCAGGAGCGTGGTCTTCCGTGTGTTTTCGCGTGGCCAGCTTGATACGGAGTGATTTGGCACGTGAAAATCCTGCACGTCAGCGTGAAATCCGAGGAAAGGCCCTTAGCGCGTAAGCGCGTCAGCACGCATACGCGATTCTATTGGACCAGAGTCCCTCAGCGCGTAAGCGCGTCTGTGACGTGACCCGCACGGGTGTTCCCCACTCAGCACGTGATGACGGAGCACACGTGGAAATACTGCACGTCAGAGTGTCATCGCGTGTAATTGGACAAAAGTGCGCGTACACGCGATTGGCCTATGTACGTGTATTTCATGGGTGCGCGGGCACTTACACATGCAAGTACGTCAGCGAACCTGTATCCCGTGGTGCGTGTGAATTTCCACACGCTATTGGACTGGGAACTGGATTCCAGGGGTGCGCGGGTCACACGCTCGCCTAGAACACGCGCAAAGCATAAATTTGCGGACTTTAACAATAACAAGCTCAGACGCCAGGATGAACATACCGTTCCTAGCAGCAGTGGCAGTGGGCTACCAAAGGAGGAGGAGGAGGAGGATAGTCAGGGCCAGAATATTCACACCCAGAACCAGCCTTTTCGGGATGCCTGATGACCAGGTGTATGGGAGGTACAGGTTTCCACCACACATTATACTGGACCTGGTGAGTGAGTGGGAGGATGACCTCACATCACCCACCCTGTGCTCCCAAGCACTCAGCCCCCTGGAGAAGGTCCTCAATGTACTGCACTTCTTAGCCACTGGATCATTTCAGCGGACAAGTGCCATAGTGGGTGGGGTGTCACAGGCCACCCAGTCACGCTGCCTACACCAGGTCTTGAACATCATCACTGCACGCCCATCAGTCCGCAGGCACATATACCTGCCCAGAACACCTGCAGAAAGGCATGCTGCCGCCCTGGATTTTTACGCTGTGGCACGATTCCCCAAAGTGCTAGGTGCCATCGACTGCACCCATGTGGCTCTACGTCCCCCCAGGGCATCTGAGCACATCTATAGGAACCGCAAGCACTGGCATTCCATCAACGTGCAGGTAGCATGTAATGCCAAGGGAATCATCACCTCAGTATATGCCAACTATCCCGGCTCCACCCACGACAGCTTCATTTACCGAATGTCCACCCTAAGCCGGGACCTAGAAGCTGGGCGGCATGGCGATACATGGCTGCTTGGTGAGTATGTATGCCACTGCACATGCATGCATGTTGGATACTGAGCAAGGTCACAACCCCACCAATGATACCAATCACCACCTCCACAGGGGACAGTGCCTACCCTCTCAGCCCCCACATGATGACGCCAATTCGGAACCCCACCACGCCACCCGAGGTAAGATATAACACAGCCCACATTACAACCAGGGGCATAGTGGAGCGCACATTCGGAGTGCTAAAGTCACGCTTTCGCTCCCTTGATCGTTCTGGCGGGCAGCTGTTATACGCTCCCCCAGTAGTGTGCAGGATCATAGTGGCAGCATGTGTCCTGCACAACGTTGCAACACGCGGGGGCCTGGCCGTGGACATGGTGGTGGCCCCACATCCCCAACCACATGCACAGCCGCTGCGCATGGGAGGGGAAAGGGCACGGGGGGAGGCAGCCCGTACACAGCTAGTGGCTAATTACTTCACATAGAAATCACACCCCTGTGGAGTGCACACTGCCCTGGCACATTCCATCTGACAATCAATGATGACTCAACCTGACACTGATCCTGAATGTCTGGAGAATGAACCGTGAATACCATATCAGCCTGAGATTGTTCACCTGGAAGTGTCACAATGTGTGCATCCCTACCCACACAGACACCACCAATGCAGTTTTGTGAAGTTACACATTGAAGCAGCTAAAATGAATACCCACTTGCAAAATGCAACAAGAGGACAGTGCCATGTCAGCCAACCCAACCCCAGCACCGCCACACGACACACCGTGCCATGTCATGCTAATTGCAGGTAAACAAAGTAATCCCCACAACATGACATCAGTCTCACGATGTACAGTGTCCCTATTAGAAACCTGCAACACCTGAAATGCTCACAGCAATGCCGGACCAACAACATACTTGAGCACGTACTACCATTAACATGACATCACAAATGTTACATATTAGTAGTCACACCACCTGGAAATGCCTGCACTCCCACCACTACCAACTGTGCAGTGTTGGCGCCATGTAGAGTTGTAGGTGCACTGCTGCCAACATGGACCCCATCTCCAGACTAGAGGTCCTTGTGTAGACATGAGGAAGGGACCTGCAAATTGGGAGGTAGACACAGAAGAAGAGTTACACATCAATGCAACATGCAGTGTACAACACAACAGCAATATGCACTAGGAATGTATACACAGTATTGACTACAGACTGCCCACACAGCTCATGGGAGTCCAACGTCACTGTGTAATTCACTGTCACTTGGGCACACCCTTTGCAAGCCCATGGAAACGGGAAGCAGGAGGGGTGTGTGTGACTCAAACCCAAGCATCTGAACCAAATACATTACAAGCCTGCATGTGCCCAGCCACAATGCAGCGTATGCCCACAGGAACCACGGAAGCCAACAAATCGTCCCAAAAAAATTGGGAATTAAAGAAATGAAAATAAAAATAAAAATAAGAAACAATCAAAAATGGCCATTGATGGGCCCGGGGGGGTTGGGGAGGCCACCCAGGAGGTCCGAGGACAGGATGCACACCAGAACCCACCTGCGTGGATCCTGGGAAGATAAAACACCTCCATGGGCTCATGGCCCACACGGCTACCCTATTGTGGGAGTATCACTGCTGTCGCTATTATCACCCTGTGCAGCTGCATCCGGAGGTGGTTGCACTATGGGAGGCAGCCCACGCAAGGCCCTAGTCTGCTCCTCCATGGCTGTAAGCATGCGGGTGTGGTAGGTCTGGTTCTGGAGGATGAGTGTGCGGAGGTCCCCATGCAACAACTCACGGGATGCCCGGACCTCCGCCCTCATTGCCTGCATCTCAGCTGAGAGCGTACGGGTGAGACGCTCCAGCTGCTGTTCTGTCGTTTGGTGTGTTGAAGCCTCAAGCTCAACAAGAGTCGTCCTGAGGTGAAGGAGCTCCTGCCTCAGGGCTTCCCTGTGGCCCTGGGACTCAATGGAGATGGCCTCCTGCAGAGTCGCCAGTGCCGCCCGCCTGTCCCTGTTGGACCCCAACATGTCCTCCCTGTGTGACTGGCAGATGGAGTCGGTTGCCTGCTCTAGTCGCTCCATCAGCCTTTCTGGGGGGACAATGGAAGTGGCCACCCTATCCATGGCCTGAGCCATCATCTCGGATGATGCAGCCTGTTGGGTTGCCATACCGTAAATGGATTGCTCCCATGCGGTATTGCCGGGTGGCGTACGGCCACCACGTCGGCGGGCACCACACCTGTCTGGGGCAAGGCGAACTGCGCCTTGCTGTGCCGGCACTGCCTGAGGCTGCAGGACTGCATTCCCCCTCTGATCTGCTGGCCCAGGAACAGGATCAGATGTCGCGGAGTGTGACCCTGCATCCGTAACCACCGAAGGCGTAGCTGCCAACACTGACATCCCCATGGAGGGTTCTGACCCTGGTGCAGGTGGGTGAGACAGAACAGAATCCCTCCCTGGAACACTCACCTGCAACGGCACGTAGGTCTCATCCGAATCAACACCTGAGTACAGCTCGGGGGAGGTGCAGCCAGAGACACCCCTTGAGAGCACGACCTGCAGCACTTGTGGGTTCTCCCCCACCACCACACCACGTCCCTCACCGGTGGTTGGTCGGCCCTCGGACCCCTCCTGGGTCTGCACCATCTCCACAACCCCAGCAGTATCAGGTGCGTCTTCCCCTGCAAAGACATGAAAACAAAGAAATGGAAACAGGCATTAGCACCATGGCACACAATGAGGGCTGAGAAGCAAGAGAACCAGTACTTGATTGACACATGTCCCACATGACTAAAACCCTCCCATGCATGCACCCTCACTGCGTATGAAGTGCAGGCAAATGGCACACACTGATGACACCAAGATGGAAGATGAACACATTTTCTGCATGCTGCCTGGCAGTGGCATCACACATTGGCCTGTGATTGCCAGGTGAAACACACATGCCATCACACAGATGGCATGTACCATTGCTATTGAGTGAAGATGGAGAGGAGGGCAGCACCTATTCATTCAGTCCAGTTCCCGCATGTAATCGCTTTTCTAATTCTAACAGGTCAGATTTTTCACCTGGAGCTGCCAGTCTGAAATGGTCCAATTGCACAGGGACATGTGTGTACAAATGATATCCAGGTAACAAAGTCACTCCACTTTACCATAGCCATGTCAGACATGTGACTAGTGGACAGCGACATGCCTAGTGAAAGTGGTGGAATGCAAACAAACTGACTGAATGAACAGTGAAAAATAAGCAACTATGTTGTGGCAAGGTGACACTTCAAGGGCAACTGGCGTGCAGTTGGGCTAGATGTCTACTGTTGGCAGAAGGGATACTGCTATGGCCAAATGCAGCTGCGCAGGAAGTATTGCATGAAGCACATGGCTGACCCATATGACTCAGGCGCACACACTCTCACCTGGCACACAAACAGAAGCCCTCACACACACACCATGCACATGGATGACACACACATGCATGTGCACTCACCGGACAATGCCTCGTAATCAGCCAGATCTCCCACGCCTTGGATCTGTTCCTCCGTGACGTAGGTCCCAGCGACTGACTCATGTGGAGTGAGTTCCATGTCTACTACTGGAGACCCACCTCCAGTCACTAGAGTTGCGGCATGACTTGAGGCCAGCTTACTCTTTGCCCTGCGCTTTAGGTCATTCCAGCGCTTATAGCAATCATTGGCTGTGCGCCTCACGATTCCAAGGGCACTTACGTTGTCCGCAACGGTCTGCCAGTGTGCCTGGCGTTGTGCAGGTGTGGTCTTGGATCCTGCAACAATGACCATCTCGTTGTCATGTCCGGACACATACTCGACAAGTGCATTCAGTTCGTCATCCGTGAAGCTGGGCTTCCTGGATGGGCCGGACTGTGTAGCCGTGTCTGGGGCATCAGCCAGTGCCGGACGAGCACTCTTCCTCTTCTGCTTGGAAGGTGGTGGTGATCCTGAGTGTCCTGCGCCGCTCTGGACACTAGGGGCAGGAGCCCTGGTGGACTCTGTATCAGGAGTGTGGGATTGCACACTCAGCATGGGAGTTGGTGCAGGCATTGGCTCTAGTGTGATGGTGTCAGGGGGAATGTCAGCAGCATGGACTAGGACCGACACTGTCCTGGCTGGGTGTGTGAGGGCTGGGGTGGATGGAGCCGCAGCTGCCCCTGCAGCCTCTCCGCCCTGCCTCCTTGGTGCAGCAGATGACCTTGCTGGCCCAGATGCACGTGGCATGGTGACATCAACGTGCACCAGCGCACGTGTCATTGGCCTGCTGACCTGGAAGTCAGCCATGGAGTCAGCCAGATCTGGTGCCACAATGGGCTGGTCCAACAAGGGCTGAGCATGGATGGTGTCAGCCACATCAGCCTCAACGGGAGGGGGAGGAGGGGGATTATGGGTGCCCTTGACTGGTCCTCCACACATGGGGGGACAGGCTCACCCTGCAAGTAACGACCACGTCCCCTACCGGATCCACCACGGCCACCACTTGTGGCTCTTCCACTTTGCCACCCTTACGGAATCCTCGCCTCCCAGCCATGGCACTGATGTAAATGTGCGTATGGGAGTGGCTGGAAACTATTGTCCTGGGCAATAGGGGGTCAAAGGGGTTGGGTACCAGATGGTAATTGTACCCTAGTGCTCTTGCAAGGCTGATTGTAACCCCTGGGGAAAGATGACGGGTCACGCTACGCACAGGAGCCCCAAAAAAGGGAGATGACGTGCACGCAACCCCTCCTAGACCACGTGTGCAGAAAGAAAAACCTGCACTACGCTGTGGCACCCAGTAACACAAGAATGAACGTATGCGTGTCACACGCAGCCTAGAATGACCTCTGAAGGGGTAGGCTACACACGGGGCAAGCACAGATGTTAGATACGTGCGTGACTCACCGTCTGCCTGGTAAACGAGCGTGTAAAAGGAGCACGTTTGGTTGGCAACACCCCCGCCAAAAGAAGATTTGTACGCTGTCTGAGGAGACAGGACAACAGTAGAAGGGAACACTGTTTGAGGGAACAGGCCCAGGTAAACCAGTAAAAGCGAAAAAAGAGAAAAAGCTGTCAGAGGTAACAGGGAATACGAACTTGAAACGCCGTGAAGTAAATCGCATGTGAAACGACAAGAAGTACAGAATTCACCCACTCGCTCTCCACGAAAAGCACGTACAAGGAAAACGTGTTCTACACATACCTTTTATACAGGGCCACACGTCCAGCGTCACTTACGCGGCGTGTACGCGCTAGGGCCATTTCCACCAATTACACGCTTTGTCACTTCTGCGTGTAGGGACATTTCCACCAATTACACGCTTTGTCACTTCTGCGTGTAGGGCCATTTCCACCAATTACACGCTTTGTCACTTCTGCGTGTAGGGCCATTTCCACCAATCACACGCGATGAGACTCTGACGTGCAGTCTTTCCACGTGTGCTCTGTCATCACGTGCTGTGTGGGAAACACCCGTGCGGGTCACGTCACAGACGCGCTTACGTGCTGAGGGCCTTTGGTCCAATAGAATCGCGTATGCGTGCTGACGCGCTTACGCGCTAAGGGCCTTTCCTTGATTTTCACGCTGACGTGCAGGATTTTCACGTGCCAAATCACTCCGTACCAAGCTGGCCACGCGTAAGCACACGGAAGACCACGCTCCTGCCCAGAAGGCCGAACTACTGCCCCCCAGAGCCCCGAGCACGCTCCCACCTACCATCTGCTGCTGCCTGACTGCCTGCTGCCCACGTGCACTGCCATTTGCTGCCTGCACATCAGCCAGGGGTGCTGTTGCTGTGACCACCCCTGCTGGAACCGAAGACTCCCGACTGGAATTCCATCGCTCCACAGCCCAGCCCCAGGACCCAGTTGCCCACCCACTCCTGCCTCTGGGGTTGTCATGTCGGGGCAAACACCATCTGTGACCACTGACAACCCCCGGCCAGAGAGGCAGAGGGGCACCAGCTTCAGTGCCACCGAAGTTGGTGTCCTGGTGGAGCAAGTCCTGGGGCAGTATGATGCCCTCTTCGGAAGTTCCCGCGCCGACAAGGAAGGACGGACTCGGATCTGGACTGACATCGTGACTGCCATCAGCGCGGAGGGGGTGGCAGTCCGGGACTTACAACATGTCAGGAAGCGCTGGGAGGACTTCAGGTCCAGGACCCTGAACAAGGCCCGGCGCCTCTTGAAGGCAGCGGATGCCAAGGGGCGCCGGGGCCACTTGTCGGAAGAACAGATGGGGGTCCTGGAACGCATATCCCCAGCGCTCCACGTCCAGGTCCTGGAGAAGCAGACCCGTCTGGAGTCGAGCGGTGAGTGTACATGCATGTACATGCATCCTGATTGTGAGCAGTGCGTGTGGTGATTATTCGGTATTGTGCAGATTGCACATCTGTTTGTATGGGGTCGAGTATGGGTGGGGGTGTACATGGCCGTGGGGCTGACACATGCGAGGGCTGTAATGTGTGAGACATGGATGGTGCTTGTGTGTGTAGGCTTGCATGGCAAATGCAGTTGTGCGTGCACACATGTTTGTATGTAAGTAGACATGTCCGTGATGTCACGCATGTATGTTGTTTTGGGCTGCATGTATGAGCACTGTGTACATGTGCATGTGTGTGTATTTGACAAGGGTGCAACAGTGATGCAACATGGATGCATGTGACTGCGGTATGTGTAAGCCTGATTGGCAGATGTGACATGGATGCCCGTCTGAACAATGCGACACTTGGCAGAGGTGTACACATGCATGCAAGTGTGGTGGTGTGTGTACATGTGTGGTGCACTTCCTGTGTTGCATGTGATGTCTGGGTCACCTTTGGCTGCTCATGCTGTTGTATGTGTATGGATGGTGGTGGCAGTTGCGATATGGCTGTGGTATGGCTCATGTGTGCGAGTTGCAATGACATGTGTGTTGGGGATTGTGATGACATGTCTGAGGTTTGCCAATGCCACTCATGTGCAACTGTCATGTGTGTATGTGTCCATTGTACAGTGCCCTGATGCCTGTGTTTTGTTTCTCCCTGTCTGCAGCGTCAACTGATGAAGAGGGCGGAGAAGGTGCTGTGGAGCACAGCGGCAGGGATCCGACCGCCAGCCGGAGACGCAAGGCCCGGCTCCCCTCCCGTGTTGTCATCTCGTCGGGGAGTGAGGAGTCCGGTGCCGCATCCCAGGCCGCAGCTGCCGGGGGGAGGTCCAAGAGGCGGAGGTTGGAGTTGGACTCCTCGGCAGCAGAAGGGGCAGCTGGGACCCCACAGGGCCCAACAGGGGAAGATGGCACGGAGTCATCCAGGTTGGTGGGGGGTCTGGTGGAGGAGGAGGCCGTGCAAGCACCAGAGACGGGGTCTGGAGGTGGGGATCCCACTGGTGCTAGTGGTGCAGTCCAGGACCAGGGACAGGAGGCAGCACAGGCCGCCGCGGAGGTGCCTGTGTGCAATCCTGTCCCCGATCCTGTCCCTGCATCATCTTGCACCAGCAGGGATGCCTACGTCCAGACCCGTTTCCAGGCAGGGGATGAGCTGACGTCAAGTGGCCTTCCTCTGCCTGCGGACGTGGCTATCCAGGTCCAGGTTGAGCCTGTCCTGGCTGGTGTGGCGTTGCGTCAACGGGCCATGCGAGGTGACCTGCAGTCTTTTCATGGAGAGACTGCACGTCATCTCGAATGGCTCGTTGACCATGTCAGCCTGCTGGGACAGGTCACCCAGACCGGATTCCTCCGTCTGATGGGGCTTGTTCCGACCCCCTCCTCAACTGGACCCCCTATGCGCCAGTCGTCCTCTGTGCCATCTTCCCACCCATCAGTCACCTGGGTGCCCTGTGGAGCTGCCTCTGACAGTGCGACCAGGCTGGTGGAGGAGGCATCCCTGCCACAGTCGGGAGTCGGAGGTCCAGCAGGGGTGGCCACATCAACAACTGCACCCCAGCCGGCGGAGGATGTGCAGGCAGCAGGAGGCAGTGCACGGGCAGAGGCAGAGCAGCAGCAGCAACATGGTGGGAGCCATGAAGGCTCGGGGCCTTCGACATCGGAGGGGCAGGCATCGGCCGGAGGGCAGGAGGACCCAGGACAGAGAGTGTCTTCCGTGTGGCAGCGGTTGGGCCACGCCATAGGTGCGGTGCGGCGGCTGGCGGAAGAGGCGCGGCTCACAATGGTCAGGGCGGAGAACTCCATGCAGAGGGCCCTGAGGCGGGCCGAGTGCCTCGAGGCAATCCGCAGGGGGTTGGAGGAGGACACGGCGTCGTCCCTGCGGACCCTCGGGGCCATGGAACTGGACCGCCTCCGGGACATCGAACAGGAGTTCGATGATGCCCTGGCCCGGAACACCACGGAGTGAGCCGCTGGACTTGCCCGCCGCCTTTGTATATAGTTCTTTAGTTTTAGGTTTCCTTTGTTTTTTCTTATGATTTGGAGTCGACGGACACTGCTCCACTTTTTGTATATAGTTGATATTTAGGTAGGTTTTTTAGGAGGTTTCCTTAGTTCAGTTGTGATGATGGACCCTTGTTATTTTTGTACATAGTTCTTTGTTGCATGGAGAGTTTTTACATTTCACTTTGGACAAAATTTTTTGGATTTGATTTTCTACTTTTGTGTTTTTATGCGGACATGCAGCTTATTTTTTCACATTTACATTGTAGTTAGTTTTCTTTCTTTAGCATTCGTATTTTTGTCCAATACATTTTTTTTTCCATTGTTCACTGTGTGGTTTCATCTCATTGGTTTCATGCATGTCATGTTGTGTGTTTTCCCATTCAATTGGAAAATATGTGTGTGACGGACATGGGTTCATTTGCTTCATGAACATTGGGGGTGTAACATGTGTTTTCATTTCCATGTGGGTGAATGGGTTACTTGGTAGGGCTTTTTGGCTGTGGAGGCTGACCATTACGCACATGATTGGGGATTGTGAGGACCTGGTGGGGGCTGCCCATGGTGGCAGGGGGGTGGGGGTGGTGGGAGACATGAGTGGGGGCCTGGTGGAGGGTGACCCTGCACTGCTGGGGGGTGGGGGTGGTGGGAGACATGAGTGGGGGCCTGGTGGGGGCTGCCCATGGTGGCAGGGGGGTGGGGGTGGTGGGAGACATGAGTGGGGGCCTGGTGGAGGCTGCCCCTGCACTGCTGGGGGGTGGGGGTGGTGGGAGACATGAGTGGGGGCCTGGTGGGGGCTGCCCATGGTGGCAGGGGGGTGGGGGTGGTGGGAGACATGAGTGGGGGCCTGGTGGGGGCTGCCCATGGTGGCAGGGGGGTGGGGGTGGTGGGAGACATGAGTGGGGGCCTGGTGGAGGCTGCCCCTGCACTGCTGGGGGTGGGGGTGGTGGGAGACATGAGTGGGGGCCTGGTGGGGGCTGCCCATGGTGGCAGGGGGGTGGGGGTGGTGGGAGACATGAGTGGGGGCCTGGTGGGGGCTGCCCATGGTGGCAGGGGGGTGGGGGTGGTGGGAGACATGGGTGGGTGCCTGGTGGAGGGTGCCCCTGCACTGCTGGGGGGTGGGGGTGGTGGGAGACATGGGTGGGTGCCTGGTGGATGGTGCCCCTGCACTGCTGGGGGGTGGGGGTGGTGGGAGACATGAGTGGGGGCCTGGTGGAGGCTGCCCCTGCACTGCTGGGGGGTGGGGGTGGTGGGAGACATGAGTGGGGGCCTGGTGGAGGCTGCCCCTGCACTGCTGGGGGGTGGGGGTGGTAGGAGACATGAGTGGGGGCCTGGTGGAGGGTGCCCCTGGTGGCGGGGGGGTGGGGGTGATAGGGGACATGAGTGGGGGCCTGGTGGAGGCTGCCCCTGCACTGCTGGGGGGTGGGGGTGGTGGGAGACATGGATGAGGGCCTGGTGGAGGGTGCCCCTGGTGGCGGGGGGGTGGGGGTGATAGGGGACATGAGTGGGGGCCTGGTGGAGGTTGACCCTGCACTGCCGGGGGGTGGGGGTGGTGGGAGACATGAGTGGGGGCCTGGTGGGGGCTGCCCATGGTGGCAGGGGGGTGGGGGTGGTGGGAGACATGAGTGGGGGCCTGGTGGAGGCTGCCCCTGCACTGCTGGGGTGTGGGGGTGGTGGGAGACATGAGTGGGTGCCTGGTGGAGGGTGCCCCTGCACTGCTGGGGTGTGGGAGTGGTGGGAGACATGAGTGGGGGCCTGGTGGAGGCTGCCCCTGCACTGCTGGGGGGTGGGGGTGGTGGGAGACATGAGTGGGGGCCTGGTGGAGGCTGCCCCTGCACTGCGGGGGGTGGGGGTGGTGGGAGACATGAGTGGGGGCCTGGTGGAGGCTGCCCCTGCACTGCTGGGGGGTGGGGGTGGTGGGAGACATGAGTGGGGGCCTGGTGGAGGGTGCCCCTGGTGGCGGGGGGATGGGGGTGATAGGGGACATGAGTGGGGGCCTGGTGGAGGCTGCCCCTGCACTGCTGGGGGGTGGGGGTGGTGGGAGACATGGATGGGGGCCTGGTGGAGGGTGCCCCTGGTGGCGGGGGGGTGGGGGTGATAGGGGACATGAGTGGGGGCCTGGTGGAGGTTGACCCTGCACTGCTGGGGGGTGGGGGTGGTGGGAGACATGAGTGGGGGCCTGGTGGGGGCTGCCCATGGTGGCAGGGGGGTGGGGGTGGTGGGAGACATGAGTGGGGGCCTGGTGGAGGGTGCCCCTGCACTGCTGGGGTGTGGGGGTGGTGGGAGACATAAGTGGGTGCCTGGTGGAGGGTGCCCCTGCACTGCTGGGGTGTGGGGGTGGTGGGAGACATGAGTGGGGGCCTGGTGGAGGGTGCCCCTGCACTGCTGGGGTGTGGGGGTGGTGGGTGACATGAGTGGGGGCCTGGTGGAGGGTGACCCTGGTGGCCGGGGGGTGGGGGTGGTGGGTGACATGAGTGGGGGCCTGGTGGAGGGTGCCCCTGCACTGCTGGGGGGTGGGGGTGGTGGGAGACATGGGTGGGTGCCTGGTGGAGGGTGCCCCTGCACTGCTGGGGGATGGGGGTGGTGGGAGACATGAGTGGGGGCCTGGTGGGGGCTGCCCATGGTGGCAGGGGGGTGGGGGTGGTGGGAGACATGAGTGGGGGCCTGGTGGAGGCTGCCCCTGCACTGCTGGGGGTTGGGGGTGGTGGGAGACATGGGTGGGGGCCTGGTGGAGGGTGCCCTGCACTGCTGGGGGGTGGGGTGGTGGGAGACATGGGTGGGTGCCTGGTGGAGGGTGCCCCTGCACTGCTGGGGTGTGGGGGTGGTGGGAGACATGAGTGGGGGCCTGGTGGAGGGTGCCCCTGCACTGCTGGGGTGTGGGGGTGGTGGGAGACATGAGTGGGGGCCTGGTGGAGGCTGCCCCTGCACTGCTGGGGGGTGGGGTGGTGGGAGACATGAGTGGGGGCCTGGTGGAGGCTGCCCCTGCACTGCTGGGGGGTGGGGGTGGTGGGAGACATGAGTGGGGGCCTGGTGTCTTCCACACCTCTCAGCAGTGCAGATGGTTGCTTACACAACTCTTAGCAGCTTGATGCTCGCAGAGTCTTGCACACCTCTCAGAATCTTGGTGCTGATGGCGTCTTGCACACCTCTCAGCAGCTTGGTGCTGATGGCGTCTTGCACACCTCTCAGTAGCTTGGTGCTCACAAAGTCTTGCACACCTCTCAGAATCTTGGTGCTGATGGTGTCTTCCACACCTCTCAGCAGTGCAGATGGTTGCTTACACAACTCGTAGCAGCTTGATGCTCGCAGAGTCTTGCACACCTCTCAGAATCTTGGTGCTGATGGCGTCTTGCACACCTCTCAGCAGCTTGGTGCTCACAAAGTCTTGCACACCACCTAGAAGCTTGGTGCTGATAGTGTCTTACACACCTCTCAGCAGGTTGGTGCTCATTGTCGGGTCTGGAACTTTGCAAGATCCCTGAGTGTACTCCAACAGAGTCGTTTTTATGGGAGGGCAAAAGGGGCACTTTCCACGGGCCCCCACCTTGGAGGGGGCCCCAGAAGGCTGCCTCATCTAAAGAAGTAAGATTCCATTGTTCATCATACTTAAATAGCAGACGTCAAGATATTTTATGGCATGCTGATGAGACTCTAAACCCCTTTGCCGTCAGTTTTGACAAATACATTCTGCCTTGATCAATTCATCCTGTAATGCTTTGTGTTCACTCTGGTAACATAGTTTGTGTGTTCCTTATGGCACAACTCCTGGAGCATTCTTTCCTTCCTGTGGGAATTATGTTGATCATGTGCAATAGTCAAAGTTTAAATATTAATAAATTGAGTGCCACTATGGTTCCAAAGTTAGCTCAGTGTGTTAAGTACTCATTGTAGAGAAGAGATATGTGTTCCTATGCAAGATTAGAATAGCACATTCCTGTAAGGCTGGCTGAGCCTTTCCTATGTCTGAAGTTTATAAACCTGCCTGCATATGTACTTCGCTTTGCAACACAGCAGGTGCTATTATCAGCAATGTCCCTGCATCAGATAGGGGTTGCCATAAAAACTAACATGTCTGGTGAAGCTCTAGAAATTGGGTCGTTCAGATTGGATGTTGCAAAACCTAGGCAATCACCTCCAACGATGATCATAAACTTTTAGTCCAAGAGGTGAATAAATATCCACATTTGGAGCCATAGCCTTCATGCTTGTATCCTGGCTTTGGCAGAAGACAATAGAGTGTTCCTGGTTATAGCATCTAATATATCGTACATTACTGTGCTGTCTTCTGTCAAGTTTGCCTGTCGCATGCTGGTGGTATCGTTTAGCCCATTACTTGATCTTTATTCTTACGTATCTAATGCTGAAATTGCAGCATTGGCACAAATCCCAGCGTCACCCCTTAGCCAATGTGTGATCCTGGGCATCTCATTTTATCTTGTATTGCGTAACCTCTCAAAATTGTCAGTCCCTAAAGCTTTCAAAATGTTCAGCCCTTCAGATTGATTTCCTTCTCATGATATGATCTTCAAAAAAGCCTCAATGATGGTTCCATTGGCTATAGTGTTGCGTCCACTATTTTAGTGTGAATTGATATATTGCACACCGAAGGCACTTGTTCATTTTTGATCTCTAATGGCAACACCATTTGAAAACCATGTCCCACTTCTAATCTCAGTCTGTCTGGATACAGACACATTCTTGGTAGCTTCTAATCTGCATCCACTCTCCATTCTAGGGTATGTGTAGCTTTCTCCTTCCTTCCAATTGGTCTCTATTCATGCTTGAGCATTTTTGCATTCTTTGATGCAGCTATTGTGAGTTCTCTGTCTATTCTGAGTTATATGTACCTGTTACACACAGTCCTGCAGTAATTGCTACAGGCTGCATACCTTCCTGGATGCTATAAATATCCTGTATCTCTACTAGAACAGAGGTAACCTTTTTGTAGACTGATAATGTTGGCCTTAAAATGCTACTTGTATATCATTCTGATTAGAGCAAGAATGAAAAGGGTAAAGGGACTTAAAGGGATTAACATGCTTATTTTGAATGCTGTGAGGCAGCATATCAACCTATGGGTTGTGATCATGACTAGGGGTGTGGGGTCACCAGATGTTCTTGATCACTTACTTCCTTTGGTTTGGTGGAAGGGGGCCCCAAAGATGTCCATGCTCAGAGCCCCAAAAGTGCTTAAGATGGCGCTGCACTCCCAGTCGATTTTGCACTCTGCTGCCTTTCAGTGTCCCCTTTTCTGTTCCCCTCTGATCGACCCTCTCACGGGTGCAAGACCCTCTTTTAATTGGCATTTCCTGGGCCCCGGTCTTGTAAGCATGATTATAAAAGTTCATTAGAGTTTAAGTCAGTCTGCCTTCTACACAAGTGAAGGTATGCATAAGAGCAGTTATCTGTGAATGGCTCGTCATGTTACATACTCTGCACACTAATACCTTGTGAATGAAAACTATTTCCTCCTACCATCATTTCCACCTGCTGAACAAGTAAACATGTACACATCATGAAAGGTATCCAGGGCTCTTTTCATCAATTGAAATACAGTAATCACTTGGGCTTCTGCGTGAACCTATGAGAGAAGTTGAACTGTTCTCTTTTATAGGCCATCGCTCTCCCTGTCCAGGTGGGAACATGACACTGCCTCTTTAGGGAATCAGCGTGCTCACGCCATAGCTCTCCTGGGATAAGACTGTGGGAAAGTTAATCTACATCACCAAAAAGTGATGGGCCACAAAGAAGACCCTGGATTCCTGAAATGCTCATCTCTCAGCCATTCTTTTCAGTCGCCTCAAGGGGCAAGGGGCACCTTTTTCTAGAAAATGTTGCCGCAGGCTCATCATTGTTTTCCTGCTCTGTTTATAGCTGCATGTTTGTGTGAAGAGTACGACAACATTTATGCTATGTTCCAAGTGTCTTTTTTTCTCCTTCATTGTGTTGAACTGTAGGTACAGGTGTCGCTCTTCACTAAACAAAGCATTGCGTTCAGTCAGTTAACTCATAGGGTCATATTGTTTACAGGTGATATGTATGTTCCTTCGTCTCCCCATCAATACATCACTGTACATGGTACATGTACCCTCTTTTCCACATCACCAGCATTTGGGTGGGGACTCACAGGGTGAGAACCTCAGAAACTCCTACCATTGCCTTTTAGTGCCTTTGACTCTTTTGGCTTTCACAGTCCTCTCGCCCATAGAAGCACTTACCCTATTGTAAAACCGACCCATAGGAATGTGCCGAGGGTCACGACTATTTATGGCTATTACTGTGTGTTGTGGCAATTGCATTTGGGAAGCCCTGTGTGTATAATAGAATGTTGTGTTTTGTAAGTAATGTTTGTGTGTGCATCTCTGTGTATGTGTACGTTTTCTGCGTGGATTTGTTTGTGTTTTTGTATGTATTTATTGTGTTGGCGAATGTATAAATTATGTATCTCAAAAAGGGATCAATTTTCATGGCTCTGCGTGGATGGGATCAGTGTGCCCAACCGACACGCACTCACAAAAGTCACTCCCATAGACCCGCATAGGGAGATATAAATTACACATTTGTGATGGGATAGTTTACGTGTGTGTGCGCGTTGGTGTGCAGAGTTGATGGATCAGCACGTTCAACCAGGAGATACACACCTTCAAACACACACACATACCCTACATATGTACTTTTATACAGGTCTTTCATCATTTATGGAGGTGCATTTGCGGTTCTGCGGCTCTGCGGGGAAACGCTTCCTGCTCAGTTCCTTATCTCTCCTCCTCTCTCTCTGTGATCTCTGTGTACCTCCGCAACTCTCAGGTAGATCCCTCTTTCCTTGCTATGCCTTTATGTCTATTACCTCTCTATATCTGTTTTTCTACCACTTGTTATCCTTTGAGATGCCTCCCAACTCTGGGACCGTGCGCTCTTTTCCAATCCCATACATGTATGTGTACTGCTTTCTGCCTCTCTCGTCTTTAAGATGTCTTTCTTTTTTCATTGTGTGTGTCTATAACAGCTGGCGCTCTCTGTCTCTCTCCATCACACAACTCAATGTCATTCTTTTCTCTTTAAGCTCTCTTACAGCTTTGATCAAACTCTCACGAGAAGGGATTCACAAAGACATACAAAATGGCATTATGGGGGACATAGCATTTTGGGGGAAATCAACGGGAGCACATCGAAGGACCTGTATAGGGGCCACAGCTGAAGGCCAGGGCCACCTAGTGGATCCAAAAGAAACATATTGGGCAACATGCACAGTGGGCACAGCCAAAGGTTGTGGCCCCTGGCCATGGCTGACTGGTAGTGTTTTAAAATATTCAGTGGACAGGAACAAAGGCCCTGGCTAATGGGACCAAAAGACATGTTTAGTGCCTAATGTAATTTTATATATTTATATAGTTCTCTTTAGTTTTGAAGCACTTGCCCCTTGTGTTAATGTTACCTTTGTAAGCCAACTGTTTCTTTATATAGATGTTGTTCCTTTTGTTTTGTTGTGTCCCTGTTATATGTCAGACTTGTTTCCACCATTTTAATCTGTTGTTATCTTTATGTTATTGTAAGGGTACCCTTTGTGGGAATGCCTGAACTATCTGTAAATGTTTTATTGTAAGACATTACTGATAGAAATTAACATCTCTTATACATTTTGGTACATGATACAGTTACAGTTTAAAATAGTTAAAACATGTGTTCGTGTACTATCTGCTTCTTAAATATCTTAATAATTACTTTTAAACAGAACAATGAAAAAAAAAGAAGAAATTGGCATCTCTGTTTATCAAATAAATACGAAACAGAGACCCTCAAACATTTAACTCTGAATTGTAGTGTCCTGGGTGATTTGATAATTAAGCTTGATTTGTTCATTCTGTTAGCTATGTGTTGACAGACAGTTTATGGGCTTGCATAATGGCAGAGGATTCTCTTTCATTATCTATTTCAATAATTACATTTTTTGAAAATGTTTTTATGCTGCTGGGTGATATTCAGGGTCTTTCTCATGAACTTTTAAGTTTAGCGGAAAAGGGATTTGGTTGAGTGGTGGGGTCTTTGAGTGTGATAGCCCTGTTTTGGATTGGTGGTATCAATGTCCAATCTTTTATGATGATCGGCTGGGCTGTCTATGCATTGTGGGATTTTAGGTGGAACAGTTTTATTTTCTTAAGAAATGGTTTTACTATTTGTAGATCTGGGGATGATTGTTATGTATTATTGTGCAAGGTTTATTATGTAGCCAAACACAAATAAAGAATAACATACATACAAAAACAAATTGAATAATGGTGAGCTGCAGCTCAAAGGGATACACCCCTTTCCCTGTATTATATTTTGTGAAGGGGCACTTTTCCCAAAAGTCAAGCCGTCATTAATTCAACAAGACACTATGCACTGCATTAATTAAGCCATACCTCCAGGTACGGAGTACATTTACTAATACCAAATTGCTATGCAGAACCTCAGGCGGCTATTGATTTAGGTCTTGCTACATTTAAGGTTGATTGCTATTTATTTAGTGTGAGGTATATTAGTCACAATGTGTGCTGGTGATGTGGATTATCAGCATGAACCGATGAAATTATTTCTGCCAGACTTCTCCTGAATCATTTCAGACACCGCAAGGGCTCCTGGAATACAATGATATAAGGCCATGCTACAGGATTTGGTGGTTATTCTCTGCTATTGAATATTCTTGCTTAAAAATCATTACCCACAAGTTATGCAGATTTTAATATGGTCCTCTGCTCGCTAAATAACATCTCCGAATCAGCTATTTCACCCTGAATCCTTCCATGCTTTATAAATCAATTGTCAGAACAGTGTCAGCAGCAATGCACAGAAGAAACAAACATTGATGAGACGTCTCTTATTTGACTTCAATATTACACTTTTAGGGTTACTCTGTAATAAAGAGATCAAGCAATCACATCTAAAGTGTTTAGACTCACCTTGATCAATACAACTAATACAACCTACCTTAAAGATGAAAATTAAGGAGTGCACTAGTTGCTCTGAAACAGAAAGCTAACCACACTGAATACAGGGAAGACAACATTTGGACAATCTGATTCCCTCCTCCGAAAGATGCTGCTGCTCCTGGGGATGATGATGATAGTATGGGTGGTGGACATGGCATTGCCTCCAGAATTGGGTGATTCTTCTCGTTAGTGTACTGGTTGCCTTCATTGCAGTTCTTTATCCACAATTGTAATGTTGGATATTCTTTAGATTTTCTCTTGTTTGTTAAATTGTGTCTAAATAATAATAATAATAATAAATAATAATAATAATAATAATATTAATAATAATAATATATGTATGTTATTGTCTTATTTGTTTGTCTAATTTGTAAGTGGTGTTCTTTTTTCATGTCAGCACAGTTGGTTGTATATCTGCAATACATTTGTACCTAATTTATTGTGGTTTCATTTATAGGGTTTTGCTATGAAATGCATCATCCATATTCTCCAGTGGTGGCTGGTGAATGTTTTAATTGGAAGTCATACATGTTTCTCACAAATATGTGGGAGAAACCGAGCTTAGCAAAGAAGCCCGAACCAACCAAGGAGAGTTCGAGGAGATTCTTACCCCGCGAACTGTTTCCAAATAATAGATTGAAATTGTGCTTTTTAACGCACACTTCGTTTAAAAATTTAGTAAAAAAGCCACACAGTTTGCATTCCGTTTCTTGGGTAACTCATGAAAAAATCCAAATAATGCAAGTGACCAGCAGTGCACTAGAGAATTTTCCAGCACATTTTCATGTTGCCTTTTACCACACTATATGCTACTTTAAAAAAACATGTTCATGCTGGCTGTGCACATATATTTCCATGCTGTCTGCACCAGTATCTGACAGCATTCCTATATTAGAACATACTCATGTTTGCTTTGCGCATAAGGCCAGTAATGATACTATAGGGAAATATGTCCATACTGGCTCTCCCAATGTATGCCAATATTATCAATTGAGAACATACTCCTGCTGGCTTTGCCAGTAAAACTGACATGCCTCAATAAGTAAACATGCCAAAAATGATTGCACCAATATAGGCCAGTCTTAAGCCTAATGAAATGTCACATTAGAAAATAGATCCAGACTTATCATGTTTGTGTTACCCTTGATTTCAAGTAATACATGCCATGCCACAGTACGAATATATGGCCAGACAAGCACTACCAAAGTGGGCGAAACTAGCCATTTAATAGCACAATGTTATGCCAGGTTCTGTCTGACACTGCACCAACAACCTCCCCCCCCCAATCCTGTACAATCAGAGACCCGGGCCCCAGCTCACATGCATTCATACATTTATGTATTTCTCTCATTTAGACACGCATTCAAACATACATAAATGCAACAGACACACTCTCATTCACTCATGGAAACTTATAGATTCAATTACTTGCATGCACACATACAAGCCTACATACATACAAACATACATACATAAATAAATAAATACAATATTTTACTTAGCTGCAGCCCTAGCCTGGCCTTTGCCTGCCACAATGACTCTACAGCTATTGCGCAGAACTAAGAGAAACCAGGAAGCAGAGAGAGGTTCCTGCAAACTGAGGGCATGCACAGTGAAACTAGAGTGGTAACTTGATAATGCCCTGGGAGACCTAAATGTGCAGGGAGGTGCATGAACACCCTTTATGCTCATTTAGGCCTGCAGTGCCCAGCTCATTTAGGTCTGGGCTGTGCAATGGTGGGGAAGCTAAATGCCCAGGCCTTGTATGCCACATTGGCATGGATGCTGGGCAACCTAAAGCAGCATATTTATTTTGACAGTTAAAGCCAGCTCAGGAGCACTTTGGAGAGCTCAATCTTTTCACTTGCTGGCTCGCCCATAGTGGGCGACGGTAGTGGGTGGGGACCATTATGGACGGCTGTTATTTATGAATGCAATTAATACATTCTACACTGTTTAATGTAGCCACATTGAATGTCAAAATCTTTGAAAAACAATTAAAAGACAAACAGTTATTAGTTTCTTCAAAGAGAGGCTCTAGAATTCTTAACATTGAAACATATTTTGGTTGAGGAGTATTTCACGCCAGGAGATGATGGTGTTGCTATTCTAATCCAGAAAGGGCCAAATGTCGCTTTTCAATTTTCAATCCCAGCTGGCTGATAGAAGAGGTAGATTAGAGGTAGATAAATTCGTCGTAGCATATCTATAGACGGCCTGTATAGTTATTCAGTATTGATCATGCCAACCAACATTATCATAGGTTCTCGCTAACCCAGAAAAAGGGATGTGACAGGGACTTCTCTAATCTGATTATTGTGAGGATTGTATTATACACTCCAATGTAATCTTAGAAAGACCGTATACATACAAATGAAGATCTAATTTGGCACACACATCCTTCTTAAAAATTACTAAGCACTCTGGTGCTAATGACAGCTTAGATTTTAATGAATTGGCTAGATTGGACTTTAAATTTACTATTAAAGCCTCCCGTCAGGCTCTATCCAGGGTAGACATGAATGCCATACTGTAATCTAGCCATGAGCCTGTGGTTACATCTCTATTCTAGCAGCAGAGGTAGAGACTAGTTTTATTTGATGGACGCTGAATTCTTATCTTTAGGCTCATATAACATTTTAAATGTCTATATTCAATTTTACTAGTTGTCATTAATAAATGATCAACATGCATCTTCAATTGAATATGGATGTAAAGTCACCCTTTACAGTCTCAAAATGAAGAAAAAAAACCAAGAGAAAATAACTAATTTCAGTTTTTGGGAAATTAAATCCTTGCAATTGTTAAACCTCAAGAATTTGAATAAAGAATACGTGATTACGGCTAAAAGGCATTGCCACAACTGTATGCATAGAGCTGTTGGGATGCTGGTATAAGACAACAGCAAGTTCTGGGGGAAGAAAAATAGGTCTGATGGTCTTAAATATAAGTATTTGAAATACAGAAACATTTTTCAAACAAATGTTGCTGCAGTTTGGATAGATGGGAATCCATGACAAAGAAATAGCATAGATTTGTTTGCATGGTTTTATGAAACACTTTGCTCACTTAGGGATTCAGCAGACACCAAATATTTTCCATATAATTTAAGCATGTTAAAAAGCCAGAGCCCTGGCTTGAATTGATTAATTTACTAGACGTTCTGATAGCATCAGATGAGATCATCAAAATAATGTGTGCACTGGGCTCGTGCAAGGCGCCAGGTATGGAAAGTCTTGCAGTTGAATTTAAGGATCAATCTTTAGCTATCTTGGACCCCAAGTTGCTTGATTTGTATAATTCCTTGCTATCTCCTGGTTTAGCCAGAGATAAAATCTTGAATGGCATGGTTACAATAATTTTTAAATCTGATATGTATCTGTTATCTCTCAGAAAGTATATGAGTATGTCCTTAATACATTATGAATGCAAAGTTTATGCTAAATTACTGGCCAATAAACTTTTCTCCTATCACACATAAACAAGGGTCAAACAGGTTGTATTCCTGGCAAAGTATCTTCATCAAATTCTAGGCCTTTGTATGACATTGGTTGGTCTGCTTGATCGTGGGCTAGCAAGGCCATATTTAAAGGCTACCTGGAAGGGTGTAGAAGTAAGGCTTGCACACAATGCTGGCATGCGTTTGGGTATAGACTTTCATTAATTAAGAGTGGGTTGGAGAAATGCCCCTCTCTCCTTACATATAAGCAGGGTTTCCTTATCTCATAGAAATCAAGTGAAATTGTTAGGAAGTATGAAATAAACATGTCTGTCACTGTCATGTCCCAAAACCTACATCTGTCTCTAACAATAATAATATAAGGCAACTGTGCAAGCTTGATCTGTTTTCAAAGTGTTCTTTGTGTCTTCAACTAACAGAAAATGTCCCAGTCTCTTTGGTAATACAGTGATGCAATATAATGCTAATAAATACATGATTGCAATGCTAGGGTTGTTCTCCTTTCCCCTGTACTTCTTCTTATCTTATGTCACTTAGTAGCTCACGAGGACCTGTTTCTTAGCTGCACAGTTCTTTACCAAGCATAGGATCCCAATGCTAGGGTTATGCTCCTTTCCCTTAGCCTTCTTTAAAATCTTATCTCTGTTCCTTCTATAGTTTCTGAGCCCCCTTTCTGTCCCTCTGTAAAATGTCACTCAATCCTACCAACTTGGCACAGTGCACTATCAAGCATAGGATTCCTTCTGTCAGTCAGTTGGAGGGTTCTTTACCCTTTTGTTCTCAATCTCAAATGTAGGTGCGAGTCCCAGACTCGCAATGTTTTATACAGCTTGGTTCACTCTCCTGCTGAGCCAGTGTTCTCTCATGGACTGTCTCTCTTTCTCTCACAGGGTCCCGGACCCTCTTAGTCTTTGTCACTTTAAACTTTGGTTTCTCATATGGGTGTGGATTCCAGACTCTCAGTGTAATGTAGTGTTTGCTTGGTTTACTTCCCTGCCAAGCACACAACTCTTCCTTGTTTGCATCTTTTAACATTAGGGTCCCATAACATCTCTTGTTTGGGTGCTGGTTCAGATTCGCACTCGTGAGTTGCATCCACTTGCTTCACTCTCCTGCAAGTATACAACTCGTCTTGCTTCACTTCGTTTCACTCAGGGTCCCAGGTGCTCCCTTATTTGGATGCGGGTCCCCTACTTGTTGGTTTGTTTTTTTGTTTTTATTATTTATAATGCGCAAGCGTACCCGGGGGTATCAGGGCGCGGCCTTTACAAGAATTTCCGAAGCTTGGTTACAGTACAAAGAATATGCATAATACAAGAATACAGTACACCAGTGTTATATACAAAACAATAGTAGGCCTACAGGTCATTATATACAGGTAAGCAGGAAGGCACACGTGGTTACAATTTGTGTAGGTAGCGCTGGGCACTTCATAGTCTTAGTTGGTCTCTAGTTTCAGCCAGGAGACTACCAGTGAGCGTAAATTCTGGTAGGGCATGTCTATTCTAAGGTTTGGAGGCAGGGAATTCCACAACATAGTAACTTTTACTGGGAAGCTGTTGCCCCCTATGGTGGCACGCTTGTAGTGGGGAACAGATAGACAGTTTTTGTATGCAGGGGCTTCAAGTGGTTACCTAAATTGCACTGGCGTGTAGTATTTGTTTGCTTCACTTTCTCCCTACCAAGAGTACAACTCTTCCTGTTTTACTTTGTTTGCATTCAGGGTCACAGACCCTCTCTCATTTGGGTGCAGGTCTCAGACTCACACTGGTGCATTGTATTTGCTTTGCCTCATGGTCCCAGACTCTCTCCTTCTTGCTCCTATGTTCACTCTGCTGCTTCCCCGGACCTCCAACACCTCCAAGGCAACCCGTGTACCTGTTTGCTTCCTTCTCACAGGTATCAGAGGTTCCTTTCACCCTTTCCGAGACTCTGGTAACATTGGGGTCTCCAGCAGTGTCTGCAGCAGCTCTGCAGTCTTCTGATGCTTCCCGGCTGCCCTTCTCTCTCTCGCACACTTTGCCTGGACCTGGGGAATTTAGAGGATTCACTCAGCGGCAACCCGAGTTCCCCCTTGCAGAGAGGAACTTGTTGAGACTCCTTCCTCTGCCCTTGACCCTGGTTGGATTGTTTCATTGTAGGAATATCTTTCAGAATGTTTAAGATCTAACCCACCAATTAAATGGGTAGCTGTAAAGGGATTAGACTACATTTGAGCCTATTCTGATGACATGGTGTCGTCATATTTAGATAACCATGTGAAGCCCCTCATTTTATGTCAAAAGGTAAACTCTGTTCTTAGGGAGTAGTATATATATTGGGCACTGATAAATCTGAGATTTACCCTCTCAATGTTCGTTGCAACAAATCTGATCTTTCGTGGTCAGGATATTTAGGCATTAAGTTCACTGAGTCTCGACTCCACAAGTTCATCCAGCTGTGCTCTAATTATTAGAAAAAAGTTTCACATCATTCATGCAATGATAGCTGTTGGCTCTAGCTTGGTAAGGAGACACATATTAATTAATTCAATAACATTTTGAAGGATCACATGTATTCTACTTGGCATAGCAGTGATATTAGGGTGGGGGGGATGCCCATTTGCTGCTCTTCTTGGGCCACAAAGAGTATACCTGCCCTAGATCAAATTTGCAGAAAGAAGTCATGTTTATAATTTGAAGAATGTCTTTGAATAGAATGAAGACAAACAATGATGTTGCACCTTAGATGTCCTTTACTATGAACTCCCTCTTGTCCTTTACTATGACCTCCCTCTTTGATTAATAAACGGGCAGGGCACAAACATTCAGAGATATTTAATGTGACATTTCCCAGAAGATGGCAGATGAATAGTGTCAGAGATATTTCAGAGGACACAAGGAAACAAATATGTAGGGCAGTGCATAGGCTAATTCTCCTCAGACATTGTTTCTCATGATTAAAAGAGCATTTGTGATCACAGTCTGAGTATAAATAATAAAATTATTGGGTCAGATAAATATTTGTCATGTGGCAAGACTCAAGGTTCCCTTAAATAGTTCCTTGTTGATGTGATCCAATGAGTTCCTTTTGTACGAGTAGTTTGGTGAGGCATCTGCAAACTGTCCGGTCTCAATTTTTTGTTGCTCTTGGATATGTAGTGGTCCTAGAGTAAAACTGCAGTTGCACAACAGGTCATCACCTCCCATTAAAAGGAAGCTGTTGAAATATTATATGAGAATTAGTGAAATGAGGTATATAGGACTCCTAGCAGAGAATCTATCAAGTTGACCGACTCTTGTTTACTTTCCACTGATTTATTATCCTGGGAACATTTTGATATTTACTTCAATGAGTCCACTTCATGAATATTGACCAATTTAGATGACAGACCTTTCCAAGCCCACTTAAACTTCATTGATTCATACAATCTATCCATAAAAATGTTAACATAACCATCTTAGATGATATAAGTTAAATATGCATTTATTGTATTGACTTTTATGCTTGCTTCTGCATTCACCAGGTTTTTAACAAACTTAACTGCATTCCATACAATTTCAGTGTAGTATTTATTTATGTTATATCAGTTTACATTAATGATTTCCAAATGGCTCCTTATTATTGGTTCTCTTGCTCCGAGCTCAAATTGTATATAAGTATATTCAATGAAAAAACTTTGTCAAAGGGACAAAGGAAAAACCTCAGAAATGTGCCAGTTATGGTAAGCTAAGCCACCATAACTCGCACCACCAACATGCACTGCTAAGTCTACCAACCACAGCATGAAAGATTCCATTGATGACATCACTGATGACATCACATATCTGGCCCACTTGATTTTGTTTACTGACATGACTAGGCTAGTTTTTTTGTTTTTTGACAAATTTAGAAGCTGGTATATATCTACACATTAACCTTTTTATATGTTGTTAAAGTACTTTACTTAATCTGAGCTCATAGTGCACATTTATTGGGCAATAAGCACGCCTCAAGCATACAATTAATTTGTGTACATGATGATTAACTGTAATGTTATTGCAATTTTTTGGTGCTGTTGTTTCTTTCTTCCTTACTTTAGTTTTGCTGTGTGTGCCTCGCATTTTGTATGCATTGTGAAATTACCAGATTCAAAATATTGTACTTTGAGGACGATAGCTCAGGGGTAATGTGCTTGCCTTGGATGCAAGATGATACAGAGCACCACAGGTTCAATCCCCGGGTCCACGCTTAGAAACTTCTGGGTATTAAGCTTGTTATAAATAACCTGTCATATCATGCTGGATATGTTGCTTATATGTATGTATGCATGATTAGGATCCTCTACTATCAACAACACTAGAATATAATGATTTATTTACATGAGTACATTCTTTGATACATTAAATAGTCCATGATTGGTCTCCCAAACAACCCTAACATTTTGTTTCCAACATTATAAACTCAACCCCTTTTATGGATTGTTTGTTAAAATTAATTTATTATGTGATGTCATCAGTGATGTTATCAATGACATTTGTGATGTCATATTTCATGTCCTGGGTGTTAGTTTTAGTGCACAGTGGTGGCACGAGTTTTGGTTGCTTACCTTACCATAACTGGTGAATTTCTGAGGTTTTTCGGTTTTACTTGTAAAAATAACATCTCTTTGCCTCCGGCAGGCCACCATGAGAAGAGAATGGGGGCTCTGACACTGCGCGCGTCCTACTATAGGAAGGAAAATCCTTTTTTTAGCACCCCAGTTTACCCCTTTGGCAACCTAAGGTGCTAATGGCCTTCATCCCTGTTGCAGGGGCTGGAACAGGGGATAACAGCCCGGGGCCCTCGTTATCCGCCCTCGCTTCACTTGGGCCTATAACTTGGGCTGGCGGGCCGTTATCCCCGTTACAGCCTCTGAAACGGGGGCTAAATGCCACATTCCCAAAACATGCTTTTAGGTCCTTGCTAATGCTCGTTGCGCATGTTTGTTGTAATCTAGTCCACCCCTGCCAGCTGTAACCGAAAGCAGAAAATGTTTTCCCATTCAAACCGACCACTTTGCCCATGCCACTTGCCCCAATAAGAAAATTACAGTACACATTTCTCCTTGCTGACGACACGGCATATTGCCCAGACACCAATGTTATATCACTGTTTTGTATACTTACATGTTCACACTTTCCAGAAAATGGTATACAGGACATATTTGCAAAACCATTCTTTGATGTTCTTGCTGACCCTCCTCGTGCATATTTGCTGCAATCCCATCCAGCATTTCAAATCTATCCCAATTTTGAAAAACTTAACAACATAGCCGGTCCCTGGTGGCCATGCCCACTTTAACCTCATTGCTGGTCCCTGCATAGCCAATAGCTAGATTGTCTGGGTCATCGCCTTCGGCCCTGACCCAGACAATCTGGCCACTGCTAAAGACCACAGGCTATACCTCAGTCACCAAAGATATATCACTTTTTTTGTATCTACATTATGACACTTTTCAAAAAATAAAACACAGACACATTTGCAAAACCATGCTTTCAGGTCCTTGCCATTGCTCCTTGAATAAGTCTGCTACAAATCTGCCCATGTTTTAGTTTTTGAAAATTGTGAAAAGGTACGTACATAAAATAGTTATATAAATTAGCCCCCACTTGACAAAATCCATTCAGACTTTGCACAAACATTCAAGGTTAGGTCTATAATCTTTCTGAAAAGCTTTCTGCAAATTCTGCAACAACGTTATAAGCCATCTAAAAATGTTGACACCCCCCTCTAATTTTTCTCCCTCTCGACAGAATCCCACCAAACTATGTAATAGCATTCATATGTAAGTATAAAATCGCTTTGCAAAGTTTTGTCCAGATTCGTCAAATGGCACCACATTTATAAGCCTTTAAAATATTTTGGGACCCCCCCTCTTGACAAAACAGCACAACACTTTGCAGAACCATCCAGAGACAGGTCTAGAATGCAGTTTCATTGAGTGACACCAAAGTTTTTTTTACCACCCCTGTAATGCAGAAATAGGCATAGATGCCCCCGAACATCCCAGGTGTTCACAAACCACAGGACTTCTCCAGACATCAAGACTGTTCACGGACGTCAGAGTTGAAAAAGCACCAATTTTTTGTGCTTTTTAAGCCCTTATCCCATCCCATCCTTATTACCCCTCACCTCCCCAGAGATTGTTCCCTTCGTTTGACAAGTGCAATGTTGTGGTTTTTAAATATGTTTTTACTTCGCTGTCTGCGGACACGGTTGCCATCCCCGAATCCATCATGGCGGGTGTTTTTAAATTCTGACGCACCTCATGTGTTTTATTGACCAATCAGCAGGAAGACTGAACAGGGAAATGAGTCTGCGGACCGAACCCAGATATCACTATTTTTTTACTTAACCTTCGGCATTTTTAAAAACAACTTCTGTACGGATTTACACAAAAGTTAAAAAAGCACACTTTCGGGACTAAGCCGCCACTCCTGCAGCAAATTTGGTGAAAATCTGTCCAGCGGTTTGGGCTGTAAGTGTGAGCAAAAATGTGTTTCCATTGCATCTATTGGAAAAACCACATATTTTGGGACCCACCCTATAACTTTGCCCCCGCTGCACGAAGCCTCAGCAAACTTTGCAGGATCAATCTGACAAAACCCGTGAAATGTATTGGATGTGGAAGTCATGACCAGCTTATCTTGCGCGCTCCTGTTGAGGTCCCCCATAATGGTATGACCCTTTTTGTATGTCATTGTATATCCCTTTTCTTATAATATGTTTATGTGCTCAAGGTCTTTGCAACAGGAACGCGCCGAGTCATGACTTTCCCCATCCACTGAATTTCAAGGGTTTTGAACTGGAGAACTCAACTGCACCTTAATGAAGGTTTTGTAAGTGAATTTCAAGGGTTTTGTTATACCATTGTTTTTTACGGGCCACTATCCATGGCCTTTGAACCTGTTAGGCAGGGCAATGGTAGCATTTTCTGTAGAAACAGGCATCATGAACCTGTGCTTCACATTGGCAGCGCTGGAATATATTGTGGGAACAATCATGAAAGTGTTTTACAGTGGCACTGCTGGTATATATTTGAACATAGCCAGCATGGACAAGGGTTTTACAGGGTGCTGGCATATATTGTGGAACAAGGCTTCTTGATGGTAGCAGTGCTGGCAAATATGGTGGACACCATTATGAAAGTGTTTTACAATGAGAAGGCTTGCATATATTGTGGGTGTAGGCATCATGAAAATGGTGAACAATGCTCCTGTGTACTGTTGGTGACCTGCATTAATTTCAACCTGTTTATTGTCAAATTATTTCTCAGGGCGAGAACCACCCACCAACCCCCTGTATTTTCATTCTGGCTATATCACTAAGCTCAGTCACACACGCTAATTAGGTGGGAAAATTGATGCACCTCCTGCAAAAACCCACAACTGACCTGAATCATTTATAATGGATGTGCCCCCTCGAAATCCTTACCCCCCTTGGCACCAAAGGCTGCCTGTGCCACTGCTTTTCCTGCCAGAACATGTTCAAAGCAAATAAAGGTATAAAAAAATGTCCTGCCAGATTTGCTCAAAGAAAGAAAAGTGTCTAAATTACAAACGGCTTGCACATGGCAGTTTCCTTAATAGAGAACCCAAAATGTTCAAATGAAATAATAATGTATTCTTTTAAAAGAAAATGAGTGCCAAAATCACAGAGAGTAATGCAAATATGAAAGGTGCAGAGGATGATTGGTCGATTTACATTACTCTGAGAAATATGAGCATCACCTTATTGGCCGGGTCATTTTCAAGGGATTTTGCTGCAGCACAAATGATGTGCTGGTCAGTCACCTTGTATACATTAGTGCTGAGAGCATGTATGGCGCTCCCCACACCCACGTGGATGCTAGCAGTGCATTTCTTTATGACAGGCCCTTAATATAGCAATAACACCCGATCAGGCGGGCCAGATCGGGTTGTAATATCCCGGGCCCAAGGTCAAAGCCCAAGCACACACCGAGTGCCTTAATAATGGGCCCTGGTACTGTTACCACCTGATCCAGTTGTTCAGGTGTTATTGCTGTTAGCACCCCGGGTTCTGAAACTGAAAATCCGGGGTGCTAATAGCAATGTATTTTGCTTGAATGAGCAGGGCGCAAACACAATACTTACGTAAGATGGCTGCCTTTGAGGTGTAAAACGGGGCTCGATGTAGAGCCCCTCTTCCATTTCCATGGTGGCCGGCAGGCCAGGACAGAGGCTTGAGCAGTGGCGCTGGTTGCTGCCACCCAAATGAAAGGTAAGTAGGGCACTGGGCTGGGAGATGAGGAAACGGTGACCGGAGGGTGGGTAAAGGGGGTCAAAGTTTGCAGGGCGGGTAAGCAGCCATCATACTGCTCAGAATGTGGGCTGAGATTGTGAGAATCGGCCCATGATCCAAACAACCTGATTGGTTGGCTCTCCTGCCCAAGGTGCTAATAGGCCTGCCACTGTGAAATGTGTAAAAAAAGAAAAAAAATCTTTTCTATCCCTGTATGAGGGATAGCAATGTAAGTGGGTCAGCACCCGTTTGTGCATGAATGTGTCAGGTGGCCCTGTGTGACACTGCACTTCCCTGTGACTGTTCAATGGAGGCACAGTAGAATGTGTTTTTTAGCTGCACATTTGATTGGGCATCCCATTTCTGAATTTGGGATGCACAATAAAATGTGCAGAAACTCCTGTTTATTTGTGCAAATGTGCAAAGAGGATGAAAAAGGGAATCTGATTATGTGCATCTAATATTCAAAAGAACTTTGCAAGTATGACACATCTTTTTGCCCACAAGTAATGTGATGAACTAGGGCAAACAAAAGGTTTGTAGATAGGCCTATTACTGTATGATGTGATATGATAAGTCATTTATAACGCACCTGTACACAGGTGTTTCTAGGCGCAACAAGACATGAAGGGAAGACAGAGGGAGGACAAAACAAGCAATCTTACTAGGGCTTGTGTCATTCAGATCATGCAAGTGCGATAACGCCAGGTGCAGGGGGAGTGAGAAGGAAAGGGGAAGTTTAATCAGGGCAGCATTGCTCTGAGTAAGTGCAGCCAGGGCATCGCGGTTCTGGGTAAGTGCAAGGAGGCAGGGGACTGTAGGGTTACAGTTACAGTCCATAAGTGAATGGTAGGCCCAGATGCAGTGCAGGGGCGATTGGTCTTGGAGAAGCCTGGTAACAAGTGAGATTCTGAGCGTAGCTAGGCTGCCAGTCAGTGCAGCAGACAGGTAGGTCAGCAGGGGAGAGAGGGAGAAAACAGACGCGAAAAGGAAGGTCTTGTGCTGCTTGCAGAACTTCAGGTGGTCCGGCTCAAATTTGAGAGGGACAGGGAGGCCATTCCAGAGGGAGGCACCTGCAGAGGAGAGAGATCTACCCCCCACATAGATATATTTTTCGTATTTTTCGTATTTATTTGTTATTTATATAGCGCCTTACGCCAAGGCCCTGTACAAAACCAATTTTACAATACAATAAAAGATGAGCAGGTGGATACAATAAAATAATATAGATTACAGTAGAACTCATAATACAATTAAGGCAGAAGTAAGAAGGTCTTTAGGGTAGAATGGAAGGTGGAGTAAGAATGAATAGACCGGAGGGAGTGAGGGAGAGCATTCCACTAAAGAGGAGCCAGAAGAGAAAAAGAACGGAAACTAGAGGAAGCACAAGGGGAACGAGGAACAGTTAAAAGAAAGTGAGTTTGGGAACACAGAGTATGAGAGGGGACAGAGAAGGAAACAAGAGAAGAAAGGTAGATAGGGGCAAGTCCCTAAAGAGATTTAAATATGATAAAGAGAAAATTGAATTTAAGCTGAGATTGAAAAGGTAGCCATCAGAGAGAGGCCAGGGAAGGGGAAATGGAGTCAGAAATAGGTAGGAATACAAGAGATGGATAGAGGAACTAAAAAACGATGTAAGGGGAACTAAAAGGGAGCCAGGAAGACCAAAATGAAGAACAGAACAGTAGAATAATCGAGAAAAATGTAAGGAAGAATTTAGAGGCTTCATGGCACTGAAGGGACGGAGAGGTCTAACTTTCCGGATGTTAAAAAGATGAAAGCGACAGGAACATTGTGTCATTGAGATATGATGAGCAAAGGAAAGATTAGAATCAAGATGAAGGCCAAGGTTGCGGGCAGGGAAAAGGGCAAATGTAAAGGGGAAAAAAGAAAAAATGGATGCGAAACAGTAGGAGGGATAGTATTAGTGGGAAAAAGAAGAACTTCAGTCATAGATGGATTAAGGACAAGAAAATGCTCCGACATCCAAGTTCTGATCACGGAAAAACAAGCATAAAGATTCCAATGTATATCAGACGTGAAAAAAGAAAACAACAGAAAAAGTTGGGTGTTATCGGCATAAAAGAAAGAAGTGATCAACTTAGTTAAAGGAAACAAAGAGAAGAGAAATGGACCAAGGACAGACCCTTGTGCGACACTGTGTAGAAGAGGAAGGGAATCCAAATTAACACCAGCCCAGGATACTGAGTAGGAACGATTAGCAAGATAGGTTTGAAACCATGAAATTGCAGAGCCAGAAAAGCCAATGGAAGAAACAAAAAGAAGAAGTAATGAGTGATCCACTGTGTCAAAAGCAGTGGATAAGTTCAGAAGCATAAGAATAGAAGAGTGTTTTGCATAGCAGGCAGAAAGGATAGAGTCGCAAACAGATAAAAGAGGAGTTTCTGTAGAGCGAAGAGCCCGAAAACCATATTGAAAGCGAAGTAGAATAGTATTAGGAGTGACAAAGGAAGAAACCTGAGAGTGACGAGACAATCCATTAATTTAGAAAGATAGAGCAGAAGAGAAATTGTACGGAAATTCCAAAGAATGGCAGGATCCAGAGAAGGTTTTTTCAGAACTGGAAGAATGATAGCATGTTTAAATAGAAGAGGAAAATTAGAAGTAGTGAGAGAAATGTTAAGAAGACTAATAATGTAAGAATTGAGAGAAGGATAGATTTTAGAAATGAGAGCAGATGGATAGGATCTTTAGGAGAAGCAGTGGGATGTGCCCGAGAGAGTAAGGAAATGTCAGAATTAGAAATAGGTGAGAAAGAGAAAATAACTGCAGCAGGGGGGAAGGAGACACAGAACAGGAACAGAAACAGACCGGGCTGCAGAGTCAGGAGATGCCGGAAACACAGCTTTGTGTGAGGAATAAAGAGGAATCTATTGGTTTGGGATCAAGGATGCTATCAGGTCACCCACTTTCTGTATATACTCATCCACATTCCTGGCCAGGTGACAGTATTCTCCAATTGGTCACAGACTACCCAACATCCTACATATTTCTTGTGAGCCTTAGGGTAGTAGAGATGCATCCCTGGGTGTGACACCAAACTCTTCATTATGTTCTCACAGGTGGTGTCTTCGGTCAGTGGTATATGATCTCCATTCACATACATCATTATCTTCATCCCAATAGTTTTCTTGGCGGTTTTCTGGCATTGTCCCAAAATTATCCTTATGAGACAGACTCTTAGCAATGCAAACACTAGTATTGCTCCAAGTAATGTGAAAGCATTTGCCAGCCAGGTTTGAATCCATGAAAACAGAGATGAAAACCATTCATCTCCTGCTGTCTCATCAACTTCATCATGCATCTTCATATGCAGGGTCATTAGCATATTTATTGCTTCTGTCAGGGTTCAATTTTCTCCATCATGGAAAGGTGAAACTGAACAGCAAGAAGGCTGACCTTGCCGCTCATGCCTCCTTCCATTCATGTAATAAAGTCCAGGACATACCTGTTCTGGAAGGTCATAAACCTAATGGCCCTCAGTTCTTCTCTGATCGAATTAAAGCCTTCTGTTTTTGCATTGATCATTTGCAGCAGCTCCCATCTGATAATCTGCTGCCACTTGGCATTCACTGCAGTTTTAAGTCCTGACATAAATGTAGATTTTATTATTTTTGCCGTACTGCTGAATAATTTATGCTCATCTAGAATATCGTTATAGGTTTCTATTGACTTTGATGAAAAGTAGTTTTCCCTCTTCAATTAGTGAAGGTTGAGCAACCTCTTCCTTCGTTGGTGTTCATTCATTTTCTTAAATTCATCAATATGGAGGTCACTTTAAGGAATCACTAATGGCAGGAATATGTACGACCACAAGGGAGCATACTCCTCCCCAATTTTAAGGCAGTTGCACATAAGCTCTGGATCCACAGGCCCAATTTCGATCCATCAGCACAGCAGTTCCTCCATTCATTCCTGGCACTTCAAGCACCTGTTTGCATCAATTATTTCCTCCAACTAGGACCAGGCCTTCATTCTTGGAGCATGTTGTGGCATTTATTAATGGTATTATGGATACGGGTCCTGCTTCATTGTCAACCCATGTTAGTAGCTTAGAGTACTTGGCCCATGACTCTTAACACATGTCATTGGCTATTTGTACTACAGTTATTAATTAATTTTATTTTATTGTTTGCTTGTTAGGTACTTATAAAACAAGAAATATTGTTTCAAAGCGCCCACAGGGCAAGGGAGGAGGCAGGAGTGGGAAATACATTAAAATACATAAAAAACACAATAAGAGGACAGACCTAGTATGCTTTGTGAGTATTCACAATGGGCAAGTGCAGCAAGGAAGAGGGCAGGGGGGTAGTGCTGAGGAGTCTGAACTCATGGGTGAGCCATAGATAAAGTGCTAGGAATTTTGAGTGCTACACAGCCTGGAGCTGCGATGGGGTGTAAGCGCGAGCCTCTAGTACAAAGTTTGTAATTGCAAGTGCAGAGGATACACAGGAGCTGGCCGAATTGGGTGTGGCAGGTCAGGGCCCTCCGAGGATGCATAAGGGCCCAGGAAACCAATCACAGTGACTGTGGGATTACCAGGGGAGAGAGGAAGGGAAGGAGGAGGTAAAAAGGAGAGTTTTAAGGTGCTTCTGGAATGTAAGATGATCCTGCTCAAGGCGCAGAAGGAGGGGGAGACTGTTCCACAGGAGGGAGCCAGTTGAGGAAAGCAAACAACCACATGCCCTCTGTTTAGCAAAACACTTACACACAGAAAGTTGGAGCCAGAGGAACGTAGTGGTCTAGAAGGAGAGCATTTAGTAAGATAAGGTGCCTGGGCCCAGAACGCCTTGTGGATGATGAATAGGGATCTGAATTTAATCCGTGCGGAAGACAGTGAAGACTTTTTAGTGCAGGAGAGATGTGACCCAAGGGCTTAAGGCTAAAGATAAGTCTTGCTGCCCTGTTCTGGATTAGTTGAAGGTGTCACAGAGTGGAAGGTGGTAGGTTCAGGAGGAGGCTATTGAAATAGTCAATCCTAGAGTGAACAAGGGCTTGGGTCATATTGAGCCTCTAGGGGAAGTGAGAAAAGGGACAATTCCTTTCAGAAGGAAGAGCTGAAAGTGGGACTTCTTGGCAATGTCCTGAGTGTGCGTGAGGAAGGAGAGAGAGGAGTAGAAGATGGTGCAGGCTTACTGAATCCTTCTTCAATAAGAAAGTGGGCAAGTTACCATTCCTTCTTCCTATCCTGTGCTAGTAGCCACCTGTCCATACATCAATAGCTGTGGTCTCTCCTAGAATCCTGGTAATCCTGATCTTTCCCCTATGTCTGAACATTCCATTCTCCTCATTTCGACAACTTTTATTCATTCATCAATCTGGGATGGATACATAAGTTGTTTGCTTGTCCAACCCATCCCTTCCGCCATCCTTTGTTTTTTTGCATAAGTATCTTCATATGTAAATGTTCTTCTTGGTCGCCATCATAGGGTTGCCCATTTTCCTTCTAATTGTCCTCTGGTTATGCACGCTGCCAGATGACTGAGGCACTTCGCATCATGTGTAGGCATCTCTTTTTCAATAAATGTTCGGCCTGCATTCATGGCATAGGGGATGAGAGAACACCCGTAGAGTGTTCTCTCTCCCACTTCCTTCATGTGCTGGTATCATAGTTTATTCTTTAAGTGAGCTGAATTGCCAACGTCTCATTTAAGTTGAGCAATTTGTTTAGTAAAATTAGGGAAAATGCTGCTTGTGTGTTTGAGATTATAAAGGATGTGCCATTGTCCCCTACAATATTTGCATTTTTAATCATTATGTGTCTGAATGCCATAATAATACGGAAGAAATGACTAATAATAAGACAAAAAGAAATCACAATTACCACTCGTAAAAAAACATTTTGACTTTCTCATGGTAGTGAGTCTCTCATATACTGGAACCTTCCATTTTATTTAATCCAATATGTAATTGTGTAATCTTCTGTAACTCACGCTTTTATATCAAGAACTGCAAAATAATTGCCACAGTAACTCTGCAAATAATGTGGTTGTTTTTAGGATTGCCTCAAAATGTTACAATGTCCACATGTTGTCTTATCAGAGCTGGGTAAAACTGTAATATGTTGGTAAAAACAGGATACAGGTGCCTACAAACACTTGAGTACAAGGACGTTATAAATATCATATCATATCATATCATATCATATCATATCATAAAAGAATGTGTGCAATGTTATTATGATGGGTAGCATAGAATATGAAATGTATTCCCTGTCCTTTGGCTTTGGTGCATTAATGCATTGTTCCTTTAATGTATCTAAAAAAGTTCCAGGATAGCTGCAAGTCCATTCATTCCTTATTAGATTTAAGAAATGTTGATCTTTATTTCAAGGGTGGATTATTGTTCCATAAACTTCTTTTATTTGCTCTTGGTTGCTGATTTTGTCTGCATGCGTGGAGTTTCTTCTCTTGCTTCCCAGTGAGTAGATGCAGGAGGGGTCAAAGTTTCTCCCTTATACTGTTTATTCCAGGTGCAGACAAATTTGAACACCAGCACCTGGTCCCCTAAATATAAGATTGGCTGTTTCAATAAGCAATCAGGATCAGTTGGCTAGCTTTCTGGTTCAGTCTCTTTGACCCCTCCCTTTGTTTCTTGATATGTTGAGACATGAAAGAAACATTGCAGTCATTGTTGCTAGGTAATCCTGCATCTCATCACCTAATGTCTTTGTTACACTGTGGGCATCATTTTCTACCTTAGTTCGAGGAGAAAGGGGTGTTCTCATTTGGCGTCCTGTCACCATCTCATGAGGAGTAAGGTGGTGATCTGATTTTGCAGTGCATATAGCACAAAGGGTAAGCAGTGATACCACCCCTTCTTCAAAGTTATCTTTAATTTAGCTATCCTCTCTTTAAGGAGTCAATTTAATCTCTCACAAAACTCATTCACTTGAGGGTGATAGACAGAAAGGAATTTGTGTGTTATACCTAATAAAATAGTTACTTGCTCAAATAGTTCATTTGCAAATTGTGGTCCATTGTCAGACCGGAGTACTTCGCATAGACCTCATCTTGGGAGCACCCCACACACAAGGAACCTGGTGGCACATGTGGTATCGGGATGCATAGATGGACCTGCATCGATCCATCTGGAAAAGGGACATATTACTACCAGCATGTACCTATAACATTCCATGTCTGCAACATATTAACATAATCTATATGTCGATGGTGACATGGAGCATTGGGTCTAGGAATTGCTCCTCTCACTGTTCGCAAATTGATCCCTGCAGTACATTTAGCAATAAACCTGTTCTAACAAATTTGGTGAAAACCAGTCTTCTGCAATTGCAGAAGCAAGACTCTCAAGTCGTATGCGCAGGGTATTGAAGCTGCTCCAGTGCTACGCTCAATAATGCTAGAGGCATAACTAGCTTTCCAGTGCTATCCTGCCTCCAGATTGCCTCAGTGAGGGATAAAGAATACCCCCGCTTTCTCCATTAACCTTGCTCCTCCTGTGAGGTTCAACCTTGTATTTCAATAAACTGAACAATAGACAGCATGTTCAGCCCTCCTTTATCAACATGCATCGTCCTGTAATTTGTTTAACACTTCTTAGTTTGAAATCAGAAATATTTGGGAAATATGCTGCCTTTTTGGCTTCTACTTCTGCGGCTTAATTTCCACGAGAAATGACGTCTATTATTTTAGTATACACTGTGCATTTTATGACTACAATAGTCAATGGGAGTCTCAATGCCTCAATGAAAGGCTGCATTTTGCACTGGAGTGAGGTCTGCGTGGAGGAATCTCCTCCTTTTCCTGCGTGACAAACCTGCATGCACAGTTGACATCACATAGGTGGAGTCAGAGTACATCGGTACTTCCTCATCCTCATATATTTGGATTGTAGCGATTAGCACCACTAATTCTGCAGCATGTGCTGAGCAATTCAAAAGCAATCTTGTGCTTGTCACTACTTCAAATTCACCCTTTCGGTTCAGCTTTACTACTGCTGACATAGTATGAATTTTGCCAGTAGTTTGATACATTTTTGAAGAACCATCAAAAACAAGAACTTGTCCCCCCCGAGAGCATTTTCTCTAACAAAGGGAACGTCATCCTAAAATTCAGTATACGTTGTACAATCATGTACATAATCATCCTTCCCTATTGGTTCCGCTTTGAATGTTGCTGGATTCACTATTCTGCATCTAACAATTTTGATTGCAGGGTTCGAGATAATTACATCATACACTGATGCTCTTTGTGTGGTCAATGCACTTTTGGGTTTCTCTAGAATGGCAAGAAATGTGTGTTCAACGAATAATGTTACTGAACACCCCATTGTAATACTTGAAGCTTTTTCAATTGCAAATGCAGCAGCAACTAAAGCTTGTTCACAAGCGCTAGCCCTTTCATAACTGGATCTACACTCTGACTGTAATAAGCCAATGGTTTATGTCCATGTCCTAATGTTGTTTTCTGTGTCATGACTTCTACATTTGAATGATAAAATAAGTAACATTCTTCATGATAGTCTGGATTTCCTAGCACAAGTGCTGTACTAATTGACTTGTTTAATTCCTCAAATCCTTCAGTCATTTAATCTGTCCATGTTATCTTACTTTTATCTACCTGTGCTTATTTAAGTACTTTTACAAGTGGTAGAATATAGGTGCTATAAACAAAAACCCAAGCCCTATAATAATTACACAGGCCTAACAATGGTGCATTTCCCTGACTGTCTTTGGTTCTGAAGTCTTCATAATTGATTATGCTCTTTCAGTTGTCACTTTTATCCCCTCTTGAGAAATGAGCTGTCCTATGTACAGGACCTCTCCCTGAAAATATTGTTACTTTTCTTTGTCTACTTTGTATCCTTTCTCTTCTAATATGGTCATGAGTCATACTAAGTCTTCCCTGCACCTTTCCTCTGGCTCACTGCACACCAATATTTCATCTACGTACTGTATTATTGCACTCTTGAGGTGTATATTACCAGGTACATCTGAAGGACCCTGATAAAGACTGACACAGACTCACAGTACACTTGGGGCAAACAAGTATGTTTCAGACATATATTTCTATTCAAAAAGTAAGTCAAATCCTGTGAGCCCTCATGGAGGGGAATTGAGTAGAATGTGTTTTTTTTTAAATCTATAACTGTGAAATATTTAGCCTTAGACGGAATATTACATAATATTGTGGCAGGATTTGAAACTAAAGGAAACTCTGCTTCAGCAATATTGTGTAGGAGATGAAGATCCTGAATAAATCGCCACAACCCCCCATTTGATTTCTTCACTGGGACACAGCTGTGTTACATGGCGACTGAGTTGGCACCAAAATTCCTTGCTTCATTAAGGCGGAATTAGCCTCGAATTTACCTTTGTCTGCTTCTCAGGACATGGGATATAGTTTCGCTCATGCCGAAAACACTCCTTATTTAAACTTGGTTTTACCTGCTCCTACTCCTTTCAATAGGCCCACGTCATATGGACTAGTTGGTGGTCCCTAACATATTTGTCACTTTCTCCAAATCTTTCTGGAAAAACTATGGTTTATTTTTTATCATCTCCATTTTCTGTGGTATTTCCATACTCTCCACTTTAACCCAAAGTGAGACTCATAAAAATTACTAATTCATCATCAGAATAATCATCCCTAAAACTCTTTTCATCTGTCAAGTCTGTCAATCTATATCCTTCACCGAGGCTATCACTGCTCTCCATCCTCTATCCTCATCATCTGTTCTGTGAACAACCATTCTTTCCTCTTTGACCACTGCTGCTTTTAACTCTAAAGGGATAACCTGTCCTTCTTCATCATCCATAGGTATTTCTGGTTTAAACAAACCCTTTTCACGTATTCTCAATATTTTACCAACCAACTTAGGTAAGCATGCTAATGAAACAGTCTCCCCATACAAAAATATTTCTGGATCCCAAAGGTACTCCTAATATTACGTTCTGGCCTGTGAAGCTAATACAAGCTCTCTCACATTCATATAATGTATACGTGGAGTAGAACACACTATTCCTTCATTAGTAAAATATATTGTCATGTTAAGTTTCGTCATTAAATCACGCCCTAATATGTTGACTGGCGTCTGCCTAGAGTATAATAATGGCATTGACATGCAATGTTCTCCTGAAGAGAATGGTAATTTGTTTGGGAAAGGAACTAAACTCATCACCCCAGAGAATCCCTGCACATTCATGGCAATGCCTGACATTGGGTATTTTCCCTCCTGGACATAGGAACAATTTGCTCCAGTGTCTACAAGGAACAACAATATCTTGCATCCTGTTGTTACCTTGACCCTTTGTTCCTCTTGGGGGTCCAGTGTCACGGATAGTACTGAAAACATCAGGTCAGTCTGTGGGCTGTCCGATTGTGGATGTAAATTCATCCCTGTATCTGTGAAAGGATTTTTTCCTACCATGGTCACACTCCCTAATTTAGGTGTCAGTGTTTGCAGTATTCCTGCATTTGAGTACCATTGTGGACCATAGCCTGTTGTGTCTGTGCTTGCTGGGTCTGTATCTGTTGGGCTTGCATAGGCCATTGCTGTGGTTGCCCTTGTGGCAATTGTATTTGTAGTGGAGCTAGCTGTGTTTGCTGTGGTTGTGACACACATGCCTGATTCTGCATGTGATCTTGGGAATAATATTTCAGTGGTTCTGTATTATATTATGGAACAAATCACATTCCCCTCTTGGAGCTTGCCATTTTTACTGCATGCCCCCTCTACTTCTACATGTTCTGGCTATATGTCCCATCCTCCCACAATTCCAGCATTGTTGCATCTGTCTGCCATTAAATTCTCCTCCTCCCTGAGGGTTCTGAAATTCACCTCGTCCTCCTCCGCTTGGTCCATTCTCTATTTCACTTAGCCAAAAATTGTGCCCACTCTGATCCAAAGGATATACTACAATACTTTGCTGCACTGGTCGCATCACTTGTGTCGCCATACCCTCATTACTCGTCAATACGACTCCTTCTATGGCTAATTTTGAAAATAATTCTGAGCTAACTTCGTTTCCTCCAGCTTTCAACCCTCTGCTTTCTTCTTATTCTTTTCTTGTAACAATCGGTAATGGTGCATGATAGACTATTGTATTTCTGGCCATGGCTTAGCTTCCATCCCTATCTGTTTCTTCATCTGCCTTTTCACTGGGTCGGGCAGATCCTGACATAAAATGTGGTAAAATAACAGAACTCTTTTGTCCTGAGTTCCCTCGTCTTGAGATGCCATCTCTCTTGAATAGCTTGAATAAAAGAAATAGGATCTTCATCCTCGCCCATCTTCTTAGTCATGATCGAACACATATCTGATGTATCGGGAAATTGTACTCTGAGCGCTCGCCATACATCTGCTCTGCAATTATTGAATGGGGCTCCATCGTGTGTCGTGTTTTGTGCAGTCACACCCGCATACGCTGCTCGCTTCCAAATGTCATCAGCCCTCTACCCTAGGATGGCTGCTAGCAAGCCTTTTTTGTCATCTATAGCTAACAACATTCCTGATGTCATTTTTACTAACTTATAAATCAATTTTCCTGCACCTGAAGTCAAACTAGGTCATTTGCATTTCAAATTATCCTTGCCCATTTGTGGCCACCGGATATATTGTGGTCATCTTCCCCCTTTCTCTAATAATGGGAATTGTGAACATCCTGATCCATAATCATACCCACCTACGCTTCATGTCTTCTAGGTGAGGCTAATTTCACCGATTTGTCTCCATCCTGGTAGTGACCTTAATATGCTTACATAAGGCGGGGCTACATCCCCTGCACTGTGTGACCCTGCTTGTGGTCGCTCAGTGTATGCTGTCAGTTTTGGTGTATTTTCTTTAGAAGTCTGACCATTTTACCCCTTTCTCTACAGTCAAATCTTTTGAGAAACTGCCTGCACCCTCTCTTCGCGCTTTCTTGTTTTCTTCCTTTTCTTCGCCTGATATCAGTATCTCCCAGCTTGTGTGACTTTCATCTCTTTCTACATCATCAAGATCTAGTCTACTTAAAGACAGCTCTCTATGCTCATATGTTAATGCGTTACCTGACCCTCCTCCTGTTTCCCTCGATAAAGATCTTTCAACATCCTTTTGGATTTTATTCCCATTTTTATCTCTCATTTGCCTACATAAATCCCCAATCCTATTCCCTATGTTTTCTGCTTCATGCTTGTCAGCCCATTACTGTATTCTCGGTATCCCTTGCAGCTCACTGCGGGGTTGTAATGACCCTCTCTCTTCCTCAAATCATTTTTGTGCTTCGATCAGCACTATACTTTTATGAAATAATCTATCTCATCTTCTTTTACTCCCCTACTTCTGTTTATCTCATCTTCATTTCTTCTCATTCCTCTTGTCTCTTCTTCATCATGCCCTTTTCAGCCTGCATACTAGCATTCTCTGTATTTCTATCTCTTCTTGCTTCTTCTCTTCTAGTCTCACTTTTTCCTTCCTTCCCTCGTACCTTCTTCGTTCTTCCTTTCGTTTCCTCTCTTTTTCCTTCTCTTCTTTGTATACTCTCTCATGTACTCTTTCTTTCTTATCCCGCTCTTCTCTTTCTTCTGTTTCTCAAACCCCATCAATGCCCTTATCATCTAGCTTAAGTAATATCTTTCCTCCCATCCATACATTCTGTACTATCGTCACACCCTTAGCCTTATCATTCACTTCCCTTTGTCACCTTGCCTCATCCACTATCTCTATTTGTCTATCCTGCCTGTCCTTTCTCTCATTATACTGTTTACTTTTGTGTCGTGTTGGCATATATTTGTGTTCTCTGCTTTTGCTCTCTTCTGCATTACCCTCACTATTATTAGTGGGGGGCTAGTATGTCGGATTAACTTACCCCACATCTGCTTTCAATTCCTTTAGAGGATAAAACCCTTGTAGCTCAGTATCTCTACTCTTGTTTTCAGAAGGGGAAGAGCAGTTTTTTCAGGAGTGGAAAGAGGAGCTGAAGGCATTATACCCTCCTTCCTTATGCTAATTAAGCATCCACTCCTTCTCAGGTGGATCTTCTTTCTCGCTGATACATTTTTCACAATTCTAAAACGCCAATCTTTTCTGTAACTTCTTCCCCTTGTTTGTAGCATGTAAATATGTTGTCATATGTTGCAATATTGTTTTTGACAACAAACCCTCCTGAGGCCACAGCATGAGTGTTTTATTAGTCGTGCCTCTTTCCAACTATGTGTGATATTGTCTTATCTTGGGTGCGTAGCTTAGCTGTGTCCTGCATATGTGTGGAAGAAGAGTGTCTCCCATGATGACAAGTCGATCTTGACTGTCAATATTTACCAGATCTTGTATTCTCTTATTTATTTTATCAAGTATACCACACTGATTAATTTGAGCAGGCACCATCAATTGCAGCTCAGTAACAAAAAAACATGTCTTAACCACTTTAAAAATCAATATGCAATGATGTTCTTTTTGTTCCTTCATTTACGCTTTCTATCAATTTTAGCCTTTTTTTTATTATTGGTTTTAAGATTCTCTTCTTTATTTATTTATTATTCCCCTTTGATTTGTACCCTCCTGATTGACGTCAATCTCTTGATTAAAACAGCTAATAGTCTCCTTAATTGTTTACTGTCATTTTATATCTCCTAATCTGGACACAATAAAAGTTTCATACTGACATATTTATAACCCATACACATGTGCACTTTAAAATTTTCAGTATACGCCTTCCTTTACTATCTTTAGTAAATGTATCTCACTTTTTACTCCATTTTGGAGTTTGATACACACTCCTCTTCTTGACCTTGCCTCAGGAATCCTTAAATAATACCCCTATTTGAAGTTTTAGTGCGTACCCTTCCACCCCTCTTGGAACCGGAAATCGAGGTATCTATTTCTCTTGTTTCTTATCCCCAGAAATCCTGTTACTTTTATACATATATTTGCGAAACAGTCCCTCCCCCTATTTTTGCCACCTTCAATGTTCTACTTACATCCATGGCTCAGCTTGAGTCCCTCGACGTCAGTCCGTGGGTGCACCTGCCGGGACCGGACAGGAATTTCATCAAAGGGGCACCCGTCGACCGATTCTTCTCACACGGGTGTATTTGCATACCGATCTCCACAGGAAGCTCCACGGTCTTCTGGCTAGTGGCTGAATCAATCAAGAGTATGAGAGTCTAGATATGGAGCTCAGTCGATTAGACCAGTACCATCCTCTGCTACCAAAATGTGCTCTAGCACTTTGAAGCATCTCATGTGCTAGATGGAATTACCAATAATGATCTCGGACCCAAATAACCAGACAGACTCAAAGAATATGGTAAAGTGCTACTTTATGATCAGCAAGTAGGGCAATCTGGCGAATAACAGGCAGTAATCTGCACACTCACACCAAAATGTGATTTTAAAAAGGTGTTATACCTCGATGTACATAATTTATGATGTCATCCTACGTGGCAAACTAAAACCTAGTGAATGGAGGGATCGGTTAGGGGAACATATGTACCTATAGTATACATAAGTGTTAATAACTTCATTGGCTGGACCTTATCTGGTGGGCATGCCTCAAACTACCTCTAAATATGTATAATACTGATTATAGCGGAATAAATGCCAGTGGGTTGGTCTCTGCACCATTGTATAGCATGTTGCTTCATAGACCCTCTTATTGGTTGGCATGCATTTCCAACCTTGGACTTTCGGCTCGTTAGCACGTAAGCAAAATGAAGCTCAGGTGCCGTAAGCTAGGTCAGACTACTCCCCACTTTCACAAATAGTCCATCATCTCTCATCACCAAGGCTTCTCCTTTAGAGTTGATCTGGGATATTCAAGGGAGTGTAGGCACACTATTATCATCATTAAGGCTTAATGAATAGCCCTTGTTTTCAACTTCTGAATCACATGTGAGGAGACCACAAATGTGTCCATCTCAACCTTCTATTTACTGCTATTTGATTCAATTGTGCTGGGTGTCACTCCACTTCTTGGCCTATGTAGACTAGCTCACTCCATCTTACATATGTTTTCTGCATCTTTAAGTGTCTAATACTTGGCTCTTGCAGATATTTTCTCCTTCACTTAATCTAAGAGAAATATGTCTTATGTACACAGCTAATCCTTTTGACTCCCCTTGTGCCTTGCAATTATTCCTTGAAATAGCATCCTTGATCCCAAGTTAAAAGACTCCTCTTTATCCCTCACACAAAGCTGTTTTTCCACTGTTTCCCGACTCTGCAGCCCTGGTCTGTCTCTGAGGTAGCTTGAATGGTTTTAATATGAGTCTGACGTCCATCTTTTCCATCATGGCCGCTGTAGCCATGTTGTGCTTTCCTCTGCAGCAAGTTTCTATATGTCACATCTACCTTGTGTTTCTGCGTATATACATGTATTAATCAGCAGGTTACTTTAACATCTTTGCATATACGTTTTCTTCATATTCAATCACATGTTTAGCTTGTTGCTTGCATCGTTCCAGTGAGTCTCAGTACCTCTTCTCTATGACATCACTCTGCTCTTGTCAGATTTCAGTTATAGCTCTATGATGTCCAATGGTGTGTGCAGACATCTTTTCACCCTCTCAGTGCGAGAGTACATTTGATACAGTTGTCTTAGTGCATATCATCTCTCATACACTCGATGTGGTATTGGGATGATACCTGGTGTCCCACATAGTGCTCTTCTCCTACTGTTTCACTATGATGGAGTTGAGGGGGCGGAGCTAGGGATAACATATCCACCTGCTCCTCTACACTGTCTTTTATAGTGCCAAAGTAAAACGGCAAACATTGTACAAGCATACTAAATGATGTGAGCTAAAAAGCAAGAACGTTCCAATCATTCATCCTTTACCGAGGATAACTAAAGATGCAACGGAAAAACGTGCAATGTGAAGGGTAAACCTTTGCATGCATAAAACCTGAGCTCACAACACAACACAACTAAATTCACTCTACCTAAATATAAATTGGGCTCACCAAGAAGTGATTCTATGAAGTGTGAATTACACAGAAATCCTCAATCAGACAAGTTTTATTAAACAACAGTGTTTGCTCCATGTATAATAATACTATGTATTATTTATATAGTGCATATCAAATGGTGAATAGACTCTTGCATTGATCATTGCTCCTAGCACCATCACCTGTGAGCCACAGTACCCTCCTAACAGAAAAGTAACATAAATTAAGTACTACAATTGTATTTATTTATTAGATATTTGTCAGGCGCTTATGATATGATAGGGTATTTATACCACACTTAATACCCAGAGGTTTCTAAGCACGGGCCCCGAACCCATGTCGCTGTGTGTCGTCTTGCTTCCAAGGTGTGCACATTGTCCCTGAGCTATCCTACCAAGACAAATGGTGTTTCATTACGTTTGGTAGATGATGGGGTTTGGCTGAGCCTTGACTGTATAAAGAGTCTGGCATCTGGAGTTACTCTTAGCACATGCGTCCATCCTGGGGTGGGGGGGGGTGGCATGGGTCTCCATCTTCTACACAGTTTGTGAGTGGGGTGGTGAAGAAACTCATGTTAGACATGGGGACGCTTACCTAATCCTGGTGCTTTGCTTTAGATCCTTTCTCCTCTCACCCAACATCCAGGATAGTGTGTGCCATCTGCTGCTCCCAATTTTGCCTGTTTGGTGACTGGGAAAAGTTCCCCTAGGGCTTAAGCCTGTGTTTGCTGCTTGCCCTTCCCAATCAAGACAGGAGGGCATGAGCCAACTCAGTGTTACTCATGGTATCAGCCTCAGAAAGATCGAATGATTTTGCAGCACTTCCAGACCACAATCTTGCGACCCGCAGTAAAATTTCAAAAGTAATGTGTTGCAATGAAATTGGGTTTTGAATAGCATGACTTCTTCCTTTTGAGCTACCCCTTTGCACCACAAAGTAAAAGATGCAAGGTTGTGTCTTGCCACCAGTGTGTGGTATGTAAGCCCTCCCAGAGCACGGTTAGAGGTTATGATTCATTTACAATCTACTATTCATCACGTTTTCATTGTGGTGGAAAACAGACTGCCATTAACAAAGCAACACATTGCCAGTCCATCGTCTACAGGCAGGTGCATGTGACATCCTGGGATGGCACGAACTGTGATGTCCCTCCCTGTCAGACATTTATGAGGCAAAGGTTTGTGAGGTGTATGTCACCTCTCTCCATACTGGCAATCCATGCGCCTCCACCTCTGTCATGGCACCCGTCCCAACCTCTGTCATAGCACCCGGTCCCTCGTGCTCCGCCAAACTCACAAATAAATCAAATGAGAATAAAGATTTTTGGAAATAAAAATGAGAATTAAGTGTTTGGTGACAGTTCTTCTGGTGTTGTATCTGCAGCATGAACTGTGGGAGGATCGCAACACAAACAAAAGACAGGCATTCATCGCCAAAGACTCTTGTACAATTACACACAACAGGACACAAGCTATTCACCCAGTAACAAGGTGCAACTATACAGGAAACAACATAACAAATACTGCGTTTGAGAGAAATATACCTTGCAAGACCCTTTTGCGTGGTTCATATTATGCATATAATGTCTTTGAAAAAGAGGGTGTAATCCTGTTGAAAAGGCGGTCCCAAGTACACTTATTGAGTAATGAAACAATGTACCTTGGAGAGGAAGGACCCCTGCTCACTCTATCGCCTCGAGAATAAAGGAAAGGGCTTTGTTCCATAGATTCTTGAGCCAGCCAATCTTGTCTGTCTTTTTTTGTCCTAACACAGTTTGCAGCTGCTTGATCCCTTAAATGAGCTATTAGTTAGGTTTCCTGCCAAGCAGCCATTTTGTCACAACTCCATTGTGATTTTGACCCACCCTTAGCTTCTGCCGTATTGACTTTCTGTCAACGACTGACTGTTTAGTATCAAAGATCACTGTGACTGTATTAGTTGTCATAGACAAATCACTACAAGAGGTATAAGCTGTTACCTCCTTCTCTGCTCTGTTATTGCCATTTCTGTTTTATACATGCTAAACGGTTCCTGTGGATCGCCTCCTCACTCCAGGAGAGTTTGTAATTATCGTATTAGTAATGGAATCTATGCTTGTCCGCACGCCTGCACGCTTAGTTGGTATACCACATGGGAGGTACAGCGTGCCCCACTGCTGTTCAATTCAGCGCTAGTCTATTAATATAACAAACACTGCTTTTTCCCATTGATCATCACGCAGGAAAAATAGGGCTGCGAAAGTGTTCTCTTTTTGTTTCCGGATATTTTCCATCGCATTAACGGATGCATGTATTGTTTGGAAAAAAATGCTGTAGAAGAAAAAATGACAAACACTGTTTGCTTTCTGATTCCAGGTGAAACTTCCAGGTGAAAGGGTTGTGTACATGAAATTGACATTGCAGTTACCTAACTAAGCTCGTGTCTTTTACGGCACCCTAGATTCAGTAATAACTTGTGATTAACAGTGCTGCTTCGTTGCTATACCTTTTATGTATAAAACATCCATTTGTTTTATTGTTATTACTGCAATTCCCAATTCACCAGTTTTTACAATGATGCAGACATGTGTATCATTTTGGTTGACGTTTAAAAAGAGTGCAGAAAGAAAGTTGTTACATTTTGCACCTGCTTCTGTGATAACTCTAAGTGGGAACCTGCACCTATGAGGTTTAAGGCACCCTTGGGCCCAAGAAAAAAGCAGAAAAGCTGCGCAGACACTTTGTCATGATTAGAGTAGATAGGATGGAGTTCTGTCCCACCCTTAAGCAGGGACGTCACAGGAAGTGGTGGTACACGACCTTCAGCTGTATCTAACACCCGTGTTTCCAGGGGCTCTCATTTCAGCCAGATATAAGAACCGGCACACAGGGGGAGGTGTGATTTGTCCACGAACACACATTTGGGGAATGTAATTTCCAGATTCGACATGGGGCCTATATGTCAAACATACATGATGCAGTACTTGTAACAGGATAAACAAAATCTCTACCACAGGCTACAGCTATTGTATGAAACATCTATAGATCAATGGACACAGAAGTACTGGTTATCTGTGGCATTGATGTGTTAAACGAGCCAAAAAAGCACTGTCCTGTGGAGGAGTGCGCTGTCTGTTTACCCAGGAGCAAAAAGGCTGCATGACAAAAGGCCTGAAAATTAAATCATTGACCGGCATTTAGTATCAACAACATTTCCTGGTTATAAATGTATCCACTACGATAGAAGAAACCGATTCTGAGGGTGGAAGCTGAGGTCATCTGTCCCAGTGGGCATTTAAGTTATGTGACAAGCAACCACATGTTGTCCCCCACAACCCAGAGCTGAGCATTGCACCTTAATGTGCTAGGCTTTATACATGGCTCTTCTACAATCTTTTTTAAAGGGTTGAAGTCTGGGGATGGGGCAGCAGTCTGCTCAAGAGTGGGGCTCAATGAATTTATGATTTTTAGAGCTCTGTGTGCAAGGTGCATTATTCAATGACCCCCTTGAACTCTACAACCGGCCTGTGAATGAAGCTTCCACAAAGCCTTTTCCAAAAAGAAGTTTGAGGGAGGAGAGGTGGGTCACTCAATGGCTCTCTCACTTCTGAGATTCTGTGTCCAGCACTTATTTTCTTACACAGTGTCACACCAGAGCAGGGTTTTGGTCAGTTTAGGGTCCCTCCCAAGAATTTACATCACACTTGAATGCGTTCAAGGTGAGCAGAGCCCAATCAGTGGTGTTGCACAAAATTTGGGGACCCCCCTGCGAGCCATGCTGAGGGCCCTCCCATCCCAAGCTCCTTATCAAAGCAGAGGGCACGCCACAACTCGCGGCCTGGACCACCATGTGTGAGAAATATCCAATAAGATTATGTCGATGCAGGTGCATGCACTACTCCAAGTGAAAGAAGTAAATATGTTTTTAATCAAAGCTTAAATGTTTCACCTAGGTAGAAAGAAGTGGGCGGTGCCTGGTCCCCAAATATCCCAGCCACAAGTTGTTTTATTGGAGGGTGCAAATATTTGCCACAAGTATGCAATTGCGACCGTGCATAGCGAAGGGGTCCAAAGTAACAAAAACGGGGTTGGGGGCTCAGGGGATCTTGTTTTGAATAATGGGTTAAAATGGTACATTACACAGCACACTTTCTGTGAAACTTTGAGTAAAAGACCAGACAGTTTGCAATCAGTTTTGTATGCCATAGGGTAACTCAAGTACAATAGCACATTTTCCAATGCATTGTCAGGCCGGTCCCTTCACTATGTGCCAGTATTAAAAAACATTTCAATGCTGGCTGTGCCCATCATTTTCAATGCTGGCTCCACCAACATATGCTAGTATTCCCATATAAGAACATACTCATGTTCGCTTTGAGATGGTTTTTTGTAGTATCATTACAGGTACTAGGCACAAAGCGGGCTGTGCCAATATATGCCAGTTCTCCAATGTAAGAAAATACTGTGACATGTCACAATAAGAAAACATGTCCAAACCGGCTCTAATGTAAGCCAGTCTAGGGTGAACACTTATCACTCTTGCTTCCTCGTAGATGCTCAGTTAATAAAATGTGATGCTACAGTAGGAAATCTATAGGCCGCTACACCAAAATGTTAGTCTACCGAGGTAATACTACTTATCATGCTTGCTTCATCAAAGATGCTGAGTAATGCATGTCATGCCACAGTAGGAAATGGCTAGACTGGCTGCACCAAAATGCCAGTCTAGCAAGGTAATGCCACACATGAACTTGGCCTTACCTGAAAACACCAGTAGAACATACAAAGTCAATAAAGGACGTGTAAAAAATGCTCTAGTGATCCACAAATCCCCATTCACACTGCATTCACCAGACAGGCATGCACCCACCCAGAACATTCACACACACAATCACGTTCATACCCAGTCACCCACCAGTCACTCAACCATATACCTCTCACATCCACTTGCACTGCATTCTCCACACAGGAACACGCCCACCCACCCAGAACATTCAATCACACACACTCACATTCCTACTGACTCACTCACCATTCACTCACCCATAAACCTCTCACATCCACTTGCACTGCATTCTCCACACAGGAACACACCCACCCACCCAGAACATTCAATCACACACTATCACATTCCTACGCATTCACTCACTACCCATACACCTTCTCTCGCATCCACTCACAATGCATTCTCCAACCATCCAGAAAATGGAAACACGCTATCACATTCATACTCATTCACCCACCAGTGACTCACACATACACCTTCTCTTACATGCTCTCAAATCGTGACTCAAACTCTTCTTATGTCCTCATACTTCTTGATCTCTCTTCTGCCTTTGACACTGTAAACCACAACATCCTGATCTCCCGTCTCTGTGATACTCTGGGCATCACAGATCTGCCCCTGGCATGGATTGCCTCGTTTTCTCTGATGGTCCTTCCCAGGTGGAACTTAGGTCCTTTCTCTCCTCTTTCATTCTCTCCACTTGTGGCATCCCCATGTATCTAACCTATCTATGTGGTTCTTCATTGTCTACATGGGACCTCTGGCCCACGTGATCCCAACCTTCACCTCTAACTTTCAGTGTTATGCGGATCACACAAAGCTCCTCTTCAGGCTACTAACGGCCTCTTCCTCCTCCTCGCGCATCCCTGACTGTCTGTCCGCAATTCAGTCTTGGTGTGCAGCTAACAATTTCTGCCTCAATCCCAGTAAGACAGAGATCGTCCTCATTGGGACCCCTGCCCCTGCTTTCCCAGCCTGCCCCTGCTTTCCCAGTATCCCACTGCCGGCACCCTTGGCCCTGTACCCTCACCTGCTGGTGAGGCAAAAAAACTGGGCTGTCTCGGAAATCTCTAAAAAGTCCTACTACCAGGTACACCTCCTCAGAGGTATTCTATCTTTTCTCACCAGCGCCGTGGTTATCTCTAGGCTGGACTACTGCAACAGTGTCTTTCTCAATTTGCCTACTTCTACTCTCCGCCCACTACAACTCATCCAGAACAGACCCGCAAGACGTAGCCTTGGACTCAAGCCCAGGGACCGCAACTCTCCAGCGCTGAAATCCCTCCACTGGCTCCCTGTGGCTGCTAGGATCAAGTTCAGCACCCTCTGCATAGTCCACAAGGCTTTCCAGGGTCGGGGTCTGCACTAAAACTCTCTCTTCCTACACTCTCTTCCTAAATACTCTCCTTCTAGAGCCCTCTGCTCGGCCTCATCCAACTCTCTGCATGTGAGACGTTTTTCCAGGCAGAGATTTGGGGGTAGATCTTTAGCCTCTGCAGGTACCTCCCTCTGGAACAGCCTCCCTGCCTCTATCCGCCTTGAGACAGAACTCCTTAAATTCCGGAAACTCCTGAAGACCTTCCTTTTCTTTTCCTCTTTCTCTCTCCCTCTCCCTTGCTAATCTCCTCTCTCGTTCTCTCTAGCCTCACTCCTCCATCTCTCCCCTAAATATGCTCAGTTTTTGCTGTCTGGTCTCCTGACTCACCTCCAGAGCCTCACAGGTCCCAGACACCCCTGCCTGTCTTTGCACTTGCCTCTGGGCCTCTGCACTATGCTCAGCACCTCCATCTGTACACTTGCATGACCTGAATTTACTATGCCTAGTAAGCTAACCTCCCTGCACCTGTTACACTGTATGCACTTGCACTAGGTGAAATGCCATCAGACTGAGTACGCTATTTACTCTTTTTGTTAGATCATTCAGAAACTTCACGGTCTAAGAATGACTATTATTTTTACCTTGCTCCCTTCCCAACCTCGAAGCGCTTTTAAGCACTTCACTTGTGTATAAACCCTGTACAAATAAACAATTACAATCACATCCATTTTCACTGCATTCTCTATACAGGCACACACCCGTACACCCACCCACCCAGCCACCGAGAACATTCAAACACACACTATCACATTACTACTCATTCGCCCATCAGTCACTCACTCATACACCTTCTCTTACATCCACTACACTGCATTCTCCACACAGGCACACACCTACCCCACTTCACACATGCAAAGTACTCATCCATTTTCTTTTTAAAGCATTCTTACCTGGTCACTCCAGGCGACCCTCGGCTCCTCCGTGCTGCTCATAAACAGGAACCAGGAACCTGGGAGAGCTTACTGGTTCCTGTATATGAGCCACGAGGAAGCCAGAGGAGAAGGGGTTGGAGCTGAACGTGGCATGTGACATGTGCCACATGTCACGGTCAGCTCCAAACCCTACTGCGCGCTTCATTCTCATGCTGCAGACCTGAAGCGACAGGCGGTGCGGGGCCCCAGCTACTCCAGTGCCCAGGAGCTTCTGTTTTTTATAAAACATTTTTTTTTTAAATACTGGATACCAAGAGATACCACAAGGATAGCAAGGCAGACCACATGGGTCGTGGCTGTGGGCCTTGGCGACCTCCAAATGATGCCCCTGCCCTTAAGCATTTATGGTGCAGAAAAGGATGCTCTGTGTACAAGTGGCATGGTTATCTATTGCTTGAACAATACTGCTCTAGTCTGCTAAGAAACTGGCGCCCAAAGTAAGCTTGGCCTGTGGAGACCATTCTCATGATGCCTGCTGTCCTGGCCAGTTACAAGGGACAGACACAAGCAGGCCGGGTAGATTTGGCTGAACGGTGCCTGGCCTAGGAGTACAATTTACAGTCTCCTCATCATCACGAATTTAGAAATAATTATCAAACGGGCTACTCAGAGAGCACATAAACCCACCTATTTCAAGAGCAGCTGGTGGAGCGAGAACCCTTTCACAGGGCTGGTGCTGCTGTAAGGCAATAGTGGGCGGCCACCACCGCAAGTAACCATGTTCTTGCTAATTATGCTGCATGCAATGTAATATGAGAGAACAAAAAAGACATTTACAAAGTGAAACACCAGTTTTTTCTTTAGCCTGTGTTTTAGTTTTTTTGTGTGAATTCCCCAACACATACCTTGCCATTTTTGTTCTCCATCCTTTCTGCATGTTATCCCAGGGTGTACGTCTAAAGATGTTATTGGCTTGTCAAACTGCTCAAACCAAATCAAATGTCTCTCTTGTCCTTAGAGCACTTTATTAGGAAACTGGGCTGTTTGTTCATGGGTGCCAATTTAGATGTTTACTAAGGGGGCAGAAATTCTCCAAGATCAGCCATAATTATGAGCAGGTGACCAGCCCAAACTCTTCCATCATTGAATGTTGCATTCCACAGCATATATGTTTTAGAAGGAAATGCAAAATGCCACAGGATTTACAGGCAGGTTCATAAAATGTAATATATCAGCAACACACACTCAACTTGCTGAGCTACCTTGGTAGCACTCTTCTTTTAAAATCACTGCTTTAAAAAAAACTGCAGTTCATGCAGTGGTGGCTGGCACATTTTTTAATTGGCGGGGCGTAAACATTTCCCACAACTAAGCCAGAGTGACCGGGTGTTTCGAGGGAGCCTGAACCAACCAGGAAGGGTTGTGGGGGGTTCTCTCTCTGGGAATTTATTTTTTAATAATGGATTTAAATAGTGCATTATACAGCACACTTTCTGTGAAAAATTAGATAATAAGCCAGGCAGTTTGCAATTGGTTTTGTAGGGTAACTCATGAAAAAAGCCAATAGATGCAAGTCAGTAATAAAGCACAGGAGCATTTTCCAATGCATTTTCATGATGCCTTTGCCCGCAATGTATGCCAGTATAAAAACATTATGCTGGCTGTGCCCATACATTTCTATGCTGGCTGCACCAATATATGATATGATATGATATGATATGTCATTTATAACTCGCCAGTACACAAGTGTTTCTAGGCTCGACAAGAAAAGGAGGGGGAAACAAAAGGAGACAAAACAATGATCTTACTGGGCCTTGTGTCTTTCAGATCACACAAGTATGGGGAAGAGGGAGGGGAGAAGTGCTAGAGGGGGTGGGGGTGAGGTAGAAGTGCAGGTAACTCAGTAGGTGCTGCCAGAAGGTGGCTCATAAGTGCAGTGAGAAGGGACTACAGGGCTGCAGATACAGATCCTTAAGTGCTGGGTGGACCCAGAGGCTGTGATAGGGCAGCTGGACATGCAGGAGCCTGGGTCGAGTTCAGAGGGTGGCCAGGTGACCTGTGTGCAGAGCAGTCAGGGACATCAGCAGGGGAGAGGAAGAAAGGAAGCGAAAAGGAAGGTCTTGAGTTGCTTCTGGAACTGGAGGTGGTTCCGCTCAAGTTTCAGAGAGGAAGGGAGGCTGTTCCAGAGGGAGATCCCTGCCGAGGAAAGATATCTGCCCCCACTCTCTGTTTGAAGAAGCGTCTGATGCTCAGAGAGTTGGAGGTGGATGAGCGGAGAGCTCGATAAGGAAGATGCTTAGGGAGAGAAAGTTGGAGGTAGTGCGGTACCAGGCCCCAGAAAGCCTTGTGGTTGATGCAGAGGGTCTTGAACTTGTTTCTTGCAGCCACATGGAGCCAGTGAAGAGATTTCGGAGCTGGAGAGATACGATGCTTGGGCTTGAGGCCAAGGACAAGTCTTGCAGTCCTGTTCCGGATAGGTTGCAAAGGTCGAAGTGTAGAGACAGCCAGATTTTAAATAAGGCTGTTGCAATAGTCCAGCCTAGAGAGGACCAGGGCTCTGGAGACAGGGAGCTTCTGGGGGAAAGTGAGAAAAGGCAGCCTACCTCTGAGGAGGTGCGGCTAAATGTGTGACTTCTTAGAGACGTCAGAGATGTGAGGAAAGCAGGAGAGGGTGGAGTCGAAGATGACACCAAGGTTGTTAGCCTCACAGGAAGGAGCAGGAAGAAGACACAGGGTGGGCGGCGAGAGAGAGGGGAAACAGGGAGCAAGTGTCCCAATGAGGAGGATCTCAGTCTTACTGGCATTAAGACAGAGATCATTGGTGGCACACCATTCCTGATTTGTGGCCAGACAGTCTGGTATGAGAGAAGACGCAGAGGGGGCTGAGGGGAGCCTGAAGGAGAGCTGGGTGTCACCCACATAACACTGAAAGTTAGAGCAGAATGCAGCGATGCAGTGGGAAAGAGGTGCCAGGTAGTAGTTGAAAAGCCAGGGAGAAAGGTTAGACCCCTGGGGAAAACCACAAGAGAGATATAGAAGAGAGGAAATACCCGAGTTGGACCTGGGAGGGTCAGTATCCCAGTATTACAATATAAGAACATACTCAACTTTTTTTTCCGCATAATGTCAGTAATGATACTATAATTAAACATGTCCATACTGTTTCTGCCAATATGTGGCAGTATTCTCATCTATGAACATACTCCAGTCGGCAATGAACAAAAAAGGAAATAGAGTCAAGGCTACCCCTCCCTTTGACGCACAGCTAGTGCTAGAAAACCTGCAGGAGGTTAGGCGTTATAGTTTCATAGTTTATCGATATACATATAGCAAAACAAATGCTTTATATAACGTAATTTCCATATCACACAACACATTACAATATTATACAACACGTTACAAAATTAAAAGCAGTTAAAAAGCAATTTCATCTCATAACTTATTACATATTTCATATAATGTTACCATCAGTGCTTCACAATGCCATTCAATACAATGTAAAATCAGTACAATCCTTTTATAAAATGTCACCATGAAATATATCAAATTTATATCATTATCACTCATAAATTGCGACCATAATGCCTCTATTTCATCAAGCTCAATGGTATTATTATATGACTTCATGTGCTAATATCGCAGGTCGTGTAGGTTATCACATACAATTAGCAGATGGTGTAGTGTCTCAATGACATAATTACCACATAGGCGACAACATCGCCTAGCGCGTGGGATCCCCAGTAAAGTCCCTTTTATTTCTAATGCCTCAGATATGTTAAATTTCAATAGCAAATATTGCCGCACAGTTTGAGGACTTGGGTAAGCCTTGATGTAACCTGGAGGGGCACATCTGGATATATGTTCTTGACAGTATATCCCACTATTAGTTTTTGTAGAGAGATTAGTTAGTTGTTGTTCGTAGATAACTTCTTCCAATGCTTTTTTTATCATTGACTTCATGGTATACATACTCATTTGGCCATGTGTTGAAAGTGTGCTAGCTCACTTACTGTGTAACATTTTCAATTTACCCATTATACCAAACAAGGCTCTTCCTTCAAGTCTCAAATATGCAGTCACATAGGCACCTGTGATCGTTTCAGTTTCTAGTCTTTTCAACTTCTCGAAATTTGACACACAATGATTAACAAATACATGTGACATTCCTACCAAGTCAAATTCCAAGTACAGGTATTCCACGCTTACACTATTAGGTCGGCAGAGCAATTTATGCAGAAGACAGGCTTCAAATCGCTCAACCAATTTAATTAAATTGTGCTCCCATATAATGATAGCATACAATAATATTGCCCTTATCTTTGCAATATAGATAGTCAGTACCGCTGATAAGGAATAGCCATTATTTGTTCCAATGAAGATGCTCAAAGCATTAGCTGAGATCATGCACCGGGCCTGAAGTGCAGGCCAATGGGCATTCCATGTTAATCGGTCATCTACAATAATAACTAGGTATTTGTAGGATGTTACTTGTTCTAGTACTGTCCCATTCAATGTCCACGCATACTTTTTCGGACAACTTTTTTTGTAAAGACCAACACTTTGCTCTTATCAATGTTAATCAACAGTCCATTGTCAACGCAATATCTTTTAAGAGCATCCAGCATTCGCTCGGGACCTACAGGCATATAGTCAAGCAGGATGAGATCATCGGCATACGGCAGCCATCCAATGATCACATCAGTGATCTTCACAGGGTTTGCTGCAGCATAGCGGAAAGCCATTTGCATATCTGCCAGGCACAGATTGAATAGTACCGCAGCGACCATGCACCCCTGTTTAACAGCACTAGATGTCATCATGGAGGCTGGCAGTCTGCCTACTGCATTTAAACGGATCCGCACTGTGGTGTCGGTGTGCAGCAACATCAACATCCTCAGGAGACCCGTTGGGATGCCCCAATCAGACAACTTCTTCCACAGTCGGTTTCCCTGCACGGTATCAAACGCTGCGGATGAAGTGGATATATGCACAATACACATCGAGATTACGCCTAGTTCACGAGTGTTCAACCACAGTGGACAGTAACAGCAGCCTATGCACGGTTCCCGAATTTGCTCGGAAACCGATTTGAGTTGGTGGTAGTATCTTTTTCTCTGTGATCCACACATTCCATTCCTGCAATAGGACGTGTGAGAATATTTTCAGTGAGGTGTCAAGCATTGCTAGCATCCAAAAATTACTAGGGCAATCCCAGGCACCTTTTTTGTGAACTGTCAATATGACTAGACTGCCACCATTTAGGTATCAATCCAGATGTGCCTATTTGGATAAACAATCGATGTAAAGCTGCGCCCTATAGCTCAGGTTGCTTTTTTATTAATAGATTACACATGCCATCAGGCCCTGCAGCTCTTGACTTTTTTAAATTAGTAATAATCGCTATTATATCCAATATAGTTGCTCGACAAACCCATGGCTCAGAAGGAGTTACGAGTATGTCCTCGTTCGGGGTAGCACGTCCCAAGGTGCTGCCAATGTGGCTGCACCATTGAGCTTCAGTTATGCAGTTAATGGATAGTGGTTGTGGTTTTGAGTGTTGAAGCAATTACCATATGCCAACAGAATCACTGGTACGGGCCTTCACAGCGATCTCCTGCCATAGTCGAGCTCCACATACTAACCTATGTTGTGCTAACCATTTTTTATAATTCCTTTTCACTGTCTTAATTAGGAAAGATATTCCCTCTGGTGTAGGGCAAGTAGCATTCTCTGTTAATATTATTTGAATCTCAGTTCTCATCCTATTTTTTGCCTCACTAATTGCTGCATCAAAGCCATCACGCCGCTTAGTCGGTATATTTGATTGTTCCATGGTACCAGTATAGGAATGTTTTTCGATTACTTGCTCTTTGATTGCCAACATGATATTAGAAAAGTTAGACAGCATATCCACGGCGGCATTATCCCCATCGGACTCTGTCTGTATAAAACGAGGAAGTAATGCGGATACAACATTATTGGCTTTGTCAATATTTCGTGGATGCCAGTGAATGAGATTCCCTCCCTCGTTAAGTGATATTTGCCCATTTTCATCATGATCAGTTACGATATCCATTAACCTGGGTAACACGAGAAGCCAGCACAAAGGGACATGATCGCTTTCATATTTAGCTACTATACTCATATCTCTTATGAAAGTTAGCCCACTAGTATTAGAGAGAGCATAATCAATTGTAGATGCTGATTGACCCTCAACTCTGGTGAAAGCCCTGAGGGGATCACCAGGAGTAATGCCATTCAATTTCACTATCCCATGCGTGGCTAGCATTAAGTGCCACTTAGCTCCCTGCCTATTAATCTTCAGCGAGGGCACAGCTGAAGATGTAAAATTACAAATGCTATCATCCACCAAAGGGAGATTTCCAATAAGCCCATTAAAATCCCCAACTATCCACACAGGTAGAACCTGGTTGTATTGCTGTAATACAGTGTTAACAGTCCTAATATTCACATGTGACATTGCCATATTTGGCAGATCGTACACATTTATTAATATGATGTCTATTGTTGACAATGATATACGAGTAACTAAAATGTACTCAGAGGACTGTTTTAATTTTACTATCCGCCATGGTGGTTGGACAGATACCAGAAGGCCACCTTTCAGACGACCCAAGAGACCCTTGGTGGCCTTCTGGTAAACAGTACTTCTGTCATCCAATTGCACTTCAGCCAACAGCCATGTTTCTTGCAACGTGACCACATTGAAGATGTCCATCCTACTCACCAGGCCATCGTTCTCGAACAAGTAGGTATGCCCTCTAGTATTCCAGGAATAGAGCATATCCACCCTATTACATCACTGACGCTCTGCACTAAAATGAGGCTTAAATGCCACAGGTAGCCACTGCCAATAACCATCAAGAGTTTTATTGGTTTGAGAGATAGTAGATGGTGCCGTGGTTTTCGATGGAACACACCACGGCCTAGTAATCGCTCTATCGACTATCCCATGTGATGTGCCTGATGTAGAGGGCATATCCAGTAGTGCAGGAATTAGAGAACCTTGCTGGGCCTGATTAATAGCTCTTGGTGGTGCGTCAATGTCAGATTTGTTTAGTGGAATTTCCACACGATAAATATTTTAGCGCAGGCACAAAAAGTCAGCTTCAAAACTCAAAACATAGTTTAAGGAAGCTTCCGTTTCAAACCATATGTTTGTTATGAACTGGTTCTTTACTTTGGCCTGATCGACAATACGTATGTCACTAGATGTGATAACTCTTAGTGGCACAATATACTTGAAGATGCACAATACAGCTGATCAATTCAGGGGTGTGGGGGGAGATTCTTGGTACAATTGCACTAATTGTAGGGCAGGTACCATCTTTCTTAACCCCTGAGATCGAATTTCTATCCGCAAACTATCTGTTTCGACAGGCGTACTCTTGGGCTGTGCCCAGACTGCTAGAGGGTCAGTTGGTTGTTAATTTCCTTATTTGTACAGACCACTTGTTTGGACAATTTTCCTTTGGGACCTTTTTCTTTTGCTTTTTGGTGGATTTATTTGTGTTAGCTAAATTACCAGGTGTAACTACATCCAAGATTGCATCATTTTCAACAACAACCAATGACTCATCCAGTGATGGGCTGATTATTACTACATTAGGATGGAGAGAGTCATCAACTGGACTAACGCTTTGCGCTCTACTTAAATTTACCTGGACATTCAATAATTTATGAGTTTTCTGTTGTTTACTTGATTTTCTATTACTGTACATGAATGCATGATGGACTGGAGCAATTAGTTGTGTTCTAGCTTTTTTGTTATATGTTTTGTCACCGGATACGGCGACACGCATGCTTTATTTGATAAACCACTTGATGGACCATTACATGCCATGTGACAACACCCACGCATGTTCTTATGTATTACTGCATGGTTTATTGGGCGGTGTAAAAATACATGGGAGTGGATGCAACCTCCATTAATGATTGGTCAGGATCAAGACCAATGTATTCCACCTCTGGGTCATCCATAGCAGATGCAGCTAGGTCGATAAGGGATTTCACACCCATCGGTGGGGAGTCATGAACTGGGACTTTTGTATGATTGATCTCGTGCTCAAGAGCAATATTGGCATTAACACCCTGTGCTGGAATAACATTTTGAGCGATAGGGTTAAGAGTGTTAGTTCTTTTGTCTCGAATCATATCGCTAGGTAATTGCACAATATCAGTAGGCCCATTACAGGCAACATTATTCAAGATGGGAGTAATATCGTCTGGGCAACACAACATGTCACTTAGCAATTTAGCACTCACACAGCCTAGGTCAGATGTCAATTCCATGACAAGAGTGTCCTTTGCAGACTCAAAGGTGGTAACATCGATAGGTACAATTTGCTTTTTGCTATAATATTCTGTAATTTGTTTACACATAGGCAGCACTTTCTTAGGATTAGATATGATTTTCGGAATACATATCCTTCTATTACGAAGGTTTTTGTGCAGAGCAATCTCCCTCTCATAGTCGTCCATGCCTAACAGGAGAGCACACACCAGAATGGATTAGAGCGATCGTGAGAGGTATGGATAGGCACGTAGATGGAAACAAAAAGCGGCAGGAAGAGGGGAAAGAGCTACCACTCTGACTACTCTAACTACCACTCTAGCTACCACAGGCTACCACTGGCTACCCCAGACAGCCCAGACTGCCCACGCATGTGCCACTAGTTCACCAGTGGGAAAAAAATGGCTTCACACGTGGCGGGTTATTCGAGAAATAATTCAGGATCTCACCGCTAATAAGGCAATAGGATAATCGCGTGTTGATTACCTCCACACACTGTTTTGCTGGTTTGTACACAGAGATGTTAACTGATCTGTGAAATAAACAGATGGGGCAGAGTAGCAGCCATGACCTCGTTCACAGAGGCACCAAAAACTTACACAATAATTTCACACTGTGTTATTTACACAATTGTTCTTAGAACTCAACTCTATCCAGACAGTTGTTGACAAAACAGTATTTTGAAAAGACCGACCACACCAATAATTAGCAAACTTGGAAGCTACCACATTTCACACAATTCTGTGTATCTATCACACATATTACATATTTTTGCTACAGATGACAACAGCAAAATTTCACCTTTTCGCCTTGTTCACTTTGCTTTAGTTCAGCACGACCATATGCACCACGTAATGGCTACGTGATGCTGCGCTGAGCCTCAAACCAAAACAAGACGCAATGAATGTAATGGGGGTCCACTATACAGACACAATCAGGCGCAATCTGATGGGCAGTTAGACAATATGACAATAAAAACCAAAGCTACGAAGCTGAGGAACACAATAGGGATGCCAGAAACAGTCACTGCAATATTAATCAATAGTTACAGTCAGTAGTTACAGTGATACTAAAATGAAAGACCATAAGTACTTAAGAAAAATATTTTTTGAATGTAATGGGTGCATAACGCACTGAGCACGGACACGGACACAGACACTCTTCTTAGTGCACTTCCGCTGTGCGCGCGCTAGTGCGCGTGCTCGCCCCTTTTCAGGAAATTGCGTGATAGATGGGCGGAGCCTAAGTAAAAAGTATATAATCGCGTAGTTAATAACTATTTTACAAATATAATGTTCCACATTATATAATGGCAGTCCACGTAAGGTCATGCAGTTCTTTCTTGAGGCGTACCAAGTGTGTCCACAGTAATAACACCGGAAATTGTCCAAGGGGCCAGGAAGAACGGCAGACACAGACACACTTCTTAGTGCACTTCCACAGTGCACGTGTGCTAGTGCGCTCGCTCGGCCCCTTTTCAGGAAATTGCGTGATAGATGGGCGGAGCCAGGTGTGTCCACAGTAATAACACCGGCAATTGTCCAAGGGGCCAGGAAGAACAGCAGACACAGATACACGTCTTAGTGCACTTCTGCGTTATTTGAACTAGCCATTTATGATCACACTTGCAAAAATGAAAAAATACTGTTAAAACAAAATGTTTTCTAAATTGGGAAACATAATAAATAGGCAAATGAAAATCATTGTCATTCACTATAAATGAACCATGCAATTCAATACACAGTGTGGTTATTAACAGATAAAGTGTTGTTTAATGTACTGTACATTAGCAGCACATTTCTACTGTCGACAGATATTGTGTGTTTCTGGCTCGGATTCAATTTCGCAACAAATTTTCTAAGTGACACAATTCATACAATGCTGCAAACTTTCTCCAGAACACAATGGGGCTTTGCTGTCAAGAGCCGTGTAGAGATGGTCTAATAAATGAAAACCAAGGATAAAATATATTTACAAAGTATGATCAAGAACCTATTTAATGAGGTGGACAAAGGACTACAGGTTGACATCTACCTGGGGGTAGTTGAAGGTGTCTTGGGATACGATTTATGACAGCTGTCACGTGTACAGTTGTATGTTCTCAGAGGCTGTGGAGGTGGCTACAAAGGATGGAGAAATAGCTTAAGATTTGACCTTATGATATTATAATGGAGGATTAGTCCCTTAAAGGTATGCGGATCAACATTAAATGTTTGAGGATCAAAATGGCCTGATTACTAGTTGTAGCAAAAGTAATAGAATTCAATGACGTCAAGAAGTATTCAAGACGAAACTTGAAGGCAGCAGTCCTCCAGGGGGTCTTACCCTTAAAAAGGCAATGCCACAATATGAAACCATCTCCAAACTGGCTGCATCAAAATGCTAATCTAGCCACTTAATAGTGCTTATCATGCTTGCTTTATCATAGATGCCCAGTACACAATGCAATGCCAAAATAAGAACTATCCAGCCAGTCTGCACCAAAATGCCAGACTAGCCACATAATAACACTTACCATGCTTGCTTTATTATAGATGCCCAGTAAAAAATGCCACACCAAAGAAATAAGAAAACTGGCTGCACCAACATGTCAGTCTAGCCAGGTAATAACATGTATCATGCCTTCTTTATCAAATATGCCCAATAAAAATTATCATGCCACAGTAAGAAATGCCTAGACCTGCTGCACCAAAATGCTAGTCTAGCCAGGTAATAACAATTATCATGCTTGCTTTATCAAATATGCCCCTTACAAAAATGTAATACCAAAATAAGAACTGGGTATGCTGGCAACACCAAAATGCCTTTCTAGCCACATAATAATACATGTTTTGCTTGCTTTGACATAGATGCCCAGTAAAGATTCCATACTAAAGTAGGAAATAACTAGTCTAGCTGCACCAAATTGCCAGTCTATCCATGTAATAACACATCATGATTGCTTTATCATAAATGCCCAGTAAAATGTCGCATGCCACAGAATTAGCTAGATTGGCTTTACCAAAATGCCAGCCTAGCCCCATGAGAACACTTCTCATGCCTGTTTTATTATATATGCCCAGTACAAAATGCCATGTCAAAGAAATAACTACACCGGTTGAACCAGAATGCCAGCCTAGCTAGCTAATAAGCATTACCATGCTTGCCTTATCAAAGATGCCCAGTAAATACATCATGCCACAGTAAGAAATGAATAGACTGGCTGCATCAAAATGCAAGTCTAGCCAAGTAATACCACATATCATGCTTACGTTATAAGATGTATCATGCTTACATTATCAAATATGCCCAATACAAAATGTTATGCCACAGTAAGAAATGGCAAGACTGGCTGCACCAAAATACCAATCCAGCCACATAATAACATGCATTATGCTTGCGTTATCAAAGTTGGGCATTAAAAAATGATGCTGAGCATCTTTGATTTTGCTGTCATATCTCCAACTCACCCTCTGATCAGTGGCCAGGCCTGGCACAAATGCTCAAGTACACACAACATATATCCAAGCAACATTCACTCGCACATTCACACAGAATTCACATACGCACCCATACACCATACACTCACTCATTAATACACACACCCAGCACCCACCCATAGATCACACACTCACTCATTCATTCATACATGAACACATGCATACATAATACATAAGCATCTTACCCTCAGCTCCGGTCCGAACGCTGCTTCGGCCTCCAAGGAAACTTGGAAGCCCCTCGGCTCCCACGTCACACAAACAGGAACCAGGAAGAAAAGAGCACTTCCTGGTTCCGGCACATGTGCACAGCAGCCGGAGCGCTACCATGTTACTATCATGAACTGTCTTAGTGTGAGCGGAAGCAATGCCTCCATGCACATTCAGATGTCTCCCTTTGACAGTTTAAGCCAGCCCAGGAGTGCTCCCTCAGCTGCAAAAAGCATCAGTAGGAGCGTCCAGTGTTCAAATTGGACTGGCTCATCGGCTCCTCCATAATGGGGTAGTGTTTGGATGGGTCAGCGATGCTTGAACCTCATTTTGGATGAGCCACCTCAGAGTTCATAAATTCATGATTTAAAACCAAAAGTGTTTGAAGCCGTTGGAAAAAGTTGCCATTAAGTTTTAAACCTGTTCTGATTTTGCATACTATCATCTTTTTAATATAGACAGCTTTGTAAAACATATGTTTACTTAAAGCAGTCTGGTTTGTTGATACGTATTTACTTGTTTCCCACCTCGCTCCCTACTTCTATTTGTCTCCCCGGGTTTGGCCCGTATATTGATTTCTAGAAAAGCCCCTAGCTACGGCAAGGCACTAGTGGGCCGCCATCTCGGTCAGCGAGCGCAGCGGGCCCGGTGTGTCGTCTGTAAATTCGAGCCTCATTGGTGGGAAAGCGGCGCAACATGCATAACACAGTGCCCTCAGAGAGTCTGTGCTGGGTTAGAATTCGGTTCGCCTGCATCGGGGCATGCCTACAAGGCTACTGCCAGCTGCTGGATGAGGGCCAGGCAGCGATCGATAAAACAGAAGACCTTTGACTCTCCCTCTTGGAACGCTTTGAGTACGAGTTGGTGGAGGCAATCCGTGTGAAGGCTAAAACACGCTGCATGCATTTCTCGCTGGTGCGAGCTCCAGCCCTCCCAGGCCTCCCATGAGCATTGTGTAAACAAAGGGTCCTGATGGATTGCAGGCTCAAGGACATCCTTGAATTATTAAATGCCGTTCCATGGGCACCAGAGCTAAGAGGCTGTTGAAACATATGTTCGCCTTGAAACTTCTGCCAGACACTCGTAATTATACCACTGGCGCAAAGACGTCAGGCGGGGTCTATTCTGTGACCTTTTGTTAGGAAAAAACATCACAAGGAATGGTATAATAAAAAAAGACATATTCCCACAATATTCGTTCCTTTTCTTTGAGCTATAAAAATATTGTATATACTTTGAAAAATGCCTTATTCGTCAACATCCATCGAACGTCGTTAGATGTAAAATACGATTGAAGTGAATTATAAGTCAAATCAGTTCTGTTGAATTTTTAGTGTCATTTCTAACAGAGTAAGAGCAGAATAACAAGCCTACATGCATGTATTCTTTTACGCTGCAGTGGTATAAACCATCATGGGCAAGGAATATTATTGATTGCTATAATCATGTTATATTTCCCCAAAACGCTGCCCTTCAGTCAGACCGCTTGATCACCGGGGGCCCTATTACAGAAAGTGTGCACTGGTGCAAGTTGAATTGTCCACAGTATTTGCACGAGGGCTCACCAACCACTTATTGATCCACTCAACCCTGCATCTCCCCATTTGATGCGCTGTGCTCCCTGCACACACCCCTGCTCGCCTGCTTCCTCACACTGCCTGCACCCCCCCGGGTGCCGCACCTATGTGCAGTGCTCTGCAGCTTCCACCTAGTTTCACCATGTATTAATCCCATGCCTGCATACATACATACATTCATACATACATACATAGGGCAACAATTGCCCCAGTGCAAAACACGTAATAATTTAAAACATGTTTGCATCAGTGCAATGTTTGCCCTAGTGCTAATAACGAAAAGTGCATTCAAATATTATCGTTGTCATTATTGAGCAATTTGAAGGTTCATCATCTCCAACATTTTTGATGATAAAGCAAATATTCCAGGCCCAACTCCACTGCCCAAGAAGACATTAAAGTGGTGCATTCTCGGTTCTGTCTGTATCACAGGATTAGCTGAACAGGAGCAAGGCCGGGGGTATAATTGCTCTTTAGCCACCCTTGCTTCCCGCCATCTGAAATCGCCAGGCAGTGCTATCAAATCAATGTGCACTGTACACATTACTCTTACTTGCATGCTCAAATGAAATCTAGCTAGGGATTTTGATTAATTGATGTAATGGCCCCATTTCGAATGAGCAAATATTTGTGTAAAGTGTAATATTTTTGGGTTTCCAATTCTCCCTAGTTAATTCTTATGGTCTTGATCTAGCCCTGGCTTCACTGTCTTATGTCCTGATCAGTGGACTCTGGTCACTCCGCACAGATATTAAGCTTTCCTTCTCCCCTGACATGGCTGTTGGTACATTTGCTCCTTTCTTTTCCATGAAATCTGTGAGGATTGTATGAGCATCATTGCCATCTCCCTTACAATGGCTTTTGCTTTTGTTAAATCTGAAGAAAATATGTGAACTTTCACACTCCAAAAAGCTGTCGGATTATTTATTTGGCCCAATTGTTGCAGTAACAAGATTGTTTTTCCTAATGTTTTATGTGTAATGACACCATGGTTGTATTTGACTACCTCACATTTAAATATAAGTAGTAGATACTGCAGGTTTGGCAATTGGTTCAATGACCTCCCCTCCATCTTGCGCTATGCAAATCTGAACCTGCTACCCTTCAATTACCCCTGCATCTCCCTTAGTCTGCACTGCGGTATGCTGCCACCACATATAAGCCACACTGGACCCAGGACACACATGTCCAAACTCTTTCTCTATTAAGACTAAACGGGACACGGTTTTAGAGACGCCACTGATCAATCACAAGTGGGCTGAGATTTGCACCAATCCTTTAGGATGAAATTGGACCTGATTCTACACTATAAACATCAGTAGGTTATACCCAGTCTTTAGTGATCCTCCTGCAGCAATGCAAGTTACCTTCTAGGGATCACTACCAGTTATACAAGAAAGAGGGAGGTACACACTTGTTCATGTGCTGGGCATCTGAAAAACGGACATCCTTAAGGAGTTAACTGTTGAAAAGATTGGAAATGTTAACAGAAGCATTCATTCTGAAATATTCCTTGCTTTGTGTCCTGGACTGTTCCACTGGGACAGTCTCTTTCTGTTTGTACAAGCAAGCCGTTGTACATGACTTTGCTATGGAACGTAATTACTCACATAAGGGGTAATGAGGGGTAATGGTTGATGCCACATAATTAATAAATTGTCTTGTCTGTCCTTAATAATTTCTATGCATAGCCTCTCTCATCTTTGAGTTCTCAGCTGGTGTACACTACATTCCCCTGTGTTGATTTCTAAACCTCTCCTTATCTGGAGTGTTTTCCTGAGGTGTTATTGACTGAACAAGAGGGATTGAGAATGTTCAGTAGACTGTGGGGGGTGGGTTAGGTTACTAACAGAGGGTGCCTCTACAGGAATCATTTTCCTTGAGTGAATATCCTCAATCAAATTTGCTTTTTATAATGTCTTAGATAGTTTTAGACCATCTCTAAAGGTTAAAACACAACATTTCAGTGAATGAGTACTGGTTGCCATTTTTGAAAATGAGCACATTATTTGGCTTCCCTGACATCAATATTTATTCCTGAAAGTTATATCTTTAAAAATCAAGAAAGTCTAAGAAAATGTTACTATAAAAAATATACATACTTTATCAGTGTAAAAATGTGCAATATATGATCTTGCAAATATGCAATAAATAGAAAATGCAGGTATAAAGTGCAATTGTAACAAACATTTTTGTGCTGGAGCCTCCAATCTCAGCCCCAATCTCACACTGTTTGAAAAAATCTTGGCCACAGCGGTCTGGTCTAACATGGCGACATGTTCTTTCCGGTCGTAACAACTATTTCACTTGACTCCACTATGTAAAGTAGGTTGCGTCTCACTGGGTTTGTGGTTTAGCCAAGAGGGGACCACATGAACCAATGTGTATGATAGAATAACCCAAAAGGAGACTCCGCCCAGTGTTTCAAAGAAGTGGTTTAATATTAGTCACAAAAGTGCCCTTTATGATGACACGTGTTTCGGTCTCCCTTGAGACCTTTCTCAAATCAGGGTTATTTGGTTGGACATAATACCGTAAAATGAATATTGTGAAACATATTCCAACATAAACATAAGTGTGTATAGCATGTCATATGTTTAACCCATTTATAGTATCATGGGAAAGAAAACACACAATTATAGACATGTTTACAATTCCAAAACATCATGCGAGGTGAAATAAAATGTTTTGGTTATAAAAGTAATAAAAGTAAAAATAATAAAAATAAAAATAAAAAGCCAGACAAAAATAGGAATGGAGAAGGGGATGGGTAGGAAGGGACAAGAGATAGACAGTGATAACTTATTATGTTTGTGCTTAGTAGGGAGTAACATGATTATTTTCCTTATTCTTTCTAGTGCCCCTATTAGGTTTAGCAGATCTTATCCGCTCATCAATGTTCGGTTTAGATCCCTAAAAACATAGAAGTTTCAAAATGTCACCTTTATGACTAATGCGAAATAGCGTGAAAGCGGAGATTAGTTTATGTTTGTAATAGTTCCATTGTTTAATACATATACAATACGGTTTTAGGTGCGCATTGTTACAAACACACCCCTGGCCAAAGTACGTATGCTCATTCCTTATTTCGGGGATTATGTACGTGCGCGTGTGTATAGTCGTAGCTACATTATGATCGTTAAACAGTGGGCTTCTGTAGAGCTTCAATTTAATCAATTGTTAAGCTCATCTGCTGACTGCAGATCGGTAAAGAATCCTTGCGTGAACGCGTGCTTGCTGCCTATTTCAGATCTCAGATCGCTTTATTTATGCCATGCGAATGAGCCGTACGCACAGAAAAATGAGCGGCATTTGATTATTAGGAGCTGCATTCTACACTTTACAGACGGTCTCTTACCCTACAACCATTCGATCACATACAATAGCGTGCTTCCTATATCTCGAGGGGGCGCCATTAGGCGTCCTCTCCATAGTTATTTGATTCATGGGTTACCATGACAACGGCCTTGAGGAAAAATCCATTGTCCATGTTAAATGCTGTAATTCCTGGTGGCCATGTTGTAATGTGAAGGTTGTTATGAGACACAGATGTGAAATTTACTTGTTCTGGTATTCGCGCTCCAAATCCTCATTAAATTGCTTAGTTATTACTATTAGGATGGGCACCGGATGGCATGTTCTCAGTGTGAGTTTGAGAGTGAAAGACGTTTACGACCTATAAGGGTCCATGATAAAAAAGAGAAAAGTGGTAGTAACAGTGTTGGCCATTGTTAAATAACATAGACTTTATCTTTATTAAAACGTGAGCGTGAACCGTATATTTGGTAAAACATGTTTTGTCAGATTTATCAAACAAATGGCCAGGGGTGCTATTATTACTGATGTGACATAATTAATATCTAGCAATTAAAGTTGCTTTATGCATAGTTGAAAATACATTAGTTATCCGAAAGCAATTATTTTCATCACAGTGTCATGAAATACAAAGGGAAGGTGCGTGTATTATGCACACCCTATTTTATTTCAAAGAAATAGTTTAGTTAGCTTATTAGGGTATATTCAAGCCCTGTCACCTATCCAAAGTATGTATAACCTGTTTGTTTGCAAAGAGCACATAATAGTATTAACCCAGTTCTCGAACTATGTGCATGGTCACTTGTACATATATTTAAGAGAGAAACACTACAGCCAAATAATATTGAGACTTCCTAGAAAAAAGACACCATTTCATTGTCCGTATTTAAGCCGAGAACTGTAGAATTCAGTTTGCAGATTACTCTCGTCTCAGCTTGTCTCAATTTCTTTTCTTTGTTCCGCCCTTGTCTTCCTAGTGTCACTCTCTGGAGGCCGATGAACTTTATATCTGCCTTATTATCCATTAGATGTTTCTCTTGCCAATGGCATGCCAATGGTAGTCTCGGATCTTGGCTCCCGATTTTGGTTAAATGTTCCCTTACACTGATCCTTAGTCCTCTGATCGTGCTGCCAATGTAGGCCAAGTCGCACACACAGATGATTCCATAAACTACATTTTTTGTCCTGCAATTTATGGGTTGTAAGATTTTCAGGGTTTTGTTATTAGCACTAGTGTATGAATCTGTTTTACTATGTGCATATTTGCACATCGTGCATGACCCACATTTCCTAAATCCATTCATTGTAACTTTTAACCAGTTAGATGATTCCTCCATACTTAAGTCTGGTAAATTGGATGGACTTAGTTTGTTTCTCAATGTTTGTGTTCTTTTGAAAATGATCCTTGGTGTGTCATCCACCTGGTTTGCAATGTTCTCATCTAATTTAAGAAGATACCAATGTTTGGCTAGGATTTTGTGTAGCGTTCTGTAGTCACTACTGTATTGTGTGATGAATCCAATTGTGGATTGTTCCGTCACCTTATTCTTGGGTGTTAGAGTTTGTTCCTGGGTCGTGGCTAAGCTCCTATCCAAGGCTTTTTTGACACATTGCTCTGAGTAGCCTCTAGCCAGAAATCTTGATTTGAGTAGCACACATTCCTTATCAAAGTTGTCCTTTGTCTGACAATTTCTCCTAGCTCTTAGAAATTCTCCTGCTGGTATATTGAGAATGGTGGGTCTATAGTGGCAGCTTTCTGTATGTAAAGTTGCATTCACCTCCGTGGGTTTCCGATATGTGCAAGTTCTGATCTGATTTCGCTCAATATATATTGTGAGATCTAAAAAGTTTATGCTTCTCTCATGGCAGGTGCCTGTGAATTCTATGCCCATTTCATTGTGGTTGATCCTATTTTTGAATTCTGTGAACTCTGTTTTTGTACCCTTCCATATTATCAGCACATCGTCGATGTATCTCATCCAATGTACAAGTTCTTTATGGTATGCTTTGTCCTTATAGATGACTGTGTCTTCAAACAAACCCATAAAGATATTAGCTAGGGCCGGAGCGTATTTGGTGCCCATTGCCACGCCCTTGGTCTGTCTGTAATAGCAGTTGTTGAAGTAAAAAATGTTACACTTCAATGTTAGTTCCAACATTTCCTTTACCATTTGGATCTGATGATACATTGATGCCGAGTCTTCATTGAATGTATGGTCTATTTATTTTAAAGCCCATGCATAATGGATAGAGGTATACAGTGCCCTTATGTCCAAGCTTGCCAGTCGATAACCATTCTCCCAATTCAAAGATTTTAGCTTGATAATAACGTCAGTGTCCTTTAGGTATGCTTTGAATCTCATTGCTCTGGGTCTTAAGATGTGATCCAAATATTGGGAGATGTCCTCAGTTGTCCAACCTATCCCACTGAGTATTGGTCGGCCTTCTGGTATTCGATCGAATTCTTTGTGGACCTTTGGCAGGAAATACATGATCGGTGTTATAGGTTCCTTGATTAGGAGGAAACTCTTTTCATCGTCTGTAAGGAGACCCTTGTGATGCCAGTTGTTGATTTGTTGTTCCAGTTTCTGTACTATTTGTTTGGTTGGATTGGCAGACACTATTTCGTAGCAGCCCGGGGTATTCAGATGTCTCCTGGCCATTTCAAGATAGTCCTCTCTGTGCATGATAACAATGATCCCCCCCTTGTCTGCCTATTTTATTATTATGGAGCGGTCAGTTTCTAGGTTGTGGAGCGCTTGCTGTTCTTTTGCGGATAAATTCTGTTTGTATTTAATGCGATGCCTTCTTTGTTCTGTCTGATAGAGGTCCTGTGATACCACCTTGTAGAAGGTATCACTAGAAGGTATCATTAATGTTGTCTGAGAACATGCCATCCGGCACCCATCCTAATAGTAATAACTAAGCAATTTGATGAGGATTTGGAGCGCAAATACCAGAACAAGTAAATTTCACAACTGTGTCTCATAACAACCTTCACATTACAACATGGCCACCAGGAATTACAGCATTCAACATGGACAATGGATTTTTCCTCAAGTCCGTTGTCATGGTAACCCATGAATCAAATAACTATGGAGAGGACGCCTAATGGCGCCCCCTCGAGATATAGGAAGCACACAATTGTATGCGATCGAATGGTTGTCAGGTAAGAGACTGTCTGTAAAGTGTAGAATGCAGCTCCTAATAATCAAATGCCGCACATTTTTCTGTGCACGCAGCTCATTCGCATGGCATAAATAAAGCGATCTGAGATCTGAAATAGGCAGCAAGCACGCGTTCATGCAAGGATTCTTTACTGATCTGCAGTCAGTAGATGAGCTTAAATATTGTTTAAATTGAGGCACTACAGAAGCCCACTGTTTATCGATCAGAATGTGGCTACGAATATACATACGCGCACGTACATAATCCCCGAAATAAGCAATGAGCATACGTACTTTGGCCAGGGGCACGTTTGTAACAATGCGCACGTAAGACCGTATCGTATATAAATTAAACAATGGAACTATTACAAACAAACTAATCTCTGCTTTCACGCTATTTCGTATTAATCATAAAGGTGACATTTTGAAACTTCTATGTTTTTAGGGATCTAACCCGAACATTGATGAGCGGATAAGATCTGCTAAACCTAATAGGGGCACTAGAAAGAATAAGGTAAAATGGAAACATTTATTATACTTGGAAAATAATCATGTTACTCCCTACTAAGCACAAACCTAATAAGGTATCACTGTCTATCTCTTGACCCTTCCTATCCATCCCCTTCTCCATTCCTATTTTTGTCTGGCTTTTTATTTTTACTTTTATTATTTTTATTTTTATTACTTTTATAACCAAAACATTTTTTTCACCTCTCATGATGTTTTGGAATTGTAAACATGTCTATAATTGTGTGTTTTCTTTCCCGTGATACTATAAATGGGTTAAACATATGACATGCTATACACACTATGTTTATGTTGGAATATGTTTCACAATATTCATTTTACGGTATTATGTCTAACCAAATAGCCCTGATTTGAGAAAGGTCTCAAGGGAGACCGAAACACGTGTCACCATAAAAGGCACTTTTGTGACTAATATTAAGCCACCTCTTTGAAACACTGGGCGCAGTCTACTATTGGGTTATTCTATCATACCCAATCTCACCCTGGGTGCCTACAAACCCATCCACGACCCACATAAATGTCAAAAATCTACCACGAGAGGCACTTGATGTCACATGCCTCGCCAAACATCTGTTTAAACCTGAACCGGCCACCAATACTGTCTCACACTGTCCTGCTTTTAACAGGACTTGCCCGGATAGTGATGCTTTAAATCATGCGAGAAATATCTTCTACCTTGTGAATGTTAAGCAAAGCTTTGATGGCAATGATGTAAATGACTTTGGCAATTTATCTCTAGGCCCTGCTCATACTGTAACGCCATTAGCCTGGCTATTATTGCCATTACCCTGCTAACATTGACATTTGTCCTGCTAACATTCCCTTTTTCCTGCCAATATTGCCATTAGCCCTGCTAAAATTGCGATTGTCCTGCTAATACTGCCATTACCCCTGCTAATACTGCCATCTTGCCTGCTAATATTGCCATTTGCACTGATAACACTGCACTGCTAACATTACTATTTGTCCTGATAATACTGCCATCTTGCCTGCTAATATTGCCATTTCCACTGCTAACATTGCCATGTGTCCTGCTAATACTAACATTGCACCGCTAACATTGCCATGTGTCCTGCTAATACTGCCATTAGCCCTGCTAATACTGCCACCAGCTCTGCTAATATTGTCATTTGCACTGCTAACTGCACTGCTAACATTGCCATGTGTCCTGCTAATACTGCCATTAGCCCTGCTAATACTGCCATCAGCCCTGCTAATGTTACCATTTGCACTGTGACTGACACCCCTAGCCTCCACACAGAAACAACCTACTCTGCAACTAAACCTAGGCGGAAACGCTCCATGCAATTTGTACAACACCCATAGGCCTGCAAAAAATGCTACCTCCACTGCAAACTCTACCACATGCACTATGACTGCTACTAATGTTCATAGCCTTGCTGTAAATGTTAGCTCCCCAATAGACTTTGCCACTTGCATGATGACGGATTTGGCCAACCCTGCAAAAAATGCTGCTTACATTGCTTGTGATGTCCTAGACCCTGCTAAAAATGTTTGCCCGATGACCCTAAGCACCCTAAGCACCACGCCCTGTCTGTCTGCTGATCAACACCCCATGGTCACTGCTCACAGCTCTGAAAACACCTCCAGCCCACATACATCTACCCTAAACCTCGCTTTGGTTAATGCCAGCTCCTGGCCAGCCCACATACTCGATAGTCACTACCGTCTCACAACAGGCAACCTGGATGCCCTTGCCATCACCGAAATATGGCAACATGCAGCCTCTGGCCCAGTCTTACCATTAGTAATGCCAACTGGCATCACAATTTTCAGGAACGACAGACTCGTAGCATGAGGTGGTGGGGTTGCTCTAATAGTGAAAGACTCCCTTCAAATAAGGATGCTCGACACTGCCCTGAAAGGGAATTTTATCATCCTATCTTTAAGACTGACTTCCTCCCCCACCATCTCAATGCACGTTTTCTACCGCCTTCCAGGCCCAATCCTTACCTTTGAAGAAGACTTTCTCTACACGCTACAAACTAACATTAAGCCATCTTCTAAAATGATTCTCCTCAGTGATATCAACCTGGGCCTGGGTTGCCAACTCCCTTATGGCACTGGGATTCAGTCATTGCATTAGCTCCCCACTCACGCCAAAGATCACACCCTGAACTCAGGGACGTCATTTAGGGGTCGCCAAGGGACACACCTACGACCCAAATTTACAAATTGAAGCTCGTGGGCTTTGGCCATGTAGCTCTTTGTTTCTAGGGTGGCTGGTTTTCTTTTTGAGACTTCTTAAAAAAATAGGGGGTTCCACAAGTGTAACACTTTGAGCAGTAACCCTAAATAAGAAAGAATAGGATTAACAAATAATTTGACTTTCTGGAATTCTATACAATAATTGCTAGACTAATTAAAGGTTTATTTCAATGACACTTCGGGGGGTGAGTCACAGATTTAATCTGTTCTTAAACACCTCAAATTTATAATGCAAACAAAATCCCCCAAAAAGCATTTGGAGTAGAATAAGCAACCATTTCGAAATGTGAATGTTACTTTTTGCAAGTTGCAGTTATAGCATGTTTTTTCTGCCGATACATATGCTGATACATTCTTGTATGAAATGCATGATTGTTCACAATGCTATGTGATGCCACTTCCTGTTTTGTCAAGGGGTGAAAGATTGTGTTCCATCGCTTCCCGTGATGTTATTTCGGGTTGGGGTCAAATGACATCAGTTCCTATGATGTCATCAGAGGCCACGGGTCATGTGAAGTCACTTCCGCCACCCCTGGTATTTTGGTGAAATGACTTCCCTGCCTGAACTGGGTAGCAGGCCTCAATTGTCAGGTCACTATTGAATCCAACTCGCCCTGCCTATGGTCCAGCCACCTCCTTGCCATGTGTCTAAACACACACTCCAAACACACCAAACTGACCATCGCACTGCTGACACCCTCACTGGCGTGCAGCTCACGCACACTCATCAAAAATGTACTTACTACCTATTACGCTCACCTGATATTCACGGGGACGCCACTCAGCCCTGGCTGGAAGATTAGCACTCTCGAACCCTGTCCCTTGATAGTGTGTTGGACGTGGATAGTGCCTGCAATACAGGAGAACTGGATATAAGGCTTAAATGTCTCTCTTGGATTGATTCCCACCTACCTCAGCCTTAATTCCTCCCTTAAGTCTAATCCCTCTCCTCACCTTAATATTAGGTATGGTGTGCTCTCTGTCCTGCGTCTCTGTGCAGAGGCGCGTTGGAGGTGTGGGCGTTCTGCAACCTAGTTGCTTCACTGGTGCGTTGCCCCGAGTTCGGGTCCAGGCCTGCTGTGACTCTGATTTGCTTGATGAGGTAGGTACTACTGTGTTGCAGTCTTTTATCTTGCCCTTTTCCTCTTTGGCCTTTTTGTCTCAGGGCTGGAAGCTCTTGATATCCTAAAAAGCCTGAAACCCTTGAGATGCAAAGATATATGCCCAGCTTCACTCATCAAAGAGTGCGCTGAAGTCCTCGCACCCTTCATCTACCACTTTCAATAATGCCTCATTTTCTGTGAGCACAGTGTATTCCAGTCTCAAGGAAGCCTAGGTGCTCGCCCTACTAAAAAAACCTCTGTTGACCCTGAGGCCCCCAATAATTACCGGCTGATCACCTCTGTCCCTTTTATCTTACAAATCTTGAACAGAGTGGCCTACGTCCAAATTCAACGCTACCTGGAAGCAAACCATATTTTGGGAACTCACCAGTCTGAATTCCGCCCATGCCATAACACTGAGTCAGCTCTCCTCCACCTTTCAAAACAGTTTGATGAGATCAGAGATGAAGGTAAACCTGCCCTCCTTCTCCTCTTAGATATGTCGGCAGCCTTCGATTTAGTGGACCGCAAAATCCTTTGCCACCATCTCAGAACTTCTGCTTTCTTCTCACCCGAAGCCAAGTCATGGGTTGCCTCCTTAGAGGGCAGAGTCATGAGAGTGTTCTCTAATAATACCTGTGCTCCTCCGGCTCCAATTATCTGTGGGGTACCCCATGGATCATTCGTCTCACCCATGCTACACAATATCTTTACAAAGCCGCTATTTGACCTTCTAGACTCCATCAGCATAACATATGCCAGATATGCCGATGACACACAGATTCTCATACCCCTCTCTGGAAACTACTGGACAGATGCTGAAACACTTAATATGGCCTACTCGACCCTCCAGACCTGGCTGGTGACACATGGCCTCTGTCTTAATGACAAAAAGACAGAGTTCCTTCTCATTACGCCATCAACGGTCCTAAAAAAGCTTGACCCCCAAATACACAGCCTTAAACATCGATGGTACACAGATTCCAGTGTCCATCTCAGTGAAAGCTTTGGGAGTCTACCTCTACACCACCCTCTCACTCAAGTGCTAAAGTGAGCGCCATCTCCTCCTCGGCAGTTTACACAACCAAACTGATTAATGCCTCCAGACTTTCCTAACCACGGACAGCTGCCTAACCATTGCACGTGCAGTCATCGTCACCAGGCTGATTACTGCAATGTGCTCCATGCTGGCACCACTGCACACAACCTGCAGAAACTACAGACCATACAACACAATTCTCTCAGTGCGACCCTCAACATTCCAAAATCTGAACACAAATCATCTGCATGCAGAACTGTGCATTGGCTCGTGATCCAAGAACGGATCATTTTCAAAACCCTCTCTATCACGCATCGATGCAACTCCAAGTCTGCCCCACCTTACCTATCCCATAAAATCCCCAAGGTTCTCCAAGGTTCTCTCCTGTAGGCCCACTATAACACACTATTCCCACTGACTTGTCTAGGCCAAATTCAAATGCATAAAATCAGGAGGGTCCAGCTTCCCGTCCATAGTGGCTAAACAACGAAACTCCCTTCCACGCACACTGAGGGCTGAATAATCCTATTGACTTTTCCGCAGAGCTCTCATAACATGGCTGCTCTCTTAAAAAACTATGCAACTCACACAAGACCCATCCAGGACATGACGGTATTATAAAGGTAATGGCTAAATGATCTGCAGTACTATTTCTCTGCATGTACCTGGTTTCTGTAACAGCGCCTTGATGTCTATGGGTTTGGTGCACTTAATAAATGAATAAATAAATAAGTATATCCTTGAGTAGGATATTTCCAAGTAATCAACAACATTAATGGAAATAAAATGTACTATGTGGACTCCCAAGACGACTCTTAAGGCAGTTTGTTTATTCAGTCCAAGGCTCAACGGTCTCAAAGTGAGCCTCCAGAGCTGGTCGTAAAGCAATGCAGTGTGCAGAGTCAGAAAAACATGCAAGATGCAGCTTATCTCATTAACTCTCATTTCAATGCAGGGGGGCTCCAAAGCACAGTGCCCCCCCTTGTCGCCCTCTAGAGCTAAATAAATACACTAAAATAAGGTGCACTGTGCAGATTGCCAAAAAGACCAAATTCAGCAATACCATCCTGTTACGTTCAGTGCAATTTAATACACAGAGGTCCAATGCTCGGGACCCTCGCTGTCACACTCTATGACCTACACATCAACAATCAATTATGCAGGCTCCCAATCAAACTCCAAGCTGCTTTTCAGTTCAATTCCAGAAGAGCTTTAAAGACCAATGGGCCCAAAGCCACTTTCCACAAACAGTACTTGGAGACACAGGAAAAGGTAATCCTGGACTTCATCCATAATACAAATGACAGAAAGCCACTATAAAGTGATTAGCATTTTGGAATGGGAAGTAAAATCCCTTGTATTACCGTAAATATGTGTAATACATTTCCAACAAAGAGTACACCAAAGAACATTCTGTGCAAGAGTGCTATCACAAGTAGCAGGAGGGTGTGACAGATGGTGTATTTATCAACTCATGTTTCAACATGTGGGCACAATATTCAACGTGCATAAATGGGTCCACTAATAAATTCAATGAAATGTGTAATGCCTTCCTCAACCGAATCAATGGAAAGAACCTTAATAACTTGCCATGAGCATCACAGTTACATGAAAAGACAACCGAGGATTGGACAGCTTGAAAATAAAGAACATTTGAATTGTCAGCAACGCGGATCCACTCTTTTCCTTCATACCTACCATCACACATCAATCTCGAACATGCACTGAATGCAGAAAACAATATCAACTTGCTCTACTAGAGTAGATAAACCATCAGCTTCGTGCCTATACGAAGCAATTTGCCACTACAGAAATCAGTTACTAAACCGATAAATATGATAGGATATTTTCAATCTAAGAGAATAAAAGTAGTGACCATTGAGCTATACCTTCAGGAAGTAAGAAACAAACTAACCCAAAATTAGGTACAGCAAGATGAGGGTTTTGTAGTTTCATCAATCAGGTTTTAGACTGGAAATCCCTTTGACAAACATTTCAATGAACCGCCTCATCATCCTGGGCAAGTACCATGCATTATCACAGCCATTACAAGAAGCATCCATGGTCGATGTATGGGTTACTCAGGTGACCTTAAACAGCCACTTGACTCCTTGCTTTGGGGCAACGCAGTCCCATGTGGCCCAGCAAAGGCAAACCTCCCTCTTTCCTCCAGCTTCTTTGCCTCTTTGCCTATGAGCTATTGCTTTACTGATTCCTACTTCATGCTTGTAAGTACCAACTACATCATTGCTCATCCCTGCTATCACCATGCACTGCTCTTACTATGTCTTCCTTTTGCTTTGACTTCTTTTGTCATTCTCCTCTTCTCAAAATCATTCCTTCTCTCTTCCCATCCCTATCATCTCTTTTCCTCACTGTCTCCCTTCTTCTCGCTCACCTACTCTCGCTAATCACAAAATCTCCAACCCTACCTTTCATCACTCTTCTTCTTCTCGCATCTATCTTCAGCACCCCTCTACTTCACAGACACAACATCAGTATACTTCTACATCTCACTCTCCTTAAATTGCTCTTTTGAATGCAAATTCTATCTGTAGCAAGATCCTTTACCTCAGACTTCCTTCTTTCCCATTCTCCCGCTCTTGACCTCATTACGCTTACAGAAACCTGGATTCCTCCCTCAGACTCAGCAATCTGTGCTGCCCTTCACACCCCTTCCCACACCTTCAACAACTCTCCCTGCCCAACTGGCGGAGGCGCTGGTGTAGGACTGTTCTCATCTTCCAAACTTCCTAACTCTCCTACTTGCCTTGCTCTCGCAATTTCTACCTCTTTTGAATACACTATCTCCACAATCACTCCCCCCTATTGCAGTCATACCTCTCTATCGGCCACCTGGTCCTGTTGGTCAATTTATTGACCACCTTTCACAACTAATTGACTCCCATCCTCCCATTACCACCTCATCATCACTGCTGACTTTAACCTCCCTCTCTCTCCACTCCTATATCCACTGACTTTAGCTCTCTTCTACTTAACCACTCACTCTCTTCTGTCCACTCTGTCCTGTGAGGAGCCAGAAATAAGACTTGAACACAAGGGATTCATAGATTTGGTCAAAGACTTTTATTAAACTAAAAAGGGGGTGGTAAAATGCCTCTCTGTCTTTGTACTAGAGGTGTTTCCCTACCTAAAACCATAAGTAAGGGCCTGTCAATGTCAGAATATCCAAAGCAAAACCATCTAAGGTACTATTCTGGCCCTCACACTCTAACAAAATAAACTCTATGGTGAAAAGGGTAATGTCTTTGGCCTTGAGTGGTGTATGCATGTTCAAAAGAAAAAGCATAACTCCAACATAAAAGTTCCAGAAGGATAGAGTTTCTTATTCCGGAGTGTAGTTCCCTTCTGCTGGGGTTCTCTTCCCTCTTAATCCCCAATATAACTGTTCCACAAAAACAGCTTGGTTCTTTATCTTTATCTCGTTAGGATACCTGTTGTACTCTCCTGCCAGGTTTTCACTTCTTTTCCACCTTGGTATCACGCACTGTTTGGTTATTCCTCATATATCCTTCTCAGTACCCTTTTAGCTGATTTACTTCTTATACACTGTTCTGTCTGTCCTTGCCTGGTGTGTTTCCCCACTAGGAATTTCTAAAGTGAACTCACTTGCACTTGCGTGGTATACTCTCCTGCCAGGGTTTTCCAAAATGCACACATTTGCAACTGTCTGGTATATTCTCCTGCCAGGACATTCTAAAACACACCTGCAATTGCCTGGTATACTTTCCTGCTAGGGCTTTCTTCAATCCACACTTTTACAGCTTTACTTTGCCTGGTGTACCCTCTTTCCAGGGCTTTTCTCGCATGTGCTCTGCACACATCTTCAAACGTATTATTTTCTTGTGTTTTTTTTCATTTAACATGCACCTACCTGGTACACTATCCTGCCAGGGCTTTTCTTCAATGCATTTGCTATACACTCACAAAACATAAAGTCTGTTGCTTTTCGTTTGCTTTCCCTTTTAATTTAAAGGTTCAATGGCCCTCATTCTGAGTAGGGCGGTAAGGGATACCGGGCACCGGTAAGGAGACCGGTGCCGGTAATCCGTTACCGCCCTACTACGAGGTCCCTTAGCGGGTCCCTTCCTTAACGCCTGGTCTAACCAGGTGTTGTAGACGGGACCCGTTAAGGGACCTGGGTGCAAATAACGGGCTTGTCATACGCCGGTCCGTTATTTGCACCCTCCCCATAGGGGCTCAATGGGGATGGGGAATGGTTTGGTGAATGGGGACTTACTGGTCCCGCCAAGGTCTGACTAGACCGGTAAGTCCCTATTGCACCAAACCGGACACGGTACCGTTATTGGTGGCAGTCATGGCGCAAATAGCGCCATGACTACCACCAACCTCGGAATGAGGGCCAATGTTTCCTTTACTTTCAAGTATTTCATTTGTATCTCCTACATTCATTTACCTCCGGCATGTCTGCAAATATTCCCCCGTGACCCTGCTTCCCTTTCGGTGTCTCACTGGCTCTCATTGGCGTACTTCACTCTTCCCGTGCTCAGCCGGTAGCGGTTGTTCGGCTTCTCTTCCGGTCTCACCACCTTTGTTACTTGGTCAACAAGTCCCTCACAGTTCCTGCTGGGCTCTTCTGCTTCGCGTTAGGCTTTGGCAAGGGAAAAACTGCCACGCCCCATCTTGGCTTCTGGCATTCCCGCAGCATGTCTCCTCTCATGGTCAGCTTTCCTCTTCTGTCTTCTTGAGCCAGATAGCTCCACAGCACTCTTTGTAGCTGTGATGCTGGAAATGCATTGGAGGGACAGGGGCTCCCTTTCCTTGTCATGTAGTCCTTTTTCATTAGTGTTCTGTATTGTTTTCTGCCCAGGAGTCCACGTGGGACTCCTGGCAGTGCAGCTCTTCCTGTTTTTGGTTTGGTGTACAGACTCATGGGATACCCTTATGGCACCCTTGGGCGGGGGTACAACCCTGTGCCCCAGGTGTATGTTTGTGGGCACCTGTGAGTGGCCCACAGAGCAGGGTATGGGCTGGTGACAGCTCCATGCTGAATTTGACAGGTGCTCTGAGTATCCTCCATTTTGGGATACCCAGGTCCTGCCATTGGAATGAGTTGATTCCTGATAGGAAACAAGATGGCCCCTGTGGCCTCTTGCTTTCTATTGCCTGTTACCTTGTTTTCCCAAAGTCATGGGAAGCCCTGACTCTGTCCCTTCCCCCTGACTGGCTGTTGGGTGGAAGTTCCATATATGGTGTTGTTGTGAAGTCCAGGCCAGACTGGCTGGAGCTTTCCCAGTGACTGTATGTTGTGGGTACACCCTGTGGGTGGGACCTGGGTGAATGGAGTGTGTGACCAATATGCACTTCTTGTTGTGGATGTATGGTTTCTGGTGTTTAACACAATGACTGTGACAGCCCTGCCCGAAACTGGTATGAATGCAGTGTGTAGTGTTGAATGGCTGGGTACTTGTCCCAATACACATTCCTTGTTGTGAGTGTCTGAGAGGGAGGAGAATGGCCTGAATGCACTGTATGCCTGATTGGCTGACTGACTGCATAATACCCTTCTGAGTGATTGGTTGCCTGAGACTGACCCAGCAGAATGAATGGAAGATCAACTTGTATATCTGAGGGCTTCTCACTGTTGGAAATCGTTCAGAAGCTGAATTTGAAACTGATGCTTGATCTCGGCAACCGAGCCTGAAGAAGAAGGTTGACTGCTGTCTCCCTTCGCCGAAATCTGAAAGCTGCAGTGACGTTGAGACTGATCCAAGAGAGGACCTGGTAAGGCGCCCTCTTCCCGTGCTCCGAGGGACCATGGAGCACCGCTAACCTTCGCCGAAGCACCCTGGAAGTCAGACGCTTGACAGGCTGCCGACCGGAAATGGGGACCGCCAAGGAGAATGAAGATGAGCACCGGATATTCCGTCCACCGCCATCGACCAGGATTCGCAGGGTTGCATAACAACGCTGGAGGCCCGTCAAAGCTGTGTTGCCCAGAAGAGGGTACCGATTGATGCTGTGCCATCAACGATTGGAGCCGCACGCTCCTTTGCCTACGACCAGAGAAGGCAGGCCATCGACTCGCCGAGGAGCATCCGCCGGTGGGTTTCTCGCCACCCAATGACCGTAGAGACACCAGATGATTTGATGCCCTTACTGGGCCACAGTTCTTCACAAACTCTTTGTGGTCCTGAACTATCGACATTGAGGTGCCCTGCACACCTTTTTCTTGCAGGACGGTTTTGCTCTGTTGTCAATGAGCACCTCTAGGACCGAAGCTGCTGCCTCGACGGCAAGTTCACTTTTCTCGAGGGATCTCGATGATCTGTGGCTCCTGCTTTAAAGGGAGCTGCTCAATAAAGATCCGTCGACGACTCGTCGTCGAACTCTGCTATTCCAGGTACATTGGGGTGAAGAAACATTATAGAAGGAAATAAGACTTATAGAACAATATATGGATTTGGCTTGTAATATATCCTTATTTTACAGGTTGCCCAGGTGGGGGGATCGCCACACAGAACTGTGTCTAGTGGTAGGGGCCAGTATTCTGCCAATTGTAACCAACTGCTTTCCCTCCTATGTCTATTGTTGGTTACCTTTATTAAGTGATTTGTGTGACATTTAACCAGAGTTGTTGCACTTTAATGAAATCTGATAATAATTGTGGTACCACTTAGAACTGTATATATTTGCCATTTTAGATTTACTGAGCACAAAGTGAGTTATTGTCATTGTGTATATAACCTTGAACCTTAATTATATAAAGACTGTGTTTTAACTAATACAGTGTGTTGACATTCCATTGTGGAGGCTTGGGGACTACATTGTACTTAAGAACCAGCCTGCATCACCTCCTGAGAAGCTAGGCCTTGATTGCTTGTCCATTGCTACAAACAATAGTTGTTGCTACAACAACAGAATCTTGGCTGGGGTCCTCTGTGCCTCTCTTCTACCATATAGAGAGCAGAAGTACAGACCCCCCCTCCAGTCTTTACAGTAGCCCCACGGTCTCTCGGTCCATCCCGAGAGAAGCAGCCTTCTCCCTTCAGCAGCACACTGGTGCAATTTAAATCTCCCAGCTACAGGTATGAGCTCACAACTACTAGAGCACAGCCTGTACTGGACTTTTCCGATTTGCATTACTCGGTTCATCTTGCTTGGAGCAGTATTCTTGCAGTTATGGGTATGGAAGTCCATTTTTGATCTTTTATTTGTAGAGTTTGGGTAAGTGTTCTCAAAAGTCTTTAAAGGCAAGTTAGATCTGAATAACTTGTAGGTACAGTCTGAGAAGACATTTTCATGAGTCTTAGAGGGTAAGTCAAATATAGATGGCTCACACACAGATCTTGTCAAAAGGTCTTCAGTGCCCTTCCTAGGTGGATGAGGAGAGGTGTAACAACATGCCATATAAGGCATTGGGTATAGATGGGATTCTAAAGAGAGGAAGGGGAATACCATGGCTTGTCCGATGGTGCCCTGCTACTCTCCTAGAGGTTATTCCCTCCATGTGATCTTCCACCATATAGCCCCCCCCAGGATCAGGCAGCAGCTGCCGTCCCCTGGCCACATGGGGAGAGGTCACTGACAGGAAAGGAGTGATGACACCATCAGTTTCATCAAGCGTCCCAACCATTCAAATGGTAACTCCCTTGACCTTATTCTCATCTCCTCTCAACTCTCTGCCTCTAATATCTCCATGGCTCCTTCTCCCTCTGATCATTCCGTCATCTTTGCCTCAATCTCCACTTCTACTTCCACCCCTCTCACTCCATCTACCATTACCAAGCACACGTGTCCCTCAACCAAATTCCCTATCTACAAATTTCCCTCAACCAAATTCCCTATCTACCTCTCTGACCTACACCTTTCTCTCCCTTCCAATGAAAAATTCACCATTACATCCACTGCAGAAGTCTTCACTAACTTCAATGCTGCTCCCAATGATTCCTTCTCCTCCCACTTCCCTCTTCCTACATTCACTCCTAAACCCAACCCTCTATGTCCTTGGATTATACCTTCCATTCGCATCCTTAAAACTACAATGAGGAAAAACCTTTGCACGCGGCAAAGATCTAGACACTCCTCGGATCTTCAACTCTACCTCACTTCTCTTCAAAACTACTCCTCTGCTTTCAACTCTACCAGATGTAGCTTCTATCTCTCTCTCATTTTGTTTCAATTCTCTCAACCTAGGCACCTCCAAACGTCTCTCAACTCAATTCTCTCACCTCCTAAACCTTGCTACATTGCCTCTATTCTTTCTGCTAATGATCCTGCTTTCCTCTTTGCTTCTAAAATTTGCAACATTCAAAATACTCTCGCAAATGTACCTTCTACCCCCCGCCTGTTCGCTATTTCAACCACATGTTCACATTTCTCCACTCCTGTCCTGTGACAATGTCTTCCTTTACCCCCACTATCACAGATGAGATTCTTGCCCTTCTCCTCAGGGCTACCCCTTCACATGCCCCCATCAACCTCTGTTCCCACACAAAGTGAAACTGATAGTTCCCAGTGTTGATCCATATCTTACTTGCCTTTCTTGACAGTGCCATTTTCCAATCATTCTACAAGTTGGCTACTGTCATCCCTAACCTTAAGGAACCTGGCTTAGATCTGAAATGTCCTGCCACCATTCATCCTGCCTCCCTTCTACCTAACTATTCCAGTATCCTAGAGCATGTAGTTTTCAACTGAGTACATTGACACACACAACCTCCAGGATCCTTTTCAATCTGGCTTCTGACCTCTGCACTCTATTGAGTGAGCTCTCCTCAATGTCAGCAACTACATATCTTCCACTCGTCATGCTAACCGCTCATCTATTTTTATTTTTCTCAACCTCTCTGCTGCCGTCAATACAATCAACCATTCTGACCTTCTCCCACCACTAGGTATCAGGGGCAATGCTCTTGCTTGGTTAGCTCCATACTTTACCTCCAGACACTTCCAGCTGTTCTGGAACAGCTTTATCTCCCTAATCATCACCCTTACTGTGGGGGTTCCTCAAGGGTCAGTCCTGGGTCAATGCCTCTTCACTCTCTATGCCTTTGTTCTTGGCATATTGATCTCCTACTACGGCTTCTCCTATAAACTCTTCACCAATGACACTAAGATCTTCTCCCCCTTCCCCTCCTTATCTGATAAGCTATAGTAAAAAATGTCTGTCTCTCTGTCATCAAATAATGGTTGGCGTCTCACTTGCTCATGCTCAACTCCACTAAGACTAAAGTTCTCTACTTCTCATCCAAAGAGGGTATCTCTTCTTCTACCCCTCTTCTATTCTTCTCTCCTGACCATCTTCCCTGCTCTGCTTCTGCTTGCAACCTTGTTGTCATCTTTGACCCATCTGACAACTTCTCACACTTCAGCTCCAAATCTGCCACTGCAGCCAGACCTAATTTCCCCACCATCAGAAAAATAAGGCATCTTCTCCCCTCAACAATACTAAGCACCTAATCTCCTCTTTACTACTCCCTCAATCCAACAGTCCTCCGTGGCCTTCACCTCTCGACAAAGTTCACAGCTTTGCAGCCTGTACAGTCTTTAACTTTCACCGCTTCACCTCCCCTGACCGTCATCAGTTAGGCTTGTTATCTATGAGACAGCAATCAAAGCATTAATTCATTATCATGTTCAAAACTATAAACAGACTTCCCAACCCTACCTATCAGCCCATCTCACTCTCTATCCTCCCCAACACTACCTGTGATCATCCTTGGCTCACCTACTTGTCACTTATCGTGCCCCCTGTGCTCCCTGTGGTTTCCACGCTCTCCCTCTCCTCGCTCCCATACTATGGAATGATCGTCCTCTTTCTCTGAGCACTAGTCCAACTCTATCACTTTTTAAATCCAACCTCTTAGCTCTCCTCCTTTCTTAAGAACCCCTTCCATAGCATTCTGCACCACCACATTGCTTTGTTCTCCTCTACCCCTACCTCTCTACAACACCCCCAAAGCACTTATCCCTCACCCCATTATCCCAAACGTAGCACTTCCTCCACTATCCCATTGGTTCATGTTTCTACCTCCCCTGCATCATCTGGTCTTTTATCCACATCCTCCCACCCATTCTTAAGGACACCGGTACCCGGCCTGCTCTGTAAATCAATGCTAAAGGTTTTTTTAAGCATTGTGTGCCATAAATGCATGGCTTTCACTTTAATTTCTATACATCAATAATAATAACATTCAGCTGTCTGAGGCTTTTGTTGCGGTTTACCACAACATCCATTGGTAGAGGTGTCTCTCCCCCTGGCTGATTCCCTCCGAGTATCAAGATGAAAAGGAAAGGATGGACTGTGACCATAGCATTCATAGGAGCGCATATGAGGCCTCATCCTGAGCGATTCTGGAATAAGATTGTACAGTGGTGGAATCAGCATCCATTGCGAAGCCGATATCTCCAACGCTGCTACCAATGAATGGCCTGGGGGATTATGGTGTGGCTCCTTTACTCATCTGAACATGTCATGCTCTACTTGTACCAGCAAGTTATTAAAGCAGTGGAGAATTCACCAGACGACTGTAAGTAGCCAATGTATTTAACACACAGGTAAAAGCTCACCGTGTCACCGTCTGTTGTAGCTCTCCTTGCCAACACGCCACACAATCACATTTTTTCTCAGCAAAAATGCTATTCGTGTCAAACCTTTGTGCTGATATTGGGGCTCCTTAAAATCGTGGGACCTGTTTTCTGCTTTCAGTCACGCAATACGAATCAGCAGCCATCTTTGTTAGGGCCACGTGGCATACTTCTTTCTTTGTTATGCCACTATTTATGACCAGTCAGATCTTATTTGGTAACACATGAGAATACTTCAGAGTTACAAATGATGCAAGAAGTTTCAGGTATTGTTGTTCTAATTGAACCCACAAGGGTTCATCTCTTGGGAAAAACTACTGTCTAAAAAGCTAGATTTTGAGCATTTCAGAGGCATCCCTGTTGTGGGCCTAACTGTTGGCGACTGAAAGTTCCAGGGAATTGAGCGCATCTAATAACTCCATCTGGCTACTTACTTACTTCTGCACATCCTCGGGGATTTTATAGCTGGAGGGTAAGGTTTTGGTCTCCAAGCCCTTTGGGGGATGGTTGGCAAGGCTCATATGAAGCAGGAGGGAAAAGGTAAAGTGCAATGCAGGATTCCTTACTGAATCCATGTCTAAAGGCTCACAACCAGCAAAGATCATAAGATAGAACATATCAGGTGATGTGTTAAGAGGCACTAGTTCATACTTTTCAGTTTAAGCCACCTTGTATTCCAGTACCCAGAGCTGTATTTTCCTTATTCGAAACAATGGACTGCAAATAAAGAATGTAAAGTGGTGTGAGATCAAAAAGAAAACCCCATGAAAGTGGCCATGTGTTTCTAAGGCTCCAACTGATGTCTGATGACTTTCATGCCATGCCTTGCCTTTTTAATGCCATGTTATGGTCTGCAATATGTGGCTTTAGGTTTGTCTGTTCAGGGTGGTTTCTGACTGCTCTGCACTCACATGTTGAAATTCTACGTTCCAACACACAAAAGACATTGAACATTACAAGACTACATCTCTACAAGCACCTTATGTATGGGACCTCTTGCCAATGTATCCTAGCACCACAGGCGCATGCGGCTCCCCTTCAGATACAAATGCATCTATCTTCACAACATAGAACACCTAGGGCCTCATTACGACCCTGGTGCTAATGGGTTAACGGCGCTGTAAAAGGCTGCGGCACCGTTAACCCATTAGTGCCTAATTACGAGGTCCCTTTGCGGTACCCGACCTTAACGGCTGGTCTAGACCAGCCGTTAAATTAGGGACCCACAAAGGGACCTTCGCGGTAAGTATGGTACCGCAATTCGCGGTACCGTACTTAGCGCCTTCGCCATTCCCGTTATGCCCTATGGGGCAAAAATGGGAATGGGGAAGGGCCATGGGGAAATGGGGAAATACCGCCCCGCCAACCTTGGAATGGGGCGGTATTTCCCCATTCCACCATGGCGGACACGTTACGATACCAGCACCAACCATGGTGCTAATAGCGCCATGGTTTATCGCTGGTATCGTAATGAGGCCCCAGAAACAGATCCGCATGCAAAGCTCAAGGAACACAATAGCAAATCTACCTTGCCTTTTCCACTCTCTCCCTACTAATCTCACCCACCAAACTCTCTTCCAGATCTTGCAGTGGGCCTGAAGGCCATGCAAATGGAGGCAGTGTACAGTAAACTCCCAGTGTAACATGACATATATAACTATATTATATTAATATATTATTAAAAGTCATATTTTTAGAAGGGTGTTGAAAGGGAGTGTTGCATGCATGTCCTAGACGTGGAACATCCCTCCTCGTTCTGGAGGTGTGTATGTTTGTGCTATATTGTATTTCTACATTGAACATGGTCCCCTCTGGCAATAGAGAGGCACGTCTGTATGAATCAATTTGTTCACAGATTCCAGCTAAGCTAAGAGTCCTGATGAAGGTGGTGACATGCCATTTCTGCCAAAACATCTACTGAAGAGCAGGCTTGTGTTCCAGCTATTGTGTTGTAACAGTGAGGGACAGTATAATCAAGTTCCATGAATTGGAGATGTAGACAAATGAGATAGAGACTTTAGATGTTCTATGCATCGGAATGCTGCCTTTATGTGTAATTGGCACAGCACAATTATAATTATCCCAGAATGAGCTTCCGAACAACATGGATATGTTTTGAATTCTATTATTTTGTTTTTTGACTAAATGTTGTTTTTGTATAAGAATGATTACCAAGAGACGCACCCTTATATTTATGCAGAGATGATGTTGTGTCTATAAAATGTTTGAACTTTAAGTTGGTGGTAGCACACACATGTGTTGATACATTTGGCGTAATGCCATTTTGTTTTTATTCGTCCTGCAGGTCCCTGTGTTCGAGTGCTCTATATGGGCTTTACCCTCCTGGTGGAACATGTTGTATGGTTTCCTCAAAGAAGGTTTTCTAAGCAAATTTATGAAAGGCAAGAATATATAATGTGCAAATATAGCAACTGAATAAATGACATCAATTAAAAAAAAGAAAGTAAAGAACATTAAGTGGGCATTTCAAATGATTGGTACTATGCCTCGTCATAATTGCATTTACTGCTGTGTCTAAAAAGGAGACGTTTTGAAATGAAGAATATTTTAGCTGGGTACATTTCTCTGGTATATTGGCGAGATTGACACTAAGCACCCAACATTAGGGGTCTTCCTTCCGTATCCTATTGATTAATGTTTCATCTCCACTTGATCCTCCTTATACATTCCTTTGCCCCATAAAACAAATCTTAACTTTGCAACCTGCATCCTCTGTACCCTCTCACACTTCTGCTCACACTGCCTGCATGCCAGCTGGAACTCTTTTCACAAACAATCCCTCTACAAATGTCACCTCTTCACCTTCCAATCTATCCATGAGCTCACCCCCACCACCCCACCCCCAAAACGTGCAACCTGCTTTTTGCGACACTCCCCATCTTGCACACTATTCTCTAATTGTTCACACATATGTATGCCCCTCGCCTATCCTCTACTGTATCTCACCTTTCTCTTGCTTCAGATCACTGGAATTACTTTCCCCAACATCAGCAACATCAACATAATTCCAGCCTTTAGATCCGTCCTCAAACAACATCCCCACTCCACCTAAGTGTTCCTTTCACTATTCTCAATATCTCCTCTCTTGACCTCCACCAAGCTTCAATCCTTTTATGCCCTTTTATCTCACCACTGGGACTCCTTACCCAATGAAACCAAGAATATCCTGACCCTGGAAGGGCACCTCCTTTTCCAAGAGCAAAGGTATTCAAACTGTGGGATGCGCCTCCCTTGGGGGTGGCCTCATTCCCGGGAGGGGGTAGTGGTGGCAGAACCACAACCTGAAATGAAAAGAATAAAACAAAAGCACTTTATAAAATCATTATATTTTTTATTTATTTTCAAAGTCACGCAAGAAAAAGCTGACGTGGGATGGGGCATTCAGGTTTGTGCATATGCCATTCTACCATGGCCCCCGACACAAATGCTCAGTGTGCCTGGGCCAGGCTTAGGGTCAATGGGAGTGGCTGATCCAGAAAATACACACCCTGGAAGCAGACTTTCGCTCCCTTTCCAGAGAGAATGCTTCCAGGGTGTTTGAATCCAGTCAAGAATGAAACGGGACTGGGATTATACGAGGTAAGGGGGTTCTGGGGTTGTTTGTGGAAAGGGTGGGGGTATTTTGTTTTTCTGGGAGTGGGTGGGGCTGGGGTCGTTTTTGGAGCATGGAGCAAGTGTGGGGGACCTGGGGCTATTTTTGTAGCGGGAGAGGAAGTGCCTGGGTTGCTTTAGGAGCAGGTGGGGGGGTTCTGGGGTTCTTTTCGGAGAGTGTGTGGAGCCAAGGGACTGTGCAGGGAGTGGGGTAGGGAGGTGTGGGGCAGGGGAGCCCTGGGCAGGGGCAGCTCAATCATAATGGTTGGGGGGCGTCGACCCAGCAGCCCCCCTCACCCACTATGGAGGGACCGAGGAGCAAGCTCAGTGAAACATTGCGCGCTCCCTCAGCTGCTTTTTCCAGCACAGGAAGCAAACCTAGGCTGGCTGAACTGTCAAGGGGAAACACTTTTTCCCTTTGACAGTTCAAGTCCCCTGCCGCACATGCTCAATGCGCCATGCAAGTCAGGAGGTGTTTTGCTTTGCCAGCCTTGCATAGCTCATTGGAAATGCTGGCATGCGGAACTGCATGTCTGTATGTGCAAAGGGGCGCTTCTGCATCTCCTTGCACATACAGACAGAGCAGGCTGGAGCGGGGCATTTCAGTACCCGTGCTCAGGCCCCTGCACGTATGTGCTGGAACGAGGAAGCTCTTGCTTCCCGATTCCTGTTCATGATGCAGGAGCTGGAGCACTGAGGAAGAGACTTCCGGACAGGGGCAGAAGGTATGTTTACGTTCATTTATTTTTTATTTAAATATGTGTATGGATGCGTGTATGCTTGTGTTATGAGTGTGTATGATGATGGGTGCTCATGTGAATGATAGGGTGCTTGCTTTGTGAATGCTGTGTGAGTGTGTGATTGTGTTTGTGATGGTCCGTGGAGCTGATTTTTGTGAGTGGGGGTAGGGGAGATTGTACAACAAAGGCATTTTAAAAATGCCTTTGTTGTACAATCCCCCTACCCACCTGCCAAAATTAGCTCTCCTTCTGAGGCGCTGTGGAGCCCGGGGGACAGGGATGGTATTTCTTTACTGGACATCTATCATAGATGTCCAGTAAAAAATACCATGCCTGCCCCCTGGGTCCCCAGCGCCTCGCATACACACATAATCACATTGATTGTGTGCATGTGTTAGGTGCTGTGAGTCCCAGGGGACAGGGATGGTATCTTCTTACTGGACATACCATGCCTAACCCCTGAACCCCCCAGAGCCAATTGCAAACTGTTTGGCTTTTTACCCAATTATTTTAAAAGTATGGTATGCTCTAAAATGCAACATTTGAACCCATGATTTCAAAAAGAAATTCGGGGTTGAGAATTCCCCAGATACCCCATTGATTGGTATGGGCTCCCTCGCTACGTTTGGTCACCATGGCATATCTGGGGGGAATATTTATGCCCCTCCACTTAAATAATTCACCAGGCGCTGGGACTCTGCTGGGAGCCGGGTTGGGGGAGTCCAGGGACTGTGCTGGGGAGCAGGATCGGGGGACCATGGGATAGTGGTGGGAGCAGGGTGGGGAGAGCCCAGGGACTTTTTTGGGAGCAGGGTGTGAAGAGCACAGGGTCTGCAGTAGGGTGGGGAGAGCTCAGGGACTGGGCTAAGAGTAGGACGAGGGAGCCCAGACACTGTGATGGCAGCAGGTGGGGGGGACTAGGGACTATACTGGGAATAGGGTGCGATGACGGCATGAAATAGTTACTGTCCATTTGGCATTTCTTGGGCAGACTGGCCTGCCCACATTATTTAGCTCAGTGGGGCACAGGCCAAAACAGTTTGGAGACCACTGCCCCAGAGGGACACCCAACAATACACCACAGAATCATCCCTCTAAATACTTTCTTAAATCCGGCTGACCATGCACCCATGTTATTGAAAATAATGGCAACAGCCAAACTGTGTTGATTTGTGATGTCCAATATATATGTGTCCACCATCCCTCCCCCAGTACTATTGAACATCGCTCCACTATTTATTTTGGGAGAGTGTACAGCCCCCTGTAATGGGACTGCTCATGGTGCCATTATCACTTCGCTAAAGAACGTCCTGTCCAACCAAAGTGGTTCATCAGGTATTAATACACATGCAACAAACCACAACCTTGGATGGATGTTGATGTCAGGAAAGAAAACATGATCAATTTATTGGGGAACATAGCTCCTTTTTGAAGATGACGGTACTATTTTACCTTCATACTAAAAATGGCCACACTTTGTGATGCATGTGATATGATAGATTATTTATAACGCGCTTTATACCCAGAGGTTTCTAAGCGTGGACCCATGGATCGAGCCTGTGTTGCTCCGTGTCGTCTTGCTTCCAAGGCAAGCACGTTGTCCCTGAGCTGTCCTCCTTAGACAATGCCTATTGGCGTGGGCATGTACTTAGTAGTTTCAAGGCATATGGGTTGAACAATCCTATGTCACCAGCACTAAAACAGCCTCATTTTAAAAGGAGTGAGGATGAATTGGGAAAAATGTATTTGCTCACTGGGTCGCATAGCTCCATATTACTAAAGTATATGATTTTGAGCTATTATAAATAGAGTATTGTAGAATATTCCAATAGTGGTCTCTGGAATTATCCCTCTTTTATTAATCCTTTCTTCTGTGACAAGCTCTCTTCTGGCTTGTGGGAATATACACCTCCCCTGTCACTATCGAACACTGATCACAGTGCGAGCCACTGTAGTTGGCTCATATTAATAGAAAATCTGTTTTTTCCCCTGAAACTTCACACTCACAATCACTGTTCATCATCTTTGCAATGAAGATACCGCCCATTATGACTGGTTTGAAAGAGTCCTTGTTTGACCAGGAGGAAATGGTAGCAAGATCCTCATCAATCATTGTTCCTACACATGGTGGCCTGAGCAATAGAGATCACCCACATCTGGAAGCGGGCCCTGTGCTGCATCTGCCCACTTGGTGTCAATGTCAGAAGGCCAGCTGTTGCCAACATCTCGAAGGATCTGCTGCTGTCATTCATATCTGCAGGAAGAACCAGTAGAAATATGTCTCACGGAGCCAGGGACCAGAGCTCCCTTGCCGGACCCCTGTTGACCAGACCATGAGCTGGACGTGGATGCAATGTCCCTCACGGCCTGCACCAGCCTGAGTAGTAACCTCTATACTTGTGAATGGCTAACACGTGTTTCCCTGTTTGGATACTGCAATCTCCCACTGAGATATCATGCAGAGGAGTCTGGCATCCATGATTAACTGATCAGTCCACTGAGGTGAGGGAGTGGGGGGTAGAGCTTTCACTCGGATTCTTGGGCTGCTCTGGAGTTATGGAAGAGGACACCTGGCCTGTTATTGTGTGTTGTTTTGAGATCTCTCAGGCCCCTCTTCCTGTCCAAGACTAGAGCTATGAGAGTGGGGCCATATACAACATGTACTCATAGATAAGTGGCTATTAACAATAGTGTGTTTTCTACTTCGCAGTACCAGGGCGCAGCATAGACAACTAAAACGTGACTCTAGTTGTCTGTCTCCATAGGGTTCTTATATGTTAATCGCTCATGTACAGCACTGTCAAAAAAACAAATTCCCAGTCAGACACTTGAAACATAGAGCTAATTCCTAGGGCTGTGCAAAGTTGCAGAACGCCTGGGGCATGTTTCTTGAAATGTACGGCAACATGTGCAAACATCACAAAGTTGCAGTCTTCTGCAATCACCTTGTATTGCCCGGGCATTTAATTAGCCACATTTGGTTATTAGCAGGGGCAAGGGTGCTTTTCTATACCTACTCAAACAGCTGTAACCCATAATCTCCATTAACATATATCGTTTGAACCAGAGAAATGGGTGCCGAGAAACATTCCTGCCAAGACAGTTTGTTGCAATTATTTCTTGCAAACACATTATTTCCAGGCCAAAAAGGAACGAACAGAAACACATGCCATGCCCTGCAGGCAGCAGGCTACAGAATATACTTTTGCTTCCTCTGGTTCTCCTGTGACTGCGCTTGGAATGGCGTTTCGCTGCGTCCTCGTGACTGGCAGAATCTGGATGCATGCTCCTGTCTGTTTGATCATCACACTTGTTCAAAATAAAACACACGTAATTACTAATGATATTTATTGGAACCAGTTAGTTTTACTTTTCTTGAGGGATAACATTGTGCAAAGGGAATACAGACATGGTGATGCGTATGAGGAGCTATACACCCTGATGCCTGCGGTGCATAATACATAAATAAATAAATATATAAACACATAACATTCATTGTGGCCATGTGTGTTTTGTTTTCAGCTAAAGGTGCTTCATCTAGTAATAAGTTTTGCAAAGGGGGTATGCTTCTCTGAACAATACTATTTTGGTGAACTTCACACACACACTACACACCTACTCACATACACACACACACTCACACACACACGTGTGTGTGGGTGCGTGTGCTATGATTTTTTTGATCTGCAATGAGAATTGGCGCTAAATTTGATCTGATAAATAAATGGTGTGGGAAACATTGTGGTTGACAAACTTAAAAGAAATATATGCAACTTCACAAGTTTACATTATTGTTGTACTAATTACATTGGACAATGTAATAACTCTGCCTAACACATTAGCACGGGGGCCATGACAGCTACATTCCCCAAATCCTGCAGCTGCCACCTTCAAAGGGTCCCCTTTACAACTAATCTGCCCCCAACCTTCCGGAGCTCGTAGGAACCCTCGGTTGAAGCAGTTCTGCAGCACCACATCTGAACATTGCTTCGAGGTATACAAAGTTCAAACCTTAGTTCTCAGAGCAATTGGTTTGCATAGGAAAAACAGGTGTGTATATGTGAGACATATCGGATGTGCCTTTATGTATTTCATACGCAATAGGGTGACCAAACATTATGTCATTCATACAGTATGGTTACCAAAAACGATGTCATGAATATGGCAATTGAATTTCTTTGTACACCTCTGATAATAATAATATAATGTCTGCACATAGTGCTTTAATAATGGATACTGTTAATATACATACAGTTTACTGGCCACTTCAGAGCACTTCTGTATGGTGGGCATGCCATCCGGTATGCTGGTAGCTATGAGTCCAGACCTAAGAGGAAGGAGATGATCAAAAGGTCTTCCAGTCAGATGTTGAGTGCTGTTGAAGCATTGGGATGTTCCAAATAGGCTGGTCATGCTTTAATGAAACATTTAAGATACTATATTAACGGCCCAATCCCCCCAGAGTGAAGACATGATGAACGGGTTAGTGGTTGTGAAAGCTTGTGTGGGGGGTTTAAGTTATGCCCTGAACCTTCCTTTATAACTTGGTTCCTGAGAGATTGATTCAGGTTGTTCCAGCTGAACCTCTTGAGTACCTTTCTGCCATGTTGGTGGGTTAAGGCTGACCATGTGGATGCTTCGTTTCTAATGGATCAAAAAGGGATGCAGGTGTGATGGTCGTGATGGTCTCTTGCCCCTATGGCCCACTTCCGGATATCCAAGATTTTTAACCTACCTCTTTTCCCCGCTGCGTGCCACTGTAGCACATTCAAGCAGTAAGTGTCACTCAGTGTTCTTGAGATTGACGCATAATTTGGCCATTTTATTTTACACCTTGTTCTTATTTCTTGAGTAGGCAGGCAGAGAGGGGCACAGTTAAGAGGTGCACGCTGGAGGACCTTGATGGTTGGACGCTAGAACATGGAGAATTTTTCTAAAGGCCTACTTTTGAAATTGAATGGATGGTACCAAACAGGCAGAGGCAAGCTCTCCTCCTGCTATTATCATCCATGCCATGTCAGTGAAGATTCCCATGACAGAGTGGGGCACAGAGCAGGAATATATAACCTGTCATTGCTGCTGATTGTATGGCTGGGGTGGTAAAAGGCACGACAACCCAGCAACTACCTGGATTCCCTTGCCTTATTCCAGCCCTGGCTGGGAAATAATATCCTCTAAAGCGTACTGCTGACGCAATGACGCATCCCGCGCCATGGAGTTACGGCTCATTTGAAATTAGCGTGTGAACGTATTGAACTGACCACAAGGTTGTCTAGGTAGGAGAGGGTAAGCTTGGAGTGCTCAGAGAGGACATATGACAGTCTTTCACTCCGAATATTATCTACTGTGTAGTTCCATACCACTTCACAGTTCATTTTTCGGTTAGTAGGGAGGGTATTTAGGAGTAGAGTATTTTAGTAGACTTCCATATGTCAGACTGTGTATGCGGACAGTGCCTGAGTGTGCAAGAGTTTAATATTAATTTGAAGGAGCGTAGTGCGTTAGATGGCAGAATTTGTCACTTCTTCCTTTATTAGACCTTAACTTACAGCGACTACAGATATTCAATATGTTTCATATTCCTCAACCCAAAAAGGGGGTGACGACTATACCAGGTAGTTGTAGCGCTTAGGTACATAAACAAAATAGACCACTAAAAAGAAACAAAAGTGGAACAGCTGCAGAGCCTTGCACCACATAGGCTACCCCTGCCTACAACCTTAGCAAGTTAAGACTGCAGCTACACCAGGTCGATAAACCTGAAGACAACTACAGGTGGCAGCTAGCGGCCACTCCACGGTACAGCAGGAATAAGTGGAGAAGTGAGGGCAAGTGTGCCTACGCTTATAGACAGAGAAGTAACAGAATTGTCACGCCAGACCACTGCAGATAATCTCATGACGGAGGAGACACAAGAAGAAAAGTCATGGTGTCCATGAAGCAAAAGGGCAAAGGAAAACAGCTCAGCATGGAGGCATGCACCAAATCAGCGTGCCCATTGGAGAGTCCAGCCCAAGCAACTGCAGCATCCTACACGGAGCAGAAGCTTGTGGTTGGAGATCAACAGATTCTAGCGGCCATAGCATCTTTGAAGGAGACACTTGAGGGTAAAATAGACACCATTAGCATTGACGTAAACCTGCTCAGACAAGATGTAAGGGCACTCACAGAACGTACAGGAATGCTTGAAAGGTCAGTAGCTGTAAATATTAGCAAACTTAAAGACAACACAGAAGAAGTAAGGGTTTTGCAACAAGAAGTGCGTAATCTGGAGGACAGAGCTGAGGATGCGGAAGGCAGAGCCAGGCGCAATAATGTGAGAATGATTGGGCTCCCGGAAGGCGAAGGAGGATCAAACCCGACGAAGTACATGGAGTCTATGCTGCAGCAAGAAATAGATCCAAGCGCTCTTAGTCAAGGCTTCACAGTGGAAACGGCACATAGGTCTTTAATGAGGAAGCCATTGCCAGGAGCCCCACCGAGGCCCATAATAGCTTCGATTGTGAACTATCGTGACAGAGAAAAAATCCTGGAGCACTTTCTGAAAATGGGGGACGATCAAACGAGCCTCAGCCACTATAACGGCTTACGCTGACTACACCTTGCAGGTCCAGAAGCAACGCATGAGCTACGTTGTGGTCAAGAGGAGATTGCGAGAGGCCAATCAGAAGTACATGCTGCTGTATCCAGCTAAGTTGAAAGTGATCTATAAGGGCCGCGCAGTTTTCTTTGACAGCCCTGAGGATGCACATACATGGATGGATGCAGAGAACCTGCCGACTAGGATAGAAGGAAACCAAAGTAGTCAAGAATAATCACAGGCAGTAGAGCAATACAATTACAGGCAGCAGTGACTTGGAACATAACCTCAGGTTTTGGAAGTTGTCAAAATCAGGAGTAAACAACGTCGTGCATACTTTTGACTGCACCACGCAGGAACGTCCCACACCCAAGATTGCATTGTTCTGCATGGATACTAGCGGTGATGTATCTGCCCACTGCGCCTTATACACCAGGATCCTGGGATGGAGGCGAGAAGTGGGGAGGCCTGATCACAACGAACTGAGCTGCACTATTGTTGGGGGATGGGGAAGGGGGGGAGTTGTGGGAGTTGAAGGGGAATTAGCCTATGGAACCACATGGAATGTATTGACTTTGACAGTGGGACTGGTAGCACATGCCTTTCAATACAATGGGGGAAATTAATGTAGTAACCTGGAACATAAGGGGTCTCAATAGCTACATTAAACATAACAGGATTATGACATACTGAAAGCTCCAGAAAATTGATATTGCTCTCTTGCAAGAAACGCACTTCACAAGGGAGAAACAGACAGCTCTCACTCAGAAATGGAGGGGCACGACGTTGGCTCACCATATTCAGCTTATGCTAGGGGCATGATGATTTGGGTGGCACCATCAGTTCCTTTGAGAGTGCTGGATACATTCCAGGATAAAGAGTGTAGAATTATTGTACTAAAGGGTCGAGTCAAACACAGAGAATTTTGCATTATAAACACATATGCACCGAAGCACGATACTGCAGCTTATTGTCGCACACTCTACCCGATGATAAGTCTATATAGAGATGGCACGTTAATATGGGGAGGGGACTTTAATTGTACGCTGAACCCTTTACTAGACAGGCGATGATAAATGTATTCACCTTGCCCCTGTCATGATGCCTACCCCCGGGCATCCAGACCAAGTCCAGCAACCCCGGAAGCAGGCATCATGTTACCCAGAGAAAGCCAAGCAACCCTTGTTAGAGGCTATATGGGTACAGTCCTGGCATCTATGGCGCCAGGCACATGTGGGGGAACAGTCCTGGCGCCATAGATGCCAGGCTCATATGTAAAAACTTACCTGATGAAGACCATGCTGCAAGAGATCCAAGCCCATATGAGGCTTGGAAGGTACTACTTTACCTAGGGACTATTTTGTTACTCGAAGGGGAGCACACACTTCACGTTATTCTGCATCCTGCAGCGTAACGCTCACCGTGCCTGCAGTCAGCATCCAGCCTCGTGCCATGCCCGCCTCGAGTCCAGAGCGCCTAGAAAGAAGGGGAAAGAAGAAGAAAGGTTAGAACAAGAACATTATTGGGTTTCTTGCCTGATTCTGGATTCATCGCACCTTTGAACAAGAAAAAGACTTTATTTTAAAACATGTTGCATCGCCAGCAGCAGCGCCGCACCTTACTCACCGTTCCTGCAGCATCTCTACGATCCAGCGCTGTCTCCATCATTATGTTGCCGCATTCCATCACCTAAGGGTGACAAGAAAACAACAAGGTGAGCCGAGGGGAAACAAACAAGGACAATCTCTTGCCACCATATACTTACCTGATTTTACCGCCAGAGGTATCATTCACCAGCACGCCAAATCTTCTTACGCTGCACCTGTCAGAAAAAAGAAAGCAGCGAGTTAAACTTTGGCATCATTTAACGGACAGTGTGGGATAGCACAGACTCTTACCTGAAAGCTTTCAGCTGCCACAGAACTATCTTCTTTTGGGTCTAAGCTGCAAGATAAACAATGGAATTGGACAAGAGTGATTATTCAGACACTTTTGAACTCTTAAGAACTATATGCTTACGGTCCTTCGCTAGGAGTTTTGGAGCCAAGATTTGTCTAGACCTCTTCCAATATCCTCAAGCCAGTGAAGTAACTGGCCATCAACGTGCCCCTGTGTTCCTCGCAGGATGGAGAGCTCATCATTAAAAACTATAAGGTGAGCTTTGTGAACGGGAATATCAGAGGTGATAAATGGGGATGCAGTGAGGGGCTATTACTCAAATCCACGGGTGGCTAATTCCCTTTCTCCGCCTTTAGAAGACTACTTCTATGGGTCAAGCAGACGAAGCTAGGTGGGCCAGTCCAGCCAGTCATCTCTGCACTACGCATCACGTTGGTGGAGACCGTGGCTGTCCAGTTCCTCCCGACACCCCTGTGGGAACCAGGTGAGCGTAACAGCCCCCTCCGCCAAAGCCCTGAGTACACTACAACAAGTATTCACACTCTCCAACCAATGGCATTCTCAACACACACAGCCCCGTGGATATTCACATTATACTGCTGCCCAAGCCCTGCAAACGAGATTAGATTATGTTTTTACTGGAGAAGATACTCTCAGCGAATTTGGCAGGGCAGAATACAAGGCACGAGTGTTGTCGTATCATGCCCCACTTGTGTTCACATGACGAGTCCCCCCCCCCGAGAGTACGAAGTGTTTCGGGAACAGTTAAGACAATGGGTGCAGGATCATTTCAAGTTTAATACAGGCAATGTGACATCAGTGGGTAAGTTATTGGAAGTCTTTAAAGTAGTGATCCGGGGGACTGCAATCTCCAAAGTGAATGGGGTTCAAGCCGCAATATTAATGGACTTAAGCAAGGCGGAAGCAAAATTAGAAGCCATAAATGATCTGAGTGACACATCCAGTGTGAACGTCCAGGAAGCCATCGCCCTGCTACATGAATGTTTAGCGTACTAGGATAGATTGGTTAAATTGAATTATAGGAAGTACGTGGAGTGGCTGCACACTGAAGGGGACAAACCAGGAAGCTTGATAGCTTGGTTATACAAGAGCAAGGCTGAACAGAGCATGATCCGAGCAATCACAACCAAGAATGGGATGAATTGCGAGTCACAATGAATGTTTCTATGACTTTTACAAAGGATTGTATGAGGAGATGTCAGATGAAGATGCTTTAGAGCTGATAGATCTACTCAAACTACATGCCGAGGCAGTTAACTTGCTGGAGACCCCATAACTAAGAAGGAGCTGGAATGCACTTTCAGAGGGTTGCCATCAGGTAAAGCTCCAGGGATAGACAGCCTTCCAGGCAAGCTTTACAAGAGTTTGTAGCAGAGATCACTCTCCCATTGCTGGCTGTACATCATTAGAAAAAGGCATTCTGCCGCCAACGCTGTGGGAGTCAATCATAGTCCAATTGCTTAAGCCTAACAAACCTGATACAGAGTGCAGCTCTTATAGGCCCCTCTCACTACTCAATCAAGACAGGAAAATGCTGACGGCACTGATGGCTAATAGGCTGAAACTGGTAAGTCATAAATTAGTACGCTGGGATCAGGCAGGCTATGTCCCAAACAGGAATATCACTTGTAATCTGAGACGGTTGCACCACGTTATCGATCAGACCCGGGACAGCACCCAGTTTATGGCAATCCTCACTGGATGTGGTCAAGGCATTTGATTCAGTCTGATGGCCAAGGCTCCTGGTGGTGCTGAAGGGTTACAGCATGGGCTGTAGGTATATTAAATGGGTTAAGCTGCTGTACAGTAACCCAGTAGCGAGAGTCAAAACCGATGCTACGATATCAGAGCAATGGACATTAAGTAAAGGGACGAGACAGGGTTGTCATTGGTCCCCTATGTTATTTATATTAGCCTTGGAGCTGCTGGCGATATACTTACGTAAAGAATACCACTAGGAAGACATCAACCTACGGCGTAGTACACACCTGATCTCCCTACATGCGGATAACATGGTTCTTTATCTACAGCAACCGGAGACTAACCTCGAATATACATTAGAAGTGTTTGAGCGCTATATGGACCTGTCTGGGATCACAATAAATGCACAGAAGTCTTGGCAGAGTATAGAAGTAGGCCCCGGGAAGCGGTACCAGTGTTATCGATCAAATGGACACGTTTAGATATCTGGGGGTAGACATCAGACATCTTCCACGACCCTAAAGTAGAACATGTACAGAACACGGTGAAGGTGGTAAGTAAAATTTAGAATTCCATGAAGTTTTGGGGAAGGTTACCGCTTTCACTTAAGGGGCGGGATGCGCTATTGGAAATGGTGGTGTTTCTGAGGCTGTTGCATTACTCCACAAACGTCCCATATAACATAGCCAGAAACTTCTTTGAGACGCTGAACGCCACTTGTTGGAGTTTCCTTTGGCATAATTAGATGTAGACTGTTGTTAGAGAAACTGCAGAGACCACATGAGCAGGGAGGAATTAAGGTGCCGGATTTTAAGGGATATTTTGTAGCAAGCCTATTGCAGTTCACCATGTATTGGCTGTCAGTTAAACAGACACAAGATGCAGTGCTACTGCAACCGGCATGCACCCCGCCTTTTTAAAAAGAAATGGTGTAGACCACGATGGTACGTGACCCCAAGTCCCCTTTGTTGCTGAGACTGGGCATGATGATGTGGCAAAGGGCCTGCTGCCGGCTGGGCAAGGAAAAGCACTACTCCCCTCAGATCCCGTTCGTAGCCATAAAAAGTGAAGACGTGCAATTAAGGTTGAATATAAGGAAATACTGGGAGCCCAACGGGGTGGCTACAGGAAGCGACATATTAAAGGAGGGACGTCTGATGGCCTTCAGTGAGGTTGTTTCAGACTTAGGAATAGGGGAGGGGCAACATATGATTCATGCTTCACTTCTTCATGGAATAAAAGCTAAGGGGCAAGATCAGAGGGAGCATGGGTGGAAGATGCAATAGAAACACAATGTCACGCTTATATGAGCTGTTGATGTTGAAGCCCGATTACAATCTAGTACACATTAGACAACGGTGGGAGGCAGATTTGCAGGCACATCTTTTAGATGCCGTCTGGAACAATGCCAAGGGGTATAACAAGAGAGTGTCAAGGAACGCAAAACTACAATTAATCCAACTATATATCACTCACAGAGCATATTTAACCCCGAAGAACATTGCAAAATTTAGCACTGCAGGTGACCAAGCCTGCCTGAAATGTAGCCTACCTAATGCAGACCTGATAAAAATGTTCTGGGCTTGTGCAGACATACGCAAATACTAAGAGGGAGTGGCGCAGGTCCTAGCTAAGGTGGGAGTACGAACAGAGCTGATAACACCCAAAGCATGCTTGCTGATTATTTTTCTGAGAGCAAAACATGCAAGACATGCAAGCAAATTGAAAGACCTACCATACATTTTAGCGAAGCGTAGGATTGCAATGGGTTGGAAAGCACGGAATGGCCCAGCAGTTGAAGGGTGGTTGAGGGACCAAAAAAAAAATGGTCAATAGCAGAGACTGCAGTGTGGCATGAAGCGTTGGTGCGGCCAAGAGGAACAAAACATTGATCTATTGGTCTGGAGACATATACTACAAGAATTAATATCCCCTGCGCAGGACAAGACCCTGATGCAGACACAGGCATCAGCATAATTGGTGGAATAGAGAGACAGTTCACGCAGTCCCACATACTGTAATGGTCATAGTTAGTGGAATGGGTGGCAGGGGGGTGGCAAGGGGGATTGAACAGACAAGTGACTAACCAAATAATATGTGGCACTGTTATGGGCTGTTATGTATAAAGTCTGTATGTTCATGTTGTTGTTATTATTGAAAACAAATGTTTTTAAAGTAAATGATTATTTCAAATATCTCAACAAATCAGTTTTTCTACAGTTTACCTAACCAAATTCATAATTGTCATTACTGATCATTTGCCATTACTGATCATTTGCCTCTGAAAATTGTCTAAACAAATTCATAGTTTGCCTCAACAAATTCGTTTTTCTACAGTTTACCTAAAGAAATTCATAATGTTAGTAACTAATCCTATGCCTCTACAAATTTTCTAAACAGATTCGTAGTTTGCCAACACTTGTTTCGACCAACTTGGTCCTTTTCAAGGCAAAACTTTTACAATGTCCACATTCATCATAGTCAATCTAAAGTATCTACACATATCAGAATATGTCCATTCATCATTATTCAAAAAAGTTCATCATATGAAATGGAGATGATTTATGTCCGTTGAGGGGGAGACAAAGGATGAGGGTACAGAAAGCAAAAAGGATGTGATGAACCATATTGAAAAAAACAAAAGAAAAAGAGAAAGAAATACAGCCGTTAAAATAAAGCCAATCACAAATTTATAATCACATCCTAACATTAATCCACCTGATATTGCTAATTTATAACATATTAGCATAACAAAAATCTTCTTATCTAGTTGATGTTACAATGTAATAAGATGATTCTTCTTGACTCGTATGATATCTAAAATTGCACTAGCACATGGTTACCTCCAAAGTTACTCGCCCTATATTGAACTGCAGTATCTTCCCTGAGTAGTAAAGTCAAGTAGTATCATCAGTTTTTAGTTAATTAGTTCCTCAATCATGAAAACATGCTTCCTCATTGGTAAATGATTCCCTACAAAGATACAATTATATTAAAGTATTATCAATAATTATGAATTCTCTCCATATCTATTGACAGTTGTGCTCACTGATGTTTAGTCTCTTATACTCTTACCAAAGTTTCAGTGTATATAACTTATTCCATGTCGGGCCCTTTCTCATTCAGAGGCCCCGGTCCTTGTCTGCCGTGCACGAGCAAATTCTTGCGGGTGCCATTTTAAAATATGTTTAAATAAGACATGAAGTGTGACGTGTGCGTGACGCACATCGTGACAGCCCCTGCCTGCCTGACCCATTTGGAACTCACCATATTGTTTTCAAAAATGGTGTGCCACCATTTTGAATGCATCTCTCCATAGATGCATTCCTGTATTGTTATTGCCCTTATATTGGCCCCATAATATATACCATAGAATGAGAATGGTCTTCATATATAGCAGTGTAATGATAATTTTGAAGAAAATTAGGAAATTACACAAGAATCGTTCTAACAGGGTTGGAATATCAATGTGTCCACTAATAACATTATCAAACACAAAACAATAATTGATTTCAGCATGGAACACCATTATAGTAAAATAGTCTCAATTAAATCTATTTCTGCTATGAGTAAAGATTACCCTCTATCCCTATGCATGACCAGTATTACCCATTGCATATTATATTATATTGAATGTACTAGCTGTAATGCCCGAAAGCAGGACCAGGTTTGTAATTGTTCTAAGAACTAATTGATTGGTGTACCACATGATACCTTAATTTTTCAGCCTTATATACAAGAGTGACACACTGATGTAATGATATGATATGATACGATATGATATGGCATTTATAACGCGCCTATACACAAGTGTTTCAAGGCGCGACGAGGCAAGGGAGGGGGAACAGAGGGAAGACAGAGACAACGATCTTACTAGGCCAGGTGACATTGAGATCTCACAAGTGCAGGGGGGAGAGGGAAAGTGCAGGGGTAATGGGGAGGGGGCAGTACATAGGACCAAGAGTAATAATTAAATAGAATAAATAAAAATGTATGTAAAAAGTGTGACCAGTTTGTGGCAAGTGCATGGATAAGTGCAGACATCAAGTGTCAAGACCTGGAGGACTGTAGGGATACAGAAACAGCCCCCAAGTGCAGGGGTTGCCTGGGAGGCAGTGCAGGTGTGCAGCTGGAGGGAGAGGGTACCTGGGCCTGAGATCAGAGGGTAGCCAGATGGCCAGTATAATTCCGGTCACGGGTTCAGCAGGAGAGAGGGGGAGAGAAAGCAGAAGCAAAGAGGAAGGTCTTGAGGTGCTTCCAGAACAGGAGATGGTTCTCCTCAAGTTTCAAGAGGGAGGCCTCAGCCGAAGAAAGAGATCTACCACCAATTTGTTTCTTGGAGAAGCGACTGACCCTGATGGAGTTGGAGGCGGATAGGTGAAGAGCTTAAGAAGGAAGAAATTTAGGAAGAATTAGTTGAGGATATTGAGGGTATTGAGGCCCCAGCCCCCATAAGGCCTTGTGGATAATGCAGAGGGTTTCGAACTTACTCTTCAGAGCCACTGGGAGCCAGTGCAGAGATGTCAGTCCTGGAGAGATACGATCCCGGGGCTTCAGGCCAAGGACAAGTCTTGCAGTCCTGTTCTGGATGAGTTGCAGAAGGCGGAAAGTAGAAGCAGGCAAATTTAGAAAGAGGCTGTTGCAGTAGTCCAACCTAGAGAGAACCAGAGCTCTGGAGACAGTGAGCTTCTGTGGAAAGGAGAGGTAAGGAATAATACCTCTGAGGAGGTGCAGTTGGTATTTTTACTTCTTAGAGACGTCAGAGATGTGAGGAGAAAAGGAGAGTATGGAGCTGAAGATGACCCAGAGGTTCTTAGCCTCTCAGGTGGGAGCAGGAAGAGGGCAAAAGGCGGCCAGACAGAGAGCGATAGGAAAGGAGGGTGCAGGTGTACCAATGGGGAGAATCTCAGTCTTACTGGCATTAAGGCAGAGATCATTGGCGGTGCACCACTCCTGGATGGCAGACAGACAGTCAGATAGGAGGGAGGGAGAAGAGATGGTGGAGGGAAGCCTGGAAACGAGCTGAGTGTCATCCGCATAGCACTGAAAGTTGGAGCAGAAAGCAGCAATGCGGTGGGCAAGGGGTGCCAGGTATTGGTTGAAATGAAGAAGTGGAGAGCTGAATTGACAAAGTTAATAAGGAAGACAATACTGAAGACAATAAAAAAAAGAATGTTTCATTGCATGAAACAAACTTCAGGACAGAGGGATACAACCCTCTTAAATGTTGTGTAAGAAGTGATCTGGCAAGGATATATAGTAATGATGTTGAAAGAACAGAAATTATTGCTAGCGCATACTTCTAAGAAGTAGAGACAGATTATTGGTACTCTCACTCTAGATTGTACAGTAAAGAGGTAAAGTAAAGAGGACAGGACAAAATAATGTGGAGGTCTTCACACATAGCCCTTGGTTCACTCAACAATTAGAATCATGGAAGATCACTTTGTAGACCATAGAACCCCTCCACTAACCAAAGACATGACTTTGATTCAGTTGTTTGAAATCGGTACACGTTTCATCACATGACCTATCCCAGGTGGAGTTCATGGGGGTGGACAGCTGGGTTATAAGTCTCTGTACAATTATTACAATGGCTAAAATGATTCTCTGCCATGCTGATGCATTACATATGGTGGGATTTGCCGTATACCACAAATTCACAACTACTTGACAGAATCTCAGAGAAGAATCATGCAAGCAGGCGATCACATTAGGTCTAATGGTTTGTGAGGGGTGTGACCCAGTGAAATATGAGGATACAGAACAATTTGAAATGATCTAAAACACTACTGGTTCTTTTATAAAAAACTGTATTGGTAGGAGTTTGAGCTATTGTTAAATAACGAACTTGTACTGGCTGCCTAACATTCTCCAAGGTTCAGTAAATAAACTGCTCTTAAAAATTAAGAAGATTTCATAAATATTGTGTCATGGAATACGAGGGGTCATACACCATTTACAGAAGAGGTCTCCTCCGTAGATAGCATATTATCCCATGACATCTTCCTTTTACAGGAAACTGGGCTTTTTATAAAAAACAGTTATTAGTGGCTACACATTGATATTACAGTCTGCAAACCATGGAGTAACTGGGAGACCCAAGGGGGCTTTTGATAGGGGCAAACAAGAATTTTAATACAAAAGGATTTGGAATAGAGCCTCTGGAAAATTGTCTTGTGGTACCTTTAAGAATCGAGGGGAAGGCTGACACGAGTGAGGATACTCGATTGAAATGTCTATGGCCCGCAGTTAATATTTTGGAAGAATGCAATTTACACAATAACTAAGAGCTAATACTCAAAAAGGAGAGATGTTAATGTTCCATTTTGTTGCCCGGTGAAGCTAGTGTCCAAATCACAATATTCCCCCAGGCAGACTTAAACAGAAAGCCCATCATATATTGCACATTCTCTGGTCACAAACATTCTTTGACAGTAGGATCCACAGTAGAGTGGATCTTTGAAAGAAGATGAAGGAGGTTATGACACATTGGGCTTGATCACGAGTTGGGCGGTAACCCTTAAATGCAGTGGTGATGGTGGTGCTGCTGCATTTAAGGGTCCAACCAGCTCAGAACTGGGGGTAAACCCGCCAGAAAAAATTCAAATCTTTGGAACAATTACCACCAGTGGACAGTGCATGGTAATTGTGCCAGAAATTCCCCCCAATGGGCAATGGGGACTAACAGTTTGTGCCCAATCCATGGTCCGGCGGTAATACCACCGGACGGGTGGGCACTAACGCTAATAAAGTTGGGCAGTATCCCATTCGGGATACCGCCCAACTCGTGATCAGGCCCATTGGCTCGCTCCTTATGGTTTGCAAGTAGGTTTTGTGTCAGCAAACAATGTCTGTCTGTAATGTAGTTGCACTGAGGACAGGAAAACTAATGCAAGTGACATGCTTTTCTCCTGTCCTCCGTCTTGAGGTGACCTGCTCCATAAGCCAGTTTTTGTCACTAGACAAATAGGTAGGAAAGCTGCAGTCACACAACAATCTCACTTGCATCTAGTGGAAAACTGCAATGCTGATTCTGTGGAATTCAACGCTGCAGATGCTGGAGCATCTGCTAGAACAGTGAAATACAATGTGCAACTATTGCAATAAGCAAAGCTGGCAGCTGGACAGTGCTGCTTAACTCATAAACAGTAGCAAGTGTTGGGAACTTTTTGTTCTTTGCTGTAGCTATTTGAAGAGGTCCCCCAATGGGTTAGCCTGCATGCCATATCACTCAGAAAGGTTCCACAACGTGTGTGTCTGCTGTGATTAGATCTCTGCAACATAGGATGAGGAAAACACAGGAGGTTTTTATTTGAAAGCGGACATGCTATCCATGTGTAAGGATGCACTAAAGAAATGTTTAAAAGACCAGCTGCACCAGTAAAGTAGAGCTAAAGTGCAGTGATCAACAACCTACATCTGGACTCCACCACTGCAAAAAACATAATCAGATAGTGCACACTCACTCTCCACAAATCCTGACACAAATTCAGATGGCAGAAATGCAAGCTTTTGAAGAGTGGGCAATCCTAGTACACTCTCTTCTGGGAGAGTTTACAATCCCTGCCTCTCACCTGAAAGTCATACCCTGTGGAAAACTGAAGTAATCCTACAGCCATGTTCCGAGGGGTGGTCATGTCGAGGGTGGGGATGTCTACTGACTTGACTTCGCCCTCTTGAAGAAAGCCTAAACCATTGCTTTCCTTTCCACACTGTCAGGCAATGCTGCAATGTCCCCGGCCTCCTCCTAATTAGCCATGGTCCCATACTCTGGCTCCTTTTTCTGGCTCTCTTAGGTCTCCTGAAGAACTACAACCTGCTTTCACCTCTGCCAGTCACCCCTGCACATCTTTGGGTATTGCTTACTGTTGCTCTGGAGTACCTTCTCTTTGACACCAATTCCAATGACAAGGTACTCACCCACCTTCTGTAGATTCCCCTCAATTGACTCTGCATCTACCTCAACCTCCTCCAGACTGGAAGTCACATCCTCCTCTGCAGGCGCTGTCTCCAATCTTCATTCTCCAGCTCCCTCTCTGTCTCTGCCTCCTCAACCACCATCTCGCCTTCCTCAACTACAGTCTACCCCTCCTCAATCATCTTCTCTTCAACCACCGTCTCCCCACCTTACGCTTTATCTCACGCTATGTTTGCCCCTCCTTAACAGGTTCTGTGTTCCTCACTGGCTGTCTCCCGCCACCTCTGAAAGAGAGGTCAAGGAGTAGTCCACCCCCTCATCTTCTCCAGTCAATACTCCCTCCAGATAACATGACATGTTGCCCAAGGACCCAAAGTGCAGAACACAGCTGTGTCTGAGGTGCCTAATGTATCTAAAGTGTCAATGTACAAAATACAAAACAAGTGACAAAGGAAAGCAAAGGGGTTCTTGGAAGTATCACATGATAGGAAAGTGTTCTCAAAACACACAAACACTAGGGAAGGTGATTGAGCACACTACAGGAAGAGTTATTGGGTTCACACACTAAGGTTTCTCTTCAAATACAGGAAAGAAAAGGTGTTAGGACATTGTTTGGTTGTGAGTGACACAAAAGTAACAGGAAAATACAACTTTATTTTTGAAGTTTTTTTTTTTTTAAAAGGGAGAAAGGGTAAAATGGAAGATTAAAGAGGGAACCTAAATGACACAAACAAACATGCAAAAGGTGAAAAACATGGTTTAAGAAAAAATATATTTGTGACTAATAACTAACCAACACCTCAGCCATAATTCTTTCCAAGCTGGACTATTGTAACGCACTGTACGTGGGTGCCAGTAAACACACCATTAATATGATCCAAATTCTCCAGAACAATGCCCTGAGAACGGCACAGGGCATTGCTAGAAGAGATCATAGCTCTGTAGTTAGGAGGCAAAATGACTGTATGTCCATCAAAGTAAAAATCTGATTTAAAACTGCCTCTTTGAATCATAAATGCCTCAACAATGCAGCCCCTGCTATCTCATGGAGAGAATCAATAGAAGAACTTCTAGCCAAGCCAACAGGTCTACTAACTCAGATTGCCTACTAGTGCCAAGGTCTAAACTCACAAAAGCTGGGGGGTTTAGCTTCCTAGTCAAAGCAGCGCAGTTATGGAACTCCCTCCCCCATCGCTCAGGGTGGATCAATTGTTTCCTAACTTCAGAAGCAAAACCATTAAATGGCTCAGAGATAACGACCACTAATATCTTCCACTTATTGTCCGTTACATGCATACACTATCACACTACCCACAGCTCTGTCTGTATTACTTGCCCACAAACATTAGATTATGCCAGTATCTAACACTGTAAAATGTGTACTATCCTACATTTGCACTCATTTTGAGTGCAATCGTAATGTAATGCAAATTAATCTTTGACTTCCTTGTAGGTATATTGCGTTATGTAAAACAATATGTAAAAATTGTAATATTGGACTCTCTGTCCTTGTATGTATATACTGTTAATATGCTTATAGTCATCCCAAATCCCCCAGTGATACCTCACTGGGGGGAACGTTTGTACATTTACTACTGTAACCTGTGTAACCTCAAGCTGAAAGCATTCTTGTATCTTCTTGCATTCTGTGCCCCGTTACCTCTGGGTCTGGTGTGCATTACAAATAAACAAACAAACAAACAAACCTCAAAAAACTCGAAACTTCACTAAACTCACCATAAGTACTCAAACATGCCTCCAAAATCAGAAATTTCTCAGACTGTCATATACACCTCTAAATTGACAACCACACACAATCCACAAAGGAAGGAGGTAGCATGCTGGCCCATTTAATGGCTCTGAGCCTCTGAAACGTGAATTAGCCTAATTGATCAAAAACAATCGATCGAATGGTACATTTGACAGATTTCGGTCAGTACCTTTCAAACGGTTTTTCAAAATACCGAACACGGAGAGTGGGGGTTGCAGAGGTGTCCCCCTCTCTCCATGTTCGGTAATTTTTGGGATTTTGGCAGTTCAGGGGTGTCCCCCGCTTCCTCAATATTGGAGGCGGGGATGGAAAAAAAGGGACCCTGCAGTGTTGTGCTTAAGAATAACTCTGATTGACTGGCCTAACTTCCCTGTCACGTTTCGGACTTGGAATTAGGTGGTGGGCCCAAAATGCCATTTTGAAACCTACAGTGGGGTACAACCCTTGGGAAATCCCATTGAAATCCTGGGGGCTGAGTCAAACTCACCCAGAACAGCTTAAATTTCCCAATAGGCTTGTTTTTATATGTGTGTGCACCCCTAATGCTGTGAAAGCACAATATGCTCATCTTGCTGCAAACAATAGTTATCAAGCAGCACATAACCTCCTTCAAATGGTCTTGTAAATCAGGTATGGCTACATTCTGTTTCATAGTGGCGCCACCCCACTTTTGGAATTTTAGGCAAGGAGCTGTTGGATGTTACATCATTCTGTTGGACATTTTTATGGCTTTGTGTAATCATGGCCATAAACTGGGTGGATGATACAGAGATCAAAACACATTTTAGGGGCCTTTGAAGTTTCCCTTGTCCTGCACCATGTTGCATGTGAGATCTATTTGGGATTTTTAGAAGTATTCTCATTGCCATGTTTCAGATTGTCAACAACATTTTCTAATTTTTCTTAGGCAGTCAAATTCTGTAATCGAGGCTTGCTTGTATGCCGGGGATCTGATGGTTAAAAGAAAATAAATGAGGGGTCCTGAAAAAAGAAGGATATCGAGGGAAAATATGATTGAGTGACTTTTTAAATCTGAGATCTCATGGTGAGTGGATATTCAATAATAATTGCAAGTTTGCAAATCAAGGACACTGGGGAATGTGGGCAGGGCAAAGCTGTTGTCCATCTTCAGCTCAGTCTTGGAGGTGTTACATTTCAGGTGATTGGTGTTCTTCCAGTTATTTACAGAAGCATAATGCAACACAGTATTCAGAGTGTTGGTAGATTGTGGCTGACTACTCTACACTACAGTCTGCTCTTATTTTCCAGAGTATGTTCTCCATTGGCATTGAAGGAGGAGGTTCCTGCCTAAAAAATCTACCCCAAGGACGCAGAGCGTCGTAGAGTGTTGGCAGAGTGTTTGCAGGTGGGTTCCTGAGGGTCCTCGAGAACCAAGATGGATCCTCGAGAACACCAGCCCTCAGAACACATAGCCGTACTATATTTACCCACATGGACTCAGATCGGAAGGGTAAGCAGCCTTCATCAAGCACGTCGCTGAGTTCACCTAAGCAAATTGCGCCATGCACTGTGAACTCTGGGGATCTTTCCTCGCACATCACAGATGCCAGCGACGGAGAAGAACAACCTTTGCAGCAAAATCCCCAAGCACCCGAGGAGGCACCAGAGGAATTCAGATTGGTTATTGAAGTCCATGGCAAAGGTACGTGGCTCCCCTCGACCCCTGCTGCCCTACGCACCAGCTCCCCTCCTCCCGCCCGTCTCCTCGACCTCACCTGGCGGCTGGCAGCAGCTGCTCCTCTCCCTGTCAGTTGCTTGCGGTGGAGCTCCCATGTGCGTCTCTGGTCGGGGTGAGACGCTGCGTGACTCGCAAAGCCTGAGGGGATTTCCAGGCGCGAGAGGGGAACACAGAAGCAATCTTGACGGGTCCCCAGACACAGAAGACGTGTTCAGTGTGCCTGTCGAGCAAGTGATTTCACACCAATCAAAGTATATAAATAATGGAAACAATGGAAACAAAAATGTATGAACATAAAATGAGGCAGGGTCGTCATGAGCACGGATTCCCCCTTTTATGTAGATGCTGTGGGGTATTTCACAGAAAACTTGCGTGAACAAATGCCGGCCCACACCACTAAAACTACAACTACCATAATACACGAGAAGCCAATGACAAATATGCTGAATTGCCCAGAAATACTACTGAGCTTGCCATTAAGCACTGCTATGACCACGGGATCAGTTTACCTTAATTCTCCAGACTCCCCAGAAATCTGTGCTAAAGATTGTAATCAAAGAATAACAAAAACGCTTAAGATAATAGAAAAGAATGGGTGGAAAAAGATCACTCCGGCAAATGGCCCTGCCCTACATCACCAAAAATGTAATGAAGCACGGCAAAAACAAAGAACAAAATCCCTGTCGGACCTGAAATCGATCAGATGGCATTCTAAGCCAAAGGACAAAACTCAAATCGATTCTGGAAAGTCAAATGAAAAACAAAAAGCTGTGACCATGGTCCAAGCCGGAAATAATGCCTGTCGAGAGGTAACAGACAATGAGCCCTTATCAGCTTCGGGTCAGTGTGATATCGGAGTGCCTCTACACAATACTGACACACCCACCCTTGACTATTACAATTATTGAAGAACCAAAATTACAAACTGAAATAATTTAAATAGAAGAAATAGCAGAAACAAAAGATATATCGGAAGATGAATTAGAAAGTCTGCAAAGGGACATCTTACTTGTGCCCGACACACTGAAATACCAAGATGGTGAAACTCTACCCACGATGCACCATCTGACTAAAACCTCCACGCCACATGGCCGAAGGGAAAAACAACAAAAAGCTGAAGTGGATAAATCCACAACCCAAATGACACCAGGAAACAAAGTAAAAAAAGGAAAACCTGGCGCAAGTGAGGAACTGAATCTGCCAAGCCCAATATCAGAGCAAAGTTTATCCTTCGAGGTAAATACACAGATCCAAATACTATCACAGGAGCAACAGAAAGCCAACGAAGAGGAAAGTCCATACACAACACAAGTAGAAGATTCAGAAAGTGCTGAATATGATCAATTGTATAAACAAAATAATAGAAAAAAACAAAGGCCTCAAAAAATAAAGGAAAGACAAGAAACGCAACGCGTGGAGCAACTTGCAAATTTTCAAGCAGCGGTGGGCTCGATGATAACAATCATGTTGGCACCTTTTCTTAAACTTTAGGAGGCCTTACATGAAAACTATAAGGACCAAACCACCTTGCTGGCCCTCATGCAGTCAAAATTGGTTTATATTTAGGCATACATAAAAGCAACAAAGGAACGAAGAAACAGAGAGAAAGACTCCGAAAATATAATCTTCAAGACCCTGATTGACCTCATGGAGGACGCTTGTGACGTCACGAGCTGCGATAAATAGTTTCAGTGACATAGTTAATCTAATAAGACTGCACCTAAATAAAAACAATCAAGCTTACAACTACACAAGGGCAAAAAGGGCTGATCGTCAGAACAAGTTTACCTGGAAGAAACCCAATGGAGACTGCCCCTCAAAAGCCATCGGTATAGGTGAAAAGCATGGCCTTAGGGAGTATCCCACACACACAGAGCTGACTGGGAAGAAATCCAGGGATGAGGTGCAGCAAAAGGCACAAACAGGAGTGACACTGGATCCCAAAGAACTCTCATCTACACGAGCCAATGGATTGCAAGTAATGGACAAAAACGAACAAGGACAACTAGCAATCTCAAATGTGATTTTAGAGCCTCAGACCACACAAGACGAAACTAGACTGGAGGTAAGGCACGTTTCCACACACCCACAGGAACTATATACCTTATTTGAACCAGATAAACAGCGGTTGGACTGAAATGGAAAAGACATGGGAACCAGAAAGAAAACTGCTGAAACCCAAATCAAAAAAACAAAAAACCTACCACCAACAAAAGGAATCTCCAACGGTGGAATACAAAATTTTATTTGCAGCCTAAAACCAATTGGAGATCGGCTGCACCTTAATTCGCAAGTAACACAAATGGTACCAACATCAACAGCTGAGGTGTAAAAACTGCCAAAGGATGGAGAGAGGCAATTTTGAAAACAAATCAAGTGTAACAAGCCTGAAATAAGCTTGTCAAGTGGTAAAGAACAGGACCCTCTACTGTCCCTTTCAGTGTATGAGGACAAGAGCATGATCAAAGGAGCGCACGAAATCTCACAAAGTGAGTCGGTCATGGAGGGCCATGCGGACTCTCTCGCCACCACATCGAGTCATGCACAGTTCATAACTCCCAAACAAAACGAAAATTATTGGAAGCCAAGCGAACCAATGTGAAAAATCACAAGAAGTCATTTCAGCAATGCTAATCATTCAAAATTGGAACATGCTCATAAATGAACCCACCTACCAAATCTGGACCCCAAGTATGGAACACACAGTCAAAAGGAGAGAATGGGTTCTCGTGCTGCCTCCAATCCTGACAAAAATAGGACAGAAGTCCATAAACTCATGATAGAGCGTATCTCTAAAGCCAATGATGGCTTAATTTTGAATCGTTCTAACTTGATGAGACTCTTGCACTCTGTTCCACAACTTCGAGTAATACAACCAAGGGACATCGAAATATTAGCCTTCCCACATGACCGAGAAACTGATTACATATGCGTTCACCTTGGCTCAAAAGTTGTTAGGAACTTGATTACCTCAGTGAATGAAGAACTGAGAATCCTATGATATGAGATGATAGTTTATTTATATAGCGCCTTTACACAATCTGTTTCAAAGTGCTTCAAGGCAGCGGAGGGAACAAGGGAAAATACAATGACATTCTTACAGGCCATGAACAGTAAGGATGTGAAATTAACTATCGTACTAGGTCTGACGACATTTCAGATAGTGCAAGAGCTAAGACATAGATAAGGAAGGGAGGGGGAGAGTGGGAAGGAAATGGAAACAGACAGGCGACTACCGTACTAGGCCTGACTACATTTCTGGTAGAGCCGTTGAAAAACAAAAGGTGAGGGAGAGGGGTGCAGAAAGGGGGGGGAAGAGAAAAAAAAACGCGACTATCGTACTAAGCCTGATGACATTTCAGATTGTGCTGGAAGGGTGAAGGGAGGGGAAAAACAAGAAAGGGAAGGGGGGAGGAGAGAGACGAGGTAGCTATCATACTAGGTCCAGGGACAATTCTGATAGAGTAAGTGCACAGAAGAAAGTAAGGGGAGGAGAAAGGAAAAGGGAGAAAGGGAGAGGATGAGAGAACAAAGATTGAGCAGTCAAAAAGAGTGGAGAAGCAAGAGGGGAGAGCAGATACAATTGCAGAACTCAATAGTAGCACATAATGTTGCAAGCCAGGATACAAGATGAAGATGGGAACAGCATGATCCAGGGCCACCATGAGTACAAGATGCAAAGGAAGTCCAGGGCCACCATGAGTACAAGATGCAAAGGAAGTCCAGCATGAGAGTAGAGAAAGGGTGATGCAACATGAATCAATGAAGTCCATAAAAGTCAAATCCAGCATTGGCCACAAGACGGTGATGGTGAAACCAGAATGTATCAGGAGAGACTCGCTCAGAAGTAGGCTGGAAGTGGGCTGGGGGAGCATAGTAAAAGAATCAAGCAAACAGGAAACACCTGTGTGCGAGAAGGGTGGGGGGCACAAGGGAACATAATAATATAAGTGGACATTTCAGTTTGGACTGCTTTTCGCATAAGCTGCACAATCCAGTTCATTGCAATGCTGAAAGAAATAGCCTGTGGGTTTTGTAAATGTACTTTCAAGACTCACAGCAAAAGATAACATGTGAAAAGCTGGATGTTGCCGGGCCAGGAATTTAAAAAGCCTCATCAGCAAAGACCCTAAATACTCTGTTGGATTGTATTAGTGAGGTGTCTCGGAATGAGACAGAAAATTAGTTTGCATATACATGGTAATTCCCAGCGTTGCCCCGCTAATCACTGTAATAAAAGCACCATCATGGCTCATACCCCTGCTTTTTTCCCCCCATAGAAGAGGATTGTTTTAAAGCCCTGTTGTGTGGGGAAAAAGTCCATCTAGCAAACCTGCAGGTGGTACCGGGCAGGGGTTGGCGAATCCAAAGGGGCTGGCACAGCTAACTCACCTTCTCTGTATCTCTGTGGCGGCTGCAGGACCAAGCTGGGACTCCGTTTAAAAATAGCCCTTTATCAGGGCTATGGATGCACTGGGCCTGCAACTTCCTCTCGTGGTCCCTCGCAAGGGACCGTGAGAGGAAATTGCGGCTGCAATGAGCCCTCAGCTTGCTCTCACGAGAGGAAGCGTGCACAACTTCCACCAGAGCATCCCACTTGCCGTATGGTTGTATGGCGCTGGTGTTTTGAGACATCGGGGAACGCCAGCAGAACTGCATTTTTGGAGACTGACAGCGCACTCAGGAGTCCTGCTGCTACGCCCAGAGATTTAGCAGTCACCTTGGGGGACTGATATTCCTGTAGACATTCTCCTGCTTTAGCCCCAGTTTCCAAATAAATTGTTGCAATCAAACTGCATATCCAGGAGTTTAGTCTGGGCATCTGGGGCAAAACCAGAGGTCCTCAACATTAAGTAATTCCTCAGCACTGTCCCTGTTGCCATCGTACAAGCCACACAGTCAGAGGTATCCAGGCTTGACTAAAGAATGTGACGGGAGGGCTCCTTGCTGTCCTTGATCAGGGCTTCAAAGCCCTCTCTAATATCTGCTGCAGTGACGTGCTGTGCAGCCCCTGAGACAGCAGACCAAAGGCCAAAAGGGATTTTGGCCAAGGCACAGAAGGCCTTGATGGCCCTCACTGCACCCCCTGGTGGATGAAAAAGGAAGATTTGTGAGATTGTCTACTTCGGGACTGCCTTGCACATCAGGCATGAGCAAAAGATAGATGGAACTAGTAGTACTTTTAATGTAGGTCTAGTTCTGATTAGGTAGGGTGAGGCAGAGGCTAAAAGGCTGGTGAATACATTTTCGGATACATGTGAAACTCTGAAACCACCTTTAGCAAAATGGGGTGTCACCTTTTCTTTGGAAATAATGAAATATGGAGCCCTAGGCAATAGGGCCTGAAGCTTGCTTACTCCCCTGGCAGATGTTACCATCACGTAAAAAATGCTACTTTTCAAGTAAATAGTTGAATAGTACATGAATGCATGAGCTGAAATGGTGACTGCATCAAGAATATTAAACATAAATGTCCCGAGCCAGAACTGAAAATTAGGTTGGAAGGAATTTATTAAAGGCCTTCAAAAACAGGACATCCATTGAAATACTAAGTAAGATCCTTGCTCGGAGTCCTCTTGAGCACAGAAATCATGACAACATGCTGCTCAGATCACCATTTCCCAGGATGGCTGTCAACCTCTCCTCCGAGGCAACCTTGTCGAAACGAGTGCCACGGAACAGAGCATTGTGTGATGGCTCCATGCAGGACTTCGGATAGTTCATGGAAAACCTGAGCTCTGTGAGAAGACGACTGGTCTCTGCAGTGTGCTGGATTGCCAGCATGTAAGAGCGGGAATGGTTGAGCCAGTAATCCAGATCTGGTTAGACGTGGATTCCCCTGAGGCATAGATAAGCAGCCACCGCAGCCAATCACTTTGTGTACACCCTTGGTACCGACTTCAAGCCGGAGGGCAGGGCCTTCAACTGGTAGTGCCGGTTTTTACTGTAAAATGATTTTTAAATGGTTTTACTCCCAACTTTAAAAAATAGGGAGTAAAATACTCCCACTTCCAAATCTTATCTGAAGCACTGTTGTGCATTGCTACTTGGTGAACTGCTGATTTACATACAATGGTCCCGGATTCATTATACAGTCATATATAGCTTCCTTGATAACTCGCTCACCTACCCCATTCTACAATACAAACACCAGCTAGCCACTCACACACTGCAACAAACACATGTGTGTACCCCTTCCCATGCACACATCATCCCAACCATGCACTTCTGCGACCAAATTGTTTTACACAGTTCTCCAGCAACCTTCAACACACCGTCTCTTATTTATTTATTGTGTTTTAGTTAATTGAACTTTTCTCATTAATATTATTATAAATCCTAGGTTTTGATGTAACATCCCTGGAGAGTGAAAAAAGAGACTCTGCAAATAGATCGATGGAGAAAAGAGATGATCTAATAGGTACAAAGATTTGATAACGTGGCTGAACCGGACGATGAAGAATCCACCAAACCAGTCAGATTTTCCCCAATGAAACTGCGGGCCCAAATGCACTGTGCATTGTCATAAAAGGCCATTTAGATACTGCTGTGACATCAAAGGGGACCTCACTAGATAAGGTGAAAACTAAGATCGATGAAACGTCCTCATGGGATTGGCTACCGTCATCTCTGGAGAATATGAACAAAAAATAGATCGAAAGTAACCCGAAGCAAGAAACTCTCAAGATTGCCTCATGAAACACCAGAGGTTTTAAACATCTGCTTGTAAACATAAATGAAGATCTACTACGAGCAGATGTTATATGTTTGCAAGATACACCGATCATAGATGGCTTTACATGCTACTTGAACAAAGCCTATAAGGGTGCGATGGGGAGACCGTCGGCTGGAATTTTGACCATTATAAAAAACAACTTGAGTGCAAGAGTTATCCAGATAACGGCACCCTCACCACTCATCCAAATAATAGTAATGCAGGAAGATCTTTCAATTCCAAGGGAAAAATTGACAAAGGCAATTATCAATTTATACTGGAACAGCAAAGCCAAAGATGGAGAATCCTTTGCGCAGTCAGTCATGAGAAGTACAGATGACCTTCGCGCAGAGTTTGGCAACTTGAGCATTATTGTCTGTGGCGACTTAAACATAGACGGCTCTAACATCAAAAACTATAAAGGCAAAATACAGAAAAACAAGCAAAAGGACTCACGCTCCCATAAATGGATGAGCGATACCAAAATCAGAGACCTTAACGTGGTTAATGGAAACATAGATGGAGATCGAAATGGTGCAAAGACCTGGAGTTCTTTCAATGCCAGTGCAACTCTAGACTACTTTTTTGTAGATTTTGTCACTTTTCAAAACATCAAGTACCTGACAATCTTGGACTTCACTAAGAGTGATCACAGCCAGCTGCTCCTAACCTGCAGTAGTCCAGGTTATCAAACCAAGAGTGCCAAAACCACAACTCATGACATATGGCCCGATAAAGTGAGTGTAAACAACGGTTTGAACCGTTTGCGTATAATGACTAAGTCAATACCACAACTACAAACAGCAATAGACCATTGGATAGCCACGCCATCTCTGGGAGTCAAATATGAATCTTGCCTTACACTCATCAGAGATAATGGTTCAATGAGCCTGAAAAATAAGATCAATCAACATCACTTTGATCAGGAGGTAGCCAAAAAGAAATAAACAACTGTATAAAGATCTGCGAGTCCTAAATAAAGTGAAGAGCAAGACAAAGGAGCCAGATGCAAAGTGTTTGAAGGCAAAATATTGCAATTGGGTGAAAGCCCATAGAGCCCAACTCTACCAGCAGGACTCCGAACGCATGCTGATGTCAATAGAGAATACAAATGCCAATTGCTTTTGGTCCTTAACAAATAAGCAATCAAACACAAAGGGTCTCGAACAAATTAATCCCATTCAAGTACATCAGTGGCTAGAACATTTTGGGGAAATCTATATGCAAAATGATGGGACCATGAATCAACAAAGCCTCTTGGTAAACATCAAACCATGGGAAATACATTTTACAAAAAGTCCCTGGCACGGACGGGTTGTCGAATGACGTTTTAAAACAAAATCCCAAAATATGGGCCGACCTTTGTGACAATCTTTTTTCCAGAATAAGCATCAACAGGCAAATCCCATAATCATGGAGAAAAGCAGTTGTAATTCCGATTTTCAAACGGGGCAATCGTGCAAAACCTGAAAATTATCAGCCAATTTCCCTACTAGATGTCCTCGGAAAACTATACGCAGGCATCTTACTTAAAAGACTAAACAAATGGTTGACTATGAGTGGAAGTCGCGACCAGAGACAGACGGGTTTTGTCAAAAGAGTAGATTGCGGGCTAAACCTTTTTTTACTCAACCTAATGAAAATGAAAACCTTGAATGAGAACAAAAAGTTATGCTTAGACTGCATTGACATGGCCACTGCCTTCGATAGGATGGATCGAGCAATACTGTGGTACAAATTGAAGAAAAAGGGCTGCCCACAGGATCTTCTCACAGCCATTATAGCGCTACATACTGACACAAGCCTTCAGATCAGCCTAAATCAACAAGGGACCCTTAGCAAACCTCTACCCACCATGAGAGGTTTGAAGCAAGGGTGCCCGTTAGCAGCCATCCTGTATAACTTATATTTATCGGACATTAAAGAATGGATTGAGCCAGCAAGAGCATGTCCTCCACGTATAAGCGGAAATGTGCTAAGACATCTACTCTATGCAGACGACCTCATTCTGCTTGACATGACCACGATAGGTCTACAACATAAGCTTGATGCTCTACAACACTATGTTGAAGAAAACAAGCAACAGATCAATGCAGGAAAAACAGAAATTTTAATTTTCAAAAAAGCGATAATGAAACTACAAAAACCATTCAAGTGGAGTCTACAACAAACCTCAATCAAGGTGACAAAAATAGCACAAAATATCTGGGCGCCATGATAAGTGCAGACTGAGGGGAGAAACTTTGGATTTCTCACTTGGAACTGAAAATGGACCAACCAATAGCACACCCCCTACTATTAAAAAAGAGATTTGGGAAATTCTTGCTGGAACCAGTAGTAGATTTCTACAAACACAAAGTAATCCCAGTAATAACTTATGCCGGAGATACATGCTTGAGAATGCCATGGGAAGTATGGGATCATTTAAAAGCTAGATATTGGAGAATACTAAATCTAGCCAACTCAGTGCCAATAGGCGTGATCTGTCACAAAATGAGTCTACATTCAATTCATGCACATGTCACTTGGAAAGTTCTAACAACTTATAGAAAAGTGGAACTAACGGAGTGCCCCCTTCAATATAAAATTATGAAGAAGGAAAATGACGCCCTTGGCTACTGGCCCTTAAAGCTGTGGAGAGAGAGGTGCACTGAAATCCTGGCAAATCTGTGTACCAACGTCGAAACACTCGGTAACCACCCTAAGAGAGTTAAAACACTGCTCTTATCAGTAAACTGAGCTCAAACTGAGGCAACTCGTTCAGGTTCGAAGTCACATACACTGTCAAGAACCTTGGTTAACTTTCCCAACTTACTACCAAACTACCTAAGGAAGAACGCGACCCCTCAACACAGGGACCCAATCCTACGTTTTAGGCTAATCGTTCTATGAACAAAAGAAAATCTAAAGAAATATGGACTGGAAATAACTGACACCTGCAGACTATGCAATAAAAAAGAAGAATCCCTGCAACACCTACTAATGTACTGTGGGGAATTAAACGAAGAAAGAGAAAAGCAGTTTGGCTGCGATGTGTGGACAGGACTCCGATTTATGGTGGGAAGCACTATATGTCGAACTTAATAAGAGAACAGTAAGAGGACTAGGTATCTTTTTGGAAAAAATAATAACAAGACTGAAAAGCCTAGCAGACAAGGACTCTGTGGAATTTGGAAACAACATTAGTACCCAGCCGAACCAATGTCACACTAAAGACCTTATATAGCTGGATATTCGAAGTGAAAGGACTAATGGACACTATTACCTTCCCTCTCTAATAGTTCGGCTAGGTGGGAGAATGAACAAATGCACTAGTAAAGCAAAAAAGTTTTGTATTCATTTACACTAAATGCTTAATAAAAAAATAAAGAAATTATACTTAGGGAAGTGCTTGGGGTGTTTTTATCTTGCCTGAACAGTGTCAGTGCATGTGTAGGATCTGATGTCATAGGAATAAGCTGTAAATACGAATGAAAAGGTCATTGTGACAATGGAGAATTGACAATAGTGTGCTAATTTCGAGATACCGAAGTTTTGCAGGTGCACGGGAGAATGGGCTGATCAACAGCATTGGAAGCTGTGGATATGTCCAGCAGAACCAATACTCCAAAAAAGGCTGTCATCCTACATTCTTCTGATATCATCAAGCATTGAAGTCACCGCAATGCCTGGTCCGAAACAGGCTTCAGGGGAATTCAATATATTGGTGATTTCCAAATGCTGATTAAGCTGCATAGTAACTACCCGTCTAGCAGTGTAGTCAGAAAAAGTGATGAAACATAGTATCAGAATTACCTGAATTACCTGACTGCACTAAAAGGAGAGTTTGATTGTCCAGACTTTGTTGATTCTGCTCATGAAACACAGACTACAGCATCTAAACCAAGGTACCCGTGATACACATTGGAAGAATGTGCCAAAGGAACTGGATGGCCACAAAACGCCTGTTTTATGCTGTTCCATTGTGGTCTGAATGGATAGCGGAAAGATACATTTGCTCAAGTGCCTAGTGATCTGCTTCCTACTCTAGCCCTGTAACCGTGCTGCTCCAGCGAGTTTTTCACTTACAAGAACGAAAGTAGGATAAATGAACAACCAAGATCCCAGGCTTTCCACTGGATCCTCTAATGCCATTGTACTACATAGAAGCGTCAGAAGAACCATTGTCTATGCAGATAGGGTCTTAATGTGGTCTTTTATCAGAGGAAGAGGCACAATATTGAAGAGTCCAGGCTTATGTATGTACTGTGGTATGAAGTGACATGTTGTCATAGAATGCCCTTTAACACCAAAAAGCTAGTCTGAAAATGACAGCTCCCATTCCTGGTACAGTGTGATGGCAACCTGCTGAAGAACCCAACCAAGTATCCACTTGCAACTGCAGGGTTATGAGAGATACACCTGTTAGTTACACAAATCCCCTTTTCTGGATTTTGGAAATATACTTTATTGTTCCAGACAAATGAACAGACGAATGAGAACAAGATAACCAGCCAGTCCAGGCCTATTGTGCAGGGCATAGACGGAGTCGATTAAGATTATTATTTTTTTCTGGACCAGTTATTGAACAAAGCCTTCTCCAAATCACGGTAATAGCAAGATACACTGAAACGATTTCCTTCCATCTAATCAAGGCATCATTAAGTGGACTGCATGGACATTGTTTTTGGGATCTGAACATTGCTTTCATCATTGTTTATTGGGCATACCTAATGAAAAGTAAGATGACAACAGAATCACACCTGCACTATTATGTGAAGTTAATTTCAACCTGAACGTGCTACCCACCAAGGGCAAAGAACAATCAGGCATTTTTACAGACTCACAAGCAAAGATACAATGGGCCTCACTACGAGGTTGGAGGTAAGGGGTTAACGGTGCAGGTAAAGGTGCCAGTGTCGTTAACCCCTTACCTCCGCATTACGAGGTCCTTCAGAGGGTCCCGCTAAGGGTGGCTGGTTTTACCAGGCGCCCTTAGAGAGAGCCGCTAAAGGACCAGCATGCTAATAACAGACCCGTTATTAATGGGCCCGTTATTAGCGTGCTCCCCATTCCCATTGCGCCCTATGGGGGCTCGAATGGGAATGGGGATGGGTTTCCCTGAATGGGGAAAAGCCGGGTCCTCCAAGGTTGGAATGGCCCGGTAATTCCGCATTCAGGGAACCCGGTATGCAGTAAGGGGGTAGTCATGGTGCTAATAGCACCATGACTACCTCCAACCTCGTAATGAGGCCCAATGTCTTACTTGCACAGAGGAAGTAAGAACAACAATTTGAATGGCTGCTTATCCTAAAGATGGCCACCCATCAGAGAACATACTGATAAATGTAAGGAATTGACTAATTATGGAAACATAGGGCCTCATCACGAGTTGGGCGGTAATGCCGGCGCTAATAGCGCTGGCGCTATCTGCGCTACCGCCAAACCCACCGACGCTGTTAGCGCCGGATTACAGGTTTGGCGGATTTGGAATTCCCCATTCCCCACTGAGCCCATTCGGGAATGCCCCATTCCCCATTGGGCTCAATGGGGAAATTTCACGCTCATAACGCCAGCGGATTTTCCGCCGGCGGTATGAGTGCAAATTTTCGGGGATTTCCCCCCAGCTCAGAGCTGGGGAGAAATCCACCAAAGCCCTGATTTGGCAGACCCTTAAATCCGGAGGCAACAGCGCTACCGCCGGATTTAAGGGTTACAGCCAAACTCGTGATGAGGCCCATAATCACAAGGAGGTATTTCCCTATTTATTGTACCCTAGAAAAATATGATAGAACTCTGACTTCGCCTTAATTATTGAAGCTTAAACAAGATTATGATGACATATAAATAACCATTACCTGTATATGGCAACAGGTATAAAAGGGCAAGAACTTCATAAAATGCAACCGATGGGGAGTTCGAATTTAATAAGTGTCAAGCCAGGTATTTAGTGGAATAACACATTCAGAACTCTTTAGGGCCTTATAAACTAAAGCCTTTCAGCCTAACACATTCACATGCTGTTTTGCAATGGTTTATGGATGGCATGTGTTCTATGTTTTTTACACCATTCAGTCATACTTCATCTAGATGAAATTCTGATTTGTTTGCCTTCACCATTGTAACCCAAGTATTACAGCACCTGCATTTCCAACATCTTCTCAGCAAGCCAGAAACCTGGCCCTTGGCAAGGGTGCCTTAGCTTTACCTAGGTTACAATATCTTATCCCTAACCCTATACATATAACCCCGCCCCCAAATCACCCAATGCTGGAATTGCACTCACAAAGAACTGTCAATGAAGGGAAACAGTTGCTTGCTTTGGCAAGAGTGTCTGGTCTACTGAAGCAGAACGGGGTTTTTCCTATGTTAAAAGAGCGATTCACCAAGGCTTAAGGTACTTCATCACAAAGGGCCTCATTACACGGTAGGCGGTAAGGGATTACCGGCACCGGTGCCGGTAATCCCTTTCCGCCCTACTACGAGGTCCCTCAGAGGGTCGCGTCCTTAACGCATGGTCAGACCACACGTTAAGGACAGGACCCGCTGAGGGACTTCAGAGCTAATAACGGTACCGCTAACAGCGGTACCGTTATTAGCTTCTTCCCCATTCCCATTGAGCCCTATGGGGGCTCGAATGGGAATGGGGAATGGTAATTGGCATGGGGACTTACCGGGTCCTCCAGGGTCGGAATGTCCCGGTAAGTTCCCATACCGCCTACCCGGACCCAGAAGGCGGTAAGGGATAGCCATGGCGCTAATAGCACCATGGTTACCTCCTACCGTGTAATGAGGGCCAAAGACTCTGTGCACACTTCAGATATGGCCATTGGAGTTATACCAAACAAGTGCAAGGCAAGAAGTAAGAACACATGTGCCGGATTATCAAAACCTTGCCCTTTTGCAAAGAAATGGAGACAATGGCCCTCATTACAACCCCGGCATTAGCCAATGGTGCTTTTAGCGCCATGGTTAACGCCGGTAACTTACCGAATCCGCCATGGTGAAATGGGGAATTACCACCCCATTCCAAGGTTGGCGGGGCGGTAATTCCCCATTTACCATTGGCCCTTCCCCATTCCCATTTTTGCCCCATAGGGCTCAATGGGAATGGGGAAGGCGGTAATTACGGTACCGCAAATAGCGGTACCGTAATTACCTTCAAGGTCCCTACTTTAACAGCTGGTACAGACCAGCCGTTAAGGTCGGGAGCCGCAAAGGGACCTCGTAGTAAGGTGTTAAGGGGTTAATGGCGCCACAACCTTTTACAGCGCCGTTAACCCCTTAACGCCAGGGTCGTAATGAGGCCCAATGTACCGATTTTGCTGCTTAAATAATGCAAAGTGAGCAAACATGTTTAGCCGCAATCAGTATTATATAGAAATGTTTTCACCAGAGCAAAAATGAATCAAACGTTTTTTTTTACTATGTTTACTGCTTACAATGAAAAGAAATGTAGTAAACACAAATATTTTATGTTATGCAGCAAACATAGTACAAAAAACAGTCTGATTCATGTCTGCCTTAGTGCACGCTTTTTAGATAGTATGGATTGTGACAAAATCTGTTTGCCTCGTTCTGGATTGTTTAATCCTTTGCCTGATTTTTAGCACCATTGCATATGTTAGATAATCTGGCCCAGTAGTATACTTCCCAGGAATTTAGCCAGGATTGAAATAAACTATTCTGTCCTTGAAAAAGAACTGTTAGCCATAAAACAAGTCTGTGTGAAGCGGAGAAATCTGCTCCTGAGAGGCTGCTGTCCCATACAGATTAGACCGGATCACCATAACGTAAAACAACAACTAGAAAGCAGAAATAGCAGGGCATCATTTTGAGTGGTTAATGTACAACATGTGCTGCCGATGATTTGACAAAACCCTCCTGATGATGTAGTAAGCAAATCCAATCCATACCGTTTCTAAAAAACTGTAAGACGAATGCCCCTGAGCTTCTCTCTTATGGCATTAAGACCATCTTCAGTAGCATTAATGTACTGCATCATTGCATAACGCGTCTTTTGAAGCCATTTAGCATTTGCTACAATCTGAACACCTGGAGCTAAAATGGCTTGGAAGAATGATTCTGGGGGTCATTCCGAGTTTGGAGGCAGCCACTCGGGTCCGGGTCTGTGGTGTCGGAATGGGGACTTACTGGGACATTCCGACCTATGTGGACCCGGTAAGAAACCCATTTGGAAAACTATTCCCCATTCCCATTTGAGCCCCCATAGGGCTCAATGGGGATGAGGCAGGAGCTAATAATGGGCCCGCAAATTGCGGGCCCATTGTTAGCTCCATGGTCCCTTAACAGGTCCCGCTAAGGCCTCTGGTAAAACCAGCCAGCCCTGGTGGGACCCGTTAAGGGACCTCGTAATAGGACGGTAGGGGGTTAACGGCACCGGTATCCTTACCGGTGCCGTTAACCCCCTACCACCAGGGTAGGAATGACCCCCTATGTCTTGCTAAAGTTTAGATGAGCATTAGGAACCTATGCATCGGAAGCAAAATAATGACTTCTTTTCTGCTGACGCAACAGCGTAACAGCACCACTTCTTTTCAAAGACAGTATGAAGACCTTCACTTGGCATGATGAATACAGGAGCATTTAAAACAACTAAAGAATGCAAGTCTGACCAGGAGGGCGGCAGCTGGTCATATGCTAACTCCCCCACACAGCCAGAAAACATCCATGATGACCGTGGTGCCTAGCTACAAGTTTGCAATGTCAAACAAAGTTTTGCATCCCAACTGTGCACCTGTTGCCACTGTTCCATCGCCCTTGTAACACAGATGGGATGTATGAAGCTTGAAAGGAAGTATAGGACAGTGGTCAAAGTGGGTGGGAGCTGTTGGGAGCGGTGCTCCTCTACTTTTTTAAATCAAGTTTTACTGTCCCTATACATTCCGGAATGGTTTTGTTTAAAAATAAAAGTGCAGAAAGCAGTTGAAACTTGCCCTTCAGTGCACTGCACTGAATGTTCCCTTACTCAGAAGGCTCATGTGTTTCAGGTTTTGTATTGCACATGGGAGGAGGAGTGGCGATAGGGTTTTTTGGGGAGCGGCAGCACGACAGTATTGAACATAGTTCCACTACTTCTTTACGGACAGTTCGACCACTGGTATAGGAGGTGTAGTGGGAGCCATCCAAGTAAGTGAAGACGAACATTTAGTCCAAACAGTAGCACAGGTTTCAAAGACAGTAATAGAAATATCAACATCGGCAGGGGATGAGTGGAAAGTGCTGAACATGTGAAAGAACAATGACAGGTAGTGCGGCCAGCAGGTGGTAAGTGCAAGAATGAGGTGTAGTCAACGGGGGTCTAAAAAGTGCAGGAAGGGTACTTTAGGGTAGCAGATGCAGACCAAAGTGCAACGGTTGCCAGGAGGCAGTGTGGGTGTGTGGCAGGGTGGGCAAGGATCTGGGCCTGAAATCAGAGGGCAACCAGGTGCCGAAGCAGACAGATCAGCAGGGGCGAGGACGAGAGAAGGCAGAAGCAACGAGGAAGGTCTTGAGCCACTTCCAGTACCAAAGATGGTTCTCCTCAAGTTTCAGAGCGGCAGGGAGGCTGTTCCAGAGGGAGGCCCCAGCTGAGGAAAGAGATCTACCCCCAACTCGTTGCTTGGAGAAGCGACTGACCCTGAGGGAGTTGGAGGTGGAGGAGCAAAGAGCTCGAGTAGGAAGGTTTTTACGGAGGGAGAGTTGATGGTATTGTGGACCCAGGCCCCAGAAAGCCTTGTGGACAATGCAAAGGGTCTTGAATTTAACCCTTGCAGCCACTGGGAGCCAATGAAGAGATTTCAGGGCTGAAGAGATACGATCCCAAGGCTTGAGGCCAAGGACAAGTCTCGCAGTCCATTTCTGGATGAGCAGAAGAGGGCAGAGAGTGGTTACATGCTGATTTAGAAATAGGCTGTTGCAATAGTGCAGCCTAGAGAGAACCAGAGCTCTAGAGACAGTCAGCTTCTGGGGGGAGGAGAAGAAAGGAAGAATACCTCTGAGGAAGTGCAGTTTGAAGATTGTAGTTTGACTTTTTTGAGATGCCAGAGATGTGTGGAGAAAAGGAAAGCGTGGAGTCGAATATGGCCGTCAGGTTCTTAGCCTCGCAAGTGGGAGCAGGGAGAAGGCCAAGGGAGGCCGACCAGAGAGTAACATTAAAGGAAGGTGCAGGTGTGCAGATGAGGAGGATCTCTGTCTTACTGACATTAAGGCAGAGGTGGTTGGGAGCGCACCACACCTGGATTGGAGACAGACAGAGATGAGAGAGGGAGAAGAGGTGGCAGAGGGGAGCCTGAAAACAAGTTGGGTGTCTTCCACATAGCACTGAAAGTTTGACCAGAGAGCAGCAATGCAGTGGGCATGTGGTGCCAGGTATTGGTTGAAAAGCCATAGCGAGGGGTTAGACCCTGGGGAACACCACAGGTAGAAAGTGAGATAGAGGAAAGGAAGGACCCAAGTTGGACCTGGGAAGGTTGGTTAGAGAAGAAAGAGGTCAGCCAGGCCAGGGGCTGATCAGTGATACCCAGGTAATTACAGAGGTGATTGAGTAGGATGACATGGTTGGCCATGTCAAGATCGAGTGGGATGAGTACAGATGGGATATTAGAATCAAGGTTGGAGAGCAGGTCTTAACAGATGTTCAGGAGAGCAGTTTCTGTGCTTCTGACAGCCTGAAGTCAGACTGATGGTCATGGAGACAACCAACAGAATCGGTGTGAAGATTTAGCTGGGAGATGGCCAGCTTTTCCAGGAGTTTGCCCAGGAAAGGGATGATAGAGATTAGGGGATAGTTAGCAAGGCAGGAGGGGTCGGCTGTGGGTTTCTTGAGAAGAAGGTGCACAAGAGAATGCTTCATAGGGGAGAGGAAGGCTCCAGAGGGGAAGGGGTGGTTGCAGAAGTTGGCCAGAGCAGGAGCAAGGGTGTCAATGTGGTCCTTGATGGTGTTGGATGAACAGGGAAGAACCTGTTTTGACAAGACTTTCATATATTGGACTTGTCTGGAGATCACGTCAGGGGAGAACAGAGGGAAAGATGAGAAAGAGAGAGGAGAGGCAGCTGCAGGGGGGCCAGAGGTAGCAGAGAGAGAAGGGGGAAGATGAGGAGAGGACGAGAGGGTGGACAGGATGTCCTTGGTTTTTTAGATGAAATGGGAGGGAAGGGCCGTGCAGAGGGCCTGGGAGGGGACAGGAGAGGTAGAGAATGCAGCAGGGTTGGCCTGCTCCTTGCAAATTGCAGCTGAGTTGTTAGATGCCACAGAGACGCGAGCTTGGCTATGGGCTCTCTTCTTAGTGCAGACAAGGAGCTGGTATTGCCTTTGGAGCAGACGGAAGGCCAGTTTGTCAGAGGATGCACAAGAAGCCCGCCATTTCCTCTCAGCTACCCTACACTTGCGTTTAAGGGTAACTACGTCAGAGTTGTACCAAGAGTTGCACTTGGCTTTGGGCTTCAAGCGCATCCTCATGACAGGGGCAAGAACATCAAGAGTATCAGAGATAGAAGAGTAGAGCATTGAAAGGTCTGTGTCAGGATGTGAGTCTGCCAGAGGAGGAGGGGGGGAGAAAGTGGCGGCCAAAGCCTCAACTGACACGCGCTTCATGGGTCAGGTGACCTAGAAGGTAGGTGGCAGAGGGATAGAGAGGGGGAGGTCTGAGGAGATCAGAGCATCCAGAGTGTGTGCTGCAGGGTTAATCGGGCCCGAGGGGAGAATAGAAAGAGAGAGAGAGTCGCAGAGGTCACAAAAGAGTCCAGAGTAGGGACAGGAAGCATCCAGATGGATGTTGAAGTCTCCAAGAAGGAGGAGTTGGGTGGTCGAGGCCAGGAAGAAGGAGGAGAGGTCCGCCCACTCAGTGAGGAAGGAGGTGATCCGACTAGGTGGCCGATAGTAGCCACAGTAAGAGAGTGGCCAGGAGAGAGAGAAAGCCTTCAGACAAGGCATTCGAAAGAGGAGCAGGCCTGCATGGGAATGACATAGGCAGGAATCCACTCCGGGAAGATCAAAGCTACACCCCCACCGGAACAGTTGGATCTGAGCATGGAGAGGATCTTATAGCCATCAGGGAGGAGAGTGTAAAAGCTTGTGACAGAGCTGGCCGTGAACCAAGTCTCGGTCAGACTGAGGACATCGAGGTCAAGTTCTTCCAGGAGGCAGCAGATGTCAGATGAGTGTTTGACAGCTGAGCAAGAGTTGAGAGTGATAATACGGAGAAGGTTGCCATCCTTGAAGGGCTTCCAGGGAGGGGAACAATACAGAGGTACGCCCTGCGGAAGTGTAGAAGGAGCCCAAGAGGAGGCAGAAGAGGACGCAGGAGAGGGCAAGGTAGCCGAGGAAGGGAGAGAAGGGACAGCAGGAGACAAAAGGAAATTTATGGGGCACGGGAAGCGTCTATCAAAGAGGAGAAGGTTTGCCTGAGGGACTTGGACCAAGACGGTGCCATTCAGGTAAACACTAATGATTGAATTGAATTGATATTTTATTTATATTGCGCCCATACACAAGTGTTTCAGACCAATGATGACCTTAGAGGAGTGGAAGGGGGCCAGGAGGGCCTCCCACTGGGTGCCACCATTAATAGGAGAAGAAGAGAAAGGAGAGTGCACAGAGACCATATGAGGAGTCCATAGGTCTGGCAAGGCAACAACAAAGAGGATGTCGGTGAGGGTCTGTCTTGAGGATGCGCTAGTATAGGTGTCAGCGATAGGGAGACCAGGGTTAGAGACCAAGATAACCTTTTTGAACTTCTTCCTTTCAGACTTAGTGAGAAGGGAAGGATAGTCAATGGAGAAACAGTTAGAGAAGATAGGAGAAACAGAGAGTGCCATGGGTGAAGTGGAGGAGGGTGAAGTGGAGAGAGGGGGGGACAGGAGAGGTAAATCAGGATAGGAACAGCGGTAAAGAGTAGCACAATGCAGTCACTGGGCGCAGCCGAATTCTAGAGAAAAGCACACAGTACAGCCACAAGGGCACAGCAAGGTTCGAATTGGCGGCTGGTGAAATCAGCCACAAGGGCACAGCAAAGTTTGAATTGGCGGCAGGTAGAATAAGGTACAGCCACGGGTGCACACAAAGTTCGAATTGGCAGCAGGTAGAATGAAGTACAGCCACAGGTGCACACAAAATTCGAATTGGCAGCAGGTGAAATCAGTCACAAGGGCACAGCAAAGTTTGAATTGGCGGCAGGTAGAATAAAGTACAGCCACAGGTGCACACAAGTTTGAATTGGCAGCAGGTGAACTTCAAAGGCATTCTGATCTCCCTCTTTTCAGTGTCTGCGTAATGCATTTGTTCTAAAGGTAAGCTTGAGCATACCCACCACCTCTCATTGGTGCAGTAGTTCAGTGCGAAGTCTCTGCAAAGATTGCAAAAATGTATAGCTGTATCACTGCACTGCAAAAAAATGAAATCCGGACCACCATGACGTGCTTAAGATTCCTGTTCTAACTACTAGGTAATATCTTAACCACTCAGCGGAGATGTCCGATTCTGTTCCTGAAAATCTGCGACTAACTCCCTAGTGGACACAGCACTCAAAATCGTTACCATCCAGATGCAACAGTAACGTGATGGTTAAACTCCTGGTATGGAGTGCCTTCCACGACCACAGTTTAGGTGTCTAAATACCACCACCCTTCTTAACCTACTTGATCCCGACTGTTGCTGTGCGTCGGACTGAATATGTCTCACCATATCCATAATTGGTTATGATCGTCAAGATTATGAATTATCGGCCCAATGATGTTCACATACTTCCACATTTCATTGACCACATAGTGGACACACTATTCTATAGCTCATAGTACATAGTCACTTAGTTCCTGCAGCCATCTTAGCATGGTTTTACAAACAAACTGTAATGTTAGTATTGAACCTTATGCCCCTCAATGCATTCATTTCAACCTATCTCATGGCTTATCGTTAGCAAAATAAAAAGTTGTTTCTGCTCGAATATTCTTCTCTGGTCCTGGCTTTTATTATTGCTAGACTCAATTTTTAACAATATTGTCCACATTCATTATCCACATTGGTGCTCTGCAGCTACAAAATGTCCCACTTGAGGGGCTTTTAGCACCTGTTTTCTTATGTAACTTTTGTGTTCGCAGGTGCAGGTTTTTTTAATTTTGCGTTCTGTCTTCTCTATGAAGAGTTTTTGGTATGGACACCAGATGGCATATATAACCATAGTTGTTTTGCAATTGGTTAGTACTTTCTGTTGCCAAAGTCGCATCAAGTCAATGTCTTCTTCGTGGCTTCTTTTAGTCTGCACACAACAAAAACACCCTCCACATGGGGTGTGGCCTGTGGGCCTAGTCATCCGTCATTGTGCTGTAATGGTGGGTCGCCTGTCCACAGTTTCATGAATATCATTCCAGTAAGTAAATCCTTCAGATGTTTGACTCTTCTATAGCCACATTGTGTTTGATTCACAGGGCATTTACCTCCTGATAAAATATGCAATTTTTCTTCTTATAATCTAAGTTGTAAGACAAAGAATTTAAAGTACTAAGAAATGTGATGTCTTTGTTCTCATTCTCCCTCCTCGTATATTCAAAGAGAGCTTCTTATTATTTGAACCACTTTTTCATGCTCACTTGATGATTTTATTGGGGTACCTTGTACATAATAGTTTAGAACTCAAGTTGTGAGCCTCGATAACAAATGCTTTGCATGTGGTACTGTTGCGTCTAAGGTGCAAAAACTGTCCAAAAGGGAGGTTCTCTATGGTATGGTGTGGATGGAGATTTCAGAACGACAATAAGGAGTATTTGTCCGTTTTGTTATGAAAAAGTTTTATCATCAATACTTTTTCGACAGGTTCTGCCACAATTGTGATGTATAGAAAATGTTTTTCAGATTTATTGTAAATTTAAGTAAATGTGAGAAAAGGATTTTGAAATTTTAACCACACAAAAAAATAGTGCAAATCTATGTGCATCTCCACTCCAAATCATAAGGACTTGTCGATGAAACGCTTCCATAATTTAATGCAATCTGCGAACAGATTGTCATTTGTCAAGATATTATTTGTTTCAAGGCTCACTACATATAGATGCACTAATGTGTGGGCCAGGGCTGAGCGCGTAGCAGTGCTGTGGGTTTGTTTGAAAAACCTGTTGTTAAACATGTAGTGTTTTTCAGTTAGTGACAATTCTGTACACCATGATCATGGAGAGAGAAGTATAGGAAGTACAGATTGACTACCCCTCTCTTTTAGTCCTGTACGGGACACAGGTAAGGGAAAAAAGTGCACCTTAATATTTTATTCGCAAGGTATCTGCCGTAATGGGAAGAAGTTGTTAGAACAATACAACTTTTACAAAAAATCGATCTGTTTTTATTCTTATAAAAACATATTAAAACATTACAAACATCTGTCAATAGTGATCCTCAATCATACCATTTAGTCATCGTATTTCTATTCTAACAGGGGAGTGCTAAAGTTGAAAAAAGTTTGAGCATAACAGTAATTATGAATATGCATACACGACATAGGAAAAAGAAATTGGATTTTCCCTTATCAGTCGACATATGTTTCGGCCCGTAATAGTATACCACTCATGTCAACAGTGATTACACAGATTAGTATTGGGCCATCTTCAGGACAACGGTTACTTCTAGAAGGTCAATCGTGTTCCCCATTTCACAAAACGGCACATCTGCGGTCCGTAAACTGTGATTTGGACTATTGAGCTTGATTGGACACTGGGTGTTGCAACAATTTAACATCCCGTGTTCCCTTTCAAAAAGGCGTTTGTTTCTTTAAATATCTTGTTATCTTGTAACTTCAACTGTTGCAGGTTGAGAGAAGAGACGGTGCTCTACTCAGATGTACATTTGTTACTGACAAAGGCAGAACATCAACCACCGGAACCTGTGTCCGTGTTTTTTCAAATAACCAAGTTCATATGCCATTGAATGGACCAGTGTACAATCCGACACAAATTAAGACGGGTCGAAACAAGATATTTAAAGAAACAAACGCCTTTTTGAAAGGGAACACGGGATGTTAAATTGTTGCAACACCCAGTGTCCAATCAAGCTCAATAGTCCAAATCACAGTGTACGGACCGCAGATGTGCCGTTTTGTGAAATGGAGAACAAGATTGACCTTCTAGAAGTAACCGTTGTCCTGAATATGGCCCAATACTAATCTGTGTAATCACTGTTGACATGAGTGGTATACTATTACGGGCCGAAACATATGTCGACTGATAAGGGAAAATCCAATTTCTTTTTCCTATGTCGTGTATGCATATTCATAATTACTGTTATGCTCAAACTTTTTTCAACTTTAGCACTCCCCTGTTAGAATAGAAATATGATGACTGAATGGTATGATTGAGGATCACTATTGACAGATGTTTGTAATGTTTTAATATGTTTTTATAAGAATAAAAAGAGATCGATTTTTTGTAAAAGTTGTATTGTTCGAACAACTTCTTCCCATTAAGGCAGATACCTTGCGAATAAAATATTAAGGTGCACTTTTTTCCCTTACCTGTGTCCCGTACAGGACTAAAAGAGAGGGGTAGTCAATCTGTACTTCCTATATTTCTCTCTCCTAGACTTTCCCTTCTAACAGATCTGACTCCCCGTGAACAAAAAATTAGGGAATACCCATTTAGTGAAACACCATGATCATGAACATTTCTTTTAATCAGAATTAAGTGCAGGGATATTGCTGAACTTACACATAGAAAAATTTAACTTCCACCCAAAGGGACTTCCTTGTAAAAACACCACATCAAAAAACGAATCAAACAGAGTAGAAAAAATAAGATAAAACATAATAAAACACTTCTCATCAGGAAACAAAGGCTCTTTTTTCAGGGGTTAAAGTAGCAACTGTCTCTTTTGATCTAACAACTCTGCAATCGCCAATATAGTCCCGCCGCATTCTTTCTTTGATTTTTACTGTGATGCTATGGGGGTGCTGTAGAGGACCTCAAAGGGTCCCTAGTAGCAAGGCTCTTTTTATTTCCTCTAGAAATTCTTGATGTAGATGAAATATCCAGGGATCACTTGCAGAATCTTTTGTTGGTCATGACTTTCTTGGGACACATAGGAAAGTACCTGTTTATAGACAAACTTAACTGCATTTGCAAACGCCTTCATGTACCCACTCATCTCCTCTCCCAAGACTTTGGTTCCTGGTTCAGCATCATAACGATGATGCCTTGTGGCAAAAGGAGTGCCCAAAGGTCTACCTGTCACCATTTCGTGGTGGGTGAGATGGTCGTTGGATCGTTTTGCATTTGTTAGTGAAAATAACGCTATGGGCAAACAGAAAAACCAGTCTTTCTTTAGAGTGGCACACAACATACTCAATTTGCTCTTTAATAGCTCATTTAGTTTTCCCACCATCCCATTTGCTTACAGATGATAAACATCTCTTGCTTGATTGCTCGCATTTTACAGACATTTTTGAATAACTCCTTTATAAAATGCAACCCATTATCTGACAATTTGCAGACAGATACCAAACCTTGGAAATACTTCTCTCACCAGGAACGTGGCCGTACTTTTAGCATCTGGGTGAATGCAAGGGCAGGCTTCTACCCACCTGGAAAACGGACACACTGCCACAAGGAGATACCTGTACTTTTGACATTGCTCCATTTTGGCAATGAGATCCATTTGCAGATGTTGGAAGGGACCAATTGGCTTTGGGATGGTGGTCGTAACTGTATTGCAAGTGGGCCCAGTGGAATATTGTTGACATATTAAACATTCTCTAAGATACATGAGAACCATTTCTGCCAAATTAGGGACATACCAGGATGTCTGTAAACTAGTCATCATTGATTTTTAGATTCAGGAGCTGACAAATGGAACTGTGTAAGTGCATTCTGTTATGCTCACCTCGCATCCGCGGGGGCGCCACACGATACTGGATGGAGGTCTTAGCGCTATCCCGGACCACTCTCTGCTTGGTTATGCGCCAGACGTTGGGTAGCGCCTATAACAGGAGAATGGAGGATTAAGATACTGGTTCTGTGACGGGTGGACTCCCACCTCCCTCTGGTCCAATTCACCTCCCTTGGGGTTATTGTTCACCTTAGGTTTGTGTGTGTTGAACTCTCCGTCCTGCGTCTCTGTGCAGGGGCGTATGGTTGGTGCGGGCATTCCGTGGACCTAGCTGCTTCACTGGTCCGTGTGACCTTATGTTGGGTCCAGACCGGCTGTGACTCCCACTCTGCTTGCTGTCTCCCAGGTGAGTTATAATGTCTTTTCCGTATTTATTCTGTCTCTTTCTTTCCCTCCGTTTTCTCTGTCTTCTCTGCGTCTTGCTCCACTACGCTGTTCCCTAACAATGTCTCGTTTTGTTTTCACAGGGATGGTTGCGATCTCGGAGTTGCCGCGCCGATGGTGAAGACCACGGTGAGTTATTGATGCGCGGAACGCTTCACTGTTTATTGATGTTAATTGCTAACCTGTGTTCTCTTCTCTTTGTAAAGGTTGCAGTGATGTTCCGGAGTGATGAGCGATCGAAGTGCTGCTTGCCCAGGTAAGTGCTTTGTTAATGCTGACCTTGTTCCTTCTCCCTTGCAGGTTGCGGTGAAACCCGGAGATGGGCGAGGTAAGAGAAGCACAGGGTGCTGCCAGGACTCGCTGCTTGCCCAGGTGAGAATTGTTATTAATGCTGTCCTTGTTCCTTTACCTTTGCATGTTGCGGCGTACTCGGGAGATGGGTGAGTTAAGCGAAGCGCAGGATCGATTCAAGACTGGTTACTTCACAAGTGTTCTTGCTCGCTAATGCTGTTCTTGTTCTTCCAGGTTATTGATGGAATCCGGATCTAGGGCTTCAGGATCGGGCCACCGGAGAAGCAAATGAGCAGGAGCTGGACAGAGTGAGCGTTACGCTGCAGGAGTGCAGAATAACGCAAAGCATGTTCTGCTGTTTGGGTGTGGTTTAAATAGCCCAGGTAAAGTAGTTCCAGGCCAAGTAGTTCCAGGCCCAGCCACACCCAAAACACTAGACCGCATGGCTTGGTCCTAAAGAACTGAGCTGTGTAATAGGCCTCCATTTTGGATTAAGGTCCAAAACTGGTATTGCTTTATTCCTGATAATGAGCCTGGCGCCTTCCATATATGTTTCTGATGGAGATTTAAGGCTCTTGGGGCCAGTGTGAAGGGCTTTAGCCCCGCTGCTGCCAAAGGGCTGTTATACATGAGGGGGTGAGGGGCATGGATCGTGACAATTCAAAAGTAAACTCTGTGGCATTATTACTTTACCTGTAACTTTGTGTCTCCAAATCTCATGCAATTTGAGGCTACAACTCTGCCATGTCCAAAGGTCCTTCTCCTGCAGTGGAGCCTCATCCTGTAACACCATTATCGCAGCTAGAGACAACTGAGTGTACAGGATTTTAAAATCAAAATTAGTACCTACCTGTAACGCTCTTTCCAATGGTGATGGTATTTCTGAATTCATAGTAGCTGCAATTTTGGCTGCTTGATCCACTAGCACATTTCCAACAGGAAATATAGTCCTTATGTGTTATATGTGCTATATATAGTTTACCACTGCCACTTCAGCAGGTAGCTCAAGTGACACAATAAGTAAGTGAAGTAGTATTGCATGCATTACCAGAGGGCCGTCCGCCTTAACAAAGCCCCTTCTTTACCATCTCAGAATTCCTGAATGTACTGTTGACATGACCTAAGCAGAGTCAGAATAAATCATAACCTGCTGTCCACATGCATGAGCAAGTGCAAGAATTATTGCTGCTAATTCTGCTGCTTGGTCATACAAATTTGATGGTAGCAAAAACTGCTGCACTACAAAATATTGTGAATCTTTTTCTTCAATTATCGCAGCTCCAGTATACCTGATCCCTGTCTCTTGATCGATATAAGAAGCCCCATCAATAAACAACACTCTACCTTCAGGCAAGGGATCTTTAAACACATGTGCCTGCTGTGTAAGTAGTGGCATGTATGTACCACAATCGTGCACCTTCTCCACTTTCCACTTGCTGGCCCGAAAACAGAGCTGGATTTACTGGTGTGATATCCTAATATAATCATATTTGGTGCAGACAAAATCACTACATACCTGGAAGCCCTTTGTACAGTAACCCTAGACTTAAGGTTTTCATAGCTCGCATGAACCACATGTTCCACATAAAGCATAACCAGCTGACCTAACACCAACAATGCTGATTTCTCTAATGCAAATGGTGCTGCCACTAGAGATTGTTCACATGGGAATGGCCCCTGCAAAACCTAATCCAATGCATTGCTGTAAAATGCCAAAGCTTATGGTCTAAGGTAGTTTTCTGAGTCAATACTGCTGTTTTAATCTGTCTGTTCGAATGGGAAAACAAGTAAAAACATTTTTTATAAACAGGAAAACCTAATACTGGAGCTGACAGAATAGCCTGTTTTAGCACACAAAATACCTGAATTCCTTCCTCTGATCAGACTGAGCGTCCTTCTTAATACTTAATAAAGGCTTGATGAAAGTAGCATAGTCAAAATCCCATAGCCTACAATAATTGAACATCCCCAAGAATTGCTACATCTCCTACTGTACTAGGTTTTAGGAGTTTCTGAACAGTCTCTATTCTGTCTGATGTCAAAGGTCTGCTTTTCACAGAAATATGCTGACCAAGATATCCTACTTCAAATTGGCAAAACTGCAATTACACTTCTTTAACTTTATTACCCCTTTTTTCCAGGCCACATAAAACAGTGACTGTGTCATTCATGCAAGTCTCTTCATCAACGCTGCACAATAGTAAATAATCCACATATTGCAACAGAACACCCAATATGGGGATATTAGCTACATCCATACAAATGTTCCCATTAAATATACTTGGTGACTCACAGTTCCCCCTGCGGCAAACAAGTGTAAGTGAATTGTTCTCCTTTAAATGTAAATGCAAACAAATACTATGAATCAACATGCATTGGAATGCTGAAAAATGCTGCACTGAGATCAATTGTCAAAAAGTACTTTGAATCTGATGGAATGTCTGCCAAAATAGTAGCTGGATTCAGTACCACATGAAATTCTGCTTGCAAAATCAAATTAATAGGCCTGCAATCTTGTAACATCCTCCAAGAGGAACCATGTGCCTTTTATCAGGGAATATAGGAATATTGCATGGAGAGGAACTCTGATATATCACTCCCTGCTTTTGTAAATTACTTATGGTATCCACTATTCCTTCTTCTGCTTCCCAGGACATTAGATATTTTCTAACTCTGGGCAATTGAGCCCCTTCTTTCAAAGAAATCTTCACTGGTCTTATTCACTTCAACAGACCCACTTCATGTGGATGTGTAGACCACAGATGTTGTTGTACCTGTGCAGGAATCTGCAGAAATGTCTGTTTCTCATGACAATTCATCTGACTTCCTGTGCTTGATATAACAATCGCTGAAAGTCTAATTGGACAAGGCACTTGCAATGCTATGCTACATTGCTCATCTTCTACTGTCATATATTCTTCAAAATGAGGACTTAAAGACACATCAGGTTGTAATATCTGTGATACTTCAAGTTCTCTAATCTGACATGATGCTGCATTTGAAAAACTGCAACCCACAATATATTATTTCCATCTGTACCTTGCACCGACACCTAAGATGAAGTAACACAACTGAGAAAGAATCACCATTCTACCTGTACCATTCTCATGTTCTTTGACAGAAATCAGAGGAACAAAAATAACTTGTGCAGGTACCAGAGTCATCATATCCACAATACATCCACTTTCTCAATCTCCAATAACATTTAAGGCAGCATATGCAAAAGAATTCTATCTGATTGAGGAATACCAACTAGCTGAGTCTCTGCAAATCTCAGCCTGCAAACAATATATCTACGGGGTTTCGAAAATCAACTCTTCTTCCATGAAAGGTCATGTTCAATTTCCCCAGTAAATCTCTTCCCAATAGATTCACTGGTGACTGAGGAACATGCAGTAAATGAGCTGTGACAGACTTCTCACCCAAAAGCAACTTCTACTGGTTGTGTCATATGAATTGAATGTATAGCCCTGGAGAAAGCTTGTGTATCGATTACATTGAAAGACAGTGAAAATGCATCCTCCCTCATACAGACACGAGTGGCCCCTGTGCCTGCTAGAAATGAAAATATTTGTCCATTTACTGAAATCTGACCAATCGGCTCTCTCTTCAGATCCAGTGTAACTGCCACTACTGGACACTGAAGGACTCCCTATGGGCTGCTCTATGGAATTTGCGCAATGGAATTGCCCCCTCCCATTGAAGACATGTGCTGATCTCACTGAGGCGGAAGACCCTGGAACCTCTTATTCTGTGGGGCTCCATAGGGAACCTGCTCCCCTTTACTCATATGCGCCAGTCGGGCATGACACTCCCTAGCAGAACCAACATTCTGAAGGGGGCCTGGACATACCCTCCCCCTTTGATCCACTTGTGGCTGCTGTGATTGTATGCCTGGATTAGGAAAGTAACTCCCCTGTGTTTCTCTACCCCTCCCTCTTCCTGCCTGGTTCCAACCTCCCTGTCTCCCGGACTCAGCCTGAAATTGGGGAGTTTGCCCAAACTGAGACTGAGGCGTGATACTTCGATTCACTTTTACTGCAGTGGTAATTAGTGCTCCTTCTAAAGTTGCCTTTTCTATTTATTTTTTTAATTGGTTATTTCTCCCCTCAACCTCGGATCCTGCTTATCCTTTTCGTTTGCATTAGTCTAAAGAACTGCTCTATGTGTGCTTGGATCACAGTCCATGATTTAATTTCCAATCCAATCATTCTCTCTAAGGCTGACTGGACTGGTTGTGGTAGTCCCTTTTTTATAGTGAGGAAAAACAGGGCTGGCGATCCTCCTTTCTGATCACACACTTGTCCCATGTCTACTCTCCACCACTCTTGCATACAAGTTACATAATCAACTGGATATTCACCTGGCTTCATTCTGTTATTGAGCAATGCCCCCACATCTAACTTATCTGGGTACATAGTTCTGAGTGCCACCCAGATCTGAGTGCAGAATTGGTTAAATGTTGCCCCATCATGTGTGTCATCTATAATTGTAACTATATAATCCTGCTTGTTCCATTAACTGATTTGTTTTCTCCCCAACTAGTACTACAAGTCAATTCTTAATGTCCCCCAAATCGAGGGATACAACCAATGTTTATTTCTCGAATTGATGGATCCATTTACCTGCTCCATCTGATACTGGCGTTAAATTTTCCTCAAATTCTCCCTGGCCATTTGTGGCCATGGAACGTGCTTCAAATTGTTTCCTGGGAGCTGAACATGCCAGAACTACATTGCAGCTTGTACAATTTGTTCTCTGACTTCCTTTCTTTCATATGTTTCCCATACTACCAAGGCTGCTCGCATGTACTCATAATCCCATGCAGGATCCCTTTGATCGTCCTGTATACATAATCTATCTGTGTCCATGTATCTTTTTTGAAATGATCCCTCCCTGAGCCATTAAATAAATGTATGTTTTAGTTCCTCTGTCCATTTTGCTAGCATACAGCAAAATACTGATCCATAGAATCCCATTGAATCTTTTTCTAACCACTGGACCGGTGTAAGATTCTCAGGAGAGGAAAATCTTCCCTTCTCACTCCCTCTTCATTCTCTTGCTGTCTTCACTTCCTCCTGTATAAATTGTGATGCCACCCCATCTCCCTTCTTTCCATCATCCATGCACAGTCCTTTCTCTTTATTTCTAGTCCGTTCATCAATGGCATCATCTTCCTTCTCTGATTCCTGCTCTCTGCTTCCTTGATCTTCTTTTTTATCAAGATACTGAGTACCCTCATCTTAATTTTCTTGAATTTCCATATGTCATCTGGGCCATTTTCCACAAGGCCTCTACCAACTCTTTAAATTACTCTAAGGACTCAATGATATGATATGATATGATATATGATATGATATGGCATTTATAACATGCCTATACACAAGTGTTTCAAGGCCCGACAAGGCAAGGTGGGGGAACAGAGGGAAGACAGAGACAGCGATCTTACTAGGCCAGGTGACATTGAGATCGCACAAGTGCAAGCGGGGGGAAGAGGATAAGTGTGGGGGGAATGACCGTATGGCCTTTACCTACTCTTTAACCCTCCTGACTCCATATTAATGAGAGCCGAAAATAATGCCCATTCAGACCCTTTTTTTTAACCCTCCAACATGCTTGATATCCCTTCTACTCGACTTCCTCTACTTGCCTCATAAGAATGCAACTATCTTCTTTCCATTTAGCAGCTGTCTGTTGCATTCTAACCAATTCTCTCTCTACTCAACCCCTACACTCTGAAGCAGCCTTCTCTTTTGCCCTACCCCACTTCATATCCTGCTTCCATTTTTCCCTGTTTATCCTTTGTTTTAAACCACGTTTTAGACTATCCTTTTTCCCTCTGATTCTGAATCCGTGTCTCTACTTGAACCTATATTTTTTTATACAGTTTCAATACTTTGTGATTTACCCTTTTTCTTCTATTTTGGTTCCCTCATTGGTGGTATTTGATATCCTGTAGCTACTTTTTCAGTAGAAGGATACATACAGCCCAAAGATATATCTTTCTCAATGTCATATGGAGGCAGGGCAGTGGATTCTATGTTACTATGTATTTTAGAGTATGTATGTATCATATATTTTACAGCAATTATCGACATAGATTGACTCTGCAGCTAATTCAACAAGTGAACTGACAAACCTTTAGAGAACCAGCACAAATCCATCACCAATATGAATATGGGAAGGCATTAATCACTGTGGTGAAATCAATCCAAGTCCATTTTTCTAATAATATTCCGAAAATCAGAATCTTTATCTCAGAAAAGATGCAAACATTGAGACAGGGATGTATCAGTCAGGAAAAGCTTATAGATCCCACATGTCCACTTACTAAACCTGATCCTAACTTAATCCACTTCTTCCACAAGATACTAAATGGATTATTCTTAGTATTCACCCTACTTGCTGATCGAACATCATAAAAGAATGTGTAGATTTAATCTGCCCATCAATGACGAGATTTATTAATTCATCATTCTGTGATGAACTGTTTCCAGATAATCTAAAACAAATATGGGTTATGCCCCTATTAAAACCAACTAACCTGGGTACTGATGATTGTAGCAGCTACATTCTTGCTTAAAATCCTGGATAAGGTGACCTCCATGAAATTACAAACCTTCTAAGTATCTAGGCATTTATTGGAGTACCGTCAATCTCGATTCCATCTGCAAATGGGCAAAGAACAGGCTCTCACAGATATTTAAGATTCTGTTCTTTATATCATGGACAAGGGAGCTACAGGCCACTCATGTTATTAGATTTATCAGTGTTATTGGACACCCTCGACCACTCCATTCTTTTACACTATTTTCCTAACATCACGGGTGCCTCAAATAAAGTTGTCTCTTGGTTGGCTTCCTTTCTCATCAACAGAACATTGCAGATAAAACTGGATAATATATTTTCTGACCGAGTAACAGTTGACTTTTGTGTCCCACAGGGAGTCTGCATCTCTCTGATTTTTATTTAAACTTTATCTTAAACCACTTCATGACATTCTATCAGAATTAGGTGTTGAATTCCAAAATTATGTTGATGAAACACAAATCATTATCAAGCTGAAAGGAGACCTCCAATCTAATTAAACTGAAACTGAAAACATCTTTGAAAGAATTGGAACATGGAAGTTTAAAAATTGTCGGGTTCTAAATAAAGAAAAGACAGAGGCCATGGTTGTAGGCATACCTGCAAGTTATACCTACATATTGGAATTTTATGCAAAAGCTGTCAAGACCCTCAGAGTTCTCCTTCCTTCCATGTCTTCACAAGTTTCCCATATTCTGCGATCAACCAATCTCCATCATATTTTACTAAAGCAGGTGAGACCTTTCGTATTGGAGCCCCACTGTGTCGGGGGTATTTTCAGCCATGGGATATAACTGAACTGCATCAGGCTAAGAGACTGGACAAAAAGGGCAGAAATATGGAAACCTAACTGTTGGCTGTGAGACAAAAGGCCATTGTTTATCTCTTAACTGCCAAACATCCAAAAATTGCTTTTAGAAAACAAATTGAAACAAACACTAACTGTGCCTGGGTTTGTGCGAGAGGGCCAAAAAGGTACATGTCTACTTCAAACAACATTTGACTGATGCACTGAAGTGCAGCTTTGCCAGAACTATGAATTGCTTTGGGGAACGCTGTGCATGTTGCACCTTTGATTGAACAAAGAACATCTAAAAAATGAAACTCCATTGCCAGAGTAATTCAAAGGCACACTGTAATGAAGGATTTGATACTTTTAGCATGTTGAAAAAAAATTGAAATGAGCAGCAAGAATGAAGATGGAGCGAAATGTATAATAATTAATGCAAGATGTAAAGTAGCCTGCGTGTAACAAAAGTGCAGCACTTTAAATGCAAGATGTTTGTGTTCATAAGAACTGACTTAAAGCTGTGCCTAGACAAGGGAAAACTTCCGCCATCAGATCACAGAGGTCAAGCACTCTTCACATCCCCATTACACTAGTCAGGCCCATTTTATCAATCCCTTTGTAGTTTAGCAAAGCCAGAAAGGAGGCAAAGCTTGAGTGTAGGAGAGATATTTAGAGGAGTGGAATGATGTCCACTGAGTAAACAAAAGTACAACACAGGGATCCTGACCTTTCTAAAATCCCCAAAATATAGTTCCGTTTTTGGGAGGGTCCAGGACCTGAGGCCAGCTTGACATGCAACGGGAGGCAACATGACTCACCAAGGGGCGAAGTTGTCCTCTTTGCCCAAAGAGATAAGTGAACGCATTGTTGGCGTAGTTATGCCAGAGGACTGGGGCTCACTGTCTCAGCTCCAAGGGCCCAACAAGCATCCCAGGACACAAACGTAGGACTCAGCCAATGGCAAGTTAGATCTGTTGTTTATTACACAGACATGAATCATACAGGACATTAGAAAATTCCCAGAATCACAGCTCCCGGGCCACTGTCGGGCCATTTTGTTTCATTTCGACGTCACAACCTGGGCCCTTCACCAAAAAAGTCCACCTGGTTGGGTGATTGGGGTGGTATCACTTTTGGACTGCACCTATAGATATTGTTTTATTGGTCCTCACATGTCAGGTGGCTGGCCTGCCCCTTCCCCAATAAACTATCTATTACATTGTTGCAGGGTCACGGGATTTCCATTGGCCCTTGCCCTCTGTCATCCACCCCTGGATTTCTGTTACCTGATTGGCTGGAGTTGATCTCCCCGGGCCCGGGGACACACTCTGTTCTCAGCGCTTTGTGCACCTTCTCAAGGTGATGAGAATGACTATGTGTTACCAATGTAACTGTTAGTACTACTACTTCTGCCTGTGAGAGTGCCACCGACGTTGCAACGTTGTTAACGATTCCATGTTTCACTTCATGTCTGTATTGCTGAGAACTGTTGTCTTCCCACCGTGGGTGAATGACCATTGTCTAGCTCAGCTGCATCACGTGATTCAGGGCAACAAAATCAAGCTCTCAGGTCTGCAATTTATGAGGATTTATCCTATTTTCCTGCAGATGGCTCTGTGTCTATTAGATTTGGAATGTGCTGTTTGTCTCTGACCTTGGCTGCGTGCCCTGGCCTGCTCTTCTGTGCATCCCAGTTCTGTTTTCCCTTGTTTCGCATTGGTGCCCTGGGGCTTCATGTAACTTCACTATAATTATACTATGATTGTCTACATTTTGATACAGTGCTATGTTTCACTAGGTTAGTTGTGTTCGGTCCTTCCAGGCTCCTTTCATGATCCTGTAGTTTCATAGGGTTAGTTGCGATAAGTGTCTGCAAGCTTCCTCTGCATCTGTTTGTTTGCCTTGCATATAGCGTTTCTGCCCTTGGCTAATGAGAAAAATAATAAAAGCTTATGACAGTATGTATATGTTTCTGTCCTCTATCTACATAACTGGGTAAGCATGTTCTTCATGTGTGCAAATGTATGTTTGTGTAACTTCGTGCACAGCTGTGAGTTTACTTCGTGACTAACGTGGCTATGTTGTGGTGTCACTAATGGCATCAGTACAATGGTTTCTGTGCATTAGTCAAGATCGTCCTTTGAGGCATTTGGGTCCATGACCAGTGTTGAGGCACCTGTGTCGAAAAAAATATTCACTGGATAAGGTTTGATTGGTTGTCTAAGAGGGTATCTGTCCACATATGTGGATGTCTGGTCCTCCTGGGGGCTTTCTGAATAGTGAGTTTCTTTGTGCGTTCTTAAATCTTTGGGCTGTCATGTTCCTGGGGGTGAAGAGGGGTATTCCAGGAACCCTCTCTTCAACATGGCTGGTCATTAACATACAAAGAAGGGGGAGATTGTTTTACTGAAGGCTATGTCAACAGAAGAGAGAGAACCAATTCTGACAGGCTTGGCTATAGCTCTTGGGAACAGACATATGCTATTTAATTGAGATAAAAGTATGCATATAATTATAGGCTTCAACAGGCATCTACGGGAAATCATGGTTTGCCAATAAATCTGGGAACTCTGATAGATACATAGATGGTTCACAGATTTCTGAAAAGCACATAAAGAGCACTGTCTGCTGACAGGAACCGCCTCAGAATTCGACCCTGGGCATCAAAGTTATAAGACACAATACGATGGCAGCCTGCAGGAATAAGTTACAGATAGGAGAGCCTGGTATCTAGTAGCTCATTGAATCAAATACTTGTCTGTAGAATATCATGATCCTAGCTTTAATGCTGTCCTTAGAAATCACGCAAATCTGTCATTTCCATAGGCAATCACACCAGACACATTTAATTGCGATCAATATGATCAGAACAATTTAGAAATACATGGGTTGTGACCCTAATTTGCACATTTGAGGAAAGTGGCAGGTTAAAGATTTGTATCTTCATATTTGAGATGGGTGGAGCAAGAACTTCCAGAAATGGGGGCTGGGGACCCAATGGGCAATCATTGGGAAGAGGTTGGGTCTTGTTTAGGGAGAAGAGCAATTGATGTTCAATTTGAATAATTAGCCAATGAGCAGGTACATCCTAATTTACATATTTTGGGGTATGGCAAGGAGGTTTTAAAACTGGATGCACAGTGGAAAAATGGGGGAAAGGAGGAATTCAAATTGCAAGAGAAAAACAGGAGGATGAAGAAGGCCATCCATAACAGAGGAAGACAGAAGAATTGATGCTGGAGTGCCATCCATAACAGAGGGAGACAGAAGAGCTGAGGCTGGAGTGCCATTCATAACAGAGACCAGACAGAAAGGCAGTCCACCCAAACACTATTGCTTCCTACGAGATAACTCAGGATGAACTCCTGATGACTGCACCTGTGCAGAACCCAGAGCGATGATTACAATTAAGTAGTTATTCTAACAGAACAAACCATTGGTGGGGATCTATTTGAACCATTATCTTTCCCCTACATAGAAATGAAGGTGTGGGCAGCAAGAAGTAGATCCCTAGCATTTCCTTATTAATGAATAATTGTATTCATTCCCACAAAGCCAAAGAACACTGGGGCGACCTTGGGGAAATTGTAATTCTCCAACATCTTTTCAGTTAGGCCACATAGCAAGCACATTGGATAACAAAATTGTCCTGTCATGTTTAAACCTGCTGTAATATTTCTCTTCGCATGAGGGATATTCTTGTGGACGGCCCATTTATCTGAGTATTCACTTAGACCTGCGTTCTCCCTTACATGTTTTCAGGGGGGGGAGGGGCAGGGTACGAATTGCAACACGACATTCACCTTACATATGCACTTTTATATGGTATACTCACACTGAGATATTATGATATTTCTCTCCTCTCTAGATCCTGTAAAGGCAATAGGGGGGAATAGAGACCATAAATGGAACACTGTATTATGGTTGTGTCTGTCTTATATGTTATGTGACCTGGTGATCTAATGACAAACTGTTTTAATTAGTTTGTAGTGAGAAGCATTGTCAGGAAGGAAAAGCTGCATGCCGCAGATTGAAGTGGCGTGCCTCTTGGTAAGTGAATAAGGATTTTCTCTATTGATTAAAAAGGAATAAACATATATTCTTTCTACCCACGAGCCTGGTGTTTGGCTGACATATTGCAGATGGGGTAAGCAATTACAGTGGTGTCATGTGCATCAAAGGCATAGTTAGTAAAGATCCGATTCAATTATCAATTAGTGTGGCACTCTTGATTGGGGGGTGGAATAAAACTCCCCAAATTCATTGCTGCCCCATAAATATTTTTTACATCTGGAACTATTGCTAGAGCTATTTTGAGAGCAAGATAACATTGCCCTCTTTGCAGGTGCTACCAACTCATCTATGCATTCCTTACAGTTATTTCAAAACTCTACAGCTCAGATAGTCATGAACCTCCCTAAATATGCCCCTATTTCTCCAGCTCTCAAAACTCCTCACTGGCCTCCTCCTACATCTAGAATATCGTTTACATTGCTTTCTATTGCCCACAAAGCTTCACATGCAAATGCTCCCATTTGAAACATCTAAAATGGTACACATCTAGTCACCCATTATGATCTTCCTATAAATATTCCATGTTTGCCCCTCGTGTATGCAAATCCACAGCATGGGGAAGATCAAGTACAGCCGAAGCAATTAAACTTTGGAACCGCTCACCACTTGATCTGTGGAAAATTGGCCATCTTTTGATGTTTCAAAAACACACAAAACACTTTCCTATTTTTTTTTTTAAATAACCTTCTTGAGTGTTCACTGCCTTTCTTGCACATAACATAAGTATGCATGCTTAGATACTGCAAAGTTGTGGCACCTCAGCTGGCCCTCCTAGCCCGCCATAGGAGGGTTACGGTATGATGCATTGCATTTTGTACCTGTTTCAACTTTATGACTGAGATCACTGCTGGTTTAGTAGTGTGGGGCTAAGTAGGAGTTGTATACACCACTAACTCCCATGTACTCCTGCAGAACAGCGGTCATGTTGTCACACCCTGAATATAGGATCAGTGATCAGGTTTAGTTGCCATTCCACAGTCTTGCAGCACCCCAGGTTCACTACAGACATGTTTTCTTTAGCATTTGGAAGAACAACCATTTTGCCTTTTCAACTTCAATTACCAGACTCCTTCGCTAGTATACATTAAGTACTTAATTTCTCTTTACTAAACACGTTCTCTGCAGGTCGATGTTCTGGATTAGGGAGGCCACCTTTTGCACTTGTTTTTCATGAGGAGTTTCAGGGTATACAAATGCATGCCATTTGGGGGTAGCCAGAGGTAGCAGCTGCTACCTTCAGTACAAGTATTTCTACTCCTGGCAATGCCTTTGCTATCCCTGGTCAAATAGGCACTGCCCGTGCTAGTTGGAAATGTGTGTCTCTAGGGGCATCCAGTTCAATGTGGACAGAAAACAGCATGATCTAAAATGGGTGCTCAATAAACAGAACACGTATTGAGTGACATGCTAAAACCCATGTTTACAAACTTCTTGAAAATCAAGCAAACTGAATCACTAGGACTGTGATATGTAGCCAAATCATTGATTTCATTGTAATATGTTGTTGGGGCAATCTTTATTTTTACAAAGTCAGTCAGCACAGTATAGCAATTCAGAAAATGCACTAATATACTACATTTGGAAAATGATTATGTTGCATTGACAAAGGAATCTCCTTTTGGACTTGACCTATTATTTATTTTGCATTCGAGCACCAGTAGATGTGCATTGTTGTACAATAAAGAAAATAAAGACATGCACAGAATGCAAAGAAAGATTCGAGGCCCGGAGAAACTTGTGAAGTCTGTCCTTTATTCCTATTAAATATGAGTACATAGGTCTGTACGTTCCAGTCAAGAAAGATATATTTTAAGCAGTACACCTGAGATCCTAAACTAAGAGAAGAAGCAGGCTACGCATAAAAGAGTGCTTTGAGGAAACTGCTCACCTTCCCAAACCTGTATTTCAGTGATTTAAACGCCTGGCTTTTAGATAGCTCAGGATAGCCGGGAGGATAGCTCAAGGGCAACTTGTTTGTCTTGGAAGCAAAACAACGCAAGAATCTCAGTCCTGTGCTTAGAAACTGACCTCCAGTATGAAGTGTGGTATATTTAATAAATATGTGCACAACCTGCAGTCATATGATCGAACCTGAGCCTTTCATCGTTGTAAGGTCGATGAATTGAATATCATTAGATTTGGTACCACTGACATCTGGTGTTGCAGTTAAAGTGGTAGTTCCTTGTTATGCAGTGCTATTTAAAAGGTGATATGATATTTAGCACATCTCAAGGTTTGTGAGATACATTAACATTCTGGTACTATCATATTTTCGGAAACCCTACCCATGAAAGCCTACAAAATCCCTCACATTGAGGCTTAGCCTCTGGGGTGAGGCTGCACCTATGCAATCAAAACACTGTTGGCGTATGCCGGCAGTGCCTGCCCTCAGGAGGCTTTTGTTTCTTGCATCTGAAGACGATATAACTGCCATTAGTTGCCATAAATGCCATAATATGTGAGGTTATTACTGGCATAAGATGCAAATACTTATCCATATGAGGCTGAGATGCCTTATAAATGCTGCACCCTCAACTATTATGGGTCAGCCGGGTATATAATTGGCATTTCATGAATGCGCCAACGGCATATCAAGGCAGTACCTTGGCTAATATATGGTTAGTAAATAAAATAATAGTTTATCTACTTGAGAAACTATTTTAGTATGCTATGCTTATTGCAAGTATTTTACATTGGTGGTGCCACTTCCTTTGATATCATCAAGGTCAAAAATCATGTGACATAACTTCCTGTGGTGGAATTGAGGTCAATCTCCCTAGGATGTAATCAGGTGACTGGTGTTACTTCTGTCACCCCTAAAATGTTGCTGAAATGATATCCCTGGATATGTACACTGTGATCCCAAATTGTGAACTGCAGCACACATACAAGCTCCTCTGTCCGATTCTGCAATTGTGTTCATCCTCACGCTTAGAAACCTGGTGCTTGGCAATGGGAATGTGTTCATCACTCACCTTCCATCGGATGATTGTGTTGTCTGTGGAGGAAGTGGTGGTTAGTCTTTGCAGTGGCATGTATTTCAACAAGGTGGCATCCACTCTGGCCATCCCTTTTTCATTCAGTGTCGAAGACCAGCAACCTGTAATGTGTTGAAGAGAGAAGAGGAGACCAATTAGCCTGACACACAAGCAAGTGCACATGCAGCTGCCACAGGCAGCATAGCTGCATGTTGTTACAGGAGGAAAACAAAGAATACACGCCGCACAGAAGGGTGGTTCAACACCATTTATTTTATCGTCTTAGGAGGAAGGATTGTGTATTGAACAGGAACCAGTCCAAAAGAGGAAATAATAATAATAAGAGTCCAATATCTGTTCTCCAAGTTAAATCTCCAGCTCATGGGGTTTTGGGCCACAGGAAGGTGTTCTCCAGATCACTCAGACGTCTTGGCCTACAGACAATCCCAAAGTTACCCCATCTCCAGGGGCTTTGTGGCGATTACTGGGGCAAGATGTTTTCATACTCCTTGAGCACTAGGGGTACTACAATGTGTTACTGGAGTAAGGCATTTCATAGTTTGTCTCTTGACTTGGGGGTTCTCCTGGGTAGGAATTATGCAGCTCCTCTATGGGCTTCCTCCTCCCACCTGGGTTCCTTTACATGAAAAACCTATTCAGTTGGGTTTCGTGGCCTTGCAGCTACTACTAGTGTTCCGACGAAAGCCCCCATTAGGTTATTGCCATTTGACATGTGCAGGTTCTGGCTCTCTAGCTACACGCTGCCTCCACATCCTTATCCTATCAATGTAGCACAACTCACAATCTGGGAAGCCATCATAACACCCTCAAAGTATGGAGGCTTGTGCCTCTCCTTATAGTCAGGGTCTGCCAGTTATTGTCCCTATGAATGTACGGGTTGGTCACTTTCCCCATTAGTAGGTTCATTCTTGATTGGATGTTCCCTAATGGTTCCACCTGATAAAATGTATCAGAATGGACACCTGACATCCATGGAATAGTGAGAAACTAGTTTGCTCCTAATTCACGTCTAACGAAACTATCTATTTGCTGGGCTCCAAAGTGTGTATTTCCCTCACTTCTTTGCATGTCCTGGCCACTTCTTTCAGCACGACCACTGTGTGCATTCATAAAGAGGCACTCAGATAAATGTGCAGCTTGCACACACTTAAGATGTATTGACACAGTTTCCATACATTAACATGCCGTTGGCTGGTTGGGAGGGAGATGGGACAGAGATTACCCCTGATTTGCAAATGCAAAATAGGAGTAGGTAAACGGAGTGGGCATGCATAAGCAACATAAACAGTAGGCACAGCTGAATTAAAGAGCCACAACCATGCGCAGCATAGCGATTCACGAAACACAAACAAATGATTCACTTCCTTTTTCACTGTCTCAAATTCCCCCATAACCAACTTGCCAAATATCTGGATCTGGGAGGTATTTGGGGGCATTTTGTGCTTTCCCTTTGACTCTTGAACAACCCCAATGTTTAACACATGGTTGTCCAACATCAGACCTCATTAACCTTCTGTGGCAAATTCGCCCCTATCTGTCAGAGGCTATTAGAGCCTCGATTGCAGCAGCTATTGTAAATAGGAAGCTGGACCATTGCAATAGTCTCCTGGTAGGCAACTCCAAAACTAACATAAAGAAGTTACAAGTGACACAGAATGGAGCTGTTCACACAGTATGTGGGCTGGGTTGTCGATCTCAGATTTCTGAATTTCACAGAAAATTGCATTGGCACCCAGTTAAACAGTGAATACAATGTAATGGCTCTGTTCTGGTGTTTAAATGTCTTTCAAGTGAAGCTCCTCTCTATATCTCTTCGAGAGTGAAAATAACTCCCTTTAGGCAGACTGTACGTTCAAATAATAGTGTGACGCTATACAACCGCATGTCCTCCTAAAATAGATTGGTGGTGCTGGCTTTGATGCATTGTTTGATTGATAGTTTATTTGTATAGCGCCTACACACAATGTGTTTCAAAGCGCTTCAAGGAGGGGAGGGAACATGGGAAAAAATACAATGAACATTCTTTCAGTCCTTGAAACAGTCAAAATGTGTAAAGAACAAAGATCAACTATCATAATCAGCCTGATGACATTTCAGATAGTGCAAGTGCTAAGGGTATGCAGTGGGAGGGAGAGTGAAACAGACAAGCGGATGAGTATAAAAAACATCGGAAAGGCTCCTTTTTGATAGAGGGATAGATTAAATAAACATATGGTCTCTGCAATAATTTAATAAAATTAAAACAATTTGCAACTCCTTCATGTTTTTGTAGTATGTCTTGTGAGCGCCCTGAGGCCTTTGGGCGAGTGGCGCAATATAAAAAGCATATAGATGGATAGATGGATAGATGGATAGATAGATAGATAGATAGATAGATAGATAGATAGATAGATAGATAGATAGATAGATAGATCGATAGATAGATAGAGAGATAAATAGATGAATATTCATTGGACAGGATTTGCATACATTTAGAATCATTGTATGCAAATGTATCTCGTGAATATTAATGAGGGGTATCCTGAAAATCCAACATGTTTCTGGCCCTTAGCCCTGGAGTTGCACAACCCTGGTTCAGCACTTCTTCTTGATTAGCCTGTGCATTTAGAAAACATTTTCATAGTAAACGTGTCCATTAGGAATTCCCTGCTCTGAACGTATACCTGGGAATGTGCGCACTTTGAGCAATGTGCAAATTGCACACTGTTGGCAGTGGGAACATTTGCAAATCTATATGTGTGCACATTTTACACTGAGGAGAAAATATAAAATGGGCCCCCTTCAATTTGCTCCCCTTTTCAAAGTTCTTCGTAAATCCTCCCCAAGCATTTTCCATGGCCCATCCCTTTCCCCCACTTCTTTTTATTTTTTTATTTTATTGTTATAACTGAACTGAATCAGCTTTGCAATAATTTCATTCTCTTCATTAATCTTCATGTTTACATCTATATACACATACAGTTCATACAGGTCATACAGATCAGAGCAAGTGAGATCAGTGAAGGAAAATAGTTTTAACTAAGTTGCAACAGATTTTTAGAATTTGGGGAAAAAATTAAATTTAAAATTTAAAATTACAAAAAATAAAATTATTAAAATTATCAAAATTGGACGGGGATGGGGGAGCGGATCAAAAAACAATAATCCATTTCATAGCAACATATAGTTACAATCCAATTAAAAAAAAATAATAATAATAATTCTTATCCCTTCCCAAGCATCAATCATTTCTTGTGTCGTTAAAACAGCTTATAAATATTCATGTAATTGAGGTCAGCCCAAATTCCTTCTATTTCCTGTGCAGAATTCCGCTCAACTCCAATCAGATTCTTTCTAGCTCTGACATCTGTACATATGTATATACATCACAACTATATAGTTACAAGCTAGGCATTATTCATTATCCACCTAACTGCACCTCTTTACATAGGTAGTTTGAAATAATATCTAGCCGTACAATACAAAAAAAATCCACTCCATCATGGTATTTCATCATTTACCACTCACTGATTACTTCCATGATACATATATAATTTTTTGTCTCTGTCATCATATGTTCATTTTCCAAATCCAAAGTATTCACAAAGGCAATTGTAGCAAGTCTTAGAGCAGTAGTGCGACCACAATAAATCAACCACCATAGAGACTCTGATGTTATTAAGGTATATTCATATAGCAAGGGTTTGAGATATTGTTCTTGTTTATGTTTGAGTGCTAGGCATTCTGTAAGTAGATGGCGTAGGGTTTCAGGTTGATTTATGATCTTACAAAAGCGACATAAATTGTCTTCCTTCATTATCAATTTACGTTTTGCTTTTAGATCCCTCGTCTCACATAGATTAAATCGTATTCTCAGAAATTGTCTTCTATGATCATGTGATGGGGACTTAAGCAAATATGGTTCTACAACACTGCACCTTTTATGCAAGTACGGGTTTTTGGGGAAATCATGATAGTTCAAACACTTCTCTCTTGTACATGACCAGTCATGCAGAAATATCTTGGTTTTTGCTCTACCTGGATTCGTAAGTAGATCATCAAGGGAGATGTCTGCTTACGCCAATACCGCAATTACAGTGTATCGCCATTTCATCATGAACTTGTCATTAGTTGTAAACACATAATCAGCCAACGTATTTATCAATTTGTTCTTACCAGAGGCTAAAATACACTTTCTAAACAGTGATGTCATTTGCCAGGTGTAACGAGCATATAGTGATATAAACCCTAATTCAGTCCTAATCCAGGTCATAGGTATGCATTTAGGTAATCCTAAAATGCGTTTCCAAAATTTACTTTCGAAACGCAACCAAACGTTTCCCACTATATATGGTTTTGTTTCAGAACCGTACAGTAATACCGGTACCACTTTCTGCTTGAAATATGATAGGGCAGGAATGATGGTAAATTTCCCATACTTGGCCTAGATAATCAAAGCCTGTGAAATCATCATATTCAATTTCCTGCTGAGGCTCTGCAAATATATCTTGTTATCCGGGCCATCAATAACAACTCCCAAATATGTATATAGTGGAACTATTTCCAAGGTATGTTCTTGTAAGCACCACCTTAATGTTTTTTGTTTTTTGCTTAAGACACCCCTTGGATTTGGATTACAGATCATTACCTTTGTTTTCTTCATGTTCACAATTAGCATGTTCTTAGTTGCATATCTAGCAAGCGCATCAAGCAGGTTTTGGAGGCCACGGGGAGTCTTCGATATTAACACCAAGTCATCTGCATATAGCAGGGCCGCAAGGGCTTTACCTGCTAATTTCGGAGCATCACTTACAACTTCTTTAAAGGCTCTGCATATGTCTGAAATGAAAAAATTAAACAAGGTTGCCGCTAATATGCATCCCTGTCTTAGGCCTCTATGAGTCATAATGTCAGTAGTTAGCAAGCCTTGTAAATTTAGTCTCACTCTTATTTTGGTCTCAGAGTGTAACATTCTTATCTTTCCCCCACTTCATTAAACCAGTAGCCATGAATGTGCAAGTGGCAGATGACTAAGTGGAGTCTAAATTGCAGAAATGAATTTTGAGGATTTGCGTTTTTGTGAATGAAGCACATTTTCCATATGTACAATGTGCAAAGGCCTAGTTGCACATTAATATGCATGAAGATATATGTTTCATGATTTGATTTATGCATCTTTTATAAACTGAGCAATAATGGAGGGATTGTGTGTGATCGAAATGTTGAGCATTATGCAAGTCTAATGCATTTTCCACTCACAATAATGTTCTTTGCAGTACACATAGAGGGGATCTGATGGCCTTTAAAAGTAACTATTGTGGCAAATACTTTCCATTTCTTAGTATGCCACTGCTTCTGTTTAAAATGTGACCTTTTTAGGAATAATAAATACTGCTATTAATTCACGAATAATTTAGCAACTACTTCAGAATAATACACTTTATTATAGATCTAATTCAGGGCAGTGGCGTCCTCTCAGAAATTGAATGGTGACCAATTTATTTTTTTTAAAAACCACAACTATCTCAATCTGGGTAAAGAAATATCAAGGTGAAGCTGAGCTGTGGATAAAGACATAGCCAGTGCGTTTTACTTATTTATCATATGGCAGCATGTCTGTGCTGGCGCTGCATTCATACTGATCGCAGGTCGCCTGGGCTGAGGTGAAGCAGATAATAAGCCCACATGGTTGACCTTCAGCAGACAGAAAGGAGTCCCCCAGGGCTATCCTATGCCCTGTTGCAAGAAAGATAATGACAGAAAACACAACGAGAAATGAATCACATTAAGTCAGGCATGACCTTGCGTTTGGCAGGAGGCAAAGGTGTCAAATATGTTGGTGGTTTTGCTATAACTCGTGAAAAAATAGAACGCATGTGTTTTGGATCATTTGTGTTGAAAAGCGAGACCTAGGGTGACATTTTTATGGTCCCGCAGTAGTGAGGACACACCCACCGGACTCTGACTATTTTGATCTGACAAATTAGCGACATCTCTCCAGAGGGTATTAACTCTGCATTTCGAGGTCTGCGGTCGAAGTTGGCAGATTTGTGTAAACAAAGTCAGTATTCATCCAGCAACCACCTGAAGATGTCAGTGGTACTCAGTATAAGTTTGCCAGTCCGGTAACAACAGTACCAGTAAGCTTGCTGGTACTGTTGTTACTGGACTGGCAAACTACGAGTTCTGCTCGCGGGTGCCTTCCCGCCCGCCAAGTCTGACCTGCCGGGCATACCGGCACCAGCGAGCAGAGCATGTCGGATGCACCAGCACCATTCTGAATTGTGCCGGTGCATCCGACCTCCCCATTCCCATTTGAGCCCTATTACATTCCAGCACCCGCAAATGGGCAATTACCGGGTCCGGCAGGGCCATAATGACCCGGTAATTGCCCATTTGCGGGTGCCAGAATAATTCGCAAGTTTGGCGGCCGCCTGCCGGTTTTACTTGCAAGGCTACCACCAAACTTGTAATGAGGCCCAGTGTGCTGTTCTCAGAGTGATTTGAGCCAGAGTGTTTATGGCAGCAAATTTGCCTCTGATGGTAGTTCAAAGGTATGGAGTTGTAAGCAAAGCTACATGTAGGGAAGGATCTACACCATTTGGAAGGTATTTATTCAAATATTTATTCAAGTTATATCTGCACAGACCCCCAACACATTCTCTCACCATTACAAGGAAACAACGACACCCAAGGGAATCAATTCAGAGACAAACATTCCATATGGATTATTACGTACTGTACCGGTAGAAGGGGTCAGGCAGAGATATGCACATGCGCGAAATCGCGTTTCCCTAGAAACGTGAATGCTGAGCAACGCGTGTGTTTGTAAGCACGAAACTAGCAAGTAATTCACAGAAACACTTAGTGCCGTACCCAAACGAAGTGGGGAAACGCCCAACAAGCAACAAAACAAGGCACAAGAAACAAGGAAGAAACAACGTATATACATTTTCAAGTGAATTTTTGAGTGGGCACACCAAGGACACCAAAGCCAAGGCTGAACAAGAACATAGCAGAGACACACCAAGTGCTGGGCTGAAGACAGTCAATACTTGGCCAGCGTCACAAATAACTACATAAAATGGCAATGGCAGGATTACCTGGACCGCCATTATTTATGGCACTCCCTGGGCCAGCTAAAGTGAATTGTGCCCAATGGAAGAAGAGCTTTGTTTTCCGTATGAGTGGAAGGCAAACGTTTTCCTGGCGAAGGGGCAATCTGGAAAACCAAGAAACTGTATAAATTGTATGCAGCTGATGGAGCACCAACAACTCCCGGTTTATATTTAAACTGCGCGAACCAGACGGAAATGGGGGACAAAAGCATTACCTATGAAGTGTGTATGAGCTGTCACTCACTGGTGACTGATGCAATCGTTTAAAGATTTTATCCCTTACACGCCTGTAAAGAAATTAAAGACATGTGTCATGTGAACCTTCTCTACACAACACGTATTTTTTGATCAAGTTGTGTTATTTAGCAGCGTCCTGAAGACAGGCCCACTAGATCATGTAAATGAGATTTATCCAAATACGTGACATCATGGTGTGGGACCCAGAAACACCAAGTGTCGACGAATCATAAGGAGGAAAAATAAAGAGGGCCAATACATTGTTAGAATTATATCCCTCACTCCCCTACTAATCTCACTCCTTATCTTGATGATAAGATCCCACTTAGATATTTTTTGGCTGCTGTTTCAATGATCAAACTTACTTGTGAATGTCAAATTACTTGTTTATTTTTATGTGTTTTAATATGTTGAAGTAATTACTTTTGTATATAATGATTAAAATATGTATTATTTTAGATAGAAGAGAACCTCTGTCCAAATAAAATAAGATAGGTCCCTATCTGTCTCAAGTGTGGATTTTCACACCTTGTGCGTGTGAAGGTGAGTAGCTGTTTTTGTGGAACCTTTTGTATATCAAATTTATCTTGTCCTCTTGCACACAGCCCCTGAAAAAAGAGGACCACCCTGCTCTCTAGCAGCATAGTTCATCATATTAAGGCTGCGTGTGGAAACTCATATTCTGTGGACAAGAAGGTGTCATTATTAATGCACTTCCTAGGTTATGAGGGACAAACAAATATATGACGCCTTACCGCCATTGCCAGAGGAAGCGGACGATGACAATGTGAATGACTTGAATGGAAGAGATACACCTGCAGTGAAAGAAAAGAATCATGATAGAACCAATAAGTGGAGAGAAGAGAGAAAAGATGATTGCGAGCTGTTATGCTTTAGATGTGGGAGCAATACACACTTTGCCAGATCGTTAGCATGTCCAGAGAGAAAGACCATGGCCCTCATTAGGACTCTGACGCTAAACCATGGTGCTATTGGCACCATGGTCCATGCCGGAGTCCGCCATGGAGAAAGAGGGAATTACCACCCCATTCCAAGGTTGGCGGGGAGGTAATTCCCCCTTTTTCCATGGCCCTTCCCCATTCCCATTTTTGCCCCATAGGGCTCAATGGGAATGGAGAAGGCAGCAATTACGGTACCACAAATTGCGGTACCGTAATTGCCATCAAGGTCCCTTTGCGGGTCCCTACTTTAACGGCTGGTCCAGACCAGCCGTTCAGGTCGGGTCCCGCAAAGGGACCTCGTAGTAAGGCGCAAAGGGGTTAACGGCGCTGCAGCCTTTTACGGCGCTGTTAACCCCTTAGCACCAGGATCGTGATGACCCCCCGATATGCGCAAAGTGTAAAAGAAATGGTCACTTTGCGAACTGCTGCAAAAACTTTCCATTTACCCAGAGAAAAGTATTATATGTTAATGATGAGGATGTCCACAGGTCATCTGAAGATGAGGAAAAATGACAGATGAATGTGAGCATCCATTTGCAAGTGTGTGTGTAAATGGAAAAGTACTATCTATGATGGCAGACTCAGGTTCAAAGATATCCTTGATGTCTAAACACGTATTTGAACACGATATGGAAGGGGATGTGAAGAATTTACTGGAAACTGATATTAATCCTGGTGGTTTAACCTGGACAAAATTGAACTGTTGGGGTATTTTGATCCAGAACTTGAGCTGAAGGGGAGGTGTGCTCAAGGAAGGGTATATGTTACCAAGATGGGCATGATGCTACTTGGGTGACGTGAACAAAGAAAATTGTCGATCAGGTTAGATCCCAATAAGGAGGACCAAGTATTACATGTCAATACCACTATTGCTGAGCTGATGTGTTTAAATGTGTTTAAGAAAGGTGTAGGCAAGGTGAAAGGAATGCAGTAGCAAATTATTCTGAAAAAGGGAAGCATTCCAATTGCTGTGAAATTGTGACCTGTGCCGTTGGCCTTAAGAGAGGGCGTGAAGAAAAAGTTCTGAGAGTTGTTACGCATGGGCATCATTGAGAGAGCAGGTTGTGTGGAATGCACATCTCTGTTAGTGGTGGTTAGGAAGCCTTTGGGAGATCTACGCTTGTGTGTGGGCCTACATCAACTGAATAGGTGTGTGTTAGTCGAACGTCATCCTTTGCCTAACATAGGAGAAAAGCTTGTTGTGATAGGTAATGGGCGTTTTCTGGAAGTTAGACATGGCTTCCGCGTACCACCAAGTTGAGCTGGAGGAGAGCTATAGAAAGTTGACCACATTTATATCCCATCAAGGGGTTTTTCAATTTTGCAGAATGCTGTTCGATTTGGTATCAGCGTCATCTGTTGTCCAAAAGATAATGGACAAGTTGTTTTATGGCATGTCTGGGATTTGTTGCTTCCAGGATGACATTTTGGTGTGTGGGGAAAATGAATGAAATATGACAAAGTATTAGATAGAGTAGTGGAAATCTTAGTTTCAAAGGGCATTACTTTAAGAGAGGAAAAGTGTGTTTTTCGAACCAACAAGGTTGAGTACTTAGGTCATTAGATGTCGGCTATGGGAATGAAGGCCAAGAGTTATATGGTTAGGGCAATAAAGGATGTGGAAATACCAAAATCTAAAGGAGAGTTATGTTCATTCTTAGGATTGCTAGAATTCTACCAAAAATGTGTACGAAATTTTGCTGATAAGGTGTGCGAGATGAGAAAATTACAGAGGAAAGGAGAAGAATTTGCGTGGAGTGAAAAGTGTGATAAATAATTTAGAGGGATAAAGGATAAGATAAATCGTGTAGGTCCGTTAGGTAAATTTGATAATAGAAGGAAAAATATAATTGCTGTGGATGTCAGTGATGTAAGGCTGGGAGCAGTTTTATCCCAAGTTAATGAGCGAGGGGAAGAAGAGATAATAGTTCATGCGTCCAGAGGATTGAAAGGTGCTGAAAAAAGGTATTCCATATTAGAGAAAGAGGCTTTGGGATGCTATTGGGCAGTGGAAAAATTCAAATATTTTGTGTGGGGCACAGATTTTATTGTGCAAACTGATCATAAGCCTTTGAAGGCCATTTATGAATCGAAAAGGCTTGACAATGTGTCGAGACATGTAGTAGGATGGGTTACATGCATGCAATGTCATAGGTTTAAATGCGAGTGATAAGGGGTAAAGACAAAACGTTGGTGGAATGTTTGTCAAGAATGAGTAGAGGCCAGGAGGCGAGCAAAGAGATAGAACATTCAGAGATGGTGTTTGTTAATTATGTTGGCATTGCAAGTAAGGACGAGTGGATAGGTGCCACAGTGACTGATGAGATATTGTCAAAGGTAAAAGTGTATATAGAATCTGGATGGCCAAAAATAAATTAGAGGTACAGGAAGGTATGGAACCATTTTTGGTGGTACGTGATGAATTGAGTGTGGTGGATGGGAATATTTTTAGGTAGGAACGTGCTGTCATTCCGGAATCTATTAGGGGAAGAATCATTCAACTGGCACATAAGGGTCACATTGGAATATCTAAAACTAAAGCAATATTGAGGAATGAATATTAGTGGCCGAGTTTTGATAGGGAGGTCGAGAGGAAATTGGTTGACTGGATTCAGTGTGTAAAGGAGTGCAAGGGAATTGTGGCGAGAGGGCAACCCATGATTGAAGGTGATGTACAACAGAAAGTGTGGGAGGATGTTGCAATTGATATCTTGGGTCCGGTTCAGCTAGGATTTGGCAGAGGCAAATACATTATGGTGTTTTTGGACTTGTTGTCACATTGTTGTGAGTTTAAAGCCATTAAGAAAATTAGTGGCGAGGCGATTGTAGAATTACTGCAAGATATTTTTGCGAGTGAAGGAATTCCCAATAGTATTTTGTAGGACAATGGCATTCAATTTACTGGTGGGTGCTTCAAAAAATACATTTAAAAAAGTGGTATAAGGCATAAGTGATCATCCTTGTACCGCCCCAAGGGAAATGGTTTGGTTGAAAGAATGAATAGGTGCATCATGGAAGCAATTAGAATAGCTGGAGCAAGTAGCATGGACAGAAAGGTGGCGATCAGTAGAGGTTGTACGCATTGAGGATGTTGCCTCATGCCATGACAGAGGTATCTCCATTTGAGTTGATAAGAGGACGGAAGGCTAATACCGAAGCGAGCCTGCCTTAGTTGGGTAGAGAGAGGGATTTGGATTGTGTGGTTGATGTGCTGAGGAACAAGTTAAAAGAGAAAAAGGGGAAGTATTTGATTAGAGTAAATATAAGGAGAGGGAAGAAGGAGTTGAGAGTGTAATGTGGTGATTGGGTGAGGATAAAGAAGAGTGTTGTAAAAAGGAAAGGTGATCTGCTGTATTTGGATCCTGTTCCGAGTGCTAGCGGTGCCAATAGTACCATATACCAGCACTATTACTGAACCACCAAATCATGAGTGACACAGACCACATTCACCAGAATCACTGGCATAGGTAACACCTTCCACAGTATTATCAGCACTGACAACAATGCCGGAAACATCTGCTGGTATTATCAGCATAACAGTAACACAGGCATATTATGAGAATAGACCTGCCAGTTCTACAGGCAGAAATATGCCGGTATTACCAGAAAATCCATGCCGGAGACACCACCACCTCAGAGCTACTGGTATACAGACCCAGGTGGGGGAAATAAGGCCACAGGTGCACCCAATCAACCCAGGTGCACCCAATACACACTGGAATAGTACTAAATGGCTACACCCATCCCCATAACAGTTTCCAACAGAACCATGCTGCCACTCATTGTTGATGCCATGGAGATGCGCTGCATGCTGGAGTGCAGCTGATTGAGCTGGAGCAGCAGCAGTGGCGATACTTGTACAGGAGCAAGAGGAGGATGATGATGATTGGGATGCAAGTGGTGAAGCAGAGACATGCTGTGATGACCAGCACAAGAGCCACATCCTGGGCCCTGACAGACAGCTAGATACATACCTTGTACTGCCTAAACAGGGAGACAATACTTGAACTCCTGACCCTTACCCAGGATGAGATTGGGAGCAGGATCGGCATCAGGACAGCCATACCACCGCTGTTGAAACTGGTGTCAGACCAGCAGTTCCTCACTACTGCCATGTTTCAGCACTCTGTCAGCCAGCTGGAAGGCATATCACAGCCTGTATTCTCCAGAGCGCTGCTGCGGCTACTGGAGGCCCTCCTGCACCATGAGGGCCAGCACATCACACTCCCAACCACCTAAGTACAGGTAAACACCACCAAGGCCCACTTCTAGGCAATTGCGGGTATTCCCAATGTATCGCCAGCATTGGATTGCACACACGCTGAGCTTGTGGCCCCTCAGGCCTCAGAGGAGATCTACAGGTACCGGAAGCAGTACCATTTCATCAATGTCCAGGTGACTTGTGATGCTGACCTGACCATCATGCACTGCTGTGCCTACTTGCCAGGATCAACCCACGACTCCATATTCCTGTGGAACAACACCCTGCCAGCATTCATGGTACATCACGGAGGACAAAGGACCTGGATGTTGGGTGAGTTGAGATATGTCTACACCTACACAGCAGCATGGGTCACAGGCAAAGGGGGGGGGGGGGTGTTAATGCCACAAATGCATGTCGGTCAATTCCCCTGTATATGCAGGACCAACCTGCGTAGCCCAATTGACAAGCCACAACACACAGGAGTAGCATATGACTGGAGAAGTATCAGTCACTGACCAAGCCATTCCTAATCCAAAAGGACAACCACATACAATGCACTACAGATACCAGAATGCAACGCCACCACCCCTCCAAAGCAAGTGGAGCAGCAGACTGTGCCACCTAGGGCCATGAGACGTATTTCCTGGTGAGACATGGTGCATGCATGCACACACTGACTGTTGATATTCCTCTGTCACAGGCAACACCAATGCCGAGCACCATCACTCACACATGTCAATATTCTCCTGGTAGGTCTGCAATGGGAATAGTGTTGGGGTTGATTGTCAGTGGAATTGAGAGGGAGATGAGCCAGATGGCCTTGATGTGTCATTGGCTGCTTCAGTGTGACATAACCGATCACTGGCTGTTAGGCCTTCTGTGCTTGATAGCCATCATGTTGTTTTGATGCATGAATGAGTATAGTTGGTCCGCATTGCGGGCGTCATGAAGTGCGTGCAGTCAGTGGTGCGGTAGATGCATGGGCATGTTCATACCAGACAATGAGGGCTCGTATTCAGACTGGTGAGTCCCCATTATGGTCAGTTAGTGGCAATATATTTCATATCCCCAGCAATCCATCTCAGGGAGCAGAACACAGCATTAGACAGATGTAACACAGTGGCTGTCTCAGGGTGCAGCAGGGAGCATAAGGCATACCTTTGTATCAGATGCATGATGTTGCTAACCGGCACAGATGGCCTAAGTGTAAGACATGGCAAATTGACACAGTTCTGCCACATGCGAGATGAGGCTAACCATGTGTCCTCATCCCTTGCAGGTGACTCTGTATACCCACTGCTTCCATGGCTTATGAGCCCTCAGAGGCATCCACAGACGCAGTAGGGGATGGCATACAACATGGTGCAAAGAAGGACCAGGGTGACCATTGAGCAGACGTGCAGGTTTCTGAAGGCACATTTCAGATGCCATCACTGGTCTAGGGTCGCACTCATGTACAGGCCAGAGAAGGTGGTGAAGATAGTCCTGGCCTGTGCAATGTTGCATAACGTCGCATCAGCCCCTGCCCCCAGATCTGGACATACCACCGCCAGAGTATGAAGATGATGATGATGATGCAGCTCCATCCAGGCCCAAGCAAGTGCAAATGGAGACCAGGGATGGGCCTATGGTCCATCAAGAACTAATTGATAACTTCTTCTGAGTACACCTTACACTCTACACTACCCAAGCATCGTACTGCATATGATTCGCACACACAATAAAATACTTGCACCAAAAGAAGGAATGTCCACTCATTGTGTCAAGTGTAAACCAATATGTATTGAACACAATTATCTACCTAAACTAATACCCTGTGCCCCCTCCCTTTCCTCACACCCTGTCCTAACACACACCCTCGCACCCACACACACACCCCTCCCCTTTCCCACCCACCCTGTGTCTACCCCCAAACAACAGAATTTCCCCAGTATCATAACAGTAAAGTCACTTTTTTCAGCTTCTTGCCCAGAGGCCCCTTGCCAGGCCCTGGTGTGCCTGTGAGCTGCTGGGAGTGGCACCTCGGGCTGCCCTGCTGTGACCTCGTTGGGGTGGTCACACTAGAGGGTGGGTCAGAACCATGGGACCCCAGGTGTTCCAGAGTGGTCTGCAAGGTGTGGGAGAGGGTCTCTGCCATAGTTGACACCCCCTCATAACCCTCCTGGACCCTTTGTGTAAGTAGAACAAGTGCAGTAGTGGTGCGTTCCAGGGCCTGTGCACACCTGTGGCTGCTTGCCTGCACACACTTCCTCATGAGGCGCATCTCATTGAGTTGTTGCTGCACCATGTAGTCCATTTCATCATGCCATTCCTCCATTCCACGAATCGGTGCATCCATGTTCTGAGTGTTTGGCATAGGTGGTCGAGGGGGGCTGTGCAGGATGGCTGGGTTGAATGATGGTGTTGGGGTTAAGTGGTGTGATTCATCATCATCACCTCTCTCCTCCACCTCCTACCTACCAGGATAGGCCGGTGCCTGGTGTGGCGTTGGGGTATGTAGCACGCAAGAGTGACAGTGGGGACACTGGGGATGTGTGTGGGCTGTCAGGAAGTTGACACTGGCTGTTGTGGCTTTGCAGCCGTCACCACAGGTTGTGTGGGTTGGGCTGCAGGTTGAGTGGGCTGACCCGGAGGTTGAGTGGGCTGGGCCGCAGCTAGAGTAGGCCTGGTCGCAGGTGGTGGCTGGGCTGTAGGTGGTTTTGGGGGTGCGGCCATCCCACCTGCACTTGCCCGGCCAGATGATGGACCAGCTGTGTCTCTGTCAGAGGATGTGCCTGTTGGGGTGAAATAAACATGCAGTTAGTCCTCAGTGAGTCACGTCTGTGGGCTTGCATTACAATGATGCTACATTGTGTGTGTCCTGCTCCTATCTGTTTGGCCATTCAGTTTGCTCTGATGCATGCTTGTACATGTGCGTGCTGGGTGTGCACATTGACTATTGGTCTGGGAAGGTGGCTTGTAGTTGTGCGTGAGTTGGGGCTATGCTTATTGTCCTGTACTCCGGTGGCGCACATGGCCACTACTCATGCGTCTATGTGTGGGGCACTGCATATTGTCTATGGTGCTTGTGCATTGCTTCCTCTGCCCACAGCCCCTGGCGTGTGTGTGTGTGATTGGCCCATTTGCTGTGGTTGTCATGTGTTGGACCCATTCACTTGGCCATGTATTTTTTATCTGCCTGAGGATTTATTTATTTGGACAAATGATTCCCATATACACGGGGCTTGTTGTACTTACCACCATTGCTGTGTTTTCCGGCTCCGGCCTTTGCTGCACCGACTCCCTCAATGCCCTCCATATACAGGGATGACGCTGACCCTTCTCCTGTGGCTTGGGATTCCCTGCGATGGGCGAACAGGATGTTCCTCACCTGCAGCTGCAGGTCGTCCCACCACTTGTGGCAATCACGAGGCATGCACGGGACAGGACCCACTGCAGAGATCTTCTCCACCGCCTCTTGCCATATGGCCAACTTCCCCCTTTTGCTGGTGTGCCTGTTGTTTGACCCAAATAGTGCATCTGCATGTTACACAACATGGTCAGTCAGGGCAGTGAGTTACGGCTCTGTGAAGCGTGGCTTGCAGAGCCGGACCACTGGTACCCGAGAGTTCCCACTCCCCTGGCATGTATATGATATTGATGTTGTATTGGGTGGATGGCAGCAGGAAGTGGCTGTTTTTAAATGGATTGTGAATTTCGGGCATCAGTGATTCTGGCAGTACAGGTGCTACTATTATTGGTTCTGTTATATTTTTGCTGAAATCACCAGCTTTTTGGGCTTCTAGCCAGTAATTCTGGCTCAATGGTAGCACTGTTTCTGGCAAGGGGGGAAGCGCGCACTCGCAGACCTGGAATAAGCAGGGAATTCCAGCGATCGGGTTGGCAGAAATGGTACTACCGGCACGACAGAATTATAGGCATGTTACCGGCTAATTCGTAATAAGGGCTCAAAGCCTTTAAAGAGTTTATTTATATAACACAGAAACTCTGTGTCGGCTAATAGGCAGAGGCCGAGTTTCTTCCTTGATCTCTTCCCGCCTTTTCTCTGTTAAAATGACGGTGACGCACCAATCGCCTTCCAGCCAGCTCAGGCGCTCTACGCGCTGTTTCAATGTGCTCTGCTCCCCTTTATCATTCTATTGGTGCTTCCAGGAAGATAGCTGCCAGAAACGCTAGGAAATCATGAAAGCAATAGAGAACATAATGCCTGGCCTTGTCTGATTGGGATCTTATGTGGAGAGTCTGTTAATGGTTTTCATTAAAGTGCCCCCAGGATAGAGTGCGCTTCTAGCGAGCGATTACATCTGCGCAATGCTGCTGCATTCTTGCACAGACCTAGATACGTGGCACACGCTCTGACGCCACGAAATAAACTGCACACAGCGGAGGCCATTTTTTTTTAAAGAAGCCTGAGCCAAAACTCGTCCTGCATGCATTATGACTTCGAAACGTATTCAAAGAGCTGGCTAGTTCTTTCATCTTCCAGGGTAGGAGTTGCTCTAGCCCTCGGGGTAAGGAAAACTGTCAACTTACACATTTTCCAAGTACTAAAAGAGTCTACAGTGTTTCCATTCGCTTTGAGCGCAGAACAAGCTGTACAGTATACATTCTGCTGCATAGTCATTGGAGCAAGGTACACTTTAGGAAACCATGCTGCCAGGATGGGAATTTGCCAGCTCTCATTATAACTGTGTGCCTCAGAATATCTCAATTAATGAGTGAGGCCAGGTAAATGCATACCCATGGTTGAAGACCCACGAGATCCCATCCGAATTTTTGGCAGCCCAACCCAGCTCCAAAACCTGCATGTAGGTGGCAGCAGGCGGATTCGCATTCAGCAGCCAATCGGAGCCACCCGATTTCCCACCGAGCTTCAGCGTGCTCTGGGAGCTCCTGGGGCCTTGTAAAAGGACAAGCTCACTATCATTTTCTCTATGGGATTTGTTATGCACTATGGGCAGGAATATACAGGTCGAGTTCTCTACTTATGCTTAGGAAGAGTTGTGTGTTCTTTCTTTGCTAGTGCAAAAGTTACTTTCTGCAAAAAAGAATGTTAAAAATGCACACATTTTCCCCACCTGTCCTTACTCCTTGTTTCCTCTGTGTTACCAAAAATGTTTTTTTAAAACATAAATGAAAACCCATATTCCTAGTTCCATCTAGCTGTGTGTCTTTCCTAGTAGGATTGATGTGACTACTTCCATTTGTTTCCCTCACACTGCTTTTTAATCTAAACAAAACTGTTCCCTTTAGCAATCGTACTTGGTTGTTAAACCTACAGAAACTTTCCATTTGTGTGTTTGCCCCACAGAATCCTTCCCGCTACTCAGTCACCTTCCTTTGTGGGTGCGAGCACCCCAATCAACTCCACCTATTTGCCCCAGTCACTCACTTGGTCCTTGCTGTTTTTATCTCCAGAATGAGTCCTTTCTTTGAAATCAAGTGCACTAAGGAAGCAGATCAGGGCTTTGCATTATGAAGGCGAAGTGCCATGTGACGAAGAGGGTCCCTTCTTGGAGGATAAGGATGGTAAATGCCAGGTCTTGCAGGAGAATGCTGTGCATGCAGTGTTTGTTGTGGTAGGTGCCAGTCGCCCAATGTTGCAGGAGGTGTTTCCTGAGACAGAAGAATTATTGGGGGATGACTCAGAAAGGGGAAATGAGACAAGGCTGACATTGGACGGTTACCCTGGGGAGAAGATACAGGGGGGGGCAGGGCTAGTGCAGGAAATCCTTGACCCAGAAGAGTTGAAAGGAGCATGGGATGTGCCTGGGAAAAGGATGGTAAAAGTTGACAATGCATGCAGACAGTATTTTTGCAGCACATGCACTGCAGCTTTTACTGAACAATGTCTTAATCTCCTTGGATTTTGGAGAGACAGGGTAGTGGACGTGTGGGGCTGCCTGGCCAAGGGCCAGGAGAGGTGCAGCTGGTGGTGATGCAGATGGAGGAGCAAAAGGCAGAGGAGACAGTGGTGGTCCTTCAGCAGATGGCTTGGGGGGAGAAGACACTGAGGCCTCTGCACCTGTACCTGCCGTTGCAGAGGGTGCACGATAAGCACGGGCGTTCCTTGTCAAGTTCCAGGCAGTTCGGGGGACATCCTTCCAACCCATGGCAGTGCCCACATCATCAGGCTACTTTAGCTTGCTGGAGGGGAGGTTTGAAGGGACGGGAGGGGGATGTGGGAGCAAAACTATGCTATTTGCCAGTCAAGTGGTGTTTATCTACGAAGCCACATCTGATGGCTATACAATGATCAGGGTTTTGCTCTCATGGGTTGGGGGGGGGTGGCACTCATGTTTGAAGAAACTTTATCAATGCACTCTGCCGAGGCCTAAAATCTGGATGATTGTGAATCTGCTCTAGTAAAGCATAGCATGCACCACACTACTTCCATTAGTTTCCTTACCCTCTACAGACCTCCCCATAAAACCCATCTCTTTGATTAACAACTATTGGCCCTGCTTAATGATATAACCAAATCTTCCTCTCATGGGATCTTTTTTTTAAATTGATTTAGTTGATTGAAATCAACCTATCAATGTATACTTTACAAACAAATTAAGATTTTGCATCACATTTTAAAATAGTTCTAACACGGTCTCACTCTTGTAGCCAAATCACATTTTAAAAGAAAAAATAGAATGGAAAAATCAGAGAAACACAAATAGTCCATTTTAAATATCACAACATGAGTTTTTAAAAAGTTTAAGAATTGAATATCATACTTACGTGAAATATGGAGGTAACAGAAAAACAAAAGGAAATATGGGTGGAGATACACTTCTAAAGGATCACTGCTTCCCAACTCTCAGAGATTATAAACTAAGTAGACACGTATGTATAATGTATAGATAGCAACACAATGCTGAGTAAGCACGTCATGTAACTGGGATGATCGGATATAACATTTCTGCTGCACCATCATTTTAATGGAAGATATTCACTATATTTCTCATGGTGATATATAAAACACACATTTCAGATAGTTTGTTTGTCAGTATCTTACCTATGCTTTCATTAAGAGGTCATATGAGATCAAGCGATTCCAAGTGATTCACAATAGCAATGTTTGTCGATGTTTGTTGTCAATTGAAGAGAGCATCCCATAAAGCCTTCGGGGTTACGATGCGGTATTCAGAGAACAGGTGGTAGAAGTGTTTTTTCCTCGCATCGAGCAATTGAGGGCACACAGTTATTAGATGCCTAATGGTCTAGGGTTGTTCTGCTTTTAGGCAAAATCTGAAAGAATGTTCCTCTTTACTAATTATGGTGTGCCTAGCTAGTACATCATTGGTGTGCCAGAGGTTCAGCCTACACCTCAGGAAATGGTTTCTTGCGCTTTGCGTTAGGAATTTGGCCAGATATGATTCTATAATATTTCGGTTTTTTGGCAAGAAAACGTGCTCTTTGTAGAGATGTAGTTTCATGCACTTTTCTCTTGTTATGATCCAATCATATTGCCAGAGATTGGTCTTTGCTCTGGTCGGGGTTGTGATTAGTAAAGACTCAGGCACACCAATGAGTTTCATGGATTCCTGAACTTTCAGTCTCCAAATCTGCATTTTTGTAATGATTCCTGGTGGTTATGCAGGCAGAGATTACACTCATTAACGAGTCTTCTTTCGCTGGCAATAAACACTTTATATAGGCAGAGTATATTTTCCACATGTACTGGGAATTTAAAGATACAAATCCCAATCCGTGTCTGATGGCACACATGGATTGGCCCTGGGGCAGATTGAGGAATGATCTCCAGAAGCGTCCCTCCATTCTTAACCAAAAAGTGTTGGGGAGCAATGTTCTAGTTTTCGGCGCCGTATATAAGGAAGGGGACAACCTTCTATTTATATCACTGTAGGCAAGGCAGAGAATTTGCCATATTTTGCCTGGAGAACACGAGCTTGAGCTATGGCTGTTCTCAATTTCCTTTGCAGGTCCTGAAGGTAAGGGAGATCCAATGGATGGTTGTTGGTATTGAGGCCTAAGTACTTATATTCATCAACAACCTGAATCAGTCTCCCTTGGAGGATCCATTTATACGACAACTTGCTTTTGCACTACTTGACAGAGCTAATCATTATCTTGCATTTGGTCTGGTTGGTAGTCAAGAGATTAGTCTTCACATATTTGCCTAGCTGTTTCAGTAGGGCTTGCAATCCCCTGGGTGTTTTAGCCAGTAGAACTAAGTTGTCGGCATAAAACAGCCAGGGGATCGGATGGTTGCCCAACTTTGGCGAGTCAGATACTACTTCTGTGAAGTAATATCGCATGTCTGCAATGAAAAAATTAAAGAGAGATGACGCCAGTATGCACCCTTGTTTCAGCACGCTATAGGTGGACATGGTGGCCAATAGGGTCCCGCCCTTGGACAGGTGGACCTGTATGGTTGTGTTGGAGTGTAACTGATCTATCCAGTAAAGTAGAGGATTTAGAAAGTCCACTTTGGTTAATTTGTCCATTAATAGCTCCCTGGATACCAAGTCAAACACGGCCTGGAAATTTATAAAGGCCATGTATACTAACTGTTTTCGTTGGTATTCTTGGAGTTCAATGGCATGTAAGGTTTTCAGGTTGTTCCTATGCCCATCACAAAACCAGTTTGATAAGGATCTTGTAGGTTTGTCTCTGTTATCCAAAAGTTGAAATCTCTGAGAATGAGTCTGGAGAATAATTTTCCGTGGACGTCTAAAAGAGTAACTGGCCAATAATTTTCAGGGGCTTGGCAGTCGCCTTTTTGATATATTGGGATTACAATGGACTGTCTCCAAGACGGTGAAATCTAGTGACTATGTATAGCCTGGTTGAAGATTACCATTAGTATTTCAGCCCATGCTTGGGGATGTGATTTAATCATTTGGTTAGGCCATCAGGGCCGGGAGCATAGGAAGTGCTCCATTTCATTTTGTAGAAGAGAATATCTTCTATATCAAATCTGATGCTGCGATTTGGATAAGTCTTGAGAGTACGTGAATTTAAAAGATGAACTAGCTGAGTGAGAATTTGAATTAGATAAAATTCCATTTCGGTGTATTATGGAAGTTGGATGGTCCGGAGTAGGCTGCTTGCAGAGAAGGAAGCTCAGATTGTGTAATTCCTCTCTGGCCTGCCATACCATATCCATAAAGATACCCGACTGCATCCATAACTTAACTTAACTATGGATGAGTTGCGAACGTAAAGAAACACAATTTGTTCAATATCCTCGGAGCATAAGTCTTCCAACAAAATATCACTAAGTGATGGGAGAATCGCTTAGGTTGTTGTGTATTTTTTCCATTACTAAGCTCCTTATCCTGAGGTTTCAGGAAGTTCTGAGAGTGCCCATTCGAGTCCAAGCTCAGCATGCCAGTAGATTCAGATTATTTTCAGTCTGTAATGAGCCAGTTTGGCTATGTTCCATCAAATTACTAGGTGTGGGTCGAGCCAAGAAGAGCTGGATTGATTTGACTATTTCATCTCGCCTTTGCTCCAGAGTTTGACATTTTTCATTAGCAAAACTACAGTCCTCCTCCTTTTTTTTCCGACATGTTGTCAAGTTGGGAGTGGATTTAGGTGCGAGCGGCGATGCTTCAGCTTTTTGATCTTGCTCAGCTATTTTAATTAGTGTATCTAATGGTTCATACACTAATTCTTGGTCATTTTGATTATGTGTTTTTCGCAATGCGCTCTTCTGGTGATTAATTCCCCATATTTCCTTGCCACCGCAGAACTAGCTGACTGAGAGCTGTTCTTTGGGAGCGATAGCATGTTGAAAGAAATAGCGAGAACCAGATCTCTTTGCTGCTGCAGCTGCTTGATATTTTTAGCAATTTTGTTCGCCTCTGAGAACATTTTGTAGAGTGATTTCCCTGGTAGCATGGCCGATATCGGCTCATGTTGAGGTTGTGAGTCAACATGTATTATGCTTGCATGTTGGTGAGCGTCCGGCTCACCAGATCTGGGTTTGTTATTTTTCTTTTTCTTTTTGTTAAGGAGTTCAACCGGAAGCCCCGTCAGAGCAGCATCGATACAATGTTTCGGTGCACTCAGGCAGACAACGTCTCTCATCAGAATCTGCTGGGGAATAGAGTTAGGCATGAGTTCAAAATCATTTTGTGTTTTTTGGATCATTCCATCGTCAAGTGTTGAGGTGCACAAATCTCTCCTCTTTTTATCTAACAACTGAGTCAGCAAACTTGATTGATTATGTCTTTTTTTGTCTAGGTTTTCATAGAGTTTTGCCAGCGAAAACAGAGCTGTGTTCATCGCTTGCAACGTTGACTCCACTCCGACAGAAAGATCTGCTGGCGAGGAGCCAATCACCCGGGATGGAGATGCTCCAGCCCGCATGGGGTTGGGATGAGCGAATAAAATCGATAGAGCTGACGAGTCCTGGGCTGAAGGGAAGAACATTACTGGGGATTGCAACAGGTCCCTCATTTAAGGCTTAGGTGGCGGAGTCTGAATATTCATATAGCTGTCTTTTCTCAGTGTCACTGAGGGGATGCCGTCAAGGTGGGGGGCACTTACCGTCATTTCTCAATGTTAACAGCCCGGTCAGGGAGTACTGCCCGCCCAAAGGATTCTGTAAAGTGGGAGGGCGAGGGCAAAGGAGCATGTATCTGAGCCACAGTTTGCACGTCGATGGAAAATCTGTCTTGGGCGCGGCCTCCCGCCAACAGACGGATCTAATTGGAAGCCTGCTTCCACAAGAGAATCCGTGGAGGTGCAAAGGTCAATGCCAATCAGTGACATGATTTCAGTTTCTACCGTGAATTAGATGCAGCCATTAGTCCCATGATAGGTGGGGCTGTTATGATACAAGGCATGCCATCGATGGAACAGAATCTACGAATGTCTGTTGTTAAACAGACAGCGCGCACATGCAACGCTGTGTTTAGACTCCTTGTAAGATTAATGGTACGCCACGTGCGTTTAGGAGTCATTTGTGAGTCAGTGAACAGATTCAATATTTCTTTTGCCGGGGCATGCCTGTAATAAGACTATAAAGGCCAGTCATGTTACAACAACGTGATTATGAAGACAATTCACATCAAATTAACATAGAGATAGAATAAAAAAATCAAGTAAATATGCACGGACCCGCACCCGCCAAACAGCCAAACAGCACTTGATAAAGCACTTGCTTAAATGCGCATGCGGAAATGCATGCATCCTGGAGATTTTGAAGGATGTTGGGTAGGGTGGGCGGAGCCAATTATGTAGGTTCACTAAAAGTGAAAACAAAATAAATAATATAAAATTGGCAAGCGTATTTGAAATGTAGCTCATGTCTACTTAGTCAAAAGGTCCTTTAAAAGTCTTTCTTGAGGTCCATACCATAAGGGAAATCCTTTTCCAACATGACCAGCAGGACAAGCCAGCAGGCAAACCGCACTTGATAAAGCACTTGCTTAAAAGCACACATGAAAATACGTGCTGCCTGTAGATTTTGCAGAATGCTGGGTAGGGTGGGCAGAGCCAAACAAGTCGGGCAACAAAACGGAAATCCTTTTCCAACACGAGCAGCAGGATAAGCCAGCAGCCAAACAGCACTTGATAAAGCACTTGCTTAAACGCGCGCATGCAATTGCACGTGGCCTGGAGATTTTGTAGGATGCTGGGTAGGGTGGGCAGAGCAAAACAAGTAGGATCACAAAAGGGAAATCCTTTTCCAACACAAGCAGCAGGACAAGCCAGGAGCCAAACAGCACTTGATAAAGCACTTGCTTAAACGTGCGTGCGCCGTTCATGTGATCCTAGTGGGTGACTTTAATTTATGGGCCTCTAATGAGGCGGATACCTTGACGACCTCTCTGATTTGGACATTAGAAGCAGTGGCTACACACAGCATGTTAAGACATCCGCCCACAGAGAAGGCAACACCCTGGATTGAGTTCTTACATGCAATACTCGTATCTTGTTGAACTGTTACATCATTATTTGATCTCCTTTGATCTTTTGATCCCAGCAAAATTGCAGCAGGTTCAATGTGCATCTGAGGTTGACAAAAAAATTAAGGAATGTTAAAAACATCATGCTGGATGCTTTTGCTTCCTCAATTGCAACTACCCAATCTAAACTAGTATCTATCACCGGAAGAGCTATTTGGCCAGTTTCAAGAGGCCATTATGGAAGCCATCGACCGGCTCGCCCCAGAGTGAACAAAAGTAATTAAGACAGAGGAAAGGAAGAACAAATGTTTCACTGTTGAAGTCATTTTAGCCAGGAAGAATAAAACGGTTAGTGAACATTCTTGGCATAGAAATCCCTGCCCTTCTATGCTTTCTACATATAATGAGGCAGCAAAGGATTATAAACAAGGCATTAGTGCAGCCAACAAAAATCTGCCTGTAATATCAAAATATTGTACGGAAGTTCAAGTTCTAAAGAACTCTTCCTCATACATAAAGAACTGGAAGGAGAGGCACATTGGATGACAAGTCACTCGACGACCCCACAATGCACAGCAACCAAAAGCAGAGAGGCACGGGAGACACTTGGTGCACCCGGTAGGCCCAGGGAAGCGGAGAGGGTTACCGGGTTCCCTGAAAGTGTGTGCTGCTTCAAAGTAGCTCAAAGTGAAATATGTGGAGAAGCTAACAAACATAACAGCTATGCCACAAATGAGCGAAGTGAAGAATGTAAAGAAACGAAATGACCCATAAACTATTCCACAAACAGGTCATTGAATCCACATCTTAAAGGGACAGAAAGAGAAAACCGAGTAGAGGTGAATGAACTTGAGAGGGGAGCAAACGCCCTATATGTGAAGTAGAGAACCAAACAAGAAATGATTTGCCCACATTGGGTTGGTATTGTTTCGTGGGTAGATGAGAATTGTAATAAAGTTGTGATATGAAGGTCCTGGTAGGAGAGTACACCAGGTGAAGAGAATTGTAATAAAGTTGTGATAGTGCACTAAGGCCTATGGGCGTGATGCGCTTTAAAAGAATGTAATAATAATAATAATAATAGTAATAATAATAATAATATGAAAGTCAAGGCAGGAGAGTATAGCAAGTGAAGATAAATGTGTAAAAGACTGTCAAGAAGTCCTGACAGAAGACTATACCAGGGCAAATCAAGTGTGTGTTCATTACAGGAGAAAACTTAGGAAGTCACATGCCCTAGGATCTGGAACTATTGGAAACGTGATTCTTTGTTTTGAACTTGCTTGCAAAAAGCACCCTGGGACAGGAACTATTCCCCAAGAAATGTGTCTGCGCCAAGATGGAGAAGTCATCCACTTGGGCTACAGGAAACTTGCATATTGGTAACACAAACCTGGGGAAGGGAACTTGTAAGGATTCCGGTGGAGTCATCACTGGTTCCCCCAGCAGTAACCTCCTCCCATTTGGCCAGGGGTATGGCAGTCGCTATCTGATCTGACCCTGGGGGTGGATACATGAGGGATGATCACATGGGAGGAGACAACTGTCGGGGGTGGTGGTGACCCCATCGGACGAGGCACAGTATTCTCTCCTTCCTCCTGAAGATCTAATAACACCTGAGTTCTTTAAGGTTGATTGTCATCCCACAAATCCCCCCTATTGTAAGAGCCAGAAACCCCTTTCTTTATGTCCCTCTAGACAATTACCTCAAACATTCACAACACACCTATAACATCTTTTGTTTCTGATGTTTCGCTAAATATAACTTTTGAAGGACATACTTTTAGAAATTCTATAACTTCTGTGCACTTCAACTCCCATAAAGCATCAAATACTGAGACGAAGAAGAGGAGAAAAGAGTTGATGCAGATTGAGAGAAACCCCAAACCTAATGTGCAGACTAGTTGTTTGGTTGAATCATGAGCATGCAGGCCATTTATAAATGGCATCCATGCAGCGACTCCAAAACGTGAGTTATACCTACTGGAATTTTGAGAAGGAAGGAGAAACACAGCACGCACATCTGAAGGACCATCCGAGCACTGGGAGCCGCAGCAGATCTTCTGGAGATACGGTCATGCCGGGAAGCAGCATTCTCCGGTCACAGAGAGAAGCCGACAGATGAGCTTGGAGCTGCAGGAAATACTGGAGAAATGTCTGCATTGTGAGGCCAGAGCCATTGGGGACCCCGGGGCATACCGGCAAGCATGCAAGTAAGTTAATGAATTGAAAATATTTGAACACTGACAAGATAACGTGCAACGACAAAGCTTGAACAAACCTCTCTATATGAGATGTCAATGTGGGGGTAGTTGGAGCAAGTGTTATCCTAAGCAAATCAATAGAAACACAGCAAAGTTGTAATGGCTGCGGCATACTAAAAAGGACAATGAAACTGGTAAGAAGTGCTGGTGAAAGGAGTACACCAGGCAGTTGACATTCAGGCAAATATGCCTGGCAGAGAAGTATACTAGGAGATGTACATGACCCCAGAGAAGGATTCCTGGCATGCAGTATACCAGGCAATACACCAAAGGCGTATACAGTTATATGGCATAGCTGCAGGATACCTAGCAGAGGAATACACCATGGAATCTAGAAAGTCCATAAGAGAAGTCCTAGCAACTAAATATACCAGGCATTTTGAAACTGAAAAAAATCTTTAAAACCATGGGAAGATACTTGGCAGGGAAGCATACCAGGTGATCAAAAGAACCCATAAGAGGATTCTTGTCAAGGGAGTATACCAGGATATTGTTGGGGGAGATGTGGCATTGTCCCACCCCCCCAGAGTATTCCCGCAGCAAGAAGACCACGTGTAAGCAAAGGGGGAAGACACCTCCAACCCTTCTGCACATATTCGTACAATATAACATTGACCAGTATGCCAATAACGGAATGTATGCATGTGTTTAGACTGAATTTTGTGTCCTGACGACCGCCATCTTTTACTAGGCCCAAAATAATTCCACTGAGATGTCGTCTCTCCCTTCCCCATAACCACGCACAGACAGCCCACTACTCTTCCACCCCCTGTCAGCTCTGCATAAGCCTTGTTCTCACGGAAGTCCAGCAATTTATTGTTGCAATTAGCTTGTATCGAATACTGACCGAATGTGCTCAGTGCAGAGTGTGAGACTGCGGCAAGCTCTAAACCCTGTGTCCATCCATATCTGCTGACCTACTTGTTCCCTCTCCACCCCCTCCCTGGCCATAGTCCACTGGCCCCCTGCCCTCCACTTTCTTTGAAGGCAAGTGCCTGCAGGAACCCTCCCCACAACAACTCCAGAATGCCCACTATAAACTTAATCCTGCGCTGCAGTATATTCTCCCCAAAATTAACATCTGTCTATATATGCGTTTGAATCATGAGCCACCAGGAAGCATAGATTATGGATCAAACCCCACAGATAAGGCACCTGTGAGAGGGGCCCAGTGCCACCCTACCCCCAAAAAATGCAGGGGTCAGAATGCCAATATATCTGTCTATACTGTGCAAAGGCCCCCATCCACGTAATGTTTATGTCCATCATTATTCTCTGTATGTCAATTTCTGTTGTTTAGTTTAGGTTGGTTAGACATGTATCTCTTCTTGAACTAATCCAACCTTCACACCACGGAGATGAGCCCAGCAGACCCACGTGTGCCCGGACCGAAGGGGAACAACGTCCATTTAGCATTCAACCTTTGCTATACTTTCCAGTATGGCATAGGCCTTCCCCCACTCGCTTTCTGAGCTTGTACCCTATTTTAAAACATCATGACTGACTATGTGTGTCTTTTTAATGTGCTGCCCGTGTATTGTTTGGCAGAGCACTCTCAGGCAGCAGAGTTCTCGGCTCGCATTTCATATCTTATATAAATTTGTTTTACTTGCAATTATTCTCCTGGTCTCAGCGGGGTGTGTCCATTATTGTGGTCTATTGGATATTATGTGCATGTTGGGGCAGAGCCTTCATTTGGTGACCCCTTTTGCGTGATATTCCTTGAGATACCACCGTAGTTGTGGCAAGATCCGGGGTTTCCCCGGAAGGGCCGCCCCCACCAACAGCTGACCAGTCCCCAAAAAATGCGTACGCTGAGAAGAAGTTTTTTTTGGGATCCAGGTTTGCGAATACCCAACTGCTTGCCAGAGCTGGGTGAGGTCACAACGGGAAGGCCCAGACGTTGTGGATAAACCATGAGTGGAGGCTCTTGGAAGAAAACGGGCATGTGAGTATTAATTTCAAGGGAAGACAAATAAGGGACAGTGGGAACATTTGTCTATGGAGTTTTTTTATAACGGAAAGGGAACACGAATGGTTAGGGTATGAATGAGTAAAATGAGTGTATGAAAATAAGTATTTATTTTTTAGCCATTGTTTTTTATATATGGAAGAATAAGTTAAAGAATAGAGGAGAAACGGGAACCTAGCTCTGCAAAGGGGTAAAAGGCGGTTCTGCATTACATTGTCCCGACCAGTGCGGATATTAAATGGAAAAGAGGATAAAAGTAGGAGCCTTGTATAATTAGTAGGCTCAGGAATAATTGGTGGTTATTGTTTTAATCTATTATTTTAGTGTTTTTATAAACTTTGTGGAGGCGCCCCAGAGGGGGCAGAGGTGATGTGAATGTTAAATGTGTGAGAAGGGGGGGATGTCTTAACACAGGGGGGGTCGCGGGTTACAGGGAATATTTAAGGTTTATTTTTTTTGTTCGGTATTGTCAGCATATTTGTTGGTTGTGTTCTGTCAAGGTGTTTAATAGTGTATGTTTTCTGTGTCTGTAATGAAAATGTATAAGTAATGTTTTGAAGTGAAAATAATCATATTGTCATTGTTGCTATACCAGAGATTAATACATAAAGCTGACGGTGGGAAAGGGGCAAGAGAAAGAGGCCTCTTGAAGAGCATGGGGATGGATACCCCACTTTCCCATATTTGTAAGATCCTCCCCTGGTACCAAGACAGGATAAAAAAGTACCACAATCAGTGAGTGACAGAAACGAAAGGGGGGGGGGGGATTTTCACCCCATGTCTGGCCAGATGAAGGGTCTTTTGATAAGGGGATATTAGACCATGTAGCACCCTATTTAATGGTGAAATACAAAGGAAACAGCTCCAGAATAGACAGAAAGTGCTAGATTTATGGAAAATGTTTGAGGATACACCTGTTACGCAGAGCAAAGGAAAGGAAGGGGGGTGAGTGTGGAGACAAAGGAAGATGAGGAGAAAGTTGAAAAAGGGAATGAAGAGCCTAAGAAAAAATACCCATTGCTCACAAGACCCGCAGAGAAATACTCAAACCTGACCTATGTCCAGGGGGCAAAAGCACGCCAACCAAACCTGGCACAGCACCCCCACCTCCTTATGTCCCTCTGAAATTGTACCTACCACTCAGGGACCATCCACCCGAGATCTAGAAGTGGCACTAACGACAACTCAGACAGAATTAGCATGATTGAGGGCAATATGTGAACCAACTCCACCCACAGGGGGAGGGCTCCCACCACCCTTAAAGAGCTCCTCTCTCATACCAGAAGATGAATGTAAATCGGGGGACTTTCCTTTTAGAATAGATAGTGCTCCTATTAGAGTGGAAAGAGAGGGAGAAGGAGAAAGTGTAGGATATGATACAGTGGCTTCAGTGAGAGATGTGGAGTTTTGGAGTGATTTTGATGAATCCCATGAGGTAACTGTGGGAGGGATACAGCAAGTACAATGGACCACACCGCGGGTGACAGAGGAAGAAGATTGATGGGAACACAGGCTCCGAAACAGAATAGGGAGAATAGCCCTAGCAAAAAAGAAAGGTGTCAAGGTAAGTAAGGGGAAGGTGAGGTCAAAATTCCAAATGCCCCTCATCCACAAGGGAGCAGGGTGACCCCATTATGTGCCTTGGGCATTGATGGACAATGACAACTTCCTCAAATCCCTCTCCCTGCTCATGGCGGGCATGGGAAAATGGATTTATGATTTCGAGAAGAACACTGCAGGGGTGCCCCTAGCTATAGGGGATATCTAAATCCTTCTAGTATCAGCAGTGGGTGACCAAGCAGACTCAGTATGGGTTAAAGCAGGGTTCCCAGGTGTCTCTAAAAGGAATGATACACATGATGGAGTGTCTTTTAATAATGTTTGTGCACAAGTATGGGATGTACTGTGAAGGACCTTCCCTGACACCCCTGATCTCTAATCAATAATGCAGTGCACTATGGAGGATGAGGAAGATGCTGCACAGTTCATTCTTTGGGTGCAGGAGAAGTGTCGGGCAGAGACGGGCACAGCCTGGGACCAATCCAACTTCCTATTTTACTTTATCATCAAAAGAGGCCCCCCGAAGGAGGTGCAGAAGGCCCTTGATGAAATAGCTGGGATAGAAGCAAAGGGGTAGCCAGAAATACAAAGCATCATAGCACACCATTGAAGAAGGATCAAAGAAAGGGAAAAAGAAATAGCCCAGAGGAGATTAGCAGAAGAAGCAAAGTTAGTGAAGGTTGCAGCAGTAACCACAGAACCGCCCCGAGAGCAGCAGAGAGCAGAAGGGGAGGCCTTAGTAGTGATACAGGCTAGGATGGCTGCAGCATGGGTAGACAAAGGTCAGGAACAGTGTGGTGGAGAAGAACAGTATATGGGACCCCAATGGCAAGGAAGACCCGCCACAGGGAGTGGTGGGTACCGAGGACAACAGGGAGGAGGAGGGGGCTACAGAGGACAAGGACCAAGGTGGCTGGACCCAGACCATGCTGGTCGTGTGGGAGGTGGGGTCATTTTGCAAGGGAATGCCGAATTAGACCAGTGGCCAATTACTAGAACAACCAGAGGTTTGGCAATGAACAGCAGTGCGGACACCCACATTTTGAACCAGATGGGCAGCTCGATAGCAGACCTATACCAGGGTACAATACGATTAGACATCCCCCGCACTGTATGCAGCCCGCCCACCCACCAAATTCAGATGACACATACACATGCAAACCCATTCGTCACAACTGCTAATGGTGCGCCTGCACCCTATCAGGGGACATGTGTGCTTAATGAAAATGTTTTCTCTTGCCCCGGTTGGGATACTCACCCCGACTAGGACAGCCCACAGCAAGCCCTTGCGTGTCCAGTCCTATCCATTAACTTACGCCCAGATGAGGAACCACTGGTGGGGGCAGAGATAGGGAATAAACAGTTCATCTTTATGGTGGGCTTGGGGGTGGAAAAATCATGTTTATGTGAAGGTGATTTTCCGTTATCTGGAAAAAATCTCGTGACACATGCATTCTCTGGAGCTATGGTCACGGTTCCTTACATAGAAGATTTGAATGTCAGGATATGGGGAAAAACAGTCCGAGCACCCCTACTGTATCATGAAGAATACCCCATAAACTTATTGGGTCGGAACTTACTCAGCAAGCTCAACATGACCATAGCATTTACCGACAGGGGGATAGTATGTTACATCCCAGGAATATGCACACTCCAAGCAATGTTATTGATAAAAAACTTTAGCAAATGAGACAACTGTGCGAGGAATACCCACAAATGCAGATATGTTTGTGAATGGGATACAAGTATTAGCTAGAGCAGTACCCGAACTAACATGAAAAGAATGGAGAGTACCCTCTGATTTTGTTTTCCGCCCTGTGGCCACCCCAAAAATAGTGCCGGGTACAGTGATTTGTCTCAACCTACAAGGAGTACAGGTGTTATCAAAGCATATTGTAGCAATTGGCATGAACACACATGAGTGTGAGTGGCGAAAAGTGTTGTGTATTGATCCAAATATCCCATTACGAGAATTGACAAAGAGCTGTTCACTGACAACAACACTGATGGGGAGATAATATTACAAATCTTCATGCCCTGTGATATAATGATTTAAAAAAGACGGGTAGCACACCCTCTCATGGCCACTGTCAGTGCACCTCCATCTTTCTGTGATGTGAACTTAGAAGTACCGCCATATTTGTGGACCACAAATCCCCACGATGTGGCATTGCTGAGAGAAGTAACCCCAGTGAAAATAAAACTGAAACCAGGTGCCGTGTTGCCCAAAGTAAGACAAAACCCTTTGTTCAGGGCGGCAGAGGAAGGTATAAAAAACACAATACACACACTATTGCAGCAAAGCATCATTGTCCCATCTAAGTCCCCATGCAATACAGCCATTTACCCAAACAAGAAAGCAACAAGGGGGGCGTGGTGAATGATCCAGGACCTCCGCCCCCTAAATTATATTGCTCAAAGGAAGTAACCTCTTGTCCCAAACCCGGCATCAATCTTGTGCAGCATCCCGAAACAGGCCACCCACTTTACAGTGGTGGACCTGAAAAACCCCTTTTTCTCAGTGCCTCTTAACCCAGAATCCCAATACCTCACTGCCTTCACAATAGGGGGGAGGAGATACACACACAGCCATCTGCCACAAGGGTACTGCGAGAGCCCAAGTATTAAAAGAAAATATATACTGCATGAAGATCTAGGCAATATTGATGTCCAAAGCACGGTCATTAAGTACGTGGGTGACCTCCTGGTATGGAGTGAAGGGGAGGAAGCATGCAGAAAACACTCTATCACTCTACTAACATTGCTGGCCCAGAAGGGGTACACGGTAGACAAAAATAAATTACAGTATTGTTTGGCTGAGGTCCTGTACTTAGGCCAACTGATCTCAAAAGATGGAAAAATAATAATCCCTGACAGAGCAGCAGCAGTATGTGCCTCAGTCACACCATATCCTGTGAAAGACATGCAGAAGTTTCTCAGCATCTATAATTAATGCCGTGCATGGATATTATATTATGCCACCTACACCCGACTTCTATTGCAAGGGCTGAAGGAAGCACAGAAGGACAAAGTAACAATAAAATATGACACCTGAAATGACACTGCATTCACAACACTAAAGGAACTAATAAGTACAGCACCAGTTCTACCCACCCCTGACTATGAAAGGGAATTTTTCCTATTCTCACAATCAAACGGAACACTAATGACTGCAGTGTTGACGCAGAAGACATCCCTGGGCCACAAGCCACTGGCCTAATACAGCAGCACACTTGATTGAGTAATGCAGGGATACTTTGCATGTGAACAAGCCCTCACAGCAGCCGACTTTGCATTAGAAAAGAGCCCCACAATTGTGATGGGATGTTCCGTCATGTTGTACGTTGAACACTCATTGTTTGCCATCCTTGAACAATCCAAATCTACCCACACCATACAAAGAGCATCAGCATACGAAATTATAATCTCAAGCCCAAATGTGTATGTGGTACACTGCACAACAGTGAACCCGGCCATGTTCCTGACAGAGCCATGCACAGTGAAAGACATGCAAGATCATGATTGTGCCATCTATGAGGGAGAAGGGGATGATATCCATAAAGCTAGTGAACATGCACTGGAGGAGAGAGAAGTGTTCTTTGTAGATGGTTCAGCATTAATTTGCCCAGAAACAGGAGAAAAACATGTTGGTGCTGTAGTGGTAAGGGGGGGAGTATGACATTTTGGTACAAAAATGCCTGCCAATGCACTATTCTGCCCAAGCAGCAGAATTAGTAGCACTAATACAAGCACTACATGCAGCAAAGGGATGTGCAGTAACAATATATTCTGGCTATGGTACATGCTGGGTTATCACAATGTAGGAGAAGGGGGTTTCGGAGATCAGATGGGTCCCCAGTACAACATGCAGAATTATTAAACAAATTGGTCGAAGCACTTGCAGTGCCATCAGTAGTGGCCCTGGTATAATGCCAAGCTCATACAAACAACAATGAAGAAATAAAGAGCTCCCCCTGAAGAACAGGAATTATGGGCAAAAAGAGGTTGCACCCTGTCCCCCACTGATCTCCTATGGAGACAGGATACCAAAGGAAAAGCAGTAATGCCTGTAGAGTTGTTACCAGTAGTATTCCAACAACTACATTTTCCAGCCCACACATCAAAACAGCACATTGCAGCAGACATCCAGGAAGATTGGTTTGTACCAAACCTCCAGGAATATCTTAACAAAATGACAACAGAATGTACGACATGTTAAACATTCAATTCAGGAATGACACGCAGGACGATACAAGGAACATTGCTACGTCCAGTGGGACCCTTCTGAGAGCTGCACATTGACTATGCAGACACAGGAGAAAGGTGCAATGGAGCAAGATATCTGATTGTGGTGGTCTGCCACTTTTCGAGCCGGGTTGAAGCCTACCCACACGCAAAGTGTGCAGCACAATTCTTAGTGAGGGAAGTGTTTCCACATTGGGGAATATGTGATGTCATATGATCCGACAATGGAACACATTTGGTAAACGATCTCTTCAAAGAAGTAACAACATTACTGGGAATAAAACACAAAATGTGCTCAATTTACCTGCTACAAGCGAACGGAATGGTAGAGAAAATGTATGGTTTTATCAAAAGAAGATTGTCTAAACTATGCCATACTCTGAAAAATAATTTGTTCTATTGTTTTCCTTTAGCCCTATTCCAGTTGTGCATACAGCCCAGCAAGGACCACCACTTTTCTCCTCATGAAATAATAACTGGTAGATACATGTAAACACTGCTGTCACCAGTGAGGCGAATGTCAGAAGCACATAGAACAGCAACAGTATTGGGCGAGGAATTTAAGGAGTACCTTACACAACTAACAAGAGCAGTAAGATGCATTGATAAGCAAATTGCCCCATCCTTTACCCGAGAGAATGAAAAAGCCACCATAACTGCAGCACCTGATATTCCAACAAAACCTCTAATGCCTGGGGAACTAGTATACGTTTGAAGCTTTGTAAGAAGGTGGAACTCACCAAGGTTCCACAGTCCATATGAGGTAATATATTATACCCCTCTAGCAGTAAAAGTAAAAGGACTGAAATACTGGGTGCACCTATCAAATGTGGGGAAACACGTGACAGTGTAGCACCAGAAGCACAGCAAGAAAATGAAAGAGAAGCAGTGGTGCCATAGATAGATCTTCAATGAGTACTGAACATATATCTGCACAGAGAAGGAAGTGGAGGTGTAAATACAAAGATGAAAAGATACATACTTGAGGTAAATGATTATACTGTTGTGTGAAAATATCCCCCTCTTCTGTTGTCCCCCTTCCCATGCTATTCTATTTTTTACTAATCTTACATTTTATTCATCATCAGCCTTTTACTAAACCCGTCCCCGTTTTATCATTTTCTATAGGTGCTACAATGGTGGAGAGAACGCCACTCACAACTGAAAGACCCCAGATAGATAGCAGTAGGAATAGAATAAGTTTCACAAGGGCATATAGTTACGACTGTGGTCTGTATTGTGTAGAAATTGTATTCAACACCATTATGTTAGGCTTGGAGATTTACTGGGGAGGATCTTTTATTATGGGAGACATAAAAGAAGCGGTGTGGGGGAAAACTAATATGGGAAGGATGAAGCTTAAAACGGGAAGGGGTAAAGCTGATTTGGGATAACACAATGCTGTCTAACTTCACTACTTTGCACAAGAACATAACCAAAGCAACTCCAGAGTCTGAAATATGTATATATGATGAAAATAAGAGTGTTTCTAATGTAATGTAGAAATCGTAATGGGGCCAACACCCACTTTGTTTACACTACGAGCTAACTCACAACCTGAAAATGTAACTACCTCATGGCTTACGCAATTGTATGATATGTTTCCTATCACAGCTTCAAATGTCTTATCGGATACCCCATATTGGCAACCAAATACTGACCCCAATGTAAATATATATACTGATTTATTCCCAATGTATGATCCACAGCCCTTTAATTCACAAAGGTCAGTCTGTATTACAGATAGGTTATGTAAAAGGTCTTAAGCTAGATGCCAATTCTATTAAAAATAGAATCAAAAGGCAAGTAAAACAGTACAAGTATGATGCCTATCATGGGTTAGGGTTGGACATGGTAGAAGACCTAAGCCATCCAGACCAGTCTAACAAGTGGTACTCAGATATGAGTGCCACTGGAAGGCAGGCGACAAATGGTAGCTGCTATGTATGGTCACTGATACCTCATGCATCAGGTACCCCTAAGGTTTTAGTGCCTCAAGACACTCCTTTAGTGGAAGCCCAGTATCTCATTCAGCTCGCACTATGTAGAATCAGGAGCAGCTTCCAGGCACACACCACACAGTGAAAATACAACTACTCCCATCAGATGAGAAAACATGCAAAAGGAAAGCTGATAGTTCAACATGCTTCAAGGAGCCGTTCCTACAAATGAAAGGGACAATGTTTGCAGAAAATAAATGGCAATAAGCAACGGTAATGTGCAAAGCAGATGCACTGCATGGTTTGTTGGATCAGAGACTGCAATGGATGGAAGCCACATGTGCCCAGACATGGACCCAACACATCACCAAGCTGACCCGGGTTACTGCCCTCGAAAAGTCGATCAAGATCCAACATGAAGAGCAATATGAACTGTGCTTTTTTGGAGAAGGAAAAGTACCCAAGGGGTCAAACACATGTTCCAACAGGACACCTGTGATCCCAGATATGCGAAAAGGAACTGCTGCCCTAATGGACCACTACTGGGTGTGTGGCAAACAGGCATACTTGCACCTCCCATCATAATGGAGGGGCTACTGTGCTCTGGCAATGCTGCTCTCTGTACTGCTGGTGATTCCGGAAGAGCATGTAGTGGGGGAATGGGTGCCCAACAGACAGCGACTGGCACCTCCCCATCTTCAACATCCTATCTGAAGAAAAACTAATGGATCAAGTGTCACACAAAAAGCATCCAACTACCTCGGTAAAGACTCTTCTGACCTTTGGCACGGATCCCCAACAAATATAAACTTTTTAACTTCGCCGAGACATTCTTTGTATCACTGACCCCGAGTATCCAGACCCGAGCAAACGCCAAATGGCTCCAGACCATGCGCTGGGAGCTGATCCAGCTGGCAAATGACACTGAGGAGCGGTTCAACGCCATCAAGGTGGAACTAAGAGCACTGACATTAATGACAATGCAGAACTGGTATGTGTTCGACCTCCTCACAGCTATGGAGGGCAGTGTTTGCTGAAAAATCGGAAGTGCATGTTGAACTTTCACACCTTCTTCAGATGCTGATAATGGGACACTTTCACATGTAAAAACAGCAGTGCATGAACTCGGAGTAAGAATGAAGAAAGAAGGTGGCGTGCAGCAGAACAACTGGTTTAGTGCAGCATTTGAGTGGTTGCCATCATGGCTTGGGACACTGATGAAGACTCTGGTCCCCATCCTCGACTTCCTCCTGCTGATCCTTTGTGTGTGCCAGTTAGGGGTTCGATGCTTTGCTAAAGGGATTCCTAGTAGTGCAATGATGATGGTGACTATTGGTAGCCAAAATAGTATTGGTAAGGTGCCTCATGAAACTAGAGAAGCCCAAGTACAAACAGGAGAAAGTGACAAGCCCAAATATCGTATGGTGCAATATATCAAACAGGGGATGTAGTGGACAACCTTTACCACACTACAATCAAACAGCACCAAGATATTGAAAATCACAGGTAGGTGTGGGTGGACTTAGATGGGGATGGGGATTGTATATATATGTGATCCACTCCAGAAGAGTATGCCTACTGTGGGGAACGATTAAGAAATGTGTGCAGAGCGTGGATGGCAATAAAAGGTTCCCCCACATGGGACAAGGCAGTAAGAGTAGCAGAGGAACATAGACTTAATGGGACAAAGTATTTGTTACATTAGTAGTAACGAAAGGGGGGAATGCTGGCACAGAGGTGGCATCATCCCACCCCCCTACAGCATTCCTGCAGCAAAGAGACCACATGTTAGCAAAGGGGGGAAGACACATCCAACCCTTCTGCACATATTCACACAATATAACATTGACCGGTATGCCAATAACCTAATGTATGCATGAGTTTAGAGACTCAATTTTGTGTCCTGCCATCCGCCATCTTTTACTAGGCCCAAACTCATTCCACTGAGATGTCATCTCTCCCTTCCTCAGCACCGTGCACAGACAGCCCACTGCTCCTCCACCCCCATCAGCTCAGCGTGAGCCTTGTTCTCATGGAAGTCCGGCCATTTATCATTGCAATTAGCTAGTATTGAATTCTGACTGAATGTGCTTGCTGCAGAGTGTGAGGCAAGGTCCAAACCCTGTGTCCATCCATCTCTGCTGACCTACATGTGCCCTTTCCACCCCTTCCCTGCCAGGCCATGGTCCACTGGATCCCTGCCCTTCACTTTCTTTGAAGTTAACTTTCTGCAGGACCCCTCCCCCCAAACACTTCAGATTGCCCACTATATACCTAATCCTACACAGCAGTATATTCTCCCCAAGACTAACATCTCTCTATATATTCGTTTGAATCATGAGGCACACGGAAGCATAAATTACGGATCAAACCCCACAGATAAGGCACCTGAGAGAGGGGCCAGTGCCACCCTACCCCCATAAAATGCAAGGGTCAGAATGCCAATATATATGTCTATACTTTACAGAGGCTCCCCCATCCACAGAATGGTTTATGTCCATCATTATTCTCTGTATGTCAATGTCTGCTGTTTAGTTTAGATCAGTCAGAAATGTATCTCTTCTTGAACTAACCTGACCTTCACACCACGGAGATGAGCCCAACAGACCCACGTGTGCCCAGAGTGAAGGGGAGCAACGCCCAATTAGCATCCAACCTCCCCTATACTATCTAGTATGGCATAGGCCTTTAACCAATTGCTTACTCAGCTTGTACCCTATTTTGAAACATCATGACTGATGTGCTGCCCCTGCATTGTTTGGCAGAGGGCACTCAGGCAGCAAAGTTCTCTGCTCGCATTTCATATGTTATACATTTGCTTTACTTGCAAATATTCTCCTTCCCTAGTGGGGCGTGTCCGTTAATGTGGTCTATTGGATATTACGTGCATGTTGGGGCAGAGCCTTCAATATCAACCAAACTTGTAAAACCGTGGGAAGATACCTGGCAGGGAAATATACCAGGCGAACTTGGAGGACCCACCAAAGGATTTCTGGCAGTAGAGTATACCAGGAGGGCTACCAAAGTTGTAGAAGGAAGTTTAAGTATGTTGCAAGACACCTGGCAGGGAATTATACCAGGGCATCTGAAAAACACATGAAAGATGTCCTGGTAAACAGATACATCAGGCATTTTAAGATGTACAAGACTTTTACAAAGAAACCAAGGAAATGTTAGATGTTATGGAAAACTTTGTTTGCACAAGGACTTTCTGTACCTAATATAACAAACCAAATAAACTGTTGGATAAATAGACATTTTTGTGATATTAAGAAACTGTTGTTTAAGAGAGACACGTTTGCCATCCTACCTAAATATCTAGGGTAGGGAACCACCCTCTCGATCCTAGCATTTCTCATTGGAAAATACTTTGCTGTTGGATTTACCTATTTTATTTTGAGTATGAACAATTTTTGCTAAACATAAATCATAGAAATGTCCTTGCACCTTTAATTGTTTGTTTCTAGTGTGAGGGCCAGATTAGAATGTTTTGGACACATAGGGCCTAATTCCGAGGTTGGAGGTAGCCATGGTGCTATTAGCGGCATGGCTACCCCCTTAATGCATACCGGGTCCGGGTTCCCTGAATGGGGAATGTCCGGGTTCCCTGAATGGGGAGTTACCGGGCCATTCCAACCTTGGAGGACCTGGTATTTCCCCATTCAGGGAACCCATCCCCATTCCCATTCGAGCCCCCATAGGGCTCAATGTGAATGGGGATCATGCTAAGAAAGGGCCCGTTAATAACGGGCCCGTTGTTAGCATGCTGGTCCTTTAGCAGCTCCCACTAAGGGCGCCTGGTAAAACCAGCCACCCTTAGCGGCACCCGCTAAAAGACCTCGTAATGCGGTGGTAAGGGGTTAACGGCACCGGCACCCTTACCGGTGCTGGTAACCCCTTACCGCCTGCCTCGGAATGAGGCCCATAGACAGTGTATAGGTTTCTAAAGGCCAGATTCAGATTCATCCTTAGTTTTTTAGGTAGGGAGACCCTTCTTATGACAGGGTTAGAAAGGCAGTTTTCCAACACATTTCTGTTTACAAAAACATTCTGACAATGAGAATATTATGACTTTGTGTTTACCTTTCATTTCTGACCCCTCTAAATGAATTCCCTGGCACTGTAAAAACATTTCACTTTGACCTTTTAGTTGGAGCTATATCTTTTTGTTGAACTGGAACATTTGTGCACCTTGAGATCTAAATCATCGTAAATCATCCCCTTATCAGAATTACTGCAGAGGAATTACTGATGGCGATAATTTAAAAAATTTGTCATGGAGTCCTAGCGGCTCCAAAAATCAGAACCAATGCCATTGTACTAGTGCTTGTGATACTGTGGTAATTCTACACTAGTGATAATCAATGTTGGCACTAACTCTGCTTATTTGCGGCCAAATTAGCACCCAATTCATAATGACACCGAGTGAAGAATAATAAACAATTTCTTAGATTGTTTCAGTTTTCATCTGCAGCATACAAGCTGCTGCCAGCCTGGAATGAGTTCCTTGCATTATTCAAGGTTCTGTCATGGATGGAAGAAAGCATAATATATATTTGAAATGGTTTAAACTTGTGGATAATGCATCATGCCACAACTGATTCAAATGCCAATACTGACTTGCATGTAAAAGAAAGCAAAATGTGAAGAGAATTTGAGGTGATAAAATAGACCGCCAGACTGTTTGAACATCATAATGCGGTCTGAGAATTTTCTATCCTGTCATCAATGGCCTTGGGCTGATGGCATGTTTTCTAAAGCAACTGTTTAGATGTCAACAATTTCAACCTAAAAATCAGTTTTTCTTCCGTGTTAGGAAAGCTTTAGTGGATGCTCAAATGTGCATGTTTCAAGCTGTTCTGATTGTATAGCAGGGACCGGAGTAGCCAAAGAATCCTCATGTTTGTAGCAATCATTTCGCAGAGAAAAATGCCCAGGGTACTGTTGGCCAGAGGTACTGTTGACCCTGTTTGAAGGTGCCTCTCAGTAAAATATTATGGTTGTGAAATAGCATAAGTAGGACTCAAGAACAAAACAGTAGTAGCACAAATGTTTATAGCAAATCCTACTATTATGCTTATTCACCCCTTCAGTCAGTCTCTAAAGCTATGGGACAGCAACATATTCATATTTCAGCCCCCAAAATATCAAAACAGCCAAAAAATTAGAATTTGGAAAATTTGCCAAAGTGCCAATTTCTAGCGGCATGAGACGTTTACTGTCTCAGGGTGAAAACATATGCTTGTTTCGTAGGCAGTTCAGTTTTGCAATTTAGCTCTTCCTCCAAATTATTGAAGAAAACATCAGAAATCAGCATTTGGAAAAATTGGAATAGTGCCACATTTTAGACCCAAAGACTAGCCTTACAGCCTTTGCCTAGTCATCAAAGTTTCTGCAAGCTTTTGTGCACACGTCAAGATCTTGTGGGTCAGCAGTGTCCGCCAGGTTCTTTCCCCTCAGCATACAGAATGCCAAAGCCTCTAGTGAAATTTCAGGACCTTCTTTCATACTGCTGAAACAGCTGTTTTTTTAAGGCTATGTCCGCCCCGATTTCCTTTTTGGCCAATCATATTCTAACATATAATGTGTCCATTCATACAATCAATAGGAATATAACAGAACATCATCTTTGTTTATATTTGAACTGATGCCAATCTCGTTGTTATATGTTGCTTACATAAGAACTGATGTGTTTGATTAGGATGGGCTTTAGAAAATGATAACATTATGTCATTTGGTGCTATATTCATAACACCGTCTACTGTCTGCGCATACTAATTAAGCCTTAACCTGGGTTAGCGTCTTGTCAATATTGGCCTGGACTTATGTTCTTTTTCTTTATGTAAACATCAGATATGTTTGCAGATTGCAATTAGATCTTTTCACATTCCTGTTTTTCTCAGATCTCCACAGGAAACTCTGCAATCTTCTGGCTAATGGTGGAAGATGTCAAAAATCCGAGAGCCTGGATCTGAACCCAGGAGACTGGATCAGAACCATCCTCACTGCTACCAAAATGTACAGTAGCATCTGGAGCATTCCAAGTGCCAGATGGGATTAACAATAAATGATCTCAGACACAAAGCTTTTTACATCATCATCTTAATAAAGTAGGGAAATCTGGTGAGCAAAAAGATTGCAGCTCACACACTCTCAAATAAATGTTGGTAACACAAAAGCTTTATACCTCAATGTACGTCAGCTATGACATCATCCAACGTGGCAAACAGTAAAAAGCTATCGAACTGAGGGATTGGTTAGGAAAACATATATACATATAGCTTATTTAGGTTTTAGTAACATTATTGGCTGCTCCTTATCTACCTCTAACTGCGTATAATACAGATAATAGCAGAATAACAGCAGCGGATTGGCTTCTGCAACAATGTGTAGTCCATCATCCGTTGGTGACGATACGCTATATCAATACCTTTAACATTAACATTAACATTAACATTAACATTAACATTAAAATAGGCCCTTATGATTGGTTGCCATTCTCTCGCAACCTTGGACATTTGACTCGTTAGCAGCATGTAAGCAAAATGAAACCCAGGTGCGGGGAACTACATCAGACGACTGCCCACTTGGCCAATTAGCCTACTATCTCTTATCAGTGAGGCCGTAAACCAAGGATTCTTCTTTGTAGTTGACCTTGCTGACTGCTATTTTCGTCTGGAGCTTAATGAATAGGCCTTATTTTCTGGTCTTGCACCATGTGTGAGGAGACCATGATTTTGTCCATCCTGTCCTTCTAGTTAGATCTTGTTTGATTCAATAATACTGGCTGCTATTACTCTTGGCCTCTAGAGCCTTGGCTGCTCAGTCTTGCACATGCTTTCTGCATATTTGATTGTTCAATACTTGGTAGTTGCAAATGCTCACTCCTTTGCTTAATCTAAGAGAGATATTTGTGCATATGTGGCTTATCCTCTTTGACTCCTTTTGTGCCTTGCAATTGGTTCTTGCTATGGCATCCTTGATCCCGAGCCAAGCAAATATTCCTTCTTCGTTCACAGAGCTGTATTCCAGTGACTGTCAGCTCTGCAGGCTTGGTCTCCCTCCTTCAGGCTTCTCATTTACTATTTATGCAGAGCCAATGCCCATTTTCTCATCATGGCTACTTTACCCATGTTATATTTTCTACTGCAGCAAGCTTCTATATATATCATCTACCTTTGCGTTTCTGTGTGTATATACATCTACTGCGTCTCTTCCAACTTATATTCTAAGTGTATATTATTTCTTTGTATTTGCATAAATGTTCACTTTGTTACTTCAGTCACATATTCCTTCTTTAAGTATTTGCATATTGTTTCAGTGCGTCCTTGTGTCTTCTCCTCATGGTGTCACTTTACACTCGTCAGATTTCACTTATAGCCCTTCTATATTCAGTGGTGACTGCAGGCATCCTTCTACCACTTCAGTTCAAGGGTACATTCGATACGGTCGTCTGAGCGCATAACGTCTCTCGTATCGTTGATGCGGTATTGGGATGATACCTGGTGTCATGCACAGTGTCTTCTTGTTCTTCCCGTATGACAGAGGTATGGAGGCGGTGTAAGGAACTCATGGTGGCAACAGTAAGGACAGACACATGTGATCACAGTTCAAGGGTGTTTCTTGAACAATAAATGCAGGGTCGAAAAACGCCTAATCTAATCCTAAATGTAAGATGGGAGCAAGCGTCGACCATCAAATGAAAAATAAGGCAGTCCTAGTGGCAGTGTGTCAAATTAAAGGGCATATACTAAAAATAAATCTATTGCCAAATCTTTACAACTAATTATTGAAAATGGTGTATAATAGGGTTTCAATAAAGAAAGAAGTGTTCACAAACAATAAGTCAGGATGTGATTGCCAGGGGTCTCCCTTCCCCACGTTTTGAGCACAGGACAAAGTGGATCGCCTGAGCACAGCACATGCTCGAGCTTTCTCAGCATGAGCCGACAGTTCCATATCAGCTATCAGGTTCTTTGATGACCAAGTCTCTTTTCAACAAATAGTCTTTTTCCTTCAAGGCCTGAAGTATCCGTCAAACAAGCACAAAGTTCAGTTCCACGTATACTTTGGGTGATGACTACTCCCCTGGGACTCCCTCTTCCGGGTGTAGACCCTTCACAAAATCATATTCAACAAATCGATTAAACAGTTCCTTTTTCAATGAACTTTGGGTGATAACTTTCCACTCCGGATCTCCCTCTTTCGGTCTCAGACCCCTTTCAAATGTTAACCTCCCTCCTTTAGGTTCAATGTGATTTTTCTTACTTTCACAAATCTTAATGTCTTTTCAAACAATTCTTCGGCTCCGCCCCATGTGTTGGCTTCCCTCTGCCGGGTTTACTCTTGCCAACTTTTGCAACACACTATTCATGCGCTCATTTCACCAAATGAGACTTATTTCCCTTAGCTTCACAATCATCTGTCGGTCAAAGACTTTTGACGGTACAGAATATTTTATAACACCCCTGTATGACCACTTTGACCTCTTTCCAAGGGCTTCTGGGTACGGTAGTTTCTACCATCAGGTAATCGTCTAGAGTTTCCTGCATGAGCACCCACGTGGTGCCGGACTCCTTTGTTGCTGGTTTTCCCCCTCTTTCATCAATGTATCATTTAAGCTTCTCAAAAGTTAAAATTAGCCATTGGATATTTGTCGGTCACAACAGTTCGGTTTTTTATCGGCTCTTCCCTCAACTCACCGGCTGTGATGAAGTGCTTGGCTTTCTTCTCCTTCGAGTCAAGGTTGGTATCATAGAGACTGGAGTCTCTCCCCGGCTTGGTTATCAGTGGAGGAGGCTCTCATGTACCGTAGACATCTGTTGCAACACACACTGGCTATTGTTCATGGCATTATTCCTTCTGCTGAGGTTTCACTGGTCTTGGTCGGAAGGGCAAGGTCGCTTCTTTCCTTGTCACCCTCTCGGTCTGCGCCGTCTTTCTCCTCCTCTTGACTGCCATATTGAGTTAGCTCTCACATCGTGCGGTCTGCTGTGCTCCTCCTGTGCTCTTGTGCTCTACCTTTTATCCCTGTGGGGAAGGGAAATGGCCGTCAGGTGTGTGTGATTCTGGTCAATTGCCTGAATTTTCCTGACTCTTGTATTGGGACAGGTCAGGTAAACGGCTCTGGTGTTAGTCCGTTGTCTTTCGTGTTTTGTGAAAGTGTTCTGTGGGAAAAATGGGGGGGCAGTGTTTTGGAATATCCGACTGGGCACGAAGGGGAAAAGATGTTGAAAGAAGGGGATACAGCATCTCACCCATCAGTGTCCCACTCCCATTCCCTGAGGATCCCCCATCCAGGTGATTCTCCATCACTGGTCCATCCCCCGGAACTGGATCCAATAGCAACGCCCGGTTCCTGGTGACCTGGATGACAGATCCCTGGGGACTAGCTAGGGAGACACCTTCAGGCTTCTCACAGCGGGCTCTATAGACGAAGTGTACATCTGCCTCTCTACAAGCATGTTCTTCATTTCTGCCAGAAATAAATCTAAGTGCCTGCATAACTTCATGCAGGGATGCCTACGTGCTTCATGTCTAACAAATCTATGTGATGGTATCAGTTATGATGTCATCGGCCTTCTTCAAGGTCACAGTCTGTTGACTTGTTCCATTGATTGCAGCTGTACCTCTTTGACACTGTCATCAGGAAAGGGTCTGAAAAGTTTTCTCGATTGAGTAGCATTTCTCACACCTGTGATACATTGATGATGGGGAGGAAAGGCCCAGGAATGATGCACACCTCTTGTTCCTCTGTCGCCAAGATGAGAGTGGGATACGTGCAATGAGGACCACGTTTAGGTCTCCCTCTAAATCGACCACACTTCCTTGACAACTTTCTCAGTTCATGTGCGACTTTGGGATCCATACGTTTTCCACTCCTCCTAAGTGTCCATGATATTTCACTTGTTTGTCTAAACTTAAAGCCACATAGCATCAGCTTCCATCGGGTTTACACCATACTCATCTTCTCCAATAGTTGCGTGGATCTGGGGGAAATGAGAACCTTGCGCCTGGCGGGAACAGAGGACACTGTTTCAGGTGTGATTGCAATACGTCGACAGTCTGTGTTTCTGTATCTGCTTTGTCTCTATGTCCAGAAATATTTTCATCCCTATTGTCTTTTCGGTAGTCTTTTTGTATTGTTCTATAGCTACTCTAATAACGCAGAAGGCAAATAATACTATAACTAAGGCAGCTATGAGTACATTCAGTCTGCCAGACATCCATGATGGTATCTAGGAAAAACTATGTGTCAACCAATCTTCATCTTCTCCTATTGTGTTTGTCACATCTTCCATTGTGGTGTTGTGAGACAGGCATGGTATCAAGAGAGACGCACAGACAACAGAACTCATGTTTCAATGAACTTCATTAAAATGTCAGGTTGGTGAAAGGCCTAACTTGCCCTATAACTAATGTATACATTTCTCTTTCCCAAAGAAAACTAAGGAAAGTCTGAGTCTGTAAGTCCAAATCAAAGTTCTGTCTGTGTCCAAAACCTATGCTTGCCCTCACATCTAGAAATAAACAAAGATTGGGATTTTTCCTAACAAAAATAGTGTTAAAAATAAAGTTCTCAGGATTCCGTTTCCCAAGATTACACTGTAATACTCATATGACATGCCACAAAGTCTTGTGCTTCTCACCATCTAGGGCTCCATGGTCTAGGCGCAGTTGTCAGACCACATGGTCCACCCATCATAGGTCACTCAAAGAGGAGTCCTGTGCTTCTCCTTGACTCAATTTGCATTGTATGTGAAGTACACAGTGGGGAAACCCTAGGTCTTGGACCAATTGTCAGACCACATGGCCTACCCATCACAGGTCATGCAACCCAGAGTTCCCCGGCCTTGGTCTCTGGTGCAAGACTCTTGTACATCAGTCTTTTGCAAGTGTTCTTCACATTGGTTTGTCAACCTATTTGCTTTAGTTCTGTTCACAGTGCTGCTTTCACTCAGTCTGACATTACTTGTCAGTTTATTTTCCAATGTTTGTTCGGCATTGAATATGCCGGTATTAATACTTCTATTTCGCTCAGAATTCAATATTGTGTATTTTTATTCACGCTGTACTTCTTGTTCAGTTATGTATTCAGAATTATGTAATTGCATTGAAGCAGTACTTTTCGTTCAGTTCGGTATTCAAGAATGTGTAATTGCATTCAAGTAGTACTTTTCGTTCTGTTTGGTATTCCATATTTACTCAGTTCTATGAACCTCTACTTGCCTGCGGTTTCCTGGGAGTGCTGCAGTGCTTCTGAGTCCTCTGACCCTCACCGGCTCTTCCCGTCTACACCACGTCGGTCCCTGCTGCTCCCGCTCACCTTCTTGCCAGCCCGAATGCACACCACCTTGACTCCACTTCCTTACCGGGCACTTCTCTGCACATGCCAGCAATCGGAATGGCTGCTGTTTGCAGGCGTTCTGTTCTTTAGTTGTTCAGCAGCTCTAGCTGTCCTTCACTTTCACAGTTTGCCGGTCCTGCACCCACCATTCAACTCGCTCGCTCTGGGTCTTGCGGGTCCTCCGGGCTCGTTGCTAGTCTCCTGACCTCCTGGTCTCCTTCCACCAAGGCAGCTCTCTCTATATTCTTTTATTTGGGCTCCACCTTGTATACACCTGAGCCTTGTTCATGGGCCTCAGGTGTGTGTTGTTAGCTAGTATTGGCTGACAAATCCAATTACTGGAACATGCCTGGATATCTGCATACCCCTCTTCTTCGTCCCAGTACTAGAGTGATGTTTCACATAAGAGGTGTACATTACTCCTAGTCCCCTCTTCTTCATCTCAGTACCATGTGGGGGTGAATAGGGAATAATGGTTTGGGATTGTAACTAACACATAAAGACTAGGGAAGGGTCACATAGGTCAGTGTTAGGAAAGGGGGGATATCATGTCTCACCCTCAGGAACTTTCTCCTCAATCCCCAAGGAGCCTCCACCCAGGTGACCCTCCCTTGCTTCGCCACCCAAAGGGTCAGGATCCAAAAGCGATGGCCCTTCCATGGCCACCTGAACAGAATATCCCTGGGGAGTAGATGTGAGAGTACCTTCATGTTTCTCAAATTGTGGAGGTTTGATAATTGCATGATTCTTTCCATCGCGGGAGTGCATGTTCGTGCAGCAAGAAGGCCCCATCTTGGTGTATACACCTGCTTCCATAGTTGTGAAGAGATCCAGACCTTATCTGTTTTGTAAGGTCAGTCTGACAGCTCTCAATTCTTCTTTAATAGTTTATCATCTGCAACAGTTCCCATCTGGTAATCTGGAGCCATTTGGCATTCACGTTGGCCTGAACTCCTGGAACTACTGATGCAAAGAATATCTCAGTTCTGCTGAACAGTCAGTGCTCTGGTGGTATTGCATCCAATGCTTCTTCTATCCTTGTCGACACATACTTGCCTCTCTTTACTCTTGTCAGCGCTACAGATTTCTTCTTCCTATGGTGTGCATTCATTTTGGGGAACCAATCTGCTTATATCTTTTTTTTATTGATTTGTTTTGGTTAGGTACTGTACTTCGGCATCATGTTCTTGACTGGAGTGCACATGAGCAGGCTGACCTGATGTCATCATACATCTGTGTATTTATCTTTCCTAGTCCGAGGGTAAGGCATCAGATTTGGCAGAAAATAACAATGGAGTGACTCAGAGGGTTAAGTACCCAACTAAAAATCAAACAAAAACCTGTGTCCAGTCCCCATGCTGCGATAGTTTAGAAGGTCGCCTATCCACCTGCTAGCTGGCTAACATGCTAACCGGCACTCGTGGGGCACTCTGGGAAGCGCGTCGGCGTGCAGACCCGTGCCTTTATGGTGACGCTGAGAGGATAGAGGGCGTGGCTTCGCGCAACTGCACAATACAAGTATATATATGAATACTGTGAGAAAGGACCAATCAATGGCACAGCAATGATAGTGAGAATGCTTCACTTCACAAAGGTATGTGTATAAGCAAACTTTAAGTTCTTATAAAAACAGTCCAACTCTCATTCACACAGCATTCAGAAACCAGCGTGGTGTGCAGCTTTAGCCTCTCCTGGCTAACAGGCACTCGTGGGGCACTACGGGTAGCCCGCCTTTGCTTATATGTATTTTCAGGGCACTGCTAATGCTGGTGTGTTCAGCTGCAGAGCATATTCCTCCCCAGTTTGGCAGTATTTGCTTGTATGCCTTGGACTCGCAGGCCCAGTAGTGATCCATTAGCACTGCGGTACCGAACTTCATGCCTGATATTTTCGATATTCATTTGAATCCTTTGTTCTCTCCTACCTTCACTGGACCTTCATTCTGGAAACACAAGAAAGCATTCTTGAGTGGTATGATTGGCATAGGACCTGCTTCCTTCCTTTGCAGTTGCTGCCCATTCCTTGAGGCAATCGTCATTTTCCTTCTGCACCACTTCTACTGAACTGTCAAGAGTGCATCCTCCTTTGGTGAATATTTGTCTGTACACCAGCAGCTGTGGGCTTTCCCAGCATCCTGGCATTCCTCCTATCTTCCTTTGTCCTGTCTTTGGGCATTGTAACTCCTTTTGTGTCACTATTCTGGCTTCTCCTTTGTTTGGGCCATCAGGAACGTATGCCATTGTCTGTACTCAAATAGTCAGCTATCATTGCTTGAGTCTTGATGTAGCTGTCTTCATATGGGAATGTCTTCTCTAACATCCACCTCTGTGTGGCCCATCTTTCTTGAAATCGGCTTCTTGTGTGCAGAGCGATAGGTGCATGAGTCATTGTGCTCTAGCTGTTGGGATTTCTGTAGCTACCAATGTTCTGGAAGCACCCGTGGCATAGGGGATGAGAGAGCATACATAGCAGGTATCCTACATTGTCTCTCTCCCCACCTTGATCATGTGCTGATACCACACATTGTTAGACACATGGGCCAAATCAGCTAGATATGCATTTAATATTAAAAATCTATGCCTGAGTCTTTTTACCTCTCGGGCAGTGCTAGTTACTCGCCCAGATGTGGCTACAGTAATAGCAGGAATATGGGTTGTGTTAGCATGTAGCATAACGTGTGCATGAGACAATGCAACCTTTTGTAATGCAGATAGGGTAAAGAGGTAGAGACAGCAGAATGCAGAAAATATTAACACAATTGTTCTCACCGTAACTTCCATGGCTTGTGAGGCTGTAACGCCCCTGTTGTTGTCCATAAAGTTCACAAAACTGCTTGAAAAACCCTTTGATGTTTTTCATTATTACTTATTGGGCCAATCAGACTCTTTCCCAAACAAAATTTATTTTTGCACTACTAAGCAATGCAATAACAGGTGTGTCGCCTCGTGTCAGTATTGGGGAGGTATGGGCCACGTAGAGAAGGAAAGCATTACAGAACACCTTACGTGGTATCATTTGTCCGGATGTGGCAACAAGTTTGTAGAAGTGCCTGTCAAGGTTTGTGCAGGTATAGAATTATGCTCCAAAATCAGTCCTAACATTCATGATGATTACCTAATCAGTGTGGAAAAGACAGTGTGCCTAATCTAACTGTACAATTTGCTCTTGTCTAGCTCTACTTCTTGATTGTGTCTGTGTTTGCCACTATGTTTCTTTTTCTCCTTGCTCTTCTTCTTGTGTAAAATCATCTATGTGTTGGGCCAAGTTGGTCTCACCTCTGCAGGGCCTGACGTCTCCAAGGTAGTTACAGGCTTTTTACCCAACTAGCTTTTCAACCTAGTCAGTTGCTTACACTACGGCAAAAGGGCCATCAAACCTGGGTTTATACCAGGACCTGACAACATTTCTGAGGCGCACTCGGTCTCCTGTATAAAGAAGTGTTTGTTTTAAGCACTTCAGACGATTCTACTGGTGCGTTATCTTCATCATCCTTCTTCGACCTATCCCGCCAGGACTGGAGCTGTTGCGAGATAAAAGAAGCAATAGACATCACTGAAGCGAGATATTCATGCATTTCATCACCAAGTGGCTGTATTTTGGTCATCTGCCAACGCTCTAGTGGCAGGAGCAAGCGGGAGGTGCATGTGTCATCCTTCAAACACCTCATGAGGGGTTAAGTGGCGGTCAGATCCAGGTTCATTATGCAATGTGAACAAGGCTAAGGGCAAGCAATTAACCCATCTCTTTTTTAGTGGTACTTTTATGTTGCCCATTTTTTCTTTGAGGCGTTCACAGATTCCATTTGCTTGCTGATGATAAGCACAGGAAAACGTATGCTTAATCCCCAGCAGGGCTGTGATGTGCACAAAATCTTTGTTTATGAATAATAATAATAAGGCATTTATATAGCGCTATGAACCCTCAGGTATCTGAGCGCGGCTTATTATTACCCACGGTGTGTGGTGCTCATTTATCGACCTCGGAAGGATGAAAGGCTGAGTTTGGCCCCGCCGGGATTCGAATCTGCGTTAACAGGCTCTGCACGGATGTCAAAGCGAGCGCTCTACTCGCTGTGCCACTGGACCGGCTAGTGAGGTCCATTGTCTGAATGCAGGACCTTGCACACTCCCCATCGTGGGAACACCTCTCTGATGAGGAATTTCGCTGCACTGAGGACATCCGGGTGTGAGCACATACCAGCTTCGATCTAGCGAGAAAATGGGCATACCGCCACGATCACATATCTGTAAACTTGCACACTTGGATCATGTCCACGTAATCTATGTGGAGGTGTTGTAAAGGCTCATGAGGTCACGGTATTGCTCCTTGCGCAAAGTGTGATCCACATTACATTGTTGGCATAATATGCAAGTACTCATAAAAGTGGTAATATATTCTGCCAAATTGGGACAGAACCAATGTTCCCCAATATGTGCTGGAAGAACATCTTTACTAATGAGAGTAGGATAGTGCAGCTGTGTGAGCGCAATCTGCACAACGCTGAGGGAATCACTGGCTTTACTGTACTCTTCTGTTGCCACAGTGTATCTCTAAGAGATATTGAACACCTTCTCCTTATCCATAGCTCTTTCTCCTCTGCTGGTGCTTGTCCCTGAAATTCCACTTTTTGGGTAAAGTGTAATGAACCATACCCCTTGCAAAATATAATGCTAAGCATGCATATGAGTTTTTTAGGTGGGGTGTCTCCTTTATTTCTGTATAATACGCTGCTCGCTTTGCTTCTGTGTCTGTGGCTTCATTGCAGCCACAGATCGTGTCCTCCCCCCTCGGGTGTGCTTGGCACTTCACAAATGCTATGGCTGATGGGAGTTGCAGGGTGTCTATGTGTCTAGCCAATAGGGACACGTGCAGTACCGGTATGCCGTCAGCACATCAATAGCCCCTCCTTTTCTAACATGACAGTCCAGCATGTACTGTTGATGTCACAAAGGCAGAGTCAGAGTCCACAGTTATATCCTTGTTCTTATACACTTCTAATGCCATTATAAGAGCTACTAATTCTGCTGATAGCGCTGAAAAATGCAAAGGCGATCTCGTGCTCGCCACTATTTCAACTGTCCCACTTGGTTGCAGTTTTACTACTGCCGTCTCAGTTTGTCTTTCTCCTGTCACCTAGTCAATGGTCGAAGATAAATAAAGCGTACCTCCCCTCCTGCAAGGGCACTCACTGTTGTTCTGGGGATGTGGTCAGGGTGTTCTGTCTACATGGTACATGGTAGCATTCTAGAGGGAGTTGGTGTTATGGGCTGTTTTGCTACTGAAGCTGGCTTATCTGACTTGGGCGTAGCTACAAATCTAGCTATAGACTTAGATGCAATTGGTGATTCGGATGATCTAGTCGTGGAGGGATCCATGGCTGCAATAGAGCATGACTCTACCCTGGGACCCCGCAGCTCCCCATCTCAACTCTTTGATCTAATATCCATTAACAACTCAGCACACGATGCAGAAGTCTCTAAATCTTATCCTCTGCATCACACATTAAAAGAGGTGGACGATCAAATAAAATTATCGTCTCTATCCATATCAGCTTTAAACTCACCCCTCAGTGCGTCTGTGGCACTGTAGGATAACATGTGCAATGAAGTGAGAGCCCACACACTCATTTTAAGTGAACTAAATATAAAAATTGACATTTTCAGTAATTGGTCCAGTGGGCCAACGAGGCACATGCCTAATTTGGTGAACAAGGGTGTGGGAACAGAATGCTGTGAATCATTTTCTAAAATTGATGATTTATGGTAATGGAAGTAAGGCTACTACACATGAGGGTTGTGGTGGGCCCATGGGTGTAAATCAACAAGAAACAGAAAACATTAAAGTAGGAGCTAATAACAAAAAAGTTCGAAAAAGGGCCAAGAAATATGGCTCTAACAAATTCATAAAAAATCACCGATTTTAGCTAGAGGAGGTAGAGAGCTCGATTGCATTGCCAATAATTGCAGCAGATGTCTGTGAGGAGGTAAATACGGTTGATTTGCCCCAGATTATTGGGAATGCAGTTGGTTCACTGGCTCCTCTCTTGGAAGAAAAATATTTGAATGGGCAACCTTCGAGCCATTGTGATGAAATTATCCATTCAGAGGTCATGTCGACTGATGACAACACATATCAGTAAAAGCCAAATTGTAATACTCTAATGGCAAAAGCTCAAAAGACAAACAAAGTGAGTACATCGATATTAGTTACCATAGAGAAGAATAAGCCCATTAAGGAGGGTATTGTGTCCAAAGCCATACAAACAAATGACTTATGTGGAGATTTGAATGAAATATTATTGAAGAATGCATCGATCATGCCTCATCACGAGTTGGGCGGTATCCCCAGTGGTATTACCGCCGGGGCTATTAGCGGTACCGCCAAACCCCCTCGCACTAGTAGCGCTGGATCGCAGATTTGGCACAACGGTAAGTGCCCACACCCCATTGTGTCCATTTGACAATTCCCCGTTCCCCATTGAGCCCAATGGGCAATTTTCGGTGCTACTATTGCCAGCGGTATTAGCGTGGCTGTAATAGCACTGAAAATTGGCAAAATCGCATCGGATTTGCCCCCAGCTCAGAGCTGGGGGTAAATCCGGCCAAACCCATGATTTGGTGGACCCTTAAATGCAGCAGTTATAGCGTTACCGCCACATTTAAGGGTTACCACGAAACTCGTGATGAGGCAAGTATCTACTATGAAAGACGATGTTATAGTCAAAGATGATGATTATGTTACAGTCACAGAATGTAATAGGGCAATTGTGCATCAGCATACTCGTCTAATGTTGCATGCTGGGCACCCATATTTAACATGAGGAAAAGCACTGTTGGTAGCAAAGGAAAAAAAGAAGCAAATATACCTCAAGTTGTGCATGAGATTGAGGAATTGGCGATAAACGGACAAAAGGAGAATTTAGTAGGAAATCTAATGGCTGTAGGTCCCAGTAAATGTATGTTTAACTTCAGCAGATGATACCGAATTAAAACAATTGAGGAGTCTTTTTGGTCCACAAAAAACTATACACACAAAATATTAATATTCATAAAGAACTGTTGTCATACCAACCATCTGAAATGAAAAGCATAATAGTAAAAAAGTAGTGGATCATAAATGTATGCCTGGCATTGTTGAATGATGTGTTCTCTTTCAATCAAAGCATGTCTTGGACATGAAAATATTGTTAAATCGATCAAATATCTTGAAATGATTACAAGTAATCCCCAGGACAGAGGGTATCTCGTCTCAGGACATTGATTAAGTTAGTTTTCCTGAGCTAATACTAATGCAATTGAAGTGCATTTCTGCACAAAATTCACTGCAAAAAACATTCTTTCAGCTAAACAAGAAATAAGTAATTTTGGTATTTCAGTTAGTCAGTCTCAGAGAGTGGAATTTCTAAAGTCAAAGTCAAATGCAGTGTTACCCCAGGTTACTGGAGGTTTGGAGAATGCCGATCAGGAGGGATGGACTTGGGTGATGGATGTCCCCAAAAGGGAGGTAGCAAAATCCATGGAACCAACTTCACCCATCTGATGAAGTGTAAGATTCAAATCCTAGTATAAAATACAAGAGGTCATAATAGTTTTTTTTACAGTCAGAAGAGTCTAAGCAAATCTTAGAGAAAATGACATCGTCCTATTACAAGAATTTTAGCTCACTTGCCAGATTTGGGTGGATGGTTATTCAATTGTAGAACAGACGGCAAAGGGGCAAACAGGTGGTAGAGCCTCGGGAGGTCTGTTGATTGGTGTGAAAAATTCAAAGATTAAAAATGTATCCTTGTTCTCAAATAGCACTATGGGTATCCTGGCAGTTGAAGTGGAAATCAGTACTCAACGATTGGAGCTGACAGTTCTCATTGTAAATCTCAAATGGAATTCTACGACATCTTCAGTAGACAAATTAATTGGGATACTGTCAGAAATTATGGGTAATTGGCTGATTGATTATGATGCCAATTTGATTATTGCAGGAGATTTTAATTTTGACTGTCTCCAAGAAGGTCACTCTATAAATAAAAACAGTAATAATAATGGTCGTAAGTGGAGTACGTGGGCCTCAGAATGGGAGTTATTAAGGGCAAACAGCAATATATTAGGTGATCTAAAAGCAGTGGCCACATGGAAATCTGTTTCTAAATCTACTACAATTGATTACATTTATTTGTCTAGATCTGTGTTCAATGTATGCTTCTCATTCAGGGTTCAATAATCGAAAATGAGCGATGATAACAAATAATTGAAAAAATATGTATTAAGTGCATATGGTTGAAGTCAACCTTTCACACTACACATTTCAAATACATAAAAAAAAATTACACACATATACTAGATAAATTTAATTCCAATATCCATTCAAACTAAATCAATAGATTAATTAATTCACTAAAAGTAAAAACTCTGGGCCTCATCACGAGTCGGACTGTATCCCAGCTGTAATACAGCCCGACTGTAATAGTCCTAGCACCGACCGGTTTGGCGGTATTACCGCCGGATCACGGGTTGGGTGTTAACAGTAAATCCCCATTCCCATTTTGGTCCATTGGATTTAATGGGTCATTTTCAGCGCTAATTATGCGGGCTAATACAGCCGGTGATGATACAGCCAAAAACAGGGGATTTTCACCTCCAGAGAAAGGCTGGAGTTAAAACAGCCTATTTAGCGCCCAACTCGTGACAGGGCCAGCCCTTAAATGCGGCGGTAATACAATTACCACTGCATTTAAAGGCTACAGCACAACTCGTGATGAGGCCCTCTGTGTCAATACTTGAACAGACTAAAATCATTGTTGTATGATGATAAAATATCAGTTAATGTATAATCAAAAAGTTATCAATTTATCTTTCACAACCTGACCAATATGAAATGCCACATCAGTCATGACCAATGATTCTGCAGAGAAAACAGCGCTCCAAAATTGATCTGATTCATGATTTCCGAATTTGGCGTATCCCTTGTTATACAAAGGGCGCAAGATAACACATTGTGTAAGAACATGGTGCACTGTTTCCACTTGTTTATCACAGTATCTACATAGTCCCTGATCCCTGAGTATATTCTTCCATTCACCAGTGTTTCCCAATACAGGCAAGATGTCAAATCATAGGTATAATATAAAACATAGAAACTCTGGTGATGGAATGTTAGTTGGCTAGCTGCGAGGCATCTCTGTGAACTGGCCTTGTTGTGCATAGAGTGCACATTTTCATCGCTTAGCTAGATGGAGTAAAGATTGTAAACGATTAAAGAGTCTAGATATTTTTCTCAAACCCAGACTGATAAAAGTCAGTAACTTTCTCAGGTAGTCCACTCATTCCTATATCTGTAAAATGATTAAGCACCTCTGTCTCCATGCCTTTAAACCAAATACTCCTTCTTTTCCTTATGGCACGTCCCGAAGTAAGACTCAGAAGAGAAATCTTCTCTGATTTTTTAATCTGAGCCTAGCCCAAAACCTATAGACTGATACCTTCCATAGGGAGTGCAATGACTGCAAGCCAGATCCAATCTGATCGCATCCACAGGTACTGCACTCGTAAATCCAAGGAGCGAATTAAGAATCTTAGCTATCAATCCTGTTAGCCAAGAGACTGCTTTTGCTGGAAAAATGTCCGTGGCGTACAGGATACCAGGTATTATGGAAGTCCTGTCGTCCCTGGTCTTTGCCGCAACGGAAGAACCGGCTAAACTATCAATGACCCTCATAATGGACAGCCATTTCAGCCAAGCCTTAGATGGAACTATATCAGTCAAATAGGTAAAGGAAGGTTTTGCTCTGACACTTATCCCCAGATAATTATATCCTTTTATCTGCTTTATACGGGAAGGGCGCATTTGCCAAAGGAATGCCGAACTGGCATAGGCTATCGTCCCTATAGTCATGATCTTGGTCTTGTCAGCATTAACCCAGAGACCATTTACTCCTGCATATCAGTGTAAAGCATCAAGAAAGCGTTGAAGTGCGGTCGAGTACAACCGTGTTGTGAGGCAGTGGATTTCCTCGCTACCATAACGAGGAGGAAAATTGTTAATGATTTTCAACATTGGTGCAAAATCTGAGACATACAGATTATAAAGCATGGGGGCAAGAATATACCCCTGCTTTAATCCTCTGTTAGTAGGGAAGGACCTGGTTAAATGTCCCTCTTGCGAGAGTCGAACCTTTACATACGTATTGCCATAAAACAGTTTAAGAAAATACAGAATAGATGAGCCTGTGCCCCAACTCTTCAGTTTATCCCAACGTTTAGATTGGTTGCCACAATCAAATGCAGAACTATAATCTACTAAACAAATGTAAAGCACCGACTCAGGATACTGGAGTGTGTCTGAAATCAGGGTGAGTAAAACCCACATAGAGTGCATTGTGCTGCAATTTTTCCTGAAACCAGGCTGACACATATTCATGAGTCCTTTATTTTCCATCCAGTCAGATAGCAAATTTAGAAGCAGCTTTGAGAAAATGTTTGAGCCACTATCCAGCATTGCTAAAAGTCTGTAGTTTGTCAGCAGTTGGTGAGGGACTTTCTTATGAATGGGGATCAAAATATACTGTTGCCTAGTACGTGATATGCTAATAGTCTCACATACATGTAAAAATAGGGATTTTAATATTACAGGCCAACACTCCGGATCATTCTTGATAATTAGCCTCATTACGACCCAGGCGGTAAGGGGTTTACGGCAGCGTAAACAGCGCCGACCCTTACCGCCTGAGTACGAGGTCCCTTAGCGCCATGGAGCTTTTAACACCTGCTTTTAGCAGGTGTTAAAATCCATGGCGCTAAGGGACCATGGAGTTAATTACGCCACCGTAATTTACGGTGGCGTAATTAACGCCTTCCCCACTCACATTATGCCCTATGGGGCAAAAATGGGAATGGGGAAGGGTAAATGGGGATTGGGGACTTACCGCCCCGCCAAGGTCGGAATGGGGCGGTAAGTCCGCCAACCACCATGGCGTAAACGTAGTTTACGCCATGGTGGTAAAGTCACGGCCCAGGCGGTAACTTACCGCCTGGGTCGTAATGAGGCCCAATGACACTACACATACCATCTGGTCCAACCGCATTAGAGTTTTTGGTCTTATTTATAATCTCCACCACATCTGATTCTTTAAAAAGGTGCCATACGGTCGAACAAATCATTGGTTTGTGTTGTGACCATTCAAGAGTTTCTTGGCTGTCCCAATATGACTCCTCAATAAAAAACACCCTTTGCCATTTCAGTAATCCCACATATTTCAACAGCCATGGGGCCCGCTCTGTGTGTGTGGATCATATGCGAACATATTTATGTATCCCCCGTTTTTATCAAATGGTTTACAAAACTCCCGCCAACATTTGCTTTGTTGAAACAGTAATTACGCACCCATCTTTTATATGGTCTATTCATTTTTGCCTTTGTACTTTCTTTGTCGCCTCTTGCATGGTATTACATCTCTTTAATCTCTGCAATGCAACTTTTAGCTCCTTCTTCCTCAGTGCTATGCCCCTGTCGTATAGCTTCCCAGGCTTTCCCGAGTGTATATGGCTAACTATGTGACTGGGGGTAGGTGGTCCAAACCATTTTAGAGCCCTATCCAAATCCCAGTTACAAGTCTTCAGCAAGTCCACACTGGAAACACTCATAGCTACTAGCTCCACACTGAAGCTATCAATATTTGGAGTAGTACAGCATAGCCTATTTCCTTGTAAGTTAACCGTCGGATACCATACTAATATTTCCTGGGCCACCGGCGGCTCAACATGTAGATCAAGTTCAAGCATTGCATGATCACTCATGCTGACCTCGGATATGGTAAATTCTGACACATGGTCTAATACAGCACTGTTAACAAATATGAAGTCTATATAACTGCGATATAGTCCATTTGTCCAGGTGCATTGGCGCCCTCCATTCCCAAAATTTAGTAAATGCAAATACAATTCTGCCAGTACCTCCCTCCATTTTTGGCCCTCAATAGTGTTCTTTACCTTGACTTGGCCCGTGTATGCCCTTGTTATATTAGCTATACAATCTACATTAGAATCCCTAGTCACTATGATTCCCCCTTGGGGTTTTGAAGTTGCCATGTTCTAAGTGTGTCAATCAAGCTGTCTTTGAGTACAGAAGATATATTCCCACCCGGTGGGTCATTCAATGTAATGACCAGTGTATTCAGTCTTCCAAAGGGGGATTTGCTCAATATAGCACCCAAGAAATTGTTTTTATGGGTGCTCATTGTGGGAAATTCTGATAAATTGTACGCTGATTTTGCACCCTTACATAAACCACCCCTCGGGCGCCCCACCTTTGCGGAGGGATATAAACAAAATAGTAAGGAGTATCCATCCAGGTCAAAAGAGGAGGTCATCCAGGTTTCCTGCAAGAAAAACAACTGTGCATTCATTAATTTTTCTAAGGCATACTCATTGTTCATAAAAGACTGGTGGCCACGTGTGTTCCAAGATATCACCCAAAACATCTTTTTGTATCAATGCGTTCATGTCAATGAGACATTTGTAGCACACTTTACCATTGCCCTGGGATCTGCAGAGTCTCCAGTTTGCTTCAAAATTCTTTACTATTTTTTTTTTAAATACATGTTTATTGGTTGTACTTACTTGGACACAAGAAGTCATTTAACCATGTATATCAATTTGATTCCTTCCACATGATATTACATAAAAAGCGGGAACAATAAAAGAAAAAGTTTCCAGAACTTCCTCAACTAAATCTTTCTCCATTTTAAAACAACAACACAATCTTTACCTCATTCACATTTCAAATAATAAAACAAATGTCCAAGCCATCACAATGTTTCTACCATCTGAACACTCATTACCTCAACCTAAAAGGTCCAAGATTCCAACTTATTCATGCAACTTGGTAGGGCTTATGACGGCTTGTACAAATTTTAGCACCGCTAAACATAGACTAATTCGCTCACCCATTAATGTCCACTCCCACCACTGTCGATCCAATGTTGTTGGCTGATAGGCCTGATGTTCTTTCATAAAATTTGAATGCAACTCTACACGGACCGTGCAAGATGTGACAAGGTGGCACACAGTCTTAGCCTCCCTTAGCGATCTGCACTGAGATTCTTCTTTGGGGATTTGTCTCCGTGCCAACTCAACCTCTCCTGTTGCCAAAATGTTCAATCTGCACCTAAACAGCAAATCTGTATAGTACGGAGATGGAAATTTCAGGCGATATAAGGGCAGTTGGGTCAAGCCCATTATTTCTCTTCCCAAAAAAGGTCTCAAGATAACCTCCTCCATTACCACTTCCATCTCACCTAGGACTGCCACAATCTTCTCCCACCACCTCAGGAGAGCTTTATATGGGGATCTTTCAATCAGCCTGAATATTTCAAATGGGGTTACTGGTTCTGCCAGCCTGCATTTCCTATAGAGTACAATAGGTTTCCAAAGAGCTATCAATTCCAAGGACTGCAGTCTAGGTTTGTGTCTGATGATTGCTATCGCTAAGGAGCCAGGCAGTTTGACAATTTTACACCAGAACAGGCCCTCTTTTTGTCGAAACAATGTTAGCAGGGGTGAAAGGGAGTATTTACAATATTTGCGAAGTATTTTGATACCCTGAGCCGCTAGACATTTTGTCTTTTTATGAAGGGAGAGGTAATGGGCTCTATCATCTTAATGTTTGTTAATGGTAACCTCAAGTGGAAACCATTGTGTCCACCACTTCAAGCATCTCATTTCCAACTTTCCATCTAGGGCCATTTCTTAACTTCCTACGAGCCGAGGACATAGTTAGAATCTTTGATTTTTTAACATTAATTTTCATGTTGTTGGTCCAGAGATAGTTCTTAAACCTCTCAATTAGCCTCTGCAGACAGACTGGGGTTAGATCCATAAACATCAGATCGTCAGCATAAAGAATCCAGGGAATTGCCATTCCATTAACCTTAGGCGGAAATGCCCTAACTGGTGCCTGTGATTCCCCCAGATCTGAGACATACAGGCTAAACAGTAGGGGGGGCAGAGCACAGCCCTGCTTCAATCCACAATAGCTCTTAATTTTTCTGGACAACGCCCCCATGGCTGATAATCTAATTTGAACAGACGTGTCTGAGTAAAGATCGTGGATAGCCTCCAACAGTTCAGCTGGGCACTGCCAGTCCTTTAATTTGGCCCAAAGCGTTTCCCTGTTAACACAATCGAAGGCCTGTTCCAAATCCATAAAGACCATATGGATACAGGTCCCCGATTCAAGAGCAACATTTTTTAAGATGCCAATTACAAAGCGATTGAGGGAGGTCCCCACGCCCCTCACAAATCCCATCTGCCGGTGGTCGAGTCTCCCTACCTTAGTTGCCCAGATGGTCAAATCACACAAAATAACTGAGGCGAAGAGTTTCCCCAAAGAATCAAGAAGGGCGATCGGATGATAGTTCCTATCGAGAAGGGCGATCCGGCGATAGATTCTAGGATCACTACGATCGCCCTTCTTATAGATCGGGACAATGATGACTTCACGCCAAGACTCGGGTAGTTGTTTCTTATATATAATCTGGCCAAACACCGACATGGCAGCTGGCTCCACGCGGCAGAGTTTTCCTTAAGCAGTTGATTGGATGTGCCGCCTGGGCCCGCAGCTCTAGAAGAGCTAAGTCCCTTAATCATGCCCTCCAGCTCTTCCCCCTCAATTGTAATCACCCACTGTTGGAGAGCCTCTCCCACCTCAGTTCTTACTGGGTCCCCAGGATCAGCAAACAGCCAGAAGTAATGGGTGATCCAACTGGACTCACTCACGTGACCCAACATGTAGCATGTTCTAAAGGTACCCCCATTATTCAGCAAATCCCAGAGGTCCCTTGTATTTTTATTGCAAACTGCCTTTAGCATTTGCTGCGCATCAGTTTGTAGGTGTTGGTTTCTAGTTGCAATAAGCCAATTCTTAAACACTTGCTTACAAAGACGGATCATTTCCGAGGCCTCCAGGTCCTTGCCGTACTTGATTTTTCTCAGTGCCACATGCAATTCTTTCTTAGCCCTTACTACCTTAGGGTCATAAGCATGTTTTGATGATGGCCCCAGCTTTTTACTCATTTTAGATTGAACATTGAAATCTTTTGGGGCCCAAATATATTCAACACACACATTATCCCCTTCGACTTCACCCTTGTATTACCCATGGATGATGGTAATATCCTTCTTACCTATCCTTAGCTGGTTTTTTGCCCAGGTTACTTTCACCAACCCCATTCTCTTTCTTTCTTCAAAATCCTCACATACCCTTAGCGTACTAGCAACTAAATCATGGTTGCTAAGGGACTGCTTGACTATTTCAAATGTACTCACTCTATTGACAAAGTTACCGGACACAAAGCAGTAATCCAAGCAAGATCTATTCTGACCTCTGCCCCAAGTACACGCTCCAGGAATATCTCCCACTACCTGGGTATTAAGCATGTGTAGATCTCGGGTTCCAATCTCTTAGAACCACTGTAATGCTCTTCCCTCCAACTCACTCTCCTTTCAAGGGCGTCCCCTCTCATCCAACAAGCATACATTTAGATCCCAACACAGAATTACATTCAGCTTCTCACATTCACGCATAACCTGATCCACCACCTTCATTATTGATTTAACAAATTTAATTTCTTTGCAAGTATTCACCCTCCAATAAACATTCATTAGGAGGAAAGCTTCCTGCTTTTCTGGCATTGTCCCAAGGAGTTTTAGCACCTGAACATATGGATTTGGGGTTTCATGGCTGACTAACGTAAAACCAGCATCTACTGTTATCAGAGTCAGAATGCCCGAAAAGGGTCTCCCCATTACCCCCTTTCCAACTGGATTAAGAAAGTGTTCATAACCGTCACAAGAGGGAATAGTTTTGAGCCATGTCTGCTGTAGACATAAAATGTCATATTTGCCCAGTTCCTTAAGATTGTCTGTGAATAGTGGCTTAAACCCTCTCGTATTCCATGATCCAATCCAAACTTCAGGGGCTACATCATGGGAGACAGTCTATTTCTGGAAGCTGCTGGCCAATGCTCCAGCTAACTAATTCAAGTTTAATTGCTCTATTCCATTTTGAGTTCCAACCTTGCTCATTGGACCAGATTTCTGTGCGGGGTTGCTGTTATCAACTGTATATTTTAGTTTACTTAAGTCAACTTTCCCAAAGGATAGTCTCTGCGAGTCTCGAGCATCACTAGATGGCAGCAGCACTTTGGGAGCCACAGACGGCTGTAGGGCAATTGGGCTCGGCCAATCATCATAGTTAAATTCTTTTTGTATTTAGGCCTATTATTACATGTCTGCGTGGCACTTCTAGAATTTCCCAATAGACCCCTCTTCTGTTCCAGGGTCAAGAAAACATCTTCCGATGGTTTAGGGGATCATTTCTTACAAAGGTTCTTATAACCAACTTTGACCTCATTGAGGGGTCCGATTCCACCTGATTTGCCAGTCTTTCAATTTCAGCCCACTCTGAGTGAAAAAAAGGTTGTTCCAGCCAACGTCATCTTGCACTTGATCTATGGCTTTCAGCAAGTCACTGAGGCACGTGTCATCAATTAGTTCAATATTCTCCTCCAAAAAGTCCTTTGTCGGGGCCACTGGCTGTGTCAGTTGGTTCCATTTTTTTGGAGCCACAGCTGGCAGTGTCAGCTCCTTCCCCAATCTTTTTGGAGACTGCCTTATTGATAGAGGTTGAGGGTTCCTTAAGTTACACAAAAAAGCCCTCGATCCATTGGATTTATTTTTCGCATGGGCACTTGATTTTTGCTTTTTTTCCCCTTTAATTGATGTGTTTCCTTTCCATCTTTCACAGCTCCTTCGGCTTTACCTGTGAAGATGGAGAACATATTTGCTTCCTTAGCTTCAGCAAGGTTCTTTGGGCTGTGAGTAGCCGAAGCCTCCAGCACTACAGAAACTCCCTTAGGACTTCCTGGGACTATTATTGGCCAGGCAGGCCTCTGGTCTTGTTTCCAGGACACTCTCATCCACTTATAGTGCTCAAGGATAACTTCCATTAGCGTTAACCTATCTGTCGCTTCCCTTCTTGCCATATCACACAGGCGATTCTGCCACTGTGCTGAGGTTTCTGCCTCTTTATTGAGACGTTCTTCCACTTTAACTGCCAGTCCTTCCAAGGCACCAAGTTTTGATTGAAACATCGCAATCAAGGTTGCCTGATCTTGCATTGAATCATGAATTGACTCATAAAGTTTTGTAAATGGCACCAGTGAAACAGAGAGGGAGGCAGGATCACTTTCTGGTGGTCATTCAGATCTATGCTCATAGGTTGGATTTTCACTCGAGCACTCGGATTTACCCATGGAGAGTAACCATGGCTCGATCCTGAAGAATCAATAGAGTCGCTGCCAGAGGACTTTCTATGGCCAGCGAGGGGTAGATGGAAAGAGGTCTTTTGCCCCAGGGGGAAAGTTGCCGAAACTGGATCGTCCTTTCCAAATACCTCTTCTAATACTTCCACATCCAAACTACTTAGTGGGGGATCACCATGGGGGCTTGTCTGTTTATGTATTAAATTCGAGTCCTCTCTGGACAAATTAGCTTCTAAGGCCGAAATCCTGACCTGAATGAAAGCAAGACATTTTTTGCGTTAAGATTCTTTCTGTTAGTTCATTTAGGTCCCTAGAAAGTTGAGCAGCGAGGTCCATATTTAAAAAAATGCTGGGCTGTGCAGGTAGCCATATGACTTCAGCCTGACTTCCTGTTTCTAATATGTCACCATCCGATTCCTTGTTGTCCAGCCAATCGGCTGTTGGTGCATAGGTATCACCATTCACTGGCTCATTCCCAAAGGTTTTAGGCTCACCTAGGATTTTGTTGTCTGATATTGCATGAACAACTTGGTTTTAGACCTCTCAGATCCTCTGGCTCTGTTATGTTAATCTGCCCATTTGGATATTTCTTATCTTGTGGAGCTCTCCCATGGTCTTCTCCAACCCCTTGGGCTCTCTAGTATCTCGATGAGTATTCTTTTCAGGCAGCATGGACCCTCCCAGACAAGGTGCCGTTCTCTCTTCCCCAGACACCAGGTAGTCATTATTAGATTCCTCGGCTAATATAGAGTGATTCGAGGGGCCATAGCCCAAAGGAGATGCTGGGGAAGTGGCCTCCACACTGACCATGAGTAAGGGGGAGTCAAAATTCTTAATCGAGGATTTCGTGAGCTGTCGAGTTCTTATTCTTGAATAATTTTTCTCCTGATTCAACATTTAGGAGAGTATAAGCTGCAGTTGGAGTAGTCGAAATGTGCTCTATGTCAGGAGTTGATCTCCTTAAGTAGGACCCAGCCTGTAGCCAAAATAACGGTTTTTATCAATGTTGCTCTGGGGTAGAGGTATTCTAAGCTCCCTACGGTTATTTAGTTGCATTCTCCGACCCTGCTAGTATCAGAGTAGCACTCTGATTATTTCATAGCATCGGGTGCATGCTGGTGAGATGCGCACCGTAAAACAGCAGCATGGGGGAGATATATAGTACAGAGTTCTCAGGGAGATTTAATAGCTGAGTTTGAAGCAGGTCCTGACCCGCTTTCGAGCAAGTCTGCCCCTTGGTTCATTGTAGCCGTTCAAGCACATGCAGAGGAACTCGATCTATGGCATGTAAATCCCCACCTTTGTAATCACAGACAGAAGAGGGCGAGGTGGGGGCGTGTACTCACCATGAGTGTAGGTTTTCAGAGCCGCGAAGATAGCGTTCCAACAATCCGACTTGGCGTTTAACAATTCAGCGGCTTCAGTCGCCCAGCCGACTACAGAACACTTTTCACAAAACACTTTGCACAAGCGTTTCACGTTTGGCCTTGGAGTTTTAAACAATAGACTCCACCTCCTGTTAAAGGGGACAGCAAGGGGACAGCATGCTCTGTATCCAGCAAAGTCACCAGCTTCCACAAAGAGTTCACCGCAGCAATGAAACACCAAACACTTTTCACAAAACTCTTAGCGTTTGCCTTGGAGTTTTAAACAATAGACTCCACCTCCAGGTGTTAAAGGGGACAGCATGCAGTGTATCCAGCAAAGTCACCACCCTCCACAAAGAGTTCACTGCAGCAATGAAACACTGAACACTGTTCACAAACACTTCTTTAATTATGGGTGCCAGGTGAATATTTTGCAGATTCCTGGGTGTTTGGCTATGACTCAAGACAAGTTGTTTAGAAGCATGAAATAAGTAAAGTTCAAAGCCCAAGTCCATGAAAGCCTTAACAGGTTTGCAAAAGCGCTCCACTACCGTGGGAGAAACAAACAATGCTAACACCCAGTTTGTGGCACAATACGGCGCAGGTAATACTAACCCCTTTATATCATTAGTTGTAATTGTGCATAAATCGGGAATTGAGTTGAGGAGCTGAAGTAACCATGTCCGATTAAGGAATGGGCTAGCATTGGTAGGGTTTGTCTCTATGAACTTAATATACATTGAATTTCCATACCATGTTGAATCAGGTGCAACTGGCAGGTGGTCTTGCCTGGGGGTTTGGTAAGCTTCCACATGATGTAGCCAAAACTCCCGACTATATTTGCAGTTGAAGTTGCCACAAGCTCATTTGGATAAGACCAATTTACTTTGGGCACATTCTCAGCTACAGGCATTGCACTAGTTTCCAGCAAATTAGTTCCCGTTCCACCTCCGGAATTAGTTAATCTATGCGTATCTAGCGATTTATCTATAAGGCCTTGTAACAAAACTTGTTGGACCCTACCATCTCCTATTTTATTAGTGATTGTATAGTATCCGCTTAGGGAGGGTAACTCCTCCCTAGTTGATGGCTCCATCCCCGATTTCCTAGTAGCAGTTCTTTTGTTATTTACTGCCTGTGTAGCAGGCCCAGTAAATCTCTGTTTCTGGGATCTTTTCTTCTTTATATTTGGGGGCAGTGGCAGCGGACTGTTAAGCAATGAGAGTTCCATACACATGGCTTCCAATGCACACTCCTCTGAGGACGCATTGATGTTTGCTGCACCCTGTTGATCTCTGACTGTGTCCGAGTTCATTTGCGGAGTGTTTACCAGTCCCCCACCCCCTTTATCAATCCCCTCTGAGGCTCAGTTTCCAGAAAAGAGCGTTTATTTGTATAATCTGGTGCCTTACTAGCCAAGGCTGTCGAGTTTGTACCCGTGATCATGCTCAATGTTCCCTCTTTACGTGAGTTATTTTCCAATATGATGTTGACTACCTTGGCTAGAATCATTTTAATTTGAGACTGCTCAGCCGCCAAGTTTGTGCACAAATGAAAGAGAGCTTCCAATTTAGATTGCGTAGCGTTCGGCAACTCTTTTATGGTGTCATGATGGGAGGAGTTAAAGCTACATGTCAGTACTTCTTCTCCTGAATCACTGTCACTGAAGGAGGTCTCAAGTGGGGACACAAGTTGTCAAGGTCTGGAGATGCTGATAGGTTTGTACGAATAATATTATTGTAGCTTGAAATAATCGGCCCTAATGAGTTTTATTTAAGGTTCAAGCAGAGTTTTAATAATTAACCGTTTTTGTCTACAGTATGGAAGGCGTAGAGCGTGTTAACATTAGAAGGCGAATTCATTTCCAAGGGATATATTTCCCCACCCACTACTGCAGAGTTAACTCCTGTATTCGCTTCCACATTTACTGCCACCTGTTTATCTAGATAGCCAGTCATTTTTGGCTGTGTCCCATTTCCCCTCTCACCCTTGTCCCTTTTGTCTTTTCTTGTGCAGGAAAAAAGCTTTTTCTTTAAGCATACTTTGTTTCCCGATCTGGTTGGCTGCACTTCATCGTCCGTAACATTGCTGCTTATGCGTGTTCATGGAGTGTTGCAGCCAAGCTGTGTAAAAAAAAAAGGTTAAATAGGGGGGACACATTTCTAGTTCCAACATAAAATTCAGGGAAGCTGAAGAGAAGGAGCATACCTGTGTATATATATGGTTATAGGTGTGTATGCACCAGAATTAATCAAATATTGGTAGGCTCTGGCTCCAGCTAACAACTAATCTGCCAATCTGCACTCCTCCAAATGCTGCTTCCTGTCAGGTGGGCGAGTGATCCCACATGCCAACCAATGGAATGAATGGATGGCGCTGTTGGCATGTTTTTCGCTTCGCAATAAATATTCTAATGGGCCCAAAACAGCTGATGCAGCCAATCTACACTCTGTCAATCTGCACTCTGCTAAATTTGTAAATTTGTGCACGCAAATGCGTGCGCTCGGTCTTCATATGCCGCTTTCTGTAAGGTGGGCGGGTCTTCCTCCACGCCAGCCAATGGAAAGAATGGATGCCGTTGTTGGCGTGTTTTCGCTTCACAATAGATATTCCAATCGGCCCAACGTAGCCCATCCAGTCAATCTACACTCTGCCAATCTGCACTCCAAATGTATATTGGCACTGAATTGAAGGCTTTGAAAGGACATACCTCCCTATTGATGAACCAAGCTGTCAATCGGATAAGGAGGTTTGCTAGAGGTGGATCACAATTGAACTGAAGGGAGCTGGGATTTGTTAGAGAGAACGCTTTTGAGATCCTCGAAAAAAAACCTGCACGGTGGATGGATTTAAAAACTTTTTGGGGAGTAGAGCGGTGACTTGAATTAGCCGAGTTGATAATGCATCTCATGTACATCAATTTGATAGAGCTATTTGGGTCAAGAAGGGGATCCATAGGCAGCAACTCGCTGTTAAGATTTAGTGCGATTAATGGAGAGGCTTATGATATAAAAAAAAATATAGAGCCTATATGAATTGGTTACGGTCGCATAGGTCTATCCAAATTCAGACTGATGGAGATAAAATGCTGAGTTTCCTAGTTCTTAAGAATTCCTGAAGCTTTGGCTCCTTATAAATGAGACTACCCGTCCACAGATAATGCTTCAATGTAACGCAGTTTCGGAATGTTCATGGTGAAATCATTGGGATGAATTGAATGCTAATGCAGATAATGGTATTGGAGCGCTTAATTAGAAAAGCATCTAATTCAGCGAAAGGCTCACCCGAATGGGCTTACAAATTTAATTTTTAAAACAAATAGAGAAAAGTAGTTGCTCCTTCTCTTAGACCTTTTAGAAACATTCTGGTCACTCGAACAATGCCGGAACCATGCAATTCATCTATTCTACCAATTTTCAAGAAGGGTGATCGCTCGGATGCGGCGACATACCGGCCGATCGCCCTTCATGATGCAGACAGTAAGGTCTTTGCAGCAATGATATTGGAGAAATTGGAGGCCTGGATAGCAAAGAAACAAATATTTAAAAAAATGTAGGTCAGATTTCGAAGAGAAATGGGAACAAATCTGAATGTAATTATCCTGACCACATTAAGAGAAAAAGTATGCCTAACTACCCTGTTGTCACCAATAGCTAACCCCTTTTGTCCTGAACACATATATAAATGTATTGTATAATGTTTTAGCACAACACAAATATTCGTAATTGAACTATTCAAATTAGCAATTCCACAACTCCTTTAGTACATCAAACGTTTTTACTGAAATTTATAACACAACATAGGAATATAGGGTTAAATTTAACCATAAAAGTTACACAGATTTTCATTAGAAAGAGGTTTCAAAGTGTAGGACTGTTGCCGTCCTTATGTACATTTGTAAGTGTACCATAGTTATCAAGCCAAGTTACTCTCCCTTGATCCAACTATAGGTACTTTAACAGTTGAATTTCCAATTCTATTCTTTCACAATTAGCCGACACATTTCGGATATATCATCCATCATCAGGGCTTTTTCAATTAAAATTCTATCCTGCGTATTCGGTTCACATTCCTCTGTGTATCTGTAAATGACAATAGTGTGTGTTTTTATATAGATTATTCTATAATGTTTATTTATGAGATACTTTCATATGTCCAAAGTAGACTAACCTCATATGGTTTTTCGTCTTTCAAGCTTTAACTGAATGTTCGTGTCCAGTTTCTTCACAGTCTCAATGTTTAAGAACCTATATACGATAATAATACACATCACAAAAAATAGCCTAATCCCTGGTCTAAAATGGTTCACAAGTAAATAAACATCATGGTTTACCTGGATATATACACCACAGGTAACCTTCCAGTGGTGTACTGGCTGTCACGCTGCAGTAACACTTCGGTGGTTGTTATGCACAGAGGCACTTGTCATGTACTTGGTAAATACGGGGGGATGACACAGAATAACACATCAGTGTCATTACTGAACACTAGGTACAAATTAATAAATTATTTGATGAAAAACAGGGATTTTATATTTGATTAAGTGCATAGTATTTCACCTACACATAGGCGCGAAAATATCCCCTAGATAGATATCAGTATCTCTGACAATTCTAAAAATGAACGCATACGCGCCAACATTAAAAATAGGAGCCATCTTGGAAATAGACTACATTTTTGTGTATGTTCAAGCATATGGAGTAAAGTCTGTTGTATATATTAGCCTTTCCATTCTAGTACGTGTAATACTGTGATGTCCCATACTGCATATAGTCTGACCTCACTGGGTCAGAGTGCGATGTTCCTTCTGCTGGCTGGCTCATGCAGCATGTAAGCCGAGCCCTTCCGTACACTGCTGAGATAAACTCTTGGTTGCTATGGAATCCACGCGCATGCGTGCGTGCGAGCGTGGCCCTTAGAGGTAGCCATATTACTAGGGGATTGCAGACTGGTACAAATCCCTGAACACATAGTGGAAGTCCCCAATTCTCACGTAGATGATAATCGGCACCTAATAGTACCATATTCTACCGATGTGGAATATAGTTTTTTAGGGTATTTTCTAATGCTCTTTGCAAACATTTATACCCGGGGGGTGGGATGGGACACAATTGGTGATGGTGATGGTGACCTCACCCACCCTCCTCAGGTCCGGTCACATAGCGACTGTAAAATAAATAAATCTGTCATATATTGATTTCCTTACTGTTTTGTCCACACTCTAAACGAGCCAACAGCTTAGAACCACTACGGTGAGTGACTATACTACTTATATTGGTTACTAATGTTCCGCAGTTGCCTGTCCATAGACAACATGACGTCTCACATTCTTGAATCAATACCACATACAGATCCAAAAAACCTACAAGGAAAATCATACAGTGCAAGTGTATAGAGGTAACGTAGCCCTTTAAATTAACCTCTCCATGAGATCATTCACATTTACATATCCTTCTGTCCAGCTTAGTGGTTCACATTCTGTGTTAGTATGGTCTCTTTTACCCCAAATGGACATGTCGCTGATGTAGTAATAAATGCCAGATTGAACTTCTATTCAAACACTTATAATAACCCAGGACCATCTCCTTAGGAGCTTCTTTAGAGGAAGCGCATTAGATCGAACTCGCAGTTCACCCCCCCTAGGGGCAAGGCTATCTCTTTTTGCAGGAGTTTTTTGTTAATGTCCCCCCTTCTGTTACTTACACTGACCTGCTCCAAAATGACAACACACTTCATTTGCGCAAATGTTGTGTCTAGCCTCTATAAAGTGGGTAGACACTGGTGACTTAAGGCTTCTAGTTCGTCTATTAGATTTGTGCTCCATCCATCTTGTTTTTACTTTCCGTGTGGTCATTCCTACGTAGAACAACCCACATGGACATTTGAGGATGTAGACTACATAACTCGAGTCATATTTGTAAGAGTGATTTAGTTTGATGGCTTTCCCTGAACAGGGATGCACAATCTCGTTTTCCTTAATAACATTGTCACAATGTTGACAGTTTAGGCACGGTACCGTGCCCTTGAATGTGGTATGTGGTGTTTTCAAAACTGTTCGTTTTGCCCTCACAAGTGTGTTGCGAAGTGCCTCACTGTTGCTAAATGCAAAAGTAGGTAACTCTGTTAGTGTTCTGATCAGAACAGGGTCCATTTTAAGCAAGGGCCAATTTCTTTAGATTATTTTTCAAATGTTATTGCTTTGCAATGAGTGTGTGGTAACATACACCAGTGATTTTTCTCCTTTGATTGGTTTAGGTTTCAATAGGGATTCTCTTGACAGCTTTGCTACTTTTTCTGATATCTTCTGTATGTGGTCAGTTCTGTAGCATCTATCTTGAAATTTCAGCTTTAGAGTTTCCGCTTGCCTTCTGTACTCGTCCTCCTCCGAAATGTTTCTTCTGTGTTGCATACACTGGCTAATCGGCACACTGTCTATTGTCCATTTGAGATTGAAGGTAGTGGCTGCTATCTGGCTGTCCCTGTCTGTGGGTTTTGTAAAAATCTGCGTATGTAGTCCTCTTTCAGTACTGTAAATCTCCACATCTAAGAAGTGAATTTTGGACTTGCTGTATTCACTGAAGAACTTTATTCGTGGGTGCATTTGGTTCATCATTGAGACAAATTCCTCTAGTTCCTTCTCCGGTTGATTACAAATCCCAAAAATGTAATTGATTTATCTAACGTACATCATGAGGTGTTTCAAACATTTTGTGGAGTTCAGGACATCTTCGATCTCAAGATACAACATGTAAGTGTTTGCATAACATGGGGCCATGGCAGCCCCATGCTAGTGCCTGATACTTGCAGGTAATAGTTTTCTTTAAACTTAAAGAAGTTATTCATCAGTACCAACTTAAGTAATTCCAAAATGAACACGTTGTCACTTCTGCATGACCTCGTTTGCAGTAGAAGCCATTCCGTAGCTTCATTCCGATTTCATGTACGACATTGGTATAAAGTGACGTGGCATCCATGGTGAACAGGATGTCACGCCCTACCTTGAATTTGATGCCTCTCAATTTAGACAAGAAGTCCATTGTATTCCTGATGTATGTCGGGCTATTCTGGATCAAGGGTTGAATTAGCTGTCCAGGTATTTGCCTATGGCTCTAGCACGCTTCCCATGGCAGCTATGATAGGTCTGCTGGAGGGTTTATTAGTCTCTTATGTATCTTCAGCAGGATGTAGAAGACCGGCATAATAGTATGTGTGGTCTCCAATAATCTCCTCGTCCATTCAGTTATGGTGCTTCCTTGAGAAATGCCTGTACTTTTTCAGTGGGATCAAAAGATATCTCTTGGTAAGTTCCTCTGTCACTGAGTTGTCTCTCCACTTCCGCCAAATATTCTTCCTTGTTCATAAGGACAAGAGCCCCTCCCTTATCTGCAGGTTTAAAGATGATGTGTTGGTTATTTCTCTTCGATGTCTAATCTTCATATGATGGCATCGGAACACTGGCTATTCCTCAGGACTTGCTAGTCGCCATGACTCATGGCGTCTACCTCCATTCCTCCTTTCTCGGAACTTATGTGTTATGAGTTTGTATATGCCTATGTAAGCGCCCTGAGACCTTTGGGTGAGTGAATGCGCTATATAAGAAACTCTTTAATTAGTTAGTTAGTTAGATAATTAGTTAGTTAATTTAGTAATCCCTTTAGAGTAAGATGTTCAATTCTCGAGAAATTACTTTATTTCCTCTGTTTAAATTTCAATTTCTTCAAATCATCCATAATCTTTTTCTCAGATACTGTGAGTACATGATTCTGTACAGGTGGATAGAAGGTACCTTTCGGGGCATTTCTATAAACTTAGATTGTTCTCTCAAAGCCTCTGAGGGGTCTTCTTCAACAAAGTCAAAAAAGATCTTTAATTTTAATTTACGCATCAATTTGAAGAAGTCGATCTTTTCGTTAGGTAGGGTAGTACAGTGTTGTGGTACAAAAGAGAATCCTCTTTGTAATACCTTCAGTTAAATTTTGTACAGGGAGTAAGAGGAAATGTTTAGCACTAGCTCTTTTTTATGTTCTTTCTCAGGGGGTTTCTTCTTTTGTCCTCTTCGGGCTGGTTTAATTCTAAAAAAGGACTAGGTAGTGTTCCCGTAGTTCTTGCTTCTGTCTCTGATGTTTCTATTGCCTTCTCTCCTTCCAATTTTGTACTCACCATGGGCTTCATCTTCACTCTATACTTGAAAAGATTGATCAAAAACAGGTTTAAAGCAGTCCCAATACCCTTGACGAATCCGGCTTGCCATCTGTCATACTGGGTTGATTTCTTGGTCCATTCCGTTAAGACTTCAAGATCAGGGATCCAAATATCTTACCAATTACATCAAGTAGAGCGATAGGCCGGTAATTGCTTGGTTCAGACCTATCGCCCCTCTTAAAAATTGAGACATTGATTGAGGTTGTCCATGACTCTGGAATTTTTATTTTCCTCTTGATGGTAGTAAATAGGTCATACATTAAGTTGGTCCATTTTTCATGTTCCTTCTTCAGCATACAGCTTGTAATGCCGTCCAGTCCCGCAGCCGGAGAGTTACTAGCCTTTTTAATCAGGTTCTCGATGTAATTTTTCTCATTCAGGAAGCACCAAGATCTTAGCTTTCTTCTATCTTCACAGTACTCTGGATTTGTGTTCAGGAACAAAGTGCTAAAATGTTCCACCCAAGCCTCAGCTGTTACTGCCATTGAGTTTAAGGAAGCCTGAGGAGCGCTTATATTGTTGAACACTCTCCACATTTCAGACGTGTTTTTGGTTGACACCAGCTTCAACATGACTTCAGCGTGGTGCTGATACATACTCCACTTGTGGGATTTTAGTCAGTTAATGAATTGCTGTTTCAGTTGCCTAGCTGTATCTTGCGATACTTTTGAGTCTGCTTTTAGGCTTTGTCTTAGAAGTCTTTTACGGTCTTTATTTCTTTTTGCGGTGTGTCTGGGGGCCTACTCCGAACTCTCAGTCTGTTTCTTCCAGGAGTTACCATCAGCTCTTCCTTCAATATAAGCGTAGAATTCACAGACCACCCTTTAAATGTTCATTTTAAGATTCTGTGGTCACTTGATTTCATCATCAAAACCTTCAAGCTGATCAAGGCTACAAAGAGGTTTTCCGATACAAAGATGTAATCTAGTATTTTTTCTTCAAGTCCTCTATTCTAAGTTGGAGAAGCTGGGATACCACCTTCAATGTTTCCATTAACAATGTGGATGTTGCGATTTGTTACTTCCTTCCTCCACTGTTGACCCCTTATTACTTGTGTGGAATCTGACATAACATGTTCACTTATCAAGATTCATTTTCCATCAAAACAATTAATATTTAAGTCCCCACGAAGCAAGATCTCTAGGTTGGCACAATCTCCCCTTACTTCGTCGATTATGGATTGTATTGATCTTAAAAATCCACCTGCCGCTATGGAGGCTACGTTCCAGTACAAATTTAATAACAGCAACATACCCTCAGTTTTATCTTGGCTAACGCCAGTAGAAATAAGCACTGCCTGTATCAGGGGAGATGGAGGCTTTAACAAGATTACTTTAAAATCTTGTGTTTTTTTAATGCAAGCAGGAGACCCGACGCCGGCCGACCACTGGAACCCTTCATGGCTGGATTTAAGAAAATTGTATAACCCTCCAATAGCGGGGGTTCCCGCAGCCAGGTCTCCTGCAGAAATATTATGTCATAGTCTTCGAATTTCAGTTCTCCAAGTACAAAGAGGTGAGCAAAGCCCCTCGTGTTCCAAGATGTGAAAATTACCTCATCAAAGGATGTTTCTGGTTTGTTTCTCCACAACAAGTTTAGGCGCTATGCCGAAGCTCTACCTGCGGCTAAAGCACTCACCAGCCAGCCCCAGCTAGCTTCTTCTCCCCTGACCTCTCTTCTTCCTTTGAATATTTGTTATTTTTCAAAACTTAGGAGTTGTCGACCATAATGCGAAATCTAAGATTTTTTGGGCGCTTTGTGTTGTCAGGGCCTGGGGATCTCTGGTCACCGCCTCCCTCCCCCCTCACCTGAGGGCAGATCAAACCTTCCAGAACTTCAAACATAATACCACGAAATGGCTCCGAGAAAAAGGCCTCGAACGCTCGCCTGTAGACAGACTCGTCTTCCAGGTATCACCCTGCCTTATTGTAATTAGACAATACAAAATACATTCAGCTGTTTTATAATTTGCCAACTTCTGTAACTAAGTGTGGGGTATGCATATGACCTGTATATCATTGTTATTTATACTACCTGACTGTATGATATCTGTAAATGCTGTAAATTTAAAATCTTCTATCATGTAACCATTTATGTTTATGTGTATCTACTCTTGTAAAGCATTGTATGATATCCTTGTAATATCGTAAGCTGAAGTTGAAAGTATTCTTGTATCTCCTGCGCACTGATACCCTCGGGTCTGGCACGCATTACAAATAAAATAAACAAACAAACAAACAAACTGCAGTGGGACCTTTTGGCCAGTTTCTCCGATTGTGGTTTAAGTAAAGCTGATGTTTTTTTATCGGTTCTTTCAGTGCAACCTTGTCACCTGGGTTTGCAAAACTGCAGTCGTATTCAGAAGGGGCGAATCCCATGCAATGTAGTCTCCTTCCCACCTCAAGCCGTAGATTTATCTTTCTAAGTGATGATATGTAAAACACTGCTTTATCCAGTCGGGATTCTTCTGGGAATTCTAATAAATGAAAGTCTTTAGATTCCATTCCCCTAAAGGCAGGTATGCAATGCAACAGGCAGAGCACATTTTCCCGATTTAGGATGAGATCATCCTTTATAAGTAATACTCTTTCCAGCAGGAGCCTATAAATCTAATTTACTTTGAATTCGCCCGGCTTCGCCCCTGTTCCTTGAACTTTTCGGGACGTTTCGTCCTGTGCATGGGAACCTCCACTGCACAAGTTAGCTCTTTTTTGCTCAACAGTTAAAAACCACAGGCTTGTACTAACTCGTTATTTTTCAGACTTTAACGGGTAGAAACTATTGCACTGCACATTTACCTCTCCATCCAACTCTGCAATCACACTTCCTCTCTTCTTTTTCTGTGAATCGTTCGGAGATTCGATATCTACATTTCTTCTTCTCTCTGGCACAGCTTTTGTTCTTGTTAATGGCTCCTGGACTGCCCGCTGGTCGTCGACACTGATTTTGTGTGACTCAATAGAGACCTCTTGCCGCCCATGCCTTCTTGGCAGTAAGTCCCTCACCCGGTCTCTTGGTGACCATTTTTCCTCCCCCTCAGTCAGGGAGTAAGTTGATAGGTTTGTGAGGTCCACCATCTCTTCTTCATCACTTAGTTCTTCTATCAGCCGCTTAGAGTATATTTGCTATTCTTCAAGCTCCCCTTTAAGGGCAGTTTTGTCTGTTTTACAGGTAAGACTTCCTCTTCCCGAACAATATTTGGGAGTATTAAGTTTCTCAGAACTGAGACTTTGTTATGAGTACCACTGAGCTGTAGATATGACAAATCCAATATGTTGTTGGTCCGTTTCGCCAGTTGTTTTTTTCTGTTTGGTTAGTTTCACCTTTAAAACACTATTTTTCTGTGTGGTGACTAAACTGTATTTGAGTGCTCCCCCAGTTTAGAGAACATCTCAAACTTCTTCTTTCTTTCACGATTGTTCACCTCCAAAGCCTTTGGTGGCTGTTCTTCTCCTGTTTTTAGAGGATTTACAGATGATAAGGTGACCTCATTATCCCCCTCTTCTACTAGCTGAACTAGACTAGGTTATACTTCTTGACTGCCTTTTTGAGGGACTAAAAGGCTGCCTATGGATTGTGTTGCCAAGGGCGTCTTGTCTTCCAATCCATTTGTCCATGAAGATGTTTCCTTCTCCATAATGTCTATAGGAGAGGTAAATGTGAGCTCGCTACTCCCCCTTGTTTCTCCTTGGTTGGTAGTGTCATTTCTTTGTGTTTCCATATCTAATCGTCTTTTATTTTTGTCTTGAAATATTGGGTCAATTATACTGTGCAAGATTTTTGTTATCTTTTCAGTGTTTCTTTCCAGGTTTCTTTGGATGGCTGTCACAAAGCCTTCAACAAACAAGAGCTTTGAATGAAGCATGGCCATCAGTGCCGACTGGTCCCGTATTTGGTCACTCACTGTTATGTGTAATTTCATAAAGGGCACCAAGGTTATAGTGATAGCTGCTCTCAGACTTGCATCTACCATAGGCTTTAATGAGGACTGCTCTTCCATCAAGAGGTCCTCATCTGATAGCTGGACTTTCAAGTTTCTAGGAGAAGCATGTAAACTGAAGGGTGGATTCATATTTTATATCCTTAAGCCCCACCTATGAAGCTACTTTGCAGACCCATGTCTTCAGACGTAATCTTTTTTAGGTTTCTATTGCTTTCATGGTCCCTTTGCTCCTCTTCTTCAATTCCACAATTAGATGAGTCTTCGTTTGTCCCCTTGCACCTCTGAGGACTACTAGGACCCAGAGTAACAATATTAGGATGCTTACTTGCCTCATCATACGTCTGTGATCCGTTCTCTGCTCCAGAAACCCTTTCTGCTGCAGTATTCAAAGGGGCTTCTTTGCCTGTCTTATGATAAAAGAATCGCAGCTTGGAGAGTAGATTTGCTGATGTAAGGCCTGTTGTCTTCCAGATCGCCTTGAGTGACGGTTGGGTCTGCTTTTTCAGTAGATTTCTGGAGATTGCTTTGCCAAAGCTGTACATCACAGGTAATTCGTTTGTTTTTACTGTTGGTTCATATATTTTTGTTGCAGAAGCTTCTTGGGTACTGTTTTGAAGGCCCCCTGTATTGCTACTAGTAATTGTGGTTTCCTTGGCTCCACTAGCGTCTTTTGAGGGAGCTTTTTCCATTGATTTATTAAGTTGAACACACCCTTCTTCAATGGAATGATGTAAAGTGTCTTTAAGTTGTTTGGCGGACTTCGACCCCTCTTCAACCTCTTTCTCAGGTATATTCAGTGGAGAGGCCCTAGTACAGCCTATTTGGACCGTCACATTTAGTGGGCAAGCACCCTGCTCGATTCGCAAAACAATCGAGTCCAGCAGAGCTTCCTGGACCCTTTTTTCCCCTGTTTCAAGCCTTGAGTTCTCAAGCAGTTCTTTACAAAGAGGGGAGTTATTGCACGCTGCCCCTGTAGATGTTACTCCTTCAACATTGATTATGACGTTTGCAGACGACACACCGCTGAGTGGTTCCTCATCCCCACTAAGCATTTTGCCAGTATTCAGATGCTCTGTTGGTCTTGTCATACTCCCAGTTACTTGGATGCGGCTGGTGTGTATCACTGCGTTGGACTTCTGGAGAACTTCCCTCTGCCTTCCAATAACAAATTCACTTATGACTTTCTTTTCTTTGCCAGTCCCGGAATGTATTGGACTGATCACGTTGCCGCTGCTTGGATTAAAGGGTATATCCCTGCAGTCTCCAAGCAGCCGATGGCCAGGGGGGAGTACCCGCTACTTTACACAGAGCCCAACACGCTGATTTAGAGTCTGCACGGTGGATCTCGCTAGCTAACACAACTACTGGCTTGTGACACTGTAGAAATCCTGTACATGACCAAAGCAGTACAGTGCAAAATTGCAGCAGTACTTACTAATAATTAGTGCTGTTAATACTCAGCCTGCACTCAACTCCGGCAGGCTCACAGCTCAGCGTGATTTCTTTGATGCAGATGCTTACTGCGAACTGCACATTTCTGCAACTTAACAACCACTTTGCGGCCGCTTCATGGATCCCGCATGGATATAAGGCAACAGTGGGGGGTGGAGCACGTCCGCTCTACACAGAGTCCCCTAATCCTTAAAGCTGTGGACCTTGATTTTGCAGATTGTTCGAACACTCTGAAGCATTTATTAAAGGAGAATGTCATGGTTTCCAAACACAAAAAGCATGATGAAGGCACAATGAAGACACTGGAAACAAAGTGATTGCTGCAAACTGCTGCCACTTAACAACCACTATCAAATGAAAAAGATCTTGAGTAAATATTGTAAGCTCTCAATGGTGCCATTGAATCGATTTTATATAGGAAAGGTTGTTCCAGTCATACTCCATGGTTCAGAAGCAGAACCAGTTTATTACAAGTTGTCTTTGGAAAAAATGGAGGGCAGAATATGGAAGCGAACATCGAATTTAGCTATAGCAGTCCCGATGCCCTCATTAAGATTCAAATTAGGTATGTTATCTCTTCAGGCCTGGATCAGTTGGTGTGTTTTAACTGTGTATGGCAAAATGTTATCTTTCCAGTAGGGAACTTTATATAAGGATATGTGTTATGTTTTGAATGCTAATTCTTCAGAGTTAGTGTCGCAGATTAAACAAATTGCTGAATCCTCTCTGCAATGCGATAAAAGCCTGTTGGACTTTAATGTTAATCCTGTAGGGGTGAAAAATCCCCTCTACTCCACCTTTTCCATTAACGTTGAAGCTTTGGGTGAATTGCCACAGTATCTGGAATGTTATCCATGTTCAATATATCGATGCCAGTTTTTACAATTCCGCTTACATTTACACAAAGTTGAAGTTATGTTCTCTCGATCTCTGCCTAGGGTTCCACAGTTAGGCATATGTGATTTCTCTAAGTGCTCTGGAAAAGTACAATCACTACAGCACATCCTAATAGACTGCCCGGCCCTAATGGACATACGCACAAACTATTTCGGTCATTTATTTGATACCAGTCATTCGTCCACTCTGGATGCTACTTGGATTAGAATTAGGACGAGTATTGGTTATGAAACAATTTTAACTACAGATGTTTTAAGATTATAAGGTTATTAGATGTGTTGGGTTTTATAAAACATATGTACAAAATAATCAATTTTAGAGATTTCTTAATATTCCATGCACATTAACATCACGCAAATTTATTTATTGAATTTTGTTAAATTATTTGTGACAATATTAATATTTATGTGGTGATAATTTCATTGATTTTAAAAATGTTTTTATAATTGTATTACTTAATTACGTGTACAGTTGTTGATGAATATGAAAGATCACATTTTGACAATACCAAATAAAACAAATGAAAAATGTAAATATAACAGTGGCATGGAAGGGTAATGTTCCCCTGTAGAAATTCAAAGCTCGTCAGTAGAAGGAACCAGATCTGTAGCTCCAGAGAAGCCCTGAACATTCATGGCAATGCCTGACATTGGGTATCTCCCTTCCCTAATACAGGATCTGGTCACCCCTATATCCACGAGAAAAGAGAACATCTGTCATCTATAGTCACCACGACATGTGGTTCCTCGTTCCAGTCGGGTTTAACAGATTTCACACATCAGGTCCATCTGTGGGCTGTCCTATTGCAGATATAAAGTCATCCCCGTCCCTGTGAAGCGGTTTCCCCCCACTACAGGTGCTTCCCCTAGTCTCTATATGGGAGCCTGCATCATGGAGTCTGTGTGCCTCGTGGCTACAGCGTTCTGCTGCGCCGGTGCTTGCTGTGCTGTTTATGGTGGCTGTGTGTACCTTTGTGTCTGCAGTGTATACACCATAAACTGCTGTGACTGTCCTGGTGCCTGCTACACTGGCGCCTTTGTGCTTGTTTCTGTACCGGTGTGTGATCTTGGGCATAACAGTCATGCTGCTCGGGCTGGTATGTTGTTTGAAATGTTGCCCCTCCATTCTGCTGTATTCTACCTATATTCCTACATATTCGCGATATGTGGCCCACTTTCCTGCGCGTCCAACATTATGGACCTTCCATAGGTCTCGGCGGTTCTCCGTTAAACCCGTTTCCACCCTGCTGCACTGGATATCCAACTCCTCTTCCCTGGGGAACCCCTCCTTGACCTGTGGCCAATAGTTAGCATCTCCTCTTCCAGTAAAGGTTACCCCTGCCACCTGCTGTTGATTTTGTGCATTCTGAGGAACCACTCCCTCTCCCCTCATCAACATCGCCCCTTCCATTGTATACTTTGATAGCTTTTTCTGTACTAACTTTGCTTCCTTGCAGTTTTCTTTCCTCATGTTTCTTTCTGCGTTATCCTGCATTACTCCAAAATAATGTACTATAGTCAACTGAATTTCTGACCATGGCTTCGCCTCCATCTCCCCTCATTTTGTTAATTGCTTCTGTACCCTGCTCTGGGAGCCCTTGGCTTAATATGTGATAAAACAAACCCATTGTTTTATCCCACGGTTCCTGTGTCCCGAGATGCCAATGCTCTTGTATCTCCTGAATGTATTGAAGTGGGTCTTTGTCCTCACACATTTTGCTTGCCACGATCGCACTTATGTCAGATGTGTCTGGGTACTGTACTCTCAGAGCCTGCCGTTATTGGGCGGTGCATCATTGTGGGCCGTGTTCTGTGCTGTCACTCTGGGGTAACCTGTCAGTTTCTAAACTTCATCAGCTACCTCTCCACGAATGGTTGAGAGTAAGCTCTTCATGTCACCCACTGCCAACTTCGTCTCTGCCGCCAGTCTTTCTAACTCATATATTTATTCCCTGCTCCTGCAGTCAGTGAGGGTAACTTATACCTCAAACTATTCTGCCACAGCTTATATTGTGGTCATCCACCACCCTTTTCTAGCAACAAAAACTGTGTCAGCCCTACTTCTCAGTCATGATACTCTACGTCATTTGTGGTAGTGAACGCTCTTGTCATACAGGTTCCTTTCCGTCCCAGTGAGGCTTACAGCCTCTGTCGATATGGAGTAAATTCATCTGCACTAAGCGATCTACTTTTGGAACGCTGGAGGCATCCCTCAGATTCTAGCTTGTCCTTCTCATTGTCTTCCTCTCCACCCAACAGTGTCTCCTGCTATGGGCTTACTTCCATTGAGGGGCGGCACAGCCTCCTCCGTTCATCATCATCACTTTACCCTACGTCTAATCTGAGCCCATGGTTCCCATGCTGTGATCGCTGACCTCGTCTTCTTCATCTTCAAAACGAAGCCTCCTTAACATGCATCTCTCCTGTCATTTCCCTGTTACTCTGCCCTGTGTGTCGCTCTCCCCCCAAAGGAGACCCTGCTATACTCTGGTGTGCCTTAGGGGCATAGGATCTATCCCTAATACTCCTATACAGTATCCCTATTTTTCTCTGCTTCCCCTCTTCCTCATCGTCTTCCTCATTTGGTCCCATCATGATTTCCTCTACCTCCTTGAGGTGTCTCTCTCTCAACTTCTCTCTCTCGCTCACTCGCTCCTGCTTTCTGTCTCTTTCATCTTCCTCTCTACGTCGACGCTCTGTAACAAGTTTTTCAATTTCCAGTTTCCTCTTTTCCCCCTTTACTTGCAACTGCCTCTCTTTTTTTTCCTCTCTCTTTCTCGTTGCCTTTTCCTCTATTTCTATCTGCTGTTTCCTCTCTCCTTTCACTCTTTCTTTGTCTTCTGCTTTCTCTGGCTCCCTTATTGGCCACTCCTGTTCCTCCTTTTCTTCCATCTCTCTTCTCTTCACTTGCTCCAGTATTTCTGCACATTCTCTGTCCTCTTCTCCTTTCTCCTTAAGTTTCTGAGCTTCCTCCTTAGCACTTCTATTCTCTACTGCAGCCTTTCTGTCCAATTTGAGCAGTATCTGCCCTTCTACCCACTTCTTTGGTGGGACTGCCACTTTGTTATCTCCACTAGGTCCCGGTGTCCCTTTGCCACTCACAGTCAATTTCACCTGCAGGTCGATGAGCTCCTTGCGTTCATCAATTGCAGTCCCTATTCTCTTATTCGCTTGCTTCATGTCACTGAGTGTGTGCTCACTGCTATATGCAGCTGGTGCGGAAACGGGGTTGGTATATCATGCTGCTGCTTTTAATTCTTTCAAAGGGTAAAATCCCTAGCCTCCTGTCATAAGGTCTGTGGTTTCAGGAGAGGGAGGAGGAGCTGTGGGAGCTTTTCCCCCCACATCATACTGGATCAGCATCCACTCTTTCTTGGGTGGCTCTTTACATAGCTCCAATATAGCTAATTGATTACTCAATTGTGTCCCTTTATATGTGGCATGCAAATATGTGGTCATGTGTTGCAGCACAGATTTGGAAAGACTCCCCAATTACATGTAAGAGAAACTGGGTCGAGGAAATCCCCTGCACCAAAAAGCGGAAGATCCAGCCATAGGACAAAGTTTTACTGCCTTTATTGAAAATTCAAAGACAGAGATTTTAAGTATGAACAACGCGGCATTCTCCACACTCGCTCCTCAGGCTTGAGCCTGTTGTCCAGTTGTGTTAATACACAACACCACAAAATCAGTGACGGGATTGGTTAGTGAGATGACCTTTATACACATTCTTCATGGGGTTAGTTCAATAAAAGGGAAAAACATATCTGGTGGCTCCTCCTGAAACCACCTCTAAATGTTGCATATACACATGTTACAGGTTAGTGTGAGGTGATAGGGCAGTGCAACAAAGTGTGAGTCTAACGTGGAAAGTGAATGGGGATTGGGCAAAAAGGGTCTTCTCAGTCTTGGAGCTTTGGAAGGTTTCCAGGGCAAATACAACTATTCAAGGTAGTGAGAACGGTGCTGCATGTTCTCAACAAGTTACCAGCGCCAATCTCCAAGGCCTTGAGACAGAACATTCGGTTTTGAACCTGTATTACTTTTGTATAATACTGCTTTCAGTTCAATGGGAGCAGCCACCTCAGTCTGGTTAGAAAGGATAGACTCTGTCTTTCGGGTTCAGGTCACGTGTCTATGGGTCACAAAATGGATTTCTCCTGCTTGCAATTATGAGGATGTACAGCTTGTACTCCCTGCAGGTGTCCTATATCTTCTGCTAGTTTGACACTTTCCTTCTACCAGTGACCTTGGCAAGGCTTTGCCCGGTGGCTGCACTGGAAGCCTTGTCTGCATGCTTCAGAGGGATCAGCCGGTCAGCTTTTCTCTGTACCTTCGAGTCCTTTTTGCTTCTTCCATTCACTCCAATGCACCTGTGGCTTCCATCTTTATTTATGTGGCCTCCTATGTTAGTTGTGTTCAAGCGTCAGCAAGCAGTTCATATATATTCTTGTGCATTGTGCAGTTTCCACGTTTCAAAATTGTACGTGTGTCAGTCCTCTATGTGAGTCATAAGCATGTTCATCTTGTATGCCAACAATACATTTTAGTGTCTGCATAACTTCACGCAGGGATGTCTATGTGCTTCATGTCTAACACATTTATGTCATGGTGTCAGTTGTGATGTCATCGGCCTTCTTCGAGGTTACAGCCAGTCAACTTGTTCCATTGATTGCAGCTGTACATCTTCGGCACTGTTATGAGGATAGGGTCTGAACGGTTGTCTAAGTGAGTAGCGTTTCTCACACCTGTGATACCTCTATGATGAGGAGGAAGTGCCCAGGAAAAATGTACACCTCTTGTTCCTCTGTCACCAAAATGAGAGCAGGATAGGTGCAACGAGGGCCACATTTAGGTCTACCTCTTCACCCTCTAAGTAACAGCAGAATCCTTCTCAGTTTAGGCAATAGGCACTGCATAAAATGTCTCTGCCGTTACTTGGAACCAAATTACAAGTACTTAGACTCTTTAATCAAGCAATGTGTTCATAATTTTTGATCCAGTCCCATTCATGAACTTTTCTTATGAGTTCTGCTCTTAATTTCTGATAGCAACAATCCGACTCTGATAGTGAAAGAATTCACCATTAGCTTTTTGAAAATTCATAAGGACTTTAGATTCACCTGCCTTAACGCTGGCACACAATAGATTTAACAAAGGACATTAAGAGTCATTCATCGCTTTTATATATAGTAGCCCTTTTTTAAATAATACTTGGCTCACTAGAGAGCCTAGACCAAGTTCGAGGCTGATCCCCTCCACAGGGATACCATTCAGCAAGCTCAGCAATCTCCTTCAAATCTTTACTTCTAATTGTTAGGCCATTTATAACAATGAAGATTAGCCCTGCTATCTGCGCAGGGAGTATTAATTCTGTTAAAGACTAAGGAGGCCAGCATTATGCTTCATCTTCATTTATTCTACTCTTCAGCAGTTCAACAAAACATATATAACAAAACCATGAAAAGTGTTATAACAAAACGTTTCTCCTTTCCAAAACTACAAGATCCATGAGCCTCTGTAGTCTATGCTCTCTCCACCAGTCACAACCCACTTCCTGTGCTTGGACTCCTCCTCTGCTTTTACTCGCTCTGACAGTCTCTCATGGTCTTTACCTGATCTCTGCCAACGGTGCGAAGGCTCTCCTGAACTTTAAACTCAACTGCCGGTGTACTCCCGGTCTCCTGACTCTCTCAGTTATGGTACTGCCTTCAGTTATTCTTCTGATCTTCTCCTATGAAAAAATAACAATAGGATACTTTAGGGTGGTGTGTATGTAGCGTACTTGTTCACAATAATGCATCGACATATACACGGTACAATACTCGGGTGGGAATTTAATGCTCGCCTCCTTTGTCTTTAATAGGATTAATACTCCCTGCACAGATGGCAGGGGTAATCTTCATTCTATGACAAGACTGGAGGCGAGCATCATGCTTGTTCAATGCTTACCCAACACTGTATTAGCTAAACTCTCTGTTGGCTTAAAGTAAAACTCTTTAAAAGTCTGATCGCTTGACCAGTCTGCTGCTAGCATTATTTCACTCAAGGACACTCCTGCTCTCACGGCTGATGATGCCATTGCTCCTCTCACAGAATGAGCCCCATACGTGTTCACATTCACACCTGCTGCATGCATGACCTCTTTGACCCATCTTGCGATGGTAGCTGATGCCACTGCGTGATAGGGTTTCCTGCGCGCTATTAATAACTGGGTAGTATTTGCTGCTCTATACTCCGCGGTTCTATTCTCGTACTCTTTAATGCAGTGTGCTACGCACCATTTCGAATTGGTTGGGAAATAAGGATAATGCACCGTAGAGGTCCCTGTCTTGGTCCTTCTGACTATGGAGAATGTGACTCCCTCCGGTCCGAAGGACTGTCTGTTAATCTCTAGTGCTCTTACGTCTGATACCCTTTTGCAGGAAATTAAGCATAATAGCATAGCTAGCTTGCCTGATAATTGCTTAAGCGAAAGGTACTTATCTGCCGGCCAACTTGATAATAAGTGCAGTACTGCAGCTACGTCCCACGTTGTGCTGTAACTGGGCTCCGGGGGAACCTTGAATCTTGCCCCTCTGATGAGCCTCACTACTGTAGGATGTTCTCCTGCCGGGACGCCCTCAATTGACATGTGACCTGTCGAAATCGCCGATCTGTACACTCCTATCGTACGGAAAGCTCTCCCGTCCTGCAATAGGTTCGCTAGGAAGTTTAGAATTTCCACTACAGGTGCTGAAATGGGATGAACACTTCTGTTCTTACACCAGCTTGTCCATTTTGCCCAAGCTGTGTCATAGCTCCTCCTAGTGGATGGAGCCCAGGATTCAGCGATGAGCTGAGCAGCCTGCGCCAAAATTCCTGGCAGTGCCCACCGTTTCCAGATATCCTGCACGCGACTAGCGGGAGTGTCCCTCTCACTCTCAGAGGATGACACGACCCAGCTGGGTCCGTGAGCAGTCGCTCCCCGTCAGGGAGCACTCTGGGTATGTCCGTTACCAGTTTCATTAAAGTGGGAAACCACACCTGAGACTTCCATAACGGCGCTACCAATACCAACTCTGCTTTCTCCCTCCGACATTTCGCTTATGCTCTGCTCAAAATCACAAAGGGGGAAAAAGCGTAGTGCAGACCTCCTGTCCAGTCTTGTAGGAACGTATCGGTTCCTTGCGCTCTCGGATCCAGACTCCAGCTGTAGTAGAGGCTCCTCTGCGCGTTGAGCCGGGAAGCGAACAGGTCTATCTGTAATGGTCCCCATCTCGTGCTCAGCCTCTGAAACACTGCTGGATCCAGTCTCCAATCGCTGGAATCCGTCAGATACAGAGATTTCCAATCTGCTACCACATTCAGTGTTCCTGGCAGGTACTCTGCTGTCACTGATGTCCCTGATCATAGGCAGAAGTGCCACAGGTCTTTCGCTACATCTGCGAGCATCTTGGATCTCGTACTGCCTAAATGGTTGATGTACCGCACTGCTATGTTGTCCATCTTCAGTAGGACACAAGATTTTACTCTTCTTTTGTGAAGGCTTTGATCACGAACGATCCTGCTAGAAGCTCCAGACAGTTTATGTGCAGACGAAGCTCTTCTTCGCTCCACTTGCCCCCGGTTTGTAGAGATCCGCATCTGGCTCCCCAGCCTTTCCGGTTGGCGTCCGATTCTATTATCAGATCTGGCTTGTCTCCGAATATGGCTCGCCCATTCCAAGCATCCATATTCTTTAACCAACCTTCTAGCTCTGTAATAGAGTCCTGATCTAGAGGTACTTGTTGATGATACTTCAGACCTTGCTGCAGATGCTTTATCTTCAATCTCTGAGCGCTCGGTAGTGCAGGGGGCCGGGAAAAATGGCCTGAATGGAGGCTGCTACTATTCTCGCTAATGTCCTGAGAGATACTTGCTGCTTTTCCAAGCATACTCTGATCTCTCTCTTGATGTCTCTCATCTTCCGAGCTGGAAGTTCCAAAGTCGCCTTCCTGGTGTCTAGGACAAACCCTAGGAAGTCTAGCCTTTGCGCTGATGTGGTATCTGACTTCTCTGTGTTCACTAGAAACCCTAGAGAGGTCAGAAGGTCCTGCACCCATCTCGTTTGGTATACTAATACTTCCCGATCTTCTGCAAGAGGTTGTCCAGGTAAATGATCAGCCTGATGCCCTTCTCCCTGATCGCTGCTGCTACTGGCTTCATCAACTTCGTGAATGCCCAGGGTGCAGAAGCAAGTCCGAATGGCATTGTCTTGAATTGCCAGAATTGTTTTCGCCAACAAAAAGCTAGGAATGGTCTGTACTCCTCGAGAACAGGTACTGTAAGGTAAGCGTCTTTTAGATCTAGACGTGTCAGCCAGTCTCCTTCTCTTAGGGAGTCTCTGAGCTGATGGACGCCCTCCATCTTGAAGTGTCGATATACAATCCAGCTGTTCAGCTCTTTGAGATTTATAACCGGGCATACCTTCTCCTTCCTGTGCACCAGGAGCATATTGCTCACAAACTTCGGGGATGTCTCACATTTCTCTACCGCCTGCTTGCTGACTAGCTGCGGTATCTCGCTGTCTAGGCATGCTTGCTCCGCTTGCGCTAATTTTTGGCCCTGGGGCCTGCTCCGCTGAACTGGGACCTCTATAAAATCTAGCTGCAGACCTCTGACGGTCTGCAATATCCAGGCATTGTTTGAAATCTTGCGCCAATTCTCTAAAAATATGCGCATCCTCCCCCCCTACTGGAGCATACGGAATCGTTCTCACCTGGTGTAATTCCTTGACCTCGTCCTGATCCTCTGGACCTACGGCCCCTCGGGAACCTCGCTCTGGACGGGAAGAATGTGTCTTGACTCTTGTTCTCCCAGTATTGCGCCCTGGGGTTTTGGGGTCTTCTGCCTCCTTGGTTGCGACTGGCTGCACAACCCCTGAAGCGGCTGGCCCCCCAAAAACTCTACTGGGGAATATTTTGCAGATTGATGCTTGTGCCTTTTCTAGTGAAGAGTATGTTCCGACGAACCGGCCCATCTCCTTCCCAAAGGTTTCTCCGAACAGGAGGCCTTGGGCTCCTTCTCCTGCTTCATACGATGACAAATCGTTCAGCTTTGAATTTATCTTGAGTAATAGACCCTTTCTTCTTTCTGACGCGATGGCACAATTCGCGTTTTCGAGAAGACAGACAGCTATCTGAGCCCACCCTGCGAGGGCTTCAGGGTCAACCTCTTCTCCTGTGTCCTTTGCCCTCTCTCCGAGGTCCATAATCTTGGCGAGAGGGCCTGCCAAATCTAATACCTTTTCCTGGCAGCTTTTCCAGGATCTATCAATCCCCTTGCGGGGGTCCTTGCTCGTCTTCGACACGAATGTCAGCATTTTCGGATCGAGCTCGTGGGCTTCCGCCACTTTTTCTGGCAGGTCAGGTCGCAGGCACTCTGCTCACAGACGCTGCCTCACCTCCTTGTCCAGTGGCTTGCGTAGCCTTGCTGCCATATACTGCGCAACCCGGGGGGATGGTTGCCATTCGGTGGACCTCGGATTGCGTATGCTGTCCGAGTCGAACATATCGTCCTGCATTTCCAGGAGGTGTTTTTCCTTCCGTGCTCTCTTACCCCCACTGGGTCTGGCCCAGTCTTCATCCTCGGACTCCTCCTCCTCTTGCGAGGCCTGGTCATCTAACTGCTCCTCTTACAAGCCTGGGTCCTCTCTGATGTTGTCATCCCCTGGAGTGGGGGTCATGAGGTTCGGCACCGCCTACATTTGTAGGTAAGCTTCTTTAAGCTTCGCGAAAGCGTCTGGCATCTCTGAGGCCTTTTCTACCACCTCTTCCAATGAGCCCCGGGGGTAGTCAGAGGCTTTCCTCTTGAGGGCTAAATTACTCCCCTTATGTCCCTCTGTCAAGGGTTCCGTGGGCGTGCGCTTACAGACTTTGGTGCTAGTATCCGGCTGCGCAAGCATGGCTTCCAACGTCTCCAGCCTCTCCTGGAGGGGTCTCACCCCCTCTGCCACTGCGTCAACAAGAGAGCTACCCAGGACTTGCTTAAAGCTGGCAGCGAGGTCTTGGCACTGCTCCTCCTCGCTCCACTCGAATTCTGACATTTTCTGTTGCTGTGCTGTGTGCCTAAAATACCTGGATCAGGTGTTTTAGCACGCCCACTGCTCTCTCTTGATGCTACTGACTTAAGACCTTCCTTTTTTTTCTTTTTTTCTTTTTTTTTTCTTTTTCATGGCTGCACCTCTGTAATTGATCTGCCTTCTGGCTCTTGCGAGGGTCCTCGCTCTCCCAGCGCCGCTCTAATGCTATAAGCAGTGTAAGGGATCCACAGTCCCTTTTTCCTGAATACTCCTGAGCTCCAGCTGTTTGAGTTTTATTAGAAAAGTGCTTTTGTATTAGCACGGCGCTCGCGACCTGAATGATCGCTGAAATCTTATCACAAAGATCCTTTATGCTAGGTCTTGTATCTGTAAATCAGTATCTGAAGTAGTATGAGCGGTAACAAACCTTGCACTGCAACGTAATAATGAAGGCGACTCTCCGCGCCTAAGCCCCTCCCACCCGTGGGTGGGTGCTGTCGCGCGAGTGCCTCGGCACGCTGCGTAGCTCGGGAGCACCAGCTCCTCCTTTCCAAAGTTGGGGGCCGGTCCCTGCGAGAGCAGCTACGCCCAATGCCTGCAAGGCTGGCTGAAACCCCTTGGGTGCCGGTAATACGGCACGGGGCCGTCCGCCTCGCGGGTACTTCAAAAGAAATAATTCCTAAAGAATTACATTCCTCTCTCACGTGGCGAGTCGCGATGAAAACAATGCCTAATCTTGTGTGCGAACGCGTGTCAATGAAAACAAATAATTTATACTATTTACATACTTAAACCATATTCTCTCACACACATGTCTATGTGCTATCCCTCCTAAGGGGTTATTACTTTCTTATAATGGCACTTTCCACTCTTACACAGTCCCTTAGCAACAGACATACGGAGAGGGGAAATAAAGGCAATTTATCTGCTTGAAGAGCAGTAAAAGAAGAGGAGGAGTCCAAGCACAGGAAGTGGGTTGTGACTGGTGGAGAGAGCATGGACTACAGAGGGTCATGGATCTTGTAGTTTTGGAAATGAGAAAAGTTTTGTTATAACACTTTTCATGGTTTTGTTATATATGTTTTGTTGAACTGCTGAAGAGTAGAATAAATGAAGATGAAGCATAACGCTCGCCTCCAGTCTTGTCATAGAATGTTCATCATTGGCCTTCAGACCATATAAGATTGATGCCATTAGGCTCTGTTTGTGCACCAACAATATTCCTTTTAATCTTTACCCAGATGTCCTCTTTGCAAAAGGAAGAGTTCCTTACGTTGATTCATTTATTTCAATTCAGTAATCCTATTATCTTGAATAATTACATAGCAAAAGTAAACATAGGTTTTCATGTATTCAATGGGAACATCCTCTATTTGAATTGGAGGAATGTTTTTTAGTGCATCCAAAACACATATATTTTGTTTTGTTAAAATGTATTTGCACCCCATTGTATATAGGTGTACAGTGCATTTGCGCTTCTTCTTAGCCCATTAGAATTGTGGTCTAGTTTAGTTTAGTTTAGTTTATTTATTTGTAAAGCGCGCCAAGCCCAGAGGCATCTAGGCGCTATGCTTATAGGTTACACACAAATACAAGTCATAGGATACAGCAGTATAATACGAACAAAGTTACATATATACATCAGGCAAAATTTACATAGATGTTTACAGAGGAGGTTGTGGTCATGGGATTTAGGCAAGGTCTTGCTCATGGAGCCACACTTTAAACTTTTTTCCGGAATACAAGGTAAGAAGGTTCCTCTCTTAGCGAGAGTGGGAGGGCGTTCCATTTCTTTGCAGCAAGAACTGGGCAACTAACCCTGCATGCTCTTTGTTGCTTGAAGCATGGGATGTTGGTGCAGTGCATCTGGGCTGTTCTGGAGGGCCGCGTTGTAGTGTGGCAGCTAATATTATTGGACAAGTAGATGGATGCCTGGTTAGATAAGCACTTGTGCGTGAGAGACAATGATTCAAGGGAGATCCTTTACTTAATGTTGAGCCAATTTATTGAGTGTCTGATTCCCGAGATGTGTTTTCTCCTAGGGATGTTCAAAGCTGCCCAAATGCGTTGTTTTGCAGGACTTGCATTTTATTAAGGTTTTGTTGAGATGTGCCAAGATGGAGCGCATTACAATAGTCGAGCTTAGAGAGGACTAGGGCTCTTGCTATTGTGATGCAATTAGCTGTAGTCAGGTAAGGACGGCAAGCAGTTATTAGCTTTCATGTGTAGGGGGAAGATGAAGCCATGGCCATCTCGTTAAAGTTAGTGCAGAATCAATGTAAATTCCCAGCCTTTTAATGACATTGGAGACTTTGATTATATTGCTGTCGATATTAAAGGAGGAGAATAACCCATCCAGTTTGTTCAGATTGGCTGGTGATCCCAGGATGAGCAGAGCTGCCTCATCGTAATTAAGACAGAGCCCATGCTTCACCATCCAGGCTTGTGTAAGGAGGTAAACGTCATTGATGATAACGTCTAAGATGATAACGTCATCTGCATAAGTGAGCCAAGGGATGTGTGTATTTCCTTCTTATGCAATTTGGACAGAAACCCTCATTGTTGCTAGTCGTCTCCTTCCCTTTTCTCCGGCAGGCATTTTTAAATAGTACAAAGGGGCATGCCAGACTATCAACCTTTAAGTAATACATTTATTTCAGATGATAATGTGTATGGTTATTACAGGTTTTGCTAATGGGCTTTGCCTGTTAAGACAAGTGTAACATTATTTTAATTACTGCAACATGTACTGTAAGTGATCATTTAAAATTAACATTGTAAAATTTTAAAGCGGTGCCTGGCTAGTTTCTAATATCAACAGGGTCTACATGCAACAGAAATGTCTCTCTTTTTTATACTTGAAATTCTAGAAAAATTCACGCCACAGTGCCCAGGATTTACCAAATAGCCTTACACCTCTGCCAGTACCTTGGGTTTTCCCGTAATTCAGGGAAGAATCACATCTGATTTCTTCCCAAAAAGTCGAGTTCCTGAGATGTGGGGTCAATATTTGTCCTCTTTGGCATCTCTTTCCATCCTGACTATGGCTGATTAGAACGTTTTGCCCGCGCATCCCACAACAATTAAAATCAAGCCCCGAATACACAATAAACCGATTTTGCAACCCGAACATCAGAGTACTGTTTATTTCTGGCAAGAAGCCCCATGTCTGGGGGTCCGCCTTGGCCATCACCAACGTGCACCCCTCTCTCTGACCCATGAAAGCTGGAAGCAACGCCTCAGACTTCATCAACCACACATTACTCCCAGATGCACTAATTGTCCTGGACAAGGCGAATGAGTGTTCCTGTTTATTGCCAGTGTGTGCAAGTGCAAAGAGGCCGCTTTTGTTGATGTTAGAGCTGGGCTGGCAGGACAACACATTTCAACAACTTGAAAGTCTGTGTGGTCTGTCTGCTTTGGCAATTCAACCACGTATTCTCTCTGGTACAGACGAGCCCAGTAGCAATGGCCGGTGTTTGATCACTTGACACCCATGATGCAGCTGTCTATATGCGCGTGCCCTCATTCCAGAGTCTATATTCGTTACTGTATAAATCATGCGCTTCGTTATCAAACACCGCTGCTGCAGCTATACCTGCAGGGAGTGGATACGCACGCCATGGTTTCTGATGCCGGAGCCCTGACACATCCTCCTCGGCCCCCGTGGCTGTCTGGGGGATGACTCAGTGCTTGGGGAATTACAGCTGTGTCAACAAGTGGATTTCGTTTCTGCCGGAGGTCCAGTATACTGAAAGCAGCTGAAACTTGCATCTTAAAAGCCAATTACAAAAATAACTATTTAAATTAAATTATGCTATCGTTGCACTTGCGGTTTCTGTCCCTAAGCAACATGACCTGAAGAAGGCAGCTTCCGTAATGTCATTTAATAGACACTAAATAGTTCCAGAGCAGCCTCACCTCACTAGTAATTAAATCAATATATTTTTCACGCAGTCCTCAGAGGGTGTTCATTGTCACACATGTTGAAATAATGAATGTAATTGTTTTTTATTATAGTGCACCTTTAGCTTATGGGTCAACATGATCAAACGCAGTGGAAAGGTCTGTAAAGGCTTTGTAGTGTTAACCACCGACTTCTGCAGCGGACCACTGTGGTACACGGTACTGGGAGAACTAGTGCTAGGGCCCTGAGCACAGGGCTGGCCTTAGGGCAGGGTAGGCTGGGCGACCGCCCGGGCGCCATTAGCCCCCCAGGGTGCCATTAGCCCCCCGCCAAGCTGCTCAGGGGAATCTTGCAAGGGCTCCCCTAAGCTGGCCTAGTGGGAGAAGCGAATAACAATAGGGTCCTGATGCAAAAGCATCAGGACCCTATTGAGATGATTACCTCCCTGCTCCGATGCGGTAGCAAGGTGGTTTTCATTATTGTATAAGCGCCTAACAGATGCACAATAAATACATTAAATAAGTAAATTAGCATGAGCGCCCTGTTGCAGTAATTACCTCCCTGCACAGCCATTGAAGCAGGGAGTTAAAATAAATTGGCGCCATATGGCCGCCTCCTTGCATTGACCAGGGGCGTGAGGGGACGGGGGTGCTACATTGTTCTTAAACTGCCTGGGGTGCTGCCGCCACTGAGGCCGGCACTGCCTGATCACTTTTGATTCCCAGCCCATAAACCCTGAACAGATAAAAGTGTGTGTAACGTGCTGAGCAGGTTTAGTCTTCTGCACTTTGCAGGAGGCTGTGAAGGGCTGGTTGGGCAGCGAAGGCCATTTACTATGATGGTCACCAGAGACCTGATGCTGAGATATTGATGTATGGGAGCAAATTATCCCTTGATGCTCTTAATGAGAGACTTTTATATACACTTAAGCACTGGAATTGTTTGTGATTGAGTCTGGTTTTTGCTTGGAGGCCAGAGTGAAAGTTTTATTTGAATTATTTTCTGACATGTCCTTATGAGGGATACTGGGATATATTGGTGCAGCCAGAATGGAAATGTATGGGCACATCAAACGTGAACATGTTTTTATACAAGCATATATTGTGGGCATTTCAAATTTAGCAGTATGATAAGTGTAAATACGTCTCAACACAGCCAGTCTAGCCATGTTTTTCCAGTGACAATACATTTTTAATGCGCTTCCAACCATATTAAAGCAAGCATGATACTTGTTATCATGTGGCTAAACTGCCATTTTGGTGGTGCAGTCCATCTAGTCATTTATTACTGTGCATCTTTGTTAAAGTAAGCATGATATGTGTTATTACATGGCTAGACTGGCACTGCAGCTAGGTCCCTGTTCACTATAGGATCCCCTGTAGGTGCCAGCACAGCTCCCTGGAGTGGGAGTACAGAGCAGACAGACTCACCTTTCCTTGGTTTTCATTGACTGGTCTCCCAGAAAACACACAACCAAGGGAGCAATCCTTGGCTCTCTCTGCATCTTTGAACAGACTCGACACCAGTTTGGGCACCTTCAACATCATCATCCAAGCTGCTACAAGGATACTGACAGAGTCATCCTTGACTGGAAGATTGACAGCCTTTCCACCTCAGAGTTTCATTCGAAGCAGATGTCGAAGATCTGTGGTCTCCACACCAGAGACCTGCCAGACCCATCTCGACACTATGACCAGCTGGTTCAAGCTCCCTACTGACGCAGTACTGTGATGCTGTGTTGAACAAGCTGGCCACTGAAGGCCATTTCTACTTCTCTGCATCTGAAGCTGCCAAGCCTTTCAGTGCAGCCTGTGAGGATTTCGACCATCCGCACGGTGGGCGTCCGCACGCCTAGGTTTTTTAAAATTTTAAATGAATTTGAATGATGGTAGATCAACCTCAGGAAAATGTGTGGGGCTAATCCACACACATTTTCCTATGCTCACAGCATGGCGTACAAATAGACCCATGTACTCTGAGTGGGCAGCCTACAGGCTCAGTCCCTCCTGTTACATTTAGTTGGGATATCACAGCCTGGTGTACACCATGTCATCTCAGAAGGGGGAGTGCAAAACCTTCCACCTGCTATGGCCAGCCTGATTAACTAACAAAGGCTTCATGGAACCGTGCAGATGGTGGCAGCAATTAAAATAATTAACATACTAATTGAGTGTAATTCAAACAGGCCCACATGGGGCCTGGATGCCGAGGTTAACAAAGGAGACAGGAAACCCCAACAACCTTTCATAAGCACTGGGTCAACCTGAAGTCAGCTCCCTCCCTTCGTGTCAATTTACAGTGAAATGTCATGTCATGTCTGGGACTGCGTGTATTACAGTAGTCATCCCAGCAGAGGGATCCCATTTAGAAGGTACAGTATCTGGACTGACAGCACCAGAAGGTCTGGTCTTGATGCAGCTTCAAGGAAGACCTGCCACTTTAATCAGGGATCACAGAGCGCTCCCTTGACCAGAGTGACCCTTTGATCCACAACAGACAAGAAGATGGGTGGAACTTAGTACATGTTTTCACCCCTTATGACCTCATGTATACACAAGATTGTTGGTGGGTACCCAGGATTGGTTCATGAAGGCAGTCTTAGCCTACACCAATCCCTGTGGTCCATTTGGCTTTAAAAGAGGGTTGAGCCCCTCTTTTGGGCAGATCATCTGAAGACTTTGCAAGGAGTAGCAAGAAGAACTCATTATTGGACCCTGGCTGAAGGTAAAGTCTGCCTTACATATTCTGCCAGTGAAGGAAGACCCTGACCTCCAAGAGGGAAGCAATAACCCTCCCCTAAACATCTCTCAGGGAACAGAGGGAGACTGAATCCAGAGGACCCTCTAAAGCTCCAGAACTGGTACCCAGCCAGCCCACATCGTGCCCTGCTATGCTCTGCAGCAAGCATCCAAAGCGGGAAGTGCCAGAGAGTCTCTGCACTAAACCAAGGATAAGGCACTTGCTGTGACTCTCTCCTCGGCTTCGAACCGTCCACTCTAAAGGGCGACAGACACAAGCCCAGTGAAGAAGCTAGGAGGAGTGCATTAACAAGCATCTACAGACATCCACCGTAAAGGACATTTTCGAGCCAGTCGAGCCCCTTGAAATGCAACCGACTGCTCTGCTGACTCTTGTTACGCCGCAGTCGGTAAAGGCAGCTGAGATGCATGGACCTGTGCTTCAGAACCGCTGACCAGCACTGAGACAACAATTTCTGACCCTGAGCCGCCATGTGGGCCAGCCTTCAGCCATCCGTCAAGTCTCGCTCACGGAAACTGCCTGCCGCCTGATACCCACAGCTGTCTCCCGTCTTGAACTCTGTCGTCACACTCCCGGACCAACATTGCCCGCCAAGCCCAGTTCATATGACCCATAAGCCGTCGCACTGCTGAACAGTACTGCATTGTTAGCCTCAGCATCACCACTCCCTGACTCAACCCCGTCCCAGCACTAGAAGCACCCAGATGTTCTGGCTTGATGCTTTCGCGCAACAAAGACGAGACATAAAGGTAGTATGAAGAGACCCTGTCCAATTGGTTGACTTTTTTGGACCGTTGTGGCTTTTAAGCCCCCCATGTGTACCTTTTTCTTCAAAGAGATACAGTGACATTGTTGCTACTCTATTGCCTGAACATCCGTGCTCATCTACCTCAAGTGGCCATTCTCAAAAGTCTGCATTCTCTGTTTTTCTTTTATAGGGATGGGTTTTTCTCATGGTTTTTAATTGTTCATTGTGTTTTATCATTTGAGTAAAACTCTATATTTTATAGAACCAAGATTGGAGATGCTTTTATTTTGCAACCATTGTACTTGGGTTTTTTTGGTTTACTAGTGTTATCAGCTCACACCCCTCCTGAAGATAAATATCCTGCCATCGGCCTGCACTAGCAAAAGAGACAAAGGGGGAATACTTTTTGGGCTGTGCGTGTTTCACCTTTATGATTTCGATCACTACTGGTTTAGTAGTATAGTTGAGCTGAGTAGGAGGTTTAGCCACTACTCATCACTGTGCTCCGGCAGAGCAGTAGTCATTTCATTAACCTTCTCTATTGAGGATAACCGTTTTTGAACAAACGACCCACACAAAGGGCCAAGTATGAATGGGGTCGACAAAGAATGGGTTCTAGACTTGAAATCAGTGCATCTCACAAGTTTGCCCTATAAACTCCGCTGGTGCTTTTGGGGTGCAGAGACATCTACGTTGAGATTATGTTCGATATTCCCTTAGAAAACATGTCACTTCTGGGCAAATCAAGTTTTCTGCTTGCAACTAAAATGTTGGTTATGTGTAAAATAATGCACATGTTAGCATGCTCTTCCATTTATATGCTCCCACATTCCCATCAGATCGAGTTCTTGCTGCTCTGTTTTCAGTGTCATAGCTCCTTACACTGCAATGTTGTATCTGCAGCACTATCTGTAACAGATGCTCAAGCTACAAATAAGGTTTCCTCTAAAGTGCTACGATGCTCCTTCAAGGTAGGTCAGCGCTGCAACTGAAAGCATTCTTACATATACAATAATGCTATAGTAATACCACCAATGATTTAAATGGGCCTGCCCTACCCTTTCCGCAGTACCTGCATGTCATATTTTTGCCACAATTGAAGACTGGGGCCTCATTACACGTAGAGCGGTAAGGGTTTACCGGTACCGGTAAGGGCACCGGTACCGGTAAACCCTTACCGCCTTACTACGAGGTCCCTTTGCGGGACCCGACATTAACGGCTGGTCTAGACCAGCCGTTAAAGTTGGGACCCGCAAAGGGACCATGGTGCTAATTACGGTACCGCAATTTGCGGTACCGTAATTAGCGCCTTCCCCATTCCCATAGAGCCCTATGGGGCAAAAATGGGAATGGGGAAGGGCAATGGAGGAGGGCGGAATTACTGCCTTCCCAACCTTGTAATAGGGCGGTAATTTCCCTTTTCTCCAAGGTGGTACCGGTAAATTACCGGCATGAACCATGGTGCTAATAGCACCATGGTTTACCGCACTACGTGTAATGAGGCCCTGGGACTTCTCCAAGCTAAAGGCAGTAACAGTACTGCACTACGTGTCATTGAGCATGATGTTATCACTTTGGGCCTCATTCCGAGTTTGGTGGTAATTCTACTGAATTACTGACAGAATTGCCTCCCGTTACCACCACTTGGTCCTGTGGCTCTACCATGGGATTACAAGTGGCAGTAGGGTGGTGTTAGCCCCCATTTTTGGAGTCCAAGGGACTCCATAACAATTTTGATGGAATTACAGAGAGCTTTAATCCCGCTGCTGTATTTCTGCTGGTTTTTGGCATGAAAGTGGACGAGTTACCTCTAGCATACCGCTGGAGATAAATCCTCCACTGCAATGCCAAACTTGGAATTTGGCAGAGCAGTAAAAACTGCTGTAATTCCCCTGCTCTGATTGCACTTCCCCGTCCCTCTCCCGGGCACATCCCCTCCCTCCCTTCCCCCTGCGTTGTCGCACTTGCACGATCTGAATGACATAAGGCCTAGTCAGATCGTTTGTCTTGTCCTCTGTCTTCCCTCCCTTGTCGTGTCGCACCTAGAAACACTTGCGTACAGGCGTGTTATAAATGACATATCATATCATTACCGCCATAAAAGTGGCAGAACCGGAATTACCACCTCTTTTTTACTGCACCGCCAAACTCAGAATGAGGCCCTTTATTACATTTTTATGAATGGGGAGCAAATCTCCTGCAGTCTTGCTAGAAGCTGTGCTCCCTAGTTGTGTCTCCTCTATCCCACGTTATGCCCCACCTTTTTGTCCTTCTCTTCTCACTTCATATCAAAAGGAAAGCCAGAGAATCTGCACTGTTAGAGCCATTGTGTGCTGACCTAACCACATACTCGACTTCAGACCTTCTTTAAATGAAAAAGGATGAGACTAGGCTTTTACAATACTTTCCCATAGAAGATATCCTGTGAACGATTATCTCCATACCTACTGTTTAGAATGATCAGGGTTACATGCAAGATACACAACTCTCTCTGCTCTGTGTCTCATGTAACTAACTGTCTATAGTGCAATTTTTCAGTGTGTCGCCCTCAGCCTGGGATGACAAAAGGACTTACACAGAGAGAACATGATTGGAGGAAGACAGAGAGAAAGCGGGTGGAAGGGACTGGCAGGAGGAGGGGGAAACTAATGAAAATGAACAGAGAGGACAGAGATAGCAAATATAGAGAGAGAAAATTGAAAGGAGGAACAAACCGGGAGAGAGTCAAATAGCGATGGAAACAAATTAAGAGGGAAGCAAATATTGAAATAGTTAAAAAAAGCTGATCCTGATTAGAGAGAACCAGATGATGAGACAGATGAGGAGAGAGAAGGAGACACAGGTGGTAGAGAGGGGCAGAGGGAAACAGAGAGTTTGAGGGAAGGGACAGATGATTTTATTTTTGTATTATTTATTTATTTATTTATTTATTTATTTATTTATTTATATAAAGGAGGAACAATGCTCTTTTGATCACAAAAGAATGTACAGCAGATAAGAAATCAGATTTGACGGAAAGCAGTGAGCTTCTAACAATAGGGTGAGTTTTAGGGACATTCTAACCAGGTTGTGGAGATGACTAAATGGAAAAAGTCACCGGGGACATTAAATAAGTGGACATAAATAGGCAAAAGACAATGAACATTGGACATTTTGAAATACAGGTAGGCGGTGTGCAGAGGAAGTGAGGGACAGAGGCAGGTTAGAAGCAAGGGAAAAATGTTAGCTATCAGGCAGATGAGCGGTAGGTTAAGAGGGTAACTCGGTGGTGAGGACATAGGCTTTTAGTCTGGCTTTGAGCAAATGCCTGTGGACTTTTTCTCAGATGTCCAGGGGAAGAGAATTCCATGAAAGTGGATAAAGAAGAAAGAATGGAAGCGAGAGGAAGCACAGGGAGGGCGAGGAGCCACATGGTGACCGAGGAAGCAGAGCAGAGACTACTAGAAGGCTTGTAGAGTTGGATAGAGGAGGATAGATGCAGTGGTGCCTTACTGTGGATAGATTTGTGAACCAGGAGAAGAAATTTAAATCTGGCCCTTTTTTGCATCATCAGCCATCCAGCCTGGTGAAGGTACGAGGAAATAGGTGTGAAGTGAGGGAGTTCTAAGAGAGTCCTGGCAGCGAAGTTAATGATCTTGTTGAGCGGACAGAAAGAATAGTTGGGGAGACCAAAGAAGATGCTGGCACGCTAGTCCAGTTTAGAGAAGACAAGCGTGGTTAAGAGATGCTTGGCAGTGTTGAAATGAAGTAGGTGCCTGATTTTCCTAATATTTAGGAGGTTGAGGCGAATTGCTGTTCCAGTTTTGGAGATGAAAGTAGAGAAGGTGTGAGAAGGGTCAAAGATGACGCAGAGATTTTTAGCTAAAGAAGAGTAGGGAGAGTGTCAGGTTGGAAATGGATAGGCAAAGGGAAGAGATGAGAGAGAGCTTTTGGCAGGGAAGAAGAGCACCTCTGTTTTGGTAGAATTTAACATCAGAGAGTGCAAAGCCATCCAATATTTAATGGCAGAGAGACAGTTGGAAATTTTGATAGAGAGATCAGTGGAGAGTTCAGGAAAAGAGAAGAAGATTTGGGTGTTATCCGCGAAGAGTTGGAACAAGAACCCAAAGGAGAGAAGTATAGAGTGTAAAAAGGAGTGGACCCAAGACAGAGTCTTGTGATGAAAAGGCATAAGTCTCAGAGAGAGAGAAGAGAGGGAAAGGGAGGTAAGAGGAAACAAAACCATAAAAAGGAGGGAGAAAAGGAAAGAACAAGTGAGGGCAGGGATGGAAATTACCAGGATATAGTGAGACAGGGGAGAAGATGCGACACACAAAACCAAAAGGGGATATTTTCTTCTAATAGTGATTTTGAAAATATTAATTAAATGTGTGCATGTTTTAGACTCCAAGAACCAAAACAAATGTTTTGTCTGGAACTTGCAGTACCGAAATGGGACATTTCACCTGTAGTTGTTTGTTATTTTTCCTCAGGTTTTATAGAGCAGTGGTGAAGTGTCCGGACTGCAAACATGACGACTGCTGTTCCATCCCGATGTCGGCATTCATAAGTTCAAATTTTAAGAGGGGGGGGACTGAGTCCACCCTCTGAAGAAAGTGGATGGACTCCGTCCACCCGCGTGCACCCTCGACTTGAGCAACAGCGCAAGCCCTCCATGATATCGTCTCAGACTGCTGAGCACCTGCACTTCTTTTTACAATTTCAAGCACTGAATTACCCCTAGGCGCGTTTGTATTCAACAGCGTCCTCCTCGGAGCCCTATCTAGGGGCTACGTTTTTGCTTTATACATTTCATGCAAACGTTATAACACTGTTCGCCGGAAGCAGAAGAGAAAGACGAACGTAGACACCAGCTCTACTTTGCAGAGCGGAGCCTTTCCTGCCCTTCACCTCAAAGATCACCTCGGACGATCTGACAGCTCTGTGTTCTCCCTGGGCGGATCCAGCCTTTGATGTGCCTCGCCCAGTCATGAGAAGAATAGGCGCTTGATGTCACCCTGGCAAGCCATTGGACTTCCATTGTCCCCAGGCCTGCGAGGTTTGAATGACAGGATATGAGCTTCACAGGGCAGGCCGGCGTACATCAGGCATATGGAAACAATAGAAACAAAACAGCAATTAAAATGTTAATGCCATACAAATACCATTTGATTGACAACACAGGTTTGTGTATAGGGAGGCAGGAAAGATTGTACAAGTATTGGCGAAGAGCTGCTAAAATCGTACTGATAACCTCATCTCCTGCTCCATACAGCCGTGTCCACATCCGCTGACGGGGGCCCCACCTTTACATGCGATGCCAGGCTTGAAGCATGTTGAAGAGATTGTGTGCTACTGCTGATAACATTACATCCAGAGAAATCTCCGCTTACCATGAACTGGACGGCCTGGTTCAAAAGTTCACGCGCTGAGTAATAGGAGCAGCCTCCTCGCTCCCAGAATACACGGAGGACATGCCTTTGAAGTCATTGTTTTGGAATGACTGAAGCTTCTGGGAGCTTCCATGCTGGCAGCAGTGTCACAACTGATGCTCTGGTCGGCCTGGGATCGGATAGCCCCGCACAGGGTGGGGCAGATGCTTAAGATCTGCTTTCCAAGGCACACAAGGCCTGCGCTCTGAGACTAATGTGTTTTCATTGGCTGCGGCTGGATACCCCGTCTGTACATGGGGGTGTTCCAGTAAAACATCCACAGCCTTATCATAAAGAACCTTGCACAGGGTTGTACACTTTTGACCTTTCTATAAATTGCCATAGTGCAAATAAATATTCCAACAATCATGGTTACATCCCTGGAATTTTTGATCCACTGCAAATGATGGTGTCAAATCACGCAGCACCAGTGAAAGGTTTATAAAATAATGAGGGGTTTCTCTGCAGACGGGCCATATTTTCCCGGAAAATAACTTGGAAGATATTTTGGCGCATGGAAATCCCGTCACCACAGGAAGTGACATCTGAAGACCTTAACGTCACAGGCAGGCAATGCCAGTCGCCTTGGAATACAGTCACTTAATTGGCAGGAGAACATATTTTCTGGCACACAGGAGTAATCTGAATGAGAAGTAACTACCGAGAAGATACTGTTGTGATGTTGATGAACATGTGTCCACTTTTGTCACATGACATCTTTCCTTTATCATTCACATTTGTTTTCCAAAATGTGCAGAGCCGAAGCGATATTCTGCACATCCTGGCTTAATAGTTCATGCCATTGTGAATTTCCTTTATGAATCTATAGTGTTATTTTCTCTATCTAAATGAAGCACTAAAGGTACCAGTATGCAAAGTGCTGCAAGTTTAACATCTATGATGGGTTGCGCAATGTAACCGTGACAAGGGTGAACTTGCGATCTGTGTTAACTCCCCACCTGCTGTCAAGGCGTAAAGGTGCCCTCTAAAAACTCCTGTGTCGCTATCCAGAAGAGCCTTTGAGCTGTTACCTGCTTCACAGCACTTCCATACCTGGGGAAGCTTGTCGCTATCCAGAAGACCCTTTGAACTGTTACCCGTTTCCCATCAGTTCCATACCTGGGGCAGCTTATCTCTATCCAGAAGAGCCTTTGAGCTGTTACCTGCTTCCCGTCACTTCCATACCTGGGGCAGCTTGTCGCTATCCAGAAGAGCCTTTGAGCTGTTACCTGCTTGCCGTCACTTCCATGCCTGGGGCAGCTTGTCTCTATCCAGAAGAGCCTTTGAGCTGTTACCTGCCTTTCGTCACTTCCATACCTGGGGAAGCTTGTCGCTATCCAGAAGAGCCTTTGAGCTGTTACCTGCTTCCCGTCACTTCCACACCTGATGCAGCTTGTTGCTATGCAGAAGAACCTTTGAGCTGTTACCTGCTCCACGTCACATCCATACGTGGGGCAGCTTGTCGCTATCCAGAAGATCCTGTGAGCTGTTACCTGCCTTCCGTCACTTCCATACCTGGGGCAACTAGTCGCTATCCAGAAGAGCCTTTGAGCTGTTACCTGCTTCTCATCAGTTCCATACCTGGGGCAGCTTGTCACTATCCATAAGAGCCTTTGAGCTGTTACCTGCTTCCTGTCACATCTATACCTGGGGCAGCTTGTCGCTATCCAAAAGATCCTGTGAGCTGTTACCTGCTTCCTGTCACTTCCATACCTGGGGCAGCTTATCTCTATCCAGAAGAGCCTTTGAGCTGTTACCTGTTTCCCGTCAGTTCCATACCTGGGGCAGCTTGTCGCTATCCAGAAGAGCCTTTGAGCTGTTACCTGCTTCCCGTCACTTCCAAACCTGGGACAGTTTATCTCTATCCAGAAGAGCCTTTGAGCTGTTACCTGTTTCCCGTCAGTTCCATACCTGGGGCAGCTTGTCGCTATCCAGAAGAGCCTTTGAGCTGTTACCTGCTTTCCATCAGTTCCATACCTGGGACAGCTTATCTCTATCCAGAAGCGCCTTTGAGCTGTTACCTGCTTCCTGTCACTTCCATAACTCGGGCAGCTTGTCGCTATCCAGAAGAGCCTTTGAGGTGTTACCTGCTTCCCATCACATATATACCTGGGGCAGCTTTTTGCTATCCATAAGATCCTGTGAGCTGTTACCTGCTTTCCATCACTTCCATACCTGGGGCATCTTGTTGCTATCCAGAAGAGCATTTGAGCTGTTACCTGCTTCCTGTCAGTTCCATATATGGGGCAGCTTGTCGCTATCCAGAAGAGCCTTTGAGCTGTTACCTGCTTCCTGTCGCATCTATGCCTGGGGAAGCTTGTCGCTATCCAGAAGATCCTGTGAGCTGTTACCTGCTTTCCGTCACTTCCATTCCTGCGGCAGCTTGTCGCTATCCAGAAGAGCCTTTGAGCTGTTACCTGCTTTCCGTCACTTCCATACCTGGGGAAGCTTGTCGATATCCAGAAGAGCCTTTGAGCTGTTACCTGCTTCCTGTCAGTCCATACCTGGGGCAGCTTGTCGCTATCCAGAAGAGCCTTTGAGCTGTTACCTGCTTTCCATCACTTCCATACCTGGGGCAGCTTATCTCTATCCAGAAGAGCCTTTGAGCCGTTACCTGCTTCCCATCACTTCCATACCTGGGGCAGCTTATCTCTATCCAGAAGAGCCTTTGAGCTATTACCTGCTTCACGCCACTTCCATACCTGGGGCAGCTTGTCGCTATCCAGAAGAGCCTTTGAGCTGTTTCATGCTTCCTGTCACATCTATACCTGGGGCAGCTTGTCGCTATCCAGAAGATCCTGTGAGCTGTTACCTGCTTTCCATCACTTCCATTCCTGCAGCAGCTTGTCGCTATCCAGAAGAGCCTTTGAGCTGTTATCTGCTTTCCATCACTTCCATACCTGGGGCAGCTTGTCGCTATCCAGAAGAGCCTTTGAGCTGTTACCTGCATCCTGTCAGTTCCATACCTGGGGCAGCTTGTCGCTATCCAGAAGAGCCTTTGAGCTGTTACCTGCTTCCCGTCACTTCCAAACCTGGGGCAGTTTATCTCTATCCAGAAGAGCCTAGGAGCTGTTACATGCTTTCCATCACTTCCATACCTGGGGCAGCTTATCTCTATCCAGAAGAGCCTTTGAGCTGTTACCTGTTTCCCGTCAGTTTCATACCTGGGGCAGCTTATCTCTATCCAGAAGAGCCTATGAGCTGTTACCTGCTTCCTGTCAGTCCATACCTGGGGCAGCTTGTCGCTATCCAGAAGAGCCTTTGAGCTGTTACCTGCTTTCCATCACTTCCATTCCTGCAGCAGCTTGTCGCTATCCAGAAGATCCTGTGAGCTGTTACCTGCTTTCCATCACTTCCATTCCTGCGGCAGCTTGTCGCTATCCAGAAGAGCCTTTGAGCTGTTACCTGCTTTCCGTCACTTCCATACCTGGGGAAGCTTGTCGCTATCCAGAAGAGCCTTTGAGCTGTTACCTGCTTCCTGTCAGTCCATACCTGGAGCAGCTTGTCGCTATCCAGAAGAGCCTTTGAGCTGTTACCTGCTTTCCATCACTTCCATACCTGGGGCAGCTTATCTCTATCCAGAAGAGCCTTTGAGCCGTTACCTGCTTCCCATCACTTCCATACCTGGGGCAGCTTATCTCTATCCAGAAGAGCCTTTGAGCTGTTACCTGCTTCACGCCACTTCCATACCTGGGGCAGCTTGTCGTTATCCAGAAGAGCCTTTGAGCTATTACCTGCTTCACGCCACTTCCATACCTGGGGCAGCTTGTCGCTATCCAGAAGAGCCTTTGAGCTGTTTCATGCTTCCTGTCACATCTATACCTGGGGCAGCTTGTCGCTATCCAGAAGATCCTGTGAGCTGTTACCTGCTTTCCATCACTTCCATTCCTGCAGCAGCTTGTCGCTATCCAGAAGAGCCTTTGAGCTGTTATCTGCTTTCCATCACTTCCATACCTGGGGCAGCTTGTCGCTATCCAGAAGAGCCTTTGAGCTGTTACCTGCATCCTGTCAGTTCCATACCTGGGGCAGCTTGTCGCTATCCAGAAGAGCCTTTGAGCTGTTACCTGCTTCCCGTCACTTCCAAACCTGGGGCAGTTTATCTCTATCCAGAAGAGCCTAGGAGCTGTTACATGCTTTCCATCACTTCCATACCTGGGGCAGCTTATCTCTATCCAGAAGAGCCTTTGAGCTGTTACCTGTTTCCCGTCAGTTTCATACCTGGGGCAGCTTATCTCTATCCAGAAGAGCCTATGAGCTGTTACCTGCTTCCTGTCACTTCCATACCTGGGGCAGCTTATCTCTATCCAGAAGAGCCTTTGAGCTGTTACCTGCTTCACGCCACTTCCATACCTGAGGCAGCTTGTCGCTATCCAGAAGAGCCTTTCGGCTGTTACCTGCTTGCTGTCACTTCCATACCTGGGGCAGCTTGTCACTATTCAGAAGAGCCTTTGAGTTGTTACCTGCTTCCCGTCACTTCCATACCTGGGGCAGCTTAGCTCTATCCAGAAGAGTCTTTGAGCTGTTACCTGCTTTACGCCACTTCCATACCTGGGGCAGCTTGTCGCTATCCAGAAAAGCCTTTGAGCTGTTACCTGCTTGCCATCACTTACATACCTGGAGCAAGTTTGGCGCTATCCAGAATATCCTGGGAGCTGTTACCTGCTTTCCGTCACTTCCATTCCTGCGGCAGCTTGTCGATATCCAGAAGAGTCTTTGAGCTGTTACCTGCTTTCCATCACTTGCATACCTGGGGCAGCTTGTCACTATCCAGAAGAGCGTTTGAGCTGTTACCAGCTTCCTGTCAGTTCCATACTTGGGGCTGCTTGTCGCTATCCAAAAGAGCGTTTGAGCTGTTACCTGCTTCCCATCAATTCCAAACCTGGGGCAGCTTATCTCTATCCAGAGGAGCCTAGGAGCTGTTACCTGCTTCCCGTCACTTCCATACCTGGGGCAGCTTATCTCTATCCAGAAGAGCCTTTGAGCTGTTACCTGTTTCCCATCAGTTCCATACCTGGGGCAGCTTATCGCTATCCAGAAGAGTCTTTGAGCTGTTACCTGCTTACTGTCACTTCCATACCTGGGGCAGCTTATATCTATCCAGAAGAGCCTTTGAGCTGTTACCTGCTTCACGTCACTTCCATACCTGGGGCAGCTTGTCGCTATCCAGAAGAGACTTTCAGCTGTTACCTGCTTGCTGTCAGTTCCATACCTGGGGCAGCTTGTCGCTATCCAGAAGAGCCTTTGAGCTGTTACCTGCTTTCCATCAATTCCATACCTGGGACAGCTTATCTCTATCCAGAAGAGCCTTTGAGCTGTTACCTGCTTCCTGCCACTTCCATAACTGGGGCAGCTTGTCGCTATCCAGAAGAGCCTTTGAGGTGTTACCTGCTTCCCATCACATATATACCTGGGACAGCTTTTCGCTATCCATGAGATCCTGTGAGCTGTTACCTGCTTTCCATCACTTCCATACCTGGGGCATCTTGTTGCTATCCAGAAGAGCATTTGAGCTGTTACCTGCTTCCTGTCAGTTCCATACCTGGGGCAGCTTGTCGCTATCCAGAAGAGCCTTTGAGCTGTTACCTGCTTCCTGTCGCATCTATGCCTGGGGAAGCTTGTCGCTATCCAGAAGATCCTGTGAGCTATTACCTGCTTTCCGTCACTTCCATTGATGCGGCAGCTTGTCGCTATCCAGAAGAGCCTTTGAGCTGTTACCTGCTTTCCACCACTTACATACCTGGGGCAGCTTGTCGCTATCCAGAAGAACCTTTGAGCTGTTACCTGCTCCCCGTCACCTCCATACCTGGGGCAGCTTGTCACTATCCAGAAGAACCTGTGAGTTGTTACCTGCTTCCCGTCACTTCCATACCTGGGGCAGCTTGTCTCTATCCAGAAGAGCCTTTGAGCTATTACCTGCTTTCCATCACTTCCATACCTGGCGCAACTTGTCGCTATCCAGAAGAGCCTTTGAGCTGTTATCTGCTTCCTGTCAGTTCCATACCTGGGGCAGCTTGTCGCTATCCAGAAGAGTCTTTGAGCTGTTACCTGCTTTCCGTCACTTCCATACCTGGGGCAGCTTGTCGCTATCCAGAAGAGCCTTTGAGCTGTTACCTGCTCCACGTCACACCCATACGTGGGGCAGCTTGTCAGTATCCAGAAGAGCCTTTGAGCTGTTACCTGCTTCCTGTCACTTCCATAACTGGGGCAGCTTGTCGCTATCCAGAAGAGCCTTTGAGGTGTTACCTGCTTCCCATCACATATATACCTGGGGCAGCTTTTCGCTATCCATAAGATCCTGTGAGCTGTTACCTGCTTTCCATCACTTCCATACTTGGGGCATCTTGTTGCTATCCAGAAGAGCATTTGAGCTGTTACCTGCTTCCTGTCAGTTCCATACCTGGGGCAGCTTGTCGCTATCCAGAAGAGCCTTTGAGCTGTTACCTGCTTCCTGTCGCATCTATGCCTGGGGAAGCTTGTCGCTATCCAGAAGATCCTGTGAGCTGTTAACTGCTTTCCGTCACTTCCATTGATGCGGCAGCTTGTCGCTATCCAGAAGAGCCTTTGAGCTGTTACCTGCTTCCCGTCAGATCCATACCTGGGGCAGCTTGTCGCTATCCAGAAGAGCCTTTGAGCTGTTACCTGCTCCACGTCACACCCATATGTGGGGCAGCTTGTCAGTATCCAGAAGAGCCTTTGAGCTGTTACCTGCTTCCCGTCAGTTCCATACCTGGGTCAGCTTGGCGCTATCCAGAAGAGCCTTTGAGATGTTACCTGCTTCCTGTCACATCTATACCTGGAGCAAGTTTGGCGCTATCCAGAATATCCTGGGAGCTAATACCTGCTTTCCATCACTTGCATACCTGGGGCAGCTTGTCACTATCCAGAAGAGTGTTTGAGCTGTTACCAGCTTCCTGTCAGTTCCATACTTGGGGCAGCTTGTCGCTATCCAAAAGAGCCTTTGAGCTGTTACCTGCTTCCCATCAATTCCAAACCTGGGGCAGCTTATCTCTATCCAGAGGAGCCTAGGAGCTGTTACCTGCTTCCCGTCACTTCCATATCTGGGGCAGCTTATCTCTATCCAGAAGAGCCTTTGAGCTGTTACCTGTTTCCCATCAGTTCCATACCTGGGGCAGCTTATCGCTATCCAGAAGAGCCTTTGAGCTGTTACCTGCTTCCTGTCACTTCCATACCTGGGGCAGCTTATCTCTATCCAGAAGAGCCTTTGAGCTGTTACCTGCTTCACGTCACTTCCATACCTGGGGCAGCTTGTCGCTATCCAGAAGAGACTTTCAGCTGTTACCTGCTTGCTGTCAGTTCCATACCTGGGGCAGCTTGTCGCTATCCAGAAGAGCCTTTGAGCTGTTACCTGCTTTCCATCAGTTCCATACCTGGGACAGCTTATCTCTATCCAGAAGAGCCTTTGAGCTGTTACCTGCTTCCTGCCACTTCCATAACTGGGGCAGCTTGTCACTATCCAGAAGAGCCTTTGAGGTGTTACCTGCTTCCCATCACATATATACCTGGGGCAGCTTTTCGCTATCCATAAGATCCTGTGAGCTGTTACCTGCTTTCCATCACTTCCATACCTGGGGCATCTTGTTGCTATCCAGAAGAGCATTTGAGCTATTACCTGCTTCCTGTCAGTTCCATACCTGGGGCACCTTGTCGCTATCCAGAAGAGCCTTTGAGCTGTTACCTGCTTCCTGTCGCATCTATGCCTGGGGAAGCTTGTTGCTATCCAGAAGATCCTGTGAGCTGTTACCTGCTTTCCGTCACTTCCATTGATGCGGCAGCTTGTCGCTATCCAGAAGAGCCTTTGAGCTGTTACCTGCTTTCCGTCACTTCCATACCTGGGGAAGCTTGTCGCTATCCAGAAGAGCCTTTGAGCTGTTACCTGCTTCCTGTCAGTCCATACCTGGGGCAGCTTGTCGCTATCCAGAAGAGCCTTTGAGCTGTTACCTGCTTTCCATCACTTCCATACCTGGGGCAGCTTATCTCTATCCAGAAGAGCCTTTGAGCCGTTACCTGCTTCCCATCACTTCCATACCTGGGGCAGCTTATCTCTATCCAGAAGAGCCTTTGAGCTGTTACCTGCTTCACGCCATTTACATACCAGGGGCAGCTTGTCGCTATCCAGAAGAACCTTTGAGCTGTTACCTGCTCCCCGTCACCTCCATACCTGGGGAAGCTTGTCACTATCCAGAAGAACCTGTGAATTGTTACCTGCTTCCCGTCACTTCCATACCTGGGGCAGCTTGTCTCTATCCAGAATAGCCTTTGAGCTATTACCTGCTTTCCATCACATCCATACCTGGCGCAACTTGTCGCTATCCAGAAGAGCCTTTGAGCTGTTACCTGCTTCCTGTCAGTTCCATACCTGGGGCAGCTTGTCGCTATCCAGAAGAGCCTTTGATCTGTTACCTGCTTTCCGTCACTTCCATACCTGGGGCAGCTTGTCGCTATCCAGAAGAGCCTTTGAGCTGTTACCTGCTCCACGTCACACCCATACGTGGGGCAGCTTGTCGGTATCCAGAAGAGCCTTTGAGCTGTTACCTGCTTCCTGTCACTTCCATAACTGGGGCAGCTTGTCGCTATCCAGAAGAGCCTTTGAGGTGTTACCTGCTTCCCATCACATATATACCTGGGGCAGCTTTTCGCTATCCATAAGATCCTGTGAGCTGTTACCTGCTTTCCATCACTTCCATACCTGGGGCATCTTGTTGCTATCCAGAAGAGCATTTGAGCTGTTAGCTGCTTCCTGTCAGTTCCATACCTGGGGCAGCTTGTCGCTATCCAGAAGAGCCTTTGAGCTGTTACCTGCTTCCTGTCGCATCTATGCCTGGGGAAGCTTGTCGCTATCCAGAAGATCCTGTGAGCTGTGAACTGCTTTCCGTCACTTCCATTCCTGCGGCAGCTTGTCGCTATCCAGAAGAGCCTTTGAGCTGTTACCTGCTTTCCGTCACTTCCATACCTGGGAAGCTTGTCGCTATCCAGAAGAGCCTTTGAGCTGTTACCTGCTTCCTGTGAGTCCATACCTGGGGCAGCTTGTCGCTATCCAGAAGAGCCTTTGAGCTGTTACCTGCTTTCCATCACTTCCATACCTGGGGCAGCTTATCTCTATCCAGAAGAGCCTTTGAGCCGTTACCTGCTTCCCATCACTTCCATACCTGGGGCAGCTTATCTCTATCCAGAAGAGCCTTTGAGCTGTTACCTGCTTCATGCCACTTCCATACCTGGGGCAGCTTGTCATTATCCAGAAGAGCCTTTGAGCTATTACCTGCTTCACGCCACTTCCATACCTGGGGCAGCCTGTCGCTATCCAGAAGAGCCTTTGAGCTGTTTCATGCTTCCTGTCACATCTATACCTGGGGAAGCTTGTCGCTATCCAGAAGATCCTGTGAGCTGTTACCTGCTTTCCATCACTTCCATTCCTGCGGCAGCTTGTCACTATCCAGAAGAGCCTTTGAGCTGTTATCTGCTTTCCATCACTTCAATACCTGGGGCAGCTTGTCGCTATCCAGAAGAGCCTTTGAGCTGTTACCTGCTTCCTGTCAGTTCCTTACCTGGGGCAGCTTGTCGCTATCCAGAAGAGCCTTTGAGCTGTTACCTGCTTCCCGTCACTTCCAAACCTGGGGCAGCTTATCTCTATCCAGAATAGCCTAGGAGCTGTTACATGCTTCCCATCACTTCCATACCTGCGGCAGCTTATCTCTATCCAGAAGAGCCTTTGAGCTGTTACCTGTTTCCTGTCAGTTTCATACCTGGGGCAGCTTATCTCTATCCAGAAGAGCCTTTGAGGTGTTACCTGCTTCCTGTCACTTCCATACCTGGGGCAGCTTATCTCTATCCAGAACAGCCTTTGAGCTGTTACCTGCTCTACGCCACTTCCATACCTGAGGCAGCTTGTCGCTATCCAGAAGAGCCTTTCGGCTGTTACCTGCTTGCTGTCACTTCCATACCTGGGGCAGCTTGTCGCTATCCAGAAGAGCCTTTGAGCTGTTACCTGCTTCCCGTCACTTCCATACCTGGGGCAGCTTAGCTCTATCCAGAAGAGCCTTTGGGCTGTTACCTGCTTTACGCCACTTCCATACCTGGGGCAGCTTGTCGCTATCCAGAAGAGCCTTTGAGCTGTTACTTGCTTTCAGTCAGTTCCATACCTGGGACAGCTTATCTCTGTCCAGAAAAGCCTTTGAGCTGTTACCTGCTTCCTGTCACTTCCATAACTGGGGTAGCTTGTCGCTATCCAGAAGAGCCTTTGAGCTGTTACCTGCTTCCCGTCACATATATACCTGGGGCAGCTTGTTGCTATCCAGAAGATCCTGTGAGCTGTTACCTGCTTTCCATCACTTCCATACCTGGGGCAGCTTAGCTCTATCCAGAAGAGCCTTTGGGCTGTTACCTGCTTTACGCCACTTCCATACCTGGGGCAGCTTGTCGCTATCCAGAAGAGCCTTTGAGCTGTTACCTGCTTTCCATCATTTCCATACCTGGGGCAACTTGTCGCTATCCAGAAGAGCCTTTGAGCTGTTTCCTGCTTCCTGTCAGTTCCATACTTGGGGCAGCTTGTCGCTATCCAGAAGAGCCTTTGAGGTGTTACCTGCTTCCCATCACATATATACCTGGGGCAGCTTTTTGCTATCCATAAGATCCTGTGAGCTGTTACCTGCTTTCCATCACTTCCATACCTGGGGCATCTTGTTGCTATCCAGAAGAGCATTTGAGCTGTTACCTGCTTCCTGTCAGTTCCATATATGGGGCAGCTTGTCGCTATCCAGAAGAGCCTTTGAGCTGTTACCTGCTTCCTGTCGCATCTATGCCTGGGGAAGCTTGTCGCTATCCAGAAGATCCTATGAGCTGTTACCTGCTTTCCGTCACTTCCATTCCTGCGGCAGCTTGTCGCTATCCAGAAGAGCCTTTGAGCTGTTACCTGCTTTCCGTCACTTCCATACCTGGGGAAGCTTGTCGCTATCCAGAAGAGCCTTTGAGCTGTTACCTGCTTCCTGTCAGTCCATACCTGGGGCAGCTTGTCGCTATCCAGAAGAGCCTTTGAGCTGTTACCTGCTTTCCATCACTTCCATACCTGGGGCAGCTTATCTCTATCCAGAAGAGCCTTTGAGCCGTTACCTGCTTCCAATCACTTCCATACCTGGGGCAGCTTATCTCTATCCAGAAGAGCCTTTGAGCTGTTACCTGCTTCACGCCACTTCCATACCTGGGGCAGCATGTCGTTATCCAGAAGAGCCTTTGAGCTATTACCTGCTTCACGCCACTTCCATACCTGGGGCAGCTTGTCGCTATCCAGAAGAGCCTTTGAGCTGTTTCATGCTTCCTGTCACATCTATACCTGGGGCAGCTTGTCGCTATCCAGAAGATCCTGTGAGCTGTTACCTGCTTTCCATCACTTCCATTCCTGCGGCAGCTTGTCGCTATCCAGAAGAGCCTTTGAGCTGTTATCTGCTTTCCATCACTTCCATACCTGAGGCAGCTTGTCGCTATCCAGAAGAGCCTTTGAGCTGTTACCTGCATCCTGTCAGTTCCATACCTGGGGCAGCTTGTCGCTATCCAGAAGAGCCTTTGAGCTGTTACCTGCTTCCCGTCACTTCCAAACCTGGGGCAGTTTATCTCTATCCAGAAGAGCCTAGGAGCTGTTACATGCTTTCCATCACTTCCATACCTGGGGCAGCTTATCTCTATCCAGAAGAGCCTTTGAGCTGTTACCTGTTTCCCGTCAGTTTCATACCTGGGGCAGCTTATCTCTATCCAGAAGAGCCTATGAGCTGTTACCTGCTTCCTGTCACTTCCATACCTGGGGCAGCTTATCTCTATCCAGAAGAGCCTTTGAGCTGTTACCTGCTTCACACCACTTCCATACCTGAGGCAGCTTATCGCTATCCAGAAGAGCCTTTCGGCTGTTACCTGCTTGCTGTCACTTCCATACCTGGGGCAGCTTGTCACTATTCAGAAGAGCCTTTGAGTTGTTACCTGCTTCCCGTCACTTCCATACCTGGGGCAGCTTAGCTCTATCCAGAAGAGCCTTTGAGCTGTTACCTGCTTTACGCCACTTCCATACCTGGGGCAGCTTGTCGCTATCCAGAAGAGCCTTTGAGCTGTTACCTGCTTGCCATCACTTACATACCTGGAGCAAGTTTGGCGCTATCCAGAATATCCTGGGAGCTGTTACCTGCTTTCCGTCACTTCCATTCCTGCGGCAGCTTGTCGATATCCAGAAGAGTCTTTGAGCTGTTACCTGCTTTCCATCACTTGCATACCTGGGGCAGCTTGTCACTATCCAGAAGAGCGTTTGAGCTGTTACCAGCTTCCTGTCAGTTCCATACTTGGGGCAGCTTGTCGCTATCCAAAAGAGCCTTTGAGCTGTTACCTGCTTCCCATCAATTCCAAACCTGGGGCAGCTTATCTCTATCCAGAGGAGCCTAGGAGCTGTTACCTGCTTCCCGTCACTTCCATACCTGGGGCAGCTTATCTCTATCTAGAAGAGCCTTTGAGCTGTTACCTGTTTCCCATCAGTTCCATACCTGGGGCAGCTTATCGCTATCCAGAAGAGTCTTTGAGCTGTTACCTGCTTCCTGTCACTTCCATACCTGGGGCAGCTTATCTCTATCCAGAAGAGCCTTTGAGCTGTTACCTGCTTCACGTCACTTCCATACCTGGGGCAGCTTGTCGCTATCCAGAAGAGACTTTCAGCTGTTACCTGCTTGCTGTCAGTTCCATACCTGGGGCAGCTTGTCGCTATCCAGAAGAGCCTTTGAGCTGTTACCTGCTTTCCATCAGTTCCATACCTGGGACAGCTTATCTCTATCCAGAAGAGCCTTTGAGCTGTTACCTGCTTCCTGCCACTTCCATAACTGGGGCAGCTTGTCGCTATCCAGAAGAGCCTTTGAGGTGTTACCTGCTTCCCATCACATATATACCTGGGGCAGCTTTTCGCTATCCATAAGATCCTGTGAGCTGTTACCTGCTTTCCATCACTTCCATACCTGGGGCATCTTGTTGCTATCCAGAAGAACCTTTGAGCTGTTACCTGCTCCCCGTCACCTCCATACCTGGGGCAGCTTGTCACTATCCAGAAGAACCTGTGAGTTGTTACCTGCTTCCCGTCACTTCCATACCTGGGGCAGCTTGTCTCTATCCAGAAGAGCCTTTGAGCTATTACCTGCTTTCCATCACTTCCATACCTGGCGCAACTTGTCGCTATCCAGAAGAGCCTTTGAGCTGTTATCTGCTTCCTGTCAGTTCCATACCTGGGGCAGCTTGTCGCTATCCAGAAGAGCCTTTGAGCTGTTACCTGCTTTCCGTCACTTCCATACCTGGGGCAGCTTGTCGCTATCCAGAAGAGCCTTTGAGCTGTTACCTGCTCCACGTCACACCCATACGTGGGGCAGCTTGTCAGTATCCAGAAGAGCCTTTGAGCTGTTACCTGCTTCCTGTCACTTCCATAACTGGGGCAGCTTGTCGCTATCCAGAAGAGCCTTTGAGGTGTTACCTGCTTCCCAACACATATATACCTGGGGCAGCTTTTCGCTATCCATAAGATCCTGTGAGCTGTTACCTGCTTTCCATCACTTCCATACTTGGGGCATCTTGTTGCTATCCAGAAGAGCATTTGAGCTGTTACCTGCTTCCTGTCAGTTCCATACCTGGGGCAGCTTGTCGCTATCCAGAAGAGCCTTTGAGCTGTTACCTGCTTCCTGTCGCATCTATGCCTGGGGAAGCTTGTCGCTATCCAGAAGATCCAGTGAGCTGTTAACTGCTTTCCGTCACTTCCATTCCTGCGGCAGCTTGTCGCTATCCAGAAGAGCCTTTGAGATGTTACCTGCTTCCCGTCAGTTCCATACCTGGGGCAGCTTGTCGCTATCCAGAAGTGCCTTTGAGCTGTTACCTGCTCCACGTCACACCCATACGTGGGGCAGCTTGTCACTATCCAGAAGAGCGTTTGAGCTGTTACCAGCTTCCTGTCAGTTCCATACTTGGGGCAGCTTGTCGCTATCCAAAAGAGCCTTTGAGCTGTTACCTGCTTCCCATCAATTCCAAACCTGGGGCAGCTTATCTCTATCCAGAGGAGCCTAGGAGCTGTTACCTGCTTCCCGTCACTTCCATATCTGGGGCAGCTTATCTCTATCCAGAAGAGCCTTTGAGCTGTTACCTGTTTCCCATCAGTTCCATACCTGGGGCAGCTTATCGCTATCCAGAAGAGCCTTTGAGCTGTTACCTGCTTCCTGTCACTTCCATACCTGGGGCAGCTTATCTCTATCCAGAAGAGCCTTTGAGCTGTTACCTGCTTCACGTCACTTCCATACCTGGGGCAGCTTGTCGCTATCCAGAAGAGACTTTCAGCTGTTACCTGCTTGCTGTCAGTTCCATACCTGGGGCAGCTTGTCGCTATCCAGAAGAGCCTTTGAGCTGTTACCTGCTTTCCATCAGTTCCATACCTGGGACAGCTTATCTCTATCCAGAAGAGCCTTTGAGCTGTTACCTGCTTCCTGCCACTTCCATAACTGGGGCAGCTTGTCGCTATCCAGAAGAGCCTTTGAGGTGTTACCTGCTTCCCATCACATATATACCTGGGGCAGCTTTTCGCTATCCATAAGATCCTGTGAGCTGTTACCTGCTTTCCATCACTTCCATACCTGGGGCATCTTGTTGCTATCCAGAAGAGCATTTGAGCTGTTACCTGCTTCCTGTCAGTTCCATACCTGGGGCAGCTTGTCGCTATCCAGAAGAGCCTTTGAGCTGTTACCTGCTTCCTGTCGCATCTATGCCTGGGGAAGCTTGTTGCTATCCAGAAGATCCTGTGAGCTGTTACCTGCTTTCCGTCACTTCCATTGATGCGGCAGCTTGTCGCTATCCAGAAGAGCCTTTGAGCTGTTACCTGCTTTCCGTCACTTCCATACCTGGGTAAGCTTGTCGCTATCCAGAAGAGCCTTTGAGCTGTTACCTGCTTCCTGTCAGTCCATACCTGGGGCAGCTTGTCGCTATCCAGAAGAGCCTTTGAGCTGTTACCTGCTTTCCATCACTTCCATACCTGGGGCAGCTTATCTCTATCCAGAAGAGCCTTTGAGCCGTTACCTGCTTCCCATCACTTCCATACCTGGGGCAGCTTATCTCTATCCAGAAGAGCCTTTGAGCTGTTACCTGCTTCACGCCATTTACATACCTGGGGCAGCTTGTCGCTATCCAGAAGAACCTTTGAGCTGTTACCTGCTCCCCGTCACCTCCATACCTGGGGAAGCTTGTCACTATCCAGAAGAACCTGTGAGTTGTTACCTGCTTCCCGTCACTTCCATACCTGGGGCAGCTTGTCTCTATCCAGAATAGCCTTTGAGCTATTACCTGCTTTCCATCACATCCATACCTGGCGCAACTTGTCGCTATCCAGAAGAGCCTTTGAGCTGTTACCTGCTTCCTGTCAGTTCCATACCTGGGGCAGCTTGTCGCTATCCAGAAGAGCCTTTGAGCTGTTACCTGCTTTCCGTCACTTCCATACCTGGGGCAGCTTGTCGCTATCCAGAAGAGCCTTTGAGCTGTTACCTGCTCCACGTCACACCCATACGTGGGGCAGCTTGTTGGTATCCAGAAGAGCCTTTGAGCTGTTACCTGCTTCCTGTCACTTCCATAACTGGGGCAGCTTGTCGCTATCCAGAAGAGCCTTTGAGGTGTTACCTGCTTCCCATCACATATATACCTGGGGCAGCTTTTCGCTATCCATAAGATCCTGTGAGCTGTTACCTGCTTTCCATCACTTCCATACCTGGGGCATCTTGTTGCTATCCAGAAGAGCATTTGAGCTGTTAGCTGCTTCCTGTCAGTTCCATACCTGGGGCAGCTTGTCGCTATCCAGAAGAGCCTTTGAGCTGTTACCTGCTTCCTGTCGCATCTATGCCTGGGGAAGCTTGTCGCTATACAGAAGATCCTGTGTGGCTGTGAACTGCTTTCCGTCACTTCCATTCCTGCGGCAGCTTGTCGCTATCCAGAAGAGCCTTTGAGCTGTTACCTGCTTTCCGTCACTTCCATACCTGGGAAGCTTGTCGCTATCCAGAAGAGCCTTTGAGCTGTTACCTGCTTCCTGTGAGTCCATTCCTGGGGCAGCTTGTCGCTATCCAGAAGAGCCTTTGAGCTGTTACCTGCTTTCCATCACTTCCATACCTGGGGCAGCTTATCTCTATCCAGAAGAGCCTTTGAGCCGTTACCTGCTTCCCATCACTTCCATACCTGGGGCAGCTTATCTCTATCCAGAAGAGCCTTTGAGCTGTTACCTGCTTCATGCCACTTCCATACCTGGGGCAGCTTGTCATTATCCAGAAGAGCCTTTGAGTTATTACCTGCTTCACGCCACTTCCATACCTGGGGCAGCCTGTCGCTATCCAGAAGAGCCTTTGAGCTGTTTCATGCTTCCTGTCACATCTATACCTGGGGCAGCTTGTCGCTATCCAGAAGATCCTGTGAGCTGTTACCTGCTTTCCATCACTTCCATTCCTGCGGCAGCTTGTCACTATCCAGAAGAGCCTTTGAGCTGTTATCTGCTTTCCATCACTTCAATACCTGGGGCAGCTTGTCGCTATCCAGAAGAGCCTTTGAGCTGTTACCTGCTTCCTGTCAGTTCCTTACCTGGGGCAGCTTGTCGCTATCCAGAAGAGCCTTTGAGCTGTTACCTGCTTCCCGTCACTTCCAAACCTGGGGCAGCTTATCTCTATCCAGAATAGCCTAGGAGCTGTTACATGCTTCCCATCACTTCCATACCTGCGGCAGCTTATCTCTATCCAGAAGAGCCTTTGAGCTGTTACCTGTTTCCTGTCAGTTTCATACCTGGGGCAGCTTATCTCTATCCAGAAGAGCCTTTGAGCTGTTACCTGCTTCCTGTCACTTCCATACCTGGGGCAGCTTATCTCTATCCAGAACAGCCTTTGAGCTGTTACCTGCTCTACGCCACTTCCATACCTGAGGCAGCTTGTCGCTATCCAGAAGAGCCTTTCGGCTGTTACCTGCTTGCTGTCACTTCCATACATGGGGCAGCTTGTCGCTATCCAGAAGAGCCTTTGAGCTGTTACCTGCTTCCCGTCACTTCCATACCTGGGGCAGCTTAGCTCTATCCAGAAGAGCCTTTGGGCTGTTACCTGCTTTACGCCACTTCCATACCTGGGGCAGCTTGTCGCTATCCAGAAGAGCCTTTGAGCTGTTACCTGCTTTCAGTCAGTTCCATACCTGGGACAGCTTATCTCTGTCCAGAAAAGCCTTTGAGCTGTTACCTGCTTCCTGTCACTTCCATAACTGGGGTAGCTTGTTGCTATCCAGAAGAGCCTTTGAGCTGTTACCTGCTTCCCGTCACATATATACCTGGGGCAGCTTGTTGCTATCCAGAAGATCCTGTGAGCTGTTACCTGCTTTCCATCACTTCCATACCTGGGGCAACTTGTCGCTATCCAGAAGAGCCTTTGAGCTGTTTCCTGCTTCCTGTCAGTTCCATACTTGGGGCAGCTTGTCGCTATCCAGAAGAGCCTTTGAGCTGTTACCTGCTTCCTGTCGTATCTATACCTGGGGCAGCTTGTCGCTATCTAGAAGAGCCTTTGAGCTGTTACCTGCTTTCCGTCACTTCCATACCTGGGGAAGCTTGTCGCTATCCAGAAGAGCCTTTGAGCTGTTACATGCTTCCTGTCAGTTCCATACCTGGGGCAGCTTGTCGCTATCCAGAAGAGCCTTTGAGCTGTTACCTGCTTTCCATCACTTCCATACCTGGGGCAGCTTATCTCTATCCAGAAAATCATTTGAGCCGTTACCTGCTTCCCATCACTTCCATACCTGGGGCAGCTTGTCGCTATCCAGAAGAGCTTTTGAGCTATTACCTGCTTCACGCCACTTCCATATCTGGGGCAGCTTGTCGCTATCCAGAAGAGCCTTTGAGCTGTTACCTGCTTGCCGTCACTTCCATACCCGGGGCAGCTTATCTCTATCCAGAAGAGCCTTTGAGCTGTTACCTGCACTCCCGTCCCTTCCATACCTCGTGCAGCTTGTCGCTATGCAGAAGAGCCTTTGAGCTTTTACCTGCTCCACGTCACATCCATACGTGGGGCAGCTTGTCGCTCTCCAGAAGGTCCTGGGAGCTGTTACCTGCCTTCAGTCACTTCCATACCTGCTGCAACTTGTCGCTATCCAGAAGAGCCTTTGAGCTGTTACCTGCTTCTCATCAGTTCCATACCCGGGGCAGCTTGTCACTATCCAGAAGAGCCTTTGAGCTGTTTCATGCTTCCTGTCACATCTATACCTGGGGCAGCTTGTCGCTATCCAGAAGATCCTGTGAGCTGTTACCTGCTTTCCGTCACTTTCATTCCTGCGGCAGCTTGTCGCTATCCAGAAGAGCCTTTGAGCTGTTATCTATTTTCCATCACTTCCATACCTGGGGCAGCTTGTCGCTATCCAGAAGAGCCTTTGAGCTGTTACCTGCTTCCTGAAAGTTCCATACCTGGGGCAGCTTGTCGCTATCCAGAAGAGCCTTTGAGCTGTTACCTGCTTCCCGTCACTTCCAAACCTGCGGCAGCTTATCTCTATCCAGAAGAGCCTTTGAGCTGTTACCTGTTTCCCGTCAGTTTCATACCTGGGGCAGCTTATCTCTATCCAGAAGAGCCTTTGAGCTTTTACCTGTTTCCCGTCAGTTTCATACCTGGGGCAGCTTATCTCTATCCAGAAGAGCCTTTGAGCTGTTACCTGCTTCCCATCACTTCCATACCTGGGGCAGCTTATCTCTATCCAGAAGAGCCTTTGAGCTATTACCTGCTTCACGCCACTTCCATACCTGAGGCAGCTTGTCGCTATCCAGAAGAGACTTTCAGCTGTTACCTGCTTGCTGTCAGTTCCATACCTGGGGCAGCTTGTCGCTATCCAGAAGAGCCTTTGAGCTGTTACCTGCTTTCAGTCAGTTCCATACCTGGGACAGCTTATCTCTGTCCAGAAAAGCCTTTGAGCTGTTACCTGCTTCCTGTCACTTCCATAACTGGGGCAGCTTGTCGCTATCCAGAAGAGCCTTTGAGCTGGTACCTGCTTCCTGTCGTATCTATACCTGGGGCGGCTTGTAGCTATCCAGAAGAGCCTTTGAGCTGTTACCTGCTTTCCGTCACTTCCATACCTGGGGAAGCTTGTCCCTATCCAGAAGAGCCTTTGAGCTGTTACATGCTTCCTGTCAGTTCCATACCTGGGGCAGCTTGTCGCTATCCAGAAGAGCCTTTGAGCTGTTACCTGGTTTCCATCACTTCCATACCTGGGGCAGCTTATCTCTATCCAGAAGAGCCTTTGAGCCGTTACCTGCTTCCCATCACTTCCATACCTGGGGCAGCTTTTCTCTATCCAGAAGAGCCTTTGAGCTGTTACCTGCTTCACGCCACTTCCATACCTGGGGCAGCTTGTCGCTATCCAGAAGAGCCTTTGAGCTATTACCTGCTTCACGCCACTTCCATACCTGGGGCAGCTTGTCGCTATCCAGAAGAGCCTTTGAGCTGTTACCTGCTTGCCGTCACTTCCATACCGGGGGCAGCTTATCTCTATCCAGAAGAGCCTTTGAGCTGCTACCTGCACTCCCGTCACTTCCATACCTGGTGCAGCTTGTCGCTATGCAGAAGAGCCTTTGAGCTTTTACCTGCTCCACGTCACATCCATACATGGGGCAGCTTGTCGCTATCCAGAAGATCCTGTGAGCTGTTACCTGCCTTCCGTCACTTCCATACCTGGGGCAACTTGTCGCTATCCGGAAGAGCCTTTGAGCTGTTACCTGCTTCTCAATCGTTCCATACCCGGGGCAGCTTGTCACTATCCAGAAGAGCCTTTGAGCTGTTTCATGCTTCCTGTCACATCTATACCTGGGGCAGCTTGTCGCTATCCAGAAGATCCTGTCAGCTGTTACCTGCTTTCGGTCACTTCCATTCCTGCGGCAGCTTGTCGCTATCCAGAAGAGCCTTTGAGCAGTTATCTGCTTTCCATCACTTCCATACCTGGGGCAGCTTGTCTCTATCCAGAAGAGCCTTTGAGCTGTTACCTGCTTCCTGTCAGTTCCATACCTGGGGCAGCTTGTCGCTATCCAGAAGAGCCTTTGAGCTGTTACCTGCTTCCCGTCACTTCCAAACCTGGGGCAGCTTATCTCTATCCAGAAGAGCCTAGGAGCTGTTACATGCTTCCCATCACTTGCATACCTGGGGCAGCTTATCTCTATCCAGAAGAGCCTTTGAGCTGTTACCTGTTTCCCGTCAGTTTCATACCTGGGGCAGCTTATCTCTATCCAGAAGAGCCTTTGAGCTGTTACCTGCTTCCCGTCACTTCCATACCTGGGGCAGCTTATCTCTATCCAGAAGAGCCTTTGAGCTGTTACCTGCTTCACGCCACTTCCATACCTGAGGCAGCTTGTCGCTATCCAGAAGAGCCTTTCAGCTGTTACCTGCTTCCTGTCACTTCCATACCTGGGGCAGCTTGTCGCTATCCAGAAGAGCCTTTGAGCTGTTACCTGCTCCTGTCACTTCCATACCTGGGGCAGCTTAGCTCTATCCAGAAGAGCCTTTGAGCTGTTACCTGCTTTACGCCACTTCCATACCTTGGGCAGCTTATCGCTATTCAGAAGAGCTTTTGAGCTGTTACCTGCTTGCCATCACTTACATACCTGGGGCAGCTTGTTGCTATCCAGAAGAGCCTTTGAGCTGTTACCTGCTTCCCGTCAGTTCCATACCTGGGTCAGCTTGGTGCTATCCAGAAGAGCCTTTGAGCTGTTACCTGCTTCCTGTCAAATCTATACCTGGAGCAAGTTTGGCGCTATCCAGAATATCCTGGGAGCTGTTACCTGCTTTCCGTCACTTCCATTCCTGCGGCAGCTTGTCGATATCCAGAAGTGTCTTTGAGCTGTTACCTGCTTTCCATCACTTGCATACCTCGGGCAGCTTGTCACTACCCAGAAGAGCGTTTGAGCTGTTACCAGCTTCCTCTCAGTGCCATACTTTTGGCAGCTTATCGCTATCCAAAAGACCCTTTGAGCTGTTACCTGCTTCCCATCAATTCCAAACCTGGGGCAGCTTATCTCTATCCAGAGGAGCCTAGGAGCTGTTACCTGCTTCCCGTCACTTCCATACCTGGGACAGCTTATCTCTATCCAGAAGAGCCTTTGAGCTGTTACCTGTTTCCCATCAGTTCCATACCTGGGGCATCTTATCTCTATCCAGAAGAGCCTTTGAGCTGTTACCTGCTTCCTGTCACTTCCATACCTGGGGCAGCTTATCTCTATCCAGAATAGCCTTTGAGCTGTAACCTGCTTCACGTCACTTCCATACCTGGGGCAGCTTATCTCTATCCAGAAGAGCCTTTGAGCTCTTACCTGTTTCCCATCAGTTCCATACCTGGGGCAGCTTATCGCTATCCAGAAGAGCCTTTGAGCTGTTACCTGCTTCCTGTCACTACCATACCTGGGGCAGCTTATCACTATCCAGAAGAGCCTTTGAGCTGTTACCTGCTTCACGTCACTTCCATACCTGGGGCAGCTTGTCGCTATCCAGAAGAGACTTTCAGCTGTTACCTGCTTGCTGTCACTTCCATACCTGGGGCAGCTTGTCGCTATCCAGAAGAGCCTTTGAGCTGTTACCTGCTTTCCATCAGTTCCATACCTGGGACAGCTTATCTCTATCCAGAAGAGCCTTTGAGCTGTTACCTGCTTCCTGCCACTTCCATACCTGGGGCATCTTGTTGCTATCCAGAAGAGCATTTGAGCTGTTACCTGTTTCCTGTCAGTTCCATACCTGGGGCAGCTTGTCGCTATCCAGAAGAGCCTTTGAGCTGTTACCTGCTTCCTGTCGCATCTATGCCTGGGGAAGCTCGTCGCTATCCAGAAGATCCTGTGAGCTGTTACCTGCTTTCCGTCACTTCCATTGATGCGGCAGCTTGTCGCTCTCCAGAAGAGCCTTTGAGCTGTTACCTGCTTTCCGTCACTTCCATACCTGGGGAAGCTTGTCGCTATCCAGAAGAGCCTTTGAGCTGTTACCTGCTTCCTGTCAGTCCATACCTGGGGCAGCTTGTCGCTATCCAGAAGAGCCTTTGAGCTGTTACCTGCTTTCCATCACTTCCATACCTGGGGCAGCTTATCTCTATCCAGAAGAGCCTTTGAGCCGTTACCTGCTTCCCATCACTTCCATACCTGGGGCAGCTTATCTCTATCCAGAAGAGTCTGTGAGCTGTTACCTGCTTCACGCCACTTACATACCTGGGGCAGCTTGTCGCTATCCAGAAGAACTTTTGAGCTGTTACCTGCTCCCCGTCACCTCCAAAAACTGGGGCAGCTTGTCACTATCCAGAAGAACCTGTGAGTTGTTACCTGCTTCCCGTCACTTCCATACCTGGGGCAGCTTGTCTCTATCCAGAAGAGCCTTTGAGCTATTACCTGATTTCCATCACTTCCATACCTGGCACAACTTGTCGCTATCCAGAAGAGCCTTTGAGCTGTTACCTGCATCCTGTCAGTTCCATACATGGGGCAGCTTGTCGCTATCCAGAAGAGCCTTTGAGCTGTTACCTGCTTCCTGTCACATCTATACCTGGGGCAGCTTATCGCTATCCAGAAGATCATGTGAGCTGTTACCCGCTTTCCGTCACTTCCATTCCTGCGGCAGCTTGTCGCTATCCAGAAGAGCCTTTGAGCTGTTACCTGCTTTCCGTCACTTCCATACCTGGGGCAGCTTGTCGCTATCCAGAAGAGCCTTTGAGCTGTTACCTGCTCCACGTCACACCCATACGTGGGGCAGCTTGTCGGTAACCATAAGAGCCTTTGAGCTGTTACTGCTTCCTGTCACTTCCATAACTGGGGCAGCTTGTCGCTATCCAGAACAGCCTATGAGGTGTTACCTGCTTCCCATCACATATATACCTGGGGCAGCTTGTCGCTATCCAGAAGAGCCTTTGAGCTGTTACCTGCTTCCTGTCAGTCCATACCTCGGGCAGCTTGTCGCTATCCCGAAGAGCCTTTGAGCTGTTACCTGCTTTCCATTACTTCCATACCTGGGGCAGCTTATCTCTATCCAGAAGAGCCTTTGAGCCGTTACCTGCTTCCCATCACTTCCATACCTGGGGCAGCTTATCTCTATCCAGAAGAGCCTTTGAGCCGTTACCTGCTTCCCATCACTTCCATACCTGGGGCAGCTTATCTCTATCCAGAAGAGCCTTTGAGCTATTACCTGCTTCACGCCACATCCATACCTGGGGCAGCCTGTCGCTATCTAGAAGAGCCTTTGAGCTGTTTCATGCTTCCTGTCACATCTATACCTGGGGCAGCTTGTCGCTATCCAGAAGATCCTGTGAGCTGTTACCTGCTTTCCATCACTTCCATTCCTTCGGCAGCTTGTCACTATCCAGAAGAGCCTTTGAGCTGTTATCTGCTTTCCATCACTTCCATACCTGGGGCAGCTTGTCGCTATCCAGAAGAGCCTTTGAGCTGTTACCTGCTTCCTGTCAGTTCCTTACCTGGGGCAGCTTGTCGCTATCCAGAAGAGCCTTTGAGCTGTTACCTGCTTCCCGTCACTTCCAAACCTGGGGCAGCTTATCTCTATCCAGAAGAGCCTAGGAGCTGTTACATGCTTCCCATCACTTCCATACCTGGGGCAGCTTATCTCTATCCAGAAGAGCCTTTGAGCTGTTACCTGTTTCCCGTCAGTTTCATACCTGGGGCAGCTTATCTCTATCCAGAACAGCCTTTGAGCTGTTACCTGCTTCACGCCACTTCCATACCTGAGGCAGCTTGTCGCTATCCAGAAGAGCCTTTCGGATGTTACCTGCTTGCTGTCACTTCCATACCTGGGGCAGCTTGTCGCTATCCAGAAGAGCCTTTGAGCTGTTACCTGCTTCCCGTTACTTCCATACCTGGGGCAGCTTAACTCTATCCAGAAGAGCCTTTGAGCTGTTACCTGCTTTACGCCACTTCCATACCTGGGGCTGCTTGTCGCTATCCAGAAGAGCCTTTGAGCTGTTACCTGCTTTCAGTCAGTTCCATACCCGGGACAGCTTATCTCTGTCCAGAAAAGCATTTGAGCTGTTACCTGCTTCCTGTCACTTCCATAACTGGGGCAGCTTGTCGCTATCCAGAAGAGCCTTTGAGCTGTTACCTGCTTCCCGTCACATATATACCTGGGGCAGCTTGTCGCTATCCAGAAGATCCTGTGAGCTGTTACCTGCTTTCCATCACTTCCATACCTGGGGCAACTTGTCGCTATCCAGAAGAGCCTTTGAGCTGTTTCCTGCTTCCTGTCAGTTCCATACTTGGGGCAGCTTGTCGCTATCCAGAAGAGCCTTTGGGCTGTTACCTGCTTCCTGTCGTAGCTATACCTCGGGCAGCTTGTCACTATCCAGAAGAGCCTTTGAGCTGTTACCTGCTTTCCGTCACTTCCATACCTGGGGAAGCTTTTCGCTATCCAGAAGAGCCTTTGAGCTGTTACCTGCTTTCCATCACTTCCATACCTGGGGCAGCTTATCTCTATCCAGAAGATCATTTGAGCCGTTACCTGCTTCCCATCACTTCCATACCTGGGGCAGCTTGTCGCTATCCAGAAGAGCCTTTGAGCTGTTACCTGCTTCCTGTCAGTTCCATACCTGGGGCAGCTTGTCGCTATCCAGAAGAGCCTTTGAGCTGTTACCTGCTTTCCATCACTTCCATACCTGGGGCAGCTTATCTCTATCCAGAAGATCATTTGAGCCGTTACCTGCTTCCCATCACTTCCATACCTGGGGCAGCTTGTCGCTATCCAGAAGAGCCTTTGAGCTATTACTTGCTTCACGCCACTTCCATACCTGGGGCAGCTTGTCGCTATCCAGAAGAGCCTTTGAGCTGTTACCTGCTTGCCGTCACTTCCATACCCGGGGCAGTTTATCTCTATCCAGAAGAGCCTTTGAGCTGTTACCTGCACTCCCGCCACTTCCATACCTGGTGCAGCTTGTCGCTATGCAGAAGAGCCTTTGAGCTTTTACCTGCTCCACGTCACATCCATACGTGGGGCAGCTTGTCGCTCTCCAGATGGTCCTGTGAGCTGTTACCTGCCTTCCGTCACTTCCATTCCTGCGGCAGCTTGTCGCTATCCAGAAGAGCCTTTGAGCTGTTACCTGCTTGCCGTCACTTCCATACCTGGGGCAGCTTATCTCTATCCAGAAGAGCCTTTGAGCTGTTACCTGCTTCATGCCACTTCCATACCTGGGGCAGCTTGTCATTATCCAGAAGAGCCTTTGAGCTATTACCTGCTTCACGCCACTTCCATACCTGGGGCAGCCTGTCGCTATCCAGAAGAGCCTTTGAGCTGTTTCATGCTTCCTGTCACATCTATACCTGGGGCAGCTTGTCGCTATCCAGAAGATCCTGTGAGCTGTTACCTGCTTTCCATCACTTCCATTCCTGCGGCAGCTTGTCACTATCCAGAAGAGCCTTTGAGCTGTTATCTGCTTTCCATCACTTCAATACCTGGGGCAGCTTGTCGCTATCCAGAAGAGCCTTTGAGCTGTTACCTGCTTCCTGTCAGTTCCTTACCTGGGGCAGCTTGTCGCTATCCAGAAGAGCCTTTGAGCTGTTACCTGCTTCCCGTCACTTCCAAACCTGGGGCAGCTTATCTCTATCCAGAATAGCCTAGGAGCTGTTACATGCTTCCCATCACTTCCATACCTGCGGCAGCTTATCTCTATCCAGAAGAGCCTTTGAGCTGTTACCTGTTTCCTGTCAGTTTCATACCTGGAGCAGCTTATCTCTATCCAGAAGAGCCTTTGAGCTGTTACCTGCTCTACGCCACTTCCATACCTGAGGCAGCTTGTCGCTATCCAGAAGAGCCTTTCGGCTGTTACCTGCTTGCTGTCACTTCCATACCTGGGGCAGCTTGTCGCTATCCAGAAGAGCCTTTGAGCTGTTACCTGCTCTACGCCTCTTCCATACCTGAGGCAGCTTGTCGCTATCCAGAAGAGCCTTTCGGCTATTACCTGCTTGCTGTCACTTCCATACCTGGGGCAGCTTGTCGCTATCCAGAAGAGCCTTTGAGCTGTTACCTGCTTCCCGTCACTTCCATACCTGGGGCAGCTTAGCTCTATCCAGAAGAGCCTTTGGGCTGTTACCTGCTTTACGCCACTTCCATACCTGGGGCAGCTTGTCGCTATCCAGAAGAGCCTTTGAGCTGTTACCTGCTTCCCGTCACTTCCATACCTGGGGCAGCTTAGCTCTATCCAGAAGAGCCTTTGGGCTGTTACCTGCTTCCCGTCACTTCCATACCTGGGGCAGCTTGTCTCTATCCAGAAGAGCCTTTGAGCTATTACCTGCTTTCCATCACTTCCATACCTGGCGCAACTTGTCGCTATCCAGAAGAGCCTTTGAGCTGTTTCCTGCTTCCTGTCAGTTCCATACTTGGGGCAGCTTGTCGCTATCCAGAAGAGCCTTTGAGCTGTTACCTGCTTCCTGTCGTATCTATACCTGGGGCAGCTTGTCGCTATCTAGAAAAGCCTTTGAGCTGTTACCTGCTTTCCGTCACTTCCATACCTGGGGAAGCTTGTCGCTATCCAGAAGAGCCTTTGAGCTTTTACATGCTTCCTGTCAGCTCCATACCTGGGGCAGCTTGTCGCTATCCAGAAGAGCCTTTGAGCTGTTACCTGCTTTCCATCACTTCCATACCCGGGGCAGCTTATCTCTATTCAGAAAATCATTTGAGCCGTTACCTGCTTCCCATCACTTCCATACCTGGGGCAGCTTGTCGCTATCCAGAAGAGCTTTTGAGCTATTACCTGCTTCACGCCACTTCCATATCTGGGGCAGCTTGTCGCTATCCAGAAGAGCCTTTGAGCTGTTACCTGCTTGCCGTCACTTCCATACCCGGGGCAGCTTATCTCTATCCAGAAGATCATTTGAGCCGTTACCTGCTTCCCATCACTTCCATACCTGGGGCAGCTTGTCGCTATCCAGAAGAGCCTTTGAGCTATTACTTGCTTCACGCCACTTCCATACCTGGGGCAGCTTGTCGCTATCCAGAAGAGCCTTTGAGCTGTTACCTGCTTGCCGTCACTTCCATACCCGGGGCAGTTTATCTCTATCCAGAAGAGCCTTTGAGCTGTTACCTGCACTCCCGCCACTTCCATACCTGGTGCAGCTTGTCGCTATGCAGAAGAGCCTTTGAGCTTTTACCTGCTCCACGTCACATCCATACGTGGGGCAGCTTGTCGCTCTCCAGATGGTCCTGTGAGCTGTTACCTGCCTTCCGTCACTTCCATTCCTGCGGCAGCTTGTCGCTATCCAGAAGAGCCTTTGAGCTGTTACCTGCTTGCCGTCACTTCCATACCTGGGGCAGCTTATCTCTATCCAGAAGAGCCTTTGAGCTGTTACCTGCTTCATGCCACTTCCATACCTGGGGCAGCTTGTCATTATCCAGAAGAGCCTTTGAGCTATTACCTGCTTCACGCCACTTCCATACCTGGGGCAGCCTGTCGCTATCCAGAAGAGCCTTTGAGCTGTTTCATGCTTCCTGTCACATCTATACCTGGGGCAGCTCGTCGCTATCCAGAAGATCCTGTGAGCTGTTACCTGCTTTCCATCACTTCCATTCCTGCGGCAGCTTGTCACTATCCAGAAGAGCCTTTGAGCTGTTATCTGCTTTCCATCACTTCAATACCTGGGGCAGCTTGTCGCTATCCAGAAGAGCCTTTGAGCTGTTACCTGCTTCCTGTCAGTTCCTTACCTGGGGCAGCTTGTCGCTATCCAGAAGAGCCTTTGAGCTGTTACCTGCTTCCAGTCACTTCCAAACCTGGGGCAGCTTATCTCTATCCAGAATAGCCTAGGAGCTGTTACATGCTTCCCATCACTTCCATACCTGCGGCAGCTTATCTCTATCCAGAAGAGCCTTTGAGCTGTTACCTGTTTCCTGTCAGTTTCATACCTGGAGCAGCTTATCTCTATCCAGAAGAGCCTTTGAGCTGTTACCTGCTCTACGCCACTTCCATACCTGAGGCAGCTTGTCGCTATCCAGAAGAGCCTTTCGGCTGTTACCTGCTTGCTGTCACTTCCATACCTGGGGCAGCTTGTCGCTATCCAGAAGAGCCTTTGAGCTGTTACCTGCTCTACGCCTCTTCCATACCTGAGGCAGCTTGTCGCTATCCAGAAGAGCCTTTCGGCTGTTACCTGCTTGCTGTCACTTCCATACCTGGGGCAGCTTGTCGCTATCCAGAAGAGCCTTTGAGCTGTTACCTGCTTCCCGTCACTTCCATACCTGGGGCAGCTTAGCTCTATCCAGAAGAGCCTTTGGGCTGTTACCTGCTTTACGCCACTTCCATACCTGGGGCAGCTTGTCGCTATCCAGAAGAGCCTTTGAGCTGTTACCTGCTTCCCGTCACTTCCATACCTGGGGCAGCTTAGCTCTATCCAGAAGAGCCTTTGGGCTGTTACCTGCTTCCCGTCACTTCCATACCTGGGGCAGCTTGTCTCTATCCAGAAGAGCCTTTGAGCTATTACCTGCTTTCCATCACTTCCATACCTGGCGCAACTTGTCGCTATCCAGAAGAGCCTTTGAGCTGTTTCCTGCTTCCTGTCAGTTCCATACTTGGGGCAGCTTGTCGCTATCCAGAAGAGCCTTTGAGCTGTTACCTGCTTCCTGTCGTATCTATACCTGGGGCAGCTTGTCGCTATCTAGAAAAGCCTTTGAGCTGTTACCTGCTTTCCGTCACTTCCATACCTGGGGAAGCTTGTCGCTATCCAGAAGAGCCTTTGAGCTTTTACATGCTTCCTGTCAGTTCCATACCTGGGGCAGCTTGTCGCTATCCAGAAGAGCCTTTGAGCTGTTACCTGCTTTCCATCACTTCCATACCCGGGGCAGCTTATCTCTATCCAGAAAATCATTTGAGCCGTTACCTGCTTCCCATCACTTCCATACCTGGGGCAGCTTGTCGCTATCCAGAAGAGCTTTTGAGCTATTACCTGCTTCACGCCACTTCCATATCTGGGGCAGCTTGTCGCTATCCAGAAGAGCCTTTGAGCTGTTACCTGCTTGCCGTCACTTCCATACCCGGGGCAGCTTATCTCTATCCAGAAGAGCCTTTGAGCTGTTACCTGCACTCCCGTCCCTTCCATACCTGGTGCAGCTTGTCACGATGCAGAAGAGCCTTTGAGCTTTTACCTGCTCCACGTCACATCCATACGTGGGGCAGCTTGTCGCTCTCCAGAAGGTCCTGGGAGATGTTACCTGCCTTCAGTCACTTCCATACCTGCGGCAACTTGTCGCTATCCAGAAGAGCCTTTGAGCTGTTACCTGCTTCTCATCAGTTCCATACCCGGGGCAGCTTGTCACTATCCAGAAGAGCCTTTGAGCTGTTTCATGCTTCCTGTCACATCTATACCTGGGGCAGCTTGTCGCTATCCAGAAGATCCTGTGAGCTGTTACCTGCTTTCCGTCACTTTCATTCCTGCGGCAGCTTGTCGCTATCCAGAAGAGCCTTTGAGCTGTTATCTATTTTCCATCACTTCCATACCTGGGGCAGCTTGTCGCTATCCAGAAGAGCCTTTGAGCTGTTACCTGCTTCCTGTCAGTTCCATACCTGGGGCAGCTTGTCGCTATCCAGAAGAGCCTTTGAGCTGTTACCTGCTTCCCGTCACTTCCAAACCTGCGGCAGCTTATCTCTATCCAGAAGAGCCTTTGAGCGGTTACCTGTTTCCCGTCAGTTTCATACCTGGGGCAGCTTATCTCTATCCAGAAAAGCCTTTGAGCTTTTACCTGTTTCCCGTCAGTTTCATACCTGGGGCAGCTTATCTCTATCCAGAAGAGCCTTTGAGCTGTTACCTGCTTCCCGTCACTTCCATACCTGGGGCAGCTTATCTCTATCCAGAAGAGCCTTTGAGCTGTTACCTGCTTCACGCCACTTCCATACCTGAGGCAGCTTGTCGCTATCCAGAAGAGACTTTCAGCTGTTACCTGCTTGCTGTCAGTTCCATACCTGGGGCAGCTTGTCGCTATCCAGAAGAGCCTTTGAGCTGTTACCTGCTTTCAGTCAGTTCCATACCTGGGACAGCTTATCTCTGTCCAGAAAAGCCTTTGAGCTGTTACCTGCTTCCTGTCACTTCCATAACTGGGGCAACTTGTCGCTATCCAGAAGAGCCTTTGAGCTGGTACCTGCTTCCTGTCGTATCTATACCTGGGGCGGCTTGTAGCTATCCAGAAGAGCCTTTGAGCTGTTACCTGCTTTCCGTCACTTCCATACCTGGGGAACCTTGTCCCTATCCAGAAGAGCCTTTGAGCTGTTACATGCTTCCTGTCAGTTCCATACCTGGGGCAGCTTGTCGCTATCCAGAAGAGCCTTTGAGCTGTTACCTGGTTTCCATCACTTCCATACCTGGGGCAGCTTATCTCTATCCAGAAGAGCCTTTGAGCCGTTACCTGCTTCCCATCACTTCCATACCTGGGGCAGCTTATCTCTATCCAGAAGAGCCTTTGAGCTGTTACCTGCTTCACGCCACTTCCATACCTGGGGCAGCTTGTCGCTATCCAGAAGAGCCTTTGAGCTGTTACCTGCTTGCCGTCACTTCCATACCCGGGGCAGCTTATCTCTATCCAGAAGAGCCTTTGAGCTGCTACCTGCACTCCCGTCACTTCCATACCTGGTGCAGCTTGTCGCTATGCAGAAGAGCCTTTGAGCTTTTACCTGCTCCACGTCACATCCATACGTGGGGCAGCTTGTCGCTATCCAGAAGATCTTGTGAGCTGTTACCTGCCTTCCGTCACTTCCATACCTGGGGCAACTTGTCGCTATCCGGAAGAGCCTTTGAGCTGTTACCTGCTTCTCAATCGTTCCATACCCGGGGCAGCTTGTCGCTATCCAGAAGATCCTGTGAGCTGTTACCTGCTTTCGGTCACTTCCATTCCTGCGGCAGCTTGTCGCTATCCAGAAGAGCCTTTGAGCAGTTATCTGCTTTCCATCACTTCCATACCTGGGGCAGCTTGTCTCTATCCAGAAGAGCCTTTGAGCTGTTACCTGCTTCCTGTCAGTTCCATACCTGGGGCAGCTTGTCGCTATCCAGAAGAGCCTTTGAGCTGTTACCTGCTTCCCGTCACTTCCAAACCTGGGGCAGCTTATCTCTATCCAGAAGAGCCTAGGAGCTGTTACATTCTTCCCATCACTTGCATACCTGGGGCAGCTTATCTCTATCCAGAAAAGCCTTTGAGCTGTTACCTGTTTCCCGTCAGTTTCATACCTGGGGCAGCTTATCTCTGTCCAGAAGAGCCTTTGAGCTGTTACCTGCTTCCCGTCACTTCCATACCTGGGGCAGCTTATCTCTATCCAGAAGAGCCTTTGAGCTGTTACCTGCTTCACGCCACTTCCATACCTGAGGCAGCTTGTCGCTATCCAGAAGAGCCTTTCGGCTGTTACCTGCTTCCTGTCACTTCCATACCTGGAGCAGCTTGTCGCTATCCAGAAGATCCTTTGAGCTGTTACCTGCTCCCGTCACTTCCATACCTGGGGCAGCTTAGCTCTATCCAGAAGAGCCTTTGAGCTGTTACCTGCTTTACGCCACTTCCATACCTTGGGCAGCTTATCGCTATTCAGAAGAGCCTTTGAGCTGTTACCTGCTTGCCATCACTTACATACCTGGGGCAGCTTGTTGCTATCCAGAAGAGCCTTTGAGCTGTTACCTGCTTCCCGTCAGTTCCATACCTGGGTCAGCTTGGTGCTATCCAGAAGAGCCTTTGAGCTGTTACCTGCTTCCTGTCAAATCTATACCTGGAGCAAGTTTGGCGCTATCCAGAATATCCTGGGAGCTGTTACCTGCTTTCCGTCACTTCCATTCCTGCGGCAGCTTGTCGATATCCAGAAGAGTCTTTGAGCTGTTACCTGCTTTCCATCACTTGCATACCTCGGGCAGCTTGTCAATACCCAGAAGAGCGTTTGAGCTGTTACCAGCTTCCTCTCAGTTCCATACTTTTGGCAGCTTATCGCTATCCAAAAGAGCCTTTGAGCTGTTACCTGCTTCCTGTCAGTTCCTTACCTGGGGCAGCTTGTCGCTATCCAGAAGAGCCTTTGAGCTGTTACCTGCTTCCCGTCACTTCCAAACCTGGGGCAGCTTATCTCTATCCAGAAGAGCCTAGGAGCTGTTACATGCTTCCCATCACTTCCATACCTGGGGCAGCTTATCTCTATCCAGAAGAGCCTTTGAGCTGTTACCTGTTTCCCGTCAGTTTCATACCTGGGGCAGCTTATCTCTATCCAGAACAGCCTTTGAGCTGTTACCTGCTTCACGCCACTTCCATACCTGAGGCAGCTTGTCGCTATCCAGAAGAGCCTTTCGGATGTTACCTGCTTGCTGTCACTTCCATACCTGGGGCAGCTTGTCGCTATCCAGAAGAGCCTTTGAGCTGTTACCTGCTTCCCGTCACTTCCATACCTGGGGCAGCTTAACTCTATCCAGAAGAGCCTTTGAGCTGTTACCTGCTTTACGCCACTTCCATACCTGGGGCAGCTTGTCGCTATCCAGAAGAGCCTTTGAGCTGTTACCTGCTTTCAGTCAGTTCCATACCCGGGACAGCTTATCTCTGTCCAGAAAAGCATTTGAGCTGTTACCTGCTTCCTGTCACTTCCATAACTGGGGCAGCTTGTCGCTATCCAGAAGAGCCTTTGAGCTGTTACCTGCTTCCCGTCACATATATACCTGGGGCAGCTTGTCGCTATCCAGAAGATCCTGTGAGCTGTTACCTGCTTTCCATCACTTCCATACCTGGGGCAACTTGTCGCTATCCAGAAGAGCCTTTGAGCTGTTTCCTGCTTCCTGTCAGTTCCATACTTGGGGCAGCTTGTCGCTATCCAGAAGAGCCTTTGAGCTGTTACCTGCTTCCTGTCGTAGCTATACCTCGGGCAGCTTGTCACTATCCAGAAGAGCCTTTGAGCTGTTACCTGCTTTCCGTCACTTCCATACCTGGGGAAGCTTTTCGCTATCCAGAAGAGCCTTTGAGCTGTTACCTGCTTTCCATCACTTCCATACCTGGGGCAGCTTATCTCTATCCAGAAGATCATTTGAGCCGTTACCTGCTTCCCATCACTTCCATACCTGGGGCAGCTTGTCGCTATCCAGAAGAGCCTTTGAGCTGTTACCTGCTTCCTGTCAGTTCCATACCTGGGGCAGCTTGTCGCTATCCAGAAGAGCCTTTGAGCTGTTACCTGCTTTCCATCACTTCCATACCTGGGGCAGCTTATCTCTATCCAGAAGATCATTTGAGCCGTTACCTGCTTCCCATCACTTCCATACCTGGGGCAGCTTGTCGCTATCCAGAAGAGCCTTTGAGCTATTACCTGCTTCACGCCACTTCCATACCTGGGGCAGCTTGTCGCTATCCAGAAGAGCCTTTGAGCTGTTACCTGCTTGCCGTCACTTCCATACCCGGGGCAGCTTATCTCTATCCAGAAGAGCCTTTGAGCTGTTACCTGCACTCCCGCCACTTCCATACCTGGTGCAGCTTGTCGCTATGCAGAAGAGCCTTTGAGCTTTTACCTGCTCCACGTCACATCCATACGTGGGGCAGCTTGTCGCTCTCCAGATGGTCCTGTGAGCTGTTACCTGCCTTCCGTCACTTCCATTCCTGCGGCAGCTTGTCGCTATCCAGAAGAGCCTTTGAGCTGTTACCTGCTTGCCGTCACTTCCATACCTGGGGCAGCTTATCTCTATCCAGAAGAGCCTTTGAGCTGTTACCTGCTTCATGCCACTTCCATACCTGGGGCAGCTTGTCATTATCCAGAAGAGCCTTTGAGCTATTACCTGCTTCACGCCACTTCCATACCTGGGGCAGCCTGTCGCTATCCAGAAGAGCCTTTGAGCTGTTTCATGCTTCCTGTCACATCTATACCTGGGGCAGCTTGTCGCTATCCAGAAGATCCTGTGAGCTGTTACCTGCTTTCCATCACTTCCATTCCTGCGGCAGCTTGTCACTATCCAGAAGAGCCTTTGAGCTGTTATCTGCTTTCCATCACTTCAATACCTGGGGCAGCTTGTCGCTATCCAGAAGAGCCTTTGAGCTGTTACCTGCTTCCTGTCAGTTCCTTACCTGGGGCAGCTTGTCGCTATCCAGAAGAGCCTTTGAGCTGTTACCTGCTTCCCGTCACTTCCAAACCTGGGGCAGCTTATCTCTATCCAGAATAGCCTAGGAGCTGTTACATGCTTCCCATCACTTCCATACCTGCGGCAGCTTATCTCTATCCAGAAGAGCCTTTGAGCTGTTACCTGTTTCCTGTCAGTTTCATACCTGGAGCAGTTTATCTCTATCCAGAAGAGCCTTTGAGCTGTTACCTGCTCTACGCCACTTCCATACCTGAGGCAGCTTGTCGCTATCCAGAAGAGCCTTTCGGCTGTTACCTGCTTGCTGTCACTTCCATACCTGGGGCAGCTTGTCGCTATCCAGAAGAGCCTTTGAGCTGTTACCTGCTCTACGCCTCTTCCATACCTGAGGCAGCTTGTTGCTATCCAGAAGAGCCTTTCGGCTGTTACCTGCTTGCTGTCACTTCCATACCTGGGGCAGCTTGTCGCTATCCAGAAGAGCCTTTGAGCTGTTACCTGCTTCCCGTCACTTCCATACCTGGGGCAGCTTAGCTCTATCCAGAAGAGCCTTTGGGCTGTTACCTGCTTTACGCCACTTCCATACCTGGGGCAGCTTGTCGCTATCCAGAAGAGCCTTTGAGCTGTTACCTGCTTCCCGTCACTTCCATACCTGGGGCAGCTTAGCTCTATCCAGAAGAGCCTTTGGGCTGTTACCTGCTTCCCGTCACTTCCATACCTGGGGCAGCTTGTCTCTATCCAGAAGAGCCTTTGAGCTATTACCTGCTTTCCATCACTTCCATACCTGGCGCAACTTGTCGCTATCCAGAAGAGCCTTTGAGCTGTTTCCTGCTTCCTGTCAGTTCCATACTTGGGGCAGCTTGTCGCTATCCAGAAGAGCCTTTGAGCTGTTACCTGCTTCCTGTCGTATCTATACCTGGGGCAGCTTGTCGCTATCTAGAAGAGCCTTTGAGCTGTTACCTGCTTTCCGTCACTTCCATACCTGGGGAAGCTTGTCGCTATCCAGAAGAGCCTTTGAGCTGTTACATGCTTCCTGTCAGTTCCATACCTGGGGCAGCTTGTCGCTATCCAGAAGAGCCTTTGAGCTGTTACCTGCTTTCCATCACTTCCATACCCGGGGCAGCTTATCTCTATCCAGAAAATCATTTGAGCCGTTACCTGCTTCCCATCACTTCCATACCTGGGGCAGCTTGTCGCTATCCAGAAGAGCTTTTGAGCTATTACCTGCTTCACGCCACTTCCATATCTGGGGCAGCTTGTCGCTATCCAGAAGAGCCTTTGAGCTGTTACCTGCTTGCCGTCACTTCCATACCCGGGGCAGCTTATCTCTATCCAGAAGAGCCTTTGAGCTGTTACCTGCACTCCCGTCCCTTCCATACCTGGTGCAGCTTGTCGCTATGCAGAAGAGCCTTTGAGCTTTTACCTGCTCCACGTCACATCCATACGTGGGGCAGCTTGTCGCTCTCCAGAAGGTCCTGGGAGATGTTACCTGCCTTCAGTCACTTCCATACCTGCGGCAACTTGTCGCTATCCAGAAGAGCCTTTGAGCTGTTACCTGCTTCTCATCAGTTCCATACCCGGGGCAGCTTGTCACTATCCAGAAGAGCCTTTGAGCTGTTTCATGCTTCCTGTCACATCTATACCTGGGGCAGCTTGTCGCTATCCAGAAGATCCTGTGAGCTGTTACCTGCTTTCCGTCACTTTCATTCCTGCGGCAGCTTGTCGCTATCCAGAAGAGCCTTTGAGCTGTTATCTATTTTCCATCACTTCCATACCTGGGGCAGCTTGTCGCTATCCAGAAGAGCCTTTGAGCTGTTACCTGCTTCCTGTCAGTTCCATACCTGGGGCAGCTTGTCGCTATCCAGAAGAGCCTTTGAGCTGTTACCTGCTTCCCGTCACTTCCAAACCTGCGGCAGCTTATCTCTATCCAGAAGAGCCTTTGAGCGGTTACCTGTTTCCCGTCAGTTTCATACCTGGGGCAGCTTATCTCTATCCAGAAAAGCCTTTGAGCTTTTACCTGTTTCCCGTCAGTTTCATACCTGGGGCAGCTTATCTCTATCCAGAAGAGCCTTTGAGCTGTTACCTGCTTCCCGTCACTTCCATACCTGGGGCAGCTTATCTCTATCCAGAAGAGCCTTTGAGCTGTTACCTGCTTCACGCCACTTCCATACCTGAAGCAGCTTGTCGCTATCCAGAAGAGACTTTCAGCTGTTACCTGCTTGCTGTCAGTTCCATACCTGGGGCAGCTTGTCGCTATCCAGAAGAGCCTTTGAGCTGTTACCTGCTTTCAGTCAGTTCCATACCTGGGACAGCTTATCTCTGTCCAGAAAAGCCTTTGAGCTGTTACCTGCTTCCTGTCACTTCCATAACTGGGGCAACTTGTCGCTATCCAGAAGAGCCTTTGAGCTGGTACCTGCTTCCTGTCGTATCTATACCTGGGGCGGCTTGTAGCTATCCAGAAGAGCCTTTGAGCTGTTACCTGCTTTCCGTCACTTCCATACCTGGGGAAGCTTGTCCCTATCCAGAAGAGCCTTTGAGCTGTTACATGCTTCCTGTCAGTTCCATACCTGGGGCAGCTTGTCGCTATCCAGAAGAGCCTTTGAGCTGTTACCTGGTTTCCATCACTTCCATACCTGGGGCAGCTTATCTCTATCCAGAAGAGCCTTTGAGCCGTTACCTGCTTCCCATCACTTCCATACCTGGGGCAGCTTATCTCTATCCAGAAGAGCCTTTGAGCTGTTACCTGCTTCACGCCACTTCCATACCTGGGGCAGCTTGTCGCTATCCAGAAGAGCCTTTGAGCTGTTACCTGCTTGCCGTCACTTCCATACCCGGGGCAGCTTATCTCTATCCAGAAGAGCCTTTGAGCTGCTACCTGCACTCCCGTCACTTCCATACCTGGTGCAGCTTGTCGCTATGCAGAAGAGCCTTTGAGCTTTTACCTGCTCCACGTCACATCCATACGTGGGGCAGCTTGTCGCTATCCAGAAGATCTTGTGAGCTGTTACCTGCCTTCCGTCACTTCCATACCTGGAGCAACTTGTCGCTATCCGGAAGAGCCTTTGAGCTGTTACCTGCTTCTCAATCGTTCCATACCCGGGGCAGCTTGTCGCTATCCAGAAGATCCTGTGAGCTGTTACCTGCTTTCGGTCACTTCCATTCCTGCGGCAGCTTGTCGCTATCCAGAAGAGCCTTTGAGCAGTTATCTGCTTTCCATCACTTCCATACCTGGGGCAGCTTGTCTCTATCCAGAAGAGCCTTTGAGCTGTTACCTGCTTCCTGTCAGTTCCATACCTGGGGCAGCTTGTCGCTATCCAGAAGAGCCTTTGAGCTGTTACCTGCTTCCCGTCACTTCCAAACCTGGGGCAGCTTATCTCTATCCAGAAGAGCCTAGGAGCTGTTACATGCTTCCCATCACTTGCATACCTGGGGCAGCTTATCTCTATGCAGAAGAGCCTTTGAGCTGTTACCTGTTTCCCGTCAGTTTCATACCTGGGGCAGCTTATCTCTGTCCAGAAGAGCCTTTGAGCTGTTACCTGCTTCCCGTCACTTCCATACCTGGGGCAGCTTATCTCTATCCAGAAGAGCCTTTGAGCTGTTACCTGCTTCACGCCACTTCCATACCTGAGGCAGCTTGTCGCTATCCAGAAGAGCCTTTCGGCTGTTACCTGCTTCCTGTCACTTCCATACCTGGAGCAGCTTGTCGCTATCCAGAAGATCCTTTGAGCTGTTACCTGCTCCCGTCACTTCCATACCTGGGGCAGCTTAGCTCTATCCAGAAGAGCCTTTGAGCTGTTACCTGCTTTACGCCACTTCCATACCTTGGGCAGCTTATCGCTATTCAGAAGAGCCTTTGAGCTGTTACCTGCTTGCCATCACTTACATACCTGGGGCAGCTTGTTGCTATCCAGAAGAGCCTTTGAGCTGTTACCTGCTTCCCGTCAGTTCCATACCTGGGTCAGCTTGGTGCTATCCAGAAGAGCCTTTGAGCTGTTACCTGCTTCCTGTCAAATCTATACCTGGAGCAAGTTTGGCGCTATCCAGAATATCCTGGGAGCTGTTACCTGCTTTCCGTCACTTCCATTCCTGCGGCACCTTGTCGATATCCAGAAGAGTCTTTGAGCTGTTACCTGCTTTCCATCACTTGCATACCTCGGGCAGCTTGTCAATACCCAGAAGAGCGTTTGAGCTGTTACCAGCTTCCTCTCAGTTCCATACTTTTGGCAGCTTATCGCTATCCAAAAGAGCCTTTGAGCTGTTACCTGCTTCCCATCAATTCCAAACCTGGGGCAGCTTATCTCTATCCAGAGGAGCCTAGGAGCTGTTACCTGCTTCCCGTCACTTCCATACCTGGGACAGCTTATCTCTATCCAGAAGAGCCTTTGAGCTGTTACCTGTTTCCCATCAGTTCCATACCTGGGGCAGCTTATCTCTATCCAGAAGAGCCTTTGAGCTGTTACCTGCTTCCTGTCACTTCCATACCTGGGGCAGCTTATCTCTATCCAGAATAGCCTTTGAGCTGTAACCTGCTTCACGTCACTTCCATACCTGGGGCAGCTTATCTCTATCCAGAAGAGCCTTTGAGCTGTTACCTGTTTCCCATCAGTTCCATACCTGGGGCAGCTTATCGCTATCCAGAAGAGCCTTTGAGCTGTTACCTGCTTCCTGTCACTACCATACCTGGGGCAGCTTATCTCTATCCAGAAGAGCCTTTGAGCTGTTACCTGCTTCACGTCACTTCCATACCTGGGGCAGCTTGTCGCTATCCAGAAGAGACTTTCAGCTGTTACCTGCTTGCTGTCACTTCCATACCTGGGGCAGCTTCTCGCTATCCAGAAGAGCCTTTGAGCTGTTACCTGCTTTCCATCAGTTCCATACCTGGGACAGCTTATCTCTATCCAGAAGAGCCTTTGAGCTGTTACCTGCTTCCTGCCACTTCCATAACTGGGGTAGCTTGTTGCTATCCAGAAGAGCCTTTGAGCTGTTACCTGCTTCCCGTCACATATATACCTGGGGCAGCTTGTTGCTATCCAGAAGATCCTGTGAGCTGTTACCTGCTTTCCATCACTTCCATACCTGGGGCAACTTGTCGCTATCCAGAAGAGCCTTTGAGCTGTTTCCTGCTTCCTGTCAGTTCCATACTTGGGGCAGCTTGTCGCTATCCAGAAGAGCCTTTGAGCTGTTACCTGCTTCCTGTCGTATCTATACCTGGGGCAGCTTGTCGCTTTCTAGAAGAGCCTTTGAGCTGTTACCTGCTTTCCGTCACGTCCATACCTGGGGAAGCTTGTCGCTATCCAGAAGAGCCTTTGAGCTGTTACATGCTTCCTGTCAGTTCCATACCTGGGGCAGCTTGTCGCTATCCAGAAGAGCCTTTGAGCTGTTACCTGCTTTCCATCACTTCCATACCTGGGGCAGCTTATCTCTATCCAGAAAATCATTTGAGCCGTTACCTGCTTCCCATCACTTCCATACCTGGGGCAGCTTGTCGCTATCCAGAAGAGCTTTTGAGCTATTACCTGCTTCACGCCACTTCCATATCTGGGGCAGCTTGTCGCTATCCAGAAGAGCCTTTGAGCTGTTACCTGCTTGCCGTCACTTCCATACCCGGGGCAGCTTATCTCTATCCAGAAGAGCCTTTGAGCTGTTACCTGCACTCCCGTCCCTTCCATACCTGGTGCAGCTTGTCGCTATGCAGAAGAGCCTTTGAGCTTTTACCTGCTCCACGTCACATCCATACGTGGGGCAGCTTGTCGCTCTCCAGAAGGTCCTGGGAGCTGTTACCTGCCTTCAGTCACTTCCATACCTGCGGCAACTTGTCGCTATCCAGAAGAGCCTTTGAGCTGTTACCTGCTTCCTGTCAGTTCCATACATGGGGCAGCTTGTCGCTATCCAGAAGAGCCTTTGAGCTGTTACCTGCTTCCTGTCGCATCTATACCTGGGGCAGCTTATCGCTATCCAGAAGATCATGTGAGCTGTTACCCGCTTTCCGTCACTTCCATTCCTGCGGCAGCTTGTCGCTATCCAGAAGAGCCTTTGAGCTGTTACCTGCTTTCCGTCACTTCCATGCCTGGGGCAGCTTGTCGCTATCCAGAAGAGCCTTTGAGCTGTTACCTGCTCCACGTCACACCCATACGTGGGGCAGCTTGTCGGTAACCAGAAGAGCCTTTGAGCTGTTACTGCTTCCTGTCACTTCCATAACTGGGGCAGCTTGTCGCTATCCAGAACAGCCTTTGAGGTGTTACCTGCTTCCCATCACATATATACCTGGGGCAGCTTGTCGCTATCCAGAAGAGCCTTTGAGCTGTTACCTGCTTTCCATCACTTCCACACCTGGGGCATCTTGTTGCTATCCAGAAGAGCATTTGAGCTGTTACCTGCTTCCTGTCAGTTCCATACCTGGGGCAGCTTGTTGCTATGCAGAAGAGCCTTTGAGCTGTTACCTGCTTCCTGTCGCATCTATGCCTGGGGAAGCTTGTCACTATCCAGAAGATCCTGTGAGCTGTTAACTGCTTTCCGTCACTTCCATTCCTGCGGCAGCTTGTCGCTATCCAGAAGAGCCTTTGAGCTGTTACCTGCTTTCCGTCACTTCCATACCTGGGAAGCTTGTCGCTATCCAGAAGAGCCTTTGAGCTGTTACCTGCTTCCTGTCAGTCCATACCTGGGGCAGCTTGTCGCTATCCCGAAGAGCCTTTGAGCTGTTACCTGCTTTCCATCACTTCCATACCTGGGGCAGCTTATCTCTATCCAGAAGAGCCTTTGAGCCGTTACCTGCTTCCCATCACTTCCATACCAGTGGCAGCTTATCTCTATCCAGAAGAGCCTTTGAGCTATTACCTGCTTCACGCCACTTCCATACCTGGGGCAGCCTGTCGCTATCCAGAAGAGCCTTTGAGCTGTTTCATGCTTCCTGTCACATCTATACCTGGGGCAGCTTGTCGCTATCCAGAAGATCCTGTGAGCTGTTACCTGCTTTCCATCACTTCCATTCCTTCGGCAGCTTGTCACTATCCAGAAGAGCCTTTGAGCTGTTATCTGCTTTCCATCACTTCCATACCTGGGCAGCTTGTCACTATCCAGAAGAGCCTTTGAGCTGTTACCTGCTTCCTGTCAGTTCCTTACCTGGGGCAGCTTGTCGCTATCCAGAAGAGCCTTTGAGCTGTTACCTGCTTCCCGTCACTTCCAAACCTGGGGCAGCTTGTCGCTATCCAGAAGAGCCTTTGAGCTGTTACCTGCTTTCAGTCAGTTCCATACCCGGGACAGCTTATCTCTGTCCAGAAAAGCCTTTGAGCTGTTACCTGCTTCCTGTCACTTCCATAACTGGGGCAGCTTGTCGCTATCCAGAAGAGCCTTTAAGCTGTTACCTGCTTCCCGTCACATATATACCTGGGGCAGCTTGTCGCTATCCAGAAGATCCTGTGAGCTGTTACCTGCTTTCCATCACTTCCATACCTGGGGCAACTTGTCGCTATCCAGAAGAGCCTTTGAGCTGTTTCCTGCTTCCTGTCAGTTCCATACTTGGGGCAGCTTGTCGCTATCCAGAAGATCCTGTGAGCTGTTACCTGCTTTCCATCACTTCCATTCCTTCGGCAGCTTGTCACTATCCAGAAGAGCCTTTGAGCTGTTATCTGCTTTCCATCACTTCCATACCTGGGCAGCTTGTCGCTATCCAGAAGAGCCTTTGAGCTGTTACCTGCTTCCTGTCAGTTCCTTACCTGGGGCAGCTTGTCGCTATCCAGAAGAGCCTTTGAGCTGTTACCTGCTTCCCGTCACTTCCAAACCTGGGGCAGCTTATCTCTATCCAGAAGAGCCTAGGAGCTGTTACATGCTTCCCATCACTTCCATACCTGGGGCAGCTTATCTCTATCCAGAAGAGCCTTTGAGCTGTTACCTGTTTCCCGTCAGTTTCATACCTGGGGCAGCTTATCTCTATCCAGAACAGCCTTTGAGCTGTTACCTGCTTCCCGTCACTTTCATACCTGGGGCAGCTTAACTCTATCCAGAAGAGCCTTTGAGCTGTTACCTGCTTTACGCCACTTCCATACCTGGGGCAGCTTGTCGCTATCCAGAAGAGCCTTTGAGCTGTTACCTGCTTTCAGTCAGTTCCATACCCGGGACAGCTTATCTCTGTCCAGAAAAGCCTTTGAGCTGTTACCTGCTTCCTGTCACTTCCATAACTGGGGCAGCTTGTCGCTATCCAGAAGAGCCTTTAAGCTGTTACCTGCTTCCCGTCACATATATACCTGGGGCAGCTTGTCGCTATCCAGAAGATCCTGTGAGCTGTTACCTGCTTTCCATCACTTCCATACCTGGGGCAACTTGTCGCTATCCAGAAGAGCCTTTGAGCTGTTTCCTGCTTCCTGTCGTATCTATACCTCGGGCAGCTTGTCGCTATCCAGAAGAGCCTTTGAGCTGTTACCTGCTTTCCATCACTTCCATACCTGGGGAAGCTTTTCGCTATCCAGAAGAGCCTTTGAGCCGTTACCTGCTTTCCATCACTTCCATACCTGGGGCAGCTTATCTCTATCCAGAAGATCATTTGAGCCGTTACCTGCTTCCCATCAATTCCATACCTGGGGCAGCTTGTCGCTATCCAGAAGAGCCTTTGAGCTGTTACCTGCTTCCTGTCTGTTCCATACCTGGCGCAGCTTGTCGCTATCCAGAAGAGCCTTTGAGCTGTTACCTGCTTTCCATCACTTCCATACCTGGGGCAGCTTATCTCTATCCAGCAGATCATTTGAGCCGTTACCTGCTTCCCATCACTTCCATACCTGGGGCAGCTTGTCGCTATCTAGAAGAGCCTTTGAGCTATTACCTGCTTCACGCCACTTCCATACCTGGGGCAGCTTGTCGCTATCCAGAAGAGCCTTTGAGCTGTTACCTGCTTGCCGTCACTTCCATACCCGGGGCAGCTTATCTCTATCCAGAAGAGCCCTTGAGCTGTTACCTGCACTCCCGTCACTTCCATACCTGGTGCAGCTTGTCGCTATGCAGAAGAGCCTTTGAGCTTTTACCTGCTCCACGTCACATCCAGACGTGGGGCAGCTTGTCGCTCTCCAGAAGGTCCTGTGAGCTGTTACCTGCCTTCCGTCACTTCCATTCCTGCGGCAGCTTGTCGCTATCCAGAAGAGCCTTTGAGCTGTTACCTGCTTGCCGTCACTTCCATACCTGGGGCAGCTTGTCGCTATCCAGAAGAGCCTTTCAGCTGTTACCTGCTTCCTGTCACATCCCAGACCTGGGGCAGCTTGTCGCTATCCAGAAGAGCCTTTGAGCTGTTACCTGCTTCCTGTCAGTTCCATACCTGGGGCAGCTTGTCGCTATCCAGAAGAGCCTTTGAGCTGTTACCTGCTTTCCATCACTTCCAATTCTGGGGCAGCTTATCTCTATCCAGAAGAGCCTTTGAGCTGTTACCTGTTTCACGTCAGTTTCATACCTGGGGCACCTTATCTCTATCCAGAAGAGCCTTTGAGCTGTTACCTGTTTCCCGTCAGTTTCATACCTGGGGCAGCTTATCTCTATCCAGAAGAGCCTTTGAGCTGTTACCTGCTTCCCGTCACTTCCATACCTGGGGCAGCTTATCTCTATCCAGTAGAGCCTTTGAGCTGTTACCTGCTTCACGCCACTTCCATACCTGAGGCAGCTTGTCGCTATCCAGAAGAGACTTTCAGCTGTTACCTGCTTGCTGTCAGTTCCATACCTGGGGCAGCTTGTCGCTATCCAGAAGAGCCTTTGAGCTGTTACCTGCTTTCAGTCAGTTCCATACCTGGGACAGCTTATCTCTGTCCAGAAAAGCCTTTGAGCTGTTACCTGCTTCCTGTCACTTCCATAACTTGGGAAGCTTGTCGCTATCCAGAAGAGCCTTTGAGCTGTTACCTGCTTTCCATCACTTCCATACCTGGGGCAGCTTATCTCTATCCAGAAGAGCCTTTGAGCCGTTACCTGCTTCCCATCACTTCCATACCTGGGGCAGCTTGTCGCTATCCAGAAGAGCCTTTGAGCTATTACCTGCTTCACGCCACTTCCATACCTGGGGCAGCTTGTCGCTATCCAGAAGAGCCTTTGAGCTGTTACCTGCTTGCCGTCACTTCCATACCCGGGGCAGCTTATCTCTATCCAGAAGAGCCTTTGAGCTGTTACCTGCACTACCGTCACTTCCATACCTGGTGCAGCTTGTCGCTATGCAGAAGAGCCTTTGAGCTTTTACCTGCTCCACGTCACATTCATACGTGGGGCAGCTTGTCGCTATCCAGAAGATCCTGTGAGCTGTTACCTGCCTTCCGTCATTTCCATACCTGGGGCAACTTGTCGCTATCCGGAAGAGCCTTTGAGCTGTTACCTGCTTCTCATCAGTTCCATACCCGGGGCAGCTTGTCACTATCCAGAAGAGCCTTTGAGCTGTTTCATGCTTCCTGTCACATCTATACCTGGGGCAGCTTGTCGCTATCCAGAAGATCCTGTGAGCTGTTACCTGCTTTCGGTCACTTCCATTCCTGCGGCAGCTTGTCGCTATACAGAAGAGACTTTGAGCTGTTATCTGCTTTCCATCACTTCCATACCTGGGGCAGCTTGTCGCTATCCAGAAGAGCCTTTGAGCTGTTACCTGCTTCCCGTCACTTCCAAACCTGGGGCAGCTTATCTCTATCCAGAAGAGCCTAGGAGCTGTTACATGCTTCCCATCACTTGCATACCTGGGGCAGCTTATCTCTATCCAGAAGAGCCTTTGAGCTGTTACCTGTTTCCCGTCAGTTTCATACCTGGGGCAGCTTATCTCTACCCAGAAGAGCCTTTGAGCTGTTACCTGCTTCCCGTCACTTCCATACCTGGGGCAGCTTATCTCTATCCAGAAGAGCCTTTGAGCTGTTACCTGCTTCACGCCACTTCCATACCTGAGGCAGCTTGTTGCTATCCAGAAGAGCCTTTCGACTGTTACCTGATTGCTGTCACTTCCATATCTGGGGCAGCTTGTCGCTATCCAGAAGAGCCTTTGAGCTGTTACCTGCTTTACGCCACTTCCATACCTTGGGCAGCTTGTCGCTATCCAGAAGAGCCTTTGAGCTGTTACCTGCTTCCCGTCAGTTCCATACCTGGGTCAGCTTGGCGCTATCCAGAAGAGCCTTTGAGCTGTTACCTGCTTCCTGTCACATCTATACCTGGAGCAAGTTTGGCGCTATCCAGAATATCCTGGGAGCTGTTACCTGCTTTCCGTCACTTCCATTCCTGCGGCAGCTTGTCGATATCCAGAAGCGTCTTTGAGCTGTTACCTGCTTTTCATCACTTGCATACCTGGGGCAGCTTGTCACTATCCAGAAGAGCGTTTGAGCTGTTACCAGCTTCCTCTCAGTTCCATACTTGGGGCAGCTTATCGCTATCCAAAAGAGCCTTTGAGCTGTTACCTGCTTCCCATCAATTCCAAACCTGGGGCAGCTTATCTCTATCCAGAGGAGCCTAGGAGCTGTTACCTGCTTCCCGTCACTTCCATACCTGGGGAAGCTTATCTCTATCCAGAAGAGCCTTTGAGCTGTTACCTTTTTCCCATCAGTTCCATACCTGGGGCAGCTTATCTCTATCCAAAAGAGCCTTTGAGCTGTTACCTGCTTCCTGTCACTTCCATACCTGGGGCAGCTTATCTCTATCCAGAAGAGCCTTTGAGCTGTTACCTGCTTCACGACACATCCATACCTGGGGCAGCTTGTCGCTATCCAGAAGAGCCTTTGAGCTGTTACCTGCTTCCTGTCACTTCCATAACTCGGGCAGCTTGTCGCTATCCAGAAGAGCCTTTGAGCTGTTACCTGCTTTACGCCACTTCCATACCTTGGGCAGCTTGTCGCTATCCAGAAGAGCCTTTGAGCTGTTACCTGCTTCCCTTCAGTTCCATACCTGGGTCAGCTTGGCGCTATCCAGAAGAGCCTTTGAGCTGTTACCTGCTTCCTGTCACATCTATACCTGGAGCAAGTTTGGCGCTATCCAGAATATCCTGGGAGCTGTTACCTGCTTTCCGTCACTTCCATTCCTGCGGCAGCTTGTCGATATCCAGAAGCGTCTTTGAGCTGTTACCTGCTTTTCATCACTTGCATACCTGGGGCAGCTTGTCACTATCCAGAAGAGCGTTTGAGCTGTTACCAGCTTCCTCTCAGTTCCATACTTGGGGCAGTTTATCGCTATCCAAAAGAGCCTTTGAGCTGTTACCTGCTTCCCATCAATTCCAAACCTGGGGCAGCTTATCTCTATCCAGAGGAGCCTAGGAGCTGTTACTTGCTTCCCGTCACTTCCATACCTGGGGCAGCTTATCTCTATCCAGAAGAGCCTTTGAGCTGTTACCTTTTTCCCAGCAGTTCCATACCTGGGGCAGCTTATCTCTATCCAAAAGAGCCTTTGAGCTGTTACCTGCTTCCTGTCACTTCCATACCTGGGGCAGCTTATCTCTATCCAGAAGAGCCTTTGAGCTGTTACCTGCTTCACGACACGTCCATACCTGGGGCAGCTTGTCGCTATCCAGAAGAGCCTTTGAGCTGTTACCTGCTTCCTGTCACTTCCATAACTCGGGCAGCTTGTCGCTATCCAGAAGAGCCTTTCAGCTGTTACCTGCTTCCTGTCACATCCCAGACCTGGGGCAGCTTATCTCTATCCAGAATAGCCTTTGAGCTGTAACCTGCTTCACGTCACTTCCATACCTGGGGCAGCTTGTCGCTATCCAGAAGAGACTTTCAGCTGTTACCTGCTTGCTGTCAGTTCCATACCTGGGGCAGCTTGTCGCTATCCAGAAGAGCCTTTGAGCTGTTACCTGCTTTCCATTAGTTCCATACCTGGGACAGCTTATCTCTATCCAGAAGAGCCTTTGAGCTGGTACCTGCTTCCTGTCACTTCCATAACTCGGGCAGCTTGTCGCTATCCAGAAGAGCCTTTGAGGTGTTACCTGCTTCCCATCACATATATACCTGGGGCAGGTTTTCGCTATCCGTAAGATCCTGTGAGCTGTTACCTGCTTTCCATCACTTCCATACCTGGGGCATCTTGTTGCTATCCAGAAGAGCATTTGAGCTGTTACCTGCTTCCTGTCAGTTCCATACCTGGGGCAGCTTGTCGCTATCCGGAAGAGCCTTTGAGCTGTTACCTGCTTCCTGTCGCATCTATGCCTGGGGAAGCTTGTCGCTATCCAGAAGATCCTGTGAGCTGTTACCTGCTTTCCGTCACTTCCATTCCTGCGGCAGCTTGTCGCTATCCAGAAGAGCCTTTGAGCTGTTACCTGCTTTCCGTCACTTCCATACCTGGGGCAGGTTGTCGCTATCCAGAAGAGCCTTTGAGCTGTTACCTGCTTTCCCCCACTCCCATACCTGGGGCAGCTTATCTCTATCCAGAAGAGCCTTTGAGCCATATCCTGCTTCCCATCACTTCCATACCTGGGGCAGCTTATCTCTATCCAGAAGAGCCTTTGAGCTGTTACCTGCTTCACGCCACTTCCATACCTGGGGCAGCTTGTCGTTATCCAGAAGAGCCTTTGAGCTATTACCTGCTTCACGCCACTTAGATACCTGGGGCAGCTTGTCGCTATCCAGAAGAGCCTTTGAGCTGTTTCATGCTTCTTGTCACATCTATACCAGGGGCAGCTTGTCGCTATCCAGAAGATCCTGTGAGCTGTTACCTGCTTTCCATCACTTCCATTCCTGCGGCAGCTTGTCGCTATCCAGAAGAGCCTTTGAGCTGTTATCTGCTTTCATCACTTCCATACCTCGGGCAGCTTGTCGCTATCCAGAAGAGCCTTTGAGCTGTTACCTGCATCCTGTCAGTTCCATACCTGGGGCAGCTTGTCGCTATCCAGAAGAGCCTTTGAGCTGTTACCTGTTTCCCGTCAGTTTCATACCTGGGGCAGCTTATCTCTATCCAGAAGAGCCTTTAAGCTGTTACCTGCTTCCCGTCACTTCCAAACCTGGTGCAGCTTATCTCTATCCAGAAGAGCCTAGGAGCTGTTACATGCTTCCCATCACTTCCATACCTGGGGCAGCTTATCTCTATCCAGAGGAGCCTTTGAGCTGTTACCTGTTTCCCGTCAGTTTCATACCTGGGGCAGCTTATCTCTATCCAGAAGAGCCTTTGAGCTGTTACCTGCTTCCTGTCACTTCCATACCTGGGGCAGCTTATCTCTATCCAGAAGAGCCTTTGAGCTGTTACCTGCTTCACGCCACTTCCATACCTGAGGCAGCTTGTCGCTATCCAGAAGAGCCTTTCGGCTGTTACCTGCTTGCTGTCACTTCCATACCTGGGGCAGCTTGTCGCTATCCAAAGAGCCTTTGAGCTGTTACCTGTTTCCCGTCAGTTTCATACCTGGGGCAGCTTATCTCTATCCAGAAGAGCCTTTGAGCTGTTACCTGCTTCCCGTCACTTCCAAACCTGGGGCAGCTTATCTCTATCCAGAAGAGCCTAGGAGCTGTTACATGCTTCCCATCACTTCCATACCTGGGGCAGCTTATCTCTATCCAGAGGAGCCTTTGAGCTGTTACCTGTTTCCCGTCAGTTTCATACCTGGGGCAGCTTATCTCTATCCAGAAGAGCCTTTGAGCTGTTACCTGCTTCCTGTCACTTCCATACCTGGGGCAGCTTATCTCTATCCAGAAGAGCCTTTGAGCTGTTACCTGCTTCACGCCACTTCCATACCTGGGGCAGCTTGTCGCTATCCAGAAGAGCCTTTGAGCTATTACCTGCTTCACGCCACTTCCATACCTGGGGCAGCTTGTTGCTATCCAGAAGAGCCTTTGAGCTGTTACCTGCTTGCCGTCACTTCCATACCCGGGGCAGCTTATCTCTATCCAGAAGAGCCTTTGAGCTGCTACCTGCACTCCCGTCACTTCCATACCTGGTGCAGCTTGTCGCTATGCAGAAGAGCCTTTGAGCTTTTACCTGCTCCACGTCACATCCATACGTGGGGCAGCTTGTCGCTATCCAGAAGATCCTGTGAGCTGTTACCTGCCTTCCATCACTTCCATACCTGGGGCAACTTGTCGCTATCTGGAAGAGCCTTTGAGCTGTTACCTGCTTCTCAATCGTTCCATACCCGGGCAGCTTGTCACTATCCAGAAGAGCCTTTGAGCTGTTTCATGCTTCCTGTCACATCTATACCTGGGGCAGCTTGTCGCTATCCAGAAGATCCTGTGAGCTGTTACCTGCTTTCGGTCACTTCCATTCCTGCGGCAGCTTGTCGCTATCCAGAAGAGCCTTTGAGCAGTTATCTGCTTTCCATCACTTCCATACCTGGGGCAGCATGTCTCTATCCAGAAGAGCCTTTGAGCTGTTACCTGCTTCCTGTCAGTTCCATACCTGGGGCAGCTTGTCGCTATCCAGAAGAGCCTTTGAGCTGTTACCTGCTTCCCGTCACTTCCAAACCTGGGGCAGCTTATCTCTATCCAGAAGAGCCTAGGAGCTGTTACATGCTTCCCATCACTTGCATACCTGGGGCAGCTTATCTCTATCCAGAAGAGCCTTTGAGCTGTTACCTGTTTCCCGTCAGTTTCATACCTGGGGCAGCTTATCTCTATCCAGAAGAGCCTTTGAGCTGTTACCTGCTTCCCGTCACTTCCATACCTGGGGCAGCTTATCTCTATCCAGAAGAGCCTTTGAGCTGTTACCTGCTTCACGCCACTTCCATACCTGAGGCAGCTTGTCGCTATCCAGAAGAGCCTTTCGGCTGTTACCTGCTTCCTGTCACTTCCATACCTGGGGCAGCTTGTCGCTATCCAGAAGAGCCTTTGAGCTGTTACCTGCTCCCGTCACTTCCATACCTGGGGCAGCTTAGCTCTATCCAGAAGAGCCTTTGAGCTGTTACCTGCTTTACGCCACTTCCATACCTTGGGCAGCTTATCGCTATTCAGAAGAGCCTTTGAGCTGTTACCTGCTTGCCATCACTTACATACCTGGGGCAGCTTGTTGCTATCCAGAAGAGCCTTTGAGCTGTTACCTGCTTCCCGTCAGTTCCATACCTGGGTCAGCTTGGTGCTATCCAGAAGAGCCTTTGAGCTGTTACCTGCTTCCTGTCAAATCTATACCTGGAGCAAGTTTGGCGCTATCCAGAATATCCTGGGAGCTGTTACCTGCTTTCCGTCACTTCCATTCCTGCGGCAGCTTGTCGATATCCAGAAGAGTCTTTGAGCTGTTACCTGCTTTCCATCACTTGCATACCTCGGGCAGCTTGTCACTACCCAGAAGTGCGTTTGAGCTGTTACCAGCTTCCTCTCAGTTCCATACTTTTGGCAGCTTATCGCTATCCAAAAGAGCCTTTGAGCTGTTACCTGCTTCCCATCAATTCCAAACCTGGGGCAGCTTATCTCTATCCAGAGGAGCCTAGGAGCTGTTACCTGCTTCCCGTCACTTCCATACCTGGGACAGCTTATCTCTATCCAGAAGAGCCTTTGAGCTGTTACCTGTTTCCCATCAGTTCCATACCTGGGGCAGCTTATCTCTATCCAGAAGAGCCTTTGAGCTGTTACCTGCTTCCTGTCACTTCCATACCTGGGGCAGCTTATCTCTATCCAGAATAGCCTTTGAGCTGTAACCTGCTTCACGTCATTTCCATACCTGGGGCAGCTTATTTCTATCCAGAAGAGCCTTTGAGCTGTTACCTGTTTCCCATCAGTTCCATACCTGGGGCAGCTTATCACTATCCAGAAGAGCCTTTGAGCCATTACCTGCTTCCTGTCACTACCATACCTGGGGCAGCTTATCTCTATCCAGAAGTGCCTTTGAGCTGTTACCTGCTTCACGTCACTTCCATACCTGGGGCAGCTTGTCACTATCCAGAAGAGCGTTTGAGCTGTTACCAGCTTCCTCTCAGTTCCATACTTGGGGCAGCTTATCGCTATCCAAAAGAGCCTTTGAGCTGTTACCTGCTTCCCATCAATTCCAAACCTGGGGCAGCTTATCTCTATCCAGAGGAGCCTAGGAGCTGTTACCTGCTTCCCGTCACTTCCATACCTGGGGCAGCTTATCTCTATCCAGAAGAGCCTTTGAGCTGTTACCTTTTTCCCATCAGTTCCATACCTGGGGCAGCTTATCTCTATCCAAAAGAGCCTTTGAGCTGTTACCTGCTTCCTGTCACTTCCATACCTGGGGCAGCTTATCTCTATCCAGAAGAGCCTTTGAGCTGTTACCTGCTTCACGACACATCCATACCTGGGGCAGCTTGTCGCTATCCAGAAGAGCCTTTGAGCTGTTACCTGCTTCCTGTCACTTCCATAACTCGGGCAGCTTGTCGCTATCCAGAAGAGCCTTTGAGCTGTTACCTGCTTTACGCCACTTCCATACCTTGGGCAGCTTGTCGCTATCCAGAAGAGCCTTTGAGCTGTTACCTGCTTCCCTTCAGTTCCATACCTGGGTCAGCTTGGCGCTATCCAGAAGAGCCTTTGAGCTGTTACCTGCTTCCTGTCACATCTATACCTGGAGCAAGTTTGGCGCTATCCAGAATATCCTGGGAGCTGTTACCTGCTTTCCGTCACTTCCATTCCTGCGGCAGCTTGTCGATATCCAGAAGCGTCTTTGAGCTGTTACCTGCTTTTCATCACTTGCATACCTGGGGCAGCTTGTCACTATCCAGAAGAGCGTTTGAGCTGTTACCAGCTTCCTCTCAGTTCCATACTTGGGGCAGTTTATCGCTATCCAAAAGAGCCTTTGAGCTGTTACCTGCTTCCCATCAATTCCAAACCTGGGGCAGCTTATCTCTATCCAGAGGAGCCTAGGAGCTGTTACCTGCTTCCCGTCACTTCCATACCTGGGGCAGCTTATCTCTATCCAGAAGAGCCTTTGAGCTGTTACCTTTTTCCCAGCAGTTCCATACCTGGGGCAGCTTATCTCTATCCAAAAGAGCCTTTGAGCTGTTACCTGCTTCCTGTCACTTCCATACCTGGGACAGCTTATCTCTATCCAGAAGAGCCTTTGAGCTGTTACCTGCTTCACGACACGTCCATACCTGGGGCAGCTTGTCGCTATCCAGAAGAGCCTTTGAGCTGTTACCTGCTTCCTGTCACTTCCATAACTCGGGCAGCTTGTCGCTATCCAGAAGAGCCTTTCAGCTGTTACCTGCTTCCTGTCACATCCCTGACCTGGGGCAGCTTATCTCTATCCAGAATAGCCTTTGAGCTGTAACCTGCTTCACGTCACTTCCATACCTGGGGCAGCTTGTCGCTATCCAGAAGAGACTTTCAGCTGTTACCTGCTTGCTGTCAGTTCCATACCTGGGGCAGCTTGTCGCTATCCAGAAGAGCCTTTGAGCTGTTACCTGCTTTCCATTAGTTCCATACCTGGGACAGCTTATCTCTATCCAGAAGAGCCTTTGAGCTGGTACCTGCTTCCTGTCACTTCCATAACTCGGGCAGCTTGTCGCTATCCAGAAGAGCCTTTGAGGTGTTACCTGCTTCCCATCACATATATACCTGGGGCAGGTTTTCGCTATCCGTAAGATCCTGTGAGCTGTTACCTGCTTTCCATCACTTCCATACCTGGGGCATCTTGTTGCTATCCAGAAGAGCATTTGAGCTGTTACCTGCTTCCTGTCAGTTCCATACCTGGGGCAGCTTGTCGCTATCCGGAAGAGCCTTTGAGCTGTTACCTGCTTCCTGTCGCATCTATGCCTGGGGAAGCTTGTCGCTATCCAGAAGATCCTGTGAGCTGTTACCTGCTTTCCGTCACTTCCATTCCTGCGGCAGCTTGTCGCTATCCAGAAGAGCCTTTGAGCTGTTACCTGCTTTCCGTCACTTCCATACCTGGGGCAGGTTGTCGCTATCCAGAAGAGCCTTTGAGCTGTTACCTGCTTTCCCCCACTCCCATACCTGGGGCAGCTTATCTCTATCCAGAAGAGCCTTTGAGCCATATCCTGCTTCCCATCACTTCCATACCTGGGGCAGCTTATCTCTATCCAGAAGAGCCTTTGAGCTGTTACCTGCTTCACGCCACTTCCATACCTGGGGCAGCTTGTCGTTATCCAGAAGAGCCTTTGAGCTATTACCTGCTTCACGCCACTTAGATACCTGGGGCAGCTTGTCGCTATCCAGAAGAGCCTTTGAGCTGTTTCATGCTTCTTGTCACATCTATACCAGGGGCAGCTTGTCGCTATCCAGAAGATCCTGTGAGCTGTTACCTGCTTTCCATCACTTCCATTCCTGCGGCAGCTTGTCGCTATCCAGAAGAGCCTTTGAGCTGTTATCTGCTTTCATCACTTCCATACCTCGGGCAGCTTGTCGCTATCCAGAAGAGCCTTTGAGCTGTTACCTGCATCCTGTCAGTTCCATACCTGGGGCAGCTTGTCGCTATCCAGAAGAGCCTTTGAGCTGTTACCTGTTTCCCGTCAGTTTCATACCTGGGGCAGCTTATCTCTATCCAGAAGAGCCTTTAAGCTGTTACCTGCTTCCCGTCACTTCCAAACCTGGTGCAGCTTATCTCTATCCAGAAGAGCCTAGGAGCTGTTACATGCTTCCCATCACTTCCATACCTGGGGCAGCTTATCTCTATCCAGAGGAGCCTTTGAGCTGTTACCTGTTTCCCGTCAGTTTCATACCTGGGGCAGCTTATCTCTATCCAGAAGAGCCTTTGAGCTGTTACCTGCTTCCTGTCACTTCCATACCTGGGGCAGCTTATCTCTATCCAGAAGAGCCTTTGAGCTGTTACCTGCTTCACGCCACTTCCATACCTGAGGCAGCTTGTCGCTATCCAGAAGAGCCTTTCGGCTGTTACCTGCTTGCTGTCACTTCCATACCTGGGGCAGCTTGTCGCTATCCAAAGAGCCTTTGAGCTGTTACCTGTTTCCCGTCAGTTTCATACCTGGGGCAGCTTATCTCTATCCAGAAGAGCCTTTGAGCTGTTACCTGCTTCCCGTCACTTCCAAACCTGGGGCAGCTTATCTCTATCCAGAAGAGCCTAGGAGCTGTTACATGCTTCCCATCACTTCCATACCTGGGGCAGCTTATCTCTATCCAGAGGAGCCTTTGAGCTGTTACCTGTTTCCCGTCAGTTTCATACCTGGGGCAGCTTATCTCTATCCAGAAGAGCCTTTGAGCTGTTACCTGCTTCCTGTCACTTCCATACCTGGGGCAGCTTATCTCTATCCAGAAGAGCCTTTGAGCTGTTACCTGCTTCACGCCACTTCCATACCTGGGGCAGCTTGTCGCTATCCAGAAGAGCCTTTGAGCTATTACCTGCTTCACGCCACTTCCATACCTGGGGCAGCTTGTTGCTATCCAGAAGAGCCTTTGAGCTGTTACCTGCTTGCCGTCACTTCCATACCCGGGGCAGCTTATCTCTATCCAGAAGAGCCTTTGAGCTGCTACCTGCACTCCCGTCACTTCCATACCTGGTGCAGCTTGTCGCTATGCAGAAGAGCCTTTGAGCTTTTACCTGCTCCACGTCACATCCATACGTGGGGCAGCTTGTCGCTATCCAGAAGATCCTGTGAGCTGTTACCTGCCTTCCATCACTTCCATACCTGGGGCAACTTGTCGCTATCTGGAAGAGCCTTTGAGCTGTTACCTGCTTCTCAATCGTTCCATACCCGGGCAGCTTGTCACTATCCAGAAGAGCCTTTGAGCTGTTTCATGCTTCCTGTCACATCTATACCTGGGGCAGCTTGTCGCTATCCAGAAGATCCTGTGAGCTGTTACCTGCTTTCGGTCACTTCCATTCCTGCGGCAGCTTGTCGCTATCCAGAAGAGCCTTTGAGCAGTTATCTGCTTTCCATCACTTCCATACCTGGGGCAGCATGTCTCTATCCAGAAGAGCCTTTGAGCTGTTACCTGCTTCCTGTCAGTTCCATACCTGGGGCAGCTTGTCGCTATCCAGAAGAGCCTTTGAGCTGTTACCTGCTTCCCGTCACTTCCAAACCTGGGGCAGCTTATCTCTATCCAGAAGAGCCTAGGAGCTGTTACATGCTTCCCATCACTTGCATACCTGGGGCAGCTTATCTCTATCCAGAAGAGCCTTTGAGCTGTTACCTGTTTCCCGTCAGTTTCATACCTGGGGCAGCTTATCTCTATCCAGAAGAGCCTTTGAGCTGTTACCTGCTTCCCGTCACTTCCATACCTGGGGCAGCTTATCTCTATCCAGAAGAGCCTTTGAGCTGTTACCTGCTTCACGCCACTTCCATACCTGAGGCAGCTTGTCGCTATCCAGAAGAGCCTTTCGGCTGTTACCTGCTTCCTGTCACTTCCATACCTGGGGCAGCTTGTCGCTATCCAGAAGAGCCTTTGAGCTGTTACCTGCTCCCGTCACTTCCATACCTGGGGCAGCTTAGCTCTATCCAGAAGAGCCTTTGAGCTGTTACCTGCTTTACGCCACTTCCATACCTTGGGCAGCTTATCGCTATTCAGAAGAGCCTTTGAGCTGTTACCTGCTTGCCATCACTTACATACCTGGGGCAGCTTGTTGCTATCCAGAAGAGCCTTTGAGCTGTTACCTGCTTCCCGTCAGTTCCATACCTGGGTCAGCTTGGTGCTATCCAGAAGAGCCTTTGAGCTGTTACCTGCTTCCTGTCAAATCTATACCTGGAGCAAGTTTGGCGCTATCCAGAATATCCTGGGAGCTGTTACCTGCTTTCCGTCACTTCCATTCCTGCGGCAGCTTGTCGATATCCAGAAGAGTCTTTGAGCTGTTACCTGCTTTCCATCACTTGCATACCTCGGGCAGCTTGTCACTACCCAGAAGTGCGTTTGAGCTGTTACCAGCTTCCTCTCAGTTCCATACTTTTGGCAGCTTATCGCTATCCAAAAGAGCCTTTGAGCTGTTACCTGCTTCCCATCAATTCCAAACCTGGGGCAGCTTATCTCTATCCAGAGGAGCCTAGGAGCTGTTACCTGCTTCCCGTCACTTCCATACCTGGGACAGCTTATCTCTATCCAGAAGAGCCTTTGAGCTGTTACCTGTTTCCCATCAGTTCCATACCTGGGGCAGCTTATCTCTATCCAGAAGAGCCTTTGAGCTGTTACCTGCTTCCTGTCACTTCCATACCTGGGGCAGCTTATCTCTATCCAGAATAGCCTTTGAGCTGTAACCTGCTTCACGTCATTTCCATACCTGGGGCAGTTTATTTCTATCCAGAAGAGCCTTTGAGCTGTTACCTGTTTCCCATCAGTTCCATACCTGGGGCAGCTTATCACTATCCAGAAGAGCCTTTGAGCCATTACCTGCTTCCTGTCACTACCATACCTGGGGCAGCTTATCTCTATCCAGAAGTGCCTTTGAGCTGTTACCTGCTTCACGTCACTTCCATACCTGGGGCAGCTTGTCGCTATCCAGAAGAGACTTTCAGCTGTTACCTGCTTCCTGTCACTTCCATACCTGGGGCAGCTTGTCGCTATCCAGAAGAGCCTTTGAGCTGTTACCTGCTTTCCATCAGTTCCATACCTGGGACAGCTTATCTCTATCCAGAAGAGCCTTTGAGCTGTTACCTGCTTCCTGCCACTTCCATAACTGGGGCAGCTTGTCGCTATCCAGAAGAGCCTTTGAGGTGTTACCTGCTTCCCATCACATATATACCTGGGGCAGCTTTTCGCTATCCATAAGATCCTGTAAGCTGTTACCTGCTTTCCATCACTTCCATACCTGGGGCATCTTGTTGCTATCCAGAAGAGCATTTGAGCTGTTACCTGCTTCCTGTCAGTTCCATACCTGGGGCAGCTTGTCGCTATCCAGAAGAGCCTTTGAGCTGTTACCTGCTTCCTGTCGCATCTATGCCTGGGGAAGCTCGTCGCTATCCAGAAGATCCTGTGAGCTGTTACCTGCTTTCCGTCACTTCCATTGATGCGGCAGCTTGTCGCTATCCAGAAGAGCCTTTGAGCTGTTACCTGCTTTCCGTCACTTCCATACCTGGGGAAGCTTGTCGCTATCCAGAAGAGCCTTTGAGCTGTTACCTGCTTCCTGTCAGTCCATACCAGGGGCAGCTTGTCGCTATCCAGAAGAGCCTTTGAGCTGTTACCTGCTTTCCATCACTTCCATACCTGGGCAGCTTATCTCTATCCAGAAGAGCCTTTGAGCCGTTACCTGCTTCCCATCACTTCCATACCTGGGGCAGCTTATCTCTATCCAGAAGAGTCTTTGAGCTGTTACCTGCTCCCCGTCACCTCCAAAAACTGGGGCAGCTTGTCACTATCCAGAAGAACCTGTGAGTTGTTACCTGCTTCCCGTCACTTCCATACCTGGGGCAGCTTGTCTCTATCCAGAAGAGCCTTTGAGCTATTACCTGATTTCCATCACTTCCATACCTGGCGCAACTTGTCGCTTTCCAGAAGAGCCTTTGAGCTGTTACCTGCTTCCTGTCAGTTCCATACATGGGGCAGCTTGTCGCTATCCAGAAGAGCCTTTGAGCTGTTACCTGCTTCCTGTCACATCTATACCTGGGGCAGCTTATCGCTATCCAGAAGATCATGTGAGCTGTTACCCGCTTTCCGTCACTTCCATTCCTGCGGCAGCTTGTCGCTATCCAGAAGAGCCTTTGAGCTGTTACCTGCTTTCCGTCACTTCCATACCTGGGGCAGCTTGTCGCTATCCAGAAGAGCCTTTGAGCTGTTACCTGCTCCACGTCACACCCATACGTGGGGCAGCTTGTCGGTAACCAGAAGAGCCTTTGAGCTGTTACTGCTTCCTGTCACTTCCATAACTGGGGCAGCTTGTCGCTATCCAGAAGAGCCTTTGAGGTGTTACCTGCTTCCCATCACATATATACCTGGGGCAGCTTGTCGCTATCCAGAAGAGCCTTTGATATGTTACCTGCTTTCCATCACTTCCACACCTGGGGCATCTTGTTGCTATCCAGAAGAGCATTTGAGCTGTTACCTGCTTCCTGTCAGTTCCATACCTGGGGCAGCTTGTCGCTATGCAGAAGAGCCTTTGAACTGTTACCTGCTTCCTGTCGCATCTATTCCTGGGGAAGCTTGTCACTATCCAGAAGATCCTGTGAGCTGTTAACTGCTTTCCGTCACTTCCATTCCTGCGGCAGCTTGTCGCTATCCAGAAGAGCCTTTGAGCTGTTACCTGCTTTCCGTCACTTCCATACCTGGGAAGCTTGTCGCTATCCAGAAGAGCCTTTGAGCTGTTACCTGCTTCCTGTCAGTCCATACCTGGGGCAGCTTGTCGCTATCCCGAAGAGCCTTTGAGCTGTTACCTGCTTTCCATCACTTCCATACCTGGGGCAGCTTATCTCTATCCAGAAGAGCCTTTGAGCCGTTACCTGCTTCCCATCACTTCCATACCTGGGGCAGCTTATCTCTATCCAGAAGAGCCTTTGAGCTATTACCTGCTTCACGCCACTTCCATACCTGGGGCAGCCTGTCGCTATCCAGAAGAGCCTTTGAGCTGTTTCATGCTTCCTGTCACATCTATACCTGGGGCAGCTTGTCGCTATCCAGAAGATCCTGTGAGCTGTTACCTGCTTTCCATCACTTCCATTCCTTCGGCAGCTTGTCACTATCCAGAAGAGCCTTTGAGCTGTTATCTGCTTTCCATCACTTCCATACCTGGGGCAGCTTGTCGCTATCCAGAAGAGCCTTTGAGCTGTTACCTGCTTCCTGTCAGTTCCTTACCTGGGGCAGCTTGTCGCTATCCAGAAGAGCCTTTGAGCTGTTACCTGCTTCCCGTCACTTCCAAACCTGGGGCAGCTTATCTCTATCCAGAAGAGCCTAGGAGCTGTTACATGCTTCCCATCACTTCCATACCTGGGGCAGCTTATCTCTATCCAGAAGAGCCTTTGAGCTGTTACCTGTTTCCCGTCAGTTTCATACCTGGGGCAGCTTATCTCTATCCAGAACAGCCTTTGAGCTGTTACCTGCTTCACGCCACTTCCATACCTGAGGCAGCTTGTCGCTATCCAGAAGAGCCTTTCGGATGTTACCTGCTTGCTGTCACTTCCATACCTGGGGCAGCTTGTCGCTATCCAGAAGAGCCTTTGAGCTGTTACCTGCTTCCGGTCACTTCCATACCTGGGGCAGCTTAACTCTATCCAGAAGAGCCTTTGAGCTGTTACCTGCTTTACGCCACTTCCATACCTGGGGCAGCTTGTCGCTATCCAGAAGAGCCTTTGAGCTGTTACCTGCTTTCAGTCAGTTCCATACCCGGGACAGCTTATCTCTGTCCAGAAAAGCCTTTGAGCTGTTACCTGCTTCCTGTCACTTCCATAACTGGGGCAGCTTGTCGCTATCCAGAAGAGCCTTTGAGCTGTTACCTACTTCCCGTCACATATATACCTGGGGCAGCTTGTCGCTATCCAGAAGATCCTGTGAGCTGTTACCTGCTTTCCATCACTTCCATACCTGGGGCAACTTGTCGCTATCCAGAAGAGCCTTTGAGCTGTTTCCTGCTTCCTGTCAGTTCCATACTTGGGGCAGCTTGTCGCTATCCAGAAGAGCCTTTGAGCTGTTACCTGCTTCCTGTCGTATCTATAGCTCGGGCAGCTTGTCGCTATCCAGAAGAGCCTTTGAGCTGTTACCTGCTTTCCGTCACTTCCATACCTGGGGAAGCTTTTCGCTATCCAGAAGAGCCTTTGAGCTGTTACCTGCTTTCCATCACTTCCATACCTGGGGCAGCTTATCTCTATCCAGAAGATCATTTGAGCCGTTACCTGCTTCCCATCACTTCCATACCTGGGGCAGCTTGTCGCTATCCAGAAGAGCCTTTGAGCTGTTACCTGCTTCCTGTCAGTTCCATACCTGGGGCAGCTTGTCGCTATCCAGAAGAGCCTTTGAGCTGTTACCTGCTTTCCATCACTTCCATACCTGGGGCAGCTTATCTCTATCCAGAAGATCATTTGAGCCGTTACCTGCTTCCCATCACTTCCATACCTGGGGCAGCTTGTCGCTATCCAGAAGAGCCTTTGAGCTATTACCTGCTTCACGCCACTTCCATACCTGGGGCAGCTTGTCGCTATCCAGAAGAGCCTTTGAGCTGTTACCTGCTTGCCGTCACTTCCATACCCGGGGCAGCTTATCTCTATCCAGAAGAGCCTTTGAGCTGTTACCTGCACTCCCGTCACTTCCATACCTGGTGCAGCTTGTCGCTATGCAGAAGAGCCTTTGAGCTTTTACCTGCTCCACGTCACATCCATACGTGGGGCAGCTTGTCGCTCTCCAGAAGGTCCTGTGAGCTGTTACCTGCCTTCCGTCACTTCCATTCCTGCGGCAGCTTGTCGCTATCCAGAAGAGCCTTTGAGCTGTTACCTGCTTGCCGTCACTTCCATACCTGGGGCAGCTTGTCGCTATCCAGAAGAGCCTTTCAGCTGTTACCTGCTTCCTGTCACATCCCAGACCTGGGGCAGCTTGTCGCTATCCAGAAGAGCCTTTGAGCTGGTACCTGCTTCCTGTCAGTTCCATACCTGGGGCAGCTTGTCGCTATCCAGAAGAGACTTTGAGCTGTTACCTGCTTTCCATCACTTCCAATTCTGGGGCAGCTTATCTCTATCCAGAAGAGCCTTTGAGCTGTTACCTGTTTCACGTCAGTTTCATACCTGGGGCACCTTATCTCTATCCAGAAGAGCCTTTGAGCTGTTACCTGTTTCCCGTCAGTTTCATACCTGGGGCAGCTTATCTCTATCCAGAAGAGCCTTTGAGCTGTTACCTGCTTCCCGTCACTTCCATACCTGGGGCAGCTTATCTCTATCCAGTAGAGCCTTTGAGCTGTTACCTGCTTCACGCCACTTCCATACCTGAGGCAGCTTGTCGCTATCCAGAAGAGACTTTCAGCTGTTACCTGCTTGCTGTCAGTTCCATACCTGGGGCAGCTTGTCGCTATCCAGAAGAGCCTTTGAGCTGTTACCTGCTTTCAGTCAGTTCCATACCTGGGACAGCTTATCTCTGTCCAGAAAAGCCTTTGAGCTGTTACCTGCTTCCTGTCACTTCCATAACTGGGGAAGCTTGTCGCTATCCAGAAGAGCCTTTGAGCTGTTACCTGCTTTCCATCACTTCCATACCTGGGGCAGCTTATCTCTATCCAGAAGAGCCTTTGAGCCGTTACCTGCTTCCCATCACTTCCATACCTGGGGCAGCTTGTCGCTATCCAGAAGAGCCTTTGAGCTATTACCTGCTTCACGCCACTTCCATACCTGGGGCAGCTTGTCGCTATCCAGAAGAGCCTTTGAGCTGTTACCTGCTTGCCGTCACTTCCATACCCGGGGCAGCTTATCTCTATCCAGAAGAGCCTTTGAGCTGTTACCTGCACTCCCGTCACTTCCATACCTGGTGCAGCTTGTCGCTATGCAGAAGAGCCTTTGAGCTTTTACCTGCTCCACGTCACATCCATACGTGGGGCAGCTTGTCGCTATCCAGAAGATCCTGTGAGCTGTTACCTGCCTTCCGTCACTTCCATACCTGGGGCAACTTGTCGCTATCCGGAAGAGCCTTTGAGCTGTTACCTGCTTCTTATCAGTTCCATACCCGGGGCAGCTTATCACTATCCAGAAGAGCCTTTGAGCTGTTTCATGCTTCCTGTCACATCTATACCTGGGGCAGCTTGTCGCTATCCAGAAGATCCTGTGAGCTGTTACCTGCTTTCGGTCACTTCCAGTCCTGCGGCAGCTTGTCGCTATACAGAAGAGCCTTTGAGCTGTTATCTGCTTTCCATCACTTCCATACCTGGGGCAGCTTGTCGCTATCCAGAAGAGCCTTTGAGCTGTTACCTGCTTCCCGTCACTTCCAAACCTGGGGCAGCTTATCTCTATCCAGAATAGCCTAGGAGCTGTTACATGCTTCCCATCACTTCCATACCTGGGGCAGCTTATCTCTATCCAGAGGAGCCTTTGAGCTGTTACCTGTTTCCCGTCAGTTTCATACCTGGGGCAGCTTATCTCTATCCAGAAGAGCCTTTGAGCTGTTACCTGCTTCCTGTCACTTCCATCCCTGGGGCAGCTTATCTCTATCCAGAAGAGCCTTTGAGCTGTTACCTGCTTCACGCCACTTCCATACCTGGGGCAGCTTGTCGCTATCCAGAAGAGCCTTTGAGCTATTACCTGCTTCACGCCACTTCCATACCTGGGGCAGCTTGTCGCTATCCAGAAGAGCCTTTGAGCTGTTACCTGCTTGCCGTCACTTCCATACCCGGGGCAGCTTATCTCTATCCAGAAGAGCCTTTGAGCTGCTACCTGCACTCCCGTCACTTCCATACCTGGTGCAGCTTGTCGCTATGCAGAAGAGCCTTTGAGCTTTTACCTGCTCCACGTCACATCCATACGTGGGGCAGCTTGTCGCTATCCAGAAGATCCTGTGAGCTGTTACCTGCCTTCCGTCACTTCCATACCTGGGGCAACTTGTCGCTATCCGGAAGAGCCTTTGAGCTGTTACCTGCTTCTCAATCGTTCCATATCCGGGGCAGCTTGTCACTATCCAGAAGAGCCTTTGAGCTGTTTCATGCTTCCTGTCACATCTATACCTGGGGCAGCTTGTCGCTATCCAGAAGATCCTGTGAGCTGTTACCTGCTTTCGGTCACTTCCATTCCTGCGGCAGCTTGTCGCTATCCAGAAGAGCCTTTGAGCTGTTACCTGCTTTCCATCACTTCCATACCTGGGGCAGCTTATCTCTATCCAGAAGAGCCTTTGAGCCGTTACCTGCTTCCCATCACTTCCATACCTGGGGCAGCTTGTCGCTATCCAGAAGAGACTTTGAGCTATTACCTGCTTCACGCCACTTCCATACCTGGGGCAGCTTGTCGCTATCCAGAAGAGCCTTTGAGCTGTTACCTGCTTGCCGTCACTTCCATACCCGGGGCAGCTTATCTCTATCCAGAAGAGCCTTTGAGCTGTTACCTGCACTCCCGTCACTTCCATACCTGGTGCAGCTTGTCGCTATGCAGAAGAGCCTTTGAGCTTTTACCTGCTCCACGTCACATCCATACGTGGGGCAGCTTGTCGCTATCCAGAAGATCCTGTGAGCTGTTACCTGCCTTCCGTCACTTCCATACCTGGGGCAACTTGTCGCTATCCGGAAGAGCCTTTGAGCTGTTACCTGCTTCTCATCAGTTCCATACCCGGGGCAGCTTGTCACTATCCAGAAGAGCCTTTGAGCTGTTTCATGCTTCCTGTCACATCTATACCTGGGGCAGCTTGTCGCTATCCAGAAGATCCTGTGAGCTGTTACCTGCTTTCGGTCACTTCCATTCCTGCGGCAGCTTGTCGCTATACAGAAGAGCCTTTGAGCTGTTATCTGCTTTCCATCACTTCCATACCTGGGGCAGCTTGTCGCTATCCAGAAGAGCCTTTGAGCTGTTACCTGCTTCCCGTCACTTCCAAACCTGGGGCAGCTTATCTCTATCCAGAAGAGCCTAGGAGCTGTTACATGCTTCCCATCACTTCCATATCTGGGGCAGCTTATCTCTATCCAGAGGAGCCTTTGAGCTGTTACCTGTTTCCCGTCAGTTTCATACCTGGGGCAGCTTATCTCTATCCAGAAGAGCCTTTGAGCTGTTACCTGCTTCCTGTCACTTCCATACCTGGGGCAGCTTATCTCTATCCAGAAGAGCCTTTGAGCTGTTACCTGCTTCACGCCAGTTCCATACCTGGGGCAGCTTGTCGCTATCCAGAAGAGCCTTTGAGCTATTACCTGCTTCACGCCACTTCCATACCTGGGGCAGCTTGTCGCTATCCAGAAGAGCCTTTGAGCTGTTACCTGCTTGCCGTCACTTCCATACCCGGGGCAGCTTATCTCTATCCAGAAGAGCCTTTGAGCTGCTACCTGCACTCCCGTCACTTCCATACCTGGTGCAGCTTGTCGCTATGCAGAAGAGCCTTTGAGCTTTTACCTGCTCCACGTCACATCCATACGTGGGGCAGCTTGTCGCTATCCAGAAGATCCTGTGAGCTGTTACCTGCCTTCCGTCACTTCCATACCTGGGGCAACTTGTCGCTATCCGGAAGAGCCTTTGAGCTGTTACCTGCTTCTCAATCGTTCCATACCCGGGGCAGCTTGTCACTATCCAGAAGAGCCTTTGAGCTGTTTCATGCTTCCTGTCACATCTATACCTGGGGCAGCTTGTTGCTATCCAGAAGATCCTGTGAGCTGTTACCTGCTTTCGGTCACTTCCATTCCTACGGCAGCTTGTCGCTATCCAGAAGAGCCTTTGAGCAGTTATCTGCTTTCCATCACTTCCATACCTGGGGCAGCTTGTCTCTATCCAGAAGAGCCTTTGAGCTGTTACATGCTTCCTGTCAGTTCCATACCTGGGGCAGCTTGTCGCTATCCAGAAGAGCCTTTGAGCTGTTACCTGATTCCCGTCACTTCCAAACCTGGGGCAGCTTATCTCTATCCAGAAGAGCCTAGGAGCTGTTACATGCTTCCCATCACTTGCATACCTGGGGCAGCTTATCTCTATCCAGAAGAGCCTTTGCGCTGTTACCTGTTTCCCGTCAGTTTCATACCTGGGGCAGCTTATCTCTAACCAGAAGAGCCTTTGAGCTGTTACCTGCTTCCCGTCACTTCCATACCTGGGGCAGCTTATCTCTATCCAGAAGAGCCTTTGAGCTGTTACCTGCTTCACGCCACTTCCATACCTGAGGCAGCTTGTCGCTATCCAGAAGAGCCTTTCGGCTGTTACCTGCTTCCTGTCACTTCCATACCTGGGGCAGCTTGTCGCTATCCAGAAGAGCCTTTGAGCTGTTACCTGCTCCCGTCACTTCCATACCTGGGGCAGCTTAGCTCTATCCAGAAGAGCCTTTGAGCTGTTACCTGCTTTACGCCACTTCCATACCTTGGGCAGCTTATCGCTATTCAGAAGAGCCTTTGAGCTGTTACCTGCTTGCCATCACTTACATACCTGGGGCAGCTTGTTGCTATCCAGAAGAGCCTTTGAGCTGTTACCTGCTTCCCGTCAGTTCCATACCTGGGTCAGCTTGGTGCTATCCAGAAGAGCCTTTGAGCTGTTACCTGCTTCCTGTCAAATCTATACCTGGAGCAAGTTTGGCGCTATCCAGAATATCCTGGGAGCTGTTACCTGCTTTCCGTCACTTCCATTCCTGCGGCAGCTTGTCGATATCCAGAAGAGTCTTTGAGCTGTTACCTGCTTTCCATCACTTGCATACCTCGGGCAGCTTGTCACTACCCAGAAGAGCGTTTGAGCTGTTACCAGCTTCCTCTCAGTTCCATACTTTTGGCAGCTTATCGCTATCCAAAAGAGCCTTTGAGCTGTTACCTGCTTCCCGTCACTTCCATACCTGGGACAGCTTATCTCTATCCAGAAGAGCCTTTGAGCTGTTACCTGTTTCCCATCAGTTCCATACCTGGGGCAGCTTATCTCTATCCAGAAGAGCCTTTGAGCTGTTACCTGCTTCCTGTCACTTCCATACCTGGGGCAGCTTATCTCTATCCAGAATAGCCTTTGAGCTGTAACCTGCTTCACGTCACTTCCATACCTGGGGCAGCTTATCTCTATCCAGAAGAGCCTTTGAGCTGTTACCTGTTTCCCATCAGTTCCATACCTGTGGCAGCTTATCGCTATCCAGAAGAGCCTTTGAGCTGTTACCTGCTTCCTGTCACTACCATACCTGGGGCAGCTTATCTCTATCCAGAAGAGCCTTTGAGCTGTTACCTGCTTCACGTCACTTCCATACCTGGGGCAGCTTGTCGCTATCCAGAAGAGACTTTCAGCTGTTACCTGCTTGCTGTCACTTCCATACCTGGGGCAGCTTGTCGCTATCCAGAAGAGCCTTTGAGCTGTTACCTGCTTTCCATCAGTTCCATACCTGGGACAGCTTATCTCTATCCAGAAGAGCCTTTGAGCTGTTACCTGCTTCCTGCCACTTCCATAACTGGGGCAGCTTGTCGCTATCCAGAAGAGCCTTTGAGCTGTTACCTGCTTTCCATCACTTCCATACCTGGGGCAGCTTATCTCTATCCAGAAGATCATTCGAGCCGTTACCTGCTTCCCATCACTTCCATACCTGGGGCAGCTTGTCGCTATCCAGAAGAGCCTTTGAGCTATTACCTGCTTCACGCCACTTCCATACCTGGGGCAGCTTGTCGCTATCCAGAAGAGCCTTTGAGCTGTTACCTGCTTGCCGTCACTTCCATACCCGGGGCAGCTTATCTCTATCCAGAAGAGCCTTTGAGCTGTTACCTGCACTCCCGTCACTTCCATACCTGGTGCAGCTTGTCGCTATGCAGAAGAGCCTTTGAGCTTTTACCTGCTCCACGTCACATCCATACGTGGGGCAGCTTGTCGCTCTCCAGAAGGTCCTGTGAGCTGTTACCTGCCTTCCGTCACTTCCATTCCTGCGGCAGCTTGTCGCTATCCAGAAGAGCCTTTGAGCTGTTACCTGCTTGCCGTCACTTCCATACCTGGGGCAGCTTGTCGCTATCCAGAAGAGCCTTTCAGCTGTTACCTGCTTCCTGTCACATCCCAGACCTGGGGCAGCTTGTCGCTATCCAGAAGAGCCTTTGAGCTGGTACCTGCTTCCTGTCAGTTCCATACCTGGGGCAGCTTGTCGCTATCCAGAAGAGACTTTGAGCTGTTACCTGTTTCCCGTCAGTTTCATACCTGGGGCAGCTTATCTCTATCCAGAAGAGCCTTTGAGCTGTTACCTGCTTCCCGTCACTTCCATACCTGGGGCAGCTTATCTCTATCCAGAAGAGCCTTTGAGCTGTTACCTGTTTCCCGTCAGTTTCATACCTGGGGCAGCTTATCTCTATCCAGAAGAGCCTTTGAGCTGTTACCTGCTTCCCGTCACTTCCATACCTGGGGCAGCTTATCTCTATCCAGTAGAGCCTTTGAGCTGTTACCTGCTTCACGCCACTTCCATACCTGAGGCAGCTTGTCGCTATCCAGAAGAGACTTTCAGCTGTTACCTGCTTGCTGTCAGTTCCATACCTGGGGCAGCTTATCGCTATCCAGAAGAGCCTTTGAGCTGTTACCTGCTTTCAGTCAGTTCCATACCTGGGACAGCTTATCTCTGTCCAGAAAAGCCTTTGAGCTGTTACCTGCTTCCTGTCACTTCCGTAACTGGGGAAGCTTGTCGCTATCCAGAAGAGCCTTTGAGCTGTTACCTGCTTTCCATCACTTCCATACCTGGGGCAGCTTATCTCTATCCAGAAGAGCCTTTGAGCCGTTACCTGCTTCCCATCACTTCCATACCTGGGGCAGCTTGTCGCTATCCAGAAGAGCCTTTGAGCTATTACCTGCTTCACGCCACTTCCATACCTGGGGCAGCTTGTCGCTATCCAGAAGAGCCTTTGAGCTGTTACCTGCTTGCCGTCACTTCCATACCCGGGGCAGCTTATCTCTATCCAGAAGAGCCTTTGAGCTGTTACCTGCACTCCCGTCACTTCCATACCTGGTGCAGCTTGTCGCTATGCAGAAGAGCCTTTGAGCTTTTACCTGCTCCACGTCACATCCATACGTGGGGCAGCTTGTCGCTATCCAGAAGATCCTGTGAGCTGTTACCTGCCTTCCGTCACTTCCATACCTGGGGCAACTTGTCGCTATCCGGAAGAGCCTTTGAGCTGTTACCTGCTTCTTATCAGTTCCATACCCGGGGCAGCTTGTCACTATCCAGAAGAGCCTTTGAGCTGTTTCATGCTTCCTGTCACATCTATACCTGGGGCAGCTTGTCGCTATCCAGAAGATCCTGTGAGCTGTTACCTGCTTTCGGTCACTTCCAGTCCTGCGGCAGCTTGTCGCTATACAGAAGAGCCTTTGAGCTGTTATCTGCTTTCCATCACTTCCATACCTGGGGCAGCTTGTCGCTATCCAGAAGAGCCTTTGAGCTGTTACCTGCTTCCCGTCACTTCCAAACCTGGGGCAGCTTATCTCTATCCAGAAGAGCCTAGGAGCTGTTACATGCTTCCCATCACTTCCATACCTGTGGCAGCTTATCTCTATCCAGAGGAGCCTTTGAGCTGTTACCTGTTTCCCGTCAGTTTCATACCTGGGGCAGCTTATCTCTATCCAGAAGAGCCTTTGAGCTGTTACCTGCTTCCTGTCACTTCCATACCTGGGGCAGCTTATCTCTATCCAGAAGAGCCTTTGAGCTGTTACCTGCTTCACGCCACTTCCATACCTGGGGCAGCTTGTCGCTATCCAGAAGAGCCTTTGAGCTATTACCTGCTTCACGCCACTTCCATACCTGGGGCAGCTTGTCGCTATCCAGAAGAGCCTTTGAGCTGTTACCTGCTTGCCGTCACTTCCATACCCGGGGCAGCTTATCTCTATCCAGAAGAGCCTTTGAGCTGCTACCTGCACTCCCGTCACTTCCATACCTGGTGCAGCTTGTCGCTATGCAGAAGAGCCTTTGAGCTTTTACCTGCTCCACGTCACATCCATACGTGGGGCAGCTTGTCGCTATCCAGAAGATCCTGTGAGCTGTTACCTGCCTTCCGTCACTTCCATACCTGGGGCAACTTGTCGCTATCCGGAAGAGCCTTTGAGCTGTTACCTGCTTCTCAATCGTTCCATATCCGGGGCAGCTTGTCACTATCCAGAAGAGCCTTTGAGCTGTTTCATGCTTCCTGTCACATCTATACCTGGGGCAGCTTGTCGCTATCCAGAAGATCCTGTGAGCTGTTACCTGCTTTCGGTCACTTCCATTCCTGCGGCAGCTTGTCGCTATCCAGAAGAGCCTTTGAGCTGTTACCTGCTTTCCATCACTTCCATACCTGGGGCAGCTTATCTCTATCCAGAAGAGCCTTTGAGCCGTTACCTGCTTCCCATCACTTCCATACCTGGGGCAGCTTGTCGCTATCCAGAAGAGACTTTGAGCTATTACCTGCTTCACGCCACTTCCATACCTGGGGCAGCTTGTCGCTATCCAGAAGAGCCTTTGAGCTGTTACCTGCTTGCCGTCACTTCCATACCCGGGGCAGCTTATCTCTATCCAGAAGAGCCTTTGAGCTGTTACCTGCACTCCCGTCACTTCCATACCTGGTGCAGCTTGTCGCTATGCAGAAGAGCCTTTGAGCTTTTACCTGCTCCACGTCACATCCATACGTGGGGCAGCTTGTCGCTATCCAGAAGATCCTGTGAGCTGTTACCTGCCTTCCGTCACTTCCATACCTGGGGCAACTTGTCGCTATCCGGAAGAGCCTTTGAGCTGTTACCTGCTTCTCATCAGTTCCATACCCGGGGCAGCTTGTCACTATCCAGAAGAGCCTTTGAGCTGTTTCATGCTTCCTGTCACATCTATACCTGGGGCAGCTTGTCGCTATCCAGAAGATCCTGTGAGCTGTTACCTGCTTTCGGTCACTTCCATTCCTGCGGCAGCTTGTCGCTATACAGAAGAGCCTTTGAGCTGTTATCTGCTTTCCATCACTTCCATACCTGGGGCAGCTTGTCGCTATCCAGAAGAGCCTTTGAGCTGTTACCTGCTTCCCGTCACTTCCAAACCTGGGGCAGCTTATCTCTATCCAGAAGAGCCTAGGAGCTGTTACATGCTTCCCATCACTTCCATACCTGGGGCAGCTTATCTCTATCCAGAGGAGCCTTTGAGCTGTTACCTGTTTCCCGTCAGTTTCATACCTGGGGCAGCTTATCTCTATCCAGAAGAGCCTTTGAGCTGTTACCTGCTTCCTGTCACTTCCATACCTGGGGCAGCTTATCTCTATCCAGAAGAGCCTTTGAGCTGTTACCTGCTTCACGCCAGTTCCATACCTGGGGCAGCTTGTCGCTATCCAGAAGAGCCTTTGAGCTATTACCTGCTTCACGCCACTTCCATACCTGGGGCAGCTTGTCGCTATCCAGAAGAGCCTTTGAGCTGTTACCTGCTTGCCGTCACTTCCATACCCGGGGCAGCTTATCTCTATCCAGAAGAGCCTTTGAGCTGCTACCTGCACTCCCGTCACTTCCATACCTGATGCAGCTTGTCGCTATGCAGAAGAGCCTTTGAGCTTTTACCTGCTCCACGTCACATCCATACGTGGGGCAGCTTGTCGCTATCCAGAAGATCCTGTGAGCTGTTACCTGCCTTCCGTCACTTCCATACCTGGGGCAACTTGTCGCTATCCGGAAGAGCCTTTGAGCTGTTACCTGCTTCTCAATCGTTCCATACCCGGGGCAGCTTGTCACTATCCAGAAGAGCCTTTGAGCTGTTTCATGCTTCCTGTCACATCTATACCTGGGGCAGCTTGTCGCTATCCAGAAGATCCTGTGAGCTGTTACCTGCTTTCGGTCACTTCCATTCCTGCGGCAGCTTGTCGCTATCCAGAAGAGCCTTTGAGCAGTTATCTGCTTTCCATCACTTCCATACCTGGGGCAGCTTGTCTCTATCCAGAAGAGCCTTTGAGCTGTTACCTGCTTCCTGTCAGTTCCATACCTGGGGCAGCTTGTCGCTATCCAGAAGAGCCTTTGAGCTGTTACCTGCTTCCCGTCACTTCCAAACCTGGGGCAGCTTATCTCTATCCAGAAGAGCCTAGGAGCTGTTACATGCTTCCCATCACTTGCATACCTGGGGCAGCTTATCTCTATCCAGAAGAGCCTTTGCGCTGTTACCTGTTTCCCGTCAGTTTCATACCTGGGGCAGCTTATCTCTAACCAGAAGAGCCTTTGAGCTGTTACCTGCTTCCCGTCACTTCCATACCTGGGGCAGCTTATCTCTATCCAGAAGAGCCTTTGAGCTGTTACCTGCTTCACGCCACTTCCATACCTGAGGCAGCTTGTCGCTATCCAGAAGAGCCTTTCGGCTGTTACCTGCTTCCTGTCACTTCCATACCTGGGGCAGCTTGTCGCTATCCAGAAGAGCCTTTGAGCTGTTACCTGCTCCCGTCACTTCCATACCTGGGGCAGCTTAGCTCTATCCAGAAGAGCCTTTGAGCTGTTACCTGCTTTACGCCACTTCCATACCTTGGGCAGCTTATCGCTATTCAGAAGAGCCTTTGAGCTGTTACCTGCTTGCCATCACTTACATACCTGGGGCAGCTTGTTGCTATCCAGAAGAGCCTTTGAGCTGTTACCTGCTTCCCGTCAGTTCCATACCTGGGTCAGCTTGGTGCTATCCAGAAGAGCCTTTGAGCTGTTACCTGCTTCCTGTCAAATCTATACCTGGAGCAAGTTTGGCGCTATCCAGAATATCCTGGGAGCTGTTACCTGCTTTCCGTCACTTCCATTCCTGCGGCAGCTTGTCGATATCCAGAAGAGTCTTTGAGCTGTTACCTGCTTTCCATCACTTGCATACCTCGGGCAGCTTGTCACTACCCAGAAGAGCGTTTGAGCTGTTACCAGCTTCCTCTCAGTTCCATACTTTTGGCAGCTTATCGCTATCCAAAAGAGCCTTTGAGCTGTTACCTGCTTCCCGTCACTTCCATACCTGGGACAGCTTATCTCTATCCAGAAGAGCCTTTGAGCTGTTACCTGTTTCCCATCAGTTCCATACCTGGGGCAGCTTATCTCTATCCAGAAGAGCCTTTGAGCTGTTACCTGCTTCCTGTCACTTCCATACCTGGGGCAGCTTATCTCTATCCAGAATAGCCTTTGAGCTGTAACCTGCTTCACGTCACTTCCATACCTGGGGCAGCTTATCTCTATCCAGAAGAGCCTTTGAGCTGTTACCTGTTTCCCATCAGTTCCATACCTGGGGCAGCTTATCGCTATCCAGAAGAGCCTTTGAGCTGTTACCTGCTTCCTGTCACTACCATACCTGGGGCAGCTTATCTCTATCCAGAAGAGCCTTTGAGCTGTTACCTGCTTCACGTCACTTCCATACCTGGGACAGCTTGTCGCTATCCAGAAGAGACTTTCAGCTGTTACCTGCTTGCTGTCACTTCCATACCTGGGGCAGCTTGTCGCTATCCAGAAGAGCCTTTGAGCTGTTACCTGCTTTCCATCAGTTCCATACCTGGGACAGCTTATCTCTATCCAGAAGAGCCTTTGAGCTGTTACCTGCTTCCTGCCACTTCCATAACTGGGGCAGCTTGTCGCTATCCAGAAGAGCCTTTGAGGTGTTACCTGCTTCCCATCACATATATACCTGGGGCAGCTTTTCGCTATCCATAAGATCCTGTGAGCTGTTACCTGCTTTATATCGCTTCCATACCTGGGGCATCTTGTTGCTATCCAGAAGAGCATTTGAGCTGTTACCTGCTTCCTGTCAGTTCCATACCTGGGGCAGCTTGTCGCTATCCAGAAGAGCCTTTGAGCTGTTACCTGCTTCCTGTCGCATCTATGCCTGGGAAAGCTCGTCGCTATCCAGAAGATCCTGTGAGCTGTTACCTGCTTTCCGTCACTTCCATTGATGCAGCAGCTTGTCGCTATCCAGAAGAGCCTTTGAGCTGTTACCTGCTTCCTGTCACTTCCATACCTGGGGCAGCTTATCTCTATCCAGAAGAGCCTTTGAGCTGTTACCTGCTTCGCGCCACTTCCATACCTGGGGCAGCTTGTCGCTATCCAGAAGAGCCTTTGAGCTATTACCTGCTTCACGCCACTTCCATACCTGGGGCAGCTTGTCGCTATCCAGAAGAGCCTTTGAGCTGTTACCTGCTTGCCATCACTTCCATACCCGGGGCAGCTTATCTCTATCCAGAAGAGCCTTTGAGCTGCTACCTGCACTCCCGTCACTTCCATACCTGGTGCAGCTTGTCGCTATGCAGAAGAGCCTTTGAGCTTTTACCTGCTCCACGTCACATCCATACGTGGGGCAGCTTGTCGCTATCCAGAAGATCCTGTGAGCTGTTACCTGCCTTCCGTCACTTCCATACCTGGGGCAACTTGTCGCTATCCGGAAGAGCCTTTGAGCTGTTACCTGCTTCTCAATCGTTCCATACCCGGGGCAGCTTGTCACTATCCAGAAGAGCCTTTGAGCTGTTTCATGCTTCCTGTCACATCTATACCTGGGGCAGCTTGTCGCCATCCAGAAGATCCTGTGAGCTGTTACCTGCTTTCGGTCACTTCCATTCCTGCGGCAGCTTGTCGCTATCCAGAAGAGCCTTTGAGCAGTTATCTGCTTTCCATCACTTCCATACCTGGGGCAGCTTGTCTCTATCCAGAAGAGCCTTTGAGCTGTTACCTGCTTCCTGTCAGTTCCATACCTGGGGCAGCTTGTCGCTATCCAGAAGAGCCTTTGAGCTGTTACCTGCTTCCCGTCACTTCCAAACCTGGGGCAGCTTATCTCTATCCAGAAGAGCCTAGGAGCTGTTACATGCTTCCCATCACTTGCATACCTGGGGCAGCTTATCTCTATCCAGAAGAGCCTTTGCGCTGTTACCTGTTTCCCGTCAGTTTCATACCTGGGGCAGCTTATCTCTATCCAGAAGAGCCTTTGAGCTGTTACCTGCTTCACGCCACTTCCATACCTGAGGCAGCTTGTCGCTATCCAGAAGTGCCTTTCGGCTGTTACCTGCTTCCTGTCACTTCCATACCTGGGGCAGCTTGTCGCTATCCAGAAGAGCCTTTAAGCTGTTACCTGCTCCCGTCACTTCCATACCTGTGGCAGCTTAGCTCTATCCAGAAGAGCCTTTGAGCTGTTACCTGCTTTACGCCACTTCCATACCTTGGGCAGCTTATCGCTATTCAGAAGAGCCTTTGAGCTGTTACCTGCTTGCCATCACTTACATACCTGGGGCAGCTTGTTGCTATTCAGAAGAGCCTTTGAGCTGTTACCTGCTTCCCGTCAGTTCCATACCTGGGTCAGCTTGGTGCTATCCAGAAGAGCCTTTGAGCTGTTACCTGCTTCCTGTCAAATCTATACCTGGAGCAAGTTTGGCGCTATCCAGAATATCCTGGGAGCTGTTACCTGCTTTCCGTCACTTCCATTCCTGCGGCAGCTTGTCGATATCCAGAAGAGTCTTTGAGCTGTTACCTGCTTTCCATCACTTGCATACCTCGGGCAGCTTGTCACTACCCAGAAGAGCGTTTGAGCTGTTACCAGCTTCCTCTCAGTTCCATACTTTTGGCAGCTTATCGCTATCCAAAAGAGCCTTTGAGCTGTTACCTGCTTCCCATCAATTCCAAACCTGGGGCAGCTTATCTCTATCCAGAGGAGCCTAGGAGCTGTTACCTGCTTCCCGTCACTTCCATACCTGGGACAGCTTATCTCTATCCAGAAGAGCCTTTGAGCTGTTACCTGTTTCCCATCAGTTCCATACCTGGGGCAGCTTATCTCTATCCAGAAGAGCCTTTGAGCTGTTACCTGCTTCCTGTCACTTCCATACCTGGGGCAGCTTATCTCTATCCAGAATAGCCTTTGAGCTGTAACCTGCTTCACGTCACTTCCATACCTGGGGCAGCTTATCTCTATCCAGAAGAGCCTTTGAGCTGTTACCTGTTTCCCATCAGTTCCATACCTGGGGCAGCTTGTCGCTATGCAGAAGAGCCTTTGAGCTGTTACCTGCTTCCTGTCGCATCTATGCCTGGGGAAGCTTGTCACTATCCAGAAGATCCTGTGAGCTGTTAACTGCTTTCCGTCACTTCCATTCCTGCGGCAGCTTGTCGCTATCCAGAAGAGCCTTTGAGCTGTTACCTGCTTTCCGTCACTTCCATACCTGGGAAGCTTGTCGCTATCCAGAAGAGCTTTTGAGCTGTTACCTGCTTCCTGTCAGTCCATACCTGGGGCAGCTTGTCGCTATCCCAAAGAGCCTTTGAGCTGTTACCTGCTTTCCATCACTTCCATACCTGGGGCAGCTTATCTCTATCCAGAAGAGCCTTTGAGCCGTTACCTGCTTCCCATCACTTCCATACCTGGGGCAGCTTATCTCTATCCAGAAGAGCCTTTGAGCTATTACCTGCTTCACGCCACTTCCATACCTGGGGCAGCCTGTCGCTATCCAGAAGAGCCTTTGAGCTGTTTCATGCTTCCTGTCACATCTATACCTGGGGCAGCTTGTCGCTATCCAGAAGATCCTGTGAGCTGTTACCTGCTTTCCATCACTTCCATTCCTTCGGCAGCTTGTCACTATCCAGAAGAGCCTTTGAGCTGTTACCTGCTTTCCATCACTTCCATACCTGGGGCAGCTTGTCGCTATCCAGAAGAGCCTTTGAGCTGTTACCTGCTTCCTGTCAGTTCCTTACCTGGGGCAGCTTGTCGCTATCCAGAAGAGCCTTTGAGCTGTTACCTGCTTCCCGTCACTTCCAAACCTGGGGTAGCTTATCTCTATCCAGAAGAGCCTAGGAGCTGTTACATGCTTCCCATCAGTTCCATACCTGGGGCAGCTTATCTCTATCCAGAAGAGCCTTTGAGCTGTTACCTGTTTCCCGTCAGTTTCATACCTGGGGCAGCTTATCTCTATCCAGAACAGCCTTTGAGCTGTTACCTGCTTCACGCCACTTCCATACCTGAGGCAGCTTGTCGCTATCCAGAAGAGCCTTTCGGATGTTACCTGCTTGCTGTCACTTCCATACCTGGGGCAGCTTGTCGCTATCCAGAAGAGCCTTTGAGCTGTTACCTGCTTTCCATCAGTTCCATACCTGGGACAGCTTATCTCTATCCAGAAGAGCCTTTGAGCTGTTACCTGCTTCCTGCCACTTCCATAACTGGGGCAGCTTGTCGCTATCCAGAAGAGCCTTTGAGGTGTTACCTGCTTCCCATCACATATATACCTGGGGCAGCTTTTCGCTATCCATAAGATCCTGTGAGCTGTTACCTGCTTTATATCGCTTCCATACCTGGGGCATCTTGTTGCTATCCAGAAGAGCATTTGAGCTGTTACCTGCTTCCTGTCAGTTCCATACCTGGGGCAGCTTGTCGCTATCCAGAAGAGCCTTTGAGCTGTTACCTGCTTCCTGTCGCATCTATGCCTGGGGAAGCTCGTCGCTATCCAGAAGATCCTGTGAGCTGTTACCTGCTTTCCGTCACTTCCATTGATGCGGCAGCTTGTCGCTATCCAGAAGAGCCTTTGAGGTGTTACCTGCTTCCTGTCACTTCCATACCTGGGGCAGCTTGTCGCTATCCAGAAGAGCCTTTGAGCTATTACCTGCTTCACGCCACTTCCATACCTGGGGCAGCTTGTCGCTATCCAGAAGAGCCTTTGAGCTGTTACCTGCTTGCCGTCACTTCCATACCCGGGGCAGCTTATCTCTATAGAGAAGAGCCTTTGAGCTGCTACCTGCACTCCCGTCACTTCCATACCTGGTGCAGCTTGTCGCTATGCAGAAGAGCCTTTGAGCTTTTACCTGCTCCACGTCACATCCATACGTGGGGCAGCTTGTCGCTATCCAGAAGATCCTGTGAGCTGTTACCTGCCTTCCGTCACTTCCATACCTAGGGCAACTTGTCGCTATCCGGAAGAGCCTTTGAGCTGTTACCTGCTTCTCAATCGTTCCATACCCGGGGCAGCTTGTGACTATCCAGAAGAGCCTTTGAGCTGTTTCATGCTTCCTGTCACATCTATACCTGGGGCAGCTTGTCGCTATCCAGAAGATCCTGTGAGCTGTTACCTGCTTTCAGTCACTTCCATTCCTGCGGCAGCTTGTCGCTATCCAGAAGAGCCTTTGAGCAGTTATCTGCTTTCCATCACTTCCATACCTGGGGCAGCTTGTCTCTATCCAGAAGAGCCTTTGAGCTGTTACCTGCTTCCTGTCAGTTCCATACCTGGGGCAGCTTGTCGCTATCCAGAAGAGCCTTTGAGCTGTTACCTGCTTCCCGTCACTTTCAAACCTGGGGCAGCTTATCTCTATCCAGAAGAGCCTAGGAGCTGTTACATGCTTCCCATCACTTGCATACCTGGGGCAGCTTATCTCTATCCAGAAGAGCCTTTGCGCTGTTACCTGTTTCCCGTCAGTTTCATACCTGGGGCAGCTTATCTCTATCCAGAAGAGCCTTTTAGCTGTTACCTGCTTCACGCCACTTCCATACCTGAGGCAGCTTGTCGCTATCCAGAAGAGCCTTTCGGCTGTTACCTGCTTCCTGTCACTTCCATACCTGGGGCAGCTTGTCGCTATCCAGAAGAGCCTTTGAGCTGTTACCTGCTCCCGTCACTTCCATACCTGGGGCAGCTTAGCTCTATCCAGAAGAGCCTTTGAGCTGTTACCTGCTTTACGCCACTTCCATACCTTGGGCAGCTTATCGCTATTCAGAAGAGCCTTTGAGCTGTTACCTGCTTGCCATCACTTACATACCTGGGGCAGCTTGTTGCTATTCAGAAGAGCCTTTGAGCTGTTACCTGCTTCCCGTCAGTTCCATACCTGGGTCAGCTTGGTGCTATCCAGAAGAGCCTTTGAGCTGTTACCTGCTTCCTGTCAAATCTATACCTGGAGCAAGTTTGGCGCTATCCAGAATATCCTGGGAGCTGTTACCTGCTTTCTGTCACTTCCATTCCTGCGGCAGCTTGTCGATATCCAGAAGGGTCTTTGAGCTGTTACCTGCTTTCCATCACTTGCATACCTCGGGCAGCTTGTCACTACCCAGAAGAGCGTTTGAGCTGTTACCAGCTTCCTCTCAGTTCCATACTTTTGGCAGCTTATCGCTATGCAAAAGAGCCATTGAGCTGTTACCTGCTTCCCATCAATTCCAAACCTGGGGCAGCTTATCTCTATCCAGAGGAGCCTAGGAGCTGTTACCTGCTTCCCGTCACTTCCATGCCTGGGACAGCTTATCTCTATCCAGAAGAGCCTTTGAGCTGTTACCTGTTTCCTGTCACTTCCATACCTGGGGCAAGTTTGGCGCTATCCAGAATATGCTGGGAGCTGTTACCTGCTTTCCGTCACTTCCATTCCTGTGGCAGCTTGTCGATATCCAGAAGAGTCTTTGAGCTGTTACCTGCTTTCCATCACTTGCATACCTCGGGCAGCTTGTCACTACCCAGAAGAGCATTTGAGCTGTTACCAGCTTCCTCTCAGTTCCATACTTTTGGCAGCTTATCGCTATCCAAAAGAGCCTTTGAGCTGTTACCTGCTTCCCATCAATTCCAAACCTGGGGCAGCTTATCTCTATCCAGAGGAGCCTAGGAGCTGTTACCTGCTTTCCGTCACTTCCATACCTGGGACAGCTTATCTCTATCCAGAAGAGCCTTTGAGCTGTTACCTGTTTCCCATCAGTTCCATACCTGGGGCAGCTTATCTCTATCCAGAAGAGCCTTTGAGCTGTTACCTGCTTCCTGTCACTTCCATACCTGGGGCAGCTTATCTCTATCCAGAATTGCCTTTGAGCTGTAACCTGCTTCACGTCACTTCCATACCTGGGGCAGCTTATCTCTATCCAGAAGAGCCTTTGAGCTGTTACCTGTTTCCCATCAGTTCCATACCTGGGGCAGCTTATCGCTATCCAGAAGAGCCTTTGAGCTGTTACCTGCTTCCTGTCACTACCATACCTGGGGCAGCTTATCTCTATCCAGAAGAGCCTTTGAGCTGTTACCTGCTTCACGTCACTTCCATACCTGGGGCAGCTTGTCGCTATCCAGAAGAGACTTTCAGCTGTTACCTGCTTGCTGTCACTTCCATACCTGGGGCAGCTTGTCGCTATCCAGAAGAGCCTTTGAGCTGTTACCTGCTTTCCATCAGTTCCATACCTGGGACAGCTTATCTCTATCCAGAAGAGCCTTTGAGCTGTTACCTGCTTCCTGCCACTTCCATAACTGGGGCAGCTTGTCGCTATCCAGAAGAGCCTTTGAGGTGTTACCTGCTTCCCATCACATATATACCTGGGGCAGCTTTTCGCTATCCATAAGATCCTGTGAGCTGTTACCTACTTTCCATCACTTCCATACCTGGGGCATCTTGTTGCTATCCAGAAGAGCATTTGAGCTGTTACCTGCTTCCTGTCAGTTCCATACCTGGGGCAGCTTGTCGCTATCCAGAAGAGCCTTTGAGCTGTTACCTTCTTCCTGTCGCATCTATGCCTGGGGAAGCTCGTCGCTATCCAGAAGATCCTGTGAGCTGTTACCTGCTTTCCATCACTTCCATTGATGCGGCAGCTTGTCGCTATCCAGAAGAGCCTTTGAGCTGTTACCTGCTTTCCGTCACTTCCATACCTGGGGAAGCTTGTCGCTATCCAGACGAGCCTTTGAGCTGTTACCTGCTTCCTGTCAGTCCATACCTGGGGCAGCTTGTCGCTATCCAGAAGAGCCTTTGAGCTGTTACCTGCTTTCCATCACTTCCATACCTGGGGCAGCTTATCTCTATCCAGAAGAGCCTTTGAGCCGTTACCTGCTTCCCATCACTTCCATACCTGGGGCAGCTTATCTCTATCCAGAAGAGTCTTTGAGCTGTTACCTGCTTCACGCCACTTACATACCTGGGGCAGCTTGTCGCTATCCAGAAGAACTTTTGAGCTGTTACCTGCTCCCCGTCACCTCCAAAAACTGGGGCAGCTTGTCACTATCCAGAAGAACCTGTGAGTTGTTACCTGCTTCCCGTCACTTCCATACCTGGGGCAGCTTGTCTCTATCCAGAAGAGCCTTTGAGCTATTACCTGATTTCCATCACTTCCATACCTGGTGCAACTTGTCGCTATCCAGAAGAGCCTTTGAGCTGTTACCTGCTTCCTGTCAGTTCCATACATGGGGCAGCTTGTCGCTATCCAGAACAGCCTTTGAGGTGTTACCTGCTTCCCATCACATATATACCTGGGGCAGCTTGTCGCTATCCAGAAGAGCCTTTGAGCTGTTACCTGCTTTCCATCACTTCCACACCTGGGGCATATTGTTGCTATCCAGAAGAGCATTTGAGCTGTTACCTGCTTCCTGTCAGTTCCATACCTGGGACAGCTTGTCGCTATGCAGAAGAGCCTTTGAGCTGTTACATGCTTCCTGTCGCATCTATGCCTGGGGAAGCTTGTCACTATCCAGAAGATCCTGTGAGCTGTTAACTGCTTTCCGTCACTTCCATTCCTGCGGCAGCTTGTCGCTATCCAGAAGAGCCTTTGAGCTGTTACCTGCTTTCCGTCACTTCCATACCTGGGAAGCTTGTCGCTATCCAGAAGAGCTTTTGAGCTGTTACCTGCTTCCTGTCAGTCCATACCTGGGGCAGCTTGTCGCTATCCCAAAGAGCCTTTGAGCTGTTACCTGCTTTCCATCACTTCCATACCTGGGGCAGCTTATCTCTATCCAGAAGAGCCTTTGAGCCGTTACCTGCTTCCCATCACTTCCATACCTGGGGCAGCTTATCTCTATCCAGAAGAGCCTTTGAGCTATTACCTGCTTCACGCCACTTCCATACCTGGGGCAGCCTGTCGCTATCCAGAAGAGCCTTTGAGCTGTTTCATGCTTCCTGTCACATCTATACCTGGGGCAGCTTGTCGCTATCCAGAAGATCCTGTGAGCTGTTACCTGCTTTCCATCACTTCCATTCCTTCGGCAGCTTGTCACTATCCAGAAGAGCCTTTGAGCTGTTACCTGCTTTCCATCACTTCCATACCTGGGGCAGCTTGTCGCTATCCAGAAGAGCCTTTGAGCTGTTACCTGCTTCCTGTCAATTCCTTACCTGGGGCAGCTTGTCGCTATCCAGAAGAGCCTTTGAGCTGTTACCTGCTTCCCGTCACTTCCAAACCTGGGGCAGCTTATCTCTATCCAGAAGAGCCTAGGAGCTGTTACATGCTTCCCATCAGTTCCATACCTGGGGCAGCTTATCTCTATCCAGAAGAGCCTTTGAGCTGTTACCTGTTTCCCGTCAGTTTCATACCTGGGGCAGCTTATCTCTATGCAGAACAGCCTTTGAGCTGTTACCTGCTTCACGCCACTTCCATACCTGAGGCAGCTTGTCGCTATCCAGAAGAGCCTTTCGGATGTTACCTGCTTGCTGTCACTTCCATACCTGGGGCAGCTTGTCGCTATCCAGAAGAGCCTTTGAGCTGTTACCTGCTTTCCATCAGTTCCATACCTGGGACAGCTTATCTCTATCCAGAAGAGCCTTTGAGCTGTTACCTGCTTCCTGCCACTTCCATAACTGGGGCAGCTTGTCGCTATCCAGAAGAGCCTTTGAGGTGTTACCTGCTTCCCATCACATATATACCTGGGGCAGCTTTTCGCTATCCATAAGATCCTGTGAGCTGTTACCTGCTTTATATCGCTTCCATACCTGGGGCATCTTGTTGCTATCCAGAAGAGCATTTGAGCTGTTACCTGCTTCCTGTCAGTTCCATACCTGGGGCAGCTTGTCGCTATCCAGAAGAGCCTTTGAGCTGTTACCTGCTTCCTGTCGCATCTATGCCTGGGGAAGCTCGTCGCTATCCAGAAGATCCTGTGAGCTGTTACCTGCTTTCCGTCACTTCCATTGATGCGGCAGCTTGTCGCTATCCAGAAGAGCCTTTGAGCTGTTACCTGCTTCCTGTCACTTCCATACCTGGGGCAGCTTGTCGCTATCCAGAAGAGCCTTTGAGCTATTACCTGCTTCACGCCACTTCCATACCTGGGGCAGCTTGTCGCTATCCAGAAGAGCCTTTGAGCTGTTACCTGCTTGCCGTCACTTCCATACCCGGGGCAGCTTATCTCTATCCAGAAGAGCCTTTGAGCTGCTACCTGCACTCCCGTCACTTCCATACCTGGTGCAGCTTGTCGCTATGCAGAAGAGCCTTTGAGCTTTTACCTGCTCCACGTCACATCCATACGTGGGGCAGCTTGTCGCTATCCAGAAGATCCTGTGAGCTGTTACCTGCCTTCCGTCACTTCCATACCTGGGGCAACTTGTCGCTATCCGGAAGAGCCTTTGAGCTGTTACCTGCTTCTCAATCGTTCCATACCCGGGGCAGCTTGTGACTATCCAGAAGAGCCTTTGAGCTGTTTCATGCTTCCTGTCACATCTATACCTGGGGCAGCTTGTCGCTATCCAGAAGATCCTGTGAGCTGTTACCTGCTTTCGGTCACTTCCATTCCTGCGGCAGCTTGTCGCTATCCAGAAGAGCCTTTGAGCAGTTATCTGCTTTACATCACTTCCATACCTGGGGCAGCTTGTCTCTATCCAGAAGAGCCTTTGAGCTGTTACCTGCTTCCTGTCAGTTCCATACCTGGGGCAGCTTGTCGCTATCCAGAAGAGCCTTTGAGCTGTTACCTGCTTCCCGTCACTTTCAAACCTGGGGCAGCCTATCTCTATCCAGAAGAGCCTTGGAGCTGTTACATGCTTCCCATCACTTGCATACCTGGGGCAGCTTATCTCTATCCAGAAGAGCCTTTGCGCTGTTACCTGTTTCCCGTCAGTTTCATACCTGGGGCAGCTTATCTCTATCCAGAAGAGCCTTTGAGCTGTTACCTGCTTCACGCCACTTCCATACCTGAGGCAGCTTGTCGCTATCCAGAAGAGCCTTTCGGCTGTTACCTGCTTCCTGTCACTTCCATACCTGGGGCAGCTTGTCGCTATCCAGAAGAGCCTTTGAGCTGTTACCTGCTCCCGTCACTTCCATACCTGGGGCAGCTTAGCTCTATCCAGAAGAGCCTTTGAGCTGTTACCTGCTTTACGCCACTTCCATACCTTGGGCAGCTTATCGCTATTCAGAAGAGCCTTTGAGCTGTTACCTGCTTGCCATCACTTACATACCTGGGGCAGCTTGTTGCTATTCAGAAGAGCCTTTGAGCTGTTACCTGCTTCCCGTCAGTTCCATACCTGGGTCAGCTTGGTGCTATCCAGAAGAGCCTTTGAGCTGTTACCTGCTTCCTGTCGAATCTATACCTGGAGTAAGTTTGGCGCTATCCAGAATATCCTGGGAGCTGTTACCTGCTTTCTGTCACTTCCATTCCTGCGGCAGCTTGTCGATATCCAGAAGAGTCTTTGAGCTGTTACCTGCTTTCCATCACTTGCATACCTCGGGCAGCTTGTCACTACCCAGAAGAGCGTTTGAGCTGTTACCAGCTTCCTCTCAGTTCCATACTTTTGGCAGCTTATCGCTATCCAAAAGAGCCTTTGAGCTGTTACCTGCTTCCCATCAATTCCAAACCTGGGGCAGCTTATCTCTATCCAGAGGAGCCTAGGAGCTGTTACCTGCTTCCCGTCACTTCCATACCTGGGACAGCTTATCTCTATCCAGAAGAGCCTTTGAGCTGTTACCTGTTTCCCATCAGTTCCATACCTGGGGCAGCTTATCTCTATCCAGAAGAGCCTTTGAGCTGTTACCTGCTTCCTGTCACTTCCATACCTGGGGCAGTTTATCTCTATCCAGAATAGCCTTTGAGCTGTAACCTGCTTCACGTCACTTCCATACCTGGGGCAGCTTATCTCTATCCAGAAGAGCCTTTGAGCTGTTACCTGTTTCCCATCAGTTCCATACCTGGGGCAGCTTATCACTATCCAGAAGAGCCTTTGAGCTGTTACCTGCTTCACGTCACTTCCATACCTGGGGCAGCTTGTCGCTATCCAGAAGAGACTTTCAGCTGTTACCTGCTTGCTGTCACTTCCATACCTGGGGCAGCTTGTCGCTATCCAGAAGAGCCTTTGAGCTGTTACCTGCTTTCCATCAGTTCCATACCTGGGACAGCTTATCTCTATCCAGAAGAGCCTTTGAGCTGTTACCTGCTTCCTGCCACTTCCATAACTGGGGCAGCTTGTCGCTATCCAGAAGAGCCTTTGAGGTGTTACCTGCTTCCCATCACATATATACCTGGGGCAGCTTTTCGCTATCCATAAGATCCTGTGAGCTGTTACCTACTTTCCATCACTTCCATACCTGGGGCATCTTGTTGCTATCCAGAAGAGCATTTGAGCTGTTACCTGCTTCCTGTCAGTTCCATACCTGGGGCAGCTTGTCGCTATCCAGAAGAGCCTTTGAGCTGTTACCTGCTTCCTGTCGCATCTATGCCTGGGGAAGCTCGTCGCTATCCAGAAGATCCTGTGAGCTGTTACCTGCTTTCCGTCACTTCCATTGATGCGGCAGCTTGTCGCTATCCAGAAGAGCCTTTGAGCTGTTACCTGCTTTCCGTCACTTCCATACCTGGGGAAGCTTGTCGCTATCCAGAAGAGCCTTTGAGCTGTTACCTGCTTCCTGTCAGTCCATACCTGGGGCAGCTTGTCGCTATCCAGAAGAGCCTTTGAGCTGTTACCTGCTTTCCATCACTTCCATACCTGGGGCAGCTTATCTCTATCCAGAAGAGCCTTTGAGCCGTTACCTGCTTCCCATCACTTCCATACCTGGGGCAGCTTATCTCTATCCAGAAGAGTCTTTGAGCTGTTACCTGCTCCCCGTCACCTCCAAAAACTGGGGCAGCTTGTCACTATCCAGAAGAACCTGTGAGTTGTTACCTGCTTCCCGTCACTTCCATACCTGGGGCAGCTTGTCTCTATCCAGAAGAGCCTTTGAGCTATTACCTGATTTACATCACTTCCATACCTGGCGCAACTTGTCGCTATCCAGAAGAGCCTTTGAGCTGTTACCTGCTTCCTGTCAGTTCCATACATGGGGCAGCTTGTCGCTATCCAGAAGAGCCTTTGAGCTGTTACCTGCTTCCTGTCACATCTATACCTGGGGCAGCTTATCGCTATCCAGAAGATCATGTGAGCTGTTACCCGCTTTCCGTCACTTCCATTCCTGCGGCAGCTTGTCGCTATCCAGAAGAGCCTTTGAGCTGTTACCTGCTTTCCGTCACTTCCATACCTGGGGCAGCTTGTCGCTATCCAGAAGAGCCTTTGAGCTGTTACCTGCTCCACGTCACACCCATACGTGGGGCAGCTTGTCGGTAACCAGAAGAGCCTTTGAGCTGTTACTGCTTCCTGTCACTTCCATAACTGGGGCAGCTTGTCGCTATCCAGAACAGCCTTTGAGGTGTTACCTGCTTCCCATCACATATATACCTGGGGCAGCTTGTCGCTATCCAGAAGAGCCTTTGAGCTGTTACCTGCTTTCCATCACTTCCACACCTGGGGCATATTGTTGCTATCCAGAAGAGCATTTGAGCTGTTACCTGCTTCCTGTCAGTTCCATACCTGGGGCAGCTTGTCGCTATGCAGAAGAGCCTTTGAGCTGTTACCTGCTTCCTGTCGCATCTATGCCTGGGGAAGCTTGTCACTATCCAGAAGATCCTGTGAGCTGTTAACTGCTTTCCGTCACTTCCATTCCTGCGGCAGCTTGTCGCTATCCAGAAGAGCCTTTGAGCTGTTACCTGCTTTCCGTCACTTCCATACCTGGGAAGCTTGTCGCTATCCAGAAGAGCTTTTGAGCTGTTACCTGCTTCCTGTCAGTCCATACCTGGGGCAGCTTGTCGCTATCCCAAAGAGCCTTTGAGCTGTTACCTGCTTTCCATCACTTCCATACCTGGGGCAGCTTATCTCTATCCAGAAGAGCCTTTGAGCCGTTACCTGCTTCCCATCACTTCCATACCTGGGGCAGCTTATCTCTATCCAGAAGAGCCTTTGAGCTATTACCTGCTTCACGCCACTTCCATACCTGGGGCAGCCTGTCGCTATCCAAAAGAGCCTTTGAGCTGTTTCATGCTTCCTGTCACATCTATACCTGGGGCAGCTTGTCGCTATCCAGAAGATCCTGTGAGCTGTTACCTGCTTTCCATCACTTCCATTCCTTCAGCAGCTTGTCACTATCCAGAAGAGCCTTTGAGCTGTTATCTGCTTTCCATCACTTCCATACCTGGGGCAGCTTGTCGCTATCCAGAAGAGCCTTTGAGCTGTTACCTGCTTCCTGTCAGTTCCTTACCTGGGGCAGCTTGTCGCTATCCAGAAGAGCCTTGAGCTGTTACCTGCTTCCCGTCACTTCCAAACCTGGGGCAGCTTATCTCTATCCAGAAGAGCCTAGGAGCTGTTACATGCTTCCCATCACTTCCATACCTGGGGCAGCTTATCTCTATCCAGAAGAGCCTTTGAGCTGTTACCTGTTTCCCATCAGTTTCATACCTGGGGCAGCTTATCTCTATCCAGAACAGCCTTTGAGCTGTTACCTGCTTCACGCCACTTCCATACCTGAGGCAGCTTGTCGCTATCCAGAAGAGCCTTTCGGATGTTACCTGCTTGCTGTCACTTCCATACCTGGGGCAGCTTGTCGCTATCCAGAAGAGCCTTTGAGCTGTTACCTGCTTCCCGTCACTTCCATACCTGGGGCAGCTTAACTCTATCCAGAAGAGCCTTTGAGCTGTTACCTGCTTTACGCCACTTCCATACCTGGGGCAGCTTGTCGCTATCCAGAAGAGCCTTTGAGCTGTTACCTGCTTTCAGTCAGTTCCATACCCGGGACAGCTTATCTCTGTCCAGAAAAGCCTTTGAGCTGTTAACTGCTTCCTGTCACTTCCATAACTGGGGCAGCTTGTCGCTATCCAGAAGAGCCTTTGAGCTGTTACCTGCTTCCCGTCACATATATACCTGGGGCAGCTTGTCGCTATACAGAAGATCCTGTGAGCTGTTACCTGCTTTCCATCACTTCCATACCTGGGGCAACTTGTCGCTATCCAGAAGAGCCTTTGAGCTGTTTCCTGCTTCCTGTCAGTTCCATACTTGGGGCAGCTTGTCGCTATCCAGAAGAGCCTTTGAGCTGTTACCTGCTTCCTGTCGTATCTATACCTCGGGCAGCTTGTCGCTATCCAGAAGATCCTTTGAGCTGTTACCTGCTTTCCGCCACTTCCATACCTGGGGAAGCTTTTCGCTATCCAGAAGAGCCTTTGAGCTGTTACCTGCTTTCCATCACTTCCAACCCTGGGGCAGCTTATCTCTATCCAGAAGATCATTTGAGCTGTTACCTGCTTCCCATCACTTCCATACCTGGGGCAGCTTATCTCTATCCAGAAGAGCCTTTGAGCTGTTACCTGCTTCACGCCACTTCCATACATGGGGCAGCTTGTTGTTATCCAGAAGAGCCTTTGAGCTATTACCTGCTTCACGCCACTTCCATACCTGGGGCAGCTTGTCGCTATCCAGAAGAGCCTTTGAGCTGTTTCATGCTTCCTGTCACATCTGTACCTGGGGCAGCTTGTCGCTATCCAGAAGATCCTGTGAGCTGTTACCTGCTTTCCATCACTTCCATTCCTGCGGCAGCTTGTCGCTATCCAGAAGAGCCTTTGAGCTGTTATCTGCTTTCATCACTTCCATACCTGCGGCAGCTTGTCACTATCCAGAAGAGCCTTTGAGCTGTTACCTGCATCCTGTCAGTTCCATACCTGGGGCAGCTTGTCGCTTTCCAGAAGAGCCTTTGAGCTGTTACTTGTTTCCCGTCAGTTTCACACCTGGGGCAGCTTATCTCTATCCAGAAGAGCCTTTGAGCTGTTACCTGCTTCCGGTCACTTCCAAACCTGGGGCAGCTTATCTCTATCCAGAAGAGCCTAGGAGCTGTTACATGCTTCCGATCACTTCCATACCTGGGGCAGCTTACCTCTATCCAGAAGAGCCTTTGAGCTGTTACCTGTTTCCCGTCAGTTTCATAACTGGGGCAGCTTATCTCTATCCAGAAGAGCCTTTGAGCTGTTACCTGCTTCCTGTCACTTCCATACCTGGGGCAGCTTATCTCTATCCAGAAGAGCCTTTGAGCTGTTACCTGCTTCACGCCACTTCCATACCTGAGGCAGCTTGTCGCTATCCAGAAGAGCCTTTCGGCTGTTACCTGCTTGCTGTCACTTCCATACCTGGGGCAGCTTGTCACTATCCAGAAGAGCCTTTGAGCTGTTACCTGCTTCCCGCCACTTCCATACCTGGGGCAGCTTAGCTCTATCCAGAAGAGCCTTTGAGCTGTTACCTGCTTTACGCCACTTCCATACCTGGGGCAGCTTGTCGCTATCCAGAAGAGCCTTTGAGCTGTTACCTGCTTGCCATCACTTACATACCTGGGGCAGCTTGTTGCTATCCAGAAGAGCCTTTGAGCTGTTACCTGCTTCCCGTCAGTTCCATACCTGGGTTAGCTTGGCGCTATCCAGAAGAGCCTTTGAGCTGTTACCTGCTTCCTGTCACATCTATACCTGGAGCAAGTTTGGCGCTATCCAGAATATCATGGGAGCTGTTACCTGCTTTCCGTCACTTCCATTCCTGCGGCAGCTTGTCGATATACAGAAGCGTCTTTGAGCTGTTACCTGCTTTCCATCACTTGCATACCTGGGGCAGCTTGTCACTATCCAGAAGAGTGTTTGAGCTGTTACCAGCTTCCTGTCAGTTCCATACTTGGGGCAGCTTGTCGCTATCCAAAAGAGCCTTTGAGCTGTTACCTGCTTCCCATCAATTCCAAACCTGGGGCAGCTTATCTCTATCCAGAGGAGCCTAGGAGCTGTTACCTGCTTCCCGTCATTTCCATACCTGGGCAGCTTATGTCTATCCAGAAGAGCCTTTGAGCTGTTACCTGTTTCCCATCAGTTCCATACCTGGGGCAGCTTATCTCTATCCAGAAGAGCCTTTGAGGTGTTACCTGCTTCCTGTCACTTCCATACCTGGGGCAGCTTATCTCTATCCAGAAGAGCCTTTGAGCTGTTACCTGCTTCACGCCACTTCCATACCTGGGGCAGCTTGTCGCTATCCAGAAGAGCCTTTGAGCTGTTACCTGCTTGCCGTCACTTCCATACCTGGGGCAGCTTGTCGCTATCCAGAAGAGCCTTTGAGCTGTTACCTGCTTCCTGTCAGTTCCTTACCTGGGGCAGCTTGTCGCTATCCAGAAGAGCCTTTGAGCTGTTACCTGCTTCCCGTCACTTCCAAACCTGGGGCAGCTTATCTCTATCCAGAAGAGCCTAGGAGCTGTTACATGCTTCCCATCACTTCCATACCTGGGGCAGCTTATCTCTATCCAGAAGAGCCTTTGAGCTGTTACCTGTTTCCCGTCAGTTTCATACCTGGGGCAGCTTATCTCTATCCAGAACAGCCTTTGAGCTGTTACCTGCTTCACGCCACTTCCATACCTGAGGCAGCTTGTCGCTATCCAGAAGAGCCTTTCGGATGTTACCTGCTTGCTGTCACTTCCATACCTGGGGCAGCTTGTCGCTATCCAGAAGAGCCTTTGAGCTGTTACCTGCTTCCCGTCACTTCCATACCTGGGGCAGCTTAACTCTATCCAGAAGAGCCTTTGAGCTGTTATCTGCTTTCCATCACTTCCATACCTGGGGCAGCTTGTCGCTATCCAGAAGAGCCTTTGAGCTGTTACCTGCTTCCTGTCAGTTCCTTACCTGGGGCAGCTTGTCGCTATCCAGAAGAGCCTTGAGCTGTTACCTGCTTCCCGTCACTTCCAAACCTGGGGCAGCTTATCTCTATCCAGAAGAGCCTAGGAGCTGTTACATGCTTCCCATCACTTCCATACCTGGGGCAGCTTATCTCTATCCAGAAGAGCCTTTGAGCTGTTACCTGTTTCCCATCAGTTTCATACCTGGGGCAGCTTATCTCTATCCAGAACAGCCTTTGAGCTGTTACCTGCTTCACGCCACTTCCATACCTGAGGCAGCTTGTCGCTATCCAGAAGAGCCTTTCGGATGTTACCTGCTTGCTGTCACTTCCATACCTGGGGCAGCTTGTCGCTATCCAGAAGAGCCTTTGAGCTGTTACCTGCTTCCCGTCACTTCCATACCTGGGGCAGCTTAACTCTATCCAGAAGAGCCTTTGAGCTGTTACCTGCTTTACGCCACTTCCATACCTGGGGCAGCTTGTCGCTATCCAGAAGAGCCTTTGAGCTGTTACCTGCTTTCAGTCAGTTCCATACCCGGGACAGCTTATCTCTGTCCAGAAAAGCCTTTGAGCTGTTAACTGCTTCCTGTCACTTCCATAACTGGGGCAGCTTGTCGCTATCCAGAAGAGCCTTTGAGCTGTTACCTGCTTCCCGTCACATATATACCTGGGGCAGCTTGTCGCTATACAGAAGATCCTGTGAGCTGTTACCTGCTTTCCATCACTTCCATACCTGGGGCAACTTGTCGCTATCCAGAAGAGCCTTTGAGCTGTTTCCTGCTTCCTGTCAGTTCCATACTTGGGGCAGCTTGTCGCTATCCAGAAGAGCCTTTGAGCTGTTACCTGCTTCCTGTCGTATCTATACCTCGGGCAGCTTGTCGCTATCCAGAAGATCCTTTGAGCTGTTACCTGCTTTCCGTCACTTCCATACCTGGGGAAGCTTTTCGCTATCCAGAAGAGCCTTTGAGCTGTTACCTGCTTTCCATCACTTCCAACCCTGGGGCAGCTTATCTCTATCCAGAAGATCATTTGAGCCGTTACCTGCTTCCCATCACTTCCATACCTGGGGCAGCTTATCTCTATCCAGAAGAGCCTTTGAGCTGTTACCTGCTTCACGCCACTTCCATACATGGGGCAGCTTGTTGTTATCCAGAAGAGCCTTTGAGCTATTACCTGCTTCACGCCACTTCCATACCTGGGGCAGCTTGTCGCTATCCAGAAGAGCCTTTGAGCTGTTTCATGCTTCCTGTCACATCTGTACCTGGGGCAGCTTGTCGCTATCCAGAAGATCCTGTGAGCTGTTACCTGCTTTCCATCACTTCCATTCCTGCGGCAGCTTGTCGCTATCCAGAAGAGCCTTTGAGCTGTTATCTGCTTTCATCACTTCCATACCTGCGGCAGCTTGTCACTATCCAGAAGAGCCTTTGAGCTGTTACCTGCATCCTGTCAGTTCCATACCTGGGGCAGCTTGTCGCTTTCCAGAAGAGCCTTTGAGCTGTTACTTGTTTCCCGTCAGTTTCACACCTGGGGCAGCTTATCTCTATCCAGAAGAGCCTTTGAGCTGTTACCTGCTTCCGGTCACTTCCAAACCTGGGGCAGCTTATCTCTATCCAGAAGAGCCTAGGAGCTGTTACATGCTTCCGATCACTTCCATACCTGGGGCAGCTTACCTCTATCCAGAAGAGCCTTTGAGCTGTTACCTGTTTCCCGTCAGTTTCATAACTGGGGCAGCTTATCTCTATCCAGAAGAGCCTTTGAGCTGTTACCTGCTTCCTGTCACTTCCATACCTGGGGCAGCTTATCTCTATCCAGAAGAGCCTTTGAGCTGTTACCTGCTTCACGCCACTTCCATACCTGAGGCAGCTTGTCCCTATCCAGAAGAGCCTTTCGGCTGTTACCTGCTTGCTGTCACTTCCATACCTGGGGCAGCTTGTCACTATCCAGAAGAGCCTTTGAGCTGTTACCTGCTTCCCGCCACTTCCATACCTGGGGCAGCTTAGCTCTATCCAGAAGAGCCTTTGAGCTGTTACCTGCTTTACGCCACTTCCATACCTGGGGCAGCTTGTCGCTATCCAGAAGAGCCTTTGAGCTGTTACCTGCTTGCCATCACTTACATACCTGGGGCAGCTTGTTGCTATCCAGAAGAGCCTTTGAGCTGTTACCTGCTTCCCGTCAGTTCCATACCTGGGTTAGCTTGGCGCTATCCAGAAGAGCCTTTGAGCTGTTACCTGCTTCCTGTCACATCTATACCTGGAGCAAGTTTGGCGCTATCCAGAATATCATGGGAGCTGTTACCTGCTTTCCGTCACTTCCATTCCTGCGGCAGCTTGTCGATATACAGAAGCGTCTTTGAGCTGTTACCTGCTTTCCATCACTTGCATACCTGGGGCAGCTTGTCACTATCCAGAAGAGTGTTTGAGCTGTTACCAGCTTCCTGTCAGTTCCATACTTGGGGCAGCTTGTCGCTATCCAAAAGAGCCTTTGAGCTGTTACCTGCTTCCCATCAATTCCAAACCTGGGGCAGCTTATCTCTATCCAGAGGAGCCTAGGAGCTGTTACCTGCTTCCCGTCATTTCCATACCTGGGCAGCTTATGTCTATCCAGAAGAGCCTTTGAGCTGTTACCTGTTTCCCATCAGTTCCATACCTGGGGCAGCTTATCTCTATCCAGAAGAGCCTTTGAGGTGTTACCTGCTTCCTGTCACTTCCATACCTGGGGCAGCTTATCTCTATCCAGAAGAGCCTTTGAGCTGTTACCTGCTTCACGCCACTTCCATACCTGGGGCAGCTTGTCGCTATCCAGAAGAGCCTTTGAGCTGTTACCTGCTTGCCGTCACTTCCATACCTGGGGCAGCTTGTCGCTATCCAGAAGAGCCTTTGAGCTGTTACCTGCTTCCTGTCAGTTCCTTACCTGGGGCAGCTTGTCGCTATCCAGAAGAGCCTTTGAGCTGTTACCTGCTTCCCGTCACTTCCAAACCTGGGGCAGCTTATCTCTATCCAGAAGAGCCTAGGAGCTGTTACATGCTTCCCATCACTTCCATACCTGGGGCAGCTTATCTCTATCCAGAAGAGCCTTTGAGCTGTTACCTGTTTCCCGTCAGTTTCATACCTGGGGCAGCTTATCTCTATCCAGAACAGCCTTTGAGCTGTTACCTGCTTCACGCCACTTCCATACCTGAGGCAGCTTGTCGCTATCCAGAAGAGCCTTTCGGATGTTACCTGCTTGCTGTCACTTCCATACCTGGGGCAGCTTGTCGCTATCCAGAAGAGCCTTTGAGCTGTTACCTGCTTCCCGTCACTTCCATACCTGGGGCAGCTTAACTCTATCCAGAAGAGCCTTTGAGCTGTTACCTGCTTTACGCCACTTCCATACCTGGGGCAGCTTGTCGCTATCCAGAAGAGCCTTTGAGCTGTTACCTGCTTTCAGTCAGTTCCATACCCGGGACAGCTTATCTCTGTCCAGAAAAGCCTTTGAGCTGTTACCTGCTTCCTGTCACTTCCATAACTGGGGCAGCTTGTCGCTATCCAGAAGAGCCTTTGAGCTGTTACCTGCTTCCCGTCACATATATACCTGGGGCAGCTTGTCGCTATCCAGAAGATCCTGTGAGCTGTTACCTGCTTTCCATCACTTCCATACCTGGGGCAACTTGTCGCTATCCAGAAGAGCCTTTGAGCTGTTTCCTGCTTCCTGTCAGTTCCATACTCTGGGCAGCTTGTCGCTATCCAGAAGAGCCTTTGAGCTGTTACCTGCTTCCTGTCGTATCTATACCTCGGGAAGCTTGTCGCTATCCAGAAGAGCCTTTGAGCTGTTACCTGCTTTCCGTCACTTCCATACCTGGGGAAGCTTTTCGCTATCCAGAAGAGCCTTTGAGCTGTTACCTGCTTTCCATCACTTCCATACCTGGGGCAGCTTATCTCTATCCAGAAGATCATTTGAGCCGTTACCTGCTTCCCATCACTTCCATACCTGGGGCAGCTTGTCGCTATCCAGAAGAGCCTTTGAGCTGTTACCTGCTTCCTGTCAGTTCCATACCTGGGGAAGCTTGTCGCTATCCAGAAGAGCCTTTGAGCTGTTACCTGCTTTCCATCACTTCCATACCTGGGGCAGCTTATCTCTATCCAGAAGATCATTTGAGCCGTTACCTGCTTCCCATCACTTCCATACCTGGGGCAGCTTGTCGCTATCCAGAAGAGCCTTTGAGCTATTACCTGCTTCACGCCACTTCCATACCTGGGGCAGCTTGTCGCTATCCAGAAGAGCCTTTGAGCTGTTACCTGCTTACCGTCACTTCCATACCCGGGGCAGCTTATCTCTATCCAGAAGAGCCTTTGAGCTGTTACCTGCACTCCCGTCACTTCCATACCTGGTGCAGCTTGTCGCTATGCAGAAGAGCCTTTGAGCTTTTACCTGCTCCACGTCACATCCATACGTGGGGCAGCTTGTCGCTCTCCAGAAGGTCCTGTGAGCTGTTACCTGCCTTCCGTCACTTCCATTCCTGCGGCAGCTTGTCGCTATCCAGAAGAGCCTTTGAGCTGTTACCTGCTTGCCGTCACTTCCATACCTGGGGCAGCTTGTCGCTATCCAGAAGGGCCTTTCAGCTGTTACCTGCTTCCTGTCACATCCCAGACCTGGGGCAGCTTGTCGCTATCCAGAAGAGCCTTTGAGCTGTTACCTGCTTCCTGTCAGTTCCATACCTGGGGCAGCTTGTCGCTATCTAGAAGAGCCTATGAGGTGTTACCTGCTTTCCATCACTTCCAATTCTGGGGCAGCTTATCTCTATCCAGAAGAGCCTCTGAGCTGTTACCTGTTTCACGTCAGTTTCATACCTGGGGGACCTTATCTCTATCCAGAAGAGCCTTTGAGCTGTTACCTGTTTCCCGTCAGTTTCATACCTGCGGCAGCTTATCTCTATCCAGAAGAGCCTTTGAGCTGTTACCTGCTTCCCGTCACTTCCATACCTGGGGCAGCTTATCTCTATCCAGTAGAGCCTTTGAGCTGTTACCTGCTTGCCGTCACTTCCATACCCGGGGCAGCTTATCTCTATCCAGAAGAGCCTTTGAGCTGTTACCTGCACTCCCGTCACTTCCATACCTGGTGCAGCTTGTCGCTATGCAGAAGAGCCTTTGAGCTTTTACCTGCTCCACGTCACATCCATACGTGGAGCAGCTTGTCGCTATCCAGAAGATCCTGTGAGCTGTTACCTGCCTTCCGTCACTTCCATACCTGGGGCAACTTGTCGCTATCCGGAAGAGCCTTTGAGCTGTTACCTGCTTCTCATCAGTTCCATACCCGGGGCAGCTTGTCACTATCCAGAAGAGCCTTTGAGCTCTTTCATGCTTCCTGACACATCTATACCTGGGGCAGCTTGTCGCTATCCAGAAGATCCTGTGAGCTGTTACCTGCTTTCGGTCACTTCCATTCCTGCGGCAGCTTGTCGCTATACAGAAGAGCCTTTGAGCTGTTATCTGCTTTCCATCACTTCCATACCTGGGGCAGCTTATCGCTATCCAGAAGAGCCTTTGACCTGTTACCTGCTTCCCGTCACTTCCAAACCTGGGGCAGCTTATCTCTATCCAGAAGAGCCTAGGAGCTGTTACATGCTTCCCATCACTTGCATACCTGGGGCAGCTTATCTCTATCCAGAAGAGCCTTTGAGCTGTTACCTGTTTCCCGTCAGTTTCATACCTGGGGCAGCTTATCTCTATCCAGAAGAGCCTTTGAGCTGTTACCTGCTTCCCGTCACTTCCATACCTGGGGCAGCTTATCTCTATCCAGAAGAGCCTTTGAGCTGTTACCTGCTTCACACCACTTCCATACCTGAGGCAGCTTGTTGCTATCCAGAAGAGCCTTTCGACTGTTACCTGATTGCTGTCACTTCCATATCTGGGGCAGCTTGTCCCTATCCAGAAGAGCCTTTGAGCTGTTACCTGCTTCCCGTCAGTTCCATACCTGGGTCAGCTTGGCGCTATCCAGAAGAGCCTTTGAGCTGTTACCTGCTTCCTGTCACATCTATACCTGGAGCAAGTTTGGCGCTATCCAGAATATCCTGGGAGCTGTTACCTGCTTTCCGTCACTTCCATTCCTGCGGCAGCTTGTCGATATCCAGAAGCGTCTTTGAGCTGTTACCTGCTTTTTATCACTTGCATACCTGGGGCAGCTTGTCACTATCCAGAAGAGCGTTTGAGCTGTTACCAGCTTCCTCTCAGTTCCATACTTGGGGCAGCTTATCGCTATCCAAAAGCGCCTTTGAGCTGTTACCTGCTTCCCATCAATTCCAAACCTGGGGCAGCTTATCTCTATCCAGAGGAGCCTAGGAGCTGTTACCTGCTTCCCGTCACTTCCATACCTGGGGCAGCTTATCTCTATCCAGAAGAGCCTTTGAGCTGTTACCTTTTTCCCATCAGTTCCATACCTGGGGCAGCTTATCTCTATCCAGAAGAGCCTTTGAGCTGTTACCTGCTTCCTGTCACTTCCATACCTGGGGCAGCTTATCTCTATCCAGAAGAGCCTTTGAGCTGTTACCTGCTTCCTGTCACTTCCATACCTGGGGCAGCTTATCTCTATCCAGAAGAGCCTTTGAGCTGTTACCTGCTTCACGCCACTTCCATACCTGAGGCAGCTTGTCGCTATCCAGAAGAGCCTTTCGGCTGTTACCTGCTTGCTGTCACTTCCATACCTGGGGCAGCTTGTCGCTATCCAGAAGAGCCTTTGAGCTGTTACCTGTTTCCCGTCAGTTTCATACCTGGGGCAGCTTATCTCTATCCAGAAGAGCCTTTGAGCTGTTACCTGCTTCCCGTCACTTCCAAACCTGGGGCAGCTTATCTCTATCCAGAAGAGCCTAGGAGCTGTTACATGCTTCCCATCACTTCCATACCTGGGGCAGCTTATCTCTATCCAGAGGAGCCTTTGAGCTGTTACCTGTTTCCCGTCAGTTTCATACCTGGGGCAGCTTATCTCTATCCAGAAGAGCCTTTGAGCTGTTACCTGCTTCCTGTCACTTCCATACCTGGGGCAGCTTAGCTCTATCCAGAAGAGCCTTTGAGCTGTTACCTGCTTCACGCCACTTCCATACCTGAGGCAGCTTGTCGCTATCCAGAAGAGCCTTTCGGCTGTCACCTGCTTGCTGTCACTTCCATACCTGGGGCAGCTTGTCGCTATCCAGAAGAGCCTTTGAGCTGTTACCTGCTTCCCGTCACTTCCATACCTGGGGCAGCTTATCTCTATCCAGAAGAGCCTTTGAGCTGTTACCTGTTTCCCGTCAGTTTCATACCTGGGGCAGCTTATCTCTATCCAGAAGAGCCTTTGAGCTGTTACCTGCTTCCCGTCACTTCCATACCTGGGGCAGCTTATCTCTATCCAGAAGAGCCTTTGAGCTGTTACCTGCTTCACGCCACTTCCATACCTGAGGCAGCTTGTTGCTATCCAGAAGAGCCTTTCGACTGTTACCTGATTGCTGTCACTTCCATATCTGGGGCAGCTTGTCCCTATCCAGAAGAGCCTTTGAGCTGTTACCTGCTTCCTGTCACATCTATACCTGGAGCAAGTTTGGCGCTATCCAGAATATCCTGGGAGCTGTTACCTGCTTTCCGTCACTTCCATTCCTGCGGCAGCTTGTCGATATCCAGAAGCGTCTTTGAGCTGTTACCTGCTTTTTATCACTTGCATACCTGGGGCAGCTTGTCACTATCCAGAAGAGCGTTTGAGCTGTTACCAGCTTCCTCTCAGTTCCATACTTGGGGCAGCTTATCGCTATCCAAAAGCGCCTTTGAGCTGTTACCTGCTTCCCATCAATTTCAAACCTGGGGCAGCTTATCTCTATCCAGAGGAGCCTAGGAGCTGTTACCTGCTTCCCGTCACTTCCATACCTGGGGCAGCTTATCTCTATCCAGAAGAGCCTTTGAGCTGTTACCTTTTTCCCATCAGTTCCATACCTGGGGCAGCTTATCTCTATCCAGAAGAGCCTTTGAGCTGTTACCTGCTTCCTGTCACTTCCATACCTGGGGCAGCTTATCTCTATCCAGAAGAGCCTTTGAGCTGTTACCTGCTTCCTGTCACTTCCATACCTGGGGCAGCTTATCTCTATCCAGAAGAGCCTTTGAGCTGTTACCTGCTTCACGCCACTTCCATACCTGAGGCAGCTTGTCGCTATCCAGAAGAGCCTTTCGGCTGTTACCTGCTTGCTGTCACTTCCATACCTGGGGCAGCTTGTCGCTATCCAGAAGAGCCTTTGAGCTGTTACCTGTTTCCCGTCAGTTTCATACCTGGGGCAGCTTATCTCTATCCAGAAGAGCGTTTGAGCTGTTACCAGCTTTTTGTCAGTTCCATACTTGGGGCAGTTTGTCGCTATCCAAAAGAGCCTTTGAGCTGTTACCTGCTTCCCATCTATTCCAAACCTGGGGCAGCTTATCTCTATCCAGAGGAGCCTAGGAGCTGTTACCTGCTTTCCGTCACTTCCATACCTGGGGCAGCTTATCTCTATCCAGAAGAGCCTAGGAGCTGTTACATGCTTCCCATCACTTCCATACCTGGGGCAGCTTATCTCTATCCAGAGGAGCCTTTGAGCTGTTACCTGCTTTACGCCACTTCCATACCTGGGGCAGCTTGTCGCTATCCAGAAGAGCCTTTGAGCTGTTACCTGCTTGCCATCACTTACATACCTGGGGCAGCTTGTTGCTATCCAGAAGAGCCTTTGCACTGTTACCTGCTTCCCATCAGTTCCATACCTGGGTCAGCTTGGCGCTATCCAGAAGAGCCTTTGAGCTGTTACCTGCTTCCTGTCACATCTATACCTGGAGCAAGTTTGGGGCTTTCCAGAATATCCTGGGAGCTGTTACCTGCTTTCCGTCCCTTCCATTCCTGCGGCAGCTTGTCGATATCCAGAAGCGTCTTTGAGCTGTTACCTGCTTTCCATCACTTGCATACCTGGGGAAGCTTGTCACTATCCAGAAGAGCGTTTGAGCTGTTACCAGCTTCCTGTCAGTTCCATACTTGGGGCAGCTTGTCGCTATCCAAAAGAGCCTTTGAGCTGTTACCTGCTTCCCATCAATTCCAAACCTGGGGCAGCTTATCTCTATCCAGAGGAGCCTAGGAGCTGTTACCTGCTTCCCGTTATTTCCATACCTGGGGCAGCTTATCTCTATCCAGAAGAGCCTTTGAGCTGTTACCTGTTTCCCATCAGTTCCATACCTGGGGCAGCTTATCTCTATCCAGAAGAGCCTTTGCGCTGTTACCTGCTTCCTGTCAGTTCCATACCTGGGGCAGCTTGTCACTATCCAGAAGAGCCTTTGAGCTGTTACCTGCTTCCTGTCGCATCTATGCCTGGGGAAGCTTGTCGCTATCCAGAAGATCCTGTGAGCTGTTACCTGCTTTCCGTCACTTCCATTCCTGCGGCAGCTTGTCGCTATCCAGAAGAGCCTTTGAGCTGTTACCTGCTTTCCGTCACTTCCATACCTGGGGCAGCTTGTCGCTATCCAGAAGAGCCTTTGAGCTGTTACCTGCTTTCCATCACTTCCATACCTGGGGCAGCTTATCTCTATCCAGAAGAGCCTTTGAGCCGTTACCTGCTTCCCATCACTTCCATACCTGGGGCAGCTTATCTCTATCCAGAAGAGCCTTTGAGCTGTTACCTGCTTCACGCCACTTCCATACCTGGGGCAGCTTGTCGTTATCCAGAAGAGCCTTTGAGCTATTACCTGCTTCACGCCACTTCCATACCTGGGGCAGCTTGTCGCTATCCAGAAGAGCCTTTGAGCTGTTTCATGCTTCCTGTCACATCTATACCTGGGGCAGCTTGTCGCTATCCAGAAGATCCTGTGAGCTGTTACCTGCTTTCCATCACTTCCATTCCTGCGGCAGCTTGTCGCTATCCAGAAGAGCCTTTGAGCTGTTATCTGCTTTCATCACTTCCATACCTGCGGCAGCTTGTCGCTATCCAGAAGAGCCTTTGAGCTGTTACCTGCATCCTGTCAGTTCCATACCTGGGGCAGCTTGTCGCTATCCAGAAGAGCCTTTGAGCTGTTACTTGTTTCCCGTCAGTTTCATACCTGGGGCAGTTTATCTCTATCCAGAAGAGCCTTTGAGCTGTTACCTGCTTCCGGTCACTTCCAAACCTGGGGCAGCTTATCTCTATCCAGAAGAGCCTACGAGCTGTTACATGCTTCCGATCACTTCCATACCTGGGGCAGCTTACCTCTATCCAGAAGAGCCTTTGAGCTGTTATCTGTTTCCCGTCACTTCCATACCTGGGGCAGCTTATCTCTATCCAGAAGAGCCTTTGAGCTGTTACCTGCTTCACGCCACTTCCATACCTGAGGCAGCTTGTCGCTATCCAGAAGAGCCTTTCGGCTGTTACCTGCTTGCTGTCACTTCCATACCTGGGGCAGCTTGTCGCTATCCAGAAGAGTCTTTGAGCTGTTACCTGCTTCCCGCCACTTCCATACCTGGGGCAGCTTAGCTCTATCCAGAAGAGTCTTTGAGCTGTTACCTGCTTTACGCCACTTCCATACCTGGGGCAGCTTGTCGCTATCCAGAAGAGCCTTTGAGCTGTTACCTGCTTGCCATCACTTACATACCTGGGGCAGCTTGTTGCTATCCAGAAGAGCCTTTGAGCTGTTACCTGCTTCCCGTCAGTTCCATACCTGGGTTAGCTTGGCGCTATCCAGAAGAGCCTTTGAGCTGTTACCTGCTTCCTGTCACATCTATACCTGGAGCAAGTTTGGCGCTATCCAGAATATCATGGGAGCTGTTACCTGCTTTCCGTCACTTCCATTCCTGCGGCAGCTTGTCGATATACAGAAGCGTCTTTGAGCTGTTACCTGCTTTCCATCACTTGCATACCTGGGGCAGCTTGTCACTATCCAGAAGAGCGTTTGAGCTGCTACCAGCTTCCTGTCAGTTCCATACTTGGGGCAGCTTGTCGCTATCCAAAAGAGCTTTTGAGCTGTTACCTGCTTCCCATCAATTCCAAACCTGGGGCAGCTTATCTCTATCCAGAGGAGCCTAGGAGCTGTTACCTGCTTCCCGTCATTTCCATACCTGGGCAGCTTATCTCTATCCAGAAGAGCTTTTGAGCTGTTACCTGTTTCCCATCAGTTCCATACCTGGGGCAGCTTATCTCTATCCAGAAGAGCCTTTGAGCTGTTACCTGCTTCCTGTCACTTCCATACCTGGGGCAGCTTATCTCTATCCAGAAGAGCCTTTGAGCTGTTACCTGCTTCACGCCACTTCCATACCTGGGGCAGCTTGTCGCTATCCAGAAGAGCCTTTGAGCTGTTACCTGCTTGCCGTCACTTCCATACCTGGGGCAGCTTATCTCTATCCAGAAGAGCCTTTGAGCTGTTACCTGCTTCCCATCACTTCCATACCTGGGGCAGCTTATCTCTATCCAGAAGAGCCTTTGAGCTGTTACCTGCTTCACGCCACTTACATACCTGGGGCAGCTTGTCGTTATCCAGAAGAACCTTTGAGCTATTACCTGCTTCCCGTCACTTCCATACCTGGGGCAGCTTGTCTCTATCCAGAAGAGCCTTTGAGCTATTACCTGCTTTCCATCACTTCCATACCTGGCGCAACTTGTCACTATCCAGAAGAGCCTTTGAGCTGTTACTGCTTCCTGTCAGTTCCATACCTGGGGCAGCTTGTCGCTATCCAGAAGAGCCTTTGAGCTGTTACCTGCTTCCTGTCACATCTATACCTGGGGCACCTTGTCGCTATCCAGAAGATCCTGTGAGCTGTTACCCGCTTTCCGACACTTCCATTCCTGCGGCAGCTTGTCGCTATCCAGAAGAGCCTTTGAGCTGTTACCTGCTTTCCGTCACTTCCATACCTGGGGCAGCTTGTCGCTATCCAGAAGAGCCTTTGAGCTGTTACCTGCTACACGTCACACCCATACGTGGGGCAGCTTGTCGGTATCCAGAAGACCCTTTGAGCTGTTACCTGCTTCCTGTCACTTCCATAACTGGGGCAGCTTGTCACTATCCAGAAGAGCCTTTGAGGTGTTACCTGCTTCCCATCACATATATACCAGGGGCAGCTTTTCGCTATCCATAAGATCCTGTGAGCTGTTACCTGCTTTCCATCACTTCCATACCTGGGGCATCTTGTTGCTATCCAGAAGAGCATTTGAGCTGTTACCTGCTTCCTGTCAGTTCCATACCTGGGGCAGCTTGTCGCTATCCAGAAGAGCCTTTGAGCTGTTACCTGCTTCCTGTCACATCTATACCTGGGGAAGCTTGTTGCAATCCAGAAGATCCTGTGAGCTGTTACCTGCTTTCTGTCACTTCCATTCCGGCGGCAGCTTGTCGCTATCCAGAAGAGCCTTTGAGATGTTACCTGCTTTCCGTCACTTCCATACCTGGGGCAGCTTGTCGCTATCCAGAAGAGCCTTTGAGCTGTTACCTGCTTCCTGTCAGTCCATACCTGGGGCAGCTTGTCGCTATCCAGAAGAGCCTTTGAGCTGTTACCTGCTTTCTATCACTTCCATACCTGGGGCAGCTTATCTCTATCCAGAAGAGCCTTTGAGCCGTTACCTGCTTCCCATCACTTCCATACCTGGGGCAGCTTATCTCTATCCAGAAGAGCCTTTGAGCTGTTACCTGCTTCACGCCACTTCCATACCTGGGGCAGCTTGTCGTTATCCAGAAGAGCCTAGGAGCTGTTACATGCTTCCCATCACTTCCATACCTGGGGCAGCTTGTCGCTATCCAGAAGAGCCTTTGAGCTGTTTCATGCTTCCTGTCACATCTATACCTGGGGCAGCTTGTCGCTATCCAGAAGATCCTGTGAGCTGCTACCTGCTTTCCATCACTTCCATTCCTGCGGCAGCTTGTCGTTATCCAGAAGAGCCTTTGAGCTGTTATCTGCTTTCCATCACTTCCATACCTGGGGCAGCTTGTCGCTATCCAGAAGATCCTTTGAGCTGTTACCTGCTTCCTGTCAGTTCCATTCCTGGGGCAGCTTGTCGCTATCCAGAAGAGCCTTTGAGCTGTTACCTGCTTCCCGTTACTTCCAAACCTGGGGCAGCTTATCTCTATCCAGAAGAGCCTAGGAGCTGTTACATGCTTCCCATCACTTCCATACCTGGGGCAGCTTATCTTTGTCCAGAAGAGCCTTTGAGCTGTTACCTGTTTCCCGTCAGTTTCATACCTGGGGCATCTTATCTCTATCCAGAAGAGCCTTTGAGCTGTTACCTGCTTCCTGTCACTTCCATACCTGGGGCAGCTTATCACTATCCAGAAGAGCCTTTGAGCTGTTACCTGCTTCACGCCACTTCCATACCTGAGGCAGCTTGTCGCTATCCAGAAGAGCCTTTCGGCTGTTACCTGCTTGCTGTCACTTCCATACCTGGGGCAGCTTGTCGCTATCCAGAAGAGCCTTTGAGCTGTTACTTGTTTCCCGTCAGTTTCATACCTGGGGCAGCTTATCTCTATCCAGAAGAGCCTTTGAGCTGTTACCTGCTTCCGGTCACTTCCAAACCTGGGGCAGCTTATCTCTATCCAGAAGAGCCTAGGAGCTGTTACATGCTTCCGATCACTTCCATACCTGGGGCAGCTTACCTCTATCCAGAAGAGCCTTTGAGCTGTTACCTGTTTCCCGTCAGTTTCATAACTGGGGCAACTTATCTCTATCCAGAAGAGCCTTTGAGCTGTTACCTGCTTCCTGTCACTTCCATACCTGGGGCAGCTTATCTCTATCCAGAAGAGCCTTTGAGCTGTTACCTGCTTCACGCCACTTCCATACCTGAGGCAGCTTGTCGCTATCCAGAGGAGCCTTTCGGCTGTTACCTGCTTGCTGTCACTTCCATACCTGGGGCAGCTTGTCGCTATCCAGAAGAGCCTTTGAGCTGTTACCTGCTTCCCGCCACTTCCATACCTGGGGCAGCTTAGCTCTATCCAGAAGAGCCTTTGAGCTGTTACCTGCTTTACGCCACTTCCATACCTGGGGCAGCTTGTCGCTATCCAGAAGAGCCTTTGAGCTGTTACCTGCTTGCCATCACTTACATACCTGGGGCAGCTTGTTGCTATCCAGAAGAGCCTTTGAGCTGTTACCTGCTTCCTGTCACATCTATACCTGGAGCAAGTTTGGCGCTATCCAGAATATCATGGGAGCTGTTACCTGCTTTCCGTCACTTCCATTCCTGCGGCAGCTTGTCGATATACAGAAGCGTCTTTGAGCTGTTACCTGCTTTCCATCACTTGCATACCTGGGGCAGCTTGTCACTATCCAGAAGAGCGTTTGAGCTGTTACCAGCTTCCTGTCAGTTCCATACTTGGGGCAGCTTGTCGCTATCCAAAAGAGCCTTTGAGCTGTTACCTGCTTCCCATCAATTCCAAACCTGGGGCAGCTTATCTCTATCCAGAGGAGCCTAGGAGCTGTTACCTGCTTCCCGTCATTTCCATACCTGGGCAGCTTATCTCTATCCAGAAGAGCCTTTGAGCTGTTACCTGTTTCCCATCAGTTCCATACCTGGGGCAGCTTATCTCTATCCAGAAGAGCCTTTGAGCTGTTACCTGCTTCCTGTCACTTCCATACCTGGGGCAGCTTATCTCTATCCAGAAGAGCCTTTGAGCTGTTACCTGCTTCACGCCACTTCCATACCTGGGGCAGCTTGTCGCTATCCAGAAGAGCCTTTGAGCTGTTACCTGCTTGCCGTCACTTCCATACCTGGGGCAGCTTGTCGCTTTCCAGAAGAGCCTTTGAGCTGTTACCTGCTTCCTGTCACATCCCAGACCTGGGGCAGGTTTCTATATCCAGAATAGCCTTTGAGCTGTTACCTGCTTCACGTCACTTCCATACCTGGGGCAGCTTGTCGCTATCCAGAAGAGCATTTGAGCTGTTACCTGCTTTCCATCAATTCCATACCTGGGACAGCTTATCTCTATCCAGAATAGCCTTTGAGCTGTTACCTGCTTCCTGTCACTTCCATAACTGGGGCAGCTTGTCGCTATCCAGAAGAGCCTTTGAGGTGTTACCTGCTTCCCATCACATATATACCTGGGGCAGCTTTTTGCTATACATAAGATCCTGTGAGCTGTTACCTGCTTTCTCATCACTTCCAGACCTGGGGCATCTTGTTGCTATCCAGAAGAGCATTTGAGCTGTTACCTGCTTCCTGTCAGTTCCATACCTGGGGCAGCTTGTCGCTATCCAGAAGAGCCTTTGAGCTGTTACCTGCTTCCTGTCGCATCTATGCCTGGGGAAGCTTGTCGCTATCCAGAAGATCCTGTGAGCTGTTACCTGCTTTCCATCACTTCCATTGATGCGGCAGCTTGTCGCTATCCAGAAGAGCCTTTGAGCTGTTACCTGCTTTCCGTCACTTCCAAACCTGGGGAAGCTTGTCTCTATCCAGAAGTGCCTTTGAGCTATTACCTGCTTTCCATCACTTCCATATTGGCGCAACTTGTCACTATCCAGAAGAGCCTTTGAGCTGTTACCTGCTTCCTGTCGCATCTATGCCTGGGGAAGCTTGTCGCTATCCAGAAGAGCCTTTGAGCTGTTACCTGCTTCCTGTCAGTCCATACCTGGGGCAGCTTATCTCTATCCAGAAGAGCCTTTGAGCTGTTACCTGCTTCCCATCACTTCCATACCTGGGGCAGCTTATCTCTATCCAGAAGAGCATTTGAGCTGTTACCTGCTTCACGCCACTTACATACCTGGTGCAGCTTGTCGTTATCCAGAAGAACCTTTGAGCTATTACCTGCTTCCCGTCACTTCCATACCTGGGGCAGCTTGTCTCTATCCAGAAGTGCCTTTGAGCTATTACCTGCTTTCCATCACTTCCATACCTGGCGCAACTTGTCACTATCCAGAAGAGCCTTTGAGCTGTTACCTGCTTCCTGTCAGTTCCATACCTGGGGCAGCTTGTCGCTATCCAGAAGAGCCTTTGAGCTGTTACCTGCTTCCTGTCACATCTATACCTGGGGCACCTTGTCGCTATCCAGAAGATCCTGTGAGCTGTTACCCGCTTTCCGACACTTCCATTCCTGCGGCAGCTTGTCGCTATCCAGAAGAGCCTTTGAGCTGTTACCTGCTTTCCGTCACTTCCATACCTGGGGCAGCTTGTCGCTATCCAGAAGAGCCTTTGAGCTGTTACCTGCTCCACGTCACACCCATACGTGGGGCAGCTTGTCGGTATCCAGAAGAGCCTTTGAGCTGTTACCTGCTTCCTGTCACTTCCATAACTGGGGCAGCTTGTCACTATCCAGAAGAGCCTTTGAGGTGTTACCTGCTTCCCATCACATATATACCTGGGGCAGCTTTTCGCTATCCATAAGATCCTGTGAGCTGTTACCTGCTTTCCATCACTTCCATACCTGGGGCATCTTGTTGCTATCCAGAAGAGCATTTGAGCTGTTACCTGCTTCCTGTCAGTTCCATACCTGGGGCAGCTTGTCGCTATCCAGAAGAGCCTTTGAGCTGTTACCTGCTTCCTGTCACATCTATACCTGGGGAAGCTTGTTGCTATCCAGAAGATCCTGTGAGCTGTTACCTGCTTTCTGTCACTTCCATTCCGGCGGCAGCTTGTCGCTATCCAGAAGAGCCTTTGAGCTGTTACCTGCTTTCTGTCACTTCCATACCTGGGGCAGCTTGTCGCTATCCAGAAGAGCCTTTGAGCTGTTACCTGCTTCCTGTCAGTCCATACCTGGGGCAGCTTGTCGGTATCCAGAAGAGCCTTTGAGCTGTTACCTGCTTTCTATCACTTCCATACCTGGGGCAGCTTATCTCTATCCAGAAGAGCCTTTGAGCCGTTACCTGCTTCCCATCACTTCCATACCTGGGGCAGCTTATCTCTATCCAGAAGAGCCTTTGAGCTGTTACCTGCTTCACGCCACTTCCATACCTGGGGCAGCTTGTCGTTATCCAGAAGAGCCTAGGAGCTGTTACATGCTTCCCATCACTTCCATACCTGGGGCAGCTTGTCGCTATCCAGAAGAGCCTTTGAGCTGTTTCATGCTTCCTGTCACATCTATACCTGGGGCAGCTTGTCGCTATCCAGAAGATCCTGTGAGCTGCTACCTGCTTTCCATCACTTCCATTCCTGCGGCATCTTGTCGCTATCCAGAAGAGCCTTTGAGCTGTTATCTGCTTTCCATCACTTCCATACCTGGGGCAGCTTGTCGCTATCCAGAAGAGCCTTTGAGCTGTTACCTGCTTCCTGTCAGTTCCATTCCTGGGGCAGCTTGTCGCTATCCAGAAGAGCCTTTGAGCTGTTACCTGCTTCCCGTTACTTCCAAGCCTGGGGCAGCTTATCTCTATCCAGAAGAGCCTAGGAGCTGTTACATGCTTCCCATCACTTCCATACCTGGGGCAGCTTATCTTTGTCCAGAAGAGCCTTTGAGCTGTTACCTGTTTCCCGTCAGTTTCATACCTGGGGCATCTTATCTCTATCCAGAAGAGCCTTTGAGCTGTTACCTGCTTCCTGTCACTTCCATACCTGGGGCAGCTTATCACTATCCAGAAGAGCCTTTGAGCTGTTACCTGCTTCACGCCACTTCCATACCTGAGGCAGCTTGTCGCTATCCAGAAGAGCCTTTCGGCTGTTACCTGCTTGCTGTCACTTCCATACCTGGGGCAGCTTGTCGCTATCCAGAAGAGCCTTTGAGCTGTTACCTGCTTCCCGTCACTTCCATACCTGGGGCAGCTTTGCTCTATCCAGAAGAGCCTTTGAACTGTTACCTGCTTTACGCCACTTCCATACCTGGGGCAGCTTGTCGCTATCCAGAAGAGCCTATGAGCTGTTACCTGCCATCACTTACATACCTGGGGCAGCTTGTTGCTATCCAGAAGAGCCTTTGAGCTGTTACCTGCTTCCCGTCAGTTCCTTACCTGGGTCAGCTTGGCGCTATCCAGAAGAGCCTTTGAGCTGTTACCTGCTTCCTGTCACATCTATACCTGGAGCAAGTTTGGCGCTATCCAGAATATCCTGGGAGCTGTTACCTGCTTTCCGTCACTTCCATTCCTGCGGCAGCTTGTCGATATCCAGAAGAGCCTTTGAGCTGTTACCTGCTTCACGCCACTTCCATACCTGGGGCAGCTTGTCGCTATCCAGAAGAGCCTTTGAGCTGTTACCTGCTTGCCGTCACTTCCATACCTGGGGCAGCTTATCTCTATCCAGAAGAGCCTTTGAGCTGTTACCTGCTTCCCATCACTTCCATACCTGGGGCAGCTTATCTCTATCCAGAAGAGCCTTTGAGCTGTTACCTGCTTCACGCCACTTACATACCTGGGGCAGCTTGTCGTTATCCAGAAGAACCTTTGAGCTATTACCTGCTTCCCGTCACTTCCATACCTGGGGCAGCTTGTCTCTATCCAGAAGAGCCTTTGAGCTATTACCTGCTTTCCATCACTTCCATACCTGGCGCAACTTGTCACTATCCAGAAGAGCCTTTGAGCTGTTACTGCTTCCTGTCAGTTCCATACCTGGGGCAGCTTGTCGCTATCCAGAAGAGCCTTTGAGCTGTTACCTGCTTCCTGTCACATCTATACCTGGGGCACCTTGTCGCTATCCAGAAGATCCTGTGAGCTGTTACCCGCTTTCCGACACTTCCATTCCTGCGGCAGCTTGTCGCTATCCAGAAGAGCCTTTGAGCTGTTACCTGCTTTCCGTCACTTCCATACCTGGGGCAGCTTGTCGCTATCCAGAAGAGCCTTTGAGCTGTTACCTGCTCCACGTCACACCCATACGTGGGGCAGCTTGTCGGTATCCAGAAGACCCTTTGAGCTGTTACCTGCTTCCTGTCACTTCCATAACTGGGGCAGCTTGTCACTATCCAGAAGAGCCTTTGAGGTGTTACCTGCTTCCCATCACATATATACCAGGGGCAGCTTTTCGCTATCCATAAGATCCTGTGAGCTGTTACCTGCTTTCCATCACTTCCATACCTGGGGCATCTTGTTGCTATCCAGAAGAGCATTTGAGCTGTTACCTGCTTCCTGTCAGTTCCATACCTGGGGCAGCTTGTCGCTATCCAGAAGAGCCTTTGAGCTGTTACCTGCTTCCTGTCACATCTATACCTGGGGAAGCTTGTTGCTATCCAGAAGATCCTGTGAGCTGTTACCTGCTTTCTGTCACTTCCATTCCGGCGGCAGCTTGTCGCTATCCAGAAGAGCCTTTGAGATGTTACCTGCTTTCCGTCACTTCCATACCTGGGGCAGCTTGTCGCTATCCAGAAGAGCCTTTGAGCTGTTACCTGCTTCCTGTCAGTCCATACCTGGGGCAGCTTGTCGCTATCCAGAAGAGCCTTTGAGCTGTTACCTGCTTTCTATCACTTCCATACCTGGGGCAGCTTATCTCTATCCAGAAGAGCCTTTGAGCCGTTACCTGCTTCCCATCACTTCCATACCTGGGGCAGCTTATCTCTATCCAGAAGAGCCTTTGAGCTGTTACCTGCTTCACGCCACTTCCATACCTGGGGCAGCTTGTCGTTATCCAGAAGAGCCTAGGAGCTGTTACATGCTTCCCATCACTTCCATACCTGGGGCAGCTTGTCGCTATCCAGAAGAGCCTTTGAGCTGTTTCATGCTTCCTGTCACATCTATACCTGGGGCAGCTTGTCGCTATCCAGAAGATCCTGTGAGCTGCTACCTGCTTTCCATCACTTCCATTCCTGCGGCAGCTTGTCGTTATCCAGAAGAGCCTTTGAGCTGTTATCTGCTTTCCATCACTTCCATACCTGGGGCAGCTTGTCGCTATCCAGAAGATCCTTTGAGCTGTTACCTGCTTCCTGTCAGTTCCATTCCTGGGGCAGCTTGTCGCTATCCAGAAGAGCCTTTGAGCTGTTACCTGCTTCCCGTTACTTCCAAACCTGGGGCAGCTTATCTCTATCCAGAAGAGCCTAGGAGCTGTTACATGCTTCCCATCACTTCCATACCTGGGGCAGCTTATCTTTGTCCAGAAGAGCCTTTGAGCTGTTACCTGTTTCCCGTCAGTTTCATACCTGGGGCATCTTATCTCTATCCAGAAGAGCCTTTGAGCTGTTACCTGCTTCCTGTCACTTCCATACCTGGGGCAGCTTATCACTATCCAGAAGAGCCTTTGAGCTGTTACCTGCTTCACGCCACTTCCATACCTGAGGCAGCTTGTCGCTATCCAGAAGAGCCTTTCGGCTGTTACCTGCTTGCTGTCACTTCCATACCTGGGGCAGCTTGTCGCTATCCAGAAGAGCCTTTGAGCTGTTACTTGTTTCCCGTCAGTTTCATACCTGGGGCAGCTTATCTCTATCCAGAAGAGCCTTTGAGCTGTTACCTGCTTCCGGTCACTTCCAAACCTGGGGCAGCTTATCTCTATCCAGAAGAGCCTAGGAGCTGTTACATGCTTCCGATCACTTCCATACCTGGGGCAGCTTACCTCTATCCAGAAGAGCCTTTGAGCTGTTACCTGTTTCCCGTCAGTTTCATAACTGGGGCAACTTATCTCTATCCAGAAGAGCCTTTGAGCTGTTACCTGCTTCCTGTCACTTCCATACCTGGGGCAGCTTATCTCTATCCAGAAGAGCCTTTGAGCTGTTACCTGCTTCACGCCACTTCCATACCTGAGGCAGCTTGTCGCTATCCAGAGGAGCCTTTCGGCTGTTACCTGCTTGCTGTCACTTCCATACCTGGGGCAGCTTGTCGCTATCCAGAAGAGCCTTTGAGCTGTTACCTGCTTCCCGCCACTTCCATACCTGGGGCAGCTTAGCTCTATCCAGAAGAGCCTTTGAGCTGTTACCTGCTTTACGCCACTTCCATACCTGGGGCAGCTTGTCGCTATCCAGAAGAGCCTTTGAGCTGTTACCTGCTTGCCATCACTTACATACCTGGGGCAGCTTGTTGCTATCCAGAAGAGCCTTTGAGCTGTTACCTGCTTCCTGTCACATCTATACCTGGAGCAAGTTTGGCGCTATCCAGAATATCATGGGAGCTGTTACCTGCTTTCCGTCACTTCCATTCCTGCGGCAGCTTGTCGATATACAGAAGCGTCTTTGAGCTGTTACCTGCTTTCCATCACTTGCATACCTGGGGCAGCTTGTCACTATCCAGAAGAGCGTTTGAGCTGTTACCAGCTTCCTGTCAGTTCCATACTTGGGGCAGCTTGTCGCTATCCAAAAGAGCCTTTGAGCTGTTACCTGCTTCCCATCAATTCCAAACCTGGGGCAGCTTATCTCTATCCAGAGGAGCCTAGGAGCTGTTACCTGCTTCCCGTCATTTCCATACCTGGGCAGCTTATCTCTATCCAGAAGAGCCTTTGAGCTGTTACCTGTTTCCCATCAGTTCCATACCTGGGGCAGCTTATCTCTATCCAGAAGAGCCTTTGAGCTGTTACCTGCTTCCTGTCACTTCCATACCTGGGGCAGCTTATCTCTATCCAGAAGAGCCTTTGAGCTGTTACCTGCTTCACGCCACTTCCATACCTGGGGCAGCTTGTCGCTATCCAGAAGAGCCTTTGAGCTGTTACCTGCTTGCCGTCACTTCCATACCTGGGGCAGCTTGTCGCTTTCCAGAAGAGCCTTTGAGCTGTTACCTGCTTCCTGTCACATCCCAGACCTGGGGCAGGTTTCTATATCCAGAATAGCCTTTGAGCTGTTACCTGCTTCACGTCACTTCCATACCTGGGGCAGCTTGTCGCTATCCAGAAGAGCATTTGAGCTGTTACCTGCTTTCCATCAATTCCATACCTGGGACAGCTTATCTCTATCCAGAATAGCCTTTGAGCTGTTACCTGCTTCCTGTCACTTCCATAACTGGGGCAGCTTGTCGCTATCCAGAAGAGCCTTTGAGGTGTTACCTGCTTCCCATCACATATATACCTGGGGCAGCTTTTTGCTATACATAAGATCCTGTGAGCTGTTACCTGCTTTCTCATCACTTCCAGACCTGGGGCATCTTGTTGCTATCCAGAAGAGCATTTGAGCTGTTACCTGCTTCCTGTCAGTTCCATACCTGGGGCAGCTTGTCGCTATCCAGAAGAGCCTTTGAGCTGTTACCTGCTTCCTGTCGCATCTATGCCTGGGGAAGCTTGTCGCTATCCAGAAGATCCTGTGAGCTGTTACCTGCTTTCCATCACTTCCATTGATGCGGCAGCTTGTCGCTATCCAGAAGAGCCTTTGAGCTGTTACCTGCTTTCCGTCACTTCCAAACCTGGGGAAGCTTGTCTCTATCCAGAAGTGCCTTTGAGCTATTACCTGCTTTCCATCACTTCCATATTGGCGCAACTTGTCACTATCCAGAAGAGCCTTTGAGCTGTTACCTGCTTCCTGTCGCATCTATGCCTGGGGAAGCTTGTCGCTATCCAGAAGAGCCTTTGAGCTGTTACCTGCTTCCTGTCAGTCCATACCTGGGGCAGCTTATCTCTATCCAGAAGAGCCTTTGAGCTGTTACCTGCTTCCCATCACTTCCATACCTGGGGCAGCTTATCTCTATCCAGAAGATCCTGTGAGCTGCTACCTGCTTTCCATCACTTCCATTCCTGCGGCATCTTGTCGCTATCCAGAAGAGCCTTTGAGCTGTTATCTGCTTTCCATCACTTCCATACCTGGGGCAGCTTGTCGCTATCCAGAAGAGCCTTTGAGCTGTTACCTGCTTCCTGTCAGTTCCATTCCTGGGGCAGCTTGTCGCTATCCAGAAGAGCCTTTGAGCTGTTACCTGCTTCCCGTTACTTCCAAGCCTGGGGCAGCTTATCTCTATCCAGAAGAGCCTAGGAGCTGTTACATGCTTCCCATCACTTCCATACCTGGGGCAGCTTATCTTTGTCCAGAAGAGCCTTTGAGCTGTTACCTGTTTCCCGTCAGTTTCATACCTGGGGCATCTTATCTCTATCCAGAAGAGCCTTTGAGCTGTTACCTGCTTCCTGTCACTTCCATACCTGGGGCAGCTTATCACTATCCAGAAGAGCCTTTGAGCTGTTACCTGCTTCACGCCACTTCCATACCTGAGGCAGCTTGTCGCTATCCAGAAGAGCCTTTCGGCTGTTACCTGCTTGCTGTCACTTCCATACCTGGGGCAGCTTGTCGCTATCCAGAAGAGCCTTTGAGCTGTTACCTGCTTCCCGTCACTTCCATACCTGGGGCAGCTTTGCTCTATCCAGAAGAGCCTTTGAACTGTTACCTGCTTTACGCCACTTCCATACCTGGGGCAGCTTGTCGCTATCCAGAAGAGCCTATGAGCTGTTACCTGCCATCACTTACATACCTGGGGCAGCTTGTTGCTATCCAGAAGAGCCTTTGAGCTGTTACCTGCTTCCCGTCAGTTCCTTACCTGGGTCAGCTTGGCGCTATCCAGAAGAGCCTTTGAGCTGTTACCTGCTTCCTGTCACATCTATACCTGGAGCAAGTTTGGCGCTATCCAGAATATCCTGGGAGCTGTTACCTGCTTTCCGTCACTTCCATTCCTGCGGCAGCTTGTCGATATCCAGAAGTCTTTGAGCTGTTACCTGCCTTCCATCACTTGCACACCTGGGGCAGCTTGTCACTATCCAGAAGAGCGTTTGAGCTGTTACCAGCTTTTTGTCAGTTCCATACTTGGGGCAGTTTGTCGCTATCCAAAAGAGCCTTTGAGCTGTTACCTGCTTCCCATCTATTCCAAACCTGGGGCAGCTTATCTCTATCCAGAGGAGCCTAGGAGCTGTTACCTGCTTTCCGTCACTTCCATACCTGGGGCAGCTTATCTCTATCTAGAAGAGCCTTTGAGCTGTTACCTGTTTCCCATCAGTTACATACATGGGGCAGCTTATCTCTATCCAGAAGAGCCTTTGAGCTGTTACCTGCTTCCTGTCACTTCCATACCTGGGGCAGATTATCTCTATCCAGAAGAGCCTTTGAGCTGTTACCTGCTTCACGCCACTTCCATACCTGGGGCAGCTTGTCTCTATCCAGAAGAGCCTTTGAGCTGTTACCTGCTTGCCATCACTTTCATACCTGGGGCAGCTTGTCGCTTTCCAGAAGAGCCTTTGAGCTGTTACCTGCTTCCTGTCACATCCAGACCTGGGGCAGCTTATCTCTATCCAGAATAGCCTTTGAGCTGTTACCTGCTTCACGTCACTTCCATACCTGGGGCAGCTTGTCGCTATCAAGAAGAGACTTTCAGCTGTTACCTGCTTGCTGTCAGTTCCATACCTGGGGCAGCTTGTCGCTATCCAGAAGAGCCTTTGAGCTGTTACCTGCTTTCCATCAGTTCCATACCTGGCACAGCTTATCTCTATCCAGAAGAGCCTTTGAGCTGTTACCTGCTTCCTGTCACTTCCATAACTGGGGCAGCTTGTCGCTATCCAGAAGAGCCTTTGAGCTGTTACCTGCTTCCTGTCGCATCTATGCCTGGGGAAGCTTGTTGCTATCCAGAAGATCCTGTGGGCTGTTACCTGCTTTCCGTCACTTCCATTCCGGCGGCAGCTTGTCGCTATCCAGAAGAGCCTTTAAGCTGTTACCTGCTTTCCATCACTTCCATACCTGGGGAAGCTTGTCGCTATCCAGAAGAGCCTTTGAGCTGTTACCTGCTTCCTGTCAGTCCATACCTGGGGCAGCTTGTCGCTATCCAGAAGAGCCTTTGAGCTGTTACCTGCTTTCCATCACTTCCATACCTGGGGCAGCTTATCTCTATCCAGAAGAGCCTTTGAGCCGTTACCTGCTTCCCATCACTTCCATACCTGGGGCAGCTTATCTCTATCCATAAGAGCCTTTGAGCTGTTACCTGCTTCACGCCACTTCCATACCTGGGGCAGCTTGTCGTTATCCAGAAGAGCCCTTGAGCTATTACCTGCTTCACGCCACTTCCATACCTGGGGCAGCTTGTCGCTATCCAGAAGAGCCTTTGAGCTGTTTCATGCTTCCTGTCACATCTATACCTGGGGCAGCTTGTCGCTATCCAGAAGATCCTGTGAGCTGCTACCTGCTTTCCATCACTTCCATTCCTGCGGCAGCTTGTCGCTATCCAGAAGAGCCTTTGAGCTGTTATCTGCTTTCCATCACTTCCATACCTGGGGCAGCTTGTCGCTATCCAGAAGAGCCTTTGAGCTGTTACCTGTTTCCCGTTACTTCCAAACCTGGGGCAGCTTATCTCTATCCAGAAGAGCCTAGGAGCTGTTACATGCTTCCCATCACTTCCATACCTGGGGCAGCTTATCTTTGTCCAGAAGAGCCTTTGAGCTGTTACCTGTTTCCCGTCAGTTTCATACCTGGGGCATCTTATCTCTATCCAGAAGAGCCTTTGAGCTGTTACCTGCTTCCTGTCACTTCCATACCTGGGGCAGCTTATCTCTATCCAGAAGAGCCTTTGAGCTGTTACCTGCTTCACGCCACTTCCATACCTGAGGCAGCTTGTCGCTATCCAGAAGAGCCTTTGAGCTGTTACCTGCTTGCTGTCACTTCCATACCTGGGGCAGCTTGTCGCTATCCAGAAGAGCCTTTGAGCTGTTACCTGCTTCCCGTCACTTCCATACCTGGGGCAGTTTAGCTCTATCCAGAAGAGCCTTTGAACTGTTACCTGCTTTACGCCACTTCCATACCTGGGGCAGCTTGTTGCTATCCAGAAGAGCCTTTGAGCTGTTACCTGCTTCCCGTCAGTTCCATACCTGGGTCAGCTTGGCGCTATCCAGAAGAGCCTTTGAGCTGTTACCTGCTTCCTGTCACATCTATACCTGGAGCAAGTTTGGCGCTATCCAGAATATCCTGGGAGCTGTTACCTGCTTTCCGTCACTTCCATTCCTGCGGCAGCTTGTCGATATCCAGAAGAGTCTTTGAACTGTTACCTGCTTTCCATCACTTGCATACCTGGGGCAGCTTGTCGCTATCCATAAGATCCTGTGAGCTGTTACCTGCTTTCCATCATTTCCATACCTGGGGCATCTTGTTGCTATCCAGAAGAGCATTTGAGCTGTTACCTGCTTCCTGTCAGTTCCATACCTGGGGCAGCTTGTCGCTATCCAGAAGAGCCTTTGAGCTGTTACCTGCTTCCTGTCGCATCTATGCCTGGGGAAGCTTGTCGCTATCCAGAAGATCCTGTGAGCTGTTACCTGCTTTCCGTCACTTCCATTGATGCGGCAGCTTGTCGCTATCCAGAAGAGCCTTTGAGCTGTTACCTGCTTTCCGTCACTTCCATACCTGGGGAAGCTTGTCGCTATACAGAAGAGCCTTTGAGCTGTTACCTGCTTCCTGTCAGTCCATACCTGGGGCAGCTTGTCGCTATCCAGAAGAGCCTTTGAGCTGTTACAAGCTTTCCATCACTTCCATACCTGGGGCAGCTTATCTCTATCCAGAAGAGCCTTTGAGCCGTTACCTGCTTCCCATCACTTCCATACCTGGGGCAGCTTATCTCTATCCAGAAGAGCCTTTGAGCTGTTACCTGCTTCACGCCACTTACATACCTGGGGCAGCTTGTCACTATCCAGAAGAACCTGTGAGTTGTTATCTGCTTCCCGTCACTTCCATACTTGGGGCAGCTTGTCTCTAACCAGAAGAGCCTTTGAGCTATTACCTGCTTTCCATCACTTCCATACCTGTCGCAACTTGTCGCTATCCAGAAGAGCCTTTGAGCTGTTACCTGCTTCAATGTCAGTTCCATACCTGGGGCAGCTTGTCGCTATCCAGAAGAGCCTTTGAGCTGTTACCTGCTTCCTGTCACATCTATACCTGGGGCAGCTTGTCGCTATCCAGAAGATCCTGTGAGCTGTTACCCGCTTTCCATCACTTCCATTCCTGCGGCAGCTTGTCGCTATCCAGAAGAGCCTTTGAGCTGTTACCTGCTTTCCATCACTTCCATACCTGGGGCAGCTTGTCGCTATCCAGAAGAGCCTTTGAGCTGTTACCTGCTGCACGTCACACCCATACATGGGGCAGCTTGTCGCTATCCAGAAGATCCTGTGAGCAGTTAACCGCTTTCCGTCACTTCCATTCCTGCGGCAGCTTGTCGCTATCCAGAAGAGCCTTTGAGCTGTTACCTGCTTCTTGTCACATCTATACCTGGGGCAGCTTGTCGCTATCCAGAAGATCCTGTGAGCAGTTAACCGCTTTCCGTCACTTCCATTCCTGCGGCAGCTTGTCGCTATCCAGAAGAGCCTTTGAGCTGTTACCTGCTTTCCATCACTTTCATACCTGGGGCAGCTTGCCACTATCCAGAAGAGCCTTTGAGCTGTTACCAGCTTCCTGTCAGTTCCATACCTGGGGCAGCTTGTCGCTATCCAGAAGAGCCTTTGAGCTGTTACCTGCTTCCCGTCAATTCGAAACCTGGGGCAGTTTATCTCTATCCAGAGGAGCCTTGGAGCTGTTACCTGCTTCCCGTCACTTCTATACATGGGGCAGCTTATCTCTATCCAGAAGAGCCTTTGAGCTGTTACCTGCTTCACGCCACTTCCATACCTGGGGCAGCTTGTCGCTATCCAGAAGAGCCTTTAAGCTGTTACCTGCTTGCCGTCACTTCCATACCTGGGGCAGCTTGTCGCTATCCAGAAGAGCCTTTGAGCTGTTACCTGCTTCCCATCACTTCCATACCTGGGGCAGCTTATCTCTATCCAGAAGAGCCTTTGAGCTGTTACCTGCTTCACGCCACATCCCAGACCTGGGCAGCTTATCTCTATCCAGAATAGCCTTTGAGCTGTTACCTGCTTCACGTCACTTCCATACCTTGGGCAGCTTGTTGCTATCCAGAAGAGACTTTCAGCTGTTACCTGCTTGCTGTCAGTTCCATACCTGGGGCAGCTTGTCGCTATCCAGGAGAGCTTTTGAGCTGTTACCTGCTTTCCATCAGTTCCATACCTGGGGCAGCTTATCTCTATCCAGAATAGCCTTTGAGCTGTTACCTGCTTCACGTCACTTCCATACCTGGGGCAGCTTGTCGCTATCCAGAAGTGACTTTCAGCTGTTACCTGCTTGCTGTCAGTTCCATACCTGGGGCAGCTTCTCGCTATCCAGAAGAGCCTTTGAGCTATTACCTGCTTTCCATCAATTCCATACCTGGGACAGCTTATGTCTATCCAGAAGAGCCTTAGAGCTTTTACTTGCTCCACGTCACATCCATACGTGGGGCAGCTTGTCGCTCTCCAGAAGGTCCTGTGAGCTGTTACCTGCCTTCCGTCACTTCCATACCTGGGGCAACTTGTCGCTATCCAGAAGAGCCTTTGAGCTGTTACCTGCTTCTCATCAGTTCCATACCCGGGGCAGCTTGTCACTATCCAGAAGAGCCTTTGAGCTGTTTCATGCTTCCTGTCACATCTATACCTGGGGCAGCTTGTCGCTATCCAGAAGATCCTGTGAGCTGTTACCTGTTTTCCATCACTTTCATTCCTGCGGCAGCTTGTCGCTATCCAGAAGAGCCTTTGAGCTGTTATCTGCTTTCCATCACTTCCATACCTGGGGCAGCTTGTCGCTATCCAGAAGAGCCTTTGAGTTGTTACCTGCTTCCTGTCAGTTCCATACCTGGGGCAGCTTGTCGCTATCCAGAAGAGCCTTTGAGCTGTTACCTGCTTCCCGTCACTTCCAAACCTGGGGCAGTTTATCTCTATCCAGAAGAGCCTTTGAGCTGTTACCTGTTTCCCGTCAGTTTCATACCTGGGCCAGCTTATCTCTATCCAGAAGAGCCTTTGAGCTGTTACCTGCTTCCCGTCACTTCCATACCTGGGGCAGCTTATCTCTATCCAGAAGAGCCTTTGAGCTGTTACCTGTTTCACGCCACTTCCATACCTGAGGCAGCTTGTCGCTATCCAGAAGAGACTTTCAGCTGTTACCTGCTTGCTGTCAGTTCCATCCCTGGGGCAGCTTGTCGCTATCCAGAAGAGCCTTTGAGCTGTTACCTGCTTTCAGTCAGTTCCATACCTGGGACAGCTTATCTCTGTCCAGAAAAGCCTTTGAGCTGTTACCTGCTTCCTGTCACTTCCATAACTGGGGCAACTTGTCGCTATCCAGAAGAGCCTTTGAGCTGTTTCCTGCTTCCTGTCAGTTCCATACTTGGGGCAGCTTGTCGCTATCCAGAAGAGCCTTTGAGCTGTTACCTGCTTCCCGTCACTTCCAAACCTGGGGCAGTTTATCTCTATCCAGAAGAGCCTTTGAGCTGTTACCTGTTTCCCGTCAGTTTCATACCTGGGGCAGCTTATCTCTATCCAGAAGAGCCTTTGAGCTGTTACCTGCTTCCCGTCACTTCCATACCTGGGGCAGCTTATCTCTATCCAGAAGAGCCTTTGAGCTGTTACCTGCTTCACGCCACTTCCATACCTGGGGCAGCTTGTCGCTATCCAGAAGAGCCTTTAAGCTGTTACCTGCTTGCCGTCACTTCCATACCTGGGGCAGCTTGTCGCTATCCAGAAGAGCCTTTGAGCTGTTACCTGCTTCCCATCACTTCCATACCTGGGGCAGCTTATCTCTATCCAGAAGAGCCTTTGAGCTGTTACCTGCTTCACGCCACATCCCAGACCTGGGCAGCTTATCTCTATCCAGAATAGCCTTTGAGCTGTTACCTGCTTCACGTCACTTCCATACCTTGGGCAGCTTGTTGCTATCCAGAAGAGACTTTCAGCTGTTACCTGCTTGCTGTCAGTTCCATACCTGGGGCAGCTTGTCGCTATCCAGGAGAGCTTTTGAGCTGTTACCTGCTTTCCATCAGTTCCATACCTGGGGCAGCTTATCTCTATCCAGAATAGCCTTTGAGCTGTTACCTGCTTCACGTCACTTCCATACCTGGGGCAGCTTGTCGCTATCCAGAAGTGACTTTCAGCTGTTACCTGCTTGCTGTCAGTTCCATACCTGGGGCAGCTTCTCGCTATCCAGAAGAGCCTTTGAGCTATTACCTGCTTTCCATCAATTCCATACCTGGGACAGCTTATGTCTATCCAGAAGAGCCTTAGAGCTTTTACTTGCTCCACGTCACATCCATACGTGGGGCAGCTTGTCGCTCTCCAGAAGGTCCTGTGAGCTGTTACCTGTCTTCCGTCACTTCCATACCTGGGGCAACTTGTCGCTATCCAGAAGAGCCTTTGAGCTGTTACCTGCTTCTCATCAGTTCCATACCCGGGGCAGCTTGTCACTATCCAGAAGAGCCTTTGAGCTGTTTCATGCTTCCTGTCACATCTATACCTGGGGCAGCTTGTCGCTATCCAGAAGATCCTGTGAGCTGTTACCTGTTTTCCATCACTTTCATTCCTGCGGCAGCTTGTCGCTATCCAGAAGAGCCTTTGAGCTGTTATCTGCTTTCCATCACTTCCATACCTGGGGCAGCTTGTCGCTATCCAGAAGAGCCTTTGAGTTGTTACCTGCTTCCTGTCAGTTCCATACCTGGGGCAGCTTGTCGCTATCCAGAAGAGCCTTTGAGCTGTTACCTGTTTCCCGTCAGTTTCATACCTGGGCCAGCTTATCTCTATCCAGAAGAGCCTTTGAGCTGTTACCTGCTTCCCGTCACTTCCATACCTGGGGCAGCTTATCTCTATCCAGAAGAGCCTTTGAGCTGTTACCTGCTTCACGCCACTTCCATACCTGAGGCAGCTTGTCGCTATCCAGAAGAGACTTTCAGCTGTTACCTGCTTGCTGTCAGTTCCATACCTGGGGCAGCTTGTCGCTATCCAGAAGAGCCTTTGAGCTGTTACCTGCTTTCAGTCAGTTCCATACCTGGGACAGCTTATCTCTGTCCAGAAAAGCCTTTGAGCTGTTACCTGCTTCCTGTCACTTCCATAACTGGGGCAACTTGTCGCTATCCAGAAGAGCCTTTGAGCTGTTTCCTGCTTCCTGTCAGTTCCATACTTGGGGCAGCTTGTCGCTATCCAGAAGAGCCTTTGAGCTGTTACCTGCTTCCCGTCACTTCCAAACCTGGGGCAGTTTATCTCTATCCAGAAGAGCCTTTGAGCTGTTACCTGTTTCCCGTCAGTTTCATACCTGGGGCAGCTTATCTCTATCCAGAAGAGCCTTTGAGCTGTTACCTGCTTCCCGTCACTTCCATACCTGGGGCAGCTTATCTCTATCCAGAAGAGCCTTTGAGCTGTTACCTGCTTCACGCCACTTCCATACCTGAGGCAGCTTGTCGCTATCCAGAAGAGACTTTCAGCTGTTACCTGCTTGCTGTCAGTTCCATACCTGGGGCAGCTTGTCGCTATCCAGAAGAGCCTTTGAGCTGTTACCTGCTTTCAGTCAGTTCCATACCTGGGACAGCTTATCTCTGTCCAGAAAAGCCTTTGAGCTGTTACCTGCTTCCTGTCACTTCCATAACTGGGGCAACTTGTCGCTATCCAGAAGAGCCTTTGAGCTGTTTCCTGCTTCCTGTCAGTTCCATACTTGGGGCAGCTTGTCGCTATCCAGAAGAGCCTTTGAGCTGTTACCTGCTTACTGTCGTATCTATACCTGGGGCAGCTTGTCGCTATCCAGAAGAGCCTTTGAGCTGTTACCTGCTTTCCATCACTTCCATACCTGGGGCAACTTGTCGCTATCCAGAAGAGCCTTTGAGCTGTTTCCTGCTTACTGTCGTATCTATACCTGGTGCAGCTTGTCGCTATCCAGAAGAGCCTTTTAGCTGTTACATGCTTCCTGTCAGTTCCATACCTGGGGCAGCTTGTCGCTATCCAGAAGAGCCTTTGAGCTGTTACCTGCTTTCCATCAGTTCCATACCTGGGGCAGCTTATCTCTATCCAGAAGAGCCTTTGAGCCGTTACCTGCTTCCCATCACTTCCATACCTGGGGCAGCTTATCTCTATCCAGAAGAGCCTTTGAGCTGTTACCTGCTTCATGCCACTTCCATACCTGGGGCAGCTTGTCGCTATCCAGAAGAGCCTTTGAGCTATTACCTGCTTCACGCCACTTCCATACCTGGGGCAGCTTGTAGCTATCCAGAAGAGCCTTTGAGCTGTTACCTGCTTGCCGTCACTTCCATACCCGGGGCAGCTTATCTTTATCCAGAAGAGCATTTGAGCTGTTACCTGCACTCCCGTCACGTCCATACCTGGTGCAGCTTGTCGCTATGCAGAAGAGACTTTGAGCTTTTACCTGCTCCACGTCACTTCCATAACTGGGGCAACTTGTCGCTATCCGGAAGAGCCTTTGAGCTGTTACCTGCTTCTCATCAGTTCCATACCCGTGGCAGCATGTCACTATCCAGAAGAGCCTTTGAGCTGTTTCATGCTTCCTGTCACATCTATACCTGGGGCAGCTTGTCGCTATCGAGAAGATCCTGTGAGCTGTTACCTGCTTTCGGTCACTTCCATTCCTGCGGCAGCTTGTCGCTATCCAGAAGAGCCTTTGAGCTGTTATCTGCTTTCCATCACTTCCATACCTGGGGCAGCTTGTCGCTATCCAGAAGAGCCTTTGAGCTGTTACCTGCTTCCTGTCAGTTCCATACCTGGGGCAGCTTGTCGCTATCCAGAAGAGCCTTTGAGCTGTTACCTGCTTCCCGTCACTTCCAAACCTGGGGCAGCTTATCTCTATCCAGAAGAGCCTAGGAGCTGTTACATGCTTCCCATCACTTCCATACCTAGGGCAGCTTATCTCTATCCAGAAGAGCCTTTGAGCTCTTACCTGTTTCCAGTCAGTTTCATACCTGGGGCAGCTTATCTCTATCCAGAAGAACCTTTGAGCTGTTACTTGCTCCCTGTCACCTCCATACCTGGGGTAGCTTGTCACTATCCAGAAGAACCTGTGAGTTGTTACCTGCTTCCCGTCACTTCCATACCTGGGCAGCTTGTCTCTATCCAGAAGAGCCTTTGAGCTATTACCTGCTTTCCATCACTTCCATACCTGGCGCAACTTGTCGCTATCCAGAAGAGCCTTTGAGCTGTTACCTGCTTCCTGTCACATCTATACCTGGGGCAGCTTGTCGCTATCCAGAAGATCCTGTGAGCTGTTACCCGCTTTCCGTCACTTCCATTCCTGCGGCAGCTTGTCACTATCCAGAAGAGCCTTTGAGCTGTTACCTGCTTTCCGTCACTTCCATACCTGGGGCAACTTGTCGCTATCCAGAAGAGCCTTTGAGCTGTTACCTGCTCCACGTCACACCCATACGTGGGGCAGCTTGTCGGTATCCAGAAGAGCCTTTGAGCTGTTACCTGCTTCCTGTCACTTCCATAACTGGGGCAGCTTGTCGCTATTCAGAAGAGCCTTTGAGGTGTTACCTGCTTCCCATCACATATATACCTGGGGCAGCTTTTCGCTATCCATAAGATCCTGTGAGCTGTTACCTGCTTTCCATCACTTCCATACCTGGGGCATCTTGGTGCTATCCAGAAGAGCATTTGAGCTGTTACCTGCTTCCTGTCAGTTCCATACCTGGGGCAGCTTGTCGCTATCCAGAATAGCCTTTGAGCTGTTACCTGCTTCCTGTCGCATCTATGCCTGGGGAAGCTTGTCACTATCCAGAAGATCCTGTGAGCTGTTAACTGCTTTCCATCACTTCCATTCCTGCGGCAGCTTGTCGCTATCCAGAAGAGCCTTTGAGCTGTTACCTGCTTTCCGTCACTTCCATACCTGGGGAAGCTTGCCGCTATCCAGAAGAGCCTTTGAGCTGTTACCTGCTTCCTGTCAGTCCATACCTGGGGCAGCTTGTCGCTATCCAGAAGAGCCTTTGAGCTGTTACCTGCTTTCCATCACTTCCATACCTGGGGCAGCTTATCTCTATCCATAAGAGCCTTTGAGCCGTTACCTGCTTCCCATCACTTCCATACCTGGGGCAGCTTATCTCTATCCAGAAGAGCCTTTGAGCTGTTACCTGCTTCATGCCACTTCCATACCTGGGGCAGCTTGTCGTTATCCAGAAGAGCCTTTGAGCTATTACCTGCTTCACGCCACTTCCATACCCGGGGCAGCCTGTCGCTATCCAGAAGAGCCTTTGAGCTGTTTCATGCTTCCTGTCACATCTATACCTGGGGCAGCTTGTCGCTATCCAGAAGATCCTGTGAGCTGTTATCTGCTTTCCATCACTTCCATTCCTGCGGCAGCTTGTCACTATCCAGAAGAGCCTTTGAGCTGTTATCTGCTTTCCATCACTTCCATACCTGGGGCAGCTTGTCGCTTTCCAGAAGAGCCTTTGAGCTGTTACCTGCTTCCTGTCAGTTCCTTACCTGGGGCAGCTTGTCGCTATCCAGAAGAGCCTTTGAGCTGTTACCTGCTTCCCGTCACTTCCAAACCTGGGGCAGCTTATCTCTATCCAGAAGAGCCTAGGAGCTGTTACATGTTTCCCATCACTTCCATACCTGGGGCAGCTTATCTCTATCCAGAAGAGCCTTTGAGCTGTTACCTGTTTCCCGTCAGTTTCATACCTAGGGCAGCTTATCTCTATCCAGAAGAGCCTTTGAGGTGTTACCTGCTTCCTGTCACTTCCATACCTGGGGCAGCTTATCTCTATCCAGAAGAGCCTTTGAGCTGTTAACTGCTTCACGCCACTTCCATACCTGAGGCAGCTTGTCGCTATCCAGAAGAGCCTTTCGGCTGTTACCTGCTTGCTGTCACTTCCATATCTGGGGCAGCTTGTCGCTATCCAGAAGAGCCTTTGAGCTGTTACCTGCTTCCCGTCACTTCCATACATGGCGCAGCTTAGCTCTATCCAGAAGAGCCTTTGAGCTGTTACCTGCTTTACGCCACTTCCATACCTGGGGCAGCTTGTCGCTATCCAGAATAGCCTTTGAGCTGTTACCTGCTTTCAGTCAGTTCCATACCTGGGACAGCTTATCTCTGTCCAGAAAAGCCTTTGAGCTGTTACCTGCTTCCTGTCACTTCCATAACTGGGGCAGCTTGTCGCTATCCAGAAGATCCTTTGAGCGGTTACCTGCTTCCCGTCACATATATACCTGGGGCAGCTTGTCGCTATCCAGAAGATCCTGTGAGCTGTTACCTGCTTTCCATCACTTCCATACCTGGGGCAACTTGTCGCTATCCAGAAGATCCTTTGAGCTGTTTCCTGCTTCCTGTCAGTTCCATACTTGGGGCAGCTTGTCGCTATCCAGAAGAGCCTTTGAGCTGTTACCTGCTTCCTGTGGTATCTATACCTGGGGCAGCTTGTCGCTATCCAGAAGAGCCTTTGAGCTGTTACCTGCTTTCCGTCACTTCCATACCTGGGGAAGCTTGTCGCTAGCCAGAAGAGCCTTTGAGCTGTTACATGCTTCCTGTCAGTTCCATACCTGGGGCAGCTTGTCGCTATCCAGAAGAGCCTTTGAGCTGTTACCTGCTTTCCATCACTTCCATACCTGGTGCAGCTTATCTCTATCCAGAAGAGCCTTTGAGCTATTACCTGCTTCACGCCACTTCCATACCTGGGGCAGCTTGTCGCTATTCAGAAGAGCCTTTGAGCTGTTACCTGCTTGCCGTCACTTCCATACCCGGGGCAGCTTATCTCTATCCAGAAGAGCCTTTGAGCTGCTACCTGCACTCCCGTCACTTCCATACCTGGTGCAGCTTGTCGCTATGCAGAAGAGCCTTTGAGCTTTTACCTGCTCCACGTCACAGCCATACGTGGGGCAGCTTGTCGCTCTCCGGAAGGTCCTGTGAGCTGTTACCTGCCTTCCGTCACTTCCATACCTGGGGCAACTTGTTGCTATCCAGAAGAGCCTTTGAGCTGTTACCTGCTTCTCATCAGTTCCATACACGGGGCAGCTTGTCACTATCCAGAAGAGCCTTTGAGCTGTTTCATGCTTCCTGTCACATCTATACCTGGGGCAGCTTGTCGCTATCCAGAAGATCCTTTGAGCTGTTACCTGCTTTCTGTCACTTTCATTCCTGCGGCAGCTTGTCGCTATCCAGAAGAGCCATTGAGCTGTTATCTGCTTTCCATCACTTCCATACCTGGGGCAGCTTGTCGCTATCCAGAAGAGCCTTTGAGCTGTTACCTGCTTCCTGTCAGTTCAATACCTGGGGCAGCTTGTCGCTATCCAGAAGAGCCTTTGAGCTGTTACCTGCTTCCCGTCACTTCCAAACCTGGGGCAGCTTATCTCTATCCAGAAGAGCCTTTGAGCTGTTACCTGTTTCCCGTCAGTTATATACCTGGGGCAGCTTATCTCTATCCAGAAGAGCCTTTGAGCTGTTACCTGTTTCCCGTCAGTTTCATACCTGGGGCAGCTTATCTCTATCCAGAAGAGCCTTTGAGCTGTTACCTGCTTCCCGTCACTTCCATACCTGGGGCAGCTTATCTCTATCCAGAAGAGCCTTTGAGCTGTTACCTGCTTCCCGTCACTTCCATACCTGGGGCAGCTTATCTCTATCCAGAAGAGCCTTTGAGCTGTTACCTGCTTTACGCCACTTCCATACCTGGGGCAGCTTGTCGCTATCCAGAAGAGCCTTTGAGCTGTTACCTGCTTTCAGTCAGTTCCATACCTGGGACAGCTTATCTCTGTCCATAAAAGCCTTTGAGCTGTTACCTGCTTCCTGTCACTTCCATAACTGGGGCAGCTTGTCGCTATCCAGAAGATCCTTTGAGCGGTTACCTGCTTCCCGTCACATATATACCTGGGGCAGCTTGTCGCTATCCAGAAGATCCTGTGAGCTGTTACCTGCTTTCCATCACTTCCATACCTGGGGCAACTTGTCGCTATCCAGAAGATCCTTTGAGCTGTTTCCTGCTTCCTGTCAGTTCCATACTTGGGCCAGCTTGTCGCTATCCAGAAGAGCCTTTGAGCTGTTACCTGCTTCCTGTCGTATCTATACCTGGGGCAGCTTGTCGCTATCCAGAAGAGCCTTTGAGCTGTTACCTGCTTTCCGTCACTTCCATACCTGGGGAAGCTTGTCGCTATCCAGAAGAGCCTTTGAGCTGTTACATGCTTCCTGTCAGTTCCATACCTGGGGCAGCTTGTCGCTATCCAGAAGAGCCTTTGAGCTGTTACCTGCTTTCCATCACTTCCATACCTGGTGCAGTTTATCTCTATCCAGAAGAGCCTTTGAGCTATTACCTGCTTCACGCCACTTCCATACCTGGGGCAGCTTGTCGCTATTCAGAAGAGCCTTTGAGCTGTTACCTGCTTGCCGTCACTTCCATACCCGGGGCAGCTTATCTCTATCCAGAAGAGCCTTTGAGCTATTACCTGCACTCCCGTCACTTCCATACCTGGTGCAGTTTGTCGCTATGCAGAAGAGCCTTTGAGCTTTTACCTGCTCCACGTCACATCCATACGTGGGGCAGCTTGTCGCTCTCCGGAAGGTCCTGTGAGCTGTTACCTGCCTTCCGTCACTTCCATACCTGGGGCAACCTGTTGCTATCCAGAAGAGCCTTTGAGCTGTTACCTGCTTCTCATCAGTTCCATACCCGGGGCAGCTTGTCACTATCCAGAAGAGCCTTTGAGCTGTTTCATGCTTCCTGTCACATCTATACCTGGGGCAGCTTGTCGCTATCCAGAATATCCTTTGAGCTGTTACCTGCTTTCCGTCACTTTCATTCCTGTGGCAGCTTGTCGCTATCCAGAAGAGCCTTTGAGCTGTTATCTGCTTTCCATCACTTCCATACCTGGGGCAGCTTATCGCTATCCAGAAGAGCCTTTGAGCTGTTACCTGCTTCCTGTCAGTTCAATATCTGGGGCAGCTTGTCGCTATCCAGAAGAGCCGTTGAGCTGTTACCTGCTTCCCGTCACTTCCCAACCTGGGGCAGCTTATCTCTATCCAGAAGAGCCTTTGAGCTGTTACCTGTTTCCCGTCAGTTTCATACCTGGGGCAGCTTATCTCTATCCAGAAGAGCCTTTGAGCTGTTACCTGTTTCCCGTCAGTTTCATACCTGGGGCAGCTTATCTCTATCCAGAAGAGCCTTTGAGCTGTTACCTGCTTCCCGTCACTTCCATACCTGGGGCAGCTTATCTCTATCCAGAAGAGCCTTTGAGCTGTTACCTGCTTCACGCCACTTCCATACCTGAGGCAGCTTGTCGCTATCCAGAAGAGACTTTCAGCTGTTACCTGCTTGCTGTCAGTTCCATACCTGGGGCACCTTGTCGCTATCCAGAAGAGCCTTTGAGCTGTAACCTGCTTTCAGTCAGTTCCATACCTGGGACAGCTTATCTCTGTCCAGAAAAGCCTTTGAGCTGTTACCTGCTTCCCGTCACTTCCATACCTGGGGCAGCTTATCTCTATCCAGAAGAGCCTTTGAGCTGTTACCTGCTTCCCGTCACTTCCATACCTGGGGCAGCTTATCTCTATCCAGAAGAGCCTTTGAGCTGTTACCTGCTTTACGCCACTTCCATACCTGGGGCAGCTTGTCGCTATCCAGAAGAGCCTTTGAGCTGTTACCTGCTTTCAGTCAGTTCCATACCTGGGACAGCTTATCTCTGTCCAGAAAAGCCTTTGAGCTGTTACCTGCTTCCTGTCACTTCCATAACTGGGGCAGCTTGTCGCTATCCAGAAGATCCTTTGAGCGGTTACCTGCTTCCCGTCACATATATACCTGGGGCAGCTTGTCGCTATCCAGAAGATCCTGTGAGCTGTTACCTGCTTTCCATCACTTCCATACCTGGGGCAACTTGTCGCTATCCAGAAGATCCTTTGAGCTGTTTCCTGCTTCCTGTCAGTTCCATACTTGGGCCAGCTTGTCGCTATCCAGAAGAGCCTTTGAGCTGTTACCTGCTTCCTGTCGTATCTATACCTGGGGCAGCTTGTCGCTATCCAGAAGAGCCTTTGAGCTGTTACCTGCTTTCCGTCACTTCCATACCTGGGGAAGCTTGTCGCTATCCAGAAGAGCCTTTGAGCTGTTACATGCTTCCTGTCAGTTCCATACCTGGGGGAGCTTGTCGCTATCCAGAAGAGCCTTTGAGCTGTTACCTGCTTTCCATCACTTCCATACCTGGTGCAGTTTATCTCTATCCAGAAGAGCCTTTGAGCTATTACCTGCTTCACGCCACTTCCATACCTGGGGCAGCTTGTCGCTATTCAGAAGAGCCTTTGAGCTGTTACCTGCTTGCCGTCACTTCCATACCCGGGGCAGCTTATCTCTATCCAGAAGAGCCTTTGAGCTATTACCTGCACTCCCGTCACTTCCATACCTGGTGCAGTTTGTCGCTATGCAGAAGAGCCTTTGAGCTTTTACCTGCTCCACGTCACATCCATACGTGGGGCAGCTTGTCGCTCTCCGGAATGTCCTGTGAGCTGTTACCTGCCTTCCGTCACTTCCATACCTGGGGCAACTTGTTGCTATCCAGAAGAGCCTTTGAGCTGTTACCTGCTTCTCATCAGTTCCATACCCGGGGCAGCTTGTCACTATCCAGAAGAGCCTTTGAGCTGTTTCATGCTTCCTGTCACATCTATACCTGGGGCAGCTTGTCGCTATCCAGAAGATCCTTTGAGCTGTTACCTGCTTTCCGTCACTTTCATTCCTGTGGCAGCTTGTCGCTATCCAGAAGAGCCTTTGAGCTGTTATCTGCTTTCCATCACTTCCATACCTGGGGCAGCTTGTCGCTATCCAGAAGAGCCTTTGAGCTGTTACCTGCTTCCTGTCAGTTCAATACCTGGGGCAGCTTGTCGCTATCCAGAAGAGCCGTTGAGCTGTTACCTGCTTCCCGTCACTTCCCAACCTGGGGCAGCTTATCTCTATCCAGAAGAGCCTTTGAGCTGTTACCTGTTTCCCGTCAGTTTCATACCTGGGGCAGCTTATCTCTATCCAGAAGAGCATTTGAGCTGTTACCTGTTTCCCGTCAGTTTCATACCTGGGGCAGCTTATCTCTATCCAGAAGAGCCTTTGAGCTGTTACCTGCTTCCCGTCACTTCCATACCTGGGGCAGCTTATCTCTATCCAGAAGAGCCTTTGAGCTGTTACCTGCTTCACGCCACTTCCATACCTGAGGCAGCTTGTCGCTATCCAGTAGAGACTTTCAGCTGTTACCTGCTTGCTGTCAGTTCCATACCTGGGGCAGCTTGTCGCTATCCAAAAGAGCCTTTGAGCTGTAACCTGCTTTCAGTCAGTTCCATACCTGGGACAGCTTATCTCTGTCCAGAAAAGCCTTTGAGCTGTTACCTGCTTCCTGTCACTTCCATAACTGGGGCAGCTTGTCGCGATCCAGAAGAGCCTTAGAGCTGTTACCTGCTTCCTGTCGTATCTATACCTGGGGCAGCTTGTCGCTATCCAGAAGAGCCTTTGAGCTGTTACCTGCTTTCCGTCACTTCCATACCTGGGGAAGCTTGTCGCTATCCAGAAGAGCCTTTGAGCTGTTACATGCTTCCTGTCAGTTCCATACCTGGGGAAGTTTGTCGCTATCCAGAAGAGCCTTTGAGCTGTTACCTGCTTTCCATCACTTCCATACCTGGGGCAGCTTATCTCTATCCAGAAGAGCCTTTGAGCCGTTACCTGCTTCCCATCACTTCCATACCTGGGGCAGCTTATCTCTATCCAGAAGAGCCTTTGAGCTGTTACCTGCTTCACGCCACTTCCATACCTGGGGCAGCTTGTCGTTATCCAGAAGAGCCTTTGAGCTATTACCTGATTCACGCCACTTCCATACCTGGGGCAGCTTGTCGCTATCCAGAAGAGCCTTTGAGCTGTTTCATGCTTCCTGTCACATCTATACCTAGGGCAGCTTGTCGCTATCCAGAAGATCCTGTGAGCTGTTACCTGCTTTCCATCACTTCCATTCCTGCGGCAGCTTGTCGCTATCCAGAAGAGCCTTTGAGCTGTTATCTGCTTTCATCACTTCCATACCTGGGCCAGCTTGTCGCTATCCAGAAGAGCCTTTGAGCTGTTACCTGCATCCTGTCAGTTTCATACGTGGGGCAGCTTGTCGCTATCCAGAAGAGCCTTTGAGCTGTTACCTGTTTCCCGTCAGTTTCATACCTGGGGCAGCTTATCTCTATCCAGAAGAGCATTTGAGCTGTTACCTGTTTCCCGTCAGTTTCATACCTGGGGCAGCTTATCTCTATCCAGAAGAGCCTTTGAGCTGTTACCTGCTTCCCGTCACTTCCATACCTGGGGCAGCTTATCTCTATCCAGAAGAGCCTTTGAGCTGTTACCTGCTTCACGCCACTTCCATACCTGAGGCAGCTTGTCGCTATCCAGAAGAGACTTTCAGCTGTTACCTGCTTGCTGTCAGTTCCATACCTGGGGCAGCTTGTCGCTATCCAAAAGAGCCTTTGAGCTGTAACCTGCTTTCAGTCAGTTCCATACCTGGGACAGCTTATCTCTGTCCAGAAAAGCCTTTGAGCTGTTACCTGCTTCCTGTTACTTCCATAACTGGGGCAGCTTGTCGCGATCCAGAAGAGCCTTAGAGCTGTTACCTGCTTCCTGTCGTATCTATACCTGGGGCAGCTTGTCGCTATCCAGAAGAGCCTTTGAGCTGTTACCTGCTTTCCGTCACTTCCATACCTGGGGAAGCTTGTCGCTATCCAGAAGAGCCTTTGAGCTGTTACATGCTTCCTGTCAGTTCCATACCTGGGGAAGTTTGTCGCTATCCAGAAGAGCCTTTGAGCTGTTACCTGCTTTCCATCACTTCCATACCTGGGGCAGCTTATCTCTATCCAGAAGAGCCTTTGAGCCGTTACCTGCTTCCCATCACTTCCATACCTGGGGCAGCTTATCTCTATCCAGAAGAGCCTTTGAGCTGTTACCTGCTTCACGCCACTTCCATACCTGGGGCAGCTTGTCGTTATCCAGAAGAGCCTTTGAGCTATTACCTGATTCACGCCACTTCCATACCTGGGGCAGCTTGTCGCTATCCAGAAGAGCCTTTGAGCTGTTTCATGCTTCCTGTCACATCTATACCTAGGGCAGCTTGTCGCTATCCAGAAGATCCTGTGAGCTGTTACCTGCTTTCCATCACTTCCATTCCTGCGGCAGCTTGTCGCTATCCAGAAGAGCCTTTGAGCTGTTATCTGCTTTCATCACTTCCATACCTGGGCCAGCTTGTCGCTATCCAGAAGAGCCTTTGAGCTGTTACCTGCATCCTGTCAGTTCCATACGTGGGGCAGCTTGTCGCTATCCAGAAGAGCCTTTGAGCTGTTACCTGTTTCCCGTCAGTTTCATACCTGGGGCAGCTTATCTCTATCCAGAAGAGCATTTGAGCTGTTACCTGCTTCCCGTCACTTCCAAACCTGGGGCAGCTTATCTCTATCCAGAAGAGCCTTTGAGCTGTTACCTGCTTTCCATCACTTCCATACCTGAGGCAGCTTGTCGCTATCCAGAAGAGCCTTTCGGCTGTTACCTGCTTGCTGTCACTTCCATACCTGGGGCAGCTTGTCGCTATCCAGAAGAGCCTTTGAGCTGTTACCTACTCCCGTCACTTCCATACCTGGGGCAGCTTAGCTCTATCCAGAAGAGCCTTTGAGCTGTTACCTGCTTTACGCCACTTCCATACCTTGGGCAGCTTGTCGCTATCCAGAAGAGCCTTTGAGCTGTTACCTGCTTGCCATCACTTACATACCTGGGGCAGCTTGTTGCTATCCTGAAGAGCCTTTGAGCTGTTACCTGTTTCCCTTCAGTTCCATACCTGGGTCAGCTTGGCGCTATCCAGAAGAGCCTTTGATCTGTTACCTGCTTCCTGTCACATCTATACCTGGAGCAAGTTTGGCGCTATCCAGAATATCCTGGGAGCTGTTACCTGCTTTCCGTCACTTCCATTCCTGCGGCAGCTTGTCGATATCCAGAAGCGTCTTTGAGCTGTTATCTGCTTTCCATCACTTGCATACCTGGGGCAGCTTGTCACTATCCAGAAGAGCGTTTGAGCTGTTACCAGCTTCCTCTCAGTTCCATACTTGGGGCAGCTTATCGCTATCCAAAAGAGCCTTTGAGCTGTTACCTGCTTCCCATCAATTCCAAACCTGGGGCAGCTTATCTCTATCCAGAGGAGCCTAGGAGCTGTTACCTGCTTCCCGTCACTTCCATACCTGGGGCAGCTTATCTCTATCCAGAAGAGCCTTTTTAGCTGTTACCTGTTTCCCATCAGTTCCATACCTGGGGCAGCTTATCTCTATCCAGAAGAGCCTTTGAGCTGTTACCTGCTTCCTGTCACTTCCATACCTGGGGCAGCTTATCTCTATCCAGAAGAGCCTTTGAGCTGTTACCTGCTTCACGACACGTCCATACCTGGGGCAGCTTGTCGCTATCCAGAAGAGCCTTTGAGCTGATACCTGCTTGCCGTCACTTCCATACCTGGGGCAGCTTGTCGCTATCCAGAAAAGCCTTTCAGCTGTTACCTGCTTCCTGTCACATCCCAGACCTGGGGCAGCTTATCTCTATCCAGAATAGCCTTTGAGCTGTAACCTGCTTCACGTCACTTCCATACCTGGGGCAGCTTGTCGCTATCCAGAAGAGACTTTCAGCTGTTACCTGCTTGCTGTCAGTTCCATACCTGGGTCAGCTTGTCGCTATCCAGAAGAGCCTTTGAGCTGTTACCTGCTTTCCATCAGTTCCATACCTGGGACAGCTTATCTCTATCCAGAAGAGCCTTTGAGCTGTTACCTGCTTCCTGTCACTTCCATAACTCGGGCAGCTTGTCGCTATCCAGAAGAGCCTGTGAGGTGTTACCTGCTTCCCATCACATATATACCTGGGGCAGATTTTCGCTATCCGTAAGATCCTGTGAGCGGTTACCTGCTTTCCATCACTTCCATACCTGGGGCATCTTGTTGCTATCCAGAAGAGCACTTGAGCTGTTACCTGCTTCCTGTCAGTTCCATACCTGGGGCAGCTTGTCGCTATCCAGAAGAGCCTTTGAGCTATTACCTGCTTCCTGTCGCATCTATGCCTGGGGAAGCTTGTCGCTATCCAGAAGATCCTGTGAGCTTTTACCTGCTTTCCGTCACTTCCATTCCTGCGGCAGCTTGTCGCTATCCAGAAGAGCCTTTGAGCTGTTACCTGCTTTCCGTCACTTCCATACATGGGGCAGCTTGTCGCTATCCAGAAGAGCCTTTGAGCTGTTACCTGCTTTCCATCACTTCCATACCTCGGGCAGCTTATCTCTATCCAGAAGAGCCTTTGAGCCGTGACCTGCTTCCCATCACTTCCATACCTGGGGCAGCTTATCTCTATCCAGAAGAGCCTTTGAGCTGTTACCTGCTTCACGCCACTTCCATACCTGGGGCAGCTTGTCGTTATCCAGAAGAGCCTTTGAGCTATTACCTGCTTCACGCCACTTCCATACCTGGGGCAGCTTGTCGCTATCCAGAAGAGCCTTTGAGCTGTTTCATGCTTCCTGACACATCTATACCTGGGTGTCATGATCTCTGCTTCCAAAAGGTCAGGGTTTTCCCAACTCCCTTGGAAGCAGATCCATAACCCAGGTTCCGAGTGCCAACCAGTCCCAATTGGGACCTTTTGGACCCAGTCCTGGCGCCAGTGGCACCAGGCTCATAAATATGCCCAGTCCCAGCGCTGGAAGCGCCGGGCTCATAATGCTTGGGTGGACTTACCTTCAGCAGACCATGCTGCTTACTTGCCTGCCAGTTGAGCCTCTGATCCTCTTCTGTTTGGAACTACTTTTCCTGTTGGGTGGGGCTGGAGCCACTCCCTAGATTCAGAACACTGGAACTCTTCTGGAAGGCAGGAACTCTTTTCTTACCAGGAACTCTTTTCTTACTTAGGCGTGGCTGTGGAAGGAGACACCTAAGCACTACAGGAGGCTATTTAAACCACACCCGGTGGATGAATCTTGCTTTGCGTTATTCTGCAACCTCTGCAGCAGAACGCTCATCGTGTCTTCTGCATCCGGTCCTGGGCCTAAGGAAAAAGGCTTACCATCCTGAATCCAGTCTTCAGCAACACCTATAAAGACAAGAAAGAACAGGTTAGCATTCCGGCATCTGAAAGGCAAAGGCTTACCATCCTGAATCCAGTCTTCAGCAACACCTATAAAGACAAGAAAGAACAGGTTAGCATTCCGGCATCTGAAAGGCAAACTCTTACCTACTCTTCGTGCGCTCCGGAGGTCTTCACACTGCATTCCGGCATCTGAAAGACAAAAGCTTACCAACTCTTCGCACACTCCGGAGGCCTTCGGCGCTGCATCCCGCATCTGAAAGACAAAACAAGGTGCGTTTAAAGACATTGGGGAACTTTAATACTCACGTGCCATTACTCCTTTCCACATCTAATCCAGTGGGTATTCCGGCACCCTGCAGCCGCTCCGAACTCGTACCTGCAAAATAAAAAGACAGTTAGAGCGCATCGTGAAGCAGGCAACAAGCTCTTACTTACATGCTTCCAGGCGCTTCTATTCATCACATGGGCTCCATCTTCAACTCACTTCAGCCTGTCATCGCCGGAACCCTGCAAAACAAGAGACATCATTACTAAAGACTTTAAAGACATTTGAATGACTCGAAACTTACCGTTCGTGCAGTAAACGACGGACAGCAGTCCTCTGAAGTCAAGAGGCCTGCGCTACCTATCCAGTGAAGAAACTGGTTACAGCACCCTGCCCCGAGGCAGATGGAGAGCTCGGCATTCACTTACCTAAGGTGAGAGCGTTAACCTTTGGGGGTCTACAGGAGAGGAGAAGAGGAAAGAGATAGGGACACCCCAATAACCCCAGTTCATTAACCCCATATTTTCTATCTGCAGACATCTTACTCTACACGTCAGGCATACAGTGCACAGAGGTCCAGCCCAAAGAGCCAACCGGGTGCTACACATCACCTTTGAAGATACGGTAGTCGCCCAGTCAAGACCGGCGCCTCTGCGAGAATCAGGTGAGCGTTACAGAACGCAAAGCCTACCGCAAAACTCTCGCCCAGGCGCTATGGAAACCTCGGATACTGACCCCCTAGCCCGGTTACTTGGGGAATTAAGGGCAGAAGTGCATGCAGCCCATCAGGAAACGAATGCTCTAAGAAGGGAACTAATTATTTCCAAGGAGAGAACAGACAATCTTGCTAGACAAGTGCTACAGTCACAAGCCGGACAGACCCCGTTACCCGTATCAGGGGCAAATCTTCCTTCAACATCCTCTATGAATCCAGTGCAGATCAACCTACCTGGGAATGTACCTCTGGCTCCGCACGAACGATTTTCTGGTGACCCAAAGAGGTTTGCAGTATTTATCAATCAGTGCCGGTTGCACTTCTTATGCCGGCCAGCAGCCTTTCCAACTGATCAAGCAAAAGTAGCTTTTGTACTTTCGTACCTTAGTGGCAATGCGGCAGACTGGTCGATCCCTCTAGTTAATCAAGATGATCCGGTTCTCCATGATTTTCAAGCCTTTCAGCTTAGTATGGAAAAACTGTTCGCAAGACATTCACAGGGGCAGGCCTTGGACAATGAGCTTCTTTCGTTGCGACAGGGTAATCAAGACCTTTTGGCTTATATTGCATCTTTCAATAGACTAATAGTGGAAACTCAATGGCCTGAGGACAAAAGGATTACGCTGTTTTATAGAGGTCTACGTGGAGAGCTCAAAGACGTTTTAGCCCAAGTAGTGAATCCCCCACAAGACTGTTCGGATTATATAGACTTGGTCGTTCAAATAGATCACAGGCTGCAGAACAGGAAGACCGATCGTTCCAAGTTTGATGCTCGAGTATTTTCCAAACCGCCAACTCCTTCCAAAGGAGTAGACTCCGGGGAACCCATGCAAATAGGGGGTCTGAAAGGTCCTCTAACACAAAGGGAGCGGGAAAGGAGGAAACAGTTGCAATTATGCCTATATTGCGGAAACTCAGGGCACTTTCTTCGAGACTGTCCGGTGAAACCTGCCAAGAAGGCAGTAGGAGCTGCAGTTACCAAAGTTACAAACTCTGAGCAGGGAAACGACCTCGCCCGACAAGAATAGAGGTCCTCTTGCCGAGCGTGAAAACCAGTTCCGTGACCTCGCATTTCGTGATACCTATGGTCCTCATTAGCCCTGATAATCCGGATCGATTACATGCAATTGAAGCTTACGTCGACAGCGGTGCCATCGGCAATTATGTGGATCATGAAATGGTTTTGAGGATGAATCTAACTCTTTGTCCCAAGGCTGTAAAGGACGTCATTACTACGGTAGATGGTACGGAGATAGCCTCCGGGCCAGTAACGCATACCACTCAAGAGGTGACGCTAGTAAGTCAAGATGGACACCATGAGAAGATCGTGTTCGATGTGATCAAGGCCCCTCAGTTTCAGATTATTCTAGGAATACCTTGGTTAGAGAAACACAATCCTCTGATCGATTGGCGAGGAAGAACGGTCCAGTTTCCAGAATGTGTCTCTACTTGTCACCCTCCACCTGGTGTTGCACTGGCCGCAATTTCTTCAGAGACTCCCCAGTTACCTCCCGAATACCTAGAATACCAAGATGTTTTCCGGAAGGATCAGGCTAACTCTCTACCTCCTCATAGGTCTTATGACTGCCAGATAGACCTCATACCTGGATCTACTCCTCCTTGTAGTAGAATTTATGCCCTCACTGAGCCTGAGAACCTTCACCTTCGACAATACCTGGATCAATACCTGGCAAATGGGTTTATTCGTCCTTCCAAGTCCCCTGCTTCTTCAGCTTTGTTCTTCGTTCCAAAAAAGGAAGGAGACCTTAGAACTTGTATCGATTATCGCTCCCTGAACCAGATCACCGTTAAGAATAGATATCCGTTACCTTTGATCCCTGAACTCCTGGACCAAGTCAGAAAAGCATGCATATATACAAAGCTGGATCTTAGAGGAGCTTACCACTTGGTACGACTAAAAGAGGGCGATGAATGGAAGACGGCCTTCCGCACCAAGTATGGGCTATTTGAATATCAGGTCATGCCCTTCGGACTTTGCAATGCCCCGGCCGCCTTTCAATATTTTATGAACGATGTCCTCAGAGAGCTCATAGATGTATGTGTTGTTGTTTACATCGACGACATCCTCGTTTATTCTTCATCGGAATCTGAACATCGGAAACACGTGAAAATGGTCCTCGAAAGATTGCGTCAACACAAACTTTTCGCTAAGTTGGAAAAATGTGTTTTCAACGTGACTGAAGTTGAATTCTTGGGATTCATGTTATCACCTGGCGGAGTGCGTATGGATTCAAAGAAGGTCGATGCAGTTCTCAAATGGCCATCACCATCCTCCGTAAAAGGTGTGCAAAGCATGTTAGGCTTCGCTAACTTTTACCGCAGGTTTATCCCCGAATTCTCTCGAATAGTCCAGCCCATCACTGCCTTGTTAAAGAAAAACAAACGTTTTGAATGGTCTACCGAGGCGGAACAAGCTTTCCAGGATTTGAAGACTAAATTTATCTCTGCACCAATCTTAAAACACCCTCGCCCCGAACTCCCCTACATCGTGGAAACTGATGCTTCAAGCCTTGCCATGGGGGCAGTTCTATCACAAAAGGACCCGGTAACCAATCAGTTGCATCCCGTGGCATTTTGGTCCCGCAAATTCTCGCCTCCTGAAATCAATTACACGATTACTGACAAGGAACTTCTGGCTATCAAGTCTGCCTTTAAGGCTTGGCGGCATTATCTGCTGGGGGCCGGACACACCGTTACTGTGATTACGGATCACCGAAACCTGCAATATTTGAAGACCGCAAAAGCCCAATCCTCTAGACAACTCCGTTGGGCATTATTCTTTGCCGAGTTTGACTTCATAATTACCTATCGACCTGGTACAAAGAACGGTAAAGCCGATGCCCTTTCTCGGATGGGAGTGGAAGAACACTTGGTCAACCCTAAACCTGTACCAATCATTCCCGAACAAAGAATTCTGGGTGTAATCGCCACAGAATCCATAGAGGAAGTTAAGGATAAAGCCAGGCAACTTGTAACTCCAGCAGACATACAGAATTGGCATCTGCAGGGAAAGGACTTTGCAGTAAAGGACAACTTATTGTATTTCCAAGAACGATTATACCTACCCAGCACAGATTTACAGAAAAAAGTAATCTCTTGTTATCACGACTCTTTAATGGAAGGTCATCCCGATATAGCCAAGACCTCAGAAAAGATCAAGCGCTACTTCTGGTGGCCGTCTTGGAAAAAAGATATCAGAGACTTTATAATGTCCTGTGGAGTATGCGTCCAAAACAAGAGTCAAAAGGAAAGACCAGCAGGCCTCTTACGCCCTATTGACATCCCACCTCGCCCTTGGCATACGCTTTCTATGGACTTCATCACCGATCTACCTCCATGCTCCGGATACAATACGATTCTAGTAATCGTGGACTTATTCTCCAAGATGGCGCATTTCATTCCGCTCAAAGGCTTGCCAACAGCAGCAACTCTGGCCCGAGAATTTCTCGAAAACATCGTCCGACTGCACGGTTTTCCTTCGGTTCTAATTTCGGATCGAGGTAGTCAATTTATTTCTCATTTTTGGCGAAGTTGCTGTCGGTCGGCTCAAATTGATGTGAGACTATCGACCAGTCACCACCCTCAGACCGACGGACAAACCGAGAGGACCAATCAAACTCTGGAACAGTATTTACGCTGCATGCTGCAACAAACTGAAAAAACTTGGAAAGATATCCTTTGGATAGCCGAGTATGCCTACAATAACTCTGTCCATTCGGGAACTGGGAAAACCCCGTTTTTTCTTTTGTACGGCAGTCACCCTCGAACCTCGGAGTTGGATCCCCTCCAAGATCTTGAAACACCAGCAGTAGACTACCTGCATTCTACAATCACCCAAGCCTTTAAGGAAGCTGTTTTTCACCTTCAAAGGGCTAAAGAACAATACAAGAAAGGAGCAGATCAACATCGGAAGGAAGCCCCTCACTATCAAGTAGGGGATCAAGTCTGGTTATCCACCAAATATCTATCTCTAAAAGGGCCACGCACATTCAACCCAAGATACCTTGGTCCCTATTCCATCACTACCATAGTAAACCCAGTAGCGGTCAAGTTGGACTTGCCCCCGCACATGAAGATACATCCGGTCTTCCACGTCTCTCTATTAAAACCCGTGCAACCTCAAACCCGACTAACCAAATCTCCAAAACCTATCCTAGTGGATGGGGAACTCGAGTTTGAAGTCAAAAGCATTCTGGACTCCAAGATCTCCAAATCTAAACTATTCTACCTAATTGACTGGAAAGGCTACGGCCCCCAAGAGAGATCCTGGGAACCTGCTGAATATGTCCACGCTCCTCGCCTTATCAAAAGATTTCACCGAACATTTCCTGACAAGCCAAAACCCCCAGAGAAGCCCGGTTTGGGAGGGGCCTTGAGGGGGGGTACTGTCATGATCTCTGCTTCCAAAAGGTCAGGGTTTTCCCAACTCCCTTGGAAGCAGATCCATAACCCAGGTTCCGAGTGCCAACCAGTCCCAATTGGGACCTTTTGGACCCAGTCCTGGCGCCAGTGGCACCAGGCTCATAAATATGCCCAGTCCCAGCGCTGGAAGCGCCGGGCTCATAATGCTTGGGTGGACTTACCTTCAGCAGACCATGCTGCTTACTTGCCTGCCAGTTGAGCCTCTGATCCTCTTCTGTTTGGAACTACTTTTCCTGTTGGGTGGGGCTGGAGCCACTCCCTAGATTCAGAACACTGGAACTCTTCTGGAAGGCAGGAACTCTTTTCTTACCAGGAACTCTTTTCTTACTTAGGCGTGGCTGTGGAAGGAGACACCTAAGCACTACAGGAGGCTATTTAAACCACACCCGGTGGATGAATCTTGCTTTGCGTTATTCTGCAACCTCTGCAGCAGAACGCTCATCGTGTCTTCTGCATCCGGTCCTGGGCCTAAGGAAAAAGGCTTACCATCCTGAATCCAGTCTTCAGCAACACCTATAAAGACAAGAAAGAACAGGTTAGCATTCCGGCATCTGAAAGGCAAAGGCTTACCATCCTGAATCCAGTCTTCAGCAACACCTATAAAGACAAGAAAGAACAGGTTAGCATTCCGGCATCTGAAAGGCAAACTCTTACCTACTCTTTGTGCGCTCCGGAGGTCTTCACACTGCATTCCGGCATCTGAAAGACAAAAGCTTACCAACTCTTCGCACACTCCGGAGGCCTTCGGCGCTGCATCCGGCATCTGAAAGACAAAACAAGGTGCGTTTAAAGACATTGGGGAACTTTAATACTCACGTGCCATTACTCCTTTCCACATCTAATCCAGTGGGTATTCCGGCACCCTGCAGCCGCTCCGAACTCGTACCTGCAAAATAAAAAGACAGTTAGAGCGCATCGTGAAGCAGGCAACAAGCGCTTACTTACGTGCTTCCAGGCGCTTCTATTCATCACACGGGCTCCATCTTCAACTCACTTCAGCCTGTCATCGCCGGAACCCTGCAAAACAAGAGACATCATTACTAAAGACTTTAAAGACATTTGAATGACTCGAAACTTACCGTTCGTGCAGTAAACGACGGACAGCAGTCCTCTGAAGTCAAGAGGCCTGCGCTACCTATCCAGTGAAGAAACTGGTTACAGCACCCTGCCCCGAGGCAGATGGAGAGCTCGGCATTCACTTACCTAAGGTGAGAGCGTTAACCTTTGGGGGTCTACAGGAGAGGAGAAGAGGAAAGAGATAGGGACACCCCAATAACCCCAGTTCATTAGCCCCATATTTTCTATCTGCATACATCTTACTCTACATGTCAGGCATACAGTGCACAGAGGTCCAGCCCAAAGAGCCAACCGGGTGCTACACATCACCTTTGAAGATACGGTAGTCGCCCAGTCAAGACCGGCGCCTCTGCGAGAATCAGGTGAGCGTTACACTGGGGCAGCTTGTCGCTATCCAGAAGATCCTGTGAGCTGTTACCTGCTTTCCATCACTTCCATTCCTGCGGCAGCTTGTCGCTATCCAGAAGAGCCTATGAGCTGTTATCTGCTTTCATCACTTCCATACCTGCGGCAGCTTGTCGCTATCCAGAAGAGCCTTTGAGCTGTTACCTGCATCCTGTCAGTTCCATACCTGGGGCAGCTTGTCGCTATCCAGAAGAGCCTTTGAGCTGTTACTTGTTTCCCGTCAGTTTCATACCTGGGGCAGCTTATCTCTATCCAGAAGAGCCTTTGAGCTGTTACCTGCTTCCCGTCACTTCCAAACCTGGGGCAGCTTATCTCTATCCAGAAGAGCCTAGGAGCTGTTACATGCTTCCCATCACTTCCATACCTGGGGCAGCTTACCTCTATCCAGAAGAGCCTTTGAGCTGTTACCTGTTTCCCGTCAGTTTCATACCTGGGGCAGCTTATCTCTATCCAGAAGAGCCTTTGAGCTGTTACCTGCTTCCTGTCACTTCCATACCTGGGGCAGCTTATCTCTATCCAGAAGAGCCTTTGAGCTGTTACCTGCTTCACGCCACTTCCATACCTGAGGCAGCTTGTTGCTATCCAGAAGAGCCTTTCGGCTGTTACCTGCTTGCTGTCACTTCCATACCTGGGGCAGCTTGTCGCTATCCAGAAGAGCCTTTGAGCTGTTACCTGCTTCCCGTCACTTCCATACCTGGGGCAGTTTAGCTCTATCCAGAAGAGCCTTTGAGCTGTTACCTGCTTTACGCCACTTCCATACCTGGGGCAGCTTGTCGCTATCCAGAAGAGCCTTTGAGCTGTTACCTGCTTGCCATCACTTACATACCTGGGGCAGCTTGTTGCTATCCAGAAGAGCCTTTGAGCTGTTACCTGCTTCCCGTCAGTTCCATACCTGGGTCAGCTTGGCGCTATCCAGAAGAGCCTTTGAGCTATTACCTGCTTCCTGTCACATCTATACCTGGAGCAAGTTTTATGCTATCCAGAATATCCTGGGAGCTGTTACCTGCTTTCCGTCACTTCCATTCCTGCGGCAGCTTGTCGATATACAGAAGAGTCTTTGAGCTGTTACCTGCTTTCCATCACTTGCATACCTGGGGCAGCTTGTCACTATCCAGAAGAGCGTTTGAGCTGTTACCAGCTTCCTGTCAGTTCCATACTTGGGGCAGCTTGTCGCTATCCAAAAGAGCCTTTGAGCTGTTACCTGCTTCCCATCAATTCCAAACCTGGGGCAGCTTATCTCTATCCAGAGGAGCCTAGGAGCTGTTACCTGCTTCCCATCATTTCCATACCTGGGCAGCTTATCTCTATCCAGAAGAGCCTTTGAGCTGTTACCTGTTTCCCATCAGTTCCATACCTGGGGCAGCTTATCTCTATCCAGAAGAGCCTTTGAGCTGTTACCTGCTTCCTGTCACTTCCATACCTGGGGCAGCTTATCTCTATCCAGAAGAGCCTTTGAGCTGTTACCTGCTTCACGCCACTTCCATACCTGGGGCAGCTTGTCGCTATCCAGAAGAGCCTTTGAGCTGTTACCTGCTTGCCGTCACTTCCATACCTGGGGCAGCTTGTCGCTTTCCAGAAGAGCCTTTGAGCTGTTACCTGCTTCCTGTCACATCCCAGACCTGGGGCAGGTTTCTATATCCAGAATAGCCTTTGAGCTGTTACCTGCTTCACGTCACTTCCATACCTGGGGCAGCTTGTCGCTATCCAGAAGAGCATTTGAGCTGTTACCTGCTTTCCATCAATTCCATACCTGGGACAGCTTATCTCTATCCAGAAGAGCCTTTGAGCTGTTACCTGCTTCCTGTCACTTCCATAACTGGGGCAGCTTGTCGCTATCCAGAAGAGCCTTTGAGGTGTTACCTGCTTCCCATCACATATATACCTGGGGCAGCTTTTTGCTATACATAAGATCCTGTGAGCTGTTACCTGCTTTCCATCACTTCCATACCTGGGGCATCTTGTTGCTATCCAGAAGAGCATTTGAGCTGTTACCTGCTTCCTGTCAGTTCCATACCTGGGGCAGCTTGTCGCTATCCAGAAGAGCCTTTGAGCTGTTACCTGCTTCCTGTCGCATCTATGCCTGGGGAAGCTTGTCGCTATCCAGAAGATCCTGTGAGCTGTTACCTGCTTTCCATCACTTCCATTGATGCGGCAGCTTGTCGCTATCCAGAAGAGCCTTTGAGCTGTTACCTGCTTTCCGTCACTTCCATACCTGGGGAAGCTTGTCGCTATGCAGAAGAGCCTTTGAGTTGTTACCTGCTTCCTGTCAGTCCATACCTGGGGCAGCTTGTCGCTATCCAGAAGAGCCTTTGAGCTGTTACCTGCTTTCCATCACTTCCATACCTGGGGCAGCTTATCTCTATCCAGAAGAGCCTTTGAGCTGTTACCTGCTTCCCATCACTTCCATACCTGGGGCAGCTTATCTCTATCCAGAAGAGCCTTTGAGCTGTTACCTGCTTCACGCCACTTACATACCTGGGGCAGCTTGTCGCTATCCAGAAGAACCTTTGAGCTATTACCTGCTTCCCGTCACTTCCATACCTGGGGCAGCTTGTCTCTATCCAGAAGAGCCTTTGAGATATTACCTGCTTTCCATCACTTCCATACCTGGCGCAACTTGTCGCTATCCAGAAGAGCCTTTGAGCTGTTACCTGCTTCCTGTCAGTTCCATACCTGGGGCAGCTTGTCGCTATCCAGAAGAGCCTTTGAGCTGTTACCTGCTTCCTGTCACATCTATACCTGGGGCAGCTTGTCGCTATCCAGAAGATCCTGTGAGCTGTTACCCGCTTTCCGACTCTTCCATTCCTGCGGCAGCTTGTCGCTATCCAGAAGAGCCTTTGAGCTGTTACCTGCTTTCCGTCACTTCCATACCTGGGGCAGCTTGTCGCTATCCAGAAGAGCCTTTGAGCTGTTACCTGCTCCACGTCACACCCATACGTGGGGCAGCTTGTCGGTATCCAGAAGAGCCTTTGAGCTGTTACCTACTTCCTGTCACTTCCATAACTGGGGCAGCTTGTCGCTATCCAGAAGAGCCTTTGAGGTGTTACCTGCTTCCCATCACATATATACCTGGGGCAGCTTTTCGCTATCCATAAGATCCTGTGAGCTGTTACCTGCTTTCCATCACTTCCATACCTGGGGCATCTTGTTGCTATCCAGAAGAGCATTTGAGCTGTTACCTGCTTCCTGTCAGTTCCATACCTGGGGCAGCTTGTCGCTATCCAGAAGAGCCTTTGAGCTGTTACCTGCTTCCTGTCGCATCTATGCCTGGGGAAGCTTGTTGCTATCCAGAAGATCCTGTGAGCTGTTACCTGCTTTCTGTCACTTCCATTCCGGCGGCAGCTTGTCGCTATCCAGAAGAGCCTTTGAGCTGTTACCTGCTTTCCGGCACTTCCATACCTGGGGAAGCTTGTCGCTATCCAGAAGAGCCTTAGAGCTGTTACCTGCTTCCTGTCAGTCCATACCTGGGGCAGCTTGTCGCTATCCAGAAGAGCCTTTGAGCTGTTACCTGCTTTCCATCACTTCCATACCTGGGGCAGCTTATCTCTATCCAGAAGAGCCTTTGAGCCGTTACCTGCTTCCCATCACTTCCATAGCTGGGGCAGCTTGTCATTATCCAGAAGAGCCTTTGAGCTGTTACCTGCTTCACGCCACTTCCATACCTGGGGCAGCTTGTCGTTATCCAGAAGAGCCTTTGTGCTATTACCTGATTCACGCCACTTCCATACCTGGGGCAGCTTGTCGCTATCCAGAAGAGCCTTTGAGCTGTTTCACACTTCCTGTCACATCTATACCTGGGGCAGCTTGTCGCTATCCAGAAGATCCTGTGAGCTGCTACCTGCTTTCCATCACTTCCATTCCTGCAGCAGCTTGTCGCTATCCAGAAGAGCCTTTGAGCTGTTATCTGCTTTCCATCACTTCCATACCTGGGGCAGCTTGTCGCTATCCAGAAGAGCCTTTGAGCTGTTACCTGCTTCCTGTCAGTTCCATACCTGGGGCAGCTTGTCGCTATCCAGAAGAGCCTTTGAGCTGTTACCTGCTTCCCGTTACTTCCAAACCTGGGGCAGCTTATCTCTATCCAGAAGAGCCTAGGAGCTGTTACATGCTTCCCATCACTTCCATACCTGGGGCAGCTTATCTTTGTCCAGAAGAGCCTTTGAGCTGTTACCTGTATCCCGTCAGTTTCATACCTGGGGCATCTTATCTCTTTCCAGAAGAGCCTTTGAGCTGTTACCTGCTTCCTGTCACTTCCATACCTGGGGCAGCTTATCTCTATCCAGAAGAGCCTTTGAGCTGTTACCTGCTTCACGCCACTTCCATACCTGAGGCAGCTTGTCGCTATCCAGAAGAGCCTTTCGGCTGTTACCTGCTTGCTGTCACTTCCATACCTGGGGCAGCTTGTCGCTATCCAGAAGAGCCTTTGAGCTGTTACCTGCTTCCCGTCACTTCCATACCTGCGGCAGCTTTGCTCTATCCAGAAGAGCCTTTGAACTGTTACCTGCTTTACGCCACTTCCATACCTGGGGCAGCTTGTCGCTATCCAGAAGACCCTTTGAGCTGTTACCTGCTTGCCATCACTTACATACCTGGGGCATCTTGTTGCTATCCAGAAGAGCCTTTGAGCTGTTACCTGCTTCCCGTCAGTTCCTTACCTGGGTCAGCTTGGCGCTATCCAGAAGAGCCTTTGAGCTGTTACCTGCTTCCTGTCACATCTATACCTGGAGCAAGTTTGGCGCTATCCAGAATATCCTGGGAGCTGTTACCTGCTTTCCGTCACTTCCATTCCTGCGGCAGCTTGTAGATATCCAGAAGTCTTTGAGCTGTTACCTGCTTTCCATCACTTCCATACCTGGGGCAGCTTGTCGCTATCCAGAAGAGCCTTTGAGCTGTTACCTGCTTCCTGTCAGTTCCATACCTGGGGCAGTTTGTCGCTATCCAAAAGAGCCTTTGAGCTGTTACCTGCTTCCCATCTATTCCAAACCTGGGGCAGCTTATCTCTATCCAGAGGAGCCTAGGAGCTGTTACCTGCTTTCCGTCACTTCCATACCTGGGGCAGCTTATCTCTATCCAGAAGAGCATTGAGCTGTTACCTGTTTCCCATCAGTTCCATACCTGGGGCAGCTTATCTCTATCCAGAAGAGCCTTTGAGCTGTTACCTGCTTCCTGTCACTTCCATACCTGGGGCAGCTTATCTCTATCCAGAAGAGCCTTTGAGCTGTTACCTGCTTCACGCCACTTCCATACCTGGGGCAGCTTGTCTCTATCCAGAAGAGCCGTTGAGCTGTTACCTGCTTGCCATCACTTTCATACCTGGTGCAGCTTGTCACTTTCCAGAAGAGCCTTTGAGCTGTTACCTGCTTCCTGTCACATCCAGACCTGGGGCAGCTTATCTCTATCCAGAATAGCCTTTGAGCTGTTACCTGCTTCACGTCACTTCCATACCTGGGGCAGCTTGTCGCTATCCAGAAGAGACTTTCAGCTGTTACCTGCTTGCTGTCAGTTCCATACCTGGGGCAGCTTGTCGCTATCCAGAAGAGCCTTTGAGCTGTTACCTGCTTTCCATCAATTCCATACCTGGGACAGCTTATCTCTATCCAGAAGAGCCTTTGAGCTGTTACCTGCTTCCTGTCACTTCCATAACTGGGGCAGCTTGTCGCTATCCAGAAGAGCCTATGAGCTGTTACCTGCTTCCTGTCGCATCTATGCCTGGGGAAGCTTGTTGCTATCCAGAAGATCCTGTGAGCTGTTACCTGCTTTCCGTCATTTCCATTCCGGCGGCAGCTTGTGGCTATCCAGAAGAGCCTTTGAGCTGTTACCTGCTTTCCATCACTTCCATACCTGGGGAAGCTTGTCGCTATCCAGAAGAGCCTTTGAGCTGTTACCTGCTTCCTGTCAGTCCATACCTGGGGCAGCTTGTCGCTATCCAGAAGAGCCTTTGAGCCGTTACCTGCTTTCCATCACTTCCATACCTGGGGCAGCTTATCTCTATCCAGAAGAGCCTTTGAGCCGTTACCTGCTTCCCATCACTTCCATACCTGGGGCAGCTTATCTCTATCCATAAGAGCCTTTGAGCTGTTACCTGCTTCACGCCACTTCCATACCTGGGGCAGCTTGTCGTTATCCAGAAGAGCCTTTGAGCTATTACCTGCTTCACGCCACTTCCATACCTGGGGCAGCTTGTCGCTATCCAGAAGAGCCTTTGAGTTGTTACCTGCTTCCTGTCAGTTCCATATCTGGGGCAGCTTGTCGCTATCCAGAAGAGCCTTTGAGCTGTTACCTGCTTCCCGTCACTTCCAAACCTGGGGCAGTTTATCTCTATCCAGAAGAGCCTTTGAGCTGTTACCTGTTTCCCGTCAGTTTCATACCTGGGGCAGCTTATCTCTATCCAGAAGAGCCTTTGAGCTGTTACCTGCTTCCCGTCACTTCCATACCTGGGGCAGCTTATCTCTATCCAGAAGAGCCTTTGAGCTGTTACCTACTTCACGCCACTTCCATACCTGAGGCAGCTTGTCGCTATCCAGAAGAGACTTTCAGCTGTTACCTGCTTGCTGTCAGTTCCATACCTGGGGCAGCTTGTCGCTATCCAGAAGAGCCTTTGAGCTGTTACCTGCTTTCAGTCAGTTCCATACCTGGGACAGCTTATCTCTGTCCAGAAAAGCCTTTGAGCTGTTACCTGCTTCCTGTCACTTCCATAACTGGGGCAACTTGTCGCTATCCAGAAGAGCCTTTGAGCTGTTTCCTGCTTCCTGTCAGTTCCATACTTGGGGCAGCTTGTCGCTATCCAGAAGAGCCTTTGAGCTGTTACCTGCTTACTGTCGTATCTATACCTGGGGCAGCTTGTCGCTATCCAGAAGAGCCTTTGAGCTGTTACCTGCTTTCCCACACTTCCATACCTGGGGCAACTTGTCGCTATCCAGAAGAGCCTTTGAGCTGTTTTCTGCTTCCTGTCAGTACCATACTTGGGGCAGCTTGCCGCTATCCAGAAGAGCCTTTGAGCTGTTACCTGCTTACTGTCGTATCTATACCTGGTGCAGCTTGTCGCTATCCAGAAGAGCCTTTGAGCTGTTACATGCTTCCTGTCAGTTCCATACCTGGGGCAGCTTGTCGCTATCCAGAAGAGCCTTTGAGCTGTTACCTGCTTTCCATCAGTTCCATACCTGGGGCAGCTTATCTCTATCCAGAAGAGCCTTTGAGCCGTTACCTGCTTCCCATCACTTCCATACCTGGGGCAGCTTATCTCTATCCAGAAGAGCCTTTGAGCTGTTACCTGCTTCATGCCACTTCCATACCTGGGGCAGCTTGTCGCTATCCAGAAGAGCCTTTGAGCTATTACCTGCTTCACGCCACTTCCATACCTGGGGCAGCTTGTCGCTATCCAGAAGAGCCTTTGAGCTGTTACCTGCTTGCCGTCACTTCCATACCCGGGGCAGCTTATCTTTATCCAGAAGAGCATTTGAGCTGTTACCTGCACTCCCGTCACATCCATACCTGGTGCAGCTTGTCGCTATGCAGAAGAGACTTTGAGCTTTTACCTGCTCCACGTCCCTTCCATAACTGGGGCAACTTGTCGCTATCCGGAAGAGCCTTTGAGCTGTTACCTGCTTCTCATCAGTTCCATACCCGTGGCAGCATGTCACCATCCAGAAGAGCCTTTGAGCTGTTTCATGCTTCCTGTCACATCTATACCTGGGGCAGCTTGTCGCTATCGAGAAGATCCTGTGAGCTGTTACCTGCTTTCGGTCACTTCCATTCCTGCGGCAGCTTGTCGCTATCCAGAAGAGCCTTTGAGCTGTTATCTGCTTTCCATCACTTCCATACCTGGGGCAGCTTGTCGCTATCCAGAAGAGCCTTTGAGCTGTTACCTGCTTCCTGTCAGTTCCATACCTGGGGCAGCTTGTCGCTATCCAGAAGAGCCTTTGAGCTGTTACCTGCTTCCCGTCACTTCCAAACCTGTGGCAGCTTATCTCTATCCAGAAGAGCCTAGGAGCTGTTACATGCTTCCCATCACTTCCATACCTAGGGCAGCTTATCCCTATCCAGAAGAGCCTTTGAGCTCTTACCTGTTTCCAGTCAGTTTCATACCTGGGGCAGCTTATCTCTATCCAGAAGAACCTTTGAGCTGTTACTTGCTCCCCGTCACCTCCATACCTGGGGTAGCTTGTCACTATCCAGAAGAACCTGTGAGTTGTTACCTGCTTCCCGTCACTTCCATACCCGGGGCAGCTTATCTTTATCCAGAAGAGCATTTGAGCTGTTACCTGCACTCCCGTCACGTCCATACCTGGTGCAGCTTGTCGCTATGCAGAAGAGACTTTGAGCTTTTACCTGCTCCACGTCACTTCCATAACTGGGGCAACTTGTCGCTATCCGGAAGAGCCTTTGAGCTGTTACCTGCTTCTCATCAGTTCCATACCCGTGGCAGCATGTCACCATCCAGAAGAGCCTTTGAGCTGTTTCATGCTTCCTGTCACATCTATACCTGGGGCAGCTTGTCGCTATCGAGAAGATCCTGTGAGCTGTTATCTGCTTTCGGTCACTTCCATTCCTGCGGCAGCTTGTCGCTATCCAGAAGAGCCTTTGAGCTGTTATCTGCTTTCCATCACTTCCATACCTGGGGCAGCTTGTCGCTATCCAGAAGAGCCTTTGAGCTGTTACCTGCTTCCTGTCAGTTCCATACCTGGGGCAGCTTGTCGCTATCCAGAAGAGCCTTTGAGCTGTTACCTGCTTCCCGTCACTTCCAAACCTGGGGCAGCTTATCTCTATCCAGAAGAGCCTAGGAGCTGTTACATGCTTCCCATCACTTCCATACCTAGGGCAGCTTATCTCTATCCAGAAGAGCCTTTGAGCTCTTACCTGTTTCCAGTCAGTTTCATACCTGGGGCAGCTTATCTCTATCCAGAAGAACCTTTGAGCTGTTACTTGCTCCCCGTCACCTCCATACCTGGGGTAGCTTGTCACTATCCAGAAGAACCTGTGAGTTGTTACCTGCTTCCCGTCACTTCCATACCTGGGGCAGCTTGTCTCTATCCAGAAGAGCCTTTGAGCTATTACCTGCTTTCCGTCACTTCCATTCCTGCGGCAGCTTGTAGATATCCAGAAGTCTTTGAGCTGTTACCTGCTTTCCATCACTTGCATACCTGGGGCAGCTTGTCACTATCCAGAAGAGCGTTTGAGCTGTTACCAGCTTTTTGTCAGTTCCATACTTGGGGCAGTTTGTCGCTATCCAAAAGAGCCTTTGAGCTGTTACCTGCTTCCCATCTATTCCAAACCTGGGGCAGCTTATCTCTATCCAGAGGAGCCTAGGAGCTGTTACCTGCTTTCCGTCACTTCCATACCTGGGGCAGCTTATCTCTATCCAGAAGAGCATTGAGCTGTTACCTGTTTCCCATCAGTTCCATACCTGGGGCAGCTTATCTCTATCCAGAAGAGCCTTTGAGCTGTTACCTGCTTCCTGTCACTTCCATACCTGGGGCAGCTTATCTCTATCCAGAAGAGCCTTTGAGCTGTTACCTGCTTCACGCCACTTCCATACCTGGGGCAGCTTGTCTCTATCCAGAAGAGCCGTTGAGCTGTTACCTGCTTGCCATCACTTTCATACCTGGTGCAGCTTGTCGCTTTCCAGAAGAGCCTTTGAGCTGTTACCTGCTTCCTGTCACATCCAGACCTGGGGCAGCTTATCTCTATCCAGAATAGCCTTTGAGCTGTTACCTGCTTCACGTCACTTCCATACCTGGGGCAGCTTGTCGCTATCCAGAAGAGACTTTCAGCTGTTACCTGCTTGCTGTCAGTTCCATACCTGGGGCAGCTTGTCGCTATCCAGAAGAGCCTTTGAGCTGTTACCTGCTTTCCATCAATTCCATACCTGGGACAGCTTATCTCTATCCAGAAGAGCCTTTGAGCTGTTACCTGCTTCCTGTCACTTCCATAACTGGGGCAGCTTGTCGCTATCCAGAAGAGCCTTTGAGCTGTTACCTGCTTCCTGTCGCATCTATGCCTGGGGAAGCTTGTTGCTATCCAGAAGATCCTGTGAGCTGTTACCTGCTTTCCGTCATTTCCATTCCGGCGGCAGCTTGTGGCTATCCAGAAGAGCCTTTGAGCTGTTACCTGCTTTCCATCACTTCCATACCTGGGGAAGCTTGTCGCTATCCAGAAGAGCCTTTGAGCTGTTACCTGCTTCTTGTCAGTCCATACCTGGGGCAGCTTGTCGCTATCCAGAAGAGCCTTTGAGCCGTTACCTGCTTTCCATCACTTCCATACCTGGGGCAGCTTATCTCTATCCAGAAGAGCCTTTGAGCCGTTACCTGCTTCCCATCACTTCCATACCTGGGGCAGCTTATCTCTATCCATAAGAGCCTTTGAGCTGTTACCTGCTTCACGCCACTTCCATACCTGGGGCAGCTTGTCGTTATCCAGAAGAGCCTTTGAGCTATTACCTGCTTCACGCCACTTCCATACCTGGGGCAGCTTGTCGCTATCCAGAAGAGCCTTTGAGTTGTTACCTGCTTCCTGTCAGTTCCATACCTGGGGCAGCTTGTCGCTATCCAGAAGAGCCTTTGAGCTGTTACCTGCTTCCCGTCACTTCCAAACCTCGGGCAGTTTATCTCTATCCAGAAGAGCCTTTGAGCTGTTACCTGTTTCCCGTCAGTTTCATACCTGGGGCAGCTTATCTCTATCCAGAAGAGCCTTTGAGCTGTTACCTGCTTCCCGTCACTTCCATACCTGGGGCAGCTTATCTCTATCCAGAAGAGCCTTTGAGCTGTTACCTACTTCACGCCACTTCCATACCTGAGGCAGCTTGTCGCTATCCAGAAGAGACTTTCAGCTGTTACCTGCTTGCTGTCAGTTCCATACCTGGGGCAGCTTGTCGCTATCCAGAAGAGCCTTTGAGCTGTTACCTGCTTTCAGTCAGTTCCATACCTGGGACAGCTTATCTCTGTCCAGAAAAGCCTTTGAGCTGTTACCTGCTTCCTGTCACTTCCATAACTGGGGCAACTTGTCGCTATCCAGAAGAGCCTTTGAGCTGTTTCCTGCTTCCTGTCAGTTCCATACTTGGGGCAGCTTGTCGCTATCCAGAAGAGCCTTTGAGCTGTTACCTGCTTACTGTCGTATCTATACCTGGGGCAGCTTGTCGCTATCCAGAAGAGCCTTTGAGCTGTTACCTGCTTTCCCACACTTCCATACCTGGGGCAACTTGTCGCTATCCAGAAGAGCCTTTGAGCTGTTTCCTGCTTCCTGTCAGTACCATACTTGGGGCAGCTTGCCGCTATCCAGAAGAGCCTTTGAGCTGTTACCTGCTTACTGTCGTATCTATACCTGGTGCAGCTTGTCGCTATCCAGAAGAGCCTTTGAGCTGTTACATGCTTCCTGTCAGTTCCATACCTGGGGCAGCTTGTCGCTATCCAGAAGAGCCTTTGAGCTGTTATCTGCTTTCCATCAGTTCCATACCTGGGGCAGCTTATCTCTATCCAGAAGAGCCTTTGAGCCGTTACCTGCTTCCCATCACTTCCATACCTGGGGCAGCTTATCTCTATCCAGAAGAGCCTTTGAGCTGTTACCTGCTTCATGCCACTTCCATACCTGGGGCAGCTTGTCGCTATCCAGAAGAGCCTTTGAGCTATTACCTGCTTCACGCCACTTCCATACCTGGGGCAGCTTGTCGCTATCCAGAAGAGCCTTTGAGCTGTTACCTGCTTGCCGTCACTTCCATACCCGGGACAGCTTATCTTTATCCAGAAGAGCATTTGAGCTGTTACCTGCACTCCCGTCACATCCATACCTGGTGCAGCTTGTCGCTATGTAGAAGAGACTTTGAGCTTTTACCTGCTCCACGTCACTTCCATAACTGGGGCAACTTGTCGCTATCCGGAAGAGCCTTTGAGCTGTTACCTGCTTCTCATCAGTTCCATACCCGTGGCAGCATGTCACCATCCAGAAGAGCCTTTGAGCTGTTTCATGCTTCCTGTCACATCTATACCTGGGGCAGCTTGTCGCTATCGAGAAGATCCTGTGAGCTGTTACCTGCTTTCGGTCACTTCCATTCCTGCGGCAGCTTGTCGCTATCCAGAAGAGCCTTTGAGCTGTTATCTGCTTTCCATCACTTCCATACCTGGGGCAGCTTGTCGCTATCCAGAAGAGCCTTTGAGCTGTTACCTGCTTCCTGTCAGTTCCATACCTGGGGCAGCTTGTCGCTATCCAGAAGAGCCTTTGAGCTGTTACCTGCTTCCCGTCACTTCCAAACCTGTGGCAGCTTATCTCTATCCAGAAGAGCCTAGGAGCTGTTACATGCTTCCCATCACTTCCATACCTAGGGCAGCTTATCCCTATCCAGAAGAGCCTTTGAGCTCTTACCTGTTTCCAGTCAGTTTCATACCTGGGGCAGCTTATCTCTATCCAGAAGAACCTTTGAGCTGTTACTTGCTCCCCGTCACCTCCATACCTGGGGTAGCTTGTCACTATCCAGAAGAACCTGTGAGTTGTTACCTGCTTCCCGTCACTTCCATACCCGGGGCAGCTTATCTTTATCCAGAAGAGCATTTGAGCTGTTACCTGCACTCCCGTCACGTCCATACCTGGTGCAGCTTGTCGCTATGCAGAAGAGACTTTGAGCTTTTACCTGCTCCACGTCACTTCCATAACTGGGGCAACTTGTCGCTATCCGGAAGAGCCTTTGAGCTGTTACCTGCTTCTCATCAGTTCCATACCCGTGGCAGCATGTCACCATCCAGAAGAGCCTTTGAGCTGTTTCATGCTTCCTGTCACATCTATACCTGGGGCAGCTTGTCGCTATCGAGAAGATCCTGTGAGCTGTTATCTGCTTTCGGTCACTTCCATTCCTGCGGCAGCTTGTCGCTATCCAGAAGAGCCCTTGAGCTGTTATCTGCTTTCCATCACTTCCATACCTGGGGCAGCTTGTCGCTATCCAGAAGAGCCTTTGAGCTGTTACCTGCTTCCTGTCAGTTCCATACCTGGGGCAGCTTGTCGCTATCCAGAAGAGCCTTTGAGCTGTTACCTGCTTCCCGTCACTTCCAAACCTGGGGCAGCTTATCTCTATCCAGAAGAGCCTAGGAGCTGTTACATGCTTCCCATCACTTCCATACCTAGGGCAGCTTATCTCTATCCAGAAGAGCCTTTGAGCTCTTACCTGTTTCCAGTCAGTTTCATACCTGGGGCAGCTTATCTCTATCCAGAAGAACCTTTGAGCTGTTACTTGCTCCCCGTCACCTCCATACCTGGGGTAGCTTGTCACTATCCAGAAGAACCTGTGAGTTGTTACCTGCTTCCCGTCACTTCCATACCTGGGGCAGCTTGTCTCTATCCAGAAGAGCCTTTGAGCTATTACCTGCTTTCCGTCACTTCCATTCCTGCGGCAGCTTGTAGATATCCAGAAGTCTTTGAGCTGTTACCTGCTTTCCATCACTTGCATACCTGGGGCAGCTTGTCACTATCCAGAAGAGCGTTTGAGCTGTTACCAGCTTTTTGTCAGTTCCATACTTGGGGCAGTTTGTCGCTATCCAAAAGAGCCTTTGAGCTGTTACCTGCTTCCCATCTATTCCAAACCTGGGGCAGCTTATCTCTATCCAGAGGAGCCTAGGAGCTGTTACCTGCTTTCCGTCACTTCCATACCTGGGGCAGCTTATCTCTATCCAGAAGAGCATTGAGCTGTTACCTGTTTCCCATCAGTTCCATACCTGGGGCAGCTTATCTCTATCCAGAAGAGCCTTTGAGCTGTTACCTGCTTCCTGTCACTTCCATACCTGGGGCAGCTTATCTCTATCCAGAAGAGCCTTTGAGCTGTTACCTGCTTCACGCCACTTCCATACCTGGGGCAGCTTGTCTCTATCCAGAAGAGCCGTTGAGCTGTTACCTGCTTGCCATCACTTTCATACCTGGTGCAGCTTGTCGCTTTCCAGAAGAGCCTTTGAGCTGTTACCTGCTTCCTGTCACATCCAGACCTGGGGCAGCTTATCTCTATCCAGAATAGCCTTTGAGCTGTTACCTGCTTCACGTCACTTCCATACCTGGGGCAGCTTGTCGCTATCCAGAAGAGACTTTCAGCTGTTACCTGCTTGCTGTCAGTTCCATATCTGGGGCAGCTTGTCGCTATCCAGAAGAGCCTTTGAGCTGTTACCTGCTTCCCGTCACTTCCAAACCTGGGGCAGTTTATCTCTATCCAGAAGAGCCTTTGAGCTGTTACCTGTTTCCCGTCAGTTTCATACCTGGGGCAGCTTATCTCTATCCAGAAGAGCCTTTGAGCTGTTACCTGCTTCCCGTCACTTCCATACCTGGGGCAGCTTATCTCTATCCAGAAGAGCCTTTGAGCTGTTACCTACTTCACGCCACTTCCATACCTGAGGCAGCTTGTCGCTATCCAGAAGAGACTTTCAGCTGTTACCTGCTTGCTGTCAGTTCCATACCTGGGGCAGCTTGTCGCTATCCAGAAGAGCCTTTGAGCTGTTACCTGCTTTCAGTCAGTTCCATACCTGGGACAGCTTATCTCTGTCCAGAAAAGCCTTTGAGCTGTTACCTGCTTCCTGTCACTTCCATAACTGGGGCAACTTGTCGCTATCCAGAAGAGCCTTTGAGCTGTTTCCTGCTTCCTGTCAGTTCCATACTTGGGGCAGCTTGTCGCTATCCAGAAGAGCCTTTGAGCTGTTACCTGCTTACTGTCGTATCTATACCTGGGGCAGCTTGTCGCTATCCAGAAGAGCCTTTGAGCTGTTACCTGCTTTCCCACACTTCCATACCTGGGGCAACTTGTCGCTATCCAGAAGAGCCTTTGAGCTGTTTTCTGCTTCCTGTCAGTACCATACTTGGGGCAGCTTGCCGCTATCCAGAAGAGCCTTTGAGCTGTTACCTGCTTACTGTCGTATCTATACCTGGTGCAGCTTGTCGCTATCCAGAAGAGCCTTTGAGCTGTTACATGCTTCCTGTCAGTTCCATACCTGGGGCAGCTTGTCGCTATCCAGAAGAGCCTTTGAGCTGTTACCTGCTTTCCATCAGTTCCATACCTGGGGCAGCTTATCTCTATCCAGAAGAGCCTTTGAGCCGTTACCTGCTTCCCATCACTTCCATACCTGGGGCAGCTTATCTCTATCCAGAAGAGCCTTTGAGCTGTTACCTGCTTCATGCCACTTCCATACCTGGGGCAGCTTGTCGCTATCCAGAAGAGCCTTTGAGCTATTACCTGCTTCACGCCACTTCCATACCTGGGGCAGCTTGTCGCTATCCAGAAGAGCCTTTGAGCTGTTACCTGCTTGCCGTCACTTCCATACCCGGGGCAGCTTATCTTTATCCAGAAGAGCATTTGAGCTGTTACCTGCACTCCCGTCACATCCATACCTGGTGCAGCTTGTCGCTATGCAGAAGAGACTTTGAGCTTTTACCTGCTCCACGTCACTTCCATAACTGGGGCAACTTGTCGCTATCCGGAAGAGCCTTTGAGCTGTTACCTGCTTCTCATCAGTTCCATACCCGTGGCAGCATGTCACCATCCAGAAGAGCCTTTGAGCTGTTTCATGCTTCCTGTCACATCTATACCTGGGGCAGCTTGTCGCTATCGAGAAGATCCTGTGAGCTGTTACCTGCTTTCGGTCACTTCCATTCCTGCGGCAGCTTGTCGCTATCCAGAAGAGCCTTTGAGCTGTTATCTGCTTTCCATCACTTCCATACCTGGGGCAGCTTGTCGCTATCCAGAAGAGCCTTTGAGCTGTTACCTGCTTCCTGTCAGTTCCATACCTGGGGCAGCTTGTCGCTATCCAGAAGAGCCTTTGAGCTGTTACCTGCTTCCCGTCACTTCCAAACCTGTGGCAGCTTATCTCTATCCAGAAGAGCCTAGGAGCTGTTACATGCTTCCCATCACTTCCATACCTAGGGCAGCTTATCCCTATCCAGAAGAGCCTTTGAGCTCTTACCTGTTTCCAGTCAGTTTCATACCTGGGGCAGCTTATCTCTATCCAGAAGAACCTTTGAGCTGTTACTTGCTCCCCGTCACCTCCATACCTGGGGTAGCTTGTCACTATCCAGAAGAACCTGTGAGTTGTTACCTGCTTCCCGTCACTTCCATACCCGGGGCAGCTTATCTTTATCCAGAAGAGCATTTGAGCTGTTACCTGCACTCCCGTCACGTCCATACCTGGTGCAGCTTGTCGCTATGCAGAAGAGACTTTGAGCTTTTACCTGCTCCACGTCACTTCCATAACTGGGGCAACTTGTCGCTATCCGGAAGAGCCTTTGAGCTGTTACCTGCTTCTCATCAGTTCCATACCCGTGGCAGCATGTCACCATCCAGAAGAGCCTTTGAGCTGTTTCATGCTTCCTGTCACATCTATACCTGGGGCAGCTTGTCGCTATCGAGAAGATCCTGTGAGCTGTTATCTGCTTTCGGTCACTTCCATTCCTGCGGCAGCTTGTCGCTATCCAGAAGAGCCTTTGAGCTGTTATCTGCTTTCCATCACTTCCATACCTGGGGCAGCTTGTCGCTATCCAGAAGAGCCTTTGAGCTGTTACCTGCTTCCTGTCAGTTCCATACCTGGGGCAGCTTGTCGCTATCCAGAAGAGCCTTTGAGCTGTTACCTGCTTCCCGTCACTTCCAAACCTGGGGCAGCTTATCTCTATCCAGAAGAGCCTAGGAGCTGTTACATGCTTCCCATCACTTCCATACCTAGGGCAGCTTATCTCTATCCAGAAGAGCCTTTGAGCTCTTACCTGTTTCCAGTCAGTTTCATACCTGGGGCAGCTTATCTCTATCCAGAAGAACCTTTGAGCTGTTACTTGCTCCCCGTCACCTCCATACCTGGGGTAGCTTGTCACTATCCAGAAGAACCTGTGAGTTGTTACCTGCTTCCCGTCACTTCCATACCTGGGGCAGCTTGTCTCTATCCAGAAGAGCCTTTGAGCTATTACCTGCTTTCCGTCACTTCCATTCCTGCGGCAGCTTGTAGATATCCAGAAGTCTTTGAGCTGTTACCTGCTTTCCATCACTTGCATACCTGGGGCAGCTTGTCACTATCCAGAAGAGCGTTTGAGCTGTTACCAGCTTTTTGTCAGTTCCATACTTGGGGCAGTTTGTCGCTATCCAAAAGAGCCTTTGAGCTGTTACCTGCTTCCCATCTATTCCAAACCTGGGGCAGCTTATCTCTATCCAGAGGAGCCTAGGAGCTGTTACCTGCTTTCCGTCACTTCCATACCTGGGGCAGCTTATCTCTATCCAGAAGAGCATTGAGCTGTTACCTGTTTCCCATCAGTTCCATACCTGGGGCAGCTTATCTCTATCCAGAAGAGCCTTTGAGCTGTTACCTGCTTCCTGTCACTTCCATACCTGGGGCAGCTTATCTCTATCCAGAAGAGCCTTTGAGCTGTTACCTGCTTCACGCCACTTCCATACCTGGGGCAGCTTGTCTCTATCCAGAAGAGCCGTTGAGCTGTTACCTGCTTGCCATCACTTTCATACCTGGTGCAGCTTGTCGCTTTCCAGAAGAGCCTTTGAGCTGTTACCTGCTTCCTGTCACATCCAGACCTGGGGCAGCTTATCTCTATCCAGAATAGCCTTTGAGCTGTTACCTGCTTCACGTCACTTCCATACCTGGGGCAGCTTGTCGCTATCCAGAAGAGACTTTCAGCTGTTACCTGCTTGCTGTCAGTTCCATACCTGGGGCAGCTTGTCGCTATCCAGAAGAGCCTTTGAGCTGTTACCTGCTTTCCATCAATTCCATACCTGGGACAGCTTATCTCTATCCAGAAGAGCCTTTGAGCTGTTACCTGCTTCCTGTCACTTCCATAACTGGGGCAGCTTGTCGCTATCCAGAAGAGCCTTTGAGCTGTTACCTGCTTCCTGTCGCATCTATGCCTGGGGAAGCTTGTTGCTATCCAGAAGATCCTGTGAGCTGTTACCTGCTTTCCGTCATTTCCATTCCGGCGGCAGCTTGTGGCTATCCAGAAGAGCCTTTGAGCTGTTACCTGCTTTCCATCACTTCCATACCTGGGGAAGCTTGTCGCTATCCAGAAGAGCCTTTGAGCTGTTACCTGCTTCTTGTCAGTCCATACCTGGGGCAGCTTGTCGCTATCCAGAAGAGCCTTTGAGCCGTTACCTGCTTTCCATCACTTCCATACCTGGGGCAGCTTATCTCTATCCAGAAGAGCCTTTGAGCCGTTACCTGCTTCCCATCACTTCCATACCTGGGGCAGCTTATCTCTATCCATAAGAGCCTTTGAGCTGTTACCTGCTTCACGCCACTTCCATACCTGGGGCAGCTTGTCGTTATCCAGAAGAGCCTTTGAGCTATTACCTGCTTCACGCCACTTCCATACCTGGGGCAGCTTGTCGCTATCCAGAAGAGCCTTTGAGTTGTTACCTGCTTCCTGTCAGTTCCATACCTGGGGCAGCTTGTCGCTATCCAGAAGAGCCTTTGAGCTGTTACCTGCTTCCCGTCACTTCCAAACCTCGGGCAGTTTATCTCTATCCAGAAGAGCCTTTGAGCTGTTACCTGTTTCCCGTCAGTTTCATACCTGGGGCAGCTTATCTCTATCCAGAAGAGCCTTTGAGCTGTTACCTGCTTCCCGTCACTTCCATACCTGGGGCAGCTTATCTCTATCCAGAAGAGCCTTTGAGCTGTTACCTCCTTCACGCCACTTCCATACCTGAGGCAGCTTGTCGCTATCCAGAAGAGACTTTCAGCTGTTACCTGCTTGCTGTCAGTTCCATACCTGGGGCAGCTTGTCGCTATCCAGAAGAGCCTTTGAGCTGTTACCTGCTTTCAGTCAGTTCCATACCTGGGACAGCTTATCTCTGTCCAGAAAAGCCTTTGAGCTGTTACCTGCTTCCTGTCACTTCCATAACTGGGGCAACTTGTCGCTATCCAGAAGAGCCTTTGAGCTGTTTCCTGCTTCCTGTCAGTTCCATACTTGGGGCAGCTTGTCGCTATCCAGAAGAGCCTTTGAGCTGTTACCTGCTTACTGTCGTATCTATACCTGGGGCAGCTTGTCGCTATCCAGAAGAGCCTTTGAGCTGTTACCTGCTTTCCCACACTTCCATACCTGGGGCAACTTGTCGCTATCCAGAAGAGCCTTTGAGCTGTTTCCTGCTTCCTGTCAGTACCATACTTGGGGCAGCTTGCCGCTATCCAGAAGAGCCTTTGAGCTGTTACCTGCTTACTGTCGTATCTATACCTGGTGCAGCTTGTCGCTATCCAGAAGAGCCTTTGAGCTGTTACATGCTTCCTGTCAGTTCCATACCTGGGGCAGCTTGTCGCTATCCAGAAGAGCCTTTGAGCTGTTATCTGCTTTCCATCAGTTCCATACCTGGGGCAGCTTATCTCTATCCAGAAGAGCCTTTGAGCCGTTACCTGCTTCCCATCACTTCCATACCTGGGGCAGCTTATCTCTATCCAGAAGAGCCTTTGAGCTGTTACCTGCTTCATGCCACTTCCATACCTGGGGCAGCTTGTCGCTATCCAGAAGAGCCTTTGAGCTATTACCTGCTTCACGCCACTTCCATACCTGGGGCAGCTTGTCGCTATCCAGAAGAGCCTTTGAGCTGTTACCTGCTTGCCGTCACTTCCATACCCGGGACAGCTTATCTTTATCCAGAAGAGCATTTGAGCTGTTACCTGCACTCCCGTCACATCCATACCTGGTGCAGCTTGTCGCTATGCAGAAGAGACTTTGAGCTTTTACCTGCTCCACGTCACTTCCATAACTGGGGCAACTTGTCGCTATCCGGAAGAGCCTTTGAGCTGTTACCTGCTTCTCATCAGTTCCATACCCGTGGCAGCATGTCACCATCCAGAAGAGCCTTTGAGCTGTTTCATGCTTCCTGTCACATCTATACCTGGGGCAGCTTGTCGCTATCGAGAAGATCCTGTGAGCTGTTACCTGCTTTCGGTCACTTCCATTCCTGCGGCAGCTTGTCGCTATCCAGAAGAGCCTTTGAGCTGTTATCTGCTTTCCATCACTTCCATACCTGGGGCAGCTTGTCGCTATCCAGAAGAGCCTTTGAGCTGTTACCTGCTTCCTGTCAGTTCCATACCTGGGGCAGCTTGTCGCTATCCAGAAGAGCCTTTGAGCTGTTACCTGCTTCCCGTCACTTCCAAACCTGTGGCAGCTTATCTCTATCCAGAAGAGCCTAGGAGCTGTTACATGCTTCCCATCACTTCCATACCTAGGGCAGCTTATCCCTATCCAGAAGAGCCTTTGAGCTCTTACCTGTTTCCAGTCAGTTTCATACCTGGGGCAGCTTATCTCTATCCAGAAGAACCTTTGAGCTGTTACTTGCTCCCCGTCACCTCCATACCTGGGGTAGCTTGTCACTATCCAGAAGAACCTGTGAGTTGTTACCTGCTTCCCGTCACTTCCATACCCGGGGCAGCTTATCTTTATCCAGAAGAGCATTTGAGCTGTTACCTGCACTCCCGTCACGTCCATACCTGGTGCAGCTTGTCGCTATGCAGAAGAGACTTTGAGCTTTTACCTGCTCCACGTCACTTCCATAACTGGGGCAACTTGTCGCTATCCGGAAGAGCCTTTGAGCTGTTACCTGCTTCTCATCAGTTCCATACCCGTGGCAGCATGTCACCATCCAGAAGAGCCTTTGAGCTGTTTCATGCTTCCTGTCACATCTATACCTGGGGCAGCTTGTCGCTATCGAGAAGATCCTGTGAGCTGTTATCTGCTTTCGGTCACTTCCATTCCTGCGGCAGCTTGTCGCTATCCAGAAGAGCCTTTGAGCTGTTATCTGCTTTCCATCACTTCCATACCTGGGGCAGCTTGTCGCTATCCAGAAGAGCCTTTGAGCTGTTACCTGCTTCCTGTCAGTTCCATACCTGGGGCAGCTTGTCGCTATCCAGAAGAGCCTTTGAGCTGTTACCTGCTTCCCGTCACTTCCAAACCTGGGGCAGCTTATCTCTATCCAGAAGAGCCTAGGAGCTGTTACATGCTTCCCATCACTTCCATACCTAGGGCAGCTTATCTCTATCCAGAAGAGCCTTTGAGCTCTTACCTGTTTCCAGTCAGTTTCATACCTGGGGCAGCTTATCTCTATCCAGAAGAACCTTTGAGCTGTTACTTGCTCCCCGTCACCTCCATACCTGGGGTAGCTTGTCACTATCCAGAAGAACCTGTGAGTTGTTACCTGCTTCCCGTCACTTCCATACCTGGGGCAGCTTGTCTCTATCCAGAAGAGCCTTTGAGCTATTACCTGCTTTCCGTCACTTCCATTCCTGCGGCAGCTTGTAGATATCCAGAAGTCTTTGAGCTGTTACCTGCTTTCCATCACTTGCATACCTGGGGCAGCTTGTCACTATCCAGAAGAGCGTTTGAGCTGTTACCAGCTTTTTGTCAGTTCCATACTTGGGGCAGTTTGTCGCTATCCAAAAGAGCCTTTGAGCTGTTACCTGCTTCCCATCTATTCCAAACCTGGGGCAGCTTATCTCTATCCAGAGGAGCCTAGGAGCTGTTACCTGCTTTCCGTCACTTCCATACCTGGGGCAGCTTATCTCTATCCAGAAGAGCATTGAGCTGTTACCTGTTTCCCATCAGTTCCATACCTGGGGCAGCTTATCTCTATCCAGAAGAGCCTTTGAGCTGTTACCTGCTTCCTGTCACTTCCATACCTGGGGCAGCTTATCTCTATCCAGAAGAGCCTTTGAGCTGTTACCTGCTTCACGCCACTTCCATACCTGGGGCAGCTTGTCTCTATCCAGAAGAGCCGTTGAGCTGTTACCTGCTTGCCATCACTTTCATACCTGGTGCAGCTTGTCGCTTTCCAGAAGAGCCTTTGAGCTGTTACCTGCTTCCTGTCACATCCAGACCTGGGGCAGCTTATCTCTATCCAGAATAGCCTTTGAGCTGTTACCTGCTTCACGTCACTTCCATACCTGGGGCAGCTTGTCGCTATCCAGAAGAGACTTTCAGCTGTTACCTGCTTGCTGTCAGTTCCATACCTGGGGCAGCTTGTCGCTATCCAGAAGAGCCTTTGAGCTGTTACCTGCTTTCCATCAATTCCATACCTGGGACAGCTTATCTCTATCCAGAAGAGCCTTTGAGCTGTTACCTGCTTCCTGTCACTTCCATAACTGGGGCAGCTTGTCGCTATCCAGAAGAGCCTTTGAGCTGTTACCTGCTTCCTGTCGCATCTATGCCTGGGGAAGCTTGTTGCTATCCAGAAGATCCTGTGAGCTGTTACCTGCTTTCCGTCATTTCCATTCCGGCGGCAGCTTGTCGCTATCCAGAAGAGCCTTTGAGCTGTTACCTGCTTTCCATCACTTCCATACCTGGGGAAGCTTGTCGCTATCCAGAAGAGCCTTTGAGCTGTTACCTGCTTCCTGTCAGTCCATACCTGGGGCAGCTTGTCGCTATCCAGAAGAGCCTTTGAGCCGTTACCTGCTTTCCATCACTTCCATACCTGGGGCAGCTTATCTCTATCCAGAAGAGCCTTTGAGCCGTTACCTGCTTCCCATCACTTCCATACCTGGGGCAGCTTATCTCTATCCATAAGAGCCTTTGAGCTGTTACCTGCTTCACGCCACTTCCATACCTGGGGCAGCTTGTCGTTATCCAGAAGAGCCTTTGAGCTATTACCTGCTTCACGCCACTTCCATACCTGGGGCAGCTTGTCGCTATCCAGAAGAGCCTTTGAGTTGTTACCTGCTTCCTGTCAGTTCCATACCTGGGGCAGCTTGTCGCTATTCAGAAGAGCCTTTGAGCTGTTACCTGCTTCCCGTCACTTCCAAACCTGGGGCAGTTTATCTCTATCCAGAAGAGCCTTTGAGCTGTTACCTGTTTCCCGTCAGTTTCATACCTGGGGCAGCTTATCTCTATCCAGAAGAGCCTTTGAGCTGTTACCTGCTTCCCGTCACTTCCATACCTGGGGCAGCTTATCTCTATCCAGAAGAGCCTTTGAGCTGTTACCTACTTCACGCCACTTCCATACCTGAGGCAGCTTGTCGCTATCCAGAAGAGACTTTCAGCTGTTACCTGCTTGCTGTCAGTTCCATACCTGGGGCAGCTTGTCGCTATCCAGAAGAGCCTTTGAGCTGTTACCTGCTTTCAGTCAGTTCCATACCTGGGACAGCTTATCTCTGTCCAGAAAAGCCTTTGAGCTGTTACCTGCTTCCTGTCACTTCCATAACTGGGGCAACTTGTCGCTATCCAGAAGAGCCTTTGAGCTGTTTCCTGCTTCCTGTCAGTTCCATACTTGGGGCAGCTTGTCGCTATCCAGAAGAGCCTTTGAGCTGTTACCTGCTTACTGTCGTATCTATACCTGGGGCAGCTTGTCGCTATCCAGAAGAGCCTTTGAGCTGTTACCTGCTTTCCCACACTTCCATACCTGGGGCAACTTGTCGCTATCCAGAAGAGCCTTTGAGCTGTTTCCTGCTTCCTGTCAGTACCATACTTGGGGCAGCTTGCCGCTATCCAGAAGAGCCTTTGAGCTGTTACCTGCTTACTGTCGTATCTATACCTGGTGCAGCTTGTCGCTATCCAGAAGAGCCTTTGAGCTGTTACATGCTTCCTGTCAGTTCCATACCTGGGGCAGCTTGTCGCTATCCAGAAGAGCCTTTGAGCTGTTACCTGCTTTCCATCAGTTCCATACCTGGGGCAGCTTATCTCTATCCAGAAGAGCCTTTGAGCCGTTACCTGCTTCCCATCACTTCCATACCTGGGGCAGCTTATCTCTATCCAGAAGAGCCTTTGAGCTGTTACCTGCTTCATGCCACTTCCATACCTGGGGCAGCTTGTCGCTATCCAGAAGAGCCTTTGAGCTATTACCTGCTTCACGCCACTTCCATACCTGGGGCAGCTTGTCGCTATCCAGAAGAGCCTTTGAGCTGTTACCTGCTTGCCGTCACTTCCATACCCGGGGCAGCTTATCTTTATCCAGAAGAGCATTTGAGCTGTTACCTGCACTCCCGTCACGTCCATACCTGGTGCAGCTTGTCGCTATGCAGAAGAGACTTTGAGCTTTTACCTGCTCCACGTCACTTCCATAACTGGGGCAACTTGTCGCTATCCGGAAGAGCCTTTGAGCTGTTACCTGCTTCTCATCAGTTCCATACCCGTGGCAGCATGTCACCATCCAGAAGAGCCTTTGAGCTGTTTCATGCTTCCTGTCACATCTATACCTGGGGCAGCTTGTCGCTATCGAGAAGATCCTGTGAGCTGTTACCTGCTTTCGGTCACTTCCATACCTGGGGCAGCTTGTCGCTATCCAGAAGAGCCTTTGAGCTGTTACCTGCTTTCCATCACTTCCATTCCTGCGGCAGCTTGTCGCTATCCAGAAGAGCCTTTGAGCTGTTATCTGCTTTCCATCACTTCCATACCTGGGGCAGCTTGTCGCTATCCAGAAGAGCCTTTGAGCTGTTACCTGCTTCCTGTCAGTTCCATACCTGGGGCAGCTTGTCGCTATCCAGAAGAGCCTTTGAGCTGTTACCTGCTTCCCGTCACTTCCAAACCTGTGGCAGCTTATCTCTATCCAGAAGAGCCTAGGAGCTGTTACATGCTTCCCATCACTTCCATACCTAGGGCAGCTTATCCCTATCCAGAAGAGCCTTTGAGCTCTTACCTGTTTCCAGTCAGTTTCATACCTGGGGCAGCTTATCTCTATCCAGAAGAACCTTTGAGCTGTTACTTGCTCCCCGTCACCTCCATACCTGGGGTAGCTTGTCACTATCCAGAAGAACCTGTGAGTTGTTACCTGCTTCCCGTCACTTCCATACCCGGGGCAGCTTATCTTTATCCAGAAGAGCATTTGAGCTGTTACCTGCACTCCCGTCACGTCCATACCTGGTGCAGCTTGTCGCTATGCAGAAGAGACTTTGAGCTTTTACCTGCTCCACGTCACTTCCATAACTGGGGCAACTTGTCGCTATCCGGAAGAGCCTTTGAGCTGTTACCTGCTTCTCATCAGTTCCATACCCGTGGCAGCATGTCACCATCCAGAAGAGCCTTTGAGCTGTATCATGCTTCCTGTCACATCTATACCTGGGGCAGCTTGTCGCTATCGAGAAGATCCTGTGAGCTGTTATCTGCTTTCGGTCACTTCCATTCCTGCGGCAGCTTGTCGCTATCCAGAAGAGCCTTTGAGCTGTTATCTGCTTTCCATCACTTCCATACCTGGGGCAGCTTGTCGCTATCCAGAAGAGCCTTTGAGCTGTTACCTGCTTCCTGTCAGTTCCATACCTGGGGCAGCTTGTCGCTATCCAGAAGAGCCTTTGAGCTGTTACCTGCTTCCCGTCACTTCCAAACCTGGGGCAGCTTATCTCTATCCAGAAGAGCCTAGGAGCTGTTACATGCTTCCCATCACTTCCATACCTAGGGCAGCTTATCTCTATCCAGAAGAGCCTTTGAGCTCTTACCTGTTTCCAGTCAGTTTCATACCTGGGGCAGCTTATCTCTATCCAGAAGAACCTTTGAGCTGTTACTTGCTCCCCGTCACCTCCATACCTGGGGTAGCTTGTCACTATCCAGAAGAACCTGTGAGTTGTTACCTGCTTCCCGTCACTTCCATACCTGGGGCAGCTTGTCTCTATCCAGAAGAGCCTTTGAGCTATTACCTGCTTTCCATCACTTCCATACCTGGCGCAACTTGTCGCTATCCAGAAGAGCCTTTGAGCTGTTACCTGCTTCCTGTCACATCTATACCTGGGGCAGCTTGTCGCTATCCAGAAGATCCTGTGAGCTGTTACCCGCTTTCCGTAACTTCCACTCCTGCGGCAGCTTGTCGCTATCCAGAAGAGCCTTTGAGCTGTTACCTGCTTTCCGTCACTGCCATACCTGGGGCAACTTGTCGCTATCCAGAAGAGCCTTTGAGCTGTTACCTGCTCCACGTCACACCCATACGTGGGGCAGCTTGTCGGTATCCAGAAGAGCCTTTGAGCTGTTACCTGCTTCCTGTCACTTCCATAACTGGGGCAGCTTGTCGCTATTCAGAAGAGCCTTTGAGGTGTTACCTGCTTCCCATCACATATATACCTGGGGCAGCTTTTCGCTATCCATAAGATCCTGTGAGCTGTTACCTGCTTTCCATCACTTCCATACCTGGGGCATCTTGTTGCTATCCAGAAGAGCATTTGAGCTGTTACCTGCTTCCTGTCAGTTCCATACCTGGGGCAGCTTGTCGCTATCCAGAATAGCCTTTGAGCTGTTACCTGCTTCCTGTCGCATCTATGCCTTGGGAAGCTTGTCGCTATCCAGAAGATCCTGTGAGCTGTTAACTGCTTTCCGTCACTTCCATTCCTGCGGCAGCTTGTCGCTATCCAGAAGAGCCTTTGAGCTGTTACCTGCTTTCCGTCACTTCCATACCTGGGGAAGCTTGTCGCTATCCAGAAGAGCCTTTGAGCTGTTACCTGCTTCCTGTCAGTCCATACCTGGGGCAGCTTGTCGCTATCCAGAAGAGCCTTTGAGCTGTTACCTGCTTTCCATCACTTCCATACCTGGGGCAGCTTATCTCTATCCAGAAGAGCCTTTGAGCCGTTACCTGCTTCCCATCACTTCCATACCTGGGGCAGCTTATCTCTATCCAGAAGAGCCTTTGAGCTGTTACCTGCTTCATGCCACTTCCATACCTGGGGCAGCTTGTCGTTATCCAGAAGAGCCTTTGAGCTATTACCTGCTTCACGCCACTTCCATACCCGGGGCAGCCTGTCGCTATCCAGAAGAGCCTTTGAGCTGTTTCATGCTTCCTGTCACATCTATACCTGGGGCAGCTTGTCGCTATCCAGAAGATCCTGTGAGCTGTTATCTGCTTTCCATCACTTCCATTCCTGTGGCAGCTTGTCACTATCCAGAAGAGCCTTTGAGCTGTTATCTGCTTTCCATCACTTCCATACCTGGGGCAGCTTGTCACTTTCCAGAAGAGCCTTTGAGCTGTTACCTGCTTCCTGTCAGTTCCTTACCTGGGGCAGCTTGTCGCTATCCAGAAGAGCCTTTGAGCTGTTACCTGCTTCCCGTCAATTCCAAACCTGGGGCAGCTTATCTCTATCCAGAAGAGCCTAGGAGCTGTTACATGTTTCCCATCACTTCCATACCTGGGGCAGCTTATCTCTATCCAGAAGAGCCTTTGAGCTGTTACCTGTTTCCCGTCAGTTTCATACCTAGGGCAGCTTATCTCTATCCAGAAGAGCCTTTGAGCTGTTACCTGCTTCCTGTCACTTCCATACCTGGGGCAGCTTATCTCCATCAAGAAGAGCCTTTGAGCTGTTACCTGCTTCACGCCACTTCCATACCTGAGGCAGCTTGTCGCTATCCAGAAGAGCCTTTCGGCTGTTACCTGCTTGCTGTCACTTCCATATCTGGGGCAGCTTGTCGCTATCCAGAAGAGCCTTTGAGCTGTTACCTGCTTCCCGTCACTTCCATACCTGGCGCAGCTTAGCTCTATCCAGAAGAGCCTTTGAGCTGTTACCTGCTTTACGCCACTTCCATACCTGGGGCAGCTTGTCGCTATCCAGAAGAGCCTTTGAGCTGTTACCTGCTTTCAGTCAGTTCCATACCTGGGACAGCTTATCTCTGTCCAGAAAAGCCTTTGAGCTGTTACCTGCTTCCTGTCACTTCCATAACTGGGGCAGCTTGTCGCTATCCAGAAGATCCTTGGAGCGGTTACCTGCTTCCCGTCACATATATACCTGGGGCAGCTTGTCGCTATCCAGAAGATCCTGTGAGCTGTTACCTGCTTTCCATCACTTCCATACCTGGGGCAACTTGTCGCTATCCAGAAGATCCTTTGAGCTGTTTCCTGCTTCCTGTCAGTTCCATACTTGGGGCAGCTTGTCGCTATCTAGAATAGCCTTTGAGCTGTTACCTGCTTCCTGTCGTATCTATACCTGGGGCAGCTTGTCGCTATCCAGAAGAGCCTTTGAGCTGTTACCTGCTTTCCGTCACTTCCATACCTGGGGAAGCTTGTCGCTATCCAGAAGAGCCTTTGAGCTGTTACATGCTTCCTGTCAGTTCCATACCTGGGGCAGCTTGTCGCTATCCAGAAGAGCCTTTGAGCTGTTACCTGCTTTCCATCACTTCCATACCTGGTGCAGCTTATCTCTATCCAGAAGAGCCTTTGAGCTATTACCTGCTTCACGCCACTTCCATACCTGGGGCAGCTTGTCGCTATTCAGAAGAGCCTTTGAGCTGTTACCTGCTTGCCGTCACTTCCATACCCGGGGCAGCTTATCTCTATCCAGAAGAGCCTTTGAGCTGTTACCTGCACTCCCGTCACATCCATACCTGGTGCAGCTTGTCGCTATGCAGAAGAGCCTTTGAGCTTTTACCTGCTCCACGTCACATCCATACGTGGGGCAGCTTGTCCCTCTCCGGAAGGTCCTGTGAGCTGTTACCTGCCTTCCGTCACTTCCATACCTGGGGCAACTTGTTGCTATCCAGAAGAGCCTTTGAGCTGTTACCTGCTTCTCATCAGTTCCATACCCGGGGCAGCTTGTCACTATCCAGAAGAGCCTTTGAGCTGTTTCATGCTTCCTGTCACATCTATACCTGGGGCAGCTTGTCGCTATCCAGAAGATCCTTTGAGCTGTTACCTGCTTTCCGTCACTTTCATTCCTGCGGCAGCTTGTCGCTATCCAGAAGAGCCTTTGAGCTGTTATCTGCTTTCCATCACTTCCATACCTGGGGCAGCTTGTCGCTAACCAGAAGAGCCTTTGAGCTGTTACCTGCTTCCTGTCAGTTCAATACCTGGGGCAGCTTGTCGCTATCCAGAAGAGCCTTTGAGCTGTTACCTGCTTCCCGTCACTTCCAAACCTGGGGCAGCTTATCTCTATCCAGAAGAGCCTTTGAGCTGTTACCTGTTTCCCGTCAGTTATATACCTGGGGCAGCTTATCTCTATCCAGAAGAGCCTTTGAGCTGTTACCTGTTTCCCGTCAGTTTCATACCTGGGGCAGCTTATCTCTATCCAGAAGAGCCTTTGAGCTGTTACCTGCTTCCCGTCACTTCCATACCTGGGGCAGCTTATCTCTATCCAGAAGAGCCTTTGAGCTGTTACCTGCTTCCTGTCACTTCCATACCTGGGGCAGCTTATCTCTATCCAGAAGAGCCTTTGAGCTGTTACCTGCTTTACGCCACTTCCATACCTGGGGCAGCTTGTCGCTATCCAGAAGAGCCTTTGAGCTGTTACCTGCTTTCAGTCAGTTCCATACCTGGGACAGCTTATCTCTGTCCAGAAAAGCCTTTGAGCTGTTACCTGCTTCCTGTCACTTCCATAACTGGGGCAGCTTGTCGCTATCCAGAAGATCCTGTGAGCTGTTACCTGCTTTCCATCACTTCCATACCTGGGGCAACTTGTCGCTATCCAGAAGATCCTTTGAGCTGTTTCCTGCTTCCTGTCAGTTCCATACTTGGGGCAGCTTGTCGCTATCCAGAAGAGCCTTTGAGCTGTTACCTGCTTCCTGTCGTATCTATACCTGGGGCAGCTTGTCGCTATCCAGAAGAGCCTTTGAGCTGTTACCTGCTTTCCGTCACTTCCATACCTGGGGAAGCTTGTCGCTATCCAGAAGAGCCTTTGAGCTGTTACATGCTTCCTGTCAGTTCCATACCTGGGGCAGCTTGTCGCTATCCAGAAGAGCCTTTGAGCTGTTACCTGCTTTCCATCACTTCCATACCTGGTGCAGCTTATCTCTATCCAGAAGAGCCTTTGAGCTATTACCTGCTTCACGCCACTTCCATACCTGGGGCAGCTTGTCGCTATTCAGAAGAGCCTTTGAGCTGTTACCTGCTTGCCGTCACTTCCATACCCGGGGCAGCTTATCTCTATCCAGAAGAGCCTTTGAGCTGTTACCTGCACTCCCGTCACTTCCATACCTGGTGCAGCTTGTCGCTATGCAGAAGAGCCTTTGAGCTTTTACCTGCTCCACGTCACATCCATACGTGGGGCAGCTTGTCGCTCTCCGGAAGGTCCTGTGAGCTGTTACCTGCCTTCCGTCACTTCCATCCCTGGGGCAACTTGTTGCTATCCAGTAGAGCCTTTGAGCTGTTACCTGCTTCTCATCAGTTCCATACCCGGGGCAGCTTGTCACTATCCAGAAGAGCCTTTGAGCTGTTTCATGCTTCCTGTCACATCTATACCTGGGGCAGCTTGTCGCTATCCAGAAGATCCTTTGAGCTGTTACCTGCTTTCCGTCACTTTCATTCCTGCGGCAGCTTGACGCTATCCAGAAGAGCCTTTGAGCTGTTTTCTGCTTTCCATCACTTCCATACCTGGGGCAGCTTGTCGCTATCCAGAAGAGCCTTTGAGCTGTTACCTGCTTCCTGTCAGTTCAATACCTGGGGCAGCTTGTCGCTATCCAGAAGAGCCGTTGAGCTGTTACCTGCTTCCCGTCACTTCCAAACCTGGGGCAGCTTATCTCTATCCAGAAGAGCCTTTGAGCTGTTACCTGTTTCCCGTCAGTTTCATACCTGGGGCAGCTTATCTCTATCCAGAAGAGCCTTTGAGCTGTTACCTGTTTCCCGTCAGTTTCATACCTGGGGCAGCTTATCTCTATCCAGAAGAGCCTTTGAGCTGTTACCTGCTTCCCGTCACTTCCATACATGGGGCAGCTTATCTCTATCCAGAAGAGCCTTTGAGCTGTTACCTGCTTCACGCCACTTCCATACCTGAGGCAGCTTGTCGCTATCCAGAAGAGACTTTCAGCTGTTACCTGCTTGCTGTCAGTTCCATACCTGGGGCAGCTTGTTGCTATCCAGAAGAGCCTTTGAGCTGTTACCTGCTTTCAGTCAGTTCCATACCTGGGACAGCTTATCTCTGTCCAGAAAAGCCTTTGAGCTGTTACCTGCTTCCTGTCACTTCCATAACTGGGGCAGCTTGTCGCGATCCAGAAGAGCCTTAGAGCTGTTACCTGCTTCCTGTCGTATCTATACCTGGGGCAGCTTGTCGCTATCCAGAAGAGCCTTTGAGCTGTTACCTGCTTTCCGTCACTTCCATACCTGGGGAAGCTTGTCGCTATCCAGAAGAGCCTTTGAGCTGTTACATGCTTCCTGTCAGTTCCATACCTGGGGAAGTTTGTCGCTATCCAGAAGAGCCTTTGAGCTGTTACCTGCTTTCCATCACTTCCATACCTGGGGCAGCTTATCTCTATCCAGAAGAGCCTTTGAGCCGTTACCTGCTTCCCATCACTTCCATACCTGGGGCAGCTTATTTCTATCCAGAAGAGCCTTTGAGCTGTTACCTGCTTCACGCCACTTCCATACCTGGGGCAGCTTGTCGTTATCCAGAAGAGCCTTTGAGCTATTACCTGCTTCACGCCACTTCCATACCTGGGGCAGCTTGTCGCTATCCAGAAGAGCCTTTGAGCTGTTTCATGCTTCCTGTCACATCTATACCTGGGGCAGCTTGTCGCTATCCAGAAGATCCTGTGAGCTGTTACCTGCTTTCCATCACTTCCATTCCTGCGGCATCTTGTCGCTATCCAGAAGAGCCTTTGAGCTGTTATCTGCTTTCATCACTTCCATACCTGGGCCAGCTTGTCGCTATCCAGAAGAGCCTTTGAGCTGTTACCTGCATCCTGTCAGTTCCATACCTGGGGCAGCTTGTCGCTATCCAGAAGAGCCTTTGAGCTGTTACCTGTTTCCCGTCAGTTTCATACCTGGGGCAGCTTATCTCTATCCAGAAGAGCATTTGAGCTGTTACATGCTTCCTGTCAGTTCCATACCTGGGGAAGTTTGTCGCTATCCAGAAGAGCCTTTGAGCTGTTACCTGCTTTCCATCACTTCCATACCTGGGGCAGCTAATCTCTATCCAGAAGAGCCTTTGAGCCGTTACCTGCTTCCCATCACTTCCATACCTGGGGCAGCTTATCTCTATCCAGAAGAGCCTTTGAGCTGTTACCTGCTTCACGCCACTTCCATACCTGGGGCAGCTTGTCGTTATCCAGAAGAGCCTTTGAGCTATTACCTGCTTCACTCCACTTCCATACCTGGGGCAGCTTGTCGCTATCCAGAAGAGCCTTTGAGCTGTTTCATGCTTCCTGTCACATCTATACCTGGGGCAGCTTGTCGCTATCCAGAAGATCCTGTGAGCTGTTACCTGCTTTCCATCACTTCCATTCCTGCGGCAGCTTGTCGCTATCCAGAAGAGCCTTTGAGCTGTTATCTGCTTTCATCACTTCCATACCTGGGCCAGCTTGTCGCTATCCAGAAGAGCCTTTGAGCTGTTACCTGCATCCTGTCAGTTCCATACCTGGAGCAGCTTGTCGCTATCCAGAAGAGCCTTTGAGCTGTTACCTGTTTCCCGTCAGTTTCATACCTGGGGCAGCTTATCTCTATCCAGAAGAGCATTTGAGCTGTTACCTGCTTCCCGTCACTTCCAAACCTGGGGCAGCTTATCTCTATCCAGAAGAGCCTTTGAGCTGTTACCTGCTTTCCATCACTTCCATACCTGAGGCAGCTTGTCGCTATCCAGAAGAGCCTTTCGGCTGTTACCTGCTTGCTGTCACTTCCATACCTGGAGCAGCTTGTCGCTATCCAGAAGAGCCTTTGAGCTGTTACCTACTCCCGTCACTTCCATACCTGGGGCAGCTTAGCTCTATCCAGAAGAGCCTTTGAGCTGTTACCTGCTTGCCATCACTTACATACCTGGGGCAGCTTGTTGCTATCCTGAAGAGCCTTTGAGCTGTTACCTGCTTCCCTTCAGTTCCATACCTGGGTCAGCTTGGCGCTATCCAGAAGAGCCTTTGAGCTGTTACCTGCTTCCTGTCACATCTATACCTGGAGCAAGTTTGGCGCTATCCAGAATATCCTGGGAGCTGTTACCTGCTTTCCGTCACTTCCATTCCTGCGGCAGCTTGTCGATATCCAGAAGCGTCTTTGAGCTGTTATCTGCTTTCCATCACTTGCATACCTGGGGCAGCTTGTCACTATCCAGAAGAGCGTTTGAGCTGTTACCAGCTTCCTCTCAGTTCCATACTTGGGGCAGCTTATCGCTATCCAAAAGAGCCTTTGAGCTGTTACCTGCTTCCCATCAATCCCAAACCTGGGGCAGCTTATCTCTATCCAGAGGAGCCTAGGAGCTGTTACCTGCTTCCCGTCACTTCCATACCTGGGGCAGCTTATCTCTATCCAGAAGAGCCTTTGAGCTGTTACCTGTTTCCCATCAGTTCCATACCTGGGGCAGCTTATCTCTATCCAGAAAAGCCTTTGAGCTGTTACCTGCTTCCTGTCACTTCCATACCTGGGGCAGCTTATCTCTATCCAGAAGAGCCTTTGAGCTGTTACCTGCTTCACGACACGTCCATACCTGGGGCAGCTTGTCGCTATCCAGAAGAGCCTTTGAGCTGTTACCTGCTTGCCGTCACTTCCATAACTGGGGCAGCTTGTCGCTATCCAGAAAAGCCTTTCAGCTGTTACCTGCTTCCTGTCACATCCCAGACCTGGGGCAGCTTATCTCTATCCAGAATAGCCTTTGAGCTGTAACCTGCTTCACGTCACTTCCATACCTGGGGCAGCTTTTCGCTATCCAGAAGAGACTTTCAGCTATTACCTGCTTGCTGTCAGTTCCATACCTGGGGCAGCTTGTCGCTATCCAGAAGAGCCTTTGAGCTGTTACCTGCTTTCCATCAGTTCCATACCTGGGACAGCTTATCTCTATCCAGAAGAGCCTTTGAGCTGTTACCTGCTTCCTGTCACTTCCATAACTCGGGCAGCTTGTCGCTATCCAGAAGAGCCTTTGAGGTGTTACCTGCTTCCCATCACATATATACCTGGGGCAGATTTTCGCTATCCGTAAGATCCTGTGAGCTGTTACCTGCTTTCCATCACTTCCATACCTGGGGCATCTTGTTGCTATCCAGAAGAGCACTTGAGCTGTTACCTGCTTCCTGTCAGTTCCATACCTGGGGCAGCTTGTCGCTATCCAGAAGAGCCTTTGAGCTATTACCTGCTTCCTGTCGCATCTATGCCTGGGGAAGCTTGTCGCTATCCAGAAGATCCTGTGAGCTGTTACCTGCTTTCCGTCACTTCCATTCCTGCGGCAGCTTGTCGCTATCCAGAAGAGCCTTTGAGCTGTTACCTGCTTTCCGTCACTTCCATACATGGGGCAGCTTGTCGCTATCCAGAAGAGCCTTTGAGCTGTTACCTGCTTTCCATCACTTCCAAACCTCGGGCAGCTTATCTCTATCCAGAAGAGCCTTTGAGCCGTGACCTGCTTCCCATCACTTCCATACCTGGGGCAGCTTATCTCTATCCAGAAGAGCCTTTGAGCTGTTACCTGCTTCACGCCACTTCCATACCTGGGGCAGCTTGTCGTTATCCAGAAGAGCCTTTGAGCTATTACCTGCTTCACGCCACTTCCATACCTGGGGCAGCTTGTCGCTATCCAGAAGAGCCTTTGAGCTGTTTCATGCTTCCTGTCACATCTATACCTGGGACAGCTTGTCGCTATCCAGAAGATCCTGTGAGCTGTTACCTGCTTTCCATCACTTCCATTCCTGCGGCAGCTTGTCGCTATCCAGAAGAGCCTTTGAGCTGTTATCTGCTTTCATCACTTCCATACCTGCGGCAGCTTGTCGCTATCCAGAAGAGCCTTTGAGCTGTTACCTGCATCCTGTCAGTTCCATACCTGGGGCAGCTTGTCGCTATCCAGAAGAGCCTTTGAGCTGTTACTTGTTTCCCGTCAGTTTCATACCTGGGGCAGATTATCTCTATCCAGAAGAGCCTTTGAGCTGTTACCTGCTTCCCGTCACTTCCAAACCTGGGGCAGCTTATCTCTATCCAGAAGAGCCTAGGAGCTGTTACATGCTTCCCATCACTTCCATACCTGGGGCAGCTTACCTCTATCCAGAAGAGCCTTTGAGCTGTTACCTGTTTCCCGTCAGTTTCATACCTGGGGCAGCTTATCTCTATCCAGAAGAGCCTTTGAGCTGTTACCTGCTTCCTGTCACTTCCATACCTGGGGCAGCTTATCTCTATCCAGAAGAGCCTTTCGGCTGTTACCTACTTGCTGTCACTTCCATACCTGGGGCAGCTTGTCGCTATCCAGAAGAGCCTTTGAGCTGTTACCTGCTTCCCGTCACTTGCATACCTGGGGCAGTTTAGCTCTATCCAGAAGAGCCTTTGAGCTGTTACCTGCTTTACGCCACTTCCATACCTGGGGCAGCTTGTCGCTATCCAGAAGAGCCTTTGAGCTGTTACCTGCTTGCCATCACTTACATACCTGGGGCAGCTTGTTGCTATCCAGAAGAGCCTTTGAGCTGTTACCTGCTTCCCGTCAGTTCCATACCTGGGTCAGCTTGGCGCTATCCAGAAGAGCCTTTGAGCTGTTACCTGCTTCCTGTCACATCTATACCTGGAGCAAGTTTTATGCTATCCAGAATATCCTGGGAGCTGTTACCTGCTTTCCGTCACTTCCATTCCTGCGGCAGCTTGTCGATATACAGAAGCGTCTTTGAGCTGTTACCTGCTTTCCATCACTTGCATACCTGGGGCAGCTTGTCACTATCCAGAAGAGTGTTTGAGCTGTTACCAGCTTCCTGTCAGTTCCATACTTGGGGCAGCTTGTCGCTATCCAAAAGAGCCTTTGAGCTGTTACCTGCTTCCCATCAATTCCAAACCTGGGGCAGCTTATCTCTATCCAGAGGAGCCTAGGAGCTGTTACCTGATTCCCATCATTTCCATACCTGGGCAGCTTATCTCTATCCAGAAGAGCCTTTGAGCTGTTACCTGCTTCACGCCACTTCCATACCTGGGGCAGCTTGTCGTTATCCAGAAGAGCCTTTGAGCTATTACCTGCTTCACGCCACTTCCATACCTGGGGCAGCTTGTCGCTATCCAGAAGAGCCTTTGAGCTGTTTCATGCTTCCTGTCACATCTATACCTGGGGCAGCTTGTCGCTATCCAGAAGATCCTGTGAGCTGTTACCTGCTTTCCATCACTTCCATTCCTGCGGCAGCTTGTCGCTATCCAGAAGAGCCTTTGAGCTGTTATCTGCTTTCATCACTTCCATACCTGCGGCAGCTTGTCGCTATCCAGAAGAGCCTTTGAGCTGTTACCTGCATCCTGTCAGTTCCATACCTGGGGCAGCTTGTCGCTATCCAGAAGAGCCTTTGAGCTGTTACTTGTTTCCCGTCAGTTTCATACCTGGGGAAGCTTATCTCTATCCAGAAGAGCCTTTGAGCTGTTACCTGCTTCCCGTCACTTCCAAACCTGGGGCAGCTTATCTCTATCCAGAAGAGCCTAGGAGCTGTTACATGCTTCCCATCACTTCCATACCTGGGGCAGCTTACCTCTATCCAGAAGAGCCTTTGAGCTGTTACCTGTTTCCCGTCAGTTTCATACCTGGGGCAGCTTATCTCTATCCAGAAGAGCCTTTGAGCTGTTACCTGCTTCCTGTCACTTCCATACCTGGGGCAGCTTATCTCTATCCAGAAGAGCCTTTGAGCTGTTACCTGCTTCACGCCACTTCCATACCTGAGGCAGCTTGTCGCTATCCAGAAGAGCCTTTCGGCTGTTACCTGCTTGCTGTCACTTCCATACCTGGGGCAGCTTGTCGCTATCCAGAAGAGCCTTTGAGCTGTTACCTGCTTCCCGTCACTTCCATACCTGGGGCAGTTTAGCTCTATCCAGAAGAGCCTTTGAGCTGTTACCTGCTTTACGCCACTTCCATACCTGGGGCAGCTTGTCGCTATCCAGAAGAGCCTTTGAGCTGTTACCTGCTTGCCATCACTTACATACCTGGGGCAGCTTGTTGCTATCCAGAAGAGCCTTTGAGCTGTTACCTGCTTCCCGTCAGTTCCATACCTGGGTCAGCTTGGCGCTATCCAGAAGAGCCTTTGAGCTGTTACCTGCTTCCTGTCACATCTATACCTGGAGCAAGTTTTATGCTATCCAGAATATCCTGGGAGCTGTTACCTGCTTTCCGTCACTTCCATTCCTGCGGCAGCTTGTCGATATACAGAAGCGTCTTTGAGCTGTTAACTGCTTTCCATCACTTGCATACCTGGGGCAGCTTGTCACTATCCAGAAGAGTGTTTGAGCTGTTACCAGCTTCCTGTCAGTTCCATACTTGGGGCAGCTTGTCGCTATCCAAAAGAGCCTTTGAGCTGTTACCTGCTTACCATCAATTCCAAACCTGGGGCAGCTTATCTCTATCCAGAGGAGCCTAGGAGCTGTTACCTGCTTCCCATCATTTCCATACCTGGGCAGCTTATCTCTATCCAGAAGAGCCTTTGAGCTGTTACCTGCTTCACGCCACTTCCATACCTGGTGCAGCTTGTCGTTATCCAGAAGAGCCTTTGAGCTATTACCTGCTTCACGCCACTTCCATACCTGGGGCAGCTTGTCGCTATCCAGAAGAGCCTTTGAGCTGTTTCATGCTTCCTGTCACATCTATACCTGGGGCAGCTTGTCGCTATCCAGAAGATCCTGTGAGCTGTTACCTGCTTTCCATCACTTCCATACCTGGGCCAGCTTGTCGCTATCCAGAAGAGCCTTTGAGCTGTTACCTGCACCCTGTCAGTTCCATACCTGGGGCAGCTTGTCGCTATCCAGAAGAGCCTTTGAGCTGTTACCTGTTTCCCGTCAGTTTCATACCTGGGGCAGCTTATCTCTATCCAGAAGAGCATTTGAGCTGTTACATGCTTCCTGTCAGTTCCATACCTGGGGAAGTTTGTCGCTATCCAGAAGAGCCTTTGAGCTGTTACCTGCTTTCCATCACTTCCATACCTGGGGCAGCTAATCTCTATCCAGAAGAGCCTTTGAGCCGTTACCTGCTTCCCATCACTTCCATACCTGGGGCAGCTTATCTCTATCCAGAAGAGCCTTTGAGCTGTTACCTGCTTCACGCCACTTCCATACCTGGGGCAGCTTGTCGTTATCCAGAAGAGCCTTTGAGCTATTACCTGCTTCACTCCACTTCCATACCTGGGGCAGCTTGTCGCTATCCAGAAGAGCCTTTGAGCTGTTTCATGCTTCCTGTCACATCTATACCTGGGGCAGCTTGTCGCTATCCAGAAGATCCTGTGAGCTGTTACCTGCTTTCCATCACTTCCATTCCTGCGGCAGCTTGTCGCTATCCAGAAGAGCCTTTGAGCTGTTATCTGCTTTCATCACTTCCATACCTGGGCCAGCTTGTCGCTATCCAGAAGAGCCTTTGAGCTGTTACCTGCATCCTGTCAGTTCCATACCTGGGGCAGCTTGTCGCTATCCAGAAGAGCCTTTGAGCTGTTACCTGTTTCCCGTCAGTTTCATACCTGGGGCAGCTTATCTCTATCCAGAAGAGCATTTGAGCTGTTACCTGCTTCCCGTCACTTCCAAACCTGGGGCAGCTTATCTCTATCCAGAAGAGCCTTTGAGCTGTTACCTGCTTTCCATCACTTCCATACCTGAGGCAGCTTGTCGCTATCCAGAAGAGCCTTTCGGCTGTTACCTGCTTGCTGTCACTTCCATACCTGGAGCAGCTTGTCGCTATCCAGAAGAGCCTTTGAGCTGTTACCTACTCCCGTCACTTCCATACCTGGGGCAGCTTAGCTCTATCCAGAAGAGCCTTTGAGCTGTTACCTGCTTGCCATCACTTACATACCTGGGGCAGCTTGTTGCTATCCTGAAGAGCCTTTGAGCTGTTACCTGCTTCCCTTCAGTTCCATACCTGGGTCAGCTTGGCGCTATCCAGAAGAGCCTTTGAGCTGTTACCTGCTTCCTGTCACATCTATACCTGGAGCAAGTTTGGCGCTATCCAGAATATCCTGGGAGCTGTTACCTGCTTTCCGTCACTTCCATTCCTGCGGCAGCTTGTCGATATCCAGAAGCGTCTTTGAGCTGTTATCTGCTTTCCATCACTTGCATACCTGGGGCAGCTTGTCACTATCCAGAAGAGCGTTTGAGCTGTTACCAGCTTCCTCTCAGTTCCATACTTGGGGCAGCTTATCGCTATCCAAAAGAGCCTTTGAGCTGTTACCTGCTTCCCATCAATTCCAAACCTGGGGCAGCTTATCTCTATCCAGAGGAGCCTAGGAGCTGTTACCTGCTTCCCGTCACTTCCATACCTGGGGCAGCTTATCTCTATCCAGAAGAGCCTTTGAGCTGTTACCTGTTTCCCATCAGTTCCATACCTGGGGCAGCTTATCTCTATCCAGAAAAGCCTTTGAGCTGTTACCTGCTTCCTGTCACTTCCATACCTGGGGCAGCTTATCTCTATCCAGAAGAGCCTTTGAGCTGTTACCTGCTTCACGACACGTCCATACCTGGGGCAGCTTGTCGCTATCCAGAAGAGCCTTTGAGCTGTTACCTGCTTGCCGTCACTTCCATACCTGGGGCAGCTTGTCGCTATCCAGAAAAGCCTTTCAGCTGTTACCTGCTTCCTGTCACATCCCAGACCTGGGGCAGCTTATCTCTATCCAGAATAGCCTTTGAGCTGTAACCTGCTTCACGTCACTTCCATACCTGGGGCAGCTTGTCGCTATCCAGAAGAGACTTTCAGCTGTTACCTGCTTCCTGTCGCATCTATGCCTGGGGAAGCTTGTCGCTATCCAGAAGATCCTGTGAGCTGTTACCTGCTTTCCGTCACTTCCATTCCTGCGGCAGCTTGTCGCTATCCAGAAGAGCCTTTGAGCTGTTACCTGCTTTCCGTCACTTCCATACATGGGGCAGCTTGTCGCTATCCAGAAGAGCCTTTGAGCTGTTACCTGCTTTCCATCACTTCCATACCTCGGGCAGCTTATCTCTATCCAGAAGAGCCTTTGAGCCGTGACCTGCTTCCCATCACTTCCATACCTGGGGCAGCTTATCTCTATCCAGAAGAGCCTTTGAGCTGTTACCTGCTCCACGCCACTTCCATACCTGGGGCAGCTTGTCGTTATCCAGAAGAGCCTTTGAGCTATTACCTGCTTCACGCCACTTCCATACCTGGGGCAGCTTGTCGCTATCCAGAAGAGCCTTTGAGCTGTTTCATGCTTCCTGTCACATCTATACCTGGGGCAGCTTGTCGCTATCCAGAAGATCCTGTGAGCTGTTACCTGCTTTCCATCACTTCCATTCCTGCGGCAGCTTGTCGCTATCCAGAAGAGCCTTTGAGCTGTTATCTGCTTTCATCACTTCCATACCTGCGGCAGCTTGTCGCTATACAGAAGAGCCTTTGAGCTGTTACCTGCATCCTGTCAGTTCCATACCTGGGGCAGCTTGTCGCTATCCAGAAGAGCCTTTGAGCTGTTACTTGTTTCCCGTCAGTTTCATACCTGGGGCAGCTTATCTCTATCCAGAAGAGCCTTTGAGCTGTTACCTGCTTCCCGTCACTTCCAAACCTGGGGCAGCTTATCTCTATCCAGAAGAGCCTAGGAGCTGTTACATGCTTCCCATCACTTCCATACCTGGGGCAGCTTACCTCTATCCAGAAGAGCCTTTGAGCTGTTACCTGTTTCCCGTCAGTTTCATACCTGGGGCAGCTTATCTCTATCCAGAAGAGCCTTTGAGCTGTTACCTGCTTCCTGTCACTTCCATACCTGGGGCAGCTTATCTCTATCCAGAAGAGCCTTTGAGCTGTTACCTGCTTCACGCCACTTCCATACCTGAGGCAGCTTGTCGCTATCCAGAAGAGCCTTTCGGCTGTTACCTGCTTGCTGTCACTTCCATACCTGGGGCAGCTTGTCGCTATCCAGAAGAGCCTTTGAGCTGTTACCTGCTTCCCGTCACTTCCATACCTGGGGCAGTTTAGCTCTATCCAGAAGAGCCTTTGAGTTGTTACCTGCTTTACGCCACTTCCATACCTGGGGCAGCTTGTCGCTATCCAGAAGAGCCTTTGAGCTGTTACCTGCTTGCCATCACTTACATACCTGGGGCAGCTTGTTGCTATCCAGAAGAGCCTTTGAGCTGTTACCTGCTTCCCGTCAGTTCCATACCTGGGTCAGCTTGGCGCTATCCAGAAGAGCCTTTGAGCTGTTACCTGCTTCCTGTCACATCTATACCTGGAGCAAGTTTTATGCTATCCAGAATATCCTGGGAGCTGTTACCTGCTTTCCGTCACTTCCATTCCTGCGGCAGCTTGTCGATATACAGAAGCGTCTTTGAGCTGTTACCTGCTTTCCATCACTTGCATACCTGGGGCAGCTTGTCACTATCCAGAAGAGTGTTTGAGCTGTTACCAGCTTCCTGTCAGTTCCATACTTGGGGCAGCTTGTCGCTATCCAAAAGAGCCTTTGAGCTGTTACCTGCTTCCCATCAATTCCAAACCTGGGGCAGCTTATCTCTATCCAGAGGAGCCTAGGAGCTGTTACCTGCTTCCCATCATTTCCATACCTGGGCAGCTTATCTCTATCCAGAAGAGCCTTTGAGCTGTTACCTGTTTCCCATCAGTTCCATACCTGGGGCAGCTTATCTCTATCCAGAAGAGCCTTTGAGCTGTTACCTGCTTCCTGTCACTTCCATACCTGGGGCAGCTTATCTCTATCCAGAAGAGCCTTTGAGCTGTTACCTGCTTCACGCCACTTCCATACCTGGGGCAGCTTGTCGCTATCCAGAAGAGCCTTTGAGTTTTACCTGCTTGCCGTCACTTCCATACCTGGGGCAGCTTGTCGCTTTCCAGAAGAGCCTTTGAGCTGTTACCTGCTTCCTGTCACATCCCAGACCTGGGGCAGGTTTCTATATCCAGAATAGCCTTTGAGCTGTTACCTGCTTCACGTCACTTCCATACCTGGGGCAGCTTGTCGCTATCCAGAAGAGCATTTGAGCTGTTACCTGCTTTCCATCAATTCCATACCTGGGACAGCTTATCTCTATCCAGAAGAGCCTTTGAGCTGTTACCTGCTTCCTGTCACTTCCATAACTGGGGCAGCTTGTCGCTATCCAGAAGAGACTTTGAGGTGTTACCTGCTTCCCATCACATATATACCTGGGGCAGCTTTTTGCTATACATAAGATCCTGTGAGCTGTTACCTGCTTTCCATCACTTCCATACCTGGGGCATCTTGTTGCTATCCAGAAGAGCATTTGAGCTGTTACCTGCTTCCTGTCAGTTCCATACCTGGGGCAGCTTGTCGCTATCCAGAAGAGCCTTTGAGCTGTTACCTGCTTCCTGTCGCATCTATGCCTGGGGAAGCTTGTCGCTATCCAGAAGATCCTGTGAGCTGTTACCTGCTTTCCATCACTTCCATTGATGCGGCAGCTTGTCGCTATCCAGAAGAGCCTTTGAGCTGTTACCTGCTTTCCGTCACTTCCATACCTGGGGAAGTTTGTCGCTATCCAGAAGAGCCTTTGAGTTGTTACCTGCTTCCTGTCAGTCCATACCTGGGGCAGCTTGTCGCTATCCAGAAGAGCCTTTGAGCTGTTACCTGCTTTCCATCACTTCCATACCTGGGGCAGCTTATCTCTATCCAGAAGAGCCTTTGAGCTGTTACCTGCTTCCCATCACTTCCATACCTGGGGCAGCTTATCTCTATCCAGAAGAGCCTTTGAGCTGTTACCTGCTTCACGCCACTTACATACCTGGGGCAGCTTGTCGCTATCCAGAAGAACCTTTGAGCTATTACCTGCTTCCCGTCACTTCCATACCTGGGGCAGCTTGTCTCTATCCAGAAGAGCCTTTGAGCTATTACCTGCTTTCCATCACTTCCATACCTGGCGCAACTTGTCGCTATCCAGAAGAGCCTTTGAGCTGTTACCTGCTTCCTGTCAGTTCCATACCTGGGGCAGCTTGTCGCTATCCAGAAGAGCCTTTGAGCTGTTACCTGCTTCCTGTCACATCTATACCTGGGGCAGCTTGTCGCTATCCAGAAGATCCTGTGAGCTGTTACCCGCTTTCCGACACTTCCATTCCTGCGGCAGCTTGTCGCTATCCAGAAGAGCCTTTGAGCTGTTACCTGCTTTCCGTCACTTCCATACCTGGGGCAGCTTGTCGCTATCCAGAAGAGCCTTTGAGCTGTTACCTGCTCCACGTCACACCCATACGTGGTGCAGCTCGTCGGTATCCAGAAGAGCCTTTGAGCTGTTACCTGCTTCCTGTCACTTCCATAACTGGGGCAGCTTGTCGCTATCCAGAAGAGCCTTTGAGGTGTTACCTGCTTCCCATCACATATATACCTGGGGCAGCTTTTCGCTATCCATAAGATCCTGTGAGCTGTTACCTGCTTTCCATCACTTCCATACCTGGGGCATCTTGTTGCTATCCAGAAGAGCATTTGAGCTGTTACCTGCTTCCTGTCAGTTCCATACCTGGGGCAGCTTGTCGCTATCCAGAAGAGCCTTTGAGCTGTTACCTGCTTCCTGTCGCATCTATGCCTGGGGAAGCTTGTTGCTATCCAGAAGATCCCGTGAGCTGTTACCTGCTTTCTGTCACTTCCATTCCGGCGGCAGCTTGTCGCTATCCAGAAGAGCCTTTGAGCTGTTACCTGCTTTCCGTCACTTCCGTACCTGGGGAAGCTTGTCGCTATCCAGAAGAGCCTTTGAGCTGTTACCTGCTTCCTGTCAGTCCATACCTGGGGCAGCTTGTCGCTATCCAGAACAGCCTTTGAGCTGTTACCTGCTTTCCATCACTTCCATACCTGGGGAAGCTTATCTCTATCCAGAAGAGCCTTTGAGCCGTTACCTGCTTCACGCCACTTCCATTCCTGGGGCAGCTTGTCGTTATCCAGAAGAGCCTTTGAGCTATTACCTGATTCACGCCACTTCCATACCTGGGGCAGCTTGTCGCTATCCAGAAGAGCCTTTGAGCTGTTTCACACTTCCTATCACATCTATACCTGGGGCAGCTTGTCGCTATCCAGAAGAGCCTTTGAGCTGTTATCTGCTTTCCATCACTTCCATACCTGGGGCAGCTTGTCGCTATCCAGAAGAGCCTTTGAGCTGTTACCTGCTTCCTGTCAGTTCCATACCTGGGGCAGCTTGTCGCTATCCAGAAGAGCCTTTCAGCTGTTACCTGCTTCCCGTTACTTCCAAACCTGGGGCAGCTTATCTCTATCCATAAGAGCCTAGGAGCTGTTACATGCTTCCCATCACTTCCATACCTGGGGCAGCTTATCTTTGTCCAGAAGAGCCTTTGAGCTGTTACCTGTTTCCCGTCAGTTTCATACCTGGGGCATCTTATCTCTATCCAGAAGAGCCTTTGAGCTGTTACCTGCTTCCTGTCACTTCCATACCTGGGGCAGCTTATCTCTATCCAGAAGAGCCTTTGAGATGTTACCTGCTTCACGCCACTTCCATACCTGAGGCAGCTTGTCGCTATCCAGAAGAGCCTTTCGGCTGTTACCTGCTTGCTGTCACTTCCATACCTGGGGCAGCTTGTCGCTATCCAGAAGAGCCTTTGAGCTGTTACCTGCTTCCCGTCACTTCCATACCTGGGGCAGCTTTGCTCTATCCAGAAGAGCCTTTGAACTGTTACCTGCTTTACGCCACTTCCATACCTGGGGCAGCTTGTCGCTATCCAGAAGACCCTTTGAGCTGTTACCTGCTTGCCATCACTTACATACCTGGGGAAGCTTGTTGCTATCCAGAAGAGCCTTTGAGCTGTTACCTGCTTCCCGTCAGTTCCTTACCTGGGTCAGCTTGGCGCTATCCAGAAGAGCCTTTGAGCTGTTACCTGCTTCCTGTCACATCTATACCTGGAGCAAGTTTGGCGCTATCCAGAATATCCTGGGAGCTGTTACCTGCTTTCCGTCACTTCCATTCCTGCGGCAGCTTGTCGATATCCAGAAGTCTTTGAGCTGTTACCTGCTTTCCATCACTTGCATACCTGGGGCAGCTTGTCACTATCCAGAAGAGCGTTTGAGCTGTTACAAGCTTTTTGTCAGTTCCATACTTGGGGCAGTTTGTCGCTATCCAAAAGAGCCTTTGAGCTGTTACCTGCTTCCCATCAATTCCAAACCTGGGGCAGCTTATCTCTATCCAGAGGAGCCTAGGAGCTGTTACCTGCTTTCCGTCACTTCCATACCTGGGGCAGCTTATCTCTATCCAGAAGAGCATTGAGCTGTTACCTGTTTCCCATCAGTTCCATACCTGGGGCAGCTTATCTCTATCCAGAAGAGCCTTTGAGCTGTTACCTGCTTCCTGTCACTTCCATACCTGGGGCAGCTTATCTCTATCCAGAAGAGCCTTTGAGCTGTTACCTGCTTCACGCCACTTCCATACCTGGGGCAGCTTCACTCTATCCAGAAGAGCCTTTGAGCTGTTACCTGCTTCACGCCACTTCCATACCTGGGGCAGCTTGTCGCTATCCAGAAGAGACTTTCAGCTGTTACCTGCTTGCTGTCAGTTCCATACCTGGGGCAGCTTGTCGCTATCCAGAAGAGCCTTTGAGCTGTTACCTGCTTTCCATCAATTCCATACCTGGGACAGCTTATCTGTATCCAGAAGAGCCTTTGAGCTGTTACCTGCTTCCTGTCACTTCCATAACTGGGGCAGCTTGTCGCTATCCAGAAGAGCCTTTGAGCTGTTACCTGCTTCCTGTCGCATCTATGCCTGGGGAAGCTTGTTGCTATCCAGAAGAATCTGTGAGCTGTTACCTGCTTTCCGTCATTTCCATTCCGGCGGCAGCTTGTCGCTATCCAGAAGAGCCTTTGAGCTGTTACCTGCTTTCCATCACTTCCATACCTGGGGAAGCTTGTCGCTATCCAGAAGAGCCTTTGAGCTGTTACCTTCTTCCTGTCAGTCCATACCTGGGGCAGCTTGTCGCTATCCAGAAGAGCCTTTGAGCCGTTACCTGCTTTCCATCACTTCCATACCTGGGGCAGCTTATCTCTATCCAGAAGAGCCTTTGAGCCGTTACCTGCTTCCCATCACTTCCATACCTGGGGCAGCTTATCTCTATCCATAAGAGCCTTTGAGCTGTTACCTGCTTCACGCCACTTCCATACCTGGGGCAGCTTGTCGTTATCCAGAAGAGCCTTTGAGCTATTACCTGCTTCACGCCACTTCCATACCTGGGGCAGCTTGTCGCTATCCAGAAGAGCCTTTGAGCTGTTTCATGCTTCCTGTCACATCTATACCTGGGGCAGCTTGTCGCTATCCAGAAGATCCTGTGAGCTGCTACCTGCTTTCCATCACTTCCATTCCTGCGGCAGCTTGTCGCTATCCAGAAGAGCCTTTGAGCTGTTATCTGCTTTCCATCACTTCCATACCTGGGGCAGCTTGTCGCTATCCAGAAGAGCCTATGAGCTGTTACCTGCTTCCTGTCAGTTCCATACCTGGGGCAGCTTGTCGCTATCCAGAAGAGACTTTGAGCTGTTACCTGTTTCCCGTCAGTTTCATACCTGGGGCATCTTATCTCTATCCAGAAGAGCCTTTGAGCTGTTACCTGCTTCCTGTCACTTCCATACCTGGGGCAGCTTATCTCTATCCAGAAGAGCCTTTGAGCTGTTACCTGCTTCACGCCACTTCCATACCTGAGGCAGCTTGTCGCTATCCAGAAGAGCCTTTCGGCTGTTACCTGCTTGCTGTCACTTCCATACCTGGGGCAGCTTGTCGCTATCCAGAAGAGCCTTTGAGCTGTTACCTGCTTCCCGTCACTTCCATACCTGGGGCAGCTTAGCTCTATCCAGAAGAGCCTTTGAACTATTACCTGCTTTACGCCACTTCCATAACTGGGGCAGCTTGTTGCTATCCAGAAGAGCCTTTGAGCTGTTACCTGCTTCCCGTCAGTTCCATACCTGGGTCAGCTTGGCGCTATCCAGAAGAGCCTTTGAGCTGTTACCTGCTTCCTGTCACATCTATACCTGGAGCAAGTTTGGCGCTATCCAGAATATCCTGGGAGCTGTTACCTGCTTTCCGTCACTTCCATACCTGGGGCATCTTGTTGCTATCCAGAAGAGCATTTGAGCTGTTACCTGCTTCCTGTCAGTTCCATACCTGGGGCAGCTTGTCGCTATCCAGAAGAGCCTTTGAGCTGTTACCTGCTTCCTGTCGCATCTATGCCTGGGGAAGCTTGTTGCTATCCAGAAGATCCTGTGAGCTGTTACCTGCTTTCCGTCATTTCCATTCCGGCGGCAGCTTGTCGCTATCCAGAAGAGCCTTTGAGCTGTTACCTGCTTTCCATCACTTCCATACCTGGGGAAGCTTGTCGCTATCCAGAAGAGCCTTTGAGCTGTTACCTGCTTCCTGTCAGTCCATACCTGGGGCAGCTTGTCGCTATCCAGAAGAGCCTTTGAGCCGTTACCTGCTTTCCATCACTTCCATACCTGGGGCAGCTTATCTCTATCCAGAAGAACCTTTGAGCCGTTACCTGCTTCCCATCACTTCCATACCTGGGGCAGCTTATCTCTATCCATAAGAGCCTTTGAGCTGTTACCTGCTTCACGCCACTTCCATACCTGGGGCAGCTTGTCGTTATCCAGAAGAGCCTTTGAGCTATTACCTGCTTCACGCCACTTCCATACCTGGGGCAGCTTGTCCCTATCCAGAAGAGCCTTTGAGCTGTTTCATGCTTCCTGTCACATCTATACCTGGGGCAGCTTGTCGCTATCCAGAAGATCCTGTGAGCTGCTACCTGCTTTCCATCACTTCCATACCTGGGGCAGCTTGTCGCTATCCAGAAGAGCCTATGAGCTGTTACCTGCTTCCTGTCAGTTCCATACCTGGGGCAGCTTGTCGCTATCCAGAAGAGCCTTTGAGCTGTTACCTGTTTCCTGTCAGTTCCATACCTGGGGCAGCTTGTCGCTATCCAGAAGAGACTTTGAGCTGTTACCTGTTTCCCGTCAGTTTCATACCTGGGGCATCTTATCTCTATCCAGAAGAGCCTTTGAGCTGTTACCTGCTTCCTGTCACTTCCATACCTGGGGCAGCTTATCTCTATCCAGAAGAGCCTTTGAGCTGTTACCTGCTTCACGCCACTTCCATACCTGAGGCAGCTTGTCGCTATCCAGAAGAGCCTTTCGGCTGTTACCTGCTTGCTGTCACTTCCATACCTGGGGCAGCTTGTCGCTATCCAGAAGAGCCTTTGAGCTGTTACCTGCGTCCCGTCACTTCCATACCTGGGGCAGCTTAGCTCTATCCAGAAGAGCCTTTGAACTATTACGTGCTTTACGCCACTTCCATAACTGGGGCAGCTTGTTGCTATCCAGAAGAGCCTTTGAGCTGTTACCTGCTTCCCGTCAGTTCCATACCTGGGTCAGCTTGGCGCTATCCAGAAGAGCCTTTGAGCTGTTACCTGCTTCCTGTCACATCTATACCTGGAGCAAGTTTGGCGCTATCCAGAATATCCTGGGAGCTGTTACCTGCTTTCCGTCACTTCCATACCTGGGGCATCTTGTTGCTATCCAGAAGAGCATTTGAGCTGTTACCTGCTTCCTGTCAGTTCCATACCTGGGGCAGCTTGTCGCTATCCAGAAGAGCCTTTGAGCTGTTACCTGCTTCCTGTCGCATCTATGCCTGGGGAAGCTTGTTCCTATCCAGAAGATCCTGTGAGCTGTTACCTGCTTTCCGTCATTTCCATTCCGGCGGCAGCTTGTCGCTATCCAGAAGAGCCTTTGAGCTGTTACCTGCTTTCCATCACTTCCATACCTGGGGAAGCTTGTCGCTATCCAGAAGAGCCTTTGAGCTGTTACCTGCTTCCTGTCAGTCCATACCTGGGGCAGCTTGTCGCTATCCAGAAGAGCCTTTGAGCCGTTACCTGCTTTCCATCACTTCCATACCTGGGGCAGCTTATCTCTATCCAGAAGAGCCTTTGAGCCGTTACCTGCTTCCCATCACTTCCATACCTGGGGCAGCTTATCTCTATCCATAAGAGCCTTTGAGCTGTTACCTGCTTCACGCCACTTCCATACCTGGGGCAGCTTGTCGTTATCCAGAAGAGCCTTTGAGCTATTACCTGCTTCACGCCACTTCCATACCTGGGGCAGCTTGTCCCTATCCAGAAGAGCCTTTGAGCTGTTTCATGCTTCCTGTCACATCTATACCTGGGGCAGCTTGTCGCTATCCAGAAGATCCTGTGAGCTGCTACCTGCTTTCCATCACTTCCATACCTGGGGCAGCTTGTCGCTATCCAGAAGAGCCTATGAGCTGTTACCTGCTTCCTGTCAGTTCCATACCTGGGGCAGCTTGTCGCTATCCAGAAGAGCCTTTGAGCTGTTACCTGTTTCCCGTCAGTTTCATACCTGGGGCATCTTATCTCTATCCAGAAGAGCCTTTGAGCTGTTACCTGCTTCCTGTCACTTCCATACCTGGGGCAGCTTATCTCTATCCAGAAGAGCCTTTGAGCTGTTACCTGCTTCACGCCACTTCCATACCTGAGGCAGCTTGTCGCTATCCAGAAGAGCCTTTCGGCTGTTACCTGCTTGCAGTCACTTCCATACCTGGGGCAGCTTGTCGCTATCCAGAAGAGCCTTTGAGCTGTTACCTGCTTCCCGTCACTTCCATACCTGGGGCAGCTTAGCTCTATCCAGAAGAGCCTTTGAACTATTACCTGCTTTACGCCACTTCCATACCTGGGGCAGCTTGTTGCTATCCAGAAGAGCCTTTGAGCTGTTACCTGCTTCCCGTCAGTTCCATACCTGGGTCAGCTTGGCGCTATCCAGAAGAGCCTTTGAGCTGTTACCTGCTTCCTGTCACATCTATACCTGGAGCTTGTTTGGCGCTATCCAGAATATCCTGGGAGCTGTTACCTGCTTTCCGTCACTTCCATACCTGGGGCATCTTGTTGCTATCCAGAAGAGCATTTGAGCTGTTACCTGCTTCCTGTCAGTTCCATACCTGGGGCAGCTTGTCGCTATCCAGAAGAGCCTTTGAGCTGTTACCTGCTTCCTGTCGCATCTATGCCTGGGGAAGCTTGTCGCTATCCAGAAGATCCTGTGAGCTGTTACCTGCTTTCCGTCACTTCCATTGATGCGGCAGCTTGTCACTATCCAGAAGAGCCTTTGAGCTGTTACCTGCTTTCCGTCACTTCCATACCTGGGGAAGCTTGTCGCTATCCAGAAGAGCCTTTGAGCTGTTACCTGCTTCCTGTCAGTCCATACGTGGGGCAGCTTGTCGCTATCCAGAAGAGCCTTTGAGCTGTTACAAGCTTTCCATCACTTCCATACCTGGGGCAGCTTATCTCTATCCAGAAGAGCCTTTGAGCCGTTACCTGCTTCCCATCACTTCCATACCTGGGGCAGCTTATCTCTATCCAGAAGAACCTGTGAGTTGTTACCTGCTTCCCGTCACTTCCATACTTGGGGCAGCTTGTCTCTAACCAGAAGAGCCTTTGAGCTATTACCTGCTTTCCATCACTTCCATACCTGGCGCAACTTGTCGCTATCCAGAAGAGCCTTTGAGCTGTTACCTGCTTCCTGTCAGTTCCATACCTGTGGCAGCTTGTCGCTATCCAGAAGAGCCTTTGAGCTGTTACCTGCTTCCTGTCACATCTATACCTGGGGCAGCTTGTCGCTATCCAGAAGATCCTGTGAGCTGTTACCCGCTTTCCATCACTTCCATTCCTGCGGCAGCTTGTCGCTATCCAGAAGAGCCTTTGAGCTGTTACCTGCTTTCCGTCACTTCCATACCTGGGGCAGCTTGTCGCTATCCAGAAGAGCCTTTGAGCTGTTACCTGCTGCACGTCACACCCATACGTGGGGCAGCTTGTCGGTATCCAGAAGATCCTGTGAGCTGTTACCTGCCTTCCGTCACTTCCATACCTGGGGCAACTTGTCGCTATCCAGAAGAGCCTTTGAGCTGTTACCTGCTTCCTGTCACATCTATACCTGGGGCAGCTTGTCGCTATCCAGAAGATCCTGTGAGCAGTTAACCGCTTTCCGTCACTTCCATTCCTGCGACAGCTTGCTGCTATCCAGAAGAGCCTTTGAGCTGTTACCTGCTTTCCATCACTTTCATACCTGGGGCCGCTTGCCGCTATCCAGAAGAGCCTTTGAGCTGTTACCAGCTTCCTGTCAGTTCCATACCTGGGGCAGCTTGTCGCTATCCAGAAGAGCCTTTGAGCTGTTACCTGCTTCCCGTCACTTCTATACATGGGGCAGCTTATCTCTATCCAGAAGAGCCTTTGAGCTGTTACCTGCTTCACGCCACTTCCATACCTGGGGCAGCTTGTCGCTATCCAGAAGAGCCTTTAAGCTGTTACCTGCTTGCCGTCACTTCCATACCTGGGGCAGCTTGTCGCTATCCAGAAGAGCCTTTGAGCTGTTACCTGCTTCCCATCACTTCCATACCTGGGGCAGCTTATCTCTATCCAGAAGAGCCTTTGAGCTGTTACCTGCTTCACGCCACATCCCAGACCTGGGCAGCTTATCTCTATCCAGAATAGCCTTTGAGCTGTTACCTGCTTCACGTCATTTCCATACCTTGGGCAGCTTGTCGCTATCCAGAAGAGACTTTCAGCTGTTACCTGCTTGCTGTCAGTTCCATACCTGGGGCAGCTTGTCGCTATCCAGGAGAGCTTTTGAGCTGTTACCTGCTTTCCATCAGTTCCATACCTGGGGCAGCTTATCTCTATCCAGAATAGCCTTTGAGCTGTTACCTGCTTCACGTCACTTCCATACCTGGGGCAGCTTGTCGCTATCCAGAAGTGACTTTCAGCTGTTACCTGCTTGCTGTCAGTTCCATACCTGGGGCAGCTTCTCGCTATCCAGAAGAGCCTTTGAGCTATTACCTGCTTTCCATCAATTCCATACCTGGGACAGCTAATGTCTATCCAGAAGAGCCTTAGAGCTTTTACTTGCTCCACGTCACATCCATACGTGGGGCAGCTTGTCCCTCTCCAGAAGATCCTGTGAGCTGTTACCTGCCTTCCATCACTTCCATACCTGGGGCAACTTGTCGCTATCCAGAAGAGCCTTTGAGCTGTTACCTGCTTCTCATCAGTTCCATACCCGGGGCAGCTTGTCACTATCCAGAAGAGCATTTGAGCTGTTACCTGCTTCCTGTCAGTTCCATACCTGGGGCAGCTTGTCGCTATCCAGAAGAGCCTTTGAGCTGTTACCTGCTTCCTGTCGCATCTATGCCTGGGGAAGCTTGTTGCTATCCAGAAGATCCTGTGAGCTGTTACCTGCTTTCCGTCATTTCCATTCCGGCGGCAGCTTGTCGCTATCCAGAAGAGCCTTTGAGCTGTTACCTGCTTTCCATCACTTCCATACCTGGGGAAGCTTGTCGCTATCCAGAAGAGCCTTTGAGCTGTTACCTGCTTCCTGTCAGTCCATACCTGGGGCAGCTTGTCGCTATCCAGAAGAGCCTTTGAGCTGTTACCTGCTTTCCATCACTTCCATACCTGGGGCAGCTTATCTCTATCCAGAAGAGCCTTTGAGCCGTTACCTGCTTCCCATCACTTCCATACCTGGGGCAGCTTATCTCTATCCATAAGAGCCTTTGAGCTGTTACCTGCTTCACGCCACTTCCATACCTGGGGCAGCTTGTCGTTATCCAGAAGAGCCTTTGAGCTATTACCTGCTTCACGCCACTTCCATACCTGGGGCAGCTTGTCCCTATCCAGAAGAGCCTTTGAGCTGTTTCATGCTTCCTGTCACATCTATACCTGGGGCAGCTTGTCGCTATCCAGAAGATCCTGTGAGCTGCTACCTGCTTTCCATCACTTCCATACCTGGGGCAGCTTGTCGCTATCCAGAAGAGCCTATGAGCTGTTACCTGCTTCCTGTCAGTTCCATACCTGGGGCAGCTTGTCGCTATCCAGAAGAGCCTTTGAGCTGTTACCTGTTTCCCGTCAGTTTCATAGCTGGGGCATCTTATCTCTATCCAGAAGAGCCTTTGAGCTGTTACCTGCTTCCTGTCACTTCCATACCTGGGGCAGCTTATCTCTATCCAGAAGAGCCTTTGAGCTGTTACCTGCTTCACGCCACTTCCATACCTGAGGCAGCTTGTCGCTATCCAGAAGAGCCTTTCGGCTGTTACCTGCTTGCAGTCACTTCCATACCTGGGGCAGCTTGTCGCTATCCAGAAGAGCCTTTGAGCTGTTACCTGCTTCCCGTCACTTCCATACCTGGGGCAGCTTAGCTCTATCCAGAAGAGCCTTTGAACTATTACCTGCTTTACGCCACTTCCATACCTGGGGCAGCTTGTTGCTATCCAGAAGAGCCTTTGAGCTGTTACCTGCTTCCCGTCAGTTCCATACCTGGGTCAGCTTGGCGCTATCCAGAAGAGCCTTTGAGCTGTTACCTGCTTCCTGTCACATCTATAACTGGAGCAAGTTTGGCGCTATCCAGAATATCCTGGGAGCTGTTACCTGCTTTCCGTCACTTCCATACCTGGGGCATATGTTGCTATCCAGAAGAGCATTTGAGCTGTTACCTGCTTCCATTCAGTTCCATACCTGGGGCAGCTTGTCGCTATCCAGATATCCAGAAGAGCCTTTGAGCTGTTACCTGCTTCCTGTCGCATCTATGCCTGGGGAAGCTTGTCGCTATCCAGAAGATCCTGTGAGCTGTTACCTGCTTTCCGTCACTTCCATTGATGCGGCAGCTTGTCACTATCCAGAAGAGCCTTTGAGCTGTTACCTGCTTTCCGTCACTTCCATACCTGGGGAAGCTTGTCGCTATCCAGAAGAGCCTTTGAGCTGTTACCTGCTTCCTGTCAGTCCATACGTGGGGCAGCTTGTCGCTATCCAGAAGAGCCTTTGAGCTGTTACAAGCTTTCCATCACTTCCATACCTGGGGCAGCTTATCTCTATCCAGAAGAGCCTTTGAGCCGTTACCTGCTTCCCATCACTTCCATACCTGGGGCAGCTTATCTCTATCCAGAAGAACCTGTGAGTTGTTACCTGCTTCCCGTCACTTCCATACTTGGGGCAGCTTGTCTCTAACCAGAAGAGCCTTTGAGCTATTACCTGCTTTCCATCACTTCCGTACCTGGCGCAACTTGTCGCTATCCAGAAGAGCCTTTGAGCTGTTACCTGCTTCCTGTCAGTTCCATACCTGTGGCAGCTTGTCGCTATCCAGAAGAGCCTTTGAGCTGTTACCTGCTTCCTGTCACATCTATACCTGGGGCAGCTTGTCGCTATCCAGAAGATCCTGTGAGCTGTTACCCGCTTTCCGTCACTTCCATTCCTGCGGCAGCTTGTCGCTATCCAGAAGAGCCTTTGAGCTGTTACCTGCTTTCCGTCACTTCCATACCTGGGGCAGCTTGTCGCTATCCAGAAGAGCCTTTGAGCTGTTACCTGCTGCACGTCACACCCATACGTGGGGCAGCTTGTCGGTATCCAGAAGATCCTGTGAGCTGTTACCTGCCTTCCGTCACTTCCATACCTGGGGCAACTTGTCGCTATCCAGAAGAGCCTTTGAGCTGTTACCTGCTTCCTGTCACATCTATACCTGGGGCAGCTTGTCGCTATCCAGAAGATCCTGTGAGCAGTTAACCGCTTTCCGTCACTTCCATTCCTGCAACAGCTTGCCGCTATCCAGAAGAGCCTTTGAGCTGTTACCAGCTTCCTGTCAGTTCCATACCTGGGGCAGCTTGTCGCTATCCAGAAGAGCCTTTGAGCTGTTACCTGCTTCCCGTCAATTCCAAACCTGGGGCAGTTTATCTCTATCCAGAGGAGCCTTGGAGCTGTTACCTGCTTCCCGTCACTTCTATACATGGGGCAGCTTATCTCTATCCAGAAGAGCCTTTGAGCTGTTACCTGCTTCACGCCACTTCCATACCTGGGGCAGCTTGTCGCTATCCAGAAGAGCCTTTAAGCTGTTACCTGCTTGCCGTCACTTCCATACCTGGGGCAGCTTGTCGCTATCCAGAAGAGCCTTTGAGCTGTTACCTGCTTCCCATCACTTCCATACCTGGGGCAGCTTATCTCTATCCAGAAGAGCCTTTGAGCTGTTACCTGCTTCACGCCACATCCCAGACCTGGGCAGCTTATCTCTATCCAGAATAGCCTTTGAGCTGTTACCTGCTTCACGTCATTTCCATACCTTGGGCAGCTTGTCGCTATCCAGAAGAGACTTTCAGCTGTTACCTGCTTGCTGTCAGTTCCATACCTGGGGCAGCTTGTCGCTATCCAGGAGAGCTTTTGAGCTGTTACCTGCTTTCCATCAGTTCCATACCTGGGGCAGCTTATCTCTATCCAGAATAGCCTTTGAGCTGTTACCTGCTTCACGTCACTTCCATACCTGGGGCAGCTTGTCGCTATCCAGAAGTGACTTTCAGCTGTTACCTGCTTGCTGTCAGTTCCATACCTGGGGCAGCTTCTCGCTATCCAGAAGAGCCTTTGAGCTATTACCTGCTTTCCATCAATTCCATACCTGGGACAGCTAATGTCTATCCAGAAGAGCCTTAGAGCTTTTACTTGCTCCACGTCACATCCATACGTGGGGCAGCTTGTCCCTCTCCAGAAGATCCTGTGAGCTGTTACCTGCCTTCCATCACTTCCATACCTGGGGCAACTTGTCGCTATCCAGAAGAGCCTTTGAGCTGTTACCTGCTTCTCATCAGTTCCATACCCGGGGCAGCTTGTCACTATCCAGAAGAGCCTTTGAGCTGTTTCATGCTTCCTGTCACATCTATACCTGGGGCAGCTTGTCGCTATCCAGAAGATCCTGTGAGCTGTTACCTGTTTTCCGTCACTTTCATTCCTGCGGCAGCTTGTCGCTATCCAGAAGAGCCTTTGAGCTGTTATCTGCTTTCCATCACTTCCATACCTGGGGCAGCTTGTCGCTAGCCAGAAGAGCCTTTGAGTTGTTACCTGTTTCCTGTCAGTTCCATACCTGGGGCAGCTTGTCGCTATCCAGAAGAGCCTTTGAGCTGTTACCTGCTTCCCGTCACTTCCAAACCTGGGGCAGTTTATCTCTATCCAGAAGAGCCTTTGAGCTGTTACCTGCTTCCCGTCACTTCCATACCTGGGGCAGCTTATCTCTATCCAGAAGAGCCTTTGAGCTGTTACCTGCTTCACGCCACTTCCATACCTGAGGCAGCTTGTCGCTATCCAGAAGAGACTTTCAGCTGTTACCTGCTTGCTGTCAGTTCCATACCTGGGGCAGCTTGTCGCTATCCAGAAGAGCCTTTGAGCTGTTACCTGCTTTCAGTCAGTTCCATACCTGGGACAGCTTATCTCTGTCCAGAAAAGCCTTTGAGCTGTTACCTGCTTCCTGTCACTTCCATAACTGGGGCAACTTGTCGCTATCCAGAAGAGCCTTTGAGCTGTTTCCTGCTTCCTGTCAGTTCCATACTTGGGGCAGCTTGTCGCTATCCAGAAGAGCCTTTGAGCTGTTACCTGCTTACTGTCGTATCTATACCTGGGGCAGCTTGTCGCTATCCAGAAGAGCCTTTGAGCTGTTACCTGCTTTCCATCATTTCCATACCTGGGGCAACTTGTCGCTATCCAGAACAGCCTTTGAGCTGTTTCCTGCTTCCTGTCAGTTCCATACTTGGGGCAGCTTGTCGCTATCCAGAAGAGCCTTTGAGCTGTTACCTGCTTACTGTCGTATCTATACCTGGGGCAGCTTGTCGCTATCCAGAAGAGCCTTTGAGCTGTTACATGCTTCCTGTCAGTTCCATACCTGGGGCAGCTTGTCGCTATCCAGAAGAGCCTTTGAGCTGTTACCTGCTTTCCATCAGTTCCATACCTGGGGCAGCTTATCTCTATCCAGAAGAGCCTTTGAGCCGTTACCTGCTTCCCATCACTTCCATACCTGGGGCAGCTTATCTCTATCCAGAAGAGCCTTTGAGCTGTTACCTGCTTCACGCCACTTCCATACCTGGGGCAGCTTGTCGCTATCCAGGAGAGCTTTTGAACTGTTACCTGCTTTCCATCAGTTCCATACCTGGGGCAGCTTATCTCTATCCAGAATAGCCTTTGAGCTGTTACCTGCTTCACGTCACTTCCATACCTGGGGCAGCTTGTCGCTATCCAGAAGTGACTTTCAGCTGTTACCTGCTTGCTGTCAGTTCCATACCTGGGGCAGCTTCTCGCTATCCAGAAGAGCCTTTGAGCTATTACCTGCTTTCCATCAATTCCATACCTGGGACAGCTTATGTCTATCCAGAAGAGCCTTAGAGCTTTTACTTGCTCCACGTCACATCCATACGTGGGGCAGCTTGTCCCTCTCCAGAAGGTCCTGTGAGCTGTTACCTGCCTTCCGTCACTTCCATACCTGGGGCAACTTGTCGCTATCCAGAAGAGCCTTTGAGCTGTTACCTGCTTCTCATCAGTTCCATACCCGGGGCAGCTTGTCACTATCCAGAAGAGCCTTTGAGCTGTTTCATGCTTCCTGTCACATCTATACCTGGGGCAGCTTGTCGCTATCCAGAAGATCCTGTGAGCTGTTACCTGTTTTCTGTCACTTTCATTCCTGCGGCAGCTTGTCGCTATCCAGAAGAGCCTTTGAGCTGTTATCTGCTTTCCATCACTTGCATACCTGGGGCAGCTTGTCGCTATCCAGAAGAGCCTTTGAGTTGTTACCTGCTTCCTGTGAGTTCCATACCTGGGGCAGCTTGTCGCTATCCAGAAGAGCCTTTGAGCTGTTACCTGCTTCCCATCACTTCCAAACCTGGGGCAGTTTATCTCTATCCAGAAGAGCCTTTGAGCTGTTACCTGTTTCCCGTCAGTTTCATACCTGGGGCAGCTTATCTCTATCCAGAAGAGCCTTTGAGCTGTTACCTGTTTCCCGTCAGTTTCATACCTGGGGCAGCTTATCTCTATCCAGAAGAGCCTTTGAGCTGTTACCTGCTTCCCGTCACTTCCATACCTGGGGCAGCTTATCTCTATCCAGAAGAGCCTTTGAGCTGTTACCTGCTTCACGCCACTTCCATACCTGAGGCAGCTTGTCGCTATCCAGAAGAGACTTTCAGCTGTTACCTGCTTGCTGTCAGTTCCATACCTGGGGCAGCTTGTCGCTATCCAGAAGAGCCTTTGAGCTGTTACCTGCTTACTGTCGTATCTATACCTGGGGCAGCTTGTCGCTATCCAGAAGAGCCTTTGAGCTGTTACATGCTTCCTGTCAGTTCCATACCTGGGGCAGCTTGTCGCTATCCAGAAGAGCCTTTGAGCTGTTACCTGCTTTCCATCAGTTCCATACCTGGGGCAGCTTATCTCTATCCAGAAGAGCCTTTGAGCCGTTACCTGCTTCCCATCACTTCCATACCTGGGGCAGCTTATCTCTATCCAGAAGAGCCTTTGAGCTGTTACCTGCTTCACGCCACTTCCATACCTGGGGCAGCTTGTCGCTATCCAGGAGAGCTTTTGAGCTGTTACCTGCTTTCCATCAGTTCCATACCTGGGGCAGCTTATCTCTATCCAGAATAGCCTTTGAGCTGTTACCTGCTTCACGTCACTTCCATACCTGGGGCAGCTTGTCGCTATCCAGAAGTGATTTTCAGCTGTTACCTGCTTGCTGTCAGTTCCATACCTGGGGCAGCTTCTCGCTATCCAGAAGAGCCTTTGAGCTATTACCTGCTTTCCATCAATTCCATACCTGGGACAGCTTATGTCTATCCAGAAGAGCCTTAGAGCTTTTACTTGCTCCACGTCACATCCATACGTGGGGCAGCTTGTCCCTCTCCAGAAGGTCCTGTGAGCTGTTACCTGCCTTCCGTCACTTCCATACCTGGGGCAACTTGTCGCTATCCAGAAGAGCCTTTGAGCTGTTACCTGCTTCTCATCAGTTCCATACCCGGGGCAGCTTGTCACTATCCATAAGAGCCTTTGAGCTGTTTCATGCTTCCTGTCACATCTATACCTGGGGCAGCTTGTCGCTATCCAGAAGATCCTGTGAGCTGTTACCTGTTTTCTGTCACTTTAATTCCTGCAGCAGCTTGTCGCTATCCAGAAGAGCCTTTGAGCTGTTATCTGCTTTCCATCACTTCCATTCCTGGGGCAGCTTGTCGCTATCCAGAAGAGCCTTTGAGTTGTTACCTGCTTCCTGTGAGTTCCATACCTGGGGCAGCTTGTCGCTATCCAGAAGAGCCTTTGAGCTGTTACCTGCTTCCCATCACTTCCAAACCTGGGGCAGTTTATCTCTATCCAGAAGAGCCTTTGAGCTGTTACCTGTTTCCCGTCAGTTTCATACCTGGGGCAGCTTATCTCTATCCAGAAGAGCCTTTGAGCTGTTACCTGTTTCCCGTCAGTTTCATACCTGGGGCAGCTTATCTCTATCCAGAAGAGCCTTTGAGCTGTTACCTGCTTCCCGTCACTTCCATACCTGGGGCAGCTTATCTCTATCCAGAAGAGCCTTTGAGCTGTTACCTGCTTCACGCCACTTTCATACCTGAGGCAGCTTGTCGCTATCCAGAAGAGACTTTCAGCTGTTACCTGCTTTCAGTCAGTTCCATACCTGGGACAGCTTATCTCTGTCCAGAAAAGCCTTTGAGCTGTTACCTGCTTCCTGTCACTTCCATAACTGGGGCAACTTGTCGCTATCCAGAAGACCCTTTGAGCTGTTTCCTGCTTCCTGTCAGTTCCATACTTGGGGCAGCTTGTCGCTATCCAGAAGAGCCTTTGAGCTGTTACCTGCTTACTGTCGTATCTATACCTGGGGCAGCTTGTCGCTATCCAGAAGAGCCTTTGAGCTGTTACCTGCTTTCCATCACTTCCATACCTGGGGCAACTTGTCGCTATCCAGAAGAGCCTTTGAGCTGTTTCCTGCTTCCTGTCAGTTCCATACTTGGGGCAGCTTGTCGCTATCCAGAAGAGCCTTTGAGCTGTTACCTGCTTACTGTCGTATCTATACCTGGGGCAGCTTGTCGCTATCCAGAAGAGCCTTTGATCTGTTACATGCTTCCTGTCAGTTCCATACCTGGGGCAGCTTGTCGCTATCCAGAAGAGCCTTTGAGCTGTTACCTGCTTTCCATCAGTTCCATACCTGGGGCAGCTTATCTCTATCCAGAAGAGCCTTTGAGCCGTTACCTGCTTCCCATCACTTCCATACCTGGGGCAGCTTATCTCTATCCAGAAGAGCCTTTGAGCTGTTACCTGCTTCACGCCACTTCCATACCTGGGGCAGCTTGTCGCTATCCAGAAGAGCCTTTGAGCTGTTACCTGCTTGCCGTCACTTCCATACCCGGGGCAGCTTATCTTTATCCAGAAGCGCATTTGAGCTGTTACCTGCACTCCCGTCACGTCCATACCTGGTGCAGCTTGTCGCTATGCAGAAGAGACTTTGAGCTTTTACCTGCTCCACGTCACATCCATACGTGGGGCAGCTTGTCGCTATCCAGAAGATCCTGTGAGCTGTTACCTGCCTTCCGTCACTTCCATAACTGGGGCAACTTGTCGCTATCCGGAAGAGCCTTTGAGCTGTTACCTGCTTCCCATCAGTTCCATACCCGGGGCAGCATGTCACCATCCAGAAGAGCCTTTGAGCTGTTTCATGCTTCCTGTCACATCTATACCTGGGGCAGCTTGTCGCTATCCAGAAGATCCTGTGAGCTGTTACTTGCTTTCGGTCACTTCAATTCCTGCGGCAGCTTGTCGCTATCCAGAAGAGCCTTTGAGCTGTTATCTGCTTTCCATCACTTCCATACCTGGGGCAGCTTGTCGCTATCCAGAAGAGCCTTTGAGCTGTTACCTGCTTCCTGTCAGTTCCATACCTGGGGCAGCTTGTCGCTATCCAGAAGAGCCTTTGAGCTGTTACCTGCTTCCCATCACTTCCATACCTGGGGCAGCTTATCTCTATCCAGAAGAGCCTTTGAGCTGTTACCTGCTTCACGCCACTTCCATACCTGAGGCAGCTTGTCGCTATCCAGAAGAGACTTTCAGCTGTTACCTGCTTGCTGTCAGTTCCATACCTGGGGCAGCTTGTCGCTATCCAGAAGAGCCTTTGAGCTGTTACCTGCTTTCAGTCAGTTCCATACCTGGGACAGCTTATCTCTGTCCAGAAAAGCCTTTGAGCTGTTACCTGCTTCCTGTCACTTCCATAACTGGGGCAACTTGTCGCTATCCAGAAGAGCCTTTGAGCTGTTTCCTGCTTCCTGTCAGTTCCATACTTGGGGCAGCTTGTCGCTATCCAGAAGAGCCTTTGAGCTGTTACCTGCTTACTGTCGTATCTATACCTGGGGCAGCTTGTCGCTATCCAGAAGAGCCTTTGAGCTGTTACCTGCTTTCCATCACTTCCATACCTGGGGCAACTTGTCGCTATCCAGAACAGCCTTTGAGCTGTTTCCTGCTTCCTGTCAGTTCCATACTTGGGGCAGCTTGTCGCTATCCAGAAGAGCCTTTGAGCTGTTACCTGCTTACTGTCGTATCTATACCTGGGGCAGCTTGTTGCTATCCAGAAGAGCCTTTGAGCTGTTACATGCTTCCTGTCAGTTCCATACCTGGGGCAGCTTGTCGCTATCCAGAAGAGCCTTTGAGCTGTTACCTGCTTCCCATCAGTTCCATACCTGGGGCAGCTTATCTCTATCCAGAAGAGCCTTTGAGCCGTTACCTGCTTCCCATCACTTCCATACCTGGGGCAGCTTATCTCTATCCAGAAGAGCCTTTGAGCTGTTACCTGCTTCACGCCACTTCCATACCTGGGGCAGCTTGTCGCTATCCAGGAGAGCTTTTGAGCTGTTACCTGCTTTCCATCAGTTCCATACCTGGGGCAGCTTATCTCTATCCAGAATAGCCTTTGAGCTGTTACCTGCTTCACGTCACTTCCATACCTGGGGCAGCTTGTCGCTATCCAGAAGTGACTTTCAGCTGTTACCTGCTTGCTGTCAGTTCCATACCTGGGGCAGCTTCTCGCTATCCAGAAGAGCCTTTGAGCTATTACCTGCTTTCCATCAATTCCATACCTGGGACAGCTTATGTCTATCCAGAAGAGCCTTAGAGCTTTTACTTGCTCCACGTCACATCCATACGTGGGGCAGCTTGTCCCTCTCCAGAAGGCCCTGTGAGCTGTTACCTGCCTTCCGTCACTTCCATACCTGGGGCAACTTGTCGCTATCCAGAAGAGCCTTTGAGCTGTTACCTGCTTCTCATCAGTTCCATACCCGGGGCAGCTTGTCACTATCCAGAAGAGCCTTTGAGCTGTTTCATGCTTCCTGTCACATCTATACCTTGGGCAGCTTGTCGCTATCCAGAAGATCCTGTGAGCTGTTACCTGTTTTCTGTCACTTTCATTCCTGCGGCAGCTTGTCGCTATCCAGAAGAGCCTTTGAGCTGTTATCTGCTTTCCATCACTTCCATACCTGGGGCAGCTTGTCGCTATCCAGAAGAGCCTTTGAGTTGTTACCTGCTTCCTGTGAGTTCCATACCTGGGGCAGCTTGTCGCTATCCAGAAGAGCCTTTGAGCTGTTACCTGCTTCCCATCACTTCCAAACCTGGGGCAGTTTATCTCTATCCAGAAGAGCCTTTGAGCTGTTACCTGTTTCCCGTCAGTTTCATACCTGGGGCAGCTTATCTCTATCCAGAAGAGCCTTTGAGCTGTTACCTGTTTCCCGTCAGTTTCATACCTGGGGCAGCTTATCTCTATCCAGAAGAGCCTTTGAGCTGTTACCTGCTTCCCGTCACTTCCATACCTGGGGCAGCTTATCTCTATCCAGAAGAGCCTTTGAGCTGTTACCTGCTTCACGCCACTTCCATACCTGAGGCAGCTTGTCGCTATCCAGAAGAGACTTTCAGCTGTTACCTGCTTTCAGTCAGTTCCATACCTGGGACAGCTTATCTCTGTCCAGAAAAGCCTTTGAGCTGTTACCTGCTTCCTGTCACTTCCATAACTGGGGCAACTTGTCGCTATCCAGAAGACCCTTTGAGCTGTTTCCTGCTTCCTGTCAGTTCCATACTTGGGGCAGCTTGTCGCTATCCAGAAGAGCCTTTGAGCTGTTACCTGCTTACTGTCGTATCTATACCTGGGGCAGCTTGTCGCTATCCAGAAGAGCCTTTGAGCTGTTACCTGCTTTCCATCACTTCCATACCTGGGGCAACTTGTCGCTATCCAGAAGAGCCTTTGAGCTGTTTCCTGCTTCTTGTCAGTTCCATACTTGGGGCAGCTTGTCGCTATCCAGAAGAGCCTTTGAGCTGTTACCTGCTTACTGTCGTATCTATACCTGGGGCAGCTTGTCGCTATCCAGAAGAGCCTTTGATCTGTTACATGCTTCCTGTCAGTTCCATACCTGGGGCAGCTTGTCGCTATCCAGAAGAGCCTTTGAGCTGTTACCTGCTTTCCATCAGTTCCATACCTGGGGCAGCTTATCTCTATCCAGAAGAGCCTTTGAGCCGTTACCTGCTTCCCATCACTTCCATACCTGGGGCAGCTTATCTCTATCCAGACGAGCCTTTGAGCTGTTACCTGCTTCACGCCACTTCCATACCTGGGGCAGCTTGTCGCTATCCAGAAGAGCCTTTGAGCTATTACCTGCTTCACGCCACTTCCATACCTGGGGCAGCTTGTCGCTATCCAGAAGAGCCTTTGAGCTGTTACCTGCTTGCCGTCACTTCCATACCCGGGGCAGCTTATCTTTATCCAGAAGCGCATTTGAGCTGTTACCTGCACTCCCGTCACGTCCATACCTGGTGCAGCTTGTCGCTATGCAGAAGAGACTTTGAGCTGTTTCCTGCTTCTTGTCAGTTCCATACTTGGGGCAGCTTGTCGCTATCCAGAAGAGCCTTTGAGCTGTTACCTGCTTACTGTCGTATCTATACCTGGGGCAGCTTGTCGCTATCCAGAAGAGCCTTTGATCTGTTACATGCTTCCTGTCAGTTCCATACCTGGGGCAGCTTGTCGCTATCCAGAAGAGCCTTTGAGCTGTTACCTGCTTTCCATCAGTTCCATACCTGGGGCAGCTTATCTCTATCCAGAAGAGCCTTTGAGCCGTTACCTGCTTCCCATCACTTCCATACCTGGGGCAGCTTATCTCTATCCAGACGAGCCTTTGAGCTGTTACCTGCTTCACGCCACTTCCATACCTGGGGCAGCTTGTCGCTATCCAGAAGAGCCTTTGAGCTATTACCTGCTTCACGCCACTTCCATACCTGGGGCAGCTTGTCGCTATCCAGAAGAGCCTTTGAGCTGTTACCTGCTTGCCGTCACTTCCATACCCGGGGCAGCTTATCTTTATCCAGAAGCGCATTTGAGCTGTTACCTGCACTCCCGTCACGTCCATACCTGGTGCAGCTTGTCGCTATGCAGAAGAGACTTTGAGCTTTTACCTGCTCCACGTCACATCCATACGTGGGGCAGCTTGTCGCTATCCAGAAGATCCTGTGAGCTGTTACCTGCCTTCCGTCACTTCCATAACTGGGGCAACTTGTCGCTATCCGGAAGAGCCTTTGAGCTGTTACCTGCTTCCCATCAGTTCCATACCCGGGGCAGCATGTCACCATCCAGAAGAGCCTTTGAGCTGTTTCATGCTTCCTGTCACATCTATACCTGGGGCAGCTTGTCGCTATCCAGAAGATCCTGTGAGCTGTTACTTGCTTTCGGTCACTTCAATTCCTGCGGCAGCTTGTCGCTATCCAGAAGAGCCTTTGAGCTGTTATCTGCTTTCCATCACTTCCATACCTGGGGCAGCTTGTCGCTATCCAGAAGAGCCTTTGAGCTGTTACCTGCTTCCTGTCAGTTCCATACCTGGGGCAGCTTGTCGCTATCCAGAAGAGCCTTTGAGCTGTTACCTGCTTCCCATCACTTCCAAACCTGGGGCAGCTTATCTCTATCCAGAAGAGCTTAGGAGCTGTTACATGCTTCCCATCACTTCCATACCTAGGGCAGCTTATCTCTATCCAGAAGAGCATTTGAGCTGTTACCTGTTTCCAGTCAGTTTCATACCTGGGGCAGCTTATCTCTATCCAGAAGAACCTTTGAGCTGTTACCTGCTCCCCGTCACCTCCATACCTGGGGTAGCTTGTCACTATCCAGAAGAACCTGTGAGTTGTTACCTGCTTCCCGTCAGTTCCATACCTGGGGCAGCTTGTCTCTATCCAGAAGAGCCTTTGAGCTATTACCTGCTTTCCATCACTTCCATACCTGGCGCAACTTTTCGCTATCCAGAAGAGCCTTTGAGCTGTTACCTGCTTTCTGTCACATCTATACCTGAGGCAGCTTGTTGCTATCCAGAAGATCTTGTGAGCTGTTACCCGCTTTCCGTCACTTCCATTCCTGCGGCAGCTTGTCGCTATCCAGAAGAGCCTTTGAGCTGTTACCTGCTTTCCGTCACTTCCATACCTGGGGCAACTTGTCGCTATCCAGAAGAGCCTTTGAGCTGTTACCTGCTCCACGTCACACCCATACGTGGGGCAGCTTGTCGGTATCCAGAAGAGCCTTTGAGCTGTTACCTGCTTCCTGTCACTTCCATAACTGGGGCAGCTTGTCGCTATTCAGAAGAGCCTTTGAGGTGTTACCTGCTTCCCATCACATATATACCTGGGGCAGCTTTTCGCTATCCATAAGATCCTGTGAGCTGTTACCTGCTTTCCATCACTTCCACACCTGGGGCATCTTGTTGCTATCCAGAAGAGCATTTGAGCTGTTACCTGCTTCCTGTCAGTTCCATACCTGGGGCAGCTTGTCGCTATCCAGAAGAGCCTTTGAGCTGTTACCTGCTTCCTGTCGCATCTATGCCTGGGGAAGCTTGTCGCTATGCAGAAGATCCTGTGAGCTGTTAACTGCTTTCCGTCACTTCCATTCCTGCGGCAGCTTGTCGCTATCCAGAAGAGCCTTTGAGCTGTTACCTGCTTTCTGTCACTTCCATACCTGGGGAAGCTTGTCGCTATCCAGAAGAGCCTTTGAGCTGTTACCTGCTTCCTGTCAGTCCATACCTGGGGCAGCTTGTCGCTATCCAGAAGAGCCTTTGAGCTGTTACCTGCTTTCCATCACTTCCATACCTGGGGCAGCTTGTCGCTATCCAGGAGAGCTTTTGAGCTGTTACCTGCTTTCCATCAGTTCCATACCTGGGGCAGCTTATCTCTATCCAGAATAGCCTTTGAGCTGTTACCTGCTTCACGTCACTTCCATACCTGGGGCAGCTTGTCGCTATCCAGAAGTGACTTTCAGCTGTTACCTGCTTGCTGTCAGTTCCATACCTGGGGCAGCTTCTCGCTATCCAGAAGAGCCTTTGAGCTATTACCTGCTTTCCATCAATTCCATACCTGGGACAGCTTATGTCTATCCAGAAGAGCCTTAGAGCTTTTACTTGCTCCACGTCACATCCATACGTGGGGCAGCTTGTCCCTCTCCAGAAGGTCCTGTGAGCTGTTACCTGCCTTCCGTCACTTCCATACCTGGGGCAACTTGTCGCTATCCAGAAGAGCCTTTGAGCTGTTACCTGCTTCTCATCAGTTCCATACCCGGGGCAGCTTGTCACTATCCAGAAGAGCCTTTGAGCTGTTTCATGCTTCCTGTCACATCTATACCTTGGGCAGCTTGTCGCTATCCAGAAGATCCTGTGAGCTGTTACCTGTTTTCTGTCACTTTCATTCCTGCGGCAGCTTGTCGCTATCCAGAAGAGCCTTTGAGCTGTTATCTGCTTTCCATCACTTCCATACCTGGGGCAGCTTGTCGCTATCCAGAAGAGCCTTTGAGTTGTTACCTGCTTCCTGTGAGTTCCATACCTGGGGCAGCTTGTCGCTATCCAGAAGAGCCTTTGAGCTGTTACCTGCTTCCCATCACTTCCAAACCTGGGGCAGTTTATCTCTATCCAGAAGAGCCTTTGAGCTGTTACCTGTTTCCCGTCAGTTTCATACCTGGGGCAGCTTATCTCTATCCAGAAGAGCCTTTGAGCTGTTACCTGTTTCCCGTCAGTTTCATACCTGGGGCAGCTTATCTCTATCCAGAAGAGCCTTTGAGCTGTTACCTGCTTCCCGTCACTTCCATACCTGGGGCAGCTTATCTCTATCCAGAAGAGCCTTTGAGCTGTTACCTGCTTCACGCCACTTCCATACCTGAGGCAGCTTGTCGCTATCCAGAAGAGACTTTCAGCTGTTACCTGCTTTCAGTCAGTTCCATACCTGGGACAGCTTATCTCTGTCCAGAAAAGCCTTTGAGCTGTTACCTGCTTCCTGTCACTTCCATAACTGGGGCAACTTGTCGCTATCCAGAAGACCCTTTGAGCTGTTTCCTGCTTCCTGTCAGTTCCATACTTGGGGCAGCTTGTCGCTATCCAGAAGAGCCTTTGAGCTGTTACCTGCTTACTGTCGTATCTATACCTGGGGCAGCTTGTCGCTATCCAGAAGAGCCTTTGAGCTGTTACCTGCTTTCCATCACTTCCATACCTGGGGCAACTTGTCGCTATCCAGAAGAGCCTTTGAGCTGTTTCCTGCTTCTTGTCAGTTCCATACTTGGGGCAGCTTGTCGCTATCCAGAAGAGCCTTTGAGCTGTTACCTGCTTACTGTCGTATCTATACCTGGGGCAGCTTGTCGCTATCCAGAAGAGCCTTTGATCTGTTACATGCTTCCTGTCAGTTCCATACCTGGGGCAGCTTGTCGCTATCCAGAAGAGCCTTTGAGCTGTTACCTGCTTTCCATCAGTTCCATACCTGGGGCAGCTTATCTCTATCCAGAAGAGCCTTTGAGCCGTTACCTGCTTCCCATCACTTCCATACCTGGGGCAGCTTATCTCTATCCAGACGAGCCTTTGAGCTGTTACCTGCTTCACGCCACTTCCATACCTGGGGCAGCTTGTCGCTATCCAGAAGAGCCTTTGAGCTATTACCTGCTTCACGCCACTTCCATACCTGGGGCAGCTTGTCGCTATCCAGAAGAGCCTTTGAGCTGTTACCTGCTTGCCGTCACTTCCATACCCGGGGCAGCTTATCTTTATCCAGAAGCGCATTTGAGCTGTTACCTGCACTCCCGTCACGTCCATACCTGGTGCAGCTTGTCGCTATGCAGAAGAGTCTTTGAGCTTTTACCTGCTCCACGTCACATCCATACGTGGGGCAGCTTGTCGCTATCCAGAAGATCCTGTGAGCTGTTACCTGCCTTCCGTCACTTCCATAACTGGGGCAACTTGTCGCTATCCGGAAGAGCCTTTGAGCTGTTACCTGCTTCCCATCAGTTCCATACCCGGGGCAGCATGTCACCATCCAGAAGAGCCTTTGAGCTGTTTCATGCTTCCTGTCACATCTATACCTGGGGCAGCTTGTCGCTATCCAGAAGATCCTGTGAGCTGTTACTTGCTTTCGGTCACTTCAATTCCTGCGGCAGCTTGTCGCTATCCAGAAGAGCCTTTGAGCTGTTATCTGCTTTCCATCACTTCCATACCTGGGGCAGCTTGTCGCTATCCAGAAGAGCCTTTGAGCTGTTACCTGCTTCCTGTCAGTTCCATACCTGGGGCAGCTTGTCGCTATCCAGAAGAGCCTTTGAGCTGTTACCTGCTTCCCATCACTTCCAAACCTGGGGCAGCTTATCTCTATCCAGAAGAGCTTAGGAGCTGTTACATGCTTCCCATCACTTCCATACCTAGGGCAGCTTATCTCTATCCAGAAGAGCATTTGAGCTGTTACCTGTTTCCAGTCAGTTTCATACCTGGGGCAGCTTATCTCTATCCAGAAGAACCTTTGAGCTGTTACCTGCTCCCCGTCACCTCCATACCTGGGGTAGCTTGTCACTATCCAGAAGAACCTGTGAGTTGTTACCTGCTTCCCGTCAGTTCCATACCTGGGGCAGCTTGTCTCTATCCAGAAGAGCCTTTGAGCTATTACCTGCTTTCCATCACTTCCATACCTGGCGCAACTTGTCACTATCCAGAAGAGCCTTTGAGCTCTTACCTGCTTTCTGTCACATCTATACCTGAGGCAGCTTGTTGCTATCCAGAAGATCTTGTGAGCTGTTACCCGCTTTCCGTCACTTCCATTCCTGCGGCAGCTTGTCGCTATCCAGAAGAGCCTTTGAGCTGTTACCTGCTTTCCGTCACTTCCATACCTGGGGCAACTTGTCGCTATCCAGAAGAGCCTTTGAGCTGTTACCTGCTCCACGTCACACCCATACGTGGGGCAGCTTGTCGGTATCCAGAAGAGCCTTTGAGCTGTTACCTGCTTCCTGTCACTTCCATAACTGGGGCAGCTTGTCGCTATTCAGAAGAGCCTTTGAGGTGTTACCTGCTTCCCATCACATATATACCTGGGGCAGCTTTTCGCTATCCATAAGATCCTGTGAGCTGTTACCTGCTTTCCATCACTTCCACACCTGGGGCATCTTGTTGCTATCCAGAAGAGCATTTGAGCTGTTACCTGCTTCCTGTCAGTTCCATACCTGGGGCAGCTTGTCGCTATCCAGAAGAGCCTTTGAGCTGTTACCTGCTTCCTGTCGCATCTATGCCTGGGGAAGCTTGTCGCTATGCAGAAGATCCTGTGAGCTGTTAACTGCTTTCCGTCACTTCCATTCCTGCGGCAGCTTGTCGCTATCCAGAAGAGCCTTTGAGCTGTTACCTGCTTCCTGTCAGTCCATACCTGGGGCAGCTTGTCGCTATCCAGAAGAGCCTTTGAGCTGTTACCTGCTTTCCATCACTTCCATACCTGGGGCAGCTTATCTCTATCCAGAAGAGCCTTTGAGCCGTTACCTGCTTCCCATCACTTCCATACCTGGGGCAGCTTATCTCTATCCAGAAGAGCCTTTGAGCTGTTACCTGCTTCATGCCACTTCCATACCTGGGGCAGCTTGTCGTTATCCAGAAGAGCCTTTGAGCTATTACCTGCTCCACGTCACATCCATACGTGGGGCAGCTTGTCGCTATCCAGAAGATCCTGTGAGCTGTTACCTGCCTTCCGTCACTTCCATAACTGGGGCAACTTGTCGCTATCCGGAAGAGCCTTTGAGCTGTTACCTGCTTCCCATCAGTTCCATACCCGGGGCAGCATGTCACCATCCAGAAGAGCCTTTGAGCTGTTTCATGCTTCCTGTCACATCTATACCTGGGGCAGCTTGTCGCTATCCAGAAGATCCTGTGAGCTGTTACTTGCTTTCGGTCACTTCAATTCCTGCGGCAGCTTGTCGCTATCCAGAAGAGCCTTTGAGCTGTTATCTGCTTTCCATCACTTCCATACCTGGGGCAGCTTGTCGCTATCCAGAAGAGCCTTTGAGCTGTTACCTGCTTCCTGTCAGTTCCATACCTGGGGCAGCTTGTCGCTATCCAGAAGAGCCTTTGAGCTGTTACCTGCTTCCCATCACTTCCAAACCTGGGGCAGCTTATCTCTATCCAGAAGAGCCTAGGAGCTGTTACATGCTTCCCATCACTTCCATACCTAGGGCAGCTTATCTCTATCCAGAAGAGCCTTTGAGCTGTTACCTGTTTCCAGTCAGTTTCATACCTGGGGCAGCTTATCTCTATCCAGAAGAACCTTTGAGCTGTTACCTGCTCCCCGTCACCTCCATACCTGGGGTAGCTTGTCACTATCCAGAAGAACCTGTGAGTTGTTACCTGCTTCCCGTCAGTTCCATACCTGGGGCAGCTTGTCTCTATCCAGAAGAGCCTTTGAGCTATTACCTGCTTTCCATCACTTCCATACCTGGCGCAACTTGTCGCTATCCAGAAGAGCCTTTGAGCTGTTACCTGCTTTCTGTCACATCTATACCTGAGGCAGCTTGTTGCTATCCAGAAGATCTTGTGAGCTGTTACCCGCTTTCCGTCACTTCCATTCCTGCGGCAGCTTGTCGCTATCCAGAAGAGCCTTTGAGCTGTTACCTGCTTTCCGTCACTTCCATACCTGGGGCAACTTGTGGCTATCCAGAAGAGCCTTTGAGCTATTACCTGCTTCACGCCACTTCCATACCTGGGGCAGCTTGTCGCTATCCAGAAGAGCCTTTGAGCTGTTACCTGCTTGCCGTCACTTCCATACCCGGGGCAGCTTATCTTTATCCAGAAGCGCATTTGAGCTGTTACCTGCACTCCCGTCACGTCCATACCTGGTGCAGCTTGTCGCTATGCAGAAGAGACTTTGAGCTTTTACCTGCTCCACGTCACATCCATACGTGGGGCAGCTTGTCGCTATCCAGAAGATCCTGTGAGCTGTTACCTGCCTTCCGTCACTTCCATAACTGGGGCAACTTGTCGCTATCCGGAAGAGCCTTTGAGCTGTTACCTGCTTCCCATCAGTTCCATACCCGGGGCAGCATGTCACCATCCAGAAGAGCCTTTGAGCTGTTTCATGCTTCCTGTCACATCTATACCTGGGGCAGCTTGTCGCTATCCAGAAGATCCTGTGAGCTGTTACTTGCTTTCGGTCACTTCAATTCCTGCGGCAGCTTGTCGCTATCCAGAAGAGCCTTTGAGCTGTTATCTGCTTTCCATCACTTCCATACCTGGGGCAGCTTGTCGCTATCCAGAAGAGCCTTTGAGCTGTTACCTGCTTCCTGTCAGTTCCATACCTGGGGCAGCTTGTCGCTATCCAGAAGAGCCTTTGAGCTGTTACCTGCTTCCCATCACTTCCAAACCTGGGGCAGCTTATCTCTATCCAGAAGAGCCTAGGAGCTGTTACATGCTTCCCATCACTTCCATACCTAGGGCAGCTTATCTCTATCCAGAAGAGCCTTTGAGCTGTTACCTGTTTCCAGTCAGTTTCATACCTGGGGCAGCTTATCTCTATCCAGAAGAACCTTTGAGCTGTTACCTGCTCCCCGTCACCTCCATACCTGGGGTAGCTTGTCACTATCCAGAAGAACCTGTGAGTTGTTACCTGCTTCCCGTCAGTTCCATACCTGGGGCAGCTTGTCTCTATCCAGAAGAGCCTTTGAGCTATTACCTGCTTTCCATCACTTCCATACCTGGCGCAACTTGTCGCTATCCAGAAGAGCCTTTGAGCTGTTACCTGCTTTCTGTCACATCTATACCTGAGGCAGCTTGTTGCTATCCAGAAGATCTTGTGAGCTGTTACCCGCTTTCCGTCACTTCCATTCCTGCGGCAGCTTGTCGCTATCCAGAAGAGCCTTTGAGCTGTTACCTGCTTCCCATCACATATATACCTGGGGCAGCTTTTCGCTATCCATAAGATCCTGTGAGCTGTTACCTGCTTTCCATCACTTCCACACCTGGGGCATCTTGTTGCTATCCAGAAGAGCATTTGAGCTGTTACCTGCTTCCTGTCAGTTCCATACCTGGGGCAGCTTGTCGCTATCCAGAAGAGCCTTTGAGCTGTTACCTGCTTCCTGTCGCATCTATGCCTGGGGAAGCTTGTCGCTATGCAGAAGATCCTGTGAGCTGTTAACTGCTTTCCGTCACTTCCATTCCTGCGGCAGCTTGTCGCTATCCAGAAGAGCCTTTGAGCTGTTACCTGCTTTCCGTCACTTCCATACCTGGGGAAGCTTGTCGCTATCCAGAAGAGCCTTTGAGCTGTTACCTGCTTCCTGTCAGTCCATACCTGGGGCAGCTTGTCACTATCCAGAAGAGCCTTTGAGCTGTTACCTGCTTTCCATCACTTCCATACCTGGGGCAGCTTATCTCTATCCAGAAGAGCCTTTGAGCCGTTACCTGCTTCCCATCACTTCCATACCTGGGGCAGCTTATCTCTATCCAGAAGAGCCTTTGAGCTGTTACCTGCTTCATGCCACTTCCATACTTGGGGCAGCTTGTCGTTATCCAGAAGAGCCTTTGAGCTATTACCTGCTTCACGCCACTTCCATACCTGGGGCAGCCTGTCGCTATCCAGAAGAGCCTTTGAGCTGTTTCATGCTTCCTGTCACATCTATACCTGGGGCAGCTTGTCGCTATCCAGAAGATCCTGTGAGCTGTTATCTGCTTTCCATCACTTCCATTCCTGCGGCAGCTTGTCACTATTCAGAAGAGCCTTTGAGCTGTTATCTGCTTTCCATCACTTCCATACCTGGGGCAGCTTGTCGCTTTCCAGAAGAGCCTTTGAGCTGTTACCTGCTTCCTGTCAGTTCCTTACCTGGGGCAGCTTGTCGCTATCCAGAAGAGCCTTTGAGCTGTTACCTCCTTCCCGTCACTTCCAAACCTGGGGCAGCTTATCTCTATCCAGAAGAGCCTAGGAGCTGTTACATGTTTCCCATCACTTCCATACCTGGGGCAGCTTATCTCTATCCAGAAGAGCCTTTGAGCTGTTACCTGTTTCCCGTCAGCTTCATACCTAGGGCAGCTTATCTCTATCCAGAAGAGCCTTTGAGCTATTACCTGCTTCCTGTCACTTCCATACCTGGGGCAGCTTATCTCTATCCAGAAGAGCCTTTGAGCTGTTACCTGCTTCACGCCACTTCCATACCTGAGGCAGCTTGTCGCTATCCAGAAGAGCCTTTCGGCTGTTACCTGCTTGCTGTCACTTCCATATCTGGGGCAGCTTGTCGCTATCCAGAAGAGCCTTTGAGCTGTTACCTGCTTCCCGTCACTTCCATACCTGGCGCAGCTTAGCTCTATCCAGAAGAGCCTTTGAGCTGTTACCTGCTTTACGCCACTTCCATACCTGGGGCAGCTTGTCGCTATCCAGAAGAGCCTTTGAGCTGTTACCTGCTTTCAGTCAGTTCCATACCTGGGACAGCTTATCTCTGTCCAGAAAAGCCTTTGAGCTGTTACCTGCTTCCTGTCACTTCCATAACTGGGGCAGCTTGTCGCTATCCAGAAGAGCCTTTGAGCTGTTACCTGCTTCCCATCACATATATACCTGGGGCAGCTTGTCGCTATCCAGAAGATCCTGTGAGCTGTTACCTGCTTTCCATCACTTTCATACCTGGGGCAACTTGTCGCTATCCAGAAGATCCTTTGAGCTGTTTCCTGCTTCCTGTCAGTTCCATACTTGGGGCAGCTTGTCGCTATCCAGAAGAGCCTTTGAGCTGTTACCTGCTTTCAGTCAGTTCCATACCTGGGACAGCTTATCTCTGTCCAGAAAAGCCTTTGAGCTGTTACCTGCTTCCTGTCACTTCCATAACTGGGGCAGCTTGTCGCGATCCAGAAGAGCCTTTGAGCTGTTACCTGCTTCCTGTCGTATCTATACCTGGGGCAGCTTGTCGCTATCCAGAAGAGCCTTTGAGCTGTTACCTGCTTTCCGTCACTTCCATACCTGGGGAAGTTTGTTGCTATCCAGAAGAGCCTTTGAGCTGTTACCTGCTTTCCATCACTTCCATACCTGGGGCAGCTTATCTCTATCCAGAAGAGCCTTTGAGCCGTTACCTGCTTCCCATCACTTCCATACCTGGGGCAGCTTATCTCTATCCAGAAGAGCCTTTGAGCTGTTACCTGCTTCACGCCACTTCCATACCTGGGGCAGCTTGTCGTTATCCAGAAGAGCCTTTGAGCTATTACCTGCTTCACGCCACTTCCATACCTGGGGCAGCTTGTCGCTATCCAGAAGAGCCTTTGAGCTGTTTCATGCTTCCTGTCACATCTATACCTGGGGCAGCTTGTCGCTATCCAGAAGATCCTGTGAGCTGTTACCTGCTTTCCATCACTTCCATTCCTGCGGCAGCTTGTCGCCATCCAGAAGAGCCTTTGAGCTGTTATCTGCTTTCATCACTTCCATACCTGGGCCAGCTTGTCGCTATCCAGAAGAGCCTTTGAGCTGTTACCTGCATCCTGTCAGTTCCATACCTGGGGCAGCTTGTCGCTATCCAGAAGAGCCTTTGAGCTGTTACCTGTTTCCCGTCAGTTTCATACCTGGGGCAGCTTATCTCTATCCAGAAGAGTCTTTGAGCTGTTACCTGCTTCCCGTCACTTCCAAACCTGGGGCAGCTTATCTCTATCCAGAAGAGCCTTTGAGCTGTTACCTGCTTTCCATCACTTCCATACCTGAGGCAGCTTGTTGCTATCCAGAAGAGCCTTTCGGCTGTTAACTGCTTGCTGTCACTTCCATACCTGGGGCAGCTTGTCGCTATCCAGAAGAGCCTTTGAGCTGTTACCTACTCCCGTCACTTCCATACCTGGGGCAGCTTAGCTCTATCCAGAAGAGCCTTTGAGCTGTTACCTGCTTTACGCCACTTCCATACCTTGGGCAGCTTGTCGCTATCCAGAAGAGCATTTGAGCTGTTACCTGCTTGCCATCACTTACATACCTGGGGCAGCTTGTTGCTATCCTGAAGAGCCTTTGAGCTGTTACCTGCTTCCCTTCAGTTCCATACCTGGGTCGGCTTGGCGCTATCCAGAAGAGCCTTTGAGCTGTTACCTGCTTCCTGTCACATCTATACCTGGAGCAAGTTTGGCGCTATCCAGAATATCCTGGGAGCTGTTACCTGCTTTCCGTCACTTCCATTCCTGCGGCAGCTTGTCGATATCCAGAAGCGTCTTTGAGCTGTTACCTGCTTTCCATCACTTGCATACCTGGGGCAGCTTGTCACTATCCAGAAGAGCGTTTGAGCTGTTACCAGCTTCCTCTCAGTTCCATACTTGGGGCAGTTTATCGCTATCCAAAAGAGCCTTTGAGCTGTTACCTGCTTCCCATCAATTCCAAACCTGGGGCAGCTTATCTCTATCCAGAGGAGCCTAGGAGCTGTTACCTGCTTCCCGTCACTTCCATACCTGGGGCAGCTTATCTCTATCCAGAAGAGCCTTTGAGCTGTTACCTGTTTCCCATCAGTTCCATACCTGGGGCAGCTTATCTCTATCCAGAAGAGCCTTTGAGCTGTTACCTGCTTCCTGTCACTTCCATACCTGGGGCAGCTTGTCGCTATCCAGAAGAGCCTTTGAGCTGTTACCTGCTTGCCGTCACTTCCATACCTGGGGCAGCTTGCCGCTATCCAGAAGAGCCTTTCAGCTGTTACCTGCTTCCTGTCACATCCCAGACCTGGGGCAGCTTATCTCTTTCCAGAATAGCCTTTGAGCTGTAACCTGCTTCACGTCACTTCCATACCTGGGGCAGCTTGTCGCTATCCAGAAGAGACTTTCAGCTGTTACCTGCTTGCTGTCAGTTCCATACCTGGGGCAGCTTGTCGCTATCCAGAAGAGCCTTTGAGCTGTTACCTGCTTTCCATCAGTTCCATACCTGGGACAGCTTATCTCTATCCAGAAGAGCCTTTGAGCTGTTACCTGCTTCCTGTCACTTCCATAACTCGGGCAGCTTGTCGCTATCCAGAAGAGCCTTTGAGGTGTTACCTGCTTCCCATCACATATATACCTGGGGCAGATTTTCGCTATCCGTAAGATCCTGTGAGCTGTTACCTGCTTTCCATCACTTCCATACCTGGGGCATCTTGTTGCTATCCAGAAGAGCATTTGAGCTGTTACCTGCTTCCTGTCAGTTCCATACCTGGGGCAGCTTGTCGCTATCCAGAAGAGCCTTTGAGCTGTTACCTGCTTCCTGTCGCATCTATGCCTGGGGAAGCTTGTCGCTATCCAGAAGATCCTGTGAGCTGTTACCTGCTTTCCGTCACTTCCATTCCTGCGGCAGCTTGTCGCTATCCAGAAGAGCCTTTGAGCTGTTACCTGCTTTCTGTCACTTCCATACCTGGGGCAGCTTGTCGCTATCCAGAAGAGCCTTTGAGCTGTTACCTGCTTTCCATCACTTCCATACCTGGGGCAGCTTATCTCTATCCAGAAGAGCCTTTGAGCCGTTACCTGCTTCCCATCACTTCCATACCTGGGGCAGCTTGTCGCTATCCAGAAGAGCCTTTGAGCTGTTTCATGCTTCCTGTCACATCTATACCTGGGGCAGCTTGTCGCTATCCACAAGATCCTGTGAGCTGTTACCTGCTTTCCATCACTTCCATTCCTGCGGCAGCTTGTCGCTATCCAGAAGAGCCTTTGAGCTGTTATCTGCTTTCATCACTTCCATACCTGGGGCAGCTTGTCGCTATCCAGAAGAGCCTTTGAGCTGTTACCTGCATCCTGTCAGTTCCATACCTGGGGCAGCTTGTCGCTATCCAGAAGAGCCTTTGAGCTGTTACCTGTTTCCCGTCAGTTTCATACCTGGGGCAGCTCATCTCTATCCAGAAGAGCCTTTGAGCTGTTACCTGCTTCCCGTCACTTCCAAATCTGGGGCAGCTTATCTCTATCCAGAAGAGCCTAGGAGCTGTTACATGCTTCCCATCACTTCCATACCTGGGGCAGCTTATCTCTATCCAGAAGAGCCTTTGAGCTGTTACCTGTTTCCCGTCAGTTTCATACCTGGGGCAGCTTATCTCTATCCAGAAGAGCCTTTGAGCTGTTGCCTGCTTCCTGTCACTTCCATACCTGGGGCAGCTTATATCTATCCAGAAGAGCCTTTGAGCTGTTACCTGCTTCACGCCACTTCCATACCTGAGGCAGCTTGTCGCTATCCAGAAGAGCCTTTCGGCTGTTACCTGCTTGCTGTCACTTCCATACCTGGGCAGCTTGTCGCTATCCAGAAGAGCCTTTGAGCTGTTACCTGCTTCCCGTCACTTCCATACCTGGGGCAGCTTAGCTCTATCCAGAAGAGCCTTTGAGCTGTTACCTGCTTTACGCCACTTCCATACCTCGGGCAGCTTGTCGCTATCCAGAAGAGCCTTTGAGCTGTTACCTGCTTGCCATCACTTACATACCTGGGGCAGCTTGTTGCTATCCAGAAGAGCTTTGAGCTGTTACCTGCTTCCCGTCAGTTCCATACCTGGGTCAGCTTGGCGCTATCCAGAAGAGCCTTTGAGCTGTTACCTGCTTCCTGTCACATCTATACCTGGAGCAAGTTTGGCGCTATCCAGAATATCCTGGGAGCTGTTACCTGCTTTCCGTCACTTCCATTCCTGCGGCAGCTTGTCGATATCCAGAAGCGTCTTTGAGCTGTTACCTGCTTTCCATCACTTGCATACCTGGGGCAGCTTGTCACTATCCAGAAGAGCGTTTGAGCTGTTACCAGCTTCCTGTCAGTTCCATACTTGGGGCAGCTTGTCGCTATCCAAAAGAGCCTTTGAGCTGTTACCTGCTTCCCATCAATTCCAAACCTGGGGCAGCTTATCTCTATCCAGAGGAGCCTAGGAGCTGTTACCTGCTTCCCGTCATTTCCATACCTGGGGCAGCTTATCTCTATCCAGAAGAGCCTTTGAGCTGTTACCTGTTTCCCATCAGTTCCATACCTGGGGCAGCTTATCTCTATCCAGAAGAGCCTTTGAGCTGTTACCTGCTTCCTGTCAGTTCCATACCTGGGGCAGCTTGTCGCTATCCAGAAGAGCCTTTGAGCTGTTACCTGCTTCCTGTCGCATCTATGCCTGGGGAAGCTTGTCGCTATCCAGAAGATCCTGTGAGCTGTTACCTGCTTTCCGTCACTTCCATTCCTGCGGCAGCTTGTCGCTATCCAGAAGAGCCTTTGAGCTGTTACCTGCTTTCCGTCACTTCCATACCTGGGGCAGCTTGTCGCTATCCAGAAGAGCCTTTGAGCTGTTACCTGCTTTCCATCACTTCCATACCTGGGGCAGTTTATCTCTATCCAGAAGAGCCTTTGAGCTGTTACCTGCTTCCCATCACTTCCATACCTGGGGCAGCTTATCTCTATCCAGAAGAGCCTTTGAGCTGTTACCTGCTTCACGCCACTTCCATACCTGGGGCAGCTTATCTCTATCCCGAAGAGCCTTTGAGCTGTTTCATGCTTCCTGTCACATCTATACCTGGGGCAGCTTGTCGCTATCCAGAAGATCCTGTGAGCTGTTACCTGCTTTCCATCACTTCCATTCCTGCGGCAGCTTGTCGCTATCCAGAAGAGCCTTTGAGCTGTTATCTGCTTTCATCACTTCCATACCTGGGGCAGCTTGTCGCTATCCAGAAGAGCCTTTGAGCTGTTACCTGCATCCTGTCAGTTCCATACCTGGGGCAGCTTGTCGCTATCCAGAAGAGCCTTTGATCTGTTACCTGTTTCCCGTCAGTTTCATACCTGGGGCAGCTTATCTCTATCCAGAAGAGCCTTTGAGCTGTGACCTGCTTCCCGTCACTTCCAAACCTGAGGCAGCTTATCTCTATCCAGAAGAGCCTAGGAGCTGTTACTTGCTTCCCATCACTTCCATACCTGGGGCAGCTTATCTCTATCCAGAAGAGCCTTTGAGCTGTTACCTGCTTCACGCCACTTCCATACCTGAGGCAGCTTGTCGCTATCCAGAAGAGCCTTTCGGCTGTTACCTGCTTGCTGTCACTTCCATACCTGGGCAGCTTGTCAGTATCCAGAAGAGCCTTTGAGCTGTTACCTGCTTCCCGTCACTTCCATACCTAGGGCAGCTTAGCTCTATCCAGAAGAGCCTTTGAGCTGTTACCTGCTTTACGCCACTTCCATACCTGGGGCAGCTTGTCACTATCCAGAAGAGCCTTTGGGCTGTTACCTGCTTGCCATCACTTACATACCTGGGGCAGCTTGCTGCTATCCAGAAGAGCCTTTGAGCTGTTACCTGCTTCCCGTCAGTTCCATACCTGGGTCAGCTTGGCGCTATCCAGAAGAGCCTTTGAGCTGTTACCTGCTTCCTGTCACATCTATACCTGGAGCAAGTTTGGCGCTATCCAGAATATCCTGGGAGCTGTTACCTGCTTTCCGTCACTTGCATACCTGGGGCAGCTTGTCACTATCCAGAAGAGTGTTTGAGCTGTTACCAGCTTCCTGTCAGTTCCATACTTGGGGCAGCTTGTCGCTATCCAAAAGAGCCTTTGAGCTGTTACCTGCTTCCCATCAATTCCAAACCTGGGCCAGCTTATCTCTATCCAGAGGAGCCTAGGAGCTGTTACCTGCTTCCCATCAGTTCCATACCTGGGGCAGCTTATCTCTATCCAGAAGAGCCTTTGAGCTGTTACCTGCTTCCTGTCAGTTCCATACCTGGGGCAGCTTGTCGCTATCCAGAAGAGCCTTTGAGCTGTTACCTGCTTCCTGTTGCATCTATGCCTGGGGAAGCTTGTCGCTATCCAGAAGATCCTGTGAGCTGTTACCTGCTTTCCGTCACTTCCATTCCTCCTGCGGCAGCTTGTCGCTATCCAGAAGAGCCTTTGAGCTGTTACCTGCTTTCCGTCACTTCCATACCTGGGGCAGCTTGTCGCTATCCAGAAGAGCCTTTGAGCTGTTACCTGCTTTCCATCACTTCCATACCTGGGGCAGTTTATCTCTATCCAGAAGAGCCTTTGAGCTGTTACCTGCTTCCCATCACTTCCATACCTGGGGCAGCTTATCTCTATCCAGAAGAGCCTTTGAGCTGTTACCTGCTTCACGCCACTTCCATACCTGGGGCAGCTTGTCGTTATCCAGAAGAGCCTTTGAGCTATTACCTGCTTCACACCACTTCCATACCTGGGGCAGCTTGTCGCTATCCAGAAGAGCCTTTGAGCTGTTTCATGCTTCCTGTCACATCTATACCTGGGGCAGCTTGTCGCTATCCAGAAGATCCTGTGAGCTGTTACCTGCTTTCCATCACTTCCATTCCTGCGTCAGCTTGTCGCTATCCAGAAGAGCCTTTGAGCTGTTATCTGCTTTCATCACTTCCATACCTGGGGCAGCTTGTCGCTATCCAGAAGAGCCTTTGAGCTGTTACCTGCATCCTGTCAGTTCCATACCTGGGGCAGCTTGTCGCTATCCAGAAGAGCCTTTGAGCTGTTACCTGTTTCCCGTCAGTTTCATACCTGGGGCAGCTTATCTCTATCCAGAAGAGCCTTTAGAGCTGTTACCTGCTTCCCGTCACTTCCAAACCTGGGGCAGCTTATCTCTATCCAGAAGAGCCTAGGAGCTGTTACATGCTTCCCATCACTTCCATACCTGGGGCAGCTTATCTCTATCCAGAAGAGCCTTTGAGCTGTTACCTGTTTCCTGTCAGTTTCATACCTGGGGCAGCTTATCTCTATCCAGAAGAGCCTTTGAGCTGTTACCTGCTTCCTGTCACTTCCATACCTGGGGCAGCTTATCTCTATCCAGAAGAGCCTTTGAGCTGTTACCCGCTTCACGCCACTTCCATACCTGAGGCAGCTTGTCGCTATCCAGAAGAGCCTTTCGGCTGTTACCTGCTTGCTGTCACTTCCATACCTGGGGCAGCTTGTCGCTATCCAGAAGAGCCTTTGAGCTGTTACCTGCTTCCCGTCACTTCCATACCTGGGGCAGCTTAGCTCTATCCAGAAGAGCCTTTGAGCTGTTACCTGCTTTACGCCACTTCCATACCTGGGGCAGCTTGTCGCTATCCAGAAGAGCCTTTGAGCTGTTACCTGCTTGCCATCACTTACATACCTGGGGCAGCTTGTTGCTATCCAGAAGAGCCTTTGAGATGTTACCTGCTTCCCGTCAGTTCCATACCTGGGTCAGCTTGGCGCTATCCAGAAGAGCCTTTGAGCTGTTACCTGCTTCCTGTCACATCTACACCTGGAGCAAGTTTGGCGCTATCCAGAATATCCAGGGAGCTGTTACCTGCTTTCCTTCACTTCCATTCCTGCGGCAGCTTGTCGATATCCAGAAGCGTCTTTGAGCTGTTACCTGCTTTCCATCACTTGCATACCTGGGGCAGCTTGTCACTATCCAGAAGAGCGTTTGAGCTGTTACCAGCTTCCTGTCAGTTCCATACTTGGGGCAGCTTGTCGCTTTCCAAAAGAGCCTTTGAGCTGTTACCTGCTTCCCATCAATTCCAAACCTGGGGCAGCTTATCTCTATCCAGAGGAGCCTAGGAGCTGTTACCTGCTTCCTGTCATTTCCATACCTGGGGCAGCTTATCTCTATCCAGAAGAGCCTTTGAGCTGTTACCTGTTTCCCATCAGCTCCATACCTGGGGCAGCTTATCTCTATCCAGAAGAGCCTTTGAGCTGTTACCTGCTTCCTGTCACTTCCATACCTGGGGCAGCTTATCTCTATCCAGAAGAGCCTTTGAGCTGTTACCTGCTTCACGCCACTTCCATACCTGGGGCAGCTTGTCGCTATCCAGAAGAGCCTTTGAGCTGTTACCTTCTTGCCGTCACTTCCATACCTGGGGCAGCTTGTCGCTTTCCAGAAGAGACTTTCAGCTGTTACCTGCTTGCTGTCAGTTCCATACCTGGGGCAGCTTGTCGCTACCCAGAAGAGCATTTGAGCTGTTACCTGCTTTCCATCAATTCCATACCTGGGACAGCTTATCTCTATCCAGAAGAGCCTTTGAGCTGTTACCTGCTCCTGTCACTTCTATAACTGGGGCAGCTTGTCGCTATCCAGAATAGCCTTTGAGGTGTTACCTGCTTCCCATCACATATATACCTGGGGCAGCTTTTCGCTATCCATAAGATCCTGTGAGCTGTTACCTGCTTTCCATCACTTCCATACCTGGGGCATCTTGTTGCTATCGAGAAGAGCATTTGAGCTGTTACCTGCTTCCTGTCAGTTCCATACCTGGGGCAGCTTGTCGCTATCCAGAAGAGCCTTTGAGCTGTTACCTGCTCCTGTCACTTCCATAACTGGGGCAGCTTATCGCTATCCAGAATAGCCTTTGAGGTGTTACCTGCTTCCCATCACATATATACCTGGGGCAGGTTTCTATATCCAGAATAGCCTTTGAGCTGTTACCTGCTTCACGTCACTTCCATACCTGGGTCAGCTTGTCGCTATCCAGAAGAGACTTTCAGCTGTTACCTGCTTGCTGTCAGTCCCATACCTGGGGCAGCTTGTCGCTATCCAGAAGAACATTTGAGCTGTTACCTGCTTTCCATCAATTCCATACCTGGGACAGCTTATCTCTATCCAGAAGAGCCTTTGAGCTGTTACCTGCTCCTGTCACTTCCATAACTGGGGCAGCTTGTCGCTATCCAGAATAGCCTTTGAGGTGTTACCTGCTTCCCATCACATATATACCTGGGGCAGCTTTTCGCTATCCATAAGATCCTGTGAGCTGTTACCTGCTTTCCATCACTTCCATACCTGGGGCATCTTGTTGCTATCCAGAAGAGCATTTGAGCTGTTACCTGCTTCCTGTCAGTTCCATACCTGGGGCAGCTTGTCGCTATCCAGAAGAGCCTTTGAGCTGTTACCTGCTTCCTGTCGCATCTATGCCTGGGGAAGCTTGTCGCTATCCAGAAGATCCTGTGAGCTGTTACCTGCTTTCCGTCACTTCCATTGATGCGGCAGCTTGTCGCTATCCAGAAGAGCCTTTGAGCTGTTACCTGCTTTCCGTCACTTCCATACCTGGGGAAACTTGTCGCTATCCAGAAGAGCATATGAGCTGTTACCTGCTTACTGTCAGTCCATACCTGGGGCAGCTTGTCGCTTTCCAGAAGAGCCTTTGAGCTGTTACCTGCTTTCCATCACTTCCATACCTGGGGCAGCTTATCTCTATCCAGAAGAGCCTTTGAGCTGTTACCTGCATCCCATCACTTCCATACCTGGGGCAGCTTATCTCTATCCAGAAGAGCCTTTGAGCTGTTACCTGCTTCACACCACTTACATACCTGGGGCAGCTTGTCGCTATCCAGAAGAACCTTTGAGCTATTACCTGCTTCCCGTCACTTCCATACCTGGGGCAGCTTGTCTCTATCCAGAAGAGCCTTTGAGCTATTACCTGCTTTCCATCACTTCCATACCTGGCGCAACTTGTCGCTATCCAGAAGAGCCTTTGAGCTGTTACCTGCTTCCTTTCAGTTCCATACCTGGGGCAGCTTGTCGCTATCCAGAAGAGCCTTTGAGATGTTACCTGCTTCCTGTCACATCTATACCTGGGGCAGCTTGTCGCTATCCAGAAGATCCTGTGAGCTGTTACCCGCTTTCCGTCACTTCCATTCCTGCTGCAGCTTGTCGCTATCCAGAAGAGCCTTTGAGCTGTTACCTGCTTTCCGTCACTTCTATACCTGGGGCAGCTTGTCGCTATCCAGAAGAGCCTTTGAGCTGTTACCTGCTCCACGTCACACCCATACGTGGGGCAGCTTGTCGGTATCCAGAAGAGCCTTTGAGCTGTTACCTGCTTCCTGTCACTTCCATAACTGGGGCAGCTTGTCGCTATCCAGAAGAGCCTTTGAGGTGTTACCTGCTTCCCATCACATATATACCTGGGGCAGCTTTTCGCTATCCATAAGATCCTGTGAGCTGTTACCTGCTTTCCATCACTTCCATACCTGGGGCATCTTGTTGCTATCCAGAAGAGCATTTGAGCTGTTACCTGCTTCCTGTAAGTTGCATACCTGGGGCAGCTTGTCGCTATCCAGAAGAGCCTTTGAGCTGTTACCTGCTTCCTGTCGCATCTATGCCTGGGGAAGCTTGTTGCTATCCAGAAGATCCTGTGAGCTGTTACCTGCTTTCCGTCACTTCTATTCCGGCGGCAGCTTGTCGCTATCCAGAAGAGCCTTTGAGCTGTTACCTGCTTCCCGTCACTTCCACACCTGATGCAGCTTGTCGCTATCCAGAAGAGCCTTTGAGCTGTTACCTGCTTCCTGTCAGTCCATACCTGGGGCAACTTGTCGCTATCCAGAAGAGCCTTTGAGCTGTTACCTGCTTTCCATCACTTCCATACCTGGGGCAGCTTATCTCTATCCAGAAGAGCCTTTGAGCCGTTACCTGCTTCCCATCACTTCCATACCTGGGGCAGCTTATCTCTATCCAGAAGAGCCTTTGAGCTGTTACCTGCTTCACGCCACTTTCATACCTGGGGCAGCTTGTCGTTATCCAGAAGAGCCTTTGAGCTATTACCTGCTTCACGCCACTTCCATACCTGGGGCAGCTTGTCGCTATCCAGAAGAGCCTTTGAGCTGTTTCATGCTTCCTGTCACATCTATACCTGGGGCAGCTTGTCGCTATCCAGAAGATCCTGTGAGCTGCTACCTGCTTTCCATCACTTCCATTCCTGCAGCAGCTTGTCGCTATCCAGAAGAGCCTTTGAGCTGTTAACTGCTTTCCATCACTTCCATACCTGGGGCAGCTTGTCGCTATCCAGAAGAGCCTTTGAGCTGTTACCTGCTTCCTGTCAGTTCCATACCTGGGGCAGCTTGTCGCTATCCAGAAGAGCCTTTGAGCTGTTACCTGCTTCCCGTTACTTCCAAACCTTGGGGCAGCTTATCTCTATCCAGAAGAGCCTAGGAGCTGTTACATGCTTCCCATCACTTCCATACCTGGGGCAGTTTATCTTTGTACAGAAGAGCCTTTGAGCTGTTACCTGTTTCCCGTCAGTTTCATACCTGGGGCATCTTATCTCTATCCAGAAGAGCCTTTGAGCTGTTACCTGCTTCCTGTCACTTCCATACCTTGGGCAGCTTATCTCTATCCAGAAGAGCCTTTGAGCTGTTACCTGCTTCACGCCACTTCCATACCTGAGGCAGCTTGTCGCTATCCAGAAGAGCCTTTCGGCTGTTACCTGCTTGCTGTCACTTCCATACCTGGGGCAGCTTGTCGCTATCCAGAAGAACCTTTGAGCTATTACCTGTTTCCTGTCACTTCCATACCTGGGGCAGCTTGTCTCTATCCAGAAGAGCCTTTGAGCTATTACCTGCTTTCCATCACTTCCATACCTGGCGCAACTTGTCGCTATCCAGAAGAGCCTTTGAGCTGTTACCTGCTTCCTGTCAGTTCCATACCTGGGGCAGCTTGTCGATATCCAGAAGAGCCTTTGAGCTGTTACCTGCTTCCTGTCACATCTATACCTGGGGCAGCTTGTCGCTATCCAGAAGATCCCGTGAGCTGTTACCCGCTTTCCGTCACTTCCATTCCTGCGGCAGCTTGTCACTATCCAGAAGAGCCTTTGAGCTGTTACCTGCTTTCCGTCACTTCCATACCTGAGGCAGCTTGTCGCTATCCAGAAGAGCCTTTGAGCTGTTACCTGCTCCACGTTCCACCCATACGTGGGGCAGCTTGTCGGTATCCAGAAGAGCCTTTGAGCTGTTACCTGCTTCCTGTCACTTCCATAACTGGGGCAGCTTTTCGCTATCCAGAAGAGCCTTTGAGGTGTTACCTGCTTCCCATCACATATATACCTGGGGCAGCTTTTCGCTATCCATAAGATCCTGTGAGCTGTTACCTGCTTTCTATCACTTCCATACCTGGGGCATCTTGTTGCTATCCAGAAGAGCATTTGAGCTGTTACCTGCTTCCTGTCAGTTCCATACCTGGGGCAGCTTGTCGCTATCCAGAAGAGCCTTTGAGCTGTTACCTGCTTCCTGTCGCATCTATGCCTGGGGAAGCTTGTTGCTATCCAGCAGATCCTGTGAGCTGTTACCTGCTTTCCGTCACTTCCATTCCGGCGGCAGCTTGTCGCTATCCAGAAGAGCCTTTGAGCTGTTACCTGCTTCCCGTCACTTCCACACCTGATGCAGCTTGTCGCTATCCAGAAGAGCCTTTGAGCTGTTACCTGCTTCCTGTCAGTCCATACCTGGGGCAACTTGTCGCTATCCAGAAGAGCCTTTGAGCTGTTACCTTCTTTCCATCACTTCCATACCTGGGGCAGCTTATCTCTATCCAGAAGAGCCTTTGAGCCGTTACCTGCTTCCCATCACTTCCATACCTGGGGCAGCTTATCTCTATCCAGAAGAGCCTTTGAGCTGTTACCTGCTTCACGCCACTTTCATACCTGGGGCAGCTTGTCGCTATCCAGAAGAGCCTTTGAGCTGTTTCATGCTTCCTGTCACATCTATACCTGGGGCAGCTTGTCGCTATCCAGAAGATCCTGTGAGCTGTTACCTGCTTACTGTCAGTCCATACCTGGGGCAGCTTGTCGCTTTCCAGAAGAGCCTTTGAGCTGTTACCTGCTTTCCATCACTTCCATACCTGGGGCAGCTTATCTCTATCCAGAAGAGCCTTTGAGCTGTTACCTGCATCCCATCACTTCCATACCTGGGGCAGCTTATCTCTATCCAGAAAAGCCTTTGAGCTGTTACCTGCTTCACACCACTTACATACCTGGGGCAGCTTGTCGCTATCCAGAAGAACCTTTGAGCTATTACCTGCTTCCCGTCACTTCCATACCTGGGGCAGCTTGTCTCTATCCAGAAGAGCCTTTGAGCTATTACCTGCTTTCCATCACTTCCATACCTGGCGCAACTTGTCGCTATCCAGAAGAGCCTTTGAGCTGTTACCTGCTTCTTTTCAGTTCCATACCTGGGGCAGCTTGTCGCTATCCAGAAGAGCCTTTGAGATGTTACCTGCTTCCTGTCACATCTATACCTGGGGCAGCTTGTCACTATCCAGAAGATCCTGTGAGCTGTTACCCGCTTTCCGTCACTTCCATTCCTGCTGCAGCTTGTCGCTATCCAGAAGAGCCTTTGAGCTGTTACCTGCTTTCCGTCACTTCCATACCTGGGGCAGCTTGTCGCTATCCAGAAGAGCCTTTGAGCTGTTACCTGCTCCACGTCACACCCATACGTGGGGCAGCTTGTCGGTATCCAGAAGAGCCTTTGAGCTGTTACCTGCTTCCTGTCACTTCCATAACTGGGGCAGCTTGTCGCTATCCAGAAGAGCCTTTGAGGTGTTACCTGCTTCCCATCACATATATACCTGGGGCAGCTTTTCGCTATCCATAAGATCCTGTGAGCTGTTACCTGCTTTCCATCACTTCCATACCTGGGGCATCTTGTTGCTATCCAGAAGAGCATTTGAGCTGTTACCTGCTTCCTGTCAGTTGCATACCTGGGGCAGCTTGTCGCTATCCAGAAGAGCCTTTGAGCTGTTACCTGCTTCCTGTCGCATCTATGCCTGGGGAAGCTTGTTGCTATCCAGAAGATCCTGTGAGCTGTTACCTGCTTTCCGTCACTTCTATTCCGGCGGCAGCTTGTCGCTATCCAGAAGAGCCTTTGAGCTGTTACCTGCTTCCCGTCACTTCCACACCTGATGCAGCTTGTTGCTATCCAGAAGAGCCTTTGAGCTGTTACCTGCTTCCCGTCACTTCCACACCTGATGCAGCTTGTCGCTATCCAGAAGAGCCTTTGAGCTGTTACCTGCTTCCTGTCAGTTGCATACCTGGGGCAGCTTGTCGCTATCCAGAAGAGCCTTTGAGCTGTTACCTGCTTCCTGTCGCATCTATGCCTGGGGAAGCTTGTTGCTATCCAGAAGATCCTGTGAGCTGTTACCTGCTTTCCGTCACTTCTATTCCGGCGGCAGCTTGTCGCTATCCAGAAGAGCCTTTGAGCTGTTACCTGCTTCCCGTCACTTCCACACCTGATGCAGCTTGTCGCTATCCAGAGGAGCCTTTGAGCTGTTACCTGCTTCCTGTCAGTCCATACCTGGGGCAACTTGTCGCTATCCAGAAGAGCCTTTGAGCTGTTACCTGCTTTCCATCACTTCCATACCTGGGGCAGCTTATCTCTATCCAGAAGAGCCTTTGAGCCGTTACCTGCTTCCCATCACTTCCATACCTGGGGCAGCTTATCTCTATCCAGAAGAGCCTTTGAGCCGTTACCTGCTTCACGCCACTTTCATACCTGGGGCAGCTTGTCGTTATCCAGAAGAGCCTTTGAGCTATTACCTGCTTCAGGCCACTTCCATACCTGGGGCAGCTTGTCGCTATCCAGAAGAGCCTTTGAGCTGTTTCATGCTTCCTGTCACATCTATACCTGGGGCAGCTTGTCGCTATCCAGAAGATCCTGTGAGCTGCTACCTGCTTTCCATCACTTCCATTCCTGCAGCAGCTTGTCGCTATCCAGAAGAGACTTTGAGCTGTTAACTGCTTTCCATCACTTCCATACCTGGGGCAGCTTGTCGCTATCCAGAAGAGCCTTTGAGCTGTTACCTGCTTCCTGTCAGTTCCATACCTGGGGAAGCTTGTCGCTATCCAGAAGAGCCTTTGAGCTGTTACCTGCTTCCCGTTACTTCCAAACCTGGGGCAGCTTATCTCTATCCAGAAGAGCCTTTGAGCTGTTACCTGCTTCCTGTCACTTCCATAACTGGGGCAGCTTGTCGCTATCCAGAAGAGCCTTTGAGGTGTTACCTGCTTCCCATCACATATATACCTGGGGCAGCTTTTCGCTATCGATAAGATCCTGTGAGCTGTTACCTGCTTTCCATCACTTCCATACCTGGGGCATCTTGTTGCTATCCAGAAGAGCATTTGAGCTGTTACCTGCTTCCTGTCAGTTGCATACCTGGGGCAGCTTGTCGCTATCCAGAAGAGCCTTTGAGCTGTTACCTGCTTCCTGTCGCATCTATGCCTGGGGAAGCTTGTTGCTATCCAGAAGATCCTGTGAGCTGTTACCTGCTTTCCGTCACTTCTATTCCGGCGGCAGCTTGTCGCTATCCAGAAGAGCCTTTGAGCTGTTACCTGCTTCCCGTCACTTCCACACCTGATGCAGCTTGTCGCTATCCAGAAGAGCCTTTGAGCTGTTACCTGCTTCCCGTCACTTCCACACCTGATGCAGCTTGTCGCTATCCAGAAGAGCCTTTGAGCTGTTACCTGCTTCCTGTCAGTTGCATACCTGGGGCAGCTTGTCGCTATCCAGAAGAGCCTTTGAGCTGTTACCTGCTTCCTGTCGCATCTATGCCTGGGGAAGCTTGTTGCTATCCAGAAGATCCTGTGAGCTGTTACCTGCTTTCCGTCACTTCTATTCCGGCGGCAGCTTGTCGATATCCAGAAGAGCCTTTGAGCTGTTACCTGCTTCCCGTCACTTCCACACCTGATGCAGCTTGTCGCTATCCAGAGGAGCCTTTGAGCTGTTACCTGCTTCCTGTCAGTCCATACCTGGGGCAACTTGTCGCTATCCAGAAGAGCCTTTGAGCTGTTACCTGCTTTCCATCACTTCCATACCTGGGGCAGCTTATCTCTATCCAGAAGAGCCTTTGAGCCGTTACCTGCTTCCCATCACTTCCATACCTGGGGCAGCTTATCTCTATCCAGAAGAGCCTTTGAGCTGTTACCTGCTTCACGCCACTTTCATACCTGGGGCAGCTTGTCGTTATCCAGAAGAGCCTTTGAGCTATTACCTGCTTCACGCCACTTCCATACCTGGGGCAGCTTGTCGCTATCCAGAAGAGCCTTTGAGCTGTTTCATGCTTCCTGTCACATCTATACCTGGGGCAGCTTGTCGCTATCCAGAAGATCCTGTGAGCTGCTACCTGCTTTCCATCACTTCCATTCCTGCAGCAGCTTGTCGCTATCCAGAAGAGCCTTTGAGCTGTTAACTGCTTTCCATCACTTCCATACCTGGGGCAGCTTGTCGCTATCCAGAAGAGCCTTTGAGCTGTTACCTGCTTCCTGTCAGTTCCATACCTGGGGCAGCTTGTCGCTATCCAGAAGAGCCTTTGAGCTGTTACCTGCTTCCCGTTACTTCCAAACCTGGGGCAGCTTATCTCTATCCAGAAGAGCCTAGGAGCTGTTACATGCTTCCCATCACTTCCATACCTGGGGCAGTTTATCTTTGTACAGAAGAGCCTTTGAGCTGTTACCTGTTTCCCGTCAGTTTCATACCTGGGGCATCTTAGCTCTATCCAGAAGAGCCTTTGAGCTGTTACCTGCTTTACGCCACTTCCATACCTGGGGCAGCTTGTCGCTATCCAGAAGAGCCTTTGAGCTGTTACCTGCTTGCCATCACTTACATACCTGGGGCAGCTTGTTGCTATCCAGAAGAGCCTTTGAGATGTTACCTGCTTCCCGTCAGTTCCATACCTGGGTCAGCTTGGCGCTATCCAGAAGAGCCTTTGAGCTGTTACCTGCTTCCTGTCACATCTATACCTGGAGCAAGTTTGGCGCTATCAAGAATATCCAGGGAGCTGTTACCTGCTTTCCTTCACTTCCATTCCTGCGGCAGCTTGTCGATATCCAGAAGCGTCTTTGAGCTGTTACCTGCTTTCCATCACTTGCATACCTGGGGCAGCTTGTCACTATCCAGAAGAGCGTTTGAGCTGTTACCAGCTTCCTGTCAGTTCCATACTTGGGGCAGCTTGTCGCTATCCAAAAGAGCCTTTGAGCTGTTACCTGCTTCCCATCAATTCCAAACCTGGGGCAGCTTATCTCTATCCAGAGGAGCCTAGGAGCTGTTACCTGCTTCCCGTCATTTCCATACCTGGGGCAGCTTATCTCTATCCAGAAGAGCCTTTGAGCTGTTACCTGTTTCCCATCAGTTCCATACCTGGGGCAGCTTATCTCTATCCAGAAGAGCCTTTGAGCTGTTACCTGCTTCCTGTCACTTCCATACCTGGGGCAGCTTATCTCTATCCAGAAGAGCCTTTGAGCTGTTACCTGCTTCACGGCACTTCCATACCTGGGGCAGCTTGTCGCTATCCAGAAGAGCCTTTGAGCTGTTACCTGCTTGCCGTCACTTCCATACCTGGGGCAGCTTGTCGCTTTCCAGAAGAGACTTTCAGCTGTTACCTGCTTGCTGTCAGTTCCATACCTGGGGCAGCTTGTCGCTACCCAGAAGAGCATTTGAGCTGTTACCTGCTTTCCATCAATTCCATACCTGGGACAGCTTATCTCTATCCAGAAGAGCCTTTGAGCTGTTACCTGCTCCTGTCACTTCCATAACTGGGGCAGCTTGTCGCTATCCAGAATAGCCTTTGAGGTGTTACCTGCTTCCCATCACATATATACCTGGGGCAGCTTTTCGCTATCCATAAGATCCTGTGAGCTGTTACCTGCTTTCCATCACTTCCATACCTGGGGCATCTTGTTGCTATCCAGAAGAGCATTTGAGCTGTTACCTGCTTCCTGTCAGTTCCATACCTGGGGCAGCTTGTCGCTATCCAGAAGAGCCTTTGAGCTGTTACCTGCTCCTGTCACTTCCATAACTGGGGCAGCTTGTCGCTATCCAGAATAGCCTTTGAGGTGTTACCTGCTTCCCATCACATATATACCTGGGGCAGGTTTCTATATCCAGAATAGCCTTTGAGCTGTTACCTGCTTCACGTCACTTCCATACCTGGGTCAGCTTGTCGCTATCCAGAAGAGACTTTCAGCTGTTACCTGCTTGCTGTCAGTTCCATACCTGGGGCAGCTTGTCGCTATCCAGAAGAGCATTTGAGCTGTTACCTGCTTTCCATCAATTCCATACCTGGGACAGCTTATCTCTATCCAGAAGAGCCTTTGAGCTGTTACCTGCTCCTGTCACTTCCATAACTGGGGCAGCTTGTCGCTATCCAGAATAGCCTTTGAGGTGTTACCTGCTTCCCATCACATATATACCTGGGGCAGCTTTTCGCTATCCATAAGATCCTGTGAGCTGTTACCTGCTTTCCATCACTTCCATACCTGGGGCATCTTGTTGCTATCCAGAAGAGCATTTGAGCTGTTACCTGCTTCCTGTCAGTTCCATACCTGGGGCAGCTTGTCGCTATCCAGAAGAGCCTTTGAGCTGTTACCTGCTTCCTGTCGCATCTATGCCTGGGGAAGCTTGTCGCTATCCAGAAGATCCTGTGAGCTGTTACCTGCTTTCCATCACTTCCATTGATGCGGCAGCTTGTCGCTATCCAGAAGAGCCTTTGAGCTGTTACCTGCTTTCCGTCACTTCCATACCTGGGGAAACTTGTCGCTATCCAGAAGAGCCTATGAGCTGTTACCTGCTTACTGTCAGTCCATACCTGGGGCAGCTTGTCGCTTTCCAGAAGAGCCTTTGAGCTGTTACCTGCTTTCCCTCACTTCCATACCTGGGGCAGCTTATCTCTATCCAGAAGAGCCTTTGAGCTGTTACCTGCATCCCATCACTTCCATACCTGGGGCAGCTTATCTCTATCCAGAAGAGCCTTTGAGCTGTTACCTGCTTCACACCACTTACATACCTGGGGCAGCTTGTCGCTATCCAGAAGAACCTTTGAGCTATTACCTGCTTCCCGTCACTTCCATACCTGGGGCAGCTTGTCTCTATCCAGAAGAGCCTTTGAGCTATTACCTGCTTTCCATCACTTCCATGCCTGGCGCAACTTGTCGCTATCCAGAAGAGCCTTTGAGCTGTTACCTGCTTCCTTTCAGTTCCATACCTGGGGCAGCTTGTCGCTATCCAGAAGAGCCTTTGAGATGTTACCTGCTTCCTGTCACATCTATACCTGGGGCAGCTTGTCGCTATCCAGAAGATCCTGTGAGCTGTTACCCGCTTTCCGTCACTTCCATTCCTGCTGCAGCTTGTCGCTATCCAGAAGAGCCTTTGAGCTGTTACCTGCTTTCCGTCACTTCCATACCTGGGGCAGCTTGTCGCTATCCAGAAGAGCCTTTGAGCTGTTACCTGCTCCACGTCACACCCATACGTGGGGCAGCTTGTCGGTATCCAGAAGAGCCTTTGAGCTGTTACCTGCTTCCTGTCACTTCCATAACTGGGGCAGCTTGTCGCTATCCAGAAGAGCCTTTGAGGTGTTACCTGCTTCCCATCACATATATACCTGGGGCAGCTTTTCGCTATCCATAAGATCCTGTGAGCTGTTGCCTGCTTTCCATCACTTCCATACCTGGGGCATCTTGTTGCTATCCAGAAGAGCATTTGAGCTGTTACCTGCTTCCTGTCAGTTGCATACCTGGGGCAGCTTGTCGCTATCCAGAAGAGCCTTTGAGCTGTTACCTGCTTCCTGTCGCATCTATGCCTGGGGAAGCTTGTTGCTATCCAGAAGATCCTGTGAGCTGTTACCTGCTTTCCGTCACTTCTATTCCGGCGGCAGCTTGTCGCTATCCAGAAGAGCCTTTGAGCTGTTACCTGCTTCCCGTCACTTCCACACCTGATGCAGCTTGTCGCTATCCAGAAGAGCCTTTGAGCTGTTACCTGCTTCCTGTCAGTCCATACCTGGGGCAACTTGTCGCTATCCAGAAGAGCCTTTGAGCTGTTACCTGCTTTCCATCACTTCCATACCTGGGGCAGCTTATCTCTATCCAGAAGAGCCTTTGAGCCGTTACCTGCTTCCCATCACTTCCATACCTGGGGCAGCTTATCTCTATCCAGAAGAGCCTTTGAGCTGTTACCTGCTTCACGCCACTTTCATACCTGGGGCAGCTTGTCGTTATCCAGAAGAGCCTTTGAGATATTACCTGCTTCACGCCACTTCCATACCTGGGGCAGCTTGTCGCTATCCAGAAGAGCCTTTGAGCTGTTTCATGCTTCCTGTCACATCTATACCTGGGGCAGCTTGTCGCTATCCAGAAGATCCTGTGAGCTGCTACCTGCTTTCCATCACTTCCATTCCTGCAGCAGCTTGTCGCTATCCAGAAGAGCCTTTGAGCTGTTAACTGCTTTCCATCACTTCCATACCTGGGGCAGCTTGTCGCTATCCAGAAGAGCCTTTGAGCTGTTACCTGCTTCCTGTCAGTTCCATACCTGGGGCAGCTTGTCGCTATCCAGAAGAGCCTTTGAGCTGTTACCTGCTTCCCGTTACTTCCAAACCTGGGGCAGCTTATCTCTATCCAGAAGAGCCTAGGAGCTGTTACATGCTTCCCATCACTTCCATACCTGGGGCAGTTTATCTTTGTACAGAAGAGCCTTTGAGCTGTTACCTGTTTCCCGTCAGTTTCATACCTGGGGCATCTTATCTCTATCCAGAAGAGCCTTTGAGCTGTTACCTGCTTCCTGTCACTTCCATACCTGGGGCAGCTTATCTCTATCCAGAAGAGCCTTTGAGCTGTTACCTGCTTCACGCCACTTCCATACCTGAGGCAGCTTGTCGCTATCCAGAAGAGCCTTTCGGCTGTTACCTGCTTGCTGTCACTTCCATACCTGGGGCAGCTTGTCGCTATCCAGAAGAACCTTTGAGCTATTACCTGTTTCCTGTCACTTCCATACCTGGGGCAGCTTGTCTCTATCCAGAAGAGCCTTTGAGCTATTACCTGCTTTCCATCACTTCCATACCTGGCGCAACTTGTCGCTATCCAGAAGAGCCTTTGAGCTGTTACCTGCTTCCTGTCAGTTCCATACCTGGGGCAGCTTGTCGCTATCCAGAAGAGCCTTTGAGCTGTTACCTGCTTCCTGTCACATCTATACCTGGGGCAGCTTGTCGCTATCCAGAAGATCCTGTGAGCTGTTACCCGCTTTCCGTCACTTCCATTCCTGCGGCAGCTTGTCACTATCCAGAAGACCCTTTGAGCTGTTACCTGCTTTCCGTCACTTCCATACCTGAGGCAGCTTGTCGCTATCCAGAAGAGCCTTTGAGCTGTTACCTGCTCCACGTTCCACCCATACGTGGGGCAGCTTGTCGGTATCCAGAAGAGCCTTTGAGCTGTTACCTGCTTCCTGTCACTTCCATAACTGGGGCAGCTTGTCGCTATCCAGAAGAGCCTTTGAGGTGTTACCTGCTTCCCATCACATATATACCTGGGGCAGCTTTTCGCTATCCATAAGATCCTGTGAGCTGTTACCTGCTTTCCATCACTTCCATACCTGGGGCATCTTGTTGCTATCCAGAAGAGCATTTGAGCTGTTACCTGCTTCCTGTCAGTTCCATACCTGGGGCAGCTTGTCGCTATCCAGAAGAGCCTTTGAGCTGTTACCTGCTTCCTGTCGCATCTATGCCTGGGGAAGCTTGTTGCTATCCAGAAGATCCTGTGAGCTGTTACCTGCTTTCCGTCACTTCCATTCCGGCGGCAGCTTGTCGCTATCCAGAAGAGCCTTTGAGCTGTTACCTGCTTCCCGTCACTTCCACACCTGATGCAGCTTGTCGCTATCCAGAAGAGCCTTTGAGCTGTTACCTGCTTCCTGTCAGTCCATACCTGGGGCAACTTGTCGCTATCCAGAAGAGCCTTTGAGCTGTTACCTGCTTTCCATCACTTCCATACCTGGGGCAGCTTATCTCTATCCAGAAGAGCCTTTGAGCCGTTACCTGCTTCCCATCACTTCCATACCTGGGGCAGCTTATCTCTATCCAGAAGAGCCTTTGAGCTGTTACCTGCTTCACGCCACTTTCATACCTGGGGCAGCTTGTCGCTATCCAGAAGAGCCTTTGAGCTGTTTCATGCTTCCTGTCACATCTATACCTGGGGCAGCTTGTCGCTATCCAGAAGATCCTGTGAGCTGTTACCTGCTCCAAGTCACACCCATACGTGGGGCAGCTTGTCGGTATCCAGAAGAGCCTTTGAGCTGTTACCTGCTTCCTGTCACTTCCATAACTGGGGCAGCTTGTCGCTATCCAGAAGAGCCTTTGAGGTGTTACCTGCTTCCCATCACATATATACCTGGGGCAGCTTTTCGCTATCCATAAGATCCTGTGAGCTGTTACCTGCTTTCCATCACTTCCATACCTGGGGCATCTTGTTGCTATCCAGAAGAGCCTTTGAGCTGTTACCTGCTTCCTGTCGCATCTATGCCTGGGGAAGCTTGTTGCTATCCAGAAGATCCTGTGAGCTGTTACCTGCTTTCCGTCACTTCTATTCCGGCGGCAGCTTGTCGCTATCCAGGAGAGCCTTTGAGCTGTTACCTGCTTCCCGTCACTTCCACACCTGATGCAGCTTGTCGCTATCCAGAAGAGCCTTTGAGCTGTTACCTGCTTCCTGTCAGTCCATACCTGGGGCAACTTGTCGCTATCCAGAAGAGCCTTTGAGCTGTTACCTGCTTCCCGTCACTTCCACACCTGATGCAGCTTGTCGCTATCCAGAAGAGCCTTTGAGCTGTTACCTGCTTCCTGTCAGTCCATACCTGGGGCAACTTGTCGCTATCCAGAAGAGCCTTTGAGCTGTTACCTGCTTTCCATCACTTCCATACCTGGGGCAGCTTATCTCTATCCAGAAGAGCCTTTGAGCCGTTACCTGCTTCCCATCACTTGCATACCTGGGGCAGCTTATCTCTATCCAGAAGAGCCTTTGAGCTGTTACCTGCTTCATGCCACTTTCATACCTGGGGCAGCTTGTCGCTATCCAGAAGAGCCTTTGAGCTGTTTCATGCTTCCTGTCACATCCATACCTGGGGCAGCTTGTCGCTATCCAGAAGAGCCTTTGAGCTGTTACCTGCTCCACGTCACACCCATACGTGGGGCAGCTTGTCGGTATCCAGAAGAGCCTTTGAGCTGTTACCTGCTTCCTGTCACTTCCATAACTGGGGCAGCTTGTCGCTATCCAGAAGAGCCTTTGAGGTGTTACCTGCTTCCCATCACATATATACCTGGGGCAGCTTTTCGCTATCCATAAGATCCTGTGAGCTGTTACCTGCTTTCCATCACTTCCATACCTGGGGCATCTTGTTGCTATCCAGAAGAGCATTTGAGCTGTTACCTGCTTCCTGTCAGTTGCATACCTGGGGCAGCTTGTCGCTATCCAGAAGAGCCTTTGAGCTGTTACCTGCTTCCTGTCGCATCTATGCCTGGGGAAGCTTGTTGCTATCCAGAAGATCCTGTGAGCTGTTACCTGCTTTCCGTCACTTCTATTCCGGCGGCAGCTTGTCGCTATCCAGAAGAGCCTTTGAGCTGTTACCTGCTTCCCGTCACTTCCACACCTGATGCAGCTTGTCGCTATCCAGAAGAGCCTTTGAGCTGTTACCTGCTTCCCGTCACTTCCACACCTGATGCAGCTTGTCACTATCCAGAAGAGCCTTTGAGCTGTTACCTGCTTCCTGTCAGTCCATACCTGGGGCAACTTGTCGCTATCCAGAAGAGCCTTTGAGCTGTTACCTGCTTTCCATCACTTCCATACCTGGGGCAGCTTATCTCTATCCAGAAGAGCCTTTGAGCCGTTACCTGCTTCCCATCACTTCCATACCTGGGGCAGCTTATCTCTATCCAGAAGAGCCTTTGAGCTGTTACCTGCTTCACGCCACTTTCATACCTGGGGCAGCTTGTCGTTATCCAGAAGAGCCTTTGAGCTATTACCTGCTTCACGCCACTTCCATACCTGGGGCAGCTTGTCGCTATCCAGAAGAGCCTTTGAGCTGTTTCATGCTTCCTGTCACATCTATACCTGGGGCAGCTTGTCGCTATCCAGAAGATCCTGTGAGCTGCTACCTGCTTTCCATCACTTCCATTCCTGCAGCAGCTTGTCGCTATCCAGAAGAGCCTTTGAGCTGTTAACTGCTTTCCATCACTTCCATACCTGGGGCAGCTTGTCGCTATCCAGAAGAGCCTTTGAGCTGTTACCTGCTTCCTGTCAGTTCCATACCTGGGGCAGCTTGTCGCTATCCAGAAGAGCCTTTGAGCTGTTACCTGCTTCCCGTTACTTCCAAACCTGGGGCAGCTTATCTCTATCCAGAAGAGCCTAGGAGCTGTTACATGCTTCCCATCACTTCCATACCTGGGGCAGTTTATCTTTGTACAGAAGAGCCATTGAGCTGTTACCTGTTTCCCGTCAGTTTCATACCTGGGGCATCTTATCTCTATCCAGAAGAGCCTTTGAGCTGTTACCTGCTTCCTGTCACTTCCATACCTGGGGCAGCTTATCTCTATCCAGAAGAGCCTTTGAGCTGTTACCTGCTTCACGCCACTTCCATACCTGAGGCAGCTTGTCGCTATCCAGAAGAGCCTTTCGGCTGTTACCTGCTTGCTGTCACTTCCATACCTGGGGCAGCTTGTCGCTATCCAGAAGAACCTTTGAGCTATTACCTGTTTCCTGTCACTTCCATACCTGGGGCAGCTTGTCTCTATCCAGAAGAGCCTTTGAGCTATTACCTGCTTTCCATCACTTCCATACCTGGCGCAACTTGTCGCTATCCAGAAGAGCCTTTGAGCTGTTACCTGCTTCCTGTCAGTTCCATACCTGGGGCAGCTTGTCGCTATCCAGAAGAGCCTTTGAGCTGTTACCTGCTTCCTGTCACATCTATACCTGGGGCAGCTTGTCGCTATCCAGAAGATTCTGTGAGCTGTTACCCGCTTTCCGTCACTTCCATTCCTGCGGCAGCTTGTCACTATCCAGAAGAGCCTTTGAGCTGTTACCTGCTTTCCGTCACTTCCATACCTGAGGCAGCTTGTCGCTATCCAGAAGAGCCTTTGAGCTGTTACCTGCTCCACGTTCCACCCATACCTGGGGCAGCTTGTCGGTATCCAGAAGAGCCTTTGAGCTGTTACCTGCTTCCTGTCACTTCCATAACTGGGGCAGCTTGTCGCTATCCAGAAGAGCCTTTGAGGTGTTACCTGCTTCCCATCACATATATACCTGGGGCAGCTTTTCGCTATCCATAAGATCCTGTGAGCTGTTACCTGCTTTCCATCACTTCCATACCTGGGGCATCTTGTTGCTATCCAGAAGAGCATTTGAGCTGTTACCTGCTTCCTGTCAGTTCCATACCTGGGGCAGCTTGTCGCTATCCAGAAGAGCCTTTGAGCTGTTACCTGCTTCCTGTCGCATCTATGCCTGGGGAAGCTTGTTGCTATCCAGAAGATCCTGTGAGCTGTTACCTGCTTTCCGTCACTTTCATTCCGGCGGCAGCTTGTCGCTATCCAGAAGAGCCTTTGAGCTGTTACCTGCTTCCCGTCACTTCCACACCTGATGCAGCTTGTCGCTATCCAGAAGAGCCTTTGAGCTGTTATCTGCTTCCTGTCAGTCCATACCTGGGGCAACTTGTCGCTATCCAGAAGAGCCTTTGAGCTGTTACCTGCTTTCCATCACTTCCATACCTGGGGCAGCTTATCTCTATCCAGAAGAGCCTTTGAGCCGTTATCTGCTTCCCATCACTTCCATACCTGGGGCAGCTTATCTCTATCCAGAAGAGCCTTTGAGCTGTTACCTGCTTCACGCCACTTTCATACCTGGGGCAGCTTGTCGCTATCCAGAAGAGCCTTTGAGCTGTTTCATGCTTCCTGTCACATCTATACCTGGGGCAGCTTGTCGCTATCCAGAAGATCCTGTGAGCTGTTACCTGCTTACTGTCAGTCCATACCTGGGGCAGCTTGTCGCTTTCCAGAAGAGCCTTTGAGCTGTTACCTGCTTTCCATCACTTCCATACCTGGGGCAGCTTATCTCTATCCAGAAGAGCCTTGAGCTGTTACCTGTATCCCATCACTTCCATACCTGGGGCAGCTTATCTCTATCCAGAAGAGCCTTTAAGCTGTTACCTGCTTCACACCACTTACATACCTGGGGCAGCTTGTCGCTATCCAGAAGAACCTTTGAGCTATTACCTGCTTCCCGTCACTTCCATACCTGGGGCAGCTTGTCTCTATCCAGAAGAGCCTTTGAGCTATTACCTGCTTTCCATCACTTCCATACCTGGCGCAACTTGTCGCTATCCAGAAGAGCCTTTGAGCTGTTACCTGCTTCCTGTCAGTCCATACCTGGGGCAACTTGTCGCTATCCAGAAGAGCCTTTGAGCTGTTACCTGCTTTCCATCACTTCCATACCTGGGGCAGCTTATCTCTATCCAGAAGAGCCTTTGAGCCGTTACCTGCTTCCCATCACTTCCATACCTGGGGCAGCTTATCTCTATCCAGAAGAGCCTTTGAGCTGTTACCTGCTTCACGCCACTTTCATACCTGGGGCAGCTTGTCGCTATCCAGAAGAGCCTTTGAGCTGTTTCATGCTTCCTGTCACATCTATACCTGGGGCAGCTTGTCGGTATCCAGAAGAGCCTTTGAGCTGTTACCTGCTTCCTGTCACTTCCATAACTGGGGCAGCTTGTCGCTATCCAGAAGAGCCTTTGAGGTGTTACCTGCTTCCCATCACATATATACCTGGGGCAGCTTTTCGCTATCCATAAGATCCTGTGAGCTGTTACCTGCTTTCCATCACTTCCATACCTGGGGCATCTTGTTGCTATCCAGAAGAGCATTTGAGCTGTTACCTGCTTCCTGTCAGTTGCATACCTGGGGCAGCTTGTCGCTATCCAGAAGAGCCTTTGAGCTGTTACCTGCTTCCTGTCGCATCTATGCCTGGGGAAGCTTGTTGCTATCCAGAAGATCCTGTGAGCTGTTACCTGCTTTCCGTCACTTCTATTCCGGCGGCAGCTTGTCGCTATCCAGAAGAGCCTTTGAGCTGTTACCTGCTTCCCGTCACTTCCACACCTGATGCAGCTTGTCGCTATCCAGAAGAGCCTTTGAGCTGTTACCTGCTTCCTGTCAGTCCATACCTGGGGCAACTTGTCGCTATCCAGAAGAGCCTTTGAGCTGTTACCTGCTTCCCGTCACTTCCACACCTGATGCAGCTTGTCGCTATCCAGAAGAGCCTTTGAGCTGTTACCTGCTTCCTGTCAGTCCATACCTGGGGCAACTTGTCGCTATCCAGAAGAGCCTTTGAGCTGTTACCTGCTTTCCATCACTTCCATACCTGGGGCAGCTTATCTCTATCCAGAAGAGCCTTTGAGCCGTTACCTGCTTCCCATCACTTCCATACCTGGGGCAGCTTATCTCTATCCAGAAGAGCCTTTGAGCTGTTACCTGCTTCACGCCACTTTCATACCTGGGGCAGCTTGTCGCTATCCAGAAGAGCCTTTGAGCTGTTTCATGCTTCCTGTCACATCCATACCTGGGGCAGCTTGTCGCTATCCAGAAGAGCCTTTGAGCTGTTACCTGCTCCACGTCACACCCATACGTGGGGCAGCTTGTCGGTATCCAGAAGAGCCTTTGAGCTGTTACCTGCTTCCTGTCACTTCCATAACTGGGGCAGCTTGTCGCTATCCAGAAGAGCCTTTGAGGTGTTACCTGCTTCCCATCACATATATACCTGGGGCAGCTTTTCGCTATCCATAAGATCCTGTGAGCTGTTACCTGCTTTCCATCACTTCCATACCTGGGGCATCTTGTTGCTATCCAGAAGAGCATTTGAGCTTTTACCTGCTTCCTGTCAGTTGCATACCTGGGGCAGCTTGTCGCTATCCAGAAGAGCCTTTGAGCTGTTACCTGCTTCCTGTCGCATCTATGCCTGGGGAAGCTTGTTGCTATCCAGAAGATGCTGTGAGCTGTTACCTGCTTTCCGTCACTTCTATTCCGGCGGCAGCTTGTCGCTATCCAGAAGAGCCTTTGAGCTGTTACCTGCTTCCCGTCACTTCCACACCTGATGCAGCTTGTCGCTATCCAGAAGAGTCTTTGAGCTGTTACCTGCTTCCCGTCACTTCCGCACCTGATGCAGCTTGTCACTATCCAGAAGAGCCTTTGAGCTGTTACCTGCTTCCTGTCAGTCCATACCTGGGGCAACTTGTCGCTATCCAGAAGAGCCTTTGAGCTGTTACCTGCTTTCCATCACTTCCATACCTGGGGCAGCTTATCTCTATCCAGAAGAGCCTTTGAGCCGTTACCTGCTTCCCATCACTTCCATACCTGGGGCAGCTTATCTCTATCCAGAAGAGCCTTTGAGCTGTTACCTGCTTCACGCCACTTTCATACCTGGGGCAGCTTGTCGTTATCCAGAAGAGCCTTTGAGCTATTACCTGCTTCACGCCACTTCCATACCTGGGGCAGCTTGTCGCTATCCAGAAGAGCCTTTGAGCTGTTTCATGCTTCCTGTCACATCTATACCTGGGGCAGCTTGTCGCTATCCAGAAGATCCTGTGAGCTGCTACCTGCTTTCCATCACTTCCATTCCTGCAGCAGCTTGTCGCTATCCAGAAGAGCCTTTGAGCTGTTAACTGCTTTCCATCACTTCCATACCTGGGGCAGCTTGTCGCTATCCAGAAGAGCCTTTGAGCTGTTACCTGCTTCCTGTCAGTTCCATACCTGGGGCAGCTTGTCGCTATCCAGAAGAGCCTTTGAGCTGTTACCTGCTTCCCGTTACTTCCAAACCTGGGGCAGCTTATCTCTATCCAGAAGAGCCTAGGAGCTGTTACATGCTTCCCATCACTTCCATACCTGGGGCAGTTTATCTTTGTACAGAAGAGCCATTGAGCTGTTACCTGTTTCCCGTCAGTTTCATACCTGGGGCATCTTATCTCTATCCAGAAGAGCCTTTGAGCTGTTACCTGCTTCACGCCACTTCCATACCTGAGGCAGCTTGTCGCTATCCAGAAGAGCCTTTCGGCTGTTACCTGCTTGCTGTCACTTCCATACCTGGGGCAGCTTGTCGCTATCCAGAAGAACCTTTGAGCTATTACCTGTTTCCTGTCACTTCCATACCTGGGGCAGCTTGTCTCTATCCAGAAGAGCCTTTGAGCTATTACCTGCTTTCCATCACTTCCATACCTGGCGCAACTTGTCGCTATCCAGAAGAGCCTTTGAGCTGTTACCTGCTTCCTGTCAGTTCCATACCTGGGGCAGCTTGTCGCTATCCAGAAGAGCCTTTGAGCTGTTACCTGCTTCCTGTCACATCTATACCTGGGGCAGCTTGTCGCTATCCAGAAGATCCTGTGAGCTGTTACCCGCTTTCCGTCACTTCCATTCCTGCGGCAGCTTGTCACTATCCAGAAGAGCCTTTGAGCTGTTACCTGCTTTCCGTCACTTCCATACCTGAGGCAGCTTGTCGCTATCCAGAAGAGCCTTTGAGCTGTTACCTGCTCCACGTTCCACCCATACCTGGGGCAGCTTGTCGGTATCCAGAAGAGCCTTTGAGCTGTTACCTGCTTCCTGTCACTTCCATAACTGGGGCAGCTTGTCGCTATCCAGAAGAGCCTTTGAGGTGTTACCTGCTTCCCATCACATATATACCTGGGGCAGCTTTTCGCTATCCATAAGATCCTGTGAGCTGTTACCTGCTTTCCATCACTTCCATACCTGGGGCATCTTGTTGCTATCCAGAAGAGCATTTGAGCTGTTACCTGCTTCCTGTCAGTTCCATACCTGGGGCAGCTTGTCGCTATCCAGAAGAGCCTTTGAGCTGTTACCTGCTTCCTGTCACTTCCATAACTGGGGCAGCTTGTCGCTATCCAGAAGAGCCTTTGAGGTGTTACCTGCTTCCCATCACATATATACCTGGGGCAGCTTTTCGCTATCCATAAGATCCTGTGAGCTGTTACCTGCTTTCCATCACTTCCATACCTGGGGCATCTTGTTGCTATCCAGAAGAGCATTTGAGCTGTTACCTGCTTCCTGTCAGTTCCATACCTGGGGCAGCTTGTCGCTATCCAGAAGAGCCTTTGAGCTGTTACCTGCTTCCTGTCGCATCTATGCCTGGGGAAGCTTGTTGCTATCCAGAAGATCCTGTGAGCTGTTACCTGCTTTCCGTCCCTTCCATTCCGGCGGCAGCTTGTCGCTATCCAGAAGAGCCTTTGAGCTGTTACCTGCTTCCCGTCACTTCCACACCTGATGCAGCTTGTCACTATCCAGAAGAGCCTTTGAGCTGTTACCTGCTTCCTGTCAGTCCATACCTGGGGCAACTTGTCGCTATCCAGAAGAGCCTTTGAGCTGTTACCTGCTTTCCATCACTTCCATACCTGGGGCAGCTTATCTCTATCCAGAAGAGCCTTTGAGCCGTTATCTGCTTCCCATCACTTCCATACCTGGGGCAGCTTATCTCTATCCAGAAGAGCCTTTGAGCTGTTACCTGCTTCACGCCACTTTCATACCTGGGGCAGCTTGTCGCTATCCAGAAGAGCCTTTGAGCTGTTTCATGCTTCCTGTCACATCTATACCTGGGGCAGCTTGTCGCTATCCAGAAGATCCTGTGAGCTGTTACCTGCTTACTGTCAGTCCATACCTGGGGCAGCTTGTCGCTTTCCAGAAGAGCCTTTGAGCTGTTACCTGCTTTCCATCACTTCCATACCTGGGGCAGCTTATCTCTATCCAGAAGAGCCTTTGAGCTGTTACCTGTATCCCATCACTTCCATACCTGGGGCAGCTTATCTCTATCCAGAAGAGCCTTTAAGCTGTTACCTGCTTCACACCACTTACATACCTGGGGCAGCTTGTCGCTATCCAGAAGAACCTTTGAGCTATTACCTGCTTCCCGTCACTTCCATACCTGGGGCAGCTTGTCTCTATCCAGAAGAGCCTTTGAGCTATTACCTGCTTTCCATCACTTCCATACCTGGCGCAACTTGTCCCTATCCAGAAGAGCCTTTGAGCTGTTACCTGCTTCCTGTCAGTCCATACCTGGGGCAACTTGTCGCTATCCAGAAGAGCCTTTGAGCTGTTACCTGCTTTCCATCACTTCCATACCTGGGGCAGCTTATCTCTATCCAGAAGAGCCTTTGAGCCGTTACCTGCTTCCCATCACTTCCATACCTGGGGCAGCTTATCTCTATCCAGAAGAGCCTTTGAGCTGTTACCTGCTTCACGCCACTTTCATACCTGGGGCAGCTTGTCGCTATCCAGAAGAGCCTTTGAGCTGTTTCATGCTTCCTGTCACATCTATACCTGGGGCAGCTTGTCGCTATCCAGAAGATCCTGTGAGCTGTTACCTGCTCCACGTCACACCCATACGTGGGGCAGCTTGTCGGTATCCAGAAGAGCCTTTGAGCTGTTACCTGCTTCCTGTCACTTCCATAACTGGGGCAGCTTGTCGCTATCCAGAAGAGCCTTTGAGGTGTTACCTGCTTCCCATCACATATATACCTGGGGCAGCTTTTCGCTATCCATAAGATCCTGTGAGCTGTTACCTGCTTTCCATCACTTCCATACCTGGGGCATCTTGTTGCTATCCAGAAGAGCATTTGAGCTGTTACCTGCTTCCTGTCAGTTGCATAACTGGGGCAGCTTGTCGCTATCCAGAAGAGCCTTTGAGCTGTTACCTGCTTCCTGTCGCATCTATGCCTGGGGAAGCTTGTTGCTATCCAGAAGATCCTGTGAGCTGTTACCTGCTTTCCGTCACTTCTATTCCGGCGGCAGCTTGTCGCTATCCAGAAGAGCCTTTGAGCTGTTACCTGCTTCCCGTCACTTCCACACCTGATGCAGCTTGTCGCTATCCAGAAGAGCCTTTGAGCTGTTACCTGCTTCCTGTCAGTCCATACCTGGGGCAACTTGTCGCTATCCAGAAGAGCCTTTGAGCTGTTACCTGCTTCCCGTCACTTCCACACCTGATGCAGCTTGTCGCTATCCAGAAGAGCCTTTGAGCTGTTACCTGCTTCCTGTCAGTCCATACCTGGGGCAACTTGTCGCTATCCAGAAGAACCTTTGAGCTGTTACCTGCTTTCCATCACTTCCATACCTGGGGCAGCTTATCTCTATCCAGAAGAGCCTTTGAGCCGTTACCTGCTTCCCATCACTTCCATACCTGGGGCAGCTTATCTCTATCCAGAAGAGCCTTTGAGCTGTTACCTGCTTCACGCCACTTTCATACCTGGGGCAGCTTGTCGCTATCCAGAAGAGCCTTTGAGCTGTTTCATGCTTCCTGTCACATCCATACCTGGGGCAGCTTGTCGCTATCCAGAAGAGCCTTTGAGCTGTTACCTGCTCCACGTCACACCCATACGTGGGGCAGCTTGTCGGTATCCAGAAGAGCCTTTGAGCTGTTACCTGCTTCCTGTCACTTCCATAACTGGGGCAGCTTGTCGCTATCCAGAAGAGCCTTTGAGGTGTTACCTGCTTCCCATCACATATATACCTGGGGCAGCTTTTCGCTATCCATAAGATCCTGTGAGCTGTTACCTGCTTTCCATCACTTCCATACCTGGGGCATCTTGTTGCTATCCAGAAGAGCATTTGAGCTGTTACCTGCTTCCTGTCAGTTGCATACCTGGGGCAGCTTGTCGCTATCCAGAAGAGCCTTTGAGCTGTTACCTGCTTCCTGTCGCATCTATGCCTGGGGAAGCTTGTTGCTATCCAGAAGATCCTGTGAGCTGTTACCTGCTTTCCGTCACTTCTATTCCGGCGGCAGCTTGTCGCTATCCAGAAGAGCCTTTGAGCTGTTACCTGCTTCCCGTCACTTCCACACCTGATGCAGCTTGTCGCTATCCAGAAGAGCCTTTGAGCTGTTACCTGCTTCCCGTCACTTCCACACCTGATGCAGCTTGTCACTATCCAGAAGAGCCTTTGAGCTGTTACCTGCTTCCTGTCAGTCCATACCTGGGGCAACTTGTCGCTATCCAGAAGAGCCTTTGAGCTGTTACCTGCTTTCCATCACTTCCATACCTGGGGCAGCTTATCTCTATCCAGAAGAGCCTTTGAGCCGTTACCTGCTTCCCATCACTTCCATACCTGGGGCAGCTTATCTCTATCCAGAAGAGCCTTTGAGCTGCTACCTGCTTCACGCCACTTTCATACCTGGGGCAGCTTGTCGTTATCCAGAAGAGCCTTTGAGCTATTACCTGCTTCACGCCACTTCCATACCTGGGGCAGCTTGTCGCTATCCAGAAGAGCCTTTGAGCTGTTTCATGCTTCCTGTCACATCTATACCTGGGGCAGCTTGTCGCTATCCAGAAGATCCTGTGAGCTGCTACCTGCTTTCCATCACTTCCATTCCTGCAGCAGCTTGTCGCTATCCAGAAGAGCCTTTGAGCTGTTAACTGCTTTCCATCACTTCCATACCTGGGGCAGCTTGTCGCTATCCAGAAGAGCCTTTGAGCTGTTACCTGCTTCCTGTCAGTTCCATACCTGGGGCAGCTTGTCGCTATCCAGAAGAGCCTTTGAGCTGTTACCTGCTTCCCGTTACTTCCAAACCTGGGGCAGCTTATCTCTATCCAGAAGAGCCTAGGAGCTGTTACATGCTTCCCATCACTTCCATACCTGGGGCAGTTTATCTTTGTACAGAAGAGCCATTGAGCTGTTACCTGTTTCCCGTCAGTTTCATACCTGGGGCATCTTATCTCTATCCAGAAGAGCCTTTGAGCTGTTACCTGCTTCCTGTCACTTCCATACCTGGGGCAGCTTATCTCTATCCAGAAGAGCCTTTGAGCTGTTACCTGCTTCACGCCACTTCCATACCTGAGGCAGCTTGTCGCTATCCAGAAGAGCCTTTCGGCTGTTACCTGCTTGCTGTCACTTCCATACCTGGGGCAGCTTGTCGCTATCCAGAAGAACCTTTGAGCTATTACCTGTTTCCTGTCACTTCCATACCTGGGGCAGCTTGTCTCTATCCAGAAGAGCCTTTGAGCTATTACCTGCTTTCCATCACTTCCATACCTGGCGCAACTTGTCGCTATCCAGAAGAGCCTTTGAGCTGTTACCTGCTTCCTGTCAGTTCCATACCTGGGGCAGCTTGTCGCTATCCAGAAGAGCCTTTGAGCTGTTACCTGCTTCCTGTCACATCTATACCTGGGGCAGCTTGTCGCTATCCAGAAGATCCTGTGAGCTGTTTCCCGCTTTCCGTCACTTCCATTCCTGCGGCAGCTTGTCACTATCCAGAAGAGCCTTTGAGCTGTTACCTGCTTTCCGTCACTTCCATACCTGAGGCAGCTTGTCGCTATCCAGAAGAGCCTTTGAGCTGTTACCTGCTCCACGTTCCACCCATACCTGGGGCAGCTTGTCGGTATCCAGAAGAGCCTTTGAGCTGTTACCTGCTTCCTGTCACTTCCATAACTGGGGCAGCTTGTCGCTATCCAGAAGAGCCTTTGAGGTGTTACCTGCTTCCCATCACATATATACCTGGGGCAGCTTTTCGCTATCCATAAGATCCTGTGAGCTGTTACCTGCTTTCCATCACTTCCATACCTGGGGCATCTTGTTGCTATCCAGAAGAGCATTTGAGCTGTTACCTGCTTCCTGTCAGTTGCATACCTGGGGCAGCTTGTCGCTATCCAGAAGAGCCTTTGAGCTGTTACCTGCTTCCTGTCGCATCTATGCCTGGGGATGCTTGTTGCTATCCAGAAGATCCTGTGAGCTGTTACCTGCTTTCCGTCACTTCTATTCCGGCGGCAGCTTGTCGCTATCCAGAAGAGCCTTTGAGCTGTTACCTGCTTCCCGTCACTTCCACACCTGATGCAGCTTGTCGCTATCCAGAAGAGCCTTTGAGCTGTTACCTGCTTCCTGTCAGTCCATACCTGGGGCAACTTGTCGCTATCCAGAAGAGCCTTTGAGCTGTTACCTGCTTTCCATCACTTCCATACCTGGGGCAGCTTATCTCTATACAGAAGAGCCTTTGAGCCGTTACCTGCTTCCCATCACTTCCATACCTGGGGCAGCTTATCTCTATCCAGAAGAGCCTTTGAGCTGTTACCTGCTTCACGCCACTTTCATACCTGGGGCAGCTTGTCGTTATCCAGAAGAGCCTTTGAGCTATTACCTGCTTCACGCCACTTCCATACCTGGGGCAGCTTGTCGCTATCCAGAAGAGCCTTTGAGCTGTTTCATGCTTCCTGTCACATCTATACCTGGGGCAGCTTGTCGCTATCCAGAAGATCCTGTGAGCTGCTACCTGCTTTCCATCACTTCCATTCCTGCAGCAGCTTGTCGCTATCCAGAAGAGCCTTTGAGTTGTTAACTGCTTTCCATCACTTCCATACCTGGGGCAGCTTGTCGCTATCCAGAAGAGCCTTTGAGCTGTTACCTGCTTCCTGTCAGTTCCATACCTGGGGCAGCTTGTCGCTATCCAGAAGAGCCTTTGAGCTGTTACCTGCTTCCCGTTACTTCCAAACCTGGGGCAGCTTATCTCTATCCAGAAGAGCCTAGGAGCTGTTACATGCTTCCCATCACTTCCATACCTGGGGCAGTTTATCTTTGTACAGAAGAGCCTTTGAGCTGTTACCTGTTTCCCGTCAGTTTCATACCTGGGGCATCTTATCTCTATCCAGAAGAGCCTTTGAGCTGTTACCTGCTTCCTGTCACTTCCATACCTGGGGCAGCTTATCTCTATCCAGAAGAGCCTTTGAGCTGTTACCTGCTTCATGCCACTTCCATACCTGAGGCAGCTTGTCGCTATCCAGAAGAGCCTTTCGGCTGTTACCTGCTTGCTGTCACTTCCATACCTGGGGCAGCTTGTCGCTATCCAGAAGAACCTTTGAGCTATTACCTGTTTCCTGTCACTTCCATACCTGGGGCAGCTTGTCTCTATCCAGAAGAGCCTTTGAGCTATTACCTGCTTTCCATCACTTCCATACCTGGCGCAACTTGTCGCTATCCAGAAGAGCCTTTGAGCTGTTACCTGCTTCCTGTCAGTTCCATACCTGGGGCAGCTTGTCGCTATCCAGAAGAGCCTTTGAGCTGTTACCTGCTTCCTGTCACATCTATACCTGGGGCAGCTTGTCGCTATCCAGAAGATCCTGTGAGCTGTTACCCGCTTTCCGTCACTTCCATTCCTGCAGCAGCTTGTCACTATCCAGAAGAGCCTTTGAGCTGTTACCTGCTTTCCGTCACTTCCATACCTGAGGCAGCTTGTCGCTATCCAGAAGAGCCTTTGAGCTGTTACCTGCTTTCCGTCACTTCCATACCTGAGGCAGCTTGTCGCTATCCAGAAGAGCCTTTGAGCTGTTACCTGCTCCACGTTCCACCCATACGTGGGGCAGCTTGTCGGTATCCAGAAGAGCCTTTGAGCCGTTACCTGCTTCCCATCACTTCCATACCTGGGGCAGCTTATCTCTATCCAGAAGAGCCTTTGAGCTGTTACCTGCTTCACGCCACTTTCATACCTGGGGCAGCTTGTCGCTATCCAGAAGAGCCTTTGAGCTGTTTCATGCTTCCTGTCACATCCATACCTGGGGCAGCTTGTCGCTATCCAGAAGAGCCTTTGAGCTGTTACCTGCTCCACGTCACACCCATACGTGGGGCAGCTTGTCGGTATCAAGAAGAGCCTTTGAGCTGTTACCTGCTTCCTGTCACTTCCATAACTGGGGCAGCTTGTCGCTATCCAGAAGAGCCTTTGAGGTGTTACCTGCTTCCCATCACATATATACCTGGGGCAGCTTTTCGCTATCCATAAGATCCTGTGAGCTGTTACCTGCTTTCCATCACTTCCATACCTGGGGCATCTTGTTGCTATCCAGAAGAGCATTTGAGCTGTTACCTGCTTCCTGTCATTTGCATACCTGGGGCAGCTTGTCGCTATCCAGAAGAGCCTTTGAGCTGTTACCTGCTTCCTGTCGCATCTATGCCTGGGGAAGCTTGTTGCTATCCAGAAGATCCTGTGAGCTGTTACCTGCTTTCCGTCACTTCTATTCCGGCGGCAGCTTGTCGCCATCCAGAAGAGCCTTTGAGCTGTTACCTGCTTCCCGTCACTTCCACACCTGATGCAGCTTGTCGCTATCCAGAAGAGCCTTTGAGCTGTTACCTGCTTCCCGTCACTTCCACACCTGATGCAGCTTGTCACTATCCAGAAGAGCCTTTGAGCTGTTACCTGCTTCCTGTCAGTCCATACCTGGGGCAACTTGTCGCTATCCAGAAGAGCCTTTGAGCTGTTACCTGCTTTCCATCACTTCCATACCTGGGGCAGCTTATCTCTATCCAGAAGAGCCTTTGAGCCGTTACCTGCTTCCCATCACTTCCATACCTGGGGCAGCTTATCTCTATCCAGAAGAGCCTTTGAGCTGTTACCTGCTTCCCGTTACTTCCAAACCTGGGGCAGCTTATCTCTATCCAGAAGAGCCTAGGAGCTGTTACATGCTTCCCATCACTTCCATACCTGGGGCAGTTTATCTTTGTACAGAAGAGCCTTTGAGCTGTTACCTGTTTCCCGTCAGTTTCATACCTGGGGCATCTTATCTCTATCCAGAAGAGCCTTTGAGCTGTTACCTGCTTCCTGTCACTTCCATACCTGGGGCAGCTTATCTCTATCCAGAAGAGCCTTTGAGCTGTTACCTGCTTCACGCCACTTCCATACCTGAGGCAGCTTGTCGCTATCCAGAAGAGCCTTTCGGCTGTTACCTGCTTGCTGTCACTTCCATACCTGGGGCAGCTTGTCGCTATCCAGAAGAACCTTTGAGCTATTACCTGTTTCCTGTCACTTCCATACCTGGGGCAGCTTGTCTCTATCCAGAAGAGCCTTTGAGCTATTACCTGCTTTCCATCACTTCCATACCTGGCGCAACTTGTCGCTATCCAGAAGAGCCTTTGAGCTGTTACCTGCTTCCTGTCAGTTCCATACCTGGGGCAGCTTGTCGCTATCCAGAAGAGCCTTTGAGCTGTTACCTGCTTCCTGTCACATCTATACCTGGGGCAGCTTGTCGCTATCCAGAAGATCCTGTGAGCTGTTACCCGCTTCCCATCACATATATACCTGGGGCAGCTTTTCGCTATCCATAAGATCCTGTGAGCTGTTACCTGCTTTCCATCACTTCCATACCTGGGGCATCTTGTTGCTATCCAGAAGAGCATTTGAGCTGTTACCTGCTTCCTGTCAGTTGCATACCTGGGGCAGCTTGTCGCTATCCAGAAGAGCCTTTGAGCTGTTACCTGCTTCCTGTCGCATCTATGCCTGGGGAAGCTTGTTGCTATCCAGAAGATCCTGTGAGCTGTTACCTGCTTTCCGTCACTTCTATTCCGGCGGCAGCTTGTCGCTATCCAGAAGAGCCTTTGAGCTGTTACCTGCTTCCCGTCACTTCCACACCTGATGCAGCTTGTCGCTATCCAGAGGAGCCTTTGAGCTGTTACCTGCTTCCTGTCAGTCTATACCTGGGGCAACTTGTCGCTATCCAGAAGAGCCTTTGAGCTGTTACCTGCTTTCCATCACTTCCATACCTGGGGCAGCTTATCTCTATCCAGAAGAGCCTTTGAGCCGTTACCTGCTTCCCATCACTTCCATACCTGGGGCAGCTTATCTCTATCCAGAAGAGCCTTTGAGCTGTTACCTGCTTCACGCCACTTTCATACCTGGGGCAGCTTGTCGTTATCCAGAAGAGCCTTTGAGCTATTACCTGCTTCACGCCACTTCCATACCTGGGGCAGCTTGTCGCTATCCAGAAGAGCCTTTGAGCTGTTTCATGCTTCCTGTCACATCTATACCTGGGGCAGCTTGTCGCTATCCAGAAGATCCTGTGAGCTGCTACCTGCTTTCCATCACTTCCATTCCTGCAGCAGCTTGTCGCTATCCAGAAGAGCCTTTGAGCTGTTAACTGCTTTCCATCACTTCCATACCTGGGGCAGCTTGTCGCTATCCAGAAGAGCCTTTGAGCTGTTACCTGCTTCCTGTCAGTTCCATACCTGGGGCAGCTTGTCGCTATCCAGAAGAGCCTTTGAGCTGTTACCTGCTTCCTGTTACTTCCAAACCTGGGGCAGCTTATCTCTATCCAGAAGAGCCTAGGAGCTGTTACATGCTTCCCATCACTTCCATACCTGGGGCAGTTTATCTTTGTACAGAAGAGCCTTTGAGCTGTTACCTGTTTCCCGTCAGTTTCATACCTGGGGCATCTTATCTCTATCCAGAAGAGCCTTTGAGCTGTTACCTGCTTCCTGTCACTTCCATACCTGGGGCAGCTTATCTCTATCCAGAAGAGCCTTTGAGCTGTTACCTGCTTCACGCCACTTCCATACCTGAGGCAGCTTGTCGCTATCCAGAAGAGCCTTTCGGCTGTTACCTGCTTGCTGTCACTTCCATACCTGGGGCAGCTTGTCGCTATCCAGAAGAACCTTTGAGCTATTACCTGTTTCCTGTCACTTCCATACCTGGGGCAGCTTGTCTCTATCCAGAAGAGCCTTTGAGCTATTACCTGCTTTCCATCACTTCCATACCTGGCGCAACTTGTCGCTATCCAGAAGAGCCTTTGAGCTGTTACCTGCTTCCTGTCAGTTCCATACCTGGGGCAGCTTGTCGCTATCCAGAAGAGCCTTTGAGCTGTTACCTGCTTCCTGTCACATCTATACCTGGGGCAGCTTGTCGCTATCCAGAAGATCCTGTGAGCTGTTACCCGCTTTCCGTCACTTCCATTCCTGCGGCAGCTTGTCACTATCCAGAAGAGCCTTTGAGCTGTTACCTGCTTTCCGTCACTTCCATACCTGAGGCAGCTTGTCGCTATCCAGAAGAGCCTTTGAGCTGTTACCTGCTCCACGTTCCACCCATACGTGGGGCAGCTTGTCGGTATCCAGAAGAGCCTTTGAGCTGTTACCTGCTTCCTGTCACTTCCATAACTGGGGCAGCTTGTCGCTATCCAGAAGAGCCTTTGAGGTGTTACCTGCTTCCCATCACATATATACCTGGGGCAGCTTTTCGCTATCCATAAGATCCTGTGAGCTGTTACCTGCTTTCCATCACTTCCATACCTGGGGCATCTTGTTGCTATCCAGAAGAGCATTTGAGCTGTTACCTGCTTCCTGTCAGTTCCATACCTGGGGCAGCTTGTCGCTATCCAGAAGAGCCTTTGAGCTGTTACCTGCTTCCTGTCGCATCTATGCCTGGGGAAGCTTGTTGCTATCCAGAAGATCCTGTGAGCTGTTACCTGCTTTCCGTCACTTCCATTCCGGCGGCAGCTTGTCGCTATCCAGAAGAGCCTTTGAGTTGTTACCTGCTTCCCGTCACTTCCACACCTGATGCAGCTTGTCGCTATCCAGAAGAGCCTTTGAGCTGTTACCTGCTTCCTGTCAGTCCATACCTGGGGCAACTTGTCGCTATCCAGAAGAGCCTTTGAGCTGTTACCTGCTTTCCATCACTTCCATACCTGGGGCAGCTTATCTCTATCCAGAAGAGCCTTTGAGCCGTTACCTGCTTCCCATCACTTCCATACCTGGGGCAGCTTATCTCTATCCAGAAGAGCCTTTGAGCTGTTACCTGCTTCACGCCACTTTCATACCTGGGGCAGCTTGTCGCTATCCAGAAGAGCCTTTGAGCTGTTTCATGCTTCCTGTCACATCTATACCTGGGGCAGCTTGTCGCTATCCAGAAGATCCTGTGAGCTGCTACCTGCTTTCCATCACTTCCATTCCTGCGGCAGCTTGTCGCTATACAGAAGAGCCTTTGAGCTGTTATCTGCTTTCCATCACTTCCATACCTGGGGCAGCTTGTCGCTATCCAGAAGAGCCTTTGAGCTGTTACCTGCTTCCTGTCAGTTCCATACCTGGGGCAGCTTGTCGCTATCCAGAAGAGCCTTTGAGCTGTTACCTGCTTCCCGTTACTTCCAAACCTGGGGCAGCTTATCTATATCCAGAAGAGCCTAGGAGCTGTTACATGCTTCCCATCACTTCCATACCTGGGGCAGCTTATCTTTGTACAGAAGAGCCTTTGAGCTGTTACCTGTTTCCCGTCAGTTTCATACCTGGGGCATCTTATCTCTAACCAGAAGAGCCTTTGAGCTGTTACCTGCTTCCTGTCACTTCCATACCTGGGGCAGCTTATCTCTATCCAGAAGAGCCTTTGAGCTGTTACCTGCTTCACGCCACTTCCATACCTGAGGCAGCTTGTCGCTATCCAGAAGATCCTGTGAGCTGTTACCCGCTTTCAGTCACTTCCATTCCTGCGGCAGCTTGTCACTATCCAGAAGAGCCTTTGAGCTGTTACCTGCTTCCCGTCACTTCCATACCTGGGGCAGCTTAGCTCTATCCAGAAGAGCCTTTGAACTGTTACCTGCTTTACGCCACTTCCATACCTGGGGCAGCTTGTCGCTATCCAGAAGAGCCTTTGAGCTGTTACCTGCTTGCCATCACTTACATACCTGGGTCAGCTTGGCGCTATCCAGAAGAGCCTTTGAGCTGTTTCATGCTTCCTGTCTCATCTATACCTGGAGCAAGTTTGGCGCTATCCAGAATATCCTGGGAGCTGTTACCTGCTTTCCGTCACTTCCATTCCTGCGGCAGCTTGTCGATATCCAGAAGAGTCTTTGAGCTGTTACCTGCTTTCCATCACTTGCATACCTGGGGCAGCTTGTCACTATCCAGAAGAGCGTTTGAGCTGTTACCAGCTTCCTGTCAGTTCCATACTTGGGGCAGCTTGTCGCTATCCAAAAGAGCCTTTGAGCTGTTACCTGCTTCCCATCAATTCCAAACCTGGGGCAGCTTATCTCTATCCAGAGGAGCCTAGGAGCTGTTACCTGCTTCCCGTCACTTCCATACCTGGGGCAGCTTATCTCTATCCAGAATAGCCTTTGAGCTGTTACCTGTTTCCCATCAGTTCCATACCTGGGGCAGCTTATCTCTATCCAGAAGAGCCTTTGAGCTGTTACCTGCTTCACGCCACTTCCATACCTGGGGCAGCTTATCTCTATCCAGAAGAGCCTTTGAGCTGTTACCTGCTTGCCGTCACTTTCATACCTGGGGCAGCTTGTCGCTTTCCAGAAGAGCCTTTGAGCTGTTACCTGCTTCCTGTCACATCCAGACCTGGGGCAGCTTATCTCTATCCAGAATAGCCTTTGAGCTGTTACCTGCTTCACGTCACTTCCATACCTGGGGCAGCTTGTTGCTATCCAGAAGAGACTTTCAGCTGTTACCTTCTTGCTGTCAGTTCCATACCTGGGGCAGCTTGTCGCTATCCAGAAGAGCCTTTGAACTGTTACCTGCTTTCCATCAGTTCCATACCTGGGACAGCTTATCTCTATCCAGAAGAGCCTTTGAGCTGTTACCCGCTTCCTGTTAATTCCATAACTGGGGCAGCTTGTCGCTATCCAGAAGAGCCTTTGAGCTGTTACCTGCATCCTGTCGCATCTTTGCCTGGGGAAGCTTGTTGCTATCCAGAAGATCCTGTGAGCTGTTACCTGCTTTCCGTCACTTGTCGCTATCCAGAAGAGCCTTTGAGCTGTTACCTGCTTTCCGTCACTTCCATACCTGGGGAAGCTTGTCGCTATCCAGAAGAGCCTTTGAGCTGTTACCTGCTTCCTGTCAGTCCATACCTGGGGCAGCTTGTCGCTATCCAAAAGAGCCTTTGAGCTGTTACCTGTTTCCCATCAGTTCCATACCTGGGGCAGCTTATCTCTATCCAGAGGAGCCTAGGAGCTGTTACCTGCTTCCCGTCACTTCCATACCTGGGGCAGCTTATCTCTATCCAGAAGAGCCTTTGAGCTGTTACCTGCTTCCCATCACTTCCATACCTGGGGCAGCTTATCTCTATCCAGAAGAGCCTTTGAGCTGTTAACTGCTTCACGCCACTTCCATACCTGGGGCAGCTTGTCGTTATCCAGAAGAGCCTTTGAGCTATTACCTGCTTCACGCCACTTCCATACCTGGGCCAGCTTGTCGCTATCCAGAAGAGCCTTTGAGCTGTTTCATGCTTCCTGTCACTTCTATACCTGGGGCAGCTTGTCGCTATCCAGAAGATCCTGTGAGCTGCTACCTGCTTCCTGTCAGTTCCATACCTGGGGCAGCTTGTCGCTATCCAGAAGAGCCTTTGAGCTGTTAACTGCTTCACGCCACTTCCATTCCTGCGGCAGCTTGTCGCTATCCAGAAGAGCCTTTGAGCTGTTATCTGCTTTCCATCACTTCCATACCTGGGGCAGCTTGTCGCTATCCAGAAGAGCCTTTGAGCTGTTACCTGCTTCCTGTCAGTTCCATACCTGGGGCAGCTTGTCGCTATCCAGAAGAGCCTTTGAGCTGTTACCTGCTTCCTGTCGCATCTATGCCTGGGGAAGCTTGTCGCTATCCAGAAGATCCTGTGAGCTGTTACCTGCTTTCCGTCACTTCCATACCTGGGGAAACTTGTCGCTATCCAGAAGAGCCTAAGAGCTGTTACCTGCTTACTGTCAGTCCATACCTGGGGCAGCTTGTCGCTTTCCAGAAGAGCCTTTGAGCTGTTACCTGCTTTCCATCACTTCCATACCTGGGGCAGCTTATCTCTATCCAGAAGAGCCTTTGAGCTGTTACCTGCATCCCATCACTTCCATACCTGGGGCAGCTTATCTCTATCCAGAAGAGCCTTTGAGCTGTTACCTGCTTCACACCACTTACATACCTGGGGCAGCTTGTCGCTATCCAGAAGAACCTTTGAGCTATTACCTGCTTCCCGTCACTTCCATACCTGGGGCAGCTTGTCTCTATCCAGAAGAGCCTTTGAGCTATTACCTGCTTTCCATCTCTTCCATACCTGGCGCAACTTGTCGCTATCCAGAAGAGCCTTTGAGCTGTTACCTGCTTCCTTTCAGTTCCATACCTGGGGCAGCTTGTCGCTATCCAGAAGAGCCTTTGAGATGTTACCTGCTTCCTGTCACATCTATACCTGGGGCAGCTTGTCGCTATCCAGAAGATCCTGTGAGCTGTTACCCGCTTTCCGTCACTTCCATTCCTGCTGCAGCTTGTCGCTATCCAGAAGAGCCTTTGAGCTGTTACCTGCTTCCCGTCACTTCCATACCTGGGGCAGCTTGTCGCTATCCAGAAGAGCCTTTGAGCTGTTACCTGCTCCACGTCACACCCATACGTGGGGCAGCTTGTCGGTATCCAGAAGAGCCTTTGAGCTGTTACCTGCTTCCTGTCACTTCCATAACTGGGGCAGCTTGTCGCTATCCAGAAGAGCCTTTGAACTGTTACCTGCTTTCCATCACTTCCATACCTGGGGCATCTTGTTGCTATCCAGAAGAGCATTTGAGCTGTTACCTGCTTCCTGTCAGTTGCAAACCTGGGGCAGCTTGTCGCTATCCAGAAGAGCCTTTGAGCTGTTACCTGCTTCCTGTCGCATCTATGCCTGGGGAAGCTTGTTGCTATCCAGAAGATCCTGTGAGCTGTTACCTGCTTTCCGTCACTTCTATTCCGGCGGCAGCTTGTCGCTATCCAGAAGAGCCTTTGAGATATTACCTGCTTCATGCCACTTCCATACCTGGGGCAGCTTGTCGCTATCCAGAAGAGCCTTTGAGCTGTTTCATGCTTCCTGTCACATCTATACCTGGGGCAGCTTGTCGCTATCCAGAAGATCCTGTGAGCTGCTACCTGCTTTCCATCACTTCCATTCCTGCAGCAGCTTGTCGCTATCCAGAAGAGCCTTTGAGCTGTTAACTGCTTTCCATCACTTCCATACCTGGGGCAGCTTGTCGCTATCCAGAAGAGCCTTTGAGCTGTTACCTGCTTCCTGTCAGTTCCATACCTGGGGCAGCTTGTCGCTATCCAGAAGAGCCTTTGAGCTGTTACCTGCTTCCCGTTACTTCCAAACCTGGGGCAGCTTATCTCTATCCAGAAGAGCCTAGGAGCTGTTACATGCTTCCCATCACTTCCATACCTGGGGCAGTTTATCATTGTACAGAAGAGCCTTTGAGCTGTTACCTGTTTCCCGTCAGTTTCATACCTGGGGCATCTTATCTCTATCCAGAAGAGCTTTTGAGCTGTTACCTGCTTCCAGTCACTTCCATACCTGGGGCAGCTTATCTCTATCCAGAAGAGCCTTTGAGCTGTTACCTGCTTCACGCCACTTCCATACCTGAGGCAGCTTGTCGCTATCCAGAAGAGCCTTTCGGCTGTTACCTGCTTGCTGTCACTTCCATACCTGGGACAGCTTGTCGCTATCCAGAAGAACCTTTGAGCTATTACCTGTTTCCTGTCACTTCCATACCTGGGGCAGCTTGTCTCTATCCAGAAGAGCCTTTGAGCTATTACCTGCTTTCCATCACTTCCATACCTGGCGCAACTTGTCGCTATCCAGAAGAGCCTTTGAGCTGTTACCTGCTTCCTGTCAGTTCCATACCTGGGGCAGCTTGTCGCTATCCAGAAGAGCCTTTGAGCTGTTACCTGCTTCCTGTCACATCTATACCTGGGGCAGCTTGTCGCTATCCAGAAGATCCTGTGAGCTGTTACCCGCTTTCCGTCACTTCCATTCCTGCGGCAGCTTGTCACTATCCAGAAGAGCCTTTGAGCTGTTACCTGCTTTCCGTCACTTCCATACCTGAGGCAGCTTGTCGCTATCCAGAAGAGCCTTTGAGCTGTTACCTGCTCCACGTTCCACCCATACGTGGGGCAGCTTGTCGGTATCCAGAAGAGCCTTTGAGCTGTTACCTGCTTCCTGTCACTTCCATAACTGGGGCAGCTTGTCGCTATCCAGAAGAGCCTTTGAGGTGTTACCTGCTTCCCATCACATATATACCTGGGGCAGCTTTTCGCTATCCATAAGATCCTGTGAGCTGTTACCTGCTTTCCATCACTTCCATACCTGGGGCATCTTGTTGCTATCCAGAAGAGCATTTGAGCTGTTACCTGCTTCCTGTCAGTTCCATGCCTGGGGCAGCTTGTCGCTATCCAGAAGAGCCTTTGAGCTGTTACCTGCTTCCTGTCGCATCTATGCCTGGGGAAGCTTGTTGCTATCCAGAAGATCCTGTGAGCTGTTATCTGCTTTCCGTCACTTCCATTCCGGCGGCAGCTTGTCGCTATCCAGAAGAGCCTTTGAGCTGTTACCTGCTTCCCGTCACTTCCACACCTGATGCAGCTTGTCGCTATCCAGAAGAGCCTTTGAGCTGTTACCTGCTTCCTGTCAGTCCATACCTGGGGCAACTTGTCGCTATCCAGAAGAGCCTTTGAGCTGTTACCTGCTTTCCATCACTTCCATACCTGGGGCAGCTTATCTCTATCCAGAAGAGCCTTTGAGCCGTTACCTGCTTCCCATCACTTCCATACCTGGGGCAGCTTATCTCTATCCAGAAGAGCCTTTGAGCTGTTACCTGCTTCACGCCACTTTCATACCTGGGGCAGCTTGTCGCTATCCAGAAGAGCCTTTGAGCTGTTTCATGCTTCCTGTCACATCTATACCTGGGGCAGCTTGTCGCTATCCAGAAGATCCTGTGATCTGCTACCTGCTTTCCATCACTTCCATTCCTGCGGCAGCTTGTCGCTATACAGAAGAGCCTTTGAGCTGTTATCTGCTTTCCATCACTTCCATACCTGGGGCAGCTTGTCGCTATCCAGAAGAGCCTTTGAGCTGTTACCTGCTTCCTGTCAGTTCCATACCTGGGGCAGCTTGTCGCTATCCAGAAGAGCCTTTGAGCTGTTACCTGCTTCCCGTTACTTCCAAACCTGGGGCAGCTTATCTATATCCAGAAGAGCCTAGGAGCTGTTACATGCTTCCCATCACTTCCATACCTGGGGCAGCTTATCTTTGTACAGAAGAGCCTTTGAGCTGTTACCTGTTTCCCGTCAGTTTCATACCTGGGGCATCTTATCTCTAACCAGAAGAGCCTTTGAGCTGTTACCTGCTTCCTGTCACTTCCATACCTGGGGCAGCTTATCTCTATCCAGAAGAGCCTTTGAGCTGTTACCTGCTTCACGCCACTTCCATACCTGAGGCAGCTTGTCGCTATCCAGAAGAGCCTTTCGGCTGTTACCTGCTTGCTGTCACTTCCATACCTGGGGCAGCTTGTCGCTATCCAGAAGAGCCTTTGAGCTGTTACCTGCTTCCCGTCACTTCCATACCTGGGGCAGCTTAGCTCTATCCAGAAGAGCCTTTGAACTGTTACCTGCTTTACGCCACTTCCATACCTGGGGCAGCTTGTCGCTATCCAGAAGAGCCTTTGAGCTGTTACCTGCTTGCCATCACTTACATACCTGGGTCAGCTTGGCGCTATCCAGAAGAGCCTTTGAGCTGTTTCATGCTTCCTGTCACATCTATACCTGGAGCAAGTTTGGCGCTATCCAGAATATCCTGGGAGCTGTTACCTGCTTTCCGTCACTTCCATTCCTGCAGCAGCTTGTCGATATCCAGAAGAGTCTTTGAGCTGTTACCTGCTTTCCATCACTTGCATACCTGGGGCAGCTTGTCAATATCCAGAAGAGCGTTTGAGCTGTTACCAGCTTCCTGTCAGTTCCATACTTGGGGCAGCTTGTCGCTATCCAAAAGAGCCTTTGAGCTGTTACCTGCTTCCCATCAATTCCAAACCTGGGGCAGCTTATCTCTATCCAGAGGAGCCTAGGAGCTGTTACCTGCTTCCCGTCACTTCCATACCTGGGGCAGCTTATCTCTATCCAGAATGGCCTTTGAGCTGTTACCTGTTTCCCATCAGTTCCATACCTAAGCCAGCTTATCTCTATCCAGAAGAGCCTTTGAGCTGTTACCTACTTCCTGTCACTTCCATACCTGGGGCAGCTTATCTCTATCCAGAAGAGCCTTTGAGCTGTTACCTGCTTCACGCCACTTCCATACCTGGGGCAGCTTATCTCTATCCAGAAGAGCCTTTGAGCTGTTACCTGCTTGCCGTCACTTTCATACCTGGGGCAGCTTGTCGCTTTCCAGAAGAGCCTTTGAGCTGTTACCTGCTTCCTGTCACATCCAGACCTGGGGCAGCTTATCTCTATCCAGAATAGCCTTTGAGCTGTTACCTGCTTCACGTCACTTCCATACCTGGGGCAGCTTGTTGCTATCCAGAAGAGACTTTCAGCTGTTACCTTCTTGCTGTCAGTTCCATACCTGGGGCAGCTTGTCGCTATCCAGAAGAGCCTTTGAGCTGTTACCTGCTTTCCATCAGTTCCATACCTGGGACAGCTTATCTCTATCCAGAAGAGCCTTTGAGCTGTTACCCGCTTCCTGTCAATTACATAACTGGGGCAGCTTGTCGCTATCCAGAAGACCCTTTGAGCTGTTACCTGCATCCTGTCGCATCTATGCCTGGGGAAGCTTGTTGCTATCCAGAAGATCCTGTGAGCTGTTACCTGCTTTCCGTCACTTCCATTCAGGCGGCAGCTTGTCGCTATCCAGAAGAGCCTTTGAGCTGTTACCTGCTTTCCGTCACTTCCATACCTGGGGAAGCTTGTCGCTATCCAGAAGAGCCTTTGAGCTGTTACCTGCTTCCTGTCAGTCCATACCTGGGGCAGCTTGTCGCTATCCAGAAGAGCCTTTGAGCTGTTACCTGCTTTCCATCACTTCCATACCTGGGGCAGCTTATCTCTATCCAGAAGAGCCTTTGAGCCGTTACCTGCTTCCCATCACTTCCATACCTGGGGCAGCTTATCTCTATCCAGAAGAGCCTTTGAGCTGTTAACTGCTTCACGCCACTTCTATACCTGGGGCAGCTTGTCGTTATCCAGAAGAGCCTTTGAGCTATTACCTGCTTCACGCCACTTCCATACCTGGGCCAGCTTGTCGCTATCCAGAAGAGCCTTTGAGCTGTTTCATGCTTCCTGTCACTTCTATACCTGGGGCAGCTTGTCGCTATCCAGAAGATCCTGTGAGCTGCTACCTGCTTCCTGTCAGTTCCATACCTGGGGCAGCTTGTCGCTATCCAGAAGAGCCTTTGAGCTGTTAACTGCTTCACGCCACTTCCATTCCTGCGGCAGCTTGTCGCTATCCAGAAGAGCCTTTGAGCTGTTATCTGCTTTCCATCACTTCCATACCTGGGGCAGCTTGTCGCTATCCAGAAGAGCCTTTGAGCTGTTACCTGCTTCCTGTCAGTTCCATACCTGGGGCAGCTTGTCGCTATCCAGAAGAGCCTTTGAGCTGTTACCTGCTTCCTGTCGCATCTATGCCTGGGGAAGCTTGTCTCTATCCAGAAGATCCTGTGAGCTGTTACCTGCTTTCCGTCACTTCCATTCCTGCGGCAGCTTGTCTCTAGCCAGAAGAGCCTTTGAGCTGTTACCTGCTTTCCGTCACTTCCATACCTGGGGCAGCTTGTCGCTATCCAGAAGAGCCTTTGAGCTGTTACCTGCTTTCCATCACTTCCATACCTGGGGCAGCTTATCTCTATCCAGAAGAGCCTTTGAGCTGTTACCTGCTTCCCATCACTTCCATACCTGGGGCAGCTTATCTCTATCCAGAAGAGCCTTTGAGCTGTTACCTGCTTCACGACACTTCCATACCTGGGGAACCTTGTCGTTATTCAGAAGAGCCTTTTAGCTATTACCTGCTTCACGCCACTTACATACCTGGGGCAGCTTGTCGCTATCCAGAAGAGCCTTTGAGCTGTTACCTGCTTCCTGTCAGTTCCATACTTGGGGCAGCTTGTCGCTATCCAAAAGAGCCTTTGAGCTGTTACCTGCTTCCCATCAATTCCAAACCTGGGGCAGCTTATCTCTATCCAGAGGAGCCTAGGAGCTGTTACCTGCTTCCCGTCACTTCCATACCTGGGGCAGCTTATCTCTATCCAGAAGAGCCTTTGAGCTGTTACCTGTTTCCCATCAGTTCCATACCTGGGGCAGCTTATCTCTATCCAGAGGAGCCTAGGAGCTGTTACCTGCTTCCAGTCACTTCCATACCTGGGGCAGCTTATCTCTATCCAGAAGAGCCTTTGAGCTGTTACCTGCTTCCTGTCACTTCCATACCTGGGGCAGCTTATCTCTATCCAGAAGAGCCTTTGAGCTGTTACCTGCTTGCCGTCACTTTCATACCTGGGGCAGCTTGTCGCTTTCCAGAAGAGCCTTTGAGCTGTTACCTGCTTCCTGTCACATCCAGACCTGGGGCAGCTTATCGTTATCCAGAATAGCCTTTGAGCTGTTACCTGCTTCACGTCACTTCCATACCTGGGGCAGCTTGTCGCTATCCAGAAGAGACTTTCAGCTGTTACCTGCTTGCTGTCAGTTCCATACCTGGGGCAGCTTGTCGCTATCCAGAAGAGCCTTTGAGCTGTTACCTGCTTTCCATCAGTTCCATACCTGGGACAGCTTATCTATATCCAGAAGAGCCTTTGAGCTGTTACCTGCTTCCTGTCACTTCCATAACTGGGGCAGCTTGTCGCTATCCAGAAGAGCCTTTGAGGTGTTACCTGCTTCCCATCACATATATACCTGGGGCAGCTTTTCGCTATCCATAAGATCCTGTGAGCTGTTACCTGCTTTCCATCATTTCCATACCTGGGGCATCTTGTTGCTATCCAGAAGAGCATTTGAGCTGTTACCTGCTTCTGTCAGTTAGATACCTGGGGCAGCTTGTCGCTATCCAGAAGAGCCTTTGAGCTGTTACCTGCTTCCTGTCGCATCTATGCCTGGGGAAGCTTGTCGCTATCCAGAAGATCCTGTGAGCTGTTACCTGCTTTCCGTCACTTCCATTGATGCGGCAGCTTGTCGCTATCCAGAAGAGCCTTTGAGCTGTTACCTGCTTTCCGTCACTTCCATACCTGGGGAAGCTTGTCGCTATCCAGAAGAGCCTTTGAGCTGTTACCTGCTTCCTGTCAGTCCATACCTGGGGCAGCTTGTCGCTATCCAGAAGAGCCTTTGAGCTGTTACAAGCTTCCCATCACTTCCATACCTGGGGCAGCTTATCTCTATCCAGAAGAGCCTTTGAGCCATTACCTGCTTCCCATCACTTCCATACCTGGGGCAGCTTATCTCTATCCAGAAGAGCCTTTGAGCTGTTACCTGCTTCACGCCACTTATATACCTGGGGCAGCTTGTCACTATCCAGAAGAACCTTTGAGCTGTTACCTGCTCCCCGTCACCTCCATACCTGGGGCAGCTTGTCACTATCCAGAAGAACCTGTGAGTTGTTACCTGCTTCCCGTCACTTCCATACTTGGGGCAGCTTGTCTCTATCCAGAAGAGCCTTTGAGCTATTACCTGCTTTCCATCACTTCCATACCTGGCGCAACTTGTAGCTATCCAGAAGAGCCTTTGAGCTGTTACCTGCTTCCTGTCAGTTCCATACCTGGGGCAGCTTGTCGCTGTCCAGAAGAGCCTTTGAGCTGTTACCTGCTTCCTGTCACATCTGTACCTGGGGCAGCTTGTCGCTATCCAGAAGATCCTGTGAGCTGTTACCCGCTTTCCGTCACTTCCATTCCTGCGGCAGCTTGTCGCTATCCAGAAGAGCCTTTGAGCTGTTACCTGCTTTCCGTCACTTCCATACCTGGGGCAGCTTGTCGCTATCCAGAAGAGCCTTTGAGCTGTTACCTGCTCCACGTCACACCCATACGTGGGGCAGCTTGTCGGTATCCAGAAGATCCTGTGAGCTGTTACCTGCCTTCCGTCACTTCCATACCTGGGGCAACTTGTCGCTATATAGAAGAGCCTTTGAGCTGTTACCTGCTTCCTGTCACATCTATACCTGGGGCAGCTTGTCGCTATCCAGAAGATCCTGTGAGCAGTTAACCGCTTTCCGTCACTTCCATTCCTGCGGCAGCTTGTCGCTATCTAGAAGAGCCTTTGAGCTGTTACCTGCTTTCCGTCACTTTCATACCTGGGGCAGCTTGCCGCTATCCAGAAGAGCCTTTGAGCTGTTACCAGCTTCCTGTCAGTTCCATACCTGGGGCAGCTTGTCGCTATCCAGAAGAGCCTTTGAGCTGTTACCTGCTTCCCGTCAATTCCAAACCTGGGCAGTTTATCTCTATCCAGAGGAGCCTTGGAGCTGTTACCTGCTTCCCATCACTTCTATACCTGGGGCAGCTTATCTCTATCCAGAAGAGCCTTTGAGCTGTTACCTGCTTCACGCCACTTCCATACCTGGGGCAGCTTGTCGCAATCCAGAAGAGCCTTTGAGCTGTTACCTGCTTGCCGTCACTTCCATACCTGGGGCAGCTTGTCGCTATCCAGAAGAGCCTTTGAGCTGTTACCTGCTTCCCATCACTTCCATATCTGGGGCAGCTTATCTCTATCCAGAAGAGCCTTTGAGCTGTTACCTGCTTCACGCCACTTCCATACCTGGGCCAGCTTGTCACTATCCAGAAGAGCCTTTGAGCTGTTACCTGCTTGCCGTCACTTTCATACCTGGGGCAGCTTGTCGCTTTCCAGAAGAGCCTTTGAGCTGTTACCTGCTTCCTGTCACATCCAGACCTGGGGCAGCTTATCGTTATCCAGAATAGCCTTTGAGCTGTTACCTGCTTCACGTCACTTCCATACCTGGGGCAGCTTGTCGCTATCCAGAAGAGACTTTCAGCTGTTACCTGCTTCACGCCACTTCCATACCTGGGGCAGCTTGTCGCTATCCAGAAGAGCCTTTGAGCTGTTACCTGCTTGCCGTCACTTTCATACCTGGGGCAGCTTGTCGCTTTCCAGAAGAGCCTTTGAGCTGTTACCTGCTTCCTGTCACATCCAGACCTGGGGCAGCTTATCGTTATCCATAATAGCCTTTGAGCTGTTACCTGCTTCACGTCACTTCCTTACCTGGGGCAGCTTGTCGCTATCCAGAAGAGACTTTCAGCTGTTACCTGCTTCCTGTCAGTTCCATACCTGGGGCAGCTTGTCGCTATCCAGAAGAGCCTTTGAGCTGTTACCTGCTTTCCATCAGTTCCATACCTGGGACAGCTTATCTATATCCAGAAGAGCCTTTGAGCTGTTACCTGCTTCCTGTCACTTCCATAACTGGGGCAGCTTGTCGCTATCCAGAAGAGCCTTTGAGGTGTTACCTGCTTCCCATCACATATATACCTCGGGCAGCTTTTCGCTATCCATAAGATCCTGTGAGCTGTTACCTGCTTTCCATCATTTCCATACCTGGGGCATCTTGTTGCTATCCAGAAGAGCATTTGAGCTGTTACCTGCTTCCTGTCACATCCAGACCTGGGGCAGCTTATCGTTATCCGGAATAGCCTTTGAGCTGTTACCTGCTTCACGTCACTTCCATACCTGGGGCAGCTTGTCGCTATCCAGAAGAGACTTTCAGCTGTTACCTGCTTCACGCCACTTCCATACCTGGGGCAGCTTGTCGCTATCCAGAAGAGCCTTTGAGCTGTTACCTGCTTGCCGTCACTTTCATACCTGGGGCAGCTTGTCGCTTTCCAGAAGAGCCTTTGAGCTGTTACCTGCTTCCTGTCACATCCAGACCTGGGGCAGCTTATCGTTATCCATAATAGCCTTTGAGCTGTTACCTGCTTCACGTCACTTCCTTACCTGGGGCAGCTTGTCGCTATCCAGAAGAGACTTTCAGCTGTTACCTGCTTGCTGTCAGTTCCATACCTGGGGCAGCTTGTCGCTATCCAGAAGAGCCTTTGAGCTGTTACCTGCTTTCCATCAGTTCCATACCTGGGACAGCTTATCTATATCCAGAAGAGCCTTTGAGCTGTTACCTGCTTCCTGTCACTTCCATAACTGGGGCAGCTTGTCGCTATCCAGAAGAGCCTTTGAGGTGTTACCTGCTTCCCATCACATATATACCTCGGGCAGCTTTTCGTTATCCATAAGATCCTGTGAGCTGTTACCTGCTTTCCATCATTTCCATACCTGGGGCATCTTGTTGCTATCCAGAAGAGCATTTGAGCTGTTACCTGCTTCTGTCAGTTCCATACCTGGGGCAGCTTGTCGCTATCCAGAAGAGCCTTTGAGCTGTTACCTGCTTCCTGTCGCATCTATGCCTGGGGAAGCTTGTCGCTATCCAGAAGATCCTGTGAGCTGTTACCTGCTTTCCGTCACTTCCATTGATGCGGCAGCTTGTCGCTATCCAGAAGAGCCTTTGAGCTGTTACCTGCTTTCCGTCACTTCCATACCTGGGGAAGCTTGTCGCTATCCAGAAGAGCCTTTGAGCTGTTACCTGCTTCCTGTCAGTCCATACCTGGGGCAGCTTGTCGCTATCCAGAAGAGCCTTTGAGCTGTTACAAGCTTCCCATCACTTCCATACCTGGGGCAGCTTATCTCTATCCAGAAGAGCCTTTGAGCCGTTACCTGCTTCCCATCACTTCCATACCTGGGGCAGCTTATCTCTATCCAGAAGAGCCTTTGAGCTGTTACCTGCTTCACGCCACTTACATACCTGGGGCAGCTTGTCACTATCCAGAAGAACCTTTGAGCTGTTACCTGCTCCCCGTCACATCCATACCTGGGGCAGCTTGTCACTATCCAGAAGAACCTGTGAGTTGTTACCTGCTTCCCGTCACTTCCATACTTGGGGCAGCTTGTCTCTATCCAGAAGAGCCTTTGAGCTATTACCTGCTTTCCATCACTTCCATACCTGGCGCAACTTGTCGCTATCCAGAACAGCCTTTGAGCTGTTACCTGCTTCCTGTCAGTTCCATACCTGGGGCAGCTTGTCGCTATCCAGAAGAGCCTTTGAGCTGTTACCTGCTTCCTGTCGCATCTATGCCTGGGGAAGCTTGTTGCTATCCAGAAGATCCTGTGAGCTGTTACCTGGTTTCCGTCACTTCCATTCCGGCGGCAGCTTGTCGCTATCCAGAAGAGCCTTTGAGCTGTTACCTGCTTCCCGTCACTTCCACACCTGATGCAGCTTGTCACTATCCAGAAGAGCCTTTGAGCTGTTACCTGCTTCCTGTCAGTCCATACCTGGGGCAACTTGTCGCTATCCAGAAGAGCCTTTGAGCTGTTACCTGCTTTCCATCACTTCCATACCTGGGGCAGCTTATCTCTATCCAGAAGAGCCTTTGAGCCGTTACCTGCTTCCCATCACTTCCATACCTGAGGCAGCTTATCTCTATCCAGAAGAGCCTTTGAGCTGTTACCTGCTTCACGCCACTTTCATACCTGGGGCAGCTTGTCGCTATCCACAAGAGCCTTTGAGCTGTTTCATGCTTCCTGTCACATCTATACCTGGGGCAGCTTGTCGCTATCCAGAAGATCCTGTGAGCTGCTACCTGCTTTCCATCACTTCCATTCCTGCGGAAGCTTGTCGCTATACAGAAGAGCCTTTGAGCTGTTATCTGCTTTCCATCACTTCCATACCTGGGGCAGCTTGTCGCTATCCAGAAGAGCCTTTGAGCTGTTACCTGCTTCCTGTCAGTTCCATACCTGGGGCAGCTTGTCGCTATCCAGAAGAGCCTTTGAGCTGTTACCTGCTTCCCGTTACTTCCAAACCTGGGGCAGCTTATCTATATCCAGAAGAGCCTAGGAGCTGTTACATGCTTCCCATCACTTCCATACCTGGGGCAGCTTATCTTTGTACAGAAGAGCCTTTGAGCTGTTACCTGTTTCCCGTCAGTTTCATACCTGGGGCATCTTATCTCTAACCAGAAGAGCCTTTGAGCTTTTACCTGCTTCCTGTCACTTCCATACGTGGGGCAGCTTATCTCTATCCAGAAGAGCCTTTGAGCTGTTACCTGCTTCACGCCACTTCCATACCTGAGGCAGCTTGTCGCTATCCAGAAGAGCCTTTCGGCTGTTACCTGCTTGCTGTCACTTCCATACCTGGGGCAGCTTGTCGCTATCCAGAAGAGCCTTTGAGCTGTTACCTGCTTCCCGTCACTTCCATACCTGGGGCAGCTTAGCTCTATCCAGAAGAGCCTTTGAACTGTTACCTGCTTTACGCCACTTCCATACCTGGGGCAGCTTGTCGCTATCCAGAAGAGCCTTTGAGCTGTTACCTGCTTGCCATCACTTACATACCTGGGTCAGCTTGGCGCTATCCAGAAGAGCCTTTGAGCTGTTTCATGCTTCCTGTCACATCTATACCTGGAGCAAGTTTGGCGCTATCCAGAATATCCTGGGAGCTGTTACCTGCTTTCCGTCACTTCCATTCCTGCGGCAGCTTGTCGATATCCAGAAGAGTCTTTGAGCTGTTACCTGCTTTCCATCACTTGCATACCTGGGGCAGCTTGTCACTATCCAGAAGAGCGTTTGAGCTGTTACCAGCTTCCTGTCAGTTCCATACTTGGGGCAGCTTGTCGCTATCCAAAAGAGCCTTTGAGCTGTTACCTGCTTCCCATCAATTCCAAACCTGGGGCAGCTTATCTCTATCCAGAGGAGCCTAGGAGCTGTTACCTGCTTCCCGTCACTTCCATACCTGGGGCAGCTTATCTCTATCCAGAAGAGCCTTTGAGCTGTTACCTGTTTCCCATCAGTTCCAAACCTGGGGCAGCTTATCTCTATCCAGAAGAGCCTTTGAGCTGTTACCTACTTCCTGTCACTTCCATACCTGGGGCAGCTTATCTCTATCCAGAAGAGCCTTTGAGCTGTTACCTGCTTCACGCCACTTCCATACCTGGGACAGCTTATCTCTATCCAGAAGAGCCTTTGAGCTGTTACCTGCTTGCCGTCACTTTCATACCTGGGGCAGCTTGTCGCTTTCCAGAAGAGCCTTTGAGCTGTTACCTGCTTCCTGTCACATCCAGACCTGGGGCAGCTTATCTCTATCCAGAATAGCCTTTGAGCTGTTACCTGCTTCACGTCACTTCCATACCTGGGGCAGCTTGTTGCTATCCAGAAGAGACTTTCAGCTGTTACCTTCTTGCTGTCAGTTCCATACCTGGGGCAGCTTGTCGCTATCCAGAAGAGCCTTTGAGCTGTTACCTGCTTTCCATCAGTTCCATACCTGGGACAGCTTATCTCTATCCAGAAGAGCCTTTGAGCTGTTACCCGCTTCCTGTCAATTCCATAACTGGGGCAGCTTGTCGCTATCCAGAAGAGCCTTTGAGCTATTACCTGCATCCTGTCGCATCTATGCCTGGGGAAGCTTGTTGCTATCCAGAAGATCCTGTGAGCTGTTACCTGCTTTCCGTCACTTCCATTCCGGCGGCAGCTTGTCGCTATCCAGAAGAGCCTTTGAGCTGTTACCTGCTTTCCGTCACTTCCATACCTGGGGAAGCTTGTCGCTATCCAGAAGAGCCTTTGAGCTGTTACCTGCTTCCTGTCAGTCCATACCTGGGGCAGCTTGTCGCTATCCAGAAGAGCCTTTGAGCTGTTACCTGCTTTCCATCACTTCCATACCTGGGGCAGCTCATCTCTATCCAGAAGAGCCTTTGAGCCGTTACCTGCTTCCCATCACTTCCATACCTGGGGCAGCTTATCTCTATCCAGAAGAGCCTTTGAGCTGTTAACTGCTTCACGCCACTTCCATACCTGGGGCAGCTTGTCGTTATCCAGAAGAGCCTTTGAGCTATTACCTGCTTCACGCCACTTCCATACCTGGGGCAGCTTGTCGCTATCCAGAAGAGCCTTTGAGCTGTTTCATGCTTCCTGTCACATCTATACCTGGGGCAGCTTGTCGCTATCCAGAAGATCCTGTGAGCTGCTACCTGCTTCCTGTCAGTTCCATACCTGGGGCAGCTTGTCGCTATCCAGAAGAGCCTTTGAGCTGTTAACTGCTTCACGCCACTTCCATTCCTGCGGCAGCTTGTCGCTATCCAGAAGAGCCTTTGAGCTGTTATCTGCTTTCCATCACTTCCATACCTGGGGCAGCTTGTCGCTATCCAGAAGAGCCTTTGAGCTGTTACCTGCTTCCTGTCAGTTCCATACCTGGGGCAGCTTGTCGCTATCCAGAAGAGCCTTTGAGCTGTTACCTGCTTCCTGTCGCATCTATGCCTGTGGAAGCATGTCGCTATCCAGAAGATCCTGTGAGCTGTTACCTGCTTTTCGTCACTTCCATTCTTGCGGCAGCTTGTCGCTAGCCAGAAGAGCCTTTGAGCTGTTACCTGCTTTCCGTCACTTCCATACCTGGGGCAGCTTGTCGCTATCCAGAAGAGCCTTTGAGCTGTTACCTGCTTTCCATCACTTCCATACCTGGGGCAGCTTATCTCTATCCAGAAGAGCCTTTGAGCCGTTACCTGCTTCCCATCACTTCCATACCTGGGGCAGCTTATCTCTATCCAGAAGAGCCTTTGAGCTGTTACCTGCTTCACGCCACTTCCATACCTGGGGAAGCTTGTCGTTATTCAGAAGAGCCTTTGAGCTATTACCTGCTTCACGCCACTTACATACCTGGGGCAGCTTGTCGCTATCCAGAAGAGCCTTTGAGCTGTTACCAGCTTCCTGTCAGTTCCATACTTGGGGCAGCTTGTCGCTATCCAAAAGAGCCTTTGAGCTGTTACCTGCTTCCCATCAATTCCAAACCTGGGGCAGCTTATCTCTATCCAGAGGAGCCTAGGAGCTGTTACCTGCTTCCCGTCACTTCCATACCTGGGGCAGCTTATCTCTATCCAGAAGAGCCTTTGAGCTGTTACCTGTTTCCCATCAGTTCCATACCTGGGGCAGCTTATCTCTATCCAGAGGAGCCTAGGAGCTGTTACCTGCTTCCCGTCACTTCCATACCTGGGGCAGCTTATCTCTATCCAGAAGAGCCTTTGAGCTGTTACCTGCTTCCTGTCACTTCCATACCTGGGGCAGCTTATCTCTATCCAGAAGAGCCTTTGAGCTGTTACCTGCTTACCGTCACTTTCATACCTGGGGCAGCTTGTCGCTTTCCAGAAGAGCCTTTGAGCTGTTACCTGCTTCCTGTCACATCCAGACCTGGGGCAGCTTATCGTTATCCAGAATAGCCTTTGAGCTGTTACCTGCTTCACGTCACTTCCATACCTGGGGCAGCTTGTCGCTATCCAGAAGAGACTTTCAGCTGTTACCTGCTTGCTGTCAGTTCCATACCTGGGGCAGCTTGTCGCTATCCAGAAGAGCCTTTGAGCTGTTACCTGCTTTCCATCAGTTCCATACCTGGGACAGCTTATCTATATCCAGAAGAGCCTTTGAGCTGTTACCTGCTTCCTGTCACTTCCATAACTGGGGCAGCTTGTCGCTATCCAGAAGAGCCTTTGAGGTGTTACCTGCTTCCCATCACATATATACCTGGGGCAGCTTTTCACTATCCATAAGATCCTGTGAGCTGTTACCTGCTTTCCATCATTTCCATACCTGGGGCATCTTGTTGCTATCCAGAAGAGCATTTGAGCTGTTACCTGCTTCTGTCAGTTCCATACCTGGGGCAGCTTGTCGCTATCCAGAAGAGCCTTTGAGCTGTTACCTGCTTCCTGTCGCATCTATGCCTGGGGAAGCTTGTCGCTATCCAGAAGATCCTGTGAGCTGTTACCTGCTTTCCGTCACTTCCATTGATGCGGCAGCTTGTCGCTATCCAGAAGAGCCTTTGAGCTGTTACCTGCTTTCCGTCACTTCCATACCTGGGGAAGCTTGTCGCTATCCAGAAGAGCCTTTGAGCTGTTACGTGCTTCCTGTCAGTCCATACCTGGGGCAGCTTGTCGCTATCCAGAAGAGCCTTTGAGATGTTACAAGCTTCCCATCACTTCCATACCTCGGGCAGCTTATCTCTATCCAGAAGAGCCTTTGAGCTGTTACCTGCTTCCCATCACTTCCATACCTGGGGCAGCTTATCTCTATCCAGAAGAGCTTTTGAGCTGTTACCTGTTTCCCATCAGTTCCATACCTGGGGCAGCTTATCTCTATCCAGAAGAGCCTTTGAGCTGTTACCTACTTCCTGTCACTTCCATACCTGGGGCAGCTTATCTCTATCCAGAAGAGCCTTTGAGCTGTTACCTGCTTCATGCCACTTCCATACCTGGGGCAGCTTATCTCTATCCAGAAGAGCTTTTGAGCTGTTACCTGTTTCCCATCAGTTCCATACCTGGGGCAGCTTATCTCTATCCAGAAGAGCCTTTGAGCTGTTACCTACTTCCTGTCACTTCCATACCTGGGGCAGCTTATCTCTATCCAGAAGAGCCTTTGAGCTGTTACCTGCTTCATGCCACTTCCATACCTGGGGCAGCTTATCTCTATCCAGAAGAGCCTTTGAGCTGTTACCTGCTTGCCGTCACTTTCATACCTGGGGCAGCTTGTCGCTTTCCAGAAGAGCCTTTGAGCTGTTACCTGCTTCCTGTCACATCCAGACCTGGGGCAGCTTATCTCTATCCAGAATAGCCTTTGAGCTGTTACCTGCTTCACGTCACTTCCATACCTGGGGCAGCTTGTTGCTATCCAGAAGAGACTTTCAGCTGTTACCTTCTTGCTGTCAGTTCCATACCTGGGGCAGCTTGTCGCTATCCAGAAGAGCCTTTGAGCTGTTACCTGCTTTCCATCAGTTCCATACCTGGGACAGCTTATCTCTATCCAGAAGAGCCTTTGAGCTGTTACCCGCTTCCTGTCAATTCCATAACTGGGGCAGCTTGTCGCTATCCAGAAGAGCCTTTGAGCTGTTACCTGCATCCTGTCGCATCTATGCCTGGGGAAGCTTGTTGCTATCCAGAAGATCCTGTGAGCTGTTACCTGCTTTCCGTCACTTCCATTCCGGCGGCAGCTTGTCGCTATCCAGAAGAGCCTTTGAGCTGTTACCTGCTTTCCGTCACTTCCATACCTGGGGAAGCTTGTCGCTATCCAGAAGAGCCTTTGAGCTGTTACCTGCTTCCTGTCAGTCCATACCTGGGGCAGCCTGTCGCTATCCAGAAGAGCCTTTGAGCTGTTACCTGCTTTCCATCACTTCCATACCTGGGGCAGCTTATCTCTATCCAGAAGAGCCTTTGAGCCGTTACCTGCTTCCCATCACTTCCATACCTGGGGCAGCTTATCTCTATCCAGAAGAGCCTTTGAGCTGTTAACTGCTTCATGCCACTTCCATACCTGGGGCAGCTTGTCGCTATCCAGAAGAGCCTTTGAGCTGTTTCATGCTTCCTGTCACATCTATACCTGGGGCAGCTTGTCGCTATCCAGAAGATCCTGTGAGCTGCTACCTGCTTCCTGTCAGTTCCATACCTGGGGCAGCTTGTCGCTATCCAGAAGAGCCTTTGAGCTGTTAACTGCTTCATGCCACTTCCATTCCTGCGGCAGCTTGTCGCTATCCAGAAGAGCCTTTGAGCTGTTATCTGCTTTCCATCACTTCCATACCTGCGGCAGCTTGTCGCTAGCCAGAAGAGCCTTTGAGCTGTTACCTGCTTCCTGTCACATCTATACCTGGGGCAGCTTGTCGCTATCCAGAAGATCCTGTGAGCTGTTACCTGCTTCCTGTCAGTTCCATACCTGGGGCAGCTTGTCGCTATCCAGAAGAGCCTTTGAGCTGTTACCTGCTTCCTGTCGCATCTATGCCTGGGGAAGCTTGTCGCTATCCAGAAGATCCTGTGAGCTGTTACCTGCTTTCCGTCACTTCCATTCCTGCGGCAGCTTGTCGCTAGCCAGAAGAGCCTTTGAGCTGTTACCTGCTTTCCGTCACTTCCATACCTGGGGCAGCTTGTCGCTATCCAGAAGAGCCTTTGAGCTGTTACCTGCTTTCCATCACTTCCATACCTGGGGCAGCTTATCTCTATCCAGAAGAGCCTTTGAGCCGTTACCTGCTTCCCATCACTTCCATATCTGGGGCAGCTTATCTCTATCCAGAAGAGCCTTTGAGCTGTTACCTGCTTCACGCCACTTCCATACCTGGGGAAGCTTGTCGTTGTTCAGAAGAGCCTTTGAGCTATTACCTGCTTCACGCCACTTACATACCTGGGGCAGCTTGTCGCTATCCAGAAGAGCCTTTGAGCTGTTACCAGCTTCCTGTCAGTTCCATACTTGGGGCAGCTTGTCGCTATCCAAAAGAGCCTTTGAGCTGTTACCTGTTTCCCATCAGTTCCATACCTGGGGCAGCTTATCTCTATCCAGAGGAGCCTAGGAGCTGTTACCTGCTTCCCGTCACTTCCATACCTGGGGCAGCTTATCTCTATCCAGAAGAGCCTTTGAGCTGTTACCTGCTTCCTGTCACTTCCATACCGGGGGCAGCTTATCTCTATCCAGAAGAGCCTTTGAGCTGTTACCTGCTTGCCGTCACTTTCATACCTGGGGCAGCTTGTCGCTTTCCAGAAGAGCCTTTGAGCTGTTACCTGCTTCCTGTCACATCCAGACCTGGGGCAGCTTATCGTTATCCAGAATAGCCTTTGAGCTGTTACCTGCTTCATGTCACTTCCATACCTGGGGCAGCTTGTCGCTATCCAGAAGAGACTTTCAGCTGTTACCTGCTTGCTGTCAGTTCCATACCTGGGGCAGCTTGTCGCTATCCAGAAGAGCCTTTGAGCTGTTACCTTCTTTCCATCAGTTCCATACCTGGGACAGCTTATCTATATCCAGAAGAGCCTTTGAGCTGTTACCTGCTTCCTGTCACTTCCATAACTGGGGCAGCTTGTCGCTATCCAGAAGAGCCTTTGAGGTGTTTCCTGCTTACCATCACATATATACCTGGGGCAGCTTTTCGCTATCCATAAGATCCTGTGAGCTGTTACCTGCTTTCCATCATTTCCATACCTGGGGCATCTTGTTGCTATCCAGAAGAGCATTTGAGCTGTTACCTGCTTCTGTCAGTTCCATACCTGGGGCAGCTTGTCGCTATCCAGAAGAGCCTTTGAGCTGTTACCTGCTTCCTCTCGCATCTATGCCTGGGGAAGCTTGTCGCTATCCAGAAGATCCTGTGAGCTGTTACCTGCTTTCCGTCACTTCCATTGATGCGGCAGCTTGTCGCTATCCAGAAGAGCCTTTGAGCTGTTACCTGCTTTCCGTCACTTCCATACCTGGGGAAGCTTGTCGCTATCCAGAAGAGCCTTTGAGCTGTTACCTGCTTCCTGTCAGTCCATACCTGGGGCAGCTTGTCGCTATCCAGAAGAGCCTTTGAGCTGTTACAAGCTTCCCATCACTTCCATACCTGGGGCAGCTTATCTCTATCCAGAAGAGCCTTTGAGCCGTTACCTGCTTCCCATCACTTCCATACCTGGGGGAGCTTATCTCTATCCAGAAGAGCCTTTGAGCTGTTACCTGCTTCACGCCACTTATATACCTGGGGCAGCTTGTCACTATCCAGAAGAACCTTTGAGCTGTTACCTGCTCCCCGTCACCTCCATACCTGGGGCAGCTTGTCACTATCCAGAAGAACCTGTGAGTTGTTACCTGCTTCCCGTCACTTCCATACTTGGGGCAGCTTGTCTCTATCCAGAAGAGCCTTTGAGCTATTACCTTCTTTCCATCACTTCCATACCTGGCGCAACTTGTAGCTACCCAGAAGAGCCTTTGAGCTGTTACCTGCTTCCTGTCAGTTCCATACCTGGGGCAGCTTGTCGCTGTCCAGAAGAGCCTTTGAGCTGTTACCTGCTTCCTGTCACATCTATACCTGGGGCAGCTTGTCGCTATCCAGAAGATCCTGTGAGCTGTTACCCGCTTTCCGTCACTTCCATTCCTGCGGCAGCTTGTCGCTATCCAGAAGAGCCTTTGAGCTGTTACCTGCTTTCCGTCACTTCCATACCTGGGGCAGCTTGTCGCTATCCAGAAGAGCCTTTGAGCTGTTACCTGCTCCACGTCACACCCATACGTGGGGCAGCTTGTCGGTATCCAGAAGATCCTGTGAGCTGTTACCTGCCTTCCGTCACTTCCATACCTGGGGAAACTTGTCGCTATATAGAAGAGCCTTTGAGCTGTTACCTGCTTCCTGTCACATCTATACCTGGGGCAGCTTGTCGCTATCCAGAAGATCCTGTGAGCAGTTAACCGCTTTCCGTCACTTCCATTCCTGCGGCAGCTTGTCGCTATCCAGAAGAGCCTTTGAGCTGTTACCTGCTTTCCATCACTTTCATACCTGGGGCAGCTTGCCGCTATCCAGAAGAGCCTTTGAGCTGTTACCAGCTTCCTGTCAGTTCCATACCTGGGGCAGCTTGTCGCTATCCAGAAGAGCCTTTGAGCTGTTACCTGCTTCCCGTCAATTCCAAACCTGGGCAGTTTATCTCTATCCAGAGGAGCCTTGGAGCTGTTACCTGCTTCCCATCACTTCTATACCTGGGGCAGCTTATCTCTATCCAGAAGAGCCTTTGAGCTGTTACCTGCTTCACGCCACTTCCATACCTGGGGCAGCTTGTCGCTATCCAGAAGAGCCTTTGAGCTGTTACCTGCTTGCCATCACTTCCATACCTGGGGCAGCTTGTCGCTATCCAGAAGAGCCTTTGAGCTGTTATCTGCTTCCCATCACTTCCATATCTGTGGCAGCTTATCTCTATCCAGAAGAGCCTTTGAGCTGTTACCTGCTTCACGCCACTTCCATACCTGGGGCAGCTTGTCGCTATCCAGAAGAGCCTTTGAGCTGTTACCTGCTTGCCGTCACTTTCATACCTGGGGCAGCTTGTCGCTTTCCAGAAGAGCCTTTGAGCTGTTACCTGCTTCCTGTCACATCCAGACCTGGGGCAGCTTATCGTTATCCAGAATAGCCTTTGAGCTGTTACCTGCTTCACGTCACTTTCATACCTGGGGCAGCTTGTCGCTATCCAGAAGAGACTTTCAGCTGTTACCTGCTTCACGCCACTTCCATACCTGGGGCAGCTTGTCGCTATCCAGAAGAGCCTTTGAGCTGTTACCTGCTTGCCGTCACTTTCATACCTGGGGCAGCTTGTCGCTTTCCAGAAGAGCCTTTGAGCTGTTACCTGCTTCCTGTCACATCCAGACCTGGGGCAGCTTATCGTTATCCAGAATAGCCTTTGAGCTGTTACCTGCTTCACGTCACTTCCTTACCTGGGGCAGCTTGTCGCTATCCAGAAGAGACTTTCAGCTGTTACCTGCTTGCTGTCAGTTCCATACCTGGGGCAGCTTGTCGCTATCCAGAAGAGCCTTTGAGCTGTTACCTGCTTTCCATCAGTTCCATACCTGGGACAGCTTATCTATATCCAGAAGAGCCTTTGAGCTGTTACCTGCTTCCTGTCACTTCCATAACTGGGGCAGCTTGTCGCTATCCAGAAGAGCCTTTGTGGTGTTACCTGCTTCCCATCACATATATACCTGGGGCAGCTTTTCGCTATCCATAAGATCCTGTGAGCTGTTCACTGCTTTCCATCATTTCCATACCTGGGGCATCTTGTTGCTATCCAGAAGAGCATTTGAGCTGTTACCTGCTTCTGTCAGTTCCATACCTGGGGCAGCTTGTCGCTATCCAGAAGAGCCTTTGAGCTGTTACCTGCTTCCTGTCGCATCTATGCCTGGGGAAGCTTGTCGCTATCCAGAAGATCCTGTGAGCTGTTACCTGCTTTCCGTCACTTCCATTGATGCGGCAGCTTGTCGCTATCCAGAAGAGCCTTTGAGCTGTTACCTGCTTTCCGTCACTTCCATACCTGGGGAAGCTTGTCGCTATCCAGAAGAGCCTTTGAGCTGTTACCTGCTTCCTGTCAGTCCATACCTGGGGCAGCTTGTCGCTATCCAGAAGAGCCTTTGAGCTGTTACAAGCTTCCCATCACTTCCATACCTGGGGCAGCTTATCTCTATCCAGAAGAGCCTTTGAGCCATTACCTGCTTCCCATCACTTCCATACCTGGGGCAGCTTATCTCTATCCAGAAGAGCCTTTGAGCCATTACCTGCTTCCCATCACTTCCATACCTGGGGCAGCTTATCTCTATCCAGAAGAGCCTTTGAGCTGTTACCTGCTTCACGCCACTTACATACCTGGGGCAGCTTGTCACTATCCAGAAGAACCTTTGAGCTGTTACCTGCTCCCCGTCACCTCCATACCTGGGGCAGCTTGTCACTATCCAGAAGAACCTGTGAGTTGTTACCTGCTTCCCGTCACTTCCATACTTGGGGCAGCTTGTCTCTATCCAGAAGAGCCTTTGAGCTATTACCTGCTTTCCATCACTTCCATACCTGGCGCAACTTGTCGCTATCCAGAACAGCCTTTGAGCTGTTACCTGCTTCCTGTCAGTTCCATACCTGGGGCAGCTTGTCACTATCCAGAAGAGCCTTTGAGCTGTTACCTGCTTCCTGTCACATCTATACCTGGGGCAGCTTGTCGCTATCCAGAAGATCCTGTGAGCTGTTACCCGCTTTCCGTCACTTCCATTCCTGCGGCAGCTTGTCGCTATCCAGAAGAGCCTTTGAGCTGTTACCTGCTTTCCGTCACTTCCATACCTGGGGCAGCTTGTCGCTATCCAGAAGAGCCTTTGAGCTGTTACCTGCTCCACGTCACACCCATACGTGGGGCAGCTTGTCGGTATCCAGAAGATCCTGTGAGCTGTTACCTGCCTTCCGTCACTTCGATACCTGGGGCAACTTGTCGCTATATAGAAGAGCCTTTGAGCTGTTACCTGCTTCCTGTCACATCTATACCTGGGGCAGCTTGTCGCTATCCAGAAGATCCTGTGAGCAGTTAACCGCTTTCCGTCACTTCCATTCCTGCGGCAGCTTGTCGCTATCCAGAAGAGCCTTTGAGCTGTTACCTGCTTTCCGTCACTTTCATACCTGGGGCAGCTTGCCGCTATCCAGAAGAGCCTTTGAGCTGTTACCAGCTTCCTGTCAGTTCCATACATGGGGCAGCTTGTCGCTATCCAGAAGAGCCTTTGAGCTGTTACCTGCTTCCCATCAATTCCAAACCTGGGCAGTTTATCTCTATCCAGAGGAGCCTTGGAGCTGTTACCTGCTTCCCATCACTTCTATACCTGGGGCAGCTTATCTCTATCCAGAAGAGCCTTTGAGCTGTTACCTGCTTCACGCCACTTCCATACCTGGGGCAGCTTGTCGCTATCCAGAAGAGCCTTTGAGCTGTTACCTGCTTGCCGTCACTTCCATACCTGGGGCAGCTTGTCGCTATCCAGAAGAGCCTTTGAGCTGTTACCTGCTTCCCATCACTTCCATACCTGGGGCAGCTTATCTCTATCCAGAAGAGCCTTTGAGCTGTTACCTGCTTCACGCCACATCCCAGACCTGGGCAGCTTATCTCTATCCAGAATAGCCTTTGAGCTGTTACCTGCTTCACGTCACTTCCATACCTTGGGCAGCTTGTCGCTATACAGAAGAGACTTTCAGCTGTTACCTGCTTGCTGTCAGTTCCATACCTGGGGCAGCTTGTCGCTATCCAGGAGAGCCTTTGAGCTGTTACCTGCTTTCCATCAGTTCCATACCTGGGGCAGCTTACCTCTATCCAGAATAGCCTTTGAGCTGTTACCTGCTTCACGTCACTTCCATACCTGGGGCAGCTTGTCGCTATCCAGAAGTGACTTTCAGCTGTTACCTGCTTGCTGTCAGTTCCATACCTGGGGCAGCTTCTCGCTATCCAGAAGAGCCTTTGAGCTATTACCTGCTTTCGATCAGTTCCATACCTGGGACAGCTTATGTCTATCCAGAAGAGCCTTTGAGCTTTTACCTGCTCCACGTCACATCCATACGTGGGGCAGCTTGTCGCTCTCCAGAAGAGCCTTTGAGCTGTTACCTGTTTCCCGTCAGTTTCATACCTGGGGCAGCTTATCTCTATCCAGAAGAGCCTTTGAGCTGTTACCTGTTTCCCGTCAGTGTCATACCTGGGGCAGCTTATCTCTATCCAGAAGAGCCTTTGAGCTGTTACCTGCTTCCCGTCACTTCCATACCTGGGGCAGCTTATCTCTATCCAGAAGAGCCTTTGAGCTGTTACCTGCTTCGCGCCACTTCCATACCTGAGGCAGCTTGTCGCTATCCAGAAGAGACTTTCAGCTGTTACCTGCTTGCTGTCAGTTCCATACCTGGGGCAGCTTGTCGCTATCCAGAAGAGCCTTTGAGCTGTTACCTGCTTTCAGTCAGTTCCATACCTGGGACAGCTTATCTCTGTCCAGAAAAGCCTTTGAGCTGTTACCTGCTTCCTGTCACTTCCATAACTGGGGCAGCTTGTCGCTATCCAGAAGAGCCTTTGAGCTGTTACCTGCTTCCCGTCACATATATACCTGGGGCAGCTTGTCGCTATCCAGAAGATCCTGTGAGCTGTTACCTGCTTTCCATCACTTCCATACCTGGGGCAACTTGTCGCTATCCAGAAGAGCCTTTGAGCTGTTTCCTGCTTCCTGTCAGTTCCATACTTGGGGCAGCTTGTCGCTATCCAGAAGAGCCTTTGAGCTGTTACCTGCTTACTGTGGTATCTATACTTAGGGCAGCTTGTCGCTATCCAGAAGAGCCTTTGAGCTGTTACCTGCTTTCCGTCACTTCCATACCTGGGGAAGCTTGTCGCTATCCAGAAGAGCATTTGAGCTGTTATATGCTTCCTGTCAGTTCCATACCTGGGGCAGCTTGTCGCTATCCAGAATAGCCTTTGAGCTGTTACCTGCTTTCCATCAGTTCCATACCTGGGGCAGCTTATCTCTATCCAGAAGAGCCTTTGAGCCGTTACCTGCTTCCCATCACTTCCATACCTGGGGCAGCTTATCTCTATCCAGAAGAGCCTTTGAGCTGTTACCTGCTTCACGCCACTTCCATACCTGGGGCAGCTTGTCGCTATCCAGAAGAGCTTTTGAGCTATTACCTGCTTCACGCCACTTCCATACCTGGGGCAGCTTGTCGCTATCCAGAAGAGCCTTTGAGCTGTTACCTGCTGGCCGTCACTTCCATACCCGGGGCAGCTTATCTTTATCCAGAAGAGCCTTTGAGCTGTTACCTGCACTCCCGTCACGTCCATACCTGGTGCAGCTTGTCGCTATGCAGAAGAGCCTTTGAGCTTTTACCTGCTCCACGTCACATCCATACGTGGGGCAGCTTGTCGCTATCCAGAAGATCCTGTGAGCTGTTACCTGCCTTCCGTCACTTCCATACCTGGGGCAACTTGTCGCTATCCGGAAGAGCCTTTGAGCTGTTACCTGCTTCTCATCAGTTCCATACCCGGGGCAGCTTGTCACCATCCAGAAGAGCCTTGAGCTGTTTTATGCTTCCTGTCACATCTATACCTGGGGCAACTTGTCGCTATCCAGAAGATCCTGTGAGCTGTTACCTGCTTTCGGTCACTTTCATTCCTGCGGCAGCTTGTCGCTATCCAGAAGAGCCTTTGAGCTGTTATCTGCTTTCCATCACTTCCATACCTGGGGCAGCTTGTCACTATCCAGAAGAGCCTTTGAGCTGTTACCTGCTTCCTGTCAGTCCATACCTGGGGCAGCTTGTCGCTATCCAGAAGAGCCTTTGAGCTGTTACCTGCTTTCCATCACTTCCATACCTGGGGCAGCTTATCTCTATCCAGAAGAGCCTTTGAGCCGTTACCTGCTTCCCATCACTTCCATACCTGGGGCAGCTTATCTCTATTCAGAAGAGCCTTTGAGCTGTTACCTGCTTCATGCCACTTCCATACCTGGGGCAGCCTGTCGCTATCCAGAAGAGCCTTTGAGCTGTTTCATGCTTCCTGTCACATCTATACCTGGGGCAGCTTGTCGCTATCCAGAAGATCCTGTGAGCTGTTACCTGCTTTCCATCACTTCCATTCCTGCGGCAGCTTGTCACTATCCAGAAGAGCCTTTGAGCTGTTATCTGCTTTCCATCACTTCCATACCTGGGGCAGCTTGTCGCTATCCAGAAGAGCATTTGAGCTGTTACCTGCTTCCTGTCAGTTCCTTACCTGGGGCAGCTTGTCGCTATCCAGAAGAGCCTTTGAGCTGTTACCTGCTTCCCGTCACTTCCAAACCTGGGGCAGCTTATCTCTATCCAGAAGAACCTAGGAGCTGTTACATGCTTCCCATCACTTCCATACCTGGGGCAGCTTATCTCTATCCAGAAGAGCCTTTGAGCTGTTACCTGTTTCCCGTCAGTTTCATACCTGGGGCAGCTTATCTCTATCCAGAAGAGCCTTTGAGCTGTTACCTGCTTCCTGTCACTTCCATACCTGGGGCAGCTTATCTCTATCCAGAACAGCCTTTGAGCTGTTACCTGCTTCACGCCACTTCCATACCTGAGGCAGCTTGTCGCTATCCAGAAGAGCCTTTCGGCTGTTACCTGCTTGCTGTCACTTCCATATCTGGGGCAGCTTTTCGCTATCCAGAAGAGCCTTTGAGCTGTTACCTGCTTCCCGTCACTTCCATACCTGGGGCAGCTTAGCTCTATCCAGAAGAGCCTTTGAGCTGTTACCTGCTTTACGCCACTTCCATACCTCGGGCAGCGTGTCGCTATCCAGAAGAGCCTTTGAGCTGTTACCTGCTTTCAGTCAGTTCCATACCTGGGACAGCTTATCTCTGTCCAGAAAAGCCTTTGAGCTGTTACCTGCTTCCTGTCACTTCCATAACTGGGGCAGCTTGTTGCTATCCAGAAGAGCCTTTGAGCTGTTACCTGCTTCCCGTCACATATATACCTGGGGTAGATTGTCGCTATCCAGAAGATCCTGTGAGCTGTTACCTGCTTTCCATCACTTCCATACCTGGGGCAACTTGTCGCTATCCAGAAGAGCCTTTGAGCTGTTTCCTGCTTCCTGTCAGTTCCATACTTGGGGCAGCTTGTCGCTATCCAGAAGAGCCTTTGAGCTGTTACCTGCTTCCTGTCGTATCTATACCTGGGGCAGCTTGTCACAATCCAGAAGAGCCTTTGAGCTGTTACCTGCTTTCCGTCACTTCCATACCTGGGGAAGCTTGTCGCTATCCAGAAGAGCCTTTGAGCTGTTACATGCTTCCTATCAGTTCCATACCTGGGGCAGCTTGTCGCTATCCAGAAGAGCCTTTGAGCTGTTACCTGCTTTCCATCACTTCCATACCTGGGGAAGCTTATCTCTATCCAGAAGAGCCTTTGAGCTATTACCTGCTTCACGTCACTTCCATACCCGGGGCAGCTTATCTCTATCCAGAAGAGCCTTTGAGCTGTTACCTGCACTCCCGTCACTTCCATACCTGGTGCAGCTTGTCGCTATGCAGAAGAGCCTTTGAGCTTTTACCTGCTCCACGTCACATCCATACGTGGGGCAGCTTGTCGCTCTCCGGAAGGTCCTGTGAGCTGTTACCTGCCTTCCGTCACTTCCATACCTGGGGCAACTTGTTGCTATCCAGAAGAGCCTTTGAGCTGTTACCTGCTTCTCATCAGTTCCATACCCGGGGCAGCTTGTCACTATCCAGAAGAGCCTTTGGGCTGTTTCATGCTTCCTGTCACATCTATACCTGGGGCAGCTTGTCGTTATCCAGAAGATCCTGTGAGCTGTTACCTGCTTGCCGTCACTTCCATACCCGGGGCAGCTTATCTCTATCCAGAAGAGCCTTTGAGCTGTTACTTGCACTCCCGTCACGTCCATACCTGGTGCAGCTTGTCGCTATGCAGAACAGCCTTTGAGCTTTTACCTGCTCCACGTCACATCCATACGTGGGGCAGCTTGTCGCTATCCAGAAGATCCTGTGAGCTGTTACCTGCCTTCCGTCACTTCCATACCTGGGGCAACTTGTCGCTATCCGGAAGAGCCTTTGAGCTGTTACCTGCTTCTCATCAGTCCCATACCCGGGGCAGCTTGTCACCATCCAGAAGAGCCTTTGAGCTGTTTCATGCTTCCTGTCACATCTATACCTGGGGCAACTTGTCGCTATCCAGAAGATCCTGTGAGCTGTTACCTGCTTTCGGTCACTTCCATTCCTGCGGCAGCTTGTCGCTATCCAGAAGAGCCTTTGAGCTGTTATCTGCTTTCCATCACTTCCATACCTGGGGCAGCTTGTCGCTATCCAGAAGAGCCTTTGAGCTGTTACCTGCTTCCTGTCAGTTCCATACCTGGGGCAGCTTGTCGCTATCCAGAAGAGCCTTTGAGCTGTTACCTGCTTCCCGTCACTTCCAAACCTGGGGCAGCTTATCTCTATCCAGAAGAGCCTAGGAGCTGTTACATGCTTCCCATCACTTCCATACCTGGGGCAGCTTATCTCTATCCAGAAGAGCCTTTGAGCTGTTACCTGTTTCCAGTCAGTTTCATACCTGGGGCAGCTTATCTCTATCCAGAAGAACCTTTGAGCTGTTACCTGGTCCCCGTCACCTCCATACCTGGGGCAGCTTGTCACTATCCAGAAGAACCTGTGAGTTGTTACCTGCTTCCCGTCACTTCCATACCTGGGGCAGCTTGGCTCTATCCAGAAGAGCCTTTGAGCTATTACCTGCTTTCCATCACTTCCATACCTGACGCAACTTGTCGCTATCCAGAAGAGCCTTTGAGCTGTTACCTGCTTCCTGTCAGTTCCATACCTGGGGCAGCTTGTCGCTATCCAGAAGAGCCTCTGAGCTGTTACCTGCTTCCTGTCACATCTATACCTGGGGCAGCTTGTCGCTATCCAGAAGATCCTGTGAGCTGTTACCCGCTTTCCGTCACTTCCATTCCTGCGGCAGCTTGTCGCTATCCAGAAGAGCCTTTGAGCTGTTACCTGCTTTCCGTCACTTCCATACCTGGGGCAGCTTGTCGCTATCCAGAAGAGCCTTTGAGCTGTTACCTGCTCCACGTCACACCCATACGTGGGGCAGCTTGTCGGTATCCAGAAGATCCTGTGAGCTGTTACCTGCCTTCCGTCACTTCCATACCTGGGGCAACTTGTCGCTATATAGAAGAGCCTTTGAGCTGTTACCTGCTTCCTGTCACATCTATACCTGGGGCAGCTTGTCGCTATCCAGAAGATCCTGTGAGCAGTTAACCACTTTCCGTCACTTCCATCCCTGCGGCAGCTTGTCGCTATCCAGAAGAGCCTTTGAGCTGTTACCTGCTTTCCGTCACTTTCATACCTGGGGCAGCTTGCCGTTATCCAGAAGAGCCTTTGAGCTGTTACCAGCTTCCTGTCAGTTCCATACCTGGGGCAGCTTGTCGCTATCCAGAAGAGCCTTTGAGCTGTTACCTGCTTCCCGTCAATTCCAAACCTGGGCAGTTTATCTCTATCCAGAGGAGCCTTGGAGCTGTTACCTGCTTCCCATCACTTCTATATCTGGGGCAGCTTATCTCTATCCAGAAGAGCCTTTGAGCTGTTACCTGCTTCACGCCACTTCCATACCTGGGGCAGCTTGTCGCTATCCAGAAGAGCCTTTGAGCTGTTACCTGCTTGCCGTCACTTCCATACCTGGGGCAGCTTGTCGCTATCCAGAAGAGCCTTTGAGCTGTTACCTGCTTCCCATCACTTCCATACCTGGGGCAGCTTATCTCTATCCAGAAGAGCCTTTGAGCTGTTACCTGCTTCACGCCACATCCCAGACCTGGGCAGCTTATCTCTATCCAGAATAGCCTTTGAGCTGTTACCTACTTCACGTCACTTCCATACCTTGGGCAGCTTGTCGCTATACAGAAGAGACTTTCAGCTGTTACCTGCTTGCTGTCAGTTCCATACCTGGGGCAGCTTGTCGCTATCCAGGAGAGCCTTTGAGCTGTTACCTGCTTTCCATCAGTTCCATACCTGGGGCAGCTTATCTCTATCCACAATAGCCTTTGAGCTGTTACCTGCTTCACGTCACTTCCATACCTGGGGCAGCTTGTCGCTATCCAGAAGTGACTTTCAGCTGTTACCTGCTTGCTGTCAGTTCCATACCTGGGGCAGCTTCTCGCTATCCAGAAGAGCCTTTGAGCTATTACCTGCTTTCCATCAGTTCCATACCTGGGACAGCTTATGTCTATCCAGAAGAGCCTTTGAGCTTTTACCTGCTCCACATCACATCCATACGTGGGGCAGCTTGTCGCTCTCCAGAAGAGCCTTTGAGCTGTTACCTGTTTCCCGTCAGTTTCATACCTGGGGCAGCTTATCTCTATCCAGAAGAGCCTTTGAGCTGTTACCTGTTTCCTGTCAGTTTCATACCTGGGGCAGCTTATCTCTATCCAGAAGAGCCTTTGAGCTGTTACCTGCTTCCCGTCACTTCCATACCTGGGGCAGCTTATCTCTATCCAGAAGAGCCTTTGAGCTGTTACCTGCTTCACGCCACTTCCATACCTGAGGCAGCTTGTCGCTATCCAGAAGAGACTTTCAGCTGTTACCTGCTTGCTGTCAGTTCCATACCTGGGGCAGCTTGTCGCTATCCAGAAGAGCCTTTGAGCTGTTACCTGCTTTCAGTCAGTTCCATACCTGGGACAGCTTATCTCTGTCCAGAAAAGCCTTTGAGCTGTTACCTGCTTCCTGTTACTTCCATAACTGGGGCAGCTTGTCGCTATCCAGAAGAGCCTTTGAGCTGTTACCTGCTTCCCGTCACATATATACCTGGGGCAGCTTGTCGCTATCCAGAAGATCCTGTGAGCTGTTACCTGCTTTCCATCACTTCCATACCTGGGGCAACTTGTCGCTATCCAGAAGAGCCTTTGAGCTGTTTCCTGCTTCCTCTCAGTTCCATACTTGGGGCAGCTTGTCGCTATCCAGAAGAGCCTTTGAGCTGTTACCTGCTTACTGTCGTATCTATACCTGGGGCAGCTTGTCGCTATCCAGAAGAGCCTTTGTTTGAGCTGTTACCTGCTTTCCGTCACTTCCATACCTGGGGAAGCTTGTCGCTATCCAGAAGAGCATTTGAGCTGTTACATGCTTCCTGTCAGTTCCATACCTGGGGCAGCTTGTCGCTATCCAGAATAGCCTTTGATCTGTTACCTGCTTTCCATCAGTTCCATACCTGGGGCAGCTTATCTCTATCCAGAAGAGCCTTTGAGCCGTTACCTGCTTCCCATCACTTCCATACCTGGGGCAGCTTATCTCTATCCAGAAGAGCCTTTGAGCTGTTACCTGCTTCACGCCACTTCCATACCTGGGGCAGCTTGTCGCTATCCAGAAGAGCCTTTGAGCTATTACCTGCTTCACGCCACTTCCATACCTGGGGCAGCTTGTCGCTATCCAGAAGAGCCTTTGAGCTGTTACCTGCTTGCCATCACTTCCATGCCCGGGGCAGCTTATCTTTATCCAGAAGAGCCTTTGAGCTGTTACCTGCACTCCCGTCACGTCCATACCTGGTGCAGCTTGTCGCTATGCAGAAGAGCCTTTGAGCTTTTACCTGCTCCACGTCACATCCATACGTGGGGCAGCTTGTCGCTATCCAGAAGATCCTGTGAGCTGTTACCTGCCTTCCGTCACTTCCATACCTGGGGCAACTTGTCGCTATCCGGAAGAGCCTTTGAGCTGTTACCTGCTTCTCATCAGTTCCATACCCGGGGCAGCTTGTCACCATCCAGAAGAGCCTTTGAGCTGTTTCATTCTTCCTGTCACATCTATACCTGTGGCAACTTGTCGCTATCCAGAAGATCCTGTGAGCTGTTACCTGCTTTTGGTCACTTCCATTCCTGCGGCAGCTTGTCGCTATCCAGAAGAGCCTTTGAGCTGTTATCTGCTTTCCATCACTTCCATACCTGGGGCAGCTTGTCGCTATCCAGAAGAGCCTTTGAGCTGTTACCTGCTTCCTGTCAGTTCCATACCTGGGGCAGCTTGTCGCTATCCAGAAGAGCCTTTGAGCTGTTACCTGCTTCCTGTCACTTCCAAACCTGGGGCAGCTTATCTCTATCCAGAAGAGCCTAGGAGCTGTTACATGCTTCCCATCACTTCCATACCTGGGGCAGCTTATCTCTATCCAGAAGAGCCTTTGAGCTGTTACCTGTTTCCAGTCAGTTTCATACCTGGGGCAGCTTATCTCTATCCAGAAGAACCTTTGAGCTGTTACCTGCTCCCCGTCACCTCCATACCTGGGGCAGCTTGTCACTATCCAGAAGAACCTGTGAGTTGTTACCTTCTTCCCGTCACTTCCATACCTGGGGCAGCTTGTCTCTATCCAGAAGAGCCTTTGAGCTATTACCTGCTTTCCATCACTTCCATACCTGGCGCAACTTTTCGCTATCCAGAAGAGCCTTTGAGCTGTTACCTGCTTCCTGTCAGTTCCATACCTGGGGCAGCTTGTCGCTATCCAGAAGAGCCTTTGAGCTGTTACCTGCTTCCTGTCACATCTATACCTGGGGCAGCTTGTCGCTATCCAGAAGATCCTGTGAGCTGTTACCCGCTTTCCGTCACTTCCATTCCTGCGGCAGCTTGTCGCTATCCAGAAGAGCCTTTGAGCTGTTACCTGCTTTCCGTCACTTCCATACCTGGGGCAGCTTGTCGCTATCCAGAAGAGCCTTTGAGCTGTTACCTGCTCCATGTCACACCCATACGTGGGGCAGCTTGTCGGTATCCAGAAGAGCCTTTGAGCTGTTACCTGCTTCCTGTCACTTCCATAACTGGGGCAGCTTGTCGCTATCCAGAAGAGCCTTTGAGGTGTTACCTGCTTCCCATCACATATATACCTGGGGCAGCTTTTCGCTATCCATAAGATCCTGTGAGCTGTTACCTGCTTTCCATCACTTCCATACCTGGGGCATCTTGTTGCTATCCAGAAGAGCATTTGAGCTGTTACCTGCTTCCTGTCAGTTCAATACCTGGGGCAGCTTGTCGCTATCCAGAAGAGCCTTTGAGCTGTTACCTGCTTCCTGTCGCATCTATGCCTGGGGAAGCTTGTCACTATCCAGAAGATCCTGTGAGCTGTTAACTGCTTTCCGTCACTTCCATTCCTGCGGCAGCTTGTCGCTATCCAGAAGAGCCTTTGAGCTGTTACCTGCTTTCCGTCACTTCCATACCTGGGGAAGCTTGTCGCTATCCAGAAGAGCCTTTGAGCTGTTACCTGCTTCCTGTCAGTCCATACCTGGGGCAGCTTGTCGCTATCCAGAAGAGCCTTTGAGCTGTTACCTGCTTTCCATCACTTCCATACCTGGGGCAGCTTATCTCTATCCAGAAGAGCCTTTGAGCCGTTACCTGCTTCCCATCACTTCCATACCTGGGGCAGCTTATCTCTATTCAGAAGAGCCTTTGAGCTGTTACCTGCTTCATGCCACTTCCATACCTGGGGCAGCTTGTCGTTATCCAGAAGAGCCTTTGAGCTATTACCTGCTTCACGCCACTTCCATACCTGGGGCAGCCTGTCGCTATCCAGAAGAGCCTTTGAGCTGTTTCATGCTTCCTGTCACTTCCATACCTGGGGCAGCTTGTCGCTATCCAGAAGATCCTGTGAGCTGTTACCTGCTTTCCATCACTTCCATTCCTGCGGCAGCTTGTCACTATCCAGAAGAGCCTTTGAGCTGTTATCTGCTTTCCATCACTTCCATACCTGGGGCAGCTTGGCGCTATCCAGAAGAGCCTTTGAGCTGTTACCTGCTTCCTGTCACATCTATACCTGGGGCAGCTTGTCGCTATCCAGAAGATCCTGTGAGCTGTTACCCGCTTTCCGTCACTTCCATTCCTGCGGCAGCTTGTTGCTATCCAGAAAAGCCTTTGAGCTGTTACCTGCTTTCCGTCACTTCCATACCTGGGGCAGCTTGTCGCTATCCAGAAGAGCCTTTGAGCTGTTACCTGCTCCACATCACACCCATACGTGGGGCAGCTTGTCGGTATCCAGAAGAGCCTTTGAGCTGTTACCTGCTTCCTGTCACTTCCATAACTGGGGCAGCTTGTCGCTATCCAGAAGAGCCTTTGAGGTGTTACCTGCTTCCCATCACATATATACCTGGGGCAGCTTTTCGCTATCCATAAGATCCTGTGAGCTGTTACCTGCTTTCCATCACTTCCATACCTGGGGCATCTTGTTGCTATCCAGAAGAGCATTTGAGCTGTTACCTGCTTCCTGTCAGTTCAATATTCAATAGTTGGGGCAGCTTGTCGCTATCCAGAAGAGCCTTTGAGCTGTTACCTGCTTCCTGTCGCATCTATGCCTGGGGAAGCTTGTCACTATCCAGAAGATCCTGTGAGCTGTTAACTGCTTTCCGTCACTTCCATTCCTGCGGCAGCTTGTCGCTATCCAGAAGAGCCTTTGAGCTGTTACCTGCTTTCCGTCACTTCCATACCTGGGGAAGCTTGTCGCTATCCAGAAGAGCCTTTGAGCTGTTACCTGCTTCCTGTCAGTCCATACCTGGGGCAGCTTGTCGCTATCCAGAAGAGCCTTTGAGCTGTTACCTGCTTTCCATCACTTCCATACCTGGGGCAGCTTATCTCTATCCAGAAGAGCCTTTGAGCCGTTACCTGCTTCCCATCACTTCCATACCTGGGGCAGCTTATCTCTATTCAGAAGAGCCTTTGAGCTGTTACCTGCTTCATGCCACTTCCATACCTGGGGCAGCTTGTCGTTATCCAGAAGAGCCTTTGAGCTATTACCTGCTTCACGCCACTTCCATACCTGGGGCAGCCTGTCGCTATCCACAAGAGCCTTTGAGCTGTTTCATGCTTCCTGTCACATCTATACCAGGGGCAGCTTGTCGCTATCCAGAAGATCCTGTGAGCTGTTACCTGCTTTCCATCACTTCCATTCCTGCGGCAGCTTGTCACTATCCAGAAGAGCCTTTGAGCTGTTATCTGCTTTCCATCACTTCCATACCTGGGGCAGCTTGGCGCTATCCAGAAGAGCATTTGAGCTGTTACCCGCTTCCTGTCAGTTCCTTACCTGGGGCAGCTTGTCGCTATCCAGAAGAGCCTTTGAGCTATTACCTGCTTCCCGTCACTTCCAAACCTGGGGCAGCTTATCTCTATCCAGAAGAGCCTAGGAGCTGTTACATGCTTCCCATCACTTCCTACCTGGGGCAGCTTATCTCTATCCAGAAGAGCCTTTGAGCTGTTACCTGTTTCCCGTCAGTTTCATACCTGGGGCAGCTTATCTCTATCCAGAAGAGCCTTTGAGCTGTTACCTGCTTCCTGTCACTTCCATACCTGGGGCAGCTTATCTCTATCCAGAACAGCCTTTGAGCTGTTACCTGCTTCACGCCACTTCCATACCTGAGGCAGCTTGTCGCTATCCAGAAGAGCCTTTCGGCTGTTACCTGCTTGCTGTCACTTCCATATCTGGGGCAGCTTTTCGCTATCCAGAATAGCCTTTGAGCTGTTACCTGCTTCCCATCACTTCCATACATGGGGCAGCTTAGCTCTATCCAGAAGAGCCTTTGAGCTGTTACCTGCTTTACGCCACTTCCATACCTGGGGCAGCTTGTCGCTATCCAGAAGAGCATTTGAGCTGTTACCTGCTTTCAGTCAGTTCCATACCTGGGACAGCTTATCTCTGTCCAGAAAAGCCTTTGAGCTGTTACCTGCTTCCTGTCACTTCCATAACTGGGGCAGCTTGTCGCTATCCAGAAGAGCCTTTGAGCTGTTACCTGCTTCCCGTCACATATATACCTGGGGTAGCTTGTCGCTATCCAGAAGATCCTGTGAGCTGTTACCTGCTTTCCATCACTTCCATACCTGGGGCAACTTGTCTCTATCCAGAAGAGCCTTTGAGCTGTTTCCTGCTTCCTGTCAGTTCCATACTTGGGGCAGCTTGTCGCTATCCAGAAGAGCCTTTGAGCTGTTACCTGCTTCCTGTCGTATCTATACCTGGGGCAGCTTGTCGCAATCCAGAAGAGCCTTTGAGCTGTTACCTGCTTTCCATCACTTCCATACCTGGGGAAGCTTGTCGCTATCCAGAAGAGCCTTTGAGCTGTTACATGCTTCCTATCAGTTCCATACCTGGGGCAGCTTGTCGCTATCCAGAAGAGCCTTTGAGCTGTTACCTGCTTTCCATCACTTCCATACCTGGGGAAGCTTATCTCTATCCAGAAGAGCCTTTGAGCTATTACCTGCTTCACGCCACTTCCATACCTGGGGCAGCTTGTCGCTATCCAGAAGAGCCTTTGAGCTGTTACCTGCTTGCCGTCACTTCCATACCCGGGGCAGCTTATCTCTATCCAGAAGAGCCTTTGAGCTGTTACCTGCACTCCCGTCACTTCCATACCTGGTGCAGCTTGTCGCTATGCAGAAGAGCCTTTGAGCTTTTACCTGCTCCACGTCACATCCATACGTGGGGCAGCTTGTCGCTCTCCGGAAGGTCCTGTGAGCTGTTACCTGCCTTCCGTCACTTCCATACCTGGGGCAACTTGTTGCTATCCAGAAGAGCCTTTGAGTTGTTACCTGCTTCTCATCAGTTCCATACCCGGGGCAGCTTGTCACTATCCAGAAGAGCCTTTGAGCTGTTTCATGCTTCCTGTCACATCTATACCTGGGGCAGCTTGTCGCTATCCAGAAGATCCTGTGAGCTGTTACCTGCTTTCCGTCACTTTCATTCCTGCGGCAGCTTGTCACTATCCAGAAGAGCATTTGAGCTGTTATCTGCTTTCCATCACTTCCATACCTGGGGCAGCTTGTCGCTATCCAGAAGAGCCTTTGAGCTGTTACCTGCTTCCTGTCAGTTCCATACCTGGGGCAGCTTGTCGCTATCCAGAAGAGCCTTTGAGCTGTTACCTGCTTCCCGTCACTTCCAAACCTGGGGCAGCTTATCTCTATCCAGAAGAGCCTTTGAGCTGTTACCTGTTTCCCGTCAGTTTCATACCTGGGGCAGCTTGTCGCTATCCAGAAGAGCCTTTGAGCTGTTACCTGCTTTCCGTCACTTTCATACCTGGGGAAGCTTGCCGCTATCCAGAAGAGCCTTTGAGCTGTTACCAGCTTCCTGTCAGTTCCATACCTGGGGCAGCTTGTTGCTATCCAGAAGAGCCTTTGAGCTGTTACCTGCTTCCCGTCAATTCCAAACCTGGGCAGTTTATCTCTATCCAGAGGAGCCTTGGAGCTGTTACCTGCTTCCCATCACTTCTATACCTGGGGCAGCTTATCTCTATCCAGAAGAGCCTTTGAGCTGTTACCTGCTTCCCTTCACTTCCATACCTGGGGCAGCTTATCTCTATCCAAAAGAGCCTTTGAGCTGTTACCTGCTTCACGCCACTTCCATACCTGAGGCAGCTTGTCGCTATCCAGAAGAGACTTTCAGCTGTTACCTGCTTGCTGTCAGTTCCATACCTGGGACAGCTTATCTCAGTCCAGAAAAGCCTTTGAGCTGTTACCTGCTTCCTGTCACTTCCATAACTGGGGCAGCTTGTCGCTATCCAGAAGAGCCTTTGAGCTGTTACCTGCTTCCCGTCACATATATACCTGGGGCAGCTTGTCGCTATCCAGAAGATCCTGTGAGCTGTTACCTGCTTTCCATCACTTCCATACCTGGGGCAACTTGTCGCTATCCAGAAGAGCCTTTGAGCTGTTTCCTGCTTCCTGTCAGTTCCATACTTGGGGCAGCTTGTTGCTATCCAGAAGAGCCTTTGAGCTGTTACCTGCTTACTGTCGTATCTATACCTGGGGCAGCTTGTCGCTATCCAGAAGAGCCTTTGAGCTGTTACCTGCTTTCCGTCACTTCCATACCTGGGGAAGCTTGTCGCTATCCAGAAGAGCATTTGAGCTGTTACATGCTTCCTGTCAGTTCCATACCTGGGGCAGCTTGTCGCTATCCAGAAGAGCCTTTTGAGCCGTTACCTGCTTCCCATCACTTCCATACCTGGGGCAGCTTATCTCTATCCAGAAGAGCCTTTGAGCTGTTACCTGCTTCACGCCACTTCCATACCTGGGGCAGCTTGTCGCTATCCAGAAGAGCCTTTGAGCTATTACCTGCTTCACGCCACTTCCATACCTGGGGCAGCTTGTCGCTATCCAGAAGAGCCTTTGAGCTGTTACCTGCTTGCCGTCACTTCCATACCCGGGGCAGCTTATCTTTATCCAGAAGAGCCTTTGAGCTGTTACCTGCACTCCCGTCACGTCCATACCTGGTGCAGCTTGTCGCTATGCAGAAGAGCCTTTGAGCTTTTACCTGCTCCACGTCACATCCATACGTGGGGCAGCTTGTCGCTATCCAGAAGATCCTGTGAGCTGTTACCTGCCTTCCGTCACTTCCATACCTGGGGCAACTTGTCGCTATCCGGAAGAGCCTTTGAGCTGTTACCTGCTTCTCATCAGTTCCATACCCGGGGCAGCTTGTCACCATCCAGAAGAGCCTTTGAGCTGTTTCATGCTTCCTGTCACATCTATACCTGGGGCAACTTGTCGCTATCCAGAAGATCCTGTGAGCTGTTACCTGCTTTCGGTCACATTCATTCCTGCGGCAGCTTGTCGCTATCCAGAAGAGCCTTTGAGCTGTTATCTGCTTTCCATCACTTCCATACCTGGGGCAGCTTGTCGCTATCCAGAAGAGCCTTTGAGCTGTTACCTGCTTCCTGTCAGTTCCATACCTGGGGCAGCTTGTCGCTATCCAGAAGAGCCTTTGAGCTGTTACCTGCTTCCCGTCACTTCCAAACCTGGGGCAGCTTATCTCTATCCAGAAGAGCCTAGGAGCTGTTACATGCTTCCCATCACTTCCATACCTGGGGCAGCTTATCTCTATCCAGAAGAGCCTTTGAGCTGTTACCTGTTTCCAGTCAGTTTCATACCTGGGGCAGCTTATCTCTATCCAGAAGAACCTTTGAGCTGTTACCTGCTCCCCGTCACCTCCATACCTGGGGCAGCTTGTCACTATCCAGAAGAACCTGTGAGTTGTTACCTGCTTCCCGTCACTTCAATACCTGGGGCAGCTTGTCTCTATCCAGAAGAGCCTTTGAGCTATTACCTGCTTTCCATCACTTCCATACCTGGCGCAACTTGTGGCTATCCAGAAGAGCCTTTGAGCTGTTACCTGCTTCCTGTCAGTTCCATACCTGGGGCAGCTTGTCGCTATCCAGAAGAGCCTTTGAGCTGTTACCTGCTTCCTGTCACATCTATACCTGGGGCAGCTTGTCGCTATCCAGAAGATCCTGTGAGCTGTTACCCGCTTTCCGTCACTTCCATTCCTGCGGCAGCTTGTCGCTATCCAGAAGAGCCTTTGAGCTGTTACCTGCTTTCCGTCACTTCCATAACTGGGGCAGCTTGTCGCTATCCAGAAGAGCCTTTGAGCTGTTACCTGCTCCACGTCACACCCATACGTGGGGCAGCTTGTCGGTATCCAGACGAGCCTTTGAGCTGTTACCTGCTTCCTGTCACTTCCATAACTGGGGCAGCTTGTCGCTATCCAGAAGAGCCTTTGAGGTGTTACCTGCTTCCCATCACATATATACCTGGGGCAGCTTTTCGCTATCCATAAGATCCTGTGAGCTGTTACCTGCTTTCCATCACTTCCATACCTGGGGCATCTTGTTGCTATCCAGAAGAGCATTTGAGCTGTTACCTGCTTCCTGTCAGTTCAATACCTGGGGCAGCTTGTCGCTATCCAGAAGAGCCTTTGAGCTGTTACCTGCTTCCTGTCGCATCTATGCCTGGGGAAGCTTGTCACTATCCAGAAGATCCTGTGAGCTGTTAACTGCTTTCCGTCACTTCCATTCCTGCGGCAACTTGTCGCTATCCAGAAGAGCCTTTGAGCTGTTACCTGCTTTCCGTCACTTCCATACCTGGGGAAGCTTGTCGCTATCCAGAAGAGCCTTTGAGCTGTTACCTGCTTCCTGTCAGTCCATACCTGGGGCAGCTTGTCGCTATCCAGAAGAGCCTTTGAGCTGTTACCTGCTTTCCATCACTTCCATACCTGGGGTAGCTTATCTCTATCCAGAAGAGCCTTTGAGCCGTTACCTGCTTCCCATCACTTCCATACCTGGGGCAGCTTATCTCTATTCAGAAGAGCCTTTGAGCTGTTACCTGCTTCATGCCACTTCCATACCTGGGGCAGCTTGTCGTTATCCAGAAGAGCCTTTGAGCTATTACCTGCTTCACGCCACTTCCATATCTGGGGCAGCCTGTCGCTATCCAGAAGAGCCTTTGAGCTGTTTCATGCTTCCTGTCACATCTATACCTGGGGCAGCTTGTCGCTATCCAGAAGATCCTGTGAGCTGTTACCTGCTTTCCATCACTTCCATTCCTGCGGCAGCTTGTCACTATCCAGAAGAGCCTTTGAGCTGTTATCTGCTTTCCATCACTTCCATACCTGGGGCAGCTTGTCGCTATCCAGAAGAGCATTTGAGCTGTTACCTGCTTCCTGTCAGTTCCTTACCTGGGGCAGCTTGTCGCTATCCAGAAGAGCCTTTGAGCTGTTACCTGCTTCCCGTCACTTCCAAACCTGGGGCAGCTTATCTCTATCCAGAAGAGCCTAGGAGCTGTTACATGCTTCCCATCACTTCCATACCTGGGGCAGCTTATCTCTATCCAGAAGAGCCTTTGAGCTGTTACCTGTTTCCCGTCAGTTTCATACCTGGGGCAGCTTATCTCTATCCAGAAGAGCCTTTGAGCTGTTACCTGCTTCCTGTCACTTCCATACCTGGGGCAGCTTATCTCTATCCAGAACAGCCTTTGAGCTGTTACCTGCTTCACGCCACTTCCATACCTGAGGCAGCTTGTCGCTATCCAGAAGAGCCTTTCGGCTGTTACCTGCTTGCTGTCACTTCCATATCTGGGGCAGCTTTTTGCTATCCAGAAGAGCCTTTGAGCTGTTACCTGCTTCCCGTCACTTCCATACCTGGGGCAGCTTAGCTCTATCCAGAAGAGCCTTTGAGCTGTTACCTGCTTTACGCCACTTCCACACCTGGGGCAGCTTGTCGCTATCCAGAAGAGCCTTTGAGCTGTTACCTGCTTTCAGTCAGTTCCATACCTGGGACAGCTTATCTCTGTCCAGAAAAGCCTTTGAGCTGTTACCTGCTTCCTGTCACTTCCATAACTGGGGCAGCTTGTCGCTATCCAGAAGAGCCTTTGAGCTGTTACCTGCTTCCCGTCACATATATACCTGGGGCAGCTTGTCGCTATCCAGAAGATCCTGTGAGCTGTTACCTGCTTTCCATCACTTCCATACCTGGGGCAACTTGTCGCTATCCAGAAGAGCCTTTGAGCTGTTTCCTGCTTCCTGTCAGTTCCATACTTGGGGCAGCTTGTCGCTATCCAGAAGAGCCTTTGAGCTGTTACCTGCTTCCTGTCGTATCTATACCTGGGGCAGCTTGTCGCAATCCAGAAGAGCCTTTGAGCTGTTACCTGCTTTCCGTCACTTCCATACCTGGAGAAGCTTGTCGCTATCCAGAAGAGCCTTTGAGCTGTTACATGCTTCCTATCAGTTCCAAACCTGGGACAGCTTGTCGCTATCCAGAAGAGCCTTTGAGCTGTTACCTGCTTTCCATCACTTCCATACCTGGGGAAGCTTATCTCTATCCAGAAGAGCCTTTGAGCTATTACCTGCTTCACGCCACTTCCATACCTGGGGCAGCTTGTCGCTATCCAGAAGAGCCTTTGAGCTGTTACCTGCTTGCCGTCACTTCCATACCCGGGGCAGCTTATCTCTATCCAGAAGAGCCTTTGAGCTGTTACCTGCACTCCCGTCACTTCCATACCTGGTGCAGCTTGTCGCTATGCAGAAGAGCCTTTGAGCTTTTACCTGCTCCACGTCACATCCATACGTGGGGCAGCTTGTCGCTCTCCGGAAGGTCCTGTGAGCTGTTACCTGCCTTCCGTAACTTCCATACCTGGGGCAACTTGTTGCTATCCAGAAGAGCCTTTGAGCTGTTACCTGCTTCTCATCAGTTCCATACCCGGGGCAGCTTGTCACTATCCAGAAGAGCCTTTGAGCTGTTTCATGCTTCCTGTCACATCTATACCTGGGGCAGCTTGTCGCTATCCAGAAGATCCTGTGAGCTGTTACCTGCTTTCCGTCACTTTCATTCCTGCGGCAGCTTGTCACTATCCAGAAGAGCCTTTGAGCTGTTATCTGCTTTCCATCACTTCCATACCTGGGGCAGCTTGTCGCTATCCAGAAGAGCCTTTGAGCTGTTACCTGCTTCCTGTCAGTTCCATACCTGGGGCAGCTTGTCGCTATCCAGAAGTGCCTTTGAGCTGTTACCTGCTTCCCGTCACTTCCAAACCTGGGGCAGCTTATCTCTATCCAGAAGAGCCTTTGAGCTGTTACCTGTTTCCCGTCAGTTTCATACCTGGGGCAGCTTGTCGCTATCCAGAAGAGCCTTTGAGCTGTTACCTGCTTTCCGTCACTTTCATACCTGGGGCAGCTTGCCGCTATCCAGAAGAGCCTTTGAGCTGTTACCAGCTTCCTGTCAGTTCCATACCTGGGGCAGCTTGTCCCTATCCAGAAGAGCCTTTGAGCTGTTACCTGCTTCACGCCACTTCCATACCTGGGGCAGCTTGTCGCTATCCAGAAGAGCCTTTGAGCTGTTACCTGCTTGCCGTCACTTCCATACCTGGGGCAGCTTGTCGCTATCCAGAAGAGCCTTTGAGCTGTTACCTGCTTCCCATCACTTCCATACCTGGGGCAGCTTATCTCTATCCAGAAGAGCCTTTGAGCTGTTACTTGCTTCACGCCACATCCCAGACCTGGGCAGCTTATCTCTATCCAGAATAGCCTTTGAGCTGTTACCTGCTTCACGTCACTTCCATACCTTGGGCAGCTTGTCGCTATACAGAAGATACTTTCAGCTGTTACCTGCTTGCTGTCAGTTCCATACCTGGGGCCGCTTGTCGCTATCCAGGAGAGCCTTTGAGCTGTTACCTGCTTTCCATCAGTTCCATACCTGGGGCAGCTTATCTCTATCCAGAATAGCCTTTGAGCTGTTACCTGCTTCACGTCACATCCATACCTGGGGCAGCTTGTCGCTATCCAGAAGTGACTTTCAGCTGTTACCTGCTTGCTGTCAGTTCCAAACCTGGGGCAGCTTCTCGCTATCCAGAAGAGCCTTTGAGCTATTACCTGCTTTCCATCATTTCCATACCTGGGACAGCTTATGTCTATCCAGAAGAGCCTTTGAGCTTTTACCTGCTCCACGTCACATCCATACGTGGGGCAGCTTGTCGATCTCCAGAAGAGCCTTTGAGCTGTTACCTGTTTCCCGTCAGTTTCATACCTGGGGCAGCTTATCTCTATCCAGAAGAGCCTTTGAGCTGTTACCTGTTTCCCGTCAGTTTCATACCTGGGGCAGATTATCTCTATCCAGAAGAGCCTTTGAGCTGTTACCTGCGTCCCGTCACTTCCGTACCTGGGGCAGCTTATCTCTATCCAGAAGAGCCTTTGAGCTGTTACCTGCTTCACGCCACTTCCATACCTGAGGCAGCTTGTCGCTATCCAGAAGAGACTTTCAGCTGTTACCTGCTTGCTGTCAGTTCCATACCTGGGGCAGCTTGTCGCTATCCAGAAGAGCCTTTGAGCTGTTACCTGCTTTCAGTCAGTTCCATACCTGGGACAGCTTATCTCTGTCCAGAAAAGCCTTTGAGCTGTTACCTGCTTCCTGTCACTTCCATAACTGGGGCAGCTTGTCGCTATCCAGAAGAGCCTTTGAGCTGTTACCTGCTTCCCGTCACATATATACCTGGGGCAGCTTGTCGCTATCCAGAAGATCCTGTGAGCTGTTACATGCTTTCCATCACTTCCATACCTGGGGCAACTTGTCGCTATCCAGAAGAGCCTTTGAGCTGTTTCCTGCTTCCTGTCAGTTCCATACTTGGGGCAGCTTGTCGCTATCCAGAAGAGCCTTTGAGCTGTTACCTGCTTACTGTCGTATCTATACTTGGGGCAGCTTGTCGCTATCCAGAAGACCGTTTGAGCTGTTACCTGCTTTCCGTCACTTCCATATCTGGGGAAGCTTGTCGCTATCCAGAAGAGCCTTTGAGCTGTTACATGCTTCCTGTCAGTTCCATACCTGGGGCAGCTTGTCGCTATCCAGAATAGCCTTTGAGCTGTTACCTGCTTTCCATCAGTTCCATACCTGGGGCAGCTTATCTCTATCCAGAAGAGCCTTTGAGCCGTTACCTGCTTCCCATCACTTCCATACCTGGGGCAGCTTATCTCTATCCAGAAGAGCCTTTGAGCTGTTACCTGCTTCACGCCACTTCCATACCTGGGGCAGCTTGTCGCTATCCAGAAGAGCCTTTGAGCTATTACCTGCTTCACGCCACTTCCATACCTGGGGCAGCTTGTCGCTATCCAGAAGAGCCTTTGAGCTGTTACCTGCTTGCGTCACTTCCATACCCGGGGCAGCTTATCTTTATCCAGAAGAGCCTTTGAGCTGTTACCTGCACTCCCGTCACGTCCATACCTGGTGCAGCTTGTCGCTATGCAGAAGAGCCTTTGAGCTTTTACCTGCTCCACGTCACATCCATACGTGGGGCAGCTTGTCGCTATCCAGAAGATCCTGTGAGCTGTTACCTGCCTTCCGTCACTTCCATACCTGGGGCAACTTGTCGCTATCCGGAAGAGCCTTTGAGCTGTTACCTGCTTCTCATCAGTTCCATACCTGGGGCAGCTTGTCACCATCCAGAAGAGCCTTTGAGCTGTTTCATGCTTCCTGTCACATCTATACCTGGGGCAGCTTGTCGCTATCCAGAAGATCCTGTGAGCTGTTACCTGCTTTCGGTCACTTCCATTCCTGCGGCAGCTTGTCGCTATCCAGAAGAGCCTTTGAGCTGCTATCTGCTTTCCATCACTTCCATACCTGGGGCAGCTTGTCGCTATCCAGAAGAGCCTTTGAGCTGTTACCTGCTTCCTGTCAGTTCCATACCTGGGGCAGCTTGTCGCTATCCAGAAGAGCCTTTGAGCTGTTACCTGCTTCCCGTCACTTCCAAACCTGGGGCATCTTATCTCTATCCAGAAGAGCCTAGGAGCTGTTACATGCTTCCCATCACTTCCATACCTGGTGCAGCTTATCTCTATCCAGAAGAGCCTTTGAGCTGTTACCTGTTGTTTCATACCTGGGGTAGCTTATCTCTATCCAGAAGAACCTTTGAGCTGTTACCTGCTCCCCGTCACCTCCATACCTGGGGCAGCTTGTCACTATCCAGAAGAACCTGTGAGTTGTTACCTGCTTCCCGTCACTTCCATACCTGGGGCAGCTTGTCTCTATCCAGAAGAGCCTTTGAGCTATTACCTGCTTTCCATCACTTCCATACCTGGCGCAACTTGTCGCTATCCAGAAGAGCCTTTGAGCTGTTACCTGCTTCCTGTCAGTTCCATACCTGGGGCAGCTTGTCGCTATCCAGAAGAGCCTTTGAGCTGTTACCTGCTTCCTGTCACATCTATACCTGGGGCAGCTTGTCGCTATCCAGAAGATCCTGTGAGCTGTTACCCGCTTTCCGTCACTTCCATTCCTGCGGCAGCTTGTCGCTATCCAGAAGAGCCTTTGAGCTGTTACCTGCTTTCCGTCACTTCCATACCTGGGGCAGCTTGTCGCTATCCAGAAGAGCCTTTGAGCTGTTACCTGCTTCCTGTCACTTCCATAACTGGGGCAGCTTGTCGCTATCAAGAAGAGCCTTTGAGGTGTTACCTGCTTCCCATCACATATATACCTGGGGCAGCTTTTCGCTATCCATAAGATCCTGTGAGCTGTTACCTGCTTTCCATCACTTCCATACCTGGGGCATCTTGTTGCTATCCAGAAGAGCATTTGAGCTGTTACCTGCTTCCTGACAGTTCCATACCTGGGGCAGCTTGTCGCTATCCAGAAGAGCCTTTGAGCTGTTACCTGCGTCCTGTTGCACCTATGCCTGGGGAAGCTTGTCACTATCCAGAAGATCCTGTGAGCTGTTAACTGCTTTCCGTCACTTCCATTCCTGCGGCAGCTTGTCGCTATCCAGAAGAGCCTTTGAGCTGTTACCTGCTTTCCGTCACTTCCATACCTGGGGAAGCTTGTCGCTATCCAGAAAAGCCTTTGAGCTGTTACCTGCTTCCTGTCAGTCCATACCTGGGGCAGCTTGTCGCTATCCAGAAGAGCCTTTGAGCTGTTACCTGCTTTCCATCACTTCCATACCTGGGGCAGCTTATCTCTATCCAGAAGAGCCTTTGAGCCGTTACCTGCTTCCCATCACTTCCATACCTGGGGCAGCTTATCTCTATTCAGAAGAGCCTTTGAGCTGTTACCTGCTTCATGCCACTTCCATACCTGGGGCAGCTTGTCGTTATCCAGAAGAGCCTTTGAGCTATTACCTGCTTCACGCCACTTCCATACCTGGGGCAGCCTGTCGCTATCCAGAAGAGCCTTTGAGCTGTTTCATGCTTCCTGTCACATCTATACCTGGGGCAGCTTGTCGCTATCCAGAAGATCCTGTGAGCTGTTACCTGCTTTCCATCACTTCCATTCCTGCGGCAGCTTGTCACTATCCAGAAGAGCCTTTGAGCTGTTATCTGCTTTCCATCACTTCCATACCTGGGGCAGCTTGTCGCTATCCAGAAGAGCATTTGAGCTGTTACCTGCTTCCTGTCAGTTCCTTACCTGGGGCAGCTTGTCGCTATCCAGAAGAGCCTTTGAGCTGTTACCTGCTTCCCGTCACTTCCAAACCTGGGGCAGCTTATCTCTATCCAGAAGAGCCTAGGAGCTGTTACATGCTTCCCATCACTTCCATACCTGGGGCAGCTTATCTCTATCCAGAAGAGCCTTTGAGCTGTTACCTGTTTCCCGTCAGTTTCATACCTGGGGCAGCTTATCTCTATCCAGAAGAGCCTTTGAGCTGTTACCTGCTTCCTGTCACTTCCATACCTGGGGCAGCTTATCTCTATCCAGAACAGCCTTTGAGCTGTTACCTGCTTCACGCCACTTCCATACCTGAGGCAGCTTGTCGCTATCCAGAAGAGCCTTTCGGCTGTTACCTGCTTGCTGTCACTTCCATATCTGGGGCAGCTTGTCGCTATCCAGAAGAGCCTTTGAGCTGTTACCTGCTTCCCGTCACTTCCATACCTGGGGCAGCTTAGCTCTATCCAGAAGAGCCTTTGAGCTGTTACCTGCTTTACGCCACTTCCATACCTGGGGCAGCTTGTCGCTATCCAGAAGAGCCTTTGAGCTGTTACCTGCTTTCAGTCAGTTCCATACCTGGGACAGCTTATCTCTGTCCAGAAAAGCCTTTGAGCTGTTACCTGTTACCTGCTTCCTGTCACTTCCATAACTGGGGCAGCTTGTCGCTATCCAGAAGAGCCTTTGAGCTGTTACCTGCTTCCCGTCACATATATACCTGGGGCAGCTTGTCGCTATCCAGAAGATCCTGTGAGCTGTTACCTGCTTTCCATCACTTCCATACCTGGGGCAACTTGTCGCTATCCAGAAGAGCCTTTGAGCTGTTACCTGCTTCCTGTCGTATCTATACCTGGGGCAGCTTGTCGCTATCCAGAAGAGCCTTTGAGCTGTTACCTGCTTTCCGTCACTTCCATACCTGGGGAAGCTTGTCGCTATCCAGAAGAGCCTTTGAGCTGTTACATGCTTCCTGTCAGTTCCATACCTGGGGCAGCTTGTCGCTATCCAGAAGAGCCTTTGAGCTGTTACCTGCTTTCCATCACTTCCATACCTGGGGAAGCTTATCTCTATCCAGAAGAGCCTTTGAGCTATTACCTGCTTCACGCCACTTCCATACCTGGGGCAGCTTGTCGCTATCCAGAAGAGCCTTTGAGCTGTTACCTGCTTGCCATCACTTCCATACCCGGGGCAGCTTATCTCTATCCAGAAGAGCCTTTGAGCTGTTACCTGCACTCCCGTCACTTCCATACCTGGTGCAGCTTGTCGCTATGCAGAAGAGCCTTTGAGCTTTTACCTGCTCCACGTCACATCCATACGTGGGGCAGCTTGTCGCTCTCCGGAAGGTCCTGTGAGCTGTTACCTGCCTTCCGTCACTTCCATACCTGAGGCAACTTGTTGCTATCCAAAAGAGCCTTTGAGCTGTTTCCTGCTACTCATCAGTTCCATACCCAGGGCAGCTTGTCACTATTCAGAAGAGCCTTTGAGCTGTTTCATGCTTCCTGTCACATCTATACCTGGGGCAGCTTGTCGCTATCCAGAAGATCCTGTGAGCTGTTACCTGCTTTCCGTCACTTTCATTCCTGCTGCAGCTTGTCACTATCCAGAAGAGCCTTTGAGCTGTTATCTGCTTTCCATCACTTCCATACATGGGGCAGCTTGTCGCTATCCAGAAGAGCCTTTGAGCTGTTACCTGCTTCCTGTCAGTTCCATACCTGCGGCAGCTTGTCGCTATCCAGAAGAGCCTTTGAGCTGTTACCTGCTTCCCGTCACTTCCAAACCTGGGGCAGCTTATCTCTATCCAGAAGAGCCTTTGAGCTGTTACCTGTTTCCCATCAGTTTCATACCTGGGGCAGCTTATCTCTATCCAGAAGAGCCTTTGAGCTGTTACCTGTTTCCCGTCAGTTTCATACCTGGGGCAGCTTATCTCTATCCAGAAGAGCCTTTGAGCTGTTACCTGCTTCCCGTCACTTCCATACCTGGGGCAGCTTATCTCTATCCAGAAGAGCCTTTGAGCTGTTACCTGCTTCACGCCACTTCCATACCTGAGGCAGCTTGTCGCTATCCAGAAGAGACTTTCAGCTGTTACCTGCTTGCTGTCAGTTCCATACCTGGGGCAGCTTGTCGCTATCCAGAAGAGCCTTTGAGCTGTTACCTGCTTTCAGTCAGTTCCATACCTGGGACAGCTTATCTCTGTCCAAAAAAGCCTTTGAGCTGTTACCTGCTTCCTGTCACTTCCATAACTGGGGCAGCTTGTCGCTATCCAGAAGAGCCTTTGAGCTGTTACCTGCTTCCTGTCGTATCTATACCTGGGGTAGCTTGTCGCTATCCAGAAGAGCCTTTGAGCTGTTACCTGCTTTCCGTCACTTCCATACCTGGGGAAGCTTGTCGCTATCCAGAAGAGCCTTTGAGCTGTTACATGCTTCCTGTCAGTTCCATACCTGGGGAAGCTTGTCGCTATCCAGAAGAGCCTTTGAGCTGTTACCTGCTTTCCATCACTTCCATACCTGGGACAGCTTATCTCTATCCAGAAGAGCCTTTGAGCCGTTACCTGCTTCCCATCACTTCCATACCTGGGGCAGCTTATCTCTATCCAGAAGAGCCTTTGAGCTGTTACCTGCTTCACGCCACTTCCAAACCTGGGGCAGCTTGTCGCTATCCAGAAGAGCCTTTGAGCTATTACCTGCTTCACGCCACTTCCATACCTGGGGCAGCTTGTCGCTATCCAGAAGAGCCTTTGAGCTGTTACCTGCTTGCCGTCACTTCCATACCCGGGGCAGTTTATCTCTATCCAGAAGAGCCTTTGAGCTGTTACCTGCATTCCCGTCACTTCCATACCTGGTGCAGCTTGTCGCTATGCAGAAGAGCCTTTGAGCTTTTACCTGCTCCACGTCATATCCATACGTGGGGCAGCTTGTCGCTATCCAGAAGATCCTGTGAGCTGTTACCTGCCTTCCGTCACTTCCATACCTGGGGCAACTTGTCGCTATCCGGAAGAGCCTTTGAGCTGTTACCTGCTTCTCATCAGTTCCATACCTGGGGCAGCTTGTCACTATCCAGAAGAGCCTTTGAGCTGTTTCATGCTTCCTGTTACATCTATACCTGGGGCAGCTTGTCGCTATCCAGAAGATCCTGTGAGCTGTTACCTGCTTTCGGTCACTTCCATTCCTGCGGCAGCTTGTCGCTATCCAGAAGAGCCTTTGAGCTGTTATCTGCTTTCCATCATTCCATACCTGGGGCAGCTTGTCGCTATCCAGAAGAGCCTTTGAGCTGTTACCTGCTTCCTGTCAGTTCCATACCTGGGGCAGCTTGTCGCTATCCAGAAGAGCCTTTGAGCTGTTACCTGCTTCCCTTCACTTCCAAACCTGGGGCAGCTTATCTCTATCCAGAAGAGCCTAGGAGCTGTTACATGCTTCCCATCACTTGCATACCTGGGGCAGCTTATCTCTATCCAGAAGAGCCTTTGAGCTGTTACCTGTTTCCCGTCAGTTTCATACCTGGGGCAGCTTATCTCTATCCAGAAGAGCCTTTGAGCTGTTACCTGCTTCCCGTCACTTCCATACCTGGGGCAGCTTATCTCTATCCAGAAGAGCCTTTGAGCTGTTACCTGCTTCACGCCACTTCCATACCTGAGGCAGCTTGTCGCTATCCAGAAGAGCCTTTGAGCTGTTACCAGCTTGCCATCACTTACATACCTGGGGCAGCTTGTTGCTATCCAGAAGAGCCTTTGAGCTGTTACCTGCTTCCCGTCAGTTCCATACCTGGGTCAGCTTGGCGCTATCCAGAAGAGCCTTTGAGCTGTTACCTGCTTCCTGTCACATCTATACCTGGAGCAAGTTTGGCGCTATCCAGAATATCCTGGGAGCTGTTACCTGCTTTCCGTCACTTCCATTCCTGCGGCAGCTTGTCGATATCCAGAAGAGTCTTTGAGCTGTTACCTGCTTTCCATCACTTGCATACCTGGGGCAGCTTGTCACTATCCAGAAGAGCGTTTGTGCTGTTACCAGCTTCCTCTCAGTTCCATACTTGGGGCAGCTTATAGCTATCCAAAAGAGCCTTTGAGCTGTTACCTGCTTCGCATCAATTCCAAACCTGGGGCAGCTTATCTCTATCCAGAGGAGCCTAGGAGCTGTTACCTGCTTCCCGTCACTTCCATACCTGGGGCAGCTTATCTCTATCCAGAAGAGCCTTTGAGCTGTTACCTGTTTCCCATCAGTTCCATACCTGGGGGAGCTTATCTCTATCCAGAAGAGCCTTTGAGCTGTTACCTGCTTCCTGTCACTTCCATGCCTGGGGCAGCTTATCTCTATCCAGAAGAGCCTTTGAGCTGTTACCTGCTTCACGACACTTCCATACCTGGGGCAGTTTGTCGCTAACCAGAAGAGCCTTTGAGCTGTTACCTGCTTGTCGTCACTTCCATACCTGGGGCAGCTTGTCGCTATCCAGAAGAGCCTTTCAGCTGTTACCTGCTTCCTGTCACATCCCAGACCTGGGGCAGCTTATCTCTATCCAGAATAGCCTTTGAGCTGTAACCTGCTTCACTTCACTTCCATACCTGGGGCAGCTTGTCGCTATCCAGAAGAGACTTTCAGCTGTTACCTGCTTGCTGTCAGTTCCATACCTGGGGCAGCTTGTCGCTATCCAGATGAGCCTTTGAGCTGTTACCTGCTTTCCATCAGTTCCATACCTGGGACAGCTTATCTCTATCCAGAAGAGCCTTTGAGCTGTTACCTGCTTCCTGTCACTTCCATACCTGGCGAAGCTTGTCGCTATCCAGAATAGCCTTTGAGCTGTTACATGCTTCCTGTCAGTTCCATACCTGGGGCAGCTTGTCGCTATCCAGAAGAGCCTTTGAGCTGTTACCTGCTTTCCATCACTTCCATACCTGGGGCAGCTTATCTCTATCCAGAAGAGCCTTTGAGCCGTTACCTGCTTCCCATCACTTCCATACCTGGGGCAGCTTATCTCTATCCAGAAGAGCCTTTGAGCTGTTACCTGCTTCACGCCACTTGCATACCTGAGGCAGCTTGTCGCTATCCAGAAGAGCCTTTGAGCTATTACCTGCTTCACGCCACTTCCATACCTGGGGCAGCTTGTCGCTATCCAGAAGAGCCTTTGAGCTGTTACCTGCTTGCCGTCACTTCCATACCCGGGGCAGCTTATCTCTATCCAGAAGAGCTTTTGAGCTGTTACCTGCACTCCCGTCACTTCCATACCTGGTGCAGCTTGTTGCTATGCAGAAGATCCTGTGAGCTGTTACCTGCCTTCCGTCACTTCCATACCTGGGGCAACTTGTCGCTATCCGGAAGAGCCTTTGAGCTGTTACCTGCTTCTCATCAGTTCCATACCCGGGGCAGCTGGTCACTATACAGAAGAGCCTTTGAGCTGTTTCATGCTTCCTGTCACATCTATACCTGGGGCAGCTTGTCGCTATCCAGAAGATCCTGTGAGCTGTTACCTGCTTTCGGTCACTTCCATTCCTGCAGCAGCTTGTCGCTATCAAGAAGAGCCTTTGAGGTGTTACCTGCTTCCCATCACATATATACCTGGGGCAGCTTTTCGCTATCCATAAGATCCTGTGAGCTGTTACCTGCTTTCCATCACTTCCATACCTGGGGCATCTTGTTGCTATCCAGAAGAGCATTTGAGCTGTTACCTGCTTCCTGTCAGTTCCATACCTGGGGCAGCTTGTCGCTATCCAGAAGAGCCTTTGAGCTGTTACCTGCTTCCTGTCGCACCTATGCCTGGGGAAGCTTGTCACTATCCAGAAGATCCTGTGAGCTGTTAACTGCTTTCCGTCACTTCCATTCCTGCGGCAGCTTGTCGCTATCCAGAAGAGCCTTTGAGCTGTTACCTGCTTTCCGTCACTTCCATACCTGGGGAAGCTTGTCGCTATCCAGAACAGCCTTTGAGCTGTTACCTGCTTCCTGTCAGTCCATACCTGGGGCAGCTTGTCGCTATCCAGAAGAGCCTTTGAGCTGTTACCTGCTTTCCATCACTTCCATACCTGGGGCAGCTTATCTCTATCCAGAAGAGCCTTTGAGCCGTTACCTGCTTCCCATCACTTCCATACCTGGGGCAGCTTATCTCTATTCAGAAGAGCCTTTGAGCTGTTACCTGCTTCATGCCACTTCCATACCTGGGGCAGCTTGTCGTTATCCAGAAGAGCCTTTGAGCTATTACCTGCTTCACGCCACTTCCATACCTGGGGCAGCCTGTCGCTATCCAGAAGAGCCTTTGAGCTGTTTCATGCTTCCTGTCACATCTATACCTGGGGCAGCTTGTCGCTATCCAGAAGATCCTGTGAGCTGTTACCTGCTTTCCATCACTTCCATTCCTGCGGCAGCTTGTCACTATCCAGAAGAGCCTTTGAGCTGTTATCTGCTTTCCATCACTTCCATACCTGGGGCAGCTTGTCGCTATCCAGAAGAGCATTTGAGCTGTTACCTGCTTCCTGTCAGTTCCTTACCTGGGGCAGCTTGTCGCTATCCAGAAGAGCCTTTGAGCTGTTACCTGCTTCCCGTCACTTCCAAACCTGGGGCAGCTTATCTCTATCCAGAAGAGCCTAGGAGCTGTTACATGCTTCCCATCACTTCCATACCTGGGGCAGCTTATCTCTATCCAGAAGAGCCTTTGAGCTGTTACCTGTTTCCCGTCAGTTTCATACCTGGGGCAGCTTATCTCTATCCAGAAGAGCCTTTGAGCTGTTACCTGCTTCCTGTCACCTCCATACCTGGGGCAGCTTATCTCTATCCAGAACAGCCTTTGAGCTGTTACCTGCTTCACGCCACTTCCATACCTGAGGCAGCTTGTCGCTATCCAGAAGAGCCTTTCGGCTGTTACCTGCTTGCTGTCACTTCGATATCTGGGGCAGCTTGTCGCTATCCAGAAGAGCCTTTGAGCTGTTACCTGCTTCCCGTCACTTCCATACCTGGGGCAGCTTAGCTCTATCCAGAAGAGCCTTTGAGCTGTTACCTGCTTTACGCCACTTCCATACCTGGGGCAGCTTGTCGCTATCCAGAAGAGCCTTTGAGCTGTTACCTGCTTTCAGTCAGTTCCATACCTGGGACAGCTTATCTCTGTCCAGAAAAGCCTTTGAGCTGTTACCTGTTAGCTGCTTCCTGTCACTTCCATAACTGGGGCAGCTTGTCGCTATCCAGAAGAGCCTTTGAGCTGTTACCTGCTTCCCGTCACATATATACCTGGGGCAGCTTGTCGCTATCCAGAAGATCCTGTGAGCTGTTACCTGCTTTCCATCACTTCCATACCTGGGGCAACTTGTCGCTATCCAGAAGAGCCTTTGAGCTGTTACCTGCTTCCTATCGTATCTATACCTGGGGCAGCTTGTCGCTATCCAGAAGAGCCTTTGAGCTGTTACCTGCTTTCCGTCACTTCCATACCTGGGGAAGCTTGTCGCTATCCAGAAGAGCCTTTGAGCTGTTACATGCTTCCTGTCAGTTCCATACCTGGGGCAGCTTGTCGCTATCCAGAAGAGCCTTTGAGCTGTTACCTGCTTTCCATCACTTCCATACCTGGGGAAGCTTATCTCAATACAGAAGAGCCTTTGAGCTATTACCTGCTTCACGCCACTTCCATACCTGGGGCAGCTTGTCGCTATCCAGAAGAGCCTTTGAGCTGTTACCTGCTTGCCATCACTTCCATACCCGGGGCAGCTTATCTCTATCCAGAAGAGCCTTTGAGCTGTTACCTGCACTCCCGTCACTTCCATACCTGGTGCAGCTTGTCGCTATGCAGAAGAGCCTTTGAGCTTTTACCTGCTCCACGTCACATCCATACGTGGGGCAGCTTGTCGCTCTCCGGAAGGTCCTGTGAGCTGTTACCTGCCTTCCGTCACTTCCATACCTGAGGCAACTTGTTGCTATCCAGAAGAGCCTTTGAGCTGTTTCCTGCTACTCATCAGTTCCATACCCGGGGCAGCTTGTCACTATTCAGAAGAGCCTTTGAGCTGTTTCATGCTTCCTGTCACATCTATACCTGGGGCAGCTTGTCGCTATCCAGAAGATCCTGTGAGCTGTTACCTGCTTTCCGTCACTTTCATTCCTGCTGCAGCTTGTCACTATCCAGAAGAGCCTTTGAGCTGTTATCTGCTTTCCATCACTTCCATACATGGGGCAGCTTGTCGCTATCCAGAAGAGCCTTTGAGCTGTTACCTGCTTCCTGTCAGTTCCATACCTGGGGCAGCTTGTCGCTATCCAGAAGAGCCTTTGAGCTGTTACCTGCTTCCCGTCACTTCCAAACCTGGGGCAGCTTATCTCTATCCAGAAGAGCCTTTGAGCTGTTACCTGTTTCCCATCAGTTTCATACCTGGGGCAGCTTATCTCTATCCAGAAGAGCCTTTGAGCTGTTACCTGTTTCCCGTCAGTTTCATACCTGGGGCAGCTTATCTCTATCCAGAAGAGCCTTTGAGCTGTTACCTGCTTCCCGTCACTTCCATACCTGGGGCAGCTTATCTCTATCCAGAAGAGCCTTTGAGCTGTTACCTGCTTCACGCCACTTCCATACCTGAGGCAGCTTGTCGCTATCCAGAAGAGACTTTCAGCTGTTACCTGCTTGCTGTCAGTTCCATACCTGGGGCAGCTTGTCGCTATCCAGAAGAGCCTTTGAGCTGTTACCTGCTTTCAGTCAGTTCCATACCTGGGACAGCTTATCTCTGTCCAAAAAAGCCTTTGAGCTGTTACCTGCTTCCTGTCACTTCCATAACTGGGGCAGCTTGTCGCTATCCAGAAGAGCCTTTGAGCTGTTACCTGCTTCCTGTCGTATCTATACCTGGGGTAGCTTGTCGCTATCCAGAAGAGCCTTTGAGCTGTTACCTGCTTTCCGTCACTTCCATACCTGGGGAAGCTTGTCGCTATCCAGAAGAGCCTTTGAGCTGTTACATGCTTCCTGTCAGTTCCATACCTGGGGAAGCTTGTCGCTATCCAGAAGAGCCTTTGAGCTGTTACCTGCTTTCCATCACTTCCATACCTGGGACAGCTTATCTCTATCCAGAAGAGCCTTTGAGCCGTTACCTGCTTCCCATCACTTCCATACCTGGGGCAGCTTATCTCTATCCAGAAGAGCCTTTGAGCTGTTACCTGCTTCACGCCACTTCCAAACCTGGGGCAGCTTGTCGCTATCCAGAAGAGCCTTTGAGCTATTACCTGCTTCACGCCACTTCCATACCTGGGGCAGCTTGTCGCTATCCAGAAGAGCCTTTGAGCTGTTACCTGCTTGCCGTCACTTCCATACCCGGGGCAGCTTATCTCTATCCAGAAGAGCCTTTGAGCTGTTACCTGCATTCCCGTCACTTCCATACCTGGTGCAGCTTGTCGCTATGCAGAAGAGCCTTTGAGCTTTTACCTGCTCCACGTCATATCCATACGTGGGGCAGCTTGTCGCTATCCAGAAGATCCTGTGAGCTGTTACCTGCCTTCCGTCACTTCCATACCTGGGGCAACTTGTCGCTATCCGGAAGAGCCTTTGAGCTGTTACCTGCTTCTCATCAGTTCCATACCTGGGGCAGCTTGTCACTATCCAGAAGAGCCTTTGAGCTGTTTCATGCTTCCTGTTACATCTATACCTGGGGCAGCTTGTCGCTATCCAGAAGATCCTGTGAGCTGTTACCTGCTTTCGGTCACTTCTATTCCTGCGGCAGCTTGTCGCTATCCAGAAGAGCCTTTGAGCTGTTATCTGCTTTCCATCACTTCCATACCTGGGGCAGCTTGTCGCTATCCAGAAGAGCCTTTGAGCTGTTACCTGCTTCCTGTCAGTTCCATACCTGGGGCAGCTTGTCGCTATCCAGAAGAGCCTTTGAGCTGTTACCTGCTTCCCGTCACTTCCAAACCTGGGGCAGCTTATCTCTATCCAGAAGAGACTAGGAGCTGTTACATGCTTCCCATCACTTGCATACCTGGGGCAGCTTATCTCTATCCAGAAGAGCCTTTGAGCTGTTACCTGTTTCCCGTCAGTTTCATACCTGGGGCAGCTTATCTCTATCCAGAAGAGCCTTTGAGCTGTTACCTGCTTCCCGTCACTTCCATACCTGGGGCAGCTTATCTCTATCCAGAAGAGCCTTTGAGCTGTTACCTGCTTCCTGTCACATCTATACCTGGAGCAAGTTTGGCGCTATCCAGAATATCCTGGGAGCTGTTACCTGCTTTCCGTCACTTCCATTCCTGCGGCAGCTTGTCGATATCCAGAAGAGTCTTTGAGCTGTTACCTGCTTTCCATCACTTGCATACCTGGGGCAGCTTGTCACTATCCAGAAGAGCGTTTGTGCTGTTACCAGCTTCCTCTCAGTTCCATACTTGGGGCAGCTTATAGCTATCCAAAAGAGCCTTTGAGCTGTTACCTGCTTCCCATCAATTCCAAACCTGGGGCAGCTTATCTCTATCCAGAGGAGCCTAGGAGCTGTTACCTGCTTCCCGTCACTTCCATACCTGGGGCAGCTTATCTCTATCCAGAAGAGCCTTTGAGCTGTTACCTGTTTCCCATCAGTTCCATACCTGGGGCAGCTTATCTCTATCCAGAAGAGCCTTTGAGCTGTTACCTGCTTCCTGTCACTTCCATGCCTGGGGCAGCTTATCTCTATCCAGAAGAGCCTTTGAGCTGTTACCTGCTTCACGACACTTCCATACCTGGGGCAGCTTGTCGCTAACCAGAAGAGCCTTTGAGCTGTTACCTGCTTGCCGTCACTTCCATACCTGGGGCAGCTTGTCGCTATCCAGAAGAGCCTTTCAGCTGTTACCTGCTTCCTGTCACATCCCAGACCTGGGGCAGCTTATCTCTATCCAGAATAGCCTTTGAGCTGTAACCTGCTTCACGTCACTTCCATTCCTGGGGCAGCTTGTCGCTATCCAGAAGAGACTTTTAGCTGTTACCTTCTTGCTGTCAGTTCCATACCTGGGGCAGCTTGTCGCTATCTAGACGAGCCTTTGAGCTGTTACCTGCTTTCCATCAGTTCCATACCTGGGACAGCTTATCTCTATCCAGAAGAGCCTTTGAGCTGTTACCTGCTTCCTGTCACTTCCATACCTGGGGAAGCTTGTCGCTATCCAGAAGAGCCTTTGAGCTGTTACATGCTTCCTGTCAGTTCCATACCTGGGGCAGCTTGTCGCTATCCAGAAGAGCCTTTGAGCTGTTACCTGCTTTCCATCACTTCCATACCTGGGGCAGCTTATCTCTATCCAGAAGAGCCTTTGAGCCGTTACCTGCTTCCCATCACTTCCATACCTGGGGCAGCTTATCTCTATCCAGAAGAGCCTTTGAGCTGTTACCTGCTTCACGCCACTTGCATACCTGGGGCAGCTTGTCGCTATCCAGAAGAGCCTTTGAGCTATTACCTGCTTCACGCCACTTCCATACCTGGGGCAGCTTGTCGCTATCCAGAAGAGCCTTTGAGCTGTTACCTGCTTGCCGTCACTTCCATACCCGGGGCAGCTTATCTCTATCCAGAAGAGCTTTTGAGCTGTTACCTGCACTCCCGTCACTTCCATACCTGGTGCAGCTTGTTGCTATGCAGAAGATCCTGTGAGCTGTTACCTGCCTTCCGTCACTTCCATACCTGGGGCAACTTGTCGCTATCCGGAAGAGCCTTTGAGCTTTTACCTGCTCCACGTCACATCCATACGTGGGGCAGCTTGTCACTATCCAGAAGATCCTTTGAGCCGTTACCTGCTTCCCATCACTTCCATACCTGGGGCAGCTTATCTCTATCCAGAAGAGCCTTTGAGCTGTTACCTGCTTCACGCCACTTGCATACCTGGGGCAGCTTGTCGCTATCCAGAAGAGCCTTTGAGCTATTACCTGCTTCACGCCACTTCCATACCTGGGGCAGCTTGTCGCTATCCAGAAGAGCCTTTGAGCTGTTACCTGCTTGCCGTCACTTCCATACCCGGGGCAGCTTATCTCTATCCAGAAGAGCTTTTGAGCTGTTACCTGCACTCCCGTCACTTCCATACCTGGTGCAGCTTGTTGCTATGCAGAAGATCCTGTGAGCTGTTACCTGCCTTCCGTCACTTCCATACCTGGGGCAACTTGTCGCTATCCGGAAGAGCCTTTGAGCTTTTACCTGCTCCACGTCACATCCATACGTGGGGCAGCTTGTCACTATCCAGAAGATCCTGTGAGCTGTTACCTGCCTTCCGTCACTTCCATACCTGGGGCAACTTGTCGCTATCCGGAAGAGCCTTTGAGCTGTTACCTGCTTCTCATCAGTTCCATACCCGGGGCAGCTGGTCACTATACAGAAGAGCCTTTGAGCTGTTTCATGCTTCCTGTCACATCTATACCTGGGGCAGCTTGTCGCTATCCAGAAGATCCTGTGAGCTGTTACCTGCTTTCGGTCACTTCCATTCCTGCAGCAGCTTGTCGCTATCCAGAAGAGCCTTTGAGCTGTTATCTGCTTTCCATCACTTCCATACCTGGGGCAGCTTGTCGCTATCCAAAAGAGCCTTTGAGCTGTTACCTGCTTCCTGTCAGTTCCATACCTGGGGCAGCTTGTCGCTATCCAGAAGAGCCTTTGAGCTGTTACCTGCTTCCCGTCACTTCCATACCTGGGGCAGCTTATCTCTATCCAGAAGAACCTAGGAGCTGTTACATGCTTCCCATCACTTGCATACCTGGGGCAGCTTATCTCTATCCAGAAGAGCCTTTGAGCTGTTACCTGTTTCCCATCAGTTTCATACCTGGGGCAGCTTATCTCTATCCAGAAGAACCTTTGAGCTGTTACCTGCTTCCCGTCACTTCCATACCTGGGCCAGCTTATCTCTATCCAGAAGAGCCTTTGAGCTGTTACCTGCTTCACGCCACTTCCATACCTGAGGCAGCTTGTCGCTATCCAGAAGAGCCTTTCGGCTGTTACCTGCTTGCTGTCACTTCCATACCTGGGGCAGCTTGTCGCTATCCAGAAGAGCCTTTGAGCTGTTACCTGCTCCCATCACTTCCATACCTGGGGCAGCTTAGCTCTATCCAGAAGAGCCTTTGAGCTGTTACCTGCTTTACGCCACTTCCATACCTTGGGCAGCTTGTCGCTATCCAGAAGAGCCTTTGAGCTGTTACCTGCTTCCTGTCAGTTCCATACCTGGGGCAGCTTGTCGCTATACAGAAGAGCCTTTGAGCTGTTACCTGCTTCCCGTCACTTCCAAACCTGGTGCAGCTTGTTGCTATGCAGAAGATCCTGTGAGCTGTTACCTGCCTTCCGTCACTTCCATACCTGGGGCAACTTGTCGCTATCCGGAAGAGCCTTTGAGCTTTTACCTGCTCCACGTCACATCCATACGTGGGGCAGCTTGTCACTATCCAGAAGATCCTGTGAGCTGTTACCTGCCTTCCGTCACTTCCATACCTGGGGCAACTTGTCGCTATCCGGAAGCCCTTTGAGCTGTTACCTGCTTCTCATCAGTTCCATACCCGGGGCAGCTTGTCGCTATCCAGAAGAGCCTTTGAGCTGTTACCTGCTTGCCATCACTTCCATACCCGGGGCAGCTTATCTCTATCCAGAAGAGCCTTTGAGCTTTTACCTGCTCCACGTCACATCCATACGTGGGGCAGCTTGTCGCTCCCTGGAAGGTCCTGTGAGCTGTTACCTGCCTTCCGTCACTTCCATACCTGAGGCAACTTGTTGCTATCCAAAAGAGCCTTTGAGCTGTTTCCTGCTACTCATCAGTTCCATACCCAGGGCAGCTTGTCACTATTCAGAAGAGCCTTTGAGCTGTTTCATGCTTCCTGTCACATCTATACCTGGGGCAGCTTGTCGCTATCCAGAAGATCCTGTGAGCTGTTACCTGCTTTCCGTCACTTTCATTCCTGCTGCAGCTTGTCACTATCCAGAAGAGCCTTTGAGCTGTTATCTGCTTTCCATCACTTCCATACATGGGGCAGCTTGTCGCTATCCAGAAGAGCCTTTGAGCTGTTACCTGCTTCCTGTCAGTTCCATACCTGCGGCAGCTTGTCGCTATCCAGAAGAGCCTTTGAGCTGTTACCTGCTTCCCGTCACTTCCAAACCTGGGGCAGCTTATCTCTATCCAGAAGAGCCTTTGAGCTGTTACCTGTTTCCCATCAGTTTCATACCTGGGGCAGCTTATCTCTATCCAGAAGAGCCTTTGAGCTGTTACCTGTTTCCCGTCAGTTTCATACCTGGGGCAGCTTATCTCTATCCAGAAGAGCCTTTGCGCTGTTACCTGCTTCCCGTCACTTCCATACCTGGGGCAGCTTATCTCTATCCAGAAGAGCCTTTGAGCTGTTACCTGCTTCACGCCACTTCCATACGTGAGGCAGCTTGTCGCTATCCAGAAGAGACTTTCAGCTGTTACCTGCTTGCTGTCAGTTCCATACCTGGGGCAGCTTGTCGCTATCCAGAAGAGCCTTTGAGCTGTTACCTGCTTTCAGTCAGTTCCATACCTGGGACAGCTTATCTCTGTCCAAAAAAGCCTTTGAGCTGTTACCTGCTTCCTGTCACTTCCATAACTGGGGCAGCTTGTCGCTATCCAGAAGAGCCTTTGAGCTGTTACCTGCTTCCTGTCGTATCTATACCTGGGGTAGCTTGTCGCTATCCAGAAGAGCCTTTGAGCTGTTACCTGCTTTCCGTCACTTCCATACCTGGGGAAGCTTGTCGCTATCCAGAAGAGCCTTTGAGCTGTTACATGCTTCCTGTCAGTTCCATACCTGGGGAAGCTTGTCGCTATCCAGAAGAGCCTTTGAGCTGTTACCTGCTTTCCATCACTTCCATACCTGGGACAGCTTATCTCTATCCAGAAGAGCCTTTGAGCCGTTACCTGCTTCCCATCACTTCCATACCTGGGGCAGCTTATCTCTATCCAGAAGAGCCTTTGAGCTGTTACCTGCTTCACGCCACTTCCAAACCTGGGGCAGCTTGTCGCTATCCAGAAGAGCCTTTGAGCTATTACCTGCTTCACGCCACTTCCATACCTGGGGCAGCTTGTCGCTATCCAGAAGAGCCTTTGAGCTGTTACCTGCTTGCCGTCACTTCCATACCCGGGGCAGTTTATCTCTATCCAGAAGAGCCTTTGAGCTGTTACCTGCATTCCCGTCACTTCCATACCTGGTGCAGCTTGTCGCTATGCAGAAGAGCCTTTGAGCTTTTACCTGCTCCACGTCATATCCATACGTGGGGCAGCTTGTCGCTATCCAGAAGATCCTGTGAGCTGTTACCTGCCTTCCGTCACTTCCATACCTGGGGCAACTTGTCGCTATCCGGAAGAGCCTTTGAGCTGTTACCTGCTTCTCATCAGTTCCATACCTGGGGCAGCTTGTCACTATCCAGAAGAGCCTTTGAGCTGTTTCATGCTTCCTGTTACATCTATACCTGGGGCAGCTTGTCGCTATCCAGAAGATCCTGTGAGCTGTTACCTGCTTTCGGTCACTTCCATTCCTGCGGCAGCTTGTCGCTATCCAGAAGAGCCTTTGAGCTGTTATCTGCTTTCCATCACTTCCATACCTGGGGCAGCTTGTCGCTATCCAGAAGAGCCTTTGAGCTGTTACCTGCTTCCTGTCAGTTCCATACCTGGGGCAGCTTGTCGCTATCCAGAAGAGCCTTTGAGCTGTTACCTGCTTCCCTTCACTTCCAAACCTGGGGCAGCTTATCTCTATCCAGAAGAGCCTAGGAGCTGTTACATGCTTCCCATCACTTGCATACCTGGGGCAGCTTATCTCTATCCAGAAGAGCCTTTGAGCTGTTACCTGTTTCCCGTCAGTTTCATACCTGGGGCAGCTTATCTCTATCCAGAAGAGCCTTTGAGCTGTTACCTGCTTCCCGTCACTTCCATACCTGGGGCAGCTTATCTCTATCCAGAAGAGCCTTTGAGCTGTTACCTGCTTCACGCCACTTCCATACCTGAGGCAGCTTGTCGCTATCCAGAAGAGCCTTTGAGCTGTTACCAGCTTGCCATCACTTACATACCTGGGGCAGCTTGTTGCTATCCAGAAGAGCCTTTGAGCTGTTACCTGCTTCCCGTCAGTTCCATACCTGGGTCAGCTTGGCGCTATCCAGAAGAGCCTTTGAGCTGTTACCTGCTTCCTGTCACATCTATACCTGGAGCAAGTTTGGCGCTATCCAGAATATCCTGGGAGCTGTTACCTGCTTTCCGTCACTTCCATTCCTGCGGCAGCTTGTCGATATCCAGAAGAGTCTTTGAGCTGTTACCTGCTTTCCATCACTTGCATACCTGGGGCAGCTTGTCACTATCCAGAAGAGCGTTTGGGCTGTTACCAGCTTCCTCTCAGTTCCATACTTGGGGCAGCTTATAGCTATCCAAAAGAGCCTTTGAGCTGTTACCTGCTTCGCATCAATTCCAAACCTGGGGCAGCTTATCTCTATCCAGAGGAGCCTAGGAGCTGTTACCTGCTTCCCGTCACTTCCATACCTGGGGCAGCTTATCTCTATCCAGAAGAGCCTTTGAGCTGTTACCTGTTTCCCATCAGTTCCATACCTGGGGGAGCTTATCTCTATCCAGAAGAGCCTTTGAGCTGTTACCTGCTTCCTGTCACTTCCATGCCTGGGGCAGCTTATCTCTATCCAGAAGAGCCTTTGAGCTGTTACCTGCTTCACGACACTTCCATACCTGGGGCAGTTTGTCGCTAACCAGAAGAGCCTTTGAGCTGTTACCTGCTTGTCGTCACTTCCATACCTGGGGCAGCTTGTCGCTATCCAGAAGAGCCTTTCAGCTGTTACCTGCTTCCTGTCACATCCCAGACCTGGGGCAGCTTATCTCTATCCAGAATAGCCTTTGAGCTGTAACCTGCTTCACTTCACTTCCATACCTGGGGCAGCTTGTCGCTATCCAGAAGAGACTTTCAGCTGTTACCTGCTTGCTGTCAGTTCCATACCTGGGGCAGCTTGTCGCTATCCAGATGAGCCTTTGAGCTGTTACCTGCTTTCCATCAGTTCCATACCTGGGACAGCTTATCTCTATCCAGAAGAGCCTTTGAGCTGTTACCTGCTTCCTGTCACTTCCATACCTGGCGAAGCTTGTCGCTATCCAGAATAGCCTTTGAGCTGTTACATGCTTCCTGTCAGTTCCATACCTGGGGCAGCTTGTCGCTATCCAGAAGAGCCTTTGAGCTGTTACCTGCTTTCCATCACTTCCATACCTGGGGCAGCTTATCTCTATCCAGAAGAGCCTTTGAGCCGTTACCTGCTTCCCATCACTTCCATACCTGGGGCAGCTTATCTCTATCCAGAAGAGCCTTTGAGCTGTTACCTGCTTCACGCCACTTGCATACCTGAGGCAGCTTGTCGCTATCCAGAAGAGCCTTTGAGCTATTACCTGCTTCACGCCACTTCCATACCTGGGGCAGCTTGTCGCTATCCAGAAGAGCCTTTGAGCTGTTACCTGCTTGCCGTCACTTCCATACCCGGGGCAGCTTATCTCTATCCAGAAGAGCTTTTGAGCTGTTACCTGCACTCCCGTCACTTCCATACCTGGTGCAGCTTGTTGCTATGCAGAAGATCCTGTGAGCTGTTACCTGCCTTCCGTCACTTCCATACCTGGGGCAACTTGTCGCTATCCGGAAGAGCCTTTGAGCTGTTACCTGCTTCTCATCAGTTCCATACCCGGGGCAGCTGGTCACTATACAGAAGAGCCTTTGAGCTGTTTCATGCTTCCTGTCACATCTATACCTGGGGCAGCTTGTCGCTATCCAGAAGATCCTGTGAGCTGTTACCTGCTTTCGGTCACTTCCATTCCTGCAGCAGCTTGTCGCTATCAAGAAGAGCCTTTGAGGTGTTACCTGCTTCCCATCACATATATACCTGGGGCAGCTTTTCGCTATCCATAAGATCCTGTGAGCTGTTACCTGCTTTCCATCACTTCCATACCTGGGGCATCTTGTTGCTATCCAGAAGAGCATTTGAGCTGTTACCTGCTTCCTGTCAGTTCCATACCTGGGGCAGCTTGTCGCTATCCAGAAGAGCCTTTGAGCTGTTACCTGCTTCCTGTCGCACCTATGCCTGGGGAAGCTTGTCACTATCCAGAAGATCCTGTGAGCTGTTAACTGCTTTCCGTCACTTCCATTCCTGCGGCAGCTTGTCGCTATCCAGAAGAGCCTTTGAGCTGTTACCTGCTTTCCGTCACTTCCATACCTGGGGAAGCTTGTCGCTATCCAGAACAGCCTTTGAGCTGTTACCTGCTTCCTGTCAGTCCATACCTGGGGCAGCTTGTCGCTATCCAGAAGAGCCTTTGAGCTGTTACCTGCTTTCCATCACTTCCATACCTGGGGCAGCTTATCTCTATCCAGAAGAGCCTTTGAGCCGTTACCTGCTTCCCATCACTTCCATACCTGGGGCAGCTTATCTCTATTCAGAAGAGCCTTTGAGCTGTTACCTGCTTCATGCCACTTCCATACCTGGGGCAGCTTGTCGTTATCCAGAAGAGCCTTTGAGCTATTACCTGCTTCACGCCACTTCCATACCTGGGGCAGCCTGTCGCTATCCAGAAGAGCCTTTGAGCTGTTTCATGCTTCCTGTCACATCTATACCTGGGGCAGCTTGTCGCTATCCAGAAGATCCTGTGAGCTGTTACCTGCTTTCCATCACTTCCATTCCTGCGGCAGCTTGTCACTATCCAGAAGAGCCTTTGAGCTGTTATCTGCTTTCCATCACTTCCATACCTGGGGCAGCTTGTCGCTATCCAGAAGAGCATTTGAGCTGTTACCTGCTTCCTGTCAGTTCCTTACCTGGGGCAGCTTGTCGCTATCCAGAAGAGCCTTTGAGCTGTTACCTGCTTCCCGTCACTTCCAAACCTGGGGCAGCTTATCTCTATCCAGAAGAGCCTAGGAGCTGTTACATGCTTCCCATCACTTCCATACCTGGGGCAGCTTATCTCTATCCAGAAGAGCCTTTGAGCTGTTACCTGTTTCCCGTCAGTTTCATACCTGGGGCAGCTTATCTCTATCCAGAAGAGCCTTTGAGCTGTTACCTGCTTCCTGTCACTTCCATACCTGGGGCAGCTTATCTCTATCCAGAACAGCCTTTGAGCTGTTACCTGCTTCACGCCACTTCCATACCTGAGGCAGCTTGTCGCTATCCAGAAGAGCCTTTCGGCTGTTACCTGCTTGCTGTCACTTCGATATCTGGGGCAGCTTGTCGCTATCCAGAAGAGCCTTTGAGCTGTTACCTGCTTCCCGTCACTTCCATACCTGGGGCAGCTTAGCTCTATCCAGAAGAGCCTTTGAGCTGTTACCTGCTTTACGCCACTTCCATACCTGGGGCAGCTTGTCGCTATCCAGAAGAGCCTTTGAGCTGTTACCTGCTTTCAGTCAGTTCCATATCTGGGACAGCTTATCTCTGTCCAGAAAAGCCTTTGAGCTGTTACCTGTTAGCTGCTTCCTGTCACTTCCATAACTGGGGCAGCTTGTCGCTATCCAGAAGAGCCTTTGAGCTGTTACCTGCTTCCCGTCACATATATACCTGGGGCAGCTTGTCGCTATCCAGAAGATCCTGTGAGCTGTTACCTGCTTTCCATCACTTCCATACCTGGGGCAACTTGTCGCTATCCAGAAGAGCCTTTGAGCTGTTACCTGCTTCCTATCGTATCTATACCTGGGGCAGCTTGTCGCTATCCAGAAGAGCCTTTGAGCTGTTACCTGCTTTCCGTCACTTCCATACCTGGGGAAGCTTGTCGCTATCCAGAAGAGCCTTTGAGCTGTTACATGCTTCCTGTCAGTTCCATACCTGGGGCAGCTTGTCGCTATCCAGAAGAGCCTTTGAGCTGTTACCTGCTTTCCATCACTTCCATACCTGGGGAAGCTTATCTCAATACAGAAGAGCCTTTGAGCTATTACCTGCTTCACGCCACTTCCATACCTGGGGCAGCTTGTCGCTATCCAGAAGAGCCTTTGAGCTGTTACCTGCTTGCCATCACTTCCATACCCGGGGCAGCTTATCTCTATCCAGAAGAGCCTTTGAGCTGTTACCTGCACTCCCGTCACTTCCATACCTGGTGCAGCTTGTCGCTATGCAGAAGAGCCTTTGAGCTTTTACCTGCTCCACGTCACATCCATACGTGGGGCAGCTTGTCGCTCTCCGGAAGGTCCTGTGAGCTGTTACCTGCCTTCCGTCACTTCCATACCTGAGGCAACTTGTTGCTATCCAGAAGAGCCTTTGAGCTGTTTCCTGCTACTCATCAGTTCCATACCCGGGGCAGCTTGTCACTATTCAGAAGAGCCTTTGAGCTGTTTCATGCTTCCTGTCACATCTATACCTGGGGCAGCTTGTCGCTATCCAGAAGATCCTGTGAGCTGTTACCTGCTTTCCGTCACTTTCATTCCTGCTGCAGCTTGTCACTATCCAGAAGAGCCTTTGAGCTGTTATCTGCTTTCCATCACTTCCATACATGGGGCAGCTTGTCGCTATCCAGAAGAGCCTTTGAGCTGTTACCTGCTTCCTGTCAGTTCCATACCTGGGGCAGCTTGTCGCTATCCAGAAGAGCCTTTGAGCTGTTACCTGCTTCCCGTCACTTCCAAACCTGGGGCAGCTTATCTCTATCCAGAAGAGCCTTTGAGCTGTTACCTGTTTCCCATCAGTTTCATACCTGGGGCAGCTTATCTCTATCCAGAAGAGCCTTTGAGCTGTTACCTGTTTCCCGTCAGTTTCATACCTGGGGCAGCTTATCTCTATCCAGAAGAGCCTTTGAGCTGTTACCTGCTTCCCGTCACTTCCATACCTGGGGCAGCTTATCTCTATCCAGAAGAGCCTTTGAGCTGTTACCTGCTTCACGCCACTTCCATACCTGAGGCAGCTTGTCGCTATCCAGAAGAGACTTTCAGCTGTTACCTGCTTGCTGTCAGTTCCATACCTGGGGCAGCTTGTCGCTATCCAGAAGAGCCTTTGAGCTGTTACCTGCTTTCAGTCAGTTCCATACCTGGGACAGCTTATCTCTGTCCAAAAAAGCCTTTGAGCTGTTACCTGCTTCCTGTCACTTCCATAACTGGGGCAGCTTGTCGCTATCCAGAAGAGCCTTTGAGCTGTTACCTGCTTCCTGTCGTATCTATACCTGGGGTAGCTTGTCGCTATCCAGAAGAGCCTTTGAGCTGTTACCTGCTTTCCGTTACTTCCATACCTGGGGAAGCTTGTCGCTATCCAGAAGAGCCTTTGAGCTGTTACATGCTTCCTGTCAGTTCCATACCTGGGGAAGCTTGTCGCTATCCAGAAGAGCCTTTGAGCTGTTACCTGCTTTCCATCACTTCCATACCTGGGACAGCTTATCTCTATCCAGAAGAGCCTTTGAGCCGTTACCTGCTTCCCATCACTTCCATACCTGGGGCAGCTTATCTCTATCCAGAAGAGCCTTTGAGCTGTTACCTGCTTCACGCCACTTCCAAACCTGGGGCAGCTTGTCGCTATCCAGAAGAGCCTTTGAGCTATTACCTGCTTCACGCCACTTCCATACCTGGGGCAGCTTGTCGCTATCCAGAAGAGCCTTTGAGCTGTTACCTGCTTGCCGTCACTTCCATACCCGGGGCAGCTTATCTCTATCCAGAAGAGCCTTTGAGCTGTTACCTGCATTCCCGTCACTTCCATACCTGGTGCAGCTTGTCGCTATGCAGAAGAGCCTTTGAGCTTTTACCTGCTCCACGTCATATCCATACGTGGGGCAGCTTGTCGCTATCCAGAAGATCCTGTGAGCTGTTACCTGCCTTCCGTCACTTCCATACCTGGGGCAACTTGTCGCTATCCGGAAGAGCCTTTGAGCTGTTACCTGCTTCTCATCAGTTCCATACCTGGGGCAGCTTGTCACTATCCAGAAGAGCCTTTGAGCTGTTTCATGCTTCCTGTTACATCTATACCTGGGGCAGCTTGTCGCTATCCAGAAGATCCTGTGAGCTGTTACCTGCTTTCGGTCACTTCTATTCCTGCGGCAGCTTGTCGCTATCCAGAAGAGCCTTTGAGCTGTTATCTGCTTTCCATCACTTCCATACCTGGGGCAGCTTGTCGCTATCCAGAAGAGCCTTTGAGCTGTTACCTGCTTCCTGTCAGTTCCATACCTGGGGCAGCTTGTCGCTATCCAGAAGAGCCTTTGAGCTGTTACCTGCTTCCCGTCACTTCCAAACCTGGGGCAGCTTATCTCTATCCAGAAGAGACTAGGAGCTGTTACATGCTTCCCATCACTTGCATACCTGGGGCAGCTTATCTCTATCCAGAAGAGCCTTTGAGCTGTTACCTGTTTCCCGTCAGTTTCATACCTGGGGCAGCTTATCTCTATCCAGAAGAGCCTTTGAGCTGTTACCTGCTTCCCGTCACTTCCATACCTGGGGCAGCTTATCTCTATCCAGAAGAGCCTTTGAGCTGTTACCTGCTTCACGCCACTTCCATACCTGAGGCAGCTTGTCGCTATCCAGAAGAGCCTTTGAGCTGTTACCTGCTTGCCATCACTTACATACCTGGGGCAGCTTGTTGCTATCCAGAAGAGCCTTTGAGCTGTTATCTGCTTCCCGTCAGTTCCATACCTGGGTCAGCTTGGCGCTATCCAGAAGAGCCTTTGAGCTGTTACCTGTTTCCCGTCAGTTTCATACCTGGGGCAGCTTATCTCTATCCAGAAGAGCCTTTGAGCTGTTACCTGCTTCCCGTCACTTCCATACCTGGGGCAGCTTATCTCTATCCAGAAGAGCCTTTGAGCTGTTACCTGCTTCACGCCACTTCCATACCTGAGGCAGCTTGTCGCTATCCAGAAGAGCCTTTGAGCTGTTACCTGCTTGCCATCACTTACATACCTGGGGCAGCTTGTTGCTATCCAGAAGAGCCTTTGAGCTGTTATCTGCTTTCCGTCACTTCCATTCCTGCGGCAGCTTGTCGATATCCAGAAGAGTCTTTGAGCTGTTACCTGCTTTCCATCACTTGCATACCTGGGGCAGCTTGTCACTATCCAGAAGAGCGTTTGTGCTGTTACCAGCTTCCTCTCAGTTCCATACTTGGGGCAGCTTATAGCTATCCAAAAGAGCCTTTGAGCTGTTACCTGCTTCCCATCAATTCCAAACCTGGGGCAGCTTATCTCTATCCAGAGGAGCCTAGGAGCTGTTACCTGCTTCCCGTCACTTCCATACCTGGGGCAGCTTATCTCTATCCAGAAGAGCCTTTGAGCTGTTACCTGTTTCCCATCAGTTCCATACCTGGGGCAGCTTATCTCTATCCAGAAGAGCCTTTGAGCTGTTACCTGCTTCCTGTCACTTCCATGCCTGGGGCAGCTTATCTCTATCCAGAAGAGCCTTTGAGCTGTTACCTGCTTCACGACACTTCCATACCTGGGGCAGCTTGTCGCTAACCAGAAGAGCCTTTGAGCTGTTACCTGCTTGCCGTCACTTCCATACCTGGGGCAGCTTGTCGCTATCCAGAAGAGCCTTTCAGCTGTTACCTGCTTCCTGTCACATCCCAGACCTGGGGCAGCTTATCTCTATCCAGAATAGCCTTTGAGCTGTAACCTGCTTCACGTCACTTCCATACCTGGGGCAGCTTGTCGCTATCCAGAAGAGACTTTTAGCTGTTACCTTCTTGCTGTCAGTTCCATACCTGGGGCAGCTTGTCGCTATCTAGACGAGCCTTTGAGCTGTTACCTGCTTTCCATCAGTTCCATACCTGGGACAGCTTATCTCTATCCAGAAGAGCCTTTGAGCTGTTACCTGCTTCCTGTCACTTCCATACCTGGGGAAGCTTGTCGCTATCCAGAAGAGCCTTTGAGCTGTTACATGCTTCCTGTCAGTTCCATACCTGGGGCAGCTTGTCGCTATCCAGAAGAGCCTTTGAGCTGTTACCTGCTTTCCATCACTTCCATACCTGGGGCAGCTTATCTCTATCCAGAAGAGCCTTTGAGCCGTTACCTGCTTCCCATCACTTCCATACCTGGGGCAGCTTATCTCTATCCAGAAGAGCCTTTGAGCTGTTACCTGCTTCACGCCACTTGCATACCTGGGGCAGCTTGTCGCTATCCAGAAGAGCCTTTGAGCTATTACCTGCTTCACGCCACTTCCATACCTGGGGCAGCTTGTCGCTATCCAGAAGAGCCTTTGAGCTGTTACCTGCTTGCCGTCACTTCCATACCCGGGGCAGCTTATCTCTATCCAGAAGAGCTTTTGAGCTGTTACCTGCACTCCCGTCACTTCCATACCTGGTGCAGCTTGTTGCTATGCAGAAGATCCTGTGAGCTGTTACCTGCCTTCCGTCACTTCCATACCTGGGGCAACTTGTCGCTATCCGGAAGAGCCTTTGAGCTTTTACCTGCTCCACGTCACATCCATACGTGGGGCAGCTTGTCACTATCCAGAAGATCCTGTGAGCTGTTACCTGCCTTCCGTCACTTCCATACCTGGGGCAACTTGTCGCTATCCGGAAGAGCCTTTGAGCTGTTACCTGCTTCTCATCAGTTCCATACCCGGGGCAGCTGGTCACTATACAGAAGAGCCTTTGAGCTGTTTCATGCTTCCTGTCACATCTATACCTGGGGCAGCTTGTCGCTATCCAGAAGATCCTGTGAGCTGTTACCTGCTTTCGGTCACTTCCATTCCTGCAGCAGCTTGTCGCTATCCAGAAGAGCCTTTGAGCTGTTATCTGCTTTCCATCACTTCCATACCTGGGGCAGCTTGTCGCTATCCAAAAGAGCCTTTGAGCTGTTACCTGCTTCCTGTCAGTTCCATACCTGGGGCAGCTTGTCGCTATCCAGAAGAGCCTTTGAGCTGTTACCTGCTTCCCGTCACTTCCATACCTGGGGCAGCTTATCTCTATCCAGAAGAACCTAGGAGCTGTTACATGCTTCCCATCACTTGCATACCTGGGGCAGCTTATCTCTATCCAGAAGAGCCTTTGAGCTGTTACCTGTTTCCCATCAGTTTCATACCTGGGGCAGCTTATCTCTATCCAGAAGAACCTTTGAGCTGTTACCTGCTTCCCGTCACTTCCATACCTGGGCCAGCTTATCTCTATCCAGAAGAGCCTTTGAGCTGTTACCTGCTTCACGCCACTTCCATACCTGAGGCAGCTTGTCGCTATCCAGAAGAGCCTTTCGGCTGTTACCTGCTTGCTGTCACTTCCATACCTGGGGCAGCTTGTCGCTATCCAGAAGAGCCTTTGAGCTGTTACCTGCTCCCATCACTTCCATACCTGGGGCAGCTTAGCTCTATCCAGAAGAGCCTTTGAGCTGTTACCTGCTTTACGCCACTTCCATACCTTGGGCAGCTTGTCGCTATCCAGAAGAGCCTTTGAGCTGTTACCTGCTTCCTGTCAGTTCCATACCTGGGGCAGCTTGTCGCTATACAGAAGAGCCTTTGAGCTGTTACCTGCTTCCCGTCACTTCCAAACCTGGTGCAGCTTGTTGCTATGCAGAAGATCCTGTGAGCTGTTACCTGCCTTCCGTCACTTCCATACCTGGGGCAACTTGTCGCTATCCGGAAGAGCCTTTGAGCTTTTACCTGCTCCACGTCACATCCATACGTGGGGCAGCTTGTCACTATCCAGAAGATCCTGTGAGCTGTTACCTGCCTTCCGTCACTTCCATACCTGGGGCAACTTGTCGCTATCCGGAAGCCCTTTGAGCTGTTACCTGCTTCTCATCAGTTCCATACCCGGGGCAGCTGGTCACTATACAGAAGAGCCTTTGAGCTGTTTCATGCTTCCTGTCACATCTATACCTGGGGCAGCTTGTCGCTATCCAGAAGATCCTGTGAGCTGTTACCTGCTTTCGGTCACTTCCATTCCTGCAGCAGCTTGTCGCTATCCAGAAGAGCCTTTGAGCTGTTATCTGCTTTCCATCACTTCCATACCTGGGGCAGCTTGTCGTTATCGAAAAGAGCCTTTGAGCTGTTACCTGCTTCCTGTCAGTTCCATACCTGGGGCAGCTTATCTCTATCCAGAAGAACCTAGGAGCTGTTACATGCTTCCCATCACTTGCATACCTGGGGCAGCTTATCTCTATCCAGAAGAGCCTTTGAGCTGTTACCTGTTTCCCATCAGTTTCATACCTGGGGCAGCTTATCTCTATCCAGAAGAACCTTTGAGCTGTTACCTGCTTCCCGTCACTTCCATACCTGGGGCAGCTTATCTCTATCCAGAAGAGCCTTTGAGCTGTTACCTGCTTCACGCCACTTCCATACCTGAGGCAGCTTGTCGCTATCCAGAAGAGCCTTTCGGCTGTTACCTGCTTGCTGTCACTTCCATACCTGGGGCAGCTTGTCGCTATCCAGAAGAGCCTTTGAGCTGTTACCTGCTCCCGTCACTTCCATACCTGGGGCAGCTTAGCTCTATCCAGAAGGGCCTTTGAGCTGTTACCTGCTTTACGCCACTTCCATACCTTGGGCAGCTTGTCGCTATCCAGAAGAGCCTTTGAGCTGTTACCTGCTTGCCGTCACTTCCATACCCGGGGCAGCTTATCTCTATCCAGAAGAGCCTTTGAGCTGTTACCTGCACTCCCGTCACTTCCATACCTGGTGCAGCTTGTCGCTATGCAGAAGAGCCTTTGAGCTTTTACCTGCTCCACGTCATATCCATACGTGGGGCAGCTTGTCGCTATCCAGTAGATCCTGTGAGCTGTTACCTGCCTTCTGTCACTTCCATACCTGGGGCAACTTGTCGCTATCCAGAAGAGCCTTTGAGCTGTTACCTGCTTCTCATCAGTTCCATACCCGGGGCAGCTTGTCACTATCCAGAAGAGCCTTTGAGCTGTTTCATGCTTCCTGTCACATCTATACCTGGGGCAGCTTGTCGCTATCCAGAAGATCCTGTGAGCTGTTTCCTGCTTTCGGTCACTTCCATTCCTGCGGCAGCTTGTCGCTATCCAGAAGAGCCTTTGAGCTGTTATCTGCTTTCCATCACTTCCATACCTGGGGCAGCTTGTCGCTATCCAGAAGAGCCTTTGAGCTGTTACCTGCTTCCTGTCAGTTCCATACCTGGGGCAGCTTGTCGCTATACAGAAGAGCCTTTGAGCTGTTACCTGCTTCCCGTCACTTCCAAACCTGGGGCAGCTTATCTCTATCCAGAAGAGCCTAGGAGCTGTTACATGCTGCCCATCACTTGCATACCTGGGGCAGCTTATCTCTATCCAGAAGAGCCTTTGAGCTGTTACCTGTTTCCCGTCAGTTTCATACCTGGGGCAGCTTATCTCAATCCAGAAGAGCCTTTGAGCTGTTACCTGCTTCCCGTCACTTCCATACCTGGGGCAGCTTATCTCTATCCAGAAGAGCCTTTGAGCTGTTACCTGCTTCACGCCACTTCCATACCTGAGGCAGCTTGTCGCTATACAGAAGAGCCTTTCGGCTGTTACCTGCTTGCTGTCACTTCTATACCTGGGGCAGCTTGTCGCTATCCAGAAGAGCCTTTGAGCTGTTACCTGCTCCCGTCACTTCCATACCTGGGGCAGCTTAGCTCTATCCAGAAGAGCCTTTGAGCTGTTACCTGCTTTACGCCACTTCCATACCTTGGGCAGCTTGTCGCTATCCAGAAGAGCCTTTGAGCTGTTACCTGCTTGCCATCACTTACATACCTGGGGCAGCTTGTTGCTATCCAGAAGAGCGTTTGAGCTGTTACCTGCTTCCCGTCAGTTCCATACCTGGGTCAGCTTGGTGCTATCCAGAAGAGCCTTTGAGCTGTTACCTGCTTCCTGTCACATCTATACCTGGAGAAAGTTTGGCGCTATCCAGAATATCCTGGGAGCTGTTACCTGCTTTCCGTCACTTCCATTCCTGCGGCAGCTTGTCGATATCCAGAAGAGTCTTTGAGCTGTTGCCTGCTTTCCATCACTTGCATACCTGGGGCAGCTTGTCACTATCCAGAAGAGCGTTTGAGCTGTTACCAGCTTCCTCTCAGTTCCATACTTGGGGCAGTTTATCGCTATCCAAAAGAGCCTTTGAGCTGTTACCTGCTTCCCATCAATTCCAAACCTGGGGCAGCTTATCTCTATCCAGAGGAGCCTAGGAGCTGTTACCTGCTTCCCGTCACTTCCATACCTGGGGCAGCTTATCTCTATCCAGAAGAGCCTTTGAGCTGTTACCTGCTTCCTGTCACATCCCAGACCTGGGGCAGCTTATCTCTATCCAGAAGAGCCTTTGAGCTGTTACCTGCTTGCCGTCACTTCCATACCTGGGGCAGCTTGTCGCTATCCAAAAGGGCCTTTCAGCTGGTACCTGCTTCCTGTCACATCCCAGACCTGGGGCAGCTTATCTCTATCCAGAATAGCCTTTGAGCTGTAACCTGCTTCACGTCACTTCCATACCTGGGGCAGCTTGTCGCTATCCAGAAGAGACTTTCAGCTGTTACCTGCTTGCTGTCAGTTCCATACCTGGGGCAGCTTGTCGCTATCCAGAAGAGCCTTTGAGCTGTTACCTGCTTTCCATCAGTTCCATACCTGGGACAGCTTATCTCTATCCAGAAGAGCCTTTGAGCTGTTACCTGCTTCCTGTCACTTCCATACCTGGGGAAGCTTGTCGCTATCCAGAAGAGCCTTTGAGCTGTTACATGCTTCCTGTCAGTTCCATACCTGGGGCAGCTTGTCGCTATCCAGAAGAGCCTTTGAGCTGTTACCTGCTTTCCATCACTTCCATACCTGGGGCAGCTTATCTCTATCCAGAAGAGCCTTTGAGCCGTTACCTGCTTCCCATCACTTCCATACCTGGGGCAGCTTATCTCTATCCAGAAGAGCCTTTCAGCTGTTACCTGCTTCACGCCACTTCCATACCTGGGGCAGCTTGTCGCTATCCAGAAGAGCCTTTGAGCTGTTACCTGCTTGCCGTCACTTCCATTCTCGGGGCAGCTTATCTCTATCCAGAAGAGCCTTTGAGCTGTTACCTGCACTCCTGTCACTTCCATACCTGGTGCAGCTTGTTGCTATGCAGAAGATCCTGTGAGCTGTTACCTGCCTTCCGTCACTTCCATACCTGGGGCAACTTGTCGCTATCCGGAAGAGCCTTTGAGCTTTTACCTGCTCCACGTCACATCCATACGTGGGGCAGCTTGTCGCTATCCAGAAGATCCTGTGAGCTGTTACCTGCCTTACGTCACTTCCATACCTGGGGCAACTTGTCGCTATCTAGAAGAGCCTTTGAGTTGTTACCTGCTTCTCATCAGTTCCATACCCGGGGCAGCTTGTCACTATCCAGAAGAGCCTTTGAGCTGTTTCATGCTTCCTGTCACATCTATACCTGGGGCAGCTTGTCGCTATCCAGAAAATCCTGTGAGCTGTTACCTGCTTTCGGTCACTTCCATTCCTGCGGCAGCTTGTCGCTATCCAGAAGAGCCTTTGAGCTGTTATCTGATTTCCATCACTTCCCTACCTGGGGCAGCTTGTCGCTATCCAGAAGAGCCTTTGAGCTGTTACCTGCTTCCTGTCAGTTCCATACCTGGGGCAGCTTGTCGCTATCCAGAAGAGCCTTTGAGCTGTTACCTGCTTCCCGTCACTTCCATACCTGGGGCAGCTTATCTCTATCCAGAAGAGCCTAGGAGCAGTTACGAGCTTCCAATCTCTTGAATACCTGGGGCACCTTATCTCTATCCAGAAGAGCCTTTGAGCTGTTACCTGTTTCCCATCAGTTTCATACCTGGGGCAGCTTATCTCTATCCAGAAGAGCCTTTGAGCTGTTACCTGCTTCCCGTCACTTCCATACCTGGGGCAGCTTATCTCTATCCAGAAGAGCCTTTGAGCTGTTACCTGCTTCACGCCACTTCCATACCTGAGGCAGCTTGTCGCTATCCATAAGAGCCTTTCGGCTGTTATCTGCTTGCTGTCACTTCCATACCTGGGGAAGCTTGTCGCTATCCAGAAGAGCCTTTGAGCTGTTACCTGCTCCCGTCACTTCCATACCTGGGGCAGCTTAGCTCTATCCAGAAGAGCCTTTGAGCTGTTACCTGCTTTACGCCACTTCCATACCTTGGGCAGCTTGTCGCTATCCAGAAGAGCCTTTGAGCTGTTACCTGCTTGCCATCACTTACATACCTGTGGCAGCTTGTTGCTATCCAGAAGAGCCTTTGAGCTGTTACCTGCTTCCCGTCAGTTCCATACCTGGGTCAGCTTGGTGCTATCCAGAAGAGCCTTTGAGCTATTACCTGCTTCCTGTCACATCTATACCTGGAGCAAGTTTGGCGCTATCCAGAATATCCTGGGAGCTGTTACCTGCTTTCCGTCACTTCCATTCCTGCGGCAGCTTGTCGATATCCAGAAGAGTCTTTGAGCTGTTACCTGCTTTCCATCACTTGCATACCTGGGGCAGCTTGTCACTATCCAGAGGAGCGTTTGAGCTGTTACCAGCTTCCTCTCAGTTCCAAACTTGGGGCAGCTTATCGCTATCCAAAAGAGCCTTTGAGCTGTTACCTGCTTCCCATCAATTCTAAACCTGGGGCAGCTTATCTCTATCCAGAGGAGCCTAGGAGCTGTTACCTGCTTCCCGTCACTTCCATACCTGGGCAGCTTATCTCTATCCAGAAGAGCCTTTGAGCTGTTACCTGTTTCCCATCAGTTCCATAACTGGGGCAGCTTATCTCTATCCAGAAGAGCCTTTGAGCTGTTACCTGCTTCCTGTCACTTCCATACCTGGGGCAGCTTATCTCTATCCAGAAGAGCCTTTGAGCTTTTACCTGCTTCACGACACTTCCATACCTGGGGCAGCTTGTCGCTATCCAGAAGAGCCTTTGAGCTGTTACCTGCTTGCCGTCACTTCCATACCTGGGGCAGCTTGTCGCTATCCAGAAGAGCCTTTCAGCTGTTACCTGCTTCCTGTCACATCCCAGACCTGGGGCAGCTTATCTCTATCCAGAATAGCCTTTGAGCTGGAACCTGCTTCACGTCACTTCCATACCTGGGGCAGCTTGTCGCTATCCAGAAGAGACTTTCAGCTGTTACCTGCTTGCTGTCAGTTCCATACCTGGGGCAGCTTGTCGCTATCCAGAAGAGCCTTTGAGCTGTTACCTGCTTTCCATCAGTTCCATACCTGGGACAGCTTATCTCTATCCAGAAGAGCCTTTGAGCTGTTACCTGCTTCCCGTCACTTCCAAACCTGGGGCAGCTTATCTCTATCCAGAAGAGCCTAGGAGCTGTTACATGCTGCCCATCACTTGCATACCTGGGGCAGCTTATCTCTATCCAGAAGAGCCTTTGAGCTGTTACCTGCTTTCCATCAGTTCCATACCTGGGGCAGCTTGTCGCTATCCAGAAGAGCCTTTGAGCTGTTACCTGCTTCCCGTCACTTCCAAACCTGGGGCAGCTTATCTCTATCCAGAAGAGCCTAGGAGCTGTTACATGCTGCCCATCACTTGCATACCTGGGGCAGCTTATCTCTATCCAGAAGAGCCTTTGAGCTGTTACCTGTTTCCCGTCAGTTTCATACCTGGGGCAGCTTATCTCTATCCAGAAGAGCCTTTGAGCTGTTACCTGCTTCCCGTCACTTCCATACCTGGGGCAGCTTATCTCTATCCAGAAGAGCCTTTGAGCTGTTACCTGCTTCACGCTACTTCCATACCTGAGGCAGCTTGTCGCTATACAGAAGAGCCTTTCGGCTGTTACCTGCTTGCTGTCACTTCCATACCTGGGGCAGCTTGTCGCTATCCAGAAGAGCCTTTGAGCTGTTACCTGCTTCCTGTCACTTCCATACCTGGGGCAGCTTATCTCTATCCAGAAGAGCCTTTGAGCTGTTACCTGCTTCACGACACTTCCATACCTGGGGCAGCTTGTCGCTATCCAGAAGAGCCTTTGAGCTGTTACCTGCTTGCCGTCACTTCCATACCTCGGGCAGCTTGTCGCTATCCAGAAGAGCCTTTCAGCTGTTACCTACTTCCTGTCACATCCCAGACCTGGGGCAGCTTATCTCTATCCAGAATAGCCTTTGAGCTGTTACCTGTTTCCCATCAGTTCCATACCTGGGGCAGCTTATCTCTATCCAGAAGAGCCTTTGAGCTGTTACCTGCTTCCTGTCACTTCCATACCTGGGGCAGCTTATCTCTATCCAGAAGAGCCTTTGAGCTGTTACCTGCTTCACGACACTTCCATACCAGGGGCAGCTTGTCGCTATCCAGAAGAGCCTTTGAGCTGTTACCTGCTTGCCGTCACTTCCATACCTGGGGCAGCTTGTCGCTATCCAGAAGAGCTTTTCAGCTGTTACCTACTTCCTGTCACATCCCAGACCTGGGGCAGCTTATCTCTATCCAGAATAGCCTTTGAGCTGTAACCTGCTTCACGTCACTTCCATACCTGGGGCAGCTTGTCGCTATCCAGAAGAGACTTTCAGCTGTTACCTGCTTGCTGTCAGTTCCATACCTGGGGCAGCTTGTCGCTATCCAGAAGAGCCTTTGAGCTGTTACCTGCTTTCCATCAGTTCCATACCTGGGACAGCTTATCTCTATCCAGAAGAGCCTTTGAGCTGTTACCTGCTTTCTGTCACTTCCATACCTGGGGAAGCTTGTCGCTATCCAGAAGAGCCTTTGAGCTGTTACATGCTTCCTGTCAGTTCCATACCTGGGGCAGCTTGCCCCTATCCAGAAGAGCCTTTGAGCTGTTACCTGCTTTCCATCACTTCCATACCTGGGGCAGCTTATCTCTATCCAGAAGAGCCTTTGAGCCGTTACCTGCTTCCCATCACTTCCATACCTGGGGCAGCTTATCTCTATCCAGAAGAGCCTTTGAGCTGTTACCTGCTTCACGCCACTTCCATACCTGGGGCAGCTTGTCGCTATCCAGAAGAGCCTTTGAGCTATTACCTGCTTCACGCCACTTCCATACCTGGGGCAGCTTGTCGCTATCCAGAAGAGCCTTTGAGCTGTTACCTGCTTGCCGTCACTTCCATACCCGGGGCAGCTTATCTCTATCCAGAAGAGCCTTTGAGCTGTTACCTGCTTCCCGTCACTTCCATACCTGGGGCAGCTTATCTCTATCCAGAAGAGCCTTTGAGCTGTTACCTGCTTCACGCTACTTCCATACCTGAGGCAGCTTGTCGCTATACAGAAGAGCCTTTCGGCTGTTACCTGCTTGCTGTCACTTCCATACCTGGGGCAGCTTGTCGCTATCCAGAAGAGCCTTTGAGCTGTTACCTGCTCCCGTCACTTCCATACCTGGGGCAGCTTAGCTCTATCCAGAAGAGCCTTTGAGCTGTTAACTGCTTTACGCCACTTCCATACCTTTGGCAGCTTGTCGCTATCCAGAAGAGCCTTTGAGCTGTTACCTGCTTGCCATCACTTACATACCTGGGGCAGCTTGTTGCTATCCAGAAGAGCCTTTGAGCTGTTACCTGCTTCCCGTCAGTTCCATACCTGGGTCAGCTTGGCGCAATCCAGAAGAGCCTTTGAGCTGTTACCTGCTTCCTGTCACATCTATACCTGGAGCAAGTTTGGCGCTATCCAGAATATCCTGGGAGCTGTTACCTGCTTTCCATCAGTTCCATACCTGGGGCAGCTTGTCGCTATCCAGAAGAGCCTTTGAGCTGTTACCTGCTGCCCGTCACTTCCAAACCTGGGGCAGCTTATCTCTATCCAGAAGAGCCTAGGAGCTGTTACATGCTGCCCATCACTTGCATACCTGGGGCAGCTTATCTCTATCCAGAAGAGCCTTTGAGCTGTTACCTGTTTCCCGTCAGTTTCATACCTGGGGCAGCTTATCTCTATCCAGAAGAGCCTTTGAGCTGTTACCTGCTTCCCGTCACTTCCATACCTGGGGCAGCTTATCTCTATCCAGAAGAGCCTTTGAGCTTTTACCTGCTTCACGCCACTTCCATACCTGAGGCAGCTTGTCGCTATACAGAAAAGCCTTTCGGCTGTTACCTGCTTGCTGTCACTTCCATACCTGGGGCAGCTTGTCGCTATCCAGAAGAGCCTTTGAGCTGTTACCTGCTCCCGTCACTTCCATACATGGGACAGCTTAGCTCTATCCAGAAGAGCCTTTGAGCTGTTACCTGCTTTACGCCACTTCCATACCTTGGGCAGCTTGTCGCTATCCAGAAGAGCCTTTGAGCTGTTACCTGCTTGCCATCACTTACATACCTGGGACAGCTTGTTGCTATCCAGAAGAGCCTTTGAGCTGTTACCTGCTTACCGTCAGTTCCATACCTGGGTCAGCTTGGCGCTATCCAGAAGAGCCTTTGAGCTGTTACCTGCTTCCTGTCACATCTATACCTGGAGCAAGTTTGGCGCTATCCAGAATATCCTGGGAGCTGTTACCTGCTTTCCGTCACTTCCATTCCTGCGGCAGCTTGTCGATATCCAGAAGTGTCTTTGAGCTGTTACCTGCTTTCCATCACTTGCATACCTGGGGCAGCTTGTCACTATCCAGAAGAGCGTTTGAGCTGTAACCAGCTTCCTCTCAGTTCCATACTTGGGGCAGCTTATCGCTATCCAAAAGAGCCTTTGAGATGTTACCTGCTTCCCATCAATTCCAAACCTGGGGCAGCTTATCTCTATCCAGAGGAGCCTAGGAGATGTTACCTGCTTCCCGTCACTTCCATACCTGGGGCAGCTTATCTCTATCCAGAAGAGCCTTTGAGCTGTTACCTGTTTCCCATCACTTCCATACCTGGGGCAGCTTATCTCTATCCAGAAGAGCCTTTGAGCTGTTACCTGCTTCACGACACTTCCATACCTGGGGCAGCTTGTCGCTATCCAGAAGAGCCTTTGAGCTGTTACCTGCTTGCCGTCACTTCCATACCTGGGGCAGCTTGTCGCTATCCAGAAGAGCCTTTCAGCTGTTACCTACTTCCTGTCACATCCCAGACCTGGGGCAGCTTATCTCTATCCAGAATAGCCTTTGAGCTGTAACCTGCTTCACGTCACTTCCATACCTGGGGCAGCTTGTCGCTATCCAGAAGAGACTTTCAGCTGTTACCTGCTTGCTGTCAGTTCCATACCTGGGGCAGCTTGTCGCTATCCAGAAGAGCCTTTGAGCTGTTACCTGCTTTCCATCAGTTCCATACCTGGGACAGCTTATCTCTATCCAGAAGAGCCTTTGAGCTGTTACCTGCTTTCTGTCACTTCCATACCTGGGGAAGCTTGTCGCTATCCAGAAGAGCCTTTGAGCTGTTACATGCTTCCTGTCAGTTCCATACCTGGGGCAGCTTGCCCCTATCCAGAAGAGCCTTTGAGCTGTTACCTGCTTTCCATCACTTCCATACCTGGGGCAGCTTATCTCTATCCAGAAGAGCCTTTGAGCCGTTACCTGCTTCCCATCACTTCCATACCTGGGGCAGCTTATCTCTATCCAGAAGAGCCTTTGAGCTGTTACCTGCTTCACGCCACTTCCATACCTGGGGCAGCTTGTCGCTATCCAGAAGAGCCTTTGAGCTGTTACCTGCTTGCCGTCACTTCCATACCCGGGGCAGCTTATCTCTATCCAGAAGAGCCTTTGAGCTGTTACCTGCACTCCCGTCACTTATATACCTGGTGCAGCTTTTTGCTATGCAGAAGATCCTGTGAGCTGTTACCTGCCTTCCGTCACTTCCATACCTGGGGCAACTTGTCGCTATCCGGAAGAGTCTTTGAGCTTTTACCTGCTCCACGTCACATCCATACGTGGGGCAGCTTGTCGCTATCCAGAAGATCCTGTGAGCTGTTACCTGCCTTCCGTCACTTCCATACCTGGGGCAACTTGTCGCTATCCGGAAGAGCCTTTGAGCTGTTACCTGCTTCTCATCAGTTCCATACCCGGGGCAGCTTGTCGCTATCCAGAAGAGCCTTTGAGCTGTTAGCTGCTTCCCGTCACTTCCATACCTGGGGCAGCTTATCTCTATCCAGAAGAGCCTAGGAGCTGTTACATGCTTCCCATCACTTGCATACGTGGGGCAGCTTATCTCTATCCAGAAGAGCCTTTGAGCTGTTACCTGTTTCCCATCAGTTTCATACCTGGGGCAGCTTATCTCTATCCAGAAGAGCCTTTGAGCTGTTACCTGCTTCCCGTCACTTCCATACCTGGGGCAGCTTATCTCTATCCAGAAGAGCCTTTGAGCTGTTACCTGCTTCAATACACTTCCATACCTGAGGCAGCTTGTCGCTATCCAGAAGAGCCTTTCGGCTGTTACCTGCTTGCTGTCACTTCCATACCTGGGGCAGCTTGTCGCTATCCAGAAGAGCCTTTGAGCTGTTACCTGCTCCCGTCACTTCCATACCTGGGGCAGCTTAGCTCTATCCAGAAGAGCCTTTGAGCTGTTACCTGCTTCCCGTCAGTTCCATACACTGGCGTAACAGGGGCCCCCGCAGCCCCCGCGGTGCGGGGGGGCCCGCGGTGTGGGGGGCCCCACCAGCACATGGCTGGGAGGGGGCCCCAGTAAAAAAAAAAAAAAAAAAAAAATTTCTAAAAAAAAAAACTTTCTTTTGAAATTCACTCTGCATTCATAAAGAACATTTCTGTAACAGAAATAATTTCTTTATGAAGGCAGAGTGACTACAAAAAGAAACTTTCTTTTTGAAGTCTGAGGGCCCCGTACCCCATGACATGGAAGACCCTAGGCTGGAGGCCTCCATGTCATGGGGTGGGGGGGAACCCTATGCCTTCAAAAAGAAATTGTTTGTTTTTGAAGCCACTCAGCCATCATAAAGAAATTATTTTGATTATGGTTCGGTCCTTAACTGAAATAATTTCTTAATGAAGTTTTAGTGACTTAAAAAAGAAACAATGGGGCTCATTCTGACCATGCCGGTCCGGAAACAACGGTGCTGGTAAGCTTACAGGCACTGTTGTTTCCGGACCGGCATATTACAGGTCTGCCTGGTGGGGCTGCCGTGCCCGACAGGTCTGACCCTGCCAGGCACAGCAGCCACGGTAGGCAGACCTGTCACGGAAGCACCGGCACCGTTAACAATGGTGCAGGTGCTTCTGTGTCCCCATTCCCGTGGAGTCTGGAGTTTAACGAAATTACCGGCACCTGATTTCCCAGCCGCCGGACTTGAAATAGCACGGTGGCACCGGGAAGTCAGGCCACAGTAATTTTTTATGGGTCTGGCGGCAACCCGCCGGTAGCACCGGCACGGTTACCGCTGGACCCGTAATGAGCCCCAATTTCTTTTTTAAGTAATAGGGCCCCCCTCAACTCCATGAGGTGTGCATGTATGAGTCTATGGTGAAAGGGTGCACACTCAAATGTATAGCCGGCTGCCTGTGTGTGTATGGTGAAAGGGTGCACACTTAAATGTATGGGTGGCTGTGGGGGTGTGCCTGCATGGTGAAAGGGTGCACACATAAATGTATAGGTGGCTACCTGTGTGAGTGTATGGTGAAAGGGTGCACACTTAAATGTGTGGATGACTGGGTGTGTATAAGGTGAATGGTGTGTGTGCTTGTGTACAGGGGCACAAGAAAACCTTCATTTCGGGGGGGCTAACCCTTCAAATGTTGGGAGAGGCGCTAACTTCACATGCGGTGGGGAGGGGGAAACTTATTTGTGTGGGCGCATCCAAATTATTTACGCATTTTAATGAGACTATTCTAGTGCAGATTCAATGTTACAAGCAGTTAACTCTCTCCTATAAGTCTCCTGTTCCCTCTCTACCCTTCCAATCACTCCCCTGGCATGCAAGTACTAAACCCACATCACGATTTCAATCGCCTAAACAATGTGGAATTTGAATGCAGGTACTAACAGTGAAATGCTTTACGTTGGTAATTGCTGGGTTCTTGTTAACAGCAAAAACCAGGTGCCGTTTAAAATCTGTGTCCTGTTCGATCTGGCAACTGCTCTAAAGGTTAGCCAAGTTGAGTCAATATAGCCCAAAATGTCAGGGGGGGTAGTGCTGAAGCCCAGTCAACTCAATGGTGTTGCGCTTCTACTTGTGTTTAATGCCTTGCTTACTCCTAGCCCTATTCTTTCTCGTCCCAGTACTTATATACGAGGCAGTACGTGTGTTTGAGGCACTCTGCCTCATACAAAAGTACTGGGAAGAGGTAGAGGTACATGGAGGTAATGCCTGATTTAGCTACCTGTAATCTTCATCACTCCTAGTCCCACTGTTCCTCATCCCAGTACTTACCTATGAGGCAAGGAGCCTCATACGAAAGCTCTGGGACAAGGAAGAGGGACACAGAGGTAATTCTGGGCCAAGGAGCTGATTGTGGAGGTTGGGGTGGTGGGTGGGAGGGAGAGTGGATGTGTGGGGGGGCAGGATTGTGTGATGATAAATCATAATGGTTGTCCATGTCCAGGCTAAGCAGGCATGATATGTGGTATTAGTGGCTAAAGAGGCATTTTGATTTAGCCAGTCTAGTCATTCCTCAGTTTGGTATGACTTTCTTTTAACTGGACATTTCTGATAAAGTAGTCCTGCTAACTTTAATTACCTGGCTAGATTGGCATTTGGGTGCTGCCAATCTAGCCATTTCTTACTGCGGCATTGTATATTTTTCTGGGCATCTGTGATAAAATGATATGATGTGATTCAAGTCATTTATAATGCGCCTGTACACAAGTGTACACAAGGGAGGGATGATAGAGGGAGGACAAGACAAACAATCTCACTAGGCCTTGTGCCATTGTGAGAACGAGAAGTGCAAGGGAAAAGGGAGCAGGGAAGTGCAAGTGAGAGGGGAGGGGAAAACAGGGCAGCAATGCTCTCAGTAAGTGCAGCCAGGGCAGAGCAGCTATTGGTTGTGCAAGGAGAACAATGGACTGCAGGGTTACAGTTACAGCCCCTAAGTGCATGGTAGGCCCGGAGGCAGTGCAAGGGTGACCAATCAAGAAAGAGCCTGGACTAAGAGAGACTCTGAGGGTAGCCAAGCAGCCAGTCAGTACAGCAGACATGTAGGTCAGGTAGGTCAGCAGGGGGGGAGAGAGAGCGAAAGCAGCAGAGAAGAGGAAAGCTTTTAGCTGCTTCCGAAACTTCAGGTTGTCCGCCTCAAGTTTGAGAGGGGCAGGGAGGCCATTCCAGTTGGAGGCACCAGCAGAGGAGAGAGGTCTACCCCCACTCTCTGCCTGGAGAAATGTCTAAGCCTTAGAGAGTTGGAGGTAGCTGAGTGAAGGGTTAGAGAAAGAAGGTATTTTGGAAGAGAGCATTGGATTTAGTGTTGGCACTGGCCCCAGAAAGCCTTGTGGGCAATGCAAAGGTTCTTGAACTTGATCCTTGCAGCCAGTGGAGAGATTTCAGGGCTGGAGAAATACAATCCCAGGGCTTGAGGCCAAGGCTAAGTCTTGCAGTCCTGTTCTGGATTATTTGCAGATGAAGGAGACTAGAGGAAGACAGATTGAGAAAGTGGCTGTTGCAGTAGTCCAGCTTAGAGACAGTGAGCTTCTGGTGGAGAGTGAGAAAGGGAAGAGTCCCTTTGAGGAGGAGCAGCTGGTAGTGGGACTTCTTGGTGATGTCCGAGATGTTAGGAGAGAAAGAGAGTGTGGCGTTGAAGATGACACCAAGGTTTTTTGCCTCGCAGGAAGGCAAAGGAAGAGGGCCCAAGGTGGTCTGCTATAGTGAGAGAGGAAACACAGTGGCAAGGGTCCCAACGAGAAGGATCTCTGTCTTACTGGCATTAAGGCAGAGATTGTTGGAGGCGCACCAATCCTGACTCGTGGATAGACAGTCAGGAATGAGCAAGAGAAGAGAGGAGGATGAGGGGAGCCTGAAGGAAAGCTGAGTCATCCGCACAACACTGAAAGTTAGAGGATAAGGTAGAGATCAGGGAGGCCAAAGTGGCCAAGTAGAGGTTGAAAAACCAGCGTGAGAGGATAGAGCCCTGGGGAATGCCACAGGTAGAGAGAGGTGGCGGAGAGAATGGGACCACGATCGACCTGGGAGCGGAGTGGCGGTCCAAGTGGAAGTAGGTCAGTCACTCTAGGGTCTGATCTGTGATGCCCAGGTTCTCACAGAGTCGATTGATCAGGATGGCGATGTTGACCCTGTCGAAAGCAGAGGAAAGATGAAGGATGAGAATAGAAGGAATGCTGGAATCAAGGTTAGAGAGCAGCACAGGTGTTAAGGAGAGCAGTTTCCATGCCTCTGGCAGCTCTGAAGCCAGACTGATGGTCATGGAGACAACCAACAGATTCAGTGTGGAGAGTAAGCTGGGAGATGGCAAGCTTTTCCAAGAGTTTGCTCAGGAAAGGTGGAGATTGAGCGATAGTTTTCCAGCAGGTAGGATCAGCAGACTGCTTCTTGAGGAGTGGGTGCACAAGGGAGTGCTCAAAGGGAGAGGGGAACATTGCAGTGGCGAAAGAGTGATTACAGAAATCGGCCAAGGCTGGAGCGAGGGTGTCAATATGGGCTTTGATGGTTCTGGAGGAGCAGCGGAGCACCTGTTTGGACGACACTTTCATAGATCGGACTTGTCTAGAAACCTCGTCAGGTGTTGTCAGAGAGAAAGAGGAAAAAGGAGGAGGAGAGAAGAGATGGCCAAAATGGGCCGAGAGAGGAAGAGGACATAGAGGACAGGATGTCCTGAGATTTAGCAGAGAAATGAGAGGCCAGAGCTGTACAGAGGGCATGGGAGGGAACAGAAGAGGTATAGACCACAACAGGATTGACCAGTTCCTTGCAGATTTTAAAGAGTTTGGCTGTGTTGTTCGAGGCCATGGAGACACTTGCTTTATTGTGTGCTCTCTTCTTGATGAGTGTTATTGCTTTGACTGGCATTTTGCTGAAAACAGTTTAGGTATGTCTAAATGTGGCCTGGCATTCTGTACTATAATGTTATTACGTGTTTACACTGGTCTACATTGTGCAGCCAGTTGGAAGCATTAATGTTCCTGTGCACTGTTGGTGACTTGCATGTATTGGATTGTGTTACCCTACAAAACAATTGCAAACACTCTGGCTTTATAGCCAATTTATCTCAGAAAGTGTGCTGTATATTGCATTAAAACACATATTTATATCTTTTTCCTAGTGCAGTGTGCGGCATACCCCTTCAGCAGCACGTTCATGCGTATTGTGCAAGCGTGACAGTCTAGGCCGGCCCAGAGTGTGGCGCAACCCGTGATTTGTTGCCGAGTTGTGGGGCCCCCTCAGCATGGCTCGCAGGGGGGCCCCCACATTTTGTGTTACGCCACTGGTTCCATACCTGGGTCAGCTTGGTGCTATCCAGAAGAGCCTTTGAGCTGTTACCTGCTTCCTGTCACATCTATACCTGGAGCAAGTTTGGCGCTATCCAGAATATCCTGGGAGCTGTTACCTGCTTTCCGTCACTTCCATTCCTGCGGCAGCTTGTCGATATCCAGAAGAGTCTTTGAGCTGTTACCTGCTTTCCATCACTTGCATACCTGGGGCAGCTTGTCACTATCCAGAGGAGCGTTTGAGCTGTTACCAGCTTCCTCTCAGTTCCAAACTTGGGGCAGCTTATCGCTATCCAAAAGAGCCTTTGAGCTGTTACCTGCTTCCCATCAATTCCAAACCTGGGGCAGCTTATCTCTATCCAGAGGAGCCTAGGAGCTGTTACCTGCTTCCCGTCACCTCCATACCTGGGGCAGCTTATCTCTATCCAGAAGAGCCTTTGAGCTGTTACCTGTTTCCCATCAGTTCCATACCTGGGGCAGCTTATCTCTATCCAGAAGAGCCTTTGAGCTGTTACCTGCTTCCTGTCACTTCCATACCTGGGGCAGCTTATCTCTATCCAGAAGAGCCTTTGAGCTGTTACCTGCTTCACGACACTTCCATACCTGGGGCAGCTTGTCGCTATCCAGAAGAGCCTTTGAGCTGTTACCTGCTTGCCGTCACTTCCATACCTGGGGCAGCTTGTCGCTATCCAGAAGAGCCTTTCAGCTGTTACCTGCTTCCTGTCACATCCCAGACCTGGGGCAGCTTATCTCTATCCAGAATAGCCTTTGAGCTGGAACCTGCTTCACGTCACTTCCATACCTGGGGCAGCTTGTCGCTATCCAGAAGAGACTTTCAGCTGTTACCTGCTTGCTGTCAGTTCCATACCTGGGGCAGCTTGTCGCTATCCAGAAGAGCCTTTGAGCTGTTACCTGCTTTCCATCAGTTCCATACCTGGGACAGCTTATCTCTATCCAGAAGAGCCTTTGAGCTGTTACCTGCTTCCCGTCACTTCCAAACCTGGGGCAGCTTATCTCTATCCAGAAGAGCCTAGGAGCTGTTACATGCTGCCCATCACTTGCATACCTGGGGCAGCTTATCTCTATCCAGAAGAGCCTTTGAGCTGTTACCTGCTTTCCATCAGTTCCATACCTGGGGCAGCTTGTCGCAATCCAGAAGAGCCTTTGAGCTGTTACCTGCTTCCCGTCACTTCCAAACCTGGGGCAGCTTATCTCTATCCAGAAGAGCCTAGGAGCTGTTACATGCTGCCCATCACTTGCATACCTGGGGCATCTTATCTCTATCCAGAAGAGCCTTTGAGCTGTTACCTGTTTCCCGTCAGTTTCATACCTGGGGCAGCTTATCTCTATCCAGAAGAGCCTTTGAGCTGTTACCTGCTTCCCGTCACTTCCATACCTGGGGCAGCTTATCTCTATCCAGAAGAGCCTTTGAGCTGTTACCTGCTTCACGCTACTTCCATACCTGAGGCAGCTTGTCACTATACAGAAGAGCCTTTCGGCTGTTACCTGCTTGCTGTCACTTCCATACCTGGGGCAGCTTGTCGCTATCCAGAAGAGCCTTTGAGCTGTTACCTGCTCCCGTCACTTCCATACCTGGAGCAGCTTAGCTCTATCCAGAAGAGCCTTTGAGCTGTTACCTGCTTTACGCCACTTCCATACCTTGGGCAGCTTGTCGCTATCCAGAAGAGCCTTTGAGCTGTTACCTGCTTGCCATCACTTACATACCTGGGGCAGCTTGTTGCTATCCAGAAGAGCCTTTGAGCTGTTACCTGCTTCCCGTCAGTTCCATACCTGGGTCAGCTTGGCGCTATCCAGAAGAGCCTTTGAGCTGTTACCTGCTTCCTGTCACATCTATACCTGGAGCAAGTTTGACGCTATCCAGAATATCCTGGGAGCTGTTACCTGCTTTCCGTCACTTCCATTCCTGCGGCAGCTTGTCGATATCCAGAAGAGTCTTTGAGCTGTTACCTGCTTTCCATCAGTTCCATACCTGGGGCAGCTTGTCGCTATCCAGAAGAGCCTTTGAGCTGTTACCTGCTTCTCGTCACTTCCAAACCTGGGGCAGCTTATCTCTATCCAGAAGAGCCTAGGAGCTGTTACATGCTGCCCATCACTTGCATACCTGGGGCAGCTTATCTCTATCCAGAAGAGCCTTTGAGCTGTTACCTGTTTCCCGTCAGTTTCATACCTGGGGCAGCTTATCTCTATCCAGAAGAGCCTTTGAGCTGTTACCTGCTTCCCGTCACTTCCATACCTGGGGCAGCTTATCTCTATCCAGAAGAGCCTTTGAGCTGTTACCTGCTTCACGCCACTTCCATACCTGAGGCAGCTTGTCGCTATACAGAAGAGCCTTTCGGCTGTTACCTGCTTGCTGTCACTTCCATACCTGGGGCAGCTTGTCGCTATCCAGAAGAGCCTTTGAGCTGTTACCTGCTCCCGTCACTTCCATACCTGGGGCAGCTTAGCTCTATCCAGAAGAGCCTTTGAGCTGTTACCTGCTTTACGCCACTTCCATACCTTGGGCAGCTTGTCGCTATCCAGAAGAGCCTTTGAGCTGTTACCTGCTTGCCATCACTTACATACCTGGGGCAGCTTGTTGCTATCCAGAAGAGCCTTTGAGCTGTTACCTGCTTCCCGTCAGTTCCATACCTGGGTCAGCTTGGCGCTATCCAGAAGAGCCTTTGAGCTGTTACCTGCTTCCTGTCACATCTATACCTGGAGCAAGTTTGGCGCTATCCAGAATATCCTGGGAGCTGTTACCTGCTTTCCGTCACTTCCATTCCTGCGGCAGCTTGTCGATATCCAGAAGAGTCTTTGAGCTGTTACCTGCTTTCCATCACTTGCATACCTGGGGCAGCTTGTCACTATCCAGAAGAGCATTTGAGCTGTAACCAGCTTCCTCTCAGTTCCATACTTGGGGCAGCTTATCGCTATCCAAAAGAGCCTTTGAGCTGTTACCTGCTTCCCATCAATACCAAACCTGGGGCAGCTTATCTCTATCCAGAGGAGCCTAGGAGATGTTACCTGCTTCCCGTCACTTCCATACCTGGGGCAGCTTATCTCTATCCAGAAGAGCCTTTGAGCTGTTACCCATCAGTTCCATACCTGGGGCAGCTTATCTCTATCCAGAAGAGCCGTTGAGCTGTTACCTGCTTCCTGTCACTTCCATACCTGGGGCAGCTTATCTCTATCCAGAAGAGCCTTTGAGCTGTTACCTGCTTCACGACACTTCCATACCTGGGGCAGCTTGTCGCTATCCAGAAGAGCCTTTGAGCTGTTACCTGCTTGCCGTCACTTCCATACCTGGGGCAGCTTGTCGCTATCCAGAAGAGCTTTTCAGCTGTTACCTGCTTCCTGTCACATCCCAGACCTGGGGCAGCTTATCTCTATCCAGAATAGCCTTTGAGCTGTAACCTGCTTCACGTCACTTCCATACCTGGGGCAGCTTGTCGCTATCCAGAAGAAACTTTCAGCTGTTACCTGCTTGCTGTCAGTTCCATACCTGGGGCAGCTTGTCGCTATCCAGAAGAGCCTTTGAGCTGTTACCTGCTTTCCATCACTTCCATACCTGGGACAGCTTATCTCTATCCAGAAGAGCCTTTGAGCTGTTACCTGCTTCCTGTCACTTCCATACCTGGGGAAGCTTGTCGCTATCCAGAAGAGCCTTTGAGCTGTTACATGCTCCCTGTCAGTTCCATACCTGCGGCAGCTTGCCGCTATCCAGAAGAGCCTTTGAGCTGTTACCTGCTTTCCATCACTTCCATAGCTGGGGCAGCTTATCTCTATCCAGAAGAGCCTTTGAGCCGTTACCTGCTTCCCATCACTTCCATACCTGGGGCAGCTTATCTCTATCCAGAAGAGCCTTTGAGCTGTTACCTGCTTCACGCCACTTCCATACCTGGGGCAGCGTGTCACTATCCAGAAGAGCCTTTGAGCTATTACCTGCTTCACGCCACTTCCATACCTGGGGCAGCTTGTCGCTATCCAGAAGAGCCTTTGAGCTGTTACCTGCTTGCCGTCACTTCCATACCCGGGGCAGCTTATCTCTATCCAGAAGAGCCTTTGAGCTGTTACCTGCACTCCCGTCACTTATATACCTGGTTCAGCTTTTTGCTATGCAGAAGATCCTGTGAGCTGTTACCTGCCTTCCGTCACTTCCATACCTGGGGCAACTTGTCGCTATCCGGAAGAGCCTTTGAGCTTTTACCTGCTCCACGTCACATCCATACGTGGGGCAGCTTGTCGCTATCCAGAAGATCCTGTGAGCTGTTACCTGCCTTCCGTCACTTCCATACCTGGGGCAACTTGTCGCTATCCGGAAGAGCCTTTGAGCTGTTACCTGCTTCTCATCAGTTCCATACCCGGGGCAGCTTGTCACTATCCAGAAGAGCCTTTGAGCTGTTTCATGCTTCCTCTCACATCTATACCTGGGGCAGCTTGTCGCTATCCAGAAGATCCTGTGAGCTGTTACCTGCTTTCGGTCACTTCCATTCCTGCGGCAGCTTGTCGCTATCCAGAAGAGCATTTGAGCTGTTATCTGCTTTCCATCACTTCCATACCTGGGGCAGCTTGTCGCTATCCAGAAGAGCCTTTGAGCTGTTACCTGCTTCCTGTCAGTTCCATATCTGGGGCAGCTTGTCGCTATCCAGAAGAGCCTTTGAGCTGTTAGCTGCTTCCCGTCACTTCCATACCTGGGGCAGCTTATCTCTATCCAGAAGAGCCTAGGAGCTGTTACATGCTTCCCATCACTTGCATACCTGGGGCAGCTTATCTCTATCCAGAAGAGCCTTTGAGCTGTTACCTGTTTCCCATCAGTTTCATACCTGGGGCAGCTTATCTCTATCCAGAAGAGCCTTTGAGCTGTTACCTGCTTCCCGTCACTTCCATACCTGGGGCAGCTTATCTCTATCCAGAAGAGCCTTTGAGCTGTTACCTGTTTCCCATCAGTTCCATACCTGGGGCAGCTTGTCGCTATCCAGAAGAGCATTTGAGCTGTTATCTGCTTTCCATCACTTCCATACCTGGGGCAGCTTGTCGCTATCCAGAAGAGCCTTTGAGCTGTTACCTGCTTCCTGTCAGTTCCATATCTGGGGCAGCTTGTCGCTATCCAGAAGAGCCTTTGAGCTGTTAGCTGCTTCCCGTCACTTCCATACCTGGGGCAGCTTATCTCTATCCAGAAGAGCCTAGGAGCTGTTACATGCTTCCCATCACTTGCATACCTGGGGCAGCTTATCTCTATCCAGAAGAGCCTTTGAGCTGTTACCTGTTTCCCATCAGTTTCATACCTGGGGCAGCTTATCTCTATCCAGAAGATCCTTTGAGCTGTTACCTGCTTCCCGTCACTTCCATACCTGGGGCAGCTTATCTCTATCCAGAAGAGCCTTTGAGCTGTTACCTGTTTCCCATCAGTTCCATACCTGGGGCAGCTTATCGCTATCCAGAAGAGCCTTTGAGCTGTTACCTGCTTGCCGTCACTTCCATACCTGGGGCAGCTTGTCGCTATCCAGAAGAGCCTTTCAGCTGTTACCTGCTTCCTGTCACATCCCAGACCTGGGGCAGCTTATCTCTATCCAGAATAGCCTTTGAGCTGTAACCTGCTTCACGTCACTTCCATACCTGGGGCAGCTTGTCGCTATCCAGAAGAAACTTTCAGCTGTTACCTGCTTCCCGTCACTTCCATACCTGGGGCAGCTTGTCGCTATCCAGAAGAGCCTTTCAGCTGTTACCTACTTCCTGTCACATCCCAGACCTGGGGCAGCTTATCTCTATCCAGAATAGCCTTTGAGCTGTAACCTGCTTCACGTCACTTCCATACCTGGGGCAGCTTGTCGCTATCCAGAAGAGACTTTCAGCTGTTACCTGCTTGCTGTCAGTTCCATACCTGGGGCAGCTTGTCGCTATCCAGAAGAGCCTTTGTGCTGTTACCTGCTTTCCATCAGTTCCATACCTGGGACAGCTTATCTCTATCCAGAAGAGCCTTTGAGCTGTTACCTGCTTTCTGTCACTTCCATACCTGGGGAAGCTTGTCGCTATCCAGAAGAGCCTTTGAGCTGTTACATGCTTCCTGTCAGTTCCATACCTGGGGCAGCTTGCCCCTATCCAGAAGAGCCTTTGAGCTGTTACCTGCTTTCCATCACTTCCATACCTGGGGCAGCTTATCTCTATCCAGAAGAGCCTTTGAGCCGTTACCTGCTTCCCATCACTTCCATACCTGGGGCAGCTTATCTCTATCCAGAAGAGCCTTTGAGCTGTTACCTGCTTCACGCCACTTCCATACCTGGGGCAGCTTGTCGCTATCCAGAAGAGCCTTTGAGCTGTTACCTGCTTGCCGTCACTTCCATACCCGGGGCAGCTTATCTCTATCCAGAAGAGCCTTTGAGCTGTTACCTGCACTCCCGTCACTTATATACCTGGTGCAGCTTTTTGCTATGCAGAAGATCCTGTGAGCTGTTACCTGCCTTCCGTCACTTCCATACCTGGGGCAACTTGTCGCTATCCGGAAGAGTCTTTTAGCTTTTACCTGCTCCACGTCACATCCATACGTGGGGCAGCTTGTCGCTATCCAGAAGATCCTGTGAGCTGTTACCTGCCTTCCGTCACTTCCATACCTGGGGCAACTTGTCGCTATCCGGAAGAGCCTTTGAGCTGTTACCTGCTTCTCATCAGTTCCATACCCGGGGCAGCTTGTCGCTATCCAGAAGAGCCTTTGAGCTGTTAGCTGCTTCCCGTCACTTCCATACCTGGGGCAGCTTATCTCTATCCAGAAGAGCCTAGGAGCTGTTACATGCTTCCCATCACTTGCATACGTGGGGCAGCTTATCTCTATCCAGAAGAGCCTTTGAGCTGTTACCTGTTTCCCATCAGTTTCATACCTGGGGCAGCTTATCTCTATCCAGAAGAGCCTTTGAGCTGTTACCTGCTTCCCGTCACTTCCATACCTGGGGCAGCTTATCTCTATCCAGAAGAGCCTTTGAGCTGTTACCTGCTTCAAGACACTTCCATACCTGAGGCAGCTTGTCGCTATCCAGAAGAGCCTTTCGGCTGTTACCTGCTTGCTGTCCCTTCCATACCTGGGGCAGCTTGTCGCTATCCAGAAGAGCCTTTGAGCTGTTACCTGCTCCCGTCACTTCCATACCTGGGGCAGCTTAGCTCTATCCAGAAGAGCCTTTGAGCTGTTACCTGCTTCCCGTCAGTTCCATACACTGGCGTAACAGGGGCCCCCGCAGCCCCCGCGGTGCGGGGGGGCCCACGGTGTGGGGGGCCCCACCAGCACATGGCTGGGAGGGGGCCCCAGTAAAAAAAAAAAAAAAAAAAAAATTTCTAAAAAAAAAAAAATTTCTTTTGAAATTCACTCTGCATTCATAAAGAACATTTCTGTAACAGAAATAATTTCTTTATGAAGGCAGAGTGACTACAAAAAGAAACTTTCTTTTTGAAGTCTGAGGGCCCCGTACCCCATGACATGGAAGACCCTAGGCTGGAGGCCTCCATGTCATGGGGTGGGGGGGAACCCTATGCCTTCAAAAAGAAATTGTTTGTTTTTGAAGCCACTCAGCCATCATAAAGAAATTATTTTGATTATGGTTCGGTCCTTAACTGAAATAATTTCTTAATGAAGTTTTAGTGACTTAAAAAAGAAACAATGGGGCTCATTCTGACCATGCCGGTCCGGAAACAACGGTGCTGGTAAGCTTACAGGCACTGTTGTTTCCGGACCGGCATATTACAGGTCTGCCTGGTGGGGCTGCCGTGCCCGACAGGTCTGACCCTGCCAGGCACAGCAGCCACGGTAGGCAGACCTGTCACGGAAGCACCGGCACCGTTAACAATGGTGCAGGTGCTTCTGTGTCCCCATTCCCGTGGAGTCTGGAGTTTAACGAAATTACCGGCACCTGATTTCCCAGCCGCCGGACTTGAAATAGCACGGTGGCACCGGGAAGTCAGGCCACAGTAATTTTTTATGGGTCTGGCGGCAACCCGCCGGTAGCACCGGCACGGTTACCGCTGGACCCGTAATGAGCCCCAATTTCTTTTTTAAGTAATAGGGCCCCCCTCAACTCCATGAGGTGTGCATGTATGAGTCTATGGTGAAAGGGTGCACACTCAAATGTATAGCCGGCTGCCTGTGTGTGTATGGTGAAAGGGTGCACACTTAAATGTATGGGTGGCTGTGGGGGTGTGCCTGCATGGTGAAAGGGTGCACACATAAATGTATAGGTGGCTACCTGTGTGAGTGTATGGTGAAAGGGTGCACACTTAAATGTGTGGATGACTGGGTGTGTATAAGGTGAATGGTGTGTGTGCTTGTGTACAGGGGCACAAGAAAACCTTCATTTCGGGGGGGCTAACCCTTCAAATGTTGGGAGAGGCGCTAACTTCACATGCGGTGGGGAGGGGGAAACTTATTTGTGTGGGCGCATCCAAATTATTTACGCATTTTAATGAGACTATTCTAGTGCAGATTCAATGTTACAAGCAGTTAACTCTCTCCTATAAGTCTCCTGTTCCCTCTCTACCCTTCCAATCACTCCCCTGGCATGCAAGTACTAAACCCACATCACGATTTCAATCGCCTAAACAATGTGGAATTTGAATGCAGGTACTAACAGTGAAATTCTTTACGTTGGTAATTGCTGGGTTCTTGTTAACAGCAAAAACCAGGTGCCGTTTAAAATCTGTGTCCTGTTCGATCTGGCAACTGCTCTAAAGGTTAGCCAAGTTGAGTCAATATAGCCCAAAATGTCAGGGGGGGTAGTGCTGAAGCCCAGTCAACTCAATGGTGTTGCGCTACTACTTGTGTTTAATGCCTTGCTTACTCCTAGCCCTATTCTTCCTCGTCCCAGTACTTATATACGAGGCAGTACGTGTGTTTGAGGCACTCTGCCTCATACAAAAGTACTGGGAAGAGGTAGAGGTACATGGAGGTAATGCCTGATTTAGCTACCTGTAATCTTCATCACTCCTAGTCCCACTGTTCCTCATCCCAGTACTTACCTATGAGGCAAGGAGCCTCATACGAAAGCTCTGGGACAAGGAAGAGGGACACAGAGGTAATTCTGGGCCAAGGAGCTGATTGTGGAGGTTGGGGTGGTGGGTGGGAGGGAGAGTGGATGTGTGGGGGGGCAGGATTGTGTGATGATAAATCATAATGGTTGTCCATGTCCAGGCTAAGCAGGCATGATATGTGGTATTAGTGGCTAGAGAGGCATTTTGATTTAGCCAGTCTAGTCATTCCTCAGTTTGGTATGACTTTCTTTTAACTGGACATTTCTGATAAAGTAGTCCTGCTAACTTTAATTACCTGGCTAGATTGGCATTTGGGTGCTGCCAATCTAGCCATTTCTTACTGCGGCATTGTATATTTTTCTGGGCATCTGTGATAAAATGATATGATGTGATTCAAGTCATTTATAATGCGCCTGTACACAAGTGTACACAAGGGAGGGATGATAGAGGGAGGACAAGACAAACAATCTCACTAGGCCTTGTGTCATTGTGAGAACGAGAAGTGCAAGGGAAAAGGGAGCAGGGAAGTGCAAGTGAGAGGGGAGGGGAAAACAGGGCAGCAATGCACTCAGTAAGTGCAGCCAGGGCAGAGCAGCTATTGGTTGTGCAAGGAGAATAATGGACTGCAGGGTTACAGTTACAGCCCCTAAGTGCATGGTAGGCCCGGAGGCAGTGCAAGGGTGACCAATCAAGAAAGAGCCTGGACTAAGAGAGACTCTGAGGGTAGCCAAGCAGCCAGTCAGTACAGCAGACATGTAGGTCAGGTAGGTCAGCAGGGGGGGAGAGAGAGCGAAAGCAGCAGAGAAGAGGAAAGCTTTTAGCTGCTTCCGAAACTTCAGGTTGTCCGCCTCAAGTTTGAGAGGGGCAGGGAGGCCATTCCAGTTGGAGGCACCAGCAGAGGAGAGAGGTCTACCCCCACTCTCTGCCTGGAGAAATGTCTAAGCCTTAGAGAGTTGGAGGTAGCTGAGTGAAGGGTTAGAGAAAGAAGGTATTTTGGAAGAGAGCATTGGATTTAGTGTTGGCACTGGCCCCAGAAAGCCTTGTGGGCAATGCAAAGGTTCTTGAACTTGATCCTTGCAGCCAGTGGAGAGATTTCAGGGCTGGTGAAATACAATCCCAGGGCTTGAGGCCAAGGCTAAGTCTTGCAGTCCTGTTCTGGATTATTTGCAGATGAAGGAGACTAGAGGAAGACAGATTGAGAAAGTGGCTGTTGCAGTAGTCCAGCTTAGAGACAGTGAGCTTCTGGTGGAGAGTGAGAAAGGGAAGAGTCCCTTTGAGGAGGAGCAGCTGGTAGTGGGACTTCTTGGTGATGTCCGAGATGTTAGGAGAGAAAGAGAGTGTGGCGTTGAAGATGACACCAAGGTTTTTTGCCTCGCAGGAAGGCAAAGGAAGAGGGCCCAAGGTGGTCTGCTATAGTGAGAGAGGAAACACAGTGGCAAGGGTCCCAACGAGAAGGATCTCTGTCTTACTGGCATTAAGGCAGAGATTGTTGGAGGCGCACCAATCCTGACTCGTGGATAGACAGTCAGGAATGAGCAAGAGAAGAGAGGAGGATGAGGGGAGCCTGAAGGAAAGCTGAGTCATCCGCACAACACTGAAAGTTAGAGGATAAGGTAGAGATCAGGGAGGCCAAAGTGGCCAAGTAGAGGTTGAAAAACCAGCGTGAGAGGATAGAGCCCTGGGGAATGCCACAGGTAGAGAGAGGTGGCGGAGAGAATGGGACCACGATCGACCTGGGAGCGGAGTGGCGGTCCAAGTGGAAGTAGGTCAGTCACTCTAGGGTCTGATCTGTGATGCCCAGGTTCTCACAGAGTCGATTGATCAGGATGGCGATGTTGACCCTGTCGAAAGCAGAGGAAAGATGAAGGATGAGAATAGAAGGAATGCTGGAATCAAGGTTAGAGAGCAGCACAGGTGTTAAGGAGAGCAGTTTCCATGCCTCTGGCAGCTCTGAAGCCAGACTGATGGTCATGGAGACAACCAACAGATTCAGTGTGGAGAGTAAGCTGGGAGATGGCAAGCTTTTCCAAGAGTTTGCTCAGGAAAGGTGGAGATTGAGCGATAGTTTTCCAGCAGGTAGGATCAGCAGACTGCTTCTTGAGGAGTGGGTGCACAAGGGAGTGCTCAAAGGGAGAGGGGAACATTGCAGTGGCGAAAGAGTGATTACAGAAATCGGCCAAGGCTGGAGCGAGGGTGTCAATATGGGCTTTGATGGTTCTGGAGGAGCAGCGGAGCACCTGTTTGGACGACACTTTCATAGATCGGACTTGTCTAGAAACCTCGTCAGGTGTTGTCAGAGAGAAAGAGGAAAAAGGAGGCGGAGAGAAGAGATGGCCAAAATGGGCCGAGAGAGGAAGAGGACATAGAGGACAGGATGTCCTGAGATTTAGCAGAGAAATGAGAGGCCAGAGCTGTACAGAGGGCATGGGAGGGAACAGAAGAGGTATAGACCACAACAGGATTGACCAGTTCCTTGCAGATTTTAAAGAGTTTGGCTGTGTTGTTCGAGGCCATGGAGACACTTGCTTTATTGTGTGCTCTCTTCTTGATGAGTGTTATTGCTTTGACTGGCATTTTGCTGAAAACAGTTTAGGTATGTCTAAATGTGGCCTGGCATTCTGTACTATAATGTTATTACGTGTTTACACTGGTCTACATTGTGCAGCCAGTTGGAAGCATTAATGTTCCTGTGCACTGTTGGTGACTTGCATGTATTGGATTGTGTTAACCTACAAAACAATTGCAAACACTCTGGCTTTATAGCCAATTTATCTCAGAAAGTGTGCTGTATATTGCATTAAAACACATATTTATATCTTTTTCCTAGTGCAGTGTGCGGCATACCCCTTCAGCAGCACGTTCATGCGTATTGTGCAAGCGTGACAGTCTAGGCCGGCCCAGAGTGTGGCGCAACCCGTGATTTGTTGCCGAGTTGGGGGGCCCCCTCAGCATGGCTCGCAGGGGGGCCCACACATTTTGTGTTACGCCACTGGTTCCATACCTGGGTCAGCTTGGTGCTATCCAGAAGAGCCTTTGAGCTGTTACCTGCTTCCTGTCACATCTATACCTGGAGCAAGTTTGGCGCTATCCAGAATATCCTGGGAGCTGTTACCTGCTTTCCGTCACTTCCATTCCTGCGGCAGCTTGTCGATATCCAGAAGAGTCTTTGAGCTGTTACCTGCTTTCCATCACTTGCATACCAGGGGCAGCTTGTCACTATCCAGAGGAGCGTTTGAGCTGTTACCAGCTTCCTCTCAGTTCCAAACTTGGGGCAGCTTATCGCTATCCAAAAGAGCCTTTGAGCTGTTACCTGCTTCCCATCAATTCCAAACCTGGGGCAGCTTATCTCTATCCAGAGGAGCCTAGGAGCTGTTACCTGCTTCCCGTCACTTCCATACCTGGGGCAGCTTATCTCTATCCAGAAGAGCCTTTGAGCTGTTACCTGTTTCCCATCAGTTCCATACCTGGGGCAGCTTATCTCTATCCAGAAGAGCCTTTGAGCTGTTACCTGCTTCCTGTCACTTCCATACCTGGGGCAGCTTATCTCTATCCAGAAGAGCCTTTGAGCTGTTACCTGCTTCACGACACTTCCATACCTGGGGCAGCTTGTCGCTATCCAGAAGAGCCTTTGAGCTGTTACCTGCTTGCCGTCACTTCCATACCTGGGGCAGCTTGTCGCTATCCAGAAGAGCCTTTCAGCTGTTACCTGCTTCCTGTCACATCCCAGACCTGGGGCAGCTTATCTCTATCCAGAATAGCCTTTGAGCTGGAACCTGCTTCACGTCACTTCCATACCTGGGGCAGCTTGTCGCTATCCACAAGAGACTTTCAGCTGTTACCTGCTTGCTGTCAGTTCCATACCTGGGGCAGCTTGTCGCTATCCAGAAGAGCCTTTGAGCTGTTACCTGCTTTCCATCAGTTCCATACCTGGGACAGCTTATCTCTATCCAGAAGAGCCTTTGAGCTGTTACCTGCTTCCCGTCACTTCCAAACCTGGGGCAGCTTATCTCTATCCAGAAGAGCCTAGGAGCTGTTACATGCTGCCCATCACTTGCATACCTGGGGCAGCTTATCTCTATCCAGAAGAGCCTTTGAGCTGTTACCTGCTTTCCATCAGTTCCATACCTGGGGCAGCTTGTCGCAATCCAGAAGAGCCTTTGAGCTGTTACCTGCTTCCCGTCACTTCCAAACCTGGGGCAGCTTATCTCTATCCAGAAGAGCCTAGGAGCTGTTACATGCTGCCCATCACTTGCATACCTGGGGCATCTTATCTCTATCCAGAAGAGCCTTTGAGTTGTTACCTGTTTCCCGTCAGTTTCATACCTGGGGCAGCTTATCTCTATCCAGAAGAGCCTTTGAGCTGTTACCTGCTTCCCGTCACTTCCATACCTGGGGCAGCTTCTCTCTATCCAGAAGAGCCTTTGAGCTGTTACCTGCTTCACGCTACTTCCATACCTGAGGCAGCTTGTCACTATACAGAAGAGCCTTTCGGCTGTTACCTGCTTGCTGTCACTTCCATACCTGGGGCAGCTTGTCGCTATCCAGAAGAGCCTTTGAGCTGTTACCTGCTCCCGTCACTTCCATACCTGGAGCAGCTTAGCTCTATCCAGAAGAGCCTTTGAGCTGTTACCTGCTTTACGCCACTTCCATACCTTGGGCAGCTTGTCGCTATCCAGAAGAGCCTTTGAGCTGTTACCTGCTTGCCATCACTTACATACCTGGGGCAGCTTGTTGCTATCCAGAAGAGCCTTTGAGCTGTTACCTGCTTCCCGTCTGTTCCATACCTGGGTCAGCTTGGCGCTATCCAGAAGAGCCTTTGAGCTGTTACCTGCTTCCTGTCACATCTATACCTGGAGCAAGTTTGACGCTATCCAGAATATCCTGGGAGCTGTTACCTGCTTTCCGTCACTTCCATTCCTGCGGCAGCTTGTCGATATCCAGAAGAGTCTTTGAGCTGTTACCTGCTTTCCATCAGTTCCATACCTGGGGCAGCTTGTCGCTATCCAGAAGAGCCTTTGAGCTGTTACCTGCTTCCCGTCACTTCCAAACCTGGGGCAGCTTATCTCTATCCAGAAGAGCCTAGGAGCTGTTACATGCTGCCCATCACTTGCATACCTGGGGCAGCTTATCTCTATCCAGAAGAGCCTTTGAGCTGTTACCTGTTTCCCGTCAGTTTCATACCTGGGGCAGCTTATCTCTATCCAGAAGAGCCTTTGAGCTGTTACCTGCTTCCCGTCACTTCCATACCTGGGGCAGCTTATCTCTATCCAGAAGAGCCTTTGAGCTGTTACCTGCTTCACGCCACTTCCATACCTGAGGCAGCTTGTCGCTATACAGAAGAGCCTTTCGGCTGTTACCTGCTTGCTGTCACTTCCATACCTGGGGCAGCTTGTCGCTATCCAGAAGAGCCTTTGAGCTGTTACCTGCTCCCGTCACTTCCATACCTGGGGCAGCTTAGCTCTATCCAGAAGAGCCTTTGAGCTGTTACCTGCTTTACGCCACTTCCATACCTTGGGCAGCTTGTCGCTATCCAGAAGAGCCTTTGAGCTGTTACCTGCTTGCCATCACTTACATACCTGGGGCAGCTTGTTGCTATCCAGAAGAGCCTTTGAGCTGTTACCTGCTTCCCGTCAGTTCCATACCTGGGTCAGCTTGGCGCTATCCAGAAGAGCCTTTGAGCTGTTACCTGCTTCCTGTCACATCTATACCTGGAGCAAGTTTGGCGCTATCCAGAATATCCTGGGAGCTGTTACCTGCTTTCCGTCACTTCCATTCCTGCGGCAGCTTGTCGATATCCAGAAGAGTCTTTGAGCTTTTACCTGCTTTCCATCACTTGCATACCTGGGGCAGCTTGTCACTATCCAGAAGAGCATTTGAGCTGTAACCAGCTTCCTCTCAGTTCCATACTTGGGGCAGCTTATCGCTATCCAAAAGAGCCTTTGAGCTGTTACCTGCTTCCCATCAATACCAAACCTGGGGCAGCTTATCTCTATCCAGAGGAGCCTAGGAGATGTTACCTGCTTCCCGTCACTTCCATACCTGGGGCAGCTTATCTCTATCCAGAAGAGCCTTTGAGCTGTTACCCATCAGTTCCATACCTGGGGCAGCTTATCTCTATCCAGAAGAGCCTTTGAGCTGTTACCTGCTTCCTGTCACTTCCATACTTGGGCCAGCTTATCTCTATCCAGAAGAGCCTTTGAGCTGTTACCTGCTTCACGACACTTCCATACCTGGGGTAGCTTGTCGCTATCCAGAAGAGCCTTTGAGCTGTTACCTGCTTGCCGTCACTTCCATACCTGGGGCAGCTTGTCGCTATCCAGAAGAGCCTTTCAGCTGTTACCTGCTTCCTGTCACATCCCAGACCTGGGGCAGCTTATCTCTATCCAGAATAGCCTTTGAGCTGTAACCTGCTTCACGTCACTTCCATACCTGGGGCAGCTTGTCGCTATCCAGAAGAAACTTTCAGCTGTTACCTGCTTGCTGTCAGTTCCATACCTGGGGCAGCTTGTCGCTATCCAGAAGAGCCTTTGAGCTGTTACCTGCTTTCCATCACTTCCATACCTGGGACAGCTTATCTCTATCCAGAAGAGCCTTTGAGCTGTTACCTGCTTCCTGTCACTTCCATACCTGGGGAAGCTTGTCGCTATCCAGAAGAGCCTTTGAGCTGTTACATGCTCCCTGTCAGTTCCATACCTGCGGCAGCTTGCCGCTATCCAGAAGAGCCTTTGAGCTGTTACCTGCTTTCCATCACTTCCATACCTGGGGCAGCTTATCTCTATCCAGAAGAGCCTTTGAGCCGTTACCTGCTTCCCATCACTTCCATACCTGGGGCAGCTTATCTCTATCCAGAAGAGCCTTTGAGCTGTTACCTGCTTCACGCCACTTCCATACCTGGGGCAGCGTGTCACTATCCAGAAGAGCCTTTGAGCTATTACCTGCTTCACGCCACTTCCATACCTGGGGCAGCTTGTCGCTATCCAGAAGAGCCTTTGAGCTGTTACCTGCTTGCCGTCACTTCCATACCCGGGGCAGCTTATCTCTATCCAGAAGAGCCTTTGAGCTGTTACCTGCACTCCCGTCACTTATATACCTGGTGCAGCTTTTTGCTATGCAGAAGATCCTGTGAGCTGTTACCTGCCTTCCGTCACTTCCATACCTGGGGCAACTTGTCGCTATCCGGAAGAGCCTTTGAGCTTTTACCTGCTCCACGTCACATCCATACGTGGGGCAGCTTGTCGCTATCCAGAAGATCCTGTGAGCTGTTACCTGCCTTCCGTCACTTCCATACCTGGGGCAACTTGTCGCTATCCGGAAGAGCCTTTGAGCTGTTACCTGCTTCTCATCAGTTCCATACCCGGGGCAGCTTGTCACTATCCAGAAGAGCCTTTGAGCTGTTTCATGCTTCCTGTAACATCTATACCTGGGGCAGCTTGTCGCTATCCAGAAGATCCTGTGAGCTGTTACCTGCTTTCGGTCACTTCCATTCCTGCGGCAGCTTGTCGCTATCCAGAAGAGCATTTGAGCTGTTATCTGCTTTCCATCACTTCCATACCTGGGGCAGCTTGTCGCTATCCAGAAGAGCCTTTGAGCTGTTACCTGCTTCCTGTCAGTTCCATACCTGGGGCAGCTTGTCGCTATCCAGAAGAGCCTTTGAGCTGTTAGCTGCTTCCCGTCACTTCCATACCTGGGGCAGCTTATCTCTATCCAGAAGAGCCTAGGAGCTGTTACATGCTTCCCATCACTTGCATACCTGGGGCAGCTTATCTCTATCCAGAAGAGCCTTTGAGCTGTTACCTGTTTCCCATCAGTTTCATACCTGGGGCAGCTTATCTCTATCCAGAAGAGCCTTTGAGCTGTTACCTGCTTCCCGTCACTTCCATACCTGGGGCAGCTTATCTCTATCCAGAAGAGCCTTTGAGCTGTTACCTGCTTCAAGACACTTCCATACCTGAGGCAGCTTGTCGCTATCCAGAAGAGCCTTTCGGCTGTTACCTGCTTGCTGTCACTTCCATACCTGGGGCAGCTTGTCGCTATCCAGTAGAGCCTTTGAGCTGTTACCTGCTCCCGTCACTTCCATACCTGGGGCAGCTTAGCTCTATCCAGAAGAGCCTTTGAGCTGTTACCTGCTTTACGCCACTTCCATACCTTGGGCAGCTTGTCGCTATCCAGAAGAGCCTTTGAGCTGTTACCTGCTTGCCATCACTTACATACCTGGGGCAGCTTGTTGCTATCCAGAAGAGCCTTTGAGCTGTTACCTGCTTCCCGTCAGTTCCATACCTGGGTCAGCTTGGTGCTATCCAGAAGAGCCTTTGAGCTGTTACCTGCTTCCTGTCACATCTATACCTGATATGATATGATATGATATGATATGGTATTTGTAACGCGCCTATACACAGGTGTTTCAAGGCGCGACGAGGCAGGGAGGGGAGGAAGAAGGGGAGACATACAACGATCCTACTAGGCCAGGTGTCATTCAGATCCCGCAAGTGCAGGGGTGGGGGAGGGGGAAAAAAGTGCAAGGGGAAGGGGAGGGGGGGAAGTGCAGTAAGGTAAGTGGCGTAAAGTAATAAATAAAAAGGGCCAGCTGGTGGCAAGTGCAAGGTAAGTGCAGATCAAGTGCTGGGGAAGGGGGGGGCTGTAGGGATACAGAGACAGTCCCGTAGTGCAGAGGGGTTCCAGGGGATCAGTGGCTGGGCCCAGGACCGAGGCCGTTTAGAGTGGTCCAGTTGCAGGATCAGTGCAGTTTAGTGAAGAATTAATTAGCTGTTCAGCAGGGGAGAGGGAGAGAGAAAGCAGAAGCAAAGAGGAAGGTTTTGAGGTGCTTCCGGAACCGGAGGTGGTTCTCCTCAAGTTTCAGGGAGGCAGGAAGGCTGTTCCAGAGGGAGGCCCCTGCCACGGAGAGAGATCTACCTCCAGCTCGTTGCTTCGAGAAGCGGCTGACCATGAGGGAGTTGGAGGCGGATGAGCGGAGGGCTCGGGAAGGAAGATATTTGGGAAGAGAGAGTTGAAGGTATTTAGGACCCAGGCCCCAGAAGGCCTTGTGGACAATGCAGAGGGTTTTGAACTTTATCCTCGCAGCCACTGGGAGCCAGTGTAGGGATTTCAGTCCTGGATAGATACGGTCCCTGGGCTTGAGGCCAAGGACAAGTCTCGCAGTTCTGTTCTGGAAGAGTTGCAGAGGGCGGAGAGTGGAGGCAGGCAGATTAAGATAGAGGCTGTTACAGTAATCCAGCTTCGAGAGAACCAGGGCTCGGGAGACAGTGAGCTTCTGGGGGAAGGAGAGGAAGGGAAGAATACCTCTGAGGAGGTACAGCTGGTAGTGTGACCTCTTGGCGACGTCAGAAATATGAGGAGAGAAGGAGAGTGTGGAGTCGAAGATGACCCCGAGGTTTTTTGCCTTGCAGGTAGGAGCAGGGAGGGGGCCAAGGGAGGCAGGCCAGAGAGCTGCAGGGAAGGAGGGAGTGGGAGTACCAATGAGTAGAATCTCAGTCTTACTGGCATTAAGGCAGAGGTCATTGGCGGCACACCATTCTTGGATAACAGACAGACAGTCAGAGATGAGGGAAGGAGAGTGGAAGGCTGAGGGTAGCCTGAAAATGAGCTGGGTATCGTCCGCATAGCACTGGAAATTAGGGCAGAGAGCGGCGATGCGGTGGGCAAGGAGTGCCAGATACTGGTTGAACAGCCAGGGAGAGAGATTAGATCCCTGGGGGACACCACAGGTGGAGAAAAAGATGTCGGAGAGGAAGGACCCCAGTTGGACCTGGGAGGGTCGATTTGAAAGGAAAGAGGTCAGCCACGCCAGAGCCTGACCAGTGATACCCAGGTGTTCCCGGAGACGGTTGAGCAGGATGGCATGGTTGACAGTGTCAAAGGCAGAGGAGAGATCGAGCAGAATGAGAACACACGGAGTGTTGGAATCGAGGTTCAAGAGCAGGTCTTCACGGATGTTCAGGAGAGCAGTTTCCGTGCTTCTGGCAGCTCTGAAGCCAGATTGATGGTCATGAAGACTACCAACAGATTCAGCATGGAGGTTAAGCTGGGAGATGGCCAGTTTCTCCAGGAGCTTGCCCAGGAAGGGAGTGATGGAGATAGGGCGATAGTTAGCCGGGCAGGAGGGGTCGGAAGAGGGTTTCTTGAGAAGAGGGTGCACAAGGGAGTGCTTGAGGGGGGAAGGGAAGACTCCAGAGGCAAAGGAGTGGTTGCAAAAGTCAGCCAGGGCAGGAGCCAGGGAGTCGATGTGGTCCTTGATAGTTTTGGAGGAACAGGGGTGAGCCTGTTTAGACAAGACTTTCATTGATCGGACTGGTCTGGAAACCTCGTCAGCAGAGAAGGGTGGAAAGGCAGAGAAAGAGGGAGGAGGGTTGACCGCAGAAGGGCCAGAGGAAGAGCCGGGTAGGGAGGGAGGGAGGTGAAAGGAGGAGAGCGAGGACAGGATGTCCTGAGTTTTAGAGATGAAGTGAGAGGCCAGTGCAGTGCAGAGGGCCTGGGAGGGGACAGGGGAGGTAGAGACTGCAACAGGGTTGGCCAGCTCCTTGCAGATTTTAAAGAGTTCGGCGGAGTTGTTTGATGCCGCAGAGATGCAGGCTTGGATAAGGGCTCTCTTCTTGGTGAGAACGGAGAGCCGGTACTGCCTTTGGAGCAGGCGGCAGGCCAGTTTGTCAGAGGATGAACATGAAGCACGCCATTTCCTCTCTGCAACCCTGCACTTGCGTTTTAGGGTGACGAGATCCGAGTCATACCAGGAGTTACATTTGGCTTTGGGCTTCAGGCGGATTCTCATGACGGGGGCAAGGATATCAAGAGTAACAGATATAGCAGAGTGGAGCATGGAGAGGGCTGTGTCAGGGTGGGAGTCAGCCGAAGGGGCAGGGGGGGGCGAGAAGGTAGCAGCAAAAGCCTCAACTGACACACGCTTCATGGGTCGGATGACCGAGAAGGTGGGTGGCAGTGAAGAGGGTGGCTTTGCCTGTGGGGTAGGGAGGGTGAGGTGGGAGGATAGGAGAAAGTGATCACTCCAAGAGAGAGGAGTGGAGAGAGGAACAGAGAGGGGAAGGTCAGAAGAGATCAGAGCATCAAGAGTGTGCCCAGCAGAGTGAGTAGGCCCAGACGGGAGAATAGAGAGTGAGAGAGAGTCGCAGAGGTCACGAAAGAGACCAGTGGGGGGACTGGAGGCATCAAGGTGGATGTTGAAGTCGCCAAGAAAGAGGAGTTGAGTGGTTGAGGACATGAGTGAGGAGGAGAGGTCAGCCCACTCAGAGAGGGAGGAGGAAATTTGACCAGGTGGCCGATAGATAGTAGCCACGGTAAGGGAATGGCTAGGAGAGAGAGAGAGTCGGCAGACAAGACATTCAAAAGAGGAGTAGGTCTGCATAGGAGTGACAGTGGCAGGAATCCACTCAGGGAAGATAAGGGCAACACCACCCCCTGCCCGGTTAGGCCTGGGCATGGAGAGGATCTTGTAACCGTCAGGTAGGAGTGTGTCAAAGCTGGTGGCAGAGCTGGCTGTGAACCATGTCTCAGTGAGACAGAGGACGTCGAGGTCCAATTCCTCAAGAAGGTGACAGATATTGGAGGAGTGCTTGATGGCAGAGCGAGTGTTTAGAGTGGCAATGTGGAGAAGGCTGCCATCCTTGAAGAACTTCCGGGGAGGGGTACAGATCAGAGGTACGCCCTGCGGAGGTATTGAAGAAGGAGGTGAAGGAGCACGAGAGGGGGCAGGGAGGGAGGGTAGAGGCAAGGTAGCCAAGGATAGAGGAGGGGGGACAGCAGGAGAGGAGAGGAAGTTGATGAGGTGTGGGAAGCGTCTATCGAAGAGGTGAAGGTTGGCCTGGGGGCCTTGGACCAAGATGGTCCCATTAGCGTAGACATTAATGTTGGCCTTAGAGGAGCGGAAGGGGGCCAATAGGACATCCCAACGGGTGCCACCATTAATGGGAGAGGAGGAGAAAGGAGAGAGCACAGAGACCATATGAAGGGTCCATAGGTCAGGCGAAGGCACGAAAAAGAGGATGTCAGTGAGAGTTTCCTTAGAGCAGGCATTAGTGTAGGTGTCAGCGATAGGGAGGCCTGGGTTGGAGACCAGGATGTCCTTTTTAAACTTTTTCCTACCAGATTTAGTGAGGAGAGCAGGATAGTCGATGGAGAAGCAGTTAGAGAAGATAGGCGAGACAGAGAGCACCATGGAGTAGGAGGGAGGGGGGTGGAGGGGAAGACAGACGAAACGAGAGCACGCAGACAGGAAGTGAGCGGCAAGCACAAGTTACCACAATTAGAGCAAACAAACAGTAATGCGTATTAGGTATCGGGCCACCTAAGTTTGAGAATCCTGCGAGGGGAGAAAAAGCACCCTAGTATACCTCAACTGTGAGTACAGTGAGGCAATGCCCCGTGCGGATGTAACCAGGAGTGGAGGGGTGGGCCGGGGAACGGAGAACAGGTGGAACTGGCGCCTGGTGTCCCCTGCGGACACCTGCAGACACACAGGGAGCCGCACTATAGGAGTCGCCCTTGGCCTGGGGCCCTTAGCCGCGGGGGCTGCCGGGCAGAGGGCTGCCAAGGAGGGGGGAGGTTATAGGCAGAGGAGGGGGGGGTGGGGCCGGGCAGGGAGGCGGGGAGGGAGAGGAAGAACCTGGAAGTGGGAGGGGGGGAGCAGGGGCAGGCCAAACACCGCGCTAGGAGCGCGAGAACAAGTAAAACAATAATAAATTAAAATGCACTCACGGAGGCCCAGGCAGGGCTTCCCAGGCCTGCAGTTCCCCTCAGGCCACCGGCGACCGCTCTCCACGCTCAGCTGGAGAAAAGAAGCGAGCGGGGGAATGGCCGTCGAGTAGGCCAGAGGGGAGGCAGGCACAACAGCCAATCAGAGGGGGGGGGTGGGCGGGCAGGGAGGCGGGGAGGGAGAGGAAGAACCAGGAAGTGGGAGGGGGGTGCAGGGGCAGGCCAAACACTGCGCTAGGAGCGCGAGAACAAGTAAAACAATAATAAATTAAAATGCACTCACGGAGGCCCAGGCAGGGCTTCCCAGGCCTGCAGTTCCCCTCAGGCCACCGGCGACCGCTCTCCACGCTCAGCTGGAGAAAAGAAGCGAGCGGGGGAACGGCCGTCGAGTAGGCCAGAGGGGAGGCAGGCACAACAGCCAATCAGAGGGAGCAAGTTTGGCGCTATCCAGAATATCCTGGGAGCTGTTACCTGCTTTCCGTCACTTCCATTCCTGCGGCAGCTTGTCGATATCCAGAAGAGTCTTTGAGCTGTTACCTGCTTTCCATCACTTGCATACCTGGGGCAGCTTGTCACTATCCAGAGGAGCGTTTGAGCTGTTACCAGCTTCCTCTCAGTTCCAAACTTGGGGCAGCTTCTCGCTATCCAAAAGAGCCTTTGAGCTGTTACCTGCTTCCCATCAATTCCAAACCTGGGGCAGCTTATCTCTATCCAGAGGAGCCTAGGAGCTGTTACCTGCTTCCCGTCACTTCCATACCTGGGGCAGCTTATCTCTATCCAGAAGAGCCTTTGAGCTGTTACCTGTTTCCCATCAGTTCCATACCTGGGGCAGCTTATCTCTATCCAGAAGAGCCTTTGAGCTGTTACCTGCTTCCTGTCACTTCCATACCTGGGGCAGCTTATCTCTATCCAGAAGAGCCTTTGAGCTGTTACCTGCTTCACGACACTTCCATACCTGGGGCAGCTTGTTGCTATCCAGAAGAGCCTTTGAGCTGTTACCTGCTTGCCGTCACTTCCATACCTGGGGCAGCTTGTCGGTATCCGAAGAGCCTTTCAGCTGTTACCTGCTTCCTGTCACATCCCAGACCTGGGGCAGCTTATCTCTATCCAGAATAGCCTTTGAGCTGGAACCTGCTTCACGTCACTTCCATACCTGGGGCAGCTTGTCACTATCCAGAAGAGCCTTTGAGCTGTTACCTGCTTTCCATCAGTTCCATACCTGGGACAGCTTATCTCTATCCAGAAGAGCCTTTGAGCTGTTACCTGCTTCCTGTCACTTCCATAACTCGGGCAGCTTGTCGCTATCCAGAAGAGCCTTTGAGGTGTTACCTGCTTCCCATCACATATATACCTGGGGCAGGTTTTCGCTATCCATAAGATCCTGTGAGCTGTTACCTGCTTTCCATCACTTCCATACCTGGGGCATCTTGTTGCTATCCAGAAGAGCATTTGAGCTGTTACCTGCTTCCTGTCAGTTCCATACCTGGGGCAGCTTGTCGCTATCCAGAAGAGCCTTTGAGCTGTTACCTGCTTCCTGTCGCATCTATGCCTGGGGAAGCTTGTCGCTATTCAGAAGATCCTGTGAGGTGTTACCTGCTTTCCGTCACTTCCATTCCTGCGGCAGCTTGTCGCTATCCAGAAGAGCCTTTGAGCTGTTACCTGCTTTCCGTCACTTCCATACCTGGGGCAGCTTGTCGCTATCCAGAAGAGCCTTCGAGCTGTTACCTGCTTTCCATCACTTCCATACCTGGGGTAGCTTATCTCTATCCAGAAGAGCCTTTGAGCCGTTACCTGCTTCCCATCACTTCCATACCTGGGGCAGCTTATCTCTATCGAGAAGAGCCTTTGAGCTGTTACCTGCTTCACGCCACTTCCATACCTGGGGCAGCTTGTCGTTATCCAGAAGAGCCTTTGAGCTATTACCTGCTTCACGCCACTTCCATACTTGGGGCAGCTTGTCGCTATCCAGAAGAGCATTTGAGCTGTTTCATGCTTCCTGTCACATCTATACCTGGGGCAGCTTGTCGCTATCCAGAAGATCCTGTGAGCTGTTACATGCTTTCCATCACTTCCATTCCTGCGGCAGCTTGTCGCTATCCAGAAGAGCCTTTGAGCTGTTACCTGCTTTCCATCACTTCCATACCTGGGGCAGCTTGTCGCTATCCAGAAGAGCCTTTGAGCTGTTACCTGCATCCTGTCAGTTCCATACCTGGGGCAGCTTGTCGCTATCCAGAAGAGCCTTTGAGCTGTTACCTGTTTCCCGTCAGTTTCATACCTGGGGCAGCTTATCTCTATCCAGAAGAGCCTTTGAGCTGTTACCTGCTTCCCGTCACTTCCAAACCTGGGGCAGCTTATCTCTATCCAGAAGAGCCTAGGAGCTGTTACATGCTTCCCATCACTTCCATACCTGGGGTAGCTTATCTCTATCCAGAAGAGCCTTTGAGCTGTTACCTGTTTCCCGTCAGTTTCATACCTGGGGCAGCTTATCTCTATCCAGAAGAGCCTTTGAGCTGTTACCTGCTTCCCGTCAGTTCAATACCTGGGTCAGCTTGGTGCTATCCAGAAGAGCCTTTGAGCTGTTACCTGCTTCCTGTCACATCTATACCTGGAGCAAGTTTGGCGCTATCCAAAATATCCTGGGAGCTGTTACCTGCTTTCCGTCACTTCCATTCCTGCGGCAGCTTGTCGATATCCAGAAGAGTCTTTGAGCTGTTACCTGCTTTCCATCACTTGCATACCTGGGGCAGCTTGTCACTATCCAGAGGAGCGTTTGAGCTGTTACCAGCTTCCTCTCAGTTCCAAACTTGGGGCAGCTTCTCGCTTTCCAAAAAAGCCTTTGAGCTGTTACCTGCTTCCCATCAATTCCAAACCTGGGGCAGCTTATCTCTATCCAGAGGAGCCTAGGAGCTGTTACCTGCTTCCCGTCACTTCCATACCTGGGGCAGCTTATCTCTATCCAGAAGAGCCTTTGAGCTGTTACCTGTTTCCCATCAGTTCCATACCTGGGGCAGTTTATCTCTATCCAGAAGAGCCTTTGAGCTGTTACCTGCTTCCTGTCACTTCCATACCTGGGGCAGCTTATCTCTATCCAGAATAGCCTTTGAGCTGGAACCTGCTTCACGTCACTTCCATACCTGGGGCAGCTTGTCGCTATCCAGAAGAGACTTTCAGCTGTTACCTGCTTGCTGTCAGTTCCATACCTGGGGCAGCTTGTCGCTATCCAGAAGAGCCTTTGAGCTGTTACCTGCTTTCCATCAGTTCCATACCTGGGACAGCTTATCTCTATCCAGAAGAGCCTTTGAGCTGTTACCTGCTTCCTGTCACTTCCATAACTCGGGCAGCTTGTAGCTATCCAGAAGAGCCTTTGAGGTGTTACCTGCTTCCCATCACATATATACCTGGGGCAGGTTTTCGCTATCCATAAGATCCTGTGAGCTGTTACCTGCTTTCCATCACTTCCATACCTGGGGCATCTTTTTGCTATCCAGAAGAGCATTTGAGATGTTACCTGCTTCCTGTCAGTTCCATACCTGGGGCAGCTTGTCGCTATCCAGAAGAGCCTTTGAGCTGTTACCTGCTTCCTGTCGCATCTATGCCTGGGGAAGCTTGTCGCTATTCAGAAGATCCTGTGAGGTGTTACCTGCTTTCCGTCACTTCCATTCCTGCGGCAGCTTGTCGCTATCCAGAAGAGCCTTTGAGCAGTTACCTGCTTTCCGTCACTTCCATACCTGGGGCAGCTTGTCGCTATCCAGAAGAGCCTTCGAGCTGTTACCTGCTTTCCATCACTTCCATACCTGGGGTAGCTTATCTCTATCCAGAAGAGCCTTTGAGCCGTTACCTGCTTCCCATCACATCCATACCTGGGGCAGCTTATCTCTATCCAGAAGAGCCTTTGAGCTGTTACCTGCTTCACGCCACTTCCATACCTGGGGCAGCTTGTCGTTATCCAGAAGAGCCTTTGAGCTATTACCTGCTTCACGCCACTTCCATACCTGGGGCAGCTTGTCGCTATCCAGAAGAGCCTTTGAGCTGTTTCATGCTTCCTGTCACATCTATACCTGGGGCAGCTTGTCGCTATCCAGAAGATCCTGTGAGCTGTTACCTGCTTTCCATCACTTCCATTCCTGCGGCAGCTTGTCGCTATCCAGAAGAGCCTTTGAGCTGTTATCTGCTTTCCATCACTTCCATACCTGGGGCAGCTTGTCGCTATCCAGAAGAGCCTTTGAGCTGTTACCTGCATCCTGTCAGTTCCATACCTGGGGCAGCTTGTCGCTATCCAGAAGAGCCTTTCAGCTGTTACCTGTTTCCCGTCAGTTTCATACCTGGGGCAGCTTATCTCTATCCAGAAGAGCCTTTGAGCTGTTACCTGCTTCCCGTCACTTCCAAACCTGGGGCAGCTTATCTCTATCCAGAAGAGCCTAGGAGCTGTTACATGCTTCCCATCACTTCCATACCTGGGGTAGCTTATCTCTATCCAGAAGAGCCTTTGAGCTGTTACCTGTTTCCCGTCAGTTTCATACCTGGGGCAGCTTATCTCTATCCAGAAGAGCCTTTGAGCTGTTACCTGCTTCCTGTCACTTCCATACCTGGGGCAGCTTATCTCTATCCAGAAGAGCCTTTGAGCTGTTACCTGCTTCACGCCACTTCCATACCTGAGGCAGCTTGTCGCTATCCAGAAGAGCCTTTCGGCTGTTACCTGCTTGCTGTCACTTCCATACCTGGGGCAGCTTATCTCTATCCAGAAGAGCCTTTGAGCTGTTACCTGCTTCATGCCACTTCCATACCTGAGGCAGCTTGTCGCTATCCAGAAGAGCCTTTCGGCTGTTACCTGCTTCCCGTCACTTCCAAACCTGGGGCAGCTTATCTCTATCCAGAAGAGCCTAGGAGCTGTTACATGCTTCCCATCACTTCCATACCTGGGGTAGCTTATCTCTATCCAGAAGAGCCTTTGAGCTGTTACCTGTTTCCCGTCAGTTTCATACCTGGGGCAGCTTATCTCTATCCAGAAGAGCCTTTGAGCTGTTACCTGCTTCCTGTCACTTCCATACCTGGGGCAGCTTATCTCTATCCAGAAGAGCCTTTGAGCTGTTACCTGCTTCACGCCACTTCCATACCTGAGGCAGCTTGTCGCTATCCAGAAGAGCCTTTCGGCTGTTACCTGCTTGCTGTCACTTCCATACCTGGGGCAGCTTGTCGCTATCCAGAAGAGCCTTTGAGCTGTTACCTGCTTCCCGTCACTTCCATACCTGGGGCAGCTTAGTTCTATCCAGAAGAGCCTTTGAGCTGTTACCTGCTTTATGCCACTTCCATACCAGGGGCAGCTTGTCGCTATCCAGAAGAGCCTTTGAGCTGTTACCTGCTTGCCATCACTTACATACCTGTGGCAGCTTGTTGCTATCCAGAAGAGCCTTTGAGCTGTTACCTGCTTCCCGTCAGTTCCATACCTGGGTCAGCTTGGCGCTATCCAGAAGAGCCTTTGAGCTGTTACCTGCTTCCTGTCACATCTATACCTGGAGCAAGTTTGGCGCTATCCAGAATATCCTGGGAGCTGTTACCTGCTTTCCGTCACTTCCATTCTTGCGGCAGCTTGTCGATATCCAGAAGAGTCTTTGAGCTGTTATCTGCTTTCCATCACTTGCATACCTGGGGCAGCTTGTCACTATCCAGAAGAGCGTTTGAGCTGTTACCAGCTTCCTGTCAGTTCCATACTTGGGGCAGCTTGTCGCTATCCAAAAGAGCCTTTGAGCTGTTACCTGCTTCCCATCAATTCCAAACCTGGGGCAGCTTATCTCTATCCAGAAGAGCCTTTGAGCTGTTACCTGTTTCCCATCAGTTCCATACCTGGGGCAGCTTATCTCTATCCAGAAGAGCCTTTGAGCTGTTACCTGCTTCCTGTCACTTCCATACATGGGGCAGCTTATCTCTATCCAGAAGAGCCTTTGAGCTGTTACCTGCTTCACGCCACTTCCATACCTGGGGCAGCTTGTCGCTATCCAGAAGAGCCTTTGAGCTGTTACCTGCTTGCCGTCACTTCCATACCTGGGGCAGCTTGTCGCTTTCCAGAAGAGCCTTTGAGCTGTTACCTTCTTCCTGTCACATCCCAGACCTGGGGCAGGTTTCTCTATCCAGAATAGCCTTTGAGCTGTTACCTGCTTCACGTCACTTCCATACCTGGGCAGCTTGTCGCTATCCAGATGAGACTTTCAGCTGTTACCTGCTTGCTGTCAGTTCCATACCTGGGGCAGCTTGTCGCTATCCAGAAGAGCATTTGAGCTGTTACCTGCTTTCCATCAATTCCATACCTGGGACAGCTTATCTCTATCCAGAAGAGCCTTTGAGCTGTTACCTGCTTCCTGTCACTTCCATAACTGGGGCAGCTTGTCGCTATCCAGAAGAGCCTTTGAGGTGTTACCTGCTTCCCATCACATATATACCTGGGGCAGCTTTTCGCTATCCATAAGATCCTGTGAGCTGTTACCTGCTTTCCATCACTTCCATACCTGGGGCATATTGTTGCTATCCAGAAGAGCATTTGAGCTGTTACCTGCTTCCTGTCAGTTCCATACCTGGGGCAGCTTTGTGCTATCCAGAAGAGCCTTTGAGCTGTTACCTGCTTCCTGTCGCATCTATGCCTGGGGAAGCTTGTCGCTATCCAGAAGATCCTGTGAGCTGTTACCTGCTTTCCGTCACTTCCATTGATGCGGCAGCTTGTCGCTATCCAGAAGAGCCTTAGAGCTGTTACCTGCTTTCCGTCACTTCCATACCTGGGGAAGCTTGTCGCTATCCAGAAGAGCCTTTGAGCTGTTACCTGCTTCCTGTCAGTCCATACCTGGGGCAGCTTGTCGCTATCCAGAAGAGCCTTTGAGCTGTTACCTGCTTTCCGTCACTTCCATACCTGGGGCAGCTTATCTCTATCCAGAAGAGCCTTTGAGCCGTTACCTGCTTCCCATCACTTCCATACCTGGGGCAGCTTATCTCTATCCAGAAGAGCCTTTGAGCTGTTACCTGCTTCACACCACTTACATACCTGGGGCAGCTTGTCGCTATCCAGAAGAACCTTTGAGCTATTACCTGCTTCCCGTCACTTCCATACCTGGGGCAGCTTGTCTCTATCCAGAAGAGCCTTTGAGCTATTACCTGCTTTCCATCACTTCCATACCTGGCGCAACTTGTCGCTATCCAGAAGAGCCTTTGAGCTGTTACCTGCTTCCTGTCAGTTCCATACCTGGGGCAGCTTGTCGCTATCCAGAAGAGCCTTTGAGCTGTTACCTGCTTCCTGTCACATCTATACCTGGGGCAGCTTGTCGCTATCCAGAAGATCCTGTGAGCTGTTACCCGCTTTCCGTCACTTCCATTCCTGCGGCAGCTTGTCGCTATCCAGAAGAGCCTTTGAGCTGTTACCTGCTTTCCGTCACTTCCATACCTGGGGCAGCTTGTCGCTATCGGGAAGAGCCTTTGAGCTGTTACCTGCTCCACGTCAAACCCATACGTGGGGCAGCTTGTCGGTATCCAGAAGAGCCTTTGAGCTGTTACCTGCTTCCTGTCACTTCCATAACTGGGGCAGCTTGTCGCTATCCAGAAGAGACTTTGAGGTGTTACCTGCTTCCCATCACATATATACCTGGGGCAGCTTTTCGCTATCCAGAAGAGCCTTTGAGCTGTTACCTGCTTCCTGTCAGTTCCATACATGGGGGAGCTTGTCGCTATCCAGAAGAGCCTTTGAGCTGTTACCTGCTCCCTGTCGCATCTATGCCTGGGGAAGCTTGTTGCTATCCAGAAGATCCTGTGAGCTGTTACCTGCTTTCCGTCACTTCCATTCCGGCGGCAGCTTGTCGCTATCCAGAAGAGCCTTTGAGCTGTTACCTGCTTTCCGTCACTTCCATACCTGGGGAAGCTTGTCGCTATCGAGAAGAGCCTTTGAGCTGTTACCTGCTTCCTGTCAGTCCATACCTGGGACAGCTTGTCGCTATCCAGAAGAGCCTTTGAGCTGTTACCTGCTTTCCATCACTTCCATACCTGGGGCAGCTTATTTCTATCCAGAAGAGCCTTTGAGCCGTTACCTGCTTCCCATCACTTCCATACCTGGGGCAGCTTATCTCTATCCAGAAGAGCCTTTGAGCTGTTACCTGCTTCACACCACTTCCATACCTGGGGCAGCTTGTCGTTATCCAGAAGAGCCTTTGAGCTATTACCTGCTTCACGCCACTTCCATACCTGGGGCAGCTTGTCGCTATCCAGAAGAGCCTTTGAGCTGTTTCATGCTTCCTGTCACATCTATACCTGGGGCAGCTTGTTGCTATCCAGAAGATCCTGTGAGCTGTTACCTGCTTTCCATCACTTCCATTCCTGAGGCAGCTTGTCGCTATCCAGAAGAGTCTTTGAGCTGTTATCTGCTTTCCATCACTTCCATACCTGGGGCAGCTTGTCGCTATCCAGAAGAGCCTTTGAGCTGTTACCTGCTTCCTGTCAGTTCCATATTGGGGCAGCTTGTCGCTATCCAGAAGAGCCTTTGAGCTGTTACCTGCTTCCCGTTACTTCCAAACCTGGGGCAGCTTATCTCTATCCAGAAGAGCCTAGGAGCTGTTACATGCTTCCCATCACTTCCATACCTGGGGCAGCTTATCTCTATCCAGAAGAGCCTTTGAGCTGTTACCTGTTTCCCATCAGTTTCATACCTGGGGCATCAATCTCTATCCAGAAGAGCCTTTGAGCTGTTACCTGCTTCCTGTCACTTCCATACCTGGGGCAGCTTATCTCTATCCAGAAGAGCCTTTGAGCTGTTACCTGCTTCACGCCACTTCCATACCTGAGGCAGCTTGTCGCTATCCAGAAGAGCCTTTCGGCTGTTACCTGCTTTACGCCACTTCCATACCTGGGGCAGCTTGTCGCTCTCCAGAAGAGCCTTTGAGCTGTTACCTGCTTGCCATCACTTACATACCTGGGGCAGCTTGTTGCTATCCAGAAGAGCCTTTGAGCTGTTACCTGCTTCCCGTCAGTTCCATACCTGGGTCAGCTTGGTGCTATCCAGAAGAGCCTTTGAGCTGTTACCTGCTTCCTGTCACATCTATACCTGGAGCAAGTTTGACGCTATCCAGAATATCCTGGGAGCTGTTACCTGCTTTCCGTCACTTCCATTCCTGCGGCAGCTTGTCGATATCCAGAAGAGTCTTTGAGCTGTTACCTGCTTTCCATCACTTGCATACCTGGGGCAGCTTGTCACTATCCAGAAGAGCGTTTGAGCTGTTACCAGCTTCCTGTCAGTTCCATACTTAGGGCAGCTTGTCGCTATCCAAAAGAGCCTTTGAGCTGTTACCTGCTTCCCATCAATTCCAAACCTGGGGCAGCTTATCTCTATCCAGAGGAGCCTAGGAGCTGTTACCTGCTTCCCGTCACTTCCATACCTGGGGCAGTTTATCTCTATCCAGAATAGCCTTTGAGCTGTTACCTGTTTCCCATCAGTTCCATACCTGGGGCAGCTTATCACTATCCAGAAGAGCCTTTGAGCTGTTACCTACTTCCTGTCACTTCCATACCTGGGGCAGCTTATCTCTATCCAGAAGAGCCTTTGAGCTGTTACCTGCTTCACGCCACTTCCATACCTGGGGCAGCTTGTCGCTATCCAGAAGAGCCTTTGAGCTGTTACCTGCTTGCCGTCACTTTCATACCTGGGGCAGCTTGTCGCTTTCCAGAAGAGCCTTTGAGCCATTACCTGCTTTCCGTCACTTCCTTACCTGGGGCAGCTTGTCGCTATCCAGAAGAGCCTTTGAGCTGTTACATCCTTCCTGTCAGTTCCATACCTGGGGCAGCTTGTCGCTATTCAGAAGAGCCTTTAAGCTTTTACCTGCTTCCCATCACTTCCATACCTGGGGAAGCTTGTCGCTATTCAGAAGAGCCTTTGAGCTGTTTCCTGCTTGCCATCACTTCCATACCTGGGGCAGCTTGTCGCTCTCCAGAAGAGCCTTTGAGCTGTTACTTGCTCCCTGTCATTTCCATATCTGGGGCAGCTTGTCGCTATCCAGAAGAACCTTTGAGCTGTTACCTGCTCCCCGTCACCTCCATACCTGGGCCAGCTTGTCACTATCCAGAAGATCCTGTGATTTGTTACCTGCTTCCCGTCACTTCCATACCTGGGGCAGCCTGTCTCTATCCAGAAGAGCCTTTGAGCTGTTACCCGCTTCCCGTCAGTTCCATACCTGAGGCAGCCTGTCGCTATCTAGAAGATCCTGTAGGCTTTTACTTGTTTTCCGTCACTTCCAAACCTGGGAAAGCTTGTCGCTGTCCAGAAGAGCCTTTAAGCTGTTACCTGCTTCCAGTCACTTCCATACCTGGTGCAACTTGTTGCTATTCAGAAGAGCCTTTGAGTTGTTACCTGCTCCTTCCATCACTTCCATACCTGGGGCAGCTTGGCGCTATCCAGAAGAGCCTTTGAGCTGTTACCTGCTTCCCGTCAGTTGCATACCTGGGGCAGCTTGTCGCTATCCAGAAGAGCATTGAGCTGTTACCTGCTTCCCGTCACTTCCATATCTGGGGCAGCTTGTCGCTATCCAGAAGAGCCTTTGAGCTGTTACCTACTTCCCATCACATCTATACCCTCTCTCACAAGGAGAGCAATTGCCAGTGGTTTAGATTCATTCGAAACCTTCCACCCATCACTTTTGTGGTCAGTTTGTTTCTCTTGTGAGAGAGGGTATACCCAGACGTGGGTCCCTTGCTCGCTGCACCACAGGCAACCAGGCTGCACCTCACTGAGGAGGTCCAACAAGACTGAAACATGTCTGTGGTTCCTTGGTTTTCTGTGCAGAGGGGACCTGGCCTAGCAGTTCGGGCTGGGCTGCTACCTTCGGTGGCGTCAGCTGCTGACTGATTTGCATATGGCTGGTCCCCTTTTGCAATGGCGCAGACGGGCTAAAAAACGGTGGTGTGGAAGGTTGCCCAGAGCAATTGCTAGTGGTTTAGATTCATTTGAAACCTTCCACCCATCACTTTTGTGGTCACCCAGTCACTTCCATACCTGGGGCAGCTTGTTGCTATCCAGAAGAGCCCTTGAGCTGTTACCTACTTTCCCTCACCTCCATACCTGGGTCAGCTTTTCGCTATCCAGAAGAGCCTTTGAGCTGTTACCTGCTTCCTGTCAGTTCCATACCTGGGGGCAGCTTGTCGCTATCCAGAAGAGCCTTTGAGCTCTTACCTGCTTCCCGTCAGTTCCATACCTTGGGCAGCTTTTCTCTATGCATGATCAAATTTAATCCACCGCTTCTCATGTCAAACAAACCAGAAGCCATCATAAAAATGCAGTAGACCACGTTGAAGAGCTTACACTTGTTATTCTGTAAGTGATTTCAATCCGGCACTTCATCTAAGTCAACGCCTAGCGTGTAATGCACAACTGAAATCCTTATTTATTTTGGGTCTAAAGGTTCTTTTATTCTGAACGATGTACCACTCATATCACGCCGCTCTCCTGGAACCCCCCCCCCCGGTCACACTGAACCAGAAATCAGGCTGGTTTGCAAAGTTAAAATATTTATTTATGTATTCACAATATTATCACACTATGTTTAATGGGTATACAATAATCACCAATGGGGTGATGTAATACTAAGCAATCTCTTTAATCACAAGGAGTAATAGTGAGCAAAACAATTCAGCACAGAAATTATACTTTTGTGAGTGTTCAGATCAAATAGCAGTGTGGTTACTATTTCCCCCTGCACACCCCTCAACCCCCCCCAACATGCAATGTAAAGAGATAGGAGGAGAGAGAGAAGGTATTCAGGAATGCAGAATTCAAACAAAATGTCAATCCCAATTTTCCATCAGCAACACACGAGAGAAACAGAATTGATTGGCAAGCTGTCAAAATGGTTTTAAAGTTATCTAGAGAATGGATTGAGTAAAACACTAAATATGGTTTAAATTGTTGAAATTGTTGAAATTGTTTAAATTCTTATGGGAGCCACTTTAAATAGTTGCTAACAAACACTAGCAATGATTCAATACTAATAAGCAATGTGAAATCTTAAAACTGAGGTCGGAAGCAATCAAAAGCTGTTTTACACGTGACAGAATTTCCCTAAATCAAAATTTGTGGCAAACTTTTCAGCACGCAGTAATTGTGAGAGAACTATATGGATTTGGAATGCGGTTTTAGGTTCTAATTAAAGTTGTGGATGTTAGCTACTAGCAGAAATTAGAATTTGTTTCTAGCATAAAAAGTGAGAAATTTATGGACGTTTTAGTGGAGCTCGTTTTTCTGAGATAGGCGCAAGAATGGGAAAACAAGAATGCACTTTAAAAGACAAACAGGATTTTCTTACACTAGGGGATGACTATGAAGAAGCAAATACCATACGGAAGCACAGCCACTGGATCAGGGCGACTGCCTCGTGAGGAGCTTGCCTTCTTCAGATGAAATATGTTAGCGCAAGGATATTTTTAACAATACTATTACAGAAGGAAGATAGTACGGATAAGATAGAGAGTTCAGGCAATTCAAAAAGATTTCTAACAATGCAGGCTCTGAAGACAAGATAGGATGGATTCAGATAGGAATTACTATGGACAGTACATATGCTAGTGACACAATTCTGTTCTATAGATACTCATTATATATGTTTTGAACGGAACCGTCAGGAATTCTGGTCCGTCAAGATTTCTGGTCAGGGACTCTGCTGGGCACAGCGGACTGGACTGGGTCTGTTCACAGCACGGCACAGGACTGGATCGGATCTGCAATGGCTCTGGTCACAGCCCAGCACAACTGGATTGGATCTTTTGGTTCTGGTAATAATTCTTTTAGCAGAAAAGCAGTTACAGCACAGCCGGCTCTTTCTTTGGTTCCCCTTAGGTTTCTGGGGTGGGTTCTGGAATCTTAAGGCCTATCTGAAAGAGGTTCAGCTATGCAATGAGCCTTTCTGCTTGCCAATTTCCTGGAGTCTGGAGCAAGGAAGATGGATGGTTCTCTAGCAGGGTGCTCTGCCAGCAATCGGTTAGTGGGTGAATCTGTGTGTCTTTCTAAGTCCTCAGCTGTCTCTATTTATGCTTATGATAAAGGGGTGTGTGTGCTGGCTTATCTTAAGTGCGCCCCCTTTCCAGGGATTGGTCAGAGTCTCCTCTCTCCCTAGATTGGAGGAGAAAATAGGGTGTCACCATGATGATTACGAGACCTACAGTCCACCCCTAGTCTCTTGACTACAAAACCTACTTTTGGTACCACACATATTTCCATGTGTGCAATCTCTATAACAATCATATATACAGTTTACATATTTTGTGTAGCAGATACTCCTCTAAACCCTGTTGCTGTAGGATCTTGTGTCTGCTTTTTACTGAATTTTGCCCTTTTTGTCCGGAACACAATATCCAGTTTATCAGAATTTCTTTTACAAATGTGCGCGTTGAACATAAGCATAAGAGTATGAAGTTTCATGCTTTTGGCATAAATACATTGGGTATAAACCCATATTTTCCGCCATTTCTTCCCAGAACATATCACAGAGTTCTGGTGCCTCTTAAAAGGTGCCGCCAAAATTTAGATTCCCAAATCTGTTGTTTACATATTTTTCACAATTTTACACAGTAAATTAGCAGTCTTTTTAAAATGTGCTTTTGTTTCTCCTGGCAGCTCAGAAGTAGTCTCCTCCCAGGTCCTTCTGGGCCCAGGCCATTTATGACTCTACCCACTTTGCATTTCCTTTCAGCCAAAGGATGTCCATTGTCTCCTTCCCCTGCAGCCCAAATTCTCTTCCCCTAATCTAATCATCACACAGGTGTGATTTCCTGGTGGAGGGGAGATGCCTGGCCTCTGTGGGGGAAGCTGTTGGACTGCTTTGATTGCTTTTAGGCAAGCTTAAATTCAATGTCATCAAATGTCATTCTGTTGCACTTTTATTCTTGGTTTAAAACAAACTTGTAATTTCAAAACAAGCAGCCAGAACACTTATTCTGAATTCTAAACCATGGGATTAAACAGTTACAACCTAGGTTACTCTCAATCACAGGTCACTTATTTTTCAGAAATTAGATTTCAGTTGTACAAGTTTAAATTATATCATGCAGGTTTCTGACAGCTGTCATACAGGCGGCCACGGGACTGCGCCCTGATTTTGATAGATTTCACAGGCAGGCATATTTTTGCTGTGAATGTTTTGATGACAAATTCAGCTTTTCAGGACATTGTATGTTCATAATGATTTCTTGAGCTAAGTGAATTGTAGCACCCAGCAAGAATATTGGATGTTTAAGGGTGTTTTGTACCAGCATTCTGCAGTTTCAGCAACCAGTTTCAGCAACCAAGAAAAAGGATTTAAACGCAGGATTTTGGATTTCTTTCAGCAAAGCACCGCTTTTCCCTGTGTGCTCCATTTTTACTTGTTATGAAGCCCAGTGACATGCTTCAGGAGTGGGATCTCCGTTCCATCACTGACAACATACATGGTAGATTTGGCAGCCATCTTTTCGTGTTTTAAAGCACGATTTCCATAGGTTTTGGTGCACACAAGGGTTTTGTGGCCATTTTTATATTTCTGGCACCATCAGAACACTGGGATGCCGCAGGGCAGAGCATAAGTGGGTTAATACATCCCACAATTCAGTTTTTGTTTTCTAGTATGCAGGTGTCAAGTCCTAAAAATGAAAGTGCGGGGAATCATCAACAAACACAATGGGAGACGACGTTGCCAGAAATGTGCATATCAAGGTGAAATATTTCATTAAATTGGCTTTGCATAACCACCCAAATTGAACAGGACGAATGGCATTTGCCTTTCATAAAATCAAAGCACACACAAAACTAAGAGGATATTTTCTTATAATAGTGTTTTTGAAAACTTTAAAATGTGTGCATGTTTTAAACTCCAAGAGCCCAATACAAATGTTTTCCCTGGAACTTGCAGTACCGAAATGGAACATTTCACCTTTAGTTTGTTATTTATCATCAGGTTATATAGTGCAGCAGTGAAGTGTTCGGCCTACAAATATGCCGACTGCGGTTTGATGCTCAAGGCGGGCTTTAATTCATGAATTCAAAGAGGACATTCAATATAAAGTGGGTGGACTTCGTCCCCCTGCGTGTACCCTCGACTTGAGCCCTGCTTGTATGCAGATAGTGGTAAATTTGCACGTACATATTGCTATGACTTCAACATGCACATGTGCTAATAACAAACACAGCTCAAAGCAAAAGAAACAGGGTGATAACAAGAACTTTCACCCTGCTCCATTGGCTCACACTTAAACACGACTCCACCCCCTCCTGCCTTGTCTGGCCTACACGGCGCTTAATGACGTTTCTAAAAATAGTAAACAGACTCTGTCCTCTTGCATGTACCCTCGACCTGTGTCTTGCCTGCAGATAATCACATTGTCTGCTTTTTAAAATGGAGGCAAGAAGCATAACTGCTTGTGTTGCACTAAGCTAAGTACTGCGCCACGCTGCGGGAGCACTGGCGAGTCCATCCTCTACCTCCCTGGTCCTCATCTCCTCTGTGGACACTCCTAGTTCTGTTGGCATCATGAATAATTTTGGCCAACCTGCTTGTTGTGGGCCTGTTTAAACAAAATAAAAAATGTTTATTACATGATTTAGTTTAATACAAACTTTTCACGAAATAGAACACTTCATCAACATTCCATTTCAATTCATTATGGTATTTGTCCAAACATTGTATATATAAAAAAGAATGATGTGTTTAATCAACAGATTCCTACATCTTTGTTCTCAATCATTTTAAGAATTTCTTTTTTTTAAACATGTTTTTATTAAATTTCTATTGGCACAGTGTTATACCATACAAGGTTCAAACTTCAAGCTTCATTCAAAGAAAACAAAGAAATCCCTCCCTCCACCCCCAATCTGCATAACTCAGTCTGTATATGTTTTATATCGGAAGATCTTTTCCTCGTTCACGTGAATAAGTCCAATAGTCCTATATTGTGTGGGCACCATTGTTCTTTATATTCGTTTTGAAGGAATTCCAATACACCTCCCCAGTCCTCTCGGAATTTCCCATGATCTCCTTGGATGTTATACGTTATTAGTTCTAGAGCCAGATGTGACCAGACCCTTCATGTCCAATCAACAACCAATGGTGGGGATTCGTGTTTCCAGTTCCTAGCAATTTCCAACCATGCTCCTATTAGGAGGCCCATAACATTTATTTTCTGCGGGGTGGTTAGCGTTTTGTCTTTTGGATCCCAACAGCCCCCTAGCCATATTTCTTCTCCCAGGTGTTCTGTTCCCTGTAACATTCCCATCATTTGATTCTTTATCTCTCCCCAGTATGGTCTTATCCTCGGGCAGTCCCACCAGATATGTTTCCACTCTCCCAGCCCGCCACACTTTCTCCAACAGATATTCGGGGAAGGGGCATACATTTTATTCAGTTTCTCTGGTGTATAGTGCCATTGCATCATCATCTTCACCCACATTTCTCTCGTTTGAATGGCTCTTGTCAGTTTAGGCATCAAGCCCCACAAGTATTCCCACCTCTCTTTGGAGAGTGCGTTGCCCAGGGTTTTCTCCCATTTCTTCATATATAGCCATGTGGTAGGTTCCTTCAGTGCATTAATAAATTTGTAAGTGTTGGAAACACATTTTCGAGATCCAGAGTGTGTCATGATGTAGTTCTCAAAGGGGGTCAAGTCCCTAGTCAGTGCTTCTTTTATACGAGGAGTGCTCAGCCAATGATGTATCTGATCATTTTTATATCTATCTTTTGTTGTCAGATTCAAAAGAGTTTTGCAATCCTCGAAGGATCTGATCTGTTGATTCTGTTGCATATCTCCCACCATCTTGCACCCCCCTTCCTCCCACTTGCGAAACGCTCCCTTGTTCATTCCCGGGGGGAATTCGGGGTTTCCGAATATTGGCATGAACGGGGCGGGATCCTTGGTCAGGGTTTCGTTTGTCGTGGCGGCGTCCCATACCCCCAATGCCGTTTTCATTATTTCGCTAATGTGGGTGTTTGCATGTCGGAATCTTTTATTGATCCATAGCATGTGCCTGGCGGATGTTGTCGCTACCGCCCTATCCTGCCTCTCCCAGAGTTTCTCCCCCTGTTCCGACATCCAATCCCTCATGACCCACAGCTGGGCTGCTTCGTAGTATCTTTTGAAGTGTGGCATGGCACATCCCCCCTCCTTCCTATGAGCTGTCAATACCGCATCAGAAATTCTTGGGGTCTTGTTCTGCCGGACATATTTGGAAATCGCCTTCCTAAGTGCTTTGAAAAGGCTTTTGGGGGTTTAATCAGGAGGGCCTGAAACATATACATTAGTTTGGGGAGGATTGTCATTTTCACTGCCGTGATTCTCCCCCACCAGGAAATCGCTAACGGGTTCCATTTTAGCAGGTCATTTTTAACTTTTTCTAGGATTTGCGGGTAATTGTGGGAATACAATTTGTCTATGTGGTCTGTGAGGGTGATTCCTAGATATCTGACGCCCGAGGTGGCGATTTTCAGTTGACAGTCTGTGGCCACTGAGTCGATTTTTTTCTCTATTCCCTGCCAGAATCAACACCTCCGATTTTTGCCCATTTATTTTCAGCCCTGAAATCTCTCCAAATCGTTCTATGGTTTCCATTAAGTGTGGGAGGGACTTCTCTGGGTCTCCTAGGGCCACCAACATATCGCCAGCATAGGCCACCGCTTTATGGGTCAGCCACGCCATCTCTATTCCCTCCACCTCCGGAAAATCCCTTATTTTTGCCAAGAGAGGTTCCAAGTATATGGCGTATAGAAGGGGGGAAAGCGGGCACCCTTGCTTCGTCCCTCTTCCTAGGTACACTATGTCCGATAGCCCTCCATTCACCGCTATCCTTATGGACGGGGAGTTGTAGTTGGCCCTAACCTTATCTATAAAACCCTTGCCCATTCCCATCTTTTGCAGAACCCGAAAAAGGTAAGACCACTCTACTCGATCAAACGCCTTTTCGGCATCTAAGGCTACCAGTGCTGCAGGGGTTTGTTTGATACCTACCTTTTCAACTAGGTGTAGGACTCTTCTGATGTTATCGGGTGTCTGGCGGTTTGGAACAAATCCTGACTGGTCTTGGTGGATTAACCTGGGAAGTACTCGGGCCAGTCTGGTCGCTAAGATCTTCATGTACAGTTTAGCATCCAGGTTGATTAAAGCTATAGGGCGGTAAGAGGTAGGGAGTTGCTCTTCTTTTCCCTTTTTATGAAAGACCAGCACTTTTGCCTCGTTCATAGATCGTGTCAGATCCCCCATCTCACCAAATTTATTGTACAGGGATGTGAGTATCGGGGCGAGGATATCCCTATATGTCTTGTAGTATATGGCGGTGTACCCGTCCGGGCCCGGGGCTTTGTTTTTTGGGAGGGACTGTATTGCTGCATGTACTTCTTCTATGGTGATGTCCCTATCCAAGGCCTGTCTATCGTCTTCCGTCAATCCGGGGAGGTGAACTCCGGTCAAAAAGACTTCCTGCAGGTCCTCTTTCGGATGGTCGGAAGAGTACAATTTTTGGTAATATCTGCCTAGTATCCTTCCTATTTCTTCCGTCTGTGTTCGTATTGTCTGGGCCTGCTGTTTCCCCCTCAGCTGTCTTGCCAGGAGTCTATCTGCTTTGTTTGCCTTTACATAGTACCAGTGTTTTGTGTAGAGTAATGCCCTTTCTGCTTTTTTCATTCTGAGTGTTTCCAATTGCCCCTGAACCTGTCTCATCGTGCGCATGAGTTTTCTGGTGGGCGTCTGAATTAATTCTGCTTGTATCACCCTAATTTTCTCTTCTAATTCTTTTTCCCACTAGTGGTGCATCTTCTCTTTCTGTGTTTTAAGCGCTATGAGATGTCCCCTAATGACCGCCTTTTGGGCGTCCCATAAAGTATCCAAATTTGTTCCGTGGAGATTGTTAATGGCCCAGTATTCTAGGATGTGCTCTCTTAGCGTCTGGCTCATCACCTGGTCTCTAATAATGTCCTCTGGGAGGTGCCAGTTCCATAAGCGGTGGCCATGTCTTGGCCAGATAATATCTGCCCACAGCGGGCCGTGGTCAGAGAGTGTGATGGGTTCCATCTCAATCTGTTTTACCCTGCCTAGGAGCCCCGCTGATACCCATAGGTAGTCTATTCTCGAAGCAGTATTATGTACATGTGAATAATAGGAGAAGGTTTTCTGTTGGGGGTTGCCATTCCTCCATGCGTCTGTCAGCCCTAGGTTCGTGAATTTCTGCCTTAAGTTTTTGGATGGGGTGCCTTGATCTCGATGTCTGGGTCCGGATCTGTCTAGGGATGGGTCCCACGCCATGTTTAAGTCCCCCCCCCAGTATGATGTCCCCAAACGCTTGCTGTTCTATTCCATTCAGGGAATCCCTCAGAAAACCCTCCTGACCAGTGTTGGGAGCGTATACTGTGGCCAAAGTGAGGGGGCTGCCTTCAATTGTTAAAGTTATTATTAGGCATCTTCCCTGTTTGTCTCTCCAAGACGAGTTAACCTGAGCATGTAAAGAGTCTTTGAGCGCTATCAGTACCCCAGCTTTATTATCCTGTGCATTCGCCTGAAATATTTGATTGAAGCCCTTGAGACGCACCTTCTGCTTATCCAGCTCTCTAATGTGTGTTTCCTGAAGCATTACGATATCATATGCACCTTGCCTGATGGAATGCTCCACTTTTTTACGCTTAACGGGGTAATTGAGGCCTCTGATATTGTGTGTCAAGATCTTTATTCCCATTGGTGTTTAAGGGCTATCTGGCATGTCCTATGATCCTTTCTCCCTTTTTCTGTTTTTGAGTTATGCTCGGTTTTTCCCCTGTCCCCAACGCCCATCCCTCCCCCAAAACTTGCGCAATCCCCAACTGCCGCATTTCCCTCTTCCCTCCCCCAACAACCCTGATGATTTCTTATTAACGCTCAGGCGTGTCGCCTTGTGCTTCATACCCTCTAACACTCTCAGGGACAACTTTGAAGAGGTTCCTAAACCCTTCCACATGACTTCAGTGACCCCGGGTCTCACTCCCCTCCCCTCCCGGCACCTGTAATATTGGACTCGCTTTTCCTGCAGTCATCTTCTTGGCTCCTTGCGCACCACCTTGTCAAGCTTCTGGCTCCCCATTCCTGCCCTCTGTCGGTCTTCATTTCCTTTTACTGGGGCGCCGCACCCTTTTGTTTATCGTTTTCCATTCCCCCCTGCTCTTCCTCGCAAATGGGACCGTGCCGCTTCCTTGTGGGGAGACGTCTTCCTGCTCCTGTAGATTTAATATGGTCAAACCTTCCTCTTTTGTGGTTATCCTTTTTTGCGCGCCGTCCCAGGTGAATAGTAGTCCAAATGGAAATGTCCACTTGTACCTAATTTGACGTGTAGTGAGTTCTTTTGTAATTTGGGCCATGTCCCTTCTTTTCTGAAGCGTTGATAATGCAATGTCCTGATAGAAATGTACCGCCTCTACATTCATTCGGATATGGTCCATTGCCCTGGCCTTCCGAAGGATCTGCTCCTTCTGTGCATATCTCGTGAGGGCCACCAGGACATCCCTCGGGTGGTTACCTTGGGTCATCGTTCTCCGTGGGCCCACCCTGTGTATTCGATCTATCAGTATTTCTTCTTCCTCTTGCAGGTCAAGGATGTCTAGGAAAACTTTTTGCACGGCTGATTTAAGATTTTTATCCTCAACCGACTCTGGCATGTATTTGATCCTGATGTTGGACCTACGCGATCTATTTTCTAAATCTTCGCATTGAATCTCTAGATTATGCGTCTGACGGGCCAGATGTTCCTGCAGTTCTGCCATTTGTTGTGTTTCTTTCTCGATGTTCTGTACTACTTTCTCTAGGGTATCCGTTCTTTCACCCAGTCCATCAACTTCTGTTCTTAGTTCCTGGAGCGCTGATTTAAATTAATTCTTCATGGCATCTAGATGCGAGTTCTTGGAGTCCATAAATTGCAGCTGGAACTCCCCGAACCACGATTTTAGGTCTTCCTTCGTGGCCATCTCGGCGTGGGGAGCGTCCACTCCCTGGGCGCCTCCGGTTACTTTGTGCGCTCCGGCCTTGTCTGGGTTCCCTTTGTCTCCCCCCCAGAGGTGGACCAGGTTCTGGTCCTGTTTCTGCGTGTGGGACGAGGGGGTTGTCTGTTTTTGCTTCCCTCTTGTCTGTGACATCTGGGCTCCCGGTTGCGGTGCAGGCTTTTGCTTATTACTCTGGTAGGGGAAGCTCACCCCCCCCCACTCCGATGCGGCGGATTCCTCGTCCGTTGTGTTGCCCGTCCCCTGAAGATGGTATCGGAGGGGCCGTTGTGCCCGCGGGCTCCAACGACAATGGAGGACCTCTAGGAGAAGCTTGTGACTGCCGATCCGTTGATGGGGGCTCTCCCTGCCCGGTTTCCTCTGGCGGCGATGCCGATCGGGTCGCTGCGGAGGCGGGTGGAGAAGGCGGTGCTAGGGGGTCTTGCCGGAGCAGCCGTGCCTTCGGGCCTTACCTCCGCCACTGCCTCGTCCGCGGCGTGTAGGCCTCGCAAAAGCACCACCCGGCTCGGGCCGGTGGATTGGGTGGATCTCTCCTCCGGGTCCGGTTTTCACTGGGAAAGTCTTTGGATTCTGCCCCGGGGGCGTAGTATTGGTCCGTGGGCGTCCCCCCGGCGGCGAGTGAGTCGTATTGGGCGGGCTCTCCGATGGTCTGATCGCTGCCCCTCGATGAGGACGCCAGCTGTAGTGGCCGGCGGGAGGCCCTCCCGCGTATTGATGCGTCCGCCCTTGGGGTGATGCGCCTGGGGGAGCTGTTCGTTTCCTGCCTCACTGTGGTACCGGCGAGGGCTGCAAGGGCTCGAGGCCTAGTCTAGGTCATTCGTGCGAGCCGAGTTTTCTTTAACCGCTGCTGTGGTGCGGGAGGGGTGACGGAGCTCGGCTCACACGCGTCCTCCCTCACGGCGGCCATCTTTAAGTGCCATTTTAAGAATTTCTTGCATGAGTTTGCATAAAGCAATTATCAATCTCCGATGGTTTCCAATAATACATCTGGACCACCATTCTTCTAGTGAGGCTTTTTTTTTTATTTTGTGAGGAAATCTGATAAAAGGTTCGCTCTGAGTATGGTTAGGGCCGTGCAATGCAGCAGTAAATGCTTTACAGTCTCCAAGTAATTGTTGGTTTTGGCATAACCGACAGTGAGTGTCAAATTCAGGTGCTTGTTTTCAAGTCTTTAATACCTCTCTTGTTGGTACAATGTCTAGCTGTATCCTCATAAATAAATCACTTAATTTGTCATTCGGAAATTTCACTAGATAGTCTGGAAGTTGGCCAATGGATCTTCTCTCATGTAGTCATGGAATTGATAGTTTATATGTCGATCTAAAATCTACAGTGTTTATCCAATACTGTCTTTGAATGTTTCTCTTCACCTAATCCGGGTTTGTTATTAGCAGGCCCTCAGTCATTTTCAGATGTTGTAACCAGGTCTGGCAGGAAGATTTCCACTTTATGTAAATCCAATCAGTTTCACTGGCTACGTTGGAACCTAAGATTTGAACAGGTAATACGTCTTCAGTTGTTATACAGTTACGATATAGTGCCAAGGACTTCCAGAACACTTTTGAGTGTAATGACTGTAGTCCCAATTCATAATGTATTGATGCAGTCAGAATACTAATGGGGAGTTGCAGTAACTTTTTCAAGAACGCACCTTCTACAATACTCCAGTAGTTCCAGCCTAGATTCAGTGCTGATTCTGCACCATGTGTGAGAATAGGCACCACCTTCTGTTTGTAAAAGATGATGATGGGTATTATGGCGAACTTGCAGTATTCGTTTTTTTTAGCAAGCGAGCTAGGGCAGTCATTGTTTTGTGGGCACAGAAAAGGTGATTGACTGGACTCTCTCCAATTCTTGGCTTTGCCAGAACCAGCGTTGGGCTGATTTAGTCTGGCATTTCATGTTTGCCATAAATAAGACTTTGGTCTTTTTTACATTGACTTTTAAGTCGTTCTGCCTCATATAGGTAAATTATAGGTAAATTAATTAGCATGTGGGCGATTGTGGAGGAGAATTTAATGGCAATATACATAAAAGAATTGGCATGTGATAGATTGTGGGGGGAGGCTTTTGCTTAATGGTTAGAGTCATAATCGATACAAGTGATACAAGTGAGTTCTTTGTGGCAGTGAATATTAGCATGATTTGAACCTTAATGTGCAGCTAACAAAATGAAACAAATGCCTGGCTTTGAGTGAGATAAACTATGCGGCCCACAATCTGCGCTTGAATGTCCACCATACATACAGTTCATGGAATCCTTGTGCAGGTGGCCCACATTTCACCTTACAGGCCTTTGCCTTGTGGTCACACACTTTCTCAGCAATTGTCAGCTGGAGCTTACCATTCCAAAAATGCTTTGCACCAATTACAGATGGGCCACCAGTTGCCCCTGCACTGCACAGCCTTAAGACTCAGTAGCCACCGGTTGGAACTCTAGCCATTTTAGACAGGCTAGCACAATGCCATCACAAAATACTGAAACAGTTACAGAAGAGCATGGGGCATGTTTGACAAAGTGTCAGTTGCTGTTTTATGTCTGCTTCATGCTTCACCCCTTGCAAATATGCACAACATAGGTTGGCACCAAAATGTGTCCCTCGGTGGAGCTCTGCACATGGTGTATCTGCTTAACCTGAACCTACTCAACATGGCGAGGGCCTGTGTCTTTGTAGATGTTTCAGGAATGACACAGCTGTGGGGACCTGCTTTTATGCCTGCTACGTCACATTGAGCACCTGCTGGTTTCGGCCATACGCCCATGTTTTGAGATAAGCGGCCTATATTCATCTGCATGTTTTGGTGGTAAAGGATGAAGACTTGCAGCAAAGCTCACAAGCAGAAGACTATGCAAAGGTATATCAGTTGGAGAGAATAAAGGCAGCAGGAAAAACATCAATCACCCAATATTATGATGACTACATTGGGAATGTGAAGCTCAAGAATGACAACATCAATGGGCAGTACATCACTGGTAGCAGCTTACAGTGTGGTGTTGCTGTGGGATATCCTCTTCAGTGACTTCTTTAATAAAGATGGGTCATCAAAAGGACAAGACACTGGACCATCAACTGCATAGATGCTTATGAAACTGACCTTTCACCTATGGGAAAGGATGGTGACCTGGTACATAATCTAAGAACAGGAGAAGGCAAAGAAAAAGCAAAGAAAAGTAAAGGCAGAACTGTAAACATACTACAGAGCAGTGACTAATCTAAGTTAACTCATTCCCTAATGGAAGAAAAGTATCATTTCGGAATGCTAGCAGAGCTATTGTCAATGAAATTTGGTTACCCTGTAACAAGGACTGCCACCCCTCTTCCATTGTCCAAGTAGAGTATTTCAGAAAACATTTCCCCAGCCATATCTCTCTTTGCATTTTCAATTCAGAGCATTCCAAAGTCAAATGGAATAGGTTTTCAGTTTTGTCTCCACAATGTCTACAGTCAAATTTACAAAGACTCTTTTCTTTTCGAACTTCAAGGATTTCTAGAGTGGGCATGAGGTTTAATCAGAATCGGAGGAATGGACTCCTTAGTTGAGGATTAGGGAATTTCTCCAGGTAACATGGGATTTGTCCTCTTGATCTTTGTTCCAATCCCCGCTGTCCATAGGTCATCCGTTTTCTCCCCATTTCCCTGGTGTTTATCCAGTCCGTATCAAACAAGATCCTTTTCACTTTAGACGGGTTGCTCAGTAGCTATATTTGTAACTATAGTGCATGGAGCACCAGAGTCAAGGATCATATCTACCTTGACCTCATACACCACCATGTCTCTCAAGAGACTGCGGTTTGATCCTCTCACACTCAAAGCAATGCTCCTCATCCTACATTTGTTACACCCTCGCCCTTTTTACAGTGTCTTACTTTCTTTTTTTACACATGTAAAATGCCCTCACATCTCTCACTTGGGGCATTCTGCACTGAGGCAGAATTTGCCTTTGCTTTATCCATATCACTATTCCAACCACACCTAAAACGCATTGGATCTGAGCTCCATTATATTTCTTTCCATGTGACATTTATATTAGAGGCACCTCTGCTGGTGTTCCCTAGAGCTAGTAACGCTTCTAAAGTGATGTTAGCAGCAACACTTTTCACACACTTGCTGGGTGATGGCCTCTTGCAAATCAAGATTCTTGGCGTGTTTGGCTCTTGTGATTACCATGGCGCATCATCAACTGGCTCTTTAAATATTCATCTTGGGTCCCTGTAAATTCATACATGGAAATCAATGGCCTCATATCCGATGCATGCTATTCACTGACTCATCCTGCATTTTCTGCTTACAAAAATGTGAACACATTTCCAACACCGCCTGAGTCTTATTACCATGGTGGACTTGCACCTGCTGCAATGCTAATTCTTACTGGTTTGCAATTTCCATTTCATCGCCTGATCCTCACTCATTTGTTCCATCAGGCAATGCCTGCACACTGGTAGACACTTTGACCCTAGGCTATATAGCACATATAGAAAGGCACGCCGACATCGAACTTCTACGCTGGATGCCATGATATGATGCATATACCGTAGTTACATTTGTAACGTCTGTTTTTAGATATTTAGTGTATCTTATTTTATTCACTATATTAGTTCTTAGTATGTACCTCAATGAACTATGGTGTTCAGTTAAAAGAACGTCTTAATGAAGGAACAAGCAAAGATGACGCTTTATGATCATCATTGTCCCTCCAGCCAGCAGCTTTCGAAGGTGCACTTGAAAAGAATGCATCCATTGGTCTTAGTGGGTAGGAGATTTTCCTGGACAAGCCAGGAAAGCAGGAGTTGAGGCACATGTTGCATCCAGGGAGGACAGTAGCTGCAAGGGTTAAAAATGCAATGATTTCTAATAACTTTATGTGTGTGCTGAATTTCCTTTGTACCGTTCAATGTAGGAACTTCAAAAACCAAGTTAGTGGGAGTGCCGCAATGTTGCTCTACCATGATAGTAGGATCGCCATTCAGTTACTGCCAGTAAGGATGCTAAAATACCAGCAATTACTAGATTGCCTTTGAACTCAAACTCTCTCATTACAATATGATCTTGTGTTACTGTGTGGAAGAAAAAGAAATACATGCAAGCCGTAACATTTGTTTGATTGCAGATAGACACAACATCTACCAATCTCGAAATAAGTTAGCAAGAGAAATTATACAACTGGTGCTTGCTTCTTTCAAACTTTGCCCCTGTCTTGGATATAGATGCATTTCCCAGCCAATGGATTTTCTGGGTGAGATGTGATCCATTCTGTGGGTTGACATTCCTCTGCATTGCACCGTCAATACCATTCCCTGGGAATACCTCTGCAACTTCCCTTTGCGTATGCAGATTAGACAGTTAAGCATGTTACTCCCACATGTGCACTCACGTTCACAGCAGTCGCTGTGCAGTCAGTGCCTCTGCAGATTTCTATGCCTGCAGTCACAAATGGCTTTGTTCACTGTTTGTAAATCAGGCGCAACATGCCTTTTTGCAGTTTGTGGGCGAACTTTCAATGGTTTTTGAAAACATTGTTTTGAAACGTCGCCCATGAGACCAATGCTCATTAGCAGAAAAAGAATGACTTAATTCCCTGACTAGTATTATTTAATTCATGGCTATGGCTTCACCACTGTGGTTTATGGGTTTTGATACCATGTGTGTGTCTTCCATATAGTGAGATAGCTATCCAGAATGTTGCCCCACAGCACCACACGGAACGTAAGCACCATGAAATGGCCACATCTGCATTTCCCAATCATTATGCTTACTACTGATAGAAATGCAGATTATTTGACCTGGACTCAATTTTAATACAAGCGCAAACTTAGAACGAGGGCAAGGCTTACCTTGTTACCTCTGAGGATGGTCATGGGAAAGTGGTCTCAATTGATGGTTTATTGAGAGATCTGTCTTGCCAACTGTGTAATGCTGTCTGTGACGATTTGATGCATTTTGATTTTTTTGCAGGTGTATCCCTACATTAGGGAGAGCCCCTTAACACTTGCCTTGCACTTTATACATTCATTATGCGCATGGATTCTGCTTTCTTTTTTTGGCATGTACTAAAGCAGAGAGAGTTACTGTTTCAAACATGTTAGAATGTTTAATCTAATGGTTGAATGTTTAACAATTTCTTTTCCGGCTGACTGCAAATGATGTTTTGGTGTATATTTATTGCCGATATTTACACTTTTGTGGATAATTTGTATTCGAAATAAAGTTATTTGACTGACTGACACTGCTTTGGTGCAAACAGCACACCTTTGGGAAACATGTAGGTAGTAAAGTAATGGAGCCTTACACATAGAATGATATGGGGAGCTATCAACTGTGTGGATATATTCAAACACGTGACTCCAAGTGACATATGATAGACAACCAGAGTTAATCTGAAGTTTTCTATAATATCACTCTACGCCCTTAGGTGCCATGCACCCTGCAGTTGAAATCTATCGAGACATGATTTTATATGATGCATGTATGCCCCCTTTGACCCCCCCTCACTGCCCCCCAGTCCCATTTCCACCGCTGTGCTGTTCCCATGACCAGCAATGCAGGGAGTATAGAGCGGAAGCATGAGGGAATTATATACACTATAAAAAGACCTTCTTCTTCCCTCACTCCTGGCAGAGAAAATGTTGCATCCCCTGCCATGATGTCATAGCAGTTGACTCGAATTTCATAATGCTCTGCCATGGAAGAAAGGTAAATGGTTGGTAGTGGGAGCTATTCACAGCAATATGTGTGGCAGTCATACTATTATTTTTTCAAGCAGAAAATTGAGCTCATGAGTTTATATATACCCCCCCATGCTGGCGTAATTAAAGTTTATATTGAGAAGTGTCAACAGTTAAACTACACCAACGCCAGATGGAGAGGGTGCTTTATATAGCTCTCTTCCTTGTTGACTATTATTCTGATGATTTAGCAACATGGCATCCAACCATGAAAGCAAGTTCCTTTCCAGGATCTTATTTACTATGCGTGTGTACAATATGTATGTCTATAAATATAGCTGTACGCTGCAGCCATGATAAATCGCCTATCACTTACTTCCTAAATTAAGGAGCCACTCTGTCATATGTTCCACTCCACCCTTTGCAACTTAGGTTCACGGAGTTTACTGTAAAATGCCCTTTCTAAATACACTTTTTATTGTTCTTTCCTTTGTTACGTGTTTTACTCCATAACACTATACGTTGCCATGAAGTGTAATAATACATGTCTTGTTATCTAATGGCCGGTGCCAAATCTGTATTTCTCCAATGGTGAAGATGAAGCAAATCAGAAGGGGCTTGTTTTACAGGAAGTGACCTAGTTGAAGAAGGTTCTGGAATCTGATTGGCATGCCATGTGCCCAATAAGGTAAAGATGGACATGCTAGAGAATGCATAGCACTGTACAATTACTTTACAGTTGCCAAAGTGGATGTTACTGACTGCCCTTGACTGAGTAAAAGCATACTTACTATATTTAGCACATATTTAGATTTTTTTGAAGTGCTTGCCGCCCATGCAGGTTGGGACCATCGCAGGGCACATGTTTTACTAAAAAAGTCAGAATAATCTTAGCAAGCTAAATATTTAGACGTAGAGCCTCATTACGAGGTTGGAGGTTGCCATGGTGCTATTAGCACTATTATGGTGCTATTAGCACCATGGCTGCCTCCAAACCGGGCTCCAATACCGGGTTCCTTCAATGGGGAATTACCGGGTCATTCCAATATTGGAAGACCCGGTATTTACTCCTTGAAGGAACCATTTCCCATTCCCAATTGAGCCCCCATAGGGCTGAATGGGAATGGGGAGGGAAGTAATAATGGGCCCATTACAAATGGCCTGTTATTAGCGCTCCCTCTTCCCCTTGCAGGACCCAGAAAGAACGTCTGGTATTACCAGACGTCTGTTCCGGGAACCGCAAAGGGAACCTCGTAATCGGCGCTCCCGTAATGAAGAGTGTCGGTCCCGTACCGGCACCCTTCATTACGTGAGTGCCAGGGTCATAATGAGGCCCATAGACAACAAGTAAGTGAATAACAGAGTTGTGATACAAGCAGATGACCAAAGCATGCGTGTGACCTGTGTCCCCATTAAGTTGGAATCTGGGGCCCTTCCCCTATCCCTGTTAGGTCAGTAAGTATACTTTCAGTGACAAACTTTAAAAAGGCCCTGACTGTAAATGTAATAGAAGCAATTATTTAACACGTGCGCATATCTATTTTGGTTAGACACACCCTGTCAAGGATTTTAAAAGACCCTTGACAGCATTGTGCGTCACTGTGTCCATGCAGATCTGCAGATCTGCCACAGGGCAAAAGCCATCCGCTTGTGAACTGGAATGTGCCCTCTTCTGTAATTGACCCTGGCAATCCCTACCCCTGCACACATGCGCAGATGGGTTGTGTAAGGATATATATATATGGGGATTTTACTGCAAGTATGCAGTATGCAGTATGGAACTGCAGCCAGGACCAGTTTTTCAAACTGCAGGCATTATTTTTAAAAGCAATTAGTCTGTGGGTACTATGCAATATCTAAATGCAGCCATTCCAAAATAGGTGCACAATAGCTGCAAAGCAGTTTTCAGTAACAGCCAGCAGGCAATTTTTCTGAACATTTAGTAAAATGTTTTAGCACAGTGTGCTGTCATTTTAAAATGAAGAGGTGCACATTTTTTTACAAATTGGATATTTCCATGTGTGTGAACTGCATTAGAAATACATAATTAATTAACTTAATATTAACTGCCTTACTAATGCACACTCAGTCCATGTGACCATTTATTTTCCCCCGTGGAGAGCAGAAATATGCCACTGCAAGGAAGGAAGGAAAACAGAAACAGTTGCTTTGCAGAGCTGAAATCTTCATTGTCTTGAAAAACAAGAGCTGGGCACATCCTTTTATTCTGATTAGTAGCGATTGAGGGTGGATGGGCCATGACAATAGAGGGCTGACCTAGGGGTGATAGGCAGGAGGAGTTTTCTTAAGGAATAACCAGGGGGAAGAGTTCAGATGTTGCTGGTACAGAGAGACAGACGGTGCTACATAATAAATGCTTCTAGACTCCATGTGGGTGTGAGCGCTAGCTACTAACTAAAACAGCTGAGAGCACCCCACACATGCGAAGGCGTTCTTGGCACTGGGTCTGCAAAGCGGCAAGGTCGTATTGACAAAATCCTGACAACGAGAGTTCAGACTTCACTGGCCTGGGTGATTTAGTGCCAAGTGAGGAAAAAGAATGAATGGGAGGTGACATAATTTGTTGGCAGTGCAGGGAGTTAAAATAAAATACTGCACCTTCATATTTCTCTATGTTTAAAAATGCTGAACACCAAATTCGTTTTTTTTGCTATGTGTCTGTTTGTTTTCTGTTCTCTTTTATATTTTGTAGGTGATTCTGTGATATCATGTGGTAAGATGTATTTCTGTTTATAATTGTTATATAATACAGAGTGTACAAAAAAACAAAGGCTGGGATTTGTAGTCATTCATGCCTCTGTGAATCATTTCTATACAGGGGAATCACAAGGGTTTGATGTTTATACCAGAGAGTTAAAGCATTTGCTAATTTACCACTGTAGCTAAAATAGAAGGCAAGGAAAAGTGAATAAATACCTGCAAGGTAGGAAGGTGTGTGTAGGTGTTGTGAGTGGTTCCTTCTTTGCATGCTGAAAAGAAGGCAGTGTCAGATGAGACACATAGGGCCTCATTCCGAGTATGGAGGTAGTCATGGCGCCATTTGCGCCATGACTACCTCCCATACCGGGTCCGACCTGGTTCAATGGGGACTTACCGGTCCATTCCGACCCAGGAGGGACCGGTAAATCCCCATTGAAAAATCCATTCCCCATTCCCATTTGAGCCCCCATATGGCTCAATGGGAATGGGAAGTAGCTAATAGCGTCACCGTTATTAGCTCTCTGGTCCCTTAACAGCTCCCGCTAAGGGCGCCTGGCGAAACCAGGCGCCCATTGCGGGACCTGTTAAGGGACCTCGGAATAGGGCGCAAAGGGATTACCGGCACTGATGTCTTTAACGGTGCCCGGTATTCCTTTGCGCCCACCTCGGAATGAGGCCCATAGATTACTGGATGTACATAAAACAGTAATACCAGCCACAAACCATAGGTGGCGTTCTGAATACACTCATTGGGTTCTCTGAAGTGTGATAGGTTTGGGGGTTCTCTACAGGTGACCAAACAACATTCTAATAGAGAGGAAAGGTTTGTTTTAGGATGGGGTTGTAGTATAAAAAACCATGCTCACCACTATACCACAAAAATAAGATAATTCTGAAAATACCACAAAGTAAGATATCACTAAAATTAGCAGCAACACAAGCTAATATTATATTATCACCAACATAGAGTAATACTAAACTATCTCTACATGTAAGGCCAGTTTACCACCAGTTTACCACTAAAATATCATGGTAAGAAAATACTGTCAAATCCCAAATTTACCCCAATAAGACAAAATCTCCTACAGTTGATTCACAAGAGTGCATGGGCCCCAGCAAATCAATTGTATATGCAGAGATGTTCTTTTGTGAGACAGCCCTCCTGCAGACAGGGTCGAATTGGGGCATACAGTTGTCTCAGGCACCAATGAAAAAGTGTCCCAAAGTTGCCAATGGCAATTCATTTCTTTTGTGACAGATGTTTTGAATAGTGCCCAAGGGGGAGGGTTTTGATAAAATGTGATGCAAATTGTGCATTTTAATGAATATTTATTCAGTAACACCGGTCAAAGCTACTAGCAGCATAGTGAAATAACTTATCAAACTGGCTCACATGGGCCAAAAAGGGGACCCACCTTGACCCAAAAAACGGGTCCACAATAGGTATTGTGGTTTGGTTCGGGCATTGCCTTATTGCCCTGTAGGCCCGTACGAGCCTTCCTGCAGGATTATCATTATTAACATTGTTATTATAACTATTTTTATTATTATTATTTTTATTACTATGGTATTTCCCTGTGCTTTTTCTAACTGTGTGTGCGAATCAGTCACTTTGTGTTCAAAATATGTGTGCACAATGTACACACCGAATCAGTGCTTAATGTGTAAAGGAACATAGGTGTTACAGCACAAAATGCAGTGTTTGCCTGTTAGGCATTGCAGTCACGACTGCTGGTGCATAGGATTTGGGGCACAACAATTTAATGTATGTTTGGCTTCAGTCCCTTTGGGAAAAAAATTTCAATGGGGGGATTTGCTGAGAGATGTGTGGTTTTGCCATTTTCTAAAACTTCTAGGCTAGCTATATAGAAATAGTGTTTTCTTAAATATGGTGAGACTACACAAAAATACAATTTGAACAAAATTTTCCAATTTCATATCATGTCTGCTATTCAAGTAGAAAGAAAATTGCCCCATCATCTCGCCAAATACCTACACGTTTTCATGAGTTACTTCAAATATGAACATTTCGGGAACCATTTTGATTTAGACTCTATATTGTACAGAGAGCACCACGTAAGTGTAGAATTACCTTTAAGCTTTCCTTTCAGTGTTCGCCTTTTGAGGTGTAAATTATTCACTGAAGTCTGGTCAGCCCAGGGGTTTCATGCTTGTTTTCAGCTAACCATGCACATGATCGTAAGTGATGCCAGCCATATCAGTGCGCAGTGGGAGCGCTTTATATTGGATTCAAATGGAATCCACCTGCCCTTGGTAAGTCCCAAAAAACATGTAGGGTTCATCCAAATCCAAATCATCTCTGACTCTGCCTGCCCCAAGATAAAATGCAGGCAGGGTGCAGTCATTTGTGCCACAAAGAGTGCAAGGGTGGGTGGGGTGACAATCCTTGCTCCTCCTCCCTGTGATTAATCCATCAAAATGTCACAGAAGCATAACATCATGTTTGAAATGGTGTATGCATGGCTTTAATGCACCATGCACTCCTTCCTTGACCACACAAATGACAGCCTTAATATTGTTCAAAAAGGGAACCATTTGCTCCAGATAACCAAGCTTAAGTGAAGCCCACTGAATAAAATTGCACAGATTTTCTACATGAAATGTCCATCAAAAGTATAATTTTCCCTAGGCTCTCAATTTTAAATTAAATGTACTCTCACCCACGTAGTATATGTGTTAGTCAGTCTCTAACCCACACTTTCTCTCTCATCCCCATAAGCCTTTTCCTCCTACCCAGCCTACATCTACTCATTAGAGTATTTTATTCTCAAGACAGTTGTAAAGTCAATGAAGTCTTTTTCGAGGAATCATTGGTGACGATGGTTGAAAGTAGGTCCTGTTTAATTCAAATACGAGTGATCATCCCAGCCTTGGTAGCCATATAATGGGGAGGTGCACTTTACAAAAAGGGGTGAAGGGTTTATGCTAGGGCACCGTTCAGGCAAATACAAAATGAAGCAATTCCTATTATTTTCATTTTCTTCACGGTACCTTTGTTTATACCATTTTTAGTTTTCAAGACGTGCACATTTACAATAGCGACAGTACATGCCAAGGAATCCCACCAATGCATTTAGAAGGGCAATGGACTTAGTCACATACATTTTCCAATACTAACTTATTAGGATGTCTGTGAGTTATGCATGAAGTCATGGGGCACTAGCATGGCAAGTGGATTAGGGGGGATTTCTCTGACATGCTCTCTGGCAGATGAGTTACACTCAAGTGGAATCTATGGTTCTTTGTCAAGCTACCAGTACCACCAAGATTTCAATTTTCCCAGATCTGTATTCGAGAAACCCATCCTCCCTTATTTTCTTGAAATTCCTCTTTTGAATGTTGTACCCTCTCCTTGAGTCTCTTTCCACCAGCATCCCCACTGTCATGCTGGGAGACTTAAATCTTCTCAAGCCCTCCAGAGCTTCTCACCTTGAACTTAACTCCCTCTTATCTGGCCGCTCCCTCTGCTCCCTACATGACCAGCCTACCCATACTGGTAGGATCTCTTTTGACCTTGTGTTTCTCTCTACTTTGCTGTTCTCCTCTGACTACTCCATTGGCCCCTCTCCATCTGATCACTCCATTGTTCACTATAACAAACAATGGAGACGCTCTTGCCCCTTACATTGATGATGTGAGGACCACTCTTCTGTTTCTCTTCCCTATTCATGCCTCTTCCATTGACCATGATTTCTAGACTACATTTGACAAACACTATCCAGCATGCACATTCACACAACAGGCCTGGATCACATCTGAGATTCAGATGCTCAAGATAAAGAAGGGCCATTACCTATGGGGCTGGCGCAAATCACCCCCTCTCCCATGAGCCTACACCTAGTCTACAACAATTGCCTTGTTTCCCTCACCTCTAAATTGAACTCTGCCAAATATTCCTACTTCACAATCCTAATACTCACCCTTTGTAATGACCACTTCAAATGTTCATCTACCAACAACACGTTGCTCACATCTCCCAAGCCAATATCCATTGCATCTTCCATCTCTTCTAATGACTTTGCTCACTACGTTTCCTCTAAAATCTCTTAAATATGTGCCACTCGCTCAGCCCTCCTCTCTATGCCTCCCCACTCTCCTTCTGTTGAACACCTCTCACCCTACACTTCTACTCTAAACTACTGTTAGAACATCTTCTAACGAACTAGCAGCCATTCATCACAGTGCCATCCAATATTGTGCTCCTTTTGACCCGTTTGCTTCTCAAATCGGCAAAGACGTAGTCCCAATCACCTGCCATTATCTCCCTGAGCTTTTTAAACTATAATTCTCCTGCCTGCTTCAAATCTGCAATTGTACTAGTGCTTTTAAAGAAACCCTCTGCTGGCCAAAACATCCAAGCAAACTATTGTCCTACTTCCCTCCTTTACCACTGTTCAAAAGTACTCAAGTGTGATATCTTCAACCGGATCACTAAGTACCTTAAGGATAATGACCTTGGTGATCCACTTCAATCTAGCTTCCCTACTAAAAAATCCATGGACGCTGCACTCATGCATATCTCCAACTTTCTCTATGATGATCATCACTCCAAAATCGCTTCCATACTTATGCCTTTGGACCACTCTGCTGCTTTTAACATGGCCAACCACACCTCTCCCCTCCTTACTCTCCAGGACTTTGGGTTTTGCAAATCTGCTTTTACCTAGATTGCTTCCTACCAGTAAGGTAACTACTTTAAAATTCCTTGGAAATCAGAAACTTCTGACTGCACACTTTCCATGCAGGCATTCTTCAAGGATCAGTCATTGGACATCCGCACTTCATCCTCTAAAAGCCCTAGGATGTCTTATCTTGTTTCTTCAGTGTCGCCTCTTTGCTTGTTGTTGACACCCAAATCATTTTGTCCTTTGTTTCCATCACCACATCCATCTCAGAAAAGATAACCAACTTTCCCAATGCAATCTGATATTGGATAGATCTTTTCTGCCTCATGCTGATTTTTGTTTCTCCTGGCTTCCACAGCCATCTCTGCCCTAGCTTCTCCTATCTCCTTCCCACCTGACCTTTATGCTCCTTCATCAAAGTCTTGAAACCTGGAGGTCCTCTTTGATAGTGGTCTCTGATGACTGCAATACTTCATCACTGCCACCACCTCTGCTGCATGCATAAAACTTATCGACAGTAGACAAAATGTACACTTTTCATACCCACCTCTTTATAAAAAACTCTCATCTCCCCCCTGATGCACAGCAACCATGACTATTACTTACTCCCACTCCTTGGCATTTCTCTCTACTCCTTTCTCCCACTAGACAAAGTCCTCAGCTTTGCTACCTGCACTTTCTACTATGCAGCCACAAGATCCTTCCCCACTTCTTCCTATCAACAGCTCATTCAAAACTACTCCCTCTTCAAGTTCCTGCTCCTAATCCACAAAGCTATCAATGCCCTTGCTTGTCAGTAGCTGACTGACTTTATCAATGCCAACTCACCTTCTCATTCTTTCTGCTCTCAACCTTACTGCCCCCTGCCTTTCCAATGCCTCCTCTCACTTCCACTTTCTCTGCCTATTTGCCCCATTCCAATAAGACACCCGCCCATTGCAATTAAAGCCAGTCTGACTGTGGATCTCCTCAAAGCTTAGCTTAAACTTTGCTTACTTGCTAAAGTGGGAACTCCTAATGCCCTCTCCCCCATCCTCCCTACCGGACCCCACCACTCCATCCAGTGAAGCGAAATAATGTAATAATGTGATATCGTTTATATGTGTACGGTACTCCACTTTAATTTGAAACACTTGTCCCTCTAGGTGAATTTCACATTTGTTAGATCCCTGTTTCCTATATATTTTGTTTTGTTTTGTTTTGTCCCTGTTCTAAATCCCATTTTGCTCACACCCTCATAAACTGGCTCACCACTTGTTGTGATCTCTCTGCTATTGTATGGCAGCCCATTGCAGAGAATGCCCCTGCCACCTGTATATTTGTTATTGTAAGTCAGTCTGATCTAAATTGGCATCTGTGTTCTTCCAATAACTACCAATACAAATTCAAAGTCTGGTATTTGTAGTCCTAAATGTAAAATGAAAAAGACACAACTACAAGTCACCAAATTCCAATACAAACAACACTGGATTGTATGGTTTTCTCAATCAGGGAACTGGGAAACTTGAGAGCTCCGATACCATGATCCATGTCATACTGGGGCCCTATTGCTAGCGGTTCCCCACTCTAGTGTTTCTATGAGCAGAGTGGAATTAAATGACAGCAGTCTGTACCACATGTATGACATGGCTATGCAGAGACATGTTAAGCGACTTCAATTCAGCAATCCCACTAAGTCAGTGCCTCGTCTGGGATGCCCAAGGGAAGCCCTTATTTATATATTTTTATGACAAGTTATATTCTGGATGATAAACCCTTATATAACGCCCCTCTCTTAGAATCCCCCTGACCCCACTGAGCCAAGAAGTAGGTTTGTTTTGCAAATTAAAAAGGTTTATTTGAAAAATTAAACAATAGATATATATCACACTTTTATAATAAATTTATATTTGATATCACACTTAGACATATGACAGTGAGTGATCAACAATGGATGATGTTATACTAGCACACTGGTTTAATTACATAGGAGTAGTATAGAGGATAAGGTAGCTGAGAATGCTTTATATGGTACAAGGAAATGCAAGGTGGAAAAGAAGCAACACAGGAATAAACTTTATATGATTTCAGCAAAACATAATATAATCACTTTTCCCCTTTTGGCAATTCACCCCCTCTATGCAATGTAAGGAGGTAGAAGTAACACACACAGTCTTCAGGAATACAATCACAGTACAATACGAATTCAGTTCCCCCCTAGCAAGCTTAGAGAAACAGGGATGATTTTAAACACAGGCAAAGTACTTTAAAGGTGGTATGCAAAGAAGGGAAAATATGCTAAAAATGATTTTAATTCCCTCTAGAGGTTCAGGGTGAGTGAGAGATACTTTAAATCAGTTCAGGCCAGCCCTATCAATTATTCAGGGCTGGTTACCAGGTCGAAAACGGAATTCCGTAATGGAAGCAAAAGACAAATATTTTACACGTGGCTGAAATGAAACAAAATGTCAAATCGCGGCAATTTAGTCACGTGCATCGAGCACAATTAAGAAGGAACTATAAGGAGTAGCAAGTCAGTTTAGAGCCTGTTGGAAAGCGTAAAATCTCAGCTTTAAAATAAAAGTTAAATCATGCTTCTATCACAAACGGTTCAAGAGATATGGACGATTTTGTGAAGGTAGATTCTTCAAATAAAAGTAAAGCTCAGAATGACAGATGACAATTTTGCAGCTTTGAATCAACAGGAGGGACACAATTTCTATGATGCAGTTCTCAATAGGTTAAAATAGTTTGAATTAGATTATTTTAAACTAAGAGATTGGTTTTGCACAGTTCTGGGTGAGTACTCACACTATATTTTGGACAGGAATGCGACTTTGTCACGGATCGGGTCAGGATTGGCTGCGGTTCTCTCGCCACTGGGTACTGGTTCTCTGGTTCTGGATCTCTGGTTCTGGTCTGGTCTGGTCAGGATCTCTGGTTCTGCTCACAGCGATCTGGTCTGGGTCCGGTCTGCGGTTCTGGATACAGCTCTGCTTTCTGGGTTTTTCTTCTACCGGTTCTGGCAAAAGTTCTTGGCAAAGAATTCAAACAGCTCGCCCGGCTGTTGAATAGTTTGCAAATGATTTGGAGGCCTGCTGAAAAAGGATTCAGCTTGTGGATTCAGGCCTCTCTGCTACAAGTTCTGGAGTCTGGATTCAAAGTTCTGGTCTCTGGAGATTGATGGATTTGAAGTCTGAAGTCTCCCGGCAAAGCGTCCCGCAAGAAAGTGGAAAGTGAATGTCCCTCCTGGGTTCCAGTGGCTCTTTTTATGTCTTTTGAAAATGGGTGTGGATGCTAACTTTCTTTGCCCAACCCACTCACGATTTGATAGGTCAAGGATTTCTCTTTGACCTGATTTGAGAAGGGAGCAGTGAGTCAGAGTGAGTCATCTGTATGGCATACAGAAAGAACACTACCCTTTGCTTTTACCTTAGAAAATAATTTTCATAACTAAACACATTTCCCGGATACAGAAGTGGTTGGCATTACATGTACAGATTGCAGATGACTTAAGGTACATTCCTGTTCGACTCTGATCTTCCTAAGAGCTTGCATTCAAAAATGACAACTTATTTTCATTTTTAGTTGGTTTACCAATATCGGACATTTACCAAAAATGGCACAAATGTACACCGCCTTTCTACACATATTCCAGTAAATTTCCTTGTCTCTAGCTTAAACCCAGTGTCTGCAACATTAATAAATTGTGGGGTTCAGTCCCAGAACATCTTACGGAATTGAGTTTAGACTCAAATTGTAGGTACATTTTCCATGTTAAGGATCTCCAAATTGTACATTCCTGTCATCTGGTTACAATTAGTTATCAGTGTTTTTATAAAACATATATTTGCCTTCAATTCAATTCACAAAAAGTGTCTGGGTCTGCCCCCAGAAGGTTGGTGAGTCAGAGATCACATGTCTCTTCTTCCAGGCAGAGCTCTGTTTACAGTCCCCACCCAAATCAGCATACTCCATTCAATTGAAAGAGTCTATTGTGTTGACTGAGGTCAGCAGACCGGGGGCCACTCTGCATTTGGTTAGCAGGACCATGTGATCTCCTGGGCTGTTGCTGGTAAGGGCTGGTGTGAATGTTTCCCATGGACAGAGGCCCTTTGAACTGTTTTAATTGAATCAGACTGCCTCCTGGGAACAAACCTTTGAAGTCCCAGCTAGCTCCAGATGCTTTTTAGCTTCTGCAATACAGGTCCCCAGTCAGAGTTTAGACCGATAGCGCTGGTTTGTGGAAAATGCCGGTACTGCACCTATTTTTGGGATCTGTCTTGAATTAATACATTTCCAAAAGAAAGGATTTTACTTGATAGTATATGATCCTTGCTTGACATGGCATTGATGTTGATCTGTAGTAGAGTAAAGTAAAACACTCAACCATAGTTGGATTTTTGTTTGGTGGTTCCGGGCCCATGATTTTAGCAATTTTTGACATTAATAAAAACGGGTTTTGAACAGAACGATCTTTCTTTGCACTGATGGGTGGCAGGTCAGGGGACCATTTTGCTGTGCGCAAAACTGCACGGTTGTCCAGGATTCTGGCACAAATGTGGGCTTTTCCGCCCTCTTGGATTTCCTAAGCCCACAGCACCAATTGTTGCAGAATAATAGTCCAAACATGGGTCCGGACACCCAAGAAGCTCCCTGCCCGACTGCGCTTTGATTTCGAGTCGAGGGGGAGTCGGGTGCAAAGGCTGTTTTGATCCACACGCTGGTATGTCCACATCATCTTCTTCCAATTCCGCAGATGGCACAGTTCAGCATCTTTTCCTCCATCCGGTTGGATCGATCGGTTCTCCTCGCCTGTCCTGATGGGAATATTGGGTGGTACCCCGGGCCCCTCGGATCTTTGCTCCTGGTCCCCGGGTCATTCTCCTTGGTCACTCTCCATGGTTTCATCTCTCCTAGGATGATAAAGCAAAGCGGCAATACACAATCCTAGACATTTTTCCACCACTATTAATGGTGTGGCGAACATATACATTTTATACATCCGGATACATTTTGCAGTCTTATTTTAAAAAACAAGATATAACAGGAAACATTTTCATACCAGAATCATGATATTTTAGAGACTATGGGCCTCATTACACGGATGGCGGTAAGGATTTACCAGTACCGGTAAAATACCGGTACCGGTAAATCCTTACCGCCTTACTATGAGGTCCCTTTGCGGGTTGGGGGATTTAACGCCTGCTTTTTGTAGGCGTTAAAAACCAACCCGCAAAGGGACCCAGGGAGCTAATTGCGGTACCGTAATTAGCGCCTTCCCCAGTCCCATTGAGCCCTATGGGGCAAAAATAGGAATGGGGAAGGGCAATGGTGGAAGGGGGAATTACTGCCCCGCCAACCTTGGAATGGGGCGGTAATTCCCCTTTCCGCCAAGGCGGTGCCGGTATTTTACCGGCATGAACCATGGCGCTAATAGCGCCATGGTTCTCCGCCATCCGTGTAATGAGGCCCTATATGCGGGATATTTTAGGGTTGGAACTGAATTACTCTGGAGCGGCCCCCTCTGGGATTCCAGAGGATTCCTCAAGTTGCTGCAGAGTGTGCCTGGGATGGCAACACTTTTGCTGATTTATATGTACCCACTTGTCTTCCCCTTCCGCCAGACTACCTTTGGGGATGCAGATCTTATAAGCTACTGGGGAGATCTTGTCTATAATTTCAAACGGTCCCTTCCATGTAGGCTAAAATTTTCGCTGTTTGGCCTGGTTTCTTTGGAAATTGTATAGATAGACCCGGTCTCCCACATTATATACTTTCCTGGAGGTTTTCAAATCGTAATGGGTCTTCATGCTATCAGCTGATCTTTCTAGATTCTGCTGAGCATAGGCAAAAGCATGTTGGAGGTGTTTCCTCAAATTCTCCACATACTCATGAGTTGTGGAGGCATTGATCAACGTCTGCTCTTGGGTCCTGTATGGCAAATGCTGGGGAAGCACCAACTTGCGTCCAGTCATCAGCTCAAATGGTGACATTTTAGTTGCAGATGAAGGGGTAGATCTGATGGCCATTAGGACCAGAGGTAATCGGATATCCCAACTTGGCCCAGAATCTGCCACAAACTTTTTTAAGATGCTCACAATGGTTCTGTTGTATCTCTCCACTGCACCAGAAGAGGCTGGCCGGTAAGCAATATGTAGCTTCTTTTTGACCCCCAGCATCTGCCACATCATTGTCATTACCTCGCTGGTGAAATGGCTACCTCTGTCTGACTCAATCCTTTGAGGTAGACCAAAACGGGAAAAGATGTGGTTAATCATCAGGGCAGCTGCTGTTTCTACCTTGCAGTTTGGGGCAGGGAGACATTCCACCCGCTTAGTAAACAAGCATGTGACCGTCAACATGTACTTGTTTCTTCTAGACAAGCGAATCACAGGGCCTACGAAGTCGATTTGCAAATCTGACCATGGCAGTGTCATCCCCCTCTTTTGGAGAGGCGCACGGTGTGTGAGGGATGATGGCTTAAATTGTGCACACACCAGACACCCCTTCAAGTATTGGTCAAGGTCCTGCCCCATGTGTGGCCAGTATGCAACCTCTCTTAAGATTTCCAGTGTTGTGTGAAACCCCCTATGACCGGCGGTGGCCGCATCATGGGCGTGACTTAACATCAGGCTTCGGAATGAGGTAGGAACCACCCACTGATCATGGCAAGCTTGGGATTTCCTTACCAACAAACCGTCTTGGATTCAAAACATTTTCGGACATTTCATCAACACTCTAAGGTCCTCTTTCCCAATGTAGTCGGTATCCGTCAGGGGAAAGTTCTCAGGGTCCTCAATGTGTTGGTAAAAATTACCAATTATCGGATCCCCCTTCTGAGCCGTAATTAAATCAGCATCAGAGGTCTCCATACTCCATTGTGTAGTTGAAAGATCATTGTGAGCATTTGTCGGGGACCTAGTGATAGCAGTGACCTGGATTTCCCCCAACAGGGACTATATTTCTATTAGATCCCCTTGTATGGCCCCGGTTTTGGCCAGCTGATCAGCTAAGTCATTTCCAGTTTTGTCTGTTCCCTCTACTTTGGATTTTACCTTGATCTTTTTCCAGTAGATGGTCATCCCATTTGATGTGACCAGATCATCAATGTTTTGGATCAACTTCCCATGTTTCAAGGGTTTGTTGTTAGCACATAGCATGCCTATGGTTTCCCAATTGACCAGGTGCTCCACGAACCCGTTCCGTACATAATCCGAATCTGTGATTATGACCAGTTCGTGGAGTCGATGTTGGACAGCAGTGAGGATGGCTTGATGCACAGCCATCAACTCTGCTACTTGACTACTTCGGGGACCAATTTACGCCGGCCACCAGTTCTTTTTCTCCGTTGTTGTCAACATGGCAAGAGCATCCATCCACATAGACAGTGGGCATACCCTCACACTTCTCCTCTTCAAAGACTTTGTGTGGGGAATTAAGGTATGCCTCCATGTTGTCCTTGATTTTTAGACTTTCGTCCTCGAGACAGTTTTCTCTGGCACAATCATGCAAGTCAGCCAGACCTTGCGCGAGGGGACTCTTCTTGTTTTGGCCATATCTGACCTCCACAGGAAAGCCTTGCATTGATAGAATCCAGGAAGTAATTCGGGAATTACTCACATTTCCGGCCCGGATTCGGTCACTTTGGAGATATTGCAGAGGCTGGTGTGGAGTCTCCACTATTAAGTGTTACCCCTGGATGAACGGGCAGTAATTCCTCAATGCCCACACCGTTGCCAGGAGTGCCTTTTCACAATCGTTGAATTTTTCCTCCACAGAGGATACAGTTTTGCTCGCATAGGAGATTACTTTATTGACCTTGTCATGCTTTTGGTATAATACTGCCGTCAAGCATGTATTAGAGAACCCTGTCTCCAGGAAGAACTCCTTGTTTCTGACAGGGTAAGCTAGGCAAGGCCCTTGTGAGAGGCTTCTTTTGAGTTGTCTTACTGCCTCGGATTGTTCTGGATCCCATTCCCACTTGACCCCCCCCTTCAAGAGATGAATCAGGGGTCTGGTGATCTCTGCGTAGCCCTCAATGAACTTTCCGCTGTAATTAGTCAGTCCAAGGAGGCTCCTTAGTTCCCGCAGAGTTGTGGGGTCTTTCAGTTTCTGAAGTGCTTCCACTTTCTTTTCCTGGGGACAGAGACCCTGAGGAGTAATCTCATGCCCCAAGAAATTAACACGGGTTCTACACCACTGTGCTTTCTGAAAGGAAAGTTTTGCTCCGGCGGCCCTCAACTGTGTCAAAACATAACGGATCTCCGCTATGTGTTCTTCCACAGATGAACTTTTGATGAGGACATCATCTACATAAGCCAGGTTACCCCTCACACCCAGGTCGGGCATGGCCTTATGTAGGAAAATGTTGAATTAATTGCCTGAGTTGAGGTATCCGAAGGGAGTCCGGGTCCATGTGTACTGCTGGCCCCCAAAGGTAAAAGCTAGTTTGTATTGGTCCTCCCTACTGACAGGCACGGTCCAGTATCCATTGGTCAGGTCTATTGTAGTGAATACCTGTGACCCCTGAATCTGGGCCAGCCCTTGGTCAATGTAGGGCAGAGGCCATCGGGAAGTATGGACCCATTTGTTGAGCTCCCTAAGGTTGGCGCAGAGTCTCCACTGGCCGTTTGGCTTCAATATTCCCAGCACCGGATTATTGAAGGTGCTGTGTACTGGGCGGATTATTCCCCGGGACTCAAGGTTCTTAAATATTTCAGTAAGGGACTCCATGGATGCGAGAGGCAAGCGATATTGCTTCACAAACACTGGAGTCATGCCAGGGTCCGTGGGAATTGTTGCTGTGTGGATGTCGGTGCGACAACAGTCATATGAGTCTACCACAAAGAGATCTTGGAGATCCAAGAAAACTTGTTTCAACTTTTGCTTCTGGTCCAGAGTCACACAGGCATCAGCTAGATTGACTCTCTCTTCCACCATCTGCCTGAAGCCTGGAAAGACTACTGGTTTTGCTATATCAGCGGCCTCCTCCAGCTGGGTGGAGAAGTCCCTGGTCAGAGTGCTGATTTGGACCGGAGGCTTCAGGTGGGAAAGGCAGCCCTCATGGACCTGGAAACTCACCTCATCCCCTCTGAAGTCACAAGTCACATCTTCCTTACCATAAGGGCAAGAAGTGTACACCAGGAAGTTCCCCCCATGCCGGGTAAAGATCCTGTCTGGTGTTGTTTTGTCATCACTGTCACTGTCAAAACAGTCCTTGGGGATTGGTCCTAACAGTTCATTTCCTAAATCAATGGAGAAATGTTGGTCATCAACCGCCATTCCAATAATGGTGCCTGCGGCTATAGTAATACTCTGTAAGTCGCTGTTATCCACCTCTATTGGAATGTTGTCATGTTCTATGTTGACTAATGGTGTTGGGCTTACCCCTAACCCTTGCTGTTGAAGAGAAGCATTTAGATGAATATAAGCATCAGGGTTTTTCAATTTTTGTTCCCTTTTAACTTTAACTTCCAGGGAGAATTGTCGGGTCCTTTCTGGGATGGTGACTTCCTCTTTAATCTGAATTTCAACTGCATAAGGTAGCAACTGAGCTGACCTAAATGCTTTTTCTGGATCATCAAAACCCATGGGATTATCCGCTAATCGGGACCAAGCTTTGAAGTTTATTAGGTCCAAACTAATGGCAAAGCAATTGAGAATGCCATTGCCTAAGTAAAAGGCGGCAGTGACGTCTCGCGCGACCCAACAATTATGGACTATGCTCTTGTTGCCAATGGAGATTTTGAGCATACACCTGCTTGTCAGGAGATGTTTCGAATTGGGTGTTTCCAGATCCATTTCCCATTTGTCTATCAGTTTGAATGTGGGAATGGCTGGAACTTTTGGGAGTTGGCGGAACATGGCTTCGCTGATGAAGCTCTTACCGTTGTTCACACACACTCGAGCGAGAACAGAGTCCTTCCCATCATTTAACTGAACAGGGATGAACAACTATCTCCAATTTGCTGAATATCAGCCAGACTCTGAGCTGATTTCACATCTTTCTGGACTATAGGAGTGGGAGTGTCTGATTGTGGATTGTTAAAGAATTTCAGAGTGTTTCCTTCCATTGTGGAATACCACCTTAAACTGGAAGGAAGGTTGATTTTCAGAAATAGAGAGGACCCCCCATCACCAGTCTGTTGTCCTACTGCTATTACTGTCACGTCTGGAATTTGGTTGTTCTGGAACTGAAATTCTACTTGGTCAGATTTTTGTTCAACCATGTGGCACGTGCCGTTTAAACTAACATGGTTGACACTCTGCTTTAACTTTTATTGGTCGGCTAGTCTAGGTCCAGAGGACCTTGTTTACGCAATCTGTTAGGGGTGACAACCTTCTCAGGAGGTCATTCCCTAGTAAACAAGGGGTGCCCTCTGGAGTCACTACTATGACCGGCTGTTTCACCTTGTGTCGCCCAATTTTGATGTCCAAATCTGCAGTCCCCTCGATGGGAATTTCCTTCCCGTCAAAGTTCTGAAGTTGTCCAGGAAGAGAGGTGAGGGGAATTTGGTACTAGCTTGAGATCCTGTAACGCTCACCTGACTCCCACGGAGGTTCTGGCCTGGTTTGCGCTGCTGTGTCCTCTTCTAAGGTGATGCGCAGGGTTCGGAAGACGGACTAGACCGGGCCCCCAAATCTGGCTTGTCTGGCTCGCAGAAGTATCCTTCTGTAGGCGAAAATAGGGGATTAACTATCTGCGGGGTAATGCAATCAGCCTCCCACTTTCCCCTCTCACCCTCCTCGAAACCCTTCTGTGATTCCTCGTAGCGTCTCACCTTAGGGTCTGGAAGGACGAGCTCTCCATCCTGCTTCTGATGCAGGGGCGTGTTGGTATCCAGTTACTTCACTGGATTTTCGGATTGGTGAGAACCAAACTTGTTTGGCTTCCAGGTAAGTTTTTTGATAAGAGGTTCCCCTTGTGTCCATGCATTAATGTACTAATGCTAGTGTCTTTTTCCCCATAGGGGCCGGGGTACGGAATGCCGGGGAACAGGCACCGAGCCGAGATGAGAGGTGAAATCCTTGTAGAAATCAGGTAAGTCTTTAATGAGCGTTTTTTGGTAATGTCTTTTCATTTGCTCATTAACGCTGATGTCTCTTTTTCCCCTTAGGGGCCGGGGTCCGGAAATGCCAGGATGCGGCGCGGACCCGAAATGAAGAGGGAATGAATCAACAGGTAAGTCTTAACATGGAGATTTAGCTTTCCTTATTCCCTTCTCTCTCTCACCTTTTGTTCTGGTCTTTTTCTCCCTAGGCGCTGGGGCGTGACTGCGAATCCGGATGATCGCTGCTGAACATGGAGGCGCCCTGTAAAGGTGAGTGGAATGCGGCGCTGCAGCGATCGACGCGATGAGCTTTTAAATAAAAGTCTTCCTTTTCAGGATTGTCGGCGAGATGTCTCTGGGATGCGGAATTTAGCAGGTAAGGACTTTTCCTTCTTCTGTTCTCTTCTTCTCTTCCTTTGCAGGTGATCCAGGATGCTGGCAGGCGTGGCAGAACTCAGGATGCAGGAGCAGACACGGTGAGCGTCCAGCTGCTAGATGCAGAACAACACGAAGCACGTGTGGCTGTTCGGGTGGGGTTTAAATAGCCTTGGAAGAAGTTCCAGGTATGTATCCTTCCTCCAATCAGATATGTATCCTTCCCCGACCACGCCCGGATGGTAAATTAGTACCACAGGTAAAGTAGTTCCTTTCAGGCCTCAAGGAGGCCGGGATCCTGCAGCATGGTCTGCATTAGGTAAGTGCACCCAAGCACTTCCATAATGAGCCTGGCGCCTATGGCGCCAGGACTGATGTCTTTTATGAGCCTGGCGCCATAGGCGCCAGGACACTGTCCAAAGGGACCCTATATGGGGTTGCTGGGTCCTTCCTTGGGGACTGGATGTCCACTTTCGGGGACGCAGGGCTTGAACCGGCTCCCCGGGAGCGGGCATCATGACAAAATGTCTGTACTTTGAATGAGGGTATTGAATCTGTGAAAAACATTCAAGCTGATGCCACTTTAGAGGAATATAAGAAATGGGCTGAGGGTTTGGCAAAATTGGATGACGATGGGTGTTGGGTGGACAAAGTAGAAGGGAAATGGTTACTGCCTGATGCATACATTACGATGATGGTCGCTATGGCTCATGGTCCCACCCATATTTGTGCACGAAAAGTTACCAAAATGTTGCAAAATGTGTGGGTAAATGATAAAATCTCTAAGGTAGCCGAGCGCTTTGTCCAAAGGTGTATGATTTGTTTACAGCATAATGTTGGAAAGGGCACGTCGACTCCTAGGGGTAGTTTGGTCCACCTTCTGCCCCCTTCGAGGTTATACACTTTGATTTCTTTGAAATGGAGCGTTGCAATAATTACAAATATGTACTAGTGGTTATATGTGCTTTTAGTAAATCGGTTGAAGCCTTTCCTGTCAGAGATGCCAAAGCTATGACAACAGCGAAGACCACGCTGAAGGAATATTTTCCTAGGTTTGGTTTGCCAAGAGTCATCTGGTCGGACAATGGTCCACATTTTATCGCTGCTGTAATTCTGCAGATATGCACGGGATAACAGATTGATAAACGGTTCCATTCGGCTAGGCATGCTCAGAGTGCTGGTTTAGTAGAAAGACACAACGGCATCATCAATAACAAGCTCGCTAAGACGTGTGCCAGCACCAAACTGAAATGGACGGATGCCTTACCGATCATGTTATTGTCTATGAGAACGACACCCTCAAACTAAGAGTGGGCTCTCTCCATTTGAGGTGGTCATGGGTAGGCCAGCTAACATTTGGAATTTGCCAAAGCCCTGTTTGCTACTGAAGTTGAACATGTACTTCTTTCTGAATATTGTGGACAGTTAACTAAAAATCTGTATTTGATTTACCACCAGGTGCGAGAAGCTTTACCTGTCAGGTACGAGGGCCCAGGCCACAACATACTGCCGGGAAACTGGGTCCTCATCAAGTCATTTGAACGATCTTCTTGTCTCGCACCTCCTTGGCGGGGCCCGCACCAAGTTCTCCTGGTCACACAGACAGCGGTGCGAGTGGAGGGCAGGAAGCACTGGATCCACGCATCCCACATCAAGAGGATTCCTTTCCCTTTGCCACACAATACAGAAGACACAGATCCCCTCACCAATATCGTAACCAGCGATCATGAAGCATCAAACAGCATTGAGAGTGTGTCGGAGACTCTCCCTGAGCCCATGGGGCCTGGGGAAACAGCTGCTTCATCTCCACACTCTCCAACAGTTCCTTTTCCACCACTTCCATCAGGAAGCAACGACACATTGTTTACGGATCACTCAGTACCAGGGATCACAAGGTACGATCTGCGTCCGAGGAAGTAGACTTACTGCACGGTTCGGCTGTGCCATCAAGGAAAATCATCGAAGGGCTTGCCTCTTTGGCCCGATCTTTTGAATATAAGGGGATTATGTTGGCTAGGGATTGGGAAAAAAGGAATAAGAAGAGGCTCGATCTGGAGATCGCCAGCACATTAACTTTGGTGTATTTGTTTGAAGAAACAATGCCTGCAACCGCTCCCACTCGTACGGAACAGATAAGAGACTTTGTGACCGATCGTAAAAATTTACAATCAAATGCGTGGGTCCCGAAAACGTATTGTTGTCTTGTGGTAATGTTAACTGGTTTCACAATAGTCATTGCCTTAGGATTCTGGTATCTGGAAGAACTACATCCGCTTGAAAATATCTTACCCACTGAAAATGTACCCACTGTCTCTACACCTTTCGTGCATCTGCACACTGTCTCCTACAGACTCTCAGCACATGCAGAGTTACCATAACAATACTCTATTACTCATTATGAATGCTACACATGCCATTTTTAATATGTCCAATTTCTGGGTCTGCTCGCATTTACCGCAACACGGGGATAAGGGGCTGGGTTGGTATATTCATCCTTTACCTTTGACGACTGCATGCTATGCTTCTTTAAGGGCACTGTTCTTTGGCCGATGGAACGATAGCATCTCAGGAAACTTTGATGGAACTAACTTGAATGATTTTGAGAAACGTGTTCCCATGCCCCTGGAATGCTCACTCTTTGCGAATAAAAACAGGCCTAATGTTGCTTCTATTAGGCCCTCTAATAGACTGTCCCATCCTTTTCAATCCTTGATCTCTTTCAAGATGGCTCCTATAGGCAATAGGGATTCCACGCCACCTTCTTACACTGTTAACCAAACCCCTGATTCAGTTTCTTTCTGCATACAGAGGAATGATACTCAGTCAATGGGTGATTTCAAGGGTTGCGCTAATGTTGCGAATTTGACTAATGAGGACAGACCTTTGTATCTAGGCAAACCTGTCTACTTTGTTTGCGGTAATGTAGCATTTCCATGGTTACCCAGGAACCTGTTATTTAGGGATTCTGTTGCCCAGGGTATTTATTGGTAGCACTGTAGAAATGGCGGGACAAGAATGGCGATACTTCAGCACAAGTTCTGGGCGATGTAGCTAAATCCTTCGTGCCCTTTTTTGGGCAAATATCGAACTCAGAGGATACCAGAAGACTAGCGAGAGTACTGGAGAGGACCATCAACCGGGCCACTGACATACTCTATAACATGATTTTAGAACAAAAAGCAATAAGGTTAGTGGCACTTCAGAACCGGGTGGCATTAGACGTCATCCTGGCTGAGTGTGGTGGGGTATGTAAATTAGTGGGGTCCGCTTGTTGCGTTGTTGTGCCAGATTCCTCCCCAACAATTTTTAGAGCAATACAAAATCTGCACGTCCTTAGTTCAGAAGTGCATGTTCCTGAGGGAAACTGGGATCTTAGCGCTTGGTTCTGGGACTTCTTGCAATCTTGGGGATGGAAGCTACTTTCAGTCTTGCTGATTCTTTTAGGTATTCTGTTGTTTTTCTGTTGTTGTATACAATGTCTTCCTGGTATGTGTTTGATGTTAGGAGGATGTTGTGCACAAGTGATGGGTACATTAGGACACAAGGTATACGCCCCAGAGAAAATATCTAATGAATTTGCGCTGAAGGAAATCTCAGTATCTGACCTCATGGCAATTGATATCTCCGATAGTGATTCAGGATGTATGGACATTGAGACGTGGAGTTATTCGTAAAGTGACTAGACGTAGTTTAGCGCTTGGTTTAGGCCAAAAGGAGGGTTTGTTAAACGGGATATCATGTTATGCCTCCTTTATTGGATATATTGGCCTAAGCCCAGTCGCTCTGCAAAGAAAACTGTGTTGCAAAGTTCCGATTCTAGATTGACTTCGCTGCCATTTTAGGTCCATCCGCCATTATGATTTCTATTCTAAAGTGATTCTATGTTCTAAAATGGTGGACAGTGTTTCCCGCTTGTAACTGAGCCGTTCTGAACCTTGTACGTAAATTAATGTATAAACTGTCCGTTGGCTGAATGTTTTGGGTTGAGTAAAGAGACCTTGTTCCATGCCTGACTTGTAGACAGAGGATTGTCTTCGCCAACAAGTCCGATCCGCGGACATGCATCAACTACAATGTTATACAAATACTGAACGTGGACACTAGCTGAGCTACATTGTATAGGACATGTGTTAAGGCTTATTGTTAATCCCGAGAATACACTGTTGCCATTGTAACTTATTTATATGCGAATTTAGGATGATACATATGCATATTGTCAGTCAAGCCAGAAGTGAACTCGGCACAAACTCTAGACCATAGATAATTAGCCTGTAGAGGGGCTAGACATTATGATTGGAAATGTATAAAATGTACAAATGTTTAGACGTACAGTACCTCTCACTTCTCACACCGAAAGGGCTGGTATTCGCTGTGATTTACTGAGGGCCAGATAGCTATCTGCATCTGATACTTTGTTTCTTTGTAAACTGTACAGTTTTTAGACTAAAGATCTGTGAATCTTTATAAGCCCGTGTTTGGTGTATTTCCTTTTGGAGAACTCAGCCTCGATATTTCCTTTTGCTTTTACATATTGTCTCAGATTTTATTAAAAGAAACGGAATTGAAGAGATTAATTTTAGCACTTGTAACAGCCCTATTCTTCCAGTTTATAAGAAAGGAGGTAATGAAATACCATTCTGTTTCATAATTGATTTACGCGCATTGATCCCAAGTTCCCGTTGGTCCCAGACATCACTACAATTTTGACAATGTTACCTGCTTTGGCTGCATATTGTAGTGTAGTCGACCTTAAAAATGCATTTTTTAGCATTCCAGAACACCAGGATAGCAGATACTTATTTGCTTTCACGTTAGGAGGGCGGTCATTCATAGTCACACAAATTCCACAAGGTTACACTGAAAGCCCAAGTATTTACAGCAGAGCATTAAAAGAACAGTTAGACATGCTAGAACAACCAGCGGGTTGTGTACTATTGCAATACATAGATGACCTGTTAATTGCTGCTGATACAGAAGAGATTTGTAAAAAGAGTTGTTGTCACATTTAGCAGAACATGGCCATAAAGCTAGTTTGAAAAAATTCCTATATTGTCGAAAGGAGGTGGCTTATTTGGGCTACCTACTTTCGAAAGAGGGGAGAAGACTGACACCGGAAAGGATAGAGAGTATCTCTGGTATGCCTATCCCAAAAACGCAGAAAGGAGTTAGAGCCATAATAGACATGGCTTCCTATTGCCGCCAATGGATAGCAAATTTTGCAATGATTGTAAAGCCGATGGTGGCATTGACAAAGAAGGATGTTGTGTTGCCTTTGCCATGGAGTGAGAAATGCCAGAGAGCATTTGATCTGCTCAAAACTGCGTTGAGCTCTGCCCCAGTTCTGGGCACACCAAATTATGAAAAAGTTTTCAGATTATATGTGCATGAGAATGAAGGCTGCGCATTGGCTGTTTTAACAGAGGAACAAGGAGGAAGAAATAGACCATGCGGTTATTTTTCTTCCACGCTGGACCCTGTAGCAATGAGCTTTGCTGCGTTGTTTGCGAGCTGATGCTGCGGCTGCCGCGTCAGTGAAACAGACTGAAGGAATGGTGCTGGGGCACACCTTAATTTTGATGGTGCCAATGCAACACCTCACATCCGCTAGATTGACTAGATACTAAATTGTCCTGTTCACACCAAACATTCAAATTTTGAGGTGTTGCGCTTTGAATCCTGCAGAATTTATGCCACTGTCCAGGAAAGAAATAGGTGAGAATGAATCACCTCCCCATGATTGATTAATGGTTAGTGAAGAAGAAACGAAAGCAAGAGTTGATTTAACAGACACCCCACAGAAAGAGCCAGATGGAGAACTGTTTTGTGATGGCTCCTTTTTTAAATTACCTGACGGCACGTCAACTGCTGCCTATGCCATCACAACACTAAAAACAATTGTAGAGAGCAAAAGGATCCCACACAATTCAGCGCAGGCAGCAGAGATAATAGCATTGACAATGTGAAATTTCTGAAAATTTAAATGTAAACATATATACTGACAGTCAGTATGCCTTTGGGGTGGTACACAATTTTGGTCGACTCTGGGCGGAGAGGGGTTTCCTAACATCACACGGAACTGGAATCCAACATGGCCCTTTGATAGTGCGATTGCTGTCTGCACTTATGTGTCCGAAGCGACTAGCGATAATGAAATGCCAAGCACATAAAAAAGTAACATGTAAGGTGGGAGAAGGAAACGCATTTGCAGACAAGATTGCAAAACAAACTGCCACTGAATTAAGCATAAGAATGTTGATAGTACAGTCGGACAAAGCACCCTGCATGATAGAGAATGGGATTGCTACAGTCAAAGAAATGCAGGCGGATGCAACTGCAGATGAAATAAAAGAGTGGGCTTAGGGCTCTGCAGAATTAGACTTAGAAGGTTGCTGGGTGGGCAAAAAGAGTAGAAAATGGATGCTGCCCAACTCCTATGTAACTGCAATAGTCACCATGGCCCACAGTCCCACGCACATCTGTGCAAAAAAAATGGTTCAGCATTTAACTACGGTATGGCAGAACACGCACATAAGAAAGAATGCAGAAAGACTAGTTCAGAACTGTATAACATGCCTGCAACACAATGTTGGAAAAGGAACAGCTACTCAACAGGGAGATTTGGCCCCCCCTCTATGCCTTTTGAGGTGATCCATTTTGATTTCATAGAGATGGAGAGATGTCAAAACCTGAAATATATTTTGGTGGTAGTGTGTGCATTCAGTAAATGGGTGGAAGCATATCCGCTTAAGGATTGTATCGCCATGAGCACGGCTAAAGTGATGCTAAAAGAATACTTTTCCCAATTCAGCCTGCCACGGGTCATATGGTCAGACAACGGCCCGCATTTTGTTGCCGCCGTGATATTACAGATTTGCACAGGTCTTCAGATTGATAAACGACTCCATTGCGCCAGACATCCGATGAGTGCGGGCCTTGTTGAGCGCCAAAACGGCATATTGAAGAGTAAGATCAGTAATTTTTTTTTAGCTTTGTTGTGCATGCGCACATCTGTGCAAGCAAGGACTGGACTCTCCCCATACGAAATCGTGATGGGGAGGCCCGCTAATGTTTGGTGTGCGCTGCAGCCGAGGTGGTTAAGTGAAGTAGAATATCCTGTGCTTAGTACATATTGTAACATTTTAATACAGAAGCTTTGTTTGATTCATCAGCAGGTGCAGGAGGCTCTTCCTGTCAGATATATTGGTCCGGGGCATTCTCTGCAACCAGGAAACTGGATCCTGATCAAGAACTTTGAAAGAAAGTCATTGCTTGCACCAAGATGGCGTGACCCCCATTAAGTTCTTCTGGCAACACAAACTGCTGTCTGTGTGGATGGTAGAAAAGCATGGATACATGCCACGCATACTAAAAGAATTCCATCGCCATTGAAAGAACTGCCTGATCCAGACGACAAGGAAGAGACAGCTGCCTCCGACTCGAAGGACATCATTGCCAGTTCTCTGCCACAAATTCTGCTTGAGCCCGAGACAAAGCCTAGAAAGATTTCCACAAAGGAGAAAGGGCTAAGAGTGCCCCAACTTTGCCCAGCTGAACCTGCATTGCTGCAGGTAGACACGAAATCTGCATCATCACTTTGGCGCCCACCATCTCTCGCTGCACTGCAGGCTGACTCTGAGTCTAAATCTGGAAGTGTACAAGCACTATTTGTCGATCACTCAGTACCTGGAGCAATATGGTACAACCTACGTTCTCAAAATCGGAAGTGATCAGATTCTTCGTTTAACTTTGTTGCCTCTATTAACCATCACGGATGAAGTGGGAATTGGAGACCTAGGGGAGAGAAGCGTGGGGGTTGTGCAAATCTGACAGCTCTGGAACGCGGCTTCCCGGTGCTACCTTTGAAAACGAAAGTCCATGTGTTGATCACCCCGTGAGAATGAGCGGGGCTCACATGGTACAAAGGCAATTGATGATTGCTCTGGAGTCCTTTGAGCAATGTGCAGAAGCACGATAATCTTGCCAAATGTTTAGCAATTCAGGCTGCCGAGAACTGGCCTAAACACTTTGTTAACATTTCCGAGTGTACTGGTATTGCAACGAGTGCAGCGGTGAGAGGTATTCACGACGAACATTGTTGGAGAAGAAGAATCAAGAAGATGCTTGTACCTGCTTCTGCCCCCTCCTGCACCAATGCTGATAATGTAGTAAATATAGAGACAGTACAATTGCAGAAAAAGAATTGCTGTAAAAAATGTACGCTAATCATTATGATATTCAAGTGCATTATGAGTGTACTTGCACCAATATCAGTAGTCCTGGTATTATGGTGTTTAGAGGAAATACATCCAATAGGGGTGTTTTTGCCTATTGGGAATGTTTATGTCACCTAGAGCCCTGTCCATGTAATCTCTTATACGTTGTCACCAATGGAAGAAAGACACAGGGAAGGCTATGGGAATAACACGTTACTCCTGATAATGAACATGACACACTCAATCTTGAGAAAGAACAATTGTTGGGTGTGTACCCATATACCACAACATGGTGGTAAGGGAATAGGTTAATATGTGCAGCCAGTGCCGTTAATTTCTGCATGTTACACGTGTCACGCCCCTTCGGAGACGCTGGGCTTTGTGGCATCGATGGACCATAGGACGGCGGGTGTCAGCCATTTCTACTACCAAGATGGCCGCCGTAACTGGAGTTGCGGGTCTAGCCTCAGCACACCTTGATTTCCCGGAAGTACTGCCTCCCTACCCGAGTGTGGGTATATCAGTCCCGGGGATCAGCACGGAGTTGCGTTGCTACTCCTCTTTAACAACGCTACGTAAATTCGTTCCTAGGTATTCGAATTTTACTTACGAAATACTGTCTTCAGCATTCTAAACTTCCTGTTTTCAATTCTAGTGCCTCTCCCACTACCTCTTTGTCTTCCGATTTCACGGACTCCCCCTCCTCATCAACCAAGTTTGCCTTCCGGTCTTATTCCGGACCGTGGTAAGCTTCATCCAACTTCCGTATATCCAATAACCTCCAATCCCGTTTTCTAACATTCACAAACTTACTATTATCCTCTCCTTCGTATAATTACAGGCACATCACACACCGGCATTTGGAACACACTGCCAAGACTCTGCACCATCAAAACAGTTCTTAGCTCCGCCTCTATTGCCTCTCAGAGGTTTTCTGAAGATTCTGACTACCACCTTCTTCCCCCCATTGTTCCGGTTTAAGGGTAATCCACTTTCCTCTTACCTTACATTCTATACCTCAGTTTCACTCTGATACTTACCAGTCTCTTTCTTCTTCTCAAAGACGAACGCCCTCCTGACTCCGCCGGAATCCCCGACTGCAACGGAGGACAACACACCGCTACCTTCGGTACAGGGTTTTCTTCCCCAGATGGTTTCCCTGGGACTTCTTCTTCTACCCGGTATATCCGGGAGGGGGAAGAGGTACTTGGGAGGCTTTCATTATCGTCTCTTCATTTGGAACAAGAAGAGCTTTTCACTACCGAAAGGGGGTCTGTCAGAGGAAGAGGTAACGGTGAGTCCTTGGGATAACCTGCCAAATGTTTGATTGGTTAATGCATATAATTTGTCTCAATTATTGATATTTGACAACACGTCCTTAAGTGCACTATACTATGGGAAATGGTATAAGAGTGAAACCGGTCGATTAGATAGGACTTTTCTTCGTGTTCATGTTGTATTTCTGTTTCTGTTGCACCTTGCTTATTTACTTTGTTTGATTTTTCTTGTGGAAATTTCGGTTTGGTACTGTTGTGATGATGCTTGCGAGATATCCAAGTGTCTGCTGCTTTCATCTTATTTATAAAGCCCAGACGCCATTCAAATTCTCTTATTTTGTCCGCTGTTGAAATTTCTTGCAAACATACACATCGTGATTCCCCCTTTTCCCAGTTAGTGGATTTGACATGTGTATCCTTACTGGATTATTCGTCCTCCTATGTAATTCCACTGTCCTATGAACTGTGTGTTGGTACTTCGTCACACTAGAATCTTTATTTGACCTGCCTTTGTCTAGTATTCTGGCCAGTGACAATGCGTACACGTGTTCATTGTTCATTTCTTCATCATCGTTGTTAATAAATATGTCATTTGAATCGTTAATGTCCACCAGAGTATTTTTTTTGTTATGCTCCATTCAGTTGGCTCACTTGTATGGGTTTCCTTGCTGTTGTTCACAGCCTGTTTTGTATCCTTTCCTCTTTGATTTTTTCTTGGGACGTTTCGTTCGTCTGTATTCACACCAGTATGCACTTCAATATACCCACTGACCAGTCTGTTGTTACTTTTGGTGCTGTTGTTATTAGTGATTTGTTCCATTTGTTCTATTACTGCCACTACTGCCTCCTTCAGCTCTTCACCGGTGGCAGTGTGGCAGTTTCTAAAGTCTGTCCCGCTATTTGTTAAACTCAAGCATCTTGTTTTTAGTCTTTCGTTTTCACTTTCCAGGCGATAGACTTCCTGTTCCTTTAATTGGCCTGTTCCCCCCTTTGGATTTTGCAATACTTCTAAGCTTTCACTTGGTGGCATCTGTGGAGCGTATGTAATGTGTGGGATATATGACGAGGGCACTGCTGTTTTTACAATTATCAGTGATGGCTCGCTGATTGTTATGTGATTCGAGGCCGGCTTTCCGTGAGGTGGGTCTATGAAAGTCTTGATCTCATTCAGCTCGGTGTCGGTCACATCGAGCCTCACTACTTGAGTGCTTGCCGTTTTGGAGCTTTGCAGGCTCACAATTTTCTCACTGTTCAAGTGCACACTATCTTCGGTTTCTTGGTTCACAACATTCTCAACATTCTCATGATCAATGTTTGTACTGATGCTGATTTCACTTACAGAATGCCACAAAGTGCCTAGTTTAACTTTCATCCTTGCACTCTATGCTGTGTTAATCAGTACCTTTTCCAGCAGTGTCCTGAGGTGCAGCTTCACTCTGGTGTTGGGCCGACTAGAATTGTCTTGTGCATCCTTGGTGTCCATGTCTCCAGACACTCCTGGACTATGACTGGAGTACGACTGGACTCCAACACGGACTGACGCGTGGCGCTACACGCCTGGAAGTAGTTTTTAAAGGAGGTGCCTCGAGTTAAAGGCACAGTCCTTGACCACAATACAGCAGCACGATGCAAAAACAGAGGCCCAATGCTCAGCTCACGGGTGTACGACTGGACTCCAACACAGACTTGTTAAGCGGCTTCACTTCAACACTACAGCTAAGTCAATGCCTAGTCTGGGATGCTGAGGGAAACCCTTATTGATATATTTTTAGGTCCAGTTCATGTACTCTGGATGACAACCCTTATATAACACCCCTCTCTTAGAATCCCCCTGACCCCACTGAGCCAAGAAGTAGGTCTGTTTTGCAAATTTAAAAGGTTTATTTGAGAAATATAACAATATATATCTATCACACTTTATAATAAATTAATATTGGATATCACACTTAAAATATGACAGTGATCAACAATGGATAATGTTCTACTGGTAAACTGATTTGGTTACTTAGAAGTAGTATAGAGGATGAGGTAGCTGAAATGCTTCATGGTTTCAAGGAAATGCAAGGTGGAATAAATGCAGTACAGAAAATAAACTGATATGGTTTCACAAGAGATAATATGTTCACTTTTCCCCTGGTGGCAATTCACCCCCCCTATATGCAATGCAAGGAGATAGAAGTAACACACACAGTCTTCAGGAATACAATCAAATACAATACGGAATTCAGTTCCCCCCCAGCAAGCTTAGATACCAGGTATGCTTTTTAAAAACGCGGGCAAGAGTGCTTTGTAATGTGGTGGCAAGGAAGTGAAAAATGCTAAAATTGCTTTTAATTCCCTATAGGAGGTCCAGGGTGAGTGGTAGACACTTTAAATCAGTTCAGGTCAGCCCTAACAATAGTTCAGGGATGGTTATTAGGTTGCAAACGAATTTTAGCTGTTCATTGTGGTAAAAGTATAAGGAGGAGGAAGTCAGGCTTGTTGGAAAGCTCAGATTCTAAGCTTTCAGAGGAAAGTTACATCTCGTTCCTAGGACAAACGGTTCCAGAGATACGGACGATTTTGTGAAGGTAGTTTTCCGGATTTAAAGTAAAACTCAAAATGACAGGTGACAGTTTGCAGCTTTAGAATGACAGATGCCAGCTCGCAGCTTCAGAATGACAGATGACAGGATTACTAGGAGGCAGTTCTACTTAGGTTAAAATAGTTTGGATTAGATTATTTTAACTAAGAGATTGGGTTCTGCACAGTCCTGCTAGGTACTCACAATATAAATTTGAAATAGGCCTTGTCACAGATCTGGTCAACACGTCCAGCGGCGGTTCTCTCTGCTCGGTGGGTCAATCAGGCACCGGTCCTGCTCACAGCGATCCGGATCTCTGCTTCTTCTCACAGCGGTCTGGGTCTGGTCTGCGGTTCCGGCAAAAGTTCTTGGCAAAGGTTCAAACAGCTCGCCCGGCTGTGGAATAGTTTGGTTAGGTTTGCTGGATTCTGAAGGCCTGCTGAGAATACTTTTGCTTGCAGTGGGTCATCTAGGTTCAAAGTTCTGTAGTCTATGGGTCCCAGGTTCTGGTCTCTATCTGGATGGGATGTCGGTGGTCAAAATGCTCTGCAGAAATGGAAAATGAATCTCTCTACCTGTCCGAGAAGTCTCTTTTTATGTGTTTTAAAAAGTGGGTGGAGATGCTAGCCTCACTAAGCCTGCCCTTCTCTTGATTTGCTAGGTCAATAGATTCTTTGGTCCTTGATTTGGGAAGGGATAGTGTGTCAGAGTGATGTCATTTTTAAGACCTGCAGAAATGACACTCCCCTGGTCAATGTGCACACAAATCTATTCCTGATCCAAATACATATTTCCCAGGTACACAGTTGTTTGACATCACATACACACGTCATATATTACTAAAGATAGTCCATGTCCCGACTCTGGCGTTTCTAGGAGCTTGCATTCAAAAATGGCAACTTATTTTTGATTTTAGTGGGTTTTGCAACATTGGTTTTTCATCAAAAATTATACAAAGGTACATTTCCCTTCCACATATATCCCAATAACTTTCCATGTCTCTAGCTTAAATACAGTGTCTACAATATTCATAATTAGTGGGGTTTTGCCCCAGAACATGGTACAAATCAGAGTTTGGACTCAAATCGTGAGGGCATTTTCCATACTAAGACTCTCAAAGTTGTACATTCCTGTCATTTGGTTACAATAAGTTATCATGGTTTCTATAAAATATATATTTGTTGCAATTCAACTCCCCAAAGTGTTTGGGTCCGCCTCCAGAAGTCTGGGTGGGTCAGTGATCACATGTCTCTCCTGCTGACAGAGGGCTGTTGACAGGAAACACTCAAAATTAACATACCCCATTCAACTGAAAGGGGCTATTGTCTCTCTCCTCCAGGCTGAAGGGGAAACCACCTCCCTCTCACTCAGAAGGGTCATGTGATATCCTGCCTCCTGTTGTGAGTCTCTGGGGTGTTAAGAGTTCACAGCCTCTTGGCCTCTGGGAACAGCAGGTGTCTAAGATTTTCAATTAACCAACAAGCTTTGAAGTCCCTGCCCCTTTTGCAACTCCTAAATACAGTTTCCCTGTCAGAGTTTAGACCGCTAGCACCGCCTTGGGGAATTTGTCGGTACTGCATCCATTTTTGAGTTGTCTTGAATTTGACAGGAGATTTTTGCTATTATTTTGATAGGCATCCTTACATTAGAGTGGTGATGTGGAACCCCCCACAAGAAGGTTGTATCTTTGGAGTGGTCTTGTGCCAACTGCGCAGTTCTCCTGGATTCTGGCGTGAATGTGGGCGGCGACAGCTCATTCCCACATCCACCCAGTCTATTGATTTAGTTTGTTCTGGGATAGAATAATGGGCAGCGCCAGCTCACCCCCACATCTACCCAGTCTAAGGATTCAACATGGGTCAAAACCCTTGACAAACCCCCCAGCCCGACTGCGCTTTGATTCGAGTCGAGGGGAAGTCGGGTGCCAAGGATGTTTTGAGCCCTGTGCTGGTATGTCCGCATTATCTTCTTCCAATTCTGTAGATGGCACAGTTCAGCATCTTTTCCTCCACCCAGTTGGTTCGATCGGTTCTCCTCGCCGGTCCTGATGGGAATATTGGGCAGTACCCCGGGCCCCTCGGGTCTCTGCTCCCGGTCCCCGGTCGTCCTCCTTGGTCAGTCTCCATGGTTTCCTCTCTCCTAGGATGATAAAGCAAAAGCGGCAATACACATTCCTAGACATTTTTCCACCACTATTAATGGTGTGGCGAACATGTACATTTTATACATCTGAATGCATTTTGCAGTCTGATTTTAAAAACAATATATAACAGGGAACATTTGCATTACGTTACTATATTTTTGATATGTGGAATATTTTAGAGTTTGAACTGACTTACTCTGGAGCGGCCCCCTCTGGTATTGCAGAGGACTCCTCCAGTTGCTGCAGGGTGTGCCTGGGATGGCAACACTTTAGCTGATTTATATGTACCCACTTGTCTTCCCCCTCTGCCGAACTGCCTTTGGGGATGCGGATCTTGTACGCTACAGGGGAGATCTTGTTTATAATTTCAAACGGACCCTTCCATGTAGGCAAACATTTTCGCTGTTTGGCCTGGTTCCATTGGAAATTGTATAGATAGACCCGGTCCCCCACAGTATATTCCTTCCTGGTGGTCTTCAGGTCGTAGTGGATTTTCATGCTATCAGCTGATCTTTCTAGATTCCGCTGAGCATAGACAAACGCATGTTGGAGGTGTTTCCTTAAATTCTCCACGTACTCATGAGTTGTGGAGGCATTTATCAATGTCTGCTCTTGGGTCCTGTAGAGCAAATGCTGAGGAAGCACCATCTTGCGCTCCGTCATCAACTCAAATGGTGACATTTTGGTTGCAGATGAAGGGGTAGATCTGATGGCCATTAGGACCAGAGGTAATCGGATATCCCAACTTGGCCCAGAATCTGCCACAAACTTTTTTTAAATGCTCACAATGGTTCGGTTGTAGCGTTCTACTGCCCCAGAGGAAGCTGGCCGGTAAGCAATATGTAACTTCTTTTTGACCCCCAGTATCTCCCACATCTTTGTCATTACCTCGCTGGTGAAATGGCTACCTCTGTCTGACTCAATCCTTTGAGGTAGACCAAAACGGGAAAAGATGTGGTTAATCATCAGGGCAGCTGCTGTTTCTTCCTTGCAGTTTGGGGCCGGGAGACATTCCACGAAATTGGTAAAAAAGCATGTAACGGTCAACATGTACTTGTTTCCTCTAGACAAGCGAATTACAGGGCCTACAAAGTCGATTTGCAAATCTGACCATGGCAGTGTCATCCCTCTCTTTTGGAGAGGCGTACGGTGTGTGAGGGATGATGGCTGAAACTGTGCACACACAAGGCACCCCTTCAAGTATTGGTCGAGGTCCTGCCCCATGTGTAGCCAGTATGCAACCTCTCTTAAGATTTCCAGTGTTATGTGAAACCCCCTATGACCGGCGGTGGCCGCATCATGGGCGTGACTTAACATCAGGCTTCGGAATGAGGTAGGAACCACCCACTGATCGTGGCCAGCTTTGGATTTCCTTACAAGCAAACCGTCTTGGATTCGGAACATTTTTGGACATTTCATCAACACTCTTAGGTCCTCTTTCCCAATGTAATTGGTATCCGTCAGGGGAAAGTTCTCAGGGCCCTCAAGGTGTTGGTAAAACTTACCAATAATTGGATCCCTCTTCTGAGCTGTAATTAAATCAGCATCAGGGGTCTCCTTACTCCATTGTGCAGTTTGAAGATCATTGTGAGCGTTTGTCTGGGACCTAGTGATAGCAGTGACCAGGATTTCCCCCAACAGGGACTCCATTTCTATTAGATCCCCTTGGATGGCCCCGGTTTTGGCCAGCTGATCAGCTAAGTCATTTCCAGTTTTGTCTGGTCCCTCCACTTTGGAATGACCCTTGATCTTTTTCCAGTAGATGGTCATCCCATTCGATGTGACCAGATTATCAATATTTTGGATTAGCTTCCCATGTTTCAGGGGTTTGTTATTAGCACATAACATGCCTCTGGTTTTCCAATTAACCAGGTGCTCCACGAACCCGTTCCGTACATAATCCAAATCTGTGATTATGACCAGTTCGTGGAGTCGATGTTGGACAGCAGTGAGGATGGCCTGATGCACAGCCATCAATTCTGCCACCTGACTACTTCGGGGACCAATTTTGTACCCAGCGGAGGGTTCAGGAAACTCCTTCACCCATGCATTCCCTACGCCGGCCACCAGTTCTTTCTCCCCGTTGTTGTCAACATGGTAAGAGCATCCATCCACATAGACAGTGGGCATTCCCTCACACTTGTCTTCTTCAAAGACTTTGTGTAGGGAATTAAGGTATGCCTCCATGTTGTCCTTGATTTTTAGACTTTTGTCCTCGAGACAGTTTTCTCTGGCACAATCATGCAAGTCAGCCAGACCTTGCGCGAGGGGACTCTTCTTGTTTTGGCCATATCTGACCTCCACAGCAAAGCCTTGCATTGACAGAATCCAGGAAGTAATTCGGGAATTACTCACATTTCCGGCCCGGATTCTGTCACTTTGGAGGTATTGCAGAGGCTGGTGTGGAGTCTCCAATATGATGTGTTCCCCCTGGATGAACGGGCAGTAATTCTTCAATTCCCACACCATTGCCAGGAGTGCCTTTTCACAATCGTTGAATTTTTCCTCCACAGAGGATAAAGTTTTGCTCGCATAGGAGATTGCTTTATTGACCTTGTCATGCTTTTGGTATAATATACTGCCGTCAAGCACGTATTAGAGAACCCTGTCTCCAGGAAGAACTCCTTGTTACTGACAGGGTAAGCTAGGCAAGGTGCTGGTGAGAGGCTTCTCTTGAGTTGTCTTACTGCCTCGGATTGTTGTGGACCCCATTCCCACTTGACCCCCCCTTGAAGAGATGAATCAGGGGTCTAGTGATCTCTGCGTAGCCTTCAATGAACTTTCTGCTGTAATTAGTCAGTCCAAGGAGGCTCCTTAGTTCCCGCAGAGTCGTGGGGTCTTTCAGTTTTTGAAGTGCTTCCAATTTCTTTTCTTGGGGACAGAGACCCTGAGGAGTAATCTCATGCCCCAAGAAATTAACACGGGTTCTACACCACTGTGCTTTCTGAAAGGAAAGTTTTGCTCCGGTGGCCCTCAACTGTGTCAGAACATAACGGATCTCCGCTATGTGTTCCTCCACAGATGAACTTTTGATGAGGACATCATCTACATAAGCCATGTTACCCCTCACACCCAGGTCGGGCATGGCCTTATGTAGGAAAATGTTGAATTCATTGCCGGAGTTGAGGTATCCGAAGGGAGTCCGGCTCCATGTGTACTGCTGGCCCCCAAAGGTAAAAGCCAGTTTGTATTGGTCCTCCCTACTGACAGGCACGGTCCAGTATCCATTGGTCAGGTCTATAGCTGTGAATACCTGTGACCCCTGAATCTGGGCCAGCCCTTGGTCAATGTAGGGCAGAGGCCATCGGGAAGTATGGACCCGTTTGTTGAGCTCCCTAAGGTCGGCACAGAGTCTCCACTGGCTGTTTGGCTTCAATATTCCCAGAACCGGATTATTGAAAGTGCTGTGGACTGGATGGATTATTCCCCGGGACTCAAGGTTCTTAATTATTTCAGTAAGGGACTCCATGGATGCGAGAGGCAAGCGATATTGCTTCACAAACACTGGAGTCATGCCAGGGTCCGTGGGAATTGTTGTCGTGTGGATGTCGGTGCGACCACAGTCATATGAGTCTACCGCAAAGAGATCTTGGAAATCCAAGAAAACTTGTTTCAACTCTTGCTTCTGTTCCAGAGTCACGCAGGCATCAGCTAGGTTGACCCTCTCTTCCACCATCTGCCTGAAGCCTGGAAAGACTTCTGGTTTGGCTATCTCAGCAGCCTCCTCAAGCTGGGTGGAGAAGTCCCTGGTCAGATTGCTGATTTGGACTGGAGGCTTCAGGTGGGCAAGGCAGCCCTCATGGACCTGGAAAATCACCTCATCCCCCCTGAAGTCACAAGTCACATCTTCCTTACCATATAGGCAAGAAGTGTACACTAGGAAGATCCCCCCATGCCGGGTGAAAATCCTGTCTGGTGTTGTGTTGTCATCACTGTCACTGTCAAAACAGTCCTTGGGGATTGGTCCTAACAGTTCATTTCCTAGATCAATGGAAAAATGTCGGTCATCAACCGCCATTCCAATAATGGTGCCTGCGGCTAGAGTAATACTCTTTAAGTCGCTGTTATCCACCTCTATTGGAATGGTGTCATGTTCTATGTTGACTAATGGTGTTGGGTTTACCCCACACCCTTGTTGTTGGAGAGCAGATTTAGATGAATATAAGCATCAGGGTTTTTCAATGTTTTTCCTCTTTTAACTTTCCCTTCCAGGGAGAATTGTCGGGTCCTTTCTGGGATGGTGACTTCCTCTTTAAGCTGAATTTCAACTGCATAAGGTAGCAATTGAGCTGACCTAAATGCTTTTTCTTGATCTTCAAAACCCATGGGATTATCCGCTAATCGGGACCAAGCTTTGAAGTTTATTAGGTCCAAACTAATGGCAAAGCGATTGAGAATGTCACTGCCTAAGTAAAAGGCGGCAGTGACGTCTCGCACGACCCAACAATTATGGACTATGCTCTTGCTGCCAATGGAGATTTTGAGCATGCACCTGCTTGGCAGGAGATGTTTGGAATTGGGTGCTTCCAGGTCCATTTCCCATTTGTCTATCAGTTTGAATGTGGGAATGGCTGGATCTTTTGGGAGTTGGCGGAACATGGCTTCGCTAATGAAGCTCTTACCGTTGTTCACACACACTCGAGCGAGAACAGAGTCCTTCCCATCATTTAACTGAACAGGGATGAACAACTGCTCTCCAATTTGCTGAATATCAGCCAGGCTCTGAGCTGATTTCACATCTTTCTGGACTATAGGAGTGGGAGTGTCTGATTGTGGTTTGGTAAAGAATTTCAGGGTGTTTCCTTCCAGTGTGGAATACCACCTTAAACTGGAAGGAAGGTTGATTTTCAGAAATAGAGAGGACCCCCCATCACCAGTTGTCCTACTGCTATTACTGTCACGTCTGGAATTTGGTTGTTCGGGAAGTGAAATTCTACTTGGTCAGATTTTTGTTCAACCATGTGGCAGGTGCCGTTTAAACTAACATGGTTGACACTCTGTTTTAATTTTATTTGTTGGCTAGTCTGGGTCCAGAGGACCTTATTTACGCAATCTATTAGGGGTGACAATCTTCTCAGGAGGTCATTCCCTAGTAAACAAGGGGTGCCCTCTGGAGTCACTATTATGAGCGGGTGTTTCACCTTGTGTCGCCCAATTTTGATGTCCAAATCTGCAGTCCCCTCGACAGCAATTTCCTTCCGTCAAAGTTCTGCAGTTGTCCAGGAAGAGAGGTGAGAGGAATATGGTAATTCTCCCCCCTTCCTGCATTTAGTTCATCAAAGGCCCTTTTGGACAGAAGGGTAGCTTGGGATCCAGTGTCCACCAGTGCCGAAATTGTACCCTGCCCCTGTACTTGTACCGGGGCATAATATCTTCCCTCCTTCTCCTCAAAGGGGCACAGATAATGTACATTTTTGGACAACTGGTGGGCTAACTTTCTGGTTTTTGACATGGCGAGAGAAGAGATTTGGGCAGAATTCTGTGAAGAGCCTGGGGAATCTGAAAGAAAAAGTTGGCAACTGGAAATGGTTTCGGGTTCTGGGCCGCCCCCCCCTTTTTGGAGGCAGTCATCAGGATGGGTTTAACCCATGGGATTTTTGTATTGTCGGTTCTGGGATGAGATGATGGGCGGCGGTAGCTCAGTCTCCCCATCTCCCCAGTCTGAATTGGCATCCCTCGGGACCCATTTTTCCTTGGGAGGAGTTCCCCCATCTCTGAAGGAGAAGATCCTTTTCCCAGGATCTTCTGAGGATCCATCTCCCTCAAATTGGAAGACCTGTACCTCCTCCACAAAGTGGGTCTGTTTGGGTTCTTTGTTTCTCCTACCACCCCTATGCTCCTTGGGAGGCAGGCTTTCGGGGGCAGGAGATTTTGTTTCCGGTTCCTGGTTTTCCAGGGGCTGTTTACAAGTTGGGAAGGAAGCTTCCTCCAAGGCTTTACATCTCCCTTCCCCTTGTGCCTCCTCCCTGGGAACCGGTGGGTTATCGGGGTGCTGCCCCCGTCATTGTTCTGGAGCACCAGGTCCAGATTTTGGGGCATTCTGCGGTGGCATGCTCATCTGAGGGTTCTGTTGAGCCCTCAGTATGTGACCCAGATCTCGTGCCATATTTTGGACCTGGCGCTCTAACTGGGAAACCCGCTCAGGCTGATACGGGGCTCTGTTTTCTCCCCTGGGCTGATCCCGGGAAGGGTAGCTATCCCTTCTCTGGTAAAACCCTGGGTTGGGAAGATTCGGGTACCCCTCCACCCTTGGCCTCTCCTCTCCCGGATTAGGTTGTCTGGGCTCAGGGAATTGGGGAAAGAAGGATGGATGATTTTGGGGCTGGAAATTGGGTGGATACCTGGGGAAAAAGTTCTGCCCAGGATTTGGTGAATTTGTGCCCTCCTGGGGGACGTTAGGAGGGAAGTTCCCTGGGTCAGGTGCTTGGCTGGATCCCCCCCTTGGGCTGGAGGAGTCCACACATAACCCAGGATGGGTCGGTTTCCCTTGTAGCAGGGACTTACATAATCAGGGGAGCGAGGGACCCCATTTGGGGGACTACCTCCTGGGCTGGGCTGTGAATTATTTGGTACAGGCAGGTTTTTAGGCCCCCCCATCTCCAAATCTAAAACGGGGGCAACCTTTACCTCTGCCACCTTAGCAGCAGCAAGGGTGCTGTTGGTTTTGCGGTTTTTCTGCGCATTATTTTTATTTTCGATGGGCTTCTGCACCTCATAGATCCGGGTAGCCTGTTCAATGACCCAGTCTAAAGATCTTTTCTCATGAAAATCTCTCACGAGCTGGGTCATTATGTATTTGGGTAAGGCATGGAAAAACATATTGATAAATTCTCTGCTATCCGTGCACACCCTTCTGGTGGTCTGCGCAAAAGCACGCTTTAATTCTTGTGGGGCCTGATCCTCCCCACATTGCAAATTGTAGGCTGCCTTGCGAGCCTCTTGAGGATTTCTGTGCACAGAAAAATGTTTCAAGATGGCCGCCCTGTATGTGGACCACCTTGAATGGTTTTGATCCTCCAGCCCTGCAAAGAAACTGGAGTATTCTGGTGAGAAGGTCCATTTGACGTACTGGATGCAGCTACTGCTGTCCTTCACATGGAAAGTTTCCATCATTTGCTCATAGAGCTCCAAGTGTTCCCAAACAGAATACTTGGCGTTCTTATGATAAGGCGTGATGACACTCCTTATTGCCTTTATTTGTTTCAATGGGTCCTTAAGCAAGGCCCTTTTTGCCTTATTGGCCTTTTTGGTTCGGGTAACCCTGGTCCATTCATCCTCTGACTCAGAAGCACTGCTCCCAGAGGTGCCCGTCTGATCTTCCAGGTTTTCCCGGATTCTGTGAGCCTGGGAATGGCTGGAAGAATGTGGGGACCTGGTGTCCTGTGTCCTGTAATGCTCAGAGGAGTCTTCAGATCCCTCCTTGCTGCCAGGATTTGATGGGTACCCCCCCACTGACCTAACTGGGCAGAGGTTTTCAGGATGCCCTTAATGGACCTACTCTCCTGGGGTTCCCCACTAAATTGCACTGTGCTTGGGTGCCCATACCCGGATGCCCGCCCATCCATTCCTGGGAGGTACTGCCCTATGAGCCCCATGATTCTAGCTGGATAGTAATCTGCCATCCCGTGGCCCTGGGCTCATGTGTGCGAGGGGACATGGGGGTGGCAGAGTCCAGGGACTGGGAGAGATGAAGGCCTCTGGTACTAGGGCTCCTGAGGTTATGCTCAGGAGTTTCTCTTTCCCAGCGAACCTCATCTCTATCCGCCCCTGCTCCCTGTTGCAATGCAAGAGCCTGCGCTTTCAGTTCCTCAGTTAAGGCCTTACTAGACTCTATCAGTCTCTCCTGCATCGCTACCTGTTGCTGGAGCCTATCATTGTGCTGCCAGAGAGCCTCATTCTCTCTCTGTGCCTCCTGATTGGTCCTGGAGTACTGGGCCAGTCTTTGCTGCAGGAGGGTTACCTCCTGAGCTGTGTCCCTATTGGCCTGCTCCTTTCTTGCCAGAGCATCCTCCACCCTCCTGGTGTGCTCTAACAAGTTCTGGTGTTCTTTTTGGAGGTCACCCAGTCCCTGGAGGGCCAGGTGATTTTCTTCCGTTTTCCTTTTTAAGTGGCAGACTTCCTGGCCTAAGGTATCCCTTTCCTGACTAAGAGCCTGCATCTGTGCCGCCAGGTAGTCCCTTTGCCTTTGGAAGGCACCAGCTTTCTGGCGCTCCTGGTCAAACTCTGCCTGGGTATCCAGGTCTTTAAAAATCAGTTTATTGCTCTCTGCCTTCTCCCTATCTAGGTGGCTTTGCAGGGTGACTACCTGCTCAGCACATGCCCTATTGAAGTGTAACTGTTGCTCTAGCTTTTTCTGGCTCTGCAGTAGGGAGTACAAACCTTCTTGGTACTCCTTCTGCAAGGCCAGAAATCTGGTATCCTGGTCAGCCTTTTCCTGTTGCAGCACATCCATATCCTCCTTTATTTTCGTGATGTACTGTCTGCTCTCATTTTCTGACTCCTGGCTTCTGTGCATCCTCTGCTCAGAAGAGACCAGGTCAGATTGGGCCTTTTCTAACGCCATCTGTTGCCTATTCGCCAGATCTTGGCCTTCAGCACATTTGTCCTGCATGGCTCCCATATATAGATACAAATATGCCGCTATCCTGGCAATCTTATTGTGTTCATCTTTGGCCTTAGAAGCCATATATAATTCACTCAGGGTCACATGTAATGGACCCTGATCTCTCCATTTATCTGACCCTGTTTCAGTGACCTGTTGCGCCATTGCCTGCAACCAGACCGTTTGGTCCTGATGAGTCCACTCACCTCTCACAAATAGCTTATGTAAGAAGTGCTCTCTGGCTATTTTGATGTCTACCAGTGTCGTCATTCTGGAGATTTGAGTTCCTTCCTGACTTACCGAAGTTTGTATTTTATTTTGCAAAACAGACCTTGTCCTTAGAGCGTTCCTTTGAGGAGTGCTTTACAGCGTACCACAATCTGGTGATCCGACTGGATGTATGTATCCCGTCAGTTAGCACACTGTATTAAGCTGCACAAGTGATAGATCTAACCCAGAATCTCCGGCTACGAGCCCCCACTTTGTTAAGCGGCTTCACTTCAACACTACAGCTAAGTCAATGCCTAGTCTGGGATGCTGAGGGAAACCCTTATTGATATATTTTTAGGTCCAGTTCATGTACTCTGGATGACAACCCTTATATAACACCCCTCTCTTAAAATCCCCTTGACCCCACTGAGCCAAGAAGTAGGTCTGTTTTGCAAATTTAAAAGGTTTATTTGAGAAATATAACAATATATATCTATCACACTTTATAATAAATTAATATTCGATATCACACTTAAAATATGACAGTGATCAACAATGGATAATGTTCTACTGGTAAACTGATTTGGTTACTTAGAAGTAGTATAGAGGATGAGGTAGCTGAAATGCTTTATGGTTTCAAGGAAATGCAAGGTGGAATAAATGCAGTACCGAAAATAAACTGATATGGTTTCACAAGAGATAATATGTTCACTTTTCCCCTGGTGGCAATTCACCCCCCCTATATGCAATGCAAGGAGATGGAAGTAACACACACAGTCTTCAGGAATACAATCAAATACAATACGGAATTCAGTTCCCCCCCCCAGCAAGCTTATACAACAGGTAAGCTTTTTAAAACGCGGGCAAGAGTGCTTTGTAATGTGGTGGCAAGGAAGTGATAAATGCTAAAATTGCTTTTAATTCCCTATAGGAGGTCCAGGGTGAGTGGTAGACACTTTAAATCAGTTCAGGTCAGCCCTAACAATAGTTCAGGGATGGTTATTAGGTTGCAAACGAATTTTAGCAGTTCAGGCAAACGCGGCTATCTTTTTACAGATGACGAAATCAGGCCAAATCGCAAATCGTGGTCAATTTTGCAAGTGCGTAAATCGCGATTGCGGTAAAAGTATAAGGAGTAGGAAGTCGGTTCTAGGCTTGTTGGAAAGCTTAGATTCTAAGCTTTCAGAGGAAAGTTACATCTCGTTCCGACAAACGGTTCCAGAGATACGGACGATTTTGTGAAGGTAGTTTTCCGGATTTAAAACTCAAAATGACAGGTGACAGTTTGCAGCTTTAGAATGACAGAGGACAGGATTACTAGGAGGCAGTTCTACTTAGGTTAAAATAGTTTGGATTAGGTTATTTTAACTAAGAGATTGGGTTCTGCACAGTCCTGCTAGGTACTCACAATATAAATTTGAAATAGGCCTCGTCACGGATCTGGTCAACACGTCCAGCAGCGGTTCTCTCTGCGGGTCAATCAGGCACCGGTCCTGTTCACAGCGATCCGGATCTCTGGTTCTGCTCACAGCAGTCTGGGTCTGGTCTGCGGTTCCGGCAAAAGTTCTTGGCAAAGAATTCAAACAGCTCGCCCGGCTGTTGAATAGTTTGGTTAGGTTTGCTGGATTCTGAAGGCCTGCTGAGAATACTTTTGCTTGCAGTGGGTCTTCTAGGTTCAAAGTTCTGTAGTCTATGGGTCCCTGGTTCTGGTCTCTGTCTGGATGGGATGTCGGCCGTCAAAATGCTCCGCAGAAATGGAAAATGAATCTCTCTACCTGTCCCAGCAGTCTCTTTTTATGTGTTTTAAAAAGTGGGTGGAGAGGCTAGCATCACTAAGCCTGCCCCTCTCTTGATTTGATAGGTCAATAGATTCTTTGGTCCCTGATTTGGGAAGGGATAGTGTGTCAGAGTGATGTCATTTTCATGACCTGCAGAAATGACACTCCCCTGGTCAATGTGCACACAAATCTATTCCTGATCCAAATACATATTTCCCAGGTACACAGTTGTTTGACATCACATACACAGCTCACATATTACTAAAGATAGTCCCTGTCCCGACTCTGGCGTTTCTAGGAGCTTGCATTCAAAAATGGCAACTTATTTTCGATTTTAGTGGGTTTTGCAACATTGCTTTTTCATCAAAAATTATACAAAGGTACATTTCCCTTCCACATATATCCCAGTAACTTTCCATGTCTCTAGCTTAAATACAGTGTCTACAATATTCATAATTAGCGGGGTTTTGCCCCAGAACATGGTACAAATCGGAGTTTGGACTCAAATCGTGAGGGCATTTTCCATACTAAGACTCTCAAAGTTGTACATTCCTGTCATTTGCTTACAATAAGTTATCACGGTTTCTATAAAATATATATTTGTTGCAATTCAACTCCCCAAAGTGTTTGGGTCCGCCTCCAGAAGTCTGGGTGGATCAGTGATCACATGTCTCTCCTCCTGGCAGAGGGCTGTTGACAGGAAACAGTCAAAATTAACATATCCCATTCAACTGAAAGGGGCTATTGTCTCTCTCCTCCAGGCTGAAGGGGAAACCCCCTCCCTCTCACTCAGAAGGGCCATGTGATATCCTGCCTCCTGTTGTGAGTCTCTGGGGTGTTAAGAGTTCTCAGCCTCTTGGCCTCTGGGAACAGCAGGTGGCTATGATTTTCAATTAACCAACAAGCTTTGAAGTCTCTGCCCCTCTTGCAACTCCTAAATACAGTTTCCCTGTCAGAGTTTAGACTGCTAGCGCCGCCTTGGGGAATTTGTCGGTACTGCATCCATTTTTGAGTTGTCTTGAATTTGACAGGAGATATTTGCTATTATTTTGATAGGCATCCTTACATTAGAGTGGTGATGTGGAACCCCCCACAAGAAGGTTGTATCTTTGGAGTGGTCTTGTGCCAACTGCGCAGTTCTCCTGGATTCTGGCGTGAATGTTGGCGGCAACAGCTCATCCCCACATCCACCCAGTCTATTGATTTAGTTTGTTCTGGGATAGAATAATGGGCGGCGCCAGCTCATCCCCACATCTACCCAGTCTAAGGATTCAACATGGGTCAAAACCCTTGACAGACTTACGTGCTGTACTACGTGTCTGGAAGGAGTTTATAAAGGAGGTGCCTCGAGTTAAAGGTACAGTCCTTGACCACTATACAGCAGCAGGGTGCAAAAACACGGGTCCAATGCTCAGCTCACTGGCGTATGACTGGGTCCAACACGGACTCACGCGCCATCACAGTAGACATTCCCCTCTGCAGTCATTCGGCATATGAATGAAGGAGGCAGTCTGATGGGAGTAACTTCTACACAGAGTTTCCTTCCCATTTAATGTGATGTCATCTCAGGGATTTCTTGCATTATCTATGGTAACATTGTGTATTATTAAATTCCACACATATGCCCACTTGACTAATAGCTAATTATTGACACACTGATTTTTCCATTTAACTCACTCCTACCTTTATATAAAACTTATTTTTCTATCTTAAAGTAATGGGGTCACCACTGTGGATGCTTGGATATGTGACACACTAGTGCCATTTCTGTATGACAAAAAGCAAATGAACCTAATTTGCATAATTAAATGCCACATTAGAACAATTGTTTTACATTACCAAATAGAGCATCTCAAGCTGAATGCTTTACAAAAATAATTATTTTGTTGCAACATTTTGTTCCCGAATTCTGGGCAAAACATAAGTCCTATGTAACTTTTAAAAGTCATTTCTTTTTCTCTTAATCCATATCGAATCAATAACAGATCATCTGGTATCTTTAGATTATTAGCTGTTAGTTTAGGGCTAGAAGTATATGATGTAAGACCCAGTGCCTGCTGGTTGATAGGTCTTTTGAAGTTTGAAGTCCTCAGGTTTTTATGACTTTTTTTCAAACTCCTCTTAGATATTTCCTGCGTCTGTTAGTGTGATGAATTCACCGGTCTCACAACGCCCCGAGTACGGAGGTGCCGACTACCAGTTCGGACCACTGTATGTTCTCCCAACATGGCGGTTCCAGAACCATACAGCAGCAGTCCAGCCTTCTAAAGCACTACTAGCCTTCTGGATCAGACCACGCCCCCAACACCGGAATCACTATATCCAAGCTGCTCGACTTCTCATCTTTGCGTTGCTACTCTCCTCAGAGTACCACTACGCTCCATAAGTTCGTACCTATACTCTGTCTTTTTACAGTCTTTTTATACTTGTATACTAGTTTCCTGTCCTTTTGTATTCCTTATATATTTTCTTGTGTTCTTTTTCTCTCTATCAGTTTACTTCAGTATACGACCCTTTCATCGCGATTGTCTGCTTTGCCTTCAGCCCGCAGCTGCGAGCAGATCTCCCACAGACATCGCTAGGTAGGCAGGGTAACTGGGAACCCAGATAACCATTTATTCAAGATTCTCTCAGGCAGTATTTGCAATCATCTTTTCGCTAGGTGGCGGGAAGTTACACTACACAGATCGCTCAGGACTACAACGCCCAGCAACCCCTAGTTCACTGGATTGGTTTAGCCCAGGAATTCTGTTACCTCGGTACGTGTTATTGGGTTCAGGGACTTGCTCCTTATCTGATATCTGCCTTTTTATCTACCCCAAGTGAGTCATTCTTTTTCTCTTACAAACCTATCCAGAGCCCGCTCTCCATACTTCAGCAAGGACCAATATCTTTCTTTGGTTGATCTTTCTACGGTGGAATCGCCACAGTCTGTCCACTAGGGTAAGCTATTTGGGTTTATTCGTTACTCCTCCAGGAGAAACTTGCATCAACATACATATAATCAGACTCACCTGTCTTCTACTAGGAAACCGCAAGGGCCTTACTAAGGATTCCGCACCTTTTACATAACAACATCCTGTTTCTGTGAAGACCGGAAGCAGCGTACCCCAGCAGCACAACCCAGGGTTTTCTCCCCCAAGAGGGTTTCCCTGAGGGCCCTTCTCAGGTCTAGCTCTTGCTGGAACACGGAGGGGTCCTCAGGTGAATTAGTCATTATGACTAGAAGGTCTGCGGAAGCAGGTAGGTGGTTTTCAGTATTATAACAGTTAGATAGACCTATGTTGACATTTCTTGACATCCAATTCGACCCAAACTTAACAGTTAATAACGCCAGAAGAGGTAAATAGTTTTGGAAAAACACAGAACTCACAGCTGTCGGATACTGACAGTCACTACAATGGACCAGCAGATACAACAGTTGATTTCGGCTGTGCATTCTTTGACTGCAGAAGCCCAACACTTGAAGCAGGAGAATGCATCTTTAAAACAACAGATGGGACATGGACATTCGCCGCATTCTTCAGAGGTCCCGCCAGGTCAACTACCAGGGGGTCAGTTTGATGGAAGTCCATATAAGATTAAATAATTCATAGATTCTTGTTCAGTACAGTTCACATTTAAAGGAGCGTACTTTCACACTGATAGAGACCGAGTGCGGTATATGATTTCAAAATTGGTGGGTCCGGCATTGGTATGGGCAATGCTGTTAGTTACTACCAATAACCCCATCCTGGATTCTCATGCCGTATCTTGCAACAGCATACAGAGTATGTTTGGGCAACAGTAAATCACAGTAGCTTCCCAGGAACACCTCTTGGACTTTAGACGGGGAAACCAAGACATTCTAACATATATCACTTGATTTAAGCAAATGGCCAGAGAAACCACATGGCCAGATGATGCATTAACTACCATCTTTAAGAGGAGTTATCAGAGGACCTGAAAGACAAGGTCTCTTGGGTGCCATGACCTCATTCCTTGACTGAATTCATTGCTTTGGTCATTCAATTAGAATATTGGATGAAGGAATGACATAACGAAAGGAAGAAAGGCCAGACATCCAGAACCCTTCCTGACACTGCAGCAACAGGGAGCCGACCAACATGCACTGATGAGACTCTGCAATTAGTTGCAGCAGCCCGAGGCCCCTTCTCACCAGAAGAGAGGACCCGTAGAAGGACATTGGGCTTGTGTGTGTATGGTGGGGCTAACACACATACAGTGAGAGAGTGTCCCATCGACCCTCTACGGAGACAGGGAAACGCCAACACCCGGCCGTAAGAGGAACCATGGTTCAGGACTACGTACAGTCTATGGGTTCCTCATCAATATCACATTCCTTTCAGTTTGCTAATCCAACAGATAACGCATGTTGGTTCTCAAAGTATAATTTATGATTGGTAATGTCCTACTACAAAACATCCCTGCTCTATTGGACAGTGGAGCTGCAGGGATTTTTGTTGATGATCAGTGGGTCATCACTCATGGGATTCCCCATTCCATGAAGTTTGTTTCTATCCCAGTAGAAAGTGTGGATGGGTGCCTTTTAGTTTCTGGTCCTATCAGGGATCAGACCTGTTCTCTGGAGTCAACCCTTTCCTCACATAGCGAACATCTATCCTTTGACATTATATGGGCTGCCCATCATCCAGTTATCTTAGGTTTACCATGGCTGAGATGTCATAACCCGTTCATCAATTGGACGGCGGTATCATTCATTCTGGGGTCAGAGTACTGTTTAAAGCACTGCATCGGGAATCATAGAGAGAAATCTGATCAGTTACCTGACTCTCTTCCGGTCCCTAACGCAGTGGACACTCTAAATCAGATTGCTGGTCTTCCAGATACTTACCAGCAATTCCAAGAAGTCTTCTCTACCACAGAGTACACAGAGTTACCACCTCATAGACGGGATGACTGTGCTATCGAGCTGATCCCGGAACAATCATGACTATTCAGGAGAATGTATATTTTGTCTGCCACAGAGAAGTAAGTCCTTTGGTAATATTTACAAATAAACCTGAAGAACAGCCTTAGCACGGTGTCAACCTCTCCGGCTACCACATCACTCTTCTTCGTGCCAAAGAAGAACACCTCTGAGTTACACCCATGTATTGATTTCCGTGGATTAAATAAAATCACAATTCTTCACTAGTATCCTATGCCACTAATACCAGATATCCTGGAGGTCGTCAAAGGAGCAACCATCTACACAAAGCTGGACCTCCAGGGGGCATATCACCTGATTAGGATCGGACAGGGTGATGAGTGGAAGACAGCATTCCGCACACCATTTGGACGCTACCAATACTGAGTCATGCCCTTTGGCTTATCCAATGCCCCTGCCGTCTTCCAACGGTTTATGGATCACCTACTTGTGGACATCCTTTTACATTACGTAATAATTTACCTAGATGATACCCTGTTCTACTCACTATTCATTCATGTAACTGAGGTCCTTCGTCGATTGCAGCATAATCGCCTATTTTGCAAGCTGGACAAATGTGTTTTTCATAAACCACAAGTGGTTTACTTGGGATATGTTCTGTCTGCAGAAGTGGTTTACTTGGGATATGTTCTGTCTGCAGAAGGGATAGCTATGGATACAGATAGATTTCTGTGGTCTTACATTCGCCAGCTCCTGCTTCTGTTAAGGATATATGACGTTTTGTAGGATTTGCTAATTTCTACACACGCTTTCTTCCTCATTGTTCGACTTTGACACAGCCCATGGCAGCCTTTTTGAAGAAGGAGTACCCTTTCTCTGGTCCACAGCTTCCCAATTGGCCTTTGAGAAATTAAAAAAGCATTTAACTCAGGGCTCAATTCTTATTGTTGCAGATCAGAACCGTAGATTTATTTTGGAAACAGATGCCTCACAATATGCATTAGGGGCCATCCTACTTCAACTGGATGCCCAAGATCAGGAATGTCCAGTTGCATATCTCTCCAAGACCTTGCTGCCTGCCGAATTAAACTACACTGTTCTCGATAAAGGAGCTTCTGGCTATTAAAAAAGCCTTTGAAGAGTGGCGTCACTAGCTTCTTGGAGCAAAATATCCAGTGGAAATCAGGACCGACCACCACAATTTACAGGCGTTACAATACACCCAGACATGCAATAGTCGCCAGGCACATTAGGCACATTTCTTTTCCCCTTACAGGATCACCTTTTCATACCCGGTCGGAATAACCTAAGAGCCGATGCCTTGTCACGAGAGGAACAGATACCGGGTGCCTAATTTAGAACTGAACAGATGTTCCGCCAGACAGTAGTGGTTCATGCAGTTTCGTACTTTCTAACCCAAATCAAAGAACATTCCGATCCACTACAGAAACAACGGGCCCCCATAATAGATCATTACTAATTAGTGAAAGACAGGGGGGGGGCTTTGTATGGTCCAAGAGTTTATGTCCCTACCAAGGCATTGCAGATGGAGGTCCTAGGGATGTGTCATGATTCCAAAGCAGCAGGACATAGAGGGAAAGCAAACACTAAGGAACTGATATCACGTCACTTACAGATTGCCACTTTGTTTTTCCAGGTATCAAGGTTCCTTTCTTCAGGAAAGGTCCGGGAGATGGAAATCTCAGATTAGGCAAGACATATCTACTGGTGAAGCTGGAGCACCATTAGTTGTTCATTATTTTAAGTCCGCCATAGATGCAGTGCATAACAAAACAACGGTTTAGGATTGATCAGAGTTCCAGCCTCCCTAAGTTTCAGAGACTATCTTATCATTATGGCTCAACCCACGCTAGTTCATCTCTGTGAGAAAGCATGGGATCTGTTTTCACATCTCATTTTGGAGGAGGTGGCATGAGCAGAATAGAGATATCAAATTTAGTTCTAGCTTGCTTTAATTTGGTCCCATTTACAAGTTCAGCTTTTAAATATGCATTTTCCCGTTCCCCTTGATTTTCCATTTTCCATGAATATGGCAGTTTATCCGTTGCACTGTCCTATCAACTCCCAACACACATCAGTAGGTTTCATAACCATCACCCCTGATGTCTATAAAGGAAATAAACATACAGCTGCAAAACATTTTATCGTTGCTATTATTTTCTCAGCATAAGCAGTTCTTCATTTTAGTAAGGGTTGCAGTATATGTTCTTGTACTTGCGATTTTTATCTCAGGCCTTGTTAGTTATATTTTGTTTAGAGAGGACACCAATACTTGCATGTGTGTTTTTCAAATACTATGTGCAGACCACAGCTTACATGTTTGTTTCTAAAATGTCGCCTTGCTCTTCATCTTTTCTTTCAATGACATTTCCGTACAGTCCTGATAGAAGATTGTCATTCAAAGATGGACCGTCTGGTACAGTCCAATGTATTATTTTTAAATAAACCTACGATTAAGTGGAAGGGGGCAAGTAGTGCTAGCTAGGGTTCCTCTTTCCTTTGCATACAGTCAAAGATGATTTTGGGCACATCAGTATGACCACAGATCTGTATATTTGATAAATATACCTCTGATAAAAAGGACTGTAGGTTTGAATGACTAAGAACATAATGCACACTGGACTTGGTGCTCGTTTAACTTTTTCGCAACCCTCACCCAAACATCGAAATGTTTGTTTCATTGAAGTGTATTCATTGATTTATTAATCTCATGATTTGGGCATCAGAATTAAATGGCTGTGATGTGAATCACCACTTTGGGAGCAAATGGCTATCCTGGCCCAAGGAGTATTTTAGCCACAATCCCAGGGTAAGGCTGGCGGGGCACATGTTCAGTTCTCAATGTACAGACTTCCCAATAGATGTTTGGAGTAGAAATATTTTCTCTAGTACACTTTTCGTTCCAGACAACAGGTCCTTTAAGGCAGGTCATGTGGAATTGTGCTCCCACCATGCACGCAATGGAGCCTGCTGACATCAGAAGCATCCAGCATTCCTTTCATTTGGATGCTGCGAGCCAATGATTACAGAGCGATCCCATGAAAACATCCAATACTTATGTATTCATGGTGTCTGACAGAGCAGTGTTGTTCTGCCTAGGGCTTCTTGCAAGTTGCACGCTACCTTTAGAAATAAGTTAATAGCACATTATTTGATAATGAGCAACTCTGTATTGTGAAAGAGTTGTGCAGCCCATGTTTTTGTAAAACAAGCCTTCACAGTAAAACCAAATGTTGTATTAGTATTCGGGCTTATAAAGTGCAAACCTAGCTACGATGCGATGGAGCACTGTACAAATAATTTGGGGTTAGCAGAGGTTAGTGGAAGGTGAGGTTACCAGCTATAGTAGCCTAGATATCCCATACTACAGGGGTGGTGTATAGCAGATCTTAAGTGACTTCTAGGTATTCCCAGAAATGCAGGGTCTTGAGTTCCATTCTGAACTGCAGCAGCATTGGAATGGTCCTGGTTCGACCCAGATTGTGTTCCAGTACGCTGGAGCATTCCAAGGGAAGGCACATTTCCTGGTAGTCTGTTTGCACTGTTTGCACGTCTGTTTAGTCTTGAGCCTCGCAATGGCCTGCCTAGAGTTTATTTCTGAAGTACAAAATGTTTCTATAAAGACATAAATACATATTCATAAATCACATAATTCAATTCATCAATCTCCCATAGCAGCATTAAAAGACAGCAGGCCGAAACATGGCAATAGTGCAATAATACTGAATAAAAAACTATCAAATCAGTAATGTTTTCCTTATGTGCAAAGCACACCTAATAAAAAGTAAAAGGGCCCAGCCCACTCTAGAAGAGACTACCGCGTAAGAAAATAAAATGCTAGTCTTAATTGAGTGAATCCTAACTCACGCAAAAATAGACCTCAAGGTCCTAGATGTTAGATAGCATGAGCCAGACCAAGCAATATAAAGTGGGCCAAATCATCCAGAAGGGCATTACACAATGAGCAAGATGGATTAGCTAGGTCATAGTCCTAGACAGCCATAACTGCTCTAAGAGGGAGGCAATTAAAATGTCCTCTTGTTAACAATACCCTGTGGCCAGGATGCTCAGCCCACAAGAGATAGTTCTGAATATCCTGGCCCGTAACAATAACATTCCTCCTGTTAAGCAGTGCTGACAACTCATTTAATTCCTAATTCTCCATCCTGAGTAGCTTTGTTCAAGTTTTCATTGGGTTTGCCATTTTAGATGTTAAAATACCAGGTGAATCAAATGACCAAGCAGTATTGATTAGCTCAAGCCCAGATTTCACACATGAAAGTGAGATCATACGATTAGTATCTTTCAGAATCAGGCTCTTAATTAGATTGTGTGTCAGTCCAGCCCTGTCATTGTTCCAGACTTGAAGCCAATGGCATAGGGGTTGTAAAGAAAAACTATTACCAATAAAGACACGCCCCAATTTGGCATGTACTCCATAGTTGAAGACTGATCGTGGTAGGGCAATAATCATTTAAAGAAATCATTTTCAATTGTCTGAAGAATGCTCACATTCCTAAACCCCTATACATCCATGCCTTACATGACTACTGATACGGCCTTGTTATCATACATTTTTTAAATCAATTTGTTTTAACTCTGTTTTTTCGAATTGTATGATTATGTCTTGTTGACAGAATTGTATGATTTATTTTCTATCTTTTTATGAAATAAGAACTTTTTGAAAAAAAGAAAGGATTTTTTGACCTAGAAATTATTTTAGTATTGGTTTTGTTCACCTGGTTGTAGGTTTCTGGGATTGCTGCTTTTTGTGTTTTTCTGGTTTAGTCAGCAAAAGCCTGTGCAGGTTTCTTTAATGTCTAAATGTCTATTGTACTCATATATTGACTAAGAGTGTTCCAGCCACCTTGGGGGTCTCCTCCAACTCGCCTGCCTTTCCTTCATAGAGATTATAAGTGGCCCATCATTCATTGATGATTTGAGACTTCCATTGAATGATAACTCTGTCTCTAACAGTGATTCATGACTTCGACTTAAGAAGAAACAATTTAGGACTGAGATACCTTGTCATGTATTGAAGGAGTATTTAAAATCTAATACCATTCCGGCAGGGTTGCAGGTCAAAATTATTCCCTGCCTTTTTCTTGATGATCAAGAGTATAAAATCTCCTTCAGTCAGGTGATAACTAAATGTATTACAGACTTGCTGGCCTTGACTATTACTACGGCTCAGCGAGTAAGTAAAAAATCACAGAAGATCCGATAATTCAAGAACAGTATTTCTTGACAAACTGTGATTGTAGAGGCGAAGAACAAACTAGAATCTATTAATAAAAAGCTAGTTGAATTTAAATCTCACATTGTGAACCGGAAGACAAATAAGCTGAAAAGGGATGTTGCGAAATTCAATAAAGAGGTGGTTTTCTCTTATCTGTCAGAGGAATTTGTTTTCCAACCAAACTTTAGGCCCAATTCATGTGATACTAACAAATTTGGAAGAAAAAAGAAATGGGTTCCCTTTCGGATATGTCCTCGAGCGGATTTGAGAATGATTTGGGGAATCAACCTGGTCCCAGTGGCCACAACCTTTATGGCCAACCACCTTTTCATGAGAGGGGCGGTCGACGTGGCCGCAGAGGTTTTCAACAAGTCTAAAAAACACAGGATCAGGAAATGCGAGAGTTAAACACTTGCCAACAAGCATTCCGGTGGTAAATGAAAAATGATTGGGTGGAATAGAAGAAATATTACCCATTTCCAATTTATCTCAGCGACAATTGACCAAGGATGAAACATTAGTCCTTCAATATGGCCTGAGTTCTGTGCTGACACAGAACCCAAGTAATATGCCACTGACTGGTGAGGCCAGGGCTTTTCTCCTTAAGATGATAATGGACAGCTATTTTCTGGGCAAAAATGATACAGTAAATTTGGATATTACAGGATTTCAACCAACGTCTTCATTTACCCTAGCCAATGGGAAAGTCCCGGTAAAGATACTTACTTTTGAAAAACTTGTGCTAAGGGATGTACAACGTATTACTCAAACTCACCCTTACACACAAAAACCTAATGTGATTTTAACTCAATTTCAAGCTATTGAAACTTTGGAAAAGGACACAAAGATTGTTATTAAAGCTGTGGATAAAGGTGGGGGAATTGTGGTGTGGTATGTTGATAATTATGACCAAAATGTATATAGACTGATGTCCGTTCCTAATCATTACAAACCACTCTCATTTGATCCCATTGATGGGATCAAATTAATTATCCAACAACCAGTCATCAAAGGTGTTGAGGAGGGGAGTCTATCTGATAAGGAATCAGAGTTTTTGGAGTCATCTGAAGACTGCAAACGTTTATTCTATATTGTGCCCAAATTGCATAAAAATGTGGTAGATCCACAAGTAGACAAATTGTTTCAGGTTGCAGCTCCATTTTGGAGCCAATAGCCAAATATGTGGACTATTTCATCAAACCACTAGCAGCAGTGAATGTTACATTTCTAAAGGATACAAGGGATGTGATTAATTTAGCTGAAGGCCTTGAATTCAATCCATCCAAACAAGTATTGGTAACGCTGGATATTGAGATTTTATATATGAATATTCCTCAAGATAAAGCCTTCAAAAGCCTAGACACGGTCCTCAATAGACACACCGCACCCCATTCAGTATCCACAAACTTCTTGTTGGAATATACAGCCTTGGTTCTCCAGAATAGTTTCTTTAAGTTCAAAAATTAATGTTTTTTTGCAAGCAAAAGGTATGGTGTGGGCTGCACTTTTGCCCCAAGGTTCGCCATTCTATATATGGCCTTGTTGGAAGAACAAAACATCTTATGTGACCACAAGCCCTTTTTAGCCCACATTAGCCTATTCTGAAGGTATATTGATGATATTTTTATCATCTGGAATGGTTCAGAGAATGCTCTTAACAACTTAGAGCATGATTTAAAGATTTAAACATAAGTTTAACTCTTTATCCACCCAATGTCTTGACCTACAGATCTTTAACAAGGCAGGACAATTGGAGACAGAACTATTTCTCTAACACTTACCTCTGGTTCCGTACAGGAGCGCCTGGTGTTTGGTTGCCAGATGCAGGACCCCCTGAGGTATGATGCATAATCCAAACCACTCCCTTCCAACTGTTCTGCAAAATGGCACAATGGCCCAGCGCACAGTGCAGTTGGGAGTGGTTTGGTGAGGTTTCTCAGTTCTGGTTGGTGTAATGGTGACATAGCCATTATGTGAACCAATGGGCAAACAATTGGGGACATTAGTGTCTACCTAACATGGTTCCCCCCCACCTCCCTTGTACACCCCACGGTCTACTGGTTGGCAAGGAGACCGGCTCAGCTTTTATATTGTAACGGTGTGCCAACCAGTGTGTAAGGTAAGCACCAGGTCCAGTTCCGTCACTGGCGAGTTGTGGTACAGTCCAGCTGCAACACACTTGATGCTTCTGGTAAGGTGAGTGTCTCTAACTGCATTGCAAATGTCTATGGCAGAGCTGCAAGACGCAAGATAGCGAGTGCCAGTCTTGTTGGCTGTGCTGCGCGGCGCACAGGTTTTGCAATAATAATGTCTTATCTCTTTGTCTCTGCAGGTGCTATTTTCTGGTATGCAGCTGATGCGAGATGTCAATGGGGGCAGTCTGGGTCGCAAGCAAGTGGATTGCCGTGGATTGTGAAGCCACGATGCAGGCAAGTGGTATTCTTGGGGAGGGCTCGGGGTGCGTGTGAAATAAACTCTTCTGAAAAGTGCTTTCTTTTCCAGGAGTCTGGTGACAGTGGAACAAAGCGACAGATGAAGACTGCTCCAAAGTCTGGTAGGTATTCTGAGCTGGCTTAGATTTTGATGAAGAACTGGAATGCAGACGTCTTGCTGGAATTCAGGAATTGAGCGAGATGTAAGCATTGCACTGCTTCTGTGACAGCAGGAAAAATGCTAAGCACAGGGTGTGGCCAAGGTGTGGTAGTATAGCCCTGGGCTGCACCCTGCAACACTAGACCACCAGTGATACTGAGGCATGAGCTGCCTGGGGGCCATATTGGATAACTGCCTGCGTCCCAACCTGGCGGGCATCTTGGTGGAGGCTGCCATTGCTTGCCATTATGTGTCTGCACCAGTCAGCACCCCTCAGTGTCCATATCTTGTTCAAGTTGCTAGGCTCCCTCCTACTATCACGTGTAGATGTCTATGAGGTGGTCCCAGGGGTCATGACAATTTCGGAAATGCACTGAACAGAACACCACTGTTGATTTTTCCAACCAACATCCACCTAGTTTAATTAACAACCTGTCATATGGTTCTCCGATTTAGGATAAATTGCACAGATATCAACCTCTTTCATCAACATGCAGAGATGCTATCCAAAAGACTACATCCCCGCGGCTATCCAAAAAAACGAGTGAGCCATTGTAAAAAGAGGGCACGATATGCTAGTCAAGAGGCATTGTTAGTGGAGAGTTCTGAGAAAGTTAAAAAATCAAGGCCGGTATGTGTGTTGACCTTTTGTAAACATGCACACACAATCAGGGTGTCTATTCTAAAAAATGGGCATGTACTACAACCTTTGCAACATTGCTTTGAAAAACCTCTTTTTGCCTATAAAAAAGCCAGATGTTTGAGGCAACAGCTAGTTTGAGCGTCCGTTATGAATAAACCTGTTTGGACATTTCCCATGTAATTCTTGTACCGCTTTTTTCATTTTCGGTAACATTCTTTGATGCTGGCAATCGTACATGGCATTTGAGATCATTTACGACGTGCAGCAGCTCTAACGTCATATATGCTATCACTTGCCCATGTGAAAAAATCTACATAGGTAACACGAGCCGGCAGGTTCATTTAAGAATTACTGAACATCACTCGAAGATAAGGAACAAAAATGTATATGCTCCATTTGCAATTCAGTACACTGAACAGGGACACTCTGCAGATGACCAAACATAGTTTTGTGTTGACAAAGTAATAGGAATCAGCAGTGTGGATATTGCTAAAAAAACGTACCTTTAAAGTACAATTGTGGATGTCCATTTTGAGAACGATTGAATTTGGCGTAAACAAATTTGAGGGCTAGCTTTTCAATGGGTAGTCCGTGCCTGTCTTTTGTCTTTGGCTTGGCAGGGTTCCTCAACCTCTTCACAACATGGCCGTGTTGGCTTATAGAAGAGTGTTGGGATTCATAACACAACGTGATCCTGTTGGGTTTTTTCATTACCATATGACTTGTTTGAACTCATGGATCATTCCGATGCCATAGTGAAGACCCCCAGGCTGTGCAAAAGGGGCGTCTCGACACTTGCAGTGTTTTCACTCATGGAACTTTTGAGGTGTGCATACATCCAGCTTGTTTCATTTGTTGTCTGCCTTCCGTCTGAGCAATTTGCTTCTTTAACGCTGGGTCACCCTGTGACTTGTTTCTATCCCCAGGTGATGTACAGCGTTTCTAACTTTGCCCTCCCAATTAACTTGCAGGCTTCTTGCGTTGCTGCTGTTCAAAGTAGCTGCAACTGGTAAGACGCACTTCTAGGGATTCATTTCCTGTGTTCCCCCAGGATACAGTCACAGTAGCTTTTTGTGATTTGCTCACTCCAGCTTGCATTCCCTCTTCTGTTCGCATCTTGAGTCAGTGTCTTTGGCAGTGTTGGTCAGGATTGTCTCCTGTTGTTCTGCGTTTGCGCCAATTGGTGATTTGTGGTGGAATTCTTAATCACTCCCTCCAGCCTCAATCTCCGCCCTCCCCTATGCCCTTGTTTTTGGACTTCTCCTTTGCAAATAGGTTGGTTTTTACTCAGTGATCTTGTTTCAGTTGTGGCAACACTTGGCTGCTGGTGTTCCAAGTCACGTGCTGCTCTGCATGCAGGTGTAGGCCTGTCCCTTATTGTCCAGAGTTGGGACACAACACAATGGACCTGGGAAAATAAAGGGTTTCTATATTCTTATTTCTGGGTTTCTCTTCCTATCATACTTTGATGGCTATCTTGTGATTTCCTCAAATATTCTTGTAAGTGATTCATATGTACACATGCACTCAAGAATATTTTTTCTTATTTTTTAGTGTCTGTTCTCCCCTGGTGAAGACGTTTTGATCAGCTTTACGTCGAAACCAGTATGTGGTTTGGTTCATTTCAGGGATTTTGAATTTTTCCCACTTGGGAACCTTGTTCTGTTCATTTGGAATATGTATCCATGAAGTTCAATTGCAAAAAAAAAGTTTCTGTATTGCTTTTTTGGGTAATGTGATTTGATTAATTGTGGTGTGGATGAATGTGTATATGTGTGATTGGTATGTTTATAATATTTTGCTGTATCTGATTTGATTTAGCAACATTTTTGTTTACTAATGGGCAGTTCATTTGTTTTAACTCTGCTTTATTGAATTATATGATTATTTGTTTTTGACAGAATTGTATGATTTATGTTCTATTGTTTTATGAAATAAGGACTTTTTGAATACAAGTATTTTTTTTAAGAAATATGACCTAGAATTTCTTTCAGTATTGGTTTTGCTTTAAACAATGACAGGGATCATTGGAGCATCCCCAAATCTTGTCTAATCTTCACAGACTGTTTCTTCACATGCAATTCAGAAGTGAAGTTTGAAGGAATACTAACTCCAGGGTAGTCAAAAGAGTTAACTTTCAGGATCACAATACCGTTGCTATACATGGAGGAGAATCTTGGAATCCCCTTCCCTCTATAACATACCAGTAGCACAGATTTCTGGCCATTGGCATCAGGTCCAGGTCACCCATAAAAGCTGTATGATCAAAAATGTATTTCTGAAGGGCTCGCAGCATACGCACAATGAGAATGAACTAAAGAGAAGGGGCGCGAGGACGCAGCCCTGCCGAACACCTGTAAGTGATTTCAATCTGGCACTTCACCTAAGTCAATGCCTAGCGTGTAATGCACAACTGAAACCCTTAATTATTTATTTGTGTCTATAAGTTATTTTATTCTGAACGATGTACCACTTATATCACGCCTCTCTCTTTGAATCCCCCCGGTCACACTGAACCAGGAATCAGGCTGGCTTGCAAAGTTAAAATATTTATTTATATATTCACAGTATTATCACACTATTCTTAATGGGTATACAATAATCACCAATGGGGCGATGTCAAACCAAACAATCTCTTTAATCATAAGGAGTAATAAAGAGCAAAAATAATGCAGCACCGCAATAATACTTTTGGGTATGTTCAAATCAAAGAGCAGTATGATTACTATTCCCTCTGTACACCCCCAGATCCCCCGATATGCAATATGAAGAAATAGAAGGGGAGAACAGGTTTCAGGAATGCAGAAATCAATATAATATATCAATCCTAATTTCCCCCCAGCAAACACAAGAGAGAAACAGGAATGATTGGCAAACTTGTCAAAAATGGTTTTAAAGTTGGCGTTGAATGAATAGATAAAACACTGAAAATGGTTTAATTCACTGAAACTGTTGAATTTATAATGGGAGCCGCTTTATCTGGTTTCAGACATACACTAGCAATGATTTGAGAGTAATAAGCAAGTTGAAAACTTAATTTTGAAGTCGAGTGCAATGAAAAGCTCTTTTACACGTTATAGATTTTGCCAAAACAAAAAATTTGCGGCAAACTTTTCCATTTCTAGCATAAAGTATGAAGAAGTTATGGGCATTTTCATGGAGGTTGTTTTTTACAGAAAGAAGCAAAATTGTAAAACAAGGATGCACTTTTAAAAAGACAAACAGGATTTCTTGACACTAGGGATGGACTATGAAGAAACAAACTACATGGATGCTCAGCCACTCGATCAAGGCAACTGCCAGCCGAGACACTTGCCTTCTTCAAATGCAATATATCAGAGCAAAGATGATTTAACAATATTATTACAGAAGGACTATAGGATAAGAGAGAGAGTTCAGGCAAGACAAAAAGGATTTCTAACAATACATTTCTGGATATAAGATAGATTTGAATAGGGATGGCTATGGACCGTACATAGGCTAGTGACAATCCTATGCTATGGATACTCACTACCAATGTGTTGAATGGAACCGTCGGGGATCTGGTTCTGGTCAGGGATTCTTTCGGGAGAGACTGCTGGGCACAGCGGACTGGTCTGGTTCAGTGATCAGCAAGGCACTCTGGACACCGCACGGCAGGACTGGACTGGATCTGCAATGGCTCTCTGGTCTGCACAGCATAGCACATCACCAGACAGGGTTTAATCTGCCCTTCTAGTTATAAAGATCATTCTTTGGCAGGCAAGCAGTTACAGCACAGCCTGGCTGCTTCTTTGGCTTCCCCTTTAAGTTGAGGGATGGGTTCTGGAAGTTAGGCCAAGCTGAAAGTGGTTCTGCTATGCTCTGAGCCTTTCTTCTTGCAAAGTGTCTGTATTCTGGAACAAGGAGCATGAATGGATTTCCTTCTGAGTGCTTCACCTAAATCGGGATGGGGGGTGGATCAGTGTGTTTTCTGAGTCCTCAGCTGTCTCTATTTATGTGTTTGATAAAGGGGTGGGTAAGCTGAATTATCCTAGGTGCATCCCCTAGGTAGTCTATTGACTAAAGTCTGCTCTCTCCCTTGATTGGAGGAGAAAACAGAGTGTCATGATGATGATGCAGTTTTATGAGGCAAAACATCCTCCCCTTTGCCTTTTGCACATAAAATCTATTTTTGATATAATACATCTTTACATGTGTACAATCTTTATACCAATAACATACATAAATCACATATTTTGTGGAGCAAATATTCTTCCAAGCCCTGTTGCCGTGGGATCTTGGGTCTGGATTTGACACATTTTTGCACTTTTTGTCCTGGACATAATATCTGATTTGTCAAAAATTTTGTACATATGTGCACATGATATCTGGGCATAATCGTATGAAGTTTCATGCTTCTGACATAAATACAATTGCTACAAAACTAGAATCTTCACTGTGCCTTCTCAGCACATCGCAGAGTTCTGGGTCCTCTTAAAATGTGCACAAAAATCACATTAAGAATGCTGTTAATTCTATAATTTTTACAAATTCACACAGTCATTTATCAGTCTTTTTCAGAAATATGCTTTCTGTACTTTGTGAATCAACAAAAGGTTCTGTCCCCGCCTCCATCTCCATCTTGCAGCTCAAGAGCAATCTCCGCCCTCTTCCTTCTGGCAGAGGCCACCTTGACACTTTACAATCTGCATATCCTTTCAGCCCAGGAAGGTCCATTGTGCTCCTCCAGCAGCAGCCCAAAATCTCCTCCCCTGATTTAATCAACACAAAGTTGTAAGTTCCTGGCCTTGGTGGGAAGCAGGAGAGATGCCTTTTGTTGGGGGAAGCTGGGGGAACTGGTTTGGTGACTTTGAGTTCAGCTTAAATTAACTGTCAATTTATTACATTTTACTTGGTTTAAAATAAAACTTGCAATTTTTAATCAGGCAACTAGAACTCTGATTCCAGTCTCTAACCCATGGAGATTAAATAGTTGTAACCTATATTACTTTTGATAACAGGTCCCTTAATGTCCAGCCATTTGATTTCAATTGCACAAGTTTAAGCTTCTGCTGCAACTAATGACAGCTGTCATATAGGCGGCCGCTGGTACTGTGCCCATATTTTGACAGATTTTCACAGGCAAGCACACTTTTTACTGTGGATATTTTGATGATAGATTCCGCTTTCCATGACATTGTATGTTCATATTGATTCCTTAAATGAAGTGGCGGGTAACACCCAACAAAGATATTGGATGTTTTGTGGTGTTTTGGACGGTATTTTGATTTTCAGCAACCAAGAAAAGGGATTTAAGAGCAATTTCTGTGTTTCTTTCAATAAAGCACTGCTGTTCATGTAGTTTCCATTTTTCCTTGGTGGGCAGCCCAGTGACATGTTTCAGCAGTGGGGTCTCCGTTCCACCACTGACACAGGCAATGTAGATTTGGCAGCCATCTTTTCCAGTTTCAAAGCGCAATTTTCATAGGTTTTGGTGTGCATAGGGGTTTTGCAGCCATTTTGATGATTCTTGCACCACCAGCACACAGGGATGTCGCAGGGCAGAGCCTAGTGGGTTAAAACATCCCACACACCCAAACCTACTGGAACAAAATCTGTACAAAGGCCGTTTGTCCCACTTCTAACACAAGCCTTGGTTTACTAGCGAAGCCTAGCCAACAGCCCAACCAACCCCTCTGGACAGTTCATGGACCTGCGTAACCCCTAAAACTTGACTCAATTGATATGACAAATTGATATCAATAATGATGTAAAGCCCTTTTCACAGCAGTCAAACTCGAACTTCTCAAACCTCACACATGACCCAAAGGTGTCAGAATCCCAGCAGAAGTAAGAGGCTAGTGATACATTCTTCATCAACAAGATTGCCTCTATTGCTCCACATGAATGCCTCTAAATCCTCTGACCACTCTGCCATATATCCTGCCATGGACAGACTTCTCTCCACCCTCACCTGAGGACATCTCATACATGCTCACATCCTTAAAAATGACCTCTTACATTGATGACAGCCATAATGGCTTGTATTAGGAGAGTTAACACTTCCCTCAGTGAGAGCACCTTCCCTGACACCCTAAAACAGTGTCCATTTCTGAGTAATCCCACCCTTGATCTGAAAGATGCAGCAAACTGCATTCTTGCCTTCACTGCACAGGAGCAGGAGCTCCCTCGAGCAGGATTGGCCCCTGCAGGAGCAGCGGGCATCCTGCACAAAGGCCATTGTGCCATCCCAGGAATTCAGGTAAGCGCTGAATTCGTAGCGCTTCATTTTAAAAATCCTTCCTTAAATACTGCATCCGCATTATCCACCGTCCTGTTATTACTGGAGGAGAAGCAGTCTGCCATGCGACCTGTATTCAGGTGAATTTCTGAGGCAAGTCTACAAACACCATTAAGATACACGCGGTATCTTAAACTCTCTAAAATGGCCGCCCGTTCCACGATGCCGTCCACCAGAGCCTAACTAGGCTAAAACATCAGCATCCGATCCCTGATTGGCCGCCATGCCTTCTAGGTTACCCATTGGCCACCGGCAGGCGAAGTCGGCCCACCAGCACCAAGGACCACAGAACAAGGACAACACCTGGTTTGTTGCCTGTTTAGTGCCGTGACTGCCCTCTGCCAGACCCCCTGGCCGTTTCCCTTCACCCCATCACAAGGTAACATTTGCAGTCCATCTCTGCACTGTCACTGCATTTGTTATGGGTCAATATCCACCATTATTATATCTTTACACGCCCTCTCCAATGTTATGATGCCACATTGTTTTACATTACTCACCAGCGTTATATCGCTTGTGCAAATATGTCGGCTTTCAAACCTCACTTGCTAAAGATGCTACTAGGTTGATTCTAACCTCAGCTGCTGAAATCACACTTAGACTGCCTGCAAATTTGCTCAGCTTAGAACTGCATCTGATTTACTGCATTGATATCTTGTGTGAATATGTTCATTTCAACCTCACCTGATAAAGTGGCACCTAGATTGCCTGAAATCTGGTCAACCCTCAATTGTTTATCCATGTACTCTAGCCAAACTGCCTCTTCCTGAACTTAGATGTTTATCCATGCATGTTAGCCAAACTGCCTCATCTCGAATTTAGCTGTTCACCCTTTGCATTTTAGCCTAACTGCCTCATCTCGAATTTAGCTGTTCACCCTTTGCATTTTAGCCTAACTGCCTCATCTCGAATTTAGCAGTTCTCCCTTTGCATTTTAGCCAAACTGCCTCATCTCGAATTTAGCTGTTCTCCCTTTGCATTTTAGTCAAACTGCCTCATCTCAAATTTAGCTGTTCACCCTTTGCATTTTAGATAAACTGCCTCATCTCAAATTTAGCTGTTCACCCTCTGCATTTTAGCCAAACTGCATCATCTCGAATTTAGCTGTTCACCCCCTGCATTTTATCCAAACTGCCTCATCTCTAATTTAGCTGTTCACCCTTTGCATTTTAGCCAGACTGCCTCATCTTGAATTTAGCTGTTCACCCTTTGCATTTTAGCCAAACTGCCATACTTCGAAGCTAGTTGTTTACCCACGTACTGTTGCCACTCCGCTCTGCCTTAATCTAGGTGTTACTCAATGTATTTTCTGCCAACCTACCACACTTCTACCTAGTTGTTGATCTAGGCACCGCGGCCATCCTGCCATATTTATCCTACCTCTTAGGTGTTATTCTATGTATTTCCAGTAAATCTGCCCAAGACTTCAAACCTAGCCCACTCCCGGCATCCCAGCCATATCAACTACCTATATCTAGGTGCTACGTAGACCATCCCAACCACTTGTGGTCACCTAATTCAGGTATTACTCAGCGCTTCACAACACTCTCAACCTCACCATTTAGTATGTGTCTATTCACCACTCACTTGGTTGCCTATTTCCTGATCAGCCTCAATACTGCATTACCGATCAAGATGGCTCCATATCTACCCAATATGCCAGCCCCATCCAGGCATAATAACCGAGTAACATACCTATACTTAAACAACCCTCAGGTACTGCTACCGTCCAGTCACCCTCGCACCACCATAGAAAGGAACTAGCAAAAATCCATGAGCCCCCTGCCTGCTCATTGCCCACCACGCATAACCCTAGAATGTCGCCGCTCCAACCAAATCCCTCCATACAAACCTGTATCCCATCACACAACCTCTGCCCTACACCCTGCCATAACTCTCTCAACCAGGGTACTCCTGAACCTACACAGGACAAGCGCCATACTACTACTTCAAAAAACACAGCCACTACTTCTAAAAACTCAGTTAGCCCTAAAATGAAGGGAGCCTTAATCAATGCCAGATCGCTAGTAGCTCATGCTACAGAAATTGCAGACTTATCCTTACTGAAGACCTCGACTTCCTTGCCATCACTGAGACCTGGTTACACCCAGCAGCAGGCCCTATGCTCATGTTGGCAGTCCCAGATAAGTACTCTATCTTAAGACAAGACCGCCCCAATTCCAGAGGAGGTGGTGTCGCCATCATCCATAAGTGCAGTCTTTCCATGAGACTAGCTACTTCTACCGATGCCCTCTCTTGTGAAACACTAGCAGTCAAACTACCACTCACCAACACTCAAACTCTTAACATCTACCTAATCTACCACCCGCCAGGCCCCATTGGCACCTTTGATGAAGACCTTAACTCTATTCTATCTAGCAACCTCAAAAGCTCCACTCAAGTTCTTACCTTAGGTGACTTTAACTTGGGCTACAATGACCCGGATGACCATCTCTCCAGCGCCATAGCTAACACTCTCACCGAATTAGGCTTCGCGCAAAGATGCACGACACCTACGCACGCGAAAGGCAGAACACTTGACTGGGTGGCTGACCACAATTGCCTAGTGAATATCACAAATATCTCACCTCTAGCCTGGACTGACCACTACTTGGTATCATTCATGCTCTCCACCGACAGACCTCCACCCCCGCCCATCATTAAGGCCCCACCCACTTTCACCAGAAACAAGAAGAACATGACAGCAGAAAGGCTTATCCCTAACCTACTCCCCACACTTAACACACTTCCTGACAACTTGGACCCTGATTCCCTGGTTGAAGAATATAACAAGATTATGGCCACCTCGCTGGACCACATCGCCTCCCTTAAACTTAGATCCAGCAAACCGAAAACTCACCTCAACAAATGGTACACGCCATTCCTCAAAAACCTAAGGCAGCAAAAAAGAAACTGTGAGGCCATTTGGAAAAAATCCCCCTCAGTCTAAAACAAATACAAACTCTCCAAACTTGCTGCACTCTACAAAAAAGAAATCTACCTGGCCAAACGAGCCTCCTTTGACTCTCGTATATCCCAAGCTAAATCCAACATGAAAGAACTCTTCTCCATCCTCAAAGAAATAGAAACCCCCATAGCACCCCTTGACACGTGCACTAAAGATAAAAACTGGTGCTCAGAAATTCAAAGTGCCCTAGCGAATAAGATCGTGACTCTTCAAAGTAAAATCTTCAGCAAAAGAGCCACCCTGAATGACACCCTCAACTCAAAAATTCCGGACAAGCTCATGCCCACAGATCTCACCCACTTCCAGTTCTCCAAAGTCAACATACTGGAAGTTGAAAAAATTATCCTGCCCCTGAAAACGTCTAACTGCCAGGGAGATCTGTGCCCAGCACAGCTCATTAAATATGCTGCCCGCGACCTCACCCCTTTCATTACGAAATTGATTAATGCCTCCTTCGCTACTGGCTCCATCCCTACTAACCTAAAACAATCCTGGGTACTTCCACTACTGAAAACCCAGCTATACCTACAAATTACCGACCCATAACAACTGTTCCCTTTCTACTAAAAATTCTGGACAAGGTTGCCTATGTACAAATACACAAGCAGCTGGAAGAACACAACCTCTTAGGATCTAGACAATCTGGATTCCGTCCCCAACACGGGACCGAAACCGCTCTTATTGACTTGAAAGCACAGATCGATCTGCTCAGAGACAATGGACAAGCCGCCCTACTCCTCCTCCTCGACCTATCTGCAGCTTTTGATTTGGTCGATCACTCTGTCCTATGCTCACATCACTTTTCCACTGAGGCCATCACCTGGATCACATCCTTCCTTAACGGCAGGACTATGAGGGTCTTTTCTCCCACGGCGGCAGCTGACCCTATACCCATCACCTTTGGTGTTCCTCAGGGCTCCTGTGTCTCCCCCACACTATACAACATATTTACCAAGCCCCTTTTCGATGATTTGGATCATCTTGGTATCACCTACACTAACTATGCAGATGATACTCAGATCCTCCTTCCGCTTTCTGGAGATTATGGAAAGGATTTGGCCTTGCTAAATAGGGTGTACATCATCATCCAGGCATGGATGGCCGCTCATGGACTATGTCTGAATGATGATAAAACAGAACTTATCATCTTAGGCACCTCATTCAGTGTATAATTCCTTCATGATTGACGGGAACAACATCAAAGTCGGACAAGAGGTCAAAACATTGGGATTCTACCTAGACTCCAATTTTTCCCTCAAAAGACAAGTGAGTTCCCTTGCATCCTCCATGGCTTATACGTGCAAATTAATCCACGTAGCCAAACCTTTCCTGTCGGACACTAGCTGCCTGACACTTGCCAGAGCCCTCATATTGTCTCACCTCGACTACTGCAATGACCTGTACCTGGGATCCACCAAGGCCACCACCAGTAAATTGCAAACCCTTCAGAACAACGCTCTCAGAGCAGCTCTGGGCATTTCCAGAAGACAGCACATTACAGGACTCAGTCAACAGAACAACTGGCTCTCCACCAGAGATAAAATTCTCTTAAAAACAGTATCACTCACCCACAAGTCCCTTAACAATGCTGCCCCGACCTACCTGATCAACAGATTCCAAAGACAGTCCTCCCTAAGACCCGTCAGAACTGTATACAAAGATTGTTTATCTGTTCGCCACTACAAACTGGCCACCTTAGGGGGCAATAGTTTCCCGGTAAAAGATGCCAAAAGATGCCAAACTTTGGAACTTGCTGCCTCCAAACCTTAGAGCAGACCTGGCCTATTAGAACTTCCGCACCAAGGTAGTCTCCTAGCTGAAACTGGAGACCCGCTAACACAATGAAGTGCCCAGCGCAACCCGTACACATTGTAACCACGTGTGCCTTCTTGCTTACTTGTATATAACGGCCCTATGAAATCACTGCTGATTTGTATATATCATTAATGTACCTTATTTTTGTAGCATGTATATTCTTTGTGTATTTTAACCAAGCTTCGAAAATTCTTGTAAAGGCTGCACCCTGATACCCCCAGGTACGCTTGCGCATTATAAATAATAAAACAAACAAACAAACTACTGTCCTATCACAAGCCCACAGTTTATCAGCAAAATCATCAAGTTGCTCATCAACTGCTCACACTGGTCCAGGATTACCAATCTGGGTTCTGGTATGAATGCAGCACTGTCAAACAGCCACCATCTTGGTGATGGACGATGACCTTCAGATTATTTATAAAGGGAACTCTTGCCTGGTAGTCCATCTTGACCTGTCAGCTGCATTCAACATAGTTCACCATCACACTACTCACCTGCCTTGCACTCTAGATAGGCTTCTTTGGAACCATCCAGAAATGGTTCACATCTTACCTATCTGACAGACACCAGGCTGACCATAAGGACTTCCTCAGGTGTGAACACTGCTGCATCATTTATGGAGTCCCTCAGGGTTTTATACTTCCCTGTCTATCTTTAACCTCTATGGAACCACTGGCTTCCCTCCTAGTTGACCCCAACATTGTGATACACCAGAACACAGATAATAAACAGCGGTACTTGTAGGTCAAGGGCACACAAGGTATTTCTCACCTCGCTCATGTCTTGAAACCATTCAAACATAGACTAAAGGTTAACCCGACAAAGACCTAATTTTTACTCCTGCAGCACCTTTCCAAGCAGGAGCCCACTCAAAGGTGGCGGGACGAAATTAATTTGGATGGGTGTAACCCACGCCTCACCCATTTAGCAAAATATCTAGTTTCATTGTGGATAGAAACCTATCCTTCCAACAACACACTGCAAAAATGTCTCAAACAGCTTGGCATCAGAGCTCTCTATTCTGCAAGATCAAGCCCATCCTCCCGCCCTATGATTTCCGAACAGTGGTGCAGGCTCTAGTGATATTCCATATGGATAGAGATAATGCCCCCCTTGAAGAGTTCCCAGCAGCTGCTCACCTAGCTCCCCTCAAAGTGGCCTACCACACCTAATGACTGGCCCTAAGAGATCTGATCACATCATCCCCACCTTGTGCGAATTACACCGGCTCCCCATACCAACTACAATCTGGTTCAAAACCCCTTGCCTCTCCTATTCTACAAGGCAACCACTGCCAGTATTCCAGCCTACATGATGGCCAAACTAAAGACATCAGGTAGCCCAAAGTCATCTCACTGCAAGATTATCTTCAGACTGGAAAAAAAGACTAGGAAAAAGTCAGGGCTCAAGTCGAGGGTACACAGGGGACAGAGTCCACCCACTTTTTTCAGAGGCTGGACTCAATCCCCCTCAGCTAAAATGAGAAACATTCAATGTCCTCTTTGAATTTATGCATTAAAGCCGACCACAGAGATCGAAATACAGTCGTCAGGTCTGTAGGCCGGACACTTCACCACTGCACTATATAACCTGATGAAAAATAACGTACAACTAAAGGAAAAATGTCTCATTTCGATTCTCCAAGTCCCAGGGAAAACATCTGTATTGGTTCTTGAATTTTAAAACATGCACATATTTTAACGTTTTCAAAAACACAATTAGAAGAAAAAATCCTCTCTGAGTTTTGTGTGTGTGTTGTTTTTAAGAAAAGCAAATGCCATTTGTCCTGTGCAACTTGGGTGGTTTTGCAAAGCCAATTTAATCAAATGTGCATATTTCACCTTGATATGCACATTTCTGGCGACGTCACATTTGTTGCAGGGTCCCCTCACTTGAATGTTTAGGACTTGACCCCTGGAAAAAGTCCTTCTCATGCTATGTCCCGCTCCTCTGGAACGCCATCTTGGTGGCAATGTGGGCTGCTCCAAGACTCCCTCAGGATAGGAAAGAACTGAAGTCCTGTCTCTTTCAACAACACTTTGATGTAACCCCAATCTTGTGCACTCCTCCCTCATCAGTATATTGTACTGTCATAATTGTTGCTATTGTTTACTTGGCGACTTAATTCTGACCGCAAGTGTTTTGCCCTATGACCTGTACAGTGCTCCAATGTCCAGAACTCCAGAACTGGGTTTGCGCTCCAAAAATGTATAATCATGGTGAACATGGCCAAACGCAGCAATGCGGCATATGGGCAACAACATGGCACTTACCATAGTCCAAAATGTGGCTAAAACAACAGCAGAGCACTTTTAAAGCGAGTGTGCTCGGCGCCAGACCCGAGGGGTTCCTGAGAATAATGGGAACAGACAAATGGTTTTAATAACAATCCTCGAGTGTTTAGACTGCAGATCTGGCATGGGAAAGCCTGTGAGGATGCAGAACTGTACACAGTTCACTTTAGGACAACAGAGTGCTCCGAGTCCATGAGGGCAAGTTCACTAAAACACAAGCCCCAGTCACTTCAAAAATGTGTAGGTCGCAAAGAGTGACTGCACATGAAAGGAAAGCAGATGATTCGGGTGAACGTTTCTTAAACAATGTGCCAGACATTCAGTAGCGTACTGCGAAGAAGCCAGGAGAAAAACATCACCATCACTGAGGGAGACACTGGAGCCGGGACCCTTGTGAGAAATATTGAATTACGCGGGGAATGCTGGAGAGGTGCTCTTATTTTATAAAATGCCCCCAAAATACACCCGTTGGTTTTCCACTGGTAGAGGTCCTTGCACGTTTGACCTGCATATAAAAAGTTGTCATTTGACATGAAAAGTAAGATAGATATAGGATACAAAGGGAAGGCAAAACTTCGTTAATTAATTTAATGTCATTCATTATTGTACATTAGAGGCTAACAAAAAAAACTTTCAGTCTGATGTTATATTGTATAAGTCTGCACCAAGATGATCTCTTATTTGTTCCAAAATATACCCCATTAACGTTTTTTTCCTGCAATCATAGCTAAAGGTAAACCTTGAAAAGTGTAACAAATGACAGAGGAAAGGTACATTATAATGGGTCTCATTGCGGGGTTGCCGGTAAAACCGCCGCTAGGAGGCGGGTTACTGGCAACCCCATAACACTGTTTCCGCCGCCTGACGTCCCTGTGCCACCGGGATATTACGGCAGGAGGTGGAAATGGTAAATCCCCATTCCTGCCTCGGGAATGGGGTCACTGATGCACTGGCACTGTTGCTAACAGCGCTTCAGTGAAAGCACTACCAGTAGGGACCTGAAATCCCAGCAGGTCAGGCCTTCTGGGAGTTCCGTTCCCTTGGCGGTCCAGAAAGGGTGCAGGTACGTTGCTACCGGCACCCTTATATTTGGGCCACTAAACTCGTAATGAGGCCCAATGTCTTAATATGAGGCAAAAAAATAAACAAAAACACCTACATTAAACTGCTCTTTCAGAATTGTTATATGAATGTTTAGAAAGTCCATCTGTGTGGCATATGAAGTGCATTTGTACGTTTCAATCACAGTTTGCCATAGTATATAACGCTACTTTTAGACAAGTAGGAGCCATTATGATTTAAACAATCCATATTATTATTATGTAGAAAACATTTCTGAAGGATACATTTTATGAAGAACTTATTATGAAGAACCATTTATGACAACGTTTCTATTTAGCATTACATGCGTTTGTGTTTAGACATGTGGTTTATAGAAAACAGCATACAGAGGATTTCATGGAACTAGACTGCCATGGGGTGAGGGTGGCAAGTAAAGGAATTGGACACACAACTATTTTAAAACCAAGAACAGCCACGTCTTGATCACATGTGGCAACAGAAGAGGTCTAGCTAGAGAATTAATGAGTTGCGGTAGCGATTTCCAGAGGCAGGGGTTGCGGATCAAATAGTACAAGCCACTTAGATGTTGTTTGCATAACCTGGGGCCTACCATGAATAAAGCTGAGATAGACATTAGTGTTCCAGAAGGTGAACAATGCTTGGCTTGAAGGAAACATGGTGGCGTACATTATAAATTGAACAATGTGACAGGCATAATATACTGAGGAGAATGTGGCATTGAATGAACAGTCAATGAAGTTGGCACAGGACAGGTGTGATATGTTCAAAGCATCCAGCATCTGAGAGGAGATGAGCTTCAGCATTTTGAACTTCTTGCAGTGTCTTAAGAGGTAATTATGACAATAAAGATTGAGGAGTAGTGCAGATGAATGGAGATAATGGTCACGATTACCATGGAACAAATTTCAGCATTCAACAAGGTAAGAACCGTAAGTAAATGCTAATCGGAGGTATCATTGAGAAGGCCTTGTTGTTCTTGAATTCTCGGCAGTGGAAGGTAAGGAACTCAAACCGAGGGCCAGCAAGGATATTCAGGGTAATCTAGGATAATATTGGTTGTGCCTTATTATAGCTTAAACCAGTGGTTAGGCAGGGTTGTTAGTTTTGATCAAGAAGCGTGTTGTGTTAACGGTCTTAGTGCAAAGTTCTGAGGAAGAGTGAATGGTGGTAGGCAAGGCCAAAGATGAATGACGTTATCTGGCTATGTTGAAGTCTTATTGACTGATGTCACTGGATGATCTGATTTTGTCAGAGATGTACAGTGTGACTTATAGGAGGGAAAGTGATCTAAAAAACAGTCCTTGGCCACCTTACCACAAGTGATGTTTACTCAAATTCAGGGACTTGTTCTACAGCTTTGTTCTGGGTCTTTATATGATTTTAGTCCTTGGTAAGCCGCATATGTCCGATTCCTCAATTTCGTCTGGAGATAGGGGTTTCACAGTCATTTTATTGAAGGGGATTTTTACCAGGTAGGAATTTGGGCATATACAACAGAATTGTCTCTTCTTCCAGGCGAGGTCTTCAAATTCAGTGATTCCTTAGAGAATAGTGTTGAATTCTTTGCAGTTTAGAGAAGGAAGGTAGATGGGGGTGAAGCTTTAATCACACAGGTACCTAATCCTGTCTGAAACGTCACTACAGAGTCGTCAGTCTAGACCATAGGAGAGACTTCAGTAAGATGAATCGTGCAAGGGGAGAGAAAATGAGATTGAGTGTATGACCGGCCAATTGAGTGTGTCATTTATCTGCTTATGAAAATCATACATGGAGATCTAAAAGGGAAGGAGAACTCAGAAGATTGTAGGTGGTAAAGAGGGAACAGCCCTCTGCCCATGTATCAAACTCTCACAAGATAATGGAGGGGCCAGAGGAAACCATAGTGTGTTTTTCTTTACTTTCTTTATTATACACCAGGTGAACAACTACTGACAAAGTAGTATACTCAAGGCTCCACATATCGTACAATATTACAGATTCCCGTTGCATCTGAAATAGGGTTGTTAGGCAGCGTTTATACATTTGTGTGTTTCCCCAGGGCCAGCCACGGCACTGCTCTGACACCAACACCACAAGCCATTTATCATTCTTCATCATTAACAGAGTGTGCCAGTTACTGACAGAGGTTTTGCCATATGTCCTTTGGGTGACATGGCCTGGGTGCTAGAGACAAATACAGTTCCTCCACTGTGTTAGCCCACATTACTTCATGGAGCCAGTCTGTCCACGTGGGGCGACATTTTGATGTCCACTGCTGCAAAATGGATCGCTTTGCAAGTAACAAACATAAGTTTAACAGTTTACGGTGTGTTTCACCCATTCTCTCAGTATGCCCCAAGATGCATTGCACATGTGTAAGTTGTAATTTTTGCCCCAGTATCGTATTCAAGGTGTCTTTGATGTTCCCCCAATAGTCCTTCAGCTTGGGCAGTCCCATATCATGTGCATCAGAGTGGCTTCAGAGCTGTTACATCGCAGGCACTCTTATGTGCCTAGGGGGCTAAACTTGGACACATTAGCTGGAGTGAAGTCTATACTTTTAAGAAGTATAAGTTGGTGTCTTGAGTTCATAGACCCTTTCCTTGTCAGTTGGCTTTTACGCTCCCATAGTGCCTCAGGGATTGCGACCCCCAGATCTGTTGCCCACTGTGTTCTGATGTTGGGGCCTTTACAAGGTGTCATTGTTTGTGCTAACTTATATGAAGTCGAGATAATTGTCTTGCCCCCATCTGATGTGAGTATATATCTTAAGCAAGCATGCAAGTCTGCTTCAGATGGGAACTCGGTCTAGCACACTGCCACTGCTATTCTAATGCATAGATACTGGAGTTTCTGTAGAGGCGTGTCCCTAATTTGTGGACTCATAGTCTCCCAGTCTGCAAACTTGCCCCCAACATACAGGTCCCTCACCATTTGGATCCCGGCTCTTTTGTATGTTCTCTCGAGTAATTCTTCTGTGCTGGGTTTCACCACCGGCATCCCACATAAAGGAAAATTCCGGTCATAAGTGGCATGTGTGTTCGTCTTTGCATAACAGCCTAATCCAAGCCTTCCATGTCGCCCCCACTGGGTCTAATGCGTGTGTTCATTGGTATATGCTTCCTGCCAGGAGTAATATCGGTGGTGAAGGTCTCACCTGAAGCTTTTCCAATTGAACATGAGGCAGCTCGGGATGATCTATAAACCAGTATATAGCATAATGTGCCTGAGCCGTCAAATAGAACAACTCTGGGGCCCCCAGTGCTCCCCTCCCAGTTGGCTGGGCTAATTGTTACCACCTCATACGTACCGATCCCCCTGCCCATATAAAGGTCTAGCACAGGCCCAAGAGCTCGGTCAAAAATGAGCGCCCCGGCCACATAGGGATGTTGTGGAAGTAGTACAAAATCTTAGGCAAGACAACCATTTTGATCCGGGGTAATTTCCAAGCCAATGAAAACGGAATGCAACCCCACCTCTGCAGTTTAATTCTAAGACTGGTTAAGTAACTACCATAATTTAGGTTGTACGTCAAGGTCCCCGTGCGAGCCACCCTGATCCCCAGATACCGAAAGTCGGATGGAGCCCAGTTGAGTCCGGTTACAGTATCAATCTGATGCATATTCTCTGTCAGTGGGAATATTTCTGATTTGGTGGAGTTAAGGCGTAACCCTGAGTGCCTACCAAACTCCAATACCACCTCCAATATTTTGGGTAAGTGAATTTGAGGGTCCCTGACATACAACAGTATGCTGTCGGCATACAAAGAGATTATCTCGGGTCCTCCCCCAGTTGCAAACCCGCCCTCCTGAACCGTTCTTGGATAAGGTCGGCAGAGGCTCAAGCACCAAGGCAAAGAGCAAGGGTGCAGTCTCAGTCATTATGTCTTTGGGTGAGTACAAGTCTATATAGAATCTATAGAATACTGCATTTATGTCCCCATCTGAGAGCACTGGGTTACCGTCTGCATCCACAATACTTGGTATATGTGTGCTCCCCATCTCTTTCTTCACAGCGTTGGCTAATAATCTGCCAGGCCTATCGGCTTCCCTGTAGCGCCTCGCCACCATATGTCTGTCCAGGTATTTCAGCTCTCTGTCAGCTGTCTCCCTAAATGTATCTAGGCATACCGTCATGTCATGTTTGAGTTGAGTTGTGGGATGTGTAACATATGTCTGCTGAAGGCCAGACAATGTGGCCTCATGGCGCTTCAGTTCTGCCGTGATGACCCTTGGAACCCCAAATTCAGTAGAGAGGATTTCACCCTGTACATATGCCTTAAATGCTTGCCATATGGTGGCTAGAGATTCTACCCTGCCCACGGTGGTCTCAAAGTATAATGCAATCTGGTCTCACAGATTGCCACCAAATAAAGGGTATCTCAGTGCTGCGCACTTGAAGTGCGACAGCGTCTGCCCCCAGCCACCCACCTTCAACTGTATTGTCAGCAATATGGGAGAGTGATCTGAAATAGTGCGAGGAAGACTATGACACTCCTTTGTCTCTGTCAGCAGAGGGCCAGACACCAACAACATATCTATCCTGGAGTGCATATCATGCACAGTCGAGTAAAACGTGTAACCTCTCTTGTTCGTATGTGTTGCCCTCCACACATCCATTAAGTCTAAATCAGACATATGATTTTAGCAGCATTGGTAGGATCTCTTGGTGTAGTCGAGGTCTGATCCAAATCTACATCTAATATAGTGTTCAGATCCCTTCCAAATATCATTAAGGCCATTAGGTAGTTAGAGCAGAGACTAAATATCCCTTCATAAAACCCACGGTCATCTACATTAGGGCCATCGATGTTTACCAATAGGACATCTCGCCTGCTTAGTGTGCCGTGTACCAGGACATAATGCTTCCCTTCGTCTACCATGTTTCCAATAAGGGTGAATTGTAAGGTTCGGTGTATCAGCGTCATCACCCCCCTGGCCCTTGTGGAGTATGAGGTATAGTATTTGCAGCTCCCCCTTCCTTTTTGCAACACTCGCTGCCTGGTGTCTTATCAAGTGCGTCTCCTGAAGGAAGAGAATATTAGCCCCCTTACTGTTGGCATATGCAATTACCTTACGTGTTTAAAGGGATTCCCCAGTCCTTGGACATTCCAGGATAATAAAGTAATCAGTGTATTAAGTCCGGACGCATGTGCCATATTTACAGTTGCCACATTTTATTATTAACTGAAGCCGGTTTCTGTTTCAGGAGTACTCTGTGAGCCTTTACCAATTGTGTTTTCTGTTTACATCCCCAACTAACAACAACCCCACCCCTCCCTGAATCCACCCTCAGGACCACCCAAACTCTGGCCATGTCGTTTCCCACCCCCCATTACCCAACAAACATTCACCTGAATGGGAGCTACTGTTGCCGCGCAGGTTGGTACCACAAACTATAAGACGGACCTGGGTCCAAGATACATATGTGAAACCTCTGATCAGGAATGATGCCATTTTCTCACAAAACAGCAGTAGTTAATAGCAATAATCTCCATCTCCAGGGACTTTTCTAGCATTCAGTTGACAGTTCTGGCACGGTCCCATGGGAGCGGGATTTTGGACTCGATGAATGACATTGCTTCCTCCGGCACGGTGAAAAAATAGATGTTGTTGATGAATTGGATCTTGAGGTGCACAGGGAACAACATAGTGTACAACACATTTCTATTTCTCAGTAGATTTTTAACTCCCTGAAGCGTACGCCTCTCATGCTGCACTGCCCCATATTGTCAGGATAAAAATGGATAGTATTTGATCCCAGCTGAAGCTTCTTCTTTTCTCTTGCAGCACGCAATATCAGGTCCCTATCACGGTAGTACATTATGCATGCAATAATAAGGCGGGGTAATCTCCCGGCTTAGGTTTGACCGCTTAGGCCCTGTGTGCTCGTTCCACTTTGAAGTGAGGTGGCCAACCAGGTTCCCCCAGCAACTCCCGCAACAGCTACTCAACAGCTATTTCCATGTTGCTGCGAAGTGGATTTTCAGGAACCCCAATAAAGTGCACGTTGTTTCTGTGAGACCTGGATTCCAGGTCTTCGCATTTGACCTTAACATGTCTCATGTCACTAGTTAGAGTGGACACTGCTGCTTGCATTGCCGTCACATTATCCTCTGTGCTGCTGATGTGCCCCTCCGCTTCAGTGATGCAATGAGTTTCTCTCTGGAGTTGTGCACTTATGGAGTATACATCAGCCGTGATACCATTCAGCTTGGTGTTGACTGACTCGAATCCTCGTCTCCAACGCGCGGTGCAGGTCTGGTGTATTCGCTATCTGTGGGGCCTCCGCAGCTCCTGGAGCTGAAGACTGCTCTCTAGGGCCTACAGCAGGTTCTACAGCCACGGTGGTGAAGTGGTCCATAGCACCCTCCTTCTTCACACCAGCACCCTTTGACATTGTTATGGTCAGGTTCTCAGATTTGTATAATTAAGTCTGCCTCAGCTTGAGACAGACAGATTTAAGATCATCAGAGAACCAAGTTTTCAAAGGGCACCTACGCAATTGGATGAATTTAAGAGGAGCCACAACATCAGCTGCTGCCCTAAACGATTCTGTAAAACAGGAGAATTCGACCGAAGTGTTAGCATTACACTGAGAATGAAAAGTAGACATACATGTATTACGATCTACGCAATGCCAGTTATGCCACCAAACAGTGACAGGAGGGATCTTTACCAAAGGAGATGACGTTAAAGCATAAAATGAACCAAGGAATGGTCCGACCTGACCACCAGGTCAGCAGAAGAGGTAGAGACAGAGGACTCCTTGGACAGAACCAGGTCAAGGGTGTTGCCCAGAACATGAGTGGGCTCATTAATGAACATATGAAGATCCAGATCAGATAATGCCTCAAAACATGAGTGACAATTGGAGGACGGGACTGGTTAAATGTAATATTAAAATCACCCAACACAGTCAAATGTGTATATTTTACCTGTAGATCAGCTATCAGGTCAAGAAACGGGTTTAGAAACCCTGAATAAGAGCCAGGGGGCCTATATATAATAGAAACAGTGTCATGGCAGGGTTGCAGATATTGTAAGAGATCAGCAAAGCTTCCATGTCAATAGCATGTACTAAAGAGGACTGAGATAATTGAAAATCAGTTTTAAAGATAATTGCCCCCCCCCCGCGCCCACCACCAGGGTGGGGGGACATTCTGTCCATATGGATAATTGTATAAATCTGCTGGCAGAGCGTCATGCAACGCCGGGGCACCAGCAAGTCAAGCAAGTAAAGCAAGTCTCAGTAAGGCACATTACAAGGAAGGCACTCAGCTAATAGGTCCTGGATGTCAGCAGCATGTGCTACCAGGGAGCGAGTATTTGATAAAATAACTTTCAGAGAGAGACTTGCCTCACCTAAAATAATAGACTGCACATCTAAACTATGGATCCAGTTCACGGGAAGCACAGTCGCAGTTGGAGCAAGGTCAAGAATCGTTTTGCGCATAAGTCCAGCAGCAGAAACCACATCCAACCTGTCCAGAACCTGGAGGGCCTGACACGCTTGCCTTAAGCGCAACTTCGGCATTCTCAAGACATGCCTGCTGTGCCAGCCTGATGTGCCAGCGTTTTCGCAAGCCCATATGTGCAGCGGGTCACGTGTGGCATGCGGAGTGCTGAAATAAAACTGGAAGATAGATGTCGCAGTAAATACGGCAATGAAAGTAAGCACAAATGTATTTCCCTGAACAAATACAATATTAAAAAATGGCAGCTTCATATTAAAACAGTACCAGAGCCCTGGTATTCATCAGGTGTGCTAAAGAGGCAGCCTTACCGGTTGTCTATGCTGCGCGTAACTGTTCTCTGTTGTTAATACATATCTTTCTTAAGCAATGTTTATTAATTTTTGGTTTTGGAAAATATTAATTTCTCTATCCAGTCATAGAGAGGTGTGGCAAATTGAGTTAGCTATCTCTACCTGCGTATCATATGCTGATCTAGCACTCTCTCTCCGTTTCCTTGCCCTCTCTCTCTCTGTCTCTCTCACTCTGTCTCTGTCTGTCTCACCATATGTCTCTGTCTCTTTCTATGTGGAGGAGAGTTGCATAGTAAGGGGAACGTTTGCTATAGCCACTCAGCATTTGACATCAGCGTGACCATATGATATAAGTAGATTCCTTGAGGAGGGTGTTTTTTTTCTTCAAAGCAGCTATTAAAATTAAGGAAATTATGTAATTGTGATAACTGAGAAATGTTTGTTTGTAGTGATCAATTTTAGTATTTTTTCTAGTCATAATAAGAACGTTACACTTCTCTTATTGAGCAAAATACATTATAAAAACCTAGAATAACCATATACATTATTTTTCTGACAGAAGGTTGTCTTTCCAAGATGGACAGTCTCGTAGACTCCGATTGTATTCTTTCAGTGAATGTTCCATCCTGCTTTGCATCCTTCCATCCTGCTTTGCATAAATTCAAAGAACATTTTGGGAACATCAGCATGACCACGGATCTTTATATTTGATAAATATGTCCATGATAAAAGAGTTGTATACTTGAATCGATTAAGTACACAATACACATTGGGCTTGATTCTCATTTCATTTATACCAAAACTAACCTTAAAATTAAAATGTCTGCAACATTGGACCGTATATGTTGAATTGGGCATCCTCCATTTTTGGATGTGAAGATAACATGGCTGTGTTTACTTTCATTCCAGTGAGGTCCAAAGGACAGCTTTGTGATAATGTTCCAGTCTCAGGGTAAGGATTTATTTGCAAATGTCCTGTTTCCAATGCACGGGCATCCTAAGATAATTATATATATGGGATCACAAAGGGGAAAGGGGCAACAAGGCTATTAATTACGATTATAATAATTTCAATGTTTTGACAATTCTTTATGTATTTATATATATATATATAGTCTTATTTTATCATATATATTAATATTAATGTGTTATATATACTATTATTATTATTATTTTAATTTTATTTTTTTGGCATACACTGTTTAAACATAACAAAGAAAAACCTTTTGTCAAAGTTCAAGTTAATAAGCTTGAAATAAGAAAGTAAAAAAACAAAAACACGGGAGAGTCAGGAAAGAAAGGTTCGTCATTCATCCTTTGAATAATTCATTTTTATCAATTCACGGGTTTTAAGGATTAGTAACATCATTAAGAGTAATAATTCTTTTAAAAATGTCAATCACAATTTGTGACAAAGCTAGGAGTCAACCGAGTTCTTTCACCCTCCAACAATCGCCGCCACCAGACTTTTTCCGATATACTAGAATAGTCGTTGATGTGGTTACCTAGAAATCTTACACTTAGGTCTCTCGTTGCGATACAAAACATGATCAAATGCTTTGTGGATTCAACTGAGTTTGCTCCTTTACATAGTTGGCATGAGATTTCTCCATTGTCTGAGCGAAGTCTTAGTATCTCTTGCGTGGGAAGGAGATTCAAACGTAGTCTCATAAATTGGTCCCTATGGAACCAGTTAGGAAAAAGCCCTATGTACGCAGGGGGACAATTCAGTTTCCTTGATTCCATTAGAGGTCTCCCATAAAGTTTGTATCCTTGCCTCTCGTCCTGTGTGGTGATCCAATCTTTCATATACAGTTTCGTTTTTATTGTATCTGGATTCTCTAGCAGGGTTTTTTCATTTAGTCCCAGATCTTCTAGAATTGCATGACAAATTGCTTTCCAGTTTCCACTCAACGAGTGTGATTTCATTATTATTTTCGCAAGTTTTCTTCAGTGCCACAAAACCATCCCTCCGTGGGTGTTCGATACATACTATTATTGTAATAATGGTAACAACAGTCTAGCTGCATAGTTGATATAGCCCACACCTATGGGATACACGGTAATTAGCACACAGGTCAATAATGCATGGTTTGAGTGCAATGTGTTCTGGCCTGGAATAAAGGTTTATGATTCGAATGCAAGCCTTTTGAGCCAAAACATGAACATCACTCTTCTCTCATGCAAACAGAACACTCCAGTGACTGACTTTGATTCTTGACTCTGAGGCATGGCTGATCTGGTGGCCCACTTGACCTGCACTTTTACAATGTTGCTTCATGCTGTTTATGACACCTTGTATCATAAACATCAATGGTAAACATCAAGTTGCTTATAATTTTAAGGACTATGCAATCACACATTTGCCTGTGATATACTTCTAGAATAAACACACCAATTAACACATGAAGGCAACCGTGGTTAACTCCCCAAACCGTCAAAGGCCCTTCTTCCAGTAGTGATTCTATGCACAAGCACGTCACATAATGCATAGTGATTCAGAATTGACACAAAGGAACGGGTCTGATGCACAACTTGTTTGTCTAGGAGTATGTCTGAGTCACTCCCAGACAAACTCGTAACTTATAGAAATGTAAAGTAAGCCTATTCAAAAAGCTATTTGCCTTCAATTCACAAACCAAGTTGGGCCTGCGGAGCACCGCTGCACTACTGAGTCAATTACACAAACATGAAACCAGAAAAGTGGCCATTACTAGGTGTGTGTCAAGTAGTGGGAGGGCCACGTAAATGATGCGCATCCACCAAACCACTAATTTCATGTGTGTTCACACACATACTTCCAAATGGATTTCCCTTATTGTCACAAATAATCTATAGCTGTGTGAAGTCAGTGTTGCAATAAAAGTGGCAGGTTGTACCAACTTCTAACTGGCAGCAAGTGTGTGGGATGTGGAAATTGTCATGATCAACTTATTGGCTTTAATGCATAAGTAGGCATTGCTAGTGCGTAACCTACGGATTGCGTACATTGCCAGTGGTCTGCCTGGACCTCTTGTTCAGGGCACTCTGCTTTCTAGGGAGAGCATTGCCGCTTTTCAGCCCTAATATTTCAATATGGCTTGTGTTTCCTCAAATATAGGGCTTTGTCCTTCAGAAGCTGAGCCCTAAAAAAGGGGGAAATTCCCCACCTTTACAAGCCCACATTTTCAGGAGCAAATGTGCATTTTTGTCATTGCGGCCAGCCACACGTGCATCTTACATCAGGCCTATGTTACCAAGGTCTTGCACATGGTTCTTTGCAAATACCACGCACTGCCGTAGGCTACCACTACACCTAGCCATGTATCACCATTACTTGACTGTTTGCATAAAAGTGTCAATAAGGCAAATCTGCAAATTACAGTTCTTTCAGGAGCCTTTTATTTTGTGTTTGTATTTGTATCTATTGTTTTTATATAGCGCTTTAATCCAAAGCGCTTTACAGTTTAACAACAAGAATGCATCAAACATGGAACAGTAGAAGCAATAACAATATACATGAATCAAACCAGAAAAACAGTATGTAGAACAATTTGCATATGAGGAGGAAGAGGAGAGGAGGGGGTGGGGAAGGAATGAAGAGGGAGAGAGAGTAGGGAGTAAAGTGAGTAGTAGGAAGAGAGGGAATCTTAGGGGAGATGGGGGAAGATAAAGAGAAGTATGACGGGGTACTAGAGGGAGAGAGAAAAAAGGTGAAAGTGGAGAAAAGGTGACAGGGTAGGGAATGAAGAAGGAGTGATTTCAAGAAGGAGCGGAAGGAGGAATAGGTGGGGATGGAGGGGATAGAAAGAGGTAGGGATGTATTTAATAGTGAGTAGAAATGCTAGGTTCAGTTAGGTAACCAACAAGGTAAGCTAGCCCGAGCGGTATCAGGTAATATTATCCCCACCAATAATATCGCCATATATATGGTTGTGGGGTAAGGCCATAGGCGATATTATTAGTGGGAATAATTTATGGGGTAAATGGGACCGGGGGCTGCAGGGGTCCCCCGTTCCCTTTAAAAATATATGGAGGTTGGAGAGGTGTTTCCCGCAGGTTCCATGGGTTAATATCCACGCAACAATATGGCGATATTCTTGTATGGCGATATTTTTGCGGGGATATTAACACATGGCACCGCCCGAGCTTGGCTTGAGGGAAGCAACAAGAACCAGATATAACTAATCCCAGAAAAGATAGGAGCAATCAGTTTATTTGTATTATTTTTATGTGTATGCTGCCGCTTTCATAAGGTCTTTTTCACAGTCTTTGCTAATAAGATGGAAGGAGGAGAAGGCTGAAATGGGAATCGCTTGGGAAATCAAAAAATTGAGAGGAGAGGATAATTGGTAGGTATGGAATAGGAAAGATGGAATCTACGAGGGCAGCACAAGTAGACATAACAGGATCAGAGGACAAGTTACAACACGCGTTTTCAGTTTTTCCTCTTATCAACTGTTGGATGGGGTTCCAGAAGATTGGGTCTCAGAGCAAATGTTTGAAAAATGGGGTTTGATGTACTGAATGATAGATAGATAGATAGATAGATAGATAGATAGATAGATAGATAGATAGATAGATAGATAGATAGATAGATAGATCATTGCAAATTGGGCTAGTGTAGCAAATCTCGCATTGGCACGGGTTGCGGGGGTACATGTTTGAAGCCAGCAAGTATATGTTTTCTTGGATCTGCGTGATCTGCACGTGGCTGCATTTCCCACGACGGAAATGTTTGCATGGGAAATACACAAACACAAAATGTTCGTGCATTTCCCATGCAAACATGCAGGGGTTTCCACCACAACCCCTGGTCACTATACTAGTGAGCGGGAAGTAGCGGCAGACACCCACGCAGCCCCCATTTTTTGTTTTTATTTCCCTGTTCTGTTGGGAGAGCTTGGGGGTGTCCCCCGCAACCTGCGCTCACTGTAGTGAGTGTGGTGTTTCGGGGGACAAACTCTCAGCCACCCGCAGCCACCCGCAGCCTTTAAAAAAAAAAAATCCATACCGACCCCACCAAAACACCTATAAACATACCACGAAATGTTTGAACTTTTGGTAGTTAGAACCTTTCGTAGTGTGTGTTTTAGGTCTTTTGGTGGGGTCAGTCATTTTTATTCAGACATTTCTTTCTATTCTGTTTTCTTTCTATCACATGGCATTTTTCTACTGGCATCAAGAGCAAAGCCAGCAGGAAAATGTTATTAGGTGGGCATATTGCCATGTATTGGCAAAGCCGGCATGGATATGTTTCCTTATATTAGCATTACTGACATCATAGACAAATCAACAAAAGTATGTTCTTATGTGGGGATAATGGATCTGTTCATTTCTTACCAGTTGTTAACTGTGTGCCTTTTTACCCAGTTTTTCACTGAAACTGTGTTTTAAAATTGATCATTTTATCCCATTAAATAAAACATGTTCTCGGGAGTGAACAGGCAAACTCTCTTTGGGTGCATCAGTCTCCTTCTTTACTATTGGTCCCTTCCGCATATTCATGGGAAATGTTTGCACCCCTCCAATTAAAATATTCACCAGCCGCCACTGCAATTCTGTGTGAAATGTTCTCTCTTTTATTTACCTAGGAAAAGCGAAGATTCACAGTCCCATTTCCAAAAGAAATTGTCTAATTAAAAAACAGGCGCATCTAATCATTTTTAAACTATGACGAAGTCGTTTTTTTAAAATGTATTATTCAAGAAGCTAATATTTGTTAATATTAATATTTGTTCATTCCTCTTAATAGATAAACAGAATTCATACCATTTTTTGATCCATTATCTTAACTGAATTGTACAGTTAAAATGCACCATGTTTCCCATAGAAGTCTCTGAGAGAAAACAAAACCTCTTGTATCTGTTGGCTCAACTTTGGGTGGGCCCAACTACATTACTTTCATTCGTTTTAGACCCCACTTGTTAAACAATCCTGGCTACACCTCTGCTTCGTGATGTCAGACACAAACCCTTTGAGGTCAGTTTTCAGAGCTGGCAAGCTATGAGCCATCCCAAGTACTGATATAAGCAGAGCATTCCATTCTGCATTGTGGCATGGAGATCAGAAGCTACCCTTTTTGACATTGTGGCACTGTTCTAAATACAATATTCATGTTCCACTAGAAAAGTAGATGAGCCCTTGCCTCTGACCGCCCACATCACCCGCCCCCCCCAGCCCTCGTGAGCACCTTGCAAATTCCTATCCTGATGACAAGTAATGAGGTTTCTCAAGTGATTCTGCCCATTAAACTGAGCACCGTCCCCAACTCTCTCCACCCACACTGCGCCAGCAATGGGGAATACCCTCACTCTTCTGACAGTCGTTCCCCATTTCTTGCACTGCTGCTAGCTCGCCCCGAGCGACTCACAACACACATTGCAGCAGTAAGACCCCCCAGTATCGCAATGGGATGGACTGTGAATGCAGACCTGTGGTGACCACTGCAGCAGACTCAAAATAAACATGAAGTATTTGCGTTCACCCCCAAAGTGGCATTTTGGCACTAATAACAGATGTTTATTGTTACCCAAATTAATATTACTCATTTTATTGACCTCGAAGGATGAATGGCTGAGTGGACCTCATTCAAACCTGTGACCATGAGGTCAAACACAGGTCCTTGTAGGGGAAGCATTAGTCCAATGAGCCACAGACCCAGCTAAGAATAAGGGAACTGGAGCAAGGCAAAGTTTGCAAACTATTTGCCCTATTTCTTAAAACATTGGGATATATCAGAAAATCAATGCACCATGACAAGTGCAGTTTGGCGGGGTATGGTATAAATACCAAGGCAAAAATTACCCTAGTCCAGAAAAGATACTTGTTTGATGCATTTTTGAACCATGGCAAACTTTGCCCTAGTGCCAATACTATTCCGTATTAGCACTAGAGCAAACTTTGCCCTGGTGGAAAAGGACAGTGAAAATGTATCTTTTGTGCACCAGGGTAATTTTCGCCTTAATGCTTATAACATACCAAAATGCACTTGGCATGGTGCAATGTTTTTTTTAAATATTTCTGAGTGTTTTTAGTAATAGGGCAAACTTTGCCCTACTGCTAATGCCGTGCAATTTTGCACTTGCACCGCCAAAATGTTTCTGTTCTCTGGTCCCTGGTCGCCAAAATGTCTGAAATGTTTGCTGCACTTCCTATGCACATAGTATGGGATGTTCTGTGTGGCATTGAGAGTAAAATGCACACAGAGTATGTAATTTTGCTTCACCACCATCTCCAAACAGCACAATGTATTTGCTACCGCATGTTGAATGACTTGCTTTCTGCTGTCAGGAGTTTTATTTGAAAGGTAACCTCGCCGAGCAGCACTAATCTCCCCTCTCATCCCATCGGGCATTGAACAGACAAGAGTGATAACATGTCAAATGACATGATACTCTACTGCAATGTTTGGGCTGGTGGAAATAAAGGCGGTGGACACTGCTTCAAAGTCCTTAAAATGTGCACACAATGATCACAAAGAATGAAGCTACCAAATAAAGCATCTAATTCTTTTTTTAGTGACTGTTGCTCTTTTACAGAAAGCTTCTATTGAACATCATATCATCTTACTGAGGCATGACCGTCTGCATAACAAGAGTCAAGTTACATTGCTCAACAATGCGGCCACATCAGAGAGACGGCGACGTGAATGGCACAAAGTACAGTATCACGCTTCTACAGGTCAGGTGCAGCCTGCAAACATTGCTGCAGTACTTCTTAAAGTACAGCATCACGCCTGTACAGGTCAGGTACAGCCTGCAAACATTGCTGCAGCACTTCTTAAAGTACAGCATCACGCCTGTACAGGTCAGGTACAGCCTGCAAACATTGCTGCAGCACTTCTTAAAGTACAGCATCACGCTTCTACAGGTCAGGCACAGACCGCAAACATTGCTGCAGTACTTCTTAAAGTACAGCATCACGCTTCTACAGGTCAGGCACAGACTGCAAACATTGCTGCAGTACTTCTTAAAGTACAGCATCACGCTTCTACAGGTGAGGCACAGTCTGCAAACATTGCTGCAGTACTTCTTAAAGTACAGCATCACGCTTCTACAGGTCAGGTACACTGCTTCAGTACTTCTTAAATAGTAAGACTAGGGGGGCGGGGTTGAAATTTAAACTCTGCTAGTGTAAATTGTCCACTTCGTGAACATTCGAAAATTAGGAATTATTATAATATGCCTCTGGGGAAATTGTTGAAAATAATCGCTTAGTTTGCTGAAAAGAAATCCTGCAGACTAATTTGCAGGCTTTCCTATGTGCTTTTTTATTTATTTATTTATTCGTATTTATATAGCGCACAGCAGCCGGTAGGCATCCTGGTGCTTGTTACAGAGAGAATAACTTAGTTGCAGGAGTCATACATTTTTACATTTTCTGTGCAGTGAGAAAAAAAACATGCAGTACAGTTAGGTTCTAGGCATGGAAGGAAGGTAGGGGGCAATAGGAGGAGCAGTAGAGGAAGGCGGAGAGAGGTCGGGTGTTAGTTGAAGAGGGAGGTTTTTAAGTTTTTTCGGAACACAAGGAGGGAGGTCTCCGCTCTGAGAGCTGTGGGGAGCGAGTTTCAGAGTTTGGGTGCTATGTAGGGGAAGCCGATCCCACCTGCGTTGACCCTATTGATGTGTGGGGTGTAAAGTTGATTGGAGTAGCATGATCGTGTGGGGCGTGTGGATGTGGTTCTTGATATAGTTTCTGATAGGTATGAGGGGACAGTGTGGGTGGGGCATTTGTGTGTGATGGTAAGGTATTTGAAGGTAATGCGGTCTTTGACAGGGAGCCAATGTGCTGCCTGCCTAGCCTGGGAAATGTGGTCCCTTCTGGAAATGCTCAATGCTGCTATTAGTGCATTGTTTTGAGTGATTTGGAGTCTGTTTAAGTTTTTCGCTGAGGTACCGGCTAGGAGGGCATTACAATAGTCTAGCTTGGCACCAATAGTTGCTCAAGCTATTGAGAGACATTTAGGCTTAGAGAGGTAGGATTTTATTGCATTGATGAGCTTTGTGGTATGGGTAAAGGCAGAGGCAATGGCACTGACCTGCCTAGTCATAGATAAGGTAGAGTCGACATAGATCCCTAACGTCTTTACTGAGGAGCAGATGGGAATGATAGAGTTGTCTATGCTGAAATTAGAATAGAGAGTGTTGAGTTTGGCTAGCGTGGCCTTTTGACCGAGAACGATGATCTCTGTCTTATGCTGTGGGATGTATTGACCCACTTTGCTGTGCTATGCGGTATCACTCTAATACTTATGGTGCAAGGAACTGCAACAATGGCGGCAAAACTCTTGTGCGCGCCTAAAACCTACAAACAACCTACAAAAACCGCTTTCTCAAGCACATACAAAGATGGATGCACAACCTGCCCCCCATGGTGCATGTGTGGTGGAATAGAGCACGCACTACAGAATGTGTGCCAGTGGGCTTCATGACCAGCAAACAGAGTGCAGAGAGAGAAGCAGTGCTTTGTAAATAAAACGTCAGAATGTGCCTACAAATGACATTTGCTTTGGTGCTAAAACTCCAAAATGCCTATAATAGAACACTTCTTAACATCCAAAATCTTGCCTGGTGCTAAAGTTCATGTAATCTAATGATGCATTGTCACGACCCGTGACCCAGAATCCCACTGGCATGGTCACATGCCAGGTAGGGTTAGGACTCGGGGTTCATTTGGGGCCCCAAGGGCCTTACATTTTCACCAGGGACTCTCCTGGAGTCAGTCCTGGCACCTTTGGCGCCAGGCTCATATTTGGAATGGGACTTTAAGGGACTCATTTTTATGTGAAGGCCTGCAGCCAACATGGAGGCACCCACGCAGTCTAGTCCCTAAGAACCAGACTGTGCGGTTTAGTGTATTAGGGTGTGGTAGCCCGGACTACTTTAACTGGACTACTTTACAGGGTAGGCTATATAAACCACACCCAAGCTAAAGAATGTGCTTCGCGTTATTCTTCAGCCAGCAGCGTAACGCTCACCGTGTTCAGAGACCAGCACCTGGCGTTCCTGGAATTGCAGACCTGCAGAGGAGACAAAAGAACATCATTAGCAGTTCCAGTTTACCTGCAGTCTTCCATCCTTCGATCCCAGCTGCTTACGGTCTTCCATCCCGTTGGCAGCATCTTCAGGACATTGTGGTCGCACCAGAACGAAGCACCTGGGGAGGAGAGAAAAACGGACAATGTTAAACAGGTTACTCACGGCAATCTCAGCAGCAACCAAAATCTCCTCACCTGGCTGGGCATATCTTGGCCGGTTCCGCTCCAGAAAAAACCGCACACCCAGAAAGACCATCGTAATCTGATGAGGAATAAAGAATACAGGTTAGCCCAAAAAGACATTAGTGCGCCACACTTCGCGCTGAACCTACCTTTCTACATACGCTCCGCGTCCATAAATCCCGGCAGGAGCTGAACCCAAGCAGCACACCCAGAGAACAATCAGAAAAACACATTAATAGCCCGAAAGAAAGCAGAAGCCCTCAAGGACTACTATGATCGAACTCGCCTCTTTAAAGACACTTGAATGGGTTGGCATCAGTGAAGTTAACTCGGTCGATTCAACCCGCAGAAACTACGCGCCCCTGCACAGAAAACAGGACGGAGAGCACGCCAGACATCATAACAAGGTGAGGAGGGGGGCCTTCAGGTCGAGTCCAAGGGGCTGGTGGGAGGAAACAAAATCTGAACCTAAGCCCAGTCCTCTTGTGTTTTCAGGCCCACCTGCCATAGAAGACATCATCCTGAATTGAGTACATCTGAGGGGAAATCGGGCAACCAGGGCATACAGGCGTCCCCGTGGATATCAGGTGAGCGTAACAAGCATTGCAAACATACAAAGTCCTAATGTGAAGAGCAAAGCATTCTTCAGAAAAACTGAATTGTATGTAAACTGACAGCCCCTGTCAGAATCTGGGTGCAGTACCCTGGGCTACCTGAATGACAGCTGTCAAATGAGTTACGGATGAAACTTTAAAGTGATCTAAACTAAAAAGTCTGCTGGATCAGCAAACATAAAAAGGATTGTGGCTAAAAAGAATACAGATCTCAGTTGCTTTTTATCCCGCAGAATTGGCTGAGCTGCCCCCCTTTGGAAGTGGGCAAACAGGTTTCTCCCAAAAGGAGGGCCTTCCTCTCAGCAGAAACTCACGGGGAGGTGCTAATTGTGGGTTAACCCAGACTCTTGTCTGCAGAAAGAGAATGAACAATAGCAGGTCTTTCAGCCTAGTACACAGAGGTGTGAGAGGGTCGTAAATGGCTCCTGGAAGGAACAAACGAGGAGGGGGTGTTCCTAGACTCCAGGTAAAGAAAAAGGGGCATACCATTGGCTGTAAAGCATGAACAAAGAACAATTTTTAAATACTCATAACTAATGATTTAAAATGGTGAAAATTATTCCAAGGACATATCTGTTAGTCTAATTTTTGGCTGCACGTTTTAAGAGGCGGCAGAACCGTGTACCATGTTCAGGACAGGAATGGCAATATATGTGGTTTTATGTAAAATGTATGAATCCTAGAATTGTGAAAATGTACACACACATTCCTATGTTAAACACACACATTTGTGGAAATTTGCATACAAGTTGGAGAGTGTGTTCATAGCAAAAAGGACAACATTTTGTAGAAAGATGAAACAAGACCCCACAGCTGCAGGATTTTGAGGAACAGATGCTACATAAAATATGGCATCTTTGTGTGTGATTTGTGTAAAAGTGACCAATATAGAAATGTGTATTTAGTATAAAATCCGATTTTGAGACCAGTAGCTAAAGGGAGGTTTCTAAGAACTGTAAAGCAAACCATAAAATGTGACATCATCCAGCCTAAATCCAATCACTCAAATGCAAGGCGGAGATGAAGTTTTGACCCAATCCCAGCTCACAGGGGCAAGCTTAGCTAAGCCGGCCAATACACCCATGTTGTGATGTCATTTTAAAGGATAAATAGAGACAGCTGACAACACATAGGGACTGACCGATTCATTCACTTTCCTGATTCCGGCAAAGCACTCTGATCCAGCATTCTACATCCAGCTTTAACATCTTTCCAGATCCAGATGCCAAGACTCTTGCAAGCAGTAGAGAGCTATTGACTTTCTGCAATCCTCAAAATTATTCTTGCAACCCAGTGAAGCGCTGTGGTGTGTGAAGGCCTTTTGAACTAGAATCCTGCTTGCTACCACTAGGCTTGCCTGAGGAACTCGCTATCCAGCTGATTGAAATATCCACAAACAAGGAGGGCAGATTCTGTGCAAATCCGGTGACCGGCCTAGCTGATCCAAACCCGTGACTGATGTGCTGTTCTTCCTAGACCAGATCCAATCCATGACCAGAACTGACGGTCCAATTTAATGACTTATCCTGTGAGTATTAATAGGAAGAACTGTGACCCATAGTATATTTGCATTGTCTTATCCCAATCTCAAACCCATCTTATCTTTCATTCAGAACCATAGTGTTGCTAGAACTATCTTTGTGCTGACTCTTTTCTCCATCTGTGGCATTCACTTTTTTATAGTCATAATCTATTGTATCAACCCATCTTTCATTTTCAAAGTGCATTTCTGTTTTCCATTCTCGCGCCTATTTTACAAAAACAACCTTTACTAAAAACCTCTATAACTCCCTCCGTGTTTGTGATAGAAACGAAATTTCAACTCCTGCTTGTACCTAACATCCATAGCTATCCATAGAACCCATTATAGTGAATATTGCATAAGGAAAAGTTTTCCGCAAATTTACATTCTGAGAAATTTTAAACGTGTGAAATAGCTTTAAATTATTTCCGACTTGGACTTTGAGATGTCCATTGTTTTCTTTTGACTAAACCATTGCTTGTGATTGTTTGCTCAGTCAATGCCAAAGACAATTTCAAGGCCATTCTGACAGCTTGTTTGTTTGTTTATTTTATTTATTTGTATAGCGCTCCAAACCCAGAGGTAGAAAGGCGCTTTAAGAAGACGGTTACATAATAGATAATAAATCAATTTAGTCAATCAATAAAGCAGCTGCAAAGTCAATTCTGTTTTTCTCTTGTGTGTGAAGGGGGAAGGTGGGACTGATATTCTGTTTGAATTGTGCTATTCCTGAATACCTGCTCTCTCCTCCCATCACTTTACATTGCCTATTGGGGGGTTGAGGGGTGTTGCTGGGGGATCTCCTAACCATTGTGCCATCTGTTCAACACCAATTCAAAAGTATTTGTTCCTGTGCTGCATTTGTTTTTGTGCTCATCACTTGATTCCTAGTGTATTAAAGATACTATGCAGTGTTCTGTCACCCCATTGGTGATTGTTGTTTACCCCTCCGGGGGAGGGGGGGTTCCAGGAGAAGGGTGTGCAAAACAATGTGATTCTCCCGTTATAGCGAATATCGCGTAAGGAAAAGTTTGCCGTGATTTTACATTCTGAGAAATTGTACACGTGTGAAATAGCCTTAAATTGTTTCCAACTTGGACTTTGAGATTTCCATTGTTTTCTTTTGACTAAACCATTGTTTGTGATTGTGTGCAACTGTTTAAAGAGGCTCCCGTAGGAATTTAGAACAATTTAAGTAATTTTGACCACATTTGGTGTTTTTGCTCAGTCAATTCCAAAGACAATTTCATGGCCATTCTGACAGCTGCAAAGTGTTACGCTCACCTGGTAGCCACTGGGACGCCCTTATGCCCCGGTTGCCAGATTCACTCTGGACCTTCCCGATTCTGGACGATGCCTTCTATGGCGGTCGGGTCTGAAAACACAGGAGGACTGGACTTAGGAACAGATTACGTTTCCTCCCACCAGCCCCCTGGACTCAACCTGATGGCTCACTCCTCACCTTGTTATGATGTCTGGCGTGCTCTCCGTCCTGCCTTCTGTGCAGGGGCACATAGTTTTCTGTGGGTTGAAGCAACCGAATTAACTTCACTGGTGCTAACCCATTCAAGTGTGTTTACGGAGGTAAGTCTGGTTATAGCAGTCTTAAAATGTCCTTGCTTTCCTTTCTTGCTATTAATGTCTTTTCTTTGTTTGTTTCCCCTTAGGTGCTAAGAGGTTCGGTGGGTGCGCTACTTGGATCAGGTTCCTGCCAGGATGATGGACGGAGGAGCGTATGATGAATGGTAGGTTAAGCGCAAAGTGCGGTGTGGTAATGTCTTTTCTTGCTAACCTGTATTCTTTATTCCTTTTCTAATCGCGATGGTCTTTCTGGTTGTGTGAAGTTTTCCAGGAGCTGAACGGGTGCCCAGCCAGGTGAGGATTTTGTGATTACTGCCGTTAATGCCGTGAGTAACCTGTTTTAACGTTGTCCTTCTTTCTCTCTCCCTCCAGGTGCTTCCTTCCGGTGCGTGTGTGGTGTCCTGATGATGCTGCCGACTGGATGGAAGACCGCGAGCAGCAGGAATCGATGGATGGAAAGTTGCAGGTAAGCAGAGACTGCTAATGATGTTCTTTTGTCTCCTCTGCAGGTCCACTATTCAAGGATCGCCGGGTGCTGGTCTCTGAACACGATGAGCGTCACGCTGCTGGCTGCAGAATAACGCGAAGCACGTTGTGTAGCTTGGGTGTGGTTTATATAGCCCTCTGTAAAGTATTCCAGGTAAAGTAGTCCAGGCTACCACACCCTAAAACCCTGTACCGCACAGTCTGGTTCTTAGGAACTAGACTGTGTGGGTGCCTCCATGTTGGCTGCAGGCCTTCACAGAAAAAGTAGTCCCTGCAAGACAATGTCCCAATCTGAACATGAGCCTGGCACCAAAGGCAGCAGGACTGACTCCAGGAGAGTCTATGATGATAATGCAAGGCCTTAGGGGCCCCAAGTGAACCCTGAGTCCTAACCCTACCTGGCATGTGACCATGCCAGTGGGTTTTTGGGTCACGGCTCGCGACAGCACTCCCCCCCAAGGCCCCTCCTAAGGTGATTCTCCTGCCTGGTCCAGGCTTGTCTGGGAAGTTTAGATGAAACGTTCTAATTAAACGCGGTGCATGAATGTTCTCACTAGGTTCCCAAGATCTGTCTTGAGGGCCGTAACCCTTCCAATCGACTAGATAGTATAGTTTGGATCTTGTATATTTGGAATCCAGGATTTCTTTCACTTCAAATTCGGGTTCTCCATCGATCATTATGGGTTCAGGTGGTGGTTTAACTCATGTACCGGGTTGTACTGGTTTTAACAGTGAGACCTGGAATACTGGGTGAATTCGCATGTTAGCTGGTAATGCTAGTTTAACTGCCGCTGGGTTGATGATGGCTTGAACAGGATATGGTCCCAAATAGCGAGGGCGAAAAGTCTGGGTTCCTTTTACTTTTAGCGGTATGTATTTTGCAGCTAGCCAAACTCTGTCTCCTACCTGATAGTCAGGGGCCTTTTTCCGATGTTGGTCAGCAAACCTTTTTTGCTTGTTCTTGGCTTGAATTAACTGTTCTCTTGCCTTTTTAAAGGACTGAGTGATGTTTGCATGAAGAGTCTTTACAGCCGGCATTTCTAGACTGGGAGGGCTGTCTAGTTCGGAAGTACATGATTTCTGCCGTAGATGGTGTAGAAAGGTGTTTGACCAGTACTAGAATGCAATGAATTGTTGTAAGCATATTCGGCTATCCATAATAGATCTCCCCAGGTTCCTTTGACTTGGTGCAGCATGTATCGTAGATATTGTTCGAGAGTCTGGTTGGTCCTCTCTGTTTGACCATCCGTTTGGGGTTAATGGCTGGTGGATAGCCGGATGTCGATGTGAGACATAGTGCAGCACTTTTTCCAGAAGTTAGATACGAATTGGCTGCCTCGATCAGAGACCAGGACTGAAGGGAATCCATGCAGTTTGATAATGTTTTCCAAAAACACCTTTGCTAGATGGGATGCATCCTGAAGGCCTTTGAAAGGGATAAAGTGTGCCATTTTAGAAAATAAGTCTACTACTACTAAAATGTTATATTGAACCCTTGGCTGGGAGGTAAATCGGTAATGAAGTCGAGAGAAAGTGTTTGCCATGGTGCCGGAGGTATTTCTAATGATTGCAGGAGGCCAGATGGTTTTTGCTTCAATTACTTGTTTTGTGCACACACTCCACATGACTGAACTTATTGGATGACGTCTCGACGCCAAGTGGGCCACCAATAATTGCATTTCACTTTGGCTAGAGTTTTGGCAATTCTGGGGTGGCCCTCCATCAACAAATCGTGATGGGCCGAAATGATTTGTTGTTGTAGCTCGGTTTTAGGCACGTGCAGGCGTTCATCAAAATATAGCAGTTGATTTTTAACGGTGTATTATTTTCCTTTGGTATGCCATTCCAGTAACTCGCTCGGGGTAATTTCATGTTGGATCACGTTTCTAAGCTCAGTTTGTGTTAAAGCTATGGTGAGACCTAAAAGCTTGTCCTCCGGTATAATGGCTACTGGATCTGGGGTTGCATATTCTTTTTCATCGATGCCCATGCGTCAGCTTTCCCGTTTCTTACGCCTGGTCGATAAGTGATTACGTAGTCATACTCGGCAAAGAAAAGGGCCCATCATAATTGGCACGAAGATTGTGCTTTTGCTGTTTTTAAAAATTGTAAGTTCCGATGATCTGTGATTACAGTGACTGTATGCCTGGCCCTCAAGAGGCAATGTCGCCATGCCTTGAAGGCGGATTTTATATTAAGCAGTTCCTTATCGGTGATGGCATAATTGAGTTCAGGGGGTGTGAATTTTCATGACCAGAAGGCCACAGGGTGCAATTGGCCAGTTTCAGGGTCTTTCTGAGAAATGACCACCCCCATAACCATGCTGGAAGCATCACTTTCCACGATGTAAGGAAGATCCGGATGAGGGTGTCGTAAAATCAGGGCTGAGGAGAACCTTTCCTTAAGTTCTTGGAAGGCCTTTTCGGCGTCTTCTGTCCACATGAATATTTTATTGTATTTTCGTAGAAGTAACGTGATCGGATGCACAATCTGAGAGAAGTCTGGGATGAACCGACGGTAGAAGTTTGCAAAGCCCAGCATGCTCTGGACCCCTTTTAACGAGGTCAGAGAGGGCCATTTAAGAATGGCATCCACCTTGTGTGCATCCATTCGAATGCCTTTCGGAGTAAGAACGAAACCAAGAAATTCTACTTCGGTTACGTGGAAAAAGCATTTTTCAAGTTTTGCGTATAGTCGATGTTGGCGCAGTTTGGCAAGGACAGCGCGCACATGCTTGACATGGTCTTGTTTTGAGGTTGAATACACTAGGATGTCATCTATGTAGACCGGGGAGCAAACATCGATCAATTCCCTTAGGATGTTGTTCATAAAGTATTGGAATGCCGCCGGGGCATAGCAAAGCCCAAAAGGCATTACCTGGTACTCAAACAACCCATATTTGGTACGGAAGGCCGTTTTCCAGTCATCTCCTTCTTTAACTCGGACCAGGTGGTACGCTCCTCTGAGGTCTAACTTAGTATAAATCTGGGCATCTTTGACTTGATCCAGCATCTCGGGAATAATGGGCATGGGGCAACGGTTTTTCACGGTGGTCTGGTTCAGGGCGTGATAGTCAATACAGGTTCTCAAGTCCCCTTCCATCTTTGGTATGAAGAATAGGGGACTGGCTGCCGGTGATTTGGATTGGCGAATGAACCCATTTGCCAAGTACTGGTCCAGATAGGACTTTAGATGCTGGTTTTCTGGTTTTGTGAGCGCATAGATTCTGCCACAAGGGATCTGTGCACCAGGTATGAGGTCAATCTGACAGTCATAGGACCTATGCAGTGGTAGTGTATTAGCTTGTTCCTTCTGGAACACATCCTGGAAATCTTGATATTCTTCAGGGAGAGTACTAGTTGCGCCAAGTGTAGATATGCCGTTCTAGGACTCGTAGGAACCTTAAAACTGGATTTGTTTTCTTGGAAATAACAGGTGGAAGTGCAATCATGAGGAAAAGTCAATTTTCTTGCATGCCAATCTATCCAAGGGTTATGAGCAACTAACCATGGCATCCCTAATATTAGTTGAAACTGAGGCGCCTTGATGAGATCAAAGGAAATTGATTCCTGGTGTCCATCCTGGCACAGCAGGGTTGTTCCTGCTGTACATTGGGTTACTGGTTCGGAAGCAATTTCAGTCCCATCCACCATGGTTACTTCTTCTGTGTTCGGCTTAAAACTTAAGGGAAGCCCCATCTGTGCGGCAAGATCTCGATCAATATAATTCCCAACTGCTCCGCTGTCTATGTAAGCTTCAACAGAATGCATCCTTGAAGGTTGTTGGTGATTGATTAGGATCACTGGTATTGCAAAATGTGAGGTCGGTGGCTCATTCTTCTCACTCGACAAACTGACCTCTACTTTTGTCAAGCTAGGCAGTTTTCCGACTCCTTACTCTCATCCTTTTCTGTAGCTTCCACAATTCGCTTGGGGGGTTTTATCAGACAGTCTTTTAGGAAGTGCCCCGATTGTCCACAGTAGAAACATAACTGATGTTGCCTTCTCTTGTTTCTTTCAGCTTTTGTTAACGGTGGTCGTATGCCTCCGATTTGCATTGGCTCTGTGGTATTCTCTGACGTGCGTGGAGTAGCATCCTTGGTTCGTAGATACACGGCCTGTGTATCTGATCTGGACCGATCTGCTTTCCGATCTTGTAGTCGATGATCTATTTGCACCACCAGGTTGATAAATTCACTACAGTCTCTAGGTGGGTAAACTACCTGAGCCAAGACGTCCTTTAATTCCCCTCGGAGGCCTTGGTGAAACAATGTGGTTCTCTTGTCTTCAGGACACCTGGTTTCGGCCACTAACCTATTGAAGGTTGCTGTGTATGTTAGTAAGTCCTGATTCCCCTGCCGGAGTGATAAGAGTTCCTTGACTACAGCTTGTTCATGGGTGTGTCGAGCAAAGAGCTTTTCCATTTCTCTTTGGAAGTCACGTAGTAACGGATCATCATAGCTCACAAGCGGCACTGACCAGTCTGCTGCACTACCGCTCAGATATGGCAAAATAAATGCTACTCATGCCTGATCGTTAGGGAAGGAGCCCTGTCTGCAGAGGAAGTGAAGGCGACATTGATTCATAAATGCAGCATACTTCCTTGGGTCACCTGAAAACCTTTCTGGAGGTGCTAATGGTATTATTCGGGTAAGGTGATATGTACTGGAGTGGCAGACGACGTGGTTGCCTGTGCCGGAGGATTTGTCCCGGGTAATGGAGCTTCTCCAGCCTGTGATTGCAGTAATTGCCTGCTGATTTCTTCGGTGCGATCCTTGATGACGACAAGATCCCTTCGCAGGGTATTAGTCTCTTGCCTAGCCGAATGCACTTTGCCGCTTAATTGTCCTAATAACTGAGCCAGTTGGTCAATTTCTGAGGTCTCCATGGCACCCAGGTGGATAATGTTATGAGGCTTCGCATTCTGTTACGCTCACCTGGTATCCACGGGGACACCCTTATGCCCTGGTTGCCGGATTCACCCTGGACCTTCCCGATTCTGGACGATGCCTTCTATGGCGGCCGGGCCTGAAAACATAGGAGGACTGGACTTAGGAACAGATTTCTCTTCCTCCCACCAGCCCCCTGGACTCGACCTGATGGCCCACTTCTCACCTTGTTATGATGTCTGGCGTGCTCTCCATCCTGCCTTCTGTGAAGTGGCGCGTAGTTTTTTGCGGGTTGAAGCAACCGAGTTAACTTCACTGGTGCTAACCAATTCAAGTGTCTTTAAGGAGGTAAGTCTGGTTATAGCAGTCTTAAAATGTCCTTGCTTTCCTTTCTTGCTATTAATGTCTTTTCTTTGTTTGTTACCCCTTAGGTGCAAGCAGGTTTGGTGGGTGCGCTACTTGTATCAGGCTCCTGCTAGGATGATGGACGCAGGAGCATATGATGGATGGTAAGTTAAGCGCGAAGTGCGGCGCAGTAATGTCTTTTCTTGCTAACCTGTATTCTTTATTCCTTTTCAGATCGCGATGGTCTTTCTGGTCGTGTGAAGTTTTCCAGGAGCTGAACGGGTCAAGAAATGCCCAGCCAGGTGAGTATTTTGTGATTACTGCAGTGAATGCAGTGAGTAACCTGTTTTAACGTTGTCCTTCTTTCTCACTCCCTCCAGGTGCTTTCTTCCGGTGTGTGCGTGGTGTCCTGATGATGCTGCCGACTGGATGGAAGACCGCGAGCAGCAGGAATCGATGGATGGAAAGTTACAGGTACGCAGAGACTGCTAATGATGTTCTTTTGTCTCCTCTGCAGGTCTGCTATTCAAGGATCGCCGGTGCTGGTCTCTGAACACGAGCGTCATGCTGTTGGCTGCAGAATAACACGAAGCACGTTCTGTAGCTTGGGTGTGGTTTATATAGCCCTCTGTAAAGTATTCCAGGTAAAGTAGTCCGAGCTACCACACCCTAAAACACTGCACCGCACAGTCTGGTTCTTAGGAACTAGACTGTGTGGGTGCCTCTATGTTGGCGGCAGGCCTTCACAGAGAAAGTAGTCCCTTCAAGACCATGTCCCAATCTGAACATGAGCCTGGCAGACTCACCCCAGGAGAGTCTATGACGATAATGCAAAGCCCTAGGGGCCCCAAGTGAACCCTGAGTTCAAACCCTACCTGGCATGTGACCATGCCATTGGGGTTTTGGGTCACGGGTAGTGACACAAAGCCTATTCCGTTTTTCTCTTTTGTGTGAAAGGGGAAGGTGGGACTGATATTCTGTTTGATTTGTGCTATTCCTGAATACTTGCTCTCTCCTCCCATCGCTTTACATTGCCTATTGGGGGGTTGAGGGGTGTTGCAAGGGGGACTCCTAACCATAGTGCCATCTGTTTGACACCAATTCAAAAGTATTTGTTTCTGTGCTGCATTTATTTTTGTGCTCATCACTTGATTCCTAGTGTATTAAAGATACTATTCAGTGTTCTGTCACCCCATTGGTGATTGTTGTTTATCTATTAGAATATATTGTGATTACATTTTAAATACATAAATAAATATTTACCTTTGCAAACTAGCCTGATTCCTGGTTCAGTGTGACCGGGGAGTTTCCAGGAGAAGGGTGTGATACGAGTGGTATATCGTTCAGAATATTGAACTTATAGGTAAAAATAAATAAGGGTTTCAATTGCGCACTCCATGCTGGGCTTGACTTGGGTGTGTGCCGGATGGAAATCACTTACAGCTTGGGGGCTCGTCTGCGGGAACCTGAATTTGACATACCACTAGTGACAGTCTAACACAGCGTGCTAGCCGACGGGGTACACACACCTTGTTGTGTTACCATACTGTGCTACACTGTACAAGCACCCCTCAAAAGAAATACTCAAAGGAATGGGGCCTGTTTGCAAAAGTAAAAGAACCCTGAGAAAGTCAGAAGGAAATTTATATTTCCGCAATGGCGACCCCAGTCAAAATCAATATTGCTAGGGAACACCTACTGCACATATTGTTTGTCAGGGGTGAATGGCCAGAAGAGGACGAACAGGTATGGCTGTAGGGAATAAAACAAGAAATCACTGAAATCAACCTTAATACCTGACAGGACAAGGGTCCATTACATCAAGTACTTAGCGAATTGTATATGACCCCTAAAATAAAAGAGGAGTAATGCAAAACTGCCAAAATAGCGGCCTACCTGTACCTCCACATAGGAGTCATACAGGAAAAGTATGCAGACCATATAGATTTCACAAAGAGGCAAGGGGAAGCACTGCAGAAAATCCAGAGCAATCTGGACGCTGCATAGTAAAGGCTTCAAGATAGCAAAAACTCTGAAACAGAGGCTAGGAAATATGATCAGATCTGGCTCTCTAACTGCAAAAGAATGCAGAGCAAGATGCCCAGGTACAGACACTGCAAAAAGAGTGTCAAGAAAGATTGGATTATCTACAACAGAGTCAACAGAAGCTGGCACAACAGCTAGATTTTAACAGAGCCTGCACAGAGCATGTAGTCTCACCCTACAAAACCGCCTAGAATCCTTGAAAGAGTAAAATAATAAATTAATGATTAAAGACCTAGAATCCCAAGCAGAGTTTGATGAGGAGCGCCAGAAAGCTGGGGCACTTAAAAAGCAGAGGGACGACCTGGCTGCACAGAGGGGCACTCTAAGTCAGGAGAGGGACACCTTAGGCCAGGAAGTCAGTCATTTAAAAACAAAGTTGGAAGAAAGTAAGATGGCCCTTCAAGAGTTTGGGGAAATCAAAACTGAATATGAAAAGCTGTTAGAGCACACCAGGCGGGTGGAGGATGCTTTGGCAAAGAATAATTAGACCAGTAAGGACCAAACTCAGGAGGTGAGTCTCCTGCAGCAAAAAATGGCCCAATACTCCCAATGCAGGCAGGAAGCATAGAGAGACAATGAGGTTCTCTGTGAAAAGAATGACAGGCTCCACCAACAGATAGCCATGCAAGAACAAATCATAGAGACCTGTAAGTCCTTATTAGAGGAAAAAAAGGGTCGGATTTTGGCATGTCATCAGGGAGTAGGGGTGGAAAGAGATGCGGTAAGATGGGAAAGAGAAACCCCTAAGCATAACCTCAGGACCCCTGGCATTAGGGACTTCAATCCCTTCAGTTCCATGGACTCTGCCACCCTCATGTCCACTGGCTCATACGAACCAAGGGCCATGGGATGGTAGACTTCAATAGCATGGGAGATATTGGACTGACAGATAAGCGCCTCCCAAAAAAGGATGGCGGGCATCTATGTACAGGTTTCCAAATATTAGGGCTAGCCTCTCTGATCAGGGAGACTCCAGTGAGGGGAGAATCAGAGAACTGGATCCTCAAAGAATATCACCTACCAAGAGACGAGTCAGTCGAATTTGGTGGTGAATTCCATGTGACTAGGCCCACAAAGAACATTTTAAAAACCTCTTCCCAGCTAGGACAGTGGGGGTGGGGGGGTACTAAGATAAATCCTGGTAGTAAGGGAGAGTCAGAAGACTCTTCTGAGCGCCACAGGTTTCAAGAGACTAGGTCCCCACATTCTGCCAGCCATTCCCAAGCCCGCAGAATCAGGGAGAGCCTAAAGGATCAGACAGCCACCTCTGGGAGCAGTGCCTCTGATTCAGAGGATGAGTGGACCAGGGTGACCAGAACTAAAAAGACCAACAAAATCAAAAGGGCCCTACTGAAAGATACCCTGAAGCAAATCAAGGCTCTTAGGAGTGTCATAACGCCCTACCATACAAAATGCCAAATATTCAGTTTGGGAGCACCTCCAATTATTTGAGCAAATGATGGAGACTTTCCACCTGAAGGACAGTTAAAGCTGTATTCAATATGTCAAGTGGACATTTTCACCTGAATACTCCAGCTTCTTTGTGGGGCTGGAGGATCAGAACCATTCAAGATTGTCCACCTATAGGGCGGCCATCTTAACGCACTTCTCAATACACAGAAACCCTCAAGAGGCTCGCAAGGCGGCCTACAATCTGCAATGTGGGGAAGACCAGGCCCCACAAGAATTTGTGCAAGAGCTGAAACGTGCCTTTGCGCAGACCACCAGGAGGGTGTGCACTGACAGTAGGGAATTTATCAATACCTTCTTTCATGCCCTCCCTAAATACATTATGACCCAGCTGGTGAGGGACTTTCATGAGAAAAGATAACTAGACTGGGTCATTGAACAAGCAACTCGCATCTACAAAGTGCAGAAGCCAGTCGAAAATAAAAGTGCCAGTAGAAGCCAAAATCCACCCAACACCCCTGCTGCTGCTAAGGTGGCGGAGGTGAAGGTTGCTCCCATTTTAGATCTGGAGATGGGGGCGGGGGCCTAAAAACATTCCTGCACCAAATCTCACTAACCAAAGACCCAGAAGGCCCTCGGGCCAATCCCAAACAGGTAGTCAGGGAGGTAACCCCACAACTGGGACCCCTAATACCCTGACTACATCAGCCCCCGTTACAAGGGCAATAGACCCATCCCGGGGTATGTGCGGACTCCCCCAGCCCAAGGGGGGATCCAACCAGGCAGCCGCCAGCCCAGGAAACTTCCCTCCTAACTTTCCCCAGGAGGGCAGTAATGCCCCCAAATGGCGGGTTGAATTTCTTTCCCCGGTACCCACCAAACACCAACCCTCAGAACAACCCTTATTTCTTTCCGCACTTTCCTGAGCCCAGACAGACCAATCCTGGAGAGGGGAGGCCAAGGGTGGAGGGGTACCAAAACTATCCCAACCAATGGTATTATGGGAGAAGGGATTGTTACCCTTCCCGTGATCAACCAAGGGTAGACCAGAGGACCCCGAACCAGCCAGAGCGGGTGTCCCAACTGGAGCGCCAGGTCCAGAACTTGGCACAGGATCTGGGTCGCATGCTGAGGGCTCAACAGAACCCTCAGATGAGCATGGTGACTCAGAACCCCTCAAATCAAGGGTCTGGTGCTCCAGAGCAATGACGGAGAGAGAACCCCGACAACCCACCGGTTCCCAGGGAGGAGGCACAAGGGGAAGTGGGTGTAAAGCATTAGAGGAAGCTTCCTTCCCCACTTGTGAAAAGCCCCTGGAACCCCAGGAACCGGAACCAGAATCTCCTCCCCCCGAAAATCTGCAACCTAGGGAACAGAGGGCGGGTAGCAGAAATAAAGAGCATAAAAAGACCCATTTTGTGGAGGAGGTCAGAATCTTCCAATTTGAAGGAGAGGGGTCCTCAGAGGATTCTGGGGAAAGGATCTTATCCTTCAGGGATGGGGGAACTCCTCCCAAAGAAAATTGGGTCCCAAGAAATCCTGATCAAGAATGGGTAGATGTGGGGACTGAGTTTAAACTGCCCAACATTGAACCCCAGAATGACCAGCAAGAAAGTCACCTTGTTCAAACCAATTCTGGTGACTGCCTCCAAAAAGGGGGGTGGGCAGCCCAGAATCAGAACCAGGGGAGCCCAAAACTCACCCCATCTCCAACGGTCACCTTTTTCTTACAGGTTCCCAAGATCCCAAACAAAGTCCTGCCCAAACCACCCCTCTGTCAGAATCCAAAGCAAAGAAATTAACCCACCAATTGGCCAAAAATATGCATTATCTTTGCCCCCTTGAGGAGAAGGAGGGAAGATTGTATGCCCCGGTCCAAATAAAGGGGCAAAGTACATTTTTGGCAATGGTGGACACTGAATTTGGGAAGGAGGGAGAAATACCAAATCCCTCTCACCCCTCTTCCTGGACAACTTCAGAACTTCGATGGGAATGAAATTCCTATCGAGGGGGCTGCAGATTTAGACATTCAAATTGGACGACACAAGGTGAAGCACCCTGTCATAGTTGTGAATCCAGAGGGCACACCATGCGTAGATTGTCTCCCCTCATAGATTGTGTAAATAAGGTCCTCTGGACCCAGACTAACCGACAAATAAAATTAGAACATAGTGTCAACCATGTTAGTTTAAATGGCACATGCCACATGGTTGAACAAAAACCTGACCAAATTGAATTCCATTTCCAAAATAACCAAATCCCTGACGTGACAGTAATTGCAGTAGGACAACAAACTGGTGATGGGAAGTCCTCTCTATTTCTGAAAATCAACCTTCCTTCCAGTCTCAAGTGGCATTCCACACTGGAAGGGAACACTCTGAAATTCCATACAAATTCATAATCCGAAAATCCCACTTCCATAGTCCTAAATGATCAGAAACAAGCTCATAGCTTGGCTGACATTCAGAAAATTGGAGAGCAGTTGTTCATCCCTATTCAGTTAAATGAGGGGAGGGACTCTGTTCTCGCCCGAGTGTGTGTGAACAATGGTAAGAGCTTCATCAGCAAAGCCATATTCCAAAAACTCCCAAAAGATCCAGCCATTCCCACATTTAAACTGTTAGGCAAATTGGAAATGGACCTTGAAACACCCAATTCCATACATCTCCTGCCTAGCAGGTGTATGCTTAAAATTTCCATAGGCAACAAGAGCATACACCATAATTGTTGGGTCGTGCAAGATGTCAATGCTGCATTTTATTTAGACAGTGACATTCCCAATCGCTTTGCCATTAGTTTGGACCTAATAAACTTCAAAGCCTGGTCCAGATTAGCGCGTAATCCCATGGACTTTGATGATCCAGAGAAAGCATTTCGGTTCGCTCAATTGCTGCCATATGTAGTTGAAATTCAGATTGGAAAGGAAGTCACCATCCAAGAACGGACCCGACTATTCCCACTTAAAGTAAAAATTAAAAGAGGTCAGAAACTGAAAAATCCTGATGCCTATGTTCACCTCAATGCCCATTTTCAACAGCAAGGGTTGGGATTAAACCCAACACCCCTAGTCAATACAGAACACAACACCATTCCAATAGATGTGGATAACAGCGACCTAAAGAGTATCACTCTGGGCGCAGGCACCATTATTGGAATGGTGGTTGATGATCAACATTTTTAAGCAGATTTAGGTAACAAACTGATAGGACCGATCCTCAATGACTGTTTTGACTGTGATAGAAAAAATGACACAACACCAGATAGGATCTTCACCCGGCATGGGGGGAATTTCCTGGTGTCCTCTCCCTGCCCTTATGGTAAGGAAGATGTGACCTGTGATTTCAGGAGGGATGAGGTGATCTTTCAAGTCCACCAGGACTGCCTTCCCCACCTGAATCCATCAGTCCAAGTGAGTACTATGATCAGGGACTTCTCCACCCATCTGGAGGAGGCCGCTGAGATAGCCAAACCATAAGTCTTTCCGGGCTTCAGGCAGATGGTTGAAGAGAGAGTCAACCGAGCTGATGCCTGTGAGACTCTGGTGCAAAAGCAAAATTTGAAAAAAGTTTTCTTAGATTTTCAAGATCTCTTTGAGGTGGACTCATATGACTGTGGTTGCACTGACATCCACACAACAACAATTCACATGGACCCTGGCATGACTCCAGTGTTTGTGAATCAATATCGCTTGCCTTTCGCATCAATGGAGTCCCTTACTGAAATAATTAAGAACCTTGAGTCCCGTGGGATAATTCGTCCAGTCCACCTTCAATAATCTGGTGCTGGGGATTTTGAAAACCAAACAGCCAGTGGAGACTCTGTGCTGACCTAAGGGAGCTCAACAAACGGGTCCATACTTCCCGATGGCCTCTTCCCTACATTGACCAAGGGCTGGCCCAGATCCAGGGGTCAAAGGTATACACTGCCATTGACCTTACCAATGGGTACTGGACTGTACGTGTCAGTAGGGAGGACCAATACAAGCTTGCCTTTACCTTCGGGGGTGCAGCAGTACACTTGGACCCAGACTCCCTTCGGATCCATCAACTCCGGCAATGAATTTAACATCTTTCTGCATAAGGCCATGCCCGACTTGGGTGAAAGGGGTAACTTGGCCTATGTAGATGATGTTCTAATCAAAAGCTCAAGTGTGGAGGAACACATAGCAGCGATCCGTTATGTTCTGACACATTTGAGGGCTGCTGGAGCAAAACTCTCTTTCCAAAAGGCACAGTGGTGCAGGACCCGTGTCAATTTCTTGGGGCATGAGATAACTCCTGAAGGTCTCTGTCCCCAGGAAAAGAAAGTAGAAGAACTCCAGAAAATAAAAGACCCCACAACTCTGCGGGAACTAAGGAGCCTCCTTGGACTAACTAATTACAGCAGAAAGTTAATTGAGGATTACACAGAGATCACAAGACCCGTGATCCATCTGTTGAAGGGGGGGGGGGGGTAATGTGGGAGTGGGGTCCAGAACAAGCTGAGGCAGTGAGACAACTCAAAAGAAGCCTCTCACAAGCACCTTGCCTAACTTACCCTATCAAAAACAAAGAGTTCTTCTTGGAGACAGGGTTCTCAAATACATGCTTGACTGCAGTATTATACCAAAAGCATGACAAGGTCAATAAAGTAATCTCCTATGCGAGTAAGACTTTATCCTCTGTGGAGGAAAAATTCAACAATTGTGAAAAGGCACTCCTGGAAACGGTGTGGGCATTGAAGAATTACGGCCCGTTTATCCAGGGGGAACACATCATAGTGGAGACTCCACACCAACCTTTCAATATCTTCAAAGTGAACGAATCCGGGTCGGAAATGTGAGTAATTCCCGAATTACTTCCTGGATTCTGTCAATGCAAGGCTTTCCTGTGGAGGTTAGATATGGCGAAAACAAGAAGAGTCCCCTCTCACAAGGTCTGGCTGACTTGCATGATTGTGCCAGAGATAACTGTCTTGAGGACGAAAGTCTTAAAATCAAGGACAACATGAAGGCATACCTTAATTCCCCACACACTGTCTATGAAGAAGGAAAGTGTGCGGGAATGCTCACTGTCTATGTGGATGGGTGCTCCTACCATGTTGACATCAACGGGGAAAAGGAACTTGTGGCCGGCGTAGGGAATGCATGGGTGAATGATGCCCCAGAACCCTCCGCTGGGTACAAAATCGGTCCCCGAAGTAGTCAAGTGGCAGAGCTGTTGGCTGTGCATCAAGCCATCCTCACTGCTGTCCAACACCAACTCCACGAACTGGTCATAATCACTGATTCAGATTATGTACGGAACAGGTTCGTGCAGCACCTGGTTAACTGGAAAACCAGAGGCATGCTATGTGCTCATATTAAACCTTTAAAAAACAGAAAATGTATACAAAATATTGATGATCTGGTTACCTCGAATGGGATGACCATCTACTGGAAAAAGATTAAGGGTCATTCTAAAGTAGAGGGGACAGACAAAACTGGAAATGACTTAGCTGATCAGCTGGCCAAAACTGGAGCCATCCAAGGGGATCTACTTGAGATCGAGTCCCTGTTGGGGGAAATCCAGGTCACTGCTATCACTAGATCCCAGACAAATACTCACAATGAACTCTCAACTGCACAATAGAGTAAGGAAACCCCAGCTGCTGATTTGATTATGGCTTAGAAAGGGGATCCAATAATTGGTAAGTTTTATCAACACATTGAGGACCTTGAGAACCTTCCCCTGACGGATACCGATTACTTTGGGAAAGAGGACCTCAGAGTGTTGATGAAATGTCCAAAAATGTTTCGAATCCAAGATGGTTTGCTGGTGAGGAGATCCATATCTGGCCATGACCAGTGGGTGGTCCCTACCTCATTCTGAAGCCTGGTGCTAAGTCACACCCATGATGCGGCCACAGCCGGTTATTGGGGGTTTCATACGACATTAGAAATCTTACGAGAGGTTGCATACTTGCCACACATGGGGTAGGACCTCCACACATGGGGTAGGACCTCCACCAATACTTGAAGGGGTGTCTTGTGTGTGCACAATTTCAGCCAACATCACTCACACACCGTGCTCCCCTCCAAAAGAGGGGGATGACACTGCCTTTGTCAGATTTGCAAGTCAATTTTATCAGGCCCGTGATTCGCTCCTCTAGGGGGAAATTAGTACATGTTGACCGTTACATGCTTGTTCACTAAATGGGTGGAATGTCTCCCTGCCCCAAATTGCAAGGCACAAACAGCCGCTGCCCTGATGATCAATCACATCTTCTCACATGTTGGACTACCCCAAAGGATTGAGGTACCCACTTCACCAGTGAAGTGATGACAAAGATGTGGGAGATACTTGGGGTCATAAGGAAACTACACATTGTCTACCGGCCATCCTCTAGTGGTGGAATTGTGAGGTACAATAAAACTATTGTGAGCATATTAAAAAAGATTGTGGCAGATTCTGGGCCAAGTTGGGACATTCGATTACCCCTTGTCCTGATGATCAGATCTACCCCTTCTTCTGCAACAAAAATGTCTCCATTTGAGCTGATGACTGGACGAACGATGGTGCTTCCCCAGCATCTGCTCTACAGAACCCAAGAGCAGACCTTGATAAAGGCCTCCACAACTCATGATTATGTTGAGAATCTGAGAAAACACCTTCAACATGCTTTTTCCTATGCTCAGCGGAATCTAGAAAGATCTGCAGACAGTATGAAGACCCACTATGATCTTAAGACAACTACAAAAGAATATCAAGTAGGAGACCGGGTCTAATTGTTCAATTTCCAAAGGAACCAAGCCAAAGAGCCCAAATTCCTAACAAGTTGGCGGGGTCCTTTTGAAATTATGGACAGAATATCACCAGTCGCCTACAGAATCCGCATCCCCAAGGGCAGTTTGAAAGAAAGGGAAGACAAGTGGGTCCACATAAACCAGCTGAAGAGTTGCCATCGCAGGCATACTTTGTGGCAAATAGAGGAGCCGACCGGAAACCCAGAGGCGGAAAATCCTGAGACATAAAATAATTACTAAATGTTCACTGTGTATGTGCGAGAAGAGTGTTAAGACCATTAGTAAACATAGATGGGGAACATCACCAATTGTAATCAATGCAAGTGTCTTTCCCACTGCTGACATCCCCAGATGATGTGTGGACACAGTAGTGGGAACATTTCTATAACCATGATATGTTCTATCTTCTAGCTTCTGGACTAAGAATCATACTAAGAATTACCCAGGAGGATAACTCAGGGACCAGGAGGTAGACCCAAGGAGCCTTGAGTGCCGCTCCATACTCCCAACCTGAACCAGCAATACTCCCGACCAGAACCGGCAAGGAGAGCATGTCGTTCCAGCACTGACGGGAGAAGCAACTACAATTCTCCACACAGACAGAAAACGAACATCCCAATCTCCCGACTTCCCCTTGACGGCCAGTCAAAACCAAGTCGGGAGGGGGGCTCTGTGGGATGTATTGACCCATTTTGCTGTGCTATGCAGTATCACTGTAATATTTATGGTGCCCGAACTGCAACAATGGCGGAAAAACTATTGTGTGTTCCTAAAACCTACAACAAACCTACAAAAACCACGTTCTCAAGCACACAAAAAGATGGATGCACAACATGCCCCCCATGGTGCATGTGTGGTGGAATAGAGCACACACTGCAGAATATATGCCAGTGGGCTCCATGACCAGCAAAGAGAGTGCAGAGAGAAAAGCAGCACTTTGTAAATAAAACTCCAAAATGTGCCTACAAATGGCAATTGCTTTGGTGCTAAAAACTCCAAAATGCCTATAATACAACACATCCTAACATCCAAAATCTTGCCTGGCACTAAAGCTCATATTATCTCATGAAGCATTGCAAACATACAAAGTCCTAATGTAAAGAACAAAACATTCTTCAAAAAAACTGGATTGTATGTAAACTGACAGCCCCTGTCAGAATCTGGGTGCAGTACCCTGGGCTACCTGAATGACAGTTGTCAGATGGGTTACTGATGAAACTTCAAAGTGATCTAAACTAAAAAGTCTGCCGGATCAGCAAACATAAAATGAATTGTGGCTAAAAAGAATACAGATATCAGTTGCTTTTTATCCCACAGAGTTAAAGCTGAGAAAATACTTTATATATGTTTGATGCTACAAATGTGGTTTTTCCTGGTTTTAAGTAAGAATAAATTAGCTTGGCTGAGCTGCAACCCTTTGTAAGTGGACAAACAGGTTTCTCCCAAGAGGAGGGCCATCCTCTCAGCAGAAACTCACGGGGATGTGCTAATTGTGGGTTAACCCAGACTCTTGTCTACAGAAATAGAATGAACAATAGCAGGCCCTTCAGACCAGGAAACGGAGGTGTGAGAGGGTCGTAAATGGCTCCTGGAAGGAACAAACAAGGAGGGGGATGTTCCTAGACTCCAGGGAGAGAAAAGGAGGCGTTCCATTTGCTGTTAAGCATGAACAAAGAACAATTTTTTGGACTCATAACTAATGATTTAAAATGCTGAAAATTATACCAAGGACATATCTGTTAGTCTCATTTTTGGCTGCACATTTTAAGAGGCGGCAGAACCGTGTAACATCTTCAGGACAGGAATGGCAATATATGTGGTTTTATGTGAAATGTATGAATCCTAGAATTGTGAAAATGTACACACACATTCCTATGCTAAACACATTTGTGGAAATTTACATACAGTTTGGAAAGTGTGGTCATAGCAAAAAGGACAGAATTCTGTAGAAAGTTGAAACAAGACCCCACAGCTACATGATTTTGAGGAACAGATGCTACATAAAATATGGCATCTTTGTGTGTAATTTGTGTAAAAGTGACCAATGTAGAAATGTGTATTTAGTATAAAATCTGATTTTGAGACCAGTAGCTAAAGGGAGGTTTCTAAGAACTGTAAAGCAAACCATAAAATGTGAAATCATCCGGCCTTGATGCAATCTCTCAAATGCAAGGCGGAGATGAAGTTTTGACCCAATCCCAGCTCACAGGGGCAGGCTTAGCTAAGCCGGCCAATACACCCATGTTGTGATGTCATTTAAAGGATAAATAGAGACAGCTGACAACACATAGGGACTGACCTATTCACTCACTTTGCTGATTACGGCGAAGCACTCTGATCCAGCATTCTACATCCAGCTTTAACATCTTTCCCAATCCAGTTCCAAGACTCTTGCAAGCAGTAGAGAACTATTGACTTTCTGCAAGGCCTAATCCTTAAAATTATTCTTGCAACCCAGTGAAGCGCTGTGGTGTGAGAAGGCCTTTTGAAGTAGTATCCTGAAATTCTCTGGCTTGCTACCTCTAGGCTTGCCTGAGGAATTCGCTATCCAGCTGATTGAAATATCCACAAACAAGGAGGGCAGATTCCGTGCAAATCCGGTGACCGGCCTAGCTGATTCAATCCTGTGCCTGATGTGCTGTTCTTCCTAGACCAGATCCAATCCATGACCAGAACAGACGGTCCAATTTAATAACTTATCCTGTGTGTATTAATAGGAAGAACTGTGACCCATAGTATATTTGCATTGTCTTATCCCAATCTCAAACCCATCCTATCTTTCATTCAGAACCATAGTGTTGCTAGAACTATCTTTGCGCTGACTCTTTTCTCATCTGAAGAAGTAGAGTATCCACAACAGGCGGGTTACGCTGATCACGTGACTTTAGATCCATCTGTGGCATTCGCTTTTTCATAGTCATAATCTATTGTATCAACCCATCTGTCATTTTCAAAGTGCATTTCTGTTTTCCATCCTCGCGCCTATTTTACAAAAACAACCTTTACTAAGGGCCTCATTACACAGATGGCGGAGAACCATGGCTCTATTAGCGCCATGGTTCATGCCAGTAAAATACCGGCACCGCCTTGGCGGAAAGGGGAATTACCGCCCCATTCCAAGGTTGGCGGGGCGGTAATTCCCCCTTCCACCATTGCCCTTCCCCATTCCAATTTTTGCCCCATAGGGCATAATGGGAATGGGGAAGGCGGTAATTACGGTACCGCAAATTGCGGTACCGTAATTAGCTCCCTGGGTCCCTTTGTGGGTTGGTTTTTAATGCCTGCAAAAAGCAGGCGTTAAATCCCCCAACCCGCAAAGGGACCTCGTAGTAAGGCGGTAAGGATTTACCGGTACCGGTAATGAGGCCCTAAAACCTCTATACCTCCCTCAGTTTTTGTGATAGAAACGAAATTTCAACTCCTACTTGTACCTAACATCCATAGCTATCCATAGAACCCATTATATTGAATATCGCGTAAGGAAAGGTTTTCCACGAATTTACATTCTGAGAAATTTTACACGTGTGAAATAGCTTTAAATTGTTTATGACTTGGACTTTGAGATGTCCATTGTTTTCTTTTGACTAAACCATTGCTTGTGATTGTGTGCAACTGTTCAAAGCGGCTCCTGTAGGAATTTATAACAATTTAGGTTTTTTTGACCACATTTGGTGTTTTTGCTCAGTCAATTCCAAAGACAATTTCAAGGCCATTATGACAGCTTGTTTGTTTGTTTTATTTATTTGTATAGCGCTCCAAACCCAGAGGTAGAAAGGCGCTTTAAGAAGATGGTTACACAATAGATAATAAATCAATTTAGTCAATCAATAAAGCAGCTGCAAAGTCAATTCCGTTTTTCTCTTGTGTGTGAAGGGGGAAGGTGGGACTGATATTCTGTTCCTCCCATCTCTTTACATTGTCTATTGGGGGGTTGAGGGGTGTTGCAGGGAGAACTCCTAACCATAGTGCCATCTGTTCAACACCAATTCAAAAATATGTGTTTCTGTGCTGCATTTGTTTTTGTGCTCATCACTTGATTCCTAGTGTATTGAAGATACTATCAGGCTTGAGCCGGCAGACCCACTAAGGCAACACATGAAGGCTACTGCCTGTCGGGAGCCTGTCTGGAGCTGGATGGGCTCTGGGTTTACCTGTTACTACTCGGTAAGGACTGCCTTCTGACCCCTCTACTCTAGCTACACAACATTAATAAATCGGAAGTACTATTGACTAATGTTCTTTATTGCTAGTATCTCTACATGCACCACGGCTTTCTCAGTAGCTTCAATGCTTTGCCCGAAACGCTGTCTACTACTCCTGAACTGCACCATGCAAATGAATGACGCATTGATACCTGTGTGGCTTGTCAGAGTCTGTTGCACCTAGACTTTTATGCCCTGCCCTGAATAACCACCTTTAGCCTTTGTGCCTGGTACCAAATACTGCAATTAGCCCGTGGCTTGCTTTAGCCTGTTGTTTATAGAGGCACACTGCTTTCAGCTGTGCCACCTGCCTGCACATTACATCCAAAACTCTACCATGTAATTTGAATCTAGGTGAACCCAATGCCATTATTGCATCCACATACCTGCAAATTGTATTTTGCGTCTTACTAATGAGCCGGGGGTATGCAGACGGGGTATGCATTGAATCACGCTACATATATGCCTCTCTTATGCACCACTATGCTACGCGGCCCACTAAGCTTACAGCAATGATGTTTGCATTCCTGTCCAACTTGTATGGCCGATCCGGCTTCGCAGTTGCTGCCCATGTATGCAACTTTAATTATGTCACTCTGCAACTAGGTATGCTTCTTAGCCATTAAGACACTTCAAATCTAGGTGTTGTGCTTTTTAGCCACTGTGATACTCTCAAATCTAGGTGCTGTGCTTTTTAGCCAGTGTGATACTCTTAATTCTAGGTGTTGTGCACTTTAGACATTGTGATACTCTTAAATCTAGGTGCTGTGATTTTTTAGCCACTGTGATACTCTCAATTGTAGGTGTTGTGCATTTTAGACATTGTGATATTCCTAAATCTAGTTCTGTGCTTTTTTAGCCATTGTGATACTCTCAATTCTAGGTGTTGTGCATTTTTAGACATTGTGATACTCTTAAATCTAGGTGCTGTGCTTTTTAGCCATTGTGATACTCTCAATTCTAGGTGTTGTGCACTTTAGACATTGTAATACTCTTAAATCTAGGTGCTGTGCTTTTTTAGCCACTGTGATACTCTCAATTCTAGGTGTTGTGCATTCTAGCCATTGTGATATGCTTAAATCTAGGTGCTGTGCTTTTAGCCATTGTGATATTCTTAAATCTAGGTGCTGTGCTTTTTTAGCTACTGTGATACTCTCAATTCTAGGTGTTGTGCATTTTAGCCATTGTGATATGCTTAAATCTAGGTGTTGTGCATTTTAGCCATTGTGATATGCTTAAATCTAGGTGCTGTGCTTTTTAGCCATTGTGATACTCTTAATTCTAGGTGTGCTAGATCACTTTACCTTACCACAGGGAACATCCTCCCTGCATGACCCTGTGAACCACTACCCACCCAACTAAGTGTTAGCTCCGCACAATGTCTAGCCTATTTAGTTTCTACTGTATCATGGCTACTGCTACACTTCCTGTCACTTGCAATCAGGTCAGCCACACAGAGACCCCACTACATGCACTTGGACCCTTCTCACTATATATCAACAGATATATTACCAATACTCATGTCTACACTGACTTAAAACACCAAGCTCTGCTAGGACCATTAGCTTACACCTCCAAGCCCAGTTCCACTCACGATAGAAACAACAAACTACGTGCTAGACTTAACAAACTTCACGAGACACCCAGACGACTCCTCCCTCCTACAAAACGTGAGATGAAACGTCAAAATGGTAAGGAAGGGAACGCTTCCAACATCACCCCAGCTTCAATGTATGCACAAACATCTGAATCTAAGATAAAATCTAGTGCGAAAAATACTCCTAATCTCACACAACCTAAAGAGGAAACCAAGGATCACTCCTACAAAGGAACGCTTCTCAATGCCAGGTCATTAGTTGCACATGCCCTTGATATAGCTGATCTAATCACTGAGGCTATTTTGGACTTTATTGCAATAACCGAAACCTGGCTACACAAGGCAGCAGGCCCTTCACTCATGCTAGCCATCCCTGACGGTTACACTATATGTAGGCAAGACCGAGAGGGCACCCGCGGAGGCGGAATTGCCATCATCTCCAAATCGAGTCTTTCGCTAAGGCTAGCCCCCGCCCAAACTCTACAATCTTGTGAAGCCCTCACTGCAAAACTCCTCATAAACAATAATCAATCCCTAACCATTCACCTAATCTGTAGGCCTCCAGATCCGCTTGGGACCTTCGAAGAGGAGCTGCACAAGCTACTGACCCTCAATGCTAAAACCACTTCACAACTGCTGGTACTAGGGGATTTTAACCTAGGATTTAATGACCAAGCAGATGCGCACGCCGTGACTATTGCCCATGCTATTAACCCCCTAAGGCTACCCACATGCCCAAGTCTAGCAAAATCTCTTTCACCAAAACCACCACACTAGAGATAGAAAAAAATCATCCTTACCCTCAAACCATCTAATTGCAAAGATGACATCTGCCCAGCACAGTTAATAAAAGACGCTGCCAGAGATTTATCATCTTTTATCTCCAAACTTGTCAACGCATCCTTCTCCACAGGCATCATCCCAGTCAATTTAAAACAATCTTGGGTGCTCCCGTTGCTCAAAAAGCAAATTCTAGACCCTCTCATCCCTACTAACTACCGTCCAATCACTACAGTTCCATTCCTGTTGAAAATCCTGGACAAAGTGGCCTACATACAGATTCAAAAATACCTTGAACTGCATAAACTACTAGGATCTAGACAATCTGGCTTCCGCCCACTACATGGAACGGAAACAGCCCTTATTGATTTAAAGACCCAAATAGACGATTGAGAGATCAAGGTAAGACAGGCCTCCTCCTCCTACTAGATCTCTCAGCTGCGTTTGACCTTGTGGACCACAAGGTCCTCTGCAGACACTTGGACTCTGCCGCTCACTTCTCCACCCAAGCTATCGGTTGGATAGAATCCTTTCTGAGTGAGAGAACTATGAGAGTTTTTTCCCCATCGGCAGCAGCAGACCCCATACCCATCACCTGTGGAGTCCCTCAGGGATCCTGTGTCTCCCCGACTCTATACAATATATTCACCAAACCTCTGTTCGATGATCTGGACAATCTTGGTATCACCTACACCAACTATGCAGATGATACACAGATTCTCCTCCCACTTTCTGGGGATCATAGCAAGGACAGGGAGTTGGTGAATAGAGTGTATCTCCTCATTCAGGCATGGATGGCTACTCATGGTCTCTGCCTGAATGATGATAATACAGAGTTGATCATTCTGGGTACACAAGCCAATATTAACAAATTGGGCCCGGACTACTCAGCTTTCAGCATAGATGAAAATGTTATCAAAGTCTCGAGGGAAGTAAAAATACTCGGTTTTTACCTCTATTCTACATTGTCTTTCACTAAACAGGTCAACTCCCTAGCTTCCACTACTGCCTACACCTGTAAATTGATAAGAGCAGGCAAGCCCTTCCTGTCCAATACCAGTTGTCTAATCTTGGCTAGAGCCTTAATACTTTCCCGACTCGACTATTGTAATGCCCTCTACAGTGGTGCCAATAAAGTCACTACCCAAAGACTCCAAACTCTACAAAACAATGCTCTTAGAGCCGCATTAGGCATAAAGAAGAGGAAGCATATCTCCTCTATTAGGCGGCAACACAAATGGCTCTCCACGGATAATAAAATCCACCTAAAAATGATCTCCTTGGCCCATAAGGCCCTAAACAATGCTGCTCCTAGTTAGTTGACGGACAAAATAAAAAGAAAAACATCTAATAGACCCATGAGACTCGCCAACTCCAATTGCCTGGTAGTACCCAGATTTACACTTGCTAAAATCGGTGGTGCAAGCTTCCCTGTGAGAGCTGCCAACTTGTGGAACGCTTTGCCACCCAACCTAAGAGTAGACCAACCCTTCCCACACTTCAGAAGGAACTTCATCAAACATATTAACGCTAACAACGACTAGACACCTGAACCTTCACAAGTGTAGCCCTACTTAATGCACTCAGATGCGTTAGTAACCCTTATGTTTATAACTGCTAACTCTGTATATTGCTAACTGTACATTCATGTAAATACTGCAACCGCTAATTGTACATTCATGTAATTTTGTAATATTGTAAATTCATTCATGTAACATTGTAACATTGTAAGTCTCGCATATACTTGCTGCTGTGCCCGGTAACCTAAGGGTCTGGAGCGCATTATAAATAAATAAAAAAAAAAAAAAAAAAAAAAAACTATGCAGTGTTCTGTCACCCCATTGGTGATTGTTGTTTACCTATTAAAATATATTGTGATTACATATTAAATACATAAATAAATATTTATCTTTGCAAACTAGCCTGATTCCTGGTTCATTGTGACCGGGGGGGGGGGGAGGATTCCAGGAGAAAGGTGTGGACTTGGGTGTGTGCTGGATTGAAATCACTTACAATGCCCATTGAGGCACAGGCCATTGGCTGCCATCCAAGCTTGGATAGTGGCGTAGATTAGGTGTAGTGCCTTAACATTGTTGTTCCCAGACTTCAAAAAAAGAAGGTAAGTAAATGCTACCATGGTTCTTACCCATACTGTCTGCCACAAAAGCCATTCACTCCTGAGGTGTGAGGGCCTGATCCGCTTTCTGTCCCATCCCTCCCCTTTCCCACACATGCAATGCCCTTCTTACTTCTGGTGTTAAGGCCAGAGGAGAAAGTGGGTGGCAACTAAATAGTTCCCCTACTTTTCAGGCAAATCCACCATCGTTCCCTTACTCCAAGGGACCTGGAACACCATTCCAGAGCACAGGGATATTTTTTATTTTTTGCTTCTCTCCCACAGAGAATCTGAATGTGGGTCATGCTGGTATCACTCCAGTGCCCCGCCGTGCTGTACTATCTAGCAGGAGCAGAGCTGCTTTTGTTTATTTGTAGAGACTGCTTGAGACATGGGCCTCATTCCGAGTTTGGAGGTAACCACGCTGCTATTTGCGGCATGGCTGCCTCCAAACTCATTCTGATTCCGCCCTGGTAAATGGAGTAATTACCGGTCCATTCCAAAGGTTGGAGGGACCGGTAATTCCCCATTCACCAAGGCCCTTCCCCATTACCATTTGAGCCCCCATAGGGCTCAACAGGAATGGGGAAGGCGCTAATAACGGTACCGTAAATTACGGTACCGTTATTATCACTAAAGTCCTTTTGCGGGTCCCGTCCTTAACGCCTGCTAAAAGCAGGTAAAAGCAGGTGTTAAGGAAGGACCCGCAAAGGGAACTCGTAGTAGGGCGGTAAGGGTTTAACGGTACCGGTCTCATTACCGGTGACCGTTAACCCTTACCGCCCTACTCGGAATGAGGCCCAGAGACGTAACACATATTGCCAAGGCACAGAACGCTCCTCTCAGCATTGACCTGTGTTTGTCATCTGTATTTAATAATGGATTGCTGCAGACATAGTGCCTGTACAGGCAGTAGGTTGGGGTTTGTGTGCCTATAGCTCTGGACATGTCCCTTAAGAGGTGTGAATGGTGGGTGATTGGATGGAAGAGTTTGCCTAAAGCTGTATGTTGTGGCGGACAATAACAAACAAATGGTGGCCATTGAAATGCATTGTGTTTTTGTCAGTCTTGATAGTATTGTTGTAAAATACAGCACAGTGGAGTGGAGTGAAGCAAAGGAAGAGACCCAGGTATGGGAGTTTGAGTATGGGAGTGGTATGATATGATTGGTTATTTAAAACACACTTAATACCCAGAGGTTTCGAAGCTCGGACCAGGGGATCGAACCTGTGTTGCTCTGTGTCGTCTTGCTTTCAAGGTGAGCATGCTGCCTCTGAGCTATCCTCCCGAGTGGAGAGATTAAGTGGGTGAGGCATGGGGAATGTACTACTTTTTGTTGCACTTCAACAAACTTTAACATTGGTTAAGCCCACCCATCTAGCCATGCCTACCTTCTACTTATCATTTTAGCCTAACATCTGGGCACCTATTTCCTTATGCAGAGCACCCCACTTTAGTAAGAGATTCTTTGGTGGATATTTTGTCCAAATTTCATGTTTTGAAAAGCATAGTACGTAACTTCAATCAGAAGTGTGGAATTCCAGAGAATATCATAGAAAAATTTAATTCAGAGATATTTTATCAAGCCGTTAAACTTTGGCATAGAAAAAGGAAAGACACACGTAGTAGGAAATGCTTCACAATGTCCTGCCTTTGGAGCATCTATTTTATTTTATTTTATTTTTATTGTTTAAAGCGTGGACCTAGCTCGAGAGCAGCTAAGCACTGTACAGAGCCTTCTGGGGCGATTGAAAGGGAACACATTTTACTGTCTCTCACATGATGCACTTCTTGTTGTAGATGTCTAGTTTCTGGTGTTTGACCCAATGACTGAGACAGCCGTGCCCGAAACTGCTATGAATGCAGTGTGTAGTGTTGAATGGCTGGGTACTTGTCCCAATACACATTCCTTGTTGTAAGTGTCTGTGAGGGAGGAGCAAGGCCTGAATGCACCGTATGCCTGATTGGCTGACTGACTGCATGAATCCCCTTCTGTATAACTGGCTGCTGAGTGTGACCCAGAAGTGTGGATGAGAGACAGAATAGTATATCTTGGGACCTCTCACCACTGGAAATTGTTCAGAAGCTGAGCTGACACTTGAAGAGTAACTGGAACTGCTTATCCTTGACGCCCAGCTGAAAGAAGAAGAACTGCTGCTGCATTTGCTTCGACCCGATCCGAAAGCTGTCGAGTTCATCAAGGACTGATCCGAGAGAGGACCTGGTTAAGCGCCCTCTTCCCGTGCTTCAAGGGACCATCGAGCGCCACTAACCTTCGCCGAAGCTCCCTAGAAGTCAGACCGTCGACAGGCTGCCGACCGGAGACGAGGACCACCGAGGAGAACGAAGTGAAGCACCCAGACATCGACGCCATCGAAGTCCATTGCCCTCGACCAGGGTTCGGAGTATCGTCGTAACCGCTGAAGGTCCGTCGAAGCCGTGTTGCCCAGAAGAGGGGACCACTTGACGCTGTGTCGCAGACGACCGGAGCCGCATGCTCCTTTGCCTAAGACTTTTGATTCACAGATGCGTTCGTCTGCACCTCTGCCTGCCTTATCTCGCCGGAGAAGGCCAGGCCGCTGACGAGCCAAGGAGTATTCGCTGATGGGTTTCCCATCACCCGAAGACCACAAAGACTTCACGGCTCAACGCCCTTGTCGGGCCACAGTTCTTCAGAAACTCTTTGCGGTCCTGAACTATCAAATTCTGAGGTGCCCTGCACACCTCATCCTCGAAGGACGTCGCCGACGAGCACCGCCTGGATCGTTGCCGTGGTCTCGGCACCATCGAACTTTTCATCAACGCCATCGATGCCAAGTTCACCTTCTTCGTTGCCTCTCGACGATCCGTGGCCCCTGATTTAAAGGGAGGCACTCAAGAAGGATCCATCGACACCTCATTGAAGAACTCTGCTCTACCAGGTACATTGGGTGGGGGTAGAATCCTTGTAGAAGGAAATAAGACTTATAGAACAAGATATGCATTGGGCTTGTGATATATCTTTAATTTACAGGTTGCCCAGGTGGGGGGATCTACACCCAGAATTGTGCCTAGTTGGCAGGGTTCAATAGTCTGCCAATTGTTCTAACCAACTGCCTTCCTTCTATATCTATTGTTGGTTACTTTTATTCCATGATCTGTGTGACATTTGAACAGAGTATAGTTGATACACTTTAATGAGATCTGATAATAATTGTGGTACCACTTTAGAACTGTATATATTTGCCATTGTAGATTTTCTGAGCACAAAGTGTGTTATTGTGATAGTGTACATAACCTTAAATATTTATTATATAAAGACTGTGTTTTAACTAATACAGTGTGTGGACATTCCATTGTGGGGGCTTGGGGACTACACCGTACTTAAGAACCAGCCTGCATCACCTTCCTGAGAAGCTAGGCCTTGATTCCTTGACTACGTTACCAATAATAGAGAATCTTGGCTGGGGTCCTCTGTGCCTCTCCTCTACCATATAGAGAGCAGAAGCACAGACCCCCACCCTCCGGTCTTTACACTGGTGGCAGTGGTGGGATGCTTATGGTTTTAAGAATCAGTGAATAACTGTGCCACTTACAAAATATCTGCACTTTGTTAACTTGAGGTTTAGTTGTGTACGAGATAACTGCATTACAAGCAATGGAATCTATTGCAAATGGTAAATAAGACTAGGGTGAGCTTAGAGGCTCTCCAGAGTGCTTGTGAAGCCAGGGAGTTAGACTTTGTGGATAAGTCTAGGGCTGAGCTGATAGCTGCCCTGGTGGACTACCAGACTGATGGTGAAACTCTTGAAGGGGGGGATGCAACCAATGAGGACTGGACTCTGTCCCTGGGGTTGTTGCTGAATCTGTCTCTGGGAATGCCACCATTCCTGCTGCCTCTGTTCCAAACCCCAGCAATTCTGTGGAACTTGAGTTATTAAGGATGAAATTGGCATTTGAATACCGCAAGTTGGAATTAGAAGCTGAGCTTAAGAAAGAAGAGGTGGCACAGCAAGTGGAACTCAAGAATAGGGATCTTGAACTCAAAGACAAGGACACTGAATGTCAGAGAATCCAGCTAGAGAAAGCTAGAGTGGAGACTTCAGCTAAACCCGTTGAGAGTGTCAGGTCCCCAGCCACCAAGTTTATGAAAGATTTGGTTGGTGTGATTGTGGAGGGTTCTGATATCCTCCAGTGGATTGAAGCATTTGAAATGGCTTGTGCAATTCATGATGTTGATAAGAGAGATTGGACTAAGTGTTTGTTAAGCAGAGTGCCTCAGACTGGAGATATGACTGTATTCTGAAACTGGGTGTGGAAGAAAGGGGTCAGTATGAGTGCATGAAGTCTGCTTTGATTGCCAAGTTTGGCAAGACACCTACCCAATACCTTAAAAGGTTCACAGAATTTAAGAAAAGAGAGAATGTGTCTTGGGTTGACTGGGTGAGTGCTGCAGACATGAACATGATGGGCTTGATTGATGGATACAAGGTGAAAACGTTTGTTGAATTGTCCCACCTTTTGTTTTTTGAGCATTTTTCATTTTTCTGAAGCCTGTTCACCAGAGCTGCGTCAGTGTGCTGCTGACCAGAACATTTGGGATCCCTTTACACTGGCTAGGTTGGCTGACAAGTGGGTCTCCCACCGGGTGTCCCCTAAGGACTCCAGTGGGAAGGACAAGGAAAAGGGGACCTCTCAGAAAGCTGAGGCATCCCAGAAGCAATCACAGTCGGGTAAACCAAAACCTTCCTCTTCTAAGATCCAAAAGTCTAGTGGGGATAAGTCATCTGTGGGTGGGAATAAGAGTATTGGTCCACCTGTTGCAAAGCAGGCTCCCAGTGGTTCCAGTACCATACCCTGCATTCTTAGCACTTGTTGGGACTGTGGGGATCTGGATCACAAGAGGGGTGATCCCAAGTGTAAAGGTAAGGCACTTGGAGTCCAGCCAGTCAGCATGACCTACCCTTACCCCAAGTCTGAGGTGGAGGGCACTGTCCTCCCCTCCTCTACAGGGATCACATTTAGTGCTCCTGTAGAGGTATCCTTAGTGTCCCTTGGGGCCTGGGACCAGTAAGCAGAAGTACTGGTGACTATCCCACAGAACACCCCTAGGTTTTTGAGAAGTGTCCTCTTGAATGGCGAGCCTTCTACTGAAATGAGAGACACTGGGGCAAGCATGACAGTGGTGGACAGGACCCTGCTACAGCCAGAGGACTATGTAGGTGCTCCTCTGAGAACCACCAGGTTAGCTGGTGGGCCTCCTAAATGATCACCTGTAGTCTTAGTAACACTCATGATTGGAGACAAGACAGTAAAGCTGCCTGTCCTCGTCCAGGACCATGTCCCAGCTAGCATTTTGTTAGGTAATGATCTAGTGGAGTTGGGGTTCATCTCTGATGGTCTCCCCATGACTGCTGCTGAAGTCACTTGGTCACAGGTGACACAGGACTGGCTGTGAGTCAGGTACCTGAGCCAAAGGCGAGGCCTAAGGCAAGAAGAAGGAAGAACAAGAAGGTCACCTCTGTAAAGGGGGCTCCTTCTCTTCCTGCTGTTCCTACAGAACCCATTGGGATTCATGCTCCGGACGGGCTGGGTCCAGTGGAAAACCCAAACTCAACTCCTGAGGGAGAAGAGACAGAAGACTCTCCTGTGGGAGAGGTTCTCAACCTGGAGGACCACCCAGACCTTCACTGCCTGTTGGCTGAAGGGGGACCCTCCCGGGTGGACTTCTGTAAGGGACAGAGAGAGTGCCACTCTCTCCAGGGTCTGAGGAAACAGGCCCTGTCCCAGGCACAAGGAGAAGTGCCTAGGACATTATGGATCTATTGGGAGGGTGAGCTCCTTGTGAGTGAGCCCACTAAGCCTGAACCTGGTACCCTCAAGAGGTTGGTGATACCCCAGGTTTGCAGGCCCTTCCTGCTGAAATTGGCACAGGAGGTGCCCTTAGCTAGTCATATTGGTACCAAGAAGACTAAGCAGAGACTCTCTGTCCATTTCTACTGTCCTCGGATGGGAGTAGAAGTGGAGTCCCACTGCAGGCCCTGCCAAACTTGTCAGTTGTCTGGCAAGACTGGAGGCAGTGTCATTGCCCCACTGCAGCCATTGCCAGTGGTTGGCACGCCGTTTGAGATGGTGGGCATCGACATTGTCGGACCCCTTGACCCTCCCACATCAGGTGGACATCGGTTCATCCTAATCTTGGTTCATCATACCACCAGATACCCTGAGGCTATACCCCTTCGGACTGTTACTGCCAAGGTGGTTGCCAGGGCTCTCCTGGGCATTTTCTCCTGTGTTGGATTCCCCAAGGAGGTTGTCTTTGACAGAGGATCCAACCTCATGTCTAGTTAGATGAAAAACATGTGGAAAGAGTGCGGGGTAACCTACAAGTTCTCCACATCTTACCATCCCCAGACCAATGGTCTGGTTGAGAGATTTAATAAAACTCTCAGGGGCATGCTAGGCACTTTGGAAGGGCCCCTAAGGAGGAAATGGGATCTCCTCCTGCCATGCCTGCTGTTTGCTTACAGAGAGGTACCTGAAGAGGGTGTTGGCTTCAGCCCCTTTGAGTTACTCTTTGGACATCCCGTGAGGGGGCCCCTCGCCTTGATCAGAGAAGATATAGAAGCCGCCCCTTCAGGTCCCGCCAAGCAAGTGGGGGACTATGTGTTAGGCCTCAGATGGAGGATGGCACAGATGATGGGTCAGGCAACAGCAAATCTCAAGGCCAGCCAGGAATTGAACAAGTACTGGCATGACCTTAAAGCCTCGCAAGAGAATTGGACTCCGGGACAGGAAATCCTTGTGATGGAGCCTACCAAGCCTAGAGCTTTAGCAGACAAGTGGACCGGACCCTTCAGGATCATCTCTAAAATGGGCGAAGTCAATTATCTGGTTGACATGGGAATCCCTGGGGTAGCCCCTCAGGTATTCCATGTTAACATGCTCAAGCCTTTCCACAGGCGAGCAGAAGTCTCATGTCTCTTGCTAGCTTCAGAGCAAGAAGAGGATGAGAGTGAGCCCCTTCCTGATTTGCTGCATAGCAACCATTAGGATGGCTCAGTGGAGGGAGTGCATCTCTCTCCAGATCTGATGACAGAGCAGAAGAGGGCCTGCAGGGCTTTGCTCCGGCAGTATGCCTCTCTGTTTTCACTGACACCAGGCCTCACACTGTGGTATAGGCACGAAATTGACACTGGTGACAGTGTGCCTGTTAAAAGCAGGTGCTACCGTATATATCAGATACAGTTAAGAACCACATCCAGGCTGAGATCGCCAAGATGTTAGATCTGGGTGTTATTGAACCCTCAATCAGTCCCTGGTCCAGTCCCGTGGTCCTTGTCCCCAAGACAAGTTCCCAGGCAGGTACCGAGAATTGGAAGTTCTGTGTGGACTACCGAGGAGTCAATGCTGTCACATAACCTGACGCTCACCCATTGCCCAGGGCTGATGAGCTCGTGTACATGATAGGTGCTGCCAGATTTGTGAGAAACTTTCACCTTACCTGGTTCTTAAGTACAGTGTAGTCTCCAAGCTCCCACAAAGGAATGTCCACAAACTGTATTAGTTAAAACACAATGTTTATATAATTAATGTTCAAGGTTATGAACAATATCACGATAACTCACTTTGTTCGGTTATCTACAATGGCAAATACACAGTTCTACCTGGTACCACTCTTACTATTAGATCTCATTAAAGTGCATCAACTGTACGGTGAAATGTCACACAAATCAGTTTGTAAAGGAAACCAACAATAGATATAAGAGGAAAGCAGTTGGTTGGAACAATAGGCAGAATACTGGCCCTGCTACCTAGACACAGCTCTGTGGGGATATCCCCCACCTGGGCAACCTGTAAAGTAAAGATATATCACAAGCCCAGTCCATATATTGTTCACAAGAGTCTTTCCCATAGTTCAGCAACCCCAAAGTACCTGGTGTTGTAGAGTTCCTCGTCAGGAAAGCGACGGCCCTTCTTGAGTGCACTCCCTTTCTTTAAGGCAGGAGCCACGGGTCGTTGAATGTCCGGCGATGAACAGGGTGAACTACGGTGGTGAAGTGTCAGCTTCCTTCCTAGCAGTGCTCGTCGGCAACGGAGCATAGATGTCCTGCAAGGATGAGGCATGCGGGGCACCTTGATGTCGATAGTTCAGGACCGCAAAGAGTTTGAAGAACTGTGGCCCAGCAAGGGCGTTGAGTCGTCGGCATCTCTGTGGATCTCTTTGGGTGGCAGGAAACCCACTGGCAGATTCTCCTCGGCGCGTCACCCGCCTGGCTGTCTCTGGCGGGATAAGGCTGGCAGCGGTGCGGTCGAGCACATCCGTGAATCGAAAGTTCTTAGGCAACGAGAGCACGGCAGCTCCGGTCGGTGACAGTGGTCATCGATGGTGGTGGACAACAGTGTCCGGGCGCTTCTCCTTGTGATTTCGCGGCGGTCCCCATCTCTGGTCGGCAGCCTGTCGTAGGTCTGTCTACCAGGGAGCTTTGGCAAAGATCAGCTGCTGCACGATGGTCCCTCGTAGCTCGGGAATAGGGCGCCTTACCAGGTCCTCTCTGGGTCAGTCCTTGGAGATACAACAGCTTTCAGATTGATGAAGAAGGGCAACAACAATTCTTCTCTTCCGGCCGGGCTTCAAGGTTAAGCTTCAGTTTCAACTCCAGTTTCTCTTCAGCTTCTGAACACTTTCCACTGGTGAGAGGTCCCCAGATATACTAATCTGTCTCTCATCCACACTGTTGGGTCACACTCAACAGCCAATCATACAGAAGGGCATACATGCAGTCAGTCAGCCGATCAGGCATACAGTGCATTCAGGCCATACTCCTCCCTCTCAGACACTCATAACAAGGAATGCGTATTGGGACAAGTACCCAGCCATTCAACACCACACACTGCATTCATACCAGTTTCAGGCAGGGCTGTCTCAGTCATTGTGCCATACACCGGAAACCACACATCTCATCACCATGCCTCAACCCTCTGAGCCTTTCACTACCAACCAAACCACCCATCTGATACCACTTCCCAGTCGAAGACTTGCAATAGCCCACCCTCTCTTCCCGGTCCCCAACCACCTGCAAACTTCTAAGCACCCATTACAGTATCCCCCGATCACCTCAACCCGTCCTATTATACTGCCCTACCCAATCCACCCTCTCCCCACCACCAACACCAACCTACCAGCGACCCCAACCATCCCAACCATGCCAACTTGGACACCCAGGAAAACACCAACCCAACTACCTCTCACAAACACCAACTACCTCTCACAAACTCCCCTGGCTCCTCTTCAATGCCCTCTTTGTAGCCAAGAACAAACACAGCATCTATGATTTCCTAACTTCTGAGAACCCTGATATTATCTTAATCTCAGAAAAACATCTCAGACAACCTCAAGCTTATTGCTCACGAAGCATTCCAACCTGACTGCTCACTCATCACCCACAACAGGTCTTCTAGAGGAGGCAGATTAGCCAGTCTCCACAAACCTCACAACTCTATTACCTCCACTGAAACACAACCCAGCACAGCTAACTGCAAATCCCTCCTAGTCAAACTCTCTCTCTTGCCTACTCTCTCACACAGCTTCCTACTTGTCTACAGACCCCCGGCTATGACAGCCACTTCGCCAACAGCCTATGTGACTCATTGGCAGCTATTCTAGTTGACCATCCAGCACTCAATTTACTGGGGGACTTTAAAATCTGGTTCAACTCAACCTCAACCAGCATATCAGAGGACCCACGCATACTGCTGTCCACACCCTCAATGCCATTGTCAGCTCTTCGGACCTCATCTGCACATGCACCCCCCCAACCTCTCATCTGTACAGACCACTCTGCCATAACAGTTTCCCTCCTAACACCGCCACCACCCCCCAAGCCATCCTTTACCCCTACATCTCAGTTCAAGTGCTGGTACAAGGATAAGGTACTACGGGACCTGGCAGAGGCACTGCTAAGCACCCTTCCATCACTCCTGACAACATCCGAACCCTTACACATATGGAGCTCTTTGACTCCTGGCTAAACAACTCCCTCAATCCCCTAACCCACTCCAAGCCCGCGCCCTCCTGCAAAGGACCTACCTCCAAATGGCTCACCCCACCTGAAGTCTCTAAAAACCAGTAGCTGCTCCCTTCAGCACAAATGTCCAGCTTCCAGGACCCCGCAAAGCAAATCAGTACTCACCCACCACCACAGAAATTACAAATCCGAGATCCGATAAGCCAAAAAAGCCTATTAAAATAAAAGGATCCTGAACTACCATAGTGGCAGCAAGGAGCTCCACAAGATCATCTCAGAATTCTTGAACCCATGCTGCTCCGTTGTCCCGACTGTCACCTCACCAATACTCTGCAACTCCCTGCCTGAAAACATCCACAAAATAGTCCTAGACAGGACAGCCACCCTCAACACCAAACTCTCCATCTAGACCACCCACCCTACACCTACCCTACTGCCTTCCCCGAGAACCCTTCTTTCCACTCTTTCAATCCTATCTCAAGTGAGGAGTTCAACTACTATCTGTCAGCCGACCCTCCAGCTCACCCCTCGACCCTTGTCCCACCTCTCTCCTCAAAGAAATCTTCACCCCCACCAGTGCTGGAGAATTAGTGAGGGCCATTCTTAATGACACCCTACCCAGAGTCCTTCAAAACTGTGCATGTCAGACCTCTGCTTAAAAAAGCATCCCTCACCCCTCATCTACCAATAAACTACCAGGCCGATCTCCTGCACCAGATTCGTGGCAAAACTCATCGACCGGACTGCTTACTCACAGCTCAATGTTAGTGAAATCTAACAATCTCCTAGACTCCGCACAATCAGGTTTCCATCCGCACCATGGAACAGAGACCATGCGGATCTCTATCTGGGATCATCTCAAAGTCAGAGCAGACTCAGAAGGATGCTCATCACTTATTCTTCTTGACCTCTCTGCAGTGTTTGACTCCATTAACCACATGATCCTCCTTGACAGTCTGCGCTCCTTAGGAATATGAGATTCATCACTCACCTGGATCACCTCATTCTTCACCAATAGACAGCAAATCACTGATCTCCCCCTTTTTTCTCCACTGCACGCCCAGTAAACTCTAGTGTACCACAACACGCCTGCCTCTCTCTCCTTCTCTTCAACCTTACATGATCCCCCTGCTCAGGATCATCCGCTCATACAACCTCACCTGCTACAACTATGCGAATGACACACAAATCCTCTTGAGAATTCCTAAATTGACCACCTACCCGATCCCTGACCTGACAGCATGACTCACAGACATTGACCGCTGGATGACGACTAACCATCTCCTTCTGAACCCAGGTAAAACAGAGATCATGGTATGCGGCAAAACTGCTCTATTCTCCCAACTCACAGGCCAGCCTCACTTGGCCTACCACCACCAAGCCAGTTAAAAAAAACTCCAAAGAGTACAAAACCCGGCTGCCAGACTGCTTCTCGCATTGGGACGAAGAGACCACATCTCACTTGCTCTCTCTGCACCCTAAAATGGCTCCAAATTGGACACAGGGCCACCTTCAAATTCCTATGTATTACCCACCGAGCGGTGCACAAAGCAGGCACAAATTCTTACAAGAAAAGATTATGCCTTACCACCCAACTCGGACCCTAAGGAATACTCTCCTCTTTATGGTCCCCACCTCCAATTAGGCCAGGATCGGAGGGTGTGCCTTCTCAACCCTGACGCCAACTTTGTGGAACTCACTGCCTCCCCGCATTAGACACGAAGACTACATGGCTTTCCAGAAGACACTCAATTTCTGGCTCTTCCCCTGAAAAACACATAGGGGAATGCAGTGAATCACTCGATTTACCATCACGACCAACAACTAGTGTGGTATCATGTTCAATACAGACCCTTTCATAGATGCTCAGGCCAGCAGATAACTACCCCTATTATCTGCAGCCTTTGCCCCAGACTTGAAACCAGAATGGTAGTGGCACCCATGTACTTGATGGAATTGATTCATTACTGCATCCGCAGAAATACTGTACGCTCTGAGGACTGGAGTTATCTATCACCAATAATCTGAACCGACTGTGCTAGACTTGTAACAAAGCATTAATAACACTCATGAGCTTGATCAAGGGCATGCAATTTGCACTATACACTCAGTTCGAGAAGGCACATGCCTGCTAATCCTATGCATCTGAAAATCCAAGAACAGAACTAGATACCAGGGGCCATCTAGCACTTATTTTGCTAATCACACCTACTATTGAATGCATTTAGCAGAACTACCTATTGGGAATCTATCTAGCCGAACTACAAACCAAGCACTAGTAGCTCTTATGAACTTCATCATTGCCCTGAAAATATGCACTTCGCTATTAGTCCAGGAAATGCCCTTGCTTGCCAATCCTACACATCTGGTAATGCTTGAGGAGAACTATATACCAAGGAACGTTCTAGCACTTATTCTTTGCTAATCCCAACTATCTGGGAATGTCTTAGTAGAACTAATCCACATAGCAGAACTACCGACCCAGGACGTCGCTAGCACCTATACAGTAACAACATGTCGGAGGTCCTTCCCCTAGTTCCGATCGCCATCTTCCATTCCGGACAAGTGGGTACGATATTTGCGACTAACAATGGGTAAGGTCTTTCACTCCTACCTCCTACTATTCGCGGCGCTCCTTTTCCGCTACCAAACTTAGCTTGGGTCCTCACCTGCGGGCCTGACGCTATCAGGCATACTCCCGGTGTGCAGTCTCCAGCTCCCTGCTATTTTTCTTTATCCACTACTTTCCACCAATGGCATATCTCCTGTCCTCTCCCACTCAGCACTGCATGTCTTCCTAAGTGTTGTCTGGGGGTGGCCTCTTTCATCCCCCAGATCTTTGTCCCTATCCAACCATGCACGAATATCAATGCTGCTCCACCAATCTGTTGCTCCTTGGGTGCTGCCTTAAATCCTATTCTGCGCACCAATACAGACTTGCACCACTCGCAGCCGTGGACTATCAGGCTGCATCGTCTATGCTGCAGGAGCCTGTGTGTGTCAGTACTACCTAATTGAGCTGTACTTCGGGGTGGAGATCTCCTGCGCTCCTTCAGTTGACTTGAAAAAGATATTGGCCCTCATTACGACCTCAGCGGTAGCCATGCCTCTATTGGCGGCATGGCTGCCACCGAAATCGCATCCGGGTCCTCAGAATGAGGAATTACCGGGCCATTCTGAGTTCGGAAGGCCCGGCAATTCCTCCCTCCAAGGACCCGGACCCGGTCCTTCCCCATTTCCATTTCAGCCCCAACAGGGCTGAATGGGAATGGGAGAGAGAGCAAACAACGGGCCATTACGAGTTGGCCCGTTGTTTGCTCCCTCTTCCCCTCGCGGGACCCGACAAGCACGCCTGGTTTGACCATGGCGTTACTTCCTGGGTCCCGCGAGGGGACCACGTAATGAGGCAGTACGGGGTAAACGGCGCCGGCACCTTTTACGGCGCCGTTAACCCTGTACCGCCAGGGTCGTAATGAGGCCCATTGTCTGCACTCTGATCCTGCTTTACTGTGAACCGAGCTGAGTTTTAAATCTGTGCTTTGTGCAAGAGTTGAATTTAGCTGCATTTTTAAAATCTGTGCTCTCGTGTGCTTTGTACAAAAGTTGAACCTAGCTGCATTTTTAAAATCTGTGCATTCATGTGCTTTGTTCAAAAGTTGAACCTAGCTGCATTTGTAAAATCTGGGCACCCGTGTGCTTTGTACAAAAGTTGAACCTAGCTGTATTTTGTAAATCTGTGAACACGTGTGCTTTGTACAAAAGTTGAACCTAGCTACATTTGTAAAATCTGTGCACTCGTGTGCTTTGTACAAACTGCTGAACCTGGCTGTGCTTCAAGGGATTGCCTGACTACGGCCTAAATCTCTGCCTGGACCTCCACCTGCCTCCCTTGGCTGCTAGGCCACCTAGTGAGTTTGCTCGTATATTGCTCAATGGCACATTCCATCTCCCCATCTATTCTAATTGCTACTCTATCCCCTACTCTTCCCCTTTCATGACGTCTGGAAAGTAAAAGCTTAAAAAAGATTACTTGGCCACTAATCCAGGTCTTCCAAGTGCTGACACCTATGTCAGTGCTACATCCAGGCAAACTATCACTGATATCTTCTGCTCTGTCCTTTTGGCAGATCCATGGGCCCCCCCATCTGATCTCTCCCCTCTCCCCTTTTGCCTCTTCTCCCATAAATGGCAGCACTAGATGGGAAGTTCTCTTGGCTCACTTTTTATCCTCTAGGTGCATCATGAATGTCTATCACAATTGCACTGTCATGGCCCGGGTACTCAAACCAATCTCTTCCTCTTTGACTGGGGCCTGCCATCCCTTATCAATTTCCTTCCTTCTCCTGCTACACCTCCCCCCTCTCTCTCTACACCTCCTTCACCACCTCTGATGGGTGTACCACCCCCCTGTACACCTCCCCGTAAAACTTTCATCGGTGGTGACTGGCTTCATTTAGCTACTCTGAATGCTCGATCTGCTGTCAAACACTCCTCGACATCTGCCTCCTTCTTAAAGACTTTGATCTCGACGTCCTCGCTCTTACTGAGACGTGGTTCAATGCCAGCTCCGTCACTGCTTTTGATTCCCTGCTCCCTGATGGTTACAAAACCCTCTCCAAACCTCGGCCCAACCAATCTGGTAGTGGAGTAGTCCTGATCTTTCTCAATTGGGTTCCGGTTTCCATCATACCCACTCAGCCTTGTCTGCAAACTTGGTGCTCTCCTACTCTCTCTTGCACACTTGCCACTATCTACAGGCCCCCTGGCTCCATCCCTCTCTTTCTCTTGGAATGGGCTGATTTCACCTCCTCTCTCCTGACCTCTACCTCTAGACTCCTCCTCCTTGGAGACTTCAACATCCACCTTGACTCCACTGTCTCTGCCTCCGCACTCGTATGTGATCTCTGTACCTCTCTTTCCCTCACTATTCTCACGTCCTGCCCAATCCACTCTGTCAGACACACTCCAACCCGGCCAAACTTTTCAAAATCTGCAATGATCTTGCCAATCCTTCTGCAATCTCCACCTTGCCTCTTTCTGCTCATGCCCTCTTTACTGCACTGGCCACCCATTTCACCTCTAAAGTTCAGGCCATCCTGATCTCTCCCTCCTCTTCCCCATCCTCTACTCCTCTCGCTCCCCCCCTGCATCCCTTGTGAACCATTATAGGTCCTTTAAGACGAGGTAACACTCTACAGTGTGGATGGGGATGGAGAAATTACTCAAACATCAATAATTCAACCGACTCAGGAAGTTGGCAAAATACTTTTTGTCTGTTTTAATATCAATGATCTAAAAAAGGGAGTGCAACGGACATCATTCAACATCAAGCAGTAAGTTCTTGTTCATATTTCATAGAAAACATGATTATATAGTAAACATTTGTCATCAGTGACATCATCCTACGTGGCAAACTAAGAAACCTATGGTTGGATAACGGGAAACATCTAGGTATATTTTCTATGAGGGTTGGTGTTGTGATTCGATCTCTACTGTCAGGTGGACAATTCTGTCTACCTCTAGTGCAAGTCATTGTGAGCATCATAAAATACACAATGTCTTATTATGTCTCTAAACTATAGGGCTCTTTGGTATGTGGCCCTTTATAATTGGTTGGCCTACTTGTGCCTTTCTGCAATATTCCACTCATTAGCAGCATGCATGCTGGTACCCCAGGTGCCAGTGGGTAGGGCTTGACCATGCCTCCCCACCCAATTAGCCCATCATTCATCATCACTCAAGCTGTCTGCCATGAAAATATTCTTTGTACTCAGCCTTGTAAAATAGCACTGCTCCTGAGAATAAAAGGGAGTGTGGGTATAACTTTATCTTCTGGTGTCGGTGTAGCCTGTCCAAGAGTCTATTTCCATTTTACCATGTAACTGAAGACCACGTTTGAGCTTCCTCATCATATTAGATGGTATTAAACAAATAGAACTTGGCACCCAATGTCCTTCTGTCGCACCTTAACAGGAGCTCGGCTTCTCGCCTTCTCGTACATTGTATCATTCCATTATAATTCACTTGTTTATTGGCTGCTTCACCCCTTGACACTTGGCCAAGTAGGCCTCACGATGCTCCTTCTATTCTCAGCTGAGTTTATCTTGCTGTGCCACACTTTTCCAGCCCTTCTATTCTCAGGGTCCAATTTGCTCAAAATACGATGTAGAACTTCCAGATTCCTATGCATATATATATATACACCTTGGCAGATCCCCGCAATCTATTCACTACGTATAGCCAGTCTTATGATTACTTCATCTACATGCATTACTGCATCTGTACAAATATAAAATTATTGTTATTTTCTTCTGTGCTTCTTTACACGTGTGATCTTTACTCCTCATCTGAGCATTTCCTCAGTTCTTACTTCATCGCCAAATTCTATATGGCCTATACATCTTTTCTCTTGTCATACCTCCTGAGGTGTGTCACTTTCTTCATGTGATGTCACCAATCTCGTCTTTCATTCGTCTTCACGTGCTCTTTAGGGATCTTTCCCAAAAGGCTGTCAGTTCTTCATGGATACATAAAGAAAGGTGTTCTCAATGGATACTTTGCTTCAAAGGCTGCTCGTGTTATAGGCATCATTACAGGTGTCTTGTTTGTCACTATTTCCAGTTCCCAACATATAGGCAATTTAGGGGCGGGACTTCCGGTAGAGGCTTTTGGCTCCTCCTCTACACATGGCTTCCCTTTCACCCCACCCACTCTCTGCTCCTTTTCACCCATCACAACTGATGAGGTATCTAGAGTAGTCTGCTCTATGAAGTTCTCCTTCAAACAGGTTTCTCCCTATTCTTCCAGCACCATTAAGGACAACACATACTCTCTTGCCCCTGCGCTAGAGGACTTCTGTAACCACTCCTTAGCCTTGGGCTCTTTCCCTCCTTCTCTCAAGCACATCCTGAGCCCCCCTCCCTCCTAAATAAAGCCTTCTGCTGACCCATCCTGTCCGGCCATCTGCTGCCTTATCTCTACTACCCCTATCTTGGGGAACTCTTTGAGAAGTTGGTATTCCCCCCAGCTGACCCATCACATTGAACTCGTTGGTAGTCTTCATGACCATCAATCTGGATTTCGAGCATCCAGATGCACGGAAACTGCTCTCCTGAACACACGTGAATAATTGCCTGCAAATCTCAATTCTGACTCTCCTGCTGTTCTCATTCTCCTTGACCTCACTTCTGCCTTTTACACGGTCAACCACTCTATCCTCTTAAAATGGTTCCAAGACACCCTTGATATCTCAGACCAGGCACTGGATTGGCTGACCTCCTTTCTCACTAACTGTCCTTCCCAGGTGCATCTGGGTGCTTTCTCCTCCCCACCACTCTCTCTATATGTGGTGTTACTCAGGGCTCTATATTCTCACCTTGGCTTTTCAATATCTAGCTTACACCTCTCGCTCACTTGATCTCTGCCTTCTCTCCCCATTTCCAGTGTTACACAGATGACATATAACTCTTCTTCAAGCTGCCTTCTTCCTCTACCTCCGTCATCCCTGACTGCCTGTCTGCCATTCAGTCTTGGTGTGCTTCTAACGATTCCTGTCTTAGTTCCAGGAGGACAGAGATTCTTCCTATCGGGACACCTGCTCTCTGCTTCCCTCCAGCACTCTGGCCACTCTCTATGGGTTCTCCTCCCTCTCCTTCCATTAAGACCATAAACCTTGGGGTCATCTTTGACTCCTCTCACTCCTTTACTACTCACATCTTGGACCTTGCCAAGAAGGCCCCCTTTCAACTTCACCTCCTCAGAGGCATTCTCCCTTTCCTCACCTTCCCCCAGAAGCTCAATTTCTCTAGTGCTCTGGGCCTCTCCAGGCTGGACTACTGCAACAGCATCTTCCTTAACCTGCCCCTTTCCTCCCTTCACCCCCTTCAACTAATCAAGACTAGGGCTTTGAGACTTATCCATGGCCTGAAGCCCCGGGACCATATCTCTCCAGTTCTAAAATCTCTTCACTGGTTTCCGATGGTTGCAAGGATCAAATTCAAGACCCTCTAGATCACCTACAAGGCTTTCTGGTCCTGCTACCAAGCTATCTGCAGGTTTCTATCACTAAATACTCCACATCCATTCGATCCTCTAGCTCCAACTTTCTGTGGATCAAACATTTCTCCAAGCAGGGAGATAGGGACAGATCTCTCTCCTCGGCTGGCTCCATCCTCTGGAATAGATTCCCTCCCTATCTCCATCTTGAACCAGACCACCTCAGGTTCTGCAAACAACTCAAAACCCTTTTTTTCTTCACCTCCTTCCCTCTCTCCCTCCATTGTAAATCCCCCCCATTGCCACTGAGACTGGCGGCCTGGTCGCTCCTGCATCCAACATGGGCCCAGGCCTTCTGTCCAGTTGCCACCAGCACCACCACTTGCACTGCCCGCTGGGCCCACACCTGACTGCTGTGTGGCAGACTTACATCACCATGGTTCATCCCCACCCTTGCACCTACCTGCTGGGTGGCAGACTCCCCCTTCTTGTGGGACATCTCTGCCCTCGCACTTACTCGTTGCCTCTCCCACAGGCACCTCTGTCAATTCCACCACCCGAGGGACCCCTCCAGCACTTATCACCCCAGTACATTCCCCCCTTTTTCTTCACTGCATTTGCATGTTCTGAATGTCTCAAGGCCTTGTAGAACTGCTTCTACTTGTATCATGTATTCATTGTCATTATTATTGTTTTACTTTCTCCCTTGTTCGCATCCTTTTTGCCTCGTTGTGCCTTGAAACACTGTTCTGTTGGCTAGATGCCTTATAAATATCCAATAAAACAAACATGAGTTTTGGGACAGATCTGCCTTTCACCAACCATCAGTATTCGCCAAAGCAATTCGACCCAACAAGTCATAGGGAGGACCTTAACCTTACAGCCCAAACCCAAAGGAGATACCACCCCATCGTTAGGAACTAGAAGCTCAACAGGAACACAGTCCCCCTGGAAAGTGTACCACTATGCTAACACTCTCCTCTGCACCAACAAACAATAGAATGCAGCTACACCACTGCACACTGGCTGCACACTGGCTGCACACATACCGAGTGCACCCAAGACGTTTTACGACATTACTCTCTTCACTGATATGGACTGTGGCCCCAGAGAGCGTTCAACTCACATTGCTTTGGTAAAACGCGCCATACAAATGCCCAATAACATAACATAACAAATAATTCTACTAATTGCAGAAGTTAGCGACTGCACAGAAAACTGTGCAACAGACTGTGCACCATTGGGCAGGTGCTTCTGTGGTGTCTAACAGGTGTATGAATACCAACCTTACAGGGGCTCTGAGGTCACCTAAAGTCCTAAGTATAGGATGTCTATTGGGCAAATTCCAAGAGTAGGCCACAACCACCCAGACCAAATTTGCTGATCGTGCAACTGACCCTACTTCAGAGGGCCACACCCCAAACCCTAATTGGGAAGGACAGTGCATCTGCCCTAATGTAAGGGGGCACAGTGAGTATTTTGGACTCCATATGACCATCATAATATAGGTTCTACCAGGAGGGTTGGACAGCTAATGTCTACCACTCCAGGCCGATGGACATCTAATATCTTCCTATGGACCCCTTTCACATGTGCAAGCTTTTGCAATGGAAGCAAATGGAAATGCATTGTTTGTCTGGGGAAGATCTTCATGCAAATGAGGACCCATCCCCCATATTATTGCATGAGTGCACAATTATCGGCTGGTAGACTAAATATGTCAGGGAAAGTGCAAAACAACCCAAAGTAAAATTATTGTCTGCTTAGACCTGCATGTATCAATATATGGAAAAAGGAAAGTTTTCTCCTGGTTATCTTGCTTCAGCAGTTCAAAGAATAGATTTAACACGGTGGTTGATGAGATACAAGTTTTCGCTTTTATTTGTGCTAGTGCTGAGTTGATATAGGCATACAGTTAGTATGCATTTTAGTACATTTTTAGGGGCAATTGTGTCCCTTGTTTGTCAGCCGACACGTGTTTCAACCCGTGGGTCTTTATCAAGGCTCTTGTATACAATTTTTAGTCCCATGTGGGGTCCTGGTCCGTGGTAATGGGCTGTCCTGTCGAGACAGTGGCTCCTGTTGGGCCCTGTGGTCCGGTCTGGTCTAATCCTGAGGATTAGACCAGGCCCAACAGGAGCCACTGTCTCGACAGAACACTGGTAGGCACTTACAGCACAAGATTTGGTGTTACTATTTGATAAAGCTACCTCAAACAGATGCCAGGAGAGCGCATTTTGGCTTGGGAGGGGTGGGAAATGGATGGGAATGGCCACAGGGATTAGCGTGGCCAGGGGCAATCAATGGGTGGATAAATAACCAAAACGCACCCACGTGCTGTGGAGCCCTCGTCTTATCTCCCACCTAGCGGTATTCTAATGCAAAGGTTCTGGGTTATAGGTGGTGCTTTAGCTTTAGAGCCATCTACTAGCCAAAACTAAAAAAAAGAAAACATTTAAAATAACCTAAACAATTTGCATTTTAACACTCTGAATAAATATAAAATGAAGATTTGCAATTCTAATTGTCCTTTCATACCTGTGGTTTCCAGTAGACTTCCACAAGGAATTTGCAACACAATGCTTCTCTGGACGAGGGGATAGATTCTTAGTGCATGTCTCACACGTTTTGGTCCATGGGTCTCATTATAAGCCTGGCGATCTGCAAATAAGCGTGCCGGTAGCAGCATACCGGCACCCTTTCCGGACCGCCAGACTACAAGTATGCCTGCAGAGGCCGTTGCTCCCGGCAGGTCTGACATACCGGAGGCACCTGTCCCTGTAGGCATGGTTTTCACAGAAGCACCAGCACCGTTAGCAATGGTGCCGGTGCTTCGGTGTCCCGATTCCCGTGGAGTCCTATAGGTAAAGGGAACACTTTCCGCCTCCTGACATCCCGGGCTGCTGGGACTTGTAATGTCCCGGTGGCACCGGGATATCACGCAGGCAGAACAGTGTTATGATTTCGGCCGCAACCCATCGGTAACACTGGTGGGTTACCGCTGAACTCGTAATAAGGCCCCTGTGTCTTGTTTCAAGGACAGTAAAATGAATTTGTTTGATGTCATGACCTCATTCCAAGAAGCAATGTGCCACAGGGGATGTGTACGTTTTGCACACCTCCGAATGCATGCTCTGTCCCTCTAGACTTGCTAATGTGGAATTTTCAACAGACACTTGATAGTATGACATTTTAACATCACACGTAGCATAGTGTTTGGGAAAATTGTATTTACCACCTGGTGGTAAATGTTGTTCCCTTTTATTATGTTATTACAGTGACAGTTGTTCCAGGCATGGTCCAGACCCATTTTGGATGTCCTCAAACACTCTACACTAATTTTGATCATTTTGGTGAATGTGTGAATTCTTCTTCTGTTTTCAGTTAAACGGTTTAAGAGCCAACTCCATATGTACCTGTCTTTTACAGTGAAGTATTTGGTCGAAATCCACACGTTGAAACTTAAACTTCCCCAAATCATGTCCACCCCCTTCTCCAAAGTGTTGTGATAATTGATGTTACCCTTCCACAGCTTAATGATAGTTGATTTTGTAACTTCGGAAGAAAAAAGCGAATTGTGACTGCTGGTTACACACTGATTTATGTAAGTATTGCATACGTCATCGAACTAACTCAACTATCTGTGAAGAAATCTGAGAAATCTGAATTGCCAAATAACTGACAGCGGGGAGCAAAAACATCCTCAAACTTGGTACGACGGAAGGAACTAACTCAGGATAGATTGATAGAGAAACATCCCTCGCAACCACCACATCTCCGAATCTAGAACCAATCTACAGTGGCTACCTGTCAAACAGAGAATCTCGCTGAAATCTCTAGCCCTCACGCACAAATGTTTGGCCAACAAGGCCCCCCCGTACCTCTGCAGTCAGCTATCCCGCCATGCGCCTATCCGGCCTCAAAGAACTGTCCAGACCTACTGTTTATCGATCCCTAGGTTCAAACTGCAAAAAGCGGGTGGCACAAGCTTCCCTGTCCTTGCCTCCAAGCTATGGAATGCCCTCCCTATCACCATCAGATCTTAAGATTCCTTTAAGGTATTCAAGGCTAAAATGAAATCATGGCTTTTCAATCAGCATTGAAACATGCTCTGCACACCACTGAGCATCGGCCTACTGATTGCCTGCGGTACACTATGTCTCTTTGCCTCATGTAAAATATTTGATCTGTAAATAATGAATATTGATATACTCATTGATTACTATGTTTGTACATTCGCCCTTTGTTTATAATGCTGTATATTATATGCTCTGTATGTAACTACACACAAGTTGCGCCCTGATGCCTCCGGGCCTGATGGTGTGCGTTACAAATAAAACAAATACAAATACAAATACAAAGCCAGTTTTCTAGTGTGTGCTATTTTTTATTTATGTATGCATGTTTCATTTGGGCTCATCACAAAGTGACACTGGCCAGGGTTGACTCAGAAAGCAAAGCACTCAATGGGGCGAGGGGGTGTAAGAGAAAAAAAGAGGGAAGTTAATGGGGAAGTGGGACAGGCAGACATTTAGGAGAGGGCGTTTGTTTTTTTCAGTCCTGAGTTGCATGAGAGGATGAGGTGGAAGGGATTGCTACAGAGGAGGTCCAATTACGGAGCAGCAGCTGCCTTCTTTATTCCTGCAACTGGACGAGGGAATTAGGAGCAGGTTAGAGGCTGATGAGTGGCGAGATCTTGTTGTTTAGTTGCAGTTTATTTTGTCTGGCGGGTTTCTGGTGGAACAGCATTAAATGTTATTTCCGATGAGACACTGCATATTGTATTTGATCATGGTTGCTACAGGAGACCAGTGGAGACTAACTGATGCCTTTTTAGTCCAAAGAGCAGTATTCTGGACCTTTTGGGTTTAACAGATATTATAAAGGGGAAACACACACTTCATAAATAATTCAGCTTTTGTTCCTATTGTTTTGCTTAAATAAAGATAGGTAATAGTCGGGGGGCGGGGGGGTTCTAGATTGGAAGTACAATGTAGGTTTGCCCAACGGAATGATTGTTGGAGTCTCACAAAGGGATCAAGAATCTTCAACCAAATATTGCTATTGTCATCTGCCAGTATAAATTGCACCAACAATGCTAGGTGTTGAGGCATTTTAAAGGCTATTGTTTGGGCAACACCTCTTTCACGAAGAATTGAACGTATGTGCCTCAGAGGGAGAAGATATCCCAGATGTGAGATCACAACTCAGTTAGTATTGATAATATTGTTAATACACATCTGCTTTGCTGGTGGACAGTGCCTTGAGATCTTGCATTCATTTAGACATCACACCTGCCCTTCAGCCACATATCAGCAAAGAAATGGAATGGTATTTGTTTAATCAAGAAAACTGTGTCCTCAAACGGCCCCTGTGAAAAATACATAATCTTTCAATGCACCTTTGAACTAGGGCAATGTTTGCCCCTTTGCTAATTGGAAACAGTAATGTATCCAAATGCAGCACATTGAAGAAAAGTAGTTAGAGTGGAAGTGCTAGAATTTCAGAATATATTTAATGCACTTTCGGTTCCTTGATCCTTTTGCTTATAGCTTTAAAAATATACCGTAGATAAATGGCACAATCAAAAAATGGAAAGCCACACAAAAAGAAAATCCTGCAATGGGGCTATATGATATGTCCAACCAGGAATCTCTCTCCCCCACAATGTCCTCAGCCAATGAAGAGTCTCGGATCAGGGTAAACCCCGCTCTGAGCCACCACACGGCTGGAGTCTGCCATCTTCCTCTGCTGGGGATCGAGGTAGGTGTTGTTCCCTCCCCCTACCCCAATCCAAAGAAACCCCCCAGCCCCACTTACCTTCTTTTTTGTCCATTTCAGGAGCGGATGCGCTCCCAGTCCGCAACAGGCTATCATTGAAATGAAGAAGCGACAACACATAGTCCCTCTCTCCTTTCCATGGCGGCCATTTTTTTGTTTACATTTTTCCCTATTTTTTTAATAGCCACCATGGAAAGGGAGAAGGGACTAATTGTAGCCCCTTCTCCCTTTCCATGGCAGCCATTTTGTTTGTTTACCCTTTTACATTCATTTTCAATGGTCACCATGAAAAGGGAAAATGGACTTCGTTTTCCCTTCCCCTGGGCCATTTTTTTTACTTATTTTTTTGTTCCGAAACGCCAGAGCATTTTGAAACAGAAAATAAATGCTCTTAGTACCCCGGTCTTCCGGACCGGGGTACTAATAGCAATAGGCCCCTCGCAGGGGCGGGGCATTACCAATTCAGGTAATGCCCCGGGGTCTTTGTTAGCAATGGGCCCCGGGCCATTACCTGAAGTGGTAATGCCCCCCTGCTCGGGGCCTATTGCTTAAGCAGATAACTGTTTCTCTGAGCCAACCTTATCTGGATGTCAGATTAATATGGTTGCATACAGGGCAACACTGCTACTCAACAGAACATTTGCTCCAGTTAGTGAATCAAGTAGTATATGGGGGCCCCTTTTTTGCAATGTTACATGCATGACAGGTTGGAAACCCTTTGTGTCCTTAGTCCGGCCCTTATGATATGTGATTGATATAAACTTGATATACATTTAAAATAAAAATGATATCAAATATGATATCTGTTTTATATCAAATGTATATTTCTTTACATAAAATGTTTTTGTAGTTGTCATATTAAAAAGTATATAATTTATATTAGTTTGATACCAAATTAATATAAAATGTATATAATGAGAGTGGGCGTAGGCGCTGCTGCCTTTTGGAGGGAGAAGTGAGTTGTGAAGAGAGACGTGTTGATGACACAGGAGTGGTTTTCGCCTTTAAGGCGCTAGGAACCGGGTATGAATTTTATATTGAAAAGTGGTTTTATATTATTTGTATATAAAGTGGGCGTACATTTGATAACATTTTTTATTTAAATGTAATATAAAACTATGCAGGCTATCTGATGTCATTCATGATTTGATAACTGTTTTTATATAGATGTAATATAAAGCTATGCCGAGTAACTAGCGTCATTATTTTATAATAGTTATGTATAGATTTAATATAAAGTTGGCATCATTGATAACAATTTTTATATAGATGTAATATAAAACTATGCAGAGTAGCTGATGTCATCATTTTATAACAATTTTTCTATAGATTGATTTAATATAAAAAGGAGGTTGTTTTTTTTAAGGCACACTGTCATAATTTTAAAATGAAAAGGAGAGGCTAGAGCTATACATAGGTTTGGGAGGGTTGTGGCATTTTAATGCAAATAAAACATTTTTTTAAATTAGGTTGAGCCGTGGCGGACATGCCATCCAATTATGGAGGAGGCATGAGGCCAATAGCTATGGGCGAGCATGCCTGGGCATGCCCTGACATGAAACCATTAAAAATACAGAATGACAAAACAGAGCTATAGGTATAAAAAAACAGCTAAGTAGCATGGCCTGAGAATTTATATTTTTACTAACACTGGGGCTTATTCTGAGTCAGGCGGTCCAGTATAAAAGTGCAAGTATCCGAGGATACCGGCACTTTACCGAACCGCCCGACTACAGGAGTGCTGGTGGGGCACCTGGGTGACCACCAGCTAAATGCTGGAGGTAACTCATGTACTCTATCGGCCAAAAAACTCCTCGTTACTGGCACCGGCTTTGGCGGTGGTGATAATGATGCCAAATCCCTTTGTGGAGTCCTGTGGGACTCCATGAATGGGGATTTACACCGCTCCACCGACACCCGTAATCCGGCGGACCGTGTGCCGGAAACCATAACAGCCTTTCAGCCGGTTTCCTGTCAGCTCTACTGCCAGGATACCAGAAAGGTTGTAATAAGGCTCATTATACTTTATAGAATGAAAATAAGGATTTTTTCTTAAATAAAAAGTGGAGAGCTAATGGTGGGCAATGTTCCATGTTTGCAAAACAGTCCTGTACAGTCAGAAACAAAATGACAGAATGCTTTCTGCTAGTGCATGTTTGCCATTTAAAAACACAATGTTCACAAAAACACAGCTTCATGCCCCATAGGCAGGCATGAAACCATTTAAAATACAGGATGACAAAGTAGAGCTATGGGTATAAAAAAACATCTAAGTTGCATGGCGTGAAGTTCTGAACAATGCTTGCTTCACTATATTGGGTTGCTTATGGCGATTCTGGTGACAGGGTCAGACACCAACACACACACACAGCAGCAGCAGAGATGGGCTCTTCTCTATAATGCTCACAGCTGACTGAGGCACCAAATTCACAGGTGACGACACAGGCCCATGTGGGCTGGCTCAGCTGAGTTTTCCGTTTTAAGTTAGGCAGCAGGATGATGCAACACAGGCACACATTAGGCTGAAACGGTGACTTGCAAAAACACATGTGCCTCTCCACGATGTGTTATCTTGAGCAGCAAAGTGTTGTGTAAGCATGATGTTTGTGAAATGCATTTGAGCAGCCCACTTTTTCTGCGGAATAAGCATGACTAATGAACTACAGATGGCAGAGTCATACTTGATGTGCAGGATGTGTCATAGTTTAGGCTGTTGATAAGAGGGCACAGAGGGTGTGGGGGTCAATTGTAAGTCTTTAAAAGCAGACTTTGGAAGCCAGCCAGAAAGATTGCTTTGGGTTTTTGGAAGAACTGCAAGACCTGTGACAGAAGCGTCCCCCCTTTTTTATGAAAGAGGAGAAAGAACAATAAGGTAAGTTAACTCTAATGATTTAAGCAACTTGGAACTACGTATTTACAGTTATTGGTCAGTAAGTTACTTCATATTCTTTGGATCCATGATTACTTTCGCTTTAGGTAGATGTTACTCTTAATGCATCAGTGACATCATTCCTTTTTAGTATTTTCATATTGTTTCAGCACAGGTTCATATATATTCTTTATGACATCACGTTGTCCTCGTCAGATGTCACTTTAACGTCTGCCAATAATATTCATTGATGCATTCTGACATCTTGGCAGGCAACATCCTTCCATGTAGCATTCTTCCATGTGACATCCTTCCACACTTTCAGTGTAAGGTTACATATGTATGGTTGTCTAAGTGCATAATGTCTCTCATACACTCCATGTGGAATGGGAACAATGCAGGGGGTCCCATTTATTGCTCTTCTCCGACTGTTCCAATATGACGGTGGCGAGGGGGCTGTAACTGACGAGATAATGTCTACCTGCTCTTCTACAATAGAAAAGTGTCATCACCCTGCACGGATAGTGGGCAGTGTTTATGACTGTTTGCACTATGAAGTGCAACCATGCACAGCCGCCTATGCCTGCCATTCTTCTTGCATTGTTAGTAGTGCAAAGAATGTAAACTGCATGGAGGGGTTTTGGAAAAGTACCAATGTATAGCCCCTCCCTTCAATCAGCATGGGCTTAGAAAATTAGCACCTTTGATCTATAGCCAGAGCCTGGCCGAGGCATGGCAGTTTGTGCTGTTGGCCTGGGCACTGTATGCCTGGGGGCCCTACAGCTACATGTTGCCGTGAGTACAAGAGGTAACGAGGGCTGGACTGCTTCCAGTCACAGGGCTTTTCTTTGTGCCTGTTTTAGCGAGGTTATGCTGTCAGCGCCCAATCCTCTGTGACTTGCTCCTAGAGACAAATACTTCATGCCCACCTCCCCAGCAGCCCATCAGACCTGTGGGGCTCGCAGTTAGGGCTTATCACTCACTTTGTTAAAAGTAATAGTCCAATTAAGAACCTTTGTTTTGGACAAGGGTTAAAAAGGGGCATTTTATTCTGAAAGCACATTCAGAAAAACTAGTTGCCACCCAAATCTGTCTTCTTTGAAGGCAATTAAAATATGCTGACAGATAAAAGTTGTGCAATCTCAATAGTATTCATATGTCTGAATTTGGTGTGTTAAATAAACTTTTTGGGTGGGGAGGATGTCACATTTAACTAGCACCATATAAAGCATGCCTTTGTCAAATGATGCAACAGGTTACCATTTCACATTACCTTTTGTTATGATTGAGTCTTGACAGACAGCCTAAAAGCCATTTTGTTATCATTTTGTGGAATTGCATTCTGGTATTTGTAGTCTCTTCAAGATGGGGATTAAAATATTGCAACATTTGTATTCTTTTTGGTTAACATACCTGTTGAAGGATTTCTATATTTCTGGAGTACTTTAATTATGATCTATGTACTGTTCAAGTCCGATTTATAAAACAGAGTATTGTTGACAATCAAACGTTGTGGGGAAAGGATCAGATGGCAAATTTGGTCTGCTGATTTACTAGATCCATGGATGTAGGAAGAGAGGTTGCTGGACTGAAGATGTTCTACCTCGCCCTGTGTTGATTTTCAGGGTACAAGTTGAGATTACATATGGGTTGACATTGACCGCCCACTTTTTTCACAGTGCCGACTCCATCCCCCTTGGGTGTTTTTGCATCCACTAACCCACAAAACAACATGAAATTGTCTTCAATGCACACATCTTGTATTGTGCATTGTGCTTTCCATATAATATTTCATTATAGATTTTTGGGTTAAAAGGTGCACACCTTTTATACTTTGCCAGCAGTGTTCTATGAAAATGTCTAGTGTTTCTTTTGTTTTTTCTTCGGGTATTGATGATTAATTTTGTAAAAGACAATGCTCATTTCTATATTTTATGTTCTTCTATTAGGAAAGGCCAGTTGAATTAAATGTGCTTATTTGACTTTAGGATACACTCAGTCCCTGTGCATATGTTAATGACCTCCACACTTTTTCTGGACTTGAGCCCTATTGATGACATTTGATTACCTGCGGAATTGCTTACTCTGACTGCCTCAGAACCTTTCCGTAAAATAGTCTTTGTTACAATTCCACTATCCTGCAGCAAAAGCTCTTTGCCCTGTCTGGTCCAAGACCCATCCCTACCCTTACATCCTTGGAAAGTGCAGACGAGGGCTCAAGCCGAGGGTACATGTGGTTTCCTCTTTGATTTTATGAATTAAAACTGACCCCATGGACCGAACCACAGCCGTCAGGTTTTCAGGCCAGACACTTCACCACTGCACTATATAACCTGATAGAAAATACCAAAACAAGTAAAGGTAAAATGTTTCATTTCGGTACTGCAAGTTCCAGGGAAAACATTTGTATTGGTTCTTGGAGTTTAAACATGCACACCTTTTAACACTATTAGAAAAACATATCCTGTCTTGGTTTTGTGTGTGTATTGATTTTATGAAAGGCAAATGCCATTTGTCCTGTGCAATTTGGGTGGTTATGCAAAGCCAATCTAATGAAATGTGCATATTGCACCTTGATATGCTAATTTCGGACAAATTCACATCCCATTGCGTTTGTTGATGAGTCCTCCCACTTTAATTTTTAGGTCTTGACCCCTGGTGCAGACACATTAGGTTTGTTGGGATTACTTACTGGTGATCTTCATTACTTTTTGTCCTGCTCTTACTCGTCGCAGTACTTTCTTGTGAAGTACCCATCTCTACAAATGATTCAGCTCACTCCAAAATAAGCTTCACTCCTGACATTGCTACAACCATATTATTAACAGCTAAAATTCAGATACTGCACTTCTACGAATGCATATGGAGTGATGGTCAATTGTTTTAGCCCCACCAACAGCGATTAGATTATTAATGCACATGAGCGTCAGGAGCTGTTCTGCCAAGCGGCAGGCACGGCTGTCATTTGACAGAAATGAGGCTGCGTGCGCAGAGAGGATGTATTTTTTCCATTACTGGAAGGCTTTTAAGTCGGTGCCTTGTACAGAAACTAGACACAGAATAGGCACAGGCGTATGCTATGTCTATGTTCAAAATGCAGTTTGTTCACAGGGTATAATGATATAATGAGCTCACAATGCTGAAGGAGTGTTGGTCTGAAACTTGTATACAATAGTGAGGTTTCCGGAAGGAAAAAAAAATCCCATCAACGGAGTATGCTATTCAGTGGAGTTAAACAGCCAGCACTGTGTTCGGGACTGGTGCTTCCCATTGTGCTTCCTACATACGCGAAGTGAGGTGCTAAAATACATTTGGAAAGCTAAAAAATAAAAAAATACATAAATAAATTACATTAAAATACTGAAGGTCAGTTTATTTGAGTCACACGGATATAAATGACTAGTTTTGTGACATCATTTTCTGCGATGCAAATAAAGTGGCCCCACACATCTTTTGCCACCCAGGGGCCCCGCAAATCCCCCCTACTATAGCTTTGGATGTACTCGATTTTAGTAGCAGATTCCCTGCCCTGAATAAAGCGCATCATTATTTAAAATAATGTATTTCATGAGCCGCCCCTCCTGTTTTGGATGCTCTGTGGAAATCGGTCATAGTGATGTGCAATTCCAACAAAGTTACAATAGAAACGTTCCATGAAGGGAGCACAAATGGTTCTACGCTCGGTTTGGCCCCAACAATGTAAAACGACACTGTTACCCTCTGCCATCCCTCTCCATTTCATAAATTAGCGGATTGCATGGCCCCAGGCTTTTGTTAATGCATGTGATAATGTTAATCTCACTATGTTAAGTAGCCATTTGTACATAGAATCTGGGCCCAGATCCCTGCCCACCCAGCTGCATATCTGCACTGCCTCCTGGCTACCCTTGCACTTTGGTCTGTATCTGCAACCCTACAGTCCCCTTACCTGCACTTATTAGACACCCGTTTTCTGCGCTTAATTCTTGCACTTGCCACCTGCTGGCCGGGCTACATTTTGTTTGATCCCATGCCCCTTGCACTTTCCCTCTTCCCTGCTCTTGCGCATTCTCAATGTCACTAGGCCTAGTAAAACCGTTGTTTTATCTTCCCTTGTACCCCTCCGTTGCCTTGTCGCCTCCTGATACACTTGTGCATGGGCGCGCTATAAATAAGATATCATATCATAGCACAGAGGATGTATCAACGGCTTTATTGCCAGGACTTTTTAAATATTACTCTTAAAAAGGAAATTGACTGAAGAGGCCGATTTCAAGAAGGTTAACATGACTACAACAAAGAAACAAAGTAAACAAAAAAGCGAATGTTTTTACGGTAAACACCTGCACTCGCTTGATCTGATGCACTCCCCGTGCAGCGCACACACTTTCAGAGTACTGCGCACAGCAGGTTGGCAGGTCATGTCGGAGACCCATCACCCCTCCCGGTATTCCCCAGCCCCGCCATTTCGTGTGCGATATATCTAAATTTGGAACCGGCTCGTGTCATTCAGCCTGGCAGGCTGACAAGTTGCTGTCGGGAAGGCCCTCGCACCAGTAACCGCTCGAAAAGCGAATTCTAAGGGAGAGAAAACAGCTGTGTAAAAAAGCTGCAGGCAAACAGATACGCTTACCTTCTTACCTGCGCACATAAAGCCGAGCTCGTGTAATATTGATGAGCTACTGACTAATATAGTGTGTTTGTGAGAGCATTTTTTTTAAAAAAAGACCCGCGTCAGTTCAAACACATCACGAAATAATGGCGGGCGGCAAGGTGTTGCATTCGCTAGTCCGGGCATCGTTTGTACAATCGAGACAAAAGGTTAGGTAACTGGATCCGGTTCATCTGCGCATTAGAAAGAATGCCTTTCTTAGCGCAGCGCAGTCCTATATCATGTTAAAGAACCGGTGAAAGAGGCCGGCCTCTGTGATCTCTTCAAATGGCTGAAATCCGAGCAAAGACCAAAGCAGCGTGCCTCTCAGCGAGCCATGGGACACGAGCATGTCACAATTAAACCTCGCCAGGCTTGCCCGTGGGGGGCGGGGGCGGGGAGCCGGTGACGCCCATCTGCTCGGCCTGCTCGTCTCTGATCCCTTTTATACACTTGCAGCCCGGCACACCTAGATCGACTTTCTCTATTCTTTCACTTAATGGCTCAGGGCAGTGAAGGCCGAATAGGTCCCACTCTTTGAAAACATAATATTTACAGCCAATTACAGTTAAAAACACCGCACAAGAATGTGTGTGGAAAATGCTGCTCTGCAGTGAAATGAATCCCTCTCCGCCCTGTAATGTCTAAAAACACGTGTAAACGCTTCTAATTATGAATCTGAATGCCTATACCCTGATCACTCACAATTCATAATGGGGCGGCATGTTACAAAGGAGTTTAGGATAACAGCCACACATGCGCAGAGCACAGTAGGCACAGCGGTCAGCAAACAAGTCATTTCCTAATTGACAACCATGTTACATGAACCATGCAGCTTCAAAACGGCTCAATGATGGAAAATAATCAGATTTTCTACGTTTGGAAATACTTTTAAGTAGTGTGGAAAAAAAGAGTGTGAAAAAAAGAGTTTTATAGTTTAAAATCGCGGATATATTGCCCACAAGCGGAAAGAACAGACAACATACAAGGTCTCACTACATAAACTTTGCACCAGTGCATGTGTATGGACAGCGGCTGCTAGCACAGTGGCAAACATAGTCCCATCGCAAATATGGAGTTGGGCCATGAGCGTGCTGTTCTTGCTGGAGGAAAAGGGAGCCACGGCATCAAGCAGCACGGTTCGCCGGCCTGAGCAAAAGCACAAGCTCTCTAATACCCCTGCGGTCTCCACAGCAGAGCGGGCCATGAGCAGACGGTTCTCACTAGAGAAGGAGTGAGCCACATCATCACGCAGCATGTTTTCCCGGTGTCAAGACAAGGCTCTAACAACCCTGCGTTCCCCACAGCAGAACTGGGCCACAAGCAGACTCTTCTCGCTAGAGGAGGAGGGCGCCACACCATCACACAGCACGTTGTTTGCTCAGAGTCAGCACAAGCACTCTTACAGCCCTGTGGGTCGCGCAGAAGAATAGGCCTGTAAGAGGACTGTTCTCGCTGTTCCCACATACTTCCGCGGCCTATCAATGTTGATACTGAGAGTATTTGTGTTGGAGATTGTTGCGGCCTTGCGGCCCCGGAAATAAGAATACCGCTCAGCATTCTTAAACGAGGCGCAATGGCCTCCTGATGGTTCGTTGTGGGCGGATACAGGGGCCTGCACTTGGACCGGCCTTGGGACCGTCAGCCGTCTCGGGCAAATGTCGAGACAGGGACCCAGGGGGAAACCAGGCTCTAGGTCCGGATCAGGAGGTGGAGACCTTTCATCCTCATCTTTAACAACATGTTTAAACAATGAACTGTTCCGTGTTATCTCTTTCTCAGAGTTCACGGCGGTCACCATTGTTCCTTTGATGGCAGTGAGCTGTAGGGGTTTCGAGGAAAAACCGGGAGTCTGTCTTTCTGATGGTGGCTTGCTGAACCAGCACCTCATCCTCTACATAGAATTGTTTTGGTCGGGTACCTCTTCTTTCATCTGTCTCCACTCAAGCCTTTCCCCTCCGCTCAGTGTCTCTCTTTATGACTTCCTGATTTGCTGATCAACAGGATACTAACTCAACTCTCACCCTGTCACCTCCCACATCCCACGTCATGGCCCACATAACCGTGTCACGTGGGCCTGTCTCTATCTTAAAGAGACATGAGCCCTGTAACAGACATCATTACGCCGTACCACTAAACATAATCTACTGATTTGGGTGCTTTCTCGCTGGACCCTTGTTGGAGCTCTTGCACCGGTCGTTGTTGCATAATCGTCTACTATTTTGTTATGGAGAAACACCAAGCGGCCTCACCTCAAGCTAGTACTTTATCACAGTGAAAAAAAGAGTAAACATTTGCCCATGGTACCTCGCTCCATAAGGCCACCAACAGGGCAACCTTTTAAGCCTCAACAGTCAGTGAAAATGTTTTTGTAAGAGATCAAGGGCAAGCTGGCAAAAAAATCCTTGTTGCAGAAAAGGTCTAGAAGCGACACAGAGGAAGTTGACCTCCTTATTTGTGGATGGCCCAAAAGTGTCGGGACAACCCTACTTTAGAATGGCCGGAATCAGTGTGTCTGTGAACCTGATAGCTCTAACTCTAAGCCTCAAGTTGTTATTGCTCCCACTAAACCAACCCCTGGAAACATAGTTTCTGTGGACCATTCAGTTATATCAATTATTGCACTGCCCACTTTGGTCAAGGCAACTGAACCAATTCTTAACAAAACGGTCTGTCATCCTGATGACCATGACAGGCCAATTTCTTCTGAAAACTGTTCTGATATTTTGGCCAATATCAAAGAGATTATTGCCATGAAGGCGGATTTCACAGAAAAGCTTCATAGCTCAATGTCCTTTATTCAAGGCTTCAAAAGTGAGTCTAAAATGCCCTGGTGATCATAGATGACAATTTAAGAGAAATAAACAAGGAACTTTCATCTTTGCCTTCATTCTTGTTTCACAAACTGTATCCTGAGACGAAGGGGAAAAAGGTGGTCTCTTGCTGCTTAGAGATCACTGCAAATGTAGAGAAGCAAAACTCCTTGGTACCTCCTCAATTGCCTATTAGTTTAGATATCCAACCTACTAATCAACATAATAATAATGTGTGCATCTTAGACATTCAAGACGCATTATACAATGGCAATGACTTTAATAGGAGGTCCTCTCAGATGCTACTTGCTGCTGATAAAGAAGAAGGTTTTCCCTGTGAGTACAATTTGGATTTGCCATCAGCAGCTCCACCTTTAGTAGAAGTTAACATTGGTGACCCCATATTGCAGACACTCATAGCCAGTCAACATCCTCGCTAATCTGCAAAACCTTCCATTGGATTAAGACCAGGTCTGTAGGTCCGCCAATCAATCTCAAGTCAGTTATTATATAGAGTGGATTGGGTGGGGCACACTAAAATGTGTGGAGGTGATTGCATAACAAGCTATGTTCTCAATCCAAATCTACGCTTTGACCTTTTTAAATCGCAGCTCTAGATTGAACCCCTTTCATTCTTTTATCCACCTGCACATGGGCTAAGAAATTGGAACGCTCTAACTAGAGGAGTCAAACTTGGGAGATCACTAACAATGGCTACTCTATCCGCATAGACTAGGTCTGAATGCCACCACATGGTCAATCAACCAATCAAGCCCAGGGAAATAACTATACCGAATGAGATGGCAATGAAAACAAGTTTTGGATCTTTTGTAGATAAGAACAGATTCGCTCTACTCTCAACTCTCGAAGAAGTAGATTGACTGTCCAATACTCAGACTTCTAGTTCATCTATGCCCATCAGAAAGCATAAGCCGCTCATGACCTTGGCTGAAAACACACAAATGGATTTTAACTTGTTCTGTATTGAACCCCAGGAGGCGTTGGACCAAATAGGGCCTGTTCCTCTGATGGCCATAGTTTATTGGAGCATTGCGAGTGCCATGAACAGAATAAATGATCCAGAAACGTTTACATTCTTATGTGAAGACAATATAATTATGCTGCAAAAGACCTATGTTACAGACGATCTTGTGATTGATGGCTTAGCCAGCATTCAAATTGTGGCCTCAAAAAAGCCTTGAGGAAGGCACTTTGGTGGGATGGCAATCTTTATTAGATCGATCTGGTGGAGCATGTTAATTTCTTGTCAACCTAATCTAAATTTTGTTCAAATTTTGCATTAATCTGTACCATGATCTGCTCAATTGTACTTGATTACTTTGTATAACTTGTGGGTATATTTACCAGCCAAGCACCATCAAACCGCATTTTCAGCAGTTACAAGAAGAATGGCTGAGCTGGGTCTGCTGAGCACATATTTCCTGGCATCACCAACACTGTGTTTTAGCAGTTGGAAAAGTAATGGCTGCACTGGCATTTCTGAGCACATATTTCCTTGCATCATCAAAACTGCGTTTTACCTGTTGCAAAAGTAATGGCTGCACTGGCTCAGCTGAGCACACATGGGGAGAGATGGAACATAGACCACCCCAAGAATGGCTGCATTTATTGTATGCATGTGCACCAAAGAAAAGAATTCAAAGGCAGCCTGGCTCAGTGCTGCTATGCTGCCAGCCCACGACTTCCAACTGAAAGAGAAAATGTTACGTGTTTAAAATGGCTTTGAACTGGTGCTGCTGCCATCTTTTCAACATTACACAGTTTGGTTCCAGTAAAACACATCCATGCCCATCTATCTTCAGGATGAACACCACCAAAGGATGGCCATTCCTCCCTGAAAGGCATTGTGTGTCAAGTAAAAACTGTGAAAGAGCAGATAAAATTGTTTCAGGCCATACGGCAAGTGTTTTCTTTTGCAACAAATGAACACAGGCAAAACTCTTCACAAGAAGTTCTCTTTCTCCCTGTGCTTATGTCAGTTTCAAAGAACCTTTTTCTTGAACAGATTCCTGTGTATTTGAAATTGACAAGAGCTATGGAAATTTCCAGAGTAAAGATGCGAGGAAAATCGCATTTGTGAATGACCAGGGAAAGTAAAATGTACCTGTGTTGCACTGCTCTGCAAAGCAGTGAGTTGATATTGTACAAGCTAAATGGAAATAATACTGTAACATGCCCAGAAACAAAGCTATATATGTTGGGAAGAAAAGATGCCAAAATATAGGTAAAATGTACTCTGTGTAGTTTGATTTTCCCCACAAAAAGAACTTCAACATCCTGGCTAGGCCCAGAAATTGCTGTCAAACCAGTTTTTGCAAGGCAGGCACTTCTAATGTGCCAACCCCATGGGAAAGGAAGTTTCTTTACAACATGAAAGGCCCAGAGGTGTGGGAAGTGGCGATTTTGTCAGACTGATCGGCATTGCTGCAGCATGGGACCATGGACAGACCTGTCACTGAAGTGTAAATTCCTCTGACACCTCTCCTCAGCTTCAACTGCCTACAATCAAAGGGGAGTCATTGCAACCTCTGGTCAAAGCTGACCAGAGCATGACATTTGGCTGAAGGGTTGAATAGACTGCCCACTTTTAGCAACAAAGCCGGCCCATGTGTTTTAAAAGACTTTTGATATTAAGACATTTATTTCAGTAATCTAAAGAAGCAGTAATAAGCTTCTGTGTACCCATTTACTAGATTTTTAGAGGAAATAGTTTACCTAGAAATTACAAAAGATTGCCAGAAGGACTAAACAGCATTGTACACACTTGGGGTTTGGAATAGTATGCTCCATGTAAAATATTGTATTTGCCGATCTAATTTTTACAAGGGTGACATTTATAAATATGAGGGTTTTGTTTCATAACTGGTTTTGGCAAAAATAACTGTGGTATCACAAAGCACTTCATAAAAACACACACACTAAAACTGAGTCACTTCCTTCAGTCCAATTTGCTTCCAGCGAGGCGGAACACCCCCAGCCTGGCCTATCCGATCTTAGAGGTATCTCTAGGTTATTTCTGCCCACATAGTAAAAATCCTCTGATGTCATCTGGCCCATATAAGGAGGAGACAGTCAAAATTCAGGACATTCAAGAATCAGGACATTCATAAATTAACATCCAGAGATCCAGACATTCAACATTCACCCTGCAAGATTACAGATTCCAGTGTCAGGCCAGGGGTAGCTGATCCAGGTCCATGCAGTAACTCCTATCCAGGCAGAACTACCATCCAGAACTAAACCCTACAAAAATCCCAATAATTCAGGGACAAGGGGGAAGGGTTGCTGAACCCTTTTGGGATTATCCATTGACCAGACCTGCTTTGCCCAGCTTATGCACCCCACTGTCCACTGTGACCAGACCCCGGTTGCCTCACTGTGTCCCTAGAGGAGATCCACCACTGCGCTGTGACTGGACCCCTGTCCCGCTGTCCAGAGACCCGGCTGGCTGTCCAAGCTACCCCATTCAAGTGCTTTTTTATGAGTATCACCCTACCCCAGTCACCAAAAAAAGCTGCATCCATTGCTCTCTAAGCTTGTATTATGCCCAATCCCATAGAAATCCTATAAATACCCTAGTAAATTCTTAAATTGTCAGAATTCCCTGTGTATCTTGTCCTTAGGAAAATCTGTGTTAATCTCCATGTGTTAGCACCATTCTTTCCAAATCATTTTAGTCCGTTGTTTAAGTCCTTAGTACTATTTGGAATAAATTAATTAATTACCATAAAAAGAGGCACACAGCGTGAATGGATAAACATTGCAAATTAACCTTATCGCGGGCAGAGTCCTTCTTTAAAAATCTAGCCACTAAAAAAAATAGTCTCAGTAGAACCTGCCCTTTTCCTTTTAAAACCGATTTTGCCTGTGTAACTATGAAATCTGAGTTTTCCTTTATGTTTAAGAATCCCATACTGTCCCCATCAAGAGCCACCCTTTCACATTAGTATCATTCCTGTCATGTGCCTTTGGCCTTCATCAGCAAAACCAATTTTCGATTCTGTCTGGTTCATTTCTGAAGTTGTTTGCCTATTTTAAACCTGTGAAACGAAGCAATTGCAATTTTGCTACGTGTGATTCTTGCTGCACTGTTTTTCCTTCCAAAATCGATTTTCTAAACTGTATGCCCGTTGTTAGTACCTTGCCTCGTAGCTTGAGAGTTTTCTTGCTTCTTTGATACAGCCACATACATTCTTGCCTTATCCGTTCAACCGCACATGTAAAATCACCATTGAGTAATTCCGAGTGCCATTTCGCTCATTTTCCAAGGAAGCTTAATCCGATTTTGGCCTCCCATTCAAGTGTGGTAGGTTGGATTTTCATGCTGATTGTTGCTTAGCATACCTGACTCCTTGCTACTCCTCTCCACCCACACAAAATATGGTTAACAGAGGTCTGATGGAGTATTACAGGTGGAATGCCTAACCGTGGTGCCATTTAAAAGCACTACTCAAAAAGTAATCTTGCTTTCATTCAATTGTGCATTGTGTGTTTTATGGTAGAAGGTTAAACTAAGTGTATCCCATAATTTTACTGTGTAATTATCACCCCACTGATTGCTGCCCTATATTGAATGTGTTTGATTTGCATTCAAAATTAAAAATAAATATTTCATTATTACACACCGGCCTGGTTCATGGTCCATTGTGACACAGGGTGTACGTTAAATGGGGGGGGGGAGACGGGTTGGTTGCCTTCTCAAAAATGGAATCTGAAGGTAATGAACTTAAAAGTGTTTTAATTGTGTGCTGCAAATCTGGCCACTAGAAAGAGTCCTGGTCTGGAGTGTGCCACATCTTTAAAATCCTTTACAAACTCTCCCCATACTATTAATGGTGTATCTAGTTTGAATCTTCTAGAAACATACATAGACAACTTTGCAAGTATGGTTAACAATAAGAATGCATGGGTCATTTTGGGTGATGATTTTAAATTACACCTGGGTAATGCCCCCCCCCCCGTGACATCTTTATGACCCAAATGAAGATGCCACATGGGGTGCTCAGGGGCCTTGCAAGTCAGACGGCCGTGTTTACATAAAAAGTCTCCAATTTCATGCATGGCTGATGGAGTGGGCTTGAGCTCCCTTAACCTGTTGCGCCACCTCAGACACCCCAGGTAAATTCACTTTCAGGTTCTCAAGGGGCTCATAAATGATTGATTATTTTTGTATTTTATTCTCAAAGTGGCTATTCATTGAAGACTTCAAAATGGTGGGCAGGATTTGTAACGACCATCAACCTGTGGTGTTATCTATAACTTGAAATTGGGACACCTTCTCTTCGAACTTTACTATTCATCTTGCATCCGCAAAAATCATCTATGATAGACGAAAGCTGAAATGGGAGGAATTTGATGAAGTGAGAATTTGCTTTTATCCTTAGATATAACTACTACTGAAATCAAGCAGCTATACGCAGACGAAATGGATAAACTGTCAGATTCTTTTTTTTCTAGACAAAACACCTATTTGGTCCTACCAGGCAACAAGCAATTCATTTGCAAATAGGTTAAAACATTTTTGGCCAATTTACATTTTGTTGTGGGCCACCAGTCAATTTTTAGGTGTAAAGTGTGGCCAATTCAGAAAAAGCAAGTGTGAGCATCCATTCCATAAAGCAATCTAGACAAATATAAAATTCCTTACACTATCGTGGAAGCCAGGTGCAGAATCCTCAACAAAATTAAAAGAGTGATGTCTAAATGAATCAACAACCACTGACATTGATTTGGGCAATCCCGCAGAGCATCGTTTTTATGCCTGCCAAGCCATTACAGAAGATGAAAGGCCATATGCAAATTAGGCCTGGCCCCCCAAAAGGGGCAGTCCCGCGCAAACTGCTTGGTTACATACAGTTTGTAGTATGTTCAAATAGGTATAAACAGTCCCTATAATAACATCCTACTCTACTGACAGGGATATCAATATGTATAATACAATAAAGAGTAAGATAACACGTCTTGTTTTACTTACATCCAACCCCCTTTACACAGGAACTCTATAAGGTTTTCCGGCATCACTAGTCCTGACAAAATGGACCGTCTGCTATGATTGATTAAAAAATGTGTATAACAAATATTTTGTATTTCATGTTTTAGTAACTGTTTTTTAGTGTTTAGTACACTGTGTTAGGTGAGGGTAGTGTTTGATGTTTAAATTCAGTTCGAATTATTTGAATAAAAATTTGTTATACACATTTTTTAATCAATCATAGCAGACGGTCCATTTTGTCAGGACTAGTGATGCCGGAAAACCTTATAGAGTTCCTGTGTAAAGGGGGTTGGATGTAAGTAAAACAAGACGTGTTATCTTACTCTTTATTGTATTTTACATACAGTTTGAACAGGACCATAAGCAACACCAGCCATGTTTCATTGGACGTCACCGGTAAGGTGTAGCTTTGGTTTCTAGCCATAATAGAGCCGAGACTGAACTCAGTCAGCAACATAGTCAATGGGCCTCATTACGTCTGTGGCGGTAAGGCAACAACGGCGCCAGTAGTGCTACCGGCACCGTTGTTGCCATGCCGCCTCATTTCGAGTTCTGCTTGCGGGTGCCCCTCTGCACAACTCGTCAGACCAGGCGTGCAGAGCGGCACCCGCGAGCAGAACAGGATGGTAGCAATGATACTGTTATGAACGGTACTGCTGCTACCATCTTCCCCATTGCCATTGAGCCCTATGGGGGCTCAAAAGGGAATGGGGACGTACCAGCTCTGGGTCCCGCGCAAGGGAAACTACTGGGCCCTCTAAGGTCGGAATGGCCCTGTAATTCCCCTTTCGCGGGACCCGGTGCCGGACACGAGTTTGGGGGTAGCCATGCCGGTATAAACGGCATGGCTACTTCCAACCTCGTAATGAGGCCCTTGACTCCCTAACCCAAAGCGTTATTTATGAGGACCTGAAGATCAGGCAAATCCTCTGCCATTTGAAGAAACCTTAATTGAACCCACATGACACAGCAAACCATAGGCCAATTATGTATCTACCCTTTGTTGCAAAGATGATAGAATGGTGTCACACCTATTTCATCACCCATCAGCAAACAGCATATTCTACTTGATAACCAATCAAATTTAGGTGCCTACTGAAGCAATAAGAAGGCACACATTTTGGTTTTGGATGACTTCCATCATAGCACACACTAAGTGGAAAAGTGCCTTGTGATCCAAAATGTGACACATAACATCCACTCTGATAGACCTGCAGTAAGTGCTCCTTCAAGAAAGTGTTACCTCGAAAACATGCTATCAGCCTCATTACGAGTTCTGGAGGTAAGTGGTAAAGTTGGCAGTAACTCAGTTACCAACAACTTTACAACTACACCAAATTACGGGTTTGGGCATGGAGTGGAAGATTTGCCTCCTGGAAAATCCTAGCAGTAAATCCCTCCAAATCACCACAGAAAAATCAGCAAAATCGGCAGAATTACCTCAGAGGAATTACTGCCACGGTAATTCCACCCAAAAAAAGTCCCAGATAGTCATATGGACTCTAAACAAAATGGGGATTTACACTGTGACTGCCTCTTGTAATCTGGCCGTAGTTCTGCCAGACCAAGTGGCAGTAACAATAATTCAGTTTGGTAGTATCCAACATATCATGAGGTCAGTTTAGCACTTGGACCCGGGCCACAGCCAACTTCGAAATCCAGAATTGCAAGAAGGAGCAGCCAGACAACAAGACTTCTAAGTCTGCACCCCCATGACTCAGAGTATCATCCTTCCACACATTAGATTAACCCATTACTGCTACAATTCTGATAGAAAGTAAATACCCATATCTTTAAGAAACACCTTATCGACCAAATAACATGTCTTCTCATACAAACACAGTGCCTCTCACTCAGCAACACATGCCTGCCCACATCCTCCCCTGTCACCTTGGATCTTCGTGTTTGCAGGTGCTTAGGTGTCCCAGCTGATGTATTGTGTGTGCAGCAGGGAATGTGTCATCTTCTATGTATATACACATTGCTTTCTCGTTTTACTATCTTCTTGAGGGATGTGCCATGTTTTTTGGTAGATGGTGCATTGTTATGTTTTGATTCCTTGTTAACCGCGTGCATGCGCGCGCGTGTATGTGTGTGTGTCACACGCATAGCCTACAGTTGTGACACGTTCGTGCTCAGAACGAAATGTATGTTTAACTGATTGGATTGTTAAGCTTTCCACTTGCTATTTGTTTGCATCCTCACTTTATAGAAAACATTTTTGGAATGCATACTGGCACCCCCAAATGTTTGCACCCACAGTTTGCAGGACTATCAATGAGTTTGAACATAGAGGTTTAGAGTCACAGCTTGCGCTAATGCGTGAATCAGGCAGACATTATGGGACTGATCGCAGCTACAAACTGCATCGTCCAGGTGTTGCGCCCGTTTAAAAATATGTTTGTGAATCAGGCATTTCATGTAAAGATATTAGAATATAATTTGTTTGAGAGCAGTGACCAATGTAATTATCTCAAAAGTAGGCAACGTACGCACAGACTGAGTACTCAGACACAAACAGCAATGCAAAAAGAGCACTGGCAGTTGCGCCCCTGCAATGTAGCCTTTTAAAACAAACTGGCCCTTAAAGGGTGCTAATAACACATCCATTAGTGTCGCAGCTGTTTGCCTGGCCATTACCGAGAGGGCAACCAGTAAAAGGAATTTCGTGATGTTGCCATACAGCACTCCAATGTTAGGACATAGGATTCTCTTCTAACTGTCTTGGTCGGCTGAGGCAGGCCATGTAGTAGAATTATTCGTTTTTATTATTCATTTTAAAGTTTCTCTAGGGCAACATGACCAATTGAACGTTCCGGATGTACAGTCCTACTTCACAATTCCAGTCAATAAATAGACAGTTTCTCAAAATTCGAAATGTATTTAAAAGAAAAGTGTCACTTTAAACCCAGATGGTCACTATAATATTATAAGCTCAAATACCATTGGCCAGTCAAACATAGTTTACCTGCATGTATGAATCACTCTACTGGTTTACATGCAAGCATTTATTTTCAATCTCCAATATATAAAATACATTCATTCTTTGTTAGCTTCTATTTATTAATTTATTTAAAATTCTTCCATAGCGCGAACCAGACACCTGCATCAGAGCAATTTACAGATTAAGCATATACAAAAACACATAACAAATAAAACTTTCAAAAAATGTCACAACATTTTAAAATAAGAGGGATTAACCAATAAAACCTTGTAAAACACAGATTGCCATAGCCAGGCATACATGTTACTTTGATGATAAATGTGCCGCTTTTTGGTCCATGTAGGCAAAACACTAATCTTCTCCAGTAACAAAACAAGTATGGTATCAGAGAAAAGTTACTCGAACAAATTTGTGGAAGATATCTCCACAACCCTCTCCAACATCTAAAAACCACCTCCCAATCACTAGAACTAGGTGATTTTAACTTGGGCTACAATGACACTAAGGATACCCACGCAACTACCACAGCCACGACCCTGAAAGAGTTGGGGTTCTCCCCGAAAGCTAGCTCACCTACGCATAACAAAGGTCGTATCCTTGACTGGATAGAGGACTATAATTGCAAAACAAAGATCACTGATATTAGACCTCAGATCTGGACTGACCACCATCTTCTACACTTCACATTGACAACTAACTTAATCACGGCCCAGACTACACTAGCACCTCCTGTGCCCACGAGAAACAAAAAAACTAATGACAACCGAAAAATTGCTGCCCCTTATAATTCCTAAACTTAATCTGGCCGCAGACGACATGGACCCTAGCTCACTAGTAGAACATTATAACAAGGCCCTGAACTTAGCCCTTGACCAGATCGCTCCACTCAAACTAAGAAGCAGTAAACCTAAAAAACATCTTAATTCGTGGTATACTCCACATCTAAAAAACCTCAGATTAATTAAAAGAAAATGCGAAACGGCTTGGAGACTCTCCACCACAGCTGAAAATAAACTCAACCTAACCAAGGCATCAACCCAATACAAGAAAGACATTCTATTAGCCAAACAGGAAACTTATAACAACAGAATCTCTCATTCCAAATCCAGTGTCAAAGAACTGTTTTGTATTCTCAAGGAATTAGAATCGCCCATCGTACCACAGGAACACTGTACTAAAGATAAAAAATGGTGCTCTAGCATCCAACATGCCCTAACAAATAAAGTGGCCAATCTACAAACCAGAATTGCGCTTACGAAAGCCTCCCTAATGCCCCAAACTCCACAGAGCACAGCCCCCGACCAACATCCTAAACAAGAAGCACGTTTCAGTTTCTCAAAAGTATTGATTCTCGAGGTGGAAAAGGTTATACTGGGACTTAAACCGTCCAACTGCAAAGGTGACCAATGCCCGGCACAACTCATCAAAGATGCTGCGAGAGAACTCTCCCCGTTTATAACTAAACTTATTAATTCTTCATTTACCACAGGCTCCGTCCCTAACAATCTGAAGGAATCTTGGGTATTGCCACTATTAAAGAAGCAAACCCTTGACCCGGCCATTCCCAAAAACATCAGGCCTATCACAACCGTGCCATTTCTGCTAAAAATCTTGGACAAAGTGGCATATACTCAAATACAGAATTACCTCGAATCTAACCATCTACTTGGATCCCGACAATCAGGGTTCTGCCCCCAACATGGCACGGAGACGGCCCTAATTGATTTTAAGGCCCAAATAGATGAGTGCAGAGATCAAGGCCAAGCTGCTCTACTCCTCCTGCTAGACCTTTCAGCTTCCTTCGACTTGGTCGACCATTCAGTTCTATGCAGCCACTTAGACTCCGCTGCCCATTTCGCGGAGGATGCCATAACTTGGATCAAGACCTTCCTGAGCAACCGGACCATAAGAGTCTTCTCTCCTTCGGCCTCAGCTGACCCAATCCCTATAACTTGTGGTGTACCACAGGGATCCTGCGTGTCACCCACGCTATATAATGTATTCACTAAGCCCCTCTCCGACGAAATGGACCATCTGGGTATCACCTACACTAACTATGCAGATGATACCCAGATCCTCCTTCCACTTTCAGGAGATCACGCCGTGGATTCGGCCGTAGTGAATAGAATCTACAGTATCGTTCAGGCATGGATGGTCACTCATGGGCTATGCTTGAACGACTACAAAACCAAGCTCATTATTTTAGGTACCCCAACTCTCATTTGCAAACTGAGCCCTGATTACGCTAACTTCACTATCAATGGCAATAACATAAAAGTAGCCAAGGAAGTGAAGACCTTAGGCTTCTACTTAGATGCTACATTGAACTTCTCTAAACAAGTCAACTCCCTAGCCTCTGCCACTGCATACACATGGAAACTCATCAGAGCTAGTAAACAATTCCTTTCCATAGATAGCTGCCTTACGCTGGCCAGGGCCCTCATACTTTCCAAACTAGATTACTGTAGCACACTCTACATCGGAGCTAATAAACATATTATCCATAAAATACAGGTTCTCCAGAATAACACCCTAAAAGCAGCTCTTAAAATCAATAGAAATGAGCACATATCCTCGCTAAGAAGAGAACACAAGTGACTATCCACTTTTGACAAAATTCAACTCAAAATTGCCTCTCTCACTCACAAGTGCCTTAACAATAACGCACCACCATACCTCATGGATAGAATCTGCAAAAAAACTGCCCAGACCTACAAGAATAGCCAACCTGAACTGTCTCCAAGTTCCACGATTCAGACTCTCTACCATAGGAGGACACAGCTTCCCAGTCAAGACTGCGCAACTATGGAACTCCTTGCCACCTAGCATTAGAGAACCCCAACCCTTCTCTAAATTCAGACTGCATCTAACTGGCTGGCTAAAAGAGAATGATTCCTAATCACTCTGACCGCAACTTTGCTATTGACCTCCCCCTTCTTGTCCCCTGTACTGCTTCGCCGCAATGTGTATGCTGCTATGGGTTCTGGGTTTTTCTCAACTTCATGCAGTAACCCCTGTTGGTCTTGGGGGTATCATAAAATGTTGTGGTGAAGCCACAACAGGTGAGGTCGACCGGTTTCGATGGTTCGTGAGTGATTACCGACCATCTTCTTCAGGACAAGATTGATCCTCATGTGCTACTGAATAGTATCTGTCCTCTTAGTAGGGCACAGTAACAGGCTGCAAGGGGATCCGCTTACTCGCTTGTGACCGGCCAACCTTTGTCTTTGATTGAAAAAGCCGCGAGACAAAGAGCAGAGGAGTCATTCCATTGCAGGATCCCCTTGCAGCCTGTTACTGGCTTCACCACAACATTTTATGATACCCCCAAGATCAACAGGGGTTACTGCATGAAGTTGAGAAAAACCCAGAAAGCATGGGCTTTTCCATCCCATAACTAGTGGGATAGTGCATTTTTTAGTGATAATTTGGTATCACCCAATCCACCCCCCGGGCAACCACCCTCTTGCAAGGAACTTTTGAGCCATCAAGGTTAAAATAAAATTACATGACCATCCGGATGCTTCCTTTTTTGCACTTGTCATATCTAGCTGTCTAGATTTAAGAATACGAGATTTAATCCCCCTCTCGCACTCTTTCACATAATAGTGCTGGTTGCCCCCACTCCCATCCTGGTTTTCCGCTCCCTCGCCCCCTCCCATCCTTCAGGTTGTTGGTGACCAGACAAACCAAACCAAGCCAGACTACCCTCCACCCAGGTAGCACGCCCAACTTTGCTTGGGACCAGATATCCCACACGACACCTTCCTCCACCCAATAAAGCACCAGACCAGCTCCTTACCCTGTGTCCAATAGAATAGGACCACGGTCAATACAAATCTCATTAGTTGTTTTGTCTTGCCCTTATCGGCACGTTGATGAACCCTTTCCCCCAGTAAACCGTTCCCTGTGTATCAGTATCTCCCTACGGTTTGGGAAGGCAATTGCCACTCTGGCTCTTTGAGCTTTAATTTACCCTGTTGTTTTTTTCGGGAATAAATGTGCAACACAAGCTTTCAATTTTTGCGCAAACACCTCCTTCCATCGCTGTTAGGAGGTCCAGCACATATCTGTTCTGTCGGGCCACCATCCTGATCGCTCTTAGTTCTTCCTTTATGGCGTTGAATCCGTTAACCGTTGAATTTATTGTCATCATTAGCTCCCATCTAGTGATCTGAAGTCACTTTGCATTTGCATATGCCTGTACCCCTGGGTGTATGATGGATGAAAAGAACATAGCCGCTCTGCTAAATAGTCTATGTGCTGGTGGGATGTCGCTTAGGGCAGTTTCTGACTTCCCCACAGGTAGTTCTCTGTCAGTGGTTCTCCTTGTATTTTTACTCTTTGTAGATGGGCAGTGTTGTTCAGTTCCTTTCCTCCTCCCATCTTCAGTGACCTTTTATTCCTTTTATTCCCTTCATCCATCCTAGGGAAGCTCTCCATGTTAACATGTTTCTGTGGTACTACCAGTGATGGTACGTTGATGTGTACCATAGTGAACACTCCATTCCGCAACGGTGGCAAACTGTTATATGCCTTCGATTCACAGGCTCAATATTGATCCAACAGAATTGCTGTTCCTGCACCCCTCTCAGGAATCTTTATTGTTCTCTTGCAACTATCATTTACTCCAACGTCAACTTCTCCAGCATGCTGGTAACACAGTGTGGGCGCAGTGAGTGGAAGTTTTGTTATAGGTTCCTCCTCTTTATCTAACCATGTCACCAGTGGTGCACTCTTTGTCCATTCCTTGTAGCATTTGTCATTTTCTACTTGCACCATCATCACCGGAGACCTTGTCAAAGTCAATATTTTGCTTCCCACAACTCCGTCCACCCATCCATCTTTAGTGTATACCTTACCATATATTAATATCAACGGCCTTTCCCAGCACCCTGGTTCTCCAGCAACTTCATTTGCGTACCGCTCGTATGGTAGGTAATTCAGTGTAACCTCTTCTGTCTCTCCTTTGTTGGGTCCCTCTGTTATGTAATTGAGCCCTTTGGCCAGTTGCCACGATTCGCCATATATTGGTAGGGTTTTAATGAAGTTATCTTCATAGGGGTATGTTGACCTTGATTTCCATCTTAGTGTTGCTCTTTTCCCTTGGACTCGCCCACGTGTTTGTAACAATGCTAGATACAACAAGCTTTCAGCAGTTGTCGCAGGTACTTCAGTTGCCACAAACGTTCTTGAGGCGCTCATGGCGTATGGGATCAACAAGCACACATAGCAGTTGTCTTTAATCCTATCCTTACCAATTTTGGACATGTGCTTGTACCACATGTTGTTAAAGACGTGTGTGGATTCTGTAAGGTACGTGTCCACCCCATGCACATCAATAGAGACAATACGTTGATCCCTCTTTATTTTGGGCCCCGTACTACTTGTACCACCTGCCACCATGCTCGTTGCAGCCATGGTAGGGGAGATGTTAGTAGAGGGAGATGCCATCACGTAGAAAGCATAGTATGCCTGCCAGACAGCGACAGTGATCAGACCAGTGGTAAAGAATATCCCTAACATTTTTATTACAGTTGCTAATACTACTGGCATATCTCTCTTACCTTTGCTGCGGTCCTGCAGCTCCTTTACTTTTAGATGGTATAGGTGCCCGCCTGAAAATCTCTCAAAATATGCATTTTTATTGTTAGTATTTTTATTCAAGCCCTGCTTATTAAATAATCGTTCAATGCCCAGAAGAAGAGCTGCTCCCACGCTTTCTTTACTGTCATGGTGCATACTCCCAAACATCAGGTGCCGACGGGCTTATCCCAGTTACTGGCACCCATAAGGGCTTATAAAGCCCCAAAAGGTTGTCTTAGGACTTCCTGGACTCAGTCCTGACACCGTTGGTGCCAGGCTCAGAGTATTCTATCTGGTGGTAAACTGCATGGGACTACATACAGCCCAGCCTAATGGGGCTGAGCCATCCAGCCTATCCTGGGTGTGGCTGAGGGACTACTTTACCTGGGATTACTAGTGCAGGGTGAGGCTGGAGGGACTACTTTACCTGGAACTACTTGCAAGACTATTTAAACCACACCCTACAGAGAGAACACGCTTTGTGTTATTCTGCACTCCTGCAGCGTAACGCTCACCGTGTCTGCTCATCTCCTGTACCCGATCTTCAACTGCCACGCCTGTCCATCGGCATCTGTGAAGAAGGGAAAGAAAGGAACAGGAATTAGAATAGCGATTGAGGCCTTACCTGAAGCAGTCCATCCGAAAGGCCGCGCCTTCAGCTGCTCTCCAGATCGTCGCACCGGCAGAAAAGAAGGCATTTGCATGAAGAGCCAATACTCACCCGGAGACTGCTTTCTTCTAGGATTCCATTGAAGCGATTCATCCAATCGCCGCTCCGGAGCCACGCCGCACCTGCATTGCAGAAAAAGAAAAGAACAGCAGGTTAGTCGCGCACGGGAAAGAAACCATTTAAAAGACATTCAGCGCCACGCATTAGCGCTAATACTCACCCGCAGGAAATCTGCTCAGCGTCGTAGGAAGAGGCAAATCTTCATCAGAAAACCGCCCAAGGCCGCACCTGAAAGAAATGGGAACTTGGGCAATAAGGACATTAAGCAAATTATACCAAGCATCTATTGGCATAGAGACTTACTTACTGAGTCAAGCTGTTCAAGACTCCGCTACAGCCCCGCAGGATCAGTGAAGCAACTTGATCCAGGGAAGAGGCTGAACATATCGTGCCACTGCTAGAGATTGCAGGACGGAGAGCCCACCATTAAAAAACCCAAGGTGAGGCATGAACAGAGAGGGGCACTAGGAGGTTACGGGAGGTGGGGGCTAAAACCCGCTCCTCACGGCTGGCTAATATCTTGTTTCGACATTTTAGACAAACGCTTCCTGGGAAGTGAAAGTGAGGGAGAAGACGCGGCAAGCATCATCACTCAGCCCCGTGCAACGCGAGTGCATACGTCATTTGTGCAACTTCGTGTGATGCCCCCGTGGAGACCAGGTGAGCGTGACACTTACTGTCCTATCTCTTAGGGCGGGTAGTGCTGCGTGGAGATGTGGGAATGATTGAGCTATTATCATAAGGAATGTGTTATAATATACACGTATTCTTCTTCTTCTTAAGTATTTTGGCCTTTTTATAACGTATACAAACTGTTGTGACAGTGCTTCTGGGGTGTTATCATCCGCGGGTAGCATTTACTCCTGGGCAGTGACATATATTTCTTATCTTCCTTATATACACAGTAGCAATACGCAATACCTGCATGTGCGAGACAAAGAGAGAAGAAAACATGCACGTGTTTACACAGTGTGGTGTATTTTGCGAGTTGTTTGACAGCTATCCTACTCCTTCTAGACCTCTCAGCAGCCTTCGACTTGGTTGACCACAAAATACTTTGTAGCCACCTCTCCTCTGCTGCCCACTTTTCCCCCTCTGCTGTCATGTGGATACAATCCTTCTCAGCTAACAGAACCATGAGGGTCTTTTCATCTGCAGCTGCATCCGACCCCATCCCCAATACCTGCGGTGTCCCACAAGTATTTTGTGTCTCCCCCATCCTACATAACATCTTTACAAAGCCTCTCTTTGATAAACTGGACCGTCTGGGTGTCATCTACACCAACTACCCAGATACTCCTCACCATCACTGGGAACTACAATGTCGACGTCACTAGGATTAACAAAATCTTCTCCATCATTCAGGCATGGATGACCACACACGGCTTCTGCCTGAATGATGAGAAGACCAAGCTCCTCCTAGTCGGATATCCCAACAACCTACAGAAACTCAGCCCTGACTACTACAATTTCATCATCGATGGTAACATCATCCCAGTCGTTAAAAATGTGAAAACTTTAGGCTTTTACCTTGACGCCAATACCAACCTTTCCAAACAAGTCAACATGACTGCCTCAGCCACTGCCTACACTGGGAAACTAATTAGGGCCTGCAGACCTTTTCTATCTACTAATAGCTGCCTTACACTGGCAAGGGCTCTCCTACAATCGAAGCTTGACTACTGCAATAGCCTCTACTTAGGTGCCAACCAAGCTATAATCAATAAACTTCAGGTTCTCCAAAACAATGCTCTGCGAGCAGCACTAAACATTCCCAGGCACATCTCTCACATAAGAATATCTTGCAAATGGCTATCCATTCAAAAAAAAAATGACTTAAAAACCCTCTGCCTCACCTACAAAGCCCTAAACCACCTAGCCCCCCCATCTCACTAACAAACTCACCTTGAAGCCGAGCACCAGAACGACTAGATCCTCCAACACTCTCTGCCTCACTGTGCCCAGATTTACCACGAAAAGAGCCGGTGGCTCGAGCTTCACAGTCCTTGCCCTTCAACTTTGGAACACCCTGCCGCTGAACATCAAATCGACCAATTCCTTCCAACTGTTCAGGAAATTAGTCATTAGTTGGCTATTGGATAAAACCAATCCCAAGACAGACTAAGCACTGTACTAATTGTATATTCTGTACATACCATACAAATGTTTAACCGCATGCTCTAACTACCATTGTTTGTATATATCGTATAGTGTATACTACCTCCACTAATGTATAATTGCAAAACTTATATATATTGTACTTCTGCAACCTGTCCTGTAAGTGCCCTTTTACTCCCGGTCTGGAGCACAATATAAAATAAATAAACAAACAAAATAAACAAACAATGTTTTTTATTAGTTGGTGGTTGTAGGAGTTAATTTTTAGCTAGCTCATATGCTTTTGTTTGGGATCTCGTGATCATAGGGTGGGTTATGAGTGATTGGTCGGTTATGTCCTTTGGGGTATTTAGTGTCTACACTTTTCCATTGTTGTTCTCAGTTGTCATTGTTAAAGCGTTGGCCCCTTCACTGAGGTGAGGGTGGGTCTGTGCTTTGTAGGGCTTGATGTCGTGGATGTGCGTCCACATGTCTTTTCCCCTGATTTTCACTGCTCTAGGGGCTATTTTGTCCACCAAGTATGGACCTGTAAATCTAGGATTGTTCCAACTTCTACGGAAATTTCGTAGGAGCACCTGGTCTCCCTCTTTCACTGTCCACTGTGCTGGTTGTTCTTGCTCCTCATTGGTTGCTTCTCCTTGCTGATGGTTCTTCAACCCGCCCTGTGTTCGTTCGATCTGTTGAGAGATAAAAGTGTCACTGGTAACCAAGGAAGAGACATACTCATGCATTTCTTCACCAAAAACAATCTCATGTGGCATGGCAGTCAGCTGTGGCCCTTGATAGTGGTGTGGGTGGGAGGTGCATTTGACGTCCGGTCACCACCTCATGGGGTGTGAGGTGGTGGTCCGACACTGGCCTATTTCTCAACTCAAATAAGGCCAAAGGGAGGCAGTACAGCCAACTCTTTTTTGTTGTTTGTTGGATCTTTGCTATCTCTTCTTTTAGGAGGCAGTTGAGGCATTCGCAGACGCCATTTGCTTGCAGGTGATATGCGCATGCAAACTTATGCTTGATTCCCAAAAGGGCAGTTACGTGCTGAAACAGTTAATTGGCAAAGTGTGGGCCATTGTCAGACCGTAATACTTTACTCCCCCCCACCTCGGGAACACCTCCCTCACCAAGAATTTGGCTGCTCTGAACGCATCTGCATGGGAGCAGGGACCAGCCTCGATCCACCTTGAAAATGGGCATACTACTGCAATCATGTATCTATAGCCTTGACATACATTGATCATGTCAACGTAGTCAATGTGTAGGTGCAGGACGGGTCCTTCAGGCCGGGGTATTGTGCCTTTGATCACTTACAGTGTGTGACCGGCCGTAAATTGCTGGCATGTGAGGCAGTTGCTAATGAAATTTGCGACATGTGAGTTTAGCTCGGGACAGAACCATGATTCTTTTATTCGTGCAGCAATTACTTCTTTCCCTGTATGATTGGGACAGTGTAATTGGGTCAGGGCTATTTTCAATAGGGCCAAGGGCATCACGACCTTTCCGGTATTATTATGTCACCATAATGCATCCATGGGGGACATGGTAAATCCTCTTTTAAGCCATAGTTCCTTTTCTGCCATTGGTGCTGCTGCCTGTAATTCCATGATCTGTGTCTCTGGGATGTGTCTGTACCCTTCCTTCATCAACATCTGTCTACCCCCCCCTTATCTTTTTGGAGGGCCCATGTCTCGCCAAAATACGCAGCATGTTTCGCATGTGCATCTGCTGTTTCGTTAACTCTTGATATTGGGTCTTCCCATTAGTATGGGCCTGACATTTTACCAATGCTACCTCTTCCGGGTAATTAATTACTTCAATTAGTTAAGCCAGTAGGAGAGCATGTTGTACCGGGGTACCGTCTGCTCTTCTGAATCCCCTTCTTTGCCATTTTATTAGTCCTGAGTGTATTATCGATGTTACATATGCACTGTCAGAATATATAGTTACTCTTTTCTCATTGCTTTCTTCTAAGGCTAAAATGAGTGCTTCTAGCTCTGCTGCTTGCGCTGAATAGTGTTGTGGTACACACTTCACTGGAACGTACGACCAGTCTTCCCTCAAACGTACTACTGCTGCTCCTGTTCTTCTTATCCCATCGTTTTGGTCAATTGTTGATGACCCATCTATGTACATTATCTCTCCCCCCTCTAGGGCATTTTCTTCCACCTTCCTGGTGCTTGAGTAAATGTCAATAGCCTGTGTGCAGTCATGTGCATACTCTCCATCTTCCACCACTTCTGCTATGAATAGTTAACATTACTGCATCTCACTATTTTGTGCTCCGGTCTGGACAGTATTATCTCGTAACCTGTAGCTCCTTGTGTGGTCAGTGCGGATTTTGGCTTATTCAGTATTGCAAAGAGAGCGTGCTCCATGCACAGTGTTGTGGGGCATCCCATTGTTATTGGGAGGATTCTTCTACCGCAAATGCTGCTGCGGCTAGGCTCTGTTCGCATAGGAAATGACACATCATTACGGGATCTAAATGACCACTGTAAAATCCCACTGGCTTATGTCCCATGCTTGTTTTTTGTGTCAGTACTGTTTTCATCACTGCAGTATCACAACGTGAAAATATGTAAAATTGTTCTTCATACTTGGGGGTAGCTAGTACTGGTGCAGTTGAGATGGCGGGTTTTAATTCATTGAATGCCTCTGTCATTTCTCTTGTCCATCCCAACTTTCTTTCTCCCCTCTGTGCTTCTCTAAGATCCTTGAGCAATGGTTCTATGTATGAGCTGTAGTCAAAGACCCATGTCCTGCAGTAGTTGCAAAGGCCCAAAAACCGCTGCAATTCTCTTATTGTCTGCATCTGTTGTTTGTTCGTTATTGCTTGTGCTCTTTGTGGTGCAATGTTCCTTCCTTTTTGTGAAATGATCTGCCCTTTATAGAGCATGTGTTCTTGCAGCTTCCCCTTGTCAAGCCAGTACTGTGAGCATCTCTACAGAATCCCTTCTGCACTTCTCCTCGATAGTGCTGTAGATGATGATGTCATCTACGTATTGCGGCACCATGCTCTCCATCTCTATGTTTCCTAGATCCATTTGTATTACTCTGTTAAAGATGGACGGTGACTCGCAGTACCCTTGGGGTAATCTAGTGTGTTTCCACCTTGTGTTGCGGTATGTGAAACTTGTTAAGTCTTGTGAATCAGGGTGTAGAGGTATTGAGAAGAAGGTGTCTTGAGGTCGATCACAGTGAAACGTGACGCCTCTGCTGGTATCCCGCACAGTATAGTGGCTGTGTTAGCTGCTATGGGGTATTCTGCTTCTACAATGTTGTTGAGGGGCCTCAAATCTTGTATAAAACGCCATGACCCTCCTTTTGCCTTGCGCACCGGATACACCGAAGTGTTGCACGGTGATTCTGAAGGTACCAATATTCCTCTATCCAGCAGGGCAGTTATAGTTTCATAGATCCCTTCATCAGCTTCTTTGGATAATGGATACTGTTTCATCCTGGGCAGCATTGCATCTTTCTTTAGCTTTATGTTTACTCCTCCAATGCTCTTTATACAGCCTACGTCATATGGACTAGTGGTCCATATAGAGGCGGGTACTGCAGCTAGATCTTCCTCGTAGAAGGGTACCTGGGTAGTGTTAGGTGCTTCTAGTGCCATTGCCATTTCTTGTGCTACCACTTTGTATGTCACTCCCAGCCAAATATAGAAGTTCATCTGGAACACCATCTCCCCATCCCCTGCTCCATCTGAAAATAGCTCCTCATCTGACACCTGTATTAGCCTGCATCCTTCTGTCAGTGCTATTACTGCCCTCCATGCTTTCCCCTCCTCATCCTGTGTGTAAACTGCAATGTAGTCTGTGGTTGCCACAATGATTTCTATGTGCACTGATATTATAGCCCCTTCTCCTTCACTTGTCGGTGTTTCTGGTCTGAAAAGGTAAGTTGCTGGTCTCCTCCACACCTTGCCCTCAATTCCCGGTAGCCATGCTAGTGCCATGTCCGTGCCATATTGGAAGAGGTCCATATCCACTGGCTCTGCCCTCGCTACTTTTTTGCCACAGTAAGCCTGAAATATGTGTCGTGCTATGAGCATGTTGATGCCGGGTGTGGAGCAGACTATTCCCTTATCAGTAAAGGATATAGTCATGTTCAACCTGCTCATGATGTCTCTCCCTAGTATGTTTACTGGCGATTGCTTTTGAGTATAGCAGTGGTAGAGACAGGTGGTGATCTCCAACAGATAAGGAGATGTTATCAGTGAAAGGAACCAGTCTTCGAGCCCCAGAGAATCCTTGAGTGTGCATAGCTTCGCCTGACAAGTTGAACTTTCCTTCCCTGATACAGGACCTAGTTGCCCCTATGTCAACTAAGAAGGAAAATGTTTTGTCACCTATACACCTGTATGTGTGGTTCCTCCGCAGGGTTAGGTGTTACCGATAGGATGGGACACATCAAAGATGTCTGTGGGCTGTTCTATTGTGGGTACAGTGACTGTCCGCTCCCTGTGTATGGGTTGTGACCCAGTATTGTCACCCTCTCCAGTTGCGTCTGTTGTACTGGCGTGTCTCTGGGTAGTAATTTGTTGTCTTGTATTTGTGTGAGCTGTTGTACTGCCTTGTTGTCATGCCGTTGCTGTTTGTTGTGGTTGCTGCTGTGGTTGTGTGTATGTTTGTAATTGTTGCTGAGGAAGTGGCAGTGGTGCTTGCTGTTGTATTAGTGTTTCTGTCCCCTGCTGTGGCTGTTGTTGTTGGTATAATTGTTGTCCCCCATTGTAACCCTGTTGCCCTTGCTCTCCCCATCCTGCTTGTGTCAGTCCTACTCTGCACGTGTGTGACATGTGTCCTATCATGCCGCATGTCCAGCACGTTGGTGGATCCCAGGCTTGCCATGGGTATCCCCCAGTGCTGTCTGAGTATCCCTGCTGCCCATATTGCTTCTGCCCCCGGAACACTCCCCCTTGTAGTGGTCCTGCTTGCCCAAATCCCCTCCCTCTCATGTATCCACCCCTCCCCCTGTAGTTGTTTGTGTAACCGTTTCCCATTTGAGTGTATCCACCTCCCATTTGTGTTGGGTATTGTGCTGTGTATGGTGGAGGTGGCGGCATTTGCTGTGTCGTCATTTGTGCTTGCTGCAGTGATGCTGTTTGTTGTTGTGTAGTGTCTTGTGTCGGTGTGGCCGGGGTAGGGCCTATGATCAGTGCACCTTCCATGGCATATCTGGACAGTTTCCTTTGGACTAGTTTCGCTTCCTCTGCCTTTCTGTCTTCCTCCTTCTGTTTCATCTTTTCTTGCCATAGTCTACAATGATGTACTATTGTGAGCTGTATCTCGGGCTATTCCTTAGCTTCCACCCCTACTAGTTTCTTTAATTGTCTCTGTACTGGCTCTGGAAGACCCTGAATCAATATATGGAAAAAAATGCCAGTGTTTTGTCCCACGGTTCCTGCGTTTTCAGGCGCCACTTCTCCTGAATTTCCTGGATGTAATCAACAGTATCTTCATTCATACGTATTTTGCGTGACGTTATTGCTCCTATGTCTGAAGTGTCTGGGTATTACATCCTCAGCTCCTGCCACAGTGCATGTCTGCAATTTGCAAACGGCACCCCATCATGCGCTGTGTCACTTATAGTTACTCCTGGGAATCCCACCTTCTTCCAAATGTCATCTGCTGTGTCACCTAGTATTGAGATAAGCAACACCTTTACATCACCTACCACTAGTTTTTGCCCTGCAGTTTGTTTTTCCATTTCATATATCCATTTCCCAGCCCCTCCGCTCAGCGATGGGAGTCTGCATTTGATGTTTTCCTTGTCTGCATGTTTCCATGGGACATATTGTGGCCTTGCTCCCCCTCTCTCAAGTAATGGCATTAGAGTGTACTCCTTCACTTCCCCTGGTGTTCGTCTGTGTGGGGGTGTGAGAGTGTATTCGCTGTCCTCTTCCATGTCAGAAAGTTCTTCAACAAAATCAGTAATGTGTTGTGTTACTCTGTCACTTCCTATGCTCTTGTTCCTTCTCTGTTGACCCACTTGATCCTCCCTGTATGTATCAGTTAGCTCCTCCATTCTGCGTCCTGGTTGGTCTATGAGTATGTTAACATATGGCCTGTGCTGCGCTGGCAGTGTAAGTGGCCGTGGCGTTCTCCCTTTTAGTTGCCTTTTCTTTTCCTTCCCTGTGTTTTCTTCTTCCCGCATCTCACATTCCCACGATGACCCGCAGTCTGTGCGTGTTATGTATAATTTGCTTAACCCCTCCCCGCTTCCATCACTTCGTTTTCCACACAATCCCTCCTCTTCCTCACTGCAGAACCCATCTGAAAATGTCAATCCTAGGCCTAGGTGCTTTCCTCCTACTGTAACTATCCCTTAGTCTATGTCTGTGTACTCACCTTCCGTCTCTGTGCCCCCCTCCTGCGGTGTTGTCGCCACCTCCTTATTGCTACACGTGTATGTCTTGGCCCTGCATTCCTTGTGCATCTCTCCTTGCACTGTATTGTTTTGCTTGCCCGCTTCACCACCTAGTTCCGTTCGTACTCTGCAAAGCTCATTCATTATTGCATAACTTATCTGTTCTAGTATCTACTCTTCTTCCTCTTTGTTGCCCCATATTCCGCCCTCCTTTGCCAGTATACTTTCGATAACCTTCCACTCTTCATATTTTCATGCGCTTTCTGATATAATCTTCTTCCTCCACAGTCCCATTTCTCTGTCATTTTCTTTTCGCTCCTCTTCTTTTCTCCTAACCTCCCGCTGGTCCATGCGTGCCACCCTTTCTGCGATCGCCCTTATGCAGTCTTCTTCTTGTTTCCTCTGTTCTTCTTCTTGCCCTTTTACCTCTACCTTGTCCCCCTTGCTTCCTCCTCTCCCTCCTTTTCCGCTCTTCTCGCTCAAACTGCTTGATCAGGGCGCTCCGTGCTTCCCTCAATTCTGCTAATCTTACCTATAGCATCTCCACTTCCTCCAGTGTCAGTCTCCCTTCTGCCTCTCTTCTTACCTCGCACCCCTTCTGTGTGTATTCCGTCTCTTCTTTACTTGCCTTCTATACCGCTGCTTTCTCCTCCCCAGTTAATGTCCCTCAAAGCTTCAGAAGCACCTGTGCTGCTATCCGTCTGGTCCTATGCTTGCTAAGTCTAGCTGCACCCTTTTTTCTCCTCTGGTGCTTACCTGTGTTTGTTTCGTATCCGCTGCACTCCTCGCGCTCACCCCCTTTTGGTAACTGTCTGCTGGCGCATAGGGTGGTGGGCTGTATGAAGGGTTGGAATATCCCTCAGCTGCTGTTAGTTGTGCTCGTGTTGCTTCCCTCAACTCTCTCATCGGATACAGCCCCTCTGTTTGTTTCTTAATTTCTTTATTTGTAAGTGTCACTTCCTCACTTTCCTTCTTCACCTCTGCGACCACAAACAATCCTTCTGATTCTTCCTCACTCTCCTCAGCACTGGGTGTTTTCCCGGGCTCTCCGCACCCGCCCTCTCAACTCACCTTTTCCTCTTTTAGCCCCTGCATTGTGAACATCCCTGGTACCCCTGGTGCACACCCCTGGAACATTTTCCAGAGGTCTAAAACTTCTAGGTGGCTCGCCAACCTCTTCCCCTTGTATGTGTTATGTAAATACGCTAGTAGTGAATGTTGGGTGGACATGTCAAAACTGCCGTTGGGTCGCCAGGGTATCCTTATTTTGTTATCTGACCCTTGTGTCCATTCAATGCTGTGCTTTACTATTTTATCTCTGTGCAGTGTTAGTGTTGCGCAGATATGTTGAAGTGGTGTTGTTAAAGTGCTGTCCTATACCCTGCTCCTGTCCCATAATATGCAGACATCTTTAAAACTTTACTTTCTCAGCACCACCGTTACCTGGCTCCGTAAGCTGCGTCTTCCGATTCTCCGCTGCAAGGAAAACAATTTTTATTACAATGCTTTTGTGCTGAGCACCACCGCCCTCGTTATTCCTACAACAGTGTCACCTTCTTTTATGCTTCTCCTTTCGGAGCTAGGGCCCCCTTTGACCCATGGTGGACCAGCCCCCTGTAGCTGCGTGCCCCGCACGCTGTGCTTCTGAGCTGCCCCGCCTTTCCTGTGCCGCTGCTACTTGCCGCACCTGCAACACACCTCTAACTCCTCCTCCTTCTCCTCTGTCCTCACTGTCTGCACAGTGTACGCTCTTCTGATCCTCCTCCCACCCCTGTTGAGCGGGTGCCAGTGTTCTCTGTGCACGGTTGCCTCTCCCCTTCACCTCTCCCTTACCGTGTATCCCTGCATCGATCCCTGATCACTCTTGGAGGAGAAGACTGCAGTATCCTATACAAGCCCTATGGGTGACGTCACCAACTACTACAGATAGTTTCTGGTACGTACAATTACAACAAAGGATAAATGCGTGCCATATTTTACAAACGTGTTCCCCGTTATCCCCACAGCTGTCTTTCCACTGTTAGCATGTGCCACACTCGTATGGAATTCTGAACTTTGTCTCCTGTCGCTTCTGGATGGAAGTGTGAGTGTCGGCATGTGCCGCACCTAGATGGAATTCCATAATTGCAATATTAGCGTATGCCACACTTAGATGGAATTTCGCCAGGTCTAGACGGGAATGTGATTATTAGCATATATGATTCTCAGCATGCACCACACTTAGAATTCCTAACCTAGCCTGCGTCGCATCTAGACCGAAATATGATTATTAGCATGTGCCACACTTAGATAGAATTTCTCAAATTTAGCCTGCGTTGCATCTAGACAGAAATGTGATTGTTAGCATGTATGATTCTCAGCATGCACCACACTTAAGAGTTCTGAACCTAACTTGCATCGCATCTAGATAGAAATGTGACTGTTAGCATGTGCCACACCTAGATGGAATCCCACAATTGGAAGGACAGCAATGCCAACTAACCAACCAACTAACAATTCCATCCCTCTGCATACACCTCTCAAACTCTAACCAAACACAACCACAAACCTAAAATGCAACAATCCGCACAAACTTCACAACAATGCAACAACAAAACAAACCACACATAGACTTCCAACGGACCCACCGGGCTGAGGTTGTCAACATCACATCACTGCTCTCTTGCACTTTTCCAGCTTCCTCCCACTAACTCAACCTCCCCTCCTCTTTCAGAGCCGCCAGGGGACCACTACGGTGGTGATAGTGCGCCGTACAAATGTCCTTTAACATTAACATTAACATTAACACCACACCTGCAGTGGAGTATCCATCAATTTCTTCGTTATTATAATCGGACGACGCACGTTGCGTCGCCTCGCGTGTGATATGCCCCCTCTCTAGGGGAGCTTAACCAGCCAATTATCTTCCACACTGAGAAACAATCTAGCTACCTCCTGCGGGAATACGTCATCTATTCACAGAGTTAAAACACTCAATCAATAGGAATTTCCATCTATTCATTGATCTACAACGCCAACTCATAGGAATGCCACTCCCCATTATACAGGTGTCTACAATCTTGACCAATCAGCGCAATCCGCCAGTCACACGTGGGTGCTTGAAGCCCCACCCAGCCTGCTCGGTAACACTAGAGGGGATGGCCCTGGTGCCAGTCCCCGCTACATCTTACACACTGATCGCCACTCGATGGCCAAGATCTTTTCTTAACACCCTGCAAGAGCCACCCTGTTTATGTAACGCTCACCTGGCTCCCACAGAGGCGCGGGCGTGGCTGGGACTGCTGTGACCTCTTCTGCAGAGATGCGTAAGGCCCGGAAGATGGACTGGACTGGATTCCCTAACCTGTCTTTTCTGGCTCGGAGGAATATCCCACTGTGTGTGAAAAGGAAGGGTTAATAGTCTGCGGGTGATGTTCCGACCTCCCACTTCCCTTCTCTCCCTCCGTGAAACCCTTTTGGGATTCCCTGCGAAGACTCACCTTAGGGACCAAAATGACGAGCTCTCCATCCTGCTTCTGATGCAGGGGCGCGTTGTGATTCCAGTTACTTCACTGGATTGATGAGTTTAAACTAGTTTGTTCATTCCCGTCGTACCACAAATGTTTATGCAAGTTTGGGTTTATATTCACTCATCTGTTCTTTTCTTTCGCAGGTGCTGGAGAAGATTCCGGGCTGCAGGCGATTTGGATGAAACCAAATTCTGGTAAGAATTCCGATGAGAGATTCCTTTGCAGTTTTAAGTATCTCCTTTAATGTCCAATGTCTTTTTCCCCATAGGGGCCGCGGTACGGCAATGCCGGAGGTAAGGCGCCGACCCGAAAAGAGCTGCTGTGTCTCTCTTGCAAATGGGTAAGTCTTGAGTGAGCGTATTGCTAATGTTCTCACATGCTCTCACTAATACAATGTCTGTTTCTTTTCCCCTTAGGGGCCGGGGTGCTGAGATGCCGAAGGTATGGCACAAACCCGAAGGCGGAGAGGGAATTGAACCACAGGTAAGTTCTACTTAGATTCGTGTTTCCCTTCTCACCTCTCTTTCTCCTTCCTTCCAATAGGTGCTGGATGGCAGTGGAAGCTCCGGATGGACGTCGCAGGACTCGAAAACGCCACGTGCAGGTGAGTGAAATGCAGCGTGCTGCGCGCGACGCGATGCGCGTTTAAAATGTTTGCCTTCTTTGCCGGATCGTCGGCGTGCAGAATCCGGAGTGCAGATGTATCAGGTAAGGTTCTTGTTTTCACCTGTTCTCTTCCCTTTTCTTCTTTAGGTGTTTCCAGGATGCTGGCAGGCGTGATGGAGGACCAAGGCAGGAGCAGGCACGGTGAGCGTCCAGCTGCTAAGTGCAGAACAACGCGAAGCGTGGTCTGCTGCTTGGGTGTGGCTTAAATAGCCTTTCAAGTAGTTCCAGGTATGAATTCGTCCCCCAGAAATATGTATTCCTCCACCGGTCACATCCTAGAGACCAAGTTGTCCCTAGAAAAATAGTTCCTTCCAGTCTCGGAAGTTGCAGCATGGTCTGCACAGGTAAGTTTACACAAAGCACTACTCCCAACCTACTTCTATATGAGCCTGGCGCCGATGGCGCCAGGACTGATGTCCCCTATGAGCCTGACGCCAACGGCGCCAGGACTGAGTCCAAAGGGCCCCCATCTGGGGCTGCTGGGACTTCCCTTGAATGCATGGTGTCTGTCTCTGAGGGTGCCGGGCCTGGTTTGGCTCCTTGGAGGCAGGCATCATGACAGTTTACAGTTCCTCATACCTCCCACACTACATTGTATTGCTGGTTGTGTGTGCCATACTCACATCGAGTTCTCGCCTGCTAGCGCCGCTCGACCACGGGCACCCCTCCCAATCAGCTCGCTGCCTCCCCTCGTCTGGACCACGTGTGGACACTCGCCAACCGCAGGCTTGATACTTCTCAATTCGGCTCCCAACGGCCAATCTCCGGATTGCGCTGTCCGTCATCTCGCAGTTCTGTGATGGTCCTGTAGTTCTCCAATGGCATTGCCAGGCCACCTTGACGCAAGCGGCCTCGCTGCGATCTCACTCAGTCTCGGTAGATCTCAGCAGTGCCTCCAACTTGTCGGGGTAGTTTTCCCAGAGGCCGGCAGGGCCGTCCGCGGACCTTCCGGAGTTGGGGAGGCCCCAAATCCTCCCGCGTCCCAACAGAGTATGAGGCACACACAAGAGCAAAGAGTTACTGCTGTTTATTACACAAAACAGGCAGGGAAGGGCTCACAGGTCGTAGGCATTCGGGAAACCTCTCGCTCTTGGTGGGCTCACAGGCCCTTTTTCACAGGCGGCTGTATGACGCGGTTACGTAAGTCACCTGGGAGAACTAGCCCCCAATCCTAACGCCGCGTAGGATTGGCTCTCCGAAAGGTGGGGTTAGTATAGACACATATAGGAAGGGTAGTTAGTGGTTGAGAAAGGGTCAGTTGGTACGCTTGGGCCGTCCCTAATAATCGCTAAAAGTGAATTGTTACAAGGGGACGATTAGTGATTGGCTAAGCTATAATGGCATCAGTGGTGTGCCCCTCGTATTCTGATTGGTTCACACGCGAGCCCCCAAGCCTGGGACGATCGTTGTTCCCAGCTCGCGGTGTACCTGGTGCTGGAAACAAAGTATGACTATGTGTCAGTGGCAGACAATGGACAGGTTTGACAATTAGCTGGTGTGCAAGTCTTTCCCATCGCTAGTGGTGTCCGATTTGTCACTTTATTGTTGCAGTCTGTGTCCCAGACATGAGACCCCAGCGCTTCACTGGTCCCTGGAGCTTGGCATCATATCAGGTCGATCTGGTCACGTGTTGCGGGACTGTGGCTGGAGCAGAATTATGAGCATTTGATTTGTATTTCGGCTCGGGAGTGTTTAGCAGTGGCAGGTGTAACCTTGGCGCGGGGAGTGCGGCATGTAGATTGCAACACTGCGGCCTTGGCTGGGGGCTCTTGTCGGGGCCTTCTTCTACACGATTAGCACCTTGCAGCTTTGTCTGAGAGGCTCCGGCCTGGACACTCTGGTTTTGCGGCCTACCACGGCCTGGTTTATGGGTGGCGGTACTTCGTCCTTAATGTGGGTGTCGTGAGGGGCGACGGAGATTCATATGTATTAGTCCATATACAGTGGTTACGTCTTCATGGTTTTAGTGGCGAGGAAGCATCTGCAAGCATGTATACAAGCTCTTCTGGCGTCTTCTGTTTCTGCGGTGCTGTAGCTGGCCTATGTGGAAAATAACAACGATGCATGTGTGAATGTAAGTGGTCCTTTACGTCACAACACTGAGTGTGTTCTTCGTGTGGATTGGAGTGTGTATGACCAATGTGCTTGGTGGCACGTGTGTTCTTGTCCGCTGGCTATGTCGTCATGGCATCTCTAATGATGGCGGTATTAGTGGTTGCTGTCTAATCGAGTTGATTCATGCAGTCGATATCAGCTTCACCTGAGGCTCCGGCATGTGGTTTGATTGATGGGCAGCCTCCTTGGTTGTGTGGGGCGTGGCCACAGTGGATCTTGACATCTGGGATGGCCGTGAGTGGGTCTAATTGCTCTCGCGGTGGGTGCTTGGGTCGTGACGTCCTAAGTCATGAACTGGATGAAAATCAGGGGAAGGCATCATCCCATTTTCCCTCTTCACCAGATACCAGAATATGAGGACCAGTGTAATCAGAATGCAAGAAAGTATCATAATCATTAGCATATATTTCCCAAACCAGGATTTTCTAGGAACAGGCTTAGTCTCTATTTCTATAATATCATCAGCGTTGGTGCAGGCGGGTGCAGGAGTACGTGTATACATTGTCTATTAGTGCTTATCGCAGGGAAAGTTCCGTCATCGAGGAAAAGTTCTCCACAACGCACATTAACAGCACAGCGTCCAAGTAACAGCAAAGCGTTCAGGCCAGTTCAGGCTAGCCTGCTTAATAAATGACAGCAAGCCGGTGTGATTTCACACAGAGCTCCAAAGTGGCAGGAACAAGCATCGATTGTGACGGTACCATATGCCTCCCCGCTTGTCCGCACAGGCTTGCACTGGTCGTTCACGTTTCAAAGGTAGGACCGGGAAACCGCGTTCCAGAGCTTTCAATTTGATGTAGATTGATACAGCTCATACACTCCATTTCCCTAGGCCTCCGTTTCCTACTTCATTCATGTTGGGAACAGAGGCAAAACAAACAAACAGATCACTTTCGAATTTGAGAACGTAGATTGTACCTTATTGCTCCAGGTACTGCCTGATCGATGAATAATGCACTCTCATTTCCAGATGCAGGATCAGTGCCAGGTTGCGATGCAGTGAGTGATGATGCGGCAGCTGTTGGACAAGGCTGAAGCACCTTTGACCTTTCTGTTTTTGCTGCAGTCTCCGTGGGCCCTTTCTCGGGCTTAGGAAGTACTTCTGGCAGAGTGCTGGTGATCGTATCTTTGTGATCAAGTGCATCTGTATTTCTTTCGACGCCAGGATCGGGTAGCTCTTTCAAGGGATACGGAATTATTTTTGTGTGCGTTGCATGGATCCATGATTTGCGGCCATCCACTCGGACTGCAGTCTGTGTAGCCAGGAGCACCTGGTAGGGCCCCTTCCAACGTGGGGCACGCAAAGACTTTCTCTCAAAGTTCTTAGTTAATATCCAGTCGCCAGGCTGAAGACAATGTGCCGTGCAGGTATATCTGACAGGAAGAGCCTCCTGCACCTGCTGATGAATTAAACACAAGTTTTGAGTTAACTGTTTACAGTAGTTAATAAGCAAAGGATATTCTATATCCCTGAGACGTTTTGGCTGTGGAGCATTCCAAACATTTGCTGGTCTCCCCATGATAATTTCATAGGGGGAGAGTCCAGTCTTTGCTTGTACAGAGGTTCTCTTACACAACAGAGCCAGCGGCAAGGCATCTGGCCTTTTTAAATTACTCCCCTCACATATTTTGCTAATTTTGCTCTTCATAATACCGTTCCGGCATTCCACCAAGCCAGCACTCACCGGGTGTCTGACTGAATGGACACTCTTGTCAATTTGGAGACCTGCACTAATTTATAATATTACGGCTGCAATAAAATGTGGGCCGTTATCTGACCATCTGGCCAAAACGGGAAAGGTACTCTTTAAACATGACTTTAGCTGTGGACATGGCTGTACAATCTTTCAGGGGATATGCCTCTACCCATTTGCTAAATGTGCAGACTACCATGAGGACATACTTGTAGTTTTGGCATCTTTTCATTTCTATGAAATCAAAATGGATGACTTCAAATGGCAAAGCGGGAGGGCCAAAACTTCCTGTTGCTGTCCCTTTTCCAATGTTGTGTTTTAAACAAGTCATACAGTTTTGGACCAATCTGTCAGCAGTTGTTCTGATAATGGGATTCTGCCATACCGTGTCTAAATGCTGAATCATTTTTCTAGCACATATGCGTGTAAGACTGGGGGCCATAGTGACCATCGCTAGTACATAGGCATTTGGCAACATCCATTTTTTGTTCTTTTTGTCCACCCAACAACCTTCAAAGTCTAATTCTGCTGGACCATCAGACCATGCTTTTATTTCATCTGCAGTAGCTCCTGCTTGCATTTCCTTAACTGTGGCAATCCCATGTTCTATCATACAGGGCACCTCTTTCATTGTTTCAACAAACATTTTTGTATGTAGATCAGTGGCAGTTTGTTTCGCAATTTTGTCTGCAAATGCGTTTCCCTTTCCAACGTTACATGTTACTTTTTTATGCGCTTCACATTTCATTATTGCTAATCATTTGGGAAGCACAAATGCAGACAGCAGTCTCACTATCAAAGTGCCATGTTGGATTTTTGCTCCATGTGATGTCAGGAAACCCCTTTCAGCCCATAATCAACCAAAATTGTGTACCACCCCAAATGCATATGACTGTCCGTATATATTTTTACATTTAGGTTTTCACATGCTCTGTTTAACACTACTATCTCTGCAGCTTGTGCTGAATTGTAAGGGATTCTTTTGCTTTCTACAATGCTTTTCAGTGTAGTGATGGCATATGCAGCAGTTGATGTACCATCAGGCAATTTAAAACAAGAACCGTCACAGAACAGTTCTCCATCTGGCTCTTTCTGTGGGATATCAGTTAAATCAACTCTTCCTTTTGTCTCATGTTCAATAACCATTATGCAATCATGGAGGAATTCCTTTTCTCTGCCTTTCCCATTGGGAGGGGGCATAAACTCGGCCGGATTTAAAGCGCAACATCTCGAAATTTGAATGTGCGGAGCAAGAAGGACAATTTCATAGCTTGTTAATCTAGCTGATGTAAGGTGTTGCGTCTGCGTTCTATTTAAAAGAACGTCTACTGCATGGGGCACCATAACAGTTAAAGTGTGACCTAAAACCATACCCTTGGTTTGTTTTACTGACGTGGCAGCTGCAGCAACAGCTTCCATGCAGCGCAGCATGGTGCATGCAACAGGATCCAACATGGAAGAGAAGTAGCTGCATGGTCTATTTCTCCCTCCTTGTTCCTACGTCAAAACAGCCAATGCACATCCATCATTCTCATGCACAAATAGTTTAAAATTCTTGTCATAATTTGGTGTGCCCAAAACTGGAGCTGAACACAATGTAGCTTTGAGCAGGTCCAATGCTTCTTGACATTCCATATTCCATGGCAAAGGTAAGGTAACTTCTTTCCTTGTCAATGCCACTAACGGTTTTACAATCAACGAAAAGTTGGTGATTCACTGCCTACAATACAAAGCCATGCTAATTAAAGCCCTGACTTCTTTTTGCGTATTTGGAATAGGCATACCAGAGATGCTTTCAATCCTTTCTGGTGTAAATCTTCTTCCCTCCTTCGAAAGGAGGTAGCCTAAATAGGATACTTCCTTTCGACAATACTGGAATTTTATTAGCAAAGCTTTGTGTCCATGCATTGCCAAATGTGTCAATAGTGCAACTGGGCTTTCTTTATAAATTTCTTCAGAGTCTGCTATTAACAAATCGTCTATGTATTGTAGCAAAACACAACCTGCTGGTAGTTCTAGCACATCTAGTTGTTCTTTTAGTGCTCGACTGTAAATACTTGGGCTTTCAGTGTAACCTTGCGGGATTCGTGTGAATGTGAATGACCGATCTCCTAGGGTAAAAGCAAATAAATATCTGCTATCTGGATGCACTGGAACGCTGAAAAATACATTTTTCAAATCTACAACGCAAAAAAATTATGCAGACGATAGGATCATAGTCAAAATTGTAGTTACATCCGGGACTAATGGAAATTGCAGATCAACAACTTTATTCACTCTGCGCAAATCAATTATGAAACGGTACGATATATCATTACCTCCTTTCTTGTAAACTGGAAGAATCGGACTATTGCAAGTGCTACCAGAAATTTCTTCAATTACGTTTCTTTGGTTCAAATCCGACACAATGCATTTCAATGCTCTCTCCCCTTCAGCCGAAATTTTATATTGTGGAATACGCAGCAAAGTAATTCCTTCTTTTAAAATAATTTTCACTGGCTCTACTTTTAGATAACCAACATCATTTTCATTAACCGCCCATATTCAAGCCGGTACTTTACTCAATTCAGTCGGTAATGGTTTGGATAAAAATTGTGACTCCATAGTCTTTTTTGGCGATATTGTGAAATACACTCCATCAGGAGAACAATAAATAACCACATTCAATTTCTTCAGTAAATTTAATCCCAGCAAATTTTCCCAGCAATTTTTCGTCAAAAGAAATGGGCAAGACTCGGTAAATGGACCAAGTGTTATAGGGACTGATTGTGACACTGGACTAATTACTGGTGTACCTGAGAACCCTACTGAGACATTATCATGCCCTGACAGTGGTATATCTGGAACCTGATGATGATCAATCGAACATTTTTGTGCAACTATGTCCACTAGAAAAATGTGCTCTCTATTCCGAATCTTCATTTCTACGTAGGGACCTTTCTGGTCTATGGGATTAGATACTGGTTCCAACCCCTGTTCCGGGCTGTCCTAGTAAAACAGCACATCATCAGATGTATAGTCGCCAGTGTAATACGCATTGGCCTGATTGTCAAAAACGTTTCCATCATTCGTGCTGTTTCCCTGATGTTGATTCTGATTCCCCTGGTTATTCTGAAATTGTGGTGTTCTCAAGTTTCTATTCTGCACTTTTTTTCCCGGGCGGCCTCTATTCTGTTTTCTTGGGAAATGTCCATTTCGATTCTGTATCTGCGTACACTGTGCTCGCCAATGGCCTTCTTGTCTACAATAGGCACATTGATTAATTCCTATTGGGCCACCGTGCATGTTGGAAAATTGGGCTATGGATTGTGCGTTTCCGCCACCTCTATTATTGTTTGCTACTTGCTGCGTTAATGCTCTTGTTTTTAAATTCCCTTTGTCCCTTATTACTTTGTCCTTCTCTGCATTTATTCTATTCTCATAGTATTGGGCCATGTGTAATACTTCACTTTGAGTTTTTGCTTGCCATGCACTTTCAGATGTCATTATTAAATTTTGAATTTTCGTTAACAGCCCTTGCACAAACTTATCAACAAACAATCTTTTCCTGGGTTCAGTACTCAAATCTTGACCACTAAAATCTGCAAATCGCTTAAAATAATCAGTCGCTCCTTCATCTTTGCCCTGTAAACAAGCAGTTAATTTATCACAAACTATTCTCTTTTTGGGTACCAAAGTTTTCAATTTCCGTACTATTCACGCTGGTAAGGCTAACATGACCGGCGGTGGTTTTTCTCCAGCCTTTCTCTAGTCAAATTCTCCCATGTGTCACCTAACATCGTTACATCGTTTATATTTCTAACCTGTTTCCATATATCTACAGGAAGAATCACGGGAAACAATAAATCAATGTCACTCAATGTAAAAACAGAGGAATTCAAAACAGATTCAATGGCCCTCATTACAAGTCAGGCGTTAAGGGTTTAATGGCGCCGTCGGCGCCGTTAACCCTTAACGCCTGGTTCACACTTTAACGCCTGCTTTTTGCAGGTGTTAAAGTCCAAGGCGCTAAGCGACCTTGATGCTAATTACGGCACCGTAATTTACGGTGCCGTAATTAGCGCCTTCCCCATCCCCATTATGCCCTATGGGGCAAAAATGGGAATGGGGAAGGGCAAATGGTGAATGGGGAATTTACCACCCCACTCACCTTGGAATGGGGCGGTAATTCCGCCATCCACCATGGCGGAATCCGGCATGGACCATGGTGCTAATAGCACCATGGTCCACCGCCTGACTTGTAATGAGGGCCAATTTCTTTATAGAACCCTGACGGATTCTTCCTAATATCAGGGATTGTCTGCCTTATATTATTTACCTCTTGTCTAGAAAAAGGGACATGCACAAACTGTGCAGTATAATGTGCTTCTATAGTGTGCGCTGCGATCGCTCCAGCTGCAGGCACTTTGACTTTCGGGACAAATGTTGGAGGCACTTCTCTCATGGGTAATTGCAAACTACGTGCTTCCACATTCACTCGTTTACTAAGCAACAAAGCTAAATCAAGAGAAAAAGCCGTTACCCCTGTTTCAGGTGAAAATGCTCTTTTGTAAATTGTCTTTAAATCAGCGGGATAACATGGCATTTTCTTCATACATTCATCTTGCAAATACTCAACCATGACTTGTAATACATTTCTCTGCATTTCTGGTGTATACTGACTAAACATATCTTGCACTTCAATTGGGGAAATGGCGGCATCTGAAATCCATCTAAACGCACCTCGCTTACAAATCCTCATCTCTTCACTACCAGGTTTCAACGTTGGACAGAATCGCTGGACATATGACATATACTGTGCATCCTTCTTTCTCATTTCTCTAAGCAATTGATCAAGCTCATACTTAAACTCAAACATTCGGCCTACATGTTTTCGTACTTTCGATGCATTGTCCCGTAAACAAGAAAGAAAAACCAAATCATGCAACCCTTGCGGCGCCAATGTGTCCATTAAATCACTTCATTTTTTCACAAGATAATCCCCCATGCATTCCAACAATACCTGCTGTTCAACGATGCCTCTATAATCAGATATGGAACTTTGCACGGCTGCTTCATTGCCACCTTCAATATACGTTTCTGCCCAACTTCTCAACTCCTCTTTCCTGTCATTGCTAACCATACTACGAGTCACTCTACCGCTTCATTGCGCAGGTCCCATCTCTGTAGAACTGGCCACAATAGTGGCTAACTCACGCTCAGAAGCGGTGAAGGAAATGGTGTCACAGGGCGAGGAGATGGGGCTGATGGAACTACGGAAATGGGAGGTACATATGGGGGAGGCGCAACTGGGTCAGTACTACTTTGAGATTCATTTCTTCGCTCATTCAAGATTTTGTTTATTAACTCATCTGAAGTATGCAAATCTTATTGGAGGGATGTATGCAACTCTTGTTGTGGATATATTTTCTGTACACCTAATTTGAAAGCTCTGTCCAGTCTCCTAAGGTCCTCTATCTGGTGGTGCTGATCAAGCTCCATCGCTTTTTCTACATTCGATTTATGTCTGCGCGCATGTCTCTCTCTACTTCTCAGACGGAGATTAGCTTCCTTCCTCCAGTCTCTTATGACGTCAAACGCCGCTGGTCGAGCCTTCTTATGTGGCAATACTGATTCTAGATGTTCTATATGTTCTAATTCAAAGCTCCCATTATCAGACCACTGCAAGTCTTCTACATGTCTGGTTTGCCTATGCCAAATCGCATTAAACATTATTGCCCCTATACCATACTTCACATACATTTCAAATGCTGGTGACCCCTCGGGTGGCACGACTTGGCCAATTTCCAAAGATTGTCTACCGTAGTGGGAAAAAAACACTAGACAAGAAGACAATTTCCCAGGCATAATTAATCCTTATCCTTCTCTTACCCTGGGCGTTTGATCTTGAAAGAGCAACACTTGATCAATATCAGGACGTATTAAGAATCGGGGCACGACTCACCTGATCAATCAATTCGTCACTCAGGACGCAATTCGTCCGTATACAGATGCAACCAAGAATCGTCGTGACTGCGTGTCTGGCTCAATCTGCCTCGTTTCAGAACCCTTGCCTCGATGCTCTCTAGGCACCGCTCGTCGATCAGGGATTGGCTGTGTACAGATCTGCAAAGGAGTCTCTCATCACTTCTACAGAGGTGCCCCGAACACCATTCAATCCCGGTTCGACGGCTTCATCCTCGATTCAGTTTTTTTGCCTTCTTCGAACTGAACATGCACGATGGAGCAAAAGGGGAGGGTCCCTCTTCGGGCGCCATATTTGCTAGGCGGTAAAGACCCCTCATATGGAAACTAAGGCATAATCACCATATGCTAGTGACACGACAGACACAAGGCTCATTTTTCCAAACAAGTCTGGTTTATTTCAAAGTATTCTCAGTTGGCCGACTGGGGTCTAACGTCTCGCAACGTGTGTACCCAGACCTTATGAGACACAAGAGAGCGAGCAACGCTCAAGCGGCAATATTTATACATGACATGCAATCTTTTAGAAGAAGGCAATATTGAACGCCCATAATGTATCTTTTAGGCCAGGGTTCGATGATTGACAATCATGACAATTATGACACGTTATGACAAGTCCTTATTCAGTCTAAATATACTTATTCTAGCAACAGTGGCAGAGACAGTTCGTTGTTATGGAGCACACAGAGCTCTTATTACCACAAGGCTATCATGTTCGTAGGTGAGACATTCTTTAACACGTTATCTGTGCTTTTCTATTCATGTACCAAGGGTCAGACAGTTTTGAGGCAGAAAATACCATTCTCAGCGAGGGAGTACCGCTAGAAAGAATATAATTCATGCTTTAACTGCATAGTGCTACAAAGTTTGTGAGACAAGCTGTCACCTGGGCCACTGATTATATGCAGTTTCTGCTCGCCTCCAAGGACGTTGTGAGAGAGGAAAACAATGTATTTCTGTATCGTCTAAAATTCCTGTCTGTGTTAATCTTTCAGCATTCAGGCTGTGGCCTCACGCTGTGCATGAGTTTGAAGTATAGAATACATTTTGCAAAGCGGTTTTACAGAAAAAGAAAAATGCAAATGGCGGACATTCCACAAAATGAACCCCCTTTGGTTATTCTCAATACATTGACGATTCCGTGCAGGCGATGTATCGTACATGATGCGATTGGTTTATGGTCAATACATACTATAGGGTCGTTTCTAGACTAAAACCCATTCCCTATGGGAATGGGGACACAGGAGCACCGGCACCATTGCTAATGGTGCCGGTGCTCCTGTGAAAACTGGGGGCGGGAGGGCTCCCACCCGGGATGGCACCCACCCGCAGAGTTGGAGTGTGCCCGGCCAGAAACAATGGTGCCACTAAGCTTACCACACTGTTATTTCTGGACCGGCACACTTAGAATGAGGCCCTGTGTGTTTTTGAGCTGGAGATATGCTATTCTCCAGCAAAAACTCCCATGTCCTTTTACATTACACATGAGTCTGCTTGCGCATTCAAAGACAAGGGACTGAAGTGACTTAACATGTTGCACAGTTCTCTGCGAATAGGATACATTCTCTGTGTTAATTTCGGTTTCCACAAACATATAATTTATGACTAGATTCACCCCTGCATGCATAATTTCACATGATATCACTCCAAGCGATAGTATGTCGCGAGTATACTATGACATGTGTGATTCTGTGTCATCATGAGCTAAGGATTCTATTTAGTGCTGTATAATTTCACAAAAAAACGATTCTACATTTAAGTGGCAACAAAATGCATCCGGTTTTAAATTGTGCCTCTCTATACAAACATACATCAGATTCTAGGGATATTTTGAGTCACTTTATATTCAATGTAAATGGAAGACACAGGACATTCTAGCTAACACTGCACTTTGTCACATTAACATTTCCCTTTAATTCCCAGGATTGAATAGGGACAGTGTTGTGACAATTTAGAGTTGCATTGTGGGGTTAATTTACCTTTTCAAATATGGTTTCTCAATTGGGGAAAATCAGCTTATACCCTCTCTTTGGAGCCGCAACACTTGGCAAGGCCTTTTCTCTGCTGGCTGCTTGGATCCCAGGCAGCCATTTCCGCCCAGTTGTTTTAAAGAGTATCCATCAACGTTCATCTCCCAATCTTCTTTCTTTTAGTCTCCCCTTCTATGTTGGGTGCATGAATTTACATATATTTAACTCCTCCCCAGCATTGTAACTGATGTGTGGCTTCCATCAGTCCCTTGGCTGAACAGGGAGGGGTATTCCAACTCCTTAAATGTCCAATCTTAATAAGATGTATATTACCATATTCTGTACATTACTGTGCTCAATTTAAGACTACGGTTTGTTAAATAGGACAGGAGATAAGTATTTTCCCATAGTTTCCCAGATGTTTCCATGACACCCCATACAGATTGTATATATACATGTTGATACAACATATTTTCCACCTACAATCTGCATAATCTCGTGCTTCTAACAACTTCCCTCACAGAGATATGATATTTCAAAGCAATGATTGCTTTGATTAAAAAAACACAAAACAAACATTTCTTCAATTTGTAAATGAAGAAGATGCTGACTTTCTGTCTACTGATGGCACTGTTGACGCATCACCAACACTGTCTCTTTCCTGATATGAAATTATGTCTAGGCAAAGTTTCTTTTGCTATGTATAGAATATCAAATACCATTACTGTGACCTTTAGCTACTGGGTTTCATGAGGGGTTCTGAAATTATATATTTTACAGGTCTCTTTGAAGCTATACATAAGCCAGTATCTGGCAGTGCTCTTATGAGGCATTGTTTTCAGAACCAGTTTGAACTTGGAAGATCTCAATACCTCTGTGTGTCATTTGTCTTGTGATGTGCATTCCTGAATTAGGGAAAGGACTTAGAAAGGTATATTTTAGAACAGTTTTGAGTTACCCCAAGCTTCTACAGCAATATGCTAAGGTATGTTCACTTAGAGTTTTTAATAATACATAGGGAGATTCGAACTGAAGTACATGCAAGACAGAACAAAATATGAATTTTCATTTTTTATTTATTGCAATATAGCCAAATCTATGACTTTTCACAAAGAAAAAAGAAAACAGCACAATATAAAAGCATGGCACAGCAATAAAATCATTAATTTAGAAAATATCAAATATAAATACAATATTACAAAATCCAAAACAAACAACTCCATGCTTTAAAAGAAATAAATCCCAGAGTGCGCAACATCTTTAAAACTTCAAACCATAAACATCTCTCATGGCCTGCTCTCAGTCCTTCCCAAAAATAATTTGTTTGCAACCAATTTAGATTATCAACAAACATTCCCAGATGTCTTACTCGAAAATCCTTTGTGCCCCTTCATACAATTAACAAATGGATTGCACTGTATTCTCATTACAAAGGCTACATTTGGAAATTCTAGAGTTCACATTTCCATAAATCTACTGAATTTCCACTGTTCTCACCAAATTCAGTCGAACTCTAGAATTTCCATGCACAGTCTTGGGCTAGGGAAACATGTTAGGTAATTTGGTAAGCAACCACATGGTTTATCAACACTGGATAATGACCTAAAAATACTTAGGCCCGCATTTGTGTTATCGTTTGAATCCAATGATTACGAGATATTGGGCCTCATTATGAGTCCGGCGCTAATCCTGCTGGTGCTTCCGGTGGGTTGCCGCTGGACTCGCAACACTTTACCACTGCCTGATTACCTGGTACTACCGGGACATTACAAGTCCCGGCTAATCGGGAGGTTAGGTGCCGGTAAATGTAAATCCCATTCCCATTGAGCCCCAGAGGACTCCATGGGAATGGAGAGGTGGAAGCACCCGCACTGTTGCTAATGTTGCCGGTGCTTCTGTGTAAATTCTGCGGGCGGGTGCCTTTGCGCCCGACAGGTCTGACCTGTTGGGCCCAACAGCCCCCGACCGCAGACTTGTTGTGTGATGGTCCGGATTGGGTGCCGGTATGTTGCGACCTTAATTCCAGACTGCCACACTCGTAATGAGGCCCATTGCCAGCCTCACCACCACAGGATTTTTTATCAATTATTTCACAGAACGGTCACATTGATGCATTATTATACCCACATATCTACTCAGTTGCACTAATACCTTATTGGAACCCCGTTCCAACTCTAACAATTTTTCCTTATATAGGAAGTCACCAGATGATGACAATATATATCTATAGCGTGTCAGAATTTTCCAGTGTTGCAACATTTTTAGGGATTGCAAGCCTTATTCATATCTTAGACTTACTATCGGGAAACCCAAAGGGATTCATAACACTTCCTTCCAGATTAGACCTTCAATACATGACCAATTGACAGTCTGTGAGGAGGTTTACCATGTCTAACCCATATAGCAAAGAAGGAATTACTTTTGCTTTATAATATTTTATCAGAGGGTTTATCAAGAACGTACAAAATGTGTGGTAGATTTTTTCATTTGAGACACAAGGGGCATTATTCGAAGATCTAAGTCAGCTTCTAAATGGTGTTGTGTTTGAGTAGGGTGTAACTTGATTCCCAGGTACATAAGTTCTTTTACAAGTGGAATTGTTTCATTAAGAAGCTGCCATTTATAACTATGCAGGTTCTTACGAGCGCTATTGAAAATCATAATATGTGATTTAGTCGGATTCACTTGAAGATCATTAGCTTCCGCATGAGTATCAAAAGCAGTTCGAGGCGCTGTAAGCCTCCATGCGAATTGTCCAACAGGACAATACCATCTGCATGCCCAATCCAGTACAAAGGCTGCAAGCCGATCTTATGGCTAGCTAAGGCATGTGGTGCAAGAATTCCTCACAAGTCTGCCAAGAAAAGATTAAAGAGGCAAGGGGCAAGTATGTACCCCTGCCTCACTCCTCTTTCCGCAGGTATCTCACTTGATAATTCGCATTGACTATTTAATTTAACACGCATAGTAGTACCTTCATGCAGGATTTTCACAATACCCAGTAGATTCTTTGGAATTCTACAGGAATCAAGCGTAGCCAATAGTCTCTCCTTGTTGACTGTGTCAAACGGTTTTTACACGTCAAGCAAGCACCATGTAATGGACGATCGTTGTTCTTACCCGATAACTGAGAGACAAAATTATCAGCCCATTCAAAGACGTCGACAGTCCTTTTTGGAAGCCTGCTTGTAGTTTTGACAAAATCTTAAATTGAATTTTAAATGCTGTTTTCAATATAGTACATTTTTCATTATTTTAGTTCAAATTAAATATATGCAAAATATAATTTGGAACACATGACAGGTTTGTAATACACAAGTGGATTTCCCTTCTATACTGGATAACGACTAACATAGCATGGATGATGCAATCTCAGACTTTTATGTGTCCGTTATATTTTCCAATAAACATTCTAAGCCTAATGAATTCGTTTGTGATGTAAATGTACCCTTTTTTCAAGTGTACCGTTCTGGTTTGGTTCTCGGCATTGTCTTGAGCAATACTAAGCCAGTCTCTAAATTCAATTAACATGCCTTAGAAATGATTGCAATAAATACGTTTCCTTTTTTTACTCTCGGGCATGGCTGCATTTATTCACACATTGCCCTTTTCAGGGGCATGATTTTTATCATGGCAGCGAGAAAGATGTGCAAATCAATAGTACGCATACATTTGCATGTGTGCCATTAGTTTTACTTCAGTGGAATGGCTCTAGTTTTCATAATACCCCACTATGTGGATGATGCCACTCACATAGAGTAAAGCTGTGTCATTACCATGCAATCCCCTGTTCCTGCCACTCCTGGAAATACAACACTCCAATTGCTAAGTGGAACTGGATTATCATATTCGACTCCTCCACTGCCTTCCCAGTTGGCAAGCGCAAGTCAACAGCAGGTACTGACCAGAAGCAACTCTGCGTGAGCGTTCCCCTGCCATCTTTGGTAGGTGCTTCTCTTTTTGCTGTGCCAGTGTTCAAGCTCCAATCTTTGGACTCAGGATGGTATCCTAAGAGTACTTTATTAGTGAAACTAGAGAGACTCTGGTGGGGCCTAAGTGTGCTAAACATTATCTGAATGGATATAATGGCTTTAAATGAGCAGGTGTGATGCATCGACAGTCTCCAAAAACAGCTGCCAAGTTGAGGAGAGGGTTACCACTGTCCCTAAGAGTAAGCAGCCAATATAATGGGCCTCATTCCGAGTACGACGCTAACCAATGGCGCTATTAACGCCTTGGTTGACGCCGTACCCGGACCGGCAGCGCCTTGGTGGATGGCGGAATTACCGCCCCATTCCAAGGTTGGCGGGGCGGTAATTCCCCATTCACCAAGGCTCTTCCCCATTCCCAAATGAGCCCCCATAGGGCTCAATGGGAATGGGGAAGATGCAAATAACGGTGACCGTTCATTACGGTCACCGTTATTGGCTTGGAGGCCCCTTTGCGCCCTCGACTTTAACACCTGCTCAAAGCAGGCGTTAAGGGCGAGGGCGCAAAGGGAACTCGGAGTATGGCGGTAAGGGATTACCGCCACCGGTCTCGTTACCGGTGGCCGCTATCCCTTACCGCCATACTCGGAATGAGGCCCAATGTCTCCAAAAGTGTGCTTCAAGAGACAATCACTTGCAGCAATTGAAATTTCATGGAAGCAATCAATTTACAAGTTGTGAAGGGAAAACGCTTAGGGAATTCATGTGTGTTCAAGCAGAGCAGCTGAAACATCACCCCTGTAAACTGAGGTTTTCAAACTGAGTATATATGCATCGTGTTTTGCAGACATGTCACTGTTAGGGTGAGTGGTGGGGCAAATGAATTGAGCACCATCTCACTGTGCTAGTCAATATGGGCTCAGACTGGTGGAATGCTTGAATCACACTCACAAACATGTTTGTAAAATACAAAAAAGTGTTGTTATTATGTTCCCAAGGTGCTCTTTGATTTTATGCAAAGTAGCCAGGAACATATGATTATGGTTTATATTGTTTAGATAAGGGCGTGCCAAAAGGTACCCAGTCAATTTACCGAAGCAAATTTCAGAGTGGTACATTTCACTTCGACCATACTACCGAAAAATATCGAAAATATTAAATATATATAGGGTAGTGCGGTAAGGGGTTAAAATGGGTTGGGATATAGAGGGTGCTAGAGAGCCGACCAGGATGGCCGCTCCTTGGTGAGCTCCAACGCGGCCCTGAAAAAAATCCTGATTAATCCATGTGCTCCGGTGGGTGATTAACCTGATTCAATGCCTGCATCCACTGCTAATAAGCACCCTGAAAGAGGAACCAGATAATTGCGAGGAACCGAAACCTATTTTGGCCTGGACAACAGACTGTAGACCCCCTTCGGGCCCACACAAGCATAACGGCCTGGCTGCCTGGGAAACCTCCCATGAGCTGGTGAACGAAGTGAGAGGAGTTCGGCTCCACGGCAGCGGCTGGCCCGGTTTTCCCCCCGCACCCCCTGCAGCTGACGCGCTTTGGCTTTCCCCGGCACCTGGTGACCATGGGCAGCGCACCATGAGGGTCTACTGACCGCGAAGGTGTCTCGCTGAGCGGGAGAGGACAGGCACCAAGTGGGAGCCCCCCAGAGTCCAGAGGAGACAGGAGCCAGACAGCCAGCTCCGGCGGCGGTGGCCTCTGCGGTGGTCGGGGCACCCTCCCGTGGCCACAGAACAGTACGCAGTCGGGCGCATGTTCGCTCCGAGCAGGGATAATAGGAGCGTACAGCTCGCCGACCCCCTGCATCCTGCGGCAGAGCGTGCTTAACAACCCGAGCCGTGGCCCACCAAAATCGACTCCTCGCGAAAGAGCGGTCAACGCTCGTAATCGTTCTTTGAACACGGGTGTGGCCGTGAACGGACATAGGCTACAAACACCCTGTGTACAAAGCACCAACTGAACTGAATTCTTCCTGAAAACGCACAAGATAGAGCCTACACCCCACAGACCCGTAGGTACGCAGACAGGACACACGGAATCGTGGTCGTTCAGACTGAGGCAGACGAGGAGGGCAACAGGGCAGAGGCCGCATGGACAGTGTTCCTAATGATCACAATGATACAAAGAGACTGAGAAGTGTGATCAGTTGGATGAGAGCAAGCGCTCCAGTAAGAGGTGAGTGCCCGCAGCGCACTACTGAACCCACACCACCTTTGTGTCCCCTTGCCCCATATCTGCACGGGGCAGACAGCTCACCTCGCCTCACACCCATAATCGTATTACACCGCAGCGACAGTCCACGTTTGCAACTGTGCAGCGCGAAATTCAGCTGTGTCGGGGAAGCTTAAAGTGAAGCTACATTTACTGCCGCAAAAGAGGACTGAATAAATCCAGCTCTGACCAGCAAGCTCACACGGGCCACAGAGGCGACCATCAGCCGGCCCGCTTCTTAGAATAGGAGCGGCTTCACGCACAGTATTTAGCCACCAGGCCCGGCAAGCACAGAAACTCACAACTCTAGGGGCAAAGCCAGCCAATGACCACATAAGAAAAGTGAGGCATTCGATGCCGACATGGGGGGTACAGCTGACCCATGAAAAAAGAGAACACACTACTTAGAACTCAGAAGACCTATGCTATAGGGCGTACACACCAAACTATAACCCACATTGGTCTGCCCTGACATCCTAATTGCACACAGGCCGGACCGTACTCATTACTGCCACATCACGAGGCCGACTTGAAGATTCGAAAGGTCAGAGATGGCGGATGTTGAGTAGCCACCTGGATAAGCCCTGACTAGTCAAGCAGAATAGACCATCAATATATCAGTTCAACCTGGCTGGCTTCACGCCGGCCTTGACGACACCCTAATTTCACCCAATCTCAGTGAAAAACTACGAAGAACCCTCCCTGGCATTACTCCACATCAGCAGTGAGGAGAACAACCCCCCCACTGCTACAAGCAGCTCAATAATGCCTGCCACAACACAAGAACCATGGGAAAGACTGACAAATCACAAACAAAGTTGAATTTTGATGCCAGAGTGTTGTCCAAGACACCACAGCGCAGCAATGAATCAGATTCTCTAGCACTCGTGCGACTCCAGTTAGCCGACCCCTCCCAACCCTTCGATATTAGAGACATTTTGTTAGAACTGAAAGTCAGAATTGGAGGCCTCGACAACAAAATTGATAGTCTTTCCTCCAAAGTGGACCAGCTGCAGACCGAACGGTTAGATACAGTTGAACAGCGTGTATCCGACCTCGACGACAGCACGATGGCTCTGACCACCAGAGTATCCACGCTAGAATCCCAGATGAAAATAGCAAATGCACAAAATGAAGATTTATAGGGATGATCTAAGAGGAATAACATAAGAATTGTCGGCGTCAGAGAACAGCAATTGCAAAGAAAAATGGAAGATTACGTGGAGGCGATGTGCACAGAGCTTTTTGGTGCAGAGGCCCTCTCCCATTTATTTGTCGTGGAAAGAGCCCAAAGATTCCAGCAATGAGGCCAGTCCCAGGTGCCCCGCTGTGCCCCATCACAGTTAAATTACTTAATTACAAAGACCGAGACACAGTCCTACGACTGGCGAGGGAAAAGGGCGAGTTACAGTATGACGGAGATACTGTCCATTTCTACCCGGACTTCTCGCCATCCATGCAAGCACAGGGAAGAACCTTCACGAACATTAAACACAGACTGTGTGATAACCAGATCCCCTAGTCAATGCTCTTTCCTGCCCGACTAAGAATACAGCATAACGGAAAAGCCCAATTCTTCCAGACACCAGACAAGGCAAATTCTTATGTAGACCGGGGCAGCTATGGGCCACCAGGCAACAACCCAGCACTACAACAGAGACGGAGAGCCCGGAGGGATCCACCATGATCAGCTACAGCTAACTAAAGTCTGTTGCATTGCATGCAACAACCCCGCCGGCGAACAATACTAGGGTATCTCTTACCCATGGGCCGCTTGACTTGGAAGACTCCGAGCGCCCCTTGCGCAGCAAAGTTAAAGTTCACCAGTTACATGCCAGAGGGAGAGGCGAAGATGACGAGCGAGTTGGGGGTTGCTCGTGAGAAACGGGAGGTTACTTTACACAAGTTGGGGGTTGTTAAGCTGAACGAAGCTTGTTGTCATGCACATGCACCGGCCGCAATGAAGCCACATCTCATCTGGTCCCACCATAAAAGACCCTGCCATTGCTACACTCTAGTGGACACACCAGAAAAACTAGCTGAACAACTGAGAAATAGGCCGACACTTTCAATGTAGACACATGCAACATTAAAGGAGGTAACCAGCCAGCCAAAGTGAGGAAAGTAACACAATATCTACCCCAACACAAAATAGATGTGGCTCTCATCCAGGAGACACACTTGTGCCCTTCATCCGAGCACCTCTGGGCCAAAGAATGGAGGTGCCACCTGTACTTTGCCTCGTACTCTTCATACGCTAGAGGGGTAGCTATCCTTATCAATAAAACTACCAACTTCAGACTCATTTCGATAAAAAAAGATACATGGAATAATCGAGGTGGAGGAAGTCTCCCTAGTAAACTCCTACGGCCCAAATACTGATAACCACCTCAAGAATTGACTTCCTCCTTGTGTCCTCTCGTAGCTACTTTCTGTGGGGTGACTGCCGAATCCTGACCAGATCCCTGTCAGATCACTCTGTGGTAACTCTGGAATGCATCACATCACGACCAAGCAGGACCAGACCTCATTGGAGATTCAAACCCAGAGCACTACAAAACACAGGGGGTCATTACGAGTTTTGGAGGTAGCCATGGTGCTATTAGCCCCATGGCTGCCTACAAAGTCGTGTCCGGGTTCCCTGAATGGGGACTTACCGGGTCATTCCAACCTTGGAGGACCCGGTAAGTCCCCATTCAAAATACTCATCCCCATTCCCATTTGAACCCCCATAGGGCTCAATGGGAATGGGGAGGGAGCTAATAACTGGCCCGTTAATAACGGGCCTGTTATTAGCTACCTGGTCCCTTAGCGACTCCCGCTAAGGACAGCTGGTTTTCCCAGTAGGCCTTAGTGGGACCCGCTAAGGGACCTCGTAATGCGGCCGTAAGGGGTTAACGGCACTGGCATCCTTACTGGTGCCGTTAACCCCTTACCACCACACTCATAATGACCCCCACAGTCTTTGCAGAAGAACTGCACAGAAATAACGTCCTTCCTCAAAATCAACCAGCGATCGGTATCCTCAGCAGGGACACTATGGGAAACCCTAAAGTGCTTCACTAGAGGAGTCTGTCTGGCGAAAGAACATGGGAACCTTAAATTAATAGGTAGAGAACTGAACTCCAGAACTCCAGCAAGTCCCAGCAAGTCCCGTCTCAAGGAACTTGAGAATTCACTGTTAGCCGTCAATAGCCCACAGAATTTGGCGGAACTCAAGAAAGAGCTAGAGGCGTTCCGGACGGCCGCAGAAAGAGAAGTAAAATTTCTGGACAGGCATCACAAAACTCGCCAGTACGGCAAAGGACAACAACCCAGAGCAATCTTAGCTCGGCTTGTGGCAGCGGACAGGAATCCCACAAAGATTGTATCAGTTGTTGATTGCGACGGCAGCCCTGTTTACTCTGCAGAAGACATTGTTGAAACGTTCTGCTGTTTCTTCCAAAGTCTATATGACTCAAACCACTCCATAGACCCCACCGAATTGGCACAGTATCTAGACACAGTCGAACTGTATTGGACAGGCGCCAATCTTAGAGAACCGCTGAACGCACCCATCACTACAGATGAAATACTCAAAGTCATCAAAGACCTACCTAACACAAAGGCACCGGGCCAAGATGGCCTGACTGGTGAATTCTACAAATGTTATGCAAACCTCCTAGCCCCACTCCTGCTACAGGTCTATGATGAAGCCCTAGTCAACAACCATCTACCTCCATCACTCTACATGGCTAACATAATCCTTCTCCACAAACCCGGCAAACCTAAAGAAAACTGTGGATCCTATAGACCAATATCATTGATAAACCTGGACAACAAAATTCTTGCAAATATCCTGACCAAAAGACTGCTGCCCCTGATGTCGCCATGATGCTGGCCGACCAGGGCGGCTTCATTCCCGGCAGGAACACCTCCTACAGGATACGAAGAATGTTCGGGGTGATGGAAGCCTTAGACCTGGAGTACCAGGCGGTGGCGGTTTTCTTGGATGCTGAAAAAGCCTTTGACTCGGTCGAATGGCCCTTCCTTTTCACAGTCCTAGAAAGGATGGGCCTAGGCAAAGGTTGTATACAATTAATATCGCTCCGATACAAAAAGCCAACATCCAATGTCACGCTAGGAGGCATCCGCTCGTCTGACATACACCTAAGAAGAGGAACTAGACAGGGCTGCCCACTGTCCGCATCATTGTTTGCCCTAGTAATGGAGCCCTTAGCCTCTGATCTTCGAACACGACATCTCCACAGAGGCCTTTCCTTTGGCCCTAATAAGCAGATCATCACCCTCTACGCAGACGACGTCGCTCTTTTCCTTCAGAACACCAGCGAGAACCTGAACCCAGTGATGAGAGCAGTGATACAATTCAGTTATTTCTCAAGTCTGAGAATCAACAACAGCAAATCTGTAATCTTTCTACTCACTGACTCTACCAGCGAATTCGTCGACGACTTTGGTTTTCAATGGCAACACTTGCGAGTCAGATAGCTTGGCATCTACATGTCCAGAATAAAGGAAGACATCCTACGAGAAAACTACGAGACCACAATGAACGCTATTCAAACTAAAGTCAATAAGTGGAAATCGTTACTTCTTACACTTTTGGGCAGAATATCAATAGTTAAAATGATTATTCTACCGAAACTCCTGTACCTTTTTTCAAACATCCCCCTGCTGCTGACACAACGGTTTCTGCAGCCCATCAAGAGCATGGTCCTTGATCTGATATGGGCGGGCAAAGTGGCGAGAGTACCCTATACCACATTGATCCTACCAACACGATAAGGAGGACTGGCCCTCCCAGATATGGAACGTTACTGCTGGGCCGCCCAAGCTCAATTTCTCAGTCACTGGTACACTACACTCTTCGTAAGACCCTATGTTCAGATCGAGAGGGCGCTGGCGACACTGCACCTCCTCCGTGCCTTCATCTTCTGTCAATTCCCAACTACCCAGTCATCCATGAACATTGTCTCTACAACATACTAAATATGGAGAAGGATGGCCAAGAAAGGTGAGGTCACAACCAGATTTTCCCCTCTCCTACCGATTACATTCATCCCAGGAATTCCCATCACGCTTGAAAAACTCTTCCAAATATGGACAGAAAAACTACGGTTACACACTATGCACGACTTCTTCCCAGAAGGTATGTTCCTGTCCCTACAGCAAGCTCAAGAGTTAGGATGTGACAACGCCCTAGACACCTTAATTTATGTCACGCTGCGACACTCGCTACAAACTGTTATCCAGAGCTTTCCGCAACAACCACCTGTATGGCCACTCCTGCATAATATGATACAAGCCCAAGGAGACGGACGCTTAGTATCAAATATCTACAGAACCCTCCTAACCGAGCAGAAACCGGAAGGGGAGTGGAATTACATACTGAACCTCACTCAAAAAGTGGCAATTAATACAAGATTTAAGCACGTTCACTTTAACTAGCTCCATCAAACATACCACACCCCAGCGAAACTCCATGCCCAGAGAAATACGACACCAGCGGAATGCGGCAGATGCGGAGCCCCGGAGGCAGACTTTCTCCATCTGACGTGGTCCTGCCCACCAGTGGCCGCATTTTGGGGCACTGTGCTGGAAAAAACATCGGCAATAAGCGGAAAAAACCTGGTTACTGACCCAAAATTAACAATGCTAGGTCTGACCCAAAATGTGCCTGGCACAGTGAGAAGACTGACAAACCTGCTACTGGTCTTAGCACAGAGGAGAGTTGCGTGCAACTGGGGCAGATGTCCACCACCAAGTCTGCAATGCTGGCTAAAAGACATCACGTACTGTCAAGATGTAGAAACCAACTTTATCAAGACGTTACCACTCCACACGCGCCCTCCAGACATCTGGGGCCCTTTGATAGCCTATTTACTCTCAACTACAGACGTCTTGGACCCACAGCAACCATCCCCAGCACAGAGTGTGTGTTCCACTCCGACATGTACCATAGAGGACCTAGAAAACATGCAATGCTGACTCCGGTGTAAAAATCCAGTTTATTCTCACGAGAAGAGAGAAGTTTTTCTCAGAGAATGACAGAACAATGGGGGGGGAGTGCAGGAGGATGGGGGCTTTCGAAAAGGCCAGTCCATGGCTGCATTGTTTGCTTTGTTTGAAAATGCCAATAAAGAAAGTTTAAAGAAAAATGGGATGGGATTGGGGTGGGGTTATAAGGATAGAAAAACAAGGGGGTTGGGGGCGACCACCCATACAAAATAAAAATAAAATTCTGTACTTTTTCCGTATTTTGCTTGCAGTGAAATGTACCACTCTGAAATTTGATTTGGTAATATCACATATAACCATGCCAAAACGACCTCAAATGGTTCCTCTGCTTTAGAAGAGTGTTGCAGAGATGTATGGATGAAAAAGTCTATTTAGGTTTACAACTCTGAAAGATGCATAACAATTAGAAGATGCTGTAACAATTAGGAAATGCATTGCATAACATTTATACGAATAAGTTTGACATGTGTTTCTTGTGGCAGGTCATGCAAGATGTTTCATTGCTTGTTGCAGTATGGGTGTATTGTTTCTGATCCTCATTACAGTGAGGTTAAGCCAACCAGCATGTGGAATGCAATGTAATACAGAATGGTGGATATTAATAATAGATTCATGCATGTAAAAGGATTTATTCATACCACAGTATGTATATGCATGTTAATGTCGTTACGACTAATATGCAATATACCACTACTGTGTTAGTCGGTTCATGTCTTTCGGTTCTACTCCCTCCTTTCCTCTTACTAAAGCCCTCCTTGGTTCATGACTGGATTTATCATTGATTTTTTAACAGAGCTCCAGTACTGAGCTGAGTTGTAATATATGAATCCATAGTTCTCCTGTGTGGTATGCAGAGTTGGCATCCGGCCTTACCAACTGGACTCTGAGCCATTTCCAAGGGAAGAGGCATAGCTCATAAACATCTCAATAATATTTACATGCAAACTGTAACGCTCACCTGAATCCCTCGGAGGCGCAGGTCTGGGCTGGGGGTTCTCGGAGTCTTCTAGGGTCACGCGCAGGCCTCGAATGCCACCCTGGAAAGGCCCTCTCCTCACTGAGATCTTGATCTGAAGGGTGAGGTGTCTGCAATTAGGAGAGCAAGGGGTTAATAGGATATATAAGCCTGACTAGGCAAGCTGACTCCCCTTCCTGGTGCTCCCCAAGTAGTTCGTAGGCTAAACGTGCTCACCTTATATAGGTAAAAGCGGAGCTCTCCATCCTGCGTCTGTGCAGGGGCGCCGAAGCCAGTTACTTCACTGGTTAATTGTCCAGCCTCTTGGTTGCAGAGGATGAAGATTTGAAGCTAGGCCGTCGTTAGCAGCACGAACGGCGGTTGCTTGGATATGAAGGTCCGGAGAGCGATGGAATGGCGAAGGTATTGCAGGCAAGTAAGTAGAAAATGTCAATTCGAAGTTTAAAGCACTTCTTAATGTCTCTTTTCCTTTTTTCAGGTTGCAGAAGCAGCTGGATGGAAAAAATAGATGTCGAGGAATGCGCCGAGGATTGAGATAGATGAGAGCTGCCCAAAACACGTGCGTATGGATGGAGTTTGTATTTCTTAATGATGTCCTTTTGTTTTGCAGATGGAGTAGCAGCGTCGGCGGAGGCGAGAAGAATGTAGCGCAGGTAGGGAAAGTTTCAAGATGGTTACTAACCAATGTCCTTGCTTCCACAGGGTGCCGAAAACAATGGAAAGCTGCAGCCCGTGGCTTGAGATGCACCGATGGATTGGGTAAGAGCTGCGCTGGTTTTTATCTCGTGCAAACCTGTTGTTCTTTTCCCTGCTCTGATCGGGCGTGGTTTAAATAGTCCTACTGGAGTGCTTAGGTGTCTCCTTCCACAGCAGCCTTGCCCAGGTAAGAAGTCCCAGCTTCCAGAATAGTTCCAGTATCCAGTCCCAGGGAGTGGTGCTGGCCACACCCAGAAGGTAAAGTAGTTCCAGCCATGGATGGATGAGGATTTCATCCTGCAGGTGAGTGAGCAGCATGGTCTGCAGCCGGTAGGTCCACCCAAGCACCATTCCTTACATCATGAGCCAGGCACGTCCTGTGCCGGGACTGGGTCCCCTTATGAGCCTGGCGCCACTGGCGCCAGGACATGATCCATAAGGCCCCTATGGGAGCCGATGGGTGCCTGAAAATGAAGTTGTGACCCAGCTTCTGAGGCAGTTGGGCTAAATCTGACTCCTTGGAGGCTGCGGTCATGACAGTACCCCCCCTCAAGGCCCCTCCCAAGCTTGTCTTTTCCGGCGGTTTTGGCTTGTTGGGAAAAGCCCGATGAAATTTTCGGACTAAACGAGGTGCATGTACATATTCTGAGGGTTCCCAAGATCTGTCCTGGGGTCCATATCCCTTCCAATCAATCAGGTAGTATAGTCTTGATTTGGAAATTCTGGAGTCCAAGATGTCTCGAATTTCAAATTCGGGTTCTCCGTCAACTTGGATTGGCTCAGGAGGTTTAGTCAAACGGGTTCCGGGTTGCACAGGTTTCAGGAGAGAAACATGGAAGACAGGATGTATCTTCATTCGAGTAGGTAATTCTAGTTTAACAGCCACTGGGTTAATCACGGCCGTGATCGAGTAGGGTCCTAAATATCTTGGGTTGAAGGTGCGTGGCCCTTTTAAAGATAAATGTTTAGTGGACAGCCAGACTTGATCTCCTTTTTGATATTGAGGAGCCTCTTTTCGATGTTGGTCTGCTCCTTTTTTGTATGATTCTTTAGCTCGTTGAAGATGAGCTGTGGCTTCTTTAAATGCTTGAGTTATCGTCGAATGCAGATGGTCAACAGCAGGTGTTCCGAGAGCTTGAGGTGGGTCCAGATTTGAGGTTCGAGGATGACTTCCATACAGCAGGTAAAAAGGGGTTTTTCCTGTCCCAGAATGGATTGAATTATTGTAAGCGTATTCAGCAATCCAAAGGACATCCTTCCAAGTACCCTCGGATTGATGCAACATGCAGCGCAGATATTGTTCTAGAGTTTGGTTAGTTCTCTCAGTCTGCCCATCGGTTTGAGGATGATGGCTGGTGGAAAGTCGTACATCAATCTGTGGTAAACGACAACAACTCCGCCAAAAATGGGAAATGAATTGGCTCCCTCGGTCAGAGATTAGTACTGAAGGGAAACCGTGCAACCGGACAATGTTTTCAAGAAATTCTCGGGCTAGAATGGAAGCTGTAGGTAAACCCTTCAATGGGATAAAATGAGCCATCTTTGAAAAAAGGTCCACGATCACTAGAATTGTGTTGTATCCGGAGCAAGGGGGTAAATCCGTGATAAAATCCATCGAGAGAGTGTGCCAAGGGCCTGGTGGAATGTCTATTGGACGTAATAATCCTGCTGGTTTTTCCTTCTGACTCTTGTTTTGTGCGCAGATACCACAAGAAGCCACAAACTCCTTAACATCTTTCCTCCAAGATGGCCACCAAAAATGCCTTTTAATTTTCTCTGAGGTTTTGGCAACTCCAGGATGTCCTTCCATTAGAGAATCATGGTAGCAGGTGATGACCTGTTTTTGTATGTCAGCGCAGGGTAAGAATAGTCTTCCTTGGAAATACAGTAGGTTCTGATCTATTGTAAAATCCTTTCCTTTCAATTGCCAATTCGATGAATCTTCGGGAGTTATGAGTTGATTGACCCTTGCTTTAATTTCTTCGAGGGATGATGTGTTGATTACTCCTAGTATCTTTTGTTCAGGAATTATTGGCACCGGCTCCGGATTAGCTGTAAGTTCGTCTACCCCTATCCGGGAAAGGGCGTCTGCTTTTCCGTTCCTAACGCCTGGTCGAAATGTGATTACAAAATCGAATTCTGCGAAGAATAAAGCCCAGCGTAGTTGCCTCGAAGATTGAGCTGACTTCAGGTACTGGAGGTTACGGTGATCCGTGATTACAGTTACTGTGTGCCGGGCTCCCAAAAGATAATGCCGCCAGGCCTTAAAGGCGGACTTAATTGCCAAGAGTTCTTTGTCCGTAATTGTGTAGTTGATTTCAGGAGCCGATAATTTGCGAGACCAAAAGGCTACAGGATGTAACTGGTGCGTTTCGGGGTCTCTTTGTGACAGCACCACCCCCATTGCAAGACTGGAAGCATCTGTCTCGACGATGTAGGGAAGTTCTGGACGGGGATGCTTTAAGACTGGAGCAGAGATAAATTTAGCTTTTAATTCTCGGAAGGCTTGTTCGGCTTCTGGAGTCCACTCAAATTTTTTATTCTTTTTCAGAAGAGCCGTGATAGGTTGGACTACCCGAGAGAATTCAGGAATGAACCTTCGGTAAAAATTAGCGAAGCCCAGCATGCTCTGCACACCTTTCACGGAAGTTGGGGAAGGCCATTTGGTGATAGCATCCACTTTTCTTGAGTCCATGTGAACTCCGTTGGGTGATAAGATGAACCCTAAAAATTCCACTTCCTTTGCGTGAAAGGTGCACTTCTCCAGTTTAGCAAACAAGCGGTGTTGGCGAAGTCTCTGTAAAACCTCTGTGACGTGTCTTCGATGATCAGATTCTGAGGCTGAGTATACCAGGATGTCGTCAATATAAACGACTACGCACACATCAATAAGTTCTCTGAGGACATCATTCATGAAAAACTGGAAAGCGGCCGGTGCGTTACATAGTCCGAAGGGCATTACTTGATACTCAAATAATCCATATTTAGTGCGAAAGGCCGTCTTCCATTCGTCGCCCTCCTTAATGCGCACCAGATGGTAAGCTCCTCTGAGGTCTAACTTTGTGTATATGCAGGCGCCTTTTACCTGGTCCAATAATTCAGGAATCAAGGGCAACGGGTATCGGTTTTTGACTGTAATCAGGTTCAGGGCGCGATAATCGATACACGTTCTTAGGTCACCTTCCTTTTTCGGGACGAAGAACAAAGCTGAGGAAGCCGGGGATTTCGAGGGGCGGATGAATCCGTTAGCCAAGTACTGGTCCAAGTATTGCCTGAGATGGAGGTTTTCTGGTTCAGTGAGGGCATATATTCTACTACACGGAGGGGTGGACCCAGGTATCAGGTCTATCGGGCAGTCGTATGACCGATGTGGAGGCAGGGTGTTGGCTTGATCTTTCTGAAAGACGTCGCTGAACTCTTGGT